>NW_027256883.1:121376822-124255572 GCF_029215685.1 Pituophis catenifer annectens | reverse complement strand
ATCGTCAGTCGGAAATGGGACTGTGGCATTGCAAAAATTGTTTGATTCTCTATTTTAATTTGCCTTTTCACAAAATAAAATGTTAGGAAATGTGTACTGAACTGTACTTATACATTTTCTCTATTGGAACAAACAGAAGTTCCAGAAGTTGGAAGAATTTATATAAGGAAGATGTCAATTATTAGAATATTCCTTTAGGCCTTTCTAAATTGTAGACTTTTAAAATTTAGATTTAAATATTAATGTGTTAAAAGACTTCATCACAGTTATCTACATCTTGTCTAATCAGGCAAACTTACCTATTACTGTTATTATTGCTCATATTACAATTTATTTTACAGATCACACTACTCTAAATTCTACAGTTCTACAGGTCTACTCTTAAAAGGAAGAGAAAAACTCATTTTAGGTGTAAATGATCTACACCCTGGCAGATAACAAAAAGTAACTCTTTCTGACAGGCCTAATTCTGTCAATAAAAGTGCTTTCAGTGTTGAATGTTCTTATTCTGTTATTCAATTAGTTAAACCAAATAGACCAACACCCTCCTTTCTCTCTTGATGCAGAGTTTTATCCAGAAAAACAGTTTTAGAACAGCCTTGAATCTGGAATTAATTCATAGAATCTTAAATGATGGAGGATTTGTTTCGTGGCTGTAGTGGTAGACACTTTAGATGACGATTTACATCAATGCATTTAACTTCCAAAAAAAGTAAACTGGTCCTACTGCCATTTTGGGCCACCACATTTGTTCTCCTAATGGAGTCATCCGCCTTATTCTCCTAATGGAGTCATTAAACCCAGGGTTAATGGACAGCCACCAAAAGGTTGTCTGGGGGAGATTCATACACACTGTTGAAGCTTCAATTTCCCATTATCATAGTGACTCATATCCTGGTCACCTCACAACCTGACCACTTGGAAGCTTGAATTAATCCAGAAACAGTGGCATGGGCAGTGATGGGCAAGCCTTGGTGTGTCTATGTAATACTTCTGCTTTGCAAGCTGCCCTAGTTTCTGTTATGTTTCCAGATGCTGGTTATGACCTATAATGCCCTACATGGCATCAAACCTAGATACTTGAAGGACTTTCTGTCTCCTGTGGTAGCAGTTGGCTGATTCAATCCAATAGGGCCGTGATGGCGAACCTATGGCACGCGTGCCACAGGTGGCACGCAGAGCGATATTGGTGGGCACGCGAGTGTTGCCCTAGCTCAGTTCCGGCACGCATGCGCACGCCAGCCAGCTGATTTTCAAGCCTTCTGGGCCCATCGAAAGTTGGGAAACAGACTGTTTCCGGCCTCTGGAGGGCCTCCGGGGGGTAGGTGTGGGTGTGGGTGGGGAAGGCCTGTTTTTCGGTCTCCCTAGGCTCCAGAGGCTTTCTAGAAGTCTGGGGAGGACGAAAACAGCCTTCCCACTCCCGGAGGCTCTCCGGTAGCTGGAAACATCCCATTTCCTGACTTCCAGTCCCACCGGAAGTCAGCAAACAGGCCATTTCCGGCCTCCGGAAGGCCTCCGGAGAGGTGGGGAAGGCCGTTTTCGCCCTCCCCAGACATCTAGAAAGCCTCTGGAGCCTGGGGAGACTGAAAAATGGGCCTACTGGACCCACTGTGCCATTGCTTGCCAAAAGTGTGGGGAGTGGGTGGGTCGCATGTGGGGAGGCATTGAATTATGGGTGTGGGCACCCATGCGTGCAACCTCCCCCCGCTTTTGGCACGTGACGGCAAAAAGGTTAGCCATCACTGCAATAGGGTATCCATACTCCAGATCCTTTCAGTTAAGCAATATTATCTAATGGGACTCAGGATGCATGCCTTCTCTGTTATAATGACTATCCTCTGAAATAAGGATCTTCCTGATATCCATGTGGCTCCTAACCTGACAGCATTCTGAAAAGCCAGGAAGACCTAGCTGTTGTCCCAGGCTTTGGGTTAGAGGGCTGGGGTACCTGGGCAGGATTGTTTAACAGAATAACGGAGTTGGAAGAGACCTTGGAAATCTTCTAGTCCAACCCCACTCTGCTCAAGCAGGAGTGAAGAAGTCAGAGCTGAAAAAACTTCTTGGATGAGAAGCGAAACATTCTTCAAGGTAAAACAAAGTCCAGTTGCCTTTTGAAAAGGCACCTTTGGGACAACTATGGCTTGGATGACTGAGAATCTCCATTTATCCTGGAGGACATTTATGGGGTCCCTTTAACCAACTTGCTCGGACTGAAGAAGCTACTGGGATAAGCCACAAAACATTTTCAATTAAAAGAAAAAGAAAAAAGAAACGTTTAGTTGCTATGACTCAACTTCTAGACAACTCTAGACAACTGAATGACTGAGAATCTTCATTGACATAGTAATTTAATAAAATACTTAATCAACCCTTCCACCACTGCCTGATGTATCTTTTGCTGTGGCTTTTAACAACAGCACATCTATGATGCACTGATGTGGCCCATTTTGGGATTGTTCTTATTTCTGCATAAAATTATGTATTTATTATATTCCAGAAAATGTGCCTAAAGTGAAATATTAAAGGCCAATTTCTCTCCATGGTAATGATGGGATTTCATTCTTTTTCTAAGAAGTGATAGAGATAAATTGGTTGATAAAATGGGTGAAAAATTCACACCGAAGTTTGGGGCATCCAGCACAGATAGTTGAATGGTTTGAGATGGTTGTGGCCATCATCTCTTCTCAGTATCTCTCCTGTCATTGGTTTCTGGCAATGTTGCTCAACTTTGACATGTCTAAGATTCATGGACTTTCACTTCGAGAAAGAGTACAGGTAGTCCTCAACTTATGACCACAATTAAACGCAAAATTTATGTTGCTAAGTGAGAAATTTGTTAAGTGAATTTTGCCCCATTTTATGACTTTTCTTGCCACATTTGTTAAGTGAATCACTGCAGTTGTTAAATTAATAATACCATTGTTAATACCATTGACTTTGCTTGACAAAATGTTGTAAAAGGTGATCACATGACTCAGGACACTGCAACTGTCATACATATGAACCAGGTGTCAAGCATCCAAATGTATATCACATGATCATGGGGATGCTGCAATGATGATAAGCGTGGAAAAATTGTCATAAGTAGGGCTGAAATCCAGCAGGTTCTGACAGGTTCTGGAGAACAGGTAGCGGACATTTTGAGCAGTTTGGAGAACTGATAGTGGAAATTTTGAGTAGTTCGGAGAACTGGCAAATACCATCTCTGGCTGGCCCCAGAATGGGGGTGGGAATGGAGATTTTGCAATATCCTTCTCCCGGGATAGGAAGGGAATGTGGATTTTGCAGTATCCTTCCCCTGGAGTGGGGTGGGAATGGAGATTTTGCAGTATCCTTCCCCTGCCATGCCCAGCAAGCCAAGCCCACCAAGCCACACCATGCCCACCAAGCCACATCCACAGAACCAATAGTAAAAATATTTGGATTTCACCACTGGTCATAAGTCACTTTTTTTCAGTGCCGTTGTAATTTCAACTGGTCACTAAGTGAACTGTTGTGTTGTGGCCCACCAGCGGCCTGCGTGGATTGTGGCTGATCCCAATGACGAGGAGGCTGGTGTGGAGTCGGGCCAGCAGCCTGCGCAGCTGCCGCTCACGTTGGACAGTGAGGAGGCTGAAGAAGATGTGGTGCCAGAGCAGAGACTCAGCCAGAGCCTTCAGAACCTCCAGAGGCTCCTTCAAGTGGAGAGAGCGAAGTGGAGGAGCCTCTCCTCAATGCTCGAGCACGCAAGGCTGCCAGAAGGCAGGAGTGGCTACTCAGGAGGAGGAGGTCTCCTCGAGAGTAAGGTTTGAGGATAATTGGCCACTCCCTTAGTCTATTTAAGTTGCACACAGTTAGTAATTTCTTGCTGGAAACAACGTGTAATTATTAAAGAGCAGTTTGGATAGTGAGTGTCTTATCGTATCTTGTTTTCTGGGCTGGTTGCCAACCTTTGCCGGACTTTATTTATTCTTGGTACGTTATAACTTTGATAAGGATCGTTGGTGTGTGTCACAATCCTTGGGAATCCGGAGCTGGGGCAGAACATGTTGTAAGTCAAGGACTACCTATATTGCAGTCTCTATATCTTAAAGTGTGAAACATTGGTCTATGACAGTGGTTCTCAATGTTTTCTTCAACATGGACCTCTTTAAATACCTTTTGTCACCACAGACCACGACCATGGATCCCCAAAACTTAAATCATAATATGTCTTCAAATATCACACGGACCTCATCACAGGCCTCCAGAAGTCCGCGGACCACAGGTTCAGAACCACTGGTCTATGATAAATTGGGCTAAGGGAAGGTTTAGTCTAAACCTTCCTCAAAGTGTCATTGCTGAAGAAGACTGACCTTAAAACCTGAACAGCAAAATTTATATACGACAAAAGCGTTTCTAAAAGTCAAAGCTATGTTATCAGATGGGAAGGAAATATAAAGTACAGCAGGGATTGAACTGATGTAGTAAACTGGGGATTTGGGAGAGAAAATTAATTTGTATTAATTTCCCTCTTGTTGTTTTCCTCTGTTGCGGGTTCCATTAGAATTAACTCTCCTGTGAGAAAAATGGCTTCAAAGAGGAAAAGGAAAAGAAAAGAAAAGAATTGAAAGAATGTACCTTCCCTATTCACAAGGCAATATTTCAAATCTCTTTCTATCCCATTTTCTTGGGAATTAACACAATTCGGGAATTTGTTTTAGTTTAAATTGTGAAACCATTGCAGTCAAAATATGCTCATGTGCCTGAATTCATGTTTCTTTCCTCTTACATAAATCTTGTTCTATTTAACATTTTCTCCTTCTTCTTTATAGACTGCTCTTGGCTCAGTGAGAGCATTGTGGAATCCTTTACAACTGAAAATTTTCCAGAGGAACATTAGTGGGTAATTTTTGCCACTATGACGGGATTGTTCACTCATTATCAGGCTGATAAATTACACTTGATCTTAGCCAAAAAGCTGAGAAGCGATTGGCTGATAGCTATTTTTTTTCTTCTGTCTGTGTGCTGTGTTACTTCTTATTCTAAATTGTTATTCTATCTTTAATTTTTTATTATTTGTACTGTTGTTCTACAAATTCAGGGTCCATATTTTTTAGGATCAAATGAGTGTTGATTCACTGGTTGTGACAGATATTAATTGGCTGTCTTGTCACAGGAGCTTGAGAGAGAATTACTGGCCCCAAATCACCCAGCCGCTTTTCATGCCCAAGGCAGGACTAGAACTCATAGTCTCCTGGTTTCTAGCCTTAACACTAGACAAAATTGCCTCTCATTATTCTATCTTTAATATGCCATCATACTTTGCCATGATTCTTAAAGATTCAGCAGCATAGAAAATTATATAATAATAATAATATCTTGCCAAAAACACTTTTTAAGAACAAGATTATCAGTAAAATAGAAATGGGAGGTATGGAAGGACTGAATAGTCAGCTGAAATTTAAAAGAAAGATGTACATATACCTACATTAGAGTTTGTTTGTTTTTTTGCTATTTGCATGACCCAAGAAATCTGACTAATATGCTGATACTATTTCTCATTATACTATTTGTTCAACTACAGTAGAAATAAGAAATAACAGTGGGAGCTAAGGTTGGCTCCATCTTAAAATCTAAGTTACTCTTAAGGAGTCTTTTGGAGTGGACAGACATAATAAATTTAAAAGATATCCTTTCCGATCTATCCTTTCCATTATCTAAGTCATGTGTTTATTTATTCTGTTCTTACTACACATGAAAATAGAAAGTGAAGGAGGGAAACTGCCCATCTAACGGAAATCATTTAATGAAACCATCGTTTACTGTCAACAATACACTCTGAGATTATGTCTATCATTATCAAGATTTCTGGAAATCTTTGAAAAGGATGATGTGGCAGATAAATACATTCTGAAGTTCACTTTCTTCTGACAAAAAGCATTTCTTGTATTCTGTGGCAAACATTACTAAATGATATACATTAATCTATTTGTCTTAAAATGCTTCCACAAAACCAATAAACATACTGGTAAATGCCCTTTTTAATAAAAGAAACTAGAGCAAATTCTTATTTTCATGGCAGTATAATTTCTTAACATATTTGAGCTTTGTAACAATAGATGAATGTTAGTTCAAAATATCGATTGTGTACAGGTAGTCCTTGACTTACAACAGTTTATTTAGTGACCACTCAAAATTACAACAGCACTGAAAAAAGTGGCTTCTGACCATTTTTCACACTTATGAGCATTGCAGCATCCTCATGGTCACATGATCAAAATTCAGGTGCTTGGCAACTCACTCATATTTATGACGGTTGCAGAATCTCAGGGTCATGTGATCACCTTTTGCAACCTTCTGACAAGCAAAATCAATGGAAAAGCCAGATTCACTTAACGACCATGTTACTAACTTAATAACTGCAGTGATTCACTTAATAAATGTGACAAGAAAAGTCATAAAATGGGGCAAAACTCACTTAACAAATTTGTCACTTAGCAACATAAATATTGGGCTCAATTCTGGTCATAAGTTGAGGACTACCTGTATATCAAAGTGAGTTTTGTGATTGCTTGGCGTTTATCTTTTATCAGCTGATTAGTATTTTAAATCATTTTTTTTTAAATTAAAGTTTATATATTCTGTTGTACAAAAAGAATCACATAAAATGAGAATTATAACTTGATTCTCCAAATGAAATAAAAACTGTGCCTAACATGTATATTGTAAATTACATTGTATATCTTTTAAAAATAAAATACTTATGGATAGGGAAAATTATGCCAGATTTTGAGAATGTTTTCTGCATTTTCTCCAGAGCCAAATACAACAACGAGTTTCTAAGAGTGATGTTATGTGGAGAGGGAAAAAAAAAAGAACTTTAAAAGAACGTACACAAACTGTATTGATTTCTCAATACAAACTTTTTATTCCATTGTGACTGAACAAGATAGATTATTTTCTACCACAGCCAACATTTAAATCACAACCGTTTTTTTTTTTTTTAAAAAAAGCCTTTTTTGCTTTTAAACGAAATCCCTCTGTGGGCTTGCTAAATCTTCCCCTGTATGTCCACACCTCCCCAACTAAAATCAACTAGAATAAAGAATGTTGAAATTTGGATGGATTATTCAGTTTCCTAAGAATTCTGGGGACAGAAAATAAACACACACAGGTAAACTTGGCAAAATATATTTATTATACGCTAATCAAATCTAAGCTGCCAATACACTTCATTATAATTTGCTGAGGCTGCTCCGGTGTCACAATTACTTCCTCAGAATGGGCTCTGCACCCAGAGAAAGAAACATAAACCCCTTTGAGATATGATTCCCCCCCCTTTACCCTTGCCCCCACCTCTCACATTCTTTCCCATCCACAAACAATTTCCGTTGGGAACAGGGCCATGTAATATTGACAGTGACAACAAATTGTATAGCCTAGTGAACATCTGTTTCCCGGCTGCCTCACTGATACTGCAGGTTGGTTACTGAGGAGTGACTTTGTCTTCACAAGATGTCCAGCTACAAAGGAACTGGAAACTGCTGGTACAGAAGAGACTGGTTTTATTATTGGAACACAGGAAAGCTTTATCAGTGTGTTGGGATGTTCTGTATCTTTCTCAAAGACTAAGAGCTGGGGTTATATTAAGCATGTTTGCCTACTGGAAGATTGTTTCTAGTGGAAGTATGGAAAAAACCAGCTCCTTGTGCCATCCATCCATCCTTGAACGGATTTGGATATCATTATAGCCTAAATCTTATTTTACATTAGTTATCACACCACTGTTTTACACTGGCAAAAATTGACTTTGACTTTCAGCAGCTCATTTAGTGACCGACGGTAAAGTGGCACTGAAAAAAAGTGATTTATGATCATTTTTCACACATGACCGTTGCAGCATCCCTGTTGTGGCTCCGTTGGTGTGTGTGCGTGGGGTTGGGGACAGAACAATCCCCATGGTCACATGATTTACATACGGATGCTTGACAACGGGTTCATATTTATGACAGGTACAATGTCCCGGGGTCAAGTGATCATCTTTTGCGACATTCTGACAAGCAAAGTCAATGGGGAAGCCAGATTCACTAACAACCATGTTACTAATTTAACAACTGCAGTGATTCGCTTAACAAATGTGGCAAGAAAAGTCGTAAAATGGGACAAAACTCACTTAACAAATTTCTCACTTAGCAACAATTGTGGCCGTAAGTCGAGAACTACCTGCTCCCCAACCCATCTTTACCGTATCACATAATGCAATCAACAGCAACATGGCTACAAATGTTGTGTTATTGTGACACAACATGTGACAATCACAGAAGAATCTGACAAGACCAAATCGGAAGGAACTTTTTGCTATATTGTATTATGATTTTTGCAACCAATCCTCCTACTATTTAAAACTACTATCTTTCGGCACTCAAAAAGTGCAACATCAAGATGAAATAGCCCTATAAATTTTGGAAGACCCTTCCAAGCCAGCAAATCAACAATGCAGCAGCCACAGAATGAAGATGGATGTTGCCATCTCATCCAATGACACTCCCGGAGGCTGATATTTCCTCTGTTTAGCAAACAGGCCTGTTAAGGAATTTCCTTGGCAAACGGACAACATGGAAACATCCTTCAACCCCACAGAACTCATGAGCCAGCTAAAACCATTTCCTATGCTATGGCAACAATATCTGCGTAAGGTTAAACAAGACATTTTATGCTATCCCTTACTCAGGCCACCGTATCTATTTCTGGATGTCTTCTTTTGTTCAACCTTTGCTAATAATAGTGACCTAGCTTAGGTGGTATTTTTAGCCTTTAAAGACTTGTTGCCTGCCTTTTCAGAACACTTTATTCATGCATATTTCCTTTGTTTATTGTTACCTCAACGCTTTTTTAAAATCATAATTAAGATGTTTCTGATCCAAGATTTTTATTTAGCAACTAATTTTCACAGAGAGCTTCCCGTTTTCCAACGAGCCAGCAAGCCAGATTCGGTCAAAGCCTTTAACTTCACTCTCGGGTAGACACAACCTATGCATGTTTTGTTACAATGTCCCCTGTGGACTGAGGAATAAAATGTGGATATCACTTTCTGTTCCTTGCCAGTTGCTGAAAGCAGAACTAGAACTTGAGGCAACAAGGAAAGAGTTTTGCTAAAAGCTTTTTGTCCACCTCGCCAACTTTTTCGAAAATAATCCTTCCAGATTATTTCCATAAATGCTATCGTTTGCTACATTATGCTACTTGATTCCTATTTTACTGACACAATCTTAAATGGTGGCATGGCAAAAAAAAGCAAAGCAGTCAAAATCCTAAGCACTTCACTCTAAGACAGGGTTTCCTAATCTTAAAAATTTTAGAATCAAGATCACATGAAATGTTAATACCACTTCATAATGCCTTGGTAAGGCCACACTTAGAATATTGCATGCGGTTTTGGTTGACACAATATAAAAAAAAACTCTAGAAACAGGGCAGAGAAGAGCAACAAAGATGATTAGGGGACTAGAGGCTAAAACATATAAAGAACGGTTGCTGGAATTGGGTATGTCTAGTTTAATGAAAAGAAGGACCAGAGGTGACATGACAGCAGTGTTTCAATATCTCAGGGGCTGCCACAAAGAAGAGGGAGTCAAGCTATTCTCCAAAGCACCTGAAGGCAGAACGAGAAGCAATGAATGGAAACTAATCAAGGAGAGAACCCACATAGATCAAAGAAGAAATTTCCTGACATTTAGAACAATTAAACAGGGGAACGGCTTGCCTTCAGAAATTGTGGGTACTCCATCACTGGATGTTTTTAAGAAGAGATTGGACAACCATTTGTCTGAAATGGTATAAGATCTTCTGCTTGAGCAGGGGGTTGGACTAGAAGACGCCCAAAATTTCTTCCAACTCTGTGATTCTGTTAAGGTTGGTAAACCCTGCTCTAAGTCCTTAAAAACTTGGTTGAATCATAAATGTACTCTTTTGCAGTCCAGGGCTACATTCACACTTCACATTATACTGGAAAAAACAAGCTTGGTGTGATGCATCAATCAAATCAACATCATAAATGGGACTCTGTGGTTAGGATTACTGTCCATACAACACAGAAATAATCATCCTGCTATTAAACAGAATGAGAAGTCCTACCTACCTCATTTGGCAGACAGGTTAATATGTATTTATTATCACCGAATCCCATTTGCAGGTTACCTCAGGGAACAATAACGGCTGAAGCTGCCCCTAAAAGAAACCTAAAATTTGTAATTCTACCAACTTACAAAGCTGGTCTTTTGTAAAAGTAATTCAAGAGACAGAAGGAATTGGGCTATTGCTTTCTTCTGTCCCCTGGCATCAACCATTTAATATGGGCAAAATGCTAAAAAACCCCAACAATGCTTACCTCAACAAAAACTAAGTATTGTTAGTCTTAAAAATGCTATTGGTAGAAATGTGTAAACAGATATTCTGGCAGCATCTAGCTGACCATGACTAAACTTAAATAGGGGAATAAGCAGGATAGATTTTTTTTTATACCACATCTGAATTTATTATTTTATTGTTCATAATGTATAGAAGAGAGAGATTGACACCTTGCTTTAAAGTCTGGCCAAAATTGGCCCAGACAGCTCATACAGGGAGAGCATGGCTATGTACAGGTAGTCCTTGACTTACAACAGTTCATTTAGTGACCATTCAAAGTTACAGTGGCACTAAAAAAAGTGACTTATGACCATTTTTCACACTTATGACCGTCGTAGCATCCCCATTGCCATGTGATTTACAGTCGGAAATTTGACAACTGACTCACATTTATGATGGTTGCAGTGTCCCAGAGTCACTTTGCAACCTTCTGATAAGCCAAGTCAATGGGAAAACCAGATTCACTTAACAACCATGTTACTAATTTAAGAACTGCAGTAATTCACTTAACAAATCTGATGAGAAAAGTCACAAAATTAGGGCAAAACTCTCTTAACAAATTTCTCACTTAGCAACATAAATTTTGGGCTCAATTGTGGTCCTAAGTTGAGGACTACCTGTAATTTGAAAACTTGTTATTGTCATCACCATTTAAAGGAAAAACCAGTGAAATCCCTCTCTGCCTCTTCAGGCCTGATTGCATAGTACTGTGGTTATCATTATCTCCTCATTAGTTAAGGTGGGATATACAGTGTGGTAGTCAGGGATACCATTATAGTTATACACACACTGCAAAGCACCTTCCAGATTTTAATATTTTTAAAAGATTGATTTAATTATAAAGCAGGGATACACAATCTCATCATAAAGGGATGTTTTATGACTGGCCATACCCATCATAGAAGTTATTTTGTGAATATGAAAATTCTTTCCATGACAATTAATTATTGTTGGGCCCTTAATATTCCAAATCTGCTCATTAATCTAAAAAAAGTAGCTTTCCTAAAATTAAGGAAGGAAACTGAAGGTCTGTCTGGAACAGTGGCTTCAAAATTTTCCATGGTATTTAACATTTCCATAAAAGAAGATGGTGTTTCAAGAACAATCTCTTACAAAATCTATTATGTTGGTTAACATAAATAGATGGGGAAACCAGTGGAAAATAATAGCACAGAAAGGTGCGAGATTTAGGAATGTCCTCGACATGTGGTTTGGGAGTACATGATACCATAATCATGCTGCAACTAAGCAAATTTGCCCAGTGATCTCTCTAGATCCATGATGATGAACATATGGCACGTGTGCCACAAGTGGCACGCAGCACCCTCTCTGTGGGCATGCGAGCCGTCACCCCAGTTCAGCTCTGCCATGCATGTGTATGTGGGGGCATGCAGCCAGCTGGTTGTTGGGTCTCTGCCATACATGCGGGGGGAGGGGCATGCGGGGGGCACGCACGCATGTGCGGGCGTGGGGGCGTGCATGTGCAGGGCCATACGCACATCGCATTTTGGGGGTCAGGCATATGTGTGTGCATTCACACACGTATGTGTGTGCTTTGGGCACTCAGTCTGGAAAAGGTTAGCCAGCACTGCTCTAGATCATGTATGTGCTGCTTTGAATTTAATTGATGACAGGGAATAAAAAATAAACAAGGGAGCATTCTCTAAAAAAATGTTCCCACTTGGAACATTTGGATTCAGGATATCTTCTATGCCCATTTCCAAAATAACTGTAAAGACATGCTCACAGGGTCTGTTCCTAACCTCAATGATTGTTTCCTGATTGCTTATTTGTACCCTATGACTATCATTAAGTGTTGTACCTTATGATTCTTGATGAACGTATCTTTTCTTTATGTACACTGAGAGCATATGAACCTAGACAAATTCCTTGTGTGTCCAATCACACATGGCCAATAAAAAATTCTATTCTATTCTATTCTAAACATGTATTGCAATGTCACAATGCAACACCAGCCATTTCCATACTTGTGTCATGGTGTCACATACTGGTACATAAGGGGCAGAGTTTCTCTCTCAACCTTGTAGTGCACGCTTAGGTGTTTGCTCCTCTAAAGACACCTATGGTGTTTCTTCGTAGACAAAGTAATGAGAGGATTAACATAACGCATGAAAGCACTGAGTACGTTATGCAAACAATGCACAGTATTTCATTCACATCCTGATGCAATTGATGCAAATTAAATCATCTGCATTATTTGTTTGATGAAGTCACAATGAATGCATGTGACATTATGGCCTCTATCCAATGCATACAGTGAAATCTGAATACTCCATCCTCGCTATTTTCCATCAATATTTGGGCCCTACCTCTTGAATATTTCTTCATGAATGGTGTCTATGGCTTTAATCAACCCTAACATTCTTTCATATAAAAACTAAAAGATTTATCTGCAAACCTTCTAAGTGCATAGAAGGCTAATAAGAGGAAAAATATATAGCTGTACTCCATAATGTAGTAATTTATTATCAACACAGGAACTTCTGATTATGCAAAACTGTAGACCTTCAGAGATATTTTCCAAAAGGATGTGACATAGATAGCCCATAACTTTGGTAACCATACATTGGGAATTTCTGGGTTAGATAACCACAAATGTTTTGGGAAGATTTCCTTAAAAATAGTTTTCAAAAAATTAGCTAAATCAAAATTGAATGGGTAAATTATGTGCATTGGATATTCTGATCGTAATCTGCGTCTACATTGTTTCTGCCAAAGGAATATGCATTTCAATAGTTATCCTATACCCCAGGTAAATGGAGAGAATCTTCTATAGTGGTAATCCCTGTTACAAAATACTGTTTCCAAAAACTGCTGGCTCTTTATATTTTCCACAGCTTTAATGTAGCATTTTAAGTTCTCAGTATAACCTGGTTTTTATCTTGCTTTCTTTTCCCATATGCTTCCATTCGAATTATTCATTTGCACTTTACATATATTTTTAAAATCCTCTTAAGCTCTTTTGAGGTAGCAAAAATAACTATAATAAATAAAATAAATATGCACACAAAATGCGACACACATAGCGGAAAATAGGGACAGAGAATGTTATAAATTTTAGGAAAAAGAGAAAGTAAGCCTCTCAGCAATAGGCAACAGTGTACTAAGTAAAAAGATGATGCTACAAAAGTGAATCTCTGAATTTAACTACTTTTATTTATTTTTATTTATTTATATTTCATATTTCTAAACTGCCACCTCCCTCAGATACTGATCGAGGTTTGTCTGCCTCTATCTTTTCTTCCATGTGGCCTTTTGGAGCAGAAGACTTTTAAAAATGAAAGGTTCAAAAAAGGCTGCCTGTTTTAATCCTTTACCCTAGGAAAGATTGTTATAAGACCTGTGAAAATGAGATCCTTTTCCAAATATCACTTAAAAGCACTGAGAAAGGACATTCCTAGTGACTTCCAATGCTTACTTTTTTATGGGTAAGCAGGGCTTACACAGCACTGTTTTCCACAAATAAAAATATTTTCCTACTATTTAATCCCATTTTCCTTTGCCCTATCATCAATGGATTGCAATTCTGTTTCCCCACTTCCCTACTGTTGTCTTCTTTAAAACAATCCATCTTCTCACCTTACATTCTTTCTTATACTGGTCAGAAAAATTCAGTAATGATTTTGTTCTGATTCTTCTCCTCAGTTTGCTCACCATTCATTAGCCTGCTACTCCAGAATATGGATTTTTGTTGGGATTCAGCAAGTTGTCCAGAGACTTGTTTTTGCAACATTTTTAAAAAGACTCTGGAGTTGCTACAAGCTAACAGGATACATGGTTATATATCAAACACATATATAATATTTGTCGATCCTGAATTTCATCTTGAATATACTGCAGATATGGACCCCTCAAAGTACATTATTATTTTCAGTAATATAATTATTACTATTTTCTTGTCGAACAGTTGTTTTTTTCTAGAGTGTCTTGCTCAGTGAATCCAGCTAGCAGAAGAATAACTCTTTTTTTAAAAAAAAAAAAATTTTTTTTGATTTATATGCCGCCCTTCTCCGGAGACTCAGGGCGGCTTACAATGCGCTAAGCAACTTTGATTTCATAATATATCTGATCACAGAACTAGGCTTAGTCTTAGACATTTGTTACTTTATATAACATGTATACATAATCTATTTTGCAGTATAGTTGAATGTTCATGGATCTGTATCAATTTTTTCCTGGTTTTATGACTCATTGATAATAATTTAAAGGATTGATTAATAGGAGAGGGAACCTGGAAAATCTCCAAATATTCTGAACTTCAACTTCTGGAAACCCAAGTTGGGTTGGCCAGTGAAACTCTAGCAACATCTGGATACCATAAATTCTCCATTCTAGTTCATACTTTTAATCCTTTCTTTCCGGAGTCGTACACTAGGACCTATGAATATTTTTCTCCTAATGTTGCTTCCAAAATATTTTACAAGGGACTTTTTTGTCTGTTTATCTATCAATAGCCTTCTTTTTCTACCTTCCAAGAAACAAACCAATGGGCAATAGGGCAGCAAAGGCATGAGTTTTTTTACTCACTGCTACAACTGTTCTGGTCTATATCTATTAATGCTGTTATTCAACAGTAGCCTATAATCATAATTAAGTTAGCCAGGCAAGATCCCAGAGTCCGCCCCCCCCCCAGATTTCTTAGCTTTAGAAAAAAAATCTTGATTTAAACATCCAATTCATCTTTTTAACAGATAATTAGTGAGATCAAAATAGTCATAATATTTTGAAATGTGTCTCTCGACAGCTTTTTCCTCAAAGAACAATACACAAATATGAGTTGTATCAATCAAATGCTAACCACATTTTCTTATACCAAAACTCTTGTTTTGTTTGTTCATTTATTTGTCCAATTTAGGTACCACCCATCTCACTCTCAGAGTGACCACATCCCATGAAAGAATTGCATGACATACCTTAAGTTCTCTGAAGAATATGCTACTCCTAGCCCACTCGACAATTGAGAAGAGGGTTTGGTCAGCCATTTTGCACATAAGCCCAAAAGTGTTGAGCTTTTCATGCTTGCTTCTGTTGGCCTGCTCTTGTTGCAAGTAGGCCATAATCTTAGCTTGGACTTGCGGCTCATCTGGCTCACACTTCAAGAGTTCCAAAATCAGATGAGGAATACTTGCTGGTGAGCTGGTCTGATGGTAACCATCCATGTAAGAGTAGCCCATTATCGACTCTGGAGAGCTAGTATAAGGGTCAGGGTACTCAGACTTGATAGCACGGCTTGGAAAGTGACTGTAGCTCTGATAACCTTGTAGGCTACCATGTGGTGGCATTGTCATGCTAATTGGAGAGGTTACAAAAGGACTTCGGTCATAGTCTGTGGGAGGCAAGGCTGTATGGTTCAGAGGTAGGCCCTTGGAGGCAGAATGGATGTTCTGGATTGCAGAAGATATTGTGAGATCAGTGGGCATTGCTTGAATCACCTGAGTCATGGCTTCTAATTTGAGTCCATTTGCTCGGATGAGAGCTTTCTTCTGCTGCTTCAGTGCCCTGTCCCTCTTGTACATGGGTCCAAATTTGTTCCGACCTCCACGCATTCGGTCAGCTCTCACAGCTGTTGAATGTAGCGGTGAAAAAAAAAGTTATAGGTATCACATTGCAGACATGATACAAATACAAATACTGATAAGAATCTCATGATTTTTAGTCTTCGATCAACCTATAGCACAAGTTTATGTTGAGTATACCATGTTTTCCCCAAAATAAGACCGGGTCTTATATTAATTTTTGCTCCAAAAGACGCATCAGGGCTTATTTTCTGGTTAGGTCTTATTTTGGGGGAAATACGGTACTAAATGCATCCATCTGGCTAACAATCTTAACTGGGGCTTATTTTGGGGGTAGGGCTTATATTACGAGCATCCTGAAAAATTATGCTAGGATTTATTTTCTGGTTGGGTCTTATTTTCAGGGAAACAGGGTAGCTGTTTAAGGGTTTTTATTTTATTTTAGTGTGCTATGGTGGTGCAGTGGTTATAATGCAGTATTGCAGTCTAACTCTGCCTACTGCCAGGAGTTCAATCTCGATCGACTCAAGGTTGACTCAGCCTTCCATCTTTCCTAGGTCATAAAATGAGGAACTAGATTGTTGGGGGCAGAGAGTGCTATAAGGCAATATGAAGTGGTATGTTAGTCTAAGTGCTATTGTTATTGTTATTTATTGTAATTTCACTTTTGATGAACCACCTGAGAAGTTCTAACATGGTGAATAAACGTATTGTATTAATTTGCAAGCATTTATTACTTTCTTGTTACATTACTGTATGAAAGCATACTGGTGAATAATCTAAAAAAGCATAATTCAAGATTAGTGTATTAAATTTTCTAGTAAATCTAACAGGAAAGGGCTAATAAATTCTTCTGCTAAGCACAAAGGTCTCAAAATTGCATTTGGGAGCAGTGCAAGACATTTTAATAACAGCTTTTCAAAATGCTTATCATTTATTTTTTCCAATGTTTATATTCTTTTAACTTAACCCTTGAGTAGATGTTATTTAAAGGCATGTAATGCTCTTCACATTGGCTCTTACTCTGAAAAGAGGAATCTCACCAATTTTGGAGAGAGGTAATAAATTGCACTATTGTTATTTCCTCACGTTGACTGCCTATGATAAAGAGCAAAGTGTCACCCAGACCAGAAATAAAAGGATTTTGCAACTTCCAATACCATTCAAATCATATTGGAATTAGGGTTGTGGAGAAAAATTGTTGGTCTGGGTTACAGTACTATGTCGCTAGAACATGTGTTGAAAGCAGCAATATTTTACCAAGACTAACCTTCCCAAAGGTATTCAGACAATAAGAAGGGCCTTTGACAGCTTGGTGACACACTGAGATAGCTGGAGGTTACGTTACTAAGCTTTTATCTTATAGATTAGCATGCCATTAAAAATGTATTAGAAATCCTAGGTATACAGAGACCTATAAAACTATCATAAAGATGTTAACAATTAATGATTTGATCCTAAAATGTAATTTATGAACTAGAATGCAAGACTATGTATCATAATCAAGGGAACATGCATATAAATATTAAAAATGTTTATAGCTGAAAGCAGGAGTTCCTTCCCATTCTGCTGATAACAAAGAGGAAGTCTGTTCATACAGGAGAATATTGCTAAGTAATCTTTAATAAATGAATAAGTAAACAAATATTGGTCAGAAACACATCTACTTGTATTTTCTTACTGGCAAAGAAAAGGTAAACAGAAATGCCTAACAAATTATAGTTAAATAGTTTTATCTACTCTACTCTACTCTACTCAACAATGCCACATTCTGGCATTAATTTTTGATTACTTTTTTTTTTAAAGGAAAGAGGTGAATTCAGCCTCCTCCGATTATGGATTTTCCAAGATATAAAAGGTATGTAGCACATTCAAACAAGATACACAGACTTCTTTTCTTAATTATCATCTCTATCCAAGAGCTGTAACTTCTGCAAAGAAGTCAAGTCATGTTTCTTTTGGAAACTAGCATTAAAGGTCTCTGTGGAGCATTTGGTATGCTTCATCTTGGTATATCTCATTGAACAATTTCTGAAAGATTAGGGCTCTTTGTAAAACGATAAATGGGATTTTTCAGTGTATTTACAGAAGAATAAAGGAGAATATTTGAGGGTTGAACTGAGGGGTTTTTGGTGCTCTCTGAGTAGGCTGTTTTTTTGCAGACATCTCATTATCCAACCTAGATAATATCATCAATGCTAATGACTATCACTGACGATGTCTGTGGAGATTCTCAGTAATCTGTCCCAAAGGTGCTTTTTCAAAAAGCAACTGGATGTTGCTTTATCTTGAAGATTTTCACTTCTTATCCAAGAAGCGTCTTCAGTTGAAGAAGAAGAAGTAGTTGAAGAAGCTTCTTGGATGAAAAGTGAAAGGTCTTCAAGGAAAACCAAAGTCCAGTTGCCTTTTGAAAAAGCACCTTTGGGATAGCAGTGATGGTGGTACCTAGTTTGGGTAATGAAACATCTGCAAGAAATACAACCAAGCTCAGAGAGCACCAAGGACCCCACATTCACAGAACACTTTATGCACATGCAGCCTGCTAATGTTTCTAACTTTGTTCCACAATATTCATGTTTTTGGTGAAATAATCTGTTACACCCTTCTGTCATACTCTTGTGTTCCTTATTGATTTTTTTTTAATGCAGAGACTATTAAGCCAGTAGTAGACATCATAGCTTCTCTGGATAAGACAGAGGTACAAAGTAGCAAAACATTTCTAGGTAATAGAAATGTTCTAGGTGATATAGACAGTGAAAGCACTTTTGAAAAGAATTTGCATATAAGTGCTTACATCTTGTGTTCTTGCTCCCCTTCTAAACCTTCTAAATATTTTTTGCTCCTAAACAAGAAGCAAACTTGTCTTGGATGTGTTTGTGAGACTGATCTTGTAAGGCGCATTTGCAAAAGAGGAGTACAAAGTATACAATCACTTGAGAATTGTTTCCTACTTCCTACCCAATCTCCATTTATTGTATTATCGTTATTCTGGGAAATGCAGATTTCAAAACATACATTTGATGCAATGACTCTTAACTCCGCCCTGATATTATCTGTTAATTCCAATCTAGATTGCTGTAGTTCAAGGAGTCCGAACAACTCCAAAGTTAGGTTTAATTGGCATAATTAAATTATTCTGGAATGAGAAATTTATGGATGGCAATCTCTGTGGGCTAAACTGTTCACAAGTTCTACGTCTGTCCATAAGAAAATAGTGAACTTCTAATGAGAAAATTAGATGATTTGCAGTCTTTAGCATGAGAATTTAGGAACTGAACCAATGCTGGTGACTTTTTGAAATACAATTAAACCATGAGAATGTTTATAAATAATAAACATTATTATAAATGTTTATAATTTATAAATAAATAATAATCACTAACTCCTTTTTCAGACAAAAAATATTTTGCATTATCTCAGAATCAAAGCAACTTCAAAAAAATAATGAAATCCCTGCCAATAAAATTTAAGTTACTCATTTGTTGACTAAAGATTGAAATTATTAATAATTAAATTATAGTTCCACATCTTTGAAAATATATGAACATTAAAACCAATAAACCACAGTATTAAATGTTAGAAGGAAGATAAATTGTTATCAGTGGGATGTTCCCAATATTGTGTTTTTAACTGGACTATTAAATATCAATGAAGAGAAGAAATGAAGAATAAACCAGTCCCCATAACTAGAGTCATATATATATAAATACAAATATTTGGCATGAAATTTTTCTTTCCCATCATTGAATTCTTACAAACCAATGAAAATGTCATACAGCATTACTTTCAAACTAGCAATGATTTAACCTAACAGAGGTGGAACCACGTAGACTGTTGAATTTGTAGTTACCAAAAAAAAAAAAAAAAAAAAGACAAAAGTGAATTCCATCAATATTCATTGTTAAAAAATACTACTAAAAATAGCAAAAATACTACTAGTCTACATTAGGCAAATATTTATCAGAAAAGTTTCAAAACTTTTTGACAGCAAGATTCATTGTTACAATATATATTTTTCCAGCTAACTTTTGTTTTCTTGTTTCAGATTCTGTTACAATAATTTACTCTGAACACAATAATGTGACAAGATGTAGCTCATATATTATCAATGGCCTACGGAGGATTATAATATACCTGAATAATTTCATAAAAACTGAAAACTATTTCTATTGGATGAGTAATGAAGGTTTTGTTGTTTTAAGAAAACCAAGATCTCTTTCTATGAAGTGCTAAATCATTGTTTAGTCAATGATTAGCCCAGCTGCATAATCCCGGCATAAAAGCAATTCCACTGATAAACAAGAATGATCAATTGTCTCCGAGAGGGAAAACATGCCCAATATTCTATATTGTACTGTATTTATAACTTTCAGATATACCTGAAATGATTTCATTTTAGAAATCACTACAGTATCAGTTTTTCCCTCAACTTATTATTTTGCCTGCCCTGATTGAATTTTGTTTGCCTAAAGAAATCAGTGTCATTTGTTCTAAGTATTTGTGATTAATTCTGGATAGTGTGCACTCTTTGAAAATTATATTGTACAATTTACTGTACAATATAATTGTACAATTATACATATTTTTCTAATGCTTACATCTGAAATGAGCCTCTAAGTACCACAAGCAGCAAATGGGACAAGGGAGCCTTCAAAGCTTTTTGAGATTAAGTTGTAGTAGTGAATCATAAACTTCCATTGTTTTTGGTCCATCATAAGCAATCATTCTTTGAAATAATACCTCAAATGATAACAGTTTAAATAATCCACACAGAAGGACTTGTATTTAATATGTAATTTTTTTTTATACTTATGCAGCAACAATTGCAGACCTTACCTTCCAACTTCATCCCAACACTTAGACATTTTTGAAACCGACAATAAGGGCAGCGTTTTCTTTGAGTTTTGTCAATTTGGCAGCTTTGATTTTCTATACATGTGTACCTTTTGTTGTTCTGCACTGTTCGCTTAAAGAAGCCCTGTAAAATAGATAGTACATATTTACAAATTGGGCACAAATGGCTTGAACCAGGAATTGACTTCAGATTATGAAAACATTCACCCAATTCCTCTCTTCTACTGTCATCCTGCTAATTCAGCATTTATGAAATGGCTGGTTTGGTCCCACATTTCCTTGGAGGAAACCCACTAGGCCACAGGCACATTTTTTCTGAGGCTAGTCTACGCTGGTGTTGATTTACATCAGATCCTAGCAATGCATCTTTATTGCTTCCCTAGTCATCATCTACCAGTAGCAATTTGAATGAATTAAAATTATTTTCAAATGATTCCAATTTTTTAAAGTGGCCTTTCAAAATCACCTAATGTCGAATTTTAAGACAAATTTTCCCTATGGTGTAAAAAAAAAAAAAAAACCTTGCCTATTTTTATTCATTTTTAAAGATTTCACTAATATGAATCCTAACCCAATTCTAAATCCCAAATGCAAGGAAGTTTCCCCAATCTACCGCTTGTTACTCTGGTTTCTCCTGCCTCTGCTAGTATCCTATTCTTCACTTTATCATCCATCATTACTGATATCACCTTAATTCTCTGATATTTAAAACTGAATTTTAAGGTGCCTATTAAACTCTTTGGGATTTTAAAAAAGTTACTTGCAAGACTATTTTTCTTCCCCCTTCCCCCAACACTAAGTACAGCTGCATAAATTTCTTCTGGTGGCCATGATGATTAAAATCATGTACTAAGTAAGGAATATTCTGGTTCTCATGTCTCTTTATGGTCTGGGAATAGTGGATGATAAGTATAATTACATGGGGGTGGTATTGTAGTCTGATTAACTTTTGATTCAGCATGAATACTGACTTGCTCAAAAGTTCCCTTAACCAAATGTGACTCAAGTAACTTTAGCAGATACAGGTTCTGGCTATGTAAATATTTCTATAGAGTCCTAAAATTATATATGTGTTACTCCAGAAAGCCGTGCTAAAATGATGTTGCTTTAGTACTATGCAGTAAACAATTTGCTCGGTTTCTATACTAATCCAGAATTATTTTACAGAATTGCAATTTAGTCCAGATCTCAGGCATGTTTCAAGGCAATCTAAGGTTTTATTAGCTGGATGCATGGCACTGGCCTATAATTTTGAGACTCCAGCTGGTACGCATAAAATGAAATGCATGAGCAAAAAAAAAAAAAAAATCTTCATAGTGATGAATGGCATTTTAAAACCATTTAATTGATTTCCACTTAATCACCTTGCAGATAAATATGGACATAAAATGCTGTGTATGTATGAGCGTGTATGCACATTTATAAATATGTGCAAGCATAAAAAGAATGTCAAGAGAAATTTACATTTGCATCCTGAAAGATGAAAAACTTGAAACAGTTGCCTTCAATATTGTAGCCCTGAAATTTATCAGGAACAAGATGCAGCAACAATAATACTCAATGTATATAAATCAACTAAAATCAATATTGAGGACAGCTAGGAATGAAAGTCTCTCTACAACTACATCACTTCACGACAACCAAATATTTAAAGGCAGTAAATATAGCCACTCTATAGTGAACACCGTGGGCAAGGTTTTCTTTCCATTGGCTTAAAAAGAGATCCTTCTTACTCTTTACACAACTTCTGCCTTCTTCTCAATATTCTTTTTTTCCATTAAAAATAACAGAAGTATGATTGCCTAGCCTTTTTTCTTGATCTGATTTTCAGCTCCCTCCCCCACTTTCCCCATGAAAATAAATTGTACAAAACCTTGCAACTTTCACAGGTAAGGAGTCCATAGTGATACCCAGAGACTTTATCTCCACAGACTGGACACAGTTCTTCAAGATCTTCATCATAAGAGTAATTCACCATTTTAAACTGAGACACTGGGAGGGGGGAAAAAAGGAAGAAAAGTAGGAGGAGGAATTAAACTCTATGAGAATGTACACAAAACATTTGATGCATTATTTATTTCCTCACTGGGGAAACAATTCCAGGACATCCATGGGTTTTTATTTCCCTTTAAATCCTCAAAACAGGAAAACACAATTTTGAAACAGCAGATTTTTTTTTTAGCAACCAAAAATATTCTCTCCAAATTCAGTTTAGCAGAATAAAACCTGTTAAAACTACCCACAGTTCTAAACACCCAGCAAGCATTTTATTTTACTAATTCCCAAAACTGGTTTTCCAAAATATTAAATTCTTAGTTCACTCCTATTTGTGCTTACACAGAAGTAGGCAGGACTAGTTCAAGACATCCTACTCTGAAGTTTGCATGCCTGAGGCTGCAGTCTTACTTTTCTTCAGTTTATTGTTCTTGGGATAAAGATCGCCATTTATTTGTACTATATTTAAACTGTAATTGCATTTAAAAATTAAAAATCAGATGTCTAAGTGGAAAAGTAACTTTTCTCTGTACTTTGAAAGTTCGGCTATAACAAGTCACCTTAAAAAAAATGTTTACCTAACCCCCATTTCAAATTCACAAAACTAGTAGTCTGAGTGGGGAAAAAAATCGACAGTTTACAACAGTATTTTAGAAGCGAGATGAAGGGAAGGGGGAAACTGTAGAAGGAATTGTAATTTTTACATATCAATCAAACTTGTCTTTAGAAAAAAACATTCTTCTGCCTTAACTCTTTTTCCTTACTGTCTTAACCCACCAGAGAAAATACATAAACTGTTCAAAGATTTAGAGAGACCCTTTGGATTTCTCTTGCAAACTTCTTCAAATGCTGGTAAATTGTACAAAACAAAGAAGAAAGTTTTACGGCAATCTTCCTTCCTTCCTTCCTTCCTTCCTTCCTTCCTTCCTTCCTTCCTTCCTTCCTTCCTTCCTTCCTTCCTTCCTTCCTTCCTTCCTTCCTTCCTTCCGTCCATCCATCCATCCTTCTTTCCTTCCTTCCTAGGAACACAGATCTTTTACTTCAAACAGCAGCGAGAAAACTCTGCTAAGAATTAATTCTTAAGTCTTAAGAATTAAGAGTTAATTCTTAACTCTGCTAAGAATTAATTCTTAGCAGAGGAAGAAGAATTCCTAAGCATTAGGAAAACTCCTCAGAATTAATTCAATGAAATGGAAAGACCCAACTGATTTAGGAGCGTGATCCTCATGAAAGAATCCGATTCCTGTCGGGGGACCGAGGGAATCGGTGTTCCACCGACTCAAGGGGGGCGGGGGAGAACCAGAAAGAACTGCTAGTTTGAGTTCCCCACTCTCTCGCTTCTCGTCGCCCCCCCTCCCCGCCCCAGACTATTCTAAGGGGAAAAGTGGGCTGATCTCTTTAAGAGAAGAAGGGATCGCTCGCCTGCGGGAATGTAGACGAGCCTTCTTCTGGTGGCCTAGGCAGAGAAAAAGGTATGTTTGGTCCGAGTTGGAGTAGCGAGCCAGATTCAAGGGAGGCCAGATGTATCCAAGGTAAGTAACTGGGGCCAGACGGGGCAGAGAAGGATCTTCACCCCACCCCGAAGAAACTTCGTCAGCTGCTGACCTACCGTTCCTTCCCCTGTCTACAACTCCACTTTGTTTTCCACCGATTTGCTCCATTGAGGAAGCGATCCTTCCTTCCCCAGGTGACCAGAATCCCAGGAAAGAATGATCGCGAATGTCTACGGGGAAGGGGTGAGGGTAGTGGGTGGGTGGGAGGGAAGGAAGGGAGAAGAGAGAAATGACCTAAGTCTTCCCTACTCCTCCATTGGGTGGGAGCTTCCATTCAAGTCAAAGGCTTCAATAGTTGGTCAAACTTTCTCAGAACCAGTCGAAAGGGAGCTTCGGAGAAGAAGCAGGAAAAGGAGAAAGTCTATCGAAGCGTCCCCAAACCGAGGGGTACAAAATGGAAGAGGAAAGAGAGAGAGAGAGAGAGAGAGAGATGGCAGTGTGTGGGGGGAGGGGAGGGAACTTCCGGGAAGACTTTTGACCAGGGAAGGAAGAAGCTGCAACTTGAACCCGGATCCCTCGCCCACCTCCGCCGAAGCGTTGAGAAATGGGAACGTTGAGACGTAATTTCAAAGGTGCGAAGAAAACGGGAGAAGCGGGAAATATACGGAATCGTGCCCTCCAAAAGCCCTTTCCCGGATTTTTAAGGCACACAGCAGGCAGACCATTGACCGTTGATCTGCCTACTATTGGAGGCGCTGACTGGCAGTGGACTTTTGAGTGGGAATTTTAGGTAGGAACTAGGAAGACCCCGTTGATCCTTCCACTAATAGACTGAAGTCTTTCGAAGTCTTTCATTTTTCTCTTTTAGACGGAGTAGCGGCGCAACCCCAAATTGTTCGGTACCCCAAATGTACTTAGCAGTAAAGATGCGGTTGGATGGGTTAGCAACGACCCAGTTTTGGTTTCGGATCTATTCAGATAAAAGAGTTGGAGAAACTCTTTCTCGCACACAGCTATTGCCCGATTTGTAACTTGGAACTGAGGTAGTTTTGGATCTCAACTGCAAATTGAGATTCTTTCAGAGGCCGGTTCCCAGAGGGGCTTCAACTCGAGGGGATGAAGGACCGAAGCCAAAAAAAAAAAAAAAAAAAAAGATCCGAAAGCCGCATCTCCAAATCGCTTCGTTGAGGGGGAAGCCACGAAGGGGGGAAAACGCCTTAAGAAAAGCACGTTTCGAAATCTAAAAAACTGCCCACCTGCCCTCCCTATTTGCCGCTGTGCGCGCACGAATCCCCGAGGACAGCCCCGCGCCGCCTTCTGGAGTTCCCGAAACGGGATAAAGGGCTGAATCGAGGGATGGACGGACGGATCTGGGCAGAAGCGGCGAAGGAACCGTCAAGAACCGAGAGGCCAAAGGGTTTTGGCTCTCCGTCCGGGATGGGCGCCTCCAATTCTGTTTGCTCCATCATGTAAGGCCATTCTGAGCTGATGGGCAGCATCTCAACCAGGAAGAAGCTTTTAAGCCGACTGGAGTTTTCCCGGCAGAGCCGTCAAGGCAGAACTTCAACTGTCAACGGCCCCGGAGAATTGAGCACGACCTCCCGTAAGGCTTGCCGTCGGTGAAGTAAAAGGAGGCTGTATTACAGTTTTAGCTCATTTACCTGCGAATCTCTTAGAGCTTCTTCTGGCATCCTCTCCAGCCCTCGTCGAAATGAACCCGCACCAGGCTGGCTGGGTGCCTCTAGAAGACGCCATAAGCAATTATTGGAGACCCAGGCCAGGGTTTATAATTGCCTTGTTGTATTTTCGGTCAGACTTTCGCAGGGGGAAAAAAAAAACCTGATCCGCCCCATCACTCTCCTACCCACGCTGACCTAACTATCCGTGTCCTTCTTACGCCGAATTCAAAGCACCATTGGCAATTCCTGCTGACATCTCCTTACTACACTCTGGGATCGGACAATTGTGTTTCCTAAAGTGATAGAGATGCTCAGGAACGGGCATTCCAGCACACGACTTCATTTACACAAGGCACCCGCCCGCTTCACCATATTTCTAAATTAACTCGCGTTCTGGGTTCGGCCCTTGAAGCAGAAGCGAACCTAAAGGGCTGGTACTTATGGACCCCTTCCCAACAAAGTTTAACCAACCAGACCGAATACCAAATTTGGCACGTTCTGCGAACGCACGCACTAAATCTCTCCCTCAGCTTCTAGCGCTTAATGGGGGTGGGGGCGGGGTGGGAGAGAGAATACAGCCACTATGTTATCTTCCTCAGCAGCAAATCACATTATCTCTCTTCCCTCCTCCTCCTCCCCCAGTCAAAAGCCGTGGCACCAAGTTATTTTGAGACTTGAAGGGCTGGTTGGTTGGTTTTAATCCCATTTCACTACTCCTGGCTGATAAATGGTGATCACGGTTTTCCGCCCTATTCCGATCCCCACTAGTCAGCCTTCGCTTTGCATAATGGGAGCTTTCCCCCCCCCCCCCCACCCCGCCTCCATCCGATTTGAAACTTGCACGGCTTCCATGCCATTCAGAGGCTTCCGCGAATTACTTGGCCAAGCCCTTCCAGATGGAGCGACGTTTTGAGGAGCTACGCGCAATGTCGCCCCACAGCCTTCAGAAACACGCCGATTCTTTTGTCGACGCCACTACTGGGAACTTCCAGGGTTTTTGTTTCCCCCTCCCCTTTCGAATTAAATAAATACAATTAAGAGCTTACGCCTGATATGACTTCGGGTTCAAGTTAGGGGAAAACCCGATTGAAAACAACGGAACGAAGCTTCCATCCTGAATACAGAGTTAACATCATGGGATTTTTGCCCTAAGAGCCTTCCTAAGTATCGGCAGTCAAGGGATTTTTCCCTCCCTTCCCCCTGGCCAAAGACCCCTACATTTTAATTGATCAGCCGTCCTCGATAAGAACTGGGGAAGATGTTAAAATATAACTCAAATTCGCCTTTTGAATTTTCATTGAAGGGAACCTAAGGGGCACGAAGGGTGTGTGTGCCTGGAAGAGATTGCCGGCTCACAAAGTGAATAGAGGCGCTGCTGGATTTCCCGTAGCAATTAGGCTCAAGCAGTTCCCCTCCCCCACATCCCTACTTTCTTTCTCCCCGGCCCAGCTGTAACAAAAAGCACCTTAGCAATTCTTTCCTGTCCTGTCTTTTGTAAAGTTTCCCAGAGACTATTGCAAATCCTGCGCGCTTTCTGAAAGAAGCGAAGTCTCTTAAGGCGTTAGTACTTAAGGATTCCTCACAGGTATTAAAAGTGGAAGCCAATCCAGTCTCCCCCCAAGGTTTTATATTCCCCGCGTTCAGGGACCCCCCCCCCGGGACAGCGAGCTAAGCTTCCCGCGGTCCCGGCGGAAAGTAACTGTGGCTTCAGCACAGCAATAGGCTCAAATCCCAAGTCATGGGGATGGGGATGGGGGACGGGAGAAGACGGAAAATTGCATCACTGCGCGGAGCACTCCAGGTCTGTCCCCCGCCATCTGCTAGCTAGGGGAGTTTTGCTCTGGAGGAAAGAAATTTAGAAAGATTCCGTGCGATGTTTTTCCGCCCTTCCATTCCCTGTTTGCTTCCCTCGCCCCAGTGATCGCTGGGATCGGAGAAGGGCGGCGCGGAATCAACTAGATCCCTCCAGAACTTGACGTCTCTTTTTCTACCCTTCACAAGTTTAGGATTCTTTTTGTGATTTCCTCCTTCGGCATCTTCGCCTCGTCTGATCCTAATAAGGTCCGCTAAAGAACTTCGGCTGGCCCTTAAGCCGGGGTTTGCTAAAGCTACAATCTCTACCTTCTGATGCTTCAGGGGACGCGGTTAGTTAGCAGCATTCAGGGACCGTCTCGGAAAACGTGTACGCGCACACCCACCTTCTTGCTTTCTGTTGAGGACGTTCCCTAGTTTAATCAGTCAAACTCCCATTAAAAAACAAAACAAAAAAAAAAAACACCCCTGCCCTCGGAGGCAGGAGAATTTCCCCATAAACGTTTAGACGTTTCTTCGTCTGTCTCCCACCCCCCATCTTTCTTCCTTCCTTCCACACCCCCCCCTTTTTTCCTATCAATCATACTAAAGCGAACGGTTTGGGAGCAACCCTGTTGGGATGGCCGACCCTTCTAATTTTGTTTTGAAAGCCGAATCTCCCCCCCTCCCCCGAAACGATTTAAACCCCTCCGTAACTAGGAAAACCAGTCCCACGAA
The DNA here is from genome assembly GCF_029215685.1 of Pituophis catenifer annectens. Taxonomy (NCBI): domain Eukaryota; kingdom Metazoa; phylum Chordata; class Lepidosauria; order Squamata; family Colubridae; genus Pituophis; species Pituophis catenifer. Next base: position 124,227,117 of record NW_027256883.1, on the reverse strand, counting down.
TTAGTCTGCAGTGTGCCAGTTCATTGATTTTTATAGCTCCTTGAAGGACGCCGACCCCGGAGTCCAGCCTCGCCCGGATCCCGCGCGTTTGTTTCTTGTCGCCCCCGCCAAGAGATGCCAACCGCTCTCAGCCTTCCTTACAAGAAAGCCGGTTCCCGAGCCCTTTTCTTTGGGCCGCCACCTCCGGTTCCCTTCCTCCCCCGCCCTACCTCCCAGGAGAGAAATCCCCTGGCGTTTTCCAGGGAGGAACTTCTTTCCAAGTGCGCCTCCGGCGGCCGCTGCACCATCGGCGCGTCAGACTTGAAAGTCCCTCAGCCTGACTTTTCGGGGGGCATTTTTTTACTTTCCTTTACTTTGCAGTACTTAAAAGGGGAGCTCGGGGTTGAGTAGCGGGAGGCTTTGACAGCAGCCCCCCCCCCCGGCCAATAAGACGCTGCGATCAAGGCAGCCGAGAGCGAAGCGAGTCCCACGTGGGGAGCGAGGGCTTTCCCCGAACCGTGGGTCGCAACCCGAAGCGCCTGAAAGCAGGGCTGTCTCTAGCGACGCGCTCAAAACCGCCGGTCCCAGGAGCCGCTTGCTGCGAGCTAGCGAGCCCTAACCCGGCATGCAGGAGAAAGAGGCGGCTGGGCTTGGCTTGGCTTGTCCTATCCCGCCTTTTGACTTATAGGCACATCCAAGCTCCCTCGCCGCCCAGCCGTCCGTCTGTCCGGGCGCCCGCCGGTCCTCTCTCCCCTTACCTTGCATGTTTTCCGGCATGTGCCCCCGTTCCCCATTCGATCGGACCAATCCCAGGGCTTCCGTCTCCACTTTGGGCAGCATGTCAAGGCGGCCGCGGGCAGGGCTAGGCGGCGCGCCGGCTCGGTCAGTCCGGAGGCTGAGCAGCACCTGGAAGCTGATTGGAGCGGCGAGCCGGGGAAGCTGGAAGTGAGCGAGAGTCCGCTCGGCCGTTGCCTCTCTTGCCCTCGCAGCTGATCGCTCGGCAAACCTCGGAGTGGCGTCTCGGAGCGCTCCGATCCCAAACGGGAAAGGAGCGCTCTCTCGACCCCCCTCAAGCTTTCCCTCGGATCGCCTTAAAGAGGTTGGGAGGAGCGGGCGGAAGCGAGCGGGGAGAGGCGCGACCTGCCCAGCCCGGCCACCTCTCCCTGTCCCGAGCGCAGCAGGGGCATCGCGAACTTCCAAGCTTCCCTACTCCGGAGTCAGTCAGTTCTGCTTGGCGGATGGGCTCCGCTTTGGACAAAAAAGGAAGGGGGCACTTCCCAGCCCAGGGAAGAGGAGGCGGGGGGGGGTTGGGTTGGGTTGAGTCCGGGCCGAGCGTGTGAACGTGAGCGTTTGTATGTCCAGGGGTGGGGAGGGGGGGGTGGGGAGGGAGAGGAAGGGGAGCGCTGACACTGCCCGTGCAGCCAATGAGAAAGGCGCCCAATCAGACAAGGTTGTTAAACCTGGCGGACGAACCGTCTCCGCTTCCCAGGGAATGAGGAGAAACGCGCGCACGCCGGTATTCTGCCCGGTCCCGCCGACTACGGAGTTTCTTTTTTTTTCCTTCCTAAGGTCCATTCCCCCCCACCTCCCTCCCGCAGCATTCCGCTCCTCTTACTCTGCTAGCTCTGTGTAGGGGTAAAAGTCCGTCCGGAACGTGAACAGGTCCTTCCCCGGGCAAACAAGGATCAGGGGTGACTGTTTCATTGATTTCACACACACGCCCGCATCCAGGAGTTGGTCCTATCAATCCTAACCAACGGAAGGAGTAAGTTCCGAGTAAGGAGGGAAAGGCTGCTGGACCTCGGGCCCTGGATCCGCGTTTGCTGGGAAGGCGTTCCCGAACGCGAATTTAGAGACTCGGTTTCGTTCGGAAGAAGCCTACGGCCGTCTACTTCGACCACCTCCAAGAGACGTGGGGGGAGGGGGGTGTGGTGGGAGGAGAGAGAGAGATGGGCGAGAGAGAGATGCGGTTATCCATTGCTCCGAGAGTAATGGACTTTGAGGCAGAGAATCGTCTTCGAACCCCCAACTACAGGCATGGAGACCAGTGCCCATTTATAGATTGAAAATGGGCGCATGATTGCACTCGGTGCAAAAGTTAACTCACTCTCTCTCTCCTCCTCGCTCCCTCCTCTTTCTCAAAACCCGCCTCTCTCACACACACACTTACACACACTCTCTTTTGGGTTCTAACACTGACGCGCAACTTTTACATTCTCGCTACGTTCCTGTATGCTGCAAAACTGATCTTAACGCGCCCAAAGATTTTTGTTCCCACATTCTCCTTATCCACCTCTTAATGTTTCCAGGACTCATTTTTTTTTAAAAAACGTAGGAGTTCGGTCCCAGGGCATCCTCCTCTAGAATTATTTCAACATAGCCCGAGTGAAACGTGTTTTTACTTTCGATAGCTTCCAAATGGGCAAACTGTGTGAAGCTTCTAATGAAATCAGTGAGACTTAAAGATGTTAGCGCTTGCTTGCCTCATAAGCTGCAACAACACAAAAGCAATAGGAGAAGAGCACCAACTCTTCTCCAGCCAAAGCAAAACTCTGCTAGGTTCTCCTGAAATCTCTCTGATCACCAAAGAATCACCGTTTAGCTTTTATATTCCGCACTCCTAGTTAGTATGCGCATTTTCTTTGGGTGAGGAAAACATTCATTCTCATTTGTGACCCAACATTTGGAGGCTCCGAGCAGCTTCCAACGTTTGGTTGTTATTCTTATTTTCTCTCCCCCCCCCAACACTTAAAAGTTCCCTCACTATTTCACTATTTCCCTCACTGACTTCCCTCACTATTCAGATCTGAAACAATAACACACCACACTCTACAAAACTGAACTGTGCTGGAGAATTTTGAATGAATCTTTACCAACAGACCACAAGAGTATGCAAATAAAATCAATTCTGCTGAAGAGAAATACCCCTTCAAAAAAAGCAGTCTTCTTATCATGGTATTTCTAAATATCAGCCAAGCAGGTGCTGATATTCTCATATACTGATAAAATCCAGAAAACCTGATCTGGCAGGTTTTGTGGATTAATAACTATAGAATAACTATAGAGAACTATAAAGAACTATAGAGGGCAGGTTTTGTGGATTAATAACTATAGAATAACTATAGAGAACTATAAAGAACTATAGAGAGCAGGTTTTGTGGATTAATAACTATAGAATAACTATAAAGAACTATAAAGAACTATAGAGGCATGCCTACTGTCCCTGTCCTAATGTCCTCTTTATTTGTATGTATTCAATTCCTGTTCCTATGCAAGAACCTATATTCTACTGGCTGTTATAGGGGTCATAGCTAATTTTGTAGGTGCTGATGCAATGAAGGGACATTGGGCAAAAAACAAACGAACAAACAAACTGTAGGACTCAAAACTGCTTGCAAACTTTGGGGTTCTTCTCCAGAGCTCTTTCTTAGCTGAAAGGTTAAAAAAAAAAAAAAAAAAAAAAGGAAGGAGAGGCAGAAAAGTAGCTGACTATGCCTAAACTTCATGGCTTCTAAGCTCCATCCTCATCTTCTTTGAAAAGAGCCTCCGGGGGTGGGGATGGGGGGATGTTTATACAGAATATTGTGACTGTTTAAAACATAGTCATTGTTTTATGTCTCTGCAACTTTCCAATAGTTCCTCTAAGTATGAATTTTTCATACTTGTCAGAACAACTTCCTTGGCTTCTACAAGGAAATTCACTTAAGGTCCTGATCTTTGATTCTTTACTCAGTGGGAAGATACTCTGCTTTCCATAAAGGATCTCCCTCCTTTTCTTTCATCTTGTTGCTTTCCTAGAAGGGAGAGGAACCAACCATGCAACAGACCTCCGGGTAGCTCATGCAGCAAATTAAGATTGGCAAATTAAGGGCAAATTAAAGACCGCCAATTAGCAAAAACCCTGCTCAGTCTTTTCTTCAAAGACCCCCCCCTTCCTTCTTTCCTTGCTCTCCTACTGTGATCAGTGGATCTCTTAGATTCTTAGTGATGCTGCCAAAGGACAGAGAAGCGTCTTCCTCTGGGGAGGCCTGCTCTCAAGTCCATTATTATACACTCAGATTCAAATTCAAATTCCCCCCCCCCATTATATGTTATGCTATGCCCCAAACCTTTAATGGCTTGGTTCACACAACATGCTAAGTTAAAGACTGGACTGAATGACAAGTTAGCCAGTTGCATTTTGTCTTGGTCCAGCATGTTGTGTAAATCTAACCCCCTATGTCTTGTGGTTATATCTGGCATTGTGCATTATTTATTTGTTTATGTATTTATTTATTAGACTTTTATTCTGCCTTTATTACTTTATAAATAACTGAAGGCAGCATACATAATAGCAATATCACTTATATACCACTTCATATTGCTTTACAGCCCTCTCTAAGCAGTTTACAGAGTCAGCATATTGCCCTCAACAATATAGTCTTCCTTTTACTGACCTCAGAAGGATGGGAGGCTGAGTCCTCCCTGAGCTGGTCAGGATCAAACTGCTGGCAGTTGGCAGAGTTAGACTGCAATACTAACCACTGACATTCTAACCACTGTGCCATCACGGTTCTTTTATAATACTCCTTCCTCCTCCTATTTCTCCACAACAACAACCCTGTGAGGTTGGCTGGGCTGAGAGACTGACTGGCCGAAAGTCACCCACCTGACTTTCATGCCTAAGGCAGGACTTGAACTCATTGTTTCCTGCTTTCTAGATCAGCACTTTAACTACTAGGCCAACTGGCTATTGTGATAGAGTAAGTACATATAGATTAATACTATTCAGCATCTTCCTGTGTACTTCCTGTGTATTTGTGTTAAATGGCCTTTCTTCCTTAAAGACAGTTTTTTCTTTAGCCATTTCAGTGCTAACAAGCATGGACCAGTTAATAACATCCTACCCCACCTTGCTTCAAATAATCTTTAAAAAATGGGTCACCGCAGAAAAAGTGCCACAGTGGGCTGTGGATACACCAACTGGAAAATACACTTGCATGCTACACCAACAAGATGTTATCAAACTTTGCATAGAGAAACACCTGACCTGAATCCAAAAGTTTTAAATCCTCACCTTTGAAACAGTATGGCTGGTGATCACCACATGCTCTAGTACTACCAAGAGAGGAACATGGAAAACAGTCCATCAGGCTTGAACTATGGCAATTGGTCAGCTTCTAAATATTACAAGGAATCATCAGAACTTGTGTGCAGAGGTTCTAAGATGCTAAATCCTAGATCTGCTAGAGAAAAGGCAGTGGGCCTGTTACCTCCTCTCCCTTCAGAAAGGGGCAATGACACTCTTCTAACTACCCCTCTGTGAATATATTTGACAGTCAACCTTCTTTCTAAGCCATCCAATAGGAGATGTTTCTCTGTTCCTGAAGAGAGGCTCTAGAACAGAGGTCTCAAAGACTTTATGTAAGCAGGCAAAATCTGCAGGATTCTAGCCAGCAGCATAGCTCTAAACAACCAGAAAGTCACAGACAAGGACACAGGTTGGTGGAGACTTTAATCTTCTAAACCGCTGGTATGGATTTCACACCCACAGTTACTACCTCTCTCTTACCTTCCCAAGGAAATGCTAATAATTTCCTAAAACCTTTGTGCCCAGTGCCAAGAAAGAAGAGCACTGAGTTTCTCAGCGAACAGCCCCATGTGTGCTCACCTGGGAATTTGCATCAGTAGACACAGAGGGATTTGCACTGATGAGCTATGTTTAACACAGTTAACAATGGCATCTTTTGCAGAGATTAAGAAGATTTTCTAGGAGAAAAAAAAAATAAGGGTGGCCGAGTAGCTTTGGCCTCTTTTTGGATGGCTGCCACTCTAAAGAGCTTTGAATTAAGGTCCACAGCATATGGGTTTCACTCATGACTAAAATCATTTTTTCAACTTTTCTGCACGTTTGCAGTGAGCTGCAACTCAAGACTATCTGTTCACACACACCCCATGCTTAAGGCATTGTATTTAAGAAATAGGCAGAGTTTCTTTGGCTTGAACAGAAGAGGCAAGAATGGATAAGGTGTGCCCCCTCCAAATATTGTGAACTCCTAATCCATAAACCTGGCATGTCCAGTGGCAAGAGATTATGATAACTGAACTCCAATATCATTATTAATATTTTCAAAGTACTTAAGACTTATCTGGGGCACCTTTCTTAATCCAATAGCTAACTAACTTGCAGTGAGGAAGAGGAGGAGAAAGAGGAGGAGAGGGATAGCTACTCAACTTTCAGGCCTCAAAGGAAGAGAGACCACAAACTTTATGCAGCAGCTTATCCAGCTGCATTAGTGCAAAGATGTTTTACAGCAGGAGTCTCCAACCTTGGAAACTTTAAGACCTGTGGACTTCAACTCCCAGAATTTCTCAGCCAGCTTCTTAAAAGTTCCCAAGTTTGGAGACCCATGTTTTACAGAACAAAGGTCTTTCAAAGCTGCCTTAACTGAAACCCAGAACTTTTTCACAAGTCCACAACTTCTACAACTCAAGCAATTTTGATTATTATTCTTGCAGAGGTGTTTCTTTCCTCACTCACTTCTCCAAACTTTTCTTCCTGTCCTGGTGCATCTTTTTCTTGGTTGGTTGACTCCTGACTGATCAAAAAATGTTGTATGGCAGATTAAAAAATGAATATTGGAAAGCTTTTTACCAGGAGGGGAAAGTAGAGATCTATTCTCCTTTCTTCTCTAGGCAGAAAAACCCAATTTAAAAGATCCCTCTTGAAGTGAATAAAATGCATTCTACTTGTAAACTGAGTCTTCTTTCTTTGGTGTGCCTTTCAGTGGAACCATTTAACTTATAAAACACTTCCACCTCCTAAGAGTTTCCAAATCTTGTTATTTTCCAAAGTCCTGAAACACAGCTTATACCTGATCATGCCATCTGCATTAGAAAACAGTTGCCCAACCATATGTGGAGTGATCCAGTTTCAGGCTCACTCTCTACCCCATTCACTTGATTTGGGCTGTTGCAGGAGCATCCTTATGCCTCCAAATGTTTTGTTAGAGTTTGCTGTCCAGCTATTGTAGAAATTGTGATTCAATCACCGACTGGCCACCAGTCTTTGTAGCTCAGCAAATCCCACTCCTATATAATTAATCAGCAATGTCCCACTACATTCAATAAGAATTATGGAACTGATGTCCATTCTCAAGCACTGCCATTACTAGATTTTAGTAGATCAGAGCCTAAGATGGCCCCAAACAAACCTTTCTTCTCCTCACCCCAAATTTCAGCAAGAAGGGGCACTGCCAGCATTAGCACCAGGTTGGTGTGGCAGATCAGGACTCTACTCAGTATATCATTGTTTTATTTCTCTTATTTTAGAAACACTGTGGAGAGGGGGGTAGCAAGATGCCTCCTCCCACATTGGCCTATTTAGGCTGACAAATACTCAATTTATTGTTTTAATCTTTAAATTAAATTAGGCTTACATTGAATGTCAGGCAATTCCCAAGTACATAGGTTCAGCATCAGGGAAGAACTGCCAAATCATGTTTTTGTTTTGTTTCTGCCAGAGGTGACTGAAGCGAATTTGATATGTACTATATGCTCAGAGAAGAAGTGTTGTAAAATCATTAAGTCCAGGGAGGGCAATTTCCTGGCTAAACCACTGCTCCTGAGCACATAGTGTTTCCATGAAAAGAAACATGACTGGATTTGGACAGTGTGTGCCTTACTTCTGAGTAAACATACAGAAGATGGGCAGGATGATGAAAACTAGATAATTCTATGGAAAGTAGCCTATTAAAAAACTGAATATGATCTTGATATACTCCATCCAGGTAATGTCTACATTTTATTCTCTGCTCCCAAGTAGTTTATAATTCTCATTTGGCCTAATTGTCTATAAATTCACTTAGATCAAGTTCCACTGAATTCAATGGTCAACTCTGAATAGTGCCACGTTTGGCTTCCACCCATGAGTTTGTTTCATCAACTGATCAGCTTTGATAATGCTCAGATGTGAAATAAGCAAACATTTTCCCTAGTTTCTCTATTACATCACACAAAAATGGGCATGAGAAACTGCAGGTGACAGCATTTTGCCTTCTGAGTAGAGCATTACTGCAAAGTGGAAGGGAGACATTTTATTTAATCAAAAATAGTAAACAGTTCTCAGAAAAAAAGTTTGGTGAGTTTCACTGGAATTTCAAACAAGCATACTTAGATCTGTGATGGCATCCTAGCATTTTCCAGTTCTGGATTTACTAACCAGCCTTGAATATGTCACTTATCTCTCAAGCCGCTGCTGTCAGGCTGGATATTGGTGACTTATCTTCCCAGGGTTTTTGTAAAAAAAAAAAAAGGAGCACATTATAAGCATAACATTTAAAACAGAAAGAAGTGCAGCAGTGGCTGTTAAACAGTTGATAAGGCTAAGCCATCTATCTATTCTCTTTAAATAAGCAAAAATGCATATCTATTATTTACTTCAATGTTCCACTACAGAATTCAATAATCATATATGGGGGTAAAATACTCAGGGCTGCAGCCTTATTCACCTTTCCCAGTACAATTAAAATGTCTTCCTTCCTTCCTTCCTTCTGTCCTGAATTACCAGGCATCCCCCCACCCCATTCATTCCTGAGTCACCACAAGGCGTTTTTTTCCCCTCATTGGGCATTTGGGCACACAGCAAACAACCTGCTTGCCAAGTTTATCTGCGTCCGGTAACTTTCCCCGAAAAAGACTCAAAGATCACCTCAGCACACAAAACACGCGAGGGGGGAGGGGAGGGAAGAGGGCGGCGGGAACGGGGGAGTGGAGTTGAAAAGATCGCGTGCGGGGAAGCTACACTCCCTGGCTCCGTCCAAAAATTCCCCCGGCGCTCCTTCCATATAAGCCGGCGCTCGGCTCGAACTCGGCGAAGCGCACGGCAACCCAGGAAAAACGAGGAGCTCCGAGTAACTTCGGCTCCTCAAGCCCCGCCTCCGACTGTGGAAGTTTTTTTCCCCTCCTTTCCACCCCACCCCTTTTCCTTACTGTAGGAATGTCTGTAAAAGTCCGCCTCTCTCAAAAAGAAAATTAAAAAAAAAATCCACTCAGAACTGACCCACTCCGAGCGGCCACGTAAACGCCGGCACGAAGCGAAACTTCCAAGGCGCGTTAAAAAACGCCTTGGCCTTAAGAAAGCAAAACAAAGTGGAGAAGAGACACAAATGCAATCGCTCCCGCCGATACTTCGTTCTATTAACTAAAGTTTCCCGCCATGCCTAAAATCCTGCACCGCACCTGCCTGGTTGCCCAGTGCAAATGCTTATCCGGTACAAATTCAAAAACCGTTTGGCCCTTTGCGACTGGCGTTTAAATTGCATCCGAGCCTGTATTCTGTTCTCTGCTTCCAACCGCCCCACCCCCACTCCCCAAATGTGCACGCGCGGGGCAAACTCCGAAAGCGGTCCTAAAATGAGGATGTATCTCCTCAGAAATGAGACTGACCCCCCATGGCTGTCCGGCTGAGGTGCAAACGGTGGTACGCGCGTTTGGGAAGAGTCAGGACGCCTAAAACCTGGAGTTTAAAAGCAGTTAAACATTTTAGGAGTGCGAGTTAGAGCTCGCTTTGCAACTACGGTATTTTAAAGTTCTCTCTCCCTGCAGCTAAAGTTATTTCCAGTGTAATCCTTAAAAGCAATATGAAAACGACTTGTGATTAAACAAGCTGTGAAAATCACTCGAGTTGTATAATGTCTTTTAAACAGTTTTTATTAGTTTATAATATAGCATAGCATACAAAGAAAATACAAAAGTAAATAGTAGGGAAATAGGCAAGGGAAAAGTGAGGGAAAGAAAAGGGGAAAAAGAAAAAAAAAGGCATTGACTTCCCACTCCCTTTGGTGCAGTAGAATAAGGCATTAACATCAAACCCCAACTTTTTACTTTTACATAATAGTATAAACTAGCCATTTCTATAACAACAAATCTAATAGGTAAAACCCAAAATCAAAGTTATATTTTTTTCCATCTCAAGCACAAAGTCCAGAAGTGGTTTCCAAGTAGAAATAAAAATATTTATATTTTTTCTTTCATCAAAACAGTCAATTTAGCCATCTCTGCCAACTCCATCAATTTTTGCAGCCATTCATCCATTGTGGGGATCGAGGTGGAATTGTATAATGTGATGGGAAGGGAAGGCTTTCCTCAAAACAAGGAATCTTGTCAATCAGGTCTCTTTGGGTCACTGGTGGGCGATGCCAGCAATTAGGAGAGTAGTCCCCTTAAAAAGACCTGCTAGAATTAGGACCTGGGGAGAAAAGAAACCTTTCTTCAATGGCAAACTAACCATCTCCAAACTCTTGAGTTCCCACTGCTCTAGCATCCATAAGAGTTTGTGCTTTCATTGTGCTTTCTAAAAGTAAATTAGCTTGACTTCTGAAAAGGGATAATATAAAGAAAGGGTAACCTGTGTGAAGTTGATTTGGAAGCAGCCAAACACTTCACGTGGAAATACCCAACAAACCTGTGCATTTTTATCTGCAAGGAAGTCTCATTGAAAAAGCACCTTTATACATAGGATTGGGCTTTTCATAAGATGAGATGGCAATAAAGATCAGTTTCCTCTATCTCTTTCCTGCTCTCTGTTGGTTATATGAATTTTTACAACCCAGATACAATATGCCTGGATGAGACTGGGATTGTAAGGAATTTTAACCTATCTATTCTCAAATTGCTGCAATGAAGCAGTATACATGGGCAATAACAATGAACAAGAAGTTTGGGAAACATCTTTTGCACCTCTTTTACATCATACTTATTTGAACGACAACTTCCACTAATTTGGGATTAATACAGCCTTTATCTTGGTAGGAAAGTTTATGATTTTAATACTGCATAAAAGCCACATTAGAGTTCAGCATGGAGCACGAATCCTGTCATTGATTTAGACAAGTTTTGACATGTCCACAACTTTAGCAAGACCTGACATTTATTAGTATAATTAATAATTCTCTTTATTTATATGACTGGATTGTATTTATTGCTAATCACCAACCTTTGTTTACACAGCTAGTCTAGAACCTGCCTATATCAGTGGCATGCAGTCTTTAGGATTAAAAAAAAAATGTTGCACCTGTCTACATATACAGCCATACTTTAAATCATTTCTGGGAGAAATGCAATATATGCAGTTTAAAGCAAACACATAAATGAAGTCAAATCCTTGCTCAAGCACTACCTCTCGATGGTGGTGCTTAAGTGGACCTATTTGGAAAGTCTCCCGGCAACAGGGAAATGTTTTAGGCGGCCATTTCTATTGACTGGATGGCCATAAACTTTTTACAAGCTGTAGAATTTCACAGGAAAAGTGACGTTGTTTGTTTTCCCTCCCCACCTTAGCTGACTTTCTTTCCTCCTCCTTTGACAGTGCTTGGGTTTATCCTTTTAGCCAAACAGTCAGCATTCCTTAATATTACAAATACTTTACCAGAGAGCATGTGATTTTATAAGGGTTGAGGAAATAAAAGAAGAAATAATAGGCATGATGTTTTAAAAAATTCATACTAGAGTTATATTGCTGGATAATTCCAGGAGTTGGAAGTCCACGTGTCTTAAAGTTGTCAAAGGTTGGGAAACTTGTTCTATTGTTTTAGAGCTCAGTATTAGAACTGGAATTCTAAATTAGATGGACTTCGATCTGATTGAAAAGCACTCCTAAATTCTTATCCCATAAACAAAATCATATAATTTTCATGTACCTCACACTGAAAATAAATTAGTTGAACAACAGCAACCAAATGCAGTTTGTAGGTTGATTATGAATTTTTGCCACATCTTGCATATCATGGGAATTAGATATCTGTTAAGTAATGGCAAAAGCAATTATATTTGAAAGTGCAAAAACTCCACTAGTTAATTCCAACATCCCTTTCTACGAAGGTCTAAATCTAATTAAAAATGACATTGTAGCGATATATAAATATTAGGAGTCCTGGTGCACAGTGGTTTAGAATGCAGTATTGCAGTCAAACTCTGCCCACAGCCTTGCATTCAATCCTGACAGGGCTCAAGGTTGACCTAGCCATCTTTCCGAGGTCAGTAAAATTTGGACACATATTGTTGGGGGCAATATGCTGACTCTATAAACCGCTTAGTGCTGTAAAGCACAGTGAAGCAGAATATAAGTCTAAGTTCTATTGCTATATAATTATGATAATGTATATTAAGACAATTAAAATCAAAATCATTCTATTTACTCCATATTTTCTTCTATTTCTTTTATTGCGATAAAAGAAAATCAAAATTTTATATCAGTTGATTTAATATAGAATTTAATTTAACTAAATTTATCACTTCAAGGGTAATGAGAAAATATTTCAATCTGCATTTTCTTCACTTGCCTCACTCTGCCCCCAAACAAATTGCTGAACTATTTTCTATATCTAGAATGAAATGTCAAATCTTGGTTTGGTCCAAAGTTTACACTTAATCTCCCATTAATTGGTGAATAACAACCCAGAAAGTGGGCACAATGGTGATGAAAGCTAAATGTGATATATCCTAATAAGTCAACTAAAATTAATCTATGCTTCTATCTATTCAATTGTCCCATCCTGACTCATTTAAAATAATTTATCAACAACATTTGGAGAACTTTTTCAGGTTCCATTGAAGATATTTGGATGGAGGTGAAATATCTTCATGGCTACATTATTACTGTAGTACAATACACACATCCACAACCTCACCTACACCCCACTGACAATCTGATCTGTATTCAAAAAATAGGTAGCTAAATAAACTGACAATTAAGAGCAACCTCCCAGCCTGTGGAGCCTACAGATGTCTGAGTCCCAGAATTCCCTGGCATGACTTTTGCTAAGATTCCATAAGATTAAAAGCCAAACCTGAAAGTCCCAAAGGTACTTTTTTCAAGAGGCTACTGGACTTTCTGGTTTTTCAAAGCTGAAGAAGCTTCTTGGAGGAGAAGCAAAACGTCTTCAAAGAAAAACCAGAAAGTCCAGTAGGCTCTTGAAAAATGCACCTTTGGGACAACTATGACCTGGATGACTGAGAATCTCCATAGATCAAACCTGAAAGGTATCCAATTTGTATAAAGTTGGTCAAGAGTATTGTACATTTCAGCTGCCATCAAAAACGTGGCTAGGGAGCACGTCAGAACTTCCCAGAGTAGTGTCAAATTTGTAAATAAGGTACGCTGACATAATTTACAAATAGCCGTTATTTGTAATAGATCATTAGTCAAATCTATATATGTAAATTCAACTACAGTGCATTTCATTAGAATAACTCTCCAGCTGATGCAACACTGATGGTGGATCCTTTGTAGAAATTAAACATAAGGTGCCCCCCGATAAGTATATGGTACTGTTAGGACAATCACTTGCAAGTCTGTTAGAGGTTGGTACAAAAGACTGGTGAATAAAAATGCGAATGTGAATGTTAAAAAGATGTGATTAAAAAAAGACTTTTAAAACAAGCTTAGGGAGATTGGAACTTCAGTTTTAAAACTTGGAAGATTGGGCCTGATAAGGGGTGTAATAATATTTTTATAAATATCCATGTCCAAAATAAATCCTAAATATTTGTTTTTCATTGAAATAAAAGAGAAAGATCCCATTTGTTTGGTTTGCTGCATATGTATGTATGTTTATATGTATATATGTATATATATAATCTATGTGTATATGTATGTGTGTGTTTATGTGTATATGTATATTGAACAATGTTATATTGAACAATTATGTGCCTTGATTTTCATCGCAAAAAGAAAAACTACGTTTTAAACAGTCTCCCCATCAGAGCAGTATTATGCTTGTTTACTCAGAAGTAAATCCAACTGTGTAAATCTAAGATTAATCCTGTACTGGTGTACAAATCAATAAGAATGAAATACCTTGCATTTGTTGACAATGAATGCAATTCTTTATGTGTTACAGAAAGCATGTTCAGTATCTTACATTCTTTGAGTGGAATAAATATCTGAGGATAAATCTATTGCCCTTAATTTTGTTACATTGCAGCTCATCTGTATTTACATATATAGGAAAGTGACACAAGGCAAATGTTTGGACCACAAACCCAAAAGCATTGCAATCAAATACACATACAACATAACACACAACATAACACACAACACACACGCTTCCAGCCAAAGACCATGATATGATAAGCTGTCACTACATAAAAGTAATATTTCACTTCAGTGAAATGAATCTAGAAAATATTAATCCATGTTCCTTTCAAATATCCAACTTGAATTGAAAGTATCCAGAACTTTTCTCTTGATTAAACTGATAAATGAATCCTAAACATAGAACGTTTAGCAAGAAACAAATATGGGCTGAAAATTTTACATGAAAGATAAAAAATAACATACGACAATATCACAATCTAAAATAGTGTACAGTCTTTTGGGAGTGGTTTCTCATTTCGATTTAGTATTTGATTTGTTTAAAATGTTATTTTACAATGCTGTATTTTAAAGATAAAATCATTCAGACTTAGATTTTGTATAATGCAGTTTTTCAAAGGTCTGCTTGACTTTCAACTGTCATGAAACTATTTTGCTATAGGCTTAGAACTTTACATATAAATGTGGCATACCTAGTGTATACATGCTTTCCTTTCTATTTTATTTCAGTAAAAATCTCTGAACTTCGGATTAAAAAATGTGTATCTATTTTCTAAATGACAAGAGATTTCAGCATATGTTCAGCTGCTTTGCTGAAATAACGGGACCTTCAAGTTGTTTTTGATAAATCTGTTGCATTTGAAGAAAAACAGGCTAATTTAATCATCAGTATAATGGCGGCGTCCTTTTCAATATATTTATTGCAACTGAATACTTTTGAAGAATCAATTTATTAACAATGAAGAGATTCTACAATGATTATTCTCCATTATGGAATGCCCAGGAAGGCTTGGATTCAATTCTGTCTGAAACAGTTTATCAAAAGAGTTGGAAAAAGTCTGACTTACCACCTGGAAGAAGCCCATGTTTTATAGGTTCCTGAGTGTTGCTGGTATCCGAACTAGAAGACATAATTAAGCGCAAATATATAGTGCCCTTGGGTTGCAGGTATACAGCATTGAACACAGCGAAAGGTGAGGCTTGTAAACTTCTCTGGCCTTGGGACAGCGGCTACAGTAACCTTCAGTGAAAGTCAGGAAGCAGTCCATCAACGGTGCGCACACACAAACACACACATGCAAACGAAAAATCCAATAATTCAGAAAGTAACAGGCCGGGCTTTCAATGGACTCTGTACTTTTTCCAGCATTAGTGACCCTCTGTAAACCAGCCATCCCATTTCGTGATGGTCTCTAATCAGGAAAATCAGGAGCTGGGATAGGCTGGGCTTGATCACATGACCCCCAACAGGTTGATAAGCAGACCCTGTTATAAAGTGACAGCAAAAAAAGAGATAAGAACTCTTGGCAGATAGCAACAGAGAAATGATTAACTCTGTGTTGCAGAGGTGCTGTGAAGCAGAGAGAGGAAGGCTGTAAACCTGTGGGGGTCAGAAGATCATACCAAATGGATAACCTCCCCCCACCAGCTTCCATCCCATTCTAAATGGCAACACCTATAAACTCATGTTGGTGACTTGCCTCTTGATGTCATCATTTCTTTACAGAGTGGACAACAACGCTGAGCTTTTTGGGCTTCTGTAAATATCTGGGGAAGGCAGAGCAAGCAAACATTCCTGCCTTAACTTGGGCCTACAACATTTATTGCTCTGTATTCCAAAGCTACACTGTGGAGTAAACCTATGGTGATTTTCTGTCTGACACAAACATTTTATTGTACCTATTCATTAGACAGGAGACTAATCCCAGCTTGTTTGTCTGTTAGCCAGCAGTTAAATGTATAAACTCTCTCCTCCTCACTCCCCCAATAACTTAAAAACCTTTACTGCATGCTCGAATATAATTTTCCAGGAGAAAATAATGGCATCTGCCCAGTTGCACTGAGTTCCTGCTCTTAGTTTGATTACCTGAGCTGAACGAAACATTTTTCCAGATTCTACAAACCTTAAACATTATATTGAGGTCCCAGCAACAGCATTTGTGGGTTGTGGGTTCTCCTACACTGAAGGTTTTTAAGAAGAGATTGGACAACCATTTGTCTGAAATGGTATAGGGTCACTTGCTTGTGCAGGGGATTGGACTAGAAGACCTCCAAGGTCCCTTCCCATTCTGTTCTGTTCTGCTCACACGGACAAAACTGGGTTGGATAAATAAGAGTTTTCAAGTCTATAAGGCAGAATCTTATGAAGTGATCCTTCTTTCCTAAATTACCAGGAAATCAGATTCATTGCTGCCAATAAAGCAATACATCCACGGACTGCTTGTCGCTTATCACCAATCAACTGTAATTTTAACATGTCAGGAAATCATAATAATAAAAATAATAAAAAACAAGGATAATAATAACTACAATTTAATATTTTAACTGAAGCTAGAATGTGTGATATTAGAATGCTGTTCACAACATTTAGCATTATTTATGATATTTTAGAAGCCAAATGATATTCAGTCTACTTTTGATATTTGATGTGCCTGGCAGGGGAGATACCTTGATCACGAAGGAGGTTTTCCCAGAGAGAGGCTCATCCATTGCACTCCGGGTGTGCTGACCCCTGCGATTTCTCCAAATGCGGGAAACTCGACTGACATTTGATGTGCAGGATGTAGCTCCATTTAAAAAAAAAAAAAGTATCATCCTCAAATTGATTAGGAGCATAGTTCCTGGAAGGAGAGATTTAATCCTACACTTTCTTTCCTCCAAGTGAGCAAATTTTCATTTAGAAAAACTGCCATTGGTGCCAAGAATGATAGGGTAAGGTAGATACCATTTGAGTCACTTCTGGAGCAGATGGAAAGTAATACCTTTAAAGGCATTCTTTTATAAGTATCTCGCATATAGTAAGTAAATCACATTGCACATGATCTGTTCATATTTGTTGGGGGAAAGCAACATATTTTGAGAAACCTTCAGAAATATGACAGGCAGTGTGAATTTCTTCGGATGCTTTAATTAATTATTAATATTAATTAAATTAATTACTATTTAATAATTCTCAATTAATATTTATCAGGCCCACTGTGGCTTTCTTCTCTCTTTTGTGGCATTTTCTTTTATTACAATACTGCAGTAATATCTGTCAGTGTTTTTTATATTTTCCATCTCTTGAGGTGTTTTGACGCTGACTCATCTATGAAGAAACTGCTCATCTCTAGTGCTTTTTCTTGAGTAGGTTACAGGTTGAGTCTACTTAATCCCACTATCAGCATAGATGGATTGGGAAGGAGGTTCAACAAACTGAAGGCCTCTCCTGTAGCTGCATGTTGGCTAGGGAAGATTCATACATCTTCTGCATTGTTTTTAATCATATTATTGGCTTTTCGTCCCAAAGGTGCTTTTTTCAAGAGGCAACTGGACTTTCTGGTTTTTCTTTGAAGATGTTTCGCTTCTCATCCAAGAAGCTTCTGCCTCTTGAAAAAAGCACCTTTGGGACAACCATGACCTGGATGACTGAGAATCTCCATAGACATTTTTGTTTTTTCCATAGAAGAACATCTCAGTCACATTTTTAGTGGTGAGATGAAGTTCAGTGGGTGAAATCATATTCTTATGTATGGTTATGAATAAGTGGAGTGTGTTTCAACTACACAATTTCATTGTATCAGGGGTCTCTCTAATCTTTGAATGGTGTTTTAGGAGCCTTATTGCATGAGGTAATGATATGATATTAACAGATTTAAAAAGATACTCTAAGAAATAATTAAATGAGTTAAATCCCTTAAATGCCCTGAGAAATACGGAGGAAAAATGTTTTTGAGTGCATGCTTGGCTGAAGGTGTTTTCAGGACTAGAACTATATTCAAACTTTTGTCACACACTTATCCATTTCTGATTTTTTTCTTCAACCTCTAAATTTGAGCATCCTAAGTGCACTTTTGTCTGAGATTAGGTCCCATCGAGCACAGTGGTACTTAGATTAAACACACAGTGGCAGACACCAAGCTGCTGTTGGGAAGGGGAAATATTTCTTGCTATTGTTAGACAAACTGGAAGTCAGAATCATCATGGAAATCATCTCCTAGGTGGTAATCTATCTTCTGCTGAGCCAGCTATAGCCTATAGGTTATTATTTGATGGAGCTGGTAATATTAGCCACATAGACTAGAGATGGACAGTCTGAATCTCTCCAGAATTTGTAGAATTACATTTTCCATCATTCCCATCCATGTTGGCTTTAGCTGGTGGATTTCAACAATATCAGGAAAACCCATGTGATCTTTCTAGGAAAGAAATTCTTAAGCTTAACTGGTATTTCTATTAAGTTTTCCATTCATAAAGGGAGGACTTATCCTGTAATTAATTATAAGAGTATTGGCGGCTTTTGGCGGTGATCAGGTTTAATGTCCTGTATAGCTAGTCAGAAAATGGACAATTTGAGCAGACAAAGATTGCTCAAATAGCTTGCAACAAGCACCCCTGTCCTCGGCTTCTAAAGCCTTTTCAACCACTCCTCCGTCTAACTTATTGGCATGCTAAGAAAAATGATATTAATGAGTTACATTAGCTACATTAGGCTTATCTGGGAGGCTCATTTGCTAGAGATGATAGTGTTGCAGATCATGCTGTGAGAAAATGCCAGATTTTTTTAGTCATTAAACAGGCAGGGGGGTGGGAAAGAACCTGTATTTCTGGAACAAGTCACAGATGCTTGCCTTTAATGCTTTGAAATGAAGGACCATATTCAGCCAAAAATAAAATGCAGCTCTACCTAGAATGATAAAAAACAGAACAGGCATTGTAATAATGCATCTTTTTCTGATCATATTTTAAAACTAGGTTGGAGAAAAATGACAATCTTCTAGATGTTCTTGAACATTTGTAATACAATGATGGCTGTGGTCAGTTTTCTGAGGTTTATCCTACAGTAACATCTGGGGGCAATACAGTCTCTCTCTACCTCTGTTTTAGAACTCTGGCATCTAACATCGTATTGGTATTTCATGAATTTAAGGGTAACAGCTGAAAAAGTCAATGTTGTCATACATTTATTGGGATTGCATTTGATTCATATGGTTACAGGTAGTCCTCGACTTACAGCAGTTGATTTAGTGACCATTCAAAGTTATAACAGCACTGAAAAAAGTGACTTATGACCATTTTTCACACTTATGACCATTGCAACATCCACATGGTCACGTGACTTATATTCAGATGCTTGACAAATGGTTCATATTTATGATGGTTACAGTGTCCCAGGGATCATGTGATCATATTTTGCAATCTTCTGACAAGCAAAGTCAATGAGGAAGCCAGATTCACTTAACAACTGTGTTACTAATTTAACAACTGCAATGGTTCACTTAAAAAATGTGGCAAGAAAAGTTGTCAAATGGGGCAAACCTCACTTAACAAATTTCTCACTTAGCAACATAAATTCTGGGCTCAATTGTGGTCGTAAATTGAGGATTACCTGTATATAGTATCTGTGTGGGGTGTGTGTGTGTATTTATTTATAAATTCATATGCCAGCCATTCCAAAAGCTCTAGATGTCTGTCTTTCTCTCTCACACACCAGTAGTGGGTTGCTCCCGGTTCGGCCCGATTCGGCTGAGCTGGTAACGGTGACGCTATTACGTCACCGAACCAGTTCTCTTTCTTCGGGAGCTGGGCCCTCCCGCCCGCCCCCACGTTATTCCAACCTTAGAGTTCTTCTTTTTTCGCCCAGCTGAGAGGTGTGGCAGAGCAGATTGCTGCACCTCAGCTGGGCAGATTTGCAATGTGCTTGCGCAAAGTGCAAGTTTGGCACGCATGCCAGCGAAGTGAGCATGTGCGTGGTGATCGCGCACAAAATGAGTGACTGAAGAGGCAATCGCATGCGAAGTGCGCGCACAAAGAGAACTGGTAGTAAAGCTGGTTAGAACCCACCCCTGTCACACTCATATAGAGTTATCCATTGTCAAGGGATGAGTTACCAACTGGTTAGAAATGAAAGGAAGGATATTAAAAGCATATTTATTTGTGAACTAACCAGAGAAGAACAATCAGAGAGTGAGCTGGGAAGAGAGAAGGTCTGTGTTGATGGGCATCTCATACTGTAAGACTATGATATCTTTGTGGCTGCAGGAAAATAGTTATTTATTATAACCTTTTTATAGTGCTCTGCTTCTTAACTCAAGATGATTTATACAATAAAACATAATCATAACTCAATAGAATACCAAAAAGTTAGCCCTGCAGCCCAGGTCTGTCAGGGCCTATCAGAAAAGCCTATCAGAACATAATGGATTTCATACAGGGGTGAAATCTATTTACCTTCCCTACTGGTTCGGAAGTGCACGCTGTGTGCATGGACCTTCTATGCATGTGCAAACCCTTCTGCACATGGGCAGAGGGTAAATAACAGGTTACTTCCTGGTTAAAACCAGGAAGTAATGATAACCGGCTGAACCGGTCCGAACCGGTAACATTTCACCCCTGATTTCATAGCTTTGTGAAATGCAAGTGTGACGGAAGTGTCTAGTAACTTTGGAGAAAAGTATTCCATCAAATCAGGTCACCAAAAAGAAGGAACATCTCTGAGTTTCCACCTCTTTTATCTCATTTGAGGTGGGAATTTGGGTACCCCCTCTTAAGTTAAATGTACAGGCCAATTTGATTCTGGTTAGAAGAAATAATCCTGCTTAGTGTCAAACCATGCAAAATGTTAAATGCTGCACCATGAAATGTGCTTGGAAGCCTATTGGTAACCAATTCCTAATGAGTTACCACTAACCAGTGGGTTAAGTTTATTGCCATAGTACTGTTTATTTGAATAAGGGGATAGCAGAAAATAGTTGGTGAAGAGCAGATGAGGAAACAGTATGTTCAAGAAGAGATGTCAGACCAGCTAATATTGAGGAGGTGTAAGTAACCTGAAAGTTATGTCAATTAGATTTATGAGCATCTTACCTGAAATGGTGAGAAATTCAGCACCTGGTATGGAAGATAATCAATTGTGCAAAGTTCTAATCTTGGTCAGGAAGAAACTGGAAAATACGGATCATTAAGCAGAATAATAATAATGTACTGCTTTTTAAAAGTTTTTTTGGGGGAAGGGAGAGGTGGGCTTATGTAAGAGTTGATCAGGAGTAAAATGGATATATGAAAACTCCACAAAGGAGTTTACACAACCATAGTTGATCCTTATTTTAGTGAGAAAACTAGAAAACAGGGAACAGTCACACCATCCAAAAATTGGTATCTGCAGGATGCCCAACCTTGAGCTAAGAAATTAAATTGTTGGATAGCAGATTTAAGCAGCCTATCAGAAGAATAATTTAGGAGGAAGGCTAGCTCCTATTTTCTGAAAATTGTTAACTAGAGGCTGATGGGCATTAATTATAAATGTTCTAACTCAGATTTCCTGCGCGGAACAAGAATATAAACAATAGGAGCTTTATATGTGATTTGATATAAAACTCACTCTAATGCTATCATTCTATGGTTGTACACTTGATATTAGGAATGTGTCTAATCAAAGCAGATCTGTTCAGAGAAATGGAGCCATATTTTATTATTTTATTTTATTTTATTTTATTTTATTTTATTATTTTATTTTATTTTATTTTATTTTATTTTATTTTATTTTATTTTATTTTATTTTATTTTATTTTATTTTAGTCAAAGAGATTTCTTCCCTTTGGCTGTTCTGCCTCACCTCGACTTACTCTGGCATCCACAGAAGTTAGAGGGGTTAGTCAAGGCAGATTGGTCCTATTTTGAAGGTGTTCTTTTTAAATCCTGAAGCACATTGCATTGCTGTCAACTCTTGAATTGAAGTGCCAAAGTTGAGAAGCAACTATAGAATATCATCGATTTGCCATCAGAGGCAGGTCACTGATAGCTGAAAAACTTGTCCCTTCGATGATTTGTTATGAAGGATCAAGAATTGCCAGGGA
Organism: Pituophis catenifer annectens; assembly: GCF_029215685.1. Taxonomy (NCBI): domain Eukaryota; kingdom Metazoa; phylum Chordata; class Lepidosauria; order Squamata; family Colubridae; genus Pituophis; species Pituophis catenifer. The sequence continues at coordinate 124,205,229 of NW_027256883.1, read as the reverse complement.
AAGAAAATAATCATATACAGTATAGGTATTCCCCAACTTATAACCACAATTGAACCCAAAATTTATGTTCCTAAGTGAAACATTTGTTAAGTGAGTTTTGCCCCATTTTATGACATTGCTTCCCACTGTGATTAAGTGAATCATTGCAGGTGTTAAGCTAGTAACAGGGTTGTTAAGTGAATCTGGCTTCCCCATTGACTTTGCTTGTCAGAAGGTCCCAAAAGCTGATCACATGACCTTAGGTCACTGCAACCATCTTAAATATGAACCGGTTGCCACACATCTGAATTTTGATCACATGACCCCAAAGATGCTGCAATGGATATAGGTGTGAAAAATGGACATAAGTTATTTTTTCAGTGCTGTGGTAACTTTGAACGGGTCACTAAATGAACTGTTATAAGTCAAGGACTATCTGTACTTTTCTAGATTGTAGATTTCAAAGATTTACATCTTTTGCTGCCTCTCGTTGAAATGTTTTTTTTTAATAACAGAAAAAAATTCTATATCACCGGCGTTACTGAGACATGCATTACAAAATAGGAAATGGTTTCAAGGTTCTGTAGTTAAATTGTTAACTCTCAGGTAAGCATTTGTGCTGTTTATTAGATATACATCCCAGTTTTCAATTAAGAACTCCGAATGGCACACAATTGCCCTGGGGTCAATTTCTTCTCAGACAACAACCCTGTGAGGTTTAACAGGCTCTGACACTAGAACAGTGATGAGATCATAATGACAAGCAACGCATACCCCAAACATACTTGCTCCCCACTGTTGTTGTCCTTCCTTTTGAAAATGGAAAGATATTGAGTTGTTCGGTACAGTTAATCCTGTGACCAAATATTGCCACTTTGCCACTCTTTTGGCAGCTTAATCTTAGAGGGTGTTCCTCTGGAAGTTGCAAGAGGAATTGTAGGCTGAATGTGGCTCTGCTACATTGCAGACTCAACACCGCATTCATTTTCCTGATGCCTTCATTTAACACCTCTGCCTTTACTGAAGACTCTACTGAAGGCTTCGTGAAATTGCACCTTTGCTTTTTTTAGTACCATCAATAGCTGTGGGTTTAATGAAGGCAAAGTGTATATACTTGGGCTTGTGTGAGCTTTTAGCACTGAGCTAATGAGCTTCTCCAGTGGGAGTTTGTTTTATTCTCATTCTTGACATTCTCTCTGGGTTGGTAGCTGACATTCCATTTTCACCCAGTGAAACATATGTTTTTCCCCTTCCCAAGTGAAAACGAAGGTGAAATAGCAATAGCAATAGCACTTACACTTATATACCACTTTACAGTGCTTTATAGCCCCCTCTAAGCAATTTACAGAGTGAGCATATTGGCCCCAACTATCTGGATCTTCATTTTACCGACCTCAGAAGGATGGAAGGCTGAGTCAACCTTGAGTTGATGAGAATCGAACTGTCAAACCCCAGGCAGCTGGCAGTCAGCAGTACTGCATTTTAGCAGTACTGCATTTCTAACCACTGCACCACTGCGGCTCATTAAATGGCTATGATTTCATTACTTTTAAAAATAGGTTTATAGGTTATGATAGTATCAGAAGGAAAGTGATGGAAATACACCTCCCCTTTATTCCAATCCTTTCTTTGGGTAAGGATCTATTAATATGCAGCATACAAATAGATACAAGAAGCCAGCTGACGTTTATATCTTCCGTCTCTTATTTCTATGAATCCTTAGTTCCACTACTCCATTGAATGAACTTCACTTGGCATCAGAAAGAGTCTTACTACTAAATTGATGATAGCATATTTAAAAGCACATTGTTTACTATAGAAGATCACATAGAACATTTATGGATATGAAGGACACTATGCATCATGTAATGTTCTACATGAAGTGTACAATTTGAGAACATATGCTGCCCTTGGAAGTTCTGGCTATTGACGCTGAACACTAAATTGGAAGTTTGAATCAGTGGTGAAATCCAAACTTTTTTACTATCGGTTCTGTGAGCATGGCTTGGTGGGCGTGGCAGGGGAAGGATACTGCAAAATCTCCATTCCCACCCCACTCCAGGAGATGGATACTGCAAAATCCCCATTCCCACCCCACTCCAGGGGAAGGATACTGCAAAATCTCCATTCCCACCCCACTCCTGGGGGAAGGATATTGCAAAATCTCTATTCGCACCCCACTCTGGTATTCTCCATTCGCACCCCTTAGGTGGTATTTGCTGGTTCTCCAAACTTCTCAAAATTTCTGCTACTGGTTCTCCAGAACCTGTCAGAACCTGCTGGATTTCACCTCTGGTTTGAATGCAAACTTAAATAAGTTAATAGTGTTAAATTAATTTTTATTTAAATGACATGGAATCAGATTTAGTCATTATTCTGGCTTTCCTGATATATTTTTACCTGACCTTTTCTAAGCTGCAGATCCAGCATAGCAACTGAAGTTACGCATTCCTGCTCTAAAAGATGATGGAATAGAAAGAAACAGTTAATTGCATATTGTTGTAATCACCAAGAAAAAAAAAAGATACAACACAGCACAGTTTTGTTAGGAAATCCATCTAATGTAATATGAATAGAGTAAAACTGTCAAGATTCATTTTGGTGTAGTGTTTAGTACCAGGTTAGAAACCAGGGTATTCTGAGTTGTAGACCTGCCTTGTTCACAAGTCAGCTGGGTGACCTGGGCCGGTCACTCTCTCTCAACCCTACAAAGAAGGAAATAGTGAACAACTTCTGAAAAAATCTTCCCAGTAAAATTGCAGGGACATTTCCAGACCAGGAATCAAGAATGACTCAAAGACAAACAAACCCAACTTATATCTGAGTAAATACACTTTGGAATATTTACCAGATTGCAACTTAAGATCTGTATTTTCTATGAGATAAGCACCTTAATCTTGACCAGGTTTAAGATTCAATAAAACAGACAACTAATTAGTATTCAAAATTGCAGTTGCACAGATAGATTCTCTACAAGTTTCCTTGCAATAAGTTTTACTGTGTCATGTAGTATGTGATTGCAAATTAACGGTATAATCTTAGCCATAGTTTCTCACAGGTAATTTCTATAAGGAATAATGAGGTAGAGATACATTGATTGTTTTAATCACATATGCTGCCCAGATGCAAGTGAGATGGAGGTCCATATAAATTCAGCAAATAGATAAAAATTATCCACCAAAGCACTTTCAGGATACTGTAGGTAGGGTTACTGTCATGTCAGCTTCACAATGTCGAGTTCTCTCGCTGTTCATTTTTTCATAGCAATGCTTGATGGGAGGGTGGGGTGGGGAGAGAAGAAATTGCAGCTTTACTATGCAGATTCATGAATCAAGAGACTTTGTCTAAAAAGAATCATATTTTGGTTCAAAGAAAAGAGTGGCAGGAAAATCACTGTCTTAGATCTTTCTTAGATCCTTCTAATCTTTCAAACAGTGATTGCTTACAATCATCCAACATGTATCCCCTTGTCAGTACATTGAGGTAAGATGGTTGGAAGCAGAAATGAAGAATTCATAAGTTTTCATATCCCAACAGCTTTTACTAAAATCCCTCAGCTCAATCAGGCACATTTTATATGCTTGTGCCTTGCCCTAGTCATTTCAAATTTGGGACTTAGACATATTGCAGCTGAGTAATTTGTGTAATCAGTAAAAGGCCCCAGGGATTTTGGATGAGTCTGATAATTTACTTAGTAAACTGTCATATGATTTCATAGAACTCAAATTCCCAGGATTCCTTTGAGATTGGAAAACTCTTCTTTTCTGAGGTTGGAAGGAGAAGGGTCTGTACATACCTTAAGAGATACTTAAGATGCTGTAATTTAAAATAAACATCAGAGACTCTATGCAAATGATGAACGATCATCTTTTTTTTATATATTAAAAAAATGTAATATATGTTCAAATATTTAGAACATAGAAAGTCAAAGGTCTTCTAGTGCAATCCCCTGCAGGAAACCTTATACCATTTCAGACAAATGGTTGTCCAGTCTCTTTTTGGAAACATCCAGTGATGGAGCACCCACAACTTCTCAAGACAAGCTATTCCACTGGTTGATTGCTCTCACTGTTAGGAAATTTCTTCTTATTTATAGGTTGCTTCTCTCCTTGGTTAGTTTCCAACCATTGTTTCTTGCCTAGCCTATTGGTGCACTGGAAAATAATTTGACCCTCTCGTCTTTGTATGAGTCCTTCAAATATTGGAACAGTGCTATCATGTCCCCCGTTAGTCCTTTTCATTAGACTAGTCATACCCAATTCCTATAACAGTTTAATCAAATGTTACCCAATTTAATTAAATACCCAATTTCTGTAAACATTTAATTAAATATTTCAAACAAGTTCAATTCTTGAGTTTTGGGTGAGTTTTGTGAACACCATAAGTTTAAAGAGTGCCGAACCCCATTAAACATATTCATTTGCCCTTTTAATTTTTTAAAAAAGGAAGCTAACCACCATTTCCAAAAGAGTCATATACTGATACCTCTGTGCTACTAAAGATTAATCCTAAATGCATACATTTATGCCACAGACAGTAACGTTCCCACAGTAGGATATTAATCATGTGTGGGTGGGTGTGTTTCTGTCAGAGAGATAGTTGCAATGTGATCTTGCTCTGTAGCCAGTCCACTGTGAGTCTCAAACCTTTTCTGCAACACTTTGGAGCGCACAAAATCTGAGCGTTCATCCTCCAGGATCATGATGGAGGGTTCAGTTTGCAAAAAGTGAGGAAAGGTTTAGGGAATCTCCCTGAAAGAATAGGGCTGTGCTGTGATATGATAATGACTTAGGTGTTCTCTGCTTTATCTTGTTTAATTTGATCACCAACAATGTTGAAAGTAGCTGCTACGTGATGGTACTTTGTACTTTGGCTTAAGCCTCTATCACTTCGACACCATTGTTTCGATAAGCTGTTTAGGGTGTTTTTGAGATGCACTGATGGCATAAGGTAATCTTACAGACCTAAAATACACAAATCGCTTATTGTCCTTATAGGGGAACATGGGGGGGGGAACATGTCCAATTTACAGCTTTTTAAATGCTGTACTAGATCTATAAAACAGTACCAAAATGCATCCCTTCCAGTGGTGGGTTGCCCCCGGTTTGGACCGGTTCGCAAGAACCAGTAGTAAAACCGGCAGGAGACCCCGTCCACCGCCCCGGATGTCATCATCAGCGATCTGCACATCAGCGATATGCAGAAGCAAGGCGCGCATGCGATCCCATTGCAAACTGTTGGTAAAGGTAAGTAGAACCCACCCCTGATCCCTTCCCATGAAAAACATGTTCACCAGTGGATGTTGCTAATGGCCTCAATCCCTACAGCTTTCCAATGGTTGACAATGGACTGCTTTAAGATTCCACCCTTCCTTACCTATATGGAGATAAGACATGGGAAATTGTAACCGAACAAGGCCTTGGACTTTGGGGGTCATTCATAAATATAGCCATATCTAAATGTGCTGTACCATTGCTTTACCAAAAAATGTTGGTGTAATTTTTCCACTGGGACCCATTAAAATGTGATTGTGCATCATTTAAAAGTACATACTAAGGGGATATATTTTTGCTACAAATGAAATCTCAAGTACGTTTCTCAGCTAATTTTTCAGAGCATGGCTGCTGTCTCAGGCAGCAAATACTGATGGCATGCTCTTCCTTATCCTTCTGCCCTTATCAACTGTCCTCTACTGGAGTGTGGCATCACCAGCTGTTCTGGACTCCCTAAATTTAACCTGCTCTTCAGATGTGGAGGTTTCCATTCCACTGGTAATATTAAGGGCAGCCAGATCTGAGCTGCATAAATCTGATTGGCCATCAGATGGCAGCAAAGAGATACAGTATGGAAAACCTGTTACCTTGATTTCTATCACCCAAATCAGATAGGCCTGCCAATGTGAGAGGGCTTGAATCAATTACATATATGGATTGGAGCAGAGCTGTTACTTGCCCTTCACGTTCTATTTTAGCTTTATCCGACTGTTTTTTGCAACAGTTTGAGTTTGAGTTTATTTAGATTTATATACCGCCCTACTCCCAAAGGACTCAGGACGGTGAACATCCAAAAATAAAACAGATACAATATAAAATTTAAAAAACAATTTAAAAACATATTAAATAAATTTGGCCCATACTAATTAAAACACCCCTGTTTTTAAAAACAAATTAAAATTAAAATTAAACAATTAAAAAGAGTTAGGCCAGCCCCGCTTGTTGGAATAAAAACGTCTTGAGGGCACTTTATCTTTAGATATTTATATTTTTCAAGAGACGTTATTACTAATGGTGTGTGAGAATGACCTTGAGAGAGGAGGGGAAGAGATGCTGCCTAGGAAATAATCATATAAGAGAGGGGGGACTTCCCAGTGGCTTAACTGTTAGAGGAAGAAATTTAGGAAGGTGGGAAGTTTGTCCTTTCAGGCTTGCAAGAATTGGTTAGTGTAGCCTTACAATAGAGTTGAATTAGCTCATCTGGTCATGTTTCCTGTCCGGTTTATCTGGAAGGCTGACTGATATTTTAAAAGCTGGATATTCACTGTTACATTTACCATTTGGGCAAATGGCTTTAGGGATTGGGAACTTTTGATCAATAGAGGTCATAGTCCTTACTGCCCAAGTCCTTATGGCCAAAGATGAGGTATGCTGGAAAATGCAGTTCAACAGCATCTGGAAATTTTCAAATTCTTTACCCTTTCAGAACCAGTGCAAATGAAGCAGCATATAGAGTTTTTACTCTCAAATCCATCTGTAAAATACTTGAAATGTAATTATTATGTTGAGCAATTTAGCTGCCTGGGAAGACCAACAACTTGGCCAGGTCTAATTTCAGGACTATAAAACCAGAATTAAGAGAATAGATCCATTTGTAAGCATTTCCTCATCTTTCTCTGAAGGAGACATATTCATAATAAGTCTAGTGTGATGGAAATGAGAATTATTTATATCCAGAAGAACCTTGATATCTTCTCAATATGTGACTTCCTAGTTCTCCCTCCACCCCCCTATGAATAGCCAACATCTCCATGGAGCTTAAGTGTGAATTATTTTTGCCTTTGGATTGTAACTTTTGTCAACTATTTTCTCCTGCTTTTATTAAACAAGATATGGAGACACTGAGCTCATTTAATCTTGCTGTGGAGGAACCAGCTGGCAGCAGGGTTTCCTGAGCACCTGCGTTTACATTGATGGCTATTTCATCATATTAGTCAGAGAAACTGAAACATATAAAGCTTTCAGCAGTGGCTACACTCTACCAAATAGCCAAGCAGACATGAACTGTTCAGCTAGTATTCCCCACCATAGTCGTGATCAAAATTTGGATGCTTGGCAACTGACTCCTATTTACGACGGTTGCAGTGTCCCGGGGCCACGGGATCACCTTTTGTGACAAGCAAAGTCAATAGGGAAGCCAGATTCACTTAACAGCCATTTTAGCAATTGCAGTGCTTCATTTAACAACTGTGGCACAAAGGGTCCTAAAATGAGGCAAAATTCACTTAACAAATGTTTCACTTAGCAACAAAAAAAAATTGGGTTCAGTTGTAGTTGTGAGTTTAATTTAATTTAATTTAATTTATTGCATTTCTATGCCGCCCAACTCCCAAGGGACTCTTGGGAGTTAAGAACTACTTGTATGCAACTGTATGCGTAAATGCCTGTGCATGTAAATAATTTCTTAAAATATATTTATTCATCTACTGCTCATCTCCTAACTATTAGCTTGACATATCATTCACCTGCCCCAAACTATTGCCTGGAACCACCTATTTTGGAAGGAGAGAAAACACCTGAGAATGAGAGACAGTTTGGTATAATGGTCTAGAAACCAGGAGACGGGAAGTTTTTATTTTATTTATTTATTATTAAATTTATATTGGCCTAAATTTATACTGGCCTAAATCTTTTCCCCTTTTAAATGTAAATTTTAATTTGTTTTTAAATTATTGGGTATTTTAAATTAGTCTCAGCCAAATTATTTAATTTGTTTTTATTCTATTTTAAATTTTTGTATTTATGTGTTTTATCCTGTGGCTGTTCACCGCCCTGAGTCCTTCGGGAGTAGGGCGGTATATAAATCCAATAAAAAACAAAACAAAACAAACAAAAACAATATTGCTGCCTATTTACCCATGGCGACTCAAGGCGGTTTACAGAATATAAAAACCACATTTAAAAACAATAAAACTAATTAAAAATCAAATAAATTAATATAGTAATAAAATGATAATAAAATCACTCCTCACCCCTCATCCCCTGTCTCGGCGACAGCAGATCACACATTTAATGGGCTCCATCCCACTCTGGGTTCCCCAGGCCCACTGGCAGAATCAGGTCTTCAGCACCTTCCAGAAGACTATTAGAGTGGGGGCCATTCTAATCTCTGGGGGAATGATGTTCCAGAGAGAGGGAGCCACCATAGAGAAAGTCCTTCTTCTGGGTCCTACCAGGTGTATCTCCCTCAGGGATGGGACCCGCAGCATTCCCTGCTTCCCTGCTCTGATGGGTCGGGTAGATGTAACCGGCAAGAGATGGTCCCTCAGATAACCTGGTCCCAGCCAATGAAGGGCTTTGAAGGTGACAACCAGCACCTTGAATTGCACCCGGAAGCAAATCAGCAGCCAATGCAGCTCCCGCAGGAGAGGTCATATATGTGCACAGTGGTCTGCACAAAAGCATGCAGGCTACTTTATTTTGCACCAACTGGAGTTTCTGGATGCTCTTCAAGGGCAGCCCCATGTAGAGCGCGTTGCAATAGTCAAGACGGGAAATGACTAGGGCATGAGTGACTGTGAGTAGGGATTGTTGGTCCAGGAAAGGATGTAACTGACACACAACCTGCAGTTGCACAAAGCCTTCCTGGCCACAACCGCCATCTGCTCTTCGAGGTTCTAGATTTCCCTTAGGCATGAAGCCAGTTGGGGCACTTTGGGCCAGTCAGTCTCTCAGCACAAAGCAACCATGGTTTTCCCCATGGTTGTGGGGAAAATAGGAGGTAGAAGTATTAGGTATTTATGCCACTTTGAATGATGGTATTAAAAATAGTGGGAATAATTATAATAAAAATGCCCATTCTTCAAGCCTCAGTTGCTGGTCCAGAAGGATACCATGTTCAATGGTACTGAAAATGTTTAAAGAGGCTAAAAGGAGCTAAAGGGGCACACTCCCTCCTTTCAAGGCCCAAGTTAATCCAGTAGTATGATTAGTACTAATTGGGCAGGGCAGTTGTCTAGTACGATCACCTCAAGAAGTAACCCCTTGATAAGAAGGTACAATGCATACAAATAATATAGAAACATGGAAACTTTATGGAGAGCATAGAACAGATAGGTAATACAAATAATGCATAAATTGCATGCATGCCATCTGATTGCATAAAGATGGGAAAGTGGTATTTTTGATTTATCTGCCTAATATGATTCAACAGAATTGTCTGGATTTTGTCTGGCAAAAACAGTTTGGACCTCAGAAAAGAAAACCTACCCCACCAATAATTAATTGTATGACAAAGGTTTTTTTTTTTTTTTAAACAGTTTTCGTTACCCAACATGGCACCTCTGCAGACTTCAATTCCCCTTCTTCCTGGTTAGCACTGCGTGTTGAACTCCAAGTCTTTTAGGCTGAAAGGCTGGGATGCAGGGGTTATCTTATTTTGCTTTGCTTTTTGTATTGAGTTATAACTACCAGGAGCTACTGTATTTTGTTTGATGATTAGGGTAAAAATACTTTTGAGTAAATAATGATTGAACTGTTAAATGCCATTTTATGCAAGATTATTCTGAAGGTAGCCTCCAACTCAGGGAATATAGAGTGTAGCTTTGATTTACTTGTAGAATCAGAACTGAACCAAATTAAAACCTGCATTTTGTAATATTGTAGAAGTGAACTGGAACCATGTCTGAATATCTTAGAGAAGTATATGGTGGTGTATTCATTTAGTATATTCAGTGCACACATAAAGGGAAGAAAGTGGCATCCTAATGTCCCATTATACACAATGAGAGAAAAAAAAATCTATAACAAATTTCCTCTAAGTTTGATCTCTCCAGATAAACTGGAACTGCAGTTCTCAGAAGACTTGGCCTAGAGAAGGACGTCCTAGGCTGAACTCACCGTTTTCCATGAAAGTACCATTGCAGATTCTACCCATCCAAATAGACTTTGGCCTTCCAGCCTCAATCACATGTTAAATCACAAATAAAATATAAATAGAGGGACACAATTCATACTTAGCAACACTTGAGATTCATCCAGGCTTGTTCTGGAAAAAAAGTGTGGGATACCAAAGCTGTGGTTCAGTTCACTTAAGTGTGAAAATAAGGACCCTGGTGAAAAGAATGGGAAAAGGGGAATAGGGGGAAAGGAAAGGAAAGGAAAGGAAAGGAAAGGAAAGGAAAGGAAAGGAAAGGAAAGGAAAGGAAAGGAAAGGAAAGGAAAGGAAAGGAAAGGAAAGGAAAGGATTATGTGAACTTCAGTTCTCCTTCTGCTCTATTGCTGTGTAATATAGTTCATGTTTTTCTTTAAATAATCAACTTTAAAGAATTGTTTAAGATTTGATTCAGACTTAGGCTGGGTTCACATCTGGCAGAAAGTTAGTTGCAAGTTCTTGGTTTGGGTTTAATACAATGTGCCAATTAGCCATCACAATGTAGAAATCATGCACAATTATGATATATTCAATAAAATCATGGTTAAAGAAATTCTAGCTGATTGTGATCAGGCTGAACCTGACCTTAGTAATGGTGAAATCATGGTTAAAATTGGCACAGTTATTCAAATAATGCATGAATAGTTCAAAGAACTGACAAATTGTGACTTAGTGTGGCATCTGAACTTCTTAGGAGTTAATAACGCTGCCTGGTTACCCTTCCTTCTGAACAAGCCAGCAACCATTTTTAGAGGGAAATAATGAATAACATTGATATGTACTCAGCCCAACCCAGGCGTGAAATCCAGCAGGTTCTGACAGGTTCTGGAGAACTGGGCCAAGAAGGGAGAAATGGTAGAGCTGTTCAGAGTATCAAGGACCTTTGGATAGATAACAATGAAGCTGTATAAAAAGAAGCATGAATGCCTGTTCTTGATGTGAAACACCAGGTCCACATGTAAAGGTTAAATTAAGCTGCTTCATTACTAAAAGCTAGAGGTGGGTTTCAGCAGGTTCTGACCAGTTCTGGAGAACCGGTAGCAGAAATTTTGAGTAGTTCGGAGAACTGGTAGTAAAAATTCTGACTGGCCCCGCCCCCATCTATTCTCCCAAGTCCCAGCTGATTGGGAGGAAATGGGGATTTTGCAGTATCCTTCCCCTGCCACACCCACCAAGCCACACCCATCAAGCCATGTCACACCCACCAAGTCACACCCACAGAACCGGTAGTAAAAATTTTTGAAACCCACCACTGCTAAAAGCCTATGCACAGGAATCTTCTCAATTAGATAAGGGTCAACAGCACTCAAGGTGGGATTGGATTTAGTTCTTTTGTGGCTATGTAGGGATTCTAGGTTGTGAGCCCCCTTTTCACTCTGCCCCTTCTGCTTTCCCTTCTCCTAAAGTTCTTTACTTGGATCAAAATACTAATTTGAGAATTTTATTCAGAACCAAACACAGCCATTTTGAGTGCTGGTGTTAAAGATGCTCTACGTTGTTCTGGACAATCTCAGTAGTGTTTTCTTATGTCTTGGGCCACTAATTGTGTGGCTGCTACTTTTCCTTAGGTTTGGTGGTATGATCTGGGAGGTGGGCTAAGTGCCCAGCAACAGCCATTGAAACAGCGCATGGCCCTACAAAGAGACTTTCTGCAGCTGGTTAGTAATGCCATCTTTACTTCTGCTGGAATTGGCAGAATTCTGCTGGATGAGTGTCTGTTTCTCATTCCCCTCATCCCATTTCAGTTCAGTGGCTGATTTTTTGCTTTGTGTTCTGCTTTTAAAATAAGGTTTGACTGATGATTAAAGAGAAGAAGGATTCTCACTCCCACTCACTGCATTTCTGTTTTGCCCCTTTAAATCTAAAAGTACATTTTCCATTCCACACCCCCATGCCCTAATTTTCCTTGGTTATTTAGGAAATTTAATTTTTCTAGCTAAGTGTCTTATGTGTGCAATAGTGGCAGCATTTCTATCTTACTTGCTAGATACACATACAAACACACACACAAATACAGAGAGAGAGAGAGGGAGAGAAAGAGAGAAAGAGAATACAACTATTGTTTCCCTTTTAAATAGAAACTTGCTCTTAAGACTTTCCTTCAAACTTTACCAGTTCAGAGCCAGCTGAATAGTTACATCTGTCTACTTCCACTGTAAAATATCCACTCTTCCAAATCACAAATGCAAGAGATGTCGGCAGAAGGCCAAGCAAAAATCCGTTAAGTATGAAGGTGAATATATATGTCCCAGGATAATGTTGTAGAATCCAATCTGGGTCAGTCACTAGGATGAGAGGTTTTATCTTCTGAGCTTTTAGACTCATGCTGGAGCCAATGGAGACCATGAAGACAAAATTTCTGGTCCCAGTGACTGACTCAGATTGGATCTACAAAGTTCTGTTGGTCAAGGGACTATGTGACAGCTTTCCTCAACAAGAAAAGCCTGCTGTTCCTGTGTCAGCAATGAACCTAGAATTGTGATGAGTGAAGAGGAGAAAGGGTTCTTCTCTGCACAAGCAGAAGAGGTGGAAATGCAAATTCTTCATCTAGTCATCTCCTCACCTCCCTTCATCAATATCGGGGATCTGAGGGCAGAGTCCAAATGAAGAGTTACTCTTGAATCCATGCTTGATACTAGTGCCCAGCGTCACCAAAATACTCCCATTGCCAAGAAGGTGTCCATATTAAGTCCTGAGGGTTAAAGAAGATGCAAACCCTTCAAACTTTAACACCAATGCTACACCATGTAAAAACCACTGCAAGGCACAGATCAGCAAGGAGGGAAATACTCTGATTATTTTTTGGTCTCAGAAATGTTTAAGCATCGGCTTAGGTATCAGTCTGGCATCCTTCCTACTGCTGATAGAATATGCAATCCATATTCTGGCTGGAGGCAAACAACCCACACTTGAACAAAGCAAGATCCTGCTAAAGTGGTTCAACCCTCTGTCAAGAATAAGAGGTACAGCAGTCCAAAAACTTGACACAACTTTTGGATGATGAACCTTTCAACATGATGGAAATGGTTGGATTTTGGCACCTTCTTCATCTGATTGCCTTGATTGCTTTGGTAACATCTTCAGCAGAGAGGTGATGTCTTCCTGTATCAGTAGTGCAACATGGAAATTATGAGGCTGACACAAGAATTTATTTATCTTAGACAGTCCAATCAAAGTGGTGTGCATGTGACAGAGGAGCCAGGCATAACTGGATGGTGTTTCACATCAAGCTGCTGAATCTCGTTCATATGACAGATATCATGAGAGTGACCATAATACCATGACTTAGTACTCACGGTCTCAAATATGGCTCCATGGTAATGGACAGCAGAACCAGCTTGCTTTAGACAGGTCTCACTCCAACTCATTTTGTCAGCATCAGATGCATTGGTTATCTGATGGTACAAGATAGTACTGAAATGGAGGAGTACAGAGTACAGCTTGAAGTGCTGACACTAAGATCATTGTAGGAGGCACTGATGTTTTCACTGGTGCTCTCATGGAGAAGTGTTATAAGATCACTAGTTATTTCCACCTCTGAGTGAAGGAGAGGAAAACACTGGATAAATGCTTGGTTCACTCCATCTGTTTTGAACAATGATCCTTTGGATAGATGGCCTGCAATCAGATGATAGGTGAAATAAAACACTTAAGCAGGAGTCACAGATAAAATATATCATACTGTATGTACTACTACTTTGTATAATCCTATAATATATTTTCAGAAATGCATCACAGTATTTCGGAGGTTTACTTAGAAAAATTCTTGCCCTCACTTTTTACTCGAGAAGCTCCAACTACTGAAAAAGAGTTTAATTTTTCAAATGGAGGTTTTAATATACAATGTATTTTTTATTTCAAGAGTTTATTTCAACTCTTATAATTTGAAAACCCTTAGAAGCCAATTATATGGAATTTCCCAGTCAGAGAATGTAAGTTATATAACATAAATGAAAACGTTCAGAAAAATGTAACATATTTAATCATTTTCATATGAATTTGGCATATAAATTAGACAACTAGGCATATAAAGTTAGCAATGGTAGTTCCAAGAGAGAAAGAAATAAAATATATCACTTAGCATTTCACAAGTGCATGAACTCTGTAAATCTGAAATGCCAATTTATTCTTTCTTTTATGAAAAAATAAATTTAAAAATACAAAATGAACCTATAAAGTTCATAGAGAAAAATGTAAAAAGAAACCATAAAGAGAATAAATGTGTCATTTTCTTAATATGTTAATTTACTTGCCTAGCTTGATATTTAACAAAATTGTAACTCATTAAAGATTTGTAATTGATTAATCTCTGGAGTGTATTTGATAGATCAATTGATCAATTACATCTGATTAATTTGCTTATTAACAAGTCCCCAGTGTATTGGCTTCAGCAAGGAGAATATTGCTTACTTTAGTTTGTAGTGGTGTATATTTGAAAGGCAACATATGAATGATAAATGTAACTACAAATAAAATTAATTGACTGTTAGGTAAACACAACCAAATAAGAACACCTTTACAAAACTGTAAAGGTAAAGGTTCCCCTCACACATATGTGCTAGTCGTTCCTGACTCTTGGTGGCTGTGTTCATCTCCATTTCAAAGCTGAAGAGCCAGTGCTGTCCGAAGACATATTCTTGGTCATGTGGCCAGCATGACTCAACGCCAAAGGCCCACAGAATGCTGTTACCTTCCCACCAAAGGTAGTCCCTATTTTTCTACTTGCATTTTTTATGTGCTTTCAAACTGCTAGGTTGGCAGAAGCTGGGACAAGTAACGAGAGCTCACCCCGTTACGCAGCACTAGTGATTCGAACCGCTGAACTGCCGACCTTTCGATCGACAAGCTCAGTGTCTTAGCCACTGAGTCACTGCATCCCTATTTACAAAACTGTAATGTATCATGAATTTTCTTGGATCAAAATTTGTCTTAGCTCCATGGAATTAGTGAATGGAAAAAAAAAAAAGGTTGATATTCATTCTGCCAATGGATAAAACTAACTTAAGCCTGTCTCTCTAGAAGTGATACCATGGATCCCAATAGATTGTTTTCTTCTGCTTAGTCCTGTCTGATTCTTAGAGACTGCCTGGACAAGTTCCTGGACAATTTTCTTAGTAAGTTTTTCATAACTGTGACTTGTCATTGCTTCCTTCCTAGAGTTGAGAGAAGGTGATTGCCTAAAGGTCATCCAGCTGGCTTTGTGTCTAAGGTGGGTCTAAAAGTCCCAGATTCCTGATGCCTTAATCACTACATCAAACTGGCTGTCTAATATGGCTTACTTTCCCATTATTGTATTTAGATAGTAGCTGAAAATTCACAGTTCTTGCATGAATGAACTTGCAATTAAAAATCAACTTTTTTTTGTGTGTGTACCAAGATAAATAATTATAAATAAACACCACCCACTGTAGGCACCTGTATTGTGGTGAATTCTGTTTTTTACAGATTACTTATTTCACATGAACATAAATTTGGCATGGGTTTCTTTTATAATCCCATCTCCCACTTTATCTCTCTGCTTGTTACATATCATTCATTTGACTTTATTCTAATCAATAATTTTCAGAAAGGGGTCAGAATGTAGCGATCTCAGGCTCATTACATGTTGTCCTAATAACTGCATTGTCAAGAGTGCAAAGGAAAGTTGGTGTTTCCCATAACAAGGTACAGGTCTGTGGTTACATTAGACTGGGATGGACAAATTCTAACTGTTAGAAGTGGCCAGCTGACGTTAGAGAGGAACATTAGTGTTATGGGCAAAAAGTCATCATGACTGTATTGATTTCAGTGGAAGCTCCACTGGAATCCCATCAGCTAGTTCATGACATCAGAGGCTTCCTATTGATCTCGACATTTCTCACCTGATCGATCAACTGGACATTTGTCAAACTGGAATTTCTTTCCCTAGTTTTGCCTAAGGGAGAGCAGCTTCTGCCTAATGACAAAGCGATAAATACTAACATTTTATTATATTTGTCAGTTGTTCCCCTCCCTTTCTGAAATTTATTATTGTATTTTGCATCCCATCTTCATCGGAAATGGACTTGGGACGGAATAAAGCATCCTCCCCCTCCCAATTGTATCCTTACCAAACTCTTTTTGAGGTAAACTTGATCTGAGGGAGAAACTGCCTTAAGATTTCCCAGGATGAAAATTTTATGCCAACGCAGATCTTTCTCGCTGACATCCCCATTTCATTAAAGATTTTAAGTTGTGACTCTTGTTTCTGGCAAAAGCCAATCTTAAATTAACCAGAGTTGTAAGTGGATTGGAAATCTTTAATTCTGAAGACATTTTTGCATGTCTGAATGTGAATCAAGGGCTGCTCAAAGGGGCACATACATTATTTCATACCTCCGTTAACTGTATTTTTGTATGAGAATTTATACTATGAAGGCAGTCTATGCATGGATTAGAGGTTGATATAGAACAGAACAGAACAGAACAGAATAGAATTTTTATTGGCCAAGTGTGATTGGACACACAACGAATTTGTCTTGGTGCATATGCTCTCAGTGTACATAAAATAAAAGATATGTTCATCAAGAAGTTCATATTCCAATAGTGGCCCTATTGCCAAGCCTGAAGTCTTTAAACCTTTGGATGATCCCTGGCTTCATGTACTCCCCAGAGTGACAATGACAAGATGCTAGAAACAAGAGATAGACTTTCTCCCTCTCTCTTTGAGGCAGTGCAATTGAACACAGAGGAGCAAGAAATGGAATAGCTAGGCCTAGAGTCTGATCATTTGCAGGACTATCTCTTCTGATAGGAACCTTTTTGTTTCTTAGACCAACAAGACAGGCCCTTCTAAGATCCCTCCCCCCCGCTCTCCCAACAGAAGGTTGGCAATCTGGAATGCAAGATCAGGGCCCTTTTTGTAGCTTCCACAATATGGAAGACTCACCAAAATGTTGAAAGCATCTCATTTTCCTTCTATACAGAAAAATGGCAAAAGTGGTGGTGGTGGTTTTTTTTTTTTTTTTTTTGCCAAGGCTTTAATTGTTAATTATTTTAATAAAATTGGTTTGACTTTCCTGGTTTTGATGTTAATTGCATCAGTTTTACTCTTCTGTTTTATATTCTGTAATTTGTCATTCAAAGCTGCTTTGAGTATTGATATAAACAGAAGAGTGGGGTGCAAATTAAATAATAATAATAAATAGGAGCAAGAGTTCAATACTCCTGCCCCCCTTATTATATCCAAGCAAATGCTTTCAGTTTTTATTCTCTTCTCACTCCATTTGGATACATATACGAGAGCACTAATCATTTGCAGTGGAATAGAACTCCCAAATGACAAATTGTAGGTAGAGATTTTGCAAAGATTTTTGTGAATCAAGTCAAAGCAATTTAGAGGTATTGGTTTCATCTAACGTGAATATAAAAAATTATCCCAAATTGCTTTGGTGCATGCTTGATTGAAATTATATCCTAAGTCTGACACCTATTGCAATGGTCTATCTGTACGTTTCTGGTATCCTGTTTGGGACCACATTGTGAGCATAGATAAGCATGTGCAGGTATGGAGGAATGTACTCTGGAGATCCAGGAGGGAGGGGTTGCTTCCCAGGGGACAAAGGAGCAAAAGAGCCTGAAATGTCTGACAGGCAGGAAGAGGGCAAGGATGGACCCTCCCTAGCAGTTCACAGAATATATTGATAGTTATGCAGATAGCTGCTTTAGTCTGACAAGATTTCTTTCTGTAGGCGAACAACAATAAACTACTCAGAAATAACTCCACTTGTTCTTGGTTTATGGGGCCTGACTTCAACTAAATACATATTTTATGCAGATGAGCCCACCTAGGGAGGGTCTCCATGAGATTGGGCTGCCTGCCACTGTATTTCACAGAAATCCTTTTTAAATTGTTACTCCTAGCTTCCCGACTATGTACAGTGAGGTTCCCGTATGTGCAATGGAAGAAGCAATGACAAACTCACTGAAAATATCATGAATCACTCTGTCTCATCAGCCTGTGTCCAGTCATGTGAAGGTGCCTAACAGAGGCAAGTCAGACATTTTTTTTTGTCATCTGTCCAATTTCATTTCTGAACAATAGCAGAATCTTTTGCTGAAATGACATCATCCTTTTGCATTTTGGTATCTGCAGCCCTGTGTTAAAAAGTTGTTTTAGCAGGACTTAGGAGGGGTGGGGTTTGTGGGACTTATTGCAGAGCTGTAAACCTTATCTTGGTCAATAACATAAAAACTGGCTAATGATCACCAATCTTATATTCTTTTCTTGCAAAGAATGGGCTGAGGGAGGGAGGGAGGGAGGGAGGGAGAGAGAGAGAGAGAGAGAGAGAGAGAGAGAGAGAGAGAGAGAGAGAGAGAGAGAGAGAGAGAGAGAGAGAAGCTATTTCTTTCAACAGTCCTGAAAGCATCTTAGAGAAAGACTTCACTGTGAATCAATAAAGATAAGCAGCTCTTAAGAAAGCTGGACACTCCTAGGCAGGCAATTCTTATGAAATATGTAAAGCATGTATATATTTAAACCTATGAAATTCCTCACCCTTGTATAACTCCTGTGAAAAGAAAGGGGAACCCACCTTGCATTAAGATGATAGGAGATTCAAATGAGAAAAAAGCAAGTTGAGTGTTGACAGCTGGGGACCGATGTCTGTTGTGTGTGCATGCATATCAGTGGTAGGTTGCCCCCGGTTCAGACTGGTTCGCAAGAACCGGTAGTAAAACCAGTGGGAGGCCCCGCCCACTGCCCCAGATGTCATCAACGGCGATCTGCGCATGCGAAGCGAGCGTGCTCGCGTGATCCTGTTGTGAACTGGTAGTAAAGGTAAGTAGAACCCACCCCTGATGCATATGCATGTGTAAACAGAGCTCGATGACAGTTTAAATGCCGTTAAATCACTTTTATTTTATTTATTTTATTATTCATATTTCTATGCCGCCCAGTCTCCGAGGACTCTGGGCGGCTTACACCAAAGACAGTATACTAAATAGCATATTGCCCCCGACAATCTTGGTCCTCATTTTACCCACCTCGGAAGGATGGAAGGCTGAGTCAACCTTGAGCCGGTGAGATTTGATCCGCTGATCTGCTGAACTAGCAGTCAGTTGAAGTAGCTGCAGTACTGCACTCTAACCACTGCGCCACCTCGGCTCATTACCAATAGGTAATGAGCATCATTACCTATAGGTAGTTGGTTAGTATGGATGACTCTTGGGCTTTTGAGCCTCTGTGGAAGCCATGTTGTATTGGGAAGAAATATGCTCCTTCATGACAGCCATTTGGTGTGATGATGATCCACATAGAGATGTTAATTTCCATTGTGCTGAGAAGCTCCCCCAAATTCCCTTTCCTTTACATTAGCAAGCATTGATGTATGGGAAAAAAAAATCAGGATAAGGGTGAGCAGAAATGAAAACCTTCTAAGGTAGAAGATTCCATCTTAATATCCACCCTAATGTTTCTGTTTAATCTAATATGGAACAATTTGAGGAATTAACAGAGTGCAAATAAAGCCTAGCCATTGTTATTTAGGGTATGCTTGTATAATCTGTCAATCTAATCAATTGTGTGTTTAACTATGACAAGTTTCTGTTGTTTTTTGTTTGTTGTTCTCTGACCCGCTTCTTCACTTAAGGCAGAAAAGCCTTCAGGTTCCTATCAGCTGCAGCTATTCTAAGACAAGTATGAGGAAGGCTTAGAAAGTGCTGGATTCTAGATCTGGGGAAGACCCTTGGTCAAAGTAAGATTTTATTTTTTTTTAACATCGACAAAATGGCCGACTATCAAAAAAAGCAATTCAGACAGTTTATGTTCTCCGAAGAGCAGTTACAGATTTCGAAATGTTGGTTTATGACATATGGGATTTTCTCATATGAAATTTTGTGTACGATTGCACAAACATTGTTTGTTACGTAGAAAATCTATGCATTCTGACTCTGTATTCAGTGTGAGATACACTCTACTGGTGTGAGATACTGTATATTCTTAACTCATCTCTCTTTTTATCTTCCTGTTCTCTGCATTCCTGTTTTTGTTTTGTTCAGATGTTGTTCCTATAATAGCATGAGATAGGTGGGTCATCTTGCCCATTAATAGTTCCTCTGATGAAAGATCTCTGTCTCTGAGCAAGATATTTAGCAGGATAGGAATTCTGGATGTCATTATCGGCAACTCCTTTATGGGAAGGAATATAGCAGTTACTTGTTTTTCAATAAATCATTATAATTTTGACTTAACAGTAATGTAATTATGAATTATGTTCTAACAGTCTAGTTGCAAGAAAAATGCATGGAGAAAGTGGGATGATGATGATGATGATGATGATGATGATGATGCAGGGAGGGAGGGAAGGATTGTAGTGATCTGTGTAGTGTACTTGTTCTGATTAACCACTCCTTTGATTTATTCCCTGTGACAACAGTCTCTGCTGCTGTATGAGAAACCTGGTTCTGAAATCATAGTCCTGCCAAGGTTAGATATGAGATGTCAACCTTAGTCAACCAAATATTTTGGTTAAGTCAACTGATGACTTGGTTGTTTAATAACTGTTCCAGATAAGAAATATTTGTACATTCCAGGGTATGGCAACATTTTCACAGTCTGGCTAACATCGTGAAATTTAGTGTTTTAAATATTCCCTTGAATCTCATGAGATTTTTGGTGATCTTACCCCACAATCTAGTGAAATCTCAAATAAGAGTGCAGTATTGGGCAAGATCTCATAAAATGTAGGTATTCTTGTGTGAGAATTCATGAGGTGGCTGAAATTTTGACAATGTAGTGAAATTTTGGCTTTTTAAATGGGTTAAAATTAAAAGTGTTTAATTTTAATTAAATTCTGTGGGTGGGGCATTGTTGGGTGCATTATCATTTCTTTGATATCTTCTAGCCTGTGTATCATGAACCTCTAATATCTACCGTATTTTTCAGAGTATAAGACGCTCCAGACTATAAGATGCACCTACCTTTTTTGGGGAAGAAAACAAGAAAAAAAATCTGCCTCTGCCACCCAGCAATTTGCCTCCTTGCAGCAAACAACAAACAGCCCGTTTCAGTTTCAGCTTCAGTACAGCCTGATTAGCACAAGCAGCTGATTGTCGGTTGAATTGGCCTCCCAAGGATCAGCTGTTTCAGGCTGCAGCGATTGTCATAGCCTATTGCCTCCTCCATTTTCAGTGTCCGTGTGCCCCATTTTCCACCTGTTCTGGGAGGCAGGGAACGGAATGGACAATAGGCAATGGCAACCCCTGCAGCCTGAAACAGCTGATGGTTGGGAGGCTGATTCTCAATCAGCTGTGCTGTGCAATTGTCGGAACCTTTTTTTTTTTTTTTTTACTTTTTTAAAGCATTTTTTACTACCTATTTGCCCAAACCGGTAGTAAAAAAATGTTTTAAAAAAGTAAAAAAAAAAAAAAAAAAAAAGAGGTACCGACGATTGCGTGGCACAGCTGTAATCATTGGAACCTTTTTTTAAAAAAACTTTTTAAAGCATTTTTTTACTACTTATTCACCTGAACCGGTAGTTTAAAAATGCTTTAAAAAAGTAAAAAAAGAGGTACCGATGATTGCGTGGCATAGCTGATTGTCAATCAGCTGTGCCGTGCGATCGTCAGAACCTTTTAAAAACTTTTTTAAAGCATTCTTTTTACTATTGGTTCGGGGAAATAGTAAAAAATGCTTTAAAAAGTAAAAAAAAAAAAGTTGGCCACACCCACCCAGTTACATGAACCCCCCAAGCCATGCCCACCAAGCCATGCCCACAGAACTGGGAGGCTGATTGGTCAGTTTATTCAGACCTTCCAACTTCTCTCTCCCCCCGCCCCCCCGAGAAGGTGGAAGGCCCGACTGAATTTTTTTTTAACTGGTAGTCACATGGAAGTGAGGATTTTGCATTATCATTGCTTTGGGATGTGGTGGAAGTGAGGATTTTGCATTATGATTGCTTATAAGTAAGTAAGAACTGGTAAAAGAGGAATGGAAAAATCCCTATCTGTAGATCAGCATTGGCAAGTTTAAGATGGGCGAACTTCATGCTTCCTTGGGAATTCTGGGAATTGAAGTCCCTGCACCCTAAAGTTGCCAAAGTTGAGAAGCATGGGTCTACAGTAGAGCTTAGTATTTTCCATTCCTGTTTTATTTAGCATTTGGTGCAATTAAATAAATAAGTTGTGGTTTCCTTAACAAATAGTGATTAAAGTGATATGAACCATTCCTGGACTTTTTGTGAGAAACTGAAATTAAAAGTTGATCTGGGCTTTGATGATTAGATATGGGATTATGGAAATAATGTAGACAAATGTTAATCTTAGAGTAAGAGTTTGATATATTTTTTACTTATATCTCTACCAAAGAAAATTGGAAGTCATTCTTTTTCATTTTTCCTTCCTTTCCTCTTTCTTACACTTTCACTCTTTTTCTTTCCTGAGCCTTTTCTTTTTTCAAATCTGTTTTTATTTGTTTATCCCTTAGCTTTGTATTTTTTTGATGTATGAAGGCTTAAATACTCAGCCATTATAATCCTACATTCCTTATTTACAGAAATCATATCAACATTTAGAATGAAATACACTGGGAGCCATCTCATATAAGGCAGGCTCTGAGTCCCTCTAATCAAAAAGTGTTTATTGATAGAAGAGAATATTTGTAGCTGTGGGGTCCTTGGTGCTCTTTGAGCTTGATGGTTTTCCTACAGATGTTTCATTACCAAACTAGGTAACATCATCAATACTAGAAGGGAGTGGAGTTTGCTCTTATTTTCATATTCTAGTGGCTTACCCCATCAGTTTGATCAGTTGCTTCCTAAACAGTTTTTTGATTGGTGCCAGGTCTCAACAACCTCAGGCAGAGAAGGGCTATTCTGTGCCCCTCCCTCAAATGTTCTTTAAAATACAAAGTTTCCCAGCATTCCTTTAGGAACCTCCAACATTCAAACTGTGGTTACTCATCCTAAAATGAATCCTCTTTACCTGGAGCTTCAAAATTTGCTGTTTGCTGGGAAGATGTGTAGCTAAAAGTCAGTCTACATTTAGTGTACATCTGACTTTGGGGATATTTCTTCATAACCAAACAAAAGTGTCTTTTCTGTGTAGTTCACACCCCTTGTTCGCTGGATCTGGATGTCACAAAGCAAAGCCCACATTTTGTAATTAACCCTCACGCCCCATTTTGACTGGCAGAGTGCTGCAGGAGGCTGAGTGCTGTCGTGGCCCTTGGCCATGCCCACCCAGCCGGTCATTAGGTCAGAGAACCAATTATTAAATTATTTGAATCCCACCACTGAGGTAGCCCCATGTAAAGTGCATTGAAGTAGTCCATCCAAGAGAGGATCAGGGTATGAGTGGCTGAAAGGATGCAAGCATGACCAACAGGTTTGCATGAGTTGTATTTCTGAAAACAACCTTCCATAACTTGGGACCCTCTTGATGTATTGGACTGAAAACTTTGCTTTACATTTTTCTATGTGAGCCACTGAGATTCACTTTTGATTGTAGTGGTATGCAGATAGGTCAGACAAGCAAACAATCAGGCTGCCTTAATTGTCTGCTTGGCTGGGAAATTCTGTTGTAATAGCTGAAATTGTCCTGCTGGTTTTCAGTGAGACTTAACTTCTTTTCCTTGATCTGTTCTTTTGTTTTTTGGCAAGGGGATTATTGATTTTTAAAGAAACATTGTTAAATATGAACCTGCTTGTCTACTATATAAATAAAATGCTTTCTAGTTCCACTATGTATTTTTGAAGTGCATCCTGGGTACTAAATTCAGCCAAGTCAAGTTATTTTCCATTTATTTATAGAAACAGCTCTGCTTGCACTGTGCACTGGAGACTGGCGTTTAGATGAGCTTTGGATAAGCGAATACTCAATCATTTTGGGATAATAGACATCAGTGTTATTGCTCTGCAAGGTTTACTCTTTGATTTACACAAGTAGATTGTTTTTTATGGTGCTTTAAGAATATTTGTGGCTAAATAATGTTTTTACAACCAAGCCATGAAGGCAAAGCATTATTTCCTTTAAAACCATCAATCAACTGTATGATTACATCTGTACTTCAAGTTTGTTTGGGATGAGTTCCACCTAGCTTTGTTAGTGCATGAGAAAGCATTATGAAGTCTATACTTTCTCCTCTGTTCTTGCTCTTTGCACAGGGAAGTATATGTATTACCTCTTGATGAGATTAAAATCAGTTTGTGGCATTTAACAAGGTCATTAGAATTTTCTTTTCTTTGGTAAAAATTATAGAGTAGGAAGTCTGAAGAGCCAGTAGAAATGAACTTAGGAACTCGTCAGAATGAGCGAGACAAATTCCTAAACAAATTCCTAAACACACATAGTAATACTCATTAACTGATTTAAAAAGATCTTGTCTCCCCAACAAGATCATTATTTCCCAAGTTTAATTCATATGCCCCATATAAATCATATGGTGAACATCTAAAGATTTTGATTGTGAAACATTAAATGTGATGGAGATGATTATGATTGGCTGAGTTATTATATTATCAGTCAGTTTGGATTTTTCTGACTGAGAGTGGTAATTCGAGACACCAGATTTTAGACAGTGGTGATATAAGATATAAGATTGAGCCACAGTGGTGCAGTGGTTAGAGTGCAGTACTGCAGGCTATTTCTGATGACTGCCGGCTGCTTGCAATTTGGCTGTTCAAATCCCACCAGACTCAAGGTTGACTCAGCCTTCCATCTTTCTGAGGTGGGTAAAATGAGGACCCAAATTGTTGGTGGAAATATGCTGAATCTGTAAACCGCTTAGAGAAAAGCACTGTAAAGCAGTATATAAGTCTAAGTGCTATTGCTATTTTAGAAAAAAAAAATGGAGAGGATGGAATACAAAAAAATAGGGACATTTGAAAGTTGAATATAAGAATTTGGGAAGGTAAATCATGCTAAATGGGTTTAGGAAAAGAAACTTTGGGAATAATTCAGATGAAATATAAAGTTAGAGATAGCTAGAAGGGAGAGGGAAAAAAGTAGAAGTGAATGGAAGGGAGGGAAAAAGCAGGAGAAAAAAGCAAAGTTCATCTATTGATCTGAAATAATTTTAAATCATTGACTAGCCGATCTTCCATGTCAACATTAAGTCACCTGAAATGTATAGTGAATTCAGGTGGTAACATTCATGTTTAAAATAAAAAAAGTTACTTTGCTTTTAACAGTTACCTCCACTTGGTAAATTTGGCTACTGTAGCTGTTTAAACATATGCAAAAATCTGATGATATTTTTTGTAGGCCATTTCCTATTTTATCTTGCTTAATTTAGTTTTTACATGGCAACCATGTATTGACTTTTAGTTTGTCAAACATGTACGAGAAAACAGGTATAAGTATAAACATGGACATAAACACAGGAAATGAGTACGAATAAATGGGGACAGTAGGACAGGGATGGGAGGCACGCTGGTGTGCTTACCTACGCCCCCTACACACTCTTAGGAATGGGGTGAGGTCCACGGTAGACAGTTTAAGGTTAAAGTTTTGGGGGTTTGAGGATGTAACAGCAGAGTCAGCTGGTGCATTCCAGGCATTGGCCATTCTGTTGCTGAAGTCGTATTTTCTGCAATCGAGTTTGGAGTGGTTTACCTTAAGTTTGTATCTATTGTTTGCCCATGTATTATTGCGGTGGAAGCTGAAGTAGTCATTGACAAGTAGGATGTTGTAGCAGGCAATTTTGTGTACTACGCTTAGGTCAGACCGTAGGTGGCATAGTTCTAGGTTGTCCAAGCCCAAAATTTCAAGCCTGGTGGCATAAGGTATTCTATTGTGAGCAGAGGAGTGGAGTACTCTTCTCGTGATATACCTCTGGACTCGCTCTACTGTATTAATGCCGATATACAGTGTGGATTCCAGGCAGACATGTATTGATATGTATTGCAAAATTGGCAGAGCATGTGAGATTTCCCAGATTTGTGCCACATGTTTTTTTAACTCTTGTATTAAGACATTTATAGTCATATAAATGGTGGTGGTTCTCCTCCTACCTCTCTGACCGGTCGCAATCTGTGTTGACGGGGGGGCAGCGGTCGACCCCGAGGCATCTTGCTTGTGGGGTGCCACAAGGGTCGGTCCTCTTGCCCCTTCTGTTCAACATTTATGTAAAGCCGCTGGGTGAGATCATCCGTGGCTTCGGGGTGGAGTTCCATCAGTACGCTGATGACACCCAGCTGTACATCTCCACCCCAGGCCACCCCAACGATGCCCTTGAAGTGATGTCCCAGTGCCTGGAGGCCATGCGGGCCTGGATGGGGAGAAACAGGCTCCGACTCAACCCCTCCAAGACCGAGTGGCTGTGGCTTCCAGCGTCCCGATATAGCCAGCTGACGCCATCGCTGGCTATTGGGGGCGAATCACTTGCCCCCACGGAGAGGGCTCGTAACTTGGGTGTCCTCCTGGACGCACGGCTGTCTTTAGAAGACCATTTGACAGCCGTGGCCAGGGGGGCTTTTTATCAGGTTCGCCTGATACGCCAGTTGCGTCCCTTTCTAGATCGGGACTATCTACGCACAGTCACTCAGGCACTAGTCACTTCCCGCCTGGACTACTGCAACGCTCTCTACATGGGGCTCCCCCTGGGGTGCACCCGGAGGCTCCAGCTGGTCCAGAACGCGGCCGCGTGGGGGATTATGGGGGTGATGAGGCGCTCCCATGTGACACCTCTCCTGCGCGAGCTGCATTGGCTCCCGGTGGTCTTCCAGGTGCGCTTCAAGGTGTTGGTGACCACCTTTAAAGCGCTCCATGGCTTAGGGCCGGGGTACTTACGAGACCGCCTTCTGCCACCAATAGCCTCCCACCGGCCAGTACGCTCGCACAGAGTGGGCCTCCTCAGGGTGCCATCCGCCAGGCAATGTCGGCTGGCGACCCCCAGGGGGAGAGCCTTCTCTGTCACGGCGCCCACCCTCTGGAACAACCTTCCCCCAGAGTTACATACAATAACAGACCTCCGGATTTTTCGTCGGGCCCTGAAAACCTATTTATTTCAACTAGCTGGGCTGGCTTGAGTTTAATGTTAAATTTATTTTAAATTGGGTTGTTTACGGCCAAAATATTTAATTATTTTAATACTGTTTTTAAATTTTGTATGCTCTGTTTTTACTTTGGCTGTGCACCGCCCTGAGTCCTTTTTGGAGAAGGGCGGTATAGAAATTTAATAAATAAATAAATAAATAAATAAATAAATAAATAAATAAATAAATAAATAAATAAATAAATATTCTCATGAGAGAAAAGAAATGACTTGTTGATCCCAATATTTGATATAATTAATTTTAGGTCCATAGTTAGTGGGCAACAGCAATTTGTTTGGGCTTATCCAAATACTTGTCAATGAAATATACTCTCTATATATGTTCTCTATCTTCAGTCACAAATCTTTCTTCTGTGCTGGGATTCAAAACCATCTACTGGTGAAATCACTTCTCTCCAAACATGATCTGATTTGAGAATTTTTGAGATTTTGTACACAAGGAAAATAAGTCCACTGCCCAAATTTTAATTGGGCTATGAAGAAGGATGCCGGAATGAAAACTTGGCATAAGTGAATTTTCAAGACTTTAAATTTAATGTAAATGCTAATATTTTTATTCAGGAAAAATGTATTCCTTGTTCCTATGGGAAGGTAGGAATTACAAAATTCTCAACATCACACTGCTCATTCCCTTGAGGATGGAGACACACAATCATTTATAACTGCAGAGTTGGAATGAGCTATGAGTTTTAATCATAATTAGTACAAATCAAAATTCATGGGAACTTTAGTCTTCAGTCTCCTTAAGACTGGTGACTTCTTTTAAGCTGTTTATTCTATTTTTTTCCTGCTCCATAAAATAAAAAAAAATGCATTTCTATAACGAATCATTATTTTCTGCATTATTAATAATGGTCAGTTGGTAATCCTTGAGTCTATTTTGCATTGAGGTGGTGGAACTAATTGCAAAAATTGTATAAATCTGTCAATAAATCCCATTATTTATCATCTGTTCATTTCTTCTTATGTTGTGCTAGTATAGACCAGCATGTTAATATATCTATATAATATGGATCAGCATAGTAATACATTCCATATAACTATTGATTAGCATATTTATAAAAGATATAAATCTGCAACATAAGTTCATGCTTTTTCATTGTAAGTCTGATTTCTTTTCTTCCTTTTAATTCTGTCTTTTATCATCTATTTACCAATTTCCTCTGATTGTTTGTGATTTGAGTTATGCACAAGAGAAAATAGTAACCGGGAGATGATCTAATAAATATTGATTAGTCCAACATTTTGTTTCTAGCAGTGCAAATCAGTACATGCTCTACCCTATAATATATTTACATTACCTGTTCTTGGCTATTGACTACTTTTCATGTTATTAAAGCAGGTAACAATAGCATACACTGTAAACAATAAAATACTTATAGGCTGGGATATAATGAACAATATAATCACACAATCATAATCACCCAAGGGATGGGTAAAATAAATTACAAGTATTGTTATGAGCCCAGAAGATCAAAATACATAGTAGGAGAAGATGGGAAAGACGGGGGGGAAAGAATAACTGAAGTATTTCTTTATGACTATTTTAATAATCACGCTCAATAATGATAAAATAATGTATTTATCATATTTCTACTACATTTAAGGGCATTTAATAGGAGAAGGAATTTCCAAGCATAATATTTTTTATATTGTTATAGAAAACAAATGGGTGATTTTTCTTCCAGATTTTTCTTCTTGAAAGACTGATCTGACTTTCAGATTGGACGAGACGCTGCTAATGAATGGAATAGATTGTAATGATCAGATAACACTTCAAATCATCGATATAGGTTAAGGATGTATAGCACATCTTACAGACATATAGATAGTGGTTTGTTTGTTTTTCTTAACTGTAGGGTCATGTTTTGTCTTTAAAATCTTGTCTAATGTTATGATTTGCAGACAGCTACAATTTGTACCTTGAAGTGAAGAGCTATAACTCATTCTCATATCTTTCCAGCTCCTTTTACACAAACACACATAGACAACACCTCTTTAGTTTTGCCAGCAGCAGTCAATTTCCATGCTGAGCCCTGTTGTGGGGTTGCAGTAATTAACTTGTTTCAGCTCTTAGGCTTAAATCTCTCTTCAGCCATGAGGACCAGAGTCTAATTTTTTAAAGCAAAGCTAAGATACTTAAGATTTCAAATTTTGTGCCAAGTTCTGCATTAATATGAAGGATAAAAATATACCACTTCTTCCCTGGGTTGAAATAATTCAGATATCCACTAGATCAGGGGTGGGGAACTGTGGCCCTTTTATGACTTGTGGACTTCAACTCCCAGAATTCCTGGGAGAGCTGACTCAGGAATTCTGGGAGTTCACAAGTCATGAAAGGGCCACAGTTCCCCATCCTGGCACTAGATAGTAAAAAAGTGTGTTTTTCTTGCCATTTGGTGGTTACCCAGATTTCTGAAGCCCAAATTGGTAGCTCTAATACACCTATGTAATTTTTGTTGTTGCTGAATTCATTGCAGGGTTGCTTAGACGATGCATGTGTGAATTAATAACTGAGAAATAGAGTTGAGTCCTATTTTTAAATCAGAAGACAGAAAAGCTATACAAAGTCACTGAATTACAACTCCCAGTAGTTCCTGTCAGCTTCGCTAATGGCAAGGGATGCTGGGAGCTGAAGTATATTTTTAAATTCAACATTATCTAAAGGGTGATTACTGCTTTTTTCATTCTCTAACTGCAATCTTCATTTGAACCAATAGAAATTTGTTCTTCTCCCTAAAGCTATTAGTTGTGAGTCTGTGGGGATGAAGGGGGAGGATCCTTTGGGGAAGTGAATAAATATTATGTTTAACCCATTAAATATTATGATTAACCCATTCTTCCATGCTTTAGTTTAACCATGTGAAGTTTAAACTTTTCTTTCATGCTGCGGATTTGGATAATAGCCTTCTTTTGGGGATAGTCCCTGCTTTGGGAATGTTCCCAGATTGGTATTGCTGGTTATCTCTTTAGTTATATATTTACTAGTTTGCTTATTTGTTCTGTGACTTTCCTTAAAAGTTCAAAGTGATCAATATTAGAAAGAACCTAAGTCATCCAACGTCTTGCAGGAGTGTTAGTTTAACAGCCCTGGTCATCAACAAGATTATTTATGTTGTTTGTTGTTTTAAACCAGCATGCACAGATCTACCTTCTAATTACAGTGGGTTAGCATTCTTTTAAGCCCCAGGAATATGAGGAATTGTAATTTAACACATAAGGCATGAAGCATGGTGGCACTGATTTGCAACATTAAACAATAAGCAGCAAAAAAAATATATGCAAGTAATACCTGAAAATATAACAGAAAATATGGAAATGAAACAATTAAAATAAGCTATTGCAAAAGATAAGGGACGCGGTGGCTCAGTGGCTAAGACGCTGAGCTTGACGATTGAAAGGTCGGCAGTTCAGCGGTTCAAATCCCTAGTGCTGCGTAATGAGGTGAGCTCCCATTACTTCTCCCAGTTTCTGCCAACCTAGCAGTTCGAAAGCAGGTAAAAAGTGCAAGTAGAAAAATAGGGACCACCTTTGGTGGGAAGGTAACAGCGTTCTGTGTGCCTTTGGCGTTTAGTCATGCTGGCCACATGACCACGGAGACGTCTTCGGACAGCGCTGGCTCTTCGGCTTTGAAATGGAGATGAGCACCACCCCCTAGAGTTAGGAATGACTAGCACATATATGTGAGGGGAACCTTTACTTTACCTTATTACAAAAGAGAGAAGATTAATTTTGCCAGTTGGAGCAGTACACAAAATATTTCAGGCTTAAGGCAGTTCAAATTGACAAATAATGAGTTAAATCTTGTTAAAAGCAACTTTCTTCCACACCTAGAGTACTGTTAGGATGATATGCAGAAAACTGAGCCAAGATGTAATTCTGTAATACAGGTAATATAGGGAGGAGAACATGTTCGGCCTAATGGTTAAGGCACTGGGATAGAAAGCAGGTGACCACTAGTTTAAGTCCTATCTTAGCCATGAAAGTCAACTGGATGACTTTGGGCCAGTCACTCAGTCTCAGTCCAATCACCTCACAGGGTTGTTGTTGTGGAGAAAGTAGAGGGAGCCCGACAAAGAATCAGTTACATATACTATTGTGACCATGGAAATTAACCATATGGTTTGGAATGAGAGATCATGGAGAATGATTCTGAGGTTATAATTTAAGATTGTGGGAAGGGAAAAAAAAGTCTCTCATGCCAATCAGATCAGATTATACTTGTTTACACAGCTGGAAATCCAACCACTTCCATTTTAATATTCTGGTACATTTACAGGTGTTGCTACTTACATAGATCAGAGTGATTTTTTCTACCAGACACACATTGGCTATGTTTAAGTACTGGGTAATTTAAAGTCCCATTGCAGACATAGGATGGAGAAATTATATATGTATGTTTTAATGTAAAATGCTTCCTTTAGGCCAAGGCAACAAATCAGTAGCACATCAAAAAACATGTGTACAACCAACCCATTTGGTTGAGATTTAAAATAACTTTAGATATTATACTGTCACAGTAGGATTGGAAAAACATGCATTTTTTATTCTTTCCTTTCCTCTATATTATCACTGTTTTTGTTTCTGAAATATATTCTTTACCTTCCCCAGCTAGTAATTGCATGAATTGTTGTAGAATTCCTTTAATGCAATTCTGTCTGAGAGCAAACTCAAAATAGCAAAACCTGAAAAGCAAGGAGGTATTGGTAAGGCTGAGAGATCTTGATATTTGTGGTGCTATAAGATAGTCCTCGACTTACGACCACAAAACTGAGCCCAAAATTTCAGTTGATAAGTGAAACATTTGTTTAGTGAGTTTTGCCCCATTTTACAACCTTTCTTGCCATAGTTGTTAAGTGAATTCACCTAACAAGGTTGTTAGGTGAATCTGGTTTCCCCATCGTCTTTGCTTTTCAGAAGTTTGCAAAAGCTGATCACATGACTTTGGAATGCTGCAACCGTCATAAATATGAGTCAGTTATCAAGCATGCGAATTTTGATCGCATGACTATGGGATGCTGCAATGGTCATAAGTCTGAAAATGGTCATAAGTCACTTTTTTCAGTCCTGTTGTAACTTTGAATGGTCACTAAATGACCATTATGCTGTAAGTTGAGGCCTACCTGTATTCTTTTTCTTTTTCAAGGAACCAATAACAATAGCAATAATGTCCAATGAAGAATATTGGGCAGCAGCCAAAGAATATGGACTGCAACCTGGAAAAAGAAAAATTGAGAATTTTGAATTGATAGAGGGGGAATGAATGTCCTTGTTGAAAGAGGTGGTTGGAATCCTTGAGCCGCGTTTCTCCCTATTGGGATCTTGTTGCAGATCTGATTTTTTAAAAAAGTTTTCTTGTACATTCTAATGATGGACAGGATTAGTAGCATGAAATATTGAATATAGAATAACAGAGTTGGAACTTACTACTTCCTCATTCAATCTAAAGTAGCTCCGTAGGTTCCACATCAGCAGCAACAAAACAGAACACACTGTAGGGCACAATGAGATACTTGAACTTCCAGATGACTATTTCAGTGGAATTTCTGTAAATGTTAAAAGACCAAGATTATATATTGTTAATGCTATCCCTTTAAAGTTCTTAATCTGATATTTATTGTTCTAATCTGCTTGTTTTATGATTAGAGTCCAAAGACTAGAGATTATGAATGATGTGTAAGAGAACACAAAGCTCCAGATGAAGGAAGTAGATGGGGGAAATCCACTTTGGATTAATTTCAGTGGAGCTTTATTATGGTCTCATGCCCATCCCTTTGTTAAGGTCGATAGGAGAAGCAGAACACAGATTTTTCCTCAAGTCTGTCACTTGGATGCCAAGGGGAAGGGTGATATAATTGAATGTTTTTATTAAAAAGAAAACAAATGTCTTAATACGGCAAGTGAAAGTTAACAGAGAAGTATTCTCAGTTATTTAACATGTCACATTGCTTTATAGAGGTGTGTATGTATATTCAAAGGGATGTGGTGGCTCAGTGGATAAGACGCTGAGCTTGTCGATCGAAAGGTCGGCAGTTCAGCAGTTCGAATCCCTAGTGCCGTGTAATGGGGTGAGCTCCCGTTACTTGTCCCGGTTTCTGCCAACCTAGCAGTTCGAAAGCACGTAAAAAATGCAAGTAGAAAAAATAGGGACCACCTTTGGTGGGAAGGTAACAGTGTTCCGTGCACCTTTGGCGTTTAGTCATGGAAAGGAAAAGATTCAGACATGGAATTGTTTCTCTGCAGTAGAAGGAAGGAGAGCCAAAGCCTAGGCTTTGTTTGTACTAACTAGATCAAAATGTGCTGATCCAGCAACATCTTACTGTAAGTCATGTGAAGCCATGCTAAACTAAAAGTGCTATGGATAGCCTTTGTCTACAACTACTGTCGTGCATGTGAGCACACTGTTTACCTAACACAAAAAGCACCCTTTGCAGCTAAAGAAGAACTCAATTTATGTTGATTAAACTTGCCTGATGGAAACCCAGGAAGGTAGAAAAATGACAGCTCTTGGAGAGCTTGACGCAGCATGTGTCACATATCAGTCTGATAAGCTTCGCCCCTTGCTCATGTTGCATTACAGTCTGATGAAGAAAGCTATCAGAGGGAACTTGGTTAGTGTAACCTACGAGCCATTCAGTGCAACACAATGGGCAGCTATAAATTTGCAGGGACATTTATTACTGTTATCTGTTCAACAATTGCATACTGGCTGGTTATGCTTAGCGGTACACTCATTGGAAATTGTTTTATAAGAAATGGGGAGGGTGTGGAGGAAGGGGCGAGAGGTGGACATTTGGCTTGATTTCACCTTCAAGAATGCAACAAGGGAAGGAAAAGAGAGACGAAATTTTGGAGTCAGGATAAGATTTTCCACAAGGTGGATTTTATTTTGTTTGCCTCCCTCCTCCCTGTCCCCCCCCATCTTTCTTTCCAATTTTTTTGCAGCTTCTGAAAATAAAAACAAAAGCTTCAAAAAATTTTCAAATCAACCTTTCTCTATATTGGGGTTTTTTTGGGGGGGGGGGCATGTTCTGGAATATTCTACCTCTTCCTCAGCCAATTCAATCTTTATCTGGATCAATATGTTCCATATCTGTATGAATTTTTATCTCCATTTTCTCTGCTCTGCTCTTGCGGTATAGGCTAAAGAGGTACCACCTGAAAACTGAATTCCCTAGGTATGTTTCAGAATAAAAACATTTCCACAACCAATTATAACATCAGAGACATTTTTTAAAAATAGCTAAAAATAGCGGTAATAATAAGCACCAGAATTTAAAACAAGCTGAATGCTCACTTCAAAAGTAAACCTTGGCACAAAAACTCAACAACCGCAAACTGACCTTCTATTGCAGCATAATGATTGAAGAAGTCTCCTCCCTGCTCCTCTTCCTCCTTCAGCTGGCTACTCACCTAAAATTTAATCAATTTCTTATAATTATTAGGTATACAATAGGTCATTCTATGGTAAATGACAGCATAAAAAATAATTTACAAAGAAAACATTCCCCAGATCATGAAAGACAACTCAATCTTTCTGAGAATCACAGTTCATTAAATGAAGGAGATATAATTTGTGGATTCTGTAATCTAAGATCATTTTACAACTCTAATCCCTTAATTCAGGGTAGAGTCAGGGAGACTGGATAGAGCTGAGCATTTACTGGCCAGATGCCTTTTCTGATGGCATGTGGAGTTCACAGCAGATATTCTTTCTTTGTGCCTTAGGAGAGAAACAATTTCCGCTACCTAGGATTGAACTCTCAACCTTTCGAGTGGGAGGCGAGCATCTTCACTACTAGGCCATCATGCTCCTCAATAATAATCCAATAATCAATAATCTAAGATTATTTCTGTTTGCATAAAATGGAGTCTTAACCAATGCATACAGATTCTAAATTTCATTTACAACTGTGATTCCAAAAATGAGTTGGACTCTTTCCTCACTTTCTAGGAAACATGGTGACTAAAGAAGTTTATTCATTCATACTGGACACTTGAGAATGGGTGTGCAATACTTTTGGCCAGTAGACTTTCTTAACAACCTTAGGACACAGCTACCAAACCTATGGGGTTCCATCAGGGGTGGGTTCTACTTACCTTTACTACCGGTTCGCAATGGGATTGCTTCGCTCGCATACACGCCTTGCTTCTGCGCATGTGCAGATCACCAATGACAACATCCGGGGCAGTGGGCGGGCCTTCCTGCCGGTTTTACTACCTGTTCTTTCGAACCGGTCTGAACCAGGGGCAACCCACCACTGGGTTCCACTGAGCTCTTTGTAGGACCCCAAAGCATTTTTAAAAATCAGAATGATATGAATGCTATTTTGCAGTATTATATCTCCTCCCTCTCTCTCTATAAATATTCAGAGCACCCAATCAGAATAGGCTAAAATAATGTGACGTGACAATTTCTGCTTACAGAGCTAAGCATTGTAGCCATAAGTATGAAGACTCTTTTTACATATTAACAGTAATGTGAGGCTGTTTAAATCAAACATTTGCTTTTATATCTTCAATTTGTTTTTCTGATATCTATTTTTGTAGATGTCAAAGGAAAAAGAAATCTAAATTTATTTATTTATTTATTTATTTTATTTATTTATTTGTCAAACACGTATAATATAACAGATATAAGTATAAACATGATTATGAATACAGGATAAGGATACAAATAAAATGGGGACAGTAGGACAGGGATGGTAGGCACGTTGGTGTGCTTATGCCCGCCCCTTACAGATCTCTTAGGAATGGGGTGAGGTCAATAGTAGATAGTCTAAGGTTAAAGTTTTGGGGGTTTGGGGAAGTAACCACAGAGTCAGGTAGTGCATTCCAGGCATTGACCACTCTGTTGCTGAAGTCGAATTTTTTGCAATTGAGTTTGGAGCAATTTACCTTAAGATACCCCGACCTCCTCTTGAATCCAAAACCTAGAAAAAGTTTACAACACTGCGGCTTTGATTCTCTGTGCTGGTGCCAGGTATGTTTTTATTTTCTAACTATAGGGATTCCAGGTGGAAATATTTGGCTTGGAAACTTTGGCCATTTCTTTTCATTCAACAAGTGCCTGAATTGTTTATGCACTGAATTGTCCCTCGCCTATTCCTAAGAATAGTTCTCAGGCCTATGCCTTTGGGGAAAAAAGGCTTTTCCTATACACATATAGTATTGTCTGATTGTTGAAATCTTATCAAAGCAATGTTATTTTAGTTAGAGAACACTTAGAATTACAGGAGGGGAAAATGGTGGCGAGGAGGCGGCAGCTGATTCCTGGTAAACCTCTGGAGAAACTGTTTTTTAAACAGAGACTTAACCATCAGTGAGTCACTGTCCCCTTTTTTGCAGCCCGAGGATGGGTTCAGCTATTCATATCTTTGCCATAGTGGTATCAGTGCTTTTGTTTTGACCTGGGAGGCTTAAACTGAATCCTTCTTTTAATTTACATTGATTACCGTCAACACTTTCCTCTCCTTTCTTTGAATGGCTAGGAAATTGGTGCATTCAAATTAGGAGCATTCACAAGGTGTTACTATGGATTTCAAACAGTAACTTTTGCAAGGGCTCTAAAACAGAAAACGTTCAAAGAATTATCACTAGCATCATCACTAGCACTCATCAGGTTACCTACTTTGGGTAATGAAATATCTGCAAGAAAACAAGCATGGTCAGAGAGCACCAAGGACCCCTCAGTTCAAAGAATTGTTTATGTTGAAGAACAAAATAAAAAAAAAAGTGCCTGGTACAACCTATGATACTCTCAAACTCCATAACAAAATACATATTTGTTTGTTTGTTTATTGGATTTATGGGCTGTCAATCTGGTCTAGAGTGACTCTAGTTTCCTTGGGAAAAATGTTTTAAATGATATCTTGCTATGCAACATTCTAAATATATTTGGGAAAGGTTACCCCTTGAATAACATTGCTACTTCTGTTTTCAAACTTTGGGAAGTTGGGTGCTACCTTTGTTCTACATTTTTTTGGGGTGCTACATTTTTTTGGGTGCTATCTTTGTTCTTCCTTAGAGTATTTCCTGTCAATCAGGGATCATGTCATGAACATGAAATCACAGAGTCATGTTCATAGGAAGTGCTTACTGAAGGAATCAAAGATGAAGAGTGATCCGGGAAGGACTTAAACTTGTGGCAGATTATTCTATTCCATTTTTCTATTGTGATTACTGAAGCCTTTACGCTGCCAAGAGGTCTGTTCATCAGAATTAGTTACTTTCCAGAAGAAGCTAAACCAGAGCAGTGAATGATTAACAGGAAAAGTGCAGTCCTTCTTCTTGGACAGAAGACACATTTTGGGTTTGCAGAAACTATTAGTTATGTGTATGCTGCCCATTCCTGGAGAATCTAGCTGACTAATAATATTAACATATTTATTTATTTGTTCAACTTGTATGCCACCTTTCTCCAAAGATTCAAGGCGGCTTACAATGCATTTAAAAACCATATATAAAAACATTAAAAATTAAAACATTAAAAACAATTAAAACCCATTCACACCATTCATGGCCGGATCTCGCCAAATCGCAACAGCGAGATCAATGGCCCCAGGCCTGCCAGAAAAGCCAGGTCTTCACCACTTTTTGGAAGGCCAATAGGGTGGGGATGGTCCAGATCTCAGGAGGTAACTGGTTCCAGAGAGCTAGGGCAGCCACGGAGAAGGCCCTTCCCCGCGGGCCCACCAGCCGGCACTGTTTAGCTGGGACCCGGAGGAGACCAACTCTGTGGGATCCTACCGGTCGCTGGGAGCTATGCGGTAGAAGGCGGTCTCGAAGATAATCTGGCCCTGAGCCATGTAGGACTTTAAAGGTAATAACCAACACCTTTAATTGTGACCGGAGACCAATAGGGAGCCAGTGCAGCTCGTGGAGAATTGGTGTAATGTGGGTGTACCTAGATGCACCCACGACAGCATGCGCGGCTGCGTTCTGGACCAACTGTAGTCTCCGAATACTTTTCAAGGGTAGCCCCATGTAGAGTGCGTTGCAATAATCTAACCGTGAGGTGACAAGGGCATGACAGTGAGGTGACTGTGAGGAGAGCCTCCTGATCCAAGTAGGGTCGCAATTGGTACACCAGGCGAAAGTGTAAAGTTCCCCCTAGCCACAGCTGACAGATGTTGCTCTAATCTTAGCTGTGAGTCTAGGAGGATACCCTGATGTTATATGAAATAACATCAGGGAACCCCATATACATAAAAATAAAAAAAATAAAAAAAGTTCAGAAAGTACCAGCAAATATAAATACCACACACCAGCAACCACATCTTCCAGTCAAAGACCTCCCTTCCACTCTGCAAAATGGAACACGTAGGTCTTAAAGGTTTACTTTAAAGCAAAAAAGGATGAGAATTCTCATTGGGACGACATTCCCAAGAATGGGGATCGCTACCAAAAATACCCACCTCCACTTGCCTATTGAGTGACAATCCCACAGGGATGGGAATTAGAAGAAGGTAACCTTCTTTGCAATGGTTGGAGGATAAATGAATACAGAAGAAGTTGGTGTTTTCAATTTCTCTGTACCATTTCTCACAATTTTTAAAGTAGGGTAGTTCTCTTAGGGAAATCAAATCACATGCAATGAATACAGAAGGTTGTTGTAGCCAGCATCTTCCCAGCATGGTCTGCAGTATGTGTGTACTGAAATCCTGGTGTTAGATCTAAACTCCTTCTATTTTCCATGGCCAGACTGAGACTGCCATTGCATGCAGATAGTTCTTGACTTACAACTATAATTGGAACCAGAAGGTCTGTTGCCGAGCAAGGTGATTGTTAAGTGAGTTGTGTCTGATTTTATGACCTTTTTTGTCATGGTTGTTACGTGAATCCAACTTTCCCCATTAACTATGATTGTCAGACGCCATCTGGGAAGTGGTTGATCACATGACTCTGGGACATTACAACTGTTGTAAATACATGCTGGTTGTCAAATGCCCAAAGTTTGATCACATGACCATCAGGCTGTTACAACAGTTGTAATGCTCAAGGACTGGTCATAAGTCACCTTTTTCAGTACCATTGTAACTTTGAACGGTTACTAAACAAATGGTTGTAAGTTGAGCACTACCTGTTCTTTATCTAGTTAATCACCCTCTCATATAAAAGGGCATATTAGGCAGGCTTGCAGAGAAGCTCACGTATTAGAGAAATATAACAATTCTTTAGAAAGCACCCCCTCCTGGACTTCAACTCCCAGAATTCCCCAGCCAGCATGGAAGTTGAAGTCCACAAGTCTTAAGGTTGCCAACTTTGGACACCTCAGCTTTAGAGGAACAGAAAGAATAGTCTTCATTTGCCATGCTTACTGAGAGTTATTTGGAAATTGGAAAGCTATGGAAAGCCCAGAGGAGGTAAAAGTGGAAGATTCTAAACATGGCGACATTTCATGGCAAAATGGGTCCGATTGGATATCATTTATCAATAAATACTTGAGGGCAGTGCTTCAAGGAGCATTGCATTTCTTCTTTTTCTGCCTCTTGACCTACAAGTTCCTCCTTGCCTGTTCAGGTCCACAGAGGGTCTTCTCTCTGCCCAAGCTCTGCTGTTCCTTTGCATTGCTATGCCACCCCAATCCATATCCTTTCTCCACAGCATCCCATTTCCGTTCAACAACTCAAAAATAACCACCCGGGCTCTTCAACATGCTGACTTCCTTTCTCTCTCACTGAACTAAATATCTGTCAAGTATCTTTCTGAGTTTCCTATCTCTTCCTGTTTGATCCTTGAGGAAAAAAATAATAATAAAAAGACTGTGTTCGCTCTGAATTGATTTCCCGCATCACTTCCTATTTACACAGTCCTCTTAGTGCTAAGGCAGGCAAAATACCCACCTAATACAAAAAACAAAACCGCCCACCCTTCCATATATAAGTGAGTCATGCAGCTGTCATCCCATAAAAATTGTCAGCTAATTGTGTCGTTCTTGGAGCCAGGATTCCTCATTGATGTCAGGTGTGCGGGGTGTTCCTGTTTATCTTTACTGGTTGTGCTTTCCTGCAGATTCCAATTTTGGAGAAACAAATGTTTCTCTTTTATTTTTCTCTTTGTGGTGAAAATCTACAAAACAGGCAAATAAATGTTCCTTTGAAAGCATAATGCAAGGATGAGCTGCTTCCATTACTTTGGGGCACAGCATGTCCTAAACTAACTTTTTAGAGTGTTTTGGAAATCACTCCAGAAACCCTATTACATCGGAAAGATGGAAAGGACTACATGAGAAATGGAATGACCACACTTAACTCAGAGTAGCTCTTATGTGTTGCTTTCAAGGTATGCAAAGTAAATGGATTGGTTGGAATACTGCATCCAGTTCTGGTCACCACGATACAAGAAAGATGTTGAGACTCCAGAAAGGGTGCAGAGTG
The DNA here is from genome assembly GCF_029215685.1 of Pituophis catenifer annectens. NCBI lineage: Eukaryota > Metazoa > Chordata > Lepidosauria > Squamata > Colubridae > Pituophis > Pituophis catenifer. Next base: position 124,164,714 of record NW_027256883.1, on the reverse strand, counting down.
CTTGATATACAACCACAATTGGGACTGCAATTTCCATTGTAAGCCATTGCAGTCATAAGTTGAGTCTTACCCAATGTTATGACAATTTTTATTATGGTTGTTAAGCAAATCACTGTGGCCATTAAGTGAATCATGCAGTGGTTAAGCAAATCACATGGCCATTAAGCAAATCCAGCTTCCCCATGGGTGTTTTTTTTTTTTTGCTAGAAATCAGCCAAAAAAGGTTTCAAATCATGATCATGTGTGAACCATAGGACTCTGCAACTGGTCATAAATGCAAGCTGGTTTCCAAGAGCCCGAATTCTGATCATGTGACCCAGGGATGGTGAGATGGTCATAAGGATGAGTACAGGCTGTTGTACCTTTGAACCATCGTTAAGTGAAGAATCATAAATTGAAGACTGCATGCAAATTTTAAATATGCATATTTTAACTTCTGTGCTGCTTCAGTCAGACCAGCCCTAGCTGGTTTACAATTACCTCAGATCTCAATTACTTCAACAAACAAAACAACATAATAATACAATAAGATATCATTAGAAACTGAATGTCAGAAGCTGGAGTTGAGTAATAACAATAAAATAAGATAAATAAAATAAAATATAAAATGAAATGAAATAAAAACTCTATATATTCCTGAAAGCCACCAGCCATCAATAATGCAAACATCGCCAAGCATTTCCTAAAGGCTCTTCAAAACAGAAACATTATGAAACCTTTTATAAGCATTTTAAACATTTTCAGGAAAGAGCCATCCATTTGAGGTAAGTGACAAAATGTGCCTTGTGTGACATCACAGCACAGAAGTTTGTGTTAGGACAATAAGATACACGGGTGTCAAATATGATCACGTGACGTATCACGACGTATCGTCACATTTTTTGCCTTTGCATTTTTTGCCTTGCTGGGGTGGGCGTGGCCTATGCGTGACACATCCGGCCTGCGGGCCGCCAGTTTGACATTCCTGCTTTGATGGATGTTTTGCAGAGGTTGCATGCCCATGTGTATGCATTCCATGCAATTTATCCTAGAGTCTCACGTAGTGGAGATTATTTCATTGCTGAAGTAAATTCAACAAATTTCATTGAATGGATTTACTTTCATTTTAGGCAATAAACTGAGGCTAATGATCTTCATCCAGAATAATCATATGAAATATGTGTGTTTCAGCCTTTCTTTTCTCATTAGTGTTCATTATGGAACAAAAATGACCAAGACAAGCAAAAATAATAATAATAAAAACCCCTCTAGTATTTTAATTTAAATGCAGTTCTAAGCTTACTGGGTGACTGGGGAATCTTCTTAGAAGTAGCTAATATAGTATTACAGCACTCTTCTGTTCTGTATAGGATCAAGGGATGTAAAACAGTGCCAAATATTGATAATGTTGCAGGGACCTTGAAAACAAATGGTGCAGCTAGGATTTATCAATTGAGATATTTTCCTTAAAGCAGGCAGTCCACAACAATATATCTGCCAATATTTAAAAGAAGGGGCTCATTTCCAGAAGGTTTAACGATCTTAGGGAGACAAAATAGATTTGTGGAGAAGTTTGTTCGTTTATTTTATTTTTTTTTCTTTATTTCTGAAGCAGGACAATGCCTCGGTCCAACCCAGCCATGCGTGTGAGTATCACATCACATTCTCTGCAGATTTTTTCAATGATATTTTTAGCTGAGTGATTCCTTACTATGTTTCTCAGTAAGATTGGAACTCTTTGGATCCTGGGGAGAAATAAGTAAGTATGTCAATAAATGATTAAAATAATATTGCACCATGGCTCTTACGTCATACCACATGGTAGCTTGTTTTAACCATGATTTGTTAAAGAAAACAGAATGCTCTGGTTCACATATTACTGCTAATACATAGACCATAGTTTATAAACCAAAACAACTCTTTTGAACATCATACAGATAGTCCTCGATATACAAGTTTGTTTAGTCACAGTTCAAAGTTACAACGGCACTGGAAAATGTGACATGACTGTTTTTCACAGTTGTGACCTTTGCAGCATCCCCATGATCATGTGATCAAAATTCAGATGCTTGGCAACTTTTTCATATTTATGACACATTGCTGTGTCCCAAAGTCAAGTGAATCTGACTTCCTCATTGACTTTGCTTAGCAAAAGGTCACAAAAGATGATCACCTGACTCCGGGAAACTGCAAACGTTATGAACATGAGTCAGTTGCCGAGCATCCAAATTTTTGATCACATGACCATGGGGATGCTGCAATGGTCATCAGTGTGAAAAACGGTTATGTGTCATTTTTTTCAGTGCCCTTGTAACTTCCAATGGTCACTAAATGAACTGTCGTAAGTCAAGGACTACCTGTCATTAATTCATAAAAGGTCACGTGTCACTGTGTGAGTGGGCAGCTATATATATTTGCTTAATACAAAAACAACAAACTCTCAGACATGACTGTAAAATCAAGACAATTAAAATTAAATCCAGTACAATATTAAAATGCTATACCCACTTTCCTAAGAGTATCCCATTCCCATCTGTACGTATTTAAAGAGATAATGTACAGGACTGGGGTGCAAAATTACAAGCCTTTCCTGCAAAATCATCGGAAATGCTAGAGGAGCTGGAGAAATTTCAGCTTTCTTCATAAAAAAAGGATATTTCCTGTTAAACAAACTCACTATATTAACTTTCTATTGTTCGGATATGTAAACAGTGCACTTAACAAAAGAACATGTGTGTGTGTGTGTGTGTGTGTGTGTGTGTGTAAGAGAGAAAAAGAGGAGGGGAAGAATGATCTCAATCTTTTACAGTAATTAGTAAGGAAATGTGTGGAGAATGTAGGCATTTGATCCCTTCACAGAACAGAACTGAAAGGAAAACATTCAGCAGCATACAGCTGGTAGATAAACAAAAAAGGAAGCTAATTTTATTTTATTTTTAATTTGCCCAGGTATATGAAAATGTGTCCAGCTCTGTTCTTGATGTTTTGTTACACTTTAATCCATTCCTTTAAATGCTTCATATTTGGCTTTTTAGAGTAAATGACTAGAGCAGATTGCAGTACGAAAGCAAAAACAATGAGTGAAAATGAAAAATGATTACAGTAAATAGAATCTCAGTTAAAAGCAGAAGGCTAAAAGCCAAGAAAAACAATGGAGAATAACCCCTCCCCAGAACTAAAGGAGAAAAAAAAACACCTTGCTGCTAAACACAATTTAGTGGAGAGAAAATTAAAAGGCTGGGGTGCCATTACAGGAAAGACTCTGTCTCCATGAATATTTATGGGGCGTGCTTGACTTACGAACACAATTGAGCCCCAAATGTCTGTTGCTAAGTGAGACAGTTGTTAACAGAGTTTTGTCCCATTCTACAACCTTTCTTGCCACAGTTGTTAAGTGAATCACTGCAGCTGTTAAGTTAGTAACACAGTTGTTAATTGAATCTGGCTTCCCTGTCGACTTTGCTAGTCAGAAAGTCACAAAAGTTGACCAGGCATGACCCTGGGACACTGCAAACGTCATAAATCTGAGCCAGTTGCCAAGAGTTCAAATTTTGATCAGGTGACCATGGGGATGTTGCAATGGTCATAAGGGTGAAAAACGGTCATAAGTCTTTTTTCAATGCCCTTGTAACTTCAAACGGTCACTAAATGAATTGTTGTAAGTCAAGAACTACATGTACCTCCAATAAGAGGAAAGTTGAAATGGGACTTCTGAGACAATTCAAGACATACTAAATTTGATCCCTATGGAATATGGTGATGGTCTTTGGGAGACATTGTTTCCGAGTCATCTAAGCTTTGAATATTTTCAGTATCACAGATATTATGCAATCAGTAAAATCATGTGGCCAATATTTAATAATTTCCAGTTATCTCAGCATTTTTTTGAACCTGCCGTTACAGATAGTCTTCGACTTACAACAGTTCATTTAGTGACTGCTCAAAGTTACGACGACACTGAAAAAAGCAACTTATGACCCTTCTTCATACTTAAGACCATTGCAGCATCCCCATGGTCACGTGATCCAAATCCAGATGCTTGGCAACTGACTCATATTTATGACCATTGCAGGCTCCCAGGGATCCTCTTTTGTGACTTTCTCACAAGCAAAATCAGTGGGGAAGACAGATTCACTTAACAGCTGTGTTACTAACTCAACAACTGCAGGGGTTCAGTTAACAATTGGGGCAAGAAAAGTGGTAAAATGGGAGAAAATGCGCTTAACAAAGGTCTCATTTAGCAACAGAAATGTTGGGCTCAATTGTGGTCATAAGTCAAGGATTACCTGTATTTCCATTCCTTATAAAACCTACCTTTTGCTTTGACTTCAGTGACATCCTGAATCCACAAGTAACTTGCGTAGAGAATTTGCGCACAAATATTCTTTGTTTTTCTTTCTTTACCCAGTTGCTTATCCACAAGAGTTCTTGCTCTTTTATTCCATGACCATAAAGCTGATTGTGAAGTCTTTGATGTGGGACTTTGTCAAAGGTGTTTTGAAAATCTAAGTAGATGATATTCACTGGCTCCCTTGTTTATTACATTGTTTATTAACAAACTCTAGTTGATTAGTTAGACAGGATCTTTGCTTAGTGAAGCTTATGTTGGGTATTCTTGAACCAGACCTGTGTCAAACACTGAAATAATTTATGACAGTACTGAGAATGGTATTTGTCGAATACTTGCTGAATATTAGTTTTTGCTTCCAATATGGTTTTGTCCATTTCTGTCATAAAGATGTTTGTAAAGACAACAATGTAACAGCCAGTGTTTAAAACAAATATCAATTGTATTGAGGTATTCCATCAGCAATGCTATCTTTTCTATTGACACAGCAATACAGACAGACAGGTCATTAGCAATCAATTTAGAATCAGGAAACTTCCCAGAAAGTCAAAAAGATTGCACTAGAGGGTTTTTTTTTTGCTAAAAAGTCAGAGTAAGATTAAAAACCAGTACTTATCTGCAGAAAATTCTGATAAAAATGTAGGTAAACTTCTACCTCTGGATCAAATTGCAGTTGTTAAGTTAGTAACATGGTTGTTAAGTGAATTTGGCTTCCCCGTTGACTTTGCTTGTCAGAAGGTTGCAAAAGGTGATCACATGACCCCTGGACAGTGCAACCGTCATAAATATGAGTCAGTTGCCAAGCGTCTGAATTTTAATCATGTGACCATCAGGTTTCTGCAATGGTCAGAAGTGTGAAAAATGGTCATAAGTCACTTTTTTCAGGGCTGTTGTAATTTTGAACAGTCACTAAATGAATTGTCATAAGTCAAGGACTACTTCCTTTCAAAGTAATGTTTGAAAATGAGGGCAAACACCTATTTACTTCCTTTCACACCTTCAAAAATAAAAAAGGACTAGACAGGAAGGAAAGAAGGAAGGAAGGAAGAAAAAGAAAGAAATAAGAATAAAGAAAGAAGGAAGGAAGAGGGGAAGGAAAGAAGGAAGGAAGGAAGGAAAGAAAGAAAGAAAGAAAGAAAGAAAGAAAGAAAGAAAGAAAGAAAGAAAGAAAGAAAGAAAAGGGCCCAGTTTTTTGAGCTGATGTTAGTATCATTTAGAAATGCAGAGCACTGGAATACATACATACTTTCTTGAGAAAGTGTTGCTTCAAGGCCTGCTTAACTATTTTAACTGATAGCATTTTCAGTGGCTGATTAAGAATAATATGAAGAAGCCAGAGGTGGGATTCACTTACCTTCCCTACTGCTTTGCAAATGTGAGTGTGCGCACGTGTGCGCTTGCTTCGCTTGCATGTGCCACCTCTGCACATGCGCACAGCCTTCTGCACATGTGCAGTAGTTGCGTATTATGTCCAGGTGGGTGGGCGGAGCCTCCCATAGTCGCCGCTACAGAACCGGCTGAATCCCACCACTGGAAGAAGCTAAAGATCCCTAGTGCCAGGTCATCCAATTCTGAGAATAGGATCATTCTCTTCAGCATTTCGTAAGATGAATTTGCATCACTTGGCTTCAATTAGATATGAGGATAGTTTTATCTGACTGCAAACATTCCAGTGGCTTGAATCCTCTTTTGGATTCTAAGAAGACATCAGATTAAATCTTAGACACATTAAAATATCAGAATGTCATGTATTATATCTGTACCTGGTCTGAATATGAAAAATGAGAGCTCAGGTGGGATGCAAACACCAAAATTTACAATGGTTTCCCTCTCTTTGCTTCTCATTGCCTCTTCTGATAAGCTTTCTTCACTTTTGCTGTTAGAGTGCTCTTTTTATGCCAACAGGCCCATAATTGGATTTCTTTGTTTATTGATTTAATAAATTTATATTCTCTTGCTATCTAACAACGCTCGGCGGTTTATACAATATGAGAACATTGAAATAGTCATGGTTGGTCGTGTGTTCAAATGGCTGAATTATAAAATCAAAACTCCAAATTAAAACAAACCAAAGAAACAACATAAAAGTGAAGATAAAAATAAATATGGAATTGCTCATGAATGTAGTTGGGATATTGTCTGAACCAGTTTAGTTTTGGGCATTCTCCAGAAAGCTTTCAAGAAAGGGGCTAACCTCACCTTTTTAAAAGTATGGTGTTGCCACTATGAAGTTGTACTGCCTAACTTTGGCTCCCTGTACATCCTAAAATTGCAGGACCAAGAGGAGTTTCTCCCCAAGTGGGGGGGGGATTTGCAACTGGGGGGGTGACCCAACCCCCCCTCCTCCAAAATCCCTGGAGCCTTTATCAGATTGTTCCCAAGAGAGTGCAGTTAATTTGTAGATTCTTGTAAATAAGTCACTAACAATAATGAAACTTCTCTGATCAGCTCATGGCATCATTCTGATTCCTTGTGTCTCACAATGGGTGATCTTATAAATTGAACCAATTCAGGCAAGAATAGGTGCTTCTGCAGAGACCCAGATATCAAATCTTAAAGGACTTTGTAGGTCAAAATCAGGACTTTAATTTGAACTGGAAACCTGCTTGATAAACAATGCCCAAATTACTGTATGCTTCTAAAATTAGCTGTTTGTCAATCCAAGGAACATCTCATTCTGGAACAACAAATAATCTTCACCTTGTAGGGGAGAAGGGTAGCATTGCTGTAGTTCCACCAGATAGTAATGAGAACATGAATTAGTATAGTCAGATCCTCCTACAAGAGGCAAAGTCACAATTGGTGTACTGCTTGAAACAGGGTGAAGATTGCCTTAGTTTTGGCTTTTACCTGCTCTCAAGCAGGAGTTGTGAATCCAGAAGGAAACTTTCTCTTTCAAGAGTAACACTTGTCAATTCAAAGATAACACCAGTGTCGATAGAGGTTCTGCAACAAAGAATATTCCTTCTTGTCTGATTTTAACGTCAGCTTGTTTGCTTCCATCTACTCTCTTACAGGGATGTGGTGGCTCAGTGGATAAGACGCTGAGCTTGTCGATTGAAAGGTTGGCAGTTCAGCAGTTCGAATCCCTAGTGCCATGTAATGGGGTGAGCTCCTGTTACTTGTCCCAGCTTCTGCCAACCTAGCAGTTCGAAAGCACATAAAAAATGCAAGTAGAAAAATAGGGACCACCTTTGGTGGGAAAGTAACAGCGTTCCGTGCGCCTTTGGCATTTAGTTATGCCGGCCACATGACCACAGAGACGTCTTCGGACAGGTCAGGAACAACTAGCACATATGTGCGAGGGGAACCTTTACCTTTACTTACTCTCTTACAGACAACTGAAGATAAAGGTTGAGGTGATAGGACCAACTGACTAAATGTGTTAAGCAAATTGACTTAAAATTAATATCCCAATTTCATTTGCATATCCCCTCCTTTCTTTGGTCTTTGAAATTCCATAGCACCTCTTCAGTACTGTTCTCAGTCCCATTTTGTTCAGAAAGCTGAAACTCTTACTTATGACTGGCCACCATGAGATCCAGAAGGGAGAACATGTCCAGCTTTGGGTGTCACGAAGCAGAGTTCTTATCATGTCTGGTATTCTTGTGAGAATAGATCAAGGTTTAATATGTAGGACTTCATAAACTCATCTCTGGCTTTAGGATGAACGAATTACAATTAATGACGATTGCAATTAATGTATAATTTTGTTTCTGTGTGACTATTATATAAGGTAGATCACATTAGAAGGAACAAAATATCTCTTGATAAACAAAGAAGACTATTGGGCTATTACATCCTCAAGATATTCACGGGTCTGAAAAAAACAGGAAAGGAATGGCAAAGTATATCCTGTAAAAAAAACTCTGTATTCCTGATTATTTCTGATCTTCTGGGGGTTATAAAAAAAAAGTTTAAAGAATTTGAAAGGATATGCATTTCATTTCTTAGCTGAGCTGCCAGTTTATATAACAATAGAAGTCACAGAATCTGTGATGTATGTTTTCGCCTTCTGAATTCCCCTTAAAAGTAATTTTCATTCAACTGTAACTGCCAACTGTACATCAATAGAGTCTTCAAATCTCAGATCAATATCCTAGACATTTTCAGAGAATACTAATTAGTCTCACAGAGCAGGTCAGCTAGGTTGCATAGGGGCTGTGCATGTGAAAGGGGAGAGTCATTTCTGCGCTACAGCAAGTGTTGACTGTTCAGTTCCTAGACAGAAGCATTTTTTATTCCTCAAAGGGTCAGCTAAAGACTCTGCAGAGACCTATTTTCTATTCGCTCATTTACAGAATGGAATATTTTTACATTACTGTACAAAACGAGTGAGTAAAACTACATTGGTTGATGTAAATATAGTGTTTATTACTGAAAAACTTATTCCTATTTTATTTATATAAGCTTGTTCTTCCCATTTTAGGAAAGTTACTGGAAAATTTTAAAACCACAAACAAACAAAATACTTTTGTTTGCTAATTATATTCTGAACTTATACAGGTTCCCCCTTATGTTGTCTTTTCTAGGAAACTAAAATTCCTAACTGATTAATTTCAGCAAAGCCACAGCTTTTACTTTATATGTTTAACTGGAGGAAGCAATAAAAATTTAAATCTTCTAGATCAGGGCTGTCAAACTCCCGGCTCACGGGCCAGATGCGTCATGCACTGGCCATGCCCACAACCAGTTTAGTGAAGGAAAAAGGTCCCGATACGTCACGTGATGCCGCTGTGATAACGTGAATTTGATACCTGTGTTCTAGACTGCTCTGCTTAGGAGGAGAGGAACTTATGTAGGCAACTGATTGTGAAGGTGGCTTAAGGGCACCTTATCTACAGTTCCTCAAATCTGATAGAATCACTGGAATGGTGGCCTGGGAAATCTCAGCTGGATTTCTATCATCAGGATCAGTTATGGTCATCTCATCTGTATCAGGGTGGAGAGCTGGATTGTTTCTGTTTTGTTTCTTCTAAACCACTATTTCATCCAACTTTACTTATTTTCTCCCCATACAAATACATGAGCCTCATGGTCCTAGGCAATTATGAGAAAAACTTTATCATGTGGCCTTTTGATATAATTCTTACATCTTTTAGAATTCAGCCATGCTAAGAAAATAAAAGCTACTAAACATCAAAATGAGGTTAGAGACCTCAAAGGAAACAAAGAGAAAAATACCACTTAAACCTCTTTTGCCATCCCTACAAAGATTCTTTTTAGAACTAATTACAGTTCTCTAAGGGAAGTTTAATAGAGTTCCTACAGCTCTGATGTTTCTAAACCTATTTTCCAGGTGTTGCTATACTGTTCCTTTTATGGTAACAGATTTTTCTTTTTAAAAAAAAACAAACCCTCTCAACCTCTTATTTCTCCCTTGGTACTACATACCCCGGTCTGCTTTGATGATTTTTACGTTTATCTTTTCCTCTCATAATAATTTCAGTCACATCCATAAGCAACATATGCTGATATAATAAACAACTGACCCTAATATAATTATTTGCAGGTTTTTATATACAATTTTTAAATTGTTGGCATATACTTGTTATTTTATTTCATTGGGGTTTGTTTGTTCTGTATGCTCTTTTGTCACAGAAAACTCCTATTGTCATCATATATACAATATTTTCATTTTATTGAAAAGGTGGGAAGTTCAGCTAATACTTAGAGGTCATTTTACACCTATCCAAATATACACGTTTGTCACCAAATTCATACTAGGAATAGTTAATGAGATTTATATATTAGTTACTTTGGGTTGATCCACATTTCTAGTAAAATGTTTATGCAACCCTTTAGCAAACCCTGGGTCCCATATTTAACTACTGCTAATATAATTATATGCACGTGAATGTGAATACTAATCACTTATGGGTAGTACTCAACTTATGATCACTTGTTTAATGATGGTTCAAAGTTACGATGTCACTGAAAAGTGATAAGCATAACCCAAAAGATAAAGCATTACCCATTCTCAAAGTTATGACTGTCATAATATGCCTGCAATCATACAGTCACAATTTGTGTTCTTCTAACAATACAGGGAAGCTGGATTCACTTAGCTACCATGTGATTCACTAATGATTGCAATAAAAATGCTCTTAAAATTGGGTGTAGTCATGTGAAGACTCTTTTAACAACTGCATTGCTTAATGAACAAAATTCTGGTTCAAATTGTGATGGTAAGTGAAGGACTACCTATACTTCATTGATAGAAGATATCCCACAAATTCTTTACTCCCTGATTGAGACTTCCAGCATACTGGAAGTGAAATGCTGGCGAATCTGTTGGTTATTTAAAACTAGAAAGAAAACCAGATGTTTGGTTAGTACAGAGACACCTATAAAATTTATTTCCCCTCAATTAAAGTATGCAGAGTATAAGGAATTCTGACTGGAGCTTTGTATAGCATCTGTTGTGACCCTAACATCTTAGTGGTCAGGGAAAGAAAATTATTGCAATAATTTTTTCCTTATTTATTTGTTACATTGCTTCTTCTTCTTATCCTCTTGACACTTATAAATTGACATACACGGGAATCTATTGCAGATTTATTGTAGACCAGCTTTTCCTGGTCATATCTACCCGTGGGGAGGCAGGGAATGCTGCGGGTCCCCTCGCCTAAGGAGGTTCATCTTGCGGGACCAAGAAGAAGGGCCTTCAATGTGGTGGCTCCCTCCCTGTGAAACATTATCCCCATGAAGATAAGATTTGTCCCCACTTTGACATTCTTTCACAAGGTCTTGAAGACCTGCTTCGGCCAATGGGCCTGGGGAGCTCAGAGTGGGATGAAGCCCATCAACTGGCTTTTTTGATTGATTGATTGATTGATTGATTGATTGCTGTCTCCAAGGGGATGGGGGTTTATCACTTGTTATTGTTTTTATATTGGGTTTTTATTTTTGTAAGCCACCTGGAGTCCCTGAGAGTGAGTTGGGCAGCCATATAAATTTTCATAAACAAACAAACAAACAAACAAACAAACAAACAAACAAACAAACAAACAAACAAACAAACAGTATAAATAAATAGTATCTGTGCAACAACAACCCTGGAAAGTGGGATGCCATTAGAGAAACTGTGTGGTCCAGAGCCACTGCTGAGTTTCTATAGCTGTAGGTAGATCTGAACTTGGTTTCCTCCAATTCTAAACCAAATATTTAACCACTGCCCTGCATTGTCTCCAAGCTCTCTAACATGTTGAAGAGCATTAAATTGAAGAAAAAAAATTCTATCCTTATTAACACTGTGATGTTGTTGTCCAAACACTTCAGGTAATTCCATAAAACTATTAGAAGTGGAACACCCATAAAATAATGTAAATTAGCATTTTATATGTGGATGCAATGGGGCTGCACATCTAAATGTGAGTATATGATTCCAGGCCACTGAAGAAAGCACCTTTCTTGATTTAAATGCAGGCACAGATAAGCACTACAAGCCATAAAGACAAAACAAAACAAACAAATAAAAAAACAACAACCACCCCATCCCAAACAATGCAACCTGCACCATGATATCACAATACAAACTGTGGCCTTTGTGCTTGAGTCCTGATATTGGACACATGTCACAGGGTTTGTTTCACAATGTCATAATGCACATTCCAGAACTTCCCCCTTTCTTTCCTCCCTGCCCCTCACATGCCCATAACTGCGGGATTGCTAGCAATATGTCGTACTTACCAGCCTTTGGAACTTACCATGACAAAATCATACAAAATGCAAAATTCAATTATCTTCTATCCCTGGTGTTGCATAGTGAGATTTTTTTTCTTTCCAACAGCTCTGTGAGGGAGCATCATTTTCACCCTCTTCCTAAATAATAATAAGGTGGAGGCCATCCTGGGGACGAGCACCTGCCCAAAGCCCTTTTGGTAGGGAGGGGACAAACCACTCAGGATAGTTCCCTCCAGCTAAACTATGTAGGCTTGACAGATTGTGCTTGGAGTAGACAGTCCCTAAGGTAAAAAGGAACCCAGTTATATTTTGTGAGGCTTTAGAGAGAGCTGCCATTGCCAGCAAACAGCAGATGTCTTGTGAGCCAGCTGCAGCTTCTGGATTGTCCTCAAGGACAGGCCCATGTACAGCAAATAGAAGAATAGTAGTCTAATTGATATTTGAGAAGGGTATGAATCATTGTCTTGAGTGCTTTCTGATCTGGGAAAGGTTGGAACTGGTGGGCCAGCTGAAATGACCAAAGGGTCTTTTGGCCATGTTTTTTACTAGCTGCTCTAGCAGGAACTGTGAGTTCAAAACAACAATACCTGATTGAAAAGCTGCTCCTTCAAGAACAGTGCATTTCTTTCAAGTGCGATAGATAAAATGATATGAAACTAGAGGAGTTAAGTACCAACAAGGAAATTTATTCAAGTCTGTTCCCCTCAAATCAGACTTCACAGTCTCTTACACCAGGTTATGATTCCCGCCACCTTTTTGTTTGCATGAGGTACCAAAAGAACAACCAGTGCAGTTTCTATACTATGATTAGGCTTGAACAAGAGTTGGAAGGGATCCAGATAATTAATCCAAGGTTTTCTGTAGGTGCACTTCAAACACCTTGGGTGATGGCACAGATTTAAATTATAGAAGGCTGAATTCATTCTGGTTTACTTCTTTAAGTGTCACAGACTCAAACAAGTCACGGGTGACCTCATAAGATGATCTCATGAGACTTTGTCCGTAATAGTATACACTTACATGGAGAAATCATGAGTAACTTTTTATTAGGACTGTTCTAATTTTTTCTTACACTCTTTCTTCTTCCTTCCAATTTTCAACTTTTTCTTCTGCATTTGACATTCAACATCCTATAGCTTCTAAGCATTGCCAATCTTCATTCAAATGAATTCTCTTTTTTGCCATCACTTATTAAACCAATGCAGGAAAAGAGAAAGGCACAAGGTATGCACGGAGGAGAAACACCTGAAGAATTTCTCTGTTATTAATGCTGAATCAATTGAAACTATAAAAAATACCCAGGTAATCAGTTTTATTTATTTACATTATTGATGCCATTGTACTCTTAAGCAACTCCCATTGCCTCTACCTTCTATCTTCCGTCTCCTTCCATGGCTTATATCTTCCCTGGTTTCTTCCTCTCATGAGAAGTTTGTGCAGCCTGTCTAAGGCGTCTTACAAAGATAATAACTCTATCAAGGGAGTGATACAAGGTGCATCTGTGACAAACTCACATATCGATAAGACCTCTCAAAATTAATTTACCTTTTCTACTATAATTGAGAGCTAAGTATCTACAGCCTAGGAATACCTTATTTATCACCAAGGTCAAGGTTTTTTTAAAACTAGGACATCTTTCTTTGCTGTTTTACCTTTCCAAGTATATGGAGGAGTAATACTTCCCCTTGATCCTTCCTGGCATCCATCACTAAAATGTCCAGCATGTGTGTATACTTTCTTTCTCTCCCTTTTTCCTCGCTCCCCCTGGGTTTATATCTTCTGTGACTTGGGCTCACCAGATGCTCCTGATATATGGCATCTTTCCATTTCTCTAAAGCTATAATTGTCTTCAGATGGTAATAAGTGAACAACAAAACTTTATCTTTGTACCTCTCACAATTTGCTATTCAGAAAGTGGCCACAAAGTCACTTCCAAATCATCCAGAATTCCTCCCACGCTCTGTAACTGGATGGAGATGCCATGACTGTAATAACAGTTACTTTTTTTTGGTTATCCCTGCCCCTGCCTCCTTTTGTTTCATTTTGGAAAACTTGAAAGCTTGCATAGTGCAGTTCTGAGACCTTGGGTTAGTATAAGAAAGCTAAGGGTAGTTTTTAGTCAGACAGCTGCTGAGGAAGAAAGCTTGCCTAAAGAAGGAGGAAGGAGGAAAATGAAGGAGAAAAAAGAAGGAGGAGGAGGAAGAGGAGGAGAAAAAGAGGAGGAGGAGAAGGGGGAGAAGGAAAAGGAGAAGGAGAAGGAGAAGGAGAAGGAGAAGGAGAGGAAGCTGCCTCCCGTTAAAAAAATCATATACCCTTCAGGAAAAAATTTACCTGCTTTTTCCCATCTCCCTCCATTTTCAATTTGCCCAATAAACCACTGAATATTGGAAGAGCTACAGCTGTCAGATGTGGCCTGCAGATAACCTAGATAACTATTGAAAATAAATAGAAAAGTCAGGGTTTTTGCAACCATTAAGTGAGATTTTCTCAGGCCAGGTCAAGATCCTTAGTGGAGCAATCAAACCTTCCCGTTCTAAACCATATAATAGGGATAAAATAAATAAAACAGAGATTTTTCACATTATCTGCTATTAGACTTTTTAAGTGGATGTGATAGTTATCAAGCATGTTTATGAACTTCCATAGAACTCTCTCTATCTCTGTCTCTCTGCCTGCCTCCCTCCCTCTCTCTTTTAGCAATCTTTATCTCAGAAGACCAATTTGACCCATAGCCTGATTGATAAGCTGCATGTTATATTTTGGAAAATTCCTTGTAGTTGAACAAAAAAGCACCTGAACCCCCCCCCAAGCAATTAGTAAGAATAATAATAATATTAAATATAAATTTCTTTACACATTTCTTTATACATACATTATATATATATATATAAATTGTATAAATATGTATAAATACACATTTAATTTAATATGTAAAATCTAGAAAATCTGTATCATTAATATACTGTATATAATATATACAAGTCTTGTCCTAAATAAATATTGCTCTAAAAGGGAAATTTCCGGTTGGATATTTTATTCTAAGGAAAAATTGAAAATATTTCAAATATAAAAGCTCAGAATTGTCCTGTTCCCAAACAATCATGTTGTCTGCTTTAGAATAAGCGGAGACACCACTTTGAATAGAGGTTTACAATAACAGTTCCAACAGTTCCAATGGAATTCTATTTTTGTTTTACTACTGGTTCTGTGGGCGTGGCTTGGTGGGCATGGCAGGGGAAGGATACTGCAAAATCCCCATTCCCTCCCCACTCCTGGGAGAAAGATATTGCAAAATCTCCATTCCCACCCCACTCTGGGGCCAGCCAGAGGTGGTATTTGTGGGTTCTCCAAACTACTCAAATTTTCTGCTACCGGTTCTCCAGAACTTGTCAGAACCTGCTGAATAGCACCCCTGGTTCCACCGTGTAAAAATTGAAGACTATTGCAATCACATTTTCTACAAGGCATCGGCCAAAGAATGGCAGATAAGACTTAACCCTCTGTTAGATCATTTCTGAAACTTCCTGTTGGCTTCTTTGATGTGACTTTTCAGAGGACTGAGCACCTGTCCTGCTTTAACATAACAGAGAAGCAAGAAACTTAATAGGCCATTAAGTAAACCTTTGAGTAACCTTAGATGTGTTTCATTAATTGAGAGTTTTAGATTTAATTACAAATGAAATCAAGATGGGATAGAAAATTATGCAGATAAATTTTTTTGGAAGGCTTACCATTGTGTAGATTATAGTTATTATCCCATTAGAACTGATTTGGAGAATTACTAATACTGTTAGAATTACTAATAGTGTTATGATGGGAGGTTAAAATAGCAATATATAGCTTTCAACAAACCTTTTGACATACAGTATCTATGACATTTTTGGTGAAATACAAGTACTGTTCCAGAATGAATTCCTGGATTTTTCTTCTGGCCAATGATGATGCAGGTTTTTTTTAAAAAAAATGATTTATATGCCGTCCTTCTCTAGAGACTCAGGGTGACTTACAATGCGTTAAGCAATAGCCTTCATACTTTTGTATATTTATACAAAGTCAGCTTATTGCCCCCACAAACTGGGTCCTCAATTTACCTACCTTAGAAAGGATGGAAGGCTGAGTCAACCTTGAGTCTGGTGAGATTCGAATTTACAGTAATTGCAGACAGCTGGTGTTAATCACAATGCTATCAGTCTGCTGAGCCACCAGGCCTTTTGTATTAATTTATTACTAATTATAATTTTATGGAATTTATATCACAGCACATAATCCAGTGTTAGCTTTCTGAAGCGTCATATTAAGATTAGGTTTTAATTGTTTGCAGTAGTAGGAGATATAAACTTCATAATTATTTGACATTACAACTGCTTATCTCAGAGGATACACATGTATATAAATAGGATTTGTTCTGAATAACTCACATGGGATTAATTTGTTTCCCAAGCTGCTTTTGGATACTTTCTAAATTCACTGTACCTATCAGTAATACAGTGATAAATATCCTATATTTCCTCCAAGTTAAATTATGTAATCAAATGTCATAAAATAATACTGAGCAACTAATGTATCACTCATCTCAATAGGCAATTGTAAACATGTTGCATGGACAAAGTGCCCATCCTATGTATGAAGAACCTATTCTATAGAAAAGAACAAACAGCAGATTTTTTGCTTTGGACTTAGACGTATAGTAAACACTTACGGTATTTATGAGTTCAGTGAATCCTAAAAGAAGACATACAAACACTTTTTAAAGTCATTGATATAACATTTGCTACAGTTGACAGCTAGTGATTGCTGTAGAAGGAAGGAAGGAAGGAAGGAAGGAAGGAAGGAAGGAAGGAAGGAAGGAAGGAAGGAAGATGAAAAGTTGATTAGTATTAACACAGACAAATTGCAGTACAAAAAGTGTAAGGAGGAAATAATAGAAATGATGAATGAGACAGAAGAGTTGATCCTATTCTCGTTAATGGCCAATTCACACATGCATTTGGGTAGTGGATCTTTAAATACAGCTGTCATATAATCGCACAGTAAAATACAGATGATAAAGCTCTTCAGTTTGAATTAAAGTACACATTCTGTCACTTCTTGATATTTGATGGTTACTTTCCCATAGAATATTTAAAAAGTAAAAAGCATCAAAAACATACCACAGCATTCTGCAAAACACAGAAAAATATTTTAACTAGCTCACCAGTTGTGAGGTAGGGGTCAGTTTTGATCTTTCCGTTTCCTGGGTCATATTCATAACAATGACCTAGGGGTCAAAGTCACAACCTATTGTAACTCCCTGGAGCCATCTTCTCTCTAGCCAGCACTGTTTCTTACCATTTCTTTGAACATTTACTTTGGCATTGTGGAAAAGCATGCATTTTGGAGCAATCGCTTCATGGACCGAAGCCTATGTGCTTTAATAAAAATCATTCTTTTTTTAAAAAAACTAATAAAGCCATGAGTAGCCTGATAAACCCTTTAGCGTGAACCATGATGAAATGAAATTTTGCTTACTGCTTTGCGAATCACCTCTGCAGAATTAATGCAGGAGACAATTGGTTTTGAATATGAAGCTGGAGTCTGCTGATCTTAATGGGAATACCTCAAGGGTGCTTCCTGCCATTGTTAAAAGAAAGAGGCAAAATAAATTGAGAATACATTATAATTCAGTACGGATGAATATGTAAGTATGAATATGAAGGAGATTAAGCAGCACTGAGGACCAGTGTGAAATTCCAGGGGGGAATCCTTAACAACAACAGCCTCCCAATCAACTATATCCATAGGCAATCCCTTATTTAAATGTGTTGACCCTCTTGGAACAGAAAGTCTGACTTTGGCCATAGGTAACAATAAATATTAAAACCTTTATTATCTATGTTTGATAGAGGCATGAAAAATTTATCTTTGTCTACAAATTACATTTTTTTCTTCAGTTATACTATAACTCATGATGTATTTATATTTGGTGGACTAATTATGATTATTACTATGGCTACTTCTACTATTATAGAAGGAGGCAAAAGAAATTATACTATTTTCATAAATGGCCTTCTACCACACATAGCTTCAGTTAAATAATTCGGTCCACACCAAGATCTCTAAGAATAGGCTATATACATTTTGTTTTCTTTTTAATTTTCATTCACATTCATTCCCCATTTATTTTTGGTTCAGCACTGACTCATCACAATCCTTCTCCTTTTGTTTATGGCCAAACATTTTCAATAATTTGGTGCATGTAATGTTTAAGAAGTTGCACCAATTTTCCTAATGAAAGTAATAATCAGTAAAATTGGCCTACAAATCTCTAGCATGAAAGTGTGGCTTTTATGGAGCACAAACAAGAGGAAACCTTAATAAATTTAAATGTTAATATATTACATTTTTTATTTTAAAACATTGCAACCCAGTTTTCCACAATTTAGTGTCTTCCAGATGCTGTATTCTAACATGCAAGAATTCCCAGTCAACATATTGTCTTTATTGATCCATAAATTCTGGGAGTTGCAGTTTGAACACATCTGAAGGTGCAAAGCTCTGGAGTCCTAAAGGGATAAGTAACTTGTGTTTCTTCAAATGTTTTGAACCATAATTCCCCCAAACACCAGCCAATAGAGGAAAACAGCTGTTCAACAAAATCCGAAAGGGCACAGATCATACTGTTGATATACATACTCTTCCATCCACATAGAATTCTGAATTATCTTCATAACGGTTTATAAGAGTTAAGATTGCCAATATTTTGTATCCATGAGATTTTTTTCTTGGGTGGAAGCTTCTGCTGAGATGAAATATTATTTCACTTCAAAAAGAGCAACATTCTTTAAGGATTCAAAGACAAAATGACCTTATGTCTCAAGGTAGCTTTTCTTTGGATAAAGTATCTTAGTTGATATGATATCGACAAGGAATGCAAAAGTCTCTAACTTTGTAACTATTTTTTTTTAAATGCCCAAACTCCCCCAAATGGCTAGACAACACTGTGATTTTGCAAGATGTATGGAATAGTTGAATGACAGCTAAGAAATGGGAGGAAGAAGAGAGAGAGAGAGAGAAATGGAGCGGACTGTGATAAAGATGTGAAGAGACAATGAGCTACAACAGAAGAGATAAGGAGCTACAACAAGGGAACTTGAAGCCACCAATTGCACAGCTTGCTCATTCTGGATCTGGAAATCAGAACTAAACCTGTGCTTTTTTAAAAAGCAATTTCTTGGATCTATAGGATGATTAATTGTCTAATTCTCAAGACTGTTCTATTCAAATCATTCCTATTAATCCACTGACCCACCAAATATGCCAAGCTATCCCTTGCTTTGTTGCTTTGTTGTCTGGGAATGATGGGAGTTGTAATCTAATAGTTAACCAGACATCAGGTTTGTTGGAATAGCAAATACAATGTTCTACTTGATAGCTGCCAACCAGTGCTATGTAGCACAATGGGATGGAGGTGGACCAGTTTGTGTGCAAGTCCTTCTCAGGTCCTCACCATCAGCAACATCACCATGCCTGAGTTAACAACATCACCAACATCAGCAACATCACCATGCAACATCACCATGCCTGAGTTAATCTTCCCATGTTATATCTTCTAATTTTAGCAAAAGATCACACAAACACAATTCTGATAAAGTGGTAACCTCATTAAGAATATGCTAGATATATAACTATTTACTTTAAACATTATTATGAGCTGTGACACCCCTAAACACCAGGACTAAAGCCAAGTTGCTAAGCAGACAAACATAGGAGTTCAGAGTATGGGTTATGAGGTGGGCAATTCCAGTTCTGATCTCATATTGTCCAGATTCACTGCTAGAACTGAGAAATATCTGAAGAATTTTTTTTTTTTAGCAATAGTCGAATGAAGATACCTGACCCATGACATTGCAAAGTTCAAACCAAATATAATGTGAAGTCATGGAATTCCCCTACCCCAACAATCACAGGAAATGTCTGTTGGGAATGTAGGTCCACAAAGATTACAGAGGAGGGTGTTAATTGTGTTTTCACTCTCAAGTCCATAATTCTTTTATTTCGGATATTCAAGTGTACTCTCTCTTTCTTCAGTACAGATAGTCCTCAACTTACAACCATTTGTTTAGTGATTGTTTGAAATTATAGCAACCCTGAAAAAAAATACTTATGACCATTTGCCACACTTACAACCATTGCAGCATCCCCATTGTCATGGATCAAAATTTGGACACTTGGTAACTGACTTATCCCAAAGGTGCTTTTTTAAGATGTCTATGGAGACTCTCAGTTGTTCAGGTCATAGTTGTCCCAAAGGTTCTTTTTCAAGAGGCAACCAGACTTTCTGGTTTTTCTTTGAAGACGTTTTGCTTCTCATCCTAGAAGTGTCTTTCTTTGAAGAAACATCTTCAAAGAAAAACCAGAAAGTCCAATTGCCTCTTGAAAAAGCACCTTTGGGACAACTATGACCTGGATGACTGAGAGTCTCCATAGACATTTGGTAACTGGCTTGTATTTATGATGATTGCAGTGTGCTGAGGTCATGTGACCATCTTTTGTGATCTTCTGACAAGCAAAATCAATGAGGGAGTGAGATTCACTTAACAACCATGTTACTAAGTTAACAATTGCATCAATTGACTTAACCACTGTGGCAAGAAAAGTCATAAAATGAGGCAACTGCCAATTTTCCAGGATACCATATAAGTAAAGACTAGGAGATACCACTGTTGCATTTGCTACAATAAATAAGTTTGTGAGGAAGGTTAGTAGCATGGCTAGAGAATGTTATCAAACCACACTAATATACTCACTGACATACTTAAAGCCACTGGTATAAAGCAGGACATTACATCAAAAATTCTGCATAAACCACTGTGAAAGGGGGAAAATTCTCAATCCCCAGGCATAATAAACCAACAGGACATTTTTTTCCAAAGCAATCTGGGTCAGCGTTTTCTCCAATTAACCAAAGTCACAACTACCTGTTTGACTTCTGAGCTAAAAACACAGCATGCAATGCCGTTGGCATATTATGTCTATCAATGGAATTGCATTACTTTTCATGAAAACCGCATCCATTTTTTAAAAATGTTAAAACATAGACATCTTTTTAGTGTACTATTTATATGTGACAGGGAAGGCTGCCATTCATTCAATGGAATAAGGAAAACCTGTAAGTATTTAAATACAAAGTTCTATTTAATTTATGGGCTATCTGAAATGGTCGATGGACAAACTTTCAACAAAATAGGATTGTTTCATTTTTTAAAATGCAGTTTTCATTACCACACTTTCCTACAGTTTTTTAAATACTGTCTTGTACCCCAGTGCAGTGTGCTGTAAAAGTCACTTGATGTTTCTGCAGCTATAAACGATTGAGTATAATATTTTTTAAAGCAAGGTTTATATAAACAACAATAAGGGGCTGTGTCTAGGAAGCTTTAACTTATGCTCAAAGTAGCTACAATGTCTCTGTGAGTATTTAAATTTTTCTTAGAAAGGGATTTTTTAAAAAAAAAAAGACACAAGGAAATGATGATAGTGGGAAATAATTAATCTGTGCATTTCTGTTAACAGCAATCATAGAAAAACTGTCAGAGGTTATAAGGAAACAAGATAACGTCTATTCAGTGACAAACTTCATTAGCCAGGCTCATTAGAACTCTTTCAGTTTGTTTGTTAAAGAATAAAGGAAGGAACTCAGAGCGTATATATGCCATGTAACATTTTTACATGAAATGTTCTGTCCCCCTTCCCCACACAGGCAAACACACAACCAGGCACGCCTGCCAAGATTTTATTAAGCAATCAGACTAGAAACCCTTGCAGATAAGAGCTTTGGCAGTAAATTGCGAAATGCCTGCCAAGTCAGTTTTTACTCACAGTAAGCAAGAGAGAGTTTATCCTCAGTCTGATTCAGTAGCAAAAAGTAATCCACGAAGCAATAGTTCGCCAAGGTCCAATCCAAATATGCACAAGCCAGATTTCAGGTAACGCGATGTGACTCTCAGGTTTTTAACTTTAACGGTCACAAAGCCTGAAGAGCAATCACTCCCACTTTTATTCCTTGTGGGGTGTGGCTCAGTGACTCAGCTCAATCTCTGGCCCTCCCACGCCTCTCGTTGCTGTGCACGCTTCTCCCTCTGATGCTGCCTGGGATCAAGCCAGGATTCATCATCCTCGCTCCCTATCTGTTGTTGTTCCGATATGCTTTCCTTCTGGCATATCCCAGGCTGTTCCTCTTGGCCTTCGGATGGAACCTGAGGCATTGCCAGAGAGGAGGGTCCTGGAGAGGGCGTCCTTATCAGTTCCTCCCCATCACCTTTGGAGTCCTCTTCCTCTGTTAGGACAGGCTCGGGAGTCGGGGTCACAACATGAAATATGAAGAAAACCTTTGTTTGACCTAACTAACCTAGAAGATAGTTACAAAAAAATAAAGCTTGTATTGACTTGGTACCATCTTTGGTTGCAGAACATGTCTGCTTCAATATGAAGTTCAGTCTGAAAGGCATTTTGTAGGCGTCAGGCAGACCTCCAACTGTTGATGTCACTGAAATTTAACAGCAAAATTACAGAAGTGGCCCAATTTGCAATATTTGCCAAATTGAGGGTTATCCCAATCTTGGCTTTAAATCCCTCCCCCCCAAAATGGCCATACCCACACATCATTTTGGACTATCTCTTGTAAATGACTGAAAATGTGGGAGGCTGAATTGTGGCCTTTGGCTTTGATGGGAATGACTTCTTTGATGGAATAAAACATGACACAATACACAAAAGAAAGCCCTATATACAGTATGTACAGTACACTACTTACTGTACTTACTGATTGTATTTCACACTAGAAGCAACTCAGCATAACTCTGTCTCCATCTCTGCAGACAAAGAATGACAGAATAATAGCATAGCAGAGTTGGAAGACAGCTCAGAGATCTTCTAGTCCAACTCCCTGTTCAAGCAGGAAACCTATAATATTTCAGACAAACTGTAACATTTCAGACACAATTCTTAGCAATTTTGAGAAGAAGGTAGGACTGTGAGGTGGTGATTAGTTATTAATGAAAGCATGAACTGAAATTAGATGCCGTCTTTTTCTTATATGAGAATTGTTCCTTCCAATCCATTGATCACCGTACTTCACTTTTTCTGCTCTTTCTTCAACTTTTTAATGTCCTGTTTAAGGCACATGATGATCAGAACTGTTTATATATTCTTAAGTGTGTGTTACAAGTGAGCAACTTGGCATGTAACATATATGCAACTCTCACAATCTCTTGACCCTAGGTATCCTGACTAAGGTTAATGGAAATTGAAGTCCATGGTTTGCACTTACAGTATAAGCAGTTTTATTTTCTACTCCACTCTAATGGTACTCAGTATGGAATTTATCATGTTCACAGTGGCCATACGCTCAGTTAATGTTATTGTTGAATAATTAACAACTACAAGATAGCATTTTCGCTACAGTGCACACAGAATTGAATTGCTGCTACATGTTTTGTCCGTGGTTGTCTTGAACAGTGATACAGAAACATCAACTGCTATAGGACTGAGCTGTTGGCATGTTGATGAATGTGGGCTAAACTATGTGACACCCATGTTATCAGCACAGATTGCCAGCAGCCGCCTATCAGAATATTATATACAGTTTAGTTTCCCTTAATCTCTCAAAGAGATATACAGATGTTACATTGTCATGCCCACATGTTTTACATGACATCTGCTCTCTCCTCTTGGAGGGAAGTGAATTTCTGTATTTTTATGCAGAGTATATCCTGCATGGTATTTCCAGTATTTTTCTGGTAGTCAGTGTAACAGTTTGCCAGCATCTTCCTGTGCCTAGTTTAAAAATTCTGTTCTGCAAAGCCTTAAGCGGTTTGCTGTTTCAACCAGTTTCTAGCAAAGTTCTTAATTATTAATCTGGTAATATTGTACTACTAACTAGAGCATACAAAACATTTGCTAGACCAATTGTCAAATACAGCTCATCTGTCTGGAACCCGCACTGCATATCGGACATTAATAAAATTGAGAGAGTCCAGAGATATTTCACGAGAAGAGTCCTCCACTCCTCTGCTCGCAATAGAATACCTTATGCCACCAGACTTAAAATTTTGGGCTTAGACAATTTAGAACTATGCCACCTTCGGTCTGACCTAAGCGTAGTACATAAAATTAACTGCTACAATTTCCTACCTGTCAATGACTACTTCCTCTTCAACCACAACAATACATGAGCACACAATAGATACAAACTTAAGGTAAACTGCTCCACACTTGATTGCAGAAAATATGACTTCAGCAAAAGAGCGGTCAATGCCTGGAATGCACTACCTGACTCAGTGGTTTCTTCCCCAATCCCGCAAATCTTTAACGTTAGACTATCTACTGTTGATCTCACCCCATTTCTAAGAGGTCTGTAAGGGGCGTGCATAAGCATACCAAAGTGCCTACCGTCCCTGTCCTAATGTCCCTTTTTATTTGTATCCATTCCATGTATTCATAATCATGTTTATACTTTTATCTGTTATCTTATATATGCTTGACAAATAAATAAATAAATTAGTTGCAGCATCCCATTAATAGATCATTGCTGCTGGGAATTAGGGTCCTCTCTTTGGCAGTCTGAAGGAAAGTGTTCTAGTGTGTTTCACTTTGATATTTGTTTGATTTCAGGCTTTTGTTTGGTTTGGTTCATTGCTTTACCATTTCTGTATTATTATTAATTTTATTAAACTTAACCTTGAAAGCTACTTTAAAAGGAACCTTTGGATTGATTGGCTACATATAACATTTTTTATTGCCTTAACTGTTTTTATAGTTTTAGAACTGTAAGCTTCCCAGAGTCACTGGTATTGATGGGTGGCTATAGAAGTTGATTAAACAAAACAAAACAAAACAAAACAAAACAAAACAAAACAAAACAAACAAACAAATACAAACAGGCTCAAATAGCATTATTTTGGTTCTGCGTGCATTGTTATCCATATCAACATATTTTTGTGACAAACAGCTTTGAGGTTGTTAGAGTTGATATAAACAGCTGATATAACATTATTTTAGAAATGAATGGATTTTTGAAAAGCCTGGGCCTGATGAAATGGCCACAATTGGGAGAGGCAGAGATAGCAGAGGTAATTCCTTCTTACCACTCTACTTGGCAATCTTCCCCACCAACTGTATGCTGGCATAAACTGGATACATATTGAGTCTTTCCACCTGAAAGGCAGGCATCCAATTTAATATGCGGAGAATATAAAATAGGCCTTATAGGTGGCTGTGGGGGCCGATGGATGCAAAGTAGAT
Source organism: Pituophis catenifer annectens (assembly GCF_029215685.1). Taxonomy (NCBI): domain Eukaryota; kingdom Metazoa; phylum Chordata; class Lepidosauria; order Squamata; family Colubridae; genus Pituophis; species Pituophis catenifer. The sequence continues at coordinate 124,139,420 of NW_027256883.1, read as the reverse complement.
TCCTCCTTGCTGTATATACTTCCAGAAGGTCTCGGTAGCCCTATTATCTCTTCTTCCAAACACAATCTGCTTAGTCTATACAGAATTGTATTGGCTTTATCCGCAGTGTTGCATTGGGCATATATATTTTTTTCCATTCTGATTTTCTAATTTCACCATTTTTTTCTAAGTCTCTACAGATGTTCCGAAATGCTGGATGCCAACAGGATGGGAAGTGTCTTGACGGCACTTCCTCATGCGTTAAATCTCTGAAGAGTTTTCTCTCTGTGCGCTTTATTAGGAGCCATTAAGTATAAAAACAAACTTGTGCATTAGGCTTTGATGCAGGCTTCCTGTAATTTATTCCTGCTGCTTATGGCATGGGCTGAATTCCTACCTGATTGTTATTAGCTCCCAAATATTTATATCGCTCAAGATAATCAATGCTTATCACGGTCAATACAGATGTTACAAGTTCCTCCAAGAAAGGCATTGTCAGCATAATAACATTTTAATTATTGCAGCATATGTTTTCGAATGGATTGCTTGTAAAGAGACACACTATGCCTATAATGAATAGGCAATGGGAAAGGATATTGTACATGTAAATTATAGCTTTCCCCCAGCAAAGATTCAGAATGGTAATACAACCTCTTCTGGAGGCATGAATGCCTGCCTTCATTAATTTAAATCATGAAGGAAGGTAATAATGCTTTCGGAATAGGTTGCGTTATCGTTCTGAATCTTTGCTGGGGGAAAGCTATAATTTACATGTACAATAGTACACGTGCCTTCTAGTTTTCTATCTCATGCCAGCTTTTGGGATGACCATCCCTGCAAGATACTTTTAAGTGGCCACTGCATAAAGCAATTCTTTCTTGGGGAGAATTGGGAGTTTTAGAGTAGGACTAACTTGTACAATTCCATATTTTATTCATATAGTATGACTCGGAATTTCATAAATCACCATTTCTGGAAGAAAGGGAGGTGGTATTGATGGGAAGAGGTCTTGAAAGAAAATGTCATGCCATGCCTGACCTAACAATATGTCACATCCTGATCATCCTTTGTTTTCGAAGAATTGCTTTCTAGCCATCATGGTTTTTAGTGTCTTCCACAAGATATAAGCAAGGAGTTGTTGATTTCGTCTGATAGGCTAAGGATAAGTCCTGGCTTCTTTAAATGCAAACATTTCTGCATCTTATCCTTCTATTTACAATACTTATGTTTTGTGTGACTGTAGTGAATATTAACTTCATGTAGTCCAAAGGATCCCTTGCAGTCGTGGGTTTCAAATTTTTTTACTACTGGTTCTGTGGGTGTGGCTTGGTGGGTGTGGCATGGCTTGGTGGGCATGGCTTGGTGGGCAGGGCAGGGGAAGGATACTGCAAAATCTCCATTCCCACCCCACTCCAGAGGAAGGATACTGCAGAATCTCCATTCCCTCCCCAATCCAGGGGAAGGTTACTGCAAAATCCCCATTTCCTCCCGATCAGCTGAGACTTGGGAGGCAGAGAATAGATGGGGGTGGGGCCAGTCAGAATTTTTACTACTGGGTCTCCGAACTATTCAAAATTTCTGCTACCGGTTCTCCAGAACTGGTCAGAACTTGCTGAAACCCACCTCTGGTCCCTTGTATGTCTAGAAATTTTTTGTTAGATTAGATAAGATTATTGGATTCTTTTTATCCACATTTATTACTTTTATAAGTAACTCAAGGTGGTGAACACTTAATACTCCTTCCTCCTCCTATTTTCCCCACAATAACAACCCCGTGAGATGTGTTGGGCTGAGAGAGAGTAATTGGGGAAAAATCACCTAGTCGGTTAGCAAAAGGAGCACAATAAAAGAGATAGAATTCAGAAAGTGAAGAGCTCCATAGAACGTACTGAGATATAAACAGTCTGGGGAAGAGAGGGAGGGAAGGAGGGAGGGAGGGAGGGAGGGAAGGAGGGAGGGAGAGAGAGAGAGAGAGAGAGAGAGAGAGAGAGAGAGAGAGAGAGAGAGAGAGAGAGAGAGAGATGAAATTACAGAACAGAAATGGAAGTTACTTTGGAAGACATGAGTTTTTCCTTCAAGAATTTGTGGCTTCCCTTTTTATTACATTTGTAAGTAACTGAGTACATATGGCATGTTTGTAAGTAAAGCTGCCAGTGATGTTAGTTACACCTCTGCATTTATTACCTTACTCCGGAGTATTATTAACTTTTACATTCCCCATAAAATATAATTTATCACTTAAATAATTTGCTTTGTGTCAAGGTTCAGTGTGCTCCAGTGCTTTCCTGCTCATTAAATGAGATATTTTTACTTAATGAGCCGAGGATGTCCTTTGCATTTAACATTAAAATTGATTTCAAACACTCCATTTTCCCAACATTTGTGTATGTAATTTTTCTGTGTGGTCTTTGTTTCACTATCTTAAAAGATGGAGAGAAAACACTACAAAGAATAATGATCCATGAATTCCATAGATTTTTTAAAAAATATATGCAATATGCATAGCTGGTTATTCTGGAATAGACTAACTTGAACTTTGGGTTTATTCATGCACACTGATATAAGTGTTTTGGTTACAGAATGGTGCCTTGGAAATTATTCTGTATCCATAGTGGCTTACTCTACCACAATTCTCTACAGAAGTGACTGAGCCCCCCCCTCTCTATAAAAAGCTTTAATGCATCTTACCTTTATTTTGAACATTATATTTTCACTTTTCTTGTACTGCTTCTATAACTTAATTGTAAGTGAACATTTTGTTTTTCCTTGAAGATGCTTTACTTCTCATCCAAGAAGCTTCGTCAGTCCTGAGAAGCAATATGTCTTCAAGAAAAACAAAGTCCAGTTGCCTTTTGAAAAAGTACCTTTGGGACAACCATAGTTGGATGACTGAAAATCTCCAAAGACATATAAATCAAAGGAATTCACAATCTTCCTTCCTGTTTATTGAAAGCAATTCCTTCTTCCCTGGAAAAAAATTCCATATATATTTATATATATATATAGTAGTGGCCAAAATTGTGGAAACCTTTTGGGGAAAAACTGTTTTTTGGAATAGTATCATAAAATTATATATCAATGGAAAGATAATTTAATCAAGAATGTAATGCAATAACTTTTATGAAGGATTTGCTATTAGAATAGCAGTTATAGTATAAAGAAGAAAAGTGAAACACATAGAAAAAATGAGATATACAAAAATTATCACCATAGAAAAAATGAGATATACAAAAATAATCACATTGGTTAATACTTAGTTGGGTAACCTTTAGCATGAATTACAGCCTTACAACATCTTCCCATGGAGTGAACCCAATCTTTTAGTTCTGCAGTTGTTATAATGTGAAACCAAGATTGAATGATTGCTTCTATTAACTGGGTTTTATTGCTGGGTCTCTTCTGACTAACAAGTTTCTTCAGTTGGCTCCATAGATTTTCAATTGGGTTAAGGTCTGGGTTATTCCCAGGCCATTCCAGCAGTGGAATATGATTATCTTGAAACTCCAAAAAAGTGGTGTTATTAGTCATCAAATCTCAAAAATACACTTTTCCCAAAAAGTTTCCATAATTTTGGGCACTTCTGTAACACCAATCTTCTTGCTCCAATCTGTAGTTGATTATAGTGTTTTATTTTCCAGAGAATGCTTTTCCAGAGTATTCATTTGTAGATTTCAAAAATCTGTGAATATCAACAGTTTTTGCTGAATATTTTGATGATTAGCCAGCAAGAATGTCTTTATCCCAAATGCTGAATGAAAAAAAGTGGGACCAGTAGATTGAGAAAAAGAAATAGTTTTGACAGGAAAATTTTTTAAAAATGTAAAACTGAACATGGTTCAGAACAAAATGAGGCCAATTTTGGGGAAATAGCTAATTATGGAGACATATCAGTACCCGCCTTCTGGAGGCTGAGGCCAAAAATGGGATGAGTGGAGGCCTCAGGAGCCCAAAAATGGGCCTGTTTTTGGGTGGCAGAGTGGTACTGGAGTGGTACTATTACCCTCCCCAGCTTCCAAAGAGAGAGAAAGGGAGGGAGGGAGGGAGGGAGGGAGAGAGAGAGAGACGGGGGGAGGGACACACACACACAAACAGAAGTCCCTCATCCACCCCCAAGGCAGCCACATCCCTTCAACTAACCTGCTTTCCACCCCCATGTGGAAAATTTAATTTAATTTAATTTAATTTAATTTAATTTAATTTAATTTAATTTAATTTAATTTAATTTAATTTAATTTAATTTAATTTAATTTAATTTAATTTAATTTAATTTAATTTAATTTAATTTAATTTAATTTAATTTAATTTAATTATTTAATTTAAAGTTTAATTTGTGTGTGTTGTTTAATGGACTGCTAAATTGGCCATGCCCACCCAGTCACATGACCACCTAGTCACGCCCACCTAGCTGGTCTGGCCCCCCAACAGTCTGAGGGACTGTGAATTGGCCTCCTGTTTAAAAAGTTTGAGGACCCGTGCACTAAATTGTATTTTGTCTGTTTTCTTTTGTGAGGACTTAGGATGGACGGAGAGTCAATGATCTTCCAGACGCTACAGGTCTTATTTGTTTTTCTGCCTGGAAACATTTGAAATTTTTTTTCAGCAAGATTGGAATGTCATGTTTACCTCAATCTTGACTTTTGGGATGATGAAACTAACAAAAAGAAATACTCCTGGATCATAACTTGGAAAAAAAAATGCTTGTTTGGCACAACAAAACTTTGCGGGATGATGAACCCTCTTCTTTCTATATATAATTGGACCTAAACTCTCATTAGCTTTAAGCCAGTATTAAGCGTAATGAAAATTACAGGAATAGGAATACTGAATTCCAGTGGTTCTACTCCATTAATTATAAATTTATATATTGCATTCTGGGATATAATCCAGTGTATTTGAGGGTTTTCTGCACAAAAACCTTCCCTCTCTGTCTCCACTATTTTTTGTGTAGGATGTTGAAAGCAAAAGGAGAATTACATCCCATGGTACTGTAGATGCCTTTGTGTCAGTTAGAGTTCTCTTTGATCAAAACAATTTCCATCTAAAACTGAAAATTGTACTGAGAATTGGCTTTTATGTACATGTGAGTTACTCCTGTCCATAAATTGTGCCGAAGGCCTGCTAGGAGGGCTTCCAAAGAAATATTTTTAGAGTGTTGAGCTATCCAGATTGTTGTCAATCAGCTGCAATGAAATGAAAATGAAAGATTCAACAAGGGTTAGAATACATTTATATAACCAGCAAAACCATAACCCACCACAAACATTCTATTGTAATATCACTTATAAATAGGTCCCATTCAGTACTAATCCTTTTCTAAGCTAATTGAAATCAATATGTTCTGATTTTCTTAAATCAGAAAAATGCTGTTGGTTGCATATGTGCCATGTATTTAGTTGGCCTCTTGAACCATATGGAGGATAGCAAAACGAATTCATTTTCAATCTTACTGAAACTTCCTGATCATTTGGTTTTATACAGCACCCGGAGTTCATCGGAGTTGGGTGGCTATAACAAATGTAAGTAAGTAGACAAACAAATAAATAATGCAAAGTCCTTGCTGGTTAGGTAGATGCAATCTACGGTATTAGATGCAGACAAGTTTGCCACATGGAAGAGTTCAACTGCACAGGACATTAGGGAAATGATCTACCCTAAAAGCTGACACTCATCTCCTGTACGGTCTGGAGGCTTCAAACACCCTGTATGATGCAATTGATCATTATCAGCATGAAATTTCTACCACTAGCGCCCTGCTGTTCCTTATTTATTATAGGCCTCCTGTAAACCACAGTTATGGGATTAGTGTGAAACCTTTGGATGATAAAACGTCTTTACTTTGATGTATCAATTTCAATCATTCAATAAATGATTAAAACTAATATTGAATTTAGTGGTTCAGCTGCTTAGGACAGATCATGAACATTCATTATTTTGGAATGTGTAAACTGTTTAAAACGAAAATTACATTATAGTATGCTGCTTTGAACTCTTCGATCCCAACATAAAACATACTATAAAAGAAGAAAAAAAGGGACTTCCTCAATAATATTTTTCTTTATGAAACCAAGTATATTTTGACATAATCCACACTTTAGCTTTGGATTTCTCTAGCATAAACAGAGCTAAGTGACACCAAATTCAATTACAATAGGGATTATTACAGTAGGGATTATTTTTTTATTATTAAATTCACAATAAAGTTAAAAGTGACTACTACTCATATACATATATGCTACTCCCAAGATCAGAGGTAGCATGCCTTTCAACATTAATTGCTGGTAAACTATGCCAAAAGGAGTTATGGACCTTATGTCCTGTTTTGGAACTTCTCATAGACATTTGGCTATCTACCACCTAAAAAAAAAGAAGAAACCCAGAATGCTAGACTGATACAATATGGATTCTTCCATTCTAAGGTATCTTCAGTTATAGCAGAATAACAGAATTGGAAAGGACCTTGGAGGTCTTCTAGTCCAATCCCCTGAATAAGCATTCCAGACAATTATCTGTACAGTTTCTTCTTAAAAGCCTCCAGTGATGTTCTTCCTTCTTGAGGAACACATGATAGTAGTTTATGTGCACAACACAAAAGATCTATGGTCCATGTGACTATAGCCTCTATAAATGGAAATGCCTTATATCAGGCATGATGAACCTGAAATCTGCTAGAAGTTAAAAACAACAACAACTCCTAGCATCCCAGGCAACAAAGTCCATAGTGAGGAAAGCTGGGAATTTTATATTAGAATATTCAGTTAAATCCCTTTGAAATGGATACTCATTTTGTGATGTGCAGAAAAAAAGCCTTTATCATCCTAGAAGTTCCATGTTTCATGGTTTAGATATGACTGGCTCAAGGTTGACTCAGCCTTCCATCCTTCCGAAGTTGGTAAAATGAGGACTCAGATGGTTGGGGGCGATATGTTGACTCTGTAAACCACTTAAAGAGGGCTGTAACACACTATGAAGCAGTATATAAATTTAAGTGCTATTACTATTGCCATAATTAGATTGGGATTAATGTTTAAATCTCATTCTCTTGCCAAGATTCCACTCTCTTGTTCATGGTAGCACAATCCCACAGACTCAACACAGAATGAATAAAACAAAGTTCAAACTGAAATAACTGAAAGAGTTAGTTGGGAGCAGTGCAAATAAGTTTTAAAGTGTGGATAAGAATTATTATTTTTGGTGGCCAAGAGCTGTAATGTAATTATGTCCCTGGAAAGAGACAGGGTTGTGATTCTTGACTGAGTTACTAAGGATCCATTCACTTTATTAGGGTCTTAATACCTCTACTTGCATAATTTACAACCGAAAATTGAGCTACTATTTTTCAGTGTTTTACTACTAATTTTCATGCTGGTGATTTCCAATGGCTGCAAAAATTGTTGCACATTGCTTTTAAAAATGAGACATGTCTAACTTCAAGAACAGTTTTTCAAGTGCTTAGGAGAAGAATATAAGCATATTTTATTCCTAAAGAAAGTCATTGGTGAAAACAGAAGTAAAACTAAGAAGAAAATAGGGGCAATAGAAGTCATCTATATGGAACTGCTCTGGTGAATCATTTGAAAGAAAGATACATGTTTCCCAACTGTTTAGGAACAATAATTTAAAGACTATTGTGAGATCAGCAACTTATGGACCAATCATTTGCTTCTTCCTTTTTCTCTATTTGCACATTTAAATCCCACATTTATAGAACAGGTATTTTGCTGGAACTGAAATAATCCTCACAATGATATTCTGTCTAAAGACAAACCATTAAGATTAGATTATTAAGAGTTCTACTTAAGAAATGTTTGGTAAAAAAAAAAAAAATCAAAGATTTGGGAAGCAGAGCATATGAGCAGGGTACAGTACAGACACTTGCATTTTCCTGATGTTGTGTAACTTTTATGTCCTGCTGAGCTGACATACTTTGACACTAACAACTGCACTGGGAGAGAACAGATTTATAAGTGGCAGGACCTTTTTGTCAAGGGAAGTGAAGTAGGCTTGAGGCTCTGTCCGAAAGAAGACAACATCATTCAACACTGAACTGAAATAGACCCCAGATGTCAGTTGACCCTAATACCATGTGCATGGTATTCAGTTGTAGCACAATTATCTCTTCTTTCTCTTCTCTTCTCTTCTCTTCTCTTCTCTTCTCTTCTCTTCTCTTCTCTTCTCTTCTCTTCTCTTCTCTTCTCTTCTCTTCTCTTCTCCTCTCCTCTCCTCTCCTCTCCTCTCCTCTCCTCTCCTAAAGCAACTTTTTTCTTATCTTTTTTCTTAAACATGTGGACCATTATGTTGTATGGAGAACTGGACCACCTCATCTACTAATCTTGTTTCTATAGCTATTAATAGCAATGCAATTCTGGAGAAATAATAAGTCTCCCTCCCATTTTTTTTATTTGTTAAAAGGAGAAGGTATCTCAAGCTTTTAAACTGAAGTGTTCACAACCAAGAGTCCATCATTCTTGATAGCAGTTTTTAATATTATAAAACTCTATCCATCCTTTATAAAGTGTGCCCCTTTCTCACTGTACAAATTACAAGTGTACATATGAAGTAGAACCAAAAGCTTAAATAAAATAATTTTACTCCATGAATTAAAGGTGACTTCAGCATCCTAATTCTCGTATGGAACTATCACACACACACACACACACAATCTCAACCTCTGTCTCCATTACAAGACTTGAGGAAGACACACAGACAGGCATAGATCCAGTTAGAAATTGTATATTTAGCAGGCAATGAATTTTGTATAGCCAAGTTCAAGAACAAAATGTATTTGTTAGGGTGTTGTTTGAAACCTAATATAGATTGGAGAACTTACCCATTGTGTCCCAGGTTGAGAACAAGTGTGGTGTATTATTTCAGATGTTAGACAAAGACAATGGTGGCAAGCCTTTTGGGCTTGGCATACCAAAAAATTCAGAAAACATCTAATTTGACTCTGCAGGCGTGTCACAACCCTCTCTCCCTCTCTGAACAAAAGATATTTTTCTACATCTCCACCATCTAGCTAACTCTGGACAACATCACTTAGAGGCAGTATCAAGGCTGGGCCTAGTAGAGACCTGGATCTCAACTTCAGTCCTAGTACCACTGCTGGCCCTCAAAAAGGTTGGCCTTTTTGAGTAGCAGCATAATTCTGAGAGGCACAATTACTCCCATTGCCTCCCACACCTGAGGAGCTGCTGCATGCCACTTCAAGAGATATTCTTTTTTCTGTTGACAGGCTCCTGCAGCCTACCCAAGGCCACCCCTGGTTTCACAAGGCCTACATTCTTGAATGTGTTTCAGAAAATCTGACCCTTTTGGTTCTGTCCGACTCCTGGGGGTTTGAGAGAGAGGGTCCCTGGGCTTAGGCTGGTTTATTTTAATGCCAGGTCTGTGGTCAACAAAGCTCCCCTCATCCGCGAGTTAATTGAGGAGGAGAACACAGATCTGGCTTGCATTATGGAAACCTGGTTGGGCTCGGAGGGAGGGGTCCCTCTGACTGAACTTTGCCAACCAGGTTTTCGGGTGCTACACCAGCCGAGGGCCCAGGGTAGAGGTGAGGGGGGTGGCGGTTGTTATTAGGCAATCCCTTGGCCCACGGGAGATCACTTTTCCTCAGATAGACGAGTGTGAGTCCCTCCTTATGAGATGGGGTCCGCAGTTGGGCCTGTTGATTATGTCCCTATCTTCCAGCTGAGTATCAACGGCCCTGCCCAGGCTGCTCGATGCTCTCTCGGGGTTGATGGTTGAGTTCCCTAAACTTATTGTTCTGGGGGACTTTAATCTGCCATCCCTGGGTGGAGCGTCGGGGGCAGCCCAGAAGTTCATGGCTTCCATTGCAGTCATGGGCCTGACCCAGATAATTCAGGGACCGACTCATGAGGGGGGGCACACCCCCGATTTTGTTTTTATCTCGGAACAGTGCATGATGACTTCGGTGGAGGAGTACAGTTATCCATCCCCTGTCATGGACCGATCATCATCTCCTGCAGCTAGGCTTCCTGAATGCCCCCCCCGCTGGTTCCGCCCCAGGTGCCTGATGGACCCGGAGAGGTTCCAGACGGAGCTTGGGACAATACCTCTCTCCCTCTCCCACACCCCACTCGAAGCTCTGGTGGATGCCTGGGAAAAGGCAGCCTCTGGCGCACTCGACCGTGTCGTGCCTTTGCGGCCTCTGACTTGACGCAGATCCTGGTTGGCTCCTTGGTTTACGGAGGAGCTCTGGGAGATGAAGCGCCATAGGAGAGGCCTAGAGAGTGGTTGGAGAGCCAGCCGTTCCGAATCTGACCGTTCCCAGTTGAGATCGTTTACACGATCCTATCTGGTGGCGATGGAGGTGGCGAAGCAAGCATACTTCTCTGCCTTCATCACGTCCGCAGATAATTGCCCGGCCGCCCTGTTTAGGGTGTCCCGTTCCCTCCTAGATCGGAGGGCGGGGGACGACCCTTTGCAGGGGTGTGCCGAGGAGTTTAGTCAGCATCTGCTGGATAAGATCGCTCAGATTCGGGACAGCCTGGACTCTGACTGGGCAGGGTCTGATGGTGAGGAGGCAGCTGGTCTTGTGATCTGGGAAGAGTTCGATCCTGTCACCCCTGAGGAAGTGGACAGGATCATGGGAAGGCTGAGTGCCACCATGTGTGTACTGGACCCGTGTCCCTCCTGGCTAGTTTATGCGGCCTGTGAGGTGACACGGGATTGGATCCAGGCAGTAATAATGGCATCCTTGGATGAGGGGATCTTCCCTGCCACCTTGAAAGAGGCGGTGGTGAGACCTCTCCGCAAGAAACCTGCCTTGGATCCAACTATATTGGATAACTTTCATCTGGTCTCCAACCTTCACTTTGTAGCGAAGGTTGTTGAGAGCGTGGTGGCACGGCAGCTCCCATTGGCCCTGGAGGATACAGTCTACCTGGATCCGTACCAATCGGGTTTCAGGCCAGGGTACAGCATGGAGACGGCATTGGTCGCACTGGTGGATGATCTTTGGAGGGCTCGGGACAGGGGATATTCCTCTGTTCTGGTCCTCTCGGATCTTTCGACGGCATTTGATACCATCAACCATAGAATCTTGCTGTGATGGCTCGACGGGTTGGGAGTGGGAGGCACCGTTCTATGGTGGTTCTCCTATCTCTCAGGCCGTACGCAAGCAGTGTTGGCAGGGGGGCAGAGGTCAGCTATGAGGCCCCTCACTTGTGGGGTGCCCCAGGGGTCGGTTCTCTCGCCTCTCCTGTTCAACATCTATATGAAGCTGCTTGGGAAGATCATCCGTGGTTTTGGGGTGCGGTATCATTAGTATGCTGATGATACCCAGCTTTTTATATCCACCCCAAACCAGCCCAGTGATGCCCTTGATGTGATGTCCTGTTGCCTGGAAGTGGTACGGACCTGGATGGGGAGGAACGGGCTTCGACTCAACCCTGCCAAGACCGAGTGGCTGTGGGTACCGGCATCTTGTTCCAATCGAGATGTTCCATCGTTGACCATCAGGGGTGAGGTGTTACCCCCTGTGGATAGGGCCCACAACTTGGGAGTCCTCCTGGATTCACGGTTGTCTCTGGAAGACCATGTGACAACCGTGACCAGGGGGGCATTTGCCCAGGTTCGTCTTGTGCGACAGTTGCGCCCTTACTTGGACCAAGATGCCGTACACACCATTACTCATGTGCTGGTCACCTCCCGTCTTGACTACTGCAACGCTCTCTACCTAGGGCTGCTCTTGAAAACCACTCGAAGGCTTCAGCTGGTGCAGAATGCAGCCGCGCAGGTTGTGATGGGAGCGTCCCGACATTCCCATGTTACACCCTTCCTGCACGGCTTGCATTGGTTACCAGTTGCCCTTTGGGTGAGGTTCAAGGTGCTGGTTATCACCTATAAAGCCCTTAATGGCCTAGGCCTGGGATACCTGTCAGACCCCCTGCAGCCAGTGACAATCCCCAATCGCCCGGTGCATTCCCAGAGACAGGGCCTCCTCAGGGTGCCGTCAGCCAGACAGTGTCGTCTGGCAACCCCCGGGGGAGAGCTTTCTCTGTGGGCGCACCCACCCTCTGGAACCAACTTCCGTTGGAGCTCCGGATAGCCCCTGACCTTCGCTCGTTCGGCCGCAAGTTGAAAACCTGGTTGTTCTGTAGCCTGAACTGATGGGGGGGGGGGTGTTAATGAATTTTAAACTGTTTTAAATTGGGTTTTAATTTTATATTGTTTTAATAAGGAATTATGCATTTTACCGTTGTGAGCCGCCCTGAGTCCTTGGAGATAAGGCGGCATATAAATTGCATAAATAAATAAATAAATAAAATGCTGTTTCAGGGCCTCTGCAGCCTCCAAAACCCATGCAAAAGCACCTCCTCCATTCTTGTGCAAATTTTGGAGGCTCCAGAGGACACGTTGAGACCATGGCCCTCTCACACAGCTTCTGGAGGATGCACAAGAGCATACTCACTCTGCATCCTCTGAAAATTGCCCAAGAATGAAATTTGCTTTTGAGAATAGTTGTCAGATGTGGATGAATGTTGGTGTGCTACTCCAAAAAGTTATAGCATGCCACTTTTAACACACGTGTCCTAGGTTTGTCATCACTGGATTAGGATGTGAGAAACATAGGTTCATGTCTCATTTGGTGACTTTGGACCAATCAGTCCTCCCTCTATGTAACCTATCCCACTGGGGTTTTGTTGTGAGAAAAAAAATGGAGGAATGAATGCTCTGTATGGAAAAGCGAAATAAAATGGAAATGTGAACAAAAAGAGGGCACTTTTTATCATTCTTGGTGGATATTTAAAAAGGTACAAAATTGGATTCAAATACATTATTTCAGAAAAATTTGAAGATAAATGTACAATGTAAAATGAACTCAGAGATGTTTCTTTGGGGACTGACAAAAACTTGGAAAAAACTGACAGGACTTTGTTTTTATATATAATTGCAGCAAGACCCTTATAGAATAGAATAGAATAGAATTCTTTATTGGCCAAGTGTGATTGGACACACAAAGAATTTGTCTTACTGCATATGCTCTCGGTGTACATAAAAGAAAAGATACATTCGTCAAGAATCAAAAGATACAACACTTAATGATAGTCATAGAGAACAAATAAGCAATCAAATCATATTAGGAAACAGTCAATATAAATCTTAAGGATACCAGCAACAAGGTTACAGTCATACAGTCATAAGTGGAAGGAGATGGGTGATAGGAACAATGAGAAGAGTAATAGTAATACAGACTTAATAACTAGTTTGACAGTGTTGAGGGAATTATTTGCTTAGCAGAGTGATGGCGTTCAGGAAAAAACTGTTCTTGTGTCTAGTTGTTCTGGTGTGCAGTGCCCTATAGCGTCGTTTTGAGGGTAGGAGTTGAAACAGTTTATGTCCAGGATGCGAGGGGTCTGTAAATATTTTCACAGTCCTCTTTTTGACTCGTGCAGTATACAGGTCCTAAATAGAAGGCAGGTTGGTAATAATTGTTTTTTCTGCAGTTCTAATTTTCCTCTGAAATCTGTGTCTGTCTTGTGGGATTGCAGAACCAAATTATATCCACAATGGTGGAAAGATCTAATATTATCCCACAGTGGAAGTGGATTGTGAAGATGAAGAAGCTTGCATAGATGGCCTTGATTAGATAAAATGCATTGTAAGTCCATTTTGGACTTTTTACATGAAACGGGGGAAAAAATGAAATTATGATATATGGGTTTGATGACTGGAAGAAATAATAGATGATAGAAAAATGCAAGTTATGTTGTAACAATGAGTGTAATTTAAATGTATGTCTATAACTGCTGTAAAAGAAAATTGGAAGTCATTTCTTTGTATTTTTTCTTTCTTTTTTTCATATATCTTTGGCTTTGTTCATTTCTTTCTTTTCTTTATCTTAAATATTAGTTTCTGTTAACTTTTAATTTTCCTGTTTAAAAATCAAATAAAGTTATTTATTGTAAAAGCAAATTATTTATATAAACAAACAAACAAAAAGTTATTTAATAAATTCAGGATGAGGAATAGAGTCTTAGATTCAATCCCATCTTTTGTCCTTCCTCTCTAAGAAATAGGAGATTAACATTATTTAAGTACCTGACTGAAGCTGTATGCAATGCATGTGTGTGCAAAAAGTGTGATCAGTCTATGGATGGCAATTGTGATGTATTGGTGATGTATTTGCCTTTGCACTTTTTAGGAATAACATAGTAGTGCTATATTTCAAACATCAAGAACTCCTCAAGCAAAGATTCTTGACAAAACTCATTTCAATGGACAGCTTAAAAACACTGGGAAGAAATTTATGCTCTGGCCTGCTTTAGTTATCTATCACTCCTTAGAGGAACATTAAGAATCCTTAACAACACCCACTACAAAAGTAGGCCTTACTGCCCAGTATATTAAAACCTCAGAACAAGAATTGGGAATTGGTGGTAGGAAGTACAATGCTTAAACATTACATCTTCATCATTCCCAGATTTTGTAGCCCTGAGTTAATTGTAGATAAATAATTTACAACACATTAACTCTTTGGGTGAAGAACAAAACCATGCTTCTGTTCTGCAGGAATAAAAAGCCAAATTGATTTCATGGTTTTGACGACCTCTTATTTTAAGTGTGACAGAATAAAACAACTTAATTGTTTCCCAATCTCTCTCTCTCTCTCTCTCTTTTTTAAAAAAATAATCTATACCCTGAAGGACAAAGTCGCTAAATAAGGATACTTGAACTAAGCTTGATTGAAACATTGCTGGCTCTTAGAAATTCTAAATTCTAAATACACAGGTTGTCTGAATCATATTGACAAATGCTCAAGATATAAAGGTGATAATGGTGTGCTTTACAGTAAGCGTTTAAAATAGTCCAATGCATTGACAAATATTATTTAATGAATAAAATATGAGGGAATGGGTGTCATTATCATGATGAAAATTCTGATGGACATGAATCAAGAACTGTTTCCCTATTGATGAGAGACCATTTTATGAGAGGCGAAACCAGCTAGTGCAAGCATGCACAGTTTTAGGAAATCAAATGCTAAAGATTTGATTGTCTTGTTGAAAGGCTTATCAATAAAATTATTATCACTATCTTTAAGGACCACGCCCACAAAAGTATCATCAAAAGACTGGAGATGTTCCCAAATGTGAGACACTAAAAATAAAGAAATGCAAAATTTTCAAATTTGGTTATTTTTAAATAACAAATTTGACCTCGTAAATGCGCTTGCTTTATCTCCAGAAAATCCCTGGTAGGTTTCAAGTCTTTTTAATTCTTGTAGTATTTGGAAAGTGACTTTGTTCTTCCTCTACTATTCTATTGTGATGGTGATTCTTTTTGTTCAAAATGTTGGAAATTTTAGTTCACTTCTCCAGCTGCTTTTCTTGCTTCTCTGATTTTTTGCTTGTCTACATTTCTGAACAATTCTAAGAGTTTATTCAATGAAATATTTTTCACTTTATTCAACCCTAACTTTCTTCATGTATTCCCATAACTCTTTTAGTATCATGTTGTTATTATCCAACGCACTGAATTTATTTTGCAACTGATATTTGCAAATATTTGATATTCTCAAATGTCTGGTATTCAAATCAAATACATCAGTGTCTCAGGAAAAGGAGATTCTACAGAGAGATTCTACAGAGAGATTCTCCTCCTTCTACAGAGGAGATTCTATTGAATTAAATCCTACCAAATTCAGTGAAATCTATTCCCAGTTAAAATTTTAAAATTTGCAACCTTCTTGAGAACATTTCACATTAAAAGTCATGGAAGAGATGTTAAAATTATTAATAAATGTAATAGTGAACTGATTATAATCCAGTTTTTATTAAAACTGGTGACTATATATATATATAGTAGATGATTTTTCCCATTTGCTAAGATAGGCATTTAGGTAAGACAGAATGAAAAAAAAAAGTTTGATTATCATTTTAATGTGACCTTAGCCAATTTATACTTCCTGCAACTTTACATTAAAAAAAGAATATGATTACATGATCTTTCTTCAGTTTTGACATATGGTTTACATTAGATATAATGCAATAATGTGCACTGCAGGGCACCAAAAGGAATTATATTAGATAAAATGTTTGCAATACATATTAGGCAAAGTGTATATTAAACTTTATATAGCAGGAGAAATACACATGAGACGCTTTAACAATTTTAGGTGTATTTCCCAAATAAATTCCCAAAATGATACTGACTGTATGAAATGGAATGTGACTTGTTACCCTGATGTTATCTTAGGATCTTCCACAGCTTGGTGCCTTTCAAATGTGCTGGACACCAACTTCCATAATTCTCAGACAGCATGGCCAGCCTGTTAGGGATGATGAATGGAGAGGTTGGGAGTTGAAGTTTTTTACACATGAGAGCACCAGACTGATGGATACATTAGTAAATTTTAGCAGAGCAAAACTCCCAGTTACCTTTCAGTGTTTAAGCTACAAGTCATTGTGTTAAAGCAATTATGTTCTGTGGAAGCTATTGCCTTGGTCATTGTAGAAGACAGGATTAAAAAACAAAACCAAGGAGCCCAACCACCTCCCACTGGAATCTAAGGGCTTGCATGGTTATTGCCCCCAAAGGCTATGAACAACACTTTCTCTTCCATAAATAAATCTACAAACCCCTTTCCACTTTTGAAAATAATTTATAGGCTAGTCTGGCAGTTCATACTTAGATCTTTCAATATTTCATGGAGGATTTTGCAGATCCTTCACCATGTGGAAGGCTGTCAACTAAAACAGACTTTCAGTTTGGGTTTCTTCAGTAAGATATGATGGCACCATGGCAGAAGAAAGGGTTAGAAATAGGGATGCCTCGGATTTTTAAAATTCTCCTCCAAGACGGGTAAAAGATATTTTAGCAACAGAAATTCTTCCCATCAGTGACAAATCTAGTTTTTCCCATCTGTGCAAATCCAATTTTTGTCTCACTCCATGTTTTAGTTATTTTTATACAACTTAGAATTCTTATTATAAAGAATAACCTCTGTAATATTACAAAGAATCACCTTTTTCACAACCTTAAATCTCATTTTATTTTCCAATTTTCTTTGGTCTTCTTCATTCATATTCTTTACCAACATTTTCGTCTTTAGTTTATTTATACCCCTGCCAGTTCTCCAAATATTTTAAGCTTCCTCATAACGTATTCAATATAAACTCTTGGCCAAAGGCTACAATTAGTCTTTGCATAGCATATAGGTGACTGTACCCCAAGTAATTGTAGATTTAAGGTGTCCACATTCAAAACTGGCAACCAGCCGAAATCTGAATATTTAGCATCTATAACAAACCAAGAAAGCAAGATTTTCTCTTTTCCTCCCCTCCCTGCCACCTTCCTTCAACTGATGGTCCCCTTCCTTGCCTTGCCATTCTGTGAGTATACAACACTCTACTTAAAGGTAAAATAGAAAAAAAAATTGACCTATTAAATAGATTGACAACAAAATTTATTTGGCAAGGGAAGAAGCCTAGAATTAGACTAAAAGTACTACAAGACACTAGAGATAGAGGGAGGGCTGCCTTCCCAGATTGGGAGTCTTATTATCAAGCAGCAGGATTAGTCTGGATAAAGGATTGGATAGAGTTAGAAAATAAAAGATTGCTAATATTAAAAGGACATGATTTATCTATAGGGTGGCATGTATTTCTGGGGGGGGGGGAACAAAATACCCATGGATACTTTAAAAGACATACAATTAGGAATTCATTATTAATAATTTGGAATAAAATTAAAAAACAACATTATATACAAGTACCGTTTTGGATTTCCCCAGAAGAAACTCTAACATACCCAAATTTAGTAAATTGGACTAAAATAATTAGATATAGCGATATAATAAATGAGAGGGGAACACTAAAAACCAAAAACGAACTGGAACAGGATTTAGGTAGGGAAATGCAATGGTGGACATATCTACAGATAAGTTCAAAGTATACAGAGGAGATAAAAAAGGACCAAGTCCGACTAGAACAAACTGAACTTGACAAAATTCTATTAGGGAATGAACGAAAACTAATCAGCAGATTATACAAATTTCGATTACGGTATAAAATGGAAGAGGAAACAGTGAAAGACACGATGAACAAATGGGCAAAAATTGTTAATCATGTGATAGAATTAGAGAAGTGGGAGAAGATGTGGAGAACGAACATGAAATTAACAATTGCAACGGCATACAAGGAAAACCAGATGAAAAAGTTTCATAGATGGCACCTCCCACCAGCCAGAATTGCGAAAATGTTCCCCAGTAATTCCCCGAAATGTTGGAAGTGCAAGACTAGTTATGGAACATACTACCATCAATAGTGGACTTGCCCGATTGCACAGAAATTCTGGATAAAAATTAAAACCTGGATAGAAGAAATAACTCAGAATTCAATAGAGAGAAAACCGGAACAGTTTTTGTTAGGAATCTCGATAGAAAATTATACCAAAGAAATACAGTACCTCATATTGCATACACTGACTGCAGCACGTTGTATATGCGCAATATTGGAAGAGAGAAAACTTACCATCTGAAGAGGATTTAATTAAGAAAATTCTGGAATGCGCAGAATTAGAAAAATTAACTAAAGAAATTAAGGGGAAAGAAGAATCAAAGTACTTAAGGTATGGATAGAGGGTATGAATGGTTGAAAAATAAGGAAACAAGATAAATGAATGAAGAAAGGAGGGGGAAAATGTGTACGATCAATTTATAGGATAGAAGGAATGATAGAAAGCAGAAAATGAACGTCAAATAAGTTAATACTAAAATATCTGCAAATATTGATGTATAGAAAGAATGGACCGCTGCAACCAATTGAAAAGAAAAGTGATATTAATCTTTTTTTTTATTATTATTATTACTCTATAAATGTTATATGTCTATGTTTGGTTTTTAATGTGTTTAAAATAAAAAAACTTAAAAAAAAATAAAGGTAAAGGTAAAGGTTCTCCTCGCACATATGTGCTAGTCGTTCCTGACTCTAGGGGGCGGTGCTCATCTCCATTTCAAAGCCGAAGAGCCAGCGCTGTCCAAAGACGTTTCCATGGTCATGTGGCCAGCATGACTAAACACCAAAGGGGCACTATTACCTTCCCACCAAAGGTGGTCCCTATTTTTCTACTTGCATTTTTTATGTGCTTTCAAACTGCTAGGTTGGCAGACGCTGGGACAAGTAACGGGAGCTCACCCCATTATGCGTCACTGGGGATTCGAACCACTGAACTGCTGACCTTTCGGTCGACAAGCTCAGCGTCTTAGCCATTGAGCCACAGTGTCCCTTTCTACACTCTACTTATATATGGACAATTATTCCCTTAAATCAGAAATGTACAACCTGAGGGTTCAGATATGCATGAAACTCCTGAAAGCCCTTGTGTTATTTCTTTATTTTACTTGTTATTAATCTAATATATCCACGAATTAGTATTCAGGATCAGATAAACTGTCCTGATATACACCATAACTAATTGAACCTTAGGAAAATCAGCAGTATTAACACAATCCAATTTTGTATTACACATTTATGCTATTAAATTGTGTGCATTGATACCTGTAACTGTGATAAATATGTAAGTAACCATCAATAAAGAGGTAATAGCACGCAACATTTAATTCCTTACACTTAGATTAATTACTTGAAACATTATTGGTAATTTCTACTTCAAATATTTTATTAGTTTATCAAAATGTAAAATACAGAAGAACAAAGAAAAATGAAAATAATGGGAAAATAGGGCAAGAAAGAGAAAAAAGGGAAGAGAAAAAAGTGTAGGATAAGGGGAAAAGAAAAAGAAAACCATTAACTTTCAAATCCTTTTGATGTAGTAGAATAAGGTGATAACGTAGAACCTCAATATTTTACTTTTGTATAATAATATATACTAGCCATTTCTATAACAACAAACCTGTCTAATCAGCAAAATCCAAAATCCAAGTTTCAAAATTTCATTTTTTTTCCATCTCAAGCACAAAGTCAAAAACAGTCTGAAACATTAGTAATTTCTAGAGGAATGTATCCAAGCCTGGATGTGGTAGAACCTTTCCAGTGGTGAAATCAAATTTTTTTTACTACCCGTTCTGTGGACGTGGCTTGGTGGGCGTGGTGTGGCTTGGTGGGCGTGGTGTGGCTTGGTGGGCATGGCAGGGGAAGGATACTGCAAAATCTCCATTCCCACCCCACTCCAGGGAAAGGATACTGCAAAATCCCCATTCCCTCCTCACTCCTGGCGGAAGGATACTGCAAAATCTCCATTCCCACTCCACTCTGGGGCCAGCCAGAGGTGGTATTTGCTGGTTCTCTGAACTACTCAAAATTTCTGCTACTGGTTCTCCAGAACCTGTCAGAACCTGCTGAATTTCACCCCTGAACCTTTCCCTATATTTCCTTTCTTTGGAACAACATCAAAGTAACAGGTCTTTCCAGAGCAAGGGACAGTACTTGCTTTTGTCAGAGCCAAAGGGGCCAGATTCAACATGCTTTCAGTGACTGTTCACGATATATCATATATTCAGCTTGTGGGATTTTCTCACAAGGAATTGTTCAGCATCCATAGTTAGAAAAAGCTTTCTCAAGTGTTCTATATCTACAGATGAAAGCATGTTCCTAAAGAAGATTGACAAGTGACACCATGATTTAGTCTGTTAAATGATTTCAAAAGACTTTTTTTTTAAAAAAAAATTAAGTCTTTAAATACCTGGGATGAGTCGGTCTGCAGTTTTTGTTTTCTCCAAGTAAGTGCTATTAGTCCAGCTTGCCAATGCAAGAATCCACTGCTGTTCCATGCAAAAATTTCCTTCAACACAATTGGTAAAGGGGAAACCACCACTTCTTTTGGTAACTGATTCCACTGCCAATTTGTTCTCAGATAGGATTATTAATAATAATAAAACATTTTAGTCAACTATGGTTTCTTGTAGTTTACAGCCATAATTCCATGTTTTGTACTCTGGGATGATAGATAATAAATCTCAGACTTTTATCACATACATTTTTCAAATACCCCCAAAGCAGTAAATATTCCCTTAGTCATTTTCCCACTCAATATTAAACATATCAACCTCCCTCAGTCACAACCTAACACTTAGTCACCAGATTTTTTTTCTTGCTCTTCTATGCGTTTGTTCCAGTTTCGCTGAAACTTTTTAAAAATCTGATGTTCTAAAATAAACACAATATTCAAGGTAGGATTTGACCAATGCAGAATATACAAAACTATTACCTTCTGAAATTTGTAACTATACTTCTGATGCTATCTATGCTTGCATTTGTCATATTTGTAGTTATATTATGCGTGTGACTCAACCACAGTTCTAAAAACCTTTCCCACCAATATTATTAGCAATACAAATCAACCTCCATCTTACATTTTAGGTAAATGAAGAACTATGTCTTTGTACCAAATAAATTTCATTCTATTATTTTCAACTTCCTTCTATGTACGTATTAAGATTAGGTGATTCTTCCTGTCTTTCGAGTATTAGTTAACTCTCCCAGCTTTTTGTTATGTGCAGGTAAGATAATTATCGACATGGGTCTTGTCCACATATTTTGATCTCTCTTTCCAGTTTGAAGGAATTTTTGATGAAGATTGATGGAGTCTAATTTTCAAATCTGTGAAAGATTCACCTAACAGATAATAGTTGAATCCATCACAGATTAGCATCCAACCCATACCCACACTTGCTAATCATAATCTCAGAAGATATCTATCCATTGACAAAATGTTATGCTTTGCTGCATAGAATAGAATAGAATAGAATAGAATAGAATAGAATAGAATAGAATAGAATAGAATAGAATAGAATAGAATAGAATTCTTTATTGGCCAAGTGTGATTGGACACACAAGGAATTTGTCTTTGGTGCATATGCTCTCAGTGTACATAAAAAGAAACAATACATTCATCAAGAATCACAAGGTACAACACTTAATGATAGTCATAGGGTGCAAATAAGCAATCAAATCATTGTCACAATATATATATTATACCCCTAATTATCTAAACAAAATGTGAAATAAGGCTACAGTAGCCTGAAAAGACTTCTTGTCATCAAATCTGTGCTAATCTCTGATAAGCACTGCATTGTTTTCAAAGTGCTTATGGATCAATCCCATTATGATCTGCTCTAAAATCTTTTCAAGAATTGATGTCATATCGTCTTATGAATCTTCTCTTCCTCCCTTTTTGAAGATATGGATAATGTTTGCCCCCCTCCAATTATTTTGCACCTCATCCAGGTTCTATGGTTTCTCAAAACCAACAGTTATAGATTCATTATTTCCTGTAGATGACTTCTACAGATCCTCTAGGTACTTAGGTGGTGAGCCAATGGTACTTTGCTTGATCATCAGCATGAAGATTACCACTGGGAGGTTAGGAGGAATACTTAGCTATAGAAGATCTTCCATGTGCCCTGGACAGCAGAAAGGCACCCAACACTGAGAGCAGCTGACTTAACATTTCAAATCTATGCTCTATTTTAATCCACTAGGCTGAGAAAGCTGATCCTACTTCCAATTTTCATTACAGATAAGACAGCAAGGGCAATTGCTGTGGGAGGGATGCCAAAAAAAAAAAAGTCAAGATGGTGCCTGTGACTACATAAACAAAATAATCTGTTTTACTTTGTGTCCTACTCCCCACAGATTGCCCTGAAGGACAGTGCATCTACAAAGATCAATTGGCTGAAAAGTCCAGCAGAAGTAAGCAAGTTGGTTGGGGAGGCAGTGCAAATTCCCATTTGGTATTTCATCCAATTAGTAATATTCTGTGTTTTAGCAAAAACTATTTATGTATTTATTTATGTATTTATGTATGTATTCATTCATTCAGTCAGTTATTTATTTATTTATTTACTTACTTATTTATTTATTTATTTGTTTATTTATTTATTTATTTATTTATTTCCTGCCTTTTTATTTTACTTACAAATAACTCAAGGCAACACAACCTCCTCCTCCTATTTTTCCCATAACAACAACCCAGTGAGATGAATTGGGCAAGAGGGAGTGACTGGCCCAAGGTCATCCAGCTGCCTTTCGTGGCTAAGGTGTCACAGTCTCCTGCTTTCTAGCCTGGTGCCTTAACCACTAGACCAAACTGGCTCTCCAGGTATCATTGTATGTGTTCTGTATATAAAAATACGAAGAGGTATGTGGGTCGCAAATCATAGTTTATATACACAATAGCATTAAATGACAAATTCAAAAAAGTTTTATGCATTAAAATATAGGTGTTACTTGATTGTTAATGACACAGAGGCAATTAAGAGTCACTGGGACTCTTATTTGCTCCAGATTCTTTTCAAAACTATCCTAATGATTTTTCAATAAAATGTTGCTTTGAATATTTGTTAAAACTCAGCAGGCATCATCCTTGGTCACCGTGGCTTATCTATGGTAAGATGATTCTGAACTCCCATTAATGAGTGGCTACATAATTATCCTGGAATTTGGGTTTTACTTGTAGGAGTTGCTAATACGCTCACTAGAGAAACACATCAAAAGGGGCAAGACATTCTAAATATTCTTGGGGATTCCAGGAGATAAAGAGCCTCCAAATTCTGGAAATCATAGAGAACATTTGATGTACTGTAACTAAATACCTAGTGCTAAAAAGTATTGATGTAGAAATTCAAGAAAAGGAAAAGATAAAGTATAGAAAGGGGGCACATGACAAGTATGTTTTCTGTAGTTATTTGTTCTGCTACATCCAGGAGGAATTACCTTCAGAGAAGTATGTAGCGAACTTCAGTTCTTAACATTGAACAAGGCCCCTTGGAAAGACAAGGATAACTTGAGAAAAGCTAACTAGGTAACATCTGTACTATCAGTGCTTTGTATAGTTCAAATAGACTGACAAAGAAGCCCAGAATGTTGAGACTTTGGAAAAAGTGCAAAGAAGAGCAATGAAGATGATTAAAGGCTTGGAGACAAAAAAAACATATGAAGAACGGTTGCAGGATTTGGGTTTGGCTAGTCTAGAGAAAAGAAATGGGGACATGATAGCAGTATTCCAGTATTTGAGAGGTTGCCACAAAGAGGAGGAGTCAACTTATTTTTAAAAGCACCAGAGGGCAAGACAAGAAACAATGGATGGAAACTAGGCAACCTGGAATTAAGGAGAAACTTCCTTACAGTGAAAGCAATTAACCATGGAACAGCTTGCCATCAGAAATTGTTGGTGCTTCATCACTGGAGGTTTTTAAGAAGAGACTGGACAGCCACTTGTCTGAAATAGTATAGGGCTGTGATGGCGAACCTATGGCATGCATGCCGGAAGTGGCACGCAGAGCCATCTCTCTGGGCACACCAGCTGTCGCCCATTGCTTTTCCGGCCAGCTGGTCTTCATGTGTGGGGGAGCGCCAGAAACTGGAAGAATAGCTCCCTGGGGCATATGCGCATACCGGGAAGCTGAGTTTCTGGTTTCCGGCATGTGCATGCACACTGGCCAGGTAGTCTTTGTGCGTGCATATGCACTAGAAACTGGGAGTTCAGCTTCCCGGCGTGCACAGGCATGCTGGGGAACTGTTCTTCTTGTTTCCGGTGCTCCCTCGTGGGCATACCACAAAGTTGCTATTCTGGTTTCCAGTGCTCCTCCATGCACACGCACATGAGCACGCTCCCGTTTCAGCACTCGGTGCCAAAAAGGTTCGCCAACACTGGTATAGTGTTTCCTCCTTGAGCAGGGGGTTGGACTAGAAAACCTCAAAGGTCCCTTCCAGCTCTATTCTGATTAAATATTAGGTAGGATTGAATCTGCAGAGCTCAAAGAATGCCAGAAAAAAATAAAACAAAGAGCTCTTTGGCTCTACATTCTCAATGCAGTCAACATCAGCTTTATGCAGCTCCTCCATCCAAATAGAAGCTCCATAGGTGGCATAATTAATTTTATAACTCAAATAGAATAGAAAATGGGTTAAAACTATTCCAGAATTTATAAAGCTATAGTCCTGTTGCCACTAGACATAGACAGGCTGTTGCTAACACAGCAAACTATAATACCAGCCCCATGTTTGAAAAGCCAGGCTAGTGTCCAGAGGACATCCCAATTAATATTGTCTAGAATAAAATTTTGTGCAATGCCAGCCTCCAGTTCCCCAACCCCATGCCAAGTAATGCTCTAAAGAAGATTCCACACTACATTACTATTATCTTACAGAGCAGAGGAAATCACACACAAATGCATTTCATTCTTCAATTGCATCTGTCAGCCTCAAAGGTAGGGGAAGTCAGTTCTATCCTCAGAACTTGTCACGGATAGCACCTGCCCAATTCAAGAAATATGTAAAGCAAAGCCCAGCAGTAGGGGAGGGGAATCAAATAATTAGGGCAAGGATGTTCAGCTTGTTATCAGAGGTCTATGGTGCACTCCCTCTGCTGGAAATGTAAGCCAAAACACTCTTACCTGAAAACATCATGATATTTTAAGAAGCAGCTCAACCCTAGGCGAACAGTGTTTCTCTAATGGAGCATGTAGTTGTCTTGTAGGTGTGTCAGAAGATAAGAACGGAGTTTCAAGTTTCCCTGCATCAATGCCCAGTGTGGAAAGTGGGTTGTGACTGCCCTATTGGCAACAAAGAGTGTTTATATGATAAGAGTTACCACAACAATCAAGGCTATGGTGACACATTCTTACCGCATATTGTGTCCAATTAGGAGCAAGAAGGGAACAGATATGGAGGGTGAGCACTTTTTCAAGCAAGCAAAATTAGCAAACTACTTTTTGTTCTATAAACAGAACTTGGTATGCTTCTCCAGGATAAACACAACAGCACTTGAGAATCAAGGCACAGAGATTCCCTGGGTCATGAAAGAGAGAAAATACAGTCCCCAAACAGGGACATTAAGATGGAAACATCTATGCAGCAACCTCAGCAAGGATGTTTCAGTGCTTACAAAGCAGGAACAAGGCAGGAGTGCTGAGAATGGACCAGCAGAAGATTATTTTTTCAACATTTTTTGAACAATTGTTTTCTTGTCTTTTTTTTTTTATCCCTCAGAAAAAAAAATAAAAGCTTTCAATTAAAATGGGTAATGGAAATCTTGGGTCAAGATGTCTCATCTGATTGTTTTCCACGATACAGACAATCTAAATTCTCTTAGCACTGTATTACTAAAATATAGCTCTACATCCAGTAACCAGCTGAGGCTGTTCATTTTTTAAAGCAGTTCATACAAGCCCTAATAATTGAACAAATAATGAAATGGCCTAGGAGACTTTCTAAATAGAACAAATTGAACTCCTGAACTTGAAGGGAAATGGAAAGAGGTCACAATCCCTTTGGGATGCCTCCATAAACCTCAGTGAAAAGGGGAAGCTTCACAAAGTATTATGTGTTACTCATAATAATACTAATACTATAGTTAATATTAAAATATTAAATAGTTAAAACATACTGCATATTGTGCAGTATGATATTGGGCATATTGATAAACACATAAGAGCAAATGTTTTATCTATATTATCTTGATAAAACACACAATGTTCTGAAAATTGGGTCAAACAACATCAATATCTTCATATTGAAGATGGCAGAGTGGTTTGTTTAAGGCTATATTATGATTTCATGGTTCAAGTAGGAGAGGAAGTAGGAGTTGAAGTGGAGACTTCCAGTTTCCCTGGGTCCCTGTACTTAGTGACAGAAGTTCTCTTCATTTCATGAAAGTAGAATTGTGGTAGTACAGACATTTTGCATAGAACAAAACTTTGTGGAGTCAAAACATGGACAGTTTATAAGGAAAAGAAACAAATTGAACAAGACAATGGCTTCAGGAGTGGAACATATTCTCTAATATTCTTCTAGATAGTTTAAATATTTGTTTATAGTATACCATGAACCAAATGTGGGACTTTCTTCTGTTAAGAAGAATGCAGCAGTTTCATCAATTGGCAGAGTCCTTCTGAGCTTTTCCAAGTATTCCTTTCTCAGGGGAAAATAACTGTGCTTGCCTCATAATGTCTTTTGAGCCTCCCTAATTACCTTTTCTCAGAGATGGGATGAAGGAATCACTATCAGTAGTGAGGAAAAAACCCCTCAACTCTCAGGCCAAGTTTGGTTCTCTCATTCTGCTACTTGAAGAACAAAAGAGTGTATCAAGCTGTCCTTTGGATCAGGGGTCTCCAAACTTGGCAACTTTAAGACTTGTGGACTCCAACTCCCAGGGAGTTGAAATCCACAAGTCTTAAAGTTACTAAGGTTGGAGATCCCTGCTTTAGACAGCAACATCTCTTGGCCCAACTCCAACAAAAATGGAGAAGTTTGAAGAAAAAGTGTAATATTTTTAAATCAAACTGGTACAATTTTTTTTTCTGAGAGAACTGGAAGTCAAGAATGACCCAAAGATAGTTCTTCCCTAATTCAGATTTCCTATCCAACAGGTGTCTCTTCATCTGGCCTAATTCTGAAGCTGGCTCTTACTAAATTTATCAATTCAAAAAAGGAATCCTGACCTTGAATTGTTCCCTCTGTGCAATGATAACATAGGTGGATCAGACTGTTGGCACCAAGGAGCGTAGATTATACCGAATCAAGTAAAATAGAATAGAAAGCTGCCAGGGATTCATTGGCAATATGAACATTAGCTCTTAACCACCATTGTCAGTTCATCGGTGCTTTCTAACTGACTGGGCAGTTATAGGATCAAAGAGAAGGAGCTGCAAGCTGTACTTTTCTCAGGTCCCTCTCAGAGTAATCTAATATGACCCCAGATAGAGATACTAAATGGGAGTGCAGCAGCGCAAGCTACTATAGGTAGAAAAACCCATTGAAGGGATCCTCCATCCCCTAAACGGAGGCTCAAAATATTAGTACAGCATAAAAAGATACTACTTAGATTACCTTTCCAGTAGAAAAGATAGAGAGTAATGTTTTTATGCAGAACCACTCAGGGGTGGGCTGCAAAAATTTTAGCAAGGGGTTCTCTGCCCGGTTGTTGGGTGGGCTTGGCCATGGTGGGCATGGCCTAGTTAGCCTTCTGCACCATGGCGGGGGGGGGGGGATTTGCCCTCCCCGAGTTCTGAAGGCTTTTCTTGAGCCTCTGGGAGGGTGAAAACGGCCTCCCCAGGCTCCAGAGGCCCTCTGGAGGCCAGAAATGGGCCCGTTTCTGGCCTTCCCGAACTTCCAGTAGGCCCATTTTTCACCCTCCTCAAGCCTCCGCACAGGCACTGCACTTACCTGCATCCAAAACGGGCCACAGGGGGACTCCTGGGTAGGGGCAGGGCACGGCCAGCCAGGAATGGGATTTGGGGGTTCTCTGAACTGCACAGAATCTTAGCTAGAGGTTCTCCCAAATCCCATGAAGCCCACCCCTGGAACCACTTCTCTTTATCTGCTGCATTGGTATAGATTAATAGAAGCAAACAGGAAAACTTTCTTCATAAAGTAGTTTCTACCCTGTTTCTGAGAAAGTTACATAGCAAAGCAAGTCAGTGTAACAAGTAGCTTTTGATCATGTTAACCACTGAAAGAAGAGGGGGGAAAAAGCAAAGATGGGTTACAATAAATAAATAATTGTTTCAGATTCTATATTGGAAGTCAGGTTTGCCTGGCTGAGGTAAATTCACTGTTATTCTAGATCGTGCACCATTTTGTTGTCCTTTGTAAAAAAAATAATAATGAAGCCTGGCCTAAGCCAGAAGCTTATTCAAGATGTGTTGATTTAACAAGAGTCTGATTTATGGACGTTGTTTTAATTTATAATGTGACATGATTGCCTCCCTCTCTCCCCAGTTTTGGACAGTTTATTGCTGCTTAAAAGGAAGTGAAACAAAGAGAACCTGGGATTTTTAAAAAATCTCAAAAAGAATGTTAGGAAGCCTTTGAAATAAACTCAAAGTGTTTTTTCTCCCTTACAAATGAAAAAAGAAAAAACAAAAGAAAAATCAGCTCCTCTTCCATATGGTAAACGGTTCTCAAAATTAAAGAGTGTTTCTAAAACATGGAAAAAAGAGTTTGATGTACCAAAAGGGGCCTAGAAAGTTCCTCTGGGACTTTGTGGTTCCTGACCTAAGTTTCTACATCTCTCTCTCTCTCCTGTTTAAAAATAAAATTAAACAAAACATGACAGCAACTCTACACCATTGGGATAAAATTGAATAAACTTATTAATGAAAACAAATAAGGGATCCTGTGAAAAGGCCTATGCTAGACACATCAGAACCATGTTGCTTGCCTCTGACATATTTAAATAACTTTTATTTAAAGTACAGCTTTGGCTCCAGATTGATTTATGTCCCTCTATGTATTTATGAATGATTAAGCTCTGCGGAGGGCTATTTCTTTGAAAATAAATTATCTTTTTGCAGTAGTGTGATGTGGCAGGGTTCCATCTTTAGTTACTGCAATTGGACCTTTCTTAGTACCCTTTGAGGAAACTCCAGTCACCATGACTCCCAGAGCATCAATTTCTTGTATTTTCCAAGTATTCAATTTATTATTAACATGATGCCTTTTGTTTCCCCAACCATCTCTTTAACAAGCATCTTGATCAGATTGAAAAGCATTTGGTACCAAAGGAAGCCTGAAGGAAAGTAGGAAAGAACTGGAAAAAAGATCTGGAAAACATATTTCTATCATTCCTGCATCCACCCATCCCCAAAATGGGGTATCATTCATAAAACATTTACTGTAGTGAGCTCAAGGCCAGCTTATTCTTCCTCCTGTATATTATTCATAAAAGGCCATTGAAAACCCAGTGACAATTGGCCTCACAATCAGCTTCAGTTCACTGAGTTAAACTGTAAAAGAAAACTCTTTTTTTGTTCTGCCAGAACTATTTTTTTTTTTAATTTGATTTATATGCTGCCCTGCTCCGGAGACTCAGGGCGGCTTACAATGTGCTCAGCAATTTTGCCCCTGAAATATTCATTTATTTCTAACAATGCATCTTAAACACATGAGTGGAGATAGTTTTTCAGTAAAAAAACACAGGAACTGATCCATTCTGCTTAACACAGGCTGCAGAGTGTCTTATCTTGATTGTTAGTTTGCTTGCAATTTGAGATATGGAAAACTGCCCTCCGAGAAATCTGGGCACATTGAATGTCAATGAAAGGGGGGGGGAGAAACCATTTTCTCTTGCAGTTCCTTAATTTCTTTGTGCTTTCTGTTCACTTCTCCCTAAACCTGCTATTTACCTGTTGGAAGAAACAATAAAAGTATTAAACTGATCTTTCACACCACATCTGATCTGATCCTCACCACGAATTAGTGGAAGCCCCCCAAGTTAATGACAAGAAGCAATAGGCAGATGAGAACAATTTAAATCTTCTGCAACCATTTTTCTGAACACCCAGGAGCTGAAGTTAGGAAAAAGAAAAGGAAAGAAAAGAAAAAAGCTAAAGACAGGAGTTACAGAAGGGAAGCAGGATGTAAAGGAGCAGTCGTATGACTCCTTCATTTCCAATGTCTATGCTGCATATGGACCTCCATCTGCTTTTTTTGGATCTTTGGTATCCTAATTTATATTGGCTACCCATTTTGCTAGTGAGATTGAGGACAGATGCATGGCAGTCTGAGATATTGGAGTTCAATATCAATGAAGTCGTATCTGTTACCTGCATTACTAGGACAGTTCTCTGGACCTTAGTTCTAAAAAGATCTAAATAATCTGTGTTTTATGAGTTTTTACAAGTGTCTTAGCCTTGCATGAGTTTTCCTATAACGTATAAAGTTTTTGAAGATAAATTTCCTGAAGTTTAAAAATTAATGTCTCATGATATTATTTTTATGTACCATTCAATAGAATTTAATTATAAAATGATAAAACTAGCTTTTTTGGTTCCAAATATTTGGTAACGTGTATTCCTTTTTGGACATGAGTTTTGCAAATATTGTGGTGAGGGGTCCTTGGTGATCTCTGAGCTTGGTTGTTTTCTTGCATATGTTTCATTATCCAAGGTAGGTAACATCATCAGTGCCACATCATCATTTCAACCCGAGCTACAAATATTCTCCTTTATTGGTCCTTCACTGAATTTACTGGAGAGGGAGGGAGGGAGGGAGAGAGAGAGGAGAGAGAAAGAAATTTTATTAAGGTCTATCTTTGGGAGTGTAAAAAAATCTGCTTTCAGAGTGCAGTTGTAGCTATTACTCTTAAGAGAAGTTGAAAATGTTATTACAAGAGTGCTCTGGGGTATACTCATTCATTTCTCTATAAGCACGATTCATAAATTTTTAGAAATATTTGCAAAATAGAATAGGTTTATTCTCAAAGGAGAGTGGAACAGCCAACTTTCGAGATAGGCCCTGATGTTTAACATATAGTTAGTGTGATGTCTTTTTTAGATATTGCGTTAGTTGCACCCTCTTAAGATACCAGATCTTTACATTTCTTGTTTCTTATGTTCTCACTTCTCACAATATATATTTTATGGCTCTTCTTTTTTTCTCTCCATTGAGCCATTTTCCTGAAAGTTTCCTGAATACTTTCCATCACATTTTGTATGGCAAATGTCATTTCCCTTTAGTAGTAATCCTGGTGCATAGTGTCAGATGTAAAATGATAGCTGGGCTGCCAGCACAGTTGACATTGCTATAGCAGTAGAAGTAGGAGGGGGAAAAAAATCCCATTCTCTAGAGGAAATACCAGAGACTTTCAAGTGTAGAAAACTACAGAAGAAACAGATTTTGTGGAAACAGAGGTCAAATCCTTTGGGAGTAATTGAGTTGAATTTCTAGAAACTAGTTTGAAGTTAAATCCCTTTCTTCTTATTAGAATTATTAAGTCAAACATTCCAGGTGTGTTTTGAAAAATCTGTGAGATCTCTATGACTGTGACAAAGCAGTTGTTTTTGAACCAAGATATTAGTGCTATCATCAATACTTAAATTAAATTAAATTAAATTAAATTAAATTAAATTAAAATGTGCCAGTGTTAATTAATA
This sequence comes from Pituophis catenifer annectens, assembly GCF_029215685.1. Taxonomy (NCBI): domain Eukaryota; kingdom Metazoa; phylum Chordata; class Lepidosauria; order Squamata; family Colubridae; genus Pituophis; species Pituophis catenifer. The sequence continues at coordinate 124,107,580 of NW_027256883.1, read as the reverse complement.
GAAAAGACAAGACAAAAAGGATTAAAGAAGATATCGGGAAGAAGGTTGAAAGAATACAAAAATAATAATCTTAATTTACAGGTTTGGATTCAGATTTAGTAACATTTAGAATTTACCATTGAATTCTTTGATTATTTTACCCCATTTTAAAAATCTTTTTTGGCCACAGTTGTTAAGCAAATTATTAAATTTTTAATTATTATTAAATTATTAAATTATTAAACTGCAATTATTAAATGAATCATGTGGTCAATAAGTGAATCTAGCTTCCCTCATGGACTTTGCTTGTGGTAAGCCAGCTGGGAAGATTACAAATGGTGATCAAATGATTCCTAGACAGTGTAACTCAGAGGCCCCCAACCTTTTGGGCACCAGGGACCGGTTCTGTGGACAGAAGTTTTTCTGTGGACCAGAGGGGGTGTAGTTTTGCATGCTGCCTACATCCACCAGATGGGGATTCGCTTGTTTGTGCGGCCTGGTTGCTGGCATACTGTGGGACTGGTGGCAGTGCACGGACCAGGGGTTGGGGACCCATGGTGTAACTAGTAAGCATGGGAAATCAGGAGTCCAGGCAATTCAAATGAATATAAAGCTTTATTGCAAGCTTAAAGTCCTTGCAAGAATCTGAACTATTAATGGTCAAAGCAAACCGGCAGTAGGTAAAAGTCAAGGGAATTCAAGGTGGGCTGGACTTAGATCTCTTGTGGGTGTGAAGGAACTTGAGGCTGATGACCCATTTGACTCCTCCTTTGGGCTCAGCCTGGTCATCTCCTACATCACCCACCCCTCCACCTTGGCTCCCCTCCTTTTTCATGGGTTCTTCTTGGCTGCTTGCCCCCTCCTGCATTGTGTCTTTGAAGACCGCATTCTCATGGGAACTTGCAAAGACAGAAGGGAAACAGTCTCAAAGGAATCCACCTTCCCTTCGTCTGAAGGCATTGGTGAGCCAGATGGTTGTTGCTGCAACACAAAAACATAGTTAGAGGTTCCCTCCCTTCCCCTCAGGGATGAAATGCTCCCAGTTCGGATCAGAGTGCCCGATCCGGTAGCGATGGAGGCAGGTGGTTCGGAGAAATGGTAGCAAAAATTTGTAGTAACAAATTTTAGATTTCACCCCTGCCTCCCCTGCCCAGGAGTTGAAGGCCAGATGTGGAAGGCCCATCACAGGAGGGTGTTGATTAAAAGACTGAAGCTGAGGATAACTCTTGATCTGGCTGTTGAAAACTCCTCTGGTTGGGTACTGATGAATACTTTGCACTGGGCTAGGAATTGTCTCATCTATTCAGACTCTCTGGTGAATCTCTGTAGTAGGCTGCTGGGTGAGTCTTGAGGATAAACATGGGGAAAACTGGCAGTTGTGTCTGGATGAGTGAGGCCAGTTGCTGCAGTCCTTTTTTTTTTTTTAAATTTAATTTAATTTATATGCTGCCCTTCTCCGGAGACTCAGGGCGGCTTACAATGTGTTAAGCAATAGCCTTCATACTTTTGTATATTTTTATACAAAGTCATCTTATTGCCCCCATAATCTGGGTCCTCATTTTACCTACCTTAGAAAGGATGGAAGGCTGAGTCAACCTTGAGCCTGGTGAGATTTGAACTTGCAGTAATTGCAGGCAGCTGATGTTAATAACTGTTAATAACAGTGCTTTAGTCTGCTGCGCCACCAGGATCTGTACTTGCTGGATTAATTAATGAACACTGACTGCTAAATTCCTCATTTCATCTTCTATTCCTTCTTGATGGCTGCTGACAGAGCATACATCTGGCTCGTCTGCTGTAGCTGCAGTTCTGGGATCTGAAGCCATGGCTTGGGTATTCCAGGATCCTTGAAAATTTTTGGTGAGAAGTGAGTAGTTAGATTAATGTCAAGTGCAGGAAATCAAGAGTCTAGGCAGTTGAAATGAATATATGTTTACTGCAAGCATAAGTTCTCTGCAAGAATCTAAATTACTAATGATCAGAGCAAACCGGTGGTAGATAAGAGTCAACGGAATTCAAGGTGGGTTGGACATGGATCCCTTGTGACTGCGAAAGGGCTCGAGACTGGTGACACATTTGACCCCTCTCTCAGGATCAGCCTGATCATCTCCTACAATAACTGTCATAAATACAATCCAGTTGCCAACTGCCTGAATTTTGATGATGTGACCTTGGGGATACTGCAAAGGTTGTAACTGGGAAAATCAGTCATAAGCCACTTTTTTTCAATGCTATTGTAATGTTCACCAAATGAATAGTTGTAAGTTGAGGACTACCTGTAATGGAATATACATTATTTATAAGCAATGTGCTATCTTTATTTCATCTTGGAATATTTTAAATGATTTTATACAAAAGGAAGATGACTCAATTATACTTTATTAAAATATTTTACTTGTAGCCTATTGCTTTTGCCTTTAACTATAGGTGTGGAAATGTGAATTTTTGGCATATTATTTGCATATGTGTGTTAGAGCATAGATCTAAATATATGGACTTCACTGCTTATAGTCAGTATTTAATATCTGCAATGTTTCATTGCATCAGCAGGAGGAGCTCTTCTGACAGTGTATGAAGTTGCTCTCTTATCAGGAGAATATGTACTGTACGTTGGACAACTTTGCTTTCCATATTTAGCTCCTAGAAGTGAAGTGAATCTCAGGCTGATAGTCCCTGCTATCTTTCAGTGCACAGAAGTTGAATGAAGGATTGCAGAATTTTGTATCGATACAGGAAGCCCCTTTCTCCAACCCAGAAAAAGAGAAGGGAGTTTTGGGATCAGTAGTCATTTCATTCTTTTTCAAGTTGATCACCAAATCACACATAGGAAGTTCTCATTTGGGAGTTCTGTAATCATCCTTAGAGAAACATTGCTTCTTGTGGTGGGGAAAATAATGGAAGATGAAATGTCAGTGAATATTGTAATTGTGGCGTAACGATGTAAAGGAAGTAGAGTATGTTAGGAAGATGAGCAAGAGGTAATAAGAATAACAGAATAACAGAGTTGGAAGGGAGCTTGGAGGTCTTCTAATCCAACCCCCTTATACCATTTCAGACCAATGGTTGTCCAATCTCTTCTTAAAAACCTCCAGTGATGGAGCACCCACAACTTCTGAAGGCAAGCCATTGCACTGATTAATTGTTCTAACTTGTTCTAACTCTAATTTCTCTTAGTTTTAGGTTGGATCTCTCTTTGATTAGTTTCCACCCATTGCTTCCTGTACTACCTTCAGGTGCTTTGGAGAATAAGTTGATCTTCTCTTCTTTGTAGCAGCCCCTTGGATCAAGCAGATCTAAGGGGCTGCTTGGATCAGGCCCCGCAGCCTTTTCAGAACCATGGCGTACAAGTATCGGGCGAGCAATGTGTGTGCACAGTTCCATTTATGTGAATGGCAGACACACAAGTTCATTCGGAAAGCTTTATTTGTGTGAGCTTTGCGTGTGAGCATGCACACCTGCCACTCACATGGAACTATCCCCTCTTCTCCCCTGCTGGGCTACCAAGCCGGAAAGGTTGTGGACCACTGCCTTAGATAGTGGAACACTTGCTATCATATCACCCCTAGTCCTTCTTTTCATTAAACTACTAGACAAACCCGCTTCCTACAACCATTCTTCATATGTTTTAGTCTCTAGGCCCCTAATCATTTTTGTTGCTCTTCTCTGCACTCTTTCTAGAGTCTTAACATCTTTTGACAATTCAGCTTTGTTTAGTCACTTTTAGGTAATATTGGAAAACTTGTGGAAAATGCCAACAAAAAGTTTTTTACATAATATAATCTCTGGCTTTCTGCTTTCTGCATATATGTTCCTGAGTATTATGATCCTCCATAGAGATCTGTCTTTGAATCTTCTTTGTCCTGAAATCAAATAGGTTCCTGTCCATTGATTTTCACCTAGCATCAATATTAACATTTTTTTAATTGCCCAATGTAAAGCTGAGTCATTGTGAATTTTATCAACACTACTGACTGCTGAATTGATTTGGTACTTCTGCTTTGCTGAATTTATTTTTAATAATATTTTTAAGGATATGTTGTTCCCTGCGCTTTGACTAAAAGGTGGTTTATGCATTTTCTTCTTTTTAAAAGAAAATTGGACAGAAGGAATTTGATCCTTAGGTTTCTCAAAAGCCTTTGGCAGCCATTGAATAGGAGCAGGAAGGAAAGAATCCAGAGTAAATGAACCACCAATTAAATAATCCAGAAATAAGGCCAATGGAACTCAATTGAACTTCCCTCTGGATAAATGCATGTAGAATTGTTAGGGGGTTCATAGATGACTTTGCCATATCTGGCCTGAGTGTGGAGCAAAGTCCATGAAAATGGTTGCCGTGTTTATGAATTATATTCTCTTGGTGGCTGTACTACATGGTTTTAATTGTTTTTAATGTTTAGTATTGTCTGCATGGTTGTTTTATTCTGTGTTTTTGGTACTGTTTATATTTTAATTATAAGCCACAAAGTATGTTAGTAATTCAGATGAAATTATCACAGTATTTGAAGTGGCAAACCATTTCTGAAAATACTTGCCAAGAAAACTGCAGGAATTTATCTAGGTAGACTCCAGGAGTTAACATTGATTAGAAGGCACATACACACAAAAGTTCTCACAAGTATGCAAAGTACGGATTATATATCCTTGATATACTACTATTTAGCTAAACCACTGCAGAAGTATATAATAATATGTATATTTAAAGTCAATCAATGCATATTGAGATCAACTGGATTACTTTCTAGGAATTGCGTAAGTACACAGTTCTAAATATTGTTTAGATTTTCTGCCTATATTCAGAAAAGGAACGGAAACTAATTTATCATCTCAAATTATTAGAGAGCTTTAGGCTAACAATGTGCATGCTCTTTCCTTGAGGAATATTCTTCACCTCAATTTATTAATAATTCTATTGCTTTTCTTTCACCTTTAACCAATATTCAAAATGGTAAGATTTGTGTCAAAAGAAATTAAACATTTTTAACAGTGAAATCCTCACAAGGAGGTTAAATGTGATGTAGTTCAGCTCAAAATGCTGGACTCAGCTGAGCCAAGACAATACCTTTCAAAAACAGAGCTAGATTTGAGGAAGAAAAATTAATCCCTATTTCTCATTTAGGACAGAACAAAGAATCAATACTTGGGATGAAAGTTTTTTTTCCCTTTTTGCCTTGGGGTGAAATGCTAAAGTGATGGAAAAAACCTTTATTATAAATGAACTACTGCATACAAAAATGCTACAGTTCATAAATGAAAGAATATTTCACCAGTCAATGTTTGCTCATTGTGTCCAATACTGTTTTCTTCATTCTGCCCATCTCCCTGCTTTACATATATTTCATAATTGGTAATAGATGGCCTAAACAATAATGAAATCATAGATAAAAAAATATCAAATTGGGCAATCAGGACTACATTATTTACACTGCAAGTGGTTAGAGACAAGAGTTCATAATTTTGAATGTTTCTCCATGCAAACACAATCAGCACCGTGCATATATTACATCAGGAAAAACTATTTGTTTATGCTCAACTCAACAGTGAGAATTAGTTGGATCTTGGATTGCCCTTGTGCTATTGGAAGGATCCTTGTGGTTACAGAAAGGACTGAGATCCAGTAAAGGCTCCCACTGGACAAGAGAGGAAGACAACTTTTACCATGCAATTGTGGTGAATATCTTTCACCATTTCCTCAAATAATACATAATGCTTTTTTTTTCAAATGATGGAAAAATCATTAAAAATACTTTCCCTTCAGATGTATTCCTTGATGTCCTATTTCTGGTATAGATGTACAATAAGTATGGTTTAGAGTTTAGCATGAATAGATCTAGGGAATCTTGGGGTTGGATCAAGGAGGTTCAAGACTAGAGCAGGAACTGAACCACTAAGAAAAGAAGAATATCCATGAGTTCTATGAAGTTATTAAATAATCCAAGTTCAGAGTTCCAGATTCTGTTCTTTCCTGGTCCTCATGATCACTGCTTGAAATTCTATCTCTTCCTGGGTAGAATCTTCCTTCCATTTCTTTAGTTTCTTCAGTGATTCTGTCTTTCTTATCAAGCCCATTCCTTTGTTTTGAAGCAGGAACCAGACAGAACTCGAGACAGCATCAGAAGAGTTATTAAGGAGCGCTAATAATACTTCAAATTACTTTCAAATTATTTGGGATCCTGTAATATCTCAATTGGACTATAATCTTATGATTAAGACTGAGCTGACCCAAAATTCTGTAGATCAAGAACAAATGAAGATTGATAAGCTTTTAACAAGATTGAAGATCAGAGAATAAGAGAAAAGTGTGTACAGTTTGGATTCAATATTTATGTTGTTTAAAGCATTACCATAATTGAAACCTGATGCTTTACAGCGGAAGGAAGGAAGGAAGGAAGGAAGGAAGGAAGGAAGGAAGGAAGGAAGGAAGGAAGGAAGGAAGGAAGGAAGGGCAGGAGGAAGGAAATTTACAGTCTCATGAAACTCACAGTAATTTAGTAAGTTCCATTTGTTAGATGTAGTAAGCTAAATAAAACAGAACAGGAGGCTCTAATTTCAATCTCATTTGTATTTTTTATTTATTTGATTTCTATGGCCACTTAGAGTCACTTAAGTTTATGGCTGGCCTTACAAATCAAATCAAGTCATAAATAAATGCCAGACAAAACCCAGAGAGGTAAGCCTTCCAGAATTAGTCCAATCCTTTCATATTCCATTTAAAAAAGTGATATAGAATAGCCATTAAAATATATATAGTGTGAAAAATAAAATCTATGTTCTTCTTGATGTTTACAGCAATCCTCTGGTTCTATTTCAGAGTAAGGGAGGGGGGCAATTTTTGTTTTGCTAATTAACAAGGAATGCATGTTAGACATTAAACATGACACAAGAGATATGAATTATGCAGCAAAAGCAGAGTGTGCTGATTCACACAAAGCCCAAGGCACAATCGACAGACATTCTGTGAATATCTGTAATGAGTTTCAAGTACACCATTTCCTGATGGAGAGCAAGAAAACTTCCATCAATGCTAATTTACTCAGTTGTTAGCTTTTATGAATACTTTACATTTCTGGAGGAAAAAAAAGAAGAACCTTCAAAGTACGGATTGAACAAATTGCAAATATGGTAGGGGCCAATAGCAATACTATATATCTCCTCATAGACTCAAACATCCCCCGAGCCTCTTGCAGGGTATTTCTTCCAAAATGCTTTGGAGATTAATAAATTACGGGGAGGCGGGGGAGGGTTGATGATGACCCATGGTTCTTTCTTGTAGGGCTAACCTAGGATGTTTTACTACCTGAAATAGAATAATAACTGGCAAACTAGAAATGCTCCAAGAGAAGACAATTAGTGCTTCCCCACTACTATCCTCCATGAAGATCCTCCTGTGATGGAATATAGTAGGCTGGATTACCAGGAGAGAGGGCTGCATTCCAGAGGAATAAGGGGCAACTCAGTTTAGATAGTTTGTGTGAGAGAAAGAAGGTGAAGACAACTCCTCCTTAATAGTTTTCAGTGTATGTGGTACTGGTAGGTGCAGATACTAGAATGCTTCGGTTTTGCAAGGTTCTGTCTATAGATGTGGAACAATAAAGAACTCAGCTTGGAAGAATCACCACATGTTTTTTCTTGGTTTTGGGGCCTGACACCTCCTATGCAGTTCTCCCCAGTGGCAGCTGTGCTACATTCAGGCTCTGATTACCCAACCAGCTAGCTACCTTGCAAATATCAGTCAGAATCTGTCTCTTCTAGCCTAGCTACCTTCAAGCAGTGTATAGTTCAACTCTCAGATTTCACTAGCCAGCAAAGCTATAGCTGAATATTCTAGGAGCTAAAGTCCATACAGTCTCAGGAAGACTGATCTGAAGGGACCTGTAGAGGAAGAGGAGGCTCCCTCTCTCTGGAACATCATTCCCCCAGATATTAGAACGGCCCCCACTCTAATACTCTTCCGGAAGGTGCTGAAGAACTGATTCTGCCAGTGGGCCTGGGGAACCCAGAGTGGGATGGAGCCCATTAAATGGCTCGTGTGATTTGCTGTTGCTGGGACGGGAAGTGGGGTGTGTGTGTGATTTTATTATGATTTTATTATATTATACTATTTTAATTTATTTGATTCTTTTTATTAGTTTTATTGTTTTAAACATGTTTTTTTTTTCCTGTAAGCCGCCTTGAGTCACCATGGACGAATAGGCAGCAATATAAATTCAATAAACAAACAAACAAACAAGCAAAAACAAACAAACAAGACATTGTGAAATAGCTATGGCAGCTGCCTTTCCTACTGAATGCTGTACTTTACAAGATGAGGATCCCTCCAGAATAATGATGCAGAATGGTTGTCTAGATAGCAATTGAACTCTGGACAGCCATGAATCTTAGTTTGTAATGAAACAACTATTGTAGATAGCTGTCTGGAAAGGCTATGGGTAGGGTTGGGCCACAGTTCAATGCTTATGGAACCAGATTTCTTTCTCCAGTAAAATGGCATAATCTGTCCAAATGTAATGTACTATCTGCTTCTCTCTGCTCTGAGAAGGCCTTCATATATGACTACTGAACTATATTTTAAATAGATGTGAATTCTGTTTTTTAATATGTATAAAGTTTATTGTCATTGTACATATATACACAGTATACCGATACACATACATACATAATATACTGTGCGTTCTTAATTTTTCAATTAATGTTTATTTGCTATACAGTGATTATGTACTTTTATTGCTTTCTATACCACTTGAGTTTTTCTAAGAGGAAGGATAATGTATAATATTACTATTAGTATTATTACTAATAATCGGTACTAAAATATTTCTATTAATATTATTAACAATACAAACATATTACTAATGAAAATAAAGATGTTCTCCTGTGTATTTTGAGGGACAAGCTCTTCAGGTAGACATTTTAATCTTTGGCAGAATATATACAGTAGCAGAAGCTAATTACCATCAAACATTCAAGTTATCCTAGGATTTATTTCCTAGGAGAGAAATAATTTCAGATATGCCCAGAACATGTTATGCTCTAACTAAACGTGGTCACAGTTTCCTGATAACACAATCACCTTTACCAAAACATATCTTAAACAAGGTCAGATAAACCTATCATTTCACTTTGCAAAATACCACAACATGTTCACAGTTCAAGCTTCCCAATATTGCTCAGTTCAAATTCTAACATCTCCCTAGACATATAGATATTTCTTTTTGAGTATCAGGAAATGGTAGTAGGTCATAGTTGCAGGCTTAATTCTGAACTTTTGAACTCTCTGTGAGGTTGTTTGATGGGTTTGGTTATTGAAAACATGAAAAATTCTACTGATTCTCCAAAAAAAAACTGAGTTGCAACATTCAATTTAAGAGTCCTATTCATAAGTAATAAAACCGAAGATGTTTATGTTGCTCCATAACAGTTTATTTATATCTGAGTTGATTACAGATAACTCTCTCACCCTACTTCTAAATTATTCTCAGTAAATCAACTCTGCTGAAATTAATTTGTACCATCTTCACATTGACAACATGATTTTCAGTTACTTGTCCATAATGATAAACTAGGATGAAACCCTATAAAGCCCCCACCTGCAATGTTAGTTAACAGCTTACTCAAGGGTTACACACCACTGCAGATCAACTATCAAGCTCAATATGAAACACAACTGTCTTTCAGGTATTGTGGAAAGTCAAGGATACCATTACGGATCATCAGTCAAACACCGTCAGAGATCAATTTTCCAAATATTGCAGCTGAAATCAAATGTATTTGTGTGTTGAACTCTCTGTGAATATTTGGGAAAATATTTTTATTACAGGTAGTCCTCGATTTACAACAGTTTGTTTAGTGACCATTTAAAGTTACAACAGCACTGAAAAAAGTGACTTAGGACAGCTTTTCATAGTTAAGACCTTTCCAGTATCCTCATGATCATGTGATCAAAATTCAGACACTTGGCAACTGGTTCCTATTTATGATTGTTGCTATGTCCCAAGATCCTGTGGTTACCTTTTGCAACCGTCTGACAAGCAAAGTCAATGGGGAAGCCAGGTTCACCTAGCAAACGGATTACTAATTTATCAACTGCAGTGATTCACTTACCAATTGACGCAAGATAGTTTGTATTGTGGGATGGGGATAGGGATGCTGCAATGGTTGTAAATGTGAAAAACGGTCATGTCACTTTTTCAGTGACGTTGTAACTTTGAACAGTCCCTAAATGAACTATTGTAAGTTGAGGACTAGCTGTATCTTTCCCCTCTTTTTCACTAATTGAGTTTTGAAAGACCCACAAGCTTTTGTTCCCACTACATAAATGTTATGAAATAATTCACCTGCATTATTTTCATCCCCGTGTTTCAATCAAGTTGAATAGATGCCAACTTAATCTACTGAAATCTTGAGAATCCCAGTATGTTATGAGTGCTTCTTGGATGTATCCGTCCCTTCATGCTGGAAGACAGTGGTCTTTAAAGTGCAAATGTTTAGCACATATTCAGTATCTCATTAAGATAAGAACAAAGCAAACCACACACCGGCAAGCAGAAATGGAAACAAGCATAATTTCCTAAGCATAATAATTAATGGAGCAAACATTCAGAATAGAGCTGACTTGCAAAATGTGTTTGCGTCCACTCTTTTCTCTTGCTTGCTAGATTTGGCTGGCGGGTCACATTAATGGACAGATGGATTTAACAACACATCTCATTTTGTAAATTAAAACACTGTAGTACAGTCAGCCACACTAGCAAATAGATATCAATTGTATTTTAATTATTTCATTTCTCTGGCTGCTCAAGGTAGAACAAATGGGGGAAACTATGTCAACATAATATGTCTGGCCTCACAAGCCATCTCTATTTAGCCTCAGTGACAAGGTAGCTGAATAATGTTATCCTTATCATTTTAATGTGGAATAAGTAAAGATCAGTGTTTGATATTTGTTTGCAGGTTTCTGCATGTTTCTCTTCCAACGACATTTCGATTACTGTCTGCCAAACAGCAAAAACAACCAGTTTTTGCTTAGCATTGTGATAAGGTGGGATTACATGATAGGAAACTGGGGATTACCATGTTTTCCCAAAAATAAGACCCTGTCTTATATTTTTTTAAAACCCTGAAATAAGTGCTTGGCCTTATTGCCATGCACTGAAAAGCCTGATTGGGCTTATTATCAGGGGATGTCTTATTTTGGGGGAAACAGGGTAGAGATCTGGCACCCTTCTTTCATCACAAGATGTTAAATGAGGATCTGGTCAATTATATTTACATCAAAATAAGCCACCTTTCAAATGGTAGCCTGCTAGCATGGTGGTGCTCTACGATAATGGGCTGCCACATTGTTATGAACACATGACTAGTATTATCTGGGAAAGTAGTATCTGTGGTGGCAAAGTGGTTGGAAGGCAGTATTGCAGGCTAACTCTGCCCACAGCCAAGAGTTCGATCCTGCCTGGCTCAAAATTGACTCGGCCTTCCATCCTTCTGAGGTCAGTAAAATGAAGACCCAGATTGTTGGGGGCAATATGCTGATTTTGTAAACTGCTTAGTGAGGACTGTAAAGCACTGTGAAGCAGTATATAAGTCTAAGCATTATTGCTATCCCTCCCAAACTAGAAATAGACTGATAGGCTGGTGGTACAATAAAAGGTACAAGACAAAAAGCAAACTCCAGCTGAAGACTCTCCCATTTCACCATGTGCCCAGATATTCTTTTTTTTTTTTTTTTGATATAGCACTGCAAAGATCAATACCAGGATTGTTTTATAGATTAATGGCCACTCTGGCTATAACTGCATCCAACCACAGCAAGGATGGAAAATATCCTTCATAGAAATCAAGCTGTCAGTTGTTTGCGATGGTCATGCTGCAGCTGCTGCAAGGAAGAAGGAATGATACCTTTCCTGAATAATGCTTCCAGAATGGTTGCAGTGGAAGCCATCTGTAAAAATTCTTGTAATTTCTCAGTAGGATTTCTGAGAGAAAAACTAAAGGTGCTCACAGGAATGGAAGTGCTATCAAAAGCACTGTGTGAAAGGCCAAGCAGTGGATGAATATTGAATAAATGGAGCACACAAGAGACTCCCCCCACAAGTGAAAAACTATAAAGCCAGCCCCCTGTCAGTAGAAGCAGTGAGCAACTCCAGTAATAGAAATTCTTTCCTAGTCAAATCAACTTTCCATGCAAAGAACTAGCTATATTAGAAGTCTTGGGGTTTTTCGAATGAATAAACAAATGAATCAGAGGGGGGTTTCAGCAGGTTCTGACCAGTTCTGGAGAACCGGTAGCAGAAATTTTGAGTAGTTCGGAGAACTGGTAGTAAAACTGGCCCCGCCCCCATCTATTCTCTGCCTCCAGAGTCCCAGCTGATCAGGAGGAAATGGTGTTTTTGCAGTAACCTTTTCCTGGAGTGGGGTGGGAATGGAGATTTTACAGTATCCTTCCCCTGCCAAGCCCACCAAGCCATGCCCACCAAGCAATGCCACACCCACCAAGCCATGCCCACAGAACCGGTAGTCAAAAAATTTGAAACCCACCACTGGAATGAATGAATGAATGGTCCAGCATTTGCTTTCCAACAAGAGTGCTGAAGCTGTGCTTTGGAGAAACCTGGAGCTGCTTTAGAACCATAGTAAATGTGTTAATAAGGATTTTGCACAAGACCAGTTCAGAAAATGTTAGCCAGGCAAGTGTTGTCATTAAGGATAGTCCTCGACTTACAACAATTCACTTAGTGACCGTTCGAAGTTACAATGGCACTGAAAAAAGTGACTTATAACCATTTTTCACACTTATGACCATTGCAGTATCCCTATGGTCACATGATTTACGTCCAGATGCTTGACAACTGACTCATATTTATGATGGCTGCAGTGTCCCAGAGTCATGTGATCCCCTTTTGTGAACTTCTGACAAGCAAAGTCCACGGGAAAAGCCAGATTCACTTAACCGTGATACTAACTTAAGAGTGCAGTGATTCACTGAACAAATGTGGTGAGAAAAGTCGTAAAATGGGACAAAACTCACTTAACAACATACATTTTGGGTTCAATTATGGCCGTAAGTTGAGGACTATCTCATATTAACATAAACCAAAGGGACTATCCAGGAAAAAGCTCCAAGCACATCATCCAGGACAATCATTATCAATATGCCAAGTTCTGGATAACAAGAAAGTAGAAAAACCAATGGTTTAATATACTATAGGTAGCCCTCACTTAACAACTGGTCCACTTAGGGACCATTTGAAGTTAAAATTGACCCATCAAAAGCTACTTACTCCCTGGTTCTGGAATTCCAATGACGGCATCCCTTATGGCCACATGATTACATTTCGGCCACTTGGCAACTCACTTACTTTTATGGCCTGTTGCATCATGCTGCCATCATATGATCACTATTTACAATGTAATTTGCCTGTTTCTGTTTTTTTCAGCCTGTTCGTGGCAAAAAAAAAACCCCAAAGGAATGAATGGATTCAGTTTATGACTGCTACATTTGCTTTAGAACCACTGTAAAAAAAAGGTCATAAGATTGGGTTGGTCACGTGAGTGCCTCAGCGTAACATTGTCATGACTTACAATGGAAAATCCAGGCTCCATTATGTCATAAATTGAGGACTATCTATCTCTACACCCCCTTCCACTTCTATTCTTGCTTGGCACTGATCACATGTCAATACATATAAGTTCATATTATTTCAGCGTACTTGCCCTGTTTTATCCTTGATAGGGAATGGTGGGTGAAAGCAAGACCTATATAAAAAGCAATTAAAGCTTGCATTAACCGTTGATGTAGTAATCTCTTTGCAAGGAATGATGATAGATTATCAAGCTATTGAAGTGACATATCAGAGATTTTCCTTTCTGGGCTAAACATCTGCCCCATTATCATCTCATGAGATTTTGAATTCTAGTGAAATAAGAGAAGGCTTTGCAAATCAGCAAAATGGACTGACGTTACACATTACAAATAGCCACAATATCTTTTCTTGCAAGCTGCATCTACGATCAGTGTTTCTCCACCTTAGCGACGTTAAGATGTAAGAACTTCAATTCCCAGTATTCTGCAGCCAACATCTCGGGAGGGGAATTATAATTATTACATAATAATTTTGTTTCTCTTTTTAGACCAGTGCTTCTCTACCTCAGGAACTTGAAAATAAAAAGTTGAACTTCAGAATTCTCATCCAACATGCTGGCTGCTGGGAGTTGAAATTCACATACATTAAAGTTGCTAAGATTGAGAAACACAGGTCTAAAAAGAGAATTTATAATTTGTTCCTATCCTAACAGAGTTCAGAATAACAGTTAAATCACATGAATGAGATGCTCTCTCTCTCTCTCTCTCTCTCTCTCTCTCTCTCACACACACACACACACACACACACACACACACACACACACACACTGAAGATATGGAGAAAGCAATGACTTGTGATCAATAGCCTATAAAAGAGCGAGCACAGTGCTATGAAGCATCAGATGTGCTGCCTTTCATGGCAATAGAATCACCAGCCTGCTGAGCCATTGAGGTAAATCGGATACAGCCAACTGCCTGATAGAGAAGGAAGGACAACCTGACAGATTCTGAACTGTAAGGCAAATGAAAAAGGGAAACATCAGCAAAAGAAAAATAAGGCCAGGACCCAATGAGCCATAGATTAAGTACTGCAGACTGAAGGGTTATCTGGGCAGGTCTTTCCTCTGCTGATATTTTGTTTTGTTTTATCTTATTTTATTTTTTATATTTCATTTTATTATTTTATATTTTATTATTTTATTTTACTTTTGTTATTTTACTTTTAAAAATAATTTAAAGCATATCTGATGGCTCAGTGGCTAAGACACTGAGCTTGCCTATCATAATGGTCGGCAATTCGAATCCCTCATATAGGTCTCCTGCATGAGCAGGGAGGGTTGGATTAGATGACCTCCAAGGTCCCTTCCAACTCTGTTACTGTTACTGATACTCCTTCCTCCTATTTTCCCACAACAACAACCCCGTGAGGTGGGCTGGACTGAGAGAAAGTAACTGGCCCAAAGTCACCTGGCTGGCTTTTATGCCTAAGAGAGGATTAGAACTCACAATTTCCTGGTTTCTATCTGGTGTCTTAATCACTAAGCCACACTGGCTAAATAAGTCACTGATATGCCTAAAGGATTTTTGGCTGGAAACATAGATCTCTGCAATTGTTTTCTAAGTTACTCTCTTAATGCTAATCTGTCTTTGAACATGCAGATTGTGCAAATAGCTGGAAAAAGTATACAAGTTAAAATATGCAATATTCTTTTTCAGTTTTTCCTCCCGGTAACAAGAATTAAAAAGCTATTGTTTATTCGTGTCAGAAGCCTCACAATTAAAATAAGACATACTAAAAGTCTTTGTATTGAATGAGAAACCAGCCAGCTACATGCCACTTGTAGATTGAAATCTTTTCCTATCTCAAGAATATGGAATTGAAAACAAGACAACACAAAGACACGATCTGTTTCCCCCCCACCCCTGTTATTTAAGATTTGAGCCCTGAAATGGTCAAAATAAGGGCTATATTAGGTAAAGATGCAAGTGATTTAAATCAAATAAAGTGGCAAATGATTGTCATCATTTTTTCAAATACAGGTAGTCCTCAACTTACAATCATTTGTTTAGTGACCGATCGAAGTTACAATGGCCCTGAAGGTCTTTCACACTTATGACTGTTGCAGCATCCCCTTGGTCATGTGATCAGCTTTTGCGAACTTCAAAGTTAATGGGGGACCCAGATTCACTTAACGACTGTTTAACAACTGCAGTGATTCACTTTGCAACTGTGGCAAGAAAGGTTGTAACATGGGACAAAATTCCTGAACAACTATCTTGCTTGGCAATGAAAATTTTAGGCTCAGTTGTGGTTATAAATTGAGGACTCCCTATATATTATTTTTCCCTTAACGTATATATGTATCTATTTTCCCTTAACGTATATATGTTAATCTCTTTCTTGATATTCTGGTCCCATTTGCTTTGTTGCAATTTACAGCAGAACCAGTGGTGGGTTGCCCCCGGTTCGCACCAGTTCTATAGAACTGGTAGTAAAACTGGCGGGAGGCTCCGCCCACCGACCCCGATGTCATCAGAACGCTTCAGCGCAGAAGAACGTGCATGCATGCAAGCGAAGCAAGCGCGTGTGCGCAGCCCTATTGCGAGCTGGTAGTAAAGGTAAGTAGAACCCACCCCTGAGCAGAACCCACCACTGTTGAATATATGAAGAGATTGTGAGAAACAAGTGAAATGGATCTAAAATGACTGGTTCTGTAGTTAGCCCAATGAATCAAAACTAGGATGCTAATTATTTGCTTTTTAAAAAAAAACAGTAAGGACAAAGGGCTAGGCAATGAAAATAAACAGAATTATTTTAGTGAGGTATATATAAAAATAACTGGATATATATCCACAAACACACATACACAAACAGAGATACACATGCACACGTACATATACTCCAATGTATATACATGCATACATTTATATATTTTAATTTGGCAAAATTAGCATGAGTATAGGTTCATAAAATCAAATGGTTGAATTACAGAGATGGGAGGCACTACAAGAACCCTCAGTTAACACCAATTCATTCATGATTAAGATGTGATAGTTCAGCATCTTCTTGAAATCTCCAGAAATGGAGAATTTACAGCTGTTTCATAGACATACAGGTAGTCCTTGACTTATGACCATTTGTTTAATGAACTTTTGAGTTATGACCAGTCCTCACACTTACAATTGTCTCAGCATTCCTGGGGCTCCATGATAAAAATTCAGGCACTTGGCAATCGGTATATATTTATGATGGTTGAAGCATCCCAGGATCACATGATTCATGACTTTCCCAGGGGGCTTCCGATAAGGAAAATCAATGGGGAAATCAGGATTTGTTTAACCACCCCATAACTTGGCAAAAATGGTTGTAAAATTGGCTCCAGCTCACTTAATAACCATGTTGCTTAGTGACAGAAGTTCTGATCCCAATTGTGGATATAAGTTGAGAACCACTTTTATGTATATGTTTGATGAGGTTTTGAAAAAAATCAAATCACTGCTTTTCTATCTCGTACATATATGAGGTCTTCCCATATCGGTGATATGTGATCTAAAGATTCCTTCTGCGCCTCTGCTATTTTCCGCTGACACTCGGAAGGAAACTGATGCATTCAAACAAATAGAAGTGGATAGAAAATCCATTAAATGCTTGAGGGTATAGATAGTTATGATACAGTTTGTGGATGGCTCAGGACATTTTTGCACAGTTAGCAGGCACCTCTGAAACCACAACAATATCATCTTTCATTATTTAAATTCATTTTTTAAAAAGGTCTCAAGGTTGCACTAGAAGAACCAAGGCATCTAGTAAGAATAAGCCATATAATGGCCTAAGCATTTTTTTTTTCTTTTTCACTGCTACACATTTCTTATGCATCCCTTAAGATGGAAGATCCTTAGTGGCCAACTTCACGGCAAGATTGGCAACATCCTGTGCTGATGTGTATTGGAGATTTTGATGGAACATATGACATGTGGCAAGAATTGTTGAAGGCTGTAGGTCATGTTTATATCATTCACCATTCATGCCAATATAAAATATATAGATAAAGGCTTTTAGACGTGATTGTTAAAGTGTGGAGATGCTCAGTCTTTACAGCAATGAGAAATATACATCTCCAGGTGCAAGCAGTTGCAAAATACTGTGTTTCCCTGAAAATAAGACCCTGTCTTATATTTTTTTGAACCTTGAAATAAGAATTTGGCCTTTTTTTCAGGGAGGTCTTATTATTTTGGGGCATGTGGAGCAAGATGGGGCTCCTCTTGCAATCTTATCTGATTTCTAGCTCTGTCCCCCTAATCCTAGCCAAACAGAGGAAATGGTGGGGACTGGCTGCACATGTGTTTAAATAATTTCAGGGAGGGCTTACTTTCAGGAGAGGTTTATTTTAGCGCATGCGCTCAAAAGCCCGATTGGGCTTATTATCAGGGGATGTATTATATCCAGGGAAACAGGGTAGAAGTAGAGTGTATTCTGCCCTGTAATTTCTTGAATGTTTTCTCCACCCTCAAAAACTAAACTAAAATTTTAAAAAATCAGCTTTGGCTTTTCTGTTTTAATTTCTTGGCATTTTACAATCTCATTACTTTGGTTTTGGGTTTGCTGTGCTTTACCAGATGATCACTGAGTTTTCTTTGCTTCTAGTTATAAATCTTTTCATAACCTTGTGAATTCCCTAGTGGGCTTTATTCCTAGTTAGGAAAAAAATTATAGGAGGACTATCTTGGACAAGCAATCACATGTACAGCATTAAGAATTTCAGTGAACTGTTCCACTCCTTTTTTAAAAAAACATATTGAAATTTTACTATTTTCCAGTCAAATTATAAATAATATGTCAATATGGTATTTATAATTGTATTATACTGGTTTTTATCTTATTTTAAATATTGTTTGCCACCCAGAGTCATGTATTTGACATGGATGGCCATATAACAGGAATGAATGAATGAATGAATGGTCATAATAAAGGGAATTTGGTCAAAAAATATGAAGTAGGAATTTTCAGCATAACAGTAGTAAAGTATAACTTTGGGGTGAGTTCCTTGAAGTTATGCTACCATTAGAGATGATTAGAAATAGTAGTGAGGACTTGCCCAATATATCTACTTTTCCAATAGTTGCAGCTTTCTGTCATAATCTACTAAGACCTAAATCAAGGCTACACAGCTGTTTTGAACTGTAAGCATCTTATATTGCATATGCCAAGTGAATTTTAAAATTTATACAGAAACTAATTTTCCATAAATGACTAAATTTAAAACCTACATTTAGTAATATGATGCTTCAAACGTATTAGTTTACATAAACAACAGTCAGTGAGAGGTTTTGGGGAACCTGGATGTTATCTGTGGTTGGCCCTTGTCCTTGGATGATCAAAACACTGTCTTAAATAGCGTGGATTACATTCTTGAACCCCAGTAATCGTTACTTCTTTCCCTAAAATAGGTTTTTCTTTTGGAATTTTCCTGGTCAGTTTGGTAGTGTATATAAAATATAGAAAACACCGTCCAACAGATATGCATTGTTAGCTTAAACACATTTAAATGCAGACCAGCTTGGTGATTCTCTCCTTCCCCCTCAACCAGGCCCTAGATGACAATTGTCCATGTTGTTTTAGGGTATCATAGATGGTACAGAATGTCAAGTTGTCTCACCCTTTGCTGCTAGAAATTGTTGTAACTTAATGATTATGCTGAAGACATCAAAGCTTCCTTGGGATAACAATTTAGAGGAGTGAGGTCAGATTTGCAAAAGAGCTCAGTGCCAGGCATTCTAGTGGGACCAGCACTCAGCAGCTCCCGCATTACCAATTATGGTCGGATGTTCAAGGGTTCAAAAAACATAAAAACAAACCTTCCATCAGATTTCTCAACCTGGAGATTTGCATTATGTCTCAATCAAGGGAAAAGCCACGGTGCAACATGATTTGTAATTTCCAAGTTTGTCTACAATAATAGATCAAGTAAACAAAATGGATTGGATCCAAAACAATTTCTATTCCATCTTTTGCAAGCAGAAGGCTTTTCCTGATCTTTGGATGAGAAAAGAAAATTAGAAGCAAGTATTTAACAACACATTACTGAGAGGTTTAGGCAGGATTTTTACTCATCATGCATTCTATTGTACGTATGATATATTGTCACAGAAAGGTTACATAAGGAAGCAGGTAAGGGCAACCAAGGCAAACTAAGTTACCTCTAGTATCTTTAAAGTTTACAACCCATGCATTGTCCATCTGGATCAAAATATATAAGTGTGTATGTGTGTGTGTCTTTGTGTATGTGTGTGTGTGTGTTTTATAGAATGAGAGAATGACAGCAGAGACTTGGATAAATAAAAATGCCTTTCTGACATTCATGTTGGGTTGAATAGCCCACAAGTTAGTGTCTTGGCAAGAAATAACAGTCTTGGAATGTTCTTCATTTCAGACAGATCAGTAAATTAAAGTATCATAAGTTAACTCATTGTGATGTCTTTCACCTGCTCGTCCCTTAGAAATGTAGCATTTTTGATACATAATCATTATGATCCATAGCTGTATTGACAAGGGATAGTGGAGTAGGAGGCTTCAGCTCCAAATATAATTTTCATCATTTTACGTGAGAACTTCCTTGGTCCCCTCTTTTTTATTGGATGCTGCTTGTAGGCAGGATCCTAATACGGTCAGAGATGTATCTCAGCATAATAGGTATCTATATGTCCTAGCAACATAGCAACATAGAATTGTTGTTATCAGCTGCTAGCCAACAGAATTATAGCTAAATCTTCCTCTAATTCAATTTTACTCCTGTTTCTTGGCAGCAATATGGAAATGATTTTTGCAGGAGTTTCCATCCACATAATGAAAGCTGGATGTGTGATTTTGGCCCAGTACTCTCATAGACCAAACCTTATCACAAGATTCTTCTTGTGGGGAATATAGGAGGAGGGAGAATTATTAAGTACTGGTATATTCACTGCTTTGAGTTGATCATAAAAATAACAAAGACGGGGAATGAATGAATGAATGAATGAATGAATGAATGAATGAATGAATGAATGAATATCCAATGTATCTGTTCCACAAAGGTTTCATTCACCTTTCTGAATCTAGCCTGATATGAGCTCTTACTTTTCAGTTTTTGTTTCACTCTCAGCTTTTACTATTCAACATTTTAGTTAACCCCATCTAAGCATAAAAGCAAAAGCAAACTCTGGGAAAGCATAGAAGCAAATATCTTAACTCACATGCATAGGAGTCTTGGAAATCAAATCAAATCAAACCTTTATTGTCAATGCACAATGCACAACATGTGTACAATGAGATTGAACAAGCCACCCTTGGTGCGCCCCTCCCCAAAATACAGAATACATCTCAATAACTCAAAATAAAAGAAAAATAAATCCCTAAACCCAAAAAACTAATAACTAGCACACATTCCCATATACATATAAAATTACAGATGCAATCCCTCTTTACTATAAACCTAAGAACATTGGGTTGGATATCTTGCTCAAGGAATCTGGTTGAGTTTCTGGAAGTTTTAAACTCAGAAGAAAGCATCAATTGGTTTTTAAGACAAAAGAGATTTAAGCAGAAAGTCCTTTTTGCTCATATATTTGATTTGTTAGTGGAGCAGTTCCATTGTACGTTTTGGAACATACGTGCAGCTTCAGGTGAGTATTTTCTGTTATCATGGTAGCTTGTTAGATATAAGTATGAGAAATTTTGTGTCAGAAGAATCAGAATTTCCATGTTATTAAATTTAATAATATAGCTATTTTGGAAATAATAGCACAATTGTAATTGTGTTAAACATGACAATTGTGCTTGTGTAGTATTAAAGGGGGGTGGGTGGGTTTCCAGACTTTTATTTTTTTTCAAATTGGGTTCTTTAAATGGAGACATAATGAATAGCCTCTAGAAAAGGACACATTTAAAGACTTTCAATTTACTTCAGTAAATGAATATTCAACACTAAAGATAGATGCTTGGTTTTCTGTATGTAAGATTGAACAGAAAAAAAGTCAGATCACTTGCTGTTCATTGTAATTGACTTGTAAACTTTTCATAACAGAAATATTGACATTTGCAGTTTCATGAATTAAATTGCTGATGGGGATGGGAGTAATCCAAACATAATTTGCTTCCCTTATAAGCAAACATGAGGGGAAAGTTTAATTATTTATTTAAAGATTTTTTTTTAATCTCCATGTTTCAATTTAAAGGTATTTTTAAACCCTCAAGGCAGTTTAGAAATAATATTAAACTTATCGCAATGGCATTAAAGTAAACATAAAATACAGGCAGGATATGAGAACTAAATAAAAAGTAGAAGCAATAAACATAAAAAATACAGTATATTAGAAGTTTGGGGCTCATGTAAAATAGTTTTAACCAGAAATTAAAAAATTGGGCAGGATGTGAACAGTTTTGGAAAAACTGTTCTAGAAATTGGCTCTACTGTTAGAAGCGGTAACATCACTAGTGTGATTATCCTAGAGGGTGTCTGTGTGTTTGTGTGATTTTTATTAAAGATTTTTTTAAAAAGGTAAAAATTAATACAAAATACAATTTGAAATCAGGGAGACTCAGTTTTTCTTTTTCCTTTGCATTGTGTATCACCTTATATTTAACTCATGGGTATTTTTCCCCCGCCACACAAATCTACATATATCCTTCTGCCATTGTACATCAGTTGTCAAGGAAACAGGAACTGAAGAACTAAAGAAGCTTTTTGGATGAGAAGTGAAACATCTTCAAGGAAAAATAAAGGAAGTCCAGTTGCCTTTTGAAAAAAGCACTTTTGGGACAACCATGACTTGGATGACTGAGAATCTCCATAGACATTCTGAGGGAGAATATCACAGAGCCATGCAGAAACAATCCTTTTATTGTACATCCAATATGAATGGATGTAGTTATCTTACATAAATCTCCACTTGACAAAGTTATGCAGTCTTATTGGAACTTCTGACTTTTTCTATATGTTCAGGTGTTTTGGTTGAAGGAGAAATTTTAGGCTTGCTTCAAACTTTCTTAACATGAACAGCTGAGGAAAATTTAGCAATGTATGAAGGTCTCCTGTCTTCATTACACTTTAAATATCTTATCAAAATCTCTTCAAATTCCCTCCATCATTAGATCACTCAGGTATTTCATACTAGAAGGAGTTCTTGAATTTATTTAGCTGAAGAAATGCCCTAGGAAATACACCTACTCTTTACCAGTATAAATACAAGGCCCCTTCTTCTTCCGTGTCCTCCATCTTTTGGCAGTGCTGTCATTTCTACTGAAGTGTTGATGTGTTACTGAAGTGTTGATAGCTGAATGTGGGAAGATTTAAGAGTGATAAAAAGGAAATACTTATTTACACAACTCATATTTCAATGTTTTAAAAGTAGACCAATTCATGGGACATATGGAGATTGGTCTCAATAGCTCAGGCCCAATGGCAGAATACCCTAATTGTGAGTTGCTTGGAAGCAAGATGGTACAGGATATTGATTATGATTATTTCCCAGGTTCTTCTGGTTAACTGCATGCCAGAATGCTGAGTTGGAAAGCCTTGGGGACTGAACTTGGATTTTGGGGTTAGCTGAGACCAGAGAAAAGCAGAACTACATCTGCATTCAGTTCAACACAACCGTCAATGGCTGTTGGTTTATACTTCAACAAAAGGAAAGGGAGTTTATCATAATTGAAGATATTATAATAAATACATTAAGTTCAGAATGAAACCCATTGCATAAACACACACACATGCGTCTTTTTGCTTTATTATTTTTCATCTGTAACAAAATATCAAATTGGACAATAGGCAGAATGTGTTACTTTTGTTGGAGAAGGTAGTTCATGAAGCTGTTACTCTCACAATCATTTGGTGAGATATTGATTCAGAATGGCTGATGCAGAGACTTGATTTTAAAGTGCTTTTTGTTTTATTTTTGTTTTAAATCCCTTTACCGGTTGCATTTATTTCATCCTTTCTCAGTTTAATTAGTCTGGACAGAGTATAATATACTTCAAAAGTTAGTCTTCCTCCATGCTTATTAAGGCAAACAACTCTTTAAGGGAAAGAAGAAAGCTTACGGGGAGATTAAAAAATAAAATAAAATAAAATCAGCTACCTTCCTGTTGTCTAAGAACACAATTTGGGGCAGAGGGAATGCTGAATTCTTGGTGGCCTTGTCACATGCAGGGCAAATTAAAATGCATTACAAGGGAATTTTGTTTATTGTGTTTTGAGATATGAAAGTGCTGCATGTCCACTTTTATTATGGATGTAAATTGATGTAAAGCTGCATGACTGACATCTAGTGGATGTTTGCCAGAGTTGCTGTTAACAATTATGGACTCTCACTTAAATAGTGGCTTTTAACAGCAGCAACAGCAACAGAAAAAAGACACTAAGACCCAGGAGTTAAATACTAAAATCAAAATTCTGCTACAGTATTTCTTATTTACAAAAATAGAATTGGTAGAGACTTTGACTGCACCCTCTCTCAATCCCATCCCCCCCCCTTACTGGGGCAGTGCAGGATGGATCATAGAATGATATGGATTTCCTCTAGGGTGTCAAACTCGCGTCATCATGACAGCATCATGTGACGTATCGTGACTTTCCCCCCCTTTGCTAAACCAGTGTGTGACGCATCCTGCCTGCAGGCTGCGAGTCTGACAGCCCTGCTCTAGGGACTCACTAGATTTTGAAGTCTGACACCCTGCAGATGCAAGAACTCCATTTCTAGAACATCCACGTCAGAGGGCCATCCAGCATCTGCTTAGAAATCCCTAACAAAGGACAATCCATCACTTTCCACTGCAGTCTGTTCCACCCAAGAAGCTTCTTAGGGTTAGCCTATTACCTAATTAAATGTATCATTTAATTTAGTTATGCTTACAGTTTTGGATGTTGCCTGTTGCAAATGCTATTGCTGGTTTAAATCACCAGTAAATCAATCTTAAAAAGACATAAATATAAATAAAACAGCAGCATTAAATCTCTGAAGTTCTAAAAGGATTAAATCAAAACTTAGAAGTACTAAGAAGGAAGCTTGCCTCAATTCCAGTGGCAACTTGTCCCACAATGAACCATCTTGCAGGATTGCCCCAAGAGTAGCAGTTTGCTGTAGTCCAATTCATGTGTTATTGACACCATGTCTCTATCCTCTAACTAAGGGTGCCATTAGTTGATCAACTGAAGCTAATTAATACCCTTCCCTTTCCCATTTTCATTGTCCAGCATGCAAGATGAATCTTATTCTTTAAAGGTAGTGAAAGGTATTCTTAAAAGAAGTGCCTCCCCCCAAACAGCAGCTCACTCGCTTCCTGGAATCTCACCCCTTTAATCAGCAAGAACTCCATCTTGTCCAAATTTGTCTTCAGTTTGTTCTCTTCCTGAATATACAAAGGCTCTGAAAACTTTCAAGCCTATGCCTACAAGACAGAAATATATCTGAATATGCATGTATGTATGTATGTATGTATGTATGTATGTATGTATGTACGTATGTATTTTATATGCCACTCAACTCCCTATCCAAACCGACTCTAAAAATAAAGAAAAAAGTAAAGATTTCCTGTCATGTCCTACTTTAGGAGGCCATGCTCCAGAGGTGGTATTCAGCAGATTCTGACCAGTTCTGGAGAACCGGTAGCGGAAATTTTGAGTAGTTCAGAAAACCGGTAATTACCACCTCTGACTGACCCTGCCCCCATCTATTCTCTGCCTCCCGAGTCCCAGCTGATCGGGAGGAAATGGAGATTTTACAGTATCCTTCCCCTGCCACGCCCACCAAGCCACGCCCACAGAACCGGTAGTAAAAATTTTTGAATCCCATCACTGATGCTCATCTACCTTTCTTAGCCAAGGGAGCCAGCATTGCCTGAAGACACTTCGATGGTTATATGGCCAGCACGACTAAACGCTGAGATTCACAGAGTGCTCTTACCTTCCCCACCAAAGTGGCACCTATTTATCTACTCCTATTTGCATGCTTTCGAACTGCTAGATGGTCTTGATTCTGGGCCGTCAGCTTTCTAGCTGACTAGCTCAGCAACAAGCTGAGCCATCTCAGCCCCCTTAAAGATGACTCTATTACTATTGTATTGATGGCATCATCTCTGTAATTGGTGGTAACTAGCTCCAAATCCACGCATGCTCCTTTCCATCAGCTTCATTTAGATACTGAGTCACTACCCCCTTCAACCGTTTCTCATAGGAACAGTTCTCCAGGAAGTCTGTGTAATTGCAAGACTCATATGACATTGGATTTCTTAAACTCTGGGTACAGTCTTACATATCAGCACTTTTCCTTCCACTCTGTGGTCTTGATCCTGATGTTCCCCCTGTGGCTGCTATTTAAAGTACAGAAATCAGACTTGTTAAGTGCTTACACATGTTTAACAGCATATCTAGTTTGGCCCTTAGCTCCATGAAATCAGCAGGGGCAAAACCTGTCAATTCTATTTTTCTTTTTATGGTAGTCTGAATAGCATCCCGCATTCCAAGCAAATTGCAGTTTCTCTGGTGTTAAAGTGTCACCAGGGAAACTGCAATTTTCTCAGGTAGCACTGGAAGCTAGTTGTCATGTGGGGCTGCATCCTGAGTTTCTACCTTCTTGCAAGGCCAATCGGGAATGGAGTTTTACCTGGCTCTCAAGTTCAGGTAGCAGTTGCTCAGTTGCCTGATTTATTAGAATCCTGTTGCCACTGGATAAATCCACTCACTAGTGTTTGGAAGAGAGAATAGCAATAGTACTTAGACTTATACACTTATAACTCTATATTTATATAGGCTTATATTCACAGTGCTTTACAGCCCTCTCCGAGAGGTTTAGAGAGTCAGCATATTGCCCCCAACAATCTGGGTTCTCATTTTACTGACTTCAGAAGGATGGAAGGCTGAGTCAACCTTGAGCAGGTCAGGATTCAACTCCAGGCAGTGAGCAGAATTTGCCTGCATTCTAATCACAGCGCCACCACAGCTCCAGATAAAAGATGACAACTAGTTTATCTGCATCCCCTCACATACTACTGTTGTGACCCAGGCCCAAGTAGGTATTATCAGACGCAAACAGTTCGAAATGAACAGATTTTATCAGAACAGCTGAGAATTAACTCATTCTCAGCATAGTCCATGTCAGATGTAAATGCCTTATTCTCTAATGTGTAAATAATGTATATATGGAACATCAGGGGTTAACTTATTCTTTGGACTTTAATGTATTCATAATTTACCACTCCCATTCCTGGCTCCACCCCTTGTATATATAAGGAGCCATCCTCCCCATTTTCATTGCTTCTATCTTGAATATTCAGCGAATATAGAATGCCTATTATGATTAAAGAGAAATATATTTAAATCTCTAACTTCTATTATCTTTATTGAGTCTGATCCTGAAAATATTGCAACAAGCTGGTAGCAGAGGATGGTTAATTGACTCAATAAGTAATTAAAAATGTCCAAGAAAGATAGGCCCAACACCAGGGCCTACAGCAAAGAAATAGAAACTGATCAAGAGACAATCAACGAATCCACTAATGCGATTTCGAGAGAATCCGAAGAATACACCACTGAAGAAGAAGAACTGATGAGTGAAAATAACGACCAGGAAGAAATCGAGATAGAAAATAACGAACTCAGGTCAGAGATATTAAAGATACTAAAAAGCCAAAAGAATGATGAAAGCCTCATCGCGGACCTCCAGGAGATGCTGAGAAACAGCGGAGCAGCGAGAGAGAAAAACGTCATTAAAGAAAAACCCAAAGACCAAAAAACTGTGAGTGAAATGACTACTGAGAAAATAGTTGTAAAAAAGAAAAGATGTGACATCGCGCGAAATTTTGAATGGCAGCCATCTTGGTTTCAACGAACTTCAAAAGAGAGTGAAGCAGAGCCAATCAAAACGCTCAGTTCAAAATTTCTGGCGCGAAAAACGCTATCAGACGAAGAAAGTGAAAAAGAAGTCACAAACTCTTCAGATGAACCAAAATCAGAAAGTGAAGACGATTTAACAAAGTCTCAAGTAAAGTCAGCAATGAAAACGCTTTTTGCTGCTTTTGGGCCAAGATTGAAAATTTCCAAGACATCAACAAAGAAGCAAGAAATCAAACCGACAACTCAAGACCTGCACGCTCCCATCCTGACTTCGAAAACGACGACACCCGAGCCCAGAGAGCCATGCCGATTCCGTCCTACACCGCAGACAGAATCGAGTGCCAGCGCACACAAGAGAAAGAGAAGAACCGTCGCCATCACCAAAACCCCAAAAACCGAGCCAGAGACCGACTCATCTGAAGAGGAGCGGATCGAGAGAGCTGAAATGGAGAGAACCTTCCACAACGGCGCCAAAGAAGAAATGAGCAACGCGCATGTGCAAAACTACGTAGACGGCCCCGAAAGACTTGAACTGGCCAGAGAACCGCGCAGACTCGTTACAAGCATCCCAATGCCGTTCTGTAATTTCCTGCACTTGAGAGACCACGGACTGCCTCAGGTTGTAAGTAATGGACAGAATAATGTAGGGAATTTACCCAGTGACTTCCCAAAACTTAGAGTTGATGGCATTAATTTACAAGAGTGGTACCAACAGCTTCAGGTTATTTTTATGAAAGAAAATTTACTATTCTTTATAACTAGTCCTCCAAGAAGACCTTGGACTTTAAAAATAGATTGTTTACATCATAGAGCATTTTTCATAATAATTTCTAGCGTGTCTCCTGCAATGTATCATAGCATCAAACCAAACCTAACTGTATCAGAAATAATTCAATGCATGTTTAATCTATTTCACAGCGATAGCGTAGCCACAACCACAAGAATGTCTAAGGATTTCTTTTCTTCTAGAGTGAAACCAGGGGTTTCTATAAGTGAGCATTTGATAAATCTAAACAAAATAAGAGCTGAGCTGCAATTGAGGGGGGAAGTGATTTCAGATCAAACAATGAAAAGTGTTATTATCAATTCACTTGATCCATCATGGGATAGCTTTATGTCACACTTAGATACCATTAATTTGGGATATTTATCAATAGAAAGTCTATCTAACAAATTGATAGCAGAAGACAATTCAAGAAAAAATCGTTTCAGTAACCAAACAGAACACAAATCTTTTAGGAAAGTAGTCTTCCAAGATAAATATAATGAGGCCTTTAGATGCCACAATTGTGGATCCAGGGAACACAGTAGAAGAGATTGTCACAAAGTCCCAAGAGAGAGACATAGACCAGAATATAGGAGCAAATACAATTACAGACAATCTTCCACAGATAGACACAAATATAGAAGTCCACCAAATTACAGAGAAAGTAGAGGGGGTAGAGAAAATTCAAAAGAGAGAAAATCTGGGTCACTAAATGGGCTAAATAAACAAGACAGCACCAGAACACAACAAGATGAGAACAATAATTGGCTTATTGATTCTGGTGCAACAAATCACACCACTAACAACAAAAGTATATTATCTTCATTTACAGAAGATAAGTTTGTGATAAAGGTAGCTAATCAAGAAAAGGTTCAAGTATTAGGCAGAGGAAATGTGAACTTGCCTGGTTTAGGGAAAATAGAGGGGGTATTATTAATCCCAGAAATACCTCACAACATACTGAGTGCTATAAAACTAAGCAGAGAATCTGACATCAATATAGTTTTCTCAAAGGGGAAAGCAACTATAGAAAAGAACAAAACAAATGTAGGCACTGTGATGATAAAAGGGGGTCTACCCTATCTGATAACCAAAGAAAGATGGTTACATAACATTGATTCAAATATGGAAGATTGTATTGAAGCAGATGATGAAAATGTCAGTAACAGTGACAATGATGAATGTAAAATAACTCATGATAACAAAAATACACACAATGAGAAGAAACCAAAAATAGGTAAACCAATTCATGATGAGTGTGCTCACATCTTACATAGGAAGTTAGGACATGCAAGCTTTCCTGTAGTAAAAAAAATGACTGAACACGCAGAAGGTGTCAAAATAAAAAATTGTGAAAATTATTTGGAATGCTCAGTATGTAAATCCACCAAACTAAAAACCAGTCCCAGACCAAAAAAATCTAACAGATCAACCAACAATATTTTTGATTTGGTACATATGGACTTAGTTGGTCCATTAACTCCATCAATTACCTATAGAAAACGTTACTTCCTAACAATAGTGGATGATTACAGTCGCTATGGTTTTGTTTACACATTAAAGCACAAGGATGAAACCTTTCAGAAATTTAAGGAATTCTACAAACGCATAGAAACACAACATAATATTAGAATAAAACAAATTATGACAGATAGGGGATGTGAATTCATGTCTAAAGAATTCTCCCAATGGTTAAAGGATAGAGGGATGCTACATTTCACGTCCAATCCATTTTCTGCATTTCAAAATGGGATTGCAGAGAGAAAGAATTCCACACTACAAACCATGATTAGATGCACATTAGAGGATGCTGGTTTAGGCAAACAATTTTGGTCAGAAGCCTTACATTATTCAAATTACACTCAAAATAGGACATGGTCCAGTATTGTGAATAAGACACCATATGAGGTGATGTACAATAGAAAACCCAAATTAGCACACATGCACATATTTGGAGTTACTGCAGACGTACACATACCTAAACAATTGAGGAGAAAGGGAGAAAACGTATCCAGGAGATTAAGATTCATGGGATACGAAACTGGAACCAAAGGGTACAGATTCATTGATAATAATAACAAATTTATAGTATCCAGAACAGCTGTGTTCCATGAGCAGGCCAATTGGTCTAAATTGCACCTTAATGAAATATTTCCTAATAAAAGCAAAGATAATATATCTTGCGAGGAAGGAACAACAGAAATTCAAAGTATTAACAAAAGTAAGAACAAAACCAAAACTTGGACAAATAGTCAGCATAAAATAAAGACAGACACATTAACAAAAAAGGAAGCTAGATTTTTGCATGACAACCATAGCAAACCTGAAAGAAATATTAGAAACAATAGAAACCAAATACCAAATAAATACAAAGATTACATAATGCATATGGATAGAGAACAAATAACACCTAATACATATGAGGAAGTATTGAAACTTCCCCGTGAAGAAAGAGAAAAATGGGAACTAGCTATGGAAAAAGAGATGGAAAGTTTACAAGGATTAAATGTATTCACACCTGCGATCGCACCTAAGGATAAAACAATTATAGGTACCAGGTGGATTTATAAAATTAAGAATTTAGAAGGAGGTAATACCTTATACAAGGCCAGACTAGTTGCACAAGGTTATGCACAAAAATATCCAGAAGACTATACTGACACATATTCACCAACAGTGAGAACAGAGAGTGTCAAAACAGCTCTTGTAGTAGCATCTGCACTCAATCTGGACGTGTTTCAATATGACATACAGACTGCATACTTACATGCAAAATTAGATAAGGAAATATATGTAAGAGCACCACACAGTCAATACACTAATAAGAACGAAATTTGGTTATTAAATAAGAGTCTGTATGGATTGAAGCAATCTGGAAAAAGATGGTACGATTGTTTGGTAAAAGTACTTAAAACCATGGATTTCAACGCCACCACTGCTGATAACTGTTTCTTTGTAAAAAAGAGTAATGATCATATTGAATTTGTATTAATTTATGTGGATGATATTTTATATATTGGAAAGCATAAAGAGAGCAGGGAAATCTTTGTAAATAAGTTAAACGAACACTTCTCATTGAAATCACTAGGTAGAGTGAACAAATACCTTGGTGTACAAATTAACAAAACAAAAAGGGGATTCAAACTTACTCAGAAAGATAAAATCATTGAACTCCTAAACAAATGTAACTTAAATAATGCCAAAACATGTGACACACCTATGCAAACTGATTTTCTCAGAAACATTGATGAATCTTCCCCTGAGTTTAAAGACAACACATTTTACAGATCAGTTATAGGTTCACTCCTTTATATATCCAATTGGACTAGGCCAGATATTGCATTACCTCTCAATTTATTGTCAAGATATGTTAGCAGACCAACCTTGTATCATTGGGAAGCTGTCAAAAGAATTTTAAGATATCTAAAAAGTACATTAGATTTTTGTTTAATATTGGAACCCAATAATGACAAAGAACCAAAAATTACTTGTTATGCTGATGCAGATTGGGCTGGTGATACATCATGCAGAAAGAGTACCTCTGGTTATGTTTTTCTATTGAACGATTGTCCAGTTTACTGGTATACTGGTAAACAAGAACTGGTAGCCACTTCTACCACAGAAGCGGAATATGTTTGCTTGTCTAAAGCTGCAAATAACCTTGTATGGTTCAATGATTTGATCACAGATATTTGGAAGAAACCTACTTTACCATTTATTATGCATGAAGACAATAAAGCGGCCATTGAAATATCTAGATCCGATGCAATTGGACAAAGGTCCAGGCATATTGATATAAAATTTAAGCACGTGAGACAACTATCTCAAGACGGATTCATCAAAGCAATACATTGTGATACTTCTGAACAATTAGCTGACATATTAACAAAACCCTTACCTTCTAAACAACACAAATATTTAACTTCTAAATTATATGTATTATATTGTCCTGAATCTGAATGTAACTGGTGTTGTATAACGAACCGGCATTTAGAGGGGGATTTGTCAGATGTAAATGCCTTATTCTCTAATGTGTAAATAATGTATATATGGAACATCAGGGGTTAACTTATTCTTTGGACTTTAATGTATTCATAATTTACCACTCCCATTCCTGGCTCCACCCCTTGTATATATAAGGAGCCATCCTCCCCATTTTCATTGCTTCTATCTTGAATATTCAGCGAATATAGAATGCCTATTATGATTAAAGAGAAATATATTTAAATCTCTAACTTCTATTATCTTTATTGAGTCTGATCCTGAAAATATTGCAACAGTCCAAACTAATTCAAAACAAATTCTTCATAACACAATTCTTCAGCCTTATAACCAACCTTGGTCTAATTAGGCAACCTGCCAAAGTTCAGAAGCAGAAGACGCCGATATGAAATAAATGCAGCAAGACAAGAAACAAATCTATCAACATTGTTTTCCGACAAAGAGCCCAAGAGCCATTGCTGGTGTTTTAAGCCTTATGGGAGGGGCCAATCATCTCTTGGCCCTACTCCCAAATTGTCCTTTTTGCTTTAGCTGCTCTTGCCTTCTGGCAGCTCTTCTCATGCATGGACTAGGAACAGGCTCCTCCTGTTCCTCTGCCTCTCTGTTGTCAGCCTCTGGAGGCTCCGGAGTCTGCACATCACTCCCAGATGGCCCTGGCCCCATCTCTGCCTCTGACACAGAGCCCTGTTCCGGACCTTCCCCAGCCTCCAGGACTGGCCCATGTTCTTCCTCAGCCTCCTCACTGTCTGACTCCGCTGCCAACTCCGCAGGCTGCTGGCGGACCACAACAACTATAGATAACTCTGACTGATTATGGCTTTGTAGATTGTAGCTGTTATATTTTAACTGATTGGACCCTAGGGAGAGCAGAACTGCAGGAACAAGTCCATGCAGTTTTCCTGGCAACATTTTCAGAATTTACCTACCAGGATCTCCTTCCTAAGCCCGAGAGAGTGACCAAATCACCCATGTGGCATTCATACCTATGTCTGAACAAGAACTCATAGCCTCCAATTTAGCACTTTTAACCATTACACCAAATTGGGTCTCCTTCTTATGGATAAAAGATAAAGACACTGGTGAGCAATATAAAACATTTCCCTGCATAGCTGCCAATACTTCCATATTGATTTGAACTGTGTAGAACATATGTTGTTTAACTTGGCTGAGGTAGGCCCTCTATTTAAAACATATGTTGAATATAAGAAAAACAGAATATAAGTTTTACTGATTTGGGAAAGATGAGTGACTGAAAAAGAGCCTGTTCTGATTCAGTTTTCTGTATTGCTCTCCCTTTTTCAAATATCAAACAATTCTGCTTCACTGTGATTTCTTTTTATATAATTTAAAATAAATGCCTCCACCATAGTCATCCACAGTACTTAACATAGCATTCTAGTAGGATATATACCAAATTAATATTTAGATCACATACAGGATTAAAAATTGTGGTATTTTCCCTCCTCAAATCATACTGCAGGTTTGTGTCCAAACCTTTATAATTCTCACAACTTCACTGTGATACTATTTAGTACAGAGGTCGCCAACCCCCAGGCTGTGGCCCGGAATCAGGCTGTGGCCCATTTGGAACCAGGCTGCACAAGCAACAGGCAAGTGTGAAGCTCCACTTGTGTAAGTGGTGGGTGCACATGCTTATGTGCGAAGCTCTGAGCTTGCCCCCCACTTTCATGGAACCATCCACTCTACCCTTCCCCCTCCCAGCCACTGGCCCACAAAGCTGGAAAGGTTGGGGACCGCTGAGCTAGTATCTCTTAGCAGATTTTTAAAGTTTCTAACTTTTTTATATGTCACAAATCAACTTCACTGAAACAAATTTTGTGCCTAGGATGTGGATATTTATTGAATATAATGAATCATAGAATAGATATAGAGGAACATCAAGTAAATTTCCATAGTTCATATGGCAGATGGATTAACTGGATCTACACAGTGACTGCCACACTCCTTCAGTTTTGGAAGGAGGAGTGGAAATCCTCCAAATTTAATTTAATTTCTTTAATTTCAACTGTAATAACACAAGGGTAATCAATAGATTCAAACTCAATGTAATTCGCTCTAATCTTCATTGTAGGAAATATGACTTCTGCAATAGAGTAGTAAATGTCTGGAACACTCTACCTGATCCTGTTGTTAGTCTCGCTAATCCCCATACCTTTTACCTTAAACTGTCTACCGTGGACCTTTCATTTTTCTTAAGAGGTCCCTAAGGGAGTGTGCATAAGTGCACCAGCATGCCTACCATCCCTGTCCTACTCTCCCCATTTATATGTAATCATTCTATGTGTTTATGGCTATGTTTTGCCTATTTATGTCCTTTTATTTGTGCCAATTTTTTTCATGTGTCCATGTCTATGTCTATACTGTTACTTGTTTCCTTGTACTTGACGACAAATAAATAAATAGATAGATGATAGCTAGCTAGCTAGCTAGCTAGCTAGCTAGCTAGCTAGATAGATAGATAGATAGATAAATTTCCTGGACCAGACTTCCCCCTTTATTCAGACAAAGCAGTGGCCCAATGGCTTAGCTTGATACAGTTCCACCTCCTCTGTGTTGAGGTTAGCATTTGACATTGATAGTAAGTGTACGGGAACAAATTTGCCCCTTGCTTTGCAACACTAAAGCTGAGCAATATATCCTTATATTATGAAGCAATTATGCTATTCTTCACTCACAGAAGAAATCAAGAACCTTGGGAGGAACTGGATAGTAGTTTACAGGTAATCCTCGACTTACAACAGTTTGTTTAGTGACCGTTCAAAGTTACAATACTACTTTCAATACTGAAAGTAGTATAGAAATACCATTTTTCACACTTATGACCGTTGCAGCATCCCCATGGTTACATGATTTACATTCAGATGCTTGAAAACTGATTCACATTTTTGACGGTTGCAGTGTCCCGGGGTCACCTTTGTGACCTTCTGAGAAGCAAAATCCATGGGGAAGCCAGATTCACTTAACCCTGTCACTAACTTAGCCACTGCAGCGATTCTCTTAACACATGTGGTACATATGGCAAGAAAGGTCATAAAATTGGGCAAAGCTCACTTAGCAACATAAATTTTGGGTTCAATTGTGGTTGTAAGTCGAGGACTATCTGTAGTTGGATGTTTTGCTGATCTACTCTAAGGATTCTGTTATCCACACCTAACAAATTTAGGCAGATCTTCAGTGACTTCACAGATACAGCCTTAAGCTGAGATAGAGAATTGTGCCTTTGATCTGTTTGCCTTGAATACTTTGGGTTACTCTATTTCCTTGAAAGAAATAGATTATGACCAGGGGTGGGATTGAAACATTTTAGAAACTGGTTTGCTGCCCAGTTGCTCCTGCACCATGGCGGGGGGGGGGGGGGGGGGAGACACATGGTTTTGCCCTCCCCAGGCTCCAGAGGCTTTCCTCGAGCC
Source organism: Pituophis catenifer annectens (assembly GCF_029215685.1). Taxonomy (NCBI): domain Eukaryota; kingdom Metazoa; phylum Chordata; class Lepidosauria; order Squamata; family Colubridae; genus Pituophis; species Pituophis catenifer. Next base: position 124,071,958 of record NW_027256883.1, on the reverse strand, counting down.
TCCAGGAGGACAAAAATGGCCTCCCCTCGGACAGGCCCTCCGGAGGCTGGAAATGGGCCCTTTTCTGGACTTCTGGTACTTCCATTTTTCATCCTCCCCAGACTCCAGGGTCTTTTCTTGAGCCTCCGTGAGGGTGAAAATGGCCTCCCCTGGGCTGCAGAGGCCAGAAACGGGCCCGTTTCTGGACTTCCAGTACTTCCGGTAGGCCCGTTTTTCACCCTCCCCAGGCTCCAGAGGCTTTCCTCAAGCTTTCAGGGAGGCAAAAACAGCCTCCTCTGGGCTCTGGAGGCCGGAAACGAGCCCATTTCTGGACTTACGGTACTTCCAGTAGGCCCGTTTTTCGCCCTCCCAGAGCCTCCACGCGGGCGCTGCATTTACCTGGCATCCAAAATGGGCCACATGGAGACTCCTGGGAGGGGTGGGGCAGGGTGGGCGTGGTCAGCCAGTCCTTGCAACTACCGGTTCAGTGAACCAGATTAAAATTAACATCCGGTTCGCCCAAACTGGTCCGAACTGGCTGAACCCATCCCTGATTATGACAGTGACACCTGCAATCACATTAACTGGAGCATATATTTCCCATTTTCATTTCACATTTCTTCCTAATGTGCTCCACATAGGACATTGCTAACTTGACTTAAAAAGAGAAGGTTTTCCTTGAGGTAAAAAGGATTTTTCTTTAGGTAGACTTCCAGAATTCATGAGAGATTTTTTCGAAGGTACCATTTCAACTATTAGGCAGTAGGCATTACCTGATGTCAGTCCATGGCCCGTTGAAAGAAGAACAGAGGGGACATCAGCATCTGGAGGCATACCTGTTACCTTCATTGTTATGAAAATTATTAGCAAGACACAACTTTGAACTTTTTCCTATGATTGAGTTCACTTATAATAAGTTAGTTGATGCCTCTATTCATTGTCTGACTATGTATAGTAACTATATATAGTTACCATTCATTACTCATTACTATTATTAAATACTTTCCCAACTTTATCCATTTCTATTTTTTTCCCAAAAAAAAAAATTGGAAGTTTTTACCACCCTTAAAGAGCAACTGGAATCAAACCTATTATGAACTCTGCTACCATTTCCAGGAAGGTTTTCCCATTGCTTTTAAGGACAGATCCAGGTTCTAACCACCTTTCTCTTAAGAAGACAACCATTGGACCATTTCCTGCAGTTTCAAGGATTAATCTGGTGATTTCTAACTACAGTGAAAATATATCAAGTCTTCTACGATTTGGGATCTCTTTCCTTCCCCCACTCTCCTTCCCTCCCTCCCCCCCTCCCTCCCTCTCTTTATTATTATTCAGTAGAAATGCTATCCAAACAAGCTCAAATGTTAGTTGACAGTTCTAACTCTGAGGGTGAGATGTGGTGATTTGGATAGCAGATATTGGCAAATTTATAAGGAAAGAGTGGGTGGGGAAGGGAGAAAGAGATTAAGAGAGAGAGAGACCCAGGGGTGAAATGCTCCTGGCTGAACTGATAGCGATGGCGGCCGGTGGTTCGGAGAACTGGTAGTGATGGTGGTGCAAGGCTCCACCCACCTGCCCAGTCGTTAACCAAGAAGTAACCTGTTTTTTACCCTCTGCACATGAGCAGAAGGGTTTGCACATGCACAGAGGGTCTAAGCGCGCATGTGACACGCAGCGTGTGCACTTCCGAACCGGTTGGGAAGGTAAGTAGATTTCACCCCTGAGGAGACCTATGAATTTGAGGGAGAAATTTCAGGACAAAGGAAACACACACACACTTATTCTAGGTGTATGACATTTTATATTGACAGAATTTTAAAATGGTACATATCTTAATACAAATGAAGCTTTAACAGATCATTGTGCCAAAGTAATCTTTTTTCAGACCAACACACACCAACAGATATTCCTGAGATGATATAGATAACTTAATCTACTTGATTTAGTTTGGTATCCATAGTGATAAACATGAATTGTTAATTTCATATAGCCCATAGCAGACACACGCTGAATGATTGTGGTGTTTGCAGTATATATCAGTTACAAATAGCATTATAGCAGCCATTCCTCAAGACTGACAACAGTTTCGAATTAGAAACTGATAGGCCTCACCTGCTCATGAGTTCACCCGCAGGTCACTTTCTTGTCACTTTCAGCTAGACCCCCATTAAAATGACATCTGTGTTCATAAAGAGGTTGAGAAGAGATAGAGTGGTTGAAATTGGGTAGGAATAAGAATAAGGTGTCACCAATTCAGATAATGTAGTGTTCAACTTTGGCCTTTCACATACCTTGGCGTTTCTGCCACTTGACTCTACTTCCAAATACAAGATTGGGTGCTGTAAAAAGGTCATCACTTTTCCTCTGTATTGTTATCTAGAAGGAGTTTGATTTTGTGTTGTGCAGCTCCCAATAGGAAGCAACTATTACAGAAAGATATTTATGTAAATATCTTTAACTTAGACTGCAGAAAAAACAATTGCTACCAACCTGCCTTCCATTGAGGATCTGTATACTGCACGAGCCAAAAAGAGGGCTGTGAACAGACCCTCACATCCTGGACATAAATTGTTTCAACTTCTACCCTCAAAATGACACTATAGGGCACTGCACACCAGAACAACTAGACACAAGGACAGTTTTTCCCCAAATGCCATCAATTAGCTTAACAACTAATTCCCACAACACTGTCAAAAAATTTACTAAAACTGTATTATTATTTTTCTTCTCTTCCTTACTAGTATCTATCTCTTCCCACTTATTACTATAACCATGTTGCTCGTATCTTTCAATTTATACTGTTTTTATTTGTTTCCTAGTACAATTTGATAATTTATTAGTAACCTTGACTATCACTAAGTGTTGTATCTTTTTATTCTCAATGAATTTATTTTATTCTCCTTATGTATACTGAGAGCATATACACCAAAGACAAATTCCTTGTGTGTCAAATCACACTTGGCCAATAAAGAATTCTATTCTGTTCTAGACTAGATATACTGTCAGAATGGCTCACCTTCCCTTAAGATCTCAGAGAAGAGAGTAATGGTGTTGTAGTTATTATGGTTGGTCATAGAGTCAGCCAAATATTTAGACTGGATTTGGCATTTTTGTCAACCTCTTGTGTCCTTACCAAGGACCTGGGATAGGCAAAATATTGTTGTTTGATGTTGTTAAAGGTATCCTCACAGAACGTATGTTGTTCCAATAAAGCTGCCTTTTGCAATTGACTGATGGTAATTTTGTTATGATTATTTATATGCCATTTGACTTCCAGCAATACTGGGCAGTTTTACATAATGTGATGTCCCTATGTATTCCATACCCCCTTTTTGGAGGAGAGGATATTTTCAGTTACACTGACTACCTATATAGAGGCCTATATGACTGGTTTCAGGATATTCCTTTCTACACCATTGAGCACCAGGATGTGAGTAGGTCCTAAAACTTCTGCACCGTGTATAATCATCTAAACTGTGTTGATCAGTGACTTCAATTTCATGTAGAGCATTTGAACCCCAAAAAATAACTTCTGGCTACCCATATTTGAAGAAAGGATGAAATTAATCACGTGGTGCCTCTAATTGGTCAATGTAGATCAAATTAGGAGATCGCCAACAGCAGCTCTTGGACTGTATTTGGTTCTTAAAATGATTTTTACTGATTTGCGCATGGACCCTTGCTAAATGTTAGTGCAATGTGAAGAATGTCTACAAATTATATGATAAAGAAAAAAGAAATATCCAAGAATGTTCACAGCAAAGACCTAGCTCAGTTCTAGATTCACTGAGTTGTAGAGCTAGTTCTAGACTAAATGTGAATCATGATTCACATTTAAAAGTGCTCAGATTGAAACCAAGGAATCACCAGGTAGCATAACATTTCTTTCAATTAATATCTACAGTACTGAAGTAGACATGATAAATAGAGATGATAATGAGTCTTTGAATGAATTTTGGAATGTAATACCTTAACAATGTCAACAGAGCAGGCAACATTTGCTAGGAACTTCAGAAAGAAGCCCCTCAATTTCTTTCTATGTTAAATTAAAAACTGAATAGAGGGAACTGGTCTTCTGCCTGGACTATATTTCATGATGTTCTCTCCCCCCCTCCCCCGACCCAGCTCTCTTTGCTCTAGAAAACCCACTTGCCTCCATTTTCTGTTCTGAAGCAGAGTATCTCAACAATAGTTTTTTGAAGAGTAATCTCAGAAACCAGGCCGGTGCAAACAATTGATGATTATTTATTTAGCGTATGGCTGGTCACACACAATATTAAAACACTTCATTTTTACAGGTTAAAACAATTAAAACAATTTAAAAAAGAGCAGTAAGAAAACCTAAGAGGAAAACAGAAATAACATTGCAGAGTTTAATGTCGAGTTTGGAGATCCAGTCAGTAGCTGTTGTTGTTACGCAGAGGAAGTCCCTAAAATCTCCTGGATACCTTCTGTTAGAGCATTCCCTCACTATATGTTGGATAGTCTGTCGGGAGGCCCCGCAATCACATTATGCTGAAAGTGTCTTATCATCAAGACAATTGATGGTAATTGACTCCAACTGGTTGTATATGTATAATTTTTGGGAGGTTGTGACTAAAAAAAATTACAATTAAGAAGAGAGGTGACACCAGAGAGGGTTGGGAGAAAAGAACTAAACTGAAAGACAATATGGCTTTTTTCCCGAAGAGCAACCATTGAAATGAACTTTGGTTAAATAAAAATTATATTACTGCCCAACTTTCTCATCTTATCTGATCCCTTATTCCATGGCTATGGTAATCTATATCAGAACAACAGAGTTGGAAGGGGCCTTGGAGATCTTCTAATCTAACCCCTGCTCAAGCAAGAGACCCTACACCATGGTAAGGAGAAGTTCTGCCAATCATTCTAGTAAAATTTTATCTTCAGATTGTAAGAAAGGTTTACATGCCATGCACCTATCACTGCATAACCAGCAACAATTTTTTCGAACAATTAGGTTAACTATCATTTTTCTACTGTGTTTTGATACTCCTCTATATCCCCAATATTTTCATTTTTTTTTGCAATTAAAAGAAAGGGTTCTCTGAATAAGAATACAATTTTTGATATTGACAGAAAACCTCATGAAAATAAAGACGCTATAGGGCACTGCAAAATAACTAGACACAAGGACAGTTTTTTCCCAAATGCCATCACTCTGCTTAACAATTAATCCCCACAACACTGTCAAATAATTTACTAAAACTGTATTACTATTATTCTTCTCTTCCTTACTAGTATCTATCTCTTCCCACTTATTACTATAACCGTGTTGCTTGTATCTTTCAATTATATTGTTTTTATTTGTTTCCTAGTACGATTTGATAGCTTATTAGTAACCTTGACTATCACTAAGTGTGTCCAATCACACTTGTGTGTCCAGTCACACTTGGCCAATAAAGAATTCTATTCTATTCTATTCTATTCTATTCTATTCTATTCTATTCTATTCTATTCTATTCTATTCTATTCTATTCTATTCTATTCTATTCTATTCTAAAAAGCTGCTGAAAATTTATGCCCAACCTTATTCAAGATCCCCTTCCTCCCTCCAAATACTTTTTTCACCAGTTTGAAGACCCATTTTCCTTCAAAGTAAAAAGTGAGCATACCAGAGTCAACAGTTTTAAAAATGATTTGGATATTGATCACTTTTAATCTTCTTTTCTGAACAACTGGAAGATCTATTATCCCTTGAATCAGCCAAGGGAGAGAGAAAACGGGTCTGTTCTTTAACCTGCCCCAATTCACTTGGACATATTTTATATCTCCAGGGATTCAACCACAAGTCCATTAGTGCATCAGCGGCCGTCAGGTCAAATCAATTGTCCATCTTATAGACAAGGTAGCCATCATTTACTGTAATGCTCTGCCGTCATGGTAAAGGAGAGGAGAGGTTAAAAGCAGATTACAATGAGGATCTCTCATCTATCTTTTAGTATATGGGTAAGCCCTAAACAGTGCTTAAGGAAGTGAACATGTAATTGTGTACCCACAATAAGCAGAACATGATGCCAGAGCTGACAAAACAAGACATTTTGTTGTTTTCCCAAAATATGCTTGAGCAAAGAGTCAGAAATTATATATCTAGCTTCTTCCAAAACAATAATAACTCACACTGAGATAATTTAAGACCAGGGCTGTAAATTCCTATGATTGCTACAGAATACTTACAAAACACTTACCTTATGGACTATGTAAGTGTTTTGGAACCTGTATATGTGTGCAAGAGAGAAAAAATTGGGGGGTGGGGAGAGAAAAGGGAGAGATGTGGGAAAAAGAAATTATATTTAGTATCCCAACCAGGGGTGTTATTCAACAGGTTCTGACAGGTTCTGGAGAATCGATAGCGGAAATTTTGAGTAGTTTGGAGAACCGGCAAATACCACCTCTGGCTGGCCCCAGAGTGGGGTGGGAATGGAGATTTTGCAATATTCTTCCCGCAGGAGTGGGGAGGGAATGGAGATTTTGCAATATCCTTCCCCCAGGAGTGGGGAGAGAATGTGGATTTTGCAGTATCCTTCCCCTGCCATGTCCACCAAGCCTAACCTACCAAGTCACGCCAAACCCACCAAGCCACACCCACAGAACCGGTAGTAAAAAAATTGAATTCCACCACTGATCCCAAAATCTCTGCATTATATTTTGCCTAAGAGTTTTTGTGCATTTTGCGGTCACATGATATACAACATAATAATATAATACACTGTTTTTTATCTACAGTTTGACATGGGACTCTGGAGTCACACTGAAGGGAGGATACTAAACCCCATTTATACAGAGAGTCCTGGCGATGCCGTATGAGATACGAATCCTATCCAGGATTGTCTATTGCTGACATGGTACTTCAAAGCCTGGCCCCCTTTTTTTGGTGGGGACATTTATATGTCTTCCTATGACTGGGCGTTCAGTGACCCATTTGGCTTTCCATTGGGAATCAATGTTAAAGTTATTGGGCAGATGTTGCACAAGTGCAGTGGGGGATTCCTGGAGTTGAGTCTTCCTGCTGATAAATGAGGAAGGTCGGCAGGAGTGAGTAGTGACACGTCATAACTAGCTGTGAGCTAAGGGGCATATACTGCTCCAGTATATGATTTTTTTTTTAATGTAAACGATGCTGCACTTCAGTTGATAGATGGTATTTGAACATAGACCTTTTTAACATTTTATAATTATTGTGTTCTACTAACGTAGATGAAATGTTAATATATATATTGCTAGTCCATGCATCATATGCCATACATTAAATAAATAACACTTTTTAAATTACATTTTCAGTATATTTTGAGGTTTTGCCATTTCATTGTGAGATCACATCCTCTATTTTGTTTTGATGGGGATGTTCAGAGGCCATTGGAATTGGGTAGCTAATTAATTAATTAAATAAATTAAAATAAATACATACATACACAAATAAAGGATTGGTTGATTTAAAAGGTCAGAGGTTATAGCTCCACCTTCCATCTTTCCAGAGGACCACAGGGGACCTTAAGTTGGCCAGGTGATTTTCAGTGGAAATGGGGAGATAATTTTTGTCCTACCCTGCATCCTAGCTCCTGATTATGTCTCAGGCTATTCATTCAGCCACTTTCCAGTTCAGAAAGGAAAGCAAAAATGTTCATATTTGACCCTGAAAAGTGCAAGGATCTAAAAGGGGTAACAAAAGTTTATTGTCATAGCAACTAGAAGTTGGTTTTGTTTTTGTTTTTTACAGTTTTCAACACATTTGTTTATTTACTGTATTTAAACAAAGGCCTTTCCCTTACATAATTTCCCTTCAAAGTATCTCTGGAAGTTTGTTAAGACAATGGGTTTATGAGCATAAAAAGAGGGAACTAGACGAGCAATGAACTCTTTTCAAGGGCCCTGTGACTGGTATTAAAATATTCACTTTAAAGTCTATCAGCGTCACTGGAGTAATAAAATCTCAATGTGAGGAGAAACAGAAAGGTACTTGTGAAAAAAAAGAAACACAATTGTTGATAGGACTTCTATGTTGCAGATACATGAAGTACCGGTATGTTATCTTCTCAAGCCTGTCTATTTTAACTCTTTTAACTGATTAATTTTTAAAATTTAATTTTCCATCATTCATTTTTGGTGATGAATCCTATCATTTAGTTCTCATGCAGGGCGGCTGCAATTTTTCTTCTTTATAAAGTTCTTTTCATTCAACTTGATGGAAATATTTGATTCTCCCCCCACCCTAAGGAAGGAACATTTAGTGAAATGCTCGTGGGTGAAATTGCATTTAACTCACTTGACTGCATGCAATAATCTGTCCATCTCTCTGCTGCCTCCTTGGCTTCCTGTCATCCAATTAAATTATGAAATAATTTCTCTCACAAGACCTTTTCAGGTTAAGAGCATAGATACACACACACACAAACACACACACAAATAGCCTCCTCGTGTGCTATGAAGAGGGGGAACTCAAAACATTACCAAAATAGACTGCAAACGAGGCAGAAAAATGGTTATTGTGAGAGACTCCGGCAGTCCACATTTAGTGACTGAAATTAGGACTGGCAACTTAGTCACTACGGAAAATGGCCACTAGGAGAAATCCTGATTATGCTTATGAACTTGTTTCAATTTTCCATTATTTGCAGACCGGCAAAGGTCAGAAATGTGAGGACTGGTTGTAAAAGTTACTTTTTCATCATCTTGTGATGATAACTGTGAATGGTCATTAAACGAGATAATCACCAAATGAGGACTAAACGTACTTCAACTTGACATGAATTCCTTGCACGCTCATCACAGTCCTCCGCCTAGAGATGCTCATGAGCTCTCTTCTATCTCTATTTGATTCTCTCAGACTCCATACCCAATCTTATTTTACCTTATTCTTTTTATTTAAAAAAAATCAGAAATCAGTATGCTGCAAAACAAATATCAGAGACACCACCAAGGCATTCATAGCCAGACTGGAGGGAATGATGGGCTGCTCAAAGTCTGAGCTTGAGTCCCTCCCCCACAAAGAAAAGTAGACTGGTTGACAGTCATCATTTGGGGAAGTGCTAGGTCCTTAATTTAACTTCTGATAAATGGATATTTTGTGACCCAACATATCTGTTCCGACAATTTGGTGGGGTTCCAAGATCTTTTATTTTGACTAGGCCTTCCAATGACCTTGTTTTGGCTTTTTAGTAATTTTCTTAAATGTGTACAAAATTTCACAAGGTTTGTCTGGCAAATATTTCTCTTGCATGGGCCTGCTTATGTACTTAGCGCTTAGTGTTTAAGATTCTGCTCAACTCTTACTCCTTAGAACTGTGCTTGGCCAGCAAAAGGATGGCGTTATCTCACTTGTGGGTTTAAATTATGGATTTTAGATTAAAGAACTTTTAGTTGGCCCTGTTACTTCCACCTCTAGAAGGTGGAAGAATTATTTCAATATAGTTGGAGCCATATTAGTTTATGGTGGCAAAAAAGAAATCAAGAGTTTATTAGAAAAAGAGTTTTTCTGGCTAAGAAATTTGATTAAAAGGACTAAGCTTTCATGAGCTGCAGCCAGTGGTGGGTTTCAAATTTTTTTACTACCGGTTCTGTGGCCGTGGCGTGGCATGGCATGGCTTGGTGGGCATAGCTTGGTGGGTGTGACAGGGGAAGGATAGTGTAAAATCTCCATTCCCACCCTACTCCGGGGAAGGTTACTGTAAAATTTCCATTTCCTCCCAATCAGCTGGGCCTCGGGAGGCAGAGAATAGATGAGGGTGGGGCCAGTCAGAATTTTTACTACCGGTTCTCCGAACTACTCAAAAGTTCTGCTACCAGTTCTCCAGAACTGGTCAGAACCTGCTGAAACCTACCTCTGGCTGCAGCTAACTTCAAATGCATAGAGTGGCCAGATCAACTGTAAATCTAATAGGATTTATATTGGAGTAGAGAGGGAAATATTGGTTGATTATGCAGATGCAGGTTGAGAGAGATTACAAGTGCTTTATTCCTTAGCAATTATAAAGGGTTAAAATCCATTGTGTTTGTTGAGACCTGAGGTTGCCTGAAATCTTTTGAAGTAAGTGAGTTCAGCAATCTTTTGCTCAAGAGTATTGTTAAAATCTAGATTTTCCAAAACAGTGGGTCTGTCTATGAAGTCTGCCATAGAATTTTCTGGAAGGTTGAAATGCTCTGATATTGTTTTAAGGTTGATGTCAAACCTCTGTCCCTTAATTCTTCCATGCAATTCTTCCGTTTGTCTAGTTTGTCCTATGTCAGAATCCTAAGGGCAATTCTGGTAGATGATTACAAATACCACATTAGAGAAAGTACATCTGTAATCTTACAGTATGTGCAAAATTCTTGGGGCTAATATAATGCTATTGGAGTAAATATATGGTTAAAATAGTCATCTGACTGTGTTCCCATTGTTTGTCCTATTGTCCTATTGTTTCTTGTTGCTTATAAGAATTTGTTTTAGGTTAGGTGGTTGGTTGTATGGGCCTGCCACCTAGTGACTGAGAATGTATAGTGTCATTTTCCAGGATGGGCTGTAGTTTACTCATACAGTAATATGCTTGAGTGGTTTGAATAGTGAGATGTTGATGGCAACCATGGATGGTCTGTGGTTTGGTTATGTAGTTTAAACTTCCTAGGGATTGATCTAGTTGTATTGATTTGTCTATTGATCTCATTGGATGGGTAGTTCACCTAAATGCCTGATTTAATTCCATGACTTGAGCATCTCCTTCAAGTTGATAAGAGCAAATGCAGCTGTAACACAGAATTTGCCAATAGATAATAGTTTCATTGGTGTGTTTTGGTTAGAAGCTTGAAGTATTTATCTAGTCACTGCAATCCGGATAATATGATGTTTATGTACGTTATGTATCCACTGTATAGTTTCACAGAAACATCAAGGAAGAAGATTTGTTCTTGTGGAAAGGTCTACCTGAGATTGATGATGGAGTAGAAGTTTATTTTATTCATTTGTTTATTAATCAAATTTATATAGAAGTTGTTGAAGTCATGATGGAATTTGATGAGAGGTTCATGAGTCCTTATGATAAAAATATGATCAGTGAATCTCAAGTAAACGAGGGGCTTCAGTAGGTAAGAATTGTTTTAGATCATCATGAAGCTCTGGACATATTGAGGAGCCTATGGTGGTGCCACATATTTGCAAGTGTGTATTGCCAAAGATGAAATAGTTATCGGTGAGGACAAAATCACAGAGTGTAGTGGGAAGTATACTTTTTGGCATCAATGAAAATGTCCTTGATGGCTTTAAATCTATGTTTCTGGGACATCATATAGTACATCTATAGTGGCTAAAATGGTGGTGTTAAGGAGATTGCCTATGGATTTGAATATTGTTAGGAAATCCATGATATCTCTTATGAAGCTGGGAGTGCTGGTGGCATAAAGTGTGAGTACAGAATCTGTGAAACCTCATATACCATTAGTTCTAATGCTTGAGACATAATTTTCTATTTACATAAAAACACCGAGGCAGGGTAAATATTTACATGCAACTAGATAAAACAACCAAAATTTGAGGTTTGGATTCGGGAATGAAAAATTTAGGGCTCTATGTTCAAAATATGAAAAGAGCCAAATGAGAAACTACAAATGGAATATTTTGTACAAATGCTTATTGATTATTATTCCAGCAATTTTGCAGAGTGATTCATTTTTATTCTATCTCTTCTAGGGCACATATTTGTATTACCATCTAATCCATTTCAAGTTCCTTGAAATCCTGTACTAACCTACAAGTTGATATTTCCCAAGTATACCATAATGAATTTGGCTCAGGACTGTCACTTTCCAGGATAATGGGAGTGCTCTAACAGTAATCGGGTCCATCATAAAATTTCTTAAGCTTCCCTCTGGAGCTGATATAACTTACTATGATATTAATGTTCCATCTTCAATAAATCCACATTGAGTTAGTAACTATTTACAGGATTAAATGCTTAAGTGCTTTTAGGTTCATACCTATGGTCCACTAAAGTTGTTGAAGGTTATGAGAACTTGGAAAGAAGTCAAACATTTAAATTAAGATCCTCTTCTCAAGTGATAATGACAAATTATGGTATGATGTTCGTTGAGGAGATGACAGTAATAGATCTCATAGATTAATGCCCACTCTGACTAAATCCAAACTAATTGCAAATAGCAGCAGTTAAGAAGTTAAGATAACATATGTCAAGTGTCTTCCATCACTGTTATACTTTATATTGCTTCCTGGGCTAGGTAGATGTAATTAGGGTGAGAGGATTGAAGAAGGGGGATGTATTGTAATAACTATTACTATAACAAATGGCCATTCTGTAAAAAAAAAAATTAATCTTCCTTCCAGCTGTGAAATGTAATGGCTTTTGTTAATTTTTTGTGTGCAAATATACTTTTCCACATAATGAAAAAAAGTTCTCCCTTGCTTGCTAGTATCTGTTCAGACATCATATATATATAATAAATATAATGAACATGCAAACTAGGTTCCCACATCTTGTTAAGACAAAGTATAGTTGCTGGCTTGTGTTTTAGAACAATCTATAGTCTCTGCTCCTATGTTCAATTAATATAGCAGATATGTTAACCAGTTGTTTTGGAACTATTTTAGCTTGTTTTCTCCCAATCATGAAAATTATTTCTACCCAACATTTAATAATTGTTTTACCATGATACTCACTCATCCATGAGCATCACTTACTTAAAAATGTATTGGGCCTACCATTATGTTCCAATTTGAACTTCCTCTGGAAATTCTTGACTTCATCTACAATCTTCAGAAACAACTTATTACTCATTTATTCAGCTGTTTGGGCTTTTGGAAACATCTGGAGATTCTCAAATGATTCGGGAGAAAGGTAGATTTAACCTCAACAATTCTGAAAATCTGGTATTTAAACTCTGTGTTTAAACATGAGCTGCACCAGTTTTGAAATCTGCTCCTGAGTGATTTTCAGAAACTGGCTTCCTTCAGAGTTCATTGCAATCAGCAAAGGAAATTCAGATGGCAAACTTTATGATTTAGAACATGCCTCACTGCCACTAACGATTTAAAAAGAGATTTAAAAACAGAAAATCTTCTGATGGCCCAATTCTTCACTATTGTGGTTTGGATTGCAGATCTAGTCATTCTGAAGCTTTATTTCAAATTTTAATGCATAATCAAGTCAATGAGACCATCAAATGTCTGCTGAAGGCAGGGCAAATACATTGGGATGGCAACTTCCAGGAATCTGGAGTGGCAGTCCCAAAATATTTATGGTATATTAAATTTGGGGAAGCTAGCCTGTGGTATTGGGGAGAAATTCTGTCTAACAGCAAACTGGGCTAGAACTTGAATAGATTTAGTAAGCTATGGGGAATGGATTTGTTCATCATGAGATCTGTATAATACGTTTTATCTTGTCAGAAGCTCTTGGCACAAATGGTAAGAGCTACTGCAGTTCAGGAACATCTTTAGGTGTATCCGTATTACCTTTTAAGCTGCTCTTGTCCTATCCTCATCCCATTTTAACTTTAAATCAGTTTATGAAAATCCTGCCTGGCAAATTGGCAACAGCTTGCTAAGAATTTAGTCCAGACTATAAGCTACTACAATTCCCATTGTCCTCTCACCTGATTGAGAAAATCAGAAAAATGGTTGATAATTACTTTCCTTCTTGTAAACTGATTGCTACAGAGAGAGAGAGAGAGAGAGAGAGAGACAGACAGACAGACAGATAGACAGAGACAGACAGAGACAGACAGACAGACAAACAACAAACAACAGACACTCAGGCACACATATCATACATGATGTATGCATTGTTTTCACTCTTGCTGTCTTTCTTACACACAGAATGACATGAGGTTTTGAAATGGCAACCTTATTTATGTTAAGTGCACATCTTAATCGCAATGCTATTCAGCAATGATGGTAAGAGAGAATGTTGAACTTAATAGTATGCATCATAAGCAATTGCTCAGTTGAAGATGCAATCCAATGAACGGTTGAGATTAACAGGTGCCAGTCTGATATGGAATAGGAGCACTTGAGGCAGTGGAAAGGGAAAAATGAAGCAGAGCCAAGAAACATACTGTGAGATTCCTTTGATGGAGAGCAAGGGATTAACACGGTGACATCATTTGTTTCTTCCAGCCTGTTCTGGCAGTGGAGCAATTGAGCAGTATGGATAAACCTACCATCATTATGCTTTTCTGTTCTTAAAATCTCACATAATATATTTAGATTTTACAAGTTAACCATGTTAACAATAAGAGAAAAAATTATTTTGAAGTTGCAAATAAACCAGGGAAATATTTGGCATATGCAATCAATCGATCAATCAATCAATCAATCAATCAATCAACAGAATGATATTAATAGTAAAAGGGGTGATACTGTATTATAATATTCTAATAATATTATTCTAATTTGTATGAAGAAGGATATCCCATTGGAAAAAAAAATAGATGCATATCCGAGAAAACAAAATATACTGAGGATTAGAGAAGAACATTGAAAAATTATGAATGGGTTATAATGATAAGGGAAGTTTCAGAAGCAATTAAAAAGAGGAGCCAGGAAAGAGGAGCGGGCCAGGTACATTATCAAGGCTATACTACAAACGTTTTGAGGATGAACTTTTACAACCTTTACAAAATAACATTCTAATTCTAACAACTAATAAGTCTGGACTCGTCTGGACTATTGTAACGCTCTCTACATGGGGCTCCCTTTGGGGTGCACCCGGAGGCTCCAACTGGTGCAAAATGCGGCCGTGCGGGGGATTATGGGAGCGACGGGGCGCTCCCACGTGACACCTCTCCTGCGTGAGCTGCATTGGCTTCCGGTGGACTTCCGGGTGCGCTTCAAGGTGTTGGTGACCACCTTTAAAGCGCTCCATGGCTTAGGGCCGGGGTACTTACGGGACCGCCTTCTGTCACCAATTGCCTCCCACTGGCCGGTTCGCTCCCACCAAGAGGGCCTCCTCAGGGTGCCGTTAGCCAGACAATGTCAGCTGGCGACCCCCAGGGGGAGAGCCTTCTCTGTGGTGGCACCTACCCTCTGGAATGATCTACCTCCAGAGATACGAGTGATCCCAGACCTCCGGACTTTTTGTCGGGCCCTAAAAACTTACTTTTTTCAGCTAGCTGGGCTGGCCTGATTCCATGTTCGTTTTAACGTTTGATACTGATTTTAATTGATATGTTTTAAATTATGGGCCAAATTTCATTTAAATTAGTTTTAATAATTATTTTAACTTTTGTGTACAAATGTTTTTATTTTGGCTGTTCACCGCCCTGAGTCCGAAAGGAGAAGGGCGGTATACAAATTTAATAAATAAATAAATAAATAAATAAATAAATAAATAAATAAATAAACAAACAAACAAACAAACAAATAATGCTATTTGACAAGTGGAAAAATGCCAGAAACCTGGAAAGAGCTAATATAAAACTTGGTATTATTCTTTTGGGATGCGGTGGCTCAGTGACTAAGATACTGAGTTTGTTGATTGAAAGGTCGGCAGTTCAGCAGTTTGAATCCCTAGTGCCGCATAACGGGGTGACCTCCCGTTACTTGTCCCAGCTTTTGCCAACCTAGCAGTTTGAAAGCACATAAAAATGGAAGTAGAAAAATAGGGACGACCTTTGGTGGGAAAGTACAGCATTCTGTGTGCCTTTGGCATTTAGTCATGCCAGCCACATGACCACGGAGACGTCTTCGGACAGCGCTGGCTCTTCGGCTTTGAAACAGAGATGAACACCGCCCCCTAGAGTCGGGAATGACTAGCACGTATATGCGAGGGGAACTTTTACCTTTACCTTTATTATTCTTTTGTTTAAGGCTTTGGAAGATATAAATTTTGGGAAGAATTTTATAAAATTGATAAAATTAATTTATACTTCACAGGTGGCACAAATAATTTTCATGGGGTGTTAACCAAACCATGTGAGATTCAAAAAAGTACAAGACAATGTTTCCATTGTCTCCTCTTTTGTTTCTTTTAGTTCTTGATATATTAAATGAGATCATTAGAAAAGAGGAGTGGGCCATGGGCATAAAGATTTTAAAGTCATATAAGTTAAGAATTTTTGAAGATGATTTGGTTTTGGTTTTGGATGACACCTTAATGGGAGTTCAGTTTTTAATGAGTAAATAAAAAAAAAAACGTGGGATCTTGGCAGGTTTCAAGATTAATAAACAGAATACAAAGATTGCCCTAAAGGTGCTTTTTCAACAGGCAAGTGGACTTTCTGCTTTTTCTTTGAAGACGTTTTAGTTCTCATCCAAGAAGCTTCTTCAGCGCTGAAGAAATTTCTTGGATGAGAAGCGAAACACCAGAAAGTCCAGTTGCTTCTTGAAAAAGCACCTTTGGGACAACCATGATCTGGATGACAGAGAATTTCCATAGGAAGAATACAAAAATGTTAGCAAAAAATATGAAGACACAAGATCAAACAGAATTGCTGAATAAAATGGGCTTTAAGATTGAGAAGAAAGAGAAGAACATGGGTATAACTATGACAAATATGAATTGACATGGAATGAAATTAAAGAAGATGTGTCAAGATGGGATGAATTACAATGTCATTGTTAGGTAGACTTTCTGTGATTAGGGTGAATGTTTTACCTAGAATTCTATTTATGTTTCAGACAATATCTGTTTTGATGATTGATGTATTGTTTAAACAATGCCTGAAGGACATATCTACATTTATATGGCGAGAGAAAAAACCGCCACAAGTTAATTTATTAATGAGTTAATAAGGTGCTACAAGATGTGAAGGAAAGAGGAGGATTGGGCCTACCAGATTTGAAACTATATTTTGTTTCTTGTTGCTTATCTTGGATGAAGTAGATGTTGAAGTGGATGTTATTATGTAGTAGATGTCATGATATGAGATTTGAATAGCATAAATATTTATGGTATTGTAGAAAGTTAACACCCAGTCTGCTCTTAGAAGAATGAAATACTTTGAGAAATAGTAAAAAAGGCAGGATAAAATATTTCCCTAAAAGAGAAGTAAAAATATTAAGGGAGACAGAAACTTAGAGCCCCAGCTCCCTGCCCCCAGTAGATATTTTGTGCCCATTAAGAAAGACTGGGCCATCCTATCTACAAAACAAAAGACTTTCAGTTCCAGGATGATGGGATTAAGACATGACCCTTCAGGACATAATAGGATTAGCCCACTACCATCTAGCAGTAGAGCTCACTATATCGCACAATCTCCTAAGGACATTGCATCAGCGTCCAAACTTCAATCAAACTTAGCTCAGACAACCTATAGAGCCAGCTATTACCCCCTACAACAGCCAATAGAATACATGCTCTTGCACAGGAACAGGAAGCTCAAATGCAAAGCCCAAGAGAAGGTATAAAACCCCTCACTCTCAACTCCATGTGGTCAGCTGCACCAGAATCACACGTGCTTGGTGGTTCTGCTTCATTAAACCATCTTTCCAATCAGCCCCCAGCTCCATTTTGCCTCCAGTGCTTTTCTCCTGGAACCAGATGGATATTTTTTCCAAGAATATGATAAAGCTAAAGTGAACGTAGACTTTAAAAATTATTATGCTAGAATGACTATACAATATGGAATGAATATACACTTAGGTTTTGTCCAAAAATTATTTTGTGATTTTTCACAGCAAGAAGCATTTATAGAGGAGAAATGATAAGTGAATATAAATGGTTAACTTACCTTATATACTAGAATTATCTCAAGGGAATTGTAAAATGAAATCAACAGATTTGATAACAGACGGATATCCATGTCAATTTTTTTTATGTGCATTATCAGAAAGGTATAAAGCGGATAAAAGATTTTATGGTTTTGAACAAAATAAGATTGAGTTTGAAATAGAATTCTGCACTAATATTGATCATGTTATTGCTAAATGTTTGTGAAATATGAAGCCGAAGAAGGTATGGTATGTATGATAAAATCAGCTAAACACTTTGGTTATAATATAGAAATGGGAAAATGTGGGTGAAAGGACTGAAATTCATGTTAAGTTCTAGCCCTCAAGAGAATTTCTATAAAATTATCATTGATATTTGTCAAGAGAAATTATCTAAAATATATAAAGGTACTTTGAATCTTCTTTTCTTTGATTAAAGAAAGAAACAATATTTGTATTTATGCCTTTCTGGATACTAGTTACTGACTTTTTCCATGAAACAGAAAAGAATGTACTCCTGATTTGATGATTAGAAAGAAATGGATATTAGAAAAAAGTCAGCTTTTTTAAAAAAAATCATGGAGTAAGAGCCAATATCGTAATTCTATTAATATTTGCTGCAGAAGTCAGAAGCTTCTATTTCTTTTTGTTTTGTTCTAGACCTTTTCTCCTTCCTTCCTTCCTTCCTGCCTGCCTGCCTGCCTGCCTTCTTGCCTGCCCGCCCCCCCCCTGCCTTTGCTTTTTTTATCCTTTGCTAGTTTCTGTTAGTTTTATGTTCTTTGTAAAACCATTAATAAAATTTGTATATACGAAGAAACCCCTCACATAATGTGCAAAGAGACCTACTTGTCCTAAACTGTCTTGCTTTCTCAAATTGCTTTGTGAACAGTTCTCAATTCCACAAATCACTTGGGTTTTTTTGGTGTAGGTAACAGTTTTAGGCTACTTTAATGATGCCTGCCCCCCATCATTAACCTGGTACTCTTCACTGTTTGTGGTTTCAGGAAATTGTAGAAGAATTTAGAATAATAGGGCTTATAGGAGTGCAACATATATGGAGGCACCATATCTTTTAAAAGGATAATCATTTATCAATGGATAACCAAGAAAACAAAAAAGGTCATACAACAAATTAAACAAGAGTTCTCGCTTGAGACTCAAATGATCATATTTAGAGACATTATGCAAAAACTGACAACAGTAGCTCTTTGGAGAAATCTGGATAGATGGAAGGAAGGAGAAGAAAAAGACAACTAACAGGAGGCTGAATAAATTTGATTACAGAAACAATGGGTCCATCATTGTAAGACTTGAAGAGCCAATAATGGGACTAGATCACACCAGAAAAAGTCTATCTATATGGCCACTGAAAGTTGGCATCAATTTGTTTGCAAATTGTCAATCAATAACCAACATGTAAATTGATTGTAAAATACAAGAAGAGGCCAGTGGGATGATATCCATGACTTATTTCAGGGCCTGGGAATTTGTAATTCTCTGGCTATCATTGGATATTACTGATATTGGCTACACAGAGCTTATTGAAGTAGTAGTACTACATAATCTAGATAACTAATCAGGTGTTCCCAGAAAGGTCATAAAGGCTATCATTAAATTACTAAGTGTTTTCATTGTTTATCTGTCTTAGGGAAGAAACAAGGAGGCAGATCTTTCTGCCCTCTTTCCTAGAAGTATACATCTGGTCACTACTGGAAACAGAATGGAGACCAGATCTGGGTTCTTCATGATTTCTTATGCTTTTTAGAATTGGTGCAGACAGAATGCCCACTTGGCTATTGACTCTACTTTGCAGTAATTAGGTTTTGCAAAGGGGGAAAAGAGCATTAGCTCTATAATGCAAAGTCAATCTTTTTTTGCTTTAACCTCTCCCTTTTCCTGCCCTCAAAGCAATTCAATAAAACTTGAGCATTACAAGGACCAGTGCATGCATGCTACATACTGTGCCAGCATTTCTAATTCTGAAGAGACCTTTGGAAAAAAAAGTGAACATTTGATTTTACAATAATTCCAGCCTGCACAGAAAACAAATGTATTTTAACGGAAATCTGTTTAAGCAAGGAAATCACTAAGGAATTCCTCAAAGAGTTATATATAGCTCCAAATTGACAGACTTCTCAGAGAGCTTCTTTTCTCCTTGTCTGCAGTAATTAAAATGAAAGTTACCCTTTGACTGTTTGCCGTTGGCAAGATGTATTTAGTTTAATCTTCTCCAAATGCTAAAGAGGTTACTACAGTTATGGGGAAGTAGTTACATCTGAGAAACAAAAGAGAAAGTCATCTATGAACTTGCCATGAGGTAATATATTGAAGCAGACATACCAAAATCATTGAAAGGCGAAATTGTGAGGCCATGAAAAGCTAGACTAGGACACTGAAGCTCAGCGAATTGTGGCACTGCAGGATTAAACATGATGGCAGAAAATATCTAATGCAGCCTTAACCTTGGGACCAGAGGTGGTATTCAGCAGGTTCTGACCAGTTCTGGAGAACCAGTAGAGGAAATTTTGAGTAGTTCGGAGAACTGGTAAATACCATCTCTGACTGGCCCCGCCCCATCTATTCTCTGCCTTTGGAGTCCCAGCTGATCGGGAGGAAATGGGGATTTTGCAGTAACCTTCCCCTGCCAGGCCCACCAAGCCACATCCACCAAGCCACACCATGCCCACCAAGCCACGCCCACAGAACCAGTAGTAAAAGAATTTGAATCCCCCCACTGCTTGGGACCTTCAGATACCATCATCATCCCCAGCCAGTTTGATGGGGGATTATGGGAATTTGAATCCAACATATTTATTGGTTGGAAAGTCTGACCTAGCATAACAAAATTCTAATCATTCCTAAGAGACAGTCTTGAAGTGAGGTCCCAAATTCTTGTCAATTATAATCTTTAGGTAGACATCAATGGCTCAAGGCAAAGCACAATGTGTTAGGTACTCTCAGAACAGCAGCAACGTTACTTAACTTTCAGATTATTAAATAAGCATGATCTGGAAGCTTTTTTAGAGATCACCTTATTTGCTCTGCCAATCTGGTGAAAGGAAGTTCATGGTTTTGATGCAAATTCTTCCCTAGTTATTCTTGACTTCAAGTAGACTTGGGAAGTAGTGTCCAGTGGCACATTGGCTTCATCTTAGTTGGAAACTTCTCTCCTCAACAATCTGAGATTTTTTACAGTACCACCGGGGTTTAAAGCCTAGCGGAAAAATATTTTAACTTTTTTGATTGCCAAAAAGAATTTCCTTGGTTGCTTCTTGGATTTTTTCAACCATCAGAACAGCTTCTTATGAAACAAAAATTCAAATTCCTAATATGAAATATGAATCAAAAACACTTCGGAACAAATCAGCAAAATAAGAATAACGAGTATTAAATAGAAATGTTTTATTTTCATGATTGGAAAAAAGAGATTTTAAATGATCAGGTAATACACAGAGATCAGTAGCTGAAGGCCTTGCATATGGCCCATAAACATACAAGAATCTGGCGTTTCTGTAGTAAATAAGAAATGAGAAAAATCGCTGTACCAAAGGAAGTCTGCTGTGTGTTTACATGTTATGCACAACATAAAATTTCCGTGGATTAAATCTGCATTTGAAAGCTCCCTACTCATGACAGGCTTTTGAGGTAAGGATCAAGTGGTTTATACAGTTAAAAAGCTCTCTCTTTTTTGTTCCTTGTGATTCCGTTTCAGATATCAAGCATTGTTTCTGACACATAGCAACTGTAATGCATATAAAAGGCTTAAGTTCATTAGACTTGCTTATGTTCCTGTCAAAATCATTGCTGAATATAGCAAGGTGATATTCTTGCTGAAGGAGGAGAAGGAGGAAATAAATGTCCACTGATAGGAGTCTTTTGTAAGAAGAAACAGAAATGCATTATTTATGTCATTATCAACTAAATAAATATTCATATGTCCTAGTAATAAGCTTCCTTTAGTAAGTTATTCTTGCTATTCTTATTTATTTTATTAAATGATTAGTCAATCATTGGTTTTTAACGTTTTTCATTTCCAGAAATGCTTTCTCAGCATATAAAAATGCTCTATGTAAAGGAGCCAAAAGTATACAAGATATACCCGGTGGTGGGATTCAGGCAATTTAACAACCAGTTCTCTGCCCTAATGATTTCTTCCAACAACCAGTGTGCCAAACTGCTCAGAAAGTTAACAACCGGTTCTCCTGAAGTGGTGTGAACTGGCTGAATCCCATCACTGGATATACCTGTGATGGCGAACCTATGCCACGTGTGCCAGACATGGCATGCAGAACTCTCTCTGTGGGCACATGCGCAGTCGCCCCAGCCCAGCTCCAATCACCTTTCTTCATTGCGTTTCACTCAATCTATTCCAACTTCTCCTGAAAGAAAAAGATCTTGCGAAGTTGGAATTGATTGAGTGAACTTTTTCACTTGTGCGCTTCACAATGCGGGAGGAATAGTCCCAAACTCCAAAAAGGAGTTTTCTCCTTTTTGAGGGTAAAACAAAAATTTTATTTTATTGTAGACCTCAGACATACACACACACACACACACACACACACACACACACACACACACACACAACCTTCTTTTGTACATAACCCCTCAAATTCTCAGAAATCTTATCTGTGCCCATTTTAATAATGTCACTGAATCATTCTTCTACTCCTATCAGACCTTGGCTATCCTCACACCAATAATAATAATAAAAAAAACCTGTCAAAAGTACTTACCTCTCTCTCTGCATTTAATCATTTATGTATGTTAAAAATAAGAATAGCACTTTAAATTCTATATATAAAGTTTCAAAAAGATTAAAAATTAAGAAGCACTAATATAAAGTAAAGACATAGAAAGAAGGAAAAGAGAAAGATAAAGGAAAGACAGAATTGCAAAAAGATGAAAAGAACTATAAAGAAAAGACTTCTCTTTTTTTTTTTTGCAGCAAAAACAATTATGGTTACAAAATTATTTCTTAAGTCTATGGGCCATTAGTATGGATCAACTTTTTCCAACAAAATGCTCTATAATTGTATGGAAACTGCATATCCCAGAATTCTTAGCATTAGAGCAGGTAGCTAATTGGACTTGGAATTCTGGGAACTGTGGTCTCTTCACAATTGGAGAATAGCCAACTAAATAAGGCTGATGTGAGAATCTAAGCTCATAGATTCCTTTACATGCTGAGTGCAATTGTAGTGCAAATGACCTTCCACACGAGAGATTTCTGAAAATATAATCTAGGACTAAGACTCAATATGGGATCAATTTCATCCTACCTCATTTATTTACCAGCCCATTTTTGTTTTTCTAAACAAAACCCACATTTTCTTGAGCTCCTCAGGTCAATTTTGTGGTACCAGGGAACCCCTTTGTGGTTAAAACAGTGGCAGCAGGTTAAATTGTCTGACCTTACCAATAACCTTATAATGCATTAAGTCCTGTAATAATGAACAGGGAAATCAGTGGATTCATTACTAGACAAGCTTTAGGATATATGTCTCTTTAAACCGAAACCAAAGTGCTTCATTTATAATGGAGATTACGGTAAGAAGAAAATGAAGCTGTCAAAAGGGAAAGTATGTCTCTGGAGTATTTTCTTCTGGTTTGGCCACAAGTTAATAATGTGACCAGCACTTAACAGCAAAAACACAGAACTGCATTATCTTTTAGCAGATGCTAATCATGTGCAATCCAAACAGGGCAATTATGAACACATCTCCAAAGATTTGGCCTCAAACCTCACCAGAGTTTGATATGCTGAGAAAAATCTTGAGATATGCACAGAGAGAAGAAAACAAACAGGGTGCAAGTCAATATTATATAAATGGAGTTTGATCCTTCAAGGAAGGGGCCCAGTTGGTGATATAATCAGTTCCGTTTCATTCATAATTTATTGAGAATGAATGAATCAAATGTGTAGCAATAGTACAAACTCACAGTATTGACTACAGACTCAGGCTTGCCTAATTCTGCTATTTCTTCGTTGCCCAGTTGACTAAGACAAGGAATAATACTACAAGTAGTCTTCAACTTACGACCTCAATTGAGGCCAAAATTTATGTTGCTAAGTGAAAAATTTGTTAAGTGAGTTTTGACTCATTTTATGACTTTTCTTGCCACATTTGTTAAGTGAATCACTGCAGTTGTTAAATTAGTAGCATGCTTATTAAGTGACTCTAGCTTCACAAAGATCTCAAAAGAGGATTGCATGATCTCAGGACACTGCAACCGTCATAAATGTGAGCCAGCTGTCAAGCATCCGAATATAAATCACATGACCATGGGGAAGGTGCAAAGGTCATAAGTCTGAAAAAGTCTTAAGTCACTTTTTTCAGTGATGTTGTAACTTTGAACAGTCACTAAATGAACTTTTTTAAGTCAAGGACTACCTGTAATTGTACTAATTTGCCTTGTGTTCTGCATACTTATCTAAATATCAGTTTTTAAATTATTTGCTTATCACCTCCTCACTCTTCATAAACTAATTCTGGAAGAATTGATAGGGCAGATGTTGCACTCAGCATATTGGAGAAGGGGGGGGGGGGGTTGGTATCTGAAAAAGGAAGTGGCAAACTACCTTTGTCCTGTAACCAGAAAATCCTCAAAGACATGTCCATGAATCTGGGGAGCTGAACTCAATTTACATATGGGTACAACACAAATCCCAAATGTTTACAGAAACAAGAATGCATGATTAGCAGGCCAGTTCCTAAAACTAAACATTTTCAATGGCTGCCATGGTTAGAGAAGATGGAAGTTAAAATCTAACTTTGGAAGTAACCAGGTTGGACAGAGAAAAAGACAACAAGAAGGTCTACGAAGAAGAATAAATTGTTCAAAAAATTATCTCAGTCCTATTGCAATCTTTGATTGGCTAGATTCATACCATGCCAAATTACAGCTTCTTGGGTTTTGGATTAAATGTTTTGTCAATTCAATCATAATTATATAGCAATCTATAGTGTCAGAGTAATCCATGTTTGATGTTACCACACACATGCCACAGGTGTATACTTGTATCACAACAGCCTCCTGAGGTTCAGACAGGACTGCAGAAGGTCAGCAGAAGAGCCAAAGTACAACCTCAAACTCTTACAGTGTAACACACTTGCCTCATATTATGTGAAAATGACTTTCCTGATCAGCCATATCTTTTTCTTCCAAAGTGAATAAGTGACATTCAGGGAAATGATTCTTCCTTCTCATTTCCACTACTTAACAAATTGCATTATTTTTATGCAAAATACATTCCAACATTCTCCCTTCACCAATATTAGAAACTTCTATGAACTTATTTGGGGGAAGGGGGTGGAATAAGGGCAGAAGCCCCAAACTCTTGAGATACATAATGCAAGATTTGCTTTTTATGAAAAGAAAAATGGACCTTCTGTTATTGACTATTTGTCTTCAAAAATAAAAAAAATTAAAAAATCATGAGAAATACAAATTCAATATGCAGCTAGTAAAACAACAAAATCAATAAAATAGCAAGTTACAATTAACTGATAACAAGCTTTAGGAAGTGAATGGCTGAGATGAAGAAAGATATTTCAGCACTGCCTGAATACTATTAGAACCTAGTGGAACAATTATTTTCTTCAAATAAAAGACACCATCTTCTCCCTGTGGATATCACAGCTCCCTTAGTTTTGAAAAAGGTTTGCTGCAGGCAATAGAAGCTATGGAATAGAAGAAAATCCGTAACTTCTGGAAATGTTAATAGAGGTGCATCAGAAGCAGGAGAATACGCACAAACAAATCAGTGGTGGAATTCAAATTTTTTTACTACTGGTTCTGTGGGCGTGGCTTGGTGGGCATGGTGTGGCTTGGTGGGCATGGCAGGGGAAGGATACTGCAAAATCTCCATTCCCACCCCACTCCAGGGAAAGGATACTGCAAAATCCCCATTCCTTCCCCACTCCTGAGGAAAAGATATTGCAAAATCTCCATTCCCACCCCACTCTGGAGCCAGCCTGGAGCCAGTAGTTCTCTGAACTACTCAAAATTTTTGCTACTGGTTCTCCAGAACCTGTCAGAACCTTCTGAATAGCACCCCTGAAACAAATACATATTCATACCCATGCAATCAGAAAGCTAATTTTCTCAGTGGTGTACCTAGCTGAATGTATGTATGTATGTATGTATGTATGTATGTATGTATGTATATATGTATGTATGTATGAATGAATGAATGAAAATAAATACGTAAGCAAACATACTCATAAATGTTCCAATTGCTGAAGAGCAATGTTCATCCCAAATGCCATCACTAGTTGCCATAGCAAGCTGTGAAGGCCACAGCTGCTGCTATCACTGCATATGACAGATGATGTCATTAGTAATTTATTGATACACTGTATGATTTTCATCACTTCCCGTGGCACTGGATGGGATTTGGGAGAAGCAGCACTCTTCCCAAATTTCCCTCAGGTTTCCCAGCTCTCCACTGCTGTATTGCACTTTGAAGCATTTACATAACATTTACAAAAGTTACCTAGGGTTCCAATATGAAAATCCTGTAAAATAAATCAGTACCATATTTTGCTTGCTTCAAATTAACTAATGAAATCATGGCAGTGGCAAGACTAAAATTTACGTGCTTCCTGATTCTCATCTCTCTCCTATGTTTCTTATTTTCCAAATAAACTTTGTGAAAGCATGGAGTCCATTCAAGTAAATAAACACCCCGTCCTGTGTTTTTTCCTTTCACATTTGGGGGCAAGAATGGTAATTATTGTTGCCTTTTATTTGAGCATCATCATCTTACACATTAGATGACTAAATCACTAGATCACTGACTTAATCCTCACTGAAGCTGAATAATTTCCATTGGATGCTCTGAGTGATAATGGTTCCAATGAAGTGCCCAGGGTGCATCTGGTCTTATGTGAGATCAATTTCAATTGGTCTGCCTTAAAATCTTGACAAAGTATGTTCTGCACCAGTTTTGTAGATTTGAACTACCTTTGGTTCAATTTCTACCTTCAAGTTTATCTTCAGAAAGTAGAACTGGAGGTTTTTCTACTTAGCTCCACCAATATGGTTCACCTATCTAGCTGATGTGTGTCTTGACTTTTTACAATCAGGTATCAAATTAGGGCATTTGAAATGGTATTTTTTTTATAGTGCTGTGGTATTAAGATGAAAAATAGTAAAAAATAAACAAACTGTTATTTTAACAACTTCAATTTTATCCTTTTCCAGGTATACTTGTCTCTTTGGTGGATGTTGCATCTTATTTTATTGATTACTGCTACTACTTCTTACCTCTTCTTATGTTTTACCTTATACAAAAGAGTCCTCTTATTTATTGAGATAGGAAACATACACATTTAGTATGAATCATGAACTATGACATGGATTTTTACTTGCTGTATATCGTCCTCCTGCTTTTTTGCTTATTAGTCTTATGCTTAAGCATGGTCTAAAATCTTTGTTTCCCAGGAAGACTAGAAAGAAAAAAAAAACCAAGAGAAAAAAAATCCAGCTATCGGGTCTATTTGATCAATGATAAATTGCACAGAGTTTGTATAGCTCCCCACTTTCTTTTTCTTTCTTGGCAGTGTGGAATTTAATGTTACACATGCCAGAGCCGAAATACAATAGTTTTGACAGCTGTAGAGGGTGGGGAGTGCTCAGTGTTGAAACTGAACTCTTCACCCAAACCTCCTGGTTGTGATGGGGAGGACCTCTGCATTGAGACAGATGGCTCCAAAGGAAAGTCATCAGAAAATGTTGACATAGTTGTACATTCCTGCTTCCACGTTGTAGCCCACATATTTTTCTTTAAAGAAGAATTTTATCTCCTTTTGCATTCATTTTAATAAAACAGATTAAGTTTCACCTCAAGAGACATGGGAGCAACAGTCTTCACGCTTCCTGATAAACAACCAGGATGCCATTTGCTGTTACCCATAAACTGCCCATCATGAGCTTGGAGAACATGATACTCTGTTATGTACACCAAGAAAAGGTGTACAATACATAGGTTGGGCTGTAGGATATTCTTCCTTATTTCATGTTTAAAAATAATATGTTACTTACTATACTCCATGCAGGAACCAGGGCAAATATTTCATGAGTCTGTATATTAAAAAATACTTTCATATTGTTAAAATGAACTGCCAGGAAGAAAAGGAAAAGCAGTCATATCTGTGCCCCACATTGAAATCATTTATACCATGCCTTTTTCATGGAGAAACATGGGGTTTAGTTTAGTTTAGTTTAGTTTAGTTTAGTTTAGTTTAGTTTAGTTTAGTTTAGTTTAGTTTAGTTTAGTTTAGTTTAGTTTAGTTTAGTTTAATGGCACCGAATATTTTTAAGAAAGGTATTCCTTCTCTGGCTTCTGGAGGAAGAAATGGTGAACTGAAAATGGCTCTGAAAATTGGAGCCAACAATCATAGTGAACTGAAGATCTAGCAGGTAGACCAGCTCTTCAGTCATTCCTCTCCAGTTAAGGAGATGGCTTGAGATCACCCACAAGTGCTCCAGACAACTGCTCCTTCTCAGGAGACTGCAAGATTGTGGTCTCCAGCGGGTGTATTACTCTGGGAGATAAAAGAAAACCATCTTGCTCAAACTGCATTTGGCAGCATTGAAAGGACACAACTTTCTTGCATACTTTCTTTCCTAATCACTTTTGGAAATTGCTTTTTAGGAAACTTTGCATTGACAAATGTTACCACACCAGATATGATAAACTACAGTGAAGTGGCAGTTTCCCAGAAAGGAGAAAGCCCAGTCCAAGGAGGTGGGGGGTGGGGAGATATAGTAGACAACACAGTCCAGAACTAGACAGGAGACAGAGGAAGAGAGTAAGGATAGCCATTCTCTACAATCTCCCAGGATATATCCATTGGGATGAGAGTAGTACAGGTTTAGTCTAGCAAGATTCTGTCTATTGGATATCAGTAAATAAAGAACTAAACTTTGGCTATATTGATCTATGTTGTTGTTGGGCAGGCCTGACAGTGGGTAAGTTTCTTTCAATCCTTAGCAAAAGAAGTTTTAACTACAAATGGAAGAACTTTCTTTCTTTCCTTCTTTTTGAATAAACAGCAAAAGGCGATTAAAACCTTAATTTTAGAAAGTTAAAATGGACTAAGGGTCCAGATAAATTTGAAAAAAGATGTGGAATTACTTATAAAGCAACTGTCCTATGGGAAAATGAAAATTATTCATTCCAAAGAAATAATAGCAATAATAAAATGATATTGCTAGATCTTGAAGGATAAAACAATCAACTTTTGTCTTCAGTTTGGAATGTACCACTCTGTCAGAAAAGGCTATAACTTCTGCAGTTTCAGATAGCATTTAATGGAAAGTACACTAAAAATAATTAAATAAATATATCCTGCCACATAAAAAGAACACATTTGTCACTTGGTGTTTACCAAATATAAACAAAGAGAAACATGAAAGGTTGGGTAGTCTGAATCGCATTGAAAATCTGAGCTTGGCACTTAAGCTTTATCTATTTTTGAAAGCAGTTGTGGATGGAAAGAGTCAGGCCAGCCCTTTTGGGATGTGCCAAGAGATGGATAAATGACTGCCAAGAAGGGGACAGGTAAGTCTTGTTCTGGAGTCCATCCATGTGCAGCACCTGAGCAAGACAAGGGAGGCTTATGGAGAAGGACACAGTTTCTTCTCCCAGCTCAAGTGGCAGAACATGGAAAACCAGGCAGAATTGATGTTCTGTCCACCCTTTGCATTGGGATATGTGTTCCTCTCTCAGCCCAGCTCACCAGCTCCCACATTCCTGCTACTTCTTGACTCTATGTTACCTCCTCATTATTCTATGGCATCTCGACTAATAACTGTAGACTAGAGGGTGAGGACACACTGAAGGAGGTTGGGCTTGCTTCATCCATCCTATGTCTCTATCTCTGCCCTTCAGTTGGGGCTAATGGAAGTATGCCACCAGGAGAGAAGTTCTTTCTTGCTTTTCATGCTACCCAGCTTTTAAATACCCCTCAGTGGGCTTCCCTATGATCATCCAGACAAGGCTAGCCCAGATCACAGTTTATCCATACCCTGCTTAGTCCATGCTAATATGGCCTGTTAACAGTTTCTTGAGTAGATATCCTTGTAGCAGACACTCATTTCAATGTCAACCTGATGTTGAAACTAAGCTGAAGCTGTATGAGAGAATAGAGCAGGAAACACATTTCTTTCATGTGGAAATGGAACAAGCCCTCTTCTTTCAAATATTTGCTAGTGAGGGATGTAATGACCTGCAAGGCTTCATTTGTCCTGCTGTACAGCCTCACACTCCCATTTCAATTATGTGGGATGAGGAAATATTGACTATATGGAACAGCAGTTCCCATTCATAACCACAGCATGCTGTTACCTCCTACCATAGAGCGCCATAGCTGCCCTTTCCTCTCCTACTTGCCTGCCCCCTCCATCAAGCATAGCTCCTTCCCCTTCCCTTCCATTTGGTCTCTTTGGAGGGACTTGTGACTCCCCAAACAGCAATAGAGAAAGGGTTGGGTTTTTTGGGTTAGTAACTTCTTTTGTATGCTTGGATTAATGTTCTTCATGACTTGATTAAAATTGGGACAACAAAATATAGTGGCTATGCTTGCATAATATATTGTGCCCCAGTAAATACTCCTATTATGATGGGTGTTCCCAAAGCAGAATGAACCACACATTTGCCAATTCATTTTAGTTTGGTTATTCTGGAATTCCCAATGGTTTATAGTTCCAAGTTTTCCATGATGCTATTCTTTGAGTTTCCTGCTGAATCAAACTTGTTTAGTGAAGGGAAGGGTCAGGATCTTTTTCATGAAGCACTTAGATTATAATCTGGAAGATTCTGAAAGCAGCTTAAGCATTTATTAACCATATGAAGGTTGTTTTATTTTATTTTTAATTCAGAGGTACTGGCATGATTTTAAAGAGGACTTTAGCCTGGGTTGGGTTACTTGTAGCCTTATTTCATACAATCTTTTGTAAAAGATTTTGTATAAGATTCACTCTAGTATCTATAAAGAATAACCTGCCTTCCAAAAACCTTGACATTTTTCCTCATGATTTAGAAAGAATGTAAAGCAGAATAAAATTTGTACTTGGGCTGACAGGAGCCACTTTAACTTCTAATTTGGCTTTCTGACATTGTTAGATAGTCCAGTAGAACCTCTGGTCACAAATGCTTCTGACCACGACCAAATCAGGTTCCAACCAAAAAATTCATAATTCCCCCCCCCCCCCCCCCCCCCGTGGCCGATTTCCCCTTCAATGCCATTTTTTTTTGTAAGCACCAAATTTCCAAAATTAGGTTCGGGTCATGACCAAATCAGTTTGCGACCAAAGTTATGGAACAAATTATGGTCATGACCAGAGGTTCTACTGTATGATGCTATCATGTTGATGTGATCTCTGATAAGATGGAAACTGAGCCAACAAGAATAAACCATT
Organism: Pituophis catenifer annectens; assembly: GCF_029215685.1. Taxonomy (NCBI): domain Eukaryota; kingdom Metazoa; phylum Chordata; class Lepidosauria; order Squamata; family Colubridae; genus Pituophis; species Pituophis catenifer. Next base: position 124,040,895 of record NW_027256883.1, on the reverse strand, counting down.
TTTAAGCATCATTCTACCAGGTGACATTTGAAGTAAGGATGCCCTTCATTTCTTATTCCAAAAATGTTCACCCAGACAAGTCATTCACAGATTGTGCGTAAGTATTTTAATGTACTAATCTGACATTGGACTTCACAATCCCAGGAGCCCTTTAAATTTGAGAAGAGCAGAAAGATAAGGTTAGCAAGAAGACATGGGTGTGCATCAAGAAGGAAAAACAGGAATAGCTGGGGGGTGATGGGATGTAGCTTTCCTCCAGAGGTAGCAATGATGGAAAGGACAAGACCAGCATCATTGCTTGTAATAAAATAATTCCTCTTTTTCCCCTCACAATGAAGGAGATTAAATTGATATGAAGGGTTTTGAGGGGGGGCAGTTTGACAGTTTCACTCAAACTGATGAGTGAAGCATGTTTAAATTATGTCAGAGGCTGGAAAAAAAAATTAAAATATTTTAAAGCAATGTTGACACCGATATCTTTTCAGGAGGAACATTTTGCACACAATTGGTCCTATTCCAGATCAAAGTTAAGGTGCTGTATGTTTGTATAAGGAGCCAACTTCCACCGGGATGTGCCTATGCCTTAGAAACTGATTATATTTAATTTCACACTCTGTTTTGAACCAGGAAAAATATGAGATTCATTTGACTCTGTTCTGCATTTAATTATAATTTGACAAAAGAAATAACCACATGACCTCTTTGATTTGCCAGAACTTTATCCAAGCGCCACCTGTTGAGCCCTCGGCACTCATAGCTCTGACATATTGCAGAGAAGAAAATTATGCCGCTGGCATGCAGACTAGCAAGGATGCCAACAAAAGCACAATATAGCCTTTGTACTCAAAGCACAGAAAAATATATATTAAGCTACCAGCTATAAAGTTTTAAACAAGCCACTTTGAATTATATGTGGATATATCTTTTTAACAGGGAAAGTCCATCTAAAAAAAAGAAAAGAAAAAGAAAATGGAAGTTTCAGACTACCATTTGGGTATGGTTTACATTGGTAAATATTGTTTGCCTGGAATAAACAAGGTTTCGCATTATTACCATGGTTTTAAGATTGGATGTGGCAAGAAGATAGTCTGTTTGTTTGTGCAAACTGATGTTTCGTTGTAGTCAGTGCCTCAAACTGAAATGATAAATATGATTTTAAAAAATGGAAATGGGACCCAGCTCTAGTAGTCAGTTCCCATGTTTGCCATATGCTAAGTTTTGAATGAAAATAGCACAGAAATGAGCTTCATGTGTGCTGCCTGACCCAGTTAGGGGATATATCTGTGTAGAAGCAGGTTTGTGTTATGGTATTTTTGTAGGATATGATTTGAAGGATATTTGACAATCTGTATGAGAGATATGCTTCCTCAAAATGTTTAGGCAGTAAGCCCTCACACGTATGGCTCCATCAGTTGTACAATAACAGCCACCAAACATTGTTAGGGAGAGAGAGCTGCTTAAGAGTATTCCTGTTTATTCCAGAGTTGTGTTAAGACATGTCAGCTATTTATGTAGAAAGATGACTTGCAAATTCACAGTGCCAAATAAGGCCTCGATTTAGCCAAAGTTGGGTTTTCCTGTTTTTGATGGTATGAAATCCTAATGAAAGGAACACAATGAAATTTGTTGAAGAGATTAATTTCTGTGATATTGATTTAAAGGACAAGACAGATTTTTGTACAGTATGTAGATGACAATTATTGGATGGAAGGAAAATCTTATTTTGGCACTAATTCCTGGTCTTGAAAATACATTTTTTAAAAATGAACTCTTATGATTCACTGTGAAATGGAGACTGTTTTCAAGAATGAACCAGATTGGATGTTCCTACTTTATTTCAAAGCATTTTTGGTGTTTCTCAAACCAGGATGTATTAAGAACTGCACAAAATTTTAAACTATTTCCGAACTGCATAACTGATATTTATGGAGATCTATATTCTTACACTAAAATTCTGGACTATTATTTTCATGTCTTCTTTTTATGTGCTGTCTAGACTACATGCATACATATGTAATTCTGTGTATTTCATATTATTCACCCTTGTTCTACAAATGCCCCCCTCCCCAAATATGCAATTGATATATATTTTCTCCAGAAATATGCAGTACTATATTGTTTAACCTTCCACATACATTTTCATAAATGTTTTCTTAAAACTAGGAACCTGTGAGATCTAGTCCTGCCTTGGATATGAAATCAGCTGGGTGAATTTGGGACAGTTATTTTCTCTCAGCCCAACCCACCTCACAGGGCTGTTGTGGAGAAAAAGAGAGGAAGAAAGAGTATTATCTATGTTCACTGCCCTGAGTTATTTATAAAAATAATAAAGGCAGGATTAAAAAAAGTCTAAAAAGAAAGTTGCTCATCTAAAAATGCAGACTAAATGACATTTTTACTGAGAACCAATCTCTTGAAAAAAAAACTCATGAATTTACTTCCACTGAATTTCAGGGGGAAATTTTCCACTGCCTAGAGATTTTCTTTACATATTTAACAGGAGATTGTGGCACTGAATAGTAGATTACATGTAGAGCTTAGTTTCATAAAACATTAATGTTTTCTTTTCCCCCATGTAGGAATGTGATTAACCTCCGACTTTTATTTCAGAAATCATTACCTGTCTTATCAAAACTCTCTTTAGTTCCCTCTATTTTTCTTGCATGTTTCTTCAAAGCAGGAACTTCTAATTCACTTTGAAATTCCATTTCAGACAAAAAAGCAGTGCCATCTATATGAATTAAGATAATCACATAGTCCTGCTGGCTATGGCTGGAGACATGTGGAAAGCTATGGCAATTAACTTGCTTTGGAGGTGAATTATCTTCAAAAACAAAGAAATTGACAACAATAGTTATGAAATACAATAGTCATGAAATCTAGGAGCAGTTGTTGATATAAGCAGTCAACCAGATAGGGAGGTCCACGCAACTAAGAAATGCAGGGATTTTTATAGTATTAGTTTATGTTCAGCAGTACAGTAGCAGCATTTTTTTCCCCATTTCCTGGTTCCATTCTGGGTAACTCCAGATAAAATTTAAAAAATGGGATCGAAACTTTTCTTTTCTTCAAATATTTCTGTGAACCTAATTGCCTCAGCCAATGCAATTTTCAATAAATTAACCTGCAAGTCAGTGGCTTTCAAAAGTAGATAACATGAAAGAAAATAGACATTTGGTAATTTTGGTAACAAAATTAATTCATGAATTTAAGAAAAATCTGGGATTATTATTTTGAATATCCAGTTTTGGTTTTATATTATTCCCATTTTGTCTTTCCCTGATTACATTCATTAGCCAGCTCACCGTATGGCCCAAGAACTACTAAATGCTCTTCCTGGATGAATTCAAGAAACAGCAGGAGAGCTAGGACTAGGGGTTGTCCACCTCTGGTTTAAAGGACTGAAGTTACCTGGTGAAGAAAGTTTACTGCTTCACATCAAGAAACTTCAACTGCCCAAGAAGTCAGTAGTGAAACAACAGAATAATTGGGCCTCATATGGCAGCGGTTTAATTCTGTCAAGGGAAGTTGCTTGCTTAAAGAATCCTCTAGTAATTTGAAACTTCATTCTGGCTCTTTAATTTTCATCAAAAAGGCTAAATGAAAGTTGCCTTTAGGAAAGGAGCTGAAAGTTGAACCACCACTGAAATTAAGAGACACTCTTTTTAATGATAGTTCTCTAGGATGGTATGCTCAATCTCAGCAAATTTAAGATGCGTGGACTTCAACTCCCAGAATTCCCAGCTGGCCAGGAAATTCTGGGAGTTAAAATGCGCATATTTTAAAATCTCTGAAATTGAGAAACACTCCTCTGGGGAGAATGGAGCCATTGAGGTTCTCCAACAGTTCTGAATTCTTTTCTTTTAAGTAGAAAAGCATGAAGGAAAAAAAGTACACACTAAGCCTCAAATGGATGCTTTTGGCTTCCAACCCTCCTCCCCGCCCCACCACCACCAAATGCTTGGTGAATAAAGAAACATTCCAGCATCTCTCTTTTAAATATTTGATTCTTAAATAAGCCACACCCTGGCTGAGGATTCATTTCTCAACAATTGCAAAGAAAAAAAATTGTTGCCAGAACAAAATAGATAGCTAGGTTTCTGCATATTCCTTTAGTCCTGGTTATAGTTTTTAGCATAGCACTAAAATAAGTTTGTTGTTTTCTGAAATAAGTGTTTGTATTTTATCTCTTTTTCTATTATAGTTCCTGAAAAGAATAGAAAATGTTTCGAATTGTAGAAAACATGTACTATCTAATAAACAAGATAAAATACAGAAGTACACAATATAGAAAGCAATAGACTAGAATTCTGTCTCAGCTTGTATGTGTGAGTGAGTATGAAGTTACCTCTGATATGTTCAGATTTAGTTTCTACACACATTCCCTTTAAAGTGTCCATCAAAAAATATATAAAAATTAAATGAAGCAAACAGATGTTTGGGGAAAAAAATTTAAAGGCCAGACATGACAAAATATTTGTGAATGTCATTTAAAAAAAAAAAATATGTCCTTTCAGAGCTGCAAAGCTGGTGCTCCATCAATACATAGAGTGTTGGCCAAATTTTTTAAACTCTTACTCTTTTTAAATAAGTGTTTTATTATTTCAATATTAACAAAGAAAATTCATGTAAAATATGAACTATCAAATATTAACAGCTATTATATTTTAATTACTGAAGAAATAATAACCATACCTCTATTACCACTGCAATTCAATCTTGCAGTTCCCAAGGTCCTGAGGCAATTCTCACTTCTAATCTGTTGAACATCAAACATGGTATTCAAGCAGAATTTAGTAATTTCCTCTTGAGATAAATTAAACTATGATTTCTTAACTGAATCATCTCTACAGTTCCTGAAGTTCAGAAAACCCACAGCATCTGGAAATTTACTTGCTTGGTGAAGGAACTTAATTTTCTTTTCTAATTTATAGACATGTATATTTCTGGATATCTGAAAAAAACTTTTTGAATCTGAACACCTTCCTCTATGAACCTTCTTTATTTCTAGGAGTTTAATATAACTTTAGAATGAGTAGGAATGCTGTATGTGTTGATGGGAGTAATGTAGCAAAGGAAGATTTATTCAGTAGATTCTTGATAAAAATGTGTAGTACGATATTTGATATTTTCTGCTAGGAAGCTCTTGCTTGGGTTGAAACTTATAATTACTAGCAGCTGATTTTGTGTTTTTATGTGTATATTGCCTGCATGTGTAATATACATCCATATGAGAGGAAGTATATTTAAACAGAAAAGAAACATTCGAGTCTGCTATAATTCAAAGCAACGTCTTCCTAGGCTTTCTCATATGCTGGAGCCAATGTTATGGTGGAGGAAATAGAGCAAGGGAGATGAGGAGATAATTGTTTATGAACAAGAAAGAAGAATTGGACCAAAAGAGCTAAAGGCCTCTTTCCACAAAATTAAAATGATGGGCTGCTATTATCTTGAATAGTATTTTAGAATGACCTACAGACTGTTGTGCAGGGCAGTGTTGCAGGAAAAGTACACATCATGTTGCATTTTGTTGTCTCTTCCTGAGTTACCAGTCCAACCATCTGTTTGTTTGTGTTACAATATTTTCAGGATCAGACTCAATAAATTATATAAGAGTTAAGAGTTCAAATATATTTTCTTTTATTTACATAAGGCATTCTATATTCACTGAATATTCACAGATAGAAGCAAAGAAGAGAGTGTGTGCAGCTCCTTATATATACAATGGGTGGAGCTAGGTATGGGAGTGGTGAAATATGAATACATTAAGAAGTAAAGAATAAATTAACCCCTGATATCCCGTTCATATACTATTTACATATTAGAGAATAAGGCATTTACATGTGACAAATCCCCCTCTAAATGCCGATTCGATATGCTACATCTATTACATTCAGATTCTGAACAATATAATACATATAACTTGGAAGTCAAGTATTTATGTTGTTTAGATGGCAAAGGCTTTGTCAATATGTCAGCTAGTTGTTCTGATGTCTCACAATGCACTGCTTTAATAAATCCATCTTGAGATAATTGTCTCACATGTTTAAATTTTATGTCTATATGTCTAGATCTCTGTCCAATGGCGTCAGATCTAGATATTTCAATGGCTGCTTTATTGTCTTCATGCATGACAAAAGGTAGAGCAGGTTTTTTCCAAACATCAGAAATTAGATCATTAAACCATACAAGGTTATTTGCTGCTTTAGATAAACAAACATATTCCGCTTCTGTCGTTGAAGTGGCCACTAAATCTTGTTTGCCAGTGTACCAGTAAACTGCACAACCGTTTAGGAGAAATAAGTAACCAGATGTACTTTTTCTGCATGAAGTGTCTCCAGCCCAATCTGCATCTGCGTAACATGTGAGTTTCGGTTCCTTGACATTATTAGGTTCTAACATTAAGCAAAAATCTAAAGTATTTTTTAAATATCTTAATATTCTTTTAACAGCTTCCCAATGATACATTGTTGGTTTGCTGACATGTCTGGACAATAAATTGAGGGGTAAAGCGATATCAGGTCTTGTCCAATTAGAAATGTAAAGAAGTGAACCTATGATTGATCTATAAAACGTGTTATCTTTGAATTCAGGGGATGATTCATCAGCATTTCTTAGGAAATCAGTTTGCATTGGAGTGTCACAGGGTTTTGCATCATTTAGATTACATTTGTTCAAAAGTTCTATGATCTTATCTTTCTGAGAAAGCTTGAATCCTCTTCTAGTTTTACTAATTTGAACACCAAGATACTTATTTACTTTACCTAAAGATTTCAATGAGAAATGTTCATTTAACTTTGTTACAAATGTTTCTCTTCTTTCTTTATGTTTACCTATATATAAAATGTCGTCCACATATATCAATACAAATTCTATGTAATCATTACCCTTTTTAACAAAGAAACAATTATCAGCAGTAGTAGCATTGAATTCCATAGTTTTAAGTACTTTCACTAAACAATCATACCATCGTTTACCAGATTGTTTTAACCCATATAGACTTTTGTTTAATAACCAAATCTCATTCTTGTTTGTGTATTGACTGTGAGGTGCTCTTACATATATTTCCTTATCTAATTTTGCGTGTAAATACGCAGTCTGTATGTCATACTGGAATACATCGAGATTGAGTGCTGATGCTACAACTAGAGCCGTTTTGACACTTTCAGTTCTTACTGTGGGGGAGTATGTGTCAGTATAGTCCTCTGGATATTTCTGTGCATAACCTTGTGCAACTAATCTAGCCTTGTATAGAGTATTGCCTCCCTCTAAATTTTTAATTTTATATATCCACCTAGTGCCAATAATTGTTTTGTCCTTTGGTGCAATTGCAGGTGTAAATACATTTAATCCTTGTAAACTTTCCATCTCTTTTGCCATTGCTAATTCCCACTTTTCTTTTTCTTTAGGAGGAAGTTTTAACACTTCCTCATATGTGTTAGGTGTCGTAGATTCTCCATCCATATGCATTATATAATCTTTGTATTTGTTTGGCATTTGGTTTCTAGTGTTTCTAATTGTTTTCTCAGGTTTACTATTATTGTCATGCAAATATCTTGCTTCCTTTTTTGTTAATGTATCTGTCTTTATTTTGTGTTGACTGTATGTCCATGTTTTAGTTTTGTTTCTATGTTTGTTGTCATTTTGCTTTTCTACAGTTCTTTTCTCTTGGGATTTTGTATCTGTGTTGTTGCTTGGGAATATTTCATTAAGATGTATTTTAGACCAGTTGGCCTGTTCATGAAACACAGCTGTTCTGGAAACTATAAATTTGTTATTATTATCAATGAATCTGTATCCTTTTGTACCTGTCTCATATCCCATAAATCTAAGTCTTCTAGACACATTTTCTCCCTTTCTTCTTAATTGTTTAGGTATGTGTACGTCTGCGGTGACTCCAAATATGTGCATGTGTGCTAATTTTGGTTTCCTATTATACATCACTTCATATGGTGTCTTATTTACAATGCTGGACCAAGTTCTATTTTGTGTGTAATTGGAATATTGTAGGGCTTCTGACCAGAATTGTTTGCTTAAGCCAGCATCTTCCAATGTGCATCTAATCATGGTTTGTAATGTTGAGTTCTTCCTCTCTGCAATTCCGTTCTGGAACGCGGAAAATGGGCTAGATGTGTAATGTAACATTCCTTTGTCCTTCAGCCATTGGGAGAATTCCTTAGACATGAATTCACATCCCCTATCTGTCATTATTTGTTTTATTTTGATGTTGTGTTGTGTTTCTATGCGTTTGTAAAACTCTTTAAATTTCTGAAAGGTTTCATCTTTGTGTTTTAATGTGTAAACAAATCCATAGCGACTATAGTCATCCACAATAGTTAAGAAGTAACGTTTTTTATAAATGATTGATGGAATTAGTGGACCAACCAGGTCCATGTGTACTAAATCAAAAATTTTGTTAGTTGACCTTGTTGATTTTCTAGGCCTGGGACTAGTTTTTAGTTTTGTAGATTTACATACTGAGCAAATAGTTTTCACAATTTTTTATTTTAACACCTTCTGCGTGTTCAGTCATTTTCTGTACTACAGGAAAACTGGCATGTCCTAACTTCCTATGTAAGACATGAGCACACTCATCATGAATTGGCTTACCTATTTTTGGTTTTTTTTTTATTATGTGCATCCTTGTTATCATGAGCTATTTTACATTCATCATTGTCACTGTTGCTAATGTTTCCATTATCTGGCTCAATACAATCTTCCATATTTGAATCAATGTTGTGTAACCATTTCTCCTTAGTTATTAAATAAGGTAGGCCTCCTTTAATCATTACTGTACCTATATCTGTTTTATTTTTCTCCAAAGTTGCTTTTCCTTTTGAAAACACAATATTAATATCAGAATCTCTGCTTAGTTTTATGGCACTTAATATGTTATGAGGTATCTCAGGTATCAGTAATACCCCCTCTATTTTTCCTAGACCAGGTAAGGTTACATTCCCTCTACCTAATACTTTGACCTTTTCTTGGTTAGCTACCTTTATTACAAATTTATCTTCTATAAATGAAGATAATATATTTTTATTATTAGTGGTATGATTGGTTGCTCCAGAATCAATAAGCCAATTATTATCCTCAGTTTGCTGTATGTTAGTGTTGTCTTGCTTGTTTAGTCCATTTAGTGAACCAGATTTTCTGTCCTTTGAATTATCTCTGCCCCCTCTATACTCTTTGTAATTTGGTGGGCTTCTATATCTATGTCTATCAATGGAAGACTGTCTATAGGTGTATTTGTTTCTGTGTTCTGACCTATGTCTTTCTTTTGTAATTTTGGGACAATCTCTTCTATTGTGTTCCCTGGATCCACAATTGTGGCATCTGAATGTTTCATTATATCTTTCTTGGAAAGCTACTTTTCTATATGGTTTGTGTTCTATGTGATTGTTAGAGCGACTCTTCCTTGAATTGTCTTCAGCTATTAACTTATTGGATAGACTTTCTATGGATAAGTATCCTAGATTGATTGTGTCTAAATGTGACATATAATTGTTCCATGATGGGTCAAGTGAGTTGATGATAACACTTTTCATTGTTTGGTCTGAAATCACCTCCCCCCTTAAATGCAGTTCAGCTCTTATTTTGTTTAAAGATATTAAATGTTCACTTATGGAAACCCCTGGTTTTATCCTAGAAGAAAAGAAATCTTTAGACATTCTTGTGGTGGTAGCTACACTATCACTGTGAAACAAATTGAACATGCATTGAATAATTTCTGAGACAGTCAGATTTTGCTTAATGCTGTGATACATGGCAGGAGATACACTAGAAATTAATAAGAAAAATGCTCTATGGTGTAAGCAGTCTAACTTTAAAGTCCAAGGTCTTTTTGGGGGATTAGTGATGAAAAACAGTAAGTTTTCTTTCATAAAGACAACCTGGAGCTGCTGATACCATTCTTGTAAATTAATGCCATCTATTCTCAGCTTTGGGAAGTCACCGGGCAAGTTTCCGACATTATTAGGTCCATTACTTACAACCGGAGGTAGTCCGTGGTCTTGTAAATGGTGGAAATTACAAAACGGCGTGGGAATGCTCGCGACGAGTCTGCAGGGTCCTTTCAGCAACTCATGTCTTCCCGGGCCGTCTGCGTAGTCTCGCGCATGCGCGTTGCTCATTTCGTTCCTGGAGTCATCGTGAGAGGTTCTCGTCGTTGCGGCTCGCTCGTTCAGCTCCTCCTCAGATGAATCGGTCTCCGGCTCGATCTTAGGGGTTCTGACGATGGCGGTTGTTCTTTTTCTTCTCTTGAGAGCGTTGGTGCTTGCATCGGTCTGCGGTGTGGGACGGTATTTGCAGGGCTCTCTTGGTTCAGGCGTCGGTGCTCTCGTCGTCAGGATGGGAGCGGGTAGATTTTGAGACGTTGGCTTGCTCGTTCGTTTTCTGGTTGACTTTTTGGTGATTTTTAGTTTTGGTCCAAATGCAGCAAAAAGCGTCTTCATTGCTGACTTTATTTGAGTATCTGTTGAATCACCTTCACTTTCTGATTCTGATTCTTCTGAGGTGTTTGATTTTTCTTTTTCGTTTTCATTATCTAGTAGTGCCTTTCCCGCCAGAAGTTTTGAATCTAGTTTTCTGATTGGCTCTGCTTCGCTCACTCTGGAGGTCTGTTGGAACCAAGATGGCTGCCATTCAAAATTTTGCGCGGGATCACCGTTTTTCTTCTTTATAGCGTTCTTTTCTGTAGTCGTATCACTTACTATTTTTGAGTCTTTTGACTTTTCGGTAGTGATGTGCTTCTCTCTCGCTGCTCCGCTGTTTTTCAACATGTCTTGGAGGTTCGCGATGAGGCTTTCATCGTTTTTCTGGCTCTTTAACAGTTTTAATATTTCTGACCTGAGTTCGTTGTTTTCTATTTTAATTTCCTCTCGGTCATCATCTTCATCTATTATTTCTTCGTCTTCAGTTGTGTATTCTTCAGATTCTCTCGAAATTGCATTTGTGGACTCATCTATTATTTCTTGATCCGTTTCCATTTCTTTGCTGTATGCCCTGGTGTTGGGCCTATCTCTCTTAGACATATTTAAGTTTTTATTGAGTCAATTCAACCATCCTCTGCTACCAGCTTGTTGCAATATTTTCAGGATCAGACTCAATAAATTATATAAGAGTTAAGAGTTCAAATATATTTTCTTTTATTTACATAAGGCATTCTATATTCACTGAATATTCACAGATAGAAGCAAAGAAGAGAGTGTGTGCAGCTCCTTATATATACAATGGGTGGAGCTAGGTATGGGAGTGGTGAAATATGAATACATTAAGAAGTAAAGAATAAATTAACCCCTGATATCCCGTTCATATACTATTTACATATTAGAGAATAAGGCATTTACATGTGACAGTTTGTATAGTGGAGGACACAAGATAAAGTCAGCCTGGACTATATGACCATTTGGGCTGCCCCTAGCTCAATGAATTTTCCTGGTTTATATCTACATAAGAAGCCAGGTCAGGGAAACTTGATGCATTCAGTAAGAAGGGAAGCACCCTTGTATTACCATAAATTGCTTTTAAGTGTTATCTCAGCTTCTGACTGTCTTTAAATATACAAGGAACAATTTCATTCACCAGGAGATTTCCTCCTCAGGAGTTCTGCCAGCGAAATAAAACCCCTTTTTGCCACTGAAACCTTGAGAGGGTGACTCTTTTAAGTTGATCTGATATGCTGGAAATTCTCTTTAGAGGGTAAACACTGCCACCCCTCTACATTTTATGGAGTCTACTGAAGTTTGTAGCTTGGTCTCTGGTGCTACAATAAAACAGGGAGCAGAACAGAGCTATCTCCCTATGCTTATTTTCAGATGGGAACAGCTGACACTTTCTGCTTCCTAGTTCTTAGATCACAGAACTAGTGGATTTATCTGTGCAAGGAGAATCAATGGTCCATTGTGCCTGCTGAAAACAGTCACTGCAGAATGGAGTTGTGGTGCCACTATGGACATATGCAGCACATTGCCAGAATTAAAAAAAAAACAAACCTCTAACAGTAATAAAGAATATGCATCATTCAATCAACTCTTTATAATGGCCATAGTCCAGCGTAAAAGTATACGCATCACCTGGCTCTCAATTACTTTCATTATACTTCTTAAAATTGGAGTCAACAAACAGTTTAACAGCACTTGCAGTGGGGTGAAATGGGTCAGAAGAATAAAAACAGTGTTGCAGCATTGGGACAAAAACCCTTCCCCATTTTTATATGTGTCCAATGTTGCCAAGGGCCACGGCTTCAGCATGATGCCACCATGGTCCTTTCATTATTTTGAGAAAAGCATCAGGATCATGTGGATGTTGCAGAAAGAGTTTTCTTAACTTTTTGTTGCCTTCTTGATGCCATCTGGGTTCCTGCAGTGAAGATATGGTAAATATACTCTTTCTATGAGCTGTAAATGGCCAAGTGACATCATCACTATTTTATAAATTGATTCCCCCACAATTAGTTGTAGTTGGAGGCAACTTCATGGTTCTCATTTAAAGTGCCTGACTCAACTCTGGCTTCTTCAATTAAAGTTGAAGTGAAAACTACTTTTAATTGATTCCTTGCCTGCATGATGTGACTCAGTGACAACCCCATTGAGAAGGAATGAACTTCAAGTTGTTTTGACCTTGGCCCCTTTTATCACAAGCTTTAAAAAGACATATCAATATTCTATCTTCTTTTGACTCTTGCATGCGAGTGAAGAAAGTTTGAAAAAGATGCAAACACGTCTAGTTTTGATCTTTCAACTTTACTACATGGCCAAAATTAAGCATGAAGATAAATATGATCAACACAAAGCAGTGGCAGGGCAGAAAATTATTGCTGGAGTGCTGTTTTGAAGAATTAGTCATAAGTTCTATCTTGGTTTCAAATGTGATCAAAAACCAACAAAAAAAATAATTTATTTTAAAAATAATTAGATCACACCAAATAGGCCTATTAATAGTATTTGATGAATGCCATGTGCCCATATCTTTTGAAATCATACAAACTTCTTCAATATTATGCAAAATTTTATACAATTCCCTTCTAGGTTGATGTTTGAGGGTTATCAATTACAATGTATAAAAATAATTTATAGATGGTACTCTACCTGCATTAATGCATTATATCAAAACCTTTCTAGATAGTATGGAAAGGATAGTCAAATTGGCACATACTGTATTACCAGTGTATGATATCAATGCTATGTGAAGAAAAGCAGATACTAATTTCAGTGCGAAGTTTCTGAGGAAACTGAAAAAATCATCCAGCAATTTTTGATCATCTGCTTGATAATTACTTTACAGTATTGTCCATTTCCCCCATAACTTACAAACCATTGAATCTCAAATCCCCACCCACCCCCGCCTTTTAGCAAGCAGTTGTAAAACACTGAAACAGTAAAGTATTTCTTTCTTTGGCTCAATGACATTTTAAAGACTGGTAAATAGCATTCACTAAATAAATTAGTCCAATAGCAAAGAATCCTTCAACTAAAAATTATTTCACTAAAATGGGCCTTTATTTGTTTTATTTACATTAATAAAATATATCCATCCGTTAGACAATTTTTTTTTTATGGAAACACTGAATAGATATGCTGAAAATTTTTGTCTATCTTCCTTAAGTTTAGGAAAAATAAAAATTTATTCATGACTGCATATACTACCAAGCTGGTTTGTGCTTCCCTTTCTTCCCTCTCTCCCTTCTTTTAGTGCTGCCATTTTTCATTTTCATTTTCATTTATTTTATTTTTGGTCTTTTGCTTGTTAAAAATACAAAGAAAGCACAAAGTCAGAATATGTGTTTAAATACTCATTTAATTCTATAAATTTGTGTACTTATTTTTTAAATACGGATTACAAGGAAATGGGTTATGGAGGAGACAACTAAATGAAATAGGCAAAACTGAATATACTAATCTGTCACTCTCTCCTTTTGATGAAACAGGCCTGGCGATATAAAACATGGGATGGTTACTGTTCTTGTACGTCAGGGGTGAAATTCACTTACCTTCGCTGCCGGTTCGCAAATGTGAGTGTGCATGCGCGAGCGTAGCGAGTGCATGCCTCCTCCACGCATGCGCAGAACCTTTTGTGCATGTGCAAAGGGTCAAAAACGGGATGTGATGATGTCTGGGTGGGTGGGTGGAGCCTCTCGCCACCGGTGCTACCGGTTCGCCCACACCGGATAGAATTTCACCTATATTCAATATTCAATTCAGATAGCTGAATTTCACCACTGATGTATGTTATTTTAAATGCTGGATTGAAGTTTGGCCTGATAAGGTGATACTCTGTTCCTAAGATTAAGCTAAATTTAAGAATACAATATGCAGATTAGTCAATTTATAAAGTTTACATCATTACTGTATTACCCCAAGCTGACTTATTTTAATTTTAGTTTTTTAAATCTCCATTTATATTAATTTACAGCTTTCCCAAATATATGTTTGCAACTTTTTCTAACATGCCCAGGTTTTTATTAATTTTTAAAGAAACCCTTTTGAAAAAAAAAACATACAAGTTTCTCTGCTATTTTTAAAGCCATAGACATTTCTGATGGAAATTTTTTCACGTGCATATCTAGAAGCCTCTTTTAAAAAGGTAGTGATCCCCTTTTGTCTGAAAATTTTGCAACCATATGTTCTATTTATGGAGAGATCCTTTGCAAGCAGATGGTATTTGTATAGATTTTTGACAGGAAAACGACAGGTGCAAGCTGATTTTTTTTCCAGCAATTTTGAGTGTGGTGTGGCAATCTGTTTTCACAGATCTTGCCAATAAACTGCCTCAGAAATCTGTGATTATATAGATATATTTAATTCCTGCAGTCAAGAGCTGGAGTTCTTTTCCATTCTTTTTTCACTTTTCTCAATGCAGGTACAATTGTTAATATATTTGCTCTTAGATTTTTTATCCCACCTCTCTTCCAGATAGCATATATAGTGATTCCTCTCCTAATTGTTCTGTACAATGCCCTACCACAGTGTCTTAACCACTATACCATATTCTCTCTCTCTTTTTCAGTCAGAAGGAAGTGACTGAATCTAGCACTCCTATGTTTGACTGTAGATGATAGTCAAACACCTCGTCCTTCTCTTTCTCTCCTTTATTCAGAAACATGGCAACAGAACAATGCAATGAATTCAAAATGAATGTCAAATTTTATCATCCTTGTCAGAATTATCTAACTAGGCCTTAATATCAGCATGGTAAACCTCAAAAGAACAATGCTGTATGTCAACCAAATGAATACTATTTGTTTTAAAAAGTATTCTTTTATTACAAACAGCAGATTTGTAATAAAAGAGGCAAAATGAGCTTTTTGCTACTTTCAGGCAAGTAAGCTTACATTTCTAAATATTTTTAACTATCTAATAGGACAGATTCAAAAGTTATATGATAAAATCAATTATTACTCATATATTATGTCTCCAGCAGAGGTGGTATTCAGCTAGTTCAAATCGGTTTGGGCAAACCGGTAGTGGAAATTGCAAGTGGGCCCGCTCCTTCCCACCCACCCACCCCAACTCTATGTGCAGAAGAAATGGTAACAAAATGTGAAACCCACCGCTGGTCTCCAGTAGCTTTGAACAGAGTCAATACACTTCTAAGCTAAGTAGACATGGCATTGATTTAAACAGGAATATCATTGCTGCTCTAGATATTGCTGTATTGTTGAGCATCTTGTATCACTGATAGCCAGATCCTCTGAGCCTTTAAGCAATATGGATTTCTCACATTCAGTAGACTAGTAGACTAATGCTCCTTTTCAGCAAATTCCAATGCGGGCTACCTATGATATTCCATTTAAGGTATCCAAATTTAAAACATATTTATTTCCAATCTCATGACATGCATGAAAGTTCTGCTCATAAATGTGGGATATAAAAAGAATACTTGAAAGGTAATATTTCCTCTGAAACAGGACAGATCTGTTTCATTCTAGAAGAGGTAGGCAGTCTGGTTGTCATCATATGTGCTGAATTTCGATTCTTAAAAGACCCAGCCAGCAATCAGCGGTTGGGAAGTTTGTAACTGTGGTCAAAAACATCTGGGAACACCAGGTTGCCTATATCGAAATTATCCAGAGACTGAAATGAAGAATTGGGTAAAAAGAAAATTAAATATGATTTAAGCTAAACCTCCTCACTGCATTCTACAGTGAGCACATATTTATTCTTTCCCATTGTTATCTTGAATTAGAAAATTACATTTGTAACTTATTTTTATGGGGAACCTATGATGATTCACAGTAATGTGCCTTCGGAACATCTTCCTATATCAATGGACTACCTGTTGTGGAAGTGAGCTTTGGTTGGAGAACCTGATAGCGGAGGTAACAGTAGACAATCAACCTTGAATAATATTGATTGTCTGGAGCTGCCATTTAAATTTCCCATAATACTCATGGAGAAATGAGCTAAACAGTGAATGGAAGCTACTAGATCAGTTGCTAATTTAAAAAATTTTTTTTATAAAAATGCTAAAGATATGGAAAGAAGCTATGTGCATATTGGTTTGTAGTTCTAATTCTAATAGATACACTCTGGCAAACAATCTTATTATGAGAACTTTTTCTATGTATGTATCAACTGTATCCACATTATTTGATTCCCATTAATATTAATTTTCTGTGCACCTTCCCAAGTGCATATATTCATTTTTTTAAAAAAAAATAGTGAAATTAGTATTATTAAATTCAGGAAAATAGGAATTTTCATTTTATTTTGTTTCACATGCTGGTTTGCGAAATATGAATAAGATGACTTCCGATTCAAACGCTATCTAAATATCTCCCACTTTTCAGGAAAAGAAAACCAGCAGAGGGCACTCTTAAACCTTCTTTAAAATATAATATAAAAAGCACAAGACTGGAAAAATTCACCTGTTTAAAAAAAACAAACCGATGTCTGAGATTAATGCAAAAGGAATGTACAAAGGAATCTGGAGTTTTAAAAAGTAATGAAGTCTTAGCTTAGCATCCTTATTCTCTCCCTCCCATTTCACAGCACGCTAGGAGTACATATTCAACTCAGGCAAAGTCAAAAGTCTTAAATAAGCTTTAAGATGTTAAAACAAACTCTTAGTTCTACTATCACCACCACCACTGCTACTACTACTACTACTACTACTACTACTACTACTACTACCGTCAAACAGTGCATGAATTTCCCCATTATGTAACACCTGATGATTCCAATCTCTCTGGAAACAATATGGACAAGAATGCTGCAAAATCTAAACTTTTGATGCTAAACTTTGTACTCTTGGAAGGGAATATTTGTAGCTCAGGGTTGAACTGTTCTTTGACCTTGGTGGTTTTCTTGCAGATATTCCAGTGCTAGTGGGGAGTGGGGTTTGCTCTTATTTTTATATATCAGTGGCTTGCCACTTCAAACAAGCTAACAATTAAGGTACTGCCAAGTCTACTCCCATAAACCTGATAGGACAAGCCATCCAAATCTGTTCTGTGTGGATGACAGCATGCTGTATAACAAAACAATTGTTGTCCATCAGTTTGTTCAAAACATGATTCTTATAAAACACGAAAAGGAGAGGGAGTTCAAGATAATTTGAAAACATGACTTTGTATTCAAATTTCCTATAAGAGGTAACAAAGGCTGTTAAATATTCATGACCTTCCTTCATGCAAATTAGATTGAAAGTCTCTCTGGGATCCAGCTTGGCAAAACTATGTTCTTTATGCAATCATTCTAAGAGACTGGAATGAAAACAGGATAAGAAGCATTAATGGTTGTAGATTTTCAGAGCCTGTAATCATGAATGATCTATATGGAGCCATCCTTCTTTCTAAAAATGATCAAAGCACTGGCTGGTATGGATGAAGCTGTTTGGAAACTTGTTATTGATCCATTTCTTTAGCTTGCTCTGTTCTGTTTCTGCTGTAGTAGCGTAGTAGCACCTTTCAAGGATCTGAGCCACAAGAATAAAGATTATTGTACAATCACAGAATGTCAGCCCCCTGAATTAATGCAGACAAGTAGCACTATCTTGGGTTTTAATACTACATGTATTGTAAGGTTACAATAACAGAATCTTGCAAGTCTGAATTTTTCCCCTTCTTCTTTACTTTTACTTTCCAGAGAACTAGGATGATGCCTCTCACAACCCTTCTGCTTCTGTGGGCTGAGATACCATTTGTATGACAGCTGCCTTGTCTGCAGTTCTTCCTTCTGTCTCCCAAGGTCATTCCTACATACCATGGCAAAGAATGGGGAAGGGGGGGGGAGAAAAGGTTTGCCCTTCCCACTTCCCAAACACATTCAACATAATCAGCATGCTTCTCAGTCTCAAATTGTGAACATGAACTTAGTATGTTCCCCAAACTGTTGGAAATCAGTACAAGCAAGTCAAAATTGCAATGCCTCTTGCAGAATCTAGAGTTAGATGCAGTGGAAGCTCTACATATTCAAAAGGCAGAAAATCTTACTCTTCCACTGTTTTTTTTAACCTTATCCTAAATTAATCTAAGGCACCCTCCTTTTCTAAAGGTGAACCAGGAAAAATAATACTTTTCAGCATTAACAGCACAACATTCTAGAACTTCACTTTATTCTATTAATTCACTATTTTCCTAACACACATACTGTACATCTCTAGGTTAGCCATTTAAAAAGGGAGACATAACAAGGAGAACACAACAAAAGAAAAAGGGCAGAGATAACTATTTTTAAGCAGGTAAATTATTTCCAACTTAAAATAATATGTCACCGTACCGATACTGATTTTCTACCTTACACACATGCAAGTACAATTTACTGTATATTTTCCAAAAATGCATCTACACATACATAAGTGATTTTAGGTGGTTTTACTAATAAAAAGAGCAAAAGAAAGAGAAAGAGAAAGAAAGAGAAAGATTTGTAAAGAAAAGATTTAGAAGTTTGCTTCATGTGTTTGCCACGCCCACTTCTTTTTAGACTTTTTAAAGTATTCTGTCTGAACACAGTCAGACTCCCTGAAGGCCAACAAAGTCAGTCTCGTATCTGTATTTACTCTTGCTGCCTCCAAATCTTGTCCAAAAAGTTGTAAGGAAAGTAGGGCAACCATATTTGGGCTGCAAAAATCAAGGTGATCATGAAAGAGATACAGAAAGATGTAATATTTTCCTAGTGGTCATCTGGATATTTTTAGCCCAAGTGTGGTAGTGCTACAAGAGATGAAACAGGAGTGAAACTGAAGCAGGGCAGACTAAAATGTGGACAAGGTCTGAGTCCACCGGAGGAAGGCAAACATTATTGTATGTAGGTCAAATGTAGAGTACTCAACATATTCCAGATGGCTGGCTGTCTTGTAACTTTGGTCTCTACCTATCAAAGAGGGATGGATTCTATTCATAAGTAGCTTTGACTGATGTTACAGTATTTCATTTGTGATTATTCTGCCTACAGACATTTGTCACTTTCTTCTTCTGGAAAATAATTCTAACATTCTGAAAAATAATTCAAAGGCAAGGTGACTTGTCTTTATTTTTCATGGCATGTGTTCTATTATCTTTTGCATGGGTATACAGTACCTAGGTTACACATGTCTAAATTATATGCTAAATAAAACAAGATATAAAAACTTCAGGTTACACATGGTATTACTTCGTCTTTGATGTTTTAATCTAAACTAAAATAGTCAAACCAACATGCTCGTTTGATTTTACCTTTTGGATTTAAAAAATCATAGAGGATGACAGTTTATGGATTTTGTCCTCTGGATGGCAGTAACTCTTGCTTAAATGCTTATGACCCAGAACTGTAATATTTTTCACAAGGGATTTCCTTTACCTTGTCAGTTTAATGTCCCAAAGAAATACTTCATTTCATTAATTCCTGACTCTGTAATCCAAATCTGAAAGCTAAGTACATGCACAGAATTTAATATATAACATTAAATGATGAGAACATTAAAGTCCCTTTAAAAAAATAACCAGATAAGAAGAAATGATTGTTGTTACCCTTATATCTGATTCAATATTTTTATATATTATAAACAAGGCATGTAATATGGCTTGAGATAATGAAACAATGATGATATACATACATCTAATAAATAACCATGCCTCATATTTGAAACTTAAATATCTATTTTTAAAACATAGTTCCACTGGAATTCTAATTTTCAATAGATTATTACATTCAGGGCATTTAGTTGTACCAAATTACATTAACTTTACAAATTACAAATTACATAACGTTAAAGTACTTTGTAGAAATCTATGGTCTATTGAGTTTAATTGCAATATTTTGGAAACTAAAGGAAAGCAGTATGGAAAGGGTATATCCCATAAAATGTGTGCTATCATTCCGGCTTGGAATATCTACCACAGCTAATCTGTTCTTTAAAATTTCTAATCCATACATTCTAAAGTGGAACATACTCCAAATATTTAATATTTTGATTTGACATCCAATAGCATTTACTGTTAGTATTTGGATAACATTTTTGGTACTATGTGAGTGAGAACAAGGGACATGAATTGGTATTTGGTGTCTAGTTGTATTTAAAAAAAAAAACAGATGATCTGACAAATTTCAAATATATGGCTATTCTTTTTCTCAAAAATCTTTGTTCAACCGTTTTAATTTATATTTAATTAGGGCAGGATTAGTTAATCCCAAAAGGCTATTTAGTATTTTTTCATAGAGCAAAAGTTGCATAGAAGAGCTGAAATGATTTTGCTCAGTTTTCAGTACATGCTCATGGGACACTTACCAATTCTTAATTAAGACATTCTACTTCTTAATCATAAGAAAGTTTCTTCATTATGATAGTTCTCACTGGGATGGAATATTATTCAGGCCCTTGCAGAATGTGTAGTAAGAAACATGTTTTAATCAAGGATTCAGACAAGGAAGAACTTGGTTGTTTCACACAAACATCTGCATAATGATCTCTCTCTTTCATAGAAGACATGGTCTAACGTGTCCCAAATGAGGATTCGAAAGATGATTTTTCTTTTTATTTCAGCCATTCTTAGATTTCTTCTTTTGTGTTTTTAGGAATCTTTTAATGTTTTTTGGATTCTTTAACATGGTGTTCAATAAAAATAAGGGAAGGAACCTCATGAATCTTTGTACTATAGCCCCGACCTTGATATGCACATCTGTTATTCTCCTAACTTGGATAGTTTCAACAATTCTCTGTGCAAACAACTCAATGGAGAGATCCCCAAGGATTTGGATTATTAGCCTTTAGATGAGAGATTAGCAGTAGGGCACTCTGCTGTTTTGTTTCAAATAAAACAAAATATTTTGCCTTGCAGTCTTGTGAAATAATAGTGCAAAAAGATTGAGAAATGTTGTGATCTTTCTGATGTTTGGTTAACACAGTTTGGGAGGGTGCACGTGAACCATCATATATGTTCTTGTTATGACCTTGGATCCAGAAATGATCACTCTTCAAACTACCCTATTTTCCCCAAAATAAGACATCCCCTTATAATAAGCCCAATTGGGCTTTTGAGCTTACGGCAATAAGGCCAAGCACTTATTTCAGGGTTCAAAAAAATATAAGACAGGGTCTTATTTTCGGGAAAACATGGTAGTATCTATCATATGGCGACCCCCAGGGGGAGGGCCTTCTCTGTGGCAGCACCTGCCCTCTGGAATGACCTGCCCCCGGAGATACGTAGGATACCAGATCTCCGTGCTTTTCGCTGTGCCCTCAAAACTTTTCTATTTCACCAAGCTGGGCTGGCGTAACCCCCCCCCCTTAGATATTTTAATTGTAATGGATTTTAGGTAGGATGTTTTAATATCTGGGCCAAAATTTGTTTAATTCTTTTAATAATTTTAAATTTTGTATTGGATGTTTTTTTTATTCTTGGCTGTTCACCGCCCTGAGTCCAGCAGGAGAAGGGTGGTATAAAAATTCAATAAAATAAAATAAATAAAAATAAATATCCCAATAGCCAAAGGTATGGATAGTTCACAAGAGTATGATATGTATCTCTTCACAGGTTTAAATACTTAAAGAGAGCTGTAATGTATCTAGACTTTCTAGACTTTAACTGTATCCAATTTACTTTTTAGTTGCATTATTACAATCTTATATAGGTATGGATTAATGACATCCACACTAAAAGTGTGGAGAAAGCTAAGTACCATACTGCATTTTTGTACCTTTAATACAATTTAAATTCCTGAAAGAATTTTAATATTATTATGTAAAAAGTTAGCATCCACCCCTCTCCTAGAAGAATGAAATATTTTAGGAAATATTAAAAAGGCAGATTATTATATTTCCCAAAGGGGGAAATGGAGAAACATGTTTTTTTAGAGGCAGAAAGCAACCCCACTTTCCTTAATAGCCCACAACAGATGTCAGCACTTAAGAGATAGAGCTTATTGAAAACTAGATAGCTCTATTCATAGACAAAGCAAATACTGCAGGCAGAAATCCATTCAAGACAGGATATTTTGAAACTCCCTGCAGCAAAGTCTGAACAAAGGCAGAATGATAGGATTAGCCCTCACTCAAGATCCAACACAGGGCAAAGCCATTAAGCCACAATAGAATTGCCCAACACTCTTTTAGAGCAGTCCAAACTTCAACCAAATCTGGGAGCTCAGACAAACAGCTAGGATTTGTATTTCTTCTTTGCCTATAGAGCCAGCTATGACCCCTATATAAGCCCTACCTGACCCCGTAGGAATCTGGCAACATCCAATAGAATACATGTTCTTGCACAGGAACAGGAAGCTCAAGTGCAAAACTCAAAGAAAAAACCTCCACTCTCAACTCCATGTGGTCAGCTACCCAGAACTACAAACCCATGTGGTTCTACTTTATCATTAAACCATCTTTCCAATCAGCCTCCATGTTTCCAGTGTCTTTCTCCCAGCTTGGAACTGAACCAGATGGATATTTCTTCCCACAATTATATTGTTACTGCAGGCTGAAAATCAAGATAGGAACTTGAAGAATAGCTTTACTGATACAGAATTTCTTTTTAGGCCATGACTGTGTCTTAGCTAACAGTTTATATTTCTAGTTCTCATATGAAAAAAAAATAGTCTATTATGTTATGTTAAATATTTTGGATAAATATCCACAAACTGTAGTTGCATGCTTAAATCTATATATGTATATAAATATGTCTATAATTCATAGCGTTCAACTTCCAGTAAACCGTGAGAAATAAGCAAATACAAACTTTGTAACTGGAAAGTATATTTACTCTTGGATGGGCCAACATTTGAATTGGGAGACAAAACATTTAAGATCTCTCTTGTTTCCCAGGACCTGCTTGTGATGCTGAAGAGAACATTGCCAGGCAGTTTGAGATATTTCATTTGAGTGGAATACAGAAGCTTGTTGTGGACAGCATTCAGATTTAATAATGCTATAGAAGAAAGAATAATTAATGACAAAGGACTTTGGGCTGATTGCGTGTCTGGCAGAATTACTGATCCAGACAAGGACAATCACATCTATTATTGGAGCAGAGGGAACTGATAGAGTCTCTAGGCAACTCTGTGGTATAATATTGTTTATGATATGATGTTTATCTTTGAAGCAACTGACAGGACGGTACAAAGAAATTCATTGCATGATGGATTTGATAGGCTTCTATTTTGTTTTCAAAAATGCTTTACGTTCAGATATGGAAATATTCAAGGTGATAATCTTAGAGAGCTCATGAAAGATGACAGTGAGCCACAGATCAAGAGAATGTATGAAAAATCTATTTGGGATACATTAATTCTAGAGTTGGAAAACTCTCTTGATAAGATTACTTTTCAAATGATGTATTCAGAGGTTTATATATACCAAAATGAATGATTAGAGAACTACAACTGTAAGTGGATTTGCCTGAAGGTATGCAGGACTGCAGCTGAGTTACAGGACAGTCAGTCGTGTGTGTGTGTACAATTTTTCAGTAAAGATCTTTCCACAGATTGCAATTGAGTTACAGGATTTCTGGGCATGTGTGTTGAGTGTATGTGAAGAATTTAGGATTGTTCAATGCAGTAAAATTATACAAACAAAAGTAAAGATTTGAAATAGAGAAAAAATGAAAGAAATAAGAAAAAGTATACAATAATGTCTTCTGCCCTTTTTTCTATTGAGTAATTTCATTTTAATCTTTTCATCAACCTCTTAATTTCTCTTTAATCCCCAAATTCGGGAATCATCAATTTGATTTTTTTCTTCTTTCAACAAAAAGTCTATATACTGTAAAGTTTCCAATCTTTCAAAAAAAAAAAAAAAAGTCTTTATGGCTTTTTCACTGACTAGACTGCTCAGCTTTCTCATTAACTGCAGGTTTAGTTAATTTTATAATGCAATCTTCCACTGTGTTTTGTTGCTTTTCCAACTTTTTACACACAATAATCTTTCTGCAGTTACCATATACAATATTAATTTCCCATGGTTCTTTTCTAATTCCTTGTTCATAGAGCACATTAGGAATAATTCTGGTTTCATCATAATATCAATCCTTAATATTTTTTGCATCACTATGTGGATTTTCACTCAACTTTTTTTTTTAAAAAAAATCTGCTTATCATAACATAAAAAACACCTTTTCCTTCATGTGATACATTAACATTGGAAGTCTTATAAATAAGAAAGTGTCATAGTAGAACCTCAGCCTAAAAATTTAAGAAACAAAACAGGCCTTCAGTTCCCAATTTGGGAATTGTGCACCAAGGGCAACTTTTCTTTAATGATGGCTTCACCAAAGGTTACTTTAGGTTAAATGGCATTGTGAAAAAGTGATAATAATACTACAGGTTTCCAAATAATTCTGCCTGATATGCCCACTGACATTAGCACTTAAGCCCTCTCTAAGTGGTTTACAGAGTCAGCATATTGCCCCTAATAATCTGGGTCATCATTTTACTGACCTCCGAAGGATGGAAGGCTGAGTCAATCTTGACATGGATTCTTATAAAATGTATATATAATTATCTGTCTATCGATTTCCATCTCTCTCTCTCTCATCTATCTATCTATCTATCTATCTATCTATCTATCTATCTATCTATCATCTATCTGTCTGTCTGTCTGTCTGTCTGTCTATCTATCTATCTATCTATCGATCCCTATCTACCTACCTACTTACCTATCTATATACATTTATAGTGAAATGTATAGTGAAAAAGTTGTGATTAATGATCTGTAGATTCTACAACTTCTCAGGATCCTTTATCTTTACCTGCTAAATTATTTTACATGCAAACATATGATTTAATATTAAACATTTTATAGGGAAATTGATATAAAATGGGTATGTTCAATGCATAGTTACACTTTTTTGAACCATGAATGGTATCAGCCCAATCAGAAAATACGACAGTTGGCCAACTCATATCAAATTTTACAAATTACTGTCTTTCAAGAAAAGCAACTGTTGGTCTTTGAACTTTCTTTACATTTATTTCTATGAAAGGGGACATCGTAATTACTGGGCTACATTCCTGCATTCCAGACCCACCATTAGCCTTACCTTAAAATGTCTAGGTGGTAGTTTGTTTGATTTCAGGGAAGAGATCAATGGTAAGCAGTAGCTGGTGCCACATAGGCTTTGAGACAGATGGATTTCTGAGCTTCTGACAGACACAGGAGTAGAAAATCATCAGTCTAAGGCAGGGTTGTCAAACTCACATCATCATGTCATCTTCACATGATGTATTGTGACTTTTTTCCCCCTTCACTAAGCCGGGCTTGGGCGTGGTCAGTACGTGATGCATCTGGCCCACAGGTCAGGAGTTTGACACCTCTGGTCTAAGGGAAACATTGGTTACAAATCCCAGGCATGACATTGTATGGAAAAAGCAAGTTTTTAACAGATAATGAATCTTTATGCAACACCCAACGAACATTAATCTTTCATCTGCATCAATGGTGCAGCAAACTCCCCAAATATAGAGAGGTTTCAGAACAATTTCCACAGGTTAGTAAAGAAACCATAAATGATGTGTTCTTCATGACCTCCGCTAAAAAGGTCAGTGACTACATATGGAATTTGGTACCAAAGGGTCAAAAAACATTAAGGATTCTTTTGATAACGTTATTATCCTGCTATAGCAGATTCCCTTCCGACATAACACCATTCAGGTCCTTTGAGGCTACAATGTACAAAATTCCCAACCAACAGTCCAATAGATTAGAGGTTCGGAAAGGCTAGGCTAGAAGATGTAGCATACTCAAATAATTATCCTCACTCATCAAAACAGATAATAAGTTATATCCCCCATCCACATCAATGAATTTTCAACAATTAACTGATAACTATTTACGATCAAAGAAGCAAAGTAATACTAGTAAAATAAAATACTGGGAAATTTGGCATAGATGGTAGCAAGGTAGTTCATTTTATTTGCAAACTACCTTAAAATATTTATGTCCCAGTAAGAAATTAACATTTCACATGCAGAATGCACAGGTAGCATTTCCTCCTTAACTCAGTATTAAAATGTTTGGAGTATAACATTAGAGTCCTCCTTCTTTTCATGCCATTCTATCTGATTCATTAAAGATTAAAATTCAGTTATAAAACATGGATAGTGTTCTGTGACCATAACAAAGGCCTTTGGGGTCCATACACATCCTGGAGGCTCAAGGTCGGCAATTCTGTAATACAGCATATAGAGTTACAGTTTTAGATAGTAATGAAAATTACTTTTTTTGCTGCAGACCTGAACATCCCCACATCTCCACCAATATCCATCTCCAACCTTGGTCTGTTTAAATACTTTTAGCCCTGAATTAATCTTCAACTCTGACTACAGATTTGTCCTGCCACCGTGTTAGCAAGAAATGACTGGAGAAGTTATAAAGATAAACAAATACAATCCTCCAGATCCATTTACATTTTGTCTAAGGACACATTTTAACATTTTCTTTGAGTTTTGTTCTATCCAAAATATAGGGATCTATAGAACTGAGAGATATGACCAGCTTCTTTTTTAAAAAAAACAATTTCTCTTAAAAAGTGGTGCTTGTTTTACTTCAAGAGGAAGAAAACCAATTTGCTTCACATGTTGCTTTAGTGGTAACACCAATCAGCGGTAAGAAAAGGAAATCAAGACCACTGAAAAACAAACTTTTAAAAGTAAAAGATGGGCTTGGAAACAGTTGTATTTATAGTATAAGTGTTAGAGGCAGATAAGACTTAAAGAAAATCCTGAAATCCAACAGGAAAGAGGAGGCGTGCATAGTGATTTGTGTGAAAACCCAAAATTATCCTTTTTATGTCTGCACCAGAGCATTGAAGAATTGGCTGACTATCTTCCTTCCATTTTCTCTGGGTTCAGTTTTGCTATATAATTTTACAAATTGCAAACACATTTAATAAAATGTAGTAAGATCATGTGGTCGCTAATCACTGATCGTGATACAATAGTCTTTTATTAAGTCAGGAAATGTACTTGACTTTGTTATTGACATTGTTCAGAAAGTCAATTGTTTGCTCATTAAAACAGAGCAGAGAATGGGGAACAGATTAATTTTAGTTTGGGCAATTTTGACACAATTCTGCATTGTTTGCTCTTAGTAGTGCACATATTTTTAAAAGCTTGACAGTATTCTCAACGGCACTGTTAGGAATGGTTCTGTAACTTTTCCAAATAAATGTGTTCCCTAACTTCACCAAAGAATTAAGTAAACATTGCAATGAGTTTTGATTTTTTTTTTAACATGAACAACAAATAACCTATATATTTAGAGCAAGAGTGACATAATTAAACCCATAGGCATACATAGGTACAGTCTTGTTTTTAGTTGCATGAAAAATAGAGTCCTTGCAGAGGGAGCATTAACAAGGAAGAATGAATCTGTTGTTATTAGATGAACAAAAATCTAGGTATTTTACATGTTTATCTTAATTCAGCAAATTTCCAATACTGGCTGCTAAGCATTTATTCTATATTTAAAACCATGGGATTGTTTCTTCATGCATGTAATTCACAAATAAGTCAAAAATTATTTCACTTTGTACAGTAGTACATGGTCATCCCTTCTTTCCAAAAATTAGTATTGATTTTCTTAATCGGACACAAAATTTCCAATGAATAGCATAGGACATGCTGACTGGGGAATTCTAATAGTTGAAGCCTACATATTTTAAAGCTGCCAAGTTTGATAAACACTGGCATAGATGAACAAATGCATGCAAGAATAAGGGAACGTTTTTTTCTAATATGTAGATTAGAACAAGGTTTTTCAGACCTTGTTCTGTGGGACTCTAGAATTCGATTTCAGATTAAATATTTTTAAAATGTCCACTCAGTCGGCGACAGCCATAATAATTTTCCCAAGGAAAAGCTAGAATATTCCAGTCATTGAACACTGATTTGTTTGGTTAAATTCACAACTCAAATTTCTCAATGAGAAATTTCAGTTTGAATTTTTGTATCCTGGAAACATTAATTTTCCACATATTTTTTGTACTTATAATAATATGTATACCTTTCTGAAATGGCAATTGATGCATCCAGTTTGGTAATAGGACTTGAACTTAGATTTATATACCACTTCATGGTGCTTTACAGCCCTTTCTAAGCGATTTACAGAGTCAGCATATTGTCTCCAACAACCTGGGTCCTCATTTTACCGACCTAAGAAGGATGGAAGGCTGAGTCAACTTGAGCCGGTCAGAATCAAACTGCTGGCAGTCAGCAGAATTAGCCTGCAATACTGCATTCTAACCGCTGTGCCACCACAGATTTTGTGGTAAAATTTCCTACAGTATAGAAATGTGATTCAATAAACTGCACAAGTTTCATTCTATTATTAATTTTCTGTCACTAGAGTTTTATCCTCTTGATCATGGTTCTGTGAATTTTTTATTTTAACTAACAGGTTCTGCAGCCTGAAAAAGTTCACAATACCTTCTGTTTTACAGAACCATTGAGTAGGTGGTTACATCTTCCTAGCTTTGTCTTTACATGTGTGAGGATATAAACAGCATTACCTTTGTCCACAAGTCCTTTTGATTGCACTCTGCTGCATCAACAATGGCTGGTTTATTTTGTGTTTAAATCTAGCTGATTTGGCCTTCATACAAGCCTTGAAAAAAGGAAGAGGAAATGGAAAACATATTTCCTACCTCTTTGCTTTCTTTATACTATAGTAGGATAAAGCAAACTCATTTGATTAGATATAGCTGGGTCTAGTTATATTGACTCTTTTCTCTGACTGGGGCAAAATGTGGAACACCTGAACCTGTATCTAAAAATAGCATCACTTCACTTCAACCATGTAAATTTTGCTGTAAATTCATCAGAGTGTCAGCTTTGACCAGAATAGAAAGCATGATTTGAAACCATAGCGCCTAAAGCAGATCCCGAAAGCTCAATGGATGGTAATTTTCAAAGTCCCTCCCCAAACAAGTACTATTATTAAACTTGTGAATAAATATATGAATTGTATATAAATCAATTTAAATTCAAAAGGGAATCAAATTAAATCAGAACTGAGTATCTTTAATATGGTCAATGACCAGGAAACTAAAGAGCTAAGCAATAGAATGTACAGAGAGTATGAATGAAGTACATAAATTATTTCTAAGTCAAGAATAAAATAAAATACATAAAATAAAAATGGAGCTATAAAATATAACTATGATAAAATTAAATATTATTTTTGTCCTGCTCCTGCCAATTTCTTCCTATTTGGAGTACAGCTCCTGCTATATCAATTTCAAAGGAGTCTTTTATGCATGGTGAATAAAATAATAATAATAAAGTCCTATCTGGAATTTAAATGATGACTTGAAGGGCTTAAAGTGATAATTACATATGTTTAAGAGGTCTGCTGTGAGTATTTTACTTAACGGACACTTGAAAAGTGAGTGTCTGTGTTCAAATATATGCAAGCAGGATCTACAAGCATACTTATTCTAAATTTCATTACCTTGGAAACGAATATTGTAAGGAATATTGTAACCAATATTGTAAGGAACCAATATCTCAAAGCTAAATGGCCAAGCAGCTGAAACATCATAAAGAAAAATAAATGCAGAAGGAGCACTGTAGAGGAAAAACATCATGCTAATTGTGTTGATTAACTATTTTCAGATTTAGAGCCCCTAGATTAGACACCTTCAACTTCAGGTTATTGGACTATAACTCTCCATTACAGTTGACAAAGGCAGCCATAGGGTTACAAAATGGTTCTGGACCTCAAATTTCAATTGCAGTTTCCAAATTAATTGGATGCAACATTGTAAGTGGGGCTTCCATGTAAGATTGGCACTCTATGGTATATTCGTAGAGTATATCACCGCAGCCTGGAACAGCTGATTGTTGGTATTCTGGGAGGCCAATCCAACTGCCAATCAGCTGCTCGTGCTAAATCAGGCTGTGCTGAAGCTGACCAGGCTGTTTGCTGCAAGGAGGCAAATTACTGGGAGGCAGAGGCCGAAGGGTGGGGACCAGCAGGTGGACGGGGCTTCGGCAACATTCCCTCTATAAGACGCACAGACATTTCCACTCACTTTTTTTGGGGGGGGGGGAGTGTGTTTTATAGTTCGAAAAATATGGTATGTTATTTTGGATATTGAATTTTATAGTCAAGTTTAGTTTGAAGAAAAGCTTTTTATACAACGTTATTTATATCTATCTATCTATCTATCTATCTATCTATCTATCTATCTATCTATCTATCTATCATCTATCTATCTATCTATCTATCTATCTATCTATCTATCTATCTATCTATAATTTTCTCTCTCTCTCTCCCCTCCCTCTTATTTCCATCTAGACTCTAGAGACATTAAATTGATTGAGCAACTCCGGTTCTTTGAATGGCAGCCTAGCACGAAGAAATTAAATCACTAAAGCTTTTATTTATCACTTTAGCCACAAAACATGAAGAAAAAGATTTGAAGATGACAGACAGTTGCTAAAGGTAAAAAACCCCAAAAACTATTTTTCAGGGCAAGCAGTTCTATCATTTTATATATTTCTAATCAAAGTGTGGGCTATTTTATTAAAGTGGAAAATAGTCAACAATTTTCTTTCCCTTTGGCTTTAATGGGGAAAAAAAAGTCTACAGAAATGGAATGAAGAGATCCATTAACTTTCCTTTTCTCAGTTTTTCTTTTCTAAAAAATTCAATTTATCCCATTTCTGCATCAGATAGAAAATGTTTTTGAAAAGTCTACCTGAAATTGTTGGTGCTTTACACATTTCCGCAAAGTTACATTTTCCTAACATAATATGAGTCTGGTTTGTATTTTTTTTTTAACCGATACATTTTTTAAAGCAAATTTACATGGCAATTGTAGTTAAGTACACATTTCTTCCCCTTCTCTTTTTCCTAGTGCTACATTTTGGCTGAATCTCACCACATGAGGGCAGAAAACTATTTTTCTGTTTAGCCTTGAGGCCCTCCAGCTTCTTAAAAGCTATTGACATTCTTGCTTAGCATAGAACAACTGAGAAGGTGTAGAAGTAGATACGGAGAAAGTACTAATTAAGCCTGAAATGTTAATAGCATAGAGCTCTTTTAAATACTTAGCAGTATTTACATTCTAAAAGATTTTTTTTTTAAAAAAAAAATGCTTGCTGGAGGAGGGAAGACTTGGAGAAAATGGAAAATGATCATTTATGTTGTTTCTTTCATTACTTACTGCGATCTCCCCCCACGTGAACACAAGCAACAAAAGAGAGTCATTCTTATGCAAACCATCCTGGCACAAAGGGACATTACATATCTTTTACAAAGAAGGATTTCTTAAAAAAAAAAAAAAAACACAGCACATTCAGTGTTTCAGGTTCGCACTTGAAATTCAGAGCCTCTCTTGCCAACTTTAATGTGCAGCTGGATATGATGCCAATGCTGGTTTTTTTTTTCTTTCTAAGAAAGGGTTTTTTTAAAAAAACAACAACACAAAAGAATTCCTAACCACAATCAATTGATTCATTTTATTGCATCGCATTGTATTTCATTTAACTGTCTTAGCTGTGTAACTTTTAATCGTTCGTTACAGGTTTTTCCTGGCTCTTGGGATAAAGGGCATAGAAAACATTAACTGAAGCAAATTCTACTTGTGCACAAAATGTGGAACACATGAATAGAAAATGGAATAATCTTGTAAAATGCACCCAGGATTCTGGACTATCTGAGGGAGTGACTGTCACAGATCCAGTTAACCAACATATATCGGAAGCAGAGCTATCTGCAGGGTATGGTCAAAACAATCAAGAAGATAGAAGCTATGATGGTGTGATCAAAGCTTTGCATGGCACACAAGACACATCTAAAAACCAGGAGCTCCGATTGCACTATTATTGTTGCCATCTCGATGTATTTTTTACTGCGAGTATTTTATTCATCAAATCTCAGTGAATAGTGAGATTTCGGCCACACACAATTAAGTCTTGCGGGAAGATAAATACTTGCAGTGACTTATGATAATGGTTGGAACCAGAATTTTCATTGCTAAGCAAGAAAGTTGTTGAATGACTCTCACCCAATTTTATGACCTTTTTTTGCCATGGTTGTTAGGCCAATCACAGGAGTTGCTAAATGAATCATGTGGCTGTTAACTGAATCTGACTTCCTCCATTCACTTCGCCTGTCAGAAGCAGGTTCGGAAGGTTTCAAATGGTAATCACATGACTCTGGGATGCTGTAACTTTTGTAAATACAAGCTGTTTGCCCAAAAACCTGAATTTTGATCATGTGATCATGGAGCGTAAGTAGGAGAACTGGTTGCCAAGCACTTTTTTCAGTGACCTTGTAATTTCAAACAGTCACTAAATGAATGGTTTTAAGTCAACTAGCTGAATATTGTATTTTAATTATTCTGTAGTGTTTATCAGTCACTTTTTTGTTGTGTATGAAGCACTGATAGACTGATTTTAATCTGCCTTGTAGGAATTGATTTTTAGTCAAAAGGAAAGGCACTTTCTTAAGAAACAGATAATAAATTTTGAGCCAAGTGTTGGTAACCATAGTTCATTTTAACCAGTAACAAGAAGCAAAGTTAGAGGAAGGACAAAAGTTTGGAATTAGAGTCAGATGAGTATTTCTGACCATACAGTTCATAGGCACATTTTAGCCCTAGTGAAAGTATTACAGTTATTGCATCTGTGCTGCCTGTACTTTCCTTATAGAATTGCAGTATATCTTAGTTGCCTCAGCTATGACCTTTGCCTGGGGTTTCATAGACGGTGATTTAACAGAGTAAGATTAGAAAAACCTCTCCAAGGGATTTCATACATCCTGAGTTGTCAAGACTGAAATACAAAACAAATCTCAATGACCCTGTTCCCTGATCAGGTGGGTTGAATGCAAGAAATTCAAGCTACACGGAGACCTTCACCAAGATTAAACTTTTCTGTGGGAAAAAAAATCAGTACAGAGAAACAAAAATGAATAGCATACTGTATATTGGAGACTGTGGATGGAATAATGTATTCCATCACAGAATGTGGTGGCTCAGTGGCTAAAACGCTGAATTTGTCGATCGAAAGGTCGGCAGTTCAGCGGTTTGAATCCCTAGTGCTGCGTAACGGGGTGAGCTCCTGTTACTTGTCCCAGCCTCTGCCAACCTAGCAGTTCAAAAGCACGTAAAAAATGCAAGTAGAAAAATAGGGACCATCTTTGGTGGGAAGGTAACAGCATTCCGTGTACCTTTGGCATTTAGTCATACCAGCCACATGACCATGGAGACGTCTGCGGACAGTGCTGGTTCTTCGGCTTTGAAACAGAGATGAGCACTGTCCCCTAGAGTCAGGAACGACTAGCACATATGTGTGAGGGGCACCTTTACCTTTACCTTTTACTGGTTTGTTCAGAAGATATTATGCTAAATATCCATGAAGGAATATTTCCAATGTGAAATGGCTGCTTTCAGGGAGGGAGAAAAATATTTCCTTTGAAACCTCTCATCTCAACAATTGTTCCCTGTGCATTTCTCTGTCAATGCCATTTTGAACATCTGGACTCTGAATTCGGCTGATTCTGTGTAGTATGAAATCATGAATGTATCACATTACCAATCAGAAATTACATAAACAATTCACAGCCAAAGCAGCACTTCCCACCTTTCCTCTGCATTTGTCTACTACTAGCATTAATTTGTAGCCCCTTCGGGGTTTCAAAGTTTTTGACTGAAAATCTAGCTTCTCTTGATGATGGTGTGATATCCCGGCTATGTTTCTTCTTTAAAAATTAAGAATGGAGGGAGCTCTTGTCAAAGATCAATGAATCACCAATTTATTCAACACAATAAGGAGCACCTTATTGTTGGAGGAGCACCCAGAGGCTCCAACTGGCGCAGAGTGCGGCTGCGCGGATGGTAATGGGAGCGACATGGCGTTCCCATGTAACACCCCTCCTGTGCAAGCTGCACTGGCTCCCGGTGGTCTTCCGGGTGCGCTTCAAGGTTTTGGTTACCACCTTTAAAGCGCTCCATGGCTCAGGACCTGGGTACTTGCGGGACCGCCTACTACCACCAATAGCCTCCCACTGGCCGGGACGCTCTCATAGAGAGGGGCTCCTCCAGGTGCCGTCGGCCAAACAATGTTGACTGGCAGCGCCCAGGGGGAGAGCCTTCTCTGTGGAGGCACCTACTATCTGGAACGAGCTCCCCCTGGAGATACGGAGGAACCCGGATCTGCGCACCTTCTGCCGGGCTCTAAAGACCTTTT
Source organism: Pituophis catenifer annectens (assembly GCF_029215685.1). Lineage (NCBI taxonomy): Eukaryota > Metazoa > Chordata > Lepidosauria > Squamata > Colubridae > Pituophis > Pituophis catenifer. The sequence goes on along the minus strand of NW_027256883.1, from coordinate 124,006,291 downwards.
TATTTCACCAGGCAGGCCTGGCCTAACTTTCTCCCTCTTTTTAAACATTTTTAATTTTTAATTTTTTAGTATTTTTAATATTCAAAGTTAAATTTGTTTTAAATTGATTGGGGTTTTAAATTTGTCTGGGCCAAACTATTTAATTCGATTTTATCTCTGCTTTTTAAATTTTGTATATATGTATTTTATTGTTGGCTGTTCACCGCCTTGAGTCCTTCGGGAGTAGAGTGGTATACAAATCAAATAAAATGAAAAATGAAAATGAAAACAACAAACTTTCCCAAAGAACAACATTGGACATGGAGATGGAATTTGAATTGTACCTTGAGCCCTTGCAGCAACTTCCACATTTATAAAAGGTTTGAGAAATAGTGGCAATAGAGGCAATAGTGGAGTGCTGCCCTTTAAAGTTTGATAGACAAGCTTGACGTACTGGTTAAGCCATTGGGCTAGTCCCATCTTAGGCTATACAGCTGAGTGACCTTGGGCCTATTGCTCTCTTCTCTCAATCCTAAAAAACAGGCACTCACAAACCACTTCTGAAAAACCTTGCCATGAAAGCATTAGGAACTAGTACAGGCAATTGCCAGGAGTCAACGTTGACACTGACTCAAAGGTGTGCATGTGTGTGCATGCACACACACACAAACTCTTATTGTCCATTTGCATATTTTGTAGCCCTGCAGCAAAAAAGGCAGCTGTTATTCTTTTCAGTCAGCATTTGGCAAGTGATAAAGCTTTCCAAGGCAACTGATCTTGAACATCTCAGAAGTTTTCCCAATGAAATTAAGAACACTAGGCCAGGAAGGAGGGTTGGGATTGTGTATTTTGAAAATTAAAGCCAAACAGGACAATATGTGTAAATAATACTAATTTTAATACTATCTTTTGAATCAAGCTGTAGTCTTATTTACTTCATGAATATGTCTTTCAAGTCCTTTGCTGCTACATTTTTCCAGGATGTTGCTTTGAATTCCTGATCTAGCCAAGAACCCTGGGTTCCCGGGTGGGATCATATCTGATCCTGGATAACTGTTGTGAGATTAGCCAAAATCAGAAAGATGTTATCAAATGGCTGGATAAACAGACAATTTCCTCGATTCAGACAAAATAAGCAATGACAATGGAACAAGTAACTTCAGATGCTTAATCAAGCCATAGACTACAAAACAAAATCTCATCTGGGCCGTTGTTTCTAACTCATAAACTACATACATACAGAATAACACATAATTATAGTATTGCAAAAATAAATAACTCAAAGCTTTGAGAACAGTATTTAATTCCACTTAATTGCTGTCATATTGCTGAATATAGAATATGCTATTGGCCCAACGTTTCCTCCTTTCTGCCATCAGGAAGTACATTTTAGAGAGTTCATGTGCTAAAGAGATACCCAGCAATATTTTCATGGGAAACCATCCTATTTGTTTCCAATCTCTCTTGTTTTCAAGGCTTAAAATAACATCTGATGCTTCTGTTTATGTTTTAAAGATTTATTTTAAAGTTAACATAATCTTAGGCTTTCCACTGAACAACATAAGACAAAGATCTTATTCTCATTGAGGTGGAAAACCTGAGTCTGGGATATATCCCTTTAGACTTAGGAGGAAATTCAGTGACTGAATGGTATATTAATATCTGTCTCTGTGTGTATTTTTCTCTCTCTCCATCTACAGTATTTGTTTTGCATATGAACATGATTCCCTCTATGTAGAATATTGGCTTGTTCACTGAAACCAAGCTTTCTAGAGGAAGTGTTTTGTTTTATGTATGTTCAAGCTTTTACCACTTGCAATCTGGTGTACCACAGGTTTATCATCAGTTTGAGAAACAAGCTAGAAGTATCCTTACTTGAGAAGGTTGTCTAAATGGGTTACAAAGTTCAATACACCAATAGCTCTGAAATTTGGGTGCGAGCTACTCACTTGCACTTTTTTCCCCTCACAAAATTTTATTGAATTTCAAAAGAATATAAAATACAAAGAACAAATTAAAAAGTTAGAAACAGAAAAGGAAGGGGGGAGTAGGGAAAATCAAAACTGGAAGGTGCGATTCTTTTGGAGAAATTAATCACAATCATTTTGTACTCCTGTATAGATGTTTTGGAGTCGAATTCGTAGCATCCCTATTGGTGATCATGGCCAGATGTAATGAGAGTTGTAGTTTAAATCCTGAATATTAATTTTCTTCTGTGATGTTAACTAACACATTGATATTTGTATGATCAGACCAATTGAAATGTATATTTGAAAAAGCATCCTTGCTGCAGCTTGAGTTGCTGGAATTGAATCTTTCAACTCTAGCCTGCCTCCAGCACCGGAAATAGTAGAAAATTAATACTCTTTCAAATCAGTGTAACCAGTGGTAAACAGTAAGGAGTGGTTATACTGAACACAGAAGAGATCTAATTTAAAGTTGATCAGCTTGTCAATGCATGTATTACAGAAAATACTTCTGACTGGTCAGTCTCATGGGGTCACCTGTTCTGTCCAAATGAAGATACACTATATCTGAAGCATTCCTATTATCTACCAAGCGAATAATTCTGTCAAAGAAGGAAAAGATTGATGTGACTGACTTTCTTGGTGTAGGATAACTGGGAGCAGGTATAATAATGGGGATTAGAAGAATGTGCAAATGGAGTATGAAACACTTTGAGTGTTCTATACTAGGAATAGTAGGAGTACCATTTAGCAAGCAGGCAAATAGGCAGGAGGTCAAAAGCATTGTCTAGCCTTTTGCTACTGCAATGTTGCCTTTTACATTTTCCTTCCTGGGCCAAATACCTAAACAGAGGCTGTTCATCACCACAGTTATTGGTTTAGGCTAGTGGGTTGGAATAAAGCAGCAGATTTTTAAGCAGCACCCAGCACATATTGGATCTGACTTATCAATGGGGAACTAAGAAACAAGGACTAGAACTCTATGAAGGATTTGAGATTAGACTCTGTTGGATGTGTCTAGAGCTACTGAATTTACTTGGCTGCCTGCTTCTATCATAGTCTCCACATTCCCAAACCTATTTTAGGCTCACTGTGATCTTTTTCTTCTCTCTCTCTCTCTCTCTCTCTCTCTCTCTCTCTCTCTCTCTCTCTCTCTCTCTCTCTCTCTCTCTCTCTCTCTCTCTCTCTCTCACACACACACACACACACACACACACACTTTCTCTTTCTCTCTTGCTTTAAAATTATATTGTCTCAGTGCCTTCCACTCCCCTTCTATTCATTTTTGAATCAGTCTTTTGAAATATTTCCAACTTTTAAGAGCTCTGCAGAAAACTAGCACAGTCATTACCACTACAGCCATTACCACATTACCACTTACAACAAATGAAAGGTCCAATATGACTCTCACTTTAGGATATTGCCAAGGTTTGCTTTACTTTGGAACGCGGCTCTCAGTTAGGCTACCAAGGACATTAATTCCTGATAGCAATAACAATAGCACTTTGACTTATATACCGCTTCACAGTGCTTTACAGACCTCTCTAAGCGGTTTACAGAATCAGCATTGCCCCCAACAATCTGGGTCCTCATTTTACCAACCTTGGAAGGATGGAAGGTTGAGTCAACCTTAAGCTGGTGAGAATCGAACTCTTGGAGTGAGCAGTGAGTTAGCCCTGCAGTACTGTATTCTAACCACTGTGCCACCATGGCTCTGATGCCATTTGTTTTAATAGTTTTGCATAGGTGGGTGAGATCTTTTATTTTATTTCAATGTGACTGAAGGTAAAAAAAAAAAGAATGCCCATTACAGGTAGTCCTTGACTTACATTTTCCCATTGACTTTGCTTGTCAGAAAGTTGCAAAAGGGGATCACATGACCCTGGGAAACTGCAACCATCATAAATATGAATCAGTTGCCAAGCATCTCAGTTTTGATCACGTGATCATGGAGATGCTGCAACAGTAGTAAGTGTGAAAAATGGTCATAAGCGGCTTTTTTCAGTCCTGTTGTAACTTTGAACAGTCACTAAACAAACTGTTGTAAATCGAGGACTAACTGTATAATTAGGTAACAGCCTGCATTTTTTGAAAAGGAAGAACATAATGTTATCTTTACATCTGGCTGTAATATAAGAAAGCATATGTTCAACAATGATTGCTCTTTTTGCATATAGGTTTAATTTTAACATTTCCTGGGAATTTAACAGCATCTTTGAGATTATTTGGAAGGAACTGCTTGAAGCCAAAAATGTACTTGTAGGCCTAGACTGAGGTAAAGAGGAGAAGCCAAATAGCAATAGAACTTAGACTTATATACCACTTTACAGTGCTTTACAGCCCCCTCTAAGCAGTTTACAGAGTCAGAATATTGCCCCCAGCAATTTGGGTCCTCATTTTACCCACCTTGGAAGGATGGAAGGCTGAGTCAACCTTGAGCCTGGTGAGATTTGAACTGCCAAATCCTCTATATTTGGTTCCCAGAGAAACAGCAAGCATTTTCAGTGAAAGCCAATTCATTCCCTCGTTCAGCTTCTCTTCTCAAAAAATGCTTCCCACTCTATAACCTCAGCTTCCATTTTTCTTCGGGTTGTAGGTGTGGGTATGTGTGCATTTGTTTTGTTTGGGAGGGAAGAATCATTTTCACCAAAATGACTCTTTTAATCATTCTGAGTCATTTAATTTCCAAACCCATAGATGAGACTGCCAAGCTTAGTCACTATTAAGAAATGGAAGAGATCCACTAAATCTCTTCCTAGTAATCATACAGTAATCTTAAAGCTGCTTAATCAGAGCTGCAAAACTGAGACAACTTCTAGAAGGCAGCAAAGTGCTATATAAAACTCCCTTTGTTGCCATCTGGTAGATTTATTATTATTATTATTATTATTATTATTATTATTATTATTATTATTATTATTATTATTTTGCAATCCAGATCTTGTCTCCTACATCCAGATTCTCCAAAGTGATCGATATCAATAGGATTATCCAAGGGCTTGTCATTGTTTTTGTTTGTATTGTTATTAGTTAAAATATAATTGATTAAATTATTTTTTCATATAATAAATGATTGAGAATTGATGGACAATATGAAGCTTCATGAAGGGGTTGATAAGTTGAAGAGTCTGGGACCACTGACTAGATAGCTCTATAACCTTAGCATTTATTAACTATAGAAAAACCATTGGATGCTTTGATACCTTCTTTCCCCACTCCTTTTCTTTCTCCCATGAAGGATATAAAGTGGCCTCTTGAAAGAGCACCAATTTCCAAATGTGTGTACCCAGTTATGCTTCTTTCCATATCCAATATGTTATGGAGCCAATTAATTTTGAGAAGGCCTTTGATATAATTGAAGTCATTACGCTTATGATCTCAACGCTGTGCATCTGAATTCGGGTGGCCATTGGCCCTGCCAAAAAGGGAAGCCATTTCAGAATGACAGCATCCGTGGTTTTAAGAGTTGAGAGACCATAACTGAGCAGGAATCAATCAACACAGCACAAAAGGGAAAATCAAGCACTCTGCTTCACTGCATGTTCCTCCTTTGAAGAGACAATTGTGATTGTTGGCAGAGAAAGGAAAGAGCCGAGATGAAACAAGGGAAGGGAAGAAGTTGGGTTTTTTTTTTCCACCTCATCCTGGCTTCCTGCTGCCAAAACTATAATTGCGATTTACAAGCTAAACATAAATCCAAGATTATATCATATCAGATTTAATACATACTCCAGAAAGGCGGGTTTTGTATTTCATGCTATGTAACATCTGAATGTTTGGAGAAAGAACGAAGAGGCAAAGGGAAAATGGGCACCCAAGAAAAGAGAGGACTGTGGATGCCCAGAACAGACAGCCTTATTTATAAATAAAACTCACAATCAACAAAATAAAAATAAACAAATATGTACATTTCACATGCTTTAGCTGTGTGCCAAACGGTTTTCTTTGAAGTGCTTCCTTTTAAATAAAAGCTGGCAACAAGACATCCTAATGTTTGTGTCTCATCTACTTGCTTTAAGTGGAATTTGGACAATCAAATTATTAGCTTCTAAAGCATGTCTGGATAATAATACATGCATGGATGGAAGAGCAGGAATATATAAAGGCACTCATACATATACACACACACATTTTATCTATGTGATCAAAACCTCTGCAGAGAGAAAGATGTTCAATTACAGATATGGCTTGAGATTGTAATTTCCCCTAAAAGTCTCTGTTCAGAGACCTTCCTCTGAATATGTAGAGACTGGATCAGCCATTTGTTTTCTCTTAACACAATTTTTCTGACATGCTTCTATCAGCATCTATCTAAACCCCACTGATTTGAACAAATTAAGTCTCTGTTACAATAACCAGAGATTAGTCCTAAGAGAAATGTGAGGTATTATTTTTCTCTTACCTTACTTCAAAGCTTAAATTGATTATAATGCAAATATATTTTGATTTTAAACATATATATTGAGAAATAAATCCCACCGATCTCAGTGAAGCTTAATTCTATGTAAAGCTGATAAAGTACTGCAGTTTTAGGAAGAGATGTGTGAATGTATATGTGATTCTTATGTTCATAGCTTTCTCAACTGAGCACAGAAATGCAACATTAATTTTTCCCTGGGCTGGGAGTGAGAACCAGCTAATATGACTACATATTACACCCTTTGTACTTGAGAGTTCTGTTCATGTGTTTAATGTTTAATATCACTAAAATTGTACAATGAAGTAAGAAGTATCGCATTGTAATTTAAATGAGATAATTACTGCAACCTTAGATACATTCTTGATTCACACATGACATGCAGAATTCAATGGTACGTTTCTTTGAGTAAGTAAGGAAAACATGTATTGTTTCCCTACATTTACCCATAATTTGTTCCTGGAGCAGATTTTTAGTATATTCAGAGGGGTGAAGCGGGGAGGGAATGACAGTAGGTATAAATCACACAAAGGAATTTAATTCTACTCACATAATTTTGGATTCACCACTCAATTAAAATGCATATCGATTTATACTATATTTAAGCTGCCTTTAAAGGTGGCATATAACTTAGCGTTATCAATTGATTTGGCATGGTTGGCTGTGATGAATACTTCAACAATACTGTAGAAATTTCATACTTTACAGTTGTATCAGACTTTTGATGAGCCGCGGTGGTGCAGTGGTTAGAATGCAGTACTGCAGGCTACTTCTGCTGATCACCGGCTACCAGCAGTTTGACAGATCGAATCTCACCAGGCTCAGGATTGACTCAGCCTTCCATCCTTCCAAGGTGGGTAAAATGAGGACCCAGATTGTTTGGGGCAATAGGATGACTCTGTAAACCACTTAGAGAGGGCTGTAAAGCACTGTGAAGCAGTATATAAGTCTAAGTGCTATTGCTATTCTTTCATAACCTAACATTGTGATACTTTAAAAGTTTTCTAAACAGATAGTGATACATTCATGATAGTGATACATAAAAATGGTTTCTTGCCTTTCCCCCAACTTATTATAGAAAGTTAACGATTCAAAGATTCAAAGAAAAGACAAGTATAGATCCAGTAATATCTACCTATTATGAGGAAGATAGAATTAATATTAGCAAGTGGACTATTTATTTATTTTTACCTAACTCCCAACCTAGGAAAAACCTAATCACAAGTAAAAATCTATTTTTCAAAAACCAAAAAAATCACTAAAAAATTAAAAATGGCAAAAAATTGACAGGAACAAAAAAAATGGATCTACGTAAAAGAATAACAGAATAACAGAGTTGGAAGGGATCTTGGAGGTCTTCTAGTCCAATCCACTGCTTTAGACAGTGTTGGAGCACCCACAGCTTTTGGAGGGATAACTTAAAGGGGTCTTCATTGACACCTGTCAAAGGCCTGGTGAACAGCCGAGACTTCAAGGACCTTCAAAACATTAGCAAGATCTCAGGAGCAGCCTCATTCCAGAGGGCAGGTGCTACTACAGAGGTGGAATAGATGGCATTGTTTTATTGAACAAACCCAGAGTGTGCTAACTCCACAGGACTGAATCTGTCAGACAAATCCAATGGGAAGAAATGTCATTCTCACTCACGCTGATGATATTACCTAGTTTGATAATGAAACATCTGTAAACAAAGAATAAGCTCAGAGATCACAAGGCCTCCACAGTTCAGCCCTGAACTCCATATATTCTCTTCTATTGGAGGTAAAATGGAAGACAGGCAGTCCCTTAGTTAACCAAGCCCTATGACATGTGAGGCTTTGTAGACTGCGACCAGCGCATTGACTCACCTCCAGAAGCTGGCAATCAGTATGGCTTACAAAGCAGAGGTGTTACATATCCACTGACTTTTGTCAGAAGCAAAATTATAAGTAACTTTGCTTCTTTTCAGGCAAAACTTCAGAAGGTCCCTGAGAAATCCTAATGAAGGGTGATGTTGAACAAGTCATGACAGTTTTTTTTGCATATCCATCTGAAAGTTGGATATGATTTGATTTGATAAAGTATATTACAGAAAAGTAGGCAACAAGCACTCTAAATCAGGGGGTCTCCAACTCCTGGGCTGTGGACCAGCACTGGGCCATGGCATGGTAGAAACTGGGCATTGCAAACAAACAAAGCCCCTTCCGCAGGATGCAGGCAGCATGTGAAACCACACTCCCTCTAGTCTGAGAAAAAATCTCTCTGCACAGAACCAATCCCTGGTGCCCAAAAGGTTGGGGGCCGCTGTTCTAAATAGTGTATTATTGGTGTATTTTCTTATTTCACAATAGGATATGAAATCAATGGTCCTCTAAATTATTTCAATCAATCCCTGAAACCTCCTTAGCTGCAGAATAATTTTATGAGATTTTGACACATTTTTACAAAGTATAAATGCTTGAAAATGTCGACATTTTAAAGTAGAATTTGGGACATTTGCAAAAGGTTTGTTCTGTTTAGATTTTTTTTTTAATACCACCCAAACAAACAAAAAAACACATCCTTCAGACTACCAGTGAGCTTATTTCTGATTTATTGTCCTCCGTAAAAAAGAATGCAGGTTGCTTTAAACAGTAATTGGATCTTCTGGGATACTGCTGATCATAACTGCATTTATCTCATTTCATTCTTCATTTCTTCTCTGCCTAAACTAAACTGCTAAACTAAAAGGTTTCTGCTTTTTAACCCAATACTTTAAAGTTATTATATGTTCTTGGCCCGCATTGGAACGTTTCAGAACGAGAGTTTTCTCCCCCCCCACCACCTCTTTTGGTACTTCTGCAACCTTGTGGTTCCCTCAAGTCTGCTTCTACCATCATTTTGTGTGTAGGTGGTGCCATTCTGGTTACATAAGCAACAGCATTCACCAACTAAACATCAGAATTAGAGGGAACAATATATTCCTAAAGCCTTTAATTGTAAAGTTAGTAGTCCTATTTGGGTAGCTTTTTTTTCCAGGGATGTTTTAAAAATATTCTAAACTAATCTAAGGCCATTGTTAAATATTTCCTGTCCTTTTGAACTTTCAAATTGAATATAACAAGACATACATATACAGATAGGGGGCAGAATAAGAAAAGGCTCTGATAACAAGAAATTACAATGCAGAGTTGCCAAACCAGCATGTGCAATCTTATAATGAACACTGTTATAATGTTCTTACTGTTGTTTAACTAGAATCTATATTTTATCCATTCTGAATTGTCTGAGTGATTCATTTGGAAATGAATATTTGTGTTTCCTCTGATCTCAGCTATTCAAAGTCTTGGGCAAGGTCAAATAAGGAGATTACAGAAAACATTTATGCAAGAGGAAGGTTTGCTTATAATTTAAGTTAGGCATTCTAGAGGCTCCCTAAATAATGTATACTACAAAGATTCTGCTGAATTTAATTAACAAACAGTATGTGAGAAATTTCACATAATAAAAAATCAGCTTCAGTGAGATTAATGAAGAATCTCTGATTACAGATTTTTTTTAAAATGCCCACTGGGTATGTATTTTGAAATATCATGAAATTGGGATTATGGGTATAACAGACAGTTCAAGTATAAATAAAATCATTTTCAAGAAAAGGAAATATTCCATGTTGTCCTATCAGTGACTTCACAACCCCACTTAATATCTTTGAAGCAAAAAGACCTGCCCTGATTTTAAGTGTGTGCCTAATATAAATTCTACCCCCAAAATAAGTCCTAGTGAACATCATAAATAGCCCGGGTGGGTGGGCATGGCCAGCACTGGAGGTGGCGAGGGCGCAGGATGCAATGGTGGCCAACAGCAGCCGTAGCCTATGCAGCACAGGTGAGTTGATTACCTGTCAAGCAGCAGGTGGAGGCAGAGGCGGGGGGCAGGAGATCCAGATGTGCTGTGTGAGCTGCAGAAAAGGTGATAGTTGGTGGTCTGGAGCAGGCAAGCAGCTGCAGGAGGCTTATCTTCGCATGGTGGCACCAGCAGCAGATGGAGGCAGAGGCGTGGGGGAGGAGGGGGGAGGCAGGCAATCCCGACACTACACACAGACTGCAGGCAAGCCAAGAGATTCAAAGTGTTGTGGCCCGCCAGCAGCCTGCGGAGCTGGCAGCAGAGTCGGACAGTGAGGAGGCTGTGGAGGAACATGTGCCAGTCCTGGAGTCTGGGGAAGGCTCGGACGAGGGTTCTGCATCAAGGCAGAGATGGGGCCAGAGCCATCTGGGAGTTATGCGCGGACTCCGGAGCCTCCAGAGTTGGACAGCAGAGAGGCAGAGGAACAGGAGGAGCCTGTTCCTAGTGCATGCATGCGCAGAGCTGCCAGAAGGTAAGAACAGTTAAAACTAAAGGGATGACTTGGGAGTAAGGGCTGGAGATGATTGACCCCTCACATAAGGCTTAAAAGAGGAGCAAAGGCATGTGGGCTCTTTGCAGGAAAGCAATGTTATTAGTTCTGTTCCCAGTCGGCATCTCTGTTTGATTCTGGACTCCATGTGGCTTTGCCAAGTAGGTCTTTGGCAGCGTGTCAAGGGAGATAAAGGTTGGTGATTATCCCAAAGGACATCTCCCAAAGAACTTCTTGCAACTAATTGGGACTCAGCAGTGAATGAATGTAATTCACAGCTATTGCAATAAAAGAGGTTTTTGGGGCTACTCATGTGTTTTAATGACTCAGGAAGCCTAGGTCACAACACAAAGATGAGCCTCCTGCAGTCACCTGCCCACTCTGTCCCACCATCTCTTGGCTTTCCCATGGCCCATGTGGAACATCCGGATTGTGTGCCTCCCCCTGCGCCTCTGCCGCTGTCTGCTGCCCTCTGCTTCATTTAGTGTTATGAAGCTTTCTAAACCATTGCAACCTCATCCTTGGCACTCAGGTTCTCAAGAATTTATATTGAAAGTCTTTGTTGTTGACAGCGGATGGGTGCATTATTGGTTGGGATTTGGTAACTGTTTGGATTTGTCTGATTATTCTTTCAGACATCCATTTTAACAAATAGGTTTGTCTTACCTGCCCTGGGCTGTGCTGATGATCTCACTAGTGTGCACAAGGCATGAAGACCTTGATTAAAAAAAAAAAAAGCGGTTCCGGTTGGCGAGCTGCAGCGACATGGTGCTGAGTGAGTGATCGCCACTCCTCAACACCGTTTGTCACCGCGTTTTGGGGATCCCTTCGGGGGCGCGGGTCCTGGAGAGCCCCGTGGACAATAGAGAGAGTCGGGTGAGCGAGAAAGTGAAGTGCAAACACTTCTCGCAAAAACCGGGCGGCTCTGTCAAACCAACGCGTGTGAAGTCAGCCTTTCAATGGCTGATCCGAAGCTGTGGTAGCTGACAACCAGACGGGAAGCAAGGAAGATCGGAGGCTGCAGTGTCGTGATTGAACCGTATCCTCCCTGCCTGCGTGAGAGTGAACATCAGGAAGGGGCCGGTGGAGTCGGGCGAGAAGGGCTTAAACGGAAAAGAGCGGCGACGGAGAGTGGAGTGTGAAGAACAGTTTGAAAGATCACGGAGCTCGACAAGCCGGCGTAGAGAACAAGAAATCGAGGACGCTAAATTACCTGCGCAAGAAGAGGATCGGTGGGCATAGGGAGTAAGGAAGCTAAAAGAACCCAGAAGAACTCCTTTTTCTCTATATGCTGGTTAAAGCAGAAAGGTGAACTAAGTTGGAGATTGGACTTTATCTAATTGTGCCAGAGAACAGGAAGTGCAGCCATTGAAGAAGTCTGACAGAGCAAACTGAAAGGGACAGGCACAGAGACGATCTAGCTTCGAGGCTTACCATAGAGTTTTGACAGTGGCAAAGCAAACGTGGGAAGAAGAAAGGACCGAAGGAGACTGATGGCTGAGTGAGAAAGAATACCACCCCTTTGCTTTTGGAAAAATATTGCTTGCCCCCAACTAAAACTTGGATTCTTTTCCCCCCCTTTTCCCTCCTTTTTTTTTGAAAAATCCTTCTTTAATATTTTGATTCTCTGCATATTAACGCTGTTATTAACAAGAAGAGTAGATCTCTATATTAATTAATTGTTTATATATAAGATACATTCTTATAGAGTTTATTAGCTTTATACCTATTTATTTACCTATTTATTCAACTATTTAATTGCATTTGACTATATTTATTTACATTTACCTATACAAATACTATTTCCATGTATTGATATATTGTTATATTAGAACTACAATAATCACATATATTAACTTATTGGTAATCAGAAGTATAGAAATTTGAATTAATAACCCTCTCTAAGTGGTAACTTAGACATAAGAATTTTAGTTATAGATCATAGATTTACCTAGGAGTTATTGAGTTATTGTGATTTGAACTACTAGGCTTTGAATCAACTACAAATAAATAGAAACAAGCTCCTATTAATTAATTACTACTTAATATACCAATTAACTATTATTAGAATTATATAATTATAAGTTATAAATTAACTCTTGTTATTCACCTAAGACTTTGATTGGATGTGATGTAGATTGATAAATTGATACTGATTGTTAAGTTTATTTAAGAGAGTGATTGGAAGTGATATAGGTTGATAAATAGATATTGATTGATAAAAAATTTCCCCCCCATATTTTGAAGAAGTATTTAAAAAAAAAAAAACTGCCAGTGTATGAAAATCTGGAGAAATATCGAGAAAATAATTAGAGAACAAAAAATAATTTTGAAAGAAATGACGAGCATGTCATCAACGATCCTGAAAACAGGAAAGAAGACACCCTCAAACCCCACCATATCCATGACCTCCCCAGCTACTCAAAAATCAACGGAAGGATTACAAAAAACGGACAAGGCCATAGCAACACCAACACTACTAACAGTACAATCAACATTGACACTAATCCAAGAAACGATGATGGCCATGCAGGAAAAAATGTCCAATAACCACACTGAACTAAAAACAGATATCCACCAACTGGATCAGAAGATGAATGAGATTCAAGTCTCAATTTCAAACAACGAGCAAAGGATCCAGAAGGCGGAGCAAAAAATAGAACAAAATGAGAAGAAACTGGACATGGTAGATCAGACGTTGACGATGCAAAATAAGGAATTAGAAGATTCATTAATACAATTAGAGATGGACAGGGCGTCGTTCTACTTGCGCTTCCAAAATGTGGAAGAAGATAAAGATGAGGATTTAGGAGAGAAGATGGCGGAACTAATTGCAGAAGTACTCCAACAAGACAAACGCGAGATTATTAGAGAATTGGACGACGTCTATAGAGTCCAAACAAACTATGCGAGGAGGAATAGGCTCCCCAGAGAAGTCCACATTAGATTCGCAAGAAAAAAAGTAAAAGACATCTTATACAATATGGCAAGGGACGGACAAATAACATACAGAGGAAAAGAAGTGATAATACTAAAACAGATTCCGAGAAGAGTGAGGGAGGTGAGAAAAGGCTACAGATTTTTGGCTGTGCAATTAAACAAAAGAAATATACTATTTAGATGGCTCCTGCCAGAGGGGATGTTAATCTCCTGGCAGGGGAGAAAAATAAAAATAGATAGCTTGAGCACAGCACAAGACTTTCTTGATCAGTTAAGGGGTGCAGAAGAAGAACAAAGTAGTAAGGAGGAAACAGAGGCGACAAATCTAGAAGAGGAAGAAACCACGGAGGAGAAAAAGACCGAAGAAGAAGCCAAGGAGAAAAAAACAAGACCAGTAAGAGCCGTAAGACTAAACAAGAACTAAAACCGAGCAAGGAAAACAGGAATGAAGGATCTGAAACTAATCTCAGTAAATGTCAATGGTCTAAATGATAGTAAAAAAAGGAAATTAACACTTACAAAGCTAGTAAAACAAAATATGGATATAATCTGCCTACAGGAGGTCCATATAAAAAAGGATGAGGGCAAATGTCTGGAGTATAAAAAATATGGTAAACTATTTACCTCATTAGCAGAAAAAAGAAAGAGAGGGGTAGCAATTTATGTTAAAAAAGGAATTGAAGCAGAATTGAAATATAATGATACAAAGGGCAGAATACTTATGGTTGAAGTTATGATAGAAAACTCTAAAATGTTACTAGTGGGTATTTATGCTCCAAATAAAAAACAAGGAAAATTCTTTCAAAAGCTACGTGAACAATTAGGGAATATGGAATACAATGAAATTTGCATGATAGGTGATTTTAACGGAATTGTAGATCCAGATAAAGACTATAAAAGCAACAAAATGAACAAAAACAAAAGGGTGACTTTACCAAAAGCTTTCTTTGATTTGGCGGAGGAAATGAACTTAATCGACATATGGCGAACTCTGCACCGAAGCGAAAGACAATTTACATTCTATTCAAACTCGCAACAGTCATGGTCGAGATTAGATATGGCTTGGGTTACCAGGACGCTGGGGTTAGAAATAGAGACGGCAGAAATTAGCCCAAACATCTGGGCAGACCATAATCCCCTGGAAATAAAATGGAGAAATGTAAAGAGAAAAAAACAACAGAGATGGAGGTTCAATACAAAACTATTATGTGACAAAGAGTGTATAGAAAAATTGAAAGGAGAAATAAAGACTTTCTTTGGAGAAAATGAGAACCAAGGGACACCCCGTGAAATAGTATGGGACACAATGAAGGCCTACCTTAGAGGGGTAATAATATCCTACACTGCATATAAAAACAAATTAAAAAGAAAATCCAGGGAATATCTTATTAAACATCTAGATGAAGCAGAAAGGAAACTCCAGAAAACGCCTGGAGACACTGTAGCAAAAGAAAATTGGATGGTGTGGAGACATAAATTAAACATTCTAGATCAAGAAGAGTTAGCCCAAAAAATAAAAAGAACAAAACAGCACTACTTTGAGAATGCAAATAAATCGGGCAGGTGGCTGGCCTATAAATTAAAAAAGGAAAATGAAAAAGGGACAATCCAGATATTAGAAGATGCGGAGGGAAATCTCTTAAATAAAGAAGAAGATAAATTAGAAAGAGCGAGAAAGTACTTTGAATCCCTATACAAAGAAGAGGAGACCTCGGAGGAAAAAATAGATCAATACTTGGCAAAGGCGGAGCTCCCGCAAATAACGCAGGAAGAGAAGGATATGCTAAATGCTAAGATAACAACCGAAGAATTCAAAAAAGCCCTTTCCAAACTCAAAAACAATAAATCACCTGGCCCAGACGGATTCCCAGGAGAAATATATAAAAAATTGGAAGAAATTCTACAACCCAAATTAATGGAAATTTTTAATGAGGTCTTGATGGGCTCAAAAATTCCTGACTCATGGAGGGAAGCCCACGTTACACTACTGCCGAAAGAAGGTGCCGACCCAAAAAAAATTCAAAATTATAGACCGATCTCGCTTCTAAACACGGATTACAAATTGTTTATGTGTATAATGGCAGAAAGAACCAAAAAAATATTAAATAATTGGATTCATAAAGACCAAAATGGATTTCTCCCGGGACGACAAATTAGGGACAATTTGAGAATTGTACTAGATACACTAGAATACTATGAAGAACACCCAGAAAAGCAGTTGGCCTTAGTCTTTTTGGATGCCCAAAAGGCATTCGACAACCTAAATTGGAATTTTATGACCAAGCAAATTAAAATAATGGGATTTGGGCAAAACTTCGAAAAAATGATAAAAACTATCTATGACAATCAGAGGGCAAGCATTCTAGTAAATGGAGACAGGACAAGAATTTTTCAAATTAAGAAAGGAGTAAGGCAAGGCTGTCCCCTGTCACCGTTATTATTCATCTTGGCTCTGGAGGTTCTGCTACGAAACATTAGAAACAACGAGGAAATTAAAGGCCTAAGAATTAGAAAAGAGATTTATAAAACGCAAGCCTTTGCAGACGACGTGGCGCTAATATTAGAGGATCCATTAATATCTGGACAAAAAATATTAGAGGAATTGAGTAAATATGGAGAGGTGGCAGGCTTTAAATTGAACAAATCTAAAACTAAAATACTTACCAAGAATGTAACTGAGACGCAAAAGAAAGAGATAGAAGAAACTTTGGGCCTACAAGTTGTCCCAAAAATAAAATATTTAGGAATTTGGCTAACCAAAAGGTGTTCATCCCTAAAAGAAGACAATTATACACCATTAATTAATAAATTAAAACAAGATTTGGATAGATGGAAAAAGATTAAATTATCACTTATAGGCAAAATTGCGGCAATTAAGATGAACATCCTCCCCAAGATCTTATTTTTATATCAAAATTTACCAGTAATTCTAGAGAAAAAATTCTTTGCAGATTTAAATAAGACTATTAGGGAATTTCTTTGGGAGGGAAAAAAATCAAGGATCTCACTTAAAATCCTACAGGAAAAAAGGAATGTGGGAGGACTTGGACTCCCAAATTGGGAAATGTATTACAGAGTAGCAAAGTTGATATGGATAAAGGATTGGATCACCTTGGAGAATAAGAGAATCTTAGTGCTAGAAGGACACGACCTACAGAAAGGGTGGCATGCATATCTATGGGACAAAGACAATAAAAAGAAAACCTATTTCCACAGGCATAAAATTAGGGACTCCCTAATACAAACGTGGGTGGGGATTAGGCAGAGATATTATTCAAAAGTCCCAAACTGGCTTTCCACGGTAGAGGCAATGATCTACCCCAATAGGTGGGGAATGGAGAGATTGTGCAGATATAAAGATATCATTGATGGAGGGGGAAACATTAAATCAAATGAAGCTCTGAGAGACCAAGGTATAATTTTAGATTGGTGGACTTACCTGCAAATAAAATCAAGATACCAGAAAGACAAAGATGAATATGCCTTAGAATTAGGATATAATGGATTAGACAAAATTTTGATGGGACCAGGGAAAAAAGCGTTGGCCAAGCTGTACAATTATTTATTAGATGAAGACAGAGATGAGGATATAATTAGAAACCAATTGAGAGCATGGGAGAGAAATATTGGACACAGTTTGAACTTTAATGAATGGGAAGAAGCTTGGAATAAAAATTATAAATTAACTAGAGCAGCCACGTATAAGGAAAATCATTACAAAATGCTTCATAGGTGGCATTTAGCACCTGCAAGACTCGCAAAGATGTTCCCCAATGCGCAGCCAAATTGTTGGAAATGTGGCCATGGTCATGGCACCTTCTTTCATATGTGGTGGACATGCCCCGAGGCAAAAAGGTACTGGAGCAAAATTCGGAGATGGCTGAAAGATATACTTAAAGAAGAAATCGATTTGAATCCAGAAATATTTCTCCTGGGAATGGTAAAGAAAGGGCATGGAAAGGAAAAAGTCCACCTCCTAATACACATAACTACAGCTGCCAGACTAGCATACGCTCAATACTGGAAAAAGAAAGACCTACCACCAGATGACCTTACAATTAATAAAATATTAGAGTGTGCAGAGATAAGTAAATTAACACACGAGATAAATGATGATGAAAATTCCGATTATGATACTGTGTGGGGAAGATGGTACGAATGGATAAATGATAGAATTAAGGAAGGAATAAAAGGTGCAGAAATTAATTAGAAATGTATAGTATAAATGACACCAGACATTTACTCATGTATATATGTATAAACACTGCGAATCCGATGTCAAACAGAATTGTTACTATATTTTACTTGTGTAAAAAAATCAATAAAATTGTATTTAAAAAAAAAAAAAAGCGATTGTAACTAGAGATGTAACAGCAATCTGCCACAATTTCAATAGGGAACCAGAGGAGGTATTCAGCCGATTTGGACCAGTTCGGGTGAACTGGTAGCTCTGATGATCAGCTGGCTCTGCCCACCCACCCTCTCCCTATCCTGTCCTTTATTCCCTGCTTTCTAGCTCATCTCAATCGCGCAACACAGCTGAATCCCCCCACCTCGCTGTTCTGCTTACCGTTGCTGATGTGGAAGGTAAGCAGCTGAGCTTCTAAATGCTCAATTTTCAGCTTGAAGCATACGGTCACCGAACCCGTTGTTAAACCAGCAGCATTCCACCACTGTAGGGAATGTACAATGCAATCTGCCATAATGGACCTTTATTGCATGGATGAAAAGAATCTGTGAATGTCCAATATTTCCCATTATATCTGCATATAACTTGGAAATATGCTTTCAAAAAGAACATATATTGGGGGATGCTGCAAGGATAGATATCATATATCAGGAACAGATATATGTTTTAAATGTATAGAGGTAGTCTTCAATTTATGACCAAAATTAGGCACAAAATTTCTGTAGCGAAGGGAGACAGTTGTTAAGTGAATTTTGCTCCATTTTATGACCTTTCTTACCATTATTGTTCAGTGAATCCCTGCAGTTGTTACGTTAGTAACATGGTTGTTAAGCAAATCTGGCATCCCCGTTGAATTTGCTTGTCAGAAGGTCACAAAAGGGGATCACGTGACTCGGGGCACTGCAGCCATCATAAATATGAGTCTGTCTGAATTTTGATCATGTGATCACGGGCATGCTGCAAGGTCCTAAGTATGAAAACTGTTCATAATTTAGTTTTTTCAGTGCCATTGCAACTTCAAATCATCACTAAATGTAAATGAACAGTTATAAGTTGAGGACTACCTGTTTACAATAACATTTTAAAAAGTAGATGTTATGGCAATATGGTCAGCCATTAGCCACAGTTTTCCTTTCATTTTTGTTCTCTCTTATGTCTCATTTTTGTGTTGATCTTGATGACCTAACTAGGAGTTCATTTCACTCTCAGAACTCTGAATATGAGCTCGTGTTCAGCCTTATACAAGACTGGACTAGGATATTCATAATTATTTATTTATTTATTTATTTATTTATTTATTTATTTATTTATTTATTTATTTATTTATTTATTCAACTTGTATGCCGCCTTTCTCCGAAGACTCAAGGGGGCTTACAATGCATTTAAAAACCATATATAAAAACATTAAAAATTAAAACATTAAAAACAATTAAAACCCATTCACATCATTCATGGCCAGATCTCGCCAGATCGCAACAGCGAGATCAATGGCCCCAGGCCTGCCAGAAAAGCCAGGTCTTCACCGCTTTTCGGAAGGCCAATAGGGTGGGGATGGTCCGGATCTCAAGAGGTAACTGGTTCCAGAGAACTGGGGCAGACACAGAGAAGACCCTCCCCCGTGGGCCTGCCGGCCAGCATTGTTTAGCTAACGGGACCCGGAGGAGACCAACTCTGTGGGATCTTACCGGTCGCTGGGAGCTATGCAGTAGAAGGCGGTCTCAAAGATAACCTGGCCCTGAGCCATGTAGGGCTTTAAAGGTAATAACCAACACCTTGAATTGTGACTGGAGACCAATAGGGAGCCAGTGCAGCTCATGGAAAATTGGTGTAATATGGGTGTACCTAGGTGCACCCACGACAGCTTGTGTGGTTGCGTTCTGGACCAGCTGCAGTCTCCGAACACTTTTCAAGGGTAGCCCCATGTAGAGCGTGTTGTAATAATCTAACCGTGAGGTGACAAGGGCATGAGTGACTGTGAGAAGAGCCTCCTGATCCAAGTAGGGTCGCAATTGGTGCACCAGGTGAACCTGTGCAAAGGTCCCCCTAGCCATAGCTGACAGATGTTGCTCTAATCTTAGCTGTGAGTCTAGGAAGACACCCAAATTGCGAGCCCGTTCTACCCCCCCAGAACCCCCCCCCGAGCCAATCATGAGTGATTGGATGCCAGGTTAACATAGGCATTAGCCCAAAGTTTTGCTGCTCTGCAAATAAGGGCAGAATAGCAAAGGTAAATCTTTTTTTTTAATGCCATCCTTTTTCACCGAGGCTTGCACTGTTATTTCTTGGCATCATCTTGCTTCTGATGCTCCACAAACAAATAAACACAGAATATGGCCAGCATGACACAAGTCAGACACATCTAATCCCTGTCTATAATGAAGAGATCTTTTTCAGGCAGGATCAAACTGGCCAACCACCTATTCCAAACTTTGGTCATTCATGAAAAACCAGGGATCAGACAGCAAAGCTTTACACTCTGCAAGGCTAAATCAGAAAATATTTTTCCAATTCCTTTCATGGATTAGCCCGTGGGTCCTGCTCACCCAGGCATCCCACCCAGGCCTATGCTGAAGGGATCCTTTCCGTGAGTAACCAACATGCCAACAATTTTGTCAGCTCTCCCAGCTGTTAAAAACTCCAAGCGATCAGAAGTAACAAAGCAGGCAGGAAACAAAGTATTTGTACAAATCTGAGTAGGGCGCGTTCTGTACTGATTCAGTCAATTTCTCTGTGTATTCTTTATTGTACAATGTGAAGGCTGTTAACAATATCCTTTCCTCATTTATACTATTTTTACTCTAAAAGAGATACCTGAGCATTTTGTGTAATTAAACCCTTGAAGATAATCCATCTGAAACTTGGCAAGGTTACAGTTCGTACCATGCTGAAAGCCAAAAACCACCTTCAGTACTACAAATTGTTCATTTCATTTATCCAGAAAATAGGGCTCATCTACAGACCTGCTTTGCCTGTGTTTTCTACCTGCCCTAGAGTCAGAAGGAATTCCTTCACCTTAAATGTTATTGCCACAGCTTGTCCTTACCATGGATCCAAAATGCACACATTGCATAAGAGAAGTAATTGGTGGTTTCCCCTGGCTGAGATTCAAATGTCATTTAACTGCAGGAAAAGAAAATATATAAAAGGTGTGCTGGATGGTGCTGGAATGATCTGGAAAATTCAGCTAAGCGATTTTGCTCAATTCCCCCTCCCCAAAGGAATGTCATCCTATCTATCTAACAACCACTAGATGGTGGTAAGCAGTTTATCTTTCTTGACTGCATTGTGATGGTTCCCTGATTTCTGCTACTACTGAATATGTATTCTTGGAGTTTGTGTGTGAGAGGGAGTTATGTTAAATTGTGGTATGTTTTGGAGCACCTCCATGTAATTTTTGTAAAGTAATAGCAATAGCAATAGTCCTTAGACTTATATACCACTTCACCGTGCTTTATAGCCCTCTCTAAGTGGTTTACAGAATCAGCATATCGCCCCAACAATCTGGGCCTTCATTTTACCGACCTCAGAAGGGTGGAAGGTGAGTCAACCTTGAGACTCAAACTGCCAAACTACTGGCAGCTGGCAATTAGCAGAAGTAGTCTGTATAAGTGCATTCTAATCACTGCGCCACCACAGCTCATAATGATTAACTCCTTGATTGAATAGTCTACCTATTTACCACTTAATAGCAGCAGAGATTCAGAATTAATGTACCATTTGGCTGCCATTTTGTGGTTATTTGGATAAGAGCTGGACTTTGAGGAAGGGGTTTCCCTGTGTAGGCATAGGTGAATAAGTAAACCAGTAAGGCCAGAGTTCTGGCATCTCTTGTAACCATATCATAAATACAGAGAAAGTACTCATTCTAACAAAAGGTCCCCAGGATCAACCATTCCATAGCATTGAACATGCATTGGCATCCTTCAGTCTCAAAAGACTATGGAATCGTGCTCTGGAAAGAGATCCTAAAACAGCATCTAGTGTGACTAAAAAGGCCAATTCGAGAGTGGCAATCCCTTCCACACAGAGGGCAGATACATTCTGTTCCCTGCCCAGCCCCCAGATTTTGCTGGTTCTGGGACTGCCTCTTTGCCTCAGCCTGCCGAACAAGTGTCTCTTCTAATTAGAGAAGGCCATGCTGCATTTTTAACCTCCAAGCTGAACAATCAGAGGTCAAGGTTTCCCAGTTGTTAATGTCCATTCCCAAGGCCTTTAGATCCCTCTTGCAAATATCCTTATATCGCAACTATGGTCTCCCTCTGAGGCGCTTTCTCTGCACTAATTCTCCATACAGGAGATGGTCGGAATCCGACCATCAGGCATTCTCACGACATGCATGAGCCAGTGTAGACATCACTGTTTCAATAGTGTATACATGCTAGAAATTCCAGCACATTCCAAGACTGCACTATTTGGAACTTTGTCCTGCCAGGTGATGCCAAGAATACGTTGGAGACAGTGCATATGAAAGGTGTTCAACTTTCTCTCCTGCCGTGCATAAAGGGTCCAAGACTCACTGAAGTGCAAGAGTATGTTCAGGACGCAGGCTTTATAGACCTGGATCTTTGTATGTTCCGTCAGCTTCTTATTAAGTCATATTCTCTTTGTAAGTCTGGAAAATGTGGTGGCTGCTTTATGTTTATTCAGCTCAATATCTAAAGAGAGAGTGTCAGAGATAGTTGAGCCAAGGTACACAAGTGGCTCAAGTGGAAGAAGAATTCAAGAACATGAGTAGCGTGCATACAATTTCCATTTATCATATGTTTTGGATTGCACAAGGCAATGAGCACTCTTAAGAACATTGATTAACTTATATGTTTAAAAAAATCCCAAACTAAATGGCTGCACGGGAGGTGGAGAATCCATCAACCGAAGGAAAGATGGCAATCCCATAATAGACCCTCCAAACCAATTGGAACCAGGCAGATTGCCAATTCCAAATATAGTCTATAATCACAAATCTCTTTTTCCATGTGCCTTAAATTGTCCAATGGAATATCTTGTATTGGTTTAACTAGGAAAATACTACTTTCCTATTTAACATTCAAATATGTCAATTCACATAAGTACATCAAATAAAAGTAATATCCTGATGGAAATATACTGATTGGTTTTATGCATTAATGTACTGATATATGGTTCATTCATTAATGTGTTTATTCACTGTTAACTATTTCTGACATATTCTACCACCCCTGCAATTTTCCTCCTGTTCTGATAAAAAATGAAGTAGCTTCAAGCATTTGGAATTTTTTGCGTTATAGACTATGGATACATTATTTTTCAGATCAAATCTTGAATCTTCATGTGTCTCAAATCTTGACTCATAAGCCTAAAGTGTTATTATCCACTCTGAATTTCAATTATTCCATTCAAATTGAATCAAGGCTGATTTATACAAGCCTACAATATCCAATGTGAATTTGCCAATATTAGGAAAATGAACTGGTGAAATATATGGCATATATTCAGATTTCATTAAACATGCTTAACCACATCTTGATAATTTTTCTAAATTGTCTCCAAGGATAAAATTGTGTATATTCCTCTTGCATTCCAGACTGGTCTCCTCCAATTCCTGATGGAAATTCAGTGATTTATAGTCTCAATAGATTAGAGAGGCCCCAGATGCTTTCCAGGAATCCACAAATACATTCAGTGTGCTTTTGGAATTTAAGAGCATCCTTAATTTTACTGATTCTGATTTCTGGAAGAAAATAAGCTTCCAAGTCTAATTTGAAATGGACTCAAATCTTTTTATACGTTGTGGTATATTAAATTAGAATTAACAATTAAATGTTAGCAATTAACATTTTGTAAAGCCGTAATTCCAAAGAGGCTAAGCCGAATTCTCATCCAACCATTTAATATATACTTGACCCTAATGATAACAGAATGTGCCTCTTCAAATTAGGGCACTGATGTTACACTTGATAAAATGACATATTAGTGCAGGTGAATAGGGACAATGACTAATGAGTTCATGACAACAGGATGCCAATTCCAAATGACTTCCATAAAAGCATCACTCCCTTAGTCCTGTGATGATTGTAATAGTTTTATTAGTGCAATAATTAGAACAAGAATTTGATTTTGATCGCATTTGATACCCCTTGTGTCTGTAAATCTGCTGCCTTCTGGGAAGAGTGATACAGATCTAGTTTGTATGTATGTACGATAGCTTTAACACTGTAAAACATGCTTCTTGTGAAATTTTTGGCTGTTGAAAATCTCATTGAGAATATTTGCATTTGCAAATATATGTGCGGTGTCAAATGGATCCAGTTGCTTTCACTATTCACATAGAGGCTTTTGCATACTGCAGGTTAAGCTAGCTGCAGTTTGAAAGTTCAAATCTCACTGGCTCAGGGTTGACTTAGCCTTCCATCCTTCCGAGGTTGGTAAAATGAGGACCCAGATTGTTGGGGGCAATATGCATCCTCTAGTCCTTCACCTGGATAGACTACAAAATCTTGAGCTTTTCCTTCTACGGAAGTGTGTGATGTATTGAAAGAGTGTGGAAAACACTGGAATCCACTACTCTTTAATAAAAGGAAGCACATCGAAGCCACTGGATAAAGAAATTAATAAGTCAAGCAAAGGCTAAGGATGCATGGGTCTGCTTCTTAATGCTATTGAAACACCACTGCTCTGCTAAAAACTTACTGTTATACAGTGATGGCAAACCTTTTGGGTTCAGCATGTCAAATATTCAGAAAATGCCTATCTTAATTTTGCTGGTGTGTCACTCCACACCCCTTCCACCAAACTAAAGAGAAACAAGTCTTTATCCTTTGTATTTCTCTACATTTAAGCCACTATGAACAGCAGGACTCAGTGGCAGCACCAAGGCTGGGCTTCAAGTAGATGCCTGGGCCTTGACCTCAACTCTAGCACCACCACTGCCACTCAAAAATGCCACTTTGCAGTGCTTCCCAAGGGCCACAAGTCTTGGGGAATGGCATGATCAACCTGGCAGCCCAGCACTCACATCTTCTTGACATTGCTTACCTTCTCCTTCTGTTAACAAGCTCCTGCAGCCTACCCATGGCTTCTCTGGGTCAATGAGGCCTTCATTGTTGAAGTGGTTCTGAAGAACACTCTTCCACAGCCTCTGAAACCTTCGAAAACTGTCTGAAATCATGCCCTGTACTCGCATGATTTTCAGAGGGTTCAGAGGCAAGAACACACCTCATTCTCACTCAGTCTGTGCAGCTTCTGAAAATTAGCAATAGCATTTAGATTTATACACTATTCCATAGTGCTTTACAGCACTTCTGAGCGGTTTACAAATGTCAGCATATCCCCACTCCCCAATCTGGGCCCTCATTTTACCAATCTCAGAAGGATGGAAGGCTGAGTCAACCTTGAACCAGTCAGGATCGAACTACTGGCTGTGGACAGATTTAGCCTGCCCACAGGCTACAGTTCTGCATTCTAACCATTGTGCCACAGCTTTTTTGTTCAAGAACAGGGTGTGCTTTTGCAAATAGTTGTTGGTAATAAGTAAGTATCACCCAAAATGTCAGTGTGTCACCTTTGATTATTACTCTGTAACATTTGACTTTTTATATTTTGGTGAAGTTAGAAATTATCCTCTGTTTACAAATCTTCATGTTTCATTTGTATGATTTCCAATTTTTTATTATATAACCATGATGGGGTGAGATTTGGAGAATTGACATGTTTTTTCTTCTGCTTGCAATGAATTGTTGTTTTCATATTTATGTCTTTTTTTACACATATGTATTTGTTAAATATTTGTTTATTTATTCAATTGCTACACTGCCCATCACACTTAAGTGACTCTGGATGGTTTACAACTGTTTGTTTACACAGCCACTTAAAGGTTCTTTTAATATGCTTTAGAAATATTTATGGTAAATCAGCAGATAGGAAAAAGGAACGGAGTGCTAAAATTGTGCTTAATAGAAAGCTTGGGAAATCTAGCATGTGTTTAAGTTTGCTTTTTTTTATTCATAAGCACTAAAACTAGATAGAAGATAGAAGGTAGATGTATGTATGTAAGTATGTATGTATGTATGTATGTATGTATGGATGGATGGATGGATAGATAGATAGAGTTGGATAATATATATATATATATATATATATATATATATATATATATATATATATGTGTGTGTGTGTGTGTGTGTTTTTCTTCTAGCCAGGTTTTCCCTACGTAGCCAAGGTTTTTTTGTAGCTCCAGCTCAGTAGAATCTCATCTACTCGGTTCTGGGCTTTTTTCTTTTCTAACACCTAGCAAGCTCTCACTGCTGGTGTTAGAAAAGAAAAAAGCCCAGAACCGAGTAGATGAGATTCTACTGAGCTGGAGCTACAAAAAAACCTTGGCTACGTAGGGAAAACCTGGCTAGAAGAAAAACACACATAGACCCTACGAAGAAGTAAGAAAATTTATATATATATATATATATATATATATATATATATATATATATATATATATATATATATATATATATATATATATGATATTTTTGTAATCAGGGTTTTTCCTATGTTGATAAAAGATGTTAACATCTTTTATCAACATAGAAAAACCCTGATTACAAAAATATCACACATTTATACCTATGAATTAAAAGGAATAAATATTTGACCTTTACAGGGAGGAGTCATAAAATATGGGTGTGTCTGGCTGAAGAGGTTCAAAAAAACCAAAATAGTGCTATCCCAGTCTCCCATAAGTCTCAGAATAAACAACACAAAATGTCTGACAGGCCTGAAAGTGATGATTGGAGATTTCATCCCACCATGGCCATTTAACATCTTTTATCAACATAGGAAAAATCCTGATTACAAAAATATCACACATTTATACCTATGAATTAAAAGGAATATATATATATATATATATATATATATATATATATATATATATATATATATATATATATATGTAGCTCTTTGGTTATTCGGGTCTTCTCCCACGTAAAATTGGAAGTGTCTTGGCGACGTTTCGACGAAGTCTCATTCGTCATCTTCAGGCTGGTGTTCTCGGCTTCGTGCTTCCAGGAGCAATTGCTCCTGGAAGCACGAAGCCGAGAACACCAGCCTGAAGATGACGAATGAGACTTCGTCGAAACGTCGCCAAGACACTTCCAATTTTACGTGGGAGAAGACCCGAATAACCAAAGAGCTACATACAAAGACCCGCGAAAACCTGAGAAAACATATATATATATATATATATATATATATATATATATATATATATATGTATGTATGTATGTATGTATGTATGTATGTATGTATGTATAGGTATAGGTATAGGTATAGGTATAGGTATAGGTATAGGTATAGGTATAGGTATATGTATATGTATATATATATATACATATAAAGAGAGAGAGTTAGATAGATAGATAGATATAGTTAGATATATATCATTAGATAGATATAGTTTGTGTGTGTGTGTGTGTGTGTGTGTGTGTGTGTGTGCAAGTCTTGGTGTATTCGGATCTTTTCCCGTGTAAAAAAAAACAAACCTAACCTTAACCTAAGGTAGCCAAATAATCTGTGTAAGAAATACAGATGGAAACTAGTTAGGGATCTTATCTTCTTCATTTAAATTCTTGATAATACTCCAATTCAGAGATAGTATAATTAACTTCACTAAAAATGCATTCTTCTTGACTTAATGTATGAGGAAAGATGGTATCAATGGAAAGATTAAAAAAAAAAAGAGGCAGAAACTACATTCCAAAGAAGAAACATGCCATTTTCAAGTCTAGCTGTCTCTGTTCTATATTTCCTGGGATGCTATTGACAGCAGAAGAGTCATCACAAGTGAGTAGGACTGTAATAATTTAGAAGACTTGGATATTGCTCAGGCATTTAACTCACTTTGCTCCTTCAGGCCTCTTCATTTGTTCAGCATACCAATAACCACAGGCCAAGTGAACTGCTATATAACCATACTGCCCTTCTGATAAGGGGACCCTGATAACAGGGAAATCAGTTAGATGTATGTGTGAGAGAGTGAGATCAAGAGTTCTCAGATGAAGAGAGATCTAGCTAGATAATGGTGATGGTGGTTAAGATGCTGGCCTAAAAACCAGGGAACTGTTAATTCTAATCCCACTTTAGGCAATAAAACCAGCCAGGTTACTTACCGCGAGATGTAACAAGAACATACTCATATATTGCTTGTCAATAGAAAGATAGGAGAAGCTAGCTTAATCTCCTTGACAAAGTGTTCTAAAAGCTAGAGCAGATGTAGAGAATGTTGTCACTTATGTGCCCATAAAATGTAGCTCTGATAACGTTGCACCTTTTCCAGGTGTATTGAGTTCAAGTTCAGATGAGCTTCCAGTCTGTTGAGGTTCACGCTCCAAAAAAGCAGCTTTTCACAAATGACTTATTTACAAATCATAACATCTTTACAAACCATAATGAAGTCTGTAAATTATACCTCCAATGAATTCAATTATGTCCCAATGAACTGGTTTAGCAAGGAAATGCATTACCAACCTGAGTCCACAATCTCATTGCAATATTCAGACCCAGCTAAATTTTCTGATGAGATATGAAAGTCAGACCAATGCATAACATTTTACAAGAACTGGATTGGCATGTGTCATTAAGTCAGAAGTGGGAGCAGTTGGTATGCTTTTCTTAGCTTTGCAACCTAATATTACAACCAAACTGTGAAACTGTGCCTCAGTTGAATATCTTTCAAATGAACATCTTTATTGTGTTTAGATTAAGGTTCAGTTTGTTTACCCTCCTCCAATCTCTTACTGAGATTAGACACCATTTAGAATTTAGCAACTTGTTTTTTTATGGAAAAGAAAACATAAGAGAGTTAGATGCCTTCAGCATTCTGTTAACATCAAACTCCTAACCTTCAGTATCTGTCAACAGCTTTTAGTATATGTTAAATAGCATGTATAAAGCTTTTACAATATTAGCCACTATCAGTTGATTCAAATGCAACTGATTGAAGCAGAAATTCAGCCTGTCCCTTTCCATCAAAGTCACAGAACCCTTTCTATCTCAGATGTTCAGCTGACATAAGAACATATTTTTATTTAGCACATTGTTTCTAATTTGAGCATTAGAAAAAGTGGTTCAGTTGCAGTGCTATAAAGAGTCATTCAGTGTTTCCGGGAGATTAGCTTTTTTCATCTATTACAACAAAAAAGAGTTTTGTGGCACCTGACAGATTAATGTATGATGGCATAAAGTATTGTAGGTTATAGTCCATGTCCTCAGATATATGGACTATTATTCTAATACAGAGAGGAATGTGCTGTATATGTATGCTCACATATACGGTACATGGATACAGAAGAGAGGTTAGTTAGTACAGGTAGTCCTCGACTTATGACCACAACCAAACCCAAAATTTCTGTTGTTAAGCAAGACATTTGTTAAGTGAATCAATGCCCTATTTTAAGTGACTTTAATCCCATTTTATGACCTTTCTTGCCACAATTGTTAAGTGAATCACTGCACTTATTAAGTTAGTAACGTGTTTGTTAGGTGAATCTGGCTTCTGAAATTGACTTTGCTTGTCAGAAAGTCGCAAAAAGTGATCACTTAACTCCCGGGACACAACAATCGTCATAAATATGAGTCAGTTGACAATTTTGATCTGAATGTTGATCACGTGACTATGGGGATGCGGCAATGGTTGTAAATATGGAAAATGGTCTACCTACCTATACGACCTATAAATTGAAGGGAAATCAAATATAGCACATCCAGGCAGTGATGACTGCTTTCTTGACAGTAGCAATAGATAAAATGGTTGTTAAGAGGATTACAGAAAATTGGCAAACTGAATAATACAAATTGCCATGTGTTCAAAATAATGGATTACAAAAGATATAGACAATTATAATTAACCCAGTGGTAAAATCCAATTTTTTTTACTACCGGTTCTGTGGTCATGGCTTGGTGGGTGTGGCTTGGTGGGCATGGCAGGGGAAGGATACTGCAAAATCTCTGGGGCCAGCCAGAGATGGTATTTGCCGGTTCTCTGAACTGCTCAAAATTTCCGCTACCGGTTCTCCAGAACCTGTCAGAACCTGCTGGATTTCACCCCTGAATTAACCCCTCTCTATCCGACAGCTGAAAAAAAAAAAGGAAAAAATACTTTCAGGTATATGTCAAAACTGAGAAGACAACTGCTTTGGTAGTTGTCAGATGAGATATCCTTGAAATGTTTAAAACTGAGATTAAAATGGGGGTGAAAGTTAATGATTTGAAGTATTGCTTCAATTAAGTAAATGAAATGTTTTTTTAAAAAATATATATAATTTTATTAAAAAGTTTAAACACAAAAAGATTAATCCAAACTAAAATAGAATGAGAAAGAGAAAAGAAAAGAAAAGAAAAAACAAAAAACTAAGGTGCAAAAAATAAGAGTAACAGAAAAATAGAAAATCAAGAAAAAGATACAAAACAGATACAAAAAAAGATATAAAGATGTGGCTTCCAAGCTTCTTTAGGGCAGTTATAAGTGGAATTATAAACTGACCTCTCTCTTTAAGGTTACACTGTGATTGTCTTCTTTCGATAACCTAGCCTATCTGATCATCAAAATCATAAATACATTTTTCTCATTTTTATGCAAAAAGTCCATAAGGGATTCTCAGTTTTTTAAAAAATGACATTCTGAAGGTTCTTTTCTGCTGGGTTTTTTTACAAGATTTCCTCTCCTCCCTGTGCCCCCTCCCTCATTGTACTAGACTATTCTCACAAACAAAATCCTCTTTGTATTAGTCCTCTTCTCTTGATATTGTAGCCTCCTTATTTAAATCCATTATTTTTTCGTGGACCTTTGCTCACTCACTCCCCCCCTTGGTGTGTGTGTGTTTGTGTGTATGTGAGTGAGTGAGTGAGTGAGTGAGTGAGTGAGAGAGAGAGAGAGAGAGAGAGAGAGAGAGAGAGAGAGAGAGAGAGAGAGAGAGAGAGAGAGGGAGAGAGAGACTGGAATGATGCTAAATTTAGATCAAGTTCAAAGCCAATTGCTTGAGGCTATCCAGATGCATCCTCCACCTGCCTCAGATGTTAGCCCATTGCCAGAGGCCTTTCAGATTCTTTTAGTGCACTATATCACACTAACATAGTCCTAGTCTAATTAGTATATTTTTTGAGAGTGAGGGAGACAGAGAAAATGTTTTCAATGGGTCCTTCTAACTTCCCCAATTGCATCAGGTTTTTGTTGCTTGTTTCTCCTTCTGAGAATAATCTATTCTACATCATTTACTATTCAAGCTCGAAATGTTCAGAAGTTACTGTTCCTTCTCACTGCTCCTTTCATTGCTCACACGCTAGGAGTGGGGAAGAGATTGCATGATCCCCATTTCGATGCCAAGTTATTCAGTTTAGACTTCCAATCTGTTCTAAACTGGAATGCAAGCAGACACTGAAATCTGTGCTTTTGCTAATGTTGTAATACAGTCTGCAAGCCAAGGAAAACATATGCAAAAATGTATATTTGGGGAAAGATCTAGAGTAGTGTATCTTTGAGTCTAAGATTGGTTTAGTGTATTGATGAGAGTTCAAATCCAGTCCTCAACCATAGAGTCATTCTGACCAGACACTTTCTGTCAGCCCATTGAAGGAATGTAAGCTATTCATGCTTCCTTGGGCTCTTGAAGAAAAGGTAGGATACATACATATATAGCAGGGGTGAAATGCTCCAGGTTCGGAACGGATCGCTCGATCTGGTAGCGATGGAGGCAGGTGGTTCGGAAAACCGGTAGAAAAAAACCCTGCCCCCCCCCATGCCCAGCTGAGCCGCGCAATCATCAGAGGCTTTTAAAAAAAAATTTAAAAGCATTTCTTCTACAACCTCTTCCGCCAAAAAGTGCTTTTAAAAGTAAAAAAAAAAAGCCTCTAATGATCGCATGGCTCAGCTGGGATTGTCAAAGGCTTTTAAAAACATTTTTTCTACAACCTCTTCAGAGATTGTAGAAAAAATGCTTTTAAAAGCCTCTGACAATCCAAGCTGAGTTGTCTGATTGGCAGAGGCTTTTTTCCTTTTAAATGTCTCTGACGATCCAAGCTGAGTTGCCTGATTGGCAGAGGCTTTTGAAAGCATTTTTTACAACCTCTTCCCTGAAGAGGTTGTAGAAAAAATGGTTTTATAAGTTAAAAAAAAAAAATTGGCCACGCCCACCCAGTCACATTACTCCCCCCACCAAGCCACGCCCACAAAACCGGTAGTAACAAATTTTAGTTTTCACCACTGATACATAGGTACACACACACACACACACACACACACACACACACAACCCTGCAATCTGGCTTGCGATCCTAAGCCACCCCATTTTACCATGGCATTGCCACATTTGAGAGCTGGTCATTGCTGGATCAATTTAAGGTTGAAATCTTCTTTCTTACATAGAAGATTATATACAGAAAACACATCAGGAATGAAAAGACGTACAGCTAATCCTCAATTTACAACCATTCATTTATCAACCAGTCAAAGTTACAGCACTGAAAAAAGTGACTTATGTCCAGTCATCATACTTATGACTGCTATGGTCACATAGTCAAAACTCAGGTACTTGACACAACCAGCATGTATTTACAATGAGTGCAGTGTCCAGGAATCATGTGATCCCCATCTGCCACTTTCCCCCGCCAACTTCTGATAATGAAAGTCAATGGGGAAAACCAGATTTGCTTAACGACCATGTGATCCGCTTAACAACTGCAATGATTTGGTTCACGAATGTGGCTGAAAAGTTCATAAAATCAGGCTTGACTCACTTAACAACCACCTGAAATTCTGGTTGTAAACTGAGGGCTACCCATATAATTTCAAAGAAGGCGTTAGATTGAAGATGATTGAAAGTTGTTAAATCACTGTCACCCGGAATGTGTCCAAAGCTAGCAAGCCTCTGGAAGGATAATAAATTCTAGAAATGAAGAAATGTTTCTACAAGGAGGTACACTTTTGTTATTTTAACTTATTGATGACTTTCACTTTGTCAGTTAAAACAAATATTTTGGATAATACTTTACATATTTCCTTATGCTCTTCAACAATATTTACAGCTTTGTAGAATAGGCTATAAGAAAAAAAAGGTATACAGACAGAGGTACTGGGGAATAAATCTAGACCTTCTTCCCACATGTTCATCATAAAATGGCTGTTGATAAATGAGCAGTTACTGATCAGGAAAGATAGAAATATTGCAGTAAAAATACTTTTAAGTATACTTTGTTGTAGCAAGATGTATTGTCCCCTTTCCCAATGTTAATAAATCTATCTATCTATCTATCTATCTATCTATCTATCTATCTATCTATCTATCTATCTATCTATCTCATTCTGGAATCCCTGCAGCTCTTTCTACTTCTTTATTAAATATATTCCACTAGGAAGCATTCCAAATGAAACCTTAACCTTGTGATTTAATTGAACCATGGAAATAAAGGAAAACTGAGGTTCAGTTAAGGCACCAGGTTAGAAACCAGGAGACTGGGAGTTCTAGTCCTGCTGTAAGCCTGAAAGCTGGCTGGGTGACTTTGGGCCAGACACACTCTCTCTCTCAACAGATGACATCATGCTAGAGGACAAGCAATCAATTTCTGTCATGATCAATAGATCAATGCTAGGTTGATTTGGGAAAAAAGCTGATCCTGCACTTGTGGAGAAATGCTAGGAAGGGGAAAAAATAGAAATATAGGAAAGTTGCCAAAAATAGAAGATTGGGCATTTACACCACCATTCAATCACTTCATAACAAAAGTAAATGTAAAAATGACACACACAACTCTCCTAAGAATTCTTTTGAAATACTCTCTTCTACAGCAAACAGTTTTTGAAAGCAAATCATCTTTCGTTAAACTGTATAAGAATCTTTTCAAAGGAAAGAAAAATCAGTAAATCATCCCAGTCTCAAGAAATGCCACTAACTAATATCCTATGTATTAAAAAATGCTTGTATAATTGTCACTATCCAAATCAAACCTTGTAGAGTAGAACTAATCCAGAGGTGCCAAACTCAGTTTCATTGAGGGTCGCATCAGGGTTGTGTTTGACCTTGGGGGGCAAGGGGCATGGCCAGCTTGATGTTATTTGTATCGGGGGCACCTGTGGTGGCTGGAGCACTCTGCCAGCAAAAACGGAGCTTGGGAGGGCTGTGCGCAGCCCTCCCAAGCTCCATTTTCGCTGGCAGAGGCACCACGGGCTGGTCCTTTGCTATTCCCAGGGTGGCCCCACAGGCCAGATCTAAGCAACCCGCGGGCCAGGTCTAGCTGTCGTTGAGTTTGACATCCCTGATCTAATCAATCACAATGTATGCAATATGATGTGTTCTGTGATAAAGGTAAGTAGAATTTTAGCAAAAGATTTTTTTAAAAAAATCTTTTGCAGATGTTTACAAAAATAACGACAAAAAGATCATAGAATATATCTGTTCTTGCTCTGAGCAGTTCTGTGAGTTCTTGCCCGAGTAAACATTTTTAAAAGACCTCAATGTGCACAGTGTGAGTCACTGTCTCTCCTAGAAGCTGTCTTGCTCCTGCTGACAAGACACAAGGCCACATTTTTCAAAGTAGTCTGTAACTATCACAGACATGAAAAGCAGCTTGGTAGGGCCATAAAAATGTCAAAAATAGAACAGATCTCTCTAGGTGTGGCTCAGGCATACACTGTAAACAGAATCCGTTTTCCCCTCTATACTATGCATTGAACTATATATGAAAAAAAAACATTGAAATTTAGTTTTTGTCAAGCAAGTCATAGAAAATGAGCTGGCTAGATCTGATGACTTCCAAAACCAATTTGTTAATGTGCTGGTTAACTCTTTCCTAGCCACTCATAGTGACTCAATTTATTTACTGAACTGGAGACTTCTCACATTCAGTCCAGCTACAGTCCAGCCTTCCTTCCTTTTACGGAATATATCTTGGATCTTCCTTGAACATTTTTTCTTTGGCTCAGTCATCTTAATTCAATAATATCCACGTTTTTGCACCCAAAAACCCTCTTTGACCACAACATGAGACCTCTCCACACATGCATATACTTTTTTCTATATTATTTGAATTGTTTAATTTTGTTTAAATCTAATAGTGTTAGATTTCTGAGCACAATGTAGTGATCAGTGGTGAAATCCAATTTTTTTAACTACCGGTTCTGTGGATGTGGCTTGGTAGGCGTGGTGTGGCTTGGTGGGTGTGGCTTGGTAGGCGTGGCAGGGGAAGGACACTGCAAAATCTCCATTCCCACCCCACTCCAGGGGAAGGATACTGCAAAATCCCCATACCCTCCCCACTCCTGGGGGAAGGATATTGGAAAATCTCCATTCCCATCCCACTCTGGGGCCAGCCAGAGGTGGTAATTGCCAGTTCTCTGAACTATTCAAAATTTCTGCTACCAGTTCTCCAGAACCTGTTAGAACTGCTGGATTTCACCTCTGGTAGTGATCTACTATGAGATTGTGAATCTTGTGTCAAAGAAAATGGAGCAGATTTGTATCAGCCTATCCCCGTATGTTTTTTTTTTCCACCCCAAAAGGCACAGTTCTTTTTACAAACACAAGAATTTGAGGTCAGAAATGAAGAAAATGAAAAAATAATGGAAGCTGTCCACCTCCAGCTTTCTCAGAGAAATCAGTGGACAGAAGCAGAGAATTCTGTACTGAGGATCTCACAAGAGCATAGTTAGTACTTTGAAGCAGTTTTTTCAACTGTTTCCTTTCTCAGCATGCTTGCATTGTTATTATAGTGAGTATCAGCCAAAGGTTATTTCTCAGAATGCACTTTATAAATACATATTGTAAAGCTGAATTTCCTATGTTAGTGCCCTTTAATGTGACAAGCAATTACCATCACCATCAACCAAGACAAGCAATGGCTGCTGTTTTCATAAGACCTCCCAGGAACATTATTCATTCTCCAAAAGGTTGACTTGTCTTGAAAATTTAATCCATACTTTCAGGAAAAAGATCCATCTCTATATATACACCGATTTTCACTTTTAAGTCAACGGAAGACAACATTTTCTGAACTGAGATTTAGTTTTGGGTCCTTGACCTAGTTGAGCAGTTCTGGATCACACTGAGGCTAACTGAGATGGTTACCTAATCTTATGATCTATGATCCAAACTTCCAAATACTCTATATATTTTATTTTAGTGCAACTGCAGTACAACTACAATATCAGTTGTAGCTCTATGTAAATAGCATTATAGTTAGGGAATGGCAAATATGTATAGGTCATTTGGAGAGGTCATATCAGTTAATTTGGGGAAATTGCATTAATGTCCAAATATGTTCCCATTTTTTTACAGTATACTATCACACACTTTAAATTGTAAACAAGAAGCCTTAAGTCTAAATCACTGGAAGCTGCTTTACATTTTATAAGTTTTCTCCCATGGGTCTTTCTGTATTCCATGTAGAGAAATGGTGAAAGTATTCTGTATTTCATGT
This sequence comes from Pituophis catenifer annectens, assembly GCF_029215685.1. Taxonomy (NCBI): domain Eukaryota; kingdom Metazoa; phylum Chordata; class Lepidosauria; order Squamata; family Colubridae; genus Pituophis; species Pituophis catenifer. Next base: position 123,970,013 of record NW_027256883.1, on the reverse strand, counting down.
AGAAAAATTTTGAAATGGATTGGGTTTTTTTCCCCATTCTGTTAGTGAATGACTTGGCAGAGTGCTCTATACTCATTAGCAGTTAGCTGTTAGGGCCCCAAAATGTTGAAAATTTCCCAGGTTGCTGTGTCAGAATAAAACAACTGTATTATATGATGTGAACCTGAAATAACTGGTGATATTTTCCCACATTCATCTATTTGCTTCTGTTTGTTTTTATTTTCCCCCCACACATATAGGCCTGTCCTCCCACTTGCCCCCCCTCACATAAACAATGTTTTTTTTTCCCAAATCCAGGGTTGAAATCCAAAATTTTTCCCTACCGGTTCTGTGGGCGTGGCTTGGTGGGCATGGCAGGGGAAGGATATTGCAAAATCTCCATTCCAGTGCTGGGTTCCTCCCGGTTCGTCCCGGTTCTCCCGAGCCGGTAGCGGTGACGATATGATGTCCCCGAACTGGTTCTGCCCCCCGCCCTCCCCATGCCCCACGTGCCCCCCACCCCCGCGTTATTCTTACCTTTTATTTGGCCCCATCCTCAATCTATTGGTGCCTCCTGAGTCCCAGCTGATGGCTAGGGGAAAAAAACTGTTTAAACTCTTGCTGTGGGGCTTCAAAGGGCCGCCCTACAGCTGATCAGTGTTAAAAGAAAACAAATGAGTAGATCAGTGCCTGCAAAAATACGTGAGTAGATCAGTGCCTGCAAAAATAAATGGGTAGATCGGTACAGCTCTGCAAGCAGTTAAAAGCCTGATAGACCAGTACCTCTGCTAAATCCTAATTGTCACATGACTATTAAGCCACGCCCACAAAATAAGCCATGCCCACAGAACCGGTAGTAAAAAATTTTAGAACCCACCCCTACTCCATTCCCACCCCACTCCAGGGGAAGGTTACTGCAAAATCTCCATTCCCACCCCACTCTCAGGCCAGCCAGAGTTGGGATTTGCCGGTTCTCTGAACTACTCAAAATTTCTGCTATCGGTTCTCTAGAACCTGTTAGAACCTGCTGGATTTCACCCCTGCCCAAATTATATAAGAATTTTGTACACATACCTACAGTGGCTTCACATTCCATTCTTCATCTATCTGTCTATTAAGATAGTTTATCAAACTATCTTAATTGCAGCCTTCCAACTCACTTTCAACAACCATTTTATCTACCTCAGCCAGGTACGTAATTTTTTTTTAAATTGCTTTTAAGGAACCTCAGGGTCAGTTTAGATTAGTTATAAGAACTATATTAGTTATAAGAACTATATTTTTCTCATCTGTTTATACTTTAGGTGTTTAATAACTTTTTTTTTTTTGCACAAGAATGCTGATCCTTGAAAGTGAATGAACTCTAAAAGAGAAAATCCTCTGACATGTGTTAACCATTTTTACCAATATTTTTTTTAAAGATAGGCTTCCCACGTTTAGATCTTGAATAATATTATTTAATTTATAGCCCACCTTCCTTTGATACAACAGAAGAATGCTCCTGCTTTCTACTTTCCCACAACGACAATCTTCCCATCTGAGTTGGGTTGAGAAAGAGAAAATATGGTCCAAACTCAGCCCCTCTGGCCTCATGCCTGAGGGAGGATTTGAACTCACAGGCTCCTGGTTTCTATCCTGGTGCCTTAACCACTGAATCAGGCTGTCCATCTTACTGACTATTGCCTCCAAGGGTCAAGATATTTTTGTGAAGTGCTTGAGCTGCCCATGACTGGATGGCCAAGGTCATGATACAATGATATCAAACAAATGAGAGGTTTAGGTTTTCCAGATTTTTCTCTGTCAATCTTCCACTGTCTCTTGGGAGGAATGCTACATAGTGTTGTTTTCATTTAAGACCAGAGATTTTTCATATTTCATTTAAGACCACAGATTCTACCTATGCCCTCTTATTCAACTCTAGCAACTATTTTGATATGCTGCAGATTTTTGGAATAAGAGAAACGACTTAAACTTACTCGTAGCCACACTTTACCTGCTTTGCTTTGTTTCAAGCAAAATAAACCATCTCCAAGAGAAGATTAAGCTTGTGTTCACACACTATTCAATAACTGCTCAAGAGGAAAGATATAAATGGAATCAAGAAATGAAAAAGAACTTTGAAAAAGTGAAACATTATGAAATGTGATTAACGGCACCAAGGGAAATATAAAATAACACGTTTCCAAGGAAATGGGCTGTAAGTGCACAGTCTCGGAACAGTACTGTACATCTTTAGTTTTTCGCCCAGCCACCTAATAGCCAAAGTGTCTGCCAATATAAACACAGCTGCTAAATGTCTTCCCAACCCCAAAAAGAGAGACAACCTTAATTTAATTTTTTTCCAAAGACAATTTTTTGTTTGTAGAGACAAATTTCATGTTTAGTTCTCATTAGGGAGGGAGGGAGGGAGGGAGGGAGGGAGGAAGGAGGGAGGGAAGGAAGGAAGGAAGGAAGGAAGGAAGGAAGGAAGGAAGGAAGGAAGGTGTAAAGTATGTCTACATAATTAACGCAAGAGGAGGATTGTATAGAAGAGAAGATATGTAAAATATTGACTGCTGCCATCCAGACTTCTAAAATTTGATAGACTGGAGTGGATGGGGCAACTGCACAATGATTTTATATAAATGGGTATGATTGAGATTAATCTACAAATTTTGAAGGTTTTTTTTGTTACTCCTGTCCCTTTTCTGGTGTATTAAACTGTTTATGTAGCTAATAAAACTTTTTTGTTTGTATACTTTTGACCAAATCCAGTGAGACATCATGGCTATTTCATTTGTTCGTTCGTTCATTCATTCATTCATTCATTCATTCATTCATTCATTCATTCATTCATTCCAGTGGTTTATTTATTTAAATTTATTTCAGTACTTTGCCTTTAAAGTTGACTGCTGTAATTAGAAGCTTTTGAAGGATGTATGACTCCCTCAGAAAGTGCATTGTTCACCTTAACTTAGATCTATTTGAGATCAACTGACAATAATGTTGGAATATTTGAATCCTGAAATTTGTGTAGGCTCAGTACAATTCTTACATTTATATAATTGGGATAGGTTGACAAAGGCATCTTCCAAAGGAGAAAGTGATTTGTGGCAATTAATGATAAATTCATAGCAGCATGTCTGCTTTGTAAGGACTGGGTTTTTAGCATTCTACTAAATTTTCAAAAGATTCTATTGCTCATAAAATTCAATTTATTTTAGGTTTGTTAAATTTGATAGTTGTGAAGTTGGGATATTTGTGAAGGATACCTTCATTAATAAGCCACACTTAAGAGACTGCTTGAGATTGATCAAGGTATGACAGTTTAAAAATTTAGTGCTGTTTCCAAATATTGGCAACTGATTTTTACTGAGGAGAAATTATCTATCTATCTATCTATCTATCTATCTATCTATCTATCTATCTATCTATCTATCTATCATCTATCTTATTTTTTGTAGATGATGATGATGCTTCTTTTAAGTTAGATCTGAGACATTTTACTGGATATCAATGGTAGTACTTCAAAAGTATAATAATGATTAATGAGAAAATTCCTTTTATGTGGGTGTGAACATTGATGTGTCTGCTCAGACTACATCTCTGAAGACAATTTGACCTCAAGGGAAACTGTTTTTTTTTCCTTACATAAAATTCCAAATGAATGGTGCTTTGTTAAAATGTTATCTCTCATGATACATCAGACTCACTATTCAATCAGTGGGAGAAGAGTATGTAGAAAAAACATGTAACGGGTGGGAGGTATTCTGTTCTCAATTTTCTGATACCACATCAAAAGAAGCCAGTGCTTCTCCAGTGCTTCTCCCGCCCCGCCCCCCCAATCACTCCTCCCTGTTTCTCCTGTTAACCATAGTAAAAGAAACAAGGGGAATAAAGTTACTACTTTCTCCCCTTCTCTCCCCACACTTCTCTTGCCAGGCAGTTGCAATGGGTGAGAGAAGAAGGCTCTCTAGATTTTCTCCCTCTTCCCAGGTGAAAGCTATTTATAGGGAAAGTGGCTCTGCCCCACAGGAATAGACTATTCTTGACAGATTTCTGCTGATATCCTACGGAAAAATGAATTAAAAGGCTCCCACCAACCCCACCCTCAGTAAAAGCTGCATTGTCTAAGAGGCCAGGAGCAATGGATAAGCTGTATGGTAGGAAAAGCAGTTCTGCTGACCAAGTGGACCTTCAAGGGTAAGGATGGGAAGTAGAGAATTGGCATCAAAAAGACCTGCCTTCCTCCTTCCTCGCTCATTGGTACTCCTGCCATCCATAGTTGGCAAAAGAAGTGGGGAAATGGCATTTTGGCCCAGATGGAGAGCCATACCTCCATTATAGCAGGCAGTCCTTTCACTGTTTGGCCACTGTTAGATCAATCATCCTCTCCTTTCAGCCCTGGATTGAGGAACTCAATGTAAACCATGTTTAGGTCTATATAGAGGTAGTCTTCAACTTATGACCACAACTGAGCCCAACATTTCTGTTTCTAAGTGAGACAGTTGTTAAGTGAGTTTTGTCCCATTTTTTTTGCCACATTGGTTAAGTGAATCACTGCAGTTGTTAAGTTAGTAACACCGTTGTTAAGTGAACCTGGCTTCCCCATTGACTTTATTTGTCAGAAGGTTGCAAATGATCCCGGAACACTGCAACCGTCGTAAATATGAGTCAGTTGCCAAGTGTCTGAATTCTGATCACATGACCACAGGGATGAGGCGATGGTCATAAGTGTGAAAAATAGTCATAAGTCACTTTTTTCAGTCCTGTTGTAACTTTGAATGGTCACTGAATGAACTGTTGTAAGTCAAGGACTACCTGTAACTGTATCATTGAATTAGAGCAGTCTCATACAATGTCTGGACTTCAATTTGAATAAGATGGTAAAGGTCTTCTCCAGCCTATTCTCCAGTAACATTCATGTTATGTTAAGAATAGAATAGAATAGAATAGAATAGAATAGAATAGAATAGAAGAGAAGAGAAGAGAAGAGAAGAGAAGAGAAGAGAAGAGAAGAGAAGAGAAGAGAAGAGAAAAAGAGAGTTGGAAGGGACCTTGGAGGTCTTCTAGTCCAACCCCCTGCTTAGGCAGGAAACTCTATACCATTTCAGACAACTGGTTACATATGTCTACATACACAAACACACACACACACACACATACATACATACATATGTATATATGTATATATGTGTGTGTGTGTGTGTGTATGTATATGTAACCAGTTGTCTGAAATGGTGTAGGGTTTCCTGCCTAAACAGGGGGTTGAACTAGAAGACTAGAAGATATGTATATGTATATACATATATGTGCTTAAAGCAGTAATTCAAAGAATTTTTTTGCATTACATATGCTGTCACAATTATTATCTCCTCCTCCTTAAAAATTAAAAAAAGCATAGATTTAATAAAAAATAACAGAATTTTCATAATCCCGTCCAGGAAATGAAAAAGGGATACAATATGCTTTGTAAGAAAGCAAGTCTATTTGTACGCTTCCTGGAATCTTCTGAATGTTTCTTTTGCTATGACCAACCCCCCCCCCTGCTTTTACAATGCGAAAGTAGAACAGCTGAATTAAAGCTAAACTTATTTTAAAAGCTTGATGGATTCTTAAAATTATTTTCTATATTTTTTAAAAAAAAATTCTAAGAAACTTGATATGGGGCCCATTTGGGGCTCAGAAACCTTCTTGGAAATGAAGATGAGGCTGTAGATTGGCACTTCTCTTTGTAGTATGTCAAGTTTCTATTTTATGCTTTATTTTTTTTTGTAAAAAAATGTAAAGAATGCAAACAGGCAGAGCAGCCACCTGTCAGGCACCAAAGAGGATCTCCACGCACTCTCTAGCATAAGCTAGAGAGCCAAGTGCTAGCATTTCAGACAGTGCAAATTTTATCTCTTATTCGGACAGAACCTTTCCTGCCTTTACCTGAACTCCATTTTATACTTCTATGCATTAAGAAGAGTTTCAGTCTGTCTTATCTTATGGATCTTATAATTTGGGGTGATTTAGAGCTGCCCTGAGTCTCTGGAGAAAGGCGGCATATAAATTGAACTAATCAATTTAGACTAGATAATTCTTTTGATTTTCTTCTCCTCCCATAATAACAAATTGCGGTCCTCTCACAACTCTCCCATTAACTCTGCTTGATTTTTATGCTGTCTCAGTGTCTCCTTTTTCTAGAGGTTATTTATCAGGACAATCATGGCACTCTACCTCCTTCCCAATTATCTCTCCTTATCCATAATCTAACACTCACTTTATCTACCAAGTCAGCATTATTAAAATCACAAGAAGAATTGTATTGTTAAGTAAGCAGAGACTGTGGTGAGTTAAGACCATAATGTCATATTTTACTTATTTTTAAAAATGTATTTATTTATATCTCACCTTTGTTTTTGTTTTTTTACAAATAACTTAAAGTGGAAAATATTACCAATAGATCTTCCTCCTTCTATTTTCCCCAGAACAACAACCTTGTAAGGTAGGTGGAGCTGAGAGAGAGTATTAGGCTTAAAGTCACCCAGCTGGCTGAAAATACAACTGCCTATTTTGTTTTAGTAAATGTTTTACTGAGGCACTCAAAAAGGATTCCCACATATCATATCATTGTCTTTGGGCCTCTAATCTTCTTCAGTTCAGTGTAATACCACTGGAAGCCATTTCATGATTTCCCATTTAATCATGAAGAAACTACCTAAGAAATGGGAAATGTAATCCTAGAAGTGGATTGGGGGAAGGTTTCACTGCAACAACTTCCACACAACAGCACCTTCACATAGGAAATCACAACAACACAACAGACATTTGGCTCTTAGAGTGCCAACTGTCTTCCATATTAATTCTGTCTTGGCTACAGAAGGCCAGCACAAAGGGCAAAGCGGGAAGTACATAGCATTTGGTAGTAGGGCTCTTTCATTAGCCTGGCTCCATCCGAGCAATTTGTAGATGCTCCTGAGTTAATATCTGATAGAGGAGAGGAAGAGGGGGTAAAAAGAGAAACGATAAATGCAGTAACAGAAATGCAGCAAGGAAGAGTTGTGGTTGTGCTAGCATTGGGAGGCTGGCAAAGCCTCAGAAATGGAGCAGCAAGACCTTGGATTGAAGAAGCAGTTTGGAGGAAGCTGGTCTTATTTTCATCCGCTTCATACAGTTTCAAATTCTGTGCTTAGGAGCAACCAACTCTCTCTTCTGCTAAGTAGAAGGGTTCTGCCTCTCTGCTTCAAAGAAAGCTTTGCTGACATTGTCATCTTACTTCTCCCATCAGTATTTTCTCTCTTTGCCTTTATCTTATCCATGGTTCTTTTCATAAATTTCCTAAGCCTTGGTCATGATTCACGACAAGCAATACACAAAATGGTATTTTCTTCTGAATGTAGGTCAATGCATCCCTTTTAGAGTACATGATAAATTCATCACAATCACAGCCTGGAGAAAATTTACTCTCCGACATAAGTGCCTTCTTGTATATGCCGCACATTTCTATCCAAATCTGAACTCTAGATTAAGTATGGATTGACTTTAATAAATCATAATGTGTTCCAGCTGGGTAAGTGGGCTTTCAGTGATAAAGATGAAGTCAGGTCTTGGGTAAAATTATTCAAAGCGATGGAATTAACCAGATGGTGGGTAGCAATTCAGTGTGGCATGCCATTTACTGTTTGTCTAATTCTGAAATTGTTTCATGGTACTCTATGTGGAATTTAATATTTATTTATTGTATTTATTTATTGGTTTGATTTATATGCCACCCTTCTCCAGAGACTCAGGGTGGCTTACAATGCTTTTAAGCAATAGCCTTCATACTTTTGTATATACCTGCTTAGTACGGCTTTCGCCCCCCCCCCCCAGCGGTGCTCTTTTTTATACAAAGTCAGCTTATTGCCCCCACAATCCGGGTCCTCATTTTATCTACCTCGAAAGGATGGAAGGCTGAGTCAACCTTGTGCCTGGTGAGGTTTGAACTTGCAGTAATTGCAGGCACCTGGTGCTATTTAACAGCACTTTAGTCTGCTGCGCCACCAAGGCTCATATAATCAGTCTGAATGGTTCAGAGTTCTGATATTGTTGTTAATAGTATACTTTCCTTGAAGTATAATTCTCGTTAGTTATTCTAGTTAGGTAATATAGTAACATTCTGTTCAAATGTCTACTTTGTGGGAAAATTGAAGTATGTAAAAGAAAATGCATTTTCTAGTTATTGGCAATTGATCGCATTAGTCTAATAGGAAATAATTATTATCATCTTCCTAACATGAATGAGGTTGTTCGGTAACAGTAAACAACAATCCAATCAAGGAACTACCACAGCCCAGCCCACCAACACTGACAGGGCAAGACACTTATCACTAGTGTATAAAATTAGAGCAAACCCCACTCTCTATTAGCACTGATGATATTACCTAATTTGGTGATGAAACTTCTGCAATGTTAAGTGTTTTGTGCCAGCCATGGCAGTTTCTTAAGAAGCCACCAGATGGGAGCAAAGAGGCACCTTTGATCCCACTGGTGGGTCAAGGGGCTCCGGCCCCTGCAGCCCCATTGGGGAGAGTTAATGGCCCTCTGGCCCCTTCACACACATTGGTAAGGGAGGGGCCAGGGACCCCTATAAGAACCCCTGCACAGGGGCTGCTCTTTGGCTCTTGTTCTAGTTTCTTACGGGACCGATCCATGGGCTCAATCCAGGCATGGATGCCTCCATGCCAGGGAACTCATTTTCTCTACTTTATTCCTAAATAAAGATTCAACTTGATTGCATCCTTGCGTGCTGACTTTTCTTGGAAGTGCCCTCAACAAACCATCGATCTTCATGAGATCCCTCACATGCAAGAAAACTACCAAGCTCAGAAAGCACCAAAGGACCCCACAGTTCAAATCCTGAGCTACAAATAATCTCTTCTATCCATGCCATTTTTAGTTGACAAAAATTTTACTTCACACTCAGCATCTTTTTTACTTTTTGTCCAAAGCCCTCATGGTCCCTAAAAAAAAAAAAAAGTAAGATATATCGCTGCCTTCCTTGACTTGGTGTCCTACAGATATTCAGGAATAAGATTTCTCATCAAATTGTAGGAGTTTTGGCCCCAATACTGTATATCTGGAGGGCATCAGGTTTGGAAAACAATGAAGCTGAAGGTCGCAGCAAATAAAAAGCTCATTGCATTTGCAGAGTTAAGAAGGGATTCTCAGCTACTGATTCTTACATTTCTAATTAAAAAGTTCTCTTGACGGGCATATATTAGATACAATAATGTCCAAGATTTCATCCCTAATAACTCTGCTTAAAAGGATTATGTAGCAGTTAATGAGAAAGGCTGTCTCTGCTTTAGACCCTGGAGGGTTGCTATCAGCCAAAGAAAACTCTGCTGGGTCATTTGCAGAAGAGAAGGCACTTGCAAACCAAATCAGGTTTACTATGTCACGTCAAGTGAAAGTTAACATTAAACTCCCGTAACATGTGTGCACAATATTTTGCTATCCATTCCTTAGGCCCTGCTTTGCCAATTGTGGCTTTAGAATGCTGGATCAAGACAGAGGACATCAAGGTTCAACTTGACAATTACCCATGAATAATTCACTATCTTTCAGTATAAGAGTACCCATAGCTCTGAGTTCCAAAGGAAAAAGTGAGAGTTTAAAGTACAGGCCAATGTTATTTCTTCGTTTGAATTTATAGGCCAGCAGATCCAACAAGTTGGTGTAGATTAAATAGCACAAAAATACCTTACATCTATGGTGCAAATGCACCTTGCAATAAGTCTATTTCAATTCACTTATTTCTGAATGACAGCACTGATATGACGCACACTTTATATGCACTATAAATGTTTAATAGGTTAAAACAGTCTTCTTTTTATAGCCATAATAGTAAAAAAAGTCATATAAATTTATTAGAAATATATATGTACTTGACAAACATTTGCACTAACTATAAATAGAATTGTAACTGTTTACTGTTATAATGACATATGCTTTTTCTTTTGCATTTCTTTTACTTTTTTTGGTTAAAGCACACCTATATGTTCTTTTTTCTCTTTGTGATAATATATTGTATTTATCTCCATCACTATCATCTTTCTTTATTGAAAAACAATATCTGGAAAATCTGGAAAATATACCCAGTAATCATATTTTTTTGATTTTTAAACCATTTTTTTTATACAAGCATTTCTTTTTCCAAATGCTTCTGCACTGCTGTTTCTTTCGGTCTCCAAGAATGCATTTATTTGTCCAGGGCATAATCATATTCCTAGTATGCTTCTTGCAGTAAACATGCAGAACTGATTCAAGGGATAAGAGGACTTTCTGTATCCAATCACCAAAAATTGGGAGCGGGGGGGGGGGAAGCACCATTTCCACCAGAATCTTCTTCCCTTTTTATTCTTGGAAAAAAAAACTAGAATAGAATAGAATAGAATAGAATAGAATAGAATAGAATAGAATAGAATAGAATAGAATAGAATAGAATAGAATAGAATAGAACAGAACAGAATAGAATAACAGAGTTGGAAGGGACCTTGTAGGTTACCTAGTCCAACCCCCTGCTCAAGCAAGAGATCTTATAGCATTTCTGAGAGGTAGCTGTCCAGTTTCTTCTTGAAAACTTCCAATGATGAAGCACCCATAACTTCTGAAGGAAAGCCATTCCATTGGTTAATTGTTCTCATGGTCCGAAAATTTCTCCTTATTTCTAGGTTGAATCTCTCCTTGATCAATTTCCATCCATTATTCCTCATCTGGCCTTCAGATGCTTTGGAAAATACATTGACTCCCTCCTCCCTGTGACAGACCCTCAAATATTGGAATACTGCTATCATGTCTCCCCTGGTCCTTCTCTTCACTAGACTAGCCATGCCCAGTTCCTGCAACCGTTCTTCATATGTTTTAGCCCCCAGTCCCCTAATCATCTTTGTTGCTCTTCTCTGCACTCTTTCTAGAATCTCCACATCTTTTTTATAGTGTGGTGACCATAGAATAGATAAAGCATATTAGAATACTTTATTTAACAAAGTGTAGTTAGATACACAAGGAATTTGTCTCTGGCGCAGAAGCTCTCAGTATAATGCAAAACAACAGAGTAAGAAGACAGTGCTGTGGGAATTAAGTGTTCATCAGAGTGATGGCAGGGTGTGGGAACTATATCTCAATAATAGAACTAGCTGATTTGGTGTAGTGGTTAAAGCACAGAAACTGGGAGACTGGGAGCTCTATGCCCACCTTAGGCACCAATCTAGCAGAATGACCTTGAACATTCACTATCTCTCAGCCCTAGGAAGGAGGCAACGGCAATCTGCTTCTGATATCTGAAGAAAACAGCAGGGAGTAGTTCAGGCCGTTGCCAGGAGTAAACAATGATCCAAAGGCTTTTTAAAAATGCAATTTAATAGAGCAATTAATAGAGCAATAACATCACACAGTACAAATGATAAGGCTTCCTTGAGAGAAAGCCTGCTGCCAAGGTTACTTATCACATTTCAAGAGCAGAGTAGGCAACTTCTCCTTTCCCATTCATGATTTCTCATGTTCTTATTCCTTTCTGCAAGATAGAGGACCATGTGGTACCTGCCTGCCATATAACTATAAATGGTGAGGAATCCAACAGAAAGTAAGAGTGGCAATAGTTATTTAGCACTACAAACATGGTTGACTATATACGGATTCAAATTCAGTCTTGCAAAAGCTGATATTCAAAGCCCTTGTCCAGATGGGTGCATCTGTTTGCCTTCTCTCTAATTCAAACTTGCCCTCAATTTCCTTTTGATGAAGAAATTTGAGCATCTGGGTCAATGTTTTGCCAAAATTCTCCCAACCGAATGAAATCCTTACCCATTGCTAAAAATGACCTCTTCAGATATGAGATGAGACAAATGATTGAAGTTGCACCTGAAAATATTTTCAAACATTACGTTAGTTTGGCCAAAGCCGTTAAACAGAACTGGATTTTAAAGTTTGAACAAAATTATGCGCTGTGATACGAAAGAGGACAAGAGGATTCATGAGGATATATCGTTCCAGGTTTGACCTGTTTTGCTTGATTTCATTTTCAGACCTTGTAAGCCAAGCTCCAGTGAGTTCCTGAGGAAAATATTCTAACTGGCATTTTGCTGTGTATCCATCCCTGTGCAAAAAATGTGCTTTGCACATCCAGATAATGTTAGTAGCTGCCTAGCTGAGCATACCAGAGAACTGGGTGAGCAAAGCAAAATCGGACAGCAAATTTGCAATAGCAGAAGCACACAGTAATGTCCATTCTATTTATTTTTTTAAAAAAAATTTTTTAGGGATGCTTGATGAAGTTGGAAGAAGTTATTGGGATTATTTTGCACTACCTTCACCCAAATTAGATTCACCAGATGGTAGCACCTGGCCTATCTTGTCTGATCTTAGAAACTAAGCAGGATCAGACCAGCTTAGTAGGGGTCTGGGAGACCCCTAGGGAACACCAGCCTGTTTAAAAATAAATCTCAGAAGAAGCCAGTGGCAAAGCTCTCTTTTGTATGTATCTATATTTGAAGTCACAAGGAGTCAATCTCAACAAGAGGGTGACTTTATATTTTAGATCGAGTTATATTTCTGTCAGAAGATTGGCCATCTTATTTCTTTATTCTCCTCCTTTGATGTTTGGTCAGATATCAAAATGTTTTTACTTCCCTGAATCTAATCCAATGTAGTCTGATGAAGTAAAAGTGAGTTTGATTCTAGGACTAACGTTCAAAGCTCTTCTCATTTTCTTTTACGAAGAATATTAAAGGGATCATGTGAAAATGCATGCAATACAAGTAGGTTAGTTAAATAACTTACTGAGTTTCTACATCAAATATCTTTTAAGCATTCTATATCTTTGCCCTTTCTCCTATGTATCATTTAAGGAGCCTTTCAGAATTTATAGTTTGAAACAGTGGTGAAATCCAAATTTTTTTACTGCTGGTTCTGTGGGCGTGGCTTGGTGCGCATGGTATGGCTTGGTGGGTGTGGCAGGGGAAGAATACTGCAAAATCTCCATTCCCACCTCACTCCAGAGGAAGGATACTGCAAAATCCCCATTCCCTCCTCACTCCTGGGGGAAGGATATTGCAAAACCTCCATTCCCACCCCACTCTGGGGCCAGCCAGAGGTGATATTTGCCAGTTCTCTGAACTACTCAAAATTTCTGCTACCGGTTCTTCACAACCTGTCAGAACCTGCTGGATTTCACCCCTGGTTTGAAAAACCTTTTCATGTAAGCATTGGCTCTTTCTGTCTGAAAAAATATTCCAGGCTATAGCTGAACTAAAGGAAAGTATTAAAACAATACACCCCCCCCCCCCCTCAAAGAAAAGGTCAGGAAAGTGACCATGAAACATGGTCACTGCAGTAAAATGCTTCTGGAGAAAATCATTTTAAAATGATAAAAAATATTTGATGTTATTGATTATTTCCAAATAAGATTGCTCTATATTCCATTTTTATTTTCAAAGGAAGAGCTCTGAGAAGAGAGAGGAAGAGGAGGAGAAAATATTCCTTTCATAAAAGCTAGGTTTAGGCATCAAGACTTATATTTTGGTGTCTTTTTTGTCACAAGACGATATCAGTCCAGCCAGCCTGAAAGCAATTGGAGAATAGTATTTCAGGATGAAGCATTTTCAACTTTTACTCTTATTCTTTAAAAAGAATGAAGGTGATGAGTAACTGGACAAAGGAAAGAAGCTGAGAAATAATTTTTCTCCCAAGAGTAACAGGAGGGGGTATGAGTAACCAATTTATTATTCTCTCCAGATGAACTGTATATCATCTGAAGGACTCTGTAAGGGCCCTCCTATTTATATGGAATGAGAAAATAAACTTTAAACAGAATCAAGTGGCTCCAGGAGATGATGGGTCACCCACAGTCTCTTAGGCCTGGATGCTTTTTTAAATAAGGGCTGGAGATGAAGAGAAAGGGAATAATTATCAATGCCCGGAGAAGACAAATTTAAAAAGTGATTGATTAATTCTAAACAGTAAACAAACAAAACCAAGACCCATCAGTCTTGTCTTGGTGTGGGAATCCAATGAACTATCATGGTCTAAGACAGCAGATAAGAATCTTTAACAGAGGAATCTCCCACTCTTTCACTAAACTAGATTTCCCACATTTATTTGAAGGAAGTAATGCCATAAATCAGATATTTGTTTCCATAGTACATTTGTCTTTGAATTAGCTGTTTAACCTTCAACACGGGAAGTCATCTATGTTCTACTCCTGTGCAATGATGTCTCCCTTCCTTTCCGAGATGTTTTCTTATTCATTCTGGTTAGATAAAATACATGGGAATTCTCTCTCCTGGGGAAATAATAATAATATTCCAAAATATGCAATTAATGCACTACAAAGGAATCATGTTTTCTATCTGCTAAACAAAAAATTTATTTTCTATCACTGATGAGGTCTGGCAATCTGTAACCATCCCACCGGGAAATGCAGTCAAGTTCACTCTTGCATTCTGCAATGTAAATCACATATCTTGTGATCTTTGAATGTGATGCAGTTTAAAATCAGTGCAAGTTGCTTGTAGTTTTAAAGTAAAGTCTAGTCTCTGCTCCAGAATTATCTTCACACCAGTTTTTCTTTGTAGCTTGGAAATGAGGCAAAATTTGTTTAAAGTAACAAAAGATATATACAGTAGCTTCCTATTCTTATATCTGTGACTTTTACAAGGTTAGACAGTGTTGATGATATTATAGGTTACATGACTCATAATCCTTGCTAAGTGGGTAGTTGAAGTTTAAAACATCTAGAAAGCTGTAGGTGGTTTATTCTAATTAAAACAATTTAATTATTTAATTTAAGTTATTCTAATTAAAACAGCCTGGTAATAATTCAAATATTATCCAACGATATGCATAGTATTTTGGACAAAAATGAAAATAACTGGAATCTACTTACAGTACACTGTATTTTTAAAGAAAGATTCTGTGATTTGCTAAGCTTCATTTAACTCAAATAGCAGCTTAATTTTATTGCTATTATTTACTTTCTGAATATAAAGATGGGCTTTATAACTTTATAACTGTTTAGCTGTGGAAAGCAAATTCTGTTGCAATTCTACATTAAGGGGTAACTTAAAATGCTGATATTTACTATGCTTTCCATGATCATTGCATTTGGATTCCACATTACTACCTAGGAACAATCTACTTTTGGGATGTAGTTATAGTAAGATATTGATAGTTAAAGGAAAGGGCATTTTCCAGTTGATCTACTGGTAAATAAATTGTAATTTTCCTCCCAAAATGTATGTAACATTTTTAAATCAATAGATTTAACAGTTGTTCTAACAGCAATGGTTATGTTCCCTGGAGTTCTTTCAATCCAGGGGAGGGGGTGGTGGGGGGCGGGGATTTCATGGCATTTCCCATGAAATGAAAGAAAAATGTGCCTAGCCCTGCAGCATAATTCATGTAAAGGAATGTTTTCCTCTCCTCTACTGAAATCTCTCTTTCCTTGTATTCTTACCATAGAACAAGATTTCTAATGGAGCATTCCATTCCTTGGGGGGTAATTTATAGAAATTGAAATGTGAAGCTCTAACTGTGATGTGTTTTCATCAGAACATCAAGATGTCCAAATTTACACAGGTTGTCCTGCACTTGTTCTGACCTAGGCTTCCTTAGAAAGTAAACAGCACAAACTAAGTCCCAGCAAACCTCTTTAATTCATACAGCTGTAAATTACTTTCAATTTACAGTCTCAAGGCTTGATAAACAGTCTTTCAGAGGAAGGTTATCAACACCCACCTATCTTACGTGAAATGCTGCCAAAGAGCTAATTTCCAGACGCAGGGCAAGGCCAAACTTGGCACAGAATCACAAACAGAATTTTCAACTCTTGAATCGGCCAGATGAACTAATTGCTTCCTGCAAAAGCTCACGTCCTGTTCGCTTCTCTTTTATGTCTTATGGGAGGGGCCAATCATCTCCAAGCCTTACTCCCAAGTCAACCCTGTTTCCTTAATTGTTCCTGACTCCTGGCAGCTCTGTGCATGTGCACACTGGGAACAGGCTCACACTGTTCTTCTGCCTTGCTGATGTCAGACTCCGAATACTCCAGAGGCAGCAAAGAACTACCAGATGGCCTTGGCCCCCTCTCTGCCTCTGACTCAGAGCCATCGTCCAAGCCTTCCCCAGACTCCAGGACTGGCCCACGTTCCTCCCCAACCTCCTCACTGTCCAAATCTGCTGCCAATTCTGCTGGCCGCTAGCAGACCACAACAGCACTGACAAGGATCCAACATTTCCTGTCAAATAGACAACAAGTGGTCAAAATAGGAAGCGCTCTATCAAATTCTGTACATGTTAATAGCGGTGTTCCCCAAGGCAGTGTCCTAGGTCCAACACTCTTCATACTTTACATAAATGACCTTTGTGATCATATTAAAAGCAACTGTGTTCTCTTCGCTGATGATGTTAAACTATTCAACACCACCGACAATGCAACTACCCTTCAAAAAGACCTTGACTATGTGTCAGATTGGTCTAACAAGTGGCAACTTCAAATCTCAACCAACAAATGCTCTTTCTTGCACATTGGCAAAAAAAAAAAAAGCAAAACATAAAATACAAATTAGATGGACATGACCTTGTAGATGACCCTCACTCTGTCAAGGACCTTGGAGTACTCATTTCTAAAGATCTCAGTGCCCAAGCCCACTGTAACAACATTGCCAAAAAGGCATTAAGAGTTGTTAACCTAATCTTGTGTAGCTTCTTCTCTGGTAATGTTGTACTACTAACTACAGCATACAAAACATTTGCTAGACCAATTCTTGAATACAGCTCATCTGTCTGGAACCTACACTGCATATCGGACATAAATACAATCGAGAAAGTCCAGAGATATTTTACAAGAAGAGTCCTCCATTCCTCTAACCGCAATAAAATACCTTATGCCACCAGACTCCAAATTTTGGGCTTAGACAACTTAGAACTATACCAACTTCAGTCTGACCTAAGCATAATACATAAAATTATCTGCCACAAAGTCCTTCCTGTCAATGACTACTTCAGCTTCAATCACAACAATACACGAGCAAATAATAGTAAACTGCTCCAAACTCGATTGCAGAAAATACGACTTCAGTAACAGAGTGGTCAATGCCTGGAATGCACTATCTGACTCTGTGGTTTCTTCCCCAAAACCCCAAAACTTTAACCTTAAACTGTCTACTGTTGACCTCACCCCATTCCTAAGAGGTCTGTAAGGGGCATGCATAAGTGCACCAGCGTGCCTACCGTCCCTGTCCTAATATTCCTTTTTACTCTTACTCTTTTCATGTATTCAAATTATGTTTATACTTCTACCTGTTATCTTATATATGCTTGGCAAATAAACTTATGATTATGATTTCTGCTGCTAGGTGAGGGAGTTGTTAAAGTGAATTGTGCCTCATTTTACTACCTTTTTTTTTTTTGCCACAGTTGTTAAGAAAATCACTGCAGCTATTAACTGAATCATGCGGTCCTTAAGCAAATCTGGTTTTCCTCATTTGACTTTGCTTGTCAGAAACCGGATGGGAAGGTTACCCATGACCCTGGGACAGTGCAACAGTCAGAAATACATGCCAGATGCCAAATGCCAGAATTTTGATCATATGACCATGGGGATGCTGCAACAGTCATCAGTATGAAAACCGATCCTAAGTCAAATTTTTCAGTGCTGTTGTAACTTTGAACCATCACTAAATGAATGGTTATAAGTCGAGGACTAACTGTATTTTCTGAGAAAGAGCTCAGGTTATAGAAAGGCAAGGTGGACAATGAAAGCAATCCTAATGGAAACTGAGCCACCGTCTTTTAGAGCAATCTGTTGCAATAGTAACCAGTATCCATAGAAAACTATTTCTGTAATGTTGCTTGTTTTTGAATGCAATTGCCACATACAAGAGCAGCTTTCATTGTTGTGGAGTCAAACCTGCAACCATTACGGCCAAATAAATCCAATTTTAAATGAATGCAATAAAATCAACAATGTAGGTCAGTTTGAGCTGATGAAGGACAAATATATGTGTGCGTGAACACACACAAATATAATCACAGCTCAATCTTCTGCTCTTTCAGGAGCATTAAAGTCGAGATGTATAAGCTGCAGCTTATACTTTGACAAATTGAATTTCATTCCTTCATATCACAGCTGCCTATGCAATCTGTCTCATGCCACTTCTGCCTTAGAAGTTTCTATCTCCTTAGAAAGGATTATAATTTGAAAATACAGCTGAGGAATCTCTCGGTTTTAATTCAGCTTTTAGAAAGCGAATGTGCATTATTAATAATGGCGCCGGGGCCATCTATTCTTTTGAATGGTGATACAATAACATCTGTAATTGTTAAGTGTCCCAAATTGAAATATGGTTTTTTTAAAACATGTATCATGTATATCAGCTAGGCGGCTGTAAATGGACTAAATAAATACATGCATGTATATATTTGTGCAATTGGGCATTATAATGACAAATGGCTGTGAATGCTAAGCCTCTCTGCATGGGTATGTACGCACAGGTGCTTTCCAAAAGCAAAATTAAAATGTTGTGAAAATAAGCTTTCCCTAAAGTGGTTAAACAATTAACAGAAAAGCATATCATCTCTACAATGTCCTGTCACAGTTTACTCCACTATACAGTTTATAGGTCACTGAGAATCACAGCACAAAAGCTTACATTCTTTTGAGTTGTGTGCTTAATTGATCTCGCCTCTATTTTCTGTCTGCAATAGGATCTACTACATGCATATATCACAATTTGGGGTTATATGGAATATAGATGGAAACAATTTTGGCTTCAAGAGCTTTGGGGAGAGTCTTCTTTGCAATTAACATAAGAGCACAAATGCCTTTCTACCCGCCCCTCCATTTTATTTTACATTTTTAACCAGTCTTAAGAATTCAGTTGTCTTGGAAACTTGAAAACTTGCAGACAATTTTGTGAATCTTCAGCTGGGCTAATACAGGCATTGTCAGAGTATGAATCCGAGATTAATTTTTTTTCCTATGGCTTATGAATGGTTTTGTTTTTCCTCCATGTGTGATGACTATAAACATTAGAGTGAGTGACTAAGAATCACTCTGGGACACAATCTGTTGGGAAATGTCCCGCACTAACCTTCATTTAAATGAGCACAAAGGGTACATTAGTCCTACTGAGCTTGTCTGTGGCTGTCAGTTCAGTTTAGCACGACTTGCACAGGGAAAACTTTCCACTGGGTCTGTCCTTGTAGGGGTTGTGCATTTGAAAGTGTGACTTTGTTGACTCACTGCTACTTTAGCAGCCTTTGTAAAAGAAAAAAAAAAGGATTGGAGAAAAATATCATGAGACTGATATTTATTAATTATAAATTTAACTGCAGGCTGAGGGCTTTAAGCACAGCACAGTATTATTTTCTATATTACATAAAAACCATTTCTCAGCCTGACACTTTAAAAAAATCCTTTCACGCTATGATGTAACCAAAATTAGAAGAGGATGGGTTTAGGAGGGACAAATTTAGCTCTTACAGCGTTTCATCCTTCATCCATATATGGGATTGATTGTATTTATTCTTACACAGGAAAAATAATGTTGTAAGGGATCCTAGTTCCAGGCACTTCACCCACTACTGAAACAAAATACTTTTTCATTTAATGTTGAAATAGTAGTGGCTCCAATCAAATCTTATCAGATGCAATTTGGAATTTCAGTAAATTTTTCAATAAAAAAACAAAATAGCCAAAGAATAAAGCTTATGATTTTATTTTTTGCTAGGCTAATACAGGCATTGCCAGAGTATGAATCTGAGATTATTTTTTTTACATATAAGGACAATTAATTTTATTTAGATTAGCTAAGAATTCTAAAGATACTAGGGTGGTAGCTTATTTCTTTAAAAAAAAACAAGTAGACTTTAAGATGCTATAAGCTTCTTTGATGATTTTTCAAAACTAAAAAGATCAATTAGATGCATTTATTATCTTGTTAATAAATTAAGAAGAATCAAATCTTATGCAATAGATCACTTAACAGATCATTTTGACAAGGCAAAATCTGGGCACTGCCAAAATCTGATTGGCATTTGACAGAGTAAAGAGAAGATAAAAGAGATTTGTGTTTCAAATAAATAATAGAATAGAAACATAGTCTCCTGGAAATCAGTTTTAGAAGGGAAGTAAATGAAGGTTTTTAAACATTATCTTCAGTTTTACTTACCAGTCAAATTGTCATTGGGGCACGCTTTCAAAATGAAAGTATAATAAACAGAACTGTACGATCAGTACGAGAGGCTGGAGGATGCCAAGATCAGCCAGTCATTCTGAAAAGAACAGAGACAGAAGTCATGTGCCCTATCTGAGCTGAGACTTTCTCTAGTTGCCTGAAAAGCTGAGATAACTGTTGTATCTGACAGATCGGTTTTGGGAATATTATTTTCAAAACTGTCTTTTCTTTATTTTTAAAATATTGTTTAATTATAATGTTTTTTTCAGACTGGCAACTTTAAGCTGTTCAGCTGCCAAAATTATAAAATACAAATAGCACACTGTATTATTTGAATACACAGTGTTGCTTATAGATTATTAAAACACTGATAATGTAGATAATTTAAACTTTTAAATATGAAAAAGAAAAGTCTGTGACAATATTAACTTTGATTTCCGAAATGTTAATACCAATAAGGATAAAGATACTTAATTTTTACTTCTAAAGCTGAGATGTGTCATTGATAAATAACTGCAAAATGCATTAAATTATATGATAACATGCTTTAAATGATTGTTTTGGAAATGTTACGTTTCACACCTTTTAGGAAATATTTCAGAAGGGTTAATGAATCACCAGCAACTTTTTCAAACTTGTTAGAGGTCTGTAGTGAAGTTTTTTCAGTGAAGAAACTAAGGTTGGTTGGATTACGGCTACAACAGGGGTGTCAAACACACGTCATCACAACGGCATCCCATGATGTATAATGACTTTTCCCCCCTTCGCTAAACCGGGTGTGGGCAGGGCCAGCAGGAAACGGCATTGGTTGCATTGGTTGATGATTTCTGGAGGGCTCGGGACAGGGGTTGCTCCTCTGTCCTGGTCCTGTTAGACCTCTCAGCGGCTTTTGATACCATCGACCATGGTATCATGCTGCACCGGTTGGAAGGGTTGGGGGTGGGAGGCACTGTGTTGCAGTGGTTCTCCTCCTTTCTCTCCGATCGGTCGCAGTCTGTGTTGACAGGGGGGCAGAGGTCGACCCCGAGGCCCCTTGTATGTGGGGTGCCACAAGGATAGGTCCTCTCGCCCCTTCTGTTCAACATTTATGTGAAGCCGCTGGGCGAGATTGTCCATGGTTTTGGGGTGAAGTACCACCAGTACGCTGATGACACTCAGCTGTACATCTCCAACCCGGATCACCCCAATGATGCCCTTGAAGTGATGTCCCGGTGCCTGGAGGCCGTACGGATCTGGATGGGGAGAAAAGACTCAGACTCAACCCATCCAAGACCGAGTGGCTGTGGTTTCCGACGTCCCGATATAGTCAGTTGGTGCCATCACTGACTATTGGGGGTGAGTCGTTGGCCCACACGGATAAGGCTCGCAACTTGGGTGTCCTCCTGGATTCACGGCTGTCTTTAGAAGAGCTTTTGACAGCTGTGGCTGGGAGGACTTTTTATCTAGTCCGCCTGATTCACCAGTTGCGTACCTTTCTGGATTGGGACTCATTACGTACGGTCACTCATGTCCTCGTCACCTCACGCCTGGACTACTGCAATGCTCTCTACATGGGGCTCCCCTTGAGGAGCACCCGGAGGCTCCAGCTGGTCCAGAATGTAGCCGCGCGGGTAGTTATGGGAGCGATGTGGCGCTCCCATGTGACTCCCCTCCTGCGCGAGCTGCACTGGCTCCCGGTGGTCTTCCGGGTGCGCTTCAAGTAGCCTCTCACCGACCAGTACGATCCCATAGAGAGGGGCTCCTCAGGGTACCATCGGCCAAACAGTGTTGACTGGCAGCCCCCAGGGGGAGAGCCTTCTCTGTGGATGCACCTGCCATCTGGAATGAGCTCCCCCTGGAGATACGGAAGATCCCAGATTTACGCACTTTCTGCTGCGCCCTCAAAACATTTTTATTCCAGCAGGCTGGTCTGGCTTGATTCTCCCTTTTAATTTGCTTTTAAGTTTTATACAAATTGGGTGTTTTTAAATTCGTTTTTTTGGGGGCCAAAATTATTTAATGTACTTTTAAATGGTTTTTAACTTTTGTATGATGTATTTTTATCTTGTGGCTGTTCACCGCCCTGAGTCCTTCGGGAATAGGGCGGTATATAAATAAAATTAAATTAAATAAATAAATAAATAAATAAATAAATAAATGTGACACATCTGGCCCGTGGGCTGCGAGTTTGACACCCCTGAGCTATAGTGTCAAAGGATAAATCTTTAAAGGTTTCCAACAGAAAGCTCTCCACCACATAAATGCTTTTTGAAATGGAGGCTTGATTAACAGAAAATTCAGAGATGAAGTTGTAAGTTCTACAGTGGCCAAGACATGAAAACTTATATCTTTGATAATAAAGTGGGTGGCTTTGTATCTTTCTTATTTCTATGCAATTAAATCCACCCTTGCTAATTAATAACTTTTTATTAATTTTCAAAAATAAAAAGGTAAAATACAAAATTACACAAAAGGGAAAATAGAGAAAGGGGACAACAGGGAAAGTTTAAAAAGTGACATGCTCATGAAATGCTATGAAAAAGTTACTTCCAACTGTCTTCAATAACAAGTACAATTACTGTATATAATAAAATACTCTCTTGTTTCAGTTAACAAAAAGCACATACAAAACTAAATAGTAGTCAATTTTTTTATATTTCATTAAAGGAGTCAATTTTGCCATTTCTGCCAGAACCACTGCTTGCTATTTAAAGTCACATTACTTTATTAAGAGGCACTTATGTGACTGCCAAGAAAATTGGTGCTTCATTCCATTCTCTGTTGTATTTAGCAAAAAATATTCTTTGCTCAACCTCACTGGCTGCTGATAGAGGGAAGAAATAGAGAAACATGCCCTATTATGACATCACTACACAAGATAAAATCTTCAGCCATTATCAAAGGGTAAAATGAGCTTGGAAAATGAGCTGCACTTTTTGACAGTGGAACCATATTTCTTCAGTAGTTGGACCACAAGAAATTTTTCATACATCTGTTTAGTTCTACAAAAACTAGACTATACACACATCCACACTCACTCATACACACACACACACACACACACACACACACACACACACACACACACTCCCCTTACCCCATATGGTCACCAAGAGATGAACTAAGAAAAAAGAAGAATAGAGCAAGTATAATGGAAAGAGAAGTAAATTTACGTGGAATAAATCCAGTAAGCAGGAGATTTAAATGAGAACAGATGCATTGATTTTTAAAAATGCTTTATAAACATATACAGACATAACAGCAAGATCACTGCCAAATTTTGCTATCAAGTTTCAATAAGCCAATCCCTAACATAAAAATGAATTGTGGTAGTAAAACAGTCCAGAAGATTAAGGGTATCACTGCTGGGAGATAATAAAGTAGGAAAAATCAAGAATCAGAGCCAAATATAAAACTCCCTAAATAATATCAGGGTTCTCGATAATCTACTCCATCCTTTTAATATAACAAATTTAATGAGATGTCATGACTATCTCACGATGCATTGTAAGCCGCCCTGAGTCTCCAGAGAAGGGCGGCATATAAATCAAATTAAAAAAAAACAAAAAATTATAAACCAGTCATTTTGAATCACCAAGAAATGGAGGCTGACATTCGCGCATTCCAAAGAGATCCCGAAGAACCAGTGGTGAAATCCAAATTTTTTACTACCGTTTCTGTGGGTGTGGCTTGGTGGGTGTGCCTTGGTGGGCATGGCAGGAGAAGGATATTGCAAAATCTCCATTCCCTCCCCACTCCTGGGGGAAGGATATTGAAAAATCTCCATTCCCACCCCACTCTGGGGCCAGCCAGAGGTGGTATTTGCCAGTTCTCTGAAAATTTCCGCTACCGGTTCTCTGAACTGCTCAAAATTTCCGCTGCCAGTTCTCCAGAACCTGTCAGAACCTGCTGGATTTCACCCCTGCTAAGAACCCAACTCTGCAATATTCTTTTTATTTGATTCTATGAACAATTTCAGCTCTGGATGCTGTTATAAAAACAGCTGAAAGCTAGAATGCATGTTTTGAGCAGGGTTCAGAAGATACCACAAAGCTTTGTTGTTATTGTTGGTTTTGGCCTGATCTTCATGTTATTAATTTAGTTTCTATGTGGCATTCCAACTGCTAGAGAATTTTCTTCCGTATCTGCTATACTCCTTCTCCCCACCAAGTGTCTTATTAGTGGAAACATTTCTGTGGTTCCCTAAAAATAGCTTCAAACAGACAGTTGCTTGTGGTCTAAGTGAAACGGTCAACAAGTAATATGACATTTTACAGGTTTGCATGTTGCTGTGGAAAAATTAAAACATTCCATCATCTATTTGGCAGAGTGAGAAAGTGGCAGAGCAAATTTAGGATATACTTTAAGTTGCCAATAATTTCTCCAAACAGAAATGTATAAAATGAGAAGTAAGAGGCACTGGATAAGAAAGGCTTCAAATAGAACAATCTGAGGAGAAAACTAAGTGGGTGAGGATCTTATTATTTTATTCAAATTCTGAAGTGTTCAAGCTTCTTTGGGTTCTTGTTCCTATTAAGGTTGAGTGGCCAATTTATACCTACTAAGCAGGGGTGGGCTCCTGAGGGTTAAGCAGGGTTCAGGCAATCATCTAGCCAAGGGCTGCCAGGGTTCAGCAAACCCCCAAATGCCACCCCTGGCTGGCCATGCCCATCCACCCCTCCCAGGAATCTCTCTGCGGCCCGTTCATCATTCCAGGTAAGTGCAGGGGCCACACGGAGAGAATGGGAAGGCAAAAAACAGGCCTACCGGAGGTTCTGGAAGTCCAGAAATGGGCCTGTTTCTGGCCTCAGGAGGGCCTCTGGACCCCTGGTGAAGCAGTTTTCACCCTCCTGGAGGCTCAAGGAAAGCCTCCAGAGCCTGGGGAGGGTGAAAAACACCACCCCCAGGTGGTGTAGGCAGCCAACTAAGCCACACTCACCCTGGCCACACCCACCCAACCACAGGGCAGCGAACCTGTTGCTAAAGGACCCTGCTACTATGTCAGATTCATTCATATTCATTTAGTCAAGTCTGTTCTACAGGGTTACTAAATTAACGGAAGTTTAAGGCTTCTTTAAATTCACATATTTTCTCCCCAAGCACACTTTTATTTTATCTCAAAAAATGCACTTAAACCTATCTTCTTAAACTATGCATTTCTGTACTATTTTAGTTTGAACGGAGAACTTCAGGACTGATCTGGGAAATGCAGTTCAGAACAAAGCTGAAATCTAGCCTCTTCTCAAGGCTTCCCCTTCTATCCAAAGTTTGAGGATGAAATTTGATGTTTTTTATAGGCCTGGGTGTCTAAGAGTCTGAAACTCTAATGAATTTTGACATAGTAATAGAGAAAGAGGTGCAATTTTAAGCAATGTACTAACCATATTTAGAATTGTGGTATAAGCCACATATGAAACTAAATAACAGGGCAAGAGGTCTTCGATTGAACCAGGAGAAATATTATTATAGTCTTTCATCTGTGACTTCCTCCTTCAATCCTTTTTGCCTGAGAGGTGAAATGATACTGTTATCAGTCTAAATCAGGTTTGTAATAATATTAGACTTTCCTTTCCTTTCCTTTCCTTTCCTTTCCTTTCCTTTCCTTTCCTTTCCTTTCCTTTCCTTTCCTTTCCTTTCCTTTCCCCTTCCCCTTCCCCTTCCTCTTCCCCTTCCCTTCATAGCAGGGATCATTTTTAAATTTCAACTGATGAAAACTGTTCTTATTGGTCAGCTCTTCCCCAGTCCTTAGACTTGTATATGCAACTTTCCTGAATGTATACTTTTACATTAGGTTTTTGTTTTTAATCTTTCTTTTCATATTCTTTCCTGTGTGCATTTTGAATTATTGGAGAAAGATAGTCAGCAGACAATTCCATTCACAGGATCAAGGACATACAGGTGAAACTCAAAAAATTAGAATATCGTGCAAAAGTTCGTTTATTTCAGTAATGCAATTTAAAAGGTGAAACTAATATATGAGATAGACTCATTACATGCAAAGCGAGATAGTTCAAGCCTTGATTTGTCATAATTTTGATGATTATGGCTTACAGCTCATGAGAACCCCAAATTCACAATCTCAGAAAATTAGAATATTACATGAAATCAATAAAACAAGGATAGAACAATATCAGACCTCTGAAAAGTATAAGCATGCATATGTACTCAGTACTTGGTTTGGGCCCCTTTTGCATCAATTACTGCCTCAATGCGGCGTGGCATGGATGCTATCAGCCTGTGGCACTGCTGAGGTGTTATGGAAGGCTTTCAGCTCTTCTGCATTGTTCGGTCTCATGTCTCTCATCTTTCTCTTGGCAATGCCCCATAGATTCTCTATGGGGTTCAGATCAGGTGAGTTTGCTGGCCAATCAAGCACAGTAATCCCATGGTCATTGAACCAGGTTTTGGTACTTTTGGCAGTGTGGGCAGGTGCCAAGTCCTGCTGGAAAATGAAGTCAGCATCCCCATAAAGCTTGTCTGTGGAAGGAAGCATGAATGCTCCAAAATCTCCTGGTAGACAGCTGCGTTGACCCTGGACTTAATGAAGCTGTCAGAAACTTCCCGAGCAAAAGCTACCCGACCCTGTGAAACCCTAGCCCCGACGCTTTCACCCCCTCCCACCGAAGCGCCTCTGTGCATCCCCCCCACGTGTAAATGTGCGCGTGTCCCGGCCGAAACTAGGAAGCGTGTCGGAGGGGCAGGCGCAGCCCCATGCTATCCCACGCCCGTGTTGCCGCGCGGGCGAGCGGAGCCAGGTGAGTTGTCGAGCGGTTCGGCGCCCAGCAGGAGGATAGGGCTCGACAGAAGCACGGTGGACCAACACCAGCAGATGACATGGCTCCCCAAATCAACACAGACTGTGGAAACTTTACACTGGACTTCAAGCATCTTGCAGTGTGTGCCTCTCCTTTCTTCCTTCAGACTCTGGGTCCTTGGTTTCCAAATGAGATGCAAAAGTTGCTCTCATCAGAAAAGAGGACTTTGGACCACTGAGCAACAGACCAGTTCTTTTTGTCTTTAGCCCAGGTAAGACGCTTCTGACGTTGTTTGTTGTTCAGGAGAGGCTTGACAAGAGGAATATGACATTTGAAGCCCATGTCCAGGATCCGTCTGTGTGTGGTGGCTCTTGATGCACTGACTCCAGCCTCAGTCCACTCCTTGTGAAAGTCCCCAACACTTTTGAATGGCTTTTTCCTCTCCAGGCTGCGGTCATCCCTGCTGCTTGTGCACCTTTTTCTTCCACACTTTTCCCTTCCACATAACTTTCTATTAATGTGCTTTGATACAGCACTTTGGGAACATCCAACTTCTTTTGCAATTACCTTTTGAGGCTTTCCCTCTTTATGGAGGATGTCAATGATGGTTTTCTGCACAACTATCAGGTCAGCAGTCTTTCCCATGATTGTAATTCCTACTGAACCAGACTGAGAGACCATTTAAAGGCTCAGGAACCCTTTGCAGGTGCTATGGCTTAATTAGCTGATTAGAGTGGGACACTTTGAGCCTAGAATATTGAACCTTTTCACAATATTCTAATTTTCTGAGATTGTGAATTTGGGGTTTTCATGAGCTGTAAGCCATAATCATCAACATTATGACAAATCAAGGCTTGAACTATCTCACTTTGCATGTAATGAGTCTATCTCATATATTAGTTTCACCTTTTAAGTTGCATTACCGAAATAAACGAACTTTTGCACGATATTCTAATTTTTCGAGTTTCACCTATATGTAGAGCATGTTTTGGTAAGATTGTATCAATGCAGAAAAAACAATTACTACCAACCTGCCTTCCATTGAGGACCTGTATACTGCACGAGTCAAAAAGAGGGCTGTGAAAATATTTTCAGACTCCTCGCATCCTGGACACAAATTGTTTCAACTCCTACCCTAAAAATGACGCTATAGAGCACTGCACACCAGAACAACTAGACACAATAACAGTTTTTTCCCAAACACCATCACTCTGCTAAACAAATAATTCCCTCAACACTGTCAAACTATTCACTGCATTACTATTACTATTAATCTTTTCATCGTTCCTATCACCCATCTCCTTCCATTTATGACTGTATGACTGTAACTTATTGCTGTATCCTTACGATTTATATTGACTGTTTCCTAGTATGATTTGATTGCTTATTTGTACCCTATGACTATCATTAAGTGTTGTACCTTATGATTCTTGACGAATGTATCTTTTCTTTTTATGTACACTGAGAGCATATGTACCAAAGACAAATTCTTTGTGTGTCCAATCACGCTTCGCCAATAAAGAATTCTATCTCTCTCTCTATCTATCTATCTATCTATCTATTTGTACTGAAATTTATAGGGGATTTTATTTGCAGCATTCAGAATTCTTCCTTTGGTTTGAATTGAAGGCAGTTGAAGAAAAGTAACTATAGAGAGAAAAAAGTTGATGCTAGGGCATGGGTTAACCCTCTTTAAAGTATCCTTCCTGACGGAAACCCACCTTTCAATTACATATTTAATTCTTTCCTGAAAGAAAGATTTTTCATTTCATAAGAGTTTTTCCCCTCTTTCTTTGCCTTCATCAAAGCTTTCTGTAGAGCTAAAAGAAGCAACCTACATTATCATCATGCATGATTTGGGACATTTAAATTAGGCCTGCTCATGTGTATTATTTGTGCACATTGAATTTTTTGTTTGCTTCCTGTTCCCTTTATTCATTTGTTACCTTGGCTTTCCAACCTCCTGTCTGGATTGAGTTTTGTGGCTGATTCCTTGACAGGATATGAGCTCATTAATTTAAATATATGTGACCAGTGTTGTATAATCTAGACCAAAATTGCATTTCAGGGATGTTTACAGTAGAAAGAGAGTCGGAAGATAGGAGGCTGTTAAATCTGACCTCCCTCTGATGAGCAGAATAGGGTGAATTAAGGACATAGTTGAAGGAAAAGGCAAAGACACTGTCAATGAATGGAGTTTGCTACGTGTACTGATTTTTGGTGTGATGCTGTTTCTCCCACTTCTCAATTTACTTTGAGTTAACTTTACCAAGCTACACAAACCAAAGTTGCTTTGGCATTGAAATATTTACAAAATATCACACAAAAACTTTTGGTATTCTAGAATGAACCTACATGAAAAAGAAGTTGAAACCATATAAAAACTGGCTTCCCCTGATGTGATTATAATTAAGAATAGGATTTGGCATTCCTGAGATCCTAAAACCACTTTGAAATGACAACATCTGTGGTATAGAGAAGGTCCATTGGGATCTTGACTCTGCATGGTTGGTTTTTTTGTAAGGCATTGTACCGGAGTCACTCGAGATAACATTGAAGGGCTGGAGATAGTAATACAGATGCTATCTGGGCAACCTTTTGCCCTCAAAGGATTTCACTGCCGTCTGAGAGGTGGAAATTGGTGTCTCATTCTACTGAAGGAAGAATCAGCTGCCAATCTAGAAAGTAAGTTATGCTATTTTTCATCCCAGGCCTCAAAAAGATTAAAATATGTGCCCGTATCAAGAGATTTTGAGTGATCCATCATTTATTTTTATTCATGTGGTGCCTTTATGCATAGAGGGAAGAAACAAGAGACCATCATATTATATGCAACGTTTCATTATTTCTATTGGCTTTTGTCTATTTCTGGGGACAGTTGAAAGTGCTGACTTTTCACTTAAGGTGGTCTACAGCTTTCTGTGGTCAACAGTTGTACTTTTACATGTACACACATATACACAACTTCTGTTGGTTAAAGGGAACATGTTGGTTATGTGGTTGAGTGTAAGGTGATTTTAATGCATCTTTTTTTTTTTTTTTGTATCTGAAGCATTTTAGAAAGTCAAATAAATGTACTCACCTCAAGGCTTAAAATATTTGTTTGAATTTCAAAATTTTATTAGTTTATGAAAGCATAAAATACAAAAATGCAAGGAAAAATGAAAGTAAAGGTAAAATAAGGAAGGAAAGGGGAAGCGAAAAAGGTAGAGGGAGGGGGGGAAGCATTGACTTCCAACTCTTTTTGATACAGTAGAATAAGGTAATAACATGGAACCTCAAGTTTTTACCTTTATATAATAATACAAACTAGCCATTTCTATAACATCAAACCTATCTCAGTCAATCTGGCCATTTCTGCTAACTCCATCAACTTTTGCAGACATTCATCCATTGTGGAAATCAGAGTATCCTTTCATGCTTGTGCATAAAGTAATCGTGCTGCTGTCAATATATATATAACATAGAAGTTCCCATTTTTTTTCAAGTTCTTTATCCATCAGGCTAATTTTTTTTTTTTGTTTGGATGCTTAATTTTTCAAATGTATATATACACACACACCCTCTCTCTCTCTATCAGGCCTGGAAGCCATCTTTTGCATTGGGCCTTCAGGCCTGCCACATTTAGTGCTGTGGGAAACTGGGAGTGGGGGTTGTATGGAGCAGGGGTGGTATATAGTCATAATAACATTCCTTTCTCAGAGGTTCAAGGACATCTTGCCCTGCACCTGGAGGGGTGTGACTAGAGGCATCTTCAGTTGGGATGGTGCTTTGATTGGACCACATGATGGACATGTGGGTGCTTGGCAGGGACTTGGGTGGGGAAATCCTGGAAGCTTTCAGATTTGGGTTTTCCCAGTTGTGCCAATATGACATCTCTAATAAAAATTATCTTTGAGGAACTTCAAGCCTTGGAATTTTCTTTCGTTGGGGGTATTACTTGGAATCCTGACAATCATGTGATGCAAATACCCTAAAAATTCAGTCATAATCTGGGCACATACAAATGAAACTGAAGATGTATATCACCTATTTTACAACATTCTCTATAGAAGTTGCTTGCTGTATACTATGAACTTTGCCACGGGGCCTTTTTTCAAATTTCCCCCATCTTCTGCCCAGGGCAGAGTGTTCTTATTAGTACGGTTTCAAATGTACAGTTTTCTACCCAAGGAACTCTTCTCATATGCACCTTATATTTCTTCCGTGCCAAGAGACAATCTTTGCATTTTCTCTAAACTTTATGTTGTGTTTGATTGTTGTGGCATCTTTTATCCTACTCTGAATGAGCTTGTTTACTATTTTTAGCAGTAGAGAAGAAGTTATATTTTTAATCATCTCTTTAAAAGCATGTGTCTTCATAAATACTGTAAACTGTCCTTGGAAATTTCACAGACATTTCACAAATAAGGGCATAATTACCAATGTTAAAGAATGCAAAGAAATTCTATGCAGAGATGTGACAGAATGCCTTACTCCATGCCAAAGCCTAAATGGAAAGATGCAAGGCCATATCAATAACACATCCAGAAGTGTGGCAAACACTGCTGTTCAAGAGTGAGCTCTTTGGAATCATACAATGGCTTGTTAATAACTCAGTTAATTCATTTCTCAGGCACACTTCTTGCATTACTATTACTGTGCCTTAATCAGCTATTTGGAAATTATTTTGTGAGGGATCTGCCTACTAGCCAGCAATGCATCACTCCTGAATAGCTTTTGTTGTTTGGTTAATTTTACATTTCAGTGATGTGCAAAATTTGGCAATACCAAATTGCACATCAGGCTAAGAATGAAGCCAATTCTCTTGAGTCTGGTAAAACACAGAAACCAGTGATGGGCTAGCTACCTTTTCTTTATTTCTCACGATAATCTCCTACAAAAGTGAAGAAAACAATTGGCAATTGCCAAAGCTGAACTTTTAATTACTGATTCCAAGCCAAAAGAGGAAAGCGAAACTAAGGGAAATGCCCCTTCACAAACATTTTTCTCTATATTTAGCCAAAAAAGAAAAAAGAAAATCAAGATTTTAACTTGATTACAAGACAAAACTTTCTCATAAAGTCATTGTTGAAAAATTACTGGTAATTTCTAGTTTGGTTTGTAGCCAGCATATTCCCAGTCAGTCCCTATGTCTAGATCAGAGGAAGTATACATGCCAGTTAGTTCAGCTAGCGAAAATATGTAGTTTGGTGTTTATTTATTAAACATCAGGAAATATTTAAAAAGCAAACCGTTAACTGGCAAAAATAGGATAAAAGGAAGACAAAAACAGAGGCAGAGGTGGGGGAGGAGAGAGAGAGGATAATGTAAAATCGTATCTATCGTTCATCTCTCTCTCTCTCCCTCCCTCCCTCCCTCCCTCCCTCCCTCCCTCTCCCTGTAAGACAAGGACAGAAAGAGCCTGTGGCAGAGTCAAAAGAGGAACCAGCCTGGAGTCATTATGTTCCCACAAGCAGTCCAAGTCCAGCCCCTTTTGACTCTTTTCTAACATCAATTTAATGCTAACCATTAATTGACTTGATTCTTCTGTATAGGCACGAACAACAAATAAACTTAACTGGAACTGGAAAAGTAGGTCCTAAGAAAATCCTTCCTCTATTATGAAGCTCAGGGATGATGGATCAATGCACTGGGAGTCTGGCAGGGAAGATCCCATCTACATGATGGGGCTTCTAGACTGTAACCATAGAACTTTTAGAATACTATTGAGCGATTTATGGCAATATCTCTCTCAGTTAAGATCACTCGAGTTTATGTGCAATCACACATTTTAGTTGTAGCAGATATTTACTTGACATAGTTCCCCTGCCTACCCTACCCTTAATATTCAGTGGCTATGCTGAAAACTAGAGGCTGAAGTCATACATGCATGCCAGTGATGGCGCAGTGGTTAGAATGCAGTATTGCAGGCTAATTCTGCCGACTGCCAGCAGTTCGATTCTCACCAGGCTCAAGGCTGACTCAGCCTTTCATCCTTCTGAGGTCAGTAAAATGAGGACCCAGATTATTGGGGGCAATATGCTGACTCTGTAAACTGCTTAGAAAGGGTTGTAAAACACTGTGAAGCAGTATATAAATCTAAGTGCTACTGCTATTGTTATTGCTAAAATAAAGCAATGGAAATATTATTTGGTTAACTAGATGAAGACAGAAGATGGCTTCCCCATTGACTTTGCTTGTCAGAAGGTCACAAAAATTGATCTCATGATACCAGGATGCTGTAACTGTCATAAATATATGCCAGTTGCCAAGCATCCAAATTATGATCCTGTGACCACAGGGATGCTACAACAGTCCAAAGTGTGAAAATAGCCATAAGTCACTTTTTATGACTTATGTGAACCTTAAGAGGGTCACTAAATGAATAGTTGTAAGGACCACTTGTATGAAACTCTGATACACAAGCAGCTGCAATATTGGAAAACACTGTTGTTCACTGGCACATTTTTCTCTCACCTAGATACCTCTCTTGCTTGCTGCAATGTGGTGTTAGAGCATCTGTTTTGCATGCTGGTTTGACATTTGGTAACTGATTTTTTTTTTTTAATTTTGATTTATATGCCGCCCTTCTCCGGAGACTCAGGGCGGCTTACAATGCGCTAAGCAATAGCCTTCATTCTTTTGTATATTTATACAAAGTCAGCTTATTGCCCCCACAACTGGATCCTCAATTTACCTACCTTAGAAAGGATGGAAGGCTGAGTCAACCTTGAGCCTTGGCGAGATTCGAACTGCAGTAATTGCAGGCAGCTGGTCTTAATAACCAGCTTAATAACAGGGTGCCTTAGACCACTGTACTACCAAGGCTCTTTTTTTCCCATAGAGGCAGTGAAAGATTCAGGATTAATATTCTTGAGCATAAGCAAGCAAACTCTTAGTGGGCTTTGTAATGTTACAAGTCATGGGAGACTCTTTGGCAGTAAAGAAGAGAAAGAGCTTGAGGCAGGAGTGGGGAAGTGGAAAAAAATGGGAAAATGGGATAGCTTTATAAGCTATTATAAAGAGTTTTAAGTTACAGTTTACTGAGGAGACTATATTAAGGACTGTGTAAGAAAGAAAACATAGATTAACAATGAGGATGGGATCCCATAGCATAATATAACCATAGCTTCCTCTTATCTTGATGCTCCTCATTCTGAATATTAATGCCAATAATTATTAGCTGTGGATCAGGAGTGGACAATTAATTTTCCCGGGGGACCACATGAGAAATTAGAACTGTTGTGGAAGGCCAAACCAATGAAATCTGATTTGATGTCTTCAAACTTTGTCACCTGAACTCCTCAACCCAATGGTGGAATTCAAATTCTTTTACTACCGGTTCTATGGGTGTGGCTTGGTGGGCATGGTGTAGTTTGGTGGGCGTGGCAAGAGAAGGATACTGTACATCTGCATTCCCACCCCACTCCAGGGGAAGGATACTGCAAAATCCCCATTCCCTCCCCACTCTGGGACTGGCCAGAAGTGGTATTTGCCAGTTCTCCAAACTACTCAAAATTTCCACTACTGATTCTCCAGAACCTGTCAGGACCTGCTGAATAGCACCCCTGCCTCAACCTGATCCAACTAAGGGGCGAGCACTGCACAGGTGCGGAAAATGGCTTCTCTCCTCAGCCTCCTGTGGCCACCAGCTGACTGAAGGAGCGCACAGTGAGTGCAGAGATGGACCCAAGTCAACTTCTTCTTCTGCCCCTGTGGGGGTAAAACTTATTTACATTTGATTTCTAATTTCCGATTGATCTCATGTGAGCTCAACAAGGACAGCCAAAAGCCAGATGTGGTCTGGGGGCTGTAAAATGCCCAGGTCTACTGTGGATGGACACTTTTGTATACTCTGAAATTGCTATCAGCCTGGCTAGAGAAGATGCTATTCAAAACATCCATTTGTGTTGCAGTTCCTGCACTGTTCAGGAACTGCAACACAAATGGATTTTTCCAAGCTTACCAAGAAAAAAGGATATATTTTCACAAGTTGATTTTGATTAATAATTTACTGCATGGAAGAACATTGCGATGGAACTGTTTAGGCTTGGACATGGAATACAAGTGCCTAATTAATGAAGGGATACATTTGATAATGTGCTGGGGGATTAGCTAAATCGTCTGGCTATGGAGACTTGGAAACAGAACTGATTTGAGGTTAAGTGGTGGGAAAATACATTCATAAAACATTGTGTGATAACTATCTGCAGCAAGAAGATCTGACTCCGGCATAAAACCATAAGCAGTTACTGTGGCCAGGTTATACAAAAGTGAAT
The DNA here is from genome assembly GCF_029215685.1 of Pituophis catenifer annectens. Lineage (NCBI taxonomy): Eukaryota > Metazoa > Chordata > Lepidosauria > Squamata > Colubridae > Pituophis > Pituophis catenifer. Next base: position 123,934,856 of record NW_027256883.1, on the reverse strand, counting down.
AAGAGAAAAGATGCCTATGAGTAGCATCTGTAGACACTTCCATTAATTGTGTTAATGAGCAAACGTGCTGAAAAGGCCAGGAAAATGCAGCCAAAAGGTACCTGGGGAAAATTTATGCTTTCACATAAACTATGATTCAAGTCAATCACAGGCAGAAATTTCTTGTTATAGTTGTGAATTACTATGCCATTCCAGAGGATAGTGTAGTGCAGCAAACATTTCTGCTTATATTGGGGGGCGAGTGGGGGGGTGGAATCCTCAACATTTAGTTTGACTTTGGTAACTCAAACTAAACATACACTTCATAACTAGGAACCAAAATAACCCTATGCAAGAAGAAAGTCTTATCAGGGCTTTAAGGGCAACTTTAGAACAATATTTGTTTATGTATTCATGAATAGTTGTTATTAAATTCAGAAATAATACATTCAAAGGAAAACAAACATAGTAGGTCTCCTTTTCTAGAAGATTCAATGCAAATGTTAATTCAATGCAAATATTTCAGATTAAGAGGATCTATTTTTGAAAGAACTGTTGCGCCCTGATGCCAAAACACTTTGCTAAGCTTGTCTTTTCAGATTAGCCATCCTCTGCCTCAAATGTCATTTCTGCAAGGCCTTAATGTAAATTGTCTTTCCACACCTCCCTACGCATGTTGCTCTTTACGAAGATCCTTCCTTCCTTCCTTCCTTCCTTCCTTCCTTCCTTCCTTCCTTCCTTCCTTCCTTCCTTCCTTCCTTCCTTCCTTCCTTCCTTCCTTGAATAATCATTTTCTCTAACTGTATTTCGACTGATTTAAAAGCAATCAAGGATACTATGACATTACCCTCCCCCTGCCCCAAAATTCCCCCAGCTTTGCACAGATTTCATATTCCACATCTGGAGCATAAGATTAAGAGGTCTTTAAAGCTCTGTGCAATCTCTCAGTATAGATTCTTGATGCAAAGAGGACAGGTAGGGAGGATTAAATGTCTGATATAACTGCAGTGAATGTACCTGATGCATGGAGCTTAGAGTCATCATAAAGGTATGCTGCAACAGACTCAGTACTAGACTCAAACTGAAAGGACACAAAATAACAATAGCACTTAGACTTATATACCACTTCACAGTGCTTTACAGCCCTCTCTAAGAGATTTATAGAGTCAGCATATTGGCCCCAATAATCTGGATCCTCCTTTTACCACCCTTGGAAGGCTGGAAGGCCAAGTCAACCTTGAGCTGGTCAGGATCGAACTGCTACAGTCAGTACTGAGTTAGCCTGCAGTACTGCATTCTAACCACTGCACCACCATGACTCTTAATTGCAAGAATATATGAAATACTTCCTTCCATTGAGGTGGGAAGTGATTGTATCCCAATCTTTCTTCCTAACTGTGTCAGAGATACAGAATGAAAAGTGGCAAAGATACAGAGACTAGATTCATTCCTATTACATAAACTGTATTCCTTTGTAACATCCAAATGCAGCCCTTATGTCACAATTTGACAACAGATATCTCTCAATTTTTTTTCTTCAATTAAATTCTTGTAATTAAGTCCTTATTATTTCAGGTGATTGTCTTATCAAAGTTGGCAGCAGTTTTGGAACCCTGGGGACACACATTTTTTTCTTAACTTATTTTAATGGAAGAAAACGACCATGGAATTCTGTGCCTTTAATCCCATAGAGTAAGAAATAGCATGCTATTAGTATGCAATAATTCACCAAGTGTGATTTTATTTTTAAAAAATGGTGAACATCCTCCAATGGAATGGAACTATGGCAGAAATTCTCCCTGAATTCAGAAGCCACTGAACGTTTCAATTCCATCAGTCAGATTTAACCAAGTAGAAATAGCAATAGCACATAGATTTATATACTGCTTCATAGTGCTTTTATAGACCTCTCTAAGTGGTTTACAGAGTCAGCATATTGCCCCCAACAATCTGGGTCCTCATTTTACCCACCTCGGAAGAATGGAAGGATGAGTCAACCTTGAGCCAGGTGAGATTCGATCTGCCAAACTGCTGGCAGCCAATGATCAGCAGACATAGCCTGCAGTCCTGCACTCTAACCACTGCACCACCTCAGCTCTTGCAGTCACACCTTTGGTGGAATGCAGTCTGGATTCCTGGGGGGGGGCTGCATTCCAGAGGAGTAAGAGGCAGCAAAGTTTAAATAGTTCGATTGAGAGGAAGAGGGTCAAGATAGCTCTTCCCTAGAAGTTCTCAAAGTATATCTTAATGATGCAAGTAGTTTGATTTAGTTTGGCAAGATTTCTGTCTGTAGATGAGGAACAATAAAGGAAAGTGTTCTGAAGAACCTCAGCGTGTCTTCCTCGGGTTTTTCGAGCCTGACAGTACATTCATCTTATGCCAAGTCTGAACAGAATTGATGTTACTTACCTGAATAAAAATGGCTTATACAGCCCAGCTAGGGCTCTGCATTGTTGGAAGAGAGGGTAACTGCATTGTTGATGTTCAGTAACAATGAACTTGTGAGTTCATTGTGGGTATTTCAGTTCTTTTCTGTTAAATAGAATGAGTTCAGCCAACCTTAACGCTCAAAATCCTTGTGGCTGCCACAGCAACTTTCCCTGAAAATAACGGAGTAGGAGGATACTTAGCACAGTAACATAAACTAGAATTGACAATGACATAAGAAACCAATTATGTGGAAATGTTGATTCAAGCATTTCCATATGGTATATTTATATTGAGAAGAGAAGGATCTCTTGAAGGAGCCAAACTGAAATCTATTATTTTTCCCACTTTTAAAAATAATGTTCCAACACTTCAGGATCTAAATACATTTGCATCTGTGTTTATGCAAGTGCTTATTTGTACATATGTACTACTGTATGTTGATGGGAAAATGCCTACTGGAGTTGTGCAAAATCGATCAAATATGAACAATGTCAAGCCAAAAATAGAAGGTTTAAGTGGTTAATGTACTGTACAAAAGAGCACACCATTGTTTTGGATGTTTTGGTTAGAGTAAAAGAGCATCCACAGGGGATAAGGGGTCAAAAAAGTTAAGGTGGCAGCATGACCATAAGATCAAACACCCACCTTATTTGTACATGTGTCAACATCACACTCATGTACAACAGATTGAGGCTTTGATTGCACAGTCACAACTGCTATTTTGACTCTGGCAGATTTTGCTGTTTGATTACAAATCAACCTGGGGTTATTTTGTTTCAGATACAATTCCAAACAGTCGTTTCCTAAGAAAAATGCTTTGAATATTCAGTTCTGTTTTAGCTGATGTCATTCAAGTTGTTTTGGCTCTTGCAATGGATTTGTTATCGATTGACCTCTTCTGACTAAACCTGTTTATCAAAGTGGACTGGACTTGTCCCTCGGGCTACTGACAAGTTGTGGACAAACCAGGGAAGTTTGAGATTGAAGCAGTAACCATTTAAGAAGCCCATGACATACTGAGAGAGGCATATTTATTTAATTATTAATTTTTTATGCCACCCGGCTCCTCCCCAAAATGGCTGCTGAACATAGAAATTTTCCTTATTTATTTATTTATTTATTTATTTATTTATTTATTTATTTATTTATTTATTTGTCATATTTCTATGCTGCCCACTCTCCAAGGACTCTGGGCGGCTTACACCAAAGACAGTATACTAAATAGCATATTGCCCCCAACAATCTGGGTCCTCATTTTACCCATCTCGGAAGGATGGAAGGCTGAGTCTACTTTGAGCTGGTGAGATTTGATCCGCTGATCTGCTGAACTAGTAGTCAGCTGAAGTAGCTGCAGTACTGCACTCTAACCACTGCGCCACCTCGGCTCATAATTTTTCCTGCCAACAATCTGCTAATTTTGCTGCCAATGCCGGTTCTCTGGCAGTGCTGCTCCCTTACTTTGAATGGGAGCACTTAGGAATGACCCAAAATGGCTTTTGGATGACTGTGGACCCACCTGGGAAGGGGAGTCTTAAAGATTTCAATTCTCTGAAACCTTGGGAGCAGTCAGAAAGTTACTGGGGATCCATCTTCCTTTCAACAGTTTGCTTTCTAAGCATGATGGGTTTTAACTTTCTCTTTTTGAATTTATTGCTTTACTTTGCTTTTGTCTTTAAAAGTTGACCAACTGGCTGAATGTTGATTTACTTTAACCCCCTACTGAATTTCATCTTTTTGTTCTTTTTCCTTTTGATTTATGTTGTTTATTTATTTATTTATTTATTTTATTTCAAATTTATATACCGCCCTTCTCCCTGAGGACTCAGGGCGGTGTATAGCCAGATAAAAACATATAATACAAACATTAAAAACAATTAAAAGAAATATCTCTGTTTGGCCCCAAATTTAAAAAGACAAAACCAATTAAAATTATTAAAAGAATTTGTTAAGCCAGCCCAGCTTGCTGAAATAAGAAAGTTTTAAGGGTGCGGCGGAAGGCACCGAGGTCTTGGATTCTCCTTATCTCTGGGGGCAGCTGATTCCAGAGGGTAGGTGCCCCCACAGAGAAGGCCCTCCCCCTGGGGGTCACCAGCCTACATTGTTTGGCTGATGGCACCCCGAGGAGGTCCTCTCTGTGGAAGCGTACAGGTCGATGGGAGGTCGTCGGTGGCAGCAGGTGGTCTCGAAGGTAACTAGGTCCTATGCCATGGAGCACTTTAAAGGTGGTAACCAACACCTTGAAGCGTACCCGGAAGACCACTTGTTCTGAATAACTGAAGAACTGAAGAACCACTTGTTCTGAATAACTTTTGCTTTCCCGTATGGAAACACAGCATATTTTCGGATGGTGAATTGCTTTCATTTCATTTACATCAATATTGGACTTTCACCACATGGTTTTTGTATTTTATTAATTTGCAAAATATTTGGAGATTATTTTTTAATTTTCTTTTAACTTTAGATCGATATATCCAGAAAATATCTTTCCTGTTCCCTTAATTTATTTCTTTACATTGCTTCAGCATTCTTTGTCTCCTGGCTAACTTACATAGAGCAACAATGTATCAGACAAGTAGGATTGGCTGAAAAGACTGTTTGGTATCATGCAATCTTTAGTTTGTTTATTTATTTATTTATTTATTTATTTATTTATTTATTTATTTATTTATTATTTCGATTTCTGTACCGCCCTACTCCCGAAGGACTCAGGGCGGTGCACAGCCAGACAATAAAAACACATCCATACAAAATTTAAAAGTAGAATAAAATCAAATTAAATAGTTTTGGCTCCGACAAATTTAAAACCCCAAACTGTTTAAAACCAATTTTAAAATTGAATATATAAGATGCTAAAAGATATTTAAAAATTGAAAATCTTTTATGAAAGAGAGAAAAAATTAGGCCAGGCCCGCCTGGTGAAATAATAAGGTCTTTAAGGCGCGGCAGAAAGTGCGCAGATCCGGGATCCTCCGTATCTCTGGGGGGAGCTCGTTCCAGATAGTAGGTGCTCCCACAGAGAAGGCTCTCCCCCTGGGGGCCGCCAGTCGACATTGTTTGGCTGACGGCACCCGGAGGAGCCCCTCTCTATGGGAGCGTACCGGCCGGTGGGAGGATATTGGTGGTAGTAGGCGGTCCCGCAGGTACCCAGGTCCTAAGCCATGGAGCGCTTTAAAGGTGGTAATCAAAACCTTGAAGCGCACCCGGAAGACCACCGGGAGCCAGTGCAACTCGCGCAAGAGGGGTGTTACATGGGAACGCCATGTCGCTCCCATTACTACCTGCGCGGCCGCACTCTGCGCCAGTTGGAGCCTCCGGGTGCTCCTCAAGGGGAGCCCCATGTAGAGAGCGTTGCAATAGTCCAGGCGGGAGGTGACAAGGGCATGAGTGACCATGTGTAACGAGTCCCGATCCAGAAAGGGACGCAACTGGCGAATCAGGCGAACCTGATGAAAAATCCTCCCGGTCACGGCTATCAAGTGCTCTTCTAAAGACAGCCATGAATCCAGGAGGACGCCCAAGTTGCACGCCCTCTCCATGTGGGCCAATGATTCACCCCCAATAGTCAGTGATGGCACCAACTGACTATATCGGGACGTCGGAAACCACAGCCACTCGGTCTTGGATGGGTTGAGCCTGAGCCTATTCCTCCCCATCCAGATCCGCACAGCCTCCAGGCACCGGGACATCACTTCAAGGGCATCGTTGGGGTGGTCTGGGGTGGAGATGTACAGCTGGGTGTCATCCGCGTACTGGTGGTACTTCACCCCAAAACCACGGATGATCTCGCCCAGCGGCTTCACATAAATGTTGAACAGGAGGGGCAAGAGGACCGACCCTTGCGGCACCCCACATATGAGGGGCCTCGGGGTTGATCTCTGCCCCCCTGTCAACACAGACTGCGACTGGTCAGAGAGAAAGGAGGAGAACCACCGCAACACAGTGCCTCCCACCCCTAACTCTTCCAGCCGGTGAAGCATGATACTATGGTCGATGGTATCAAAAGCCGCTGAGAGATCTAACAGGACCAGTACAGAGGAACATCCCCTGTCCCAAGTCCTCCAGAGATCATCTACCAATGTGACCAATGCCGTTTCCGTGTTGTACCCAGGCCTGAAGCCCGACTGGAACGGATCTAGATACGTCGTTTCATCCAGGTGCTGGGGGAGCTGTTGCGCGACCACACTCTCAACAACCTTCCCAACGAAGCGAAGGTTGGAGACCGGACGATAATTTACCAACATTGCCGGGTCCAGGAAAGGCTTCTTGAGGAGAGGCCTCACCACCGCCTCTTTCAAGGTGGCGGGAAAGTCACCCTCACCCAGCAAAGCATTTATAATCCCCTGGAGCCAGCCTCGTGTCACTTCCCAGGAAGCCAGTACTAACCAGGAAGGACACGAGTCCAATAAACAGGTGGTCGCGTTCAGTCTACCCAGAAAGACTGGCCCTCCAACTACTCTCTAGGCGTCTTTTCTGGCGCTTCAACTCCCTCAGCTCCTCAGTAAACCAAGGAGCCAATTGAGATCGGCGCCGGGCCAGAGGCCGCAAAGGCACGATCCGATCCAGAGCTCCAGCAGCCGCCCTATCCCAGGTGGCCACCAGGTCTCCAGTCGAGGCGTGTGCCAGAACCTCAGGAAATGGCCAAAGCTCCATCTGGAATCTGTCAGGTTCCATCAGGTGCCTGGGGCGGAACCATCTTACCGGCTCCGCCTCCCTGCGGTGGGGTGCAGCGGTTCGAAAGTCGAGACGAAGGAGAGAGTGATCTGACCATGACAAGGGTTCAGTGACTATATCTCCTATCTCAAGATCCCTCAACCACTGTCCAGAGACAAAAACCAGATCCAGCGTGTTTCTCCCTGTGTGGGTAGGGCCATGAATTAACTGGGTCAGGTCCATAGCTGTCATGGAAGCCATGAACTCCCGAGCCATCTCAGATGTCTCACCCACGGACGGCAGGTTGAAATCCCCCATGACCATAAGCCTAGGGGTATCAACCGCCACCGCGGTGATGACGTTGAGTAGCTCGGGCAGGGCTGTTGCCACATGGCAGGGAGCCAGGTACGTGATCAGCAAACCCATCTGAACCCCATGACCCCATTTCACAAAAAGGGATTCACAGCTGGCTGTCTGAGGAACAGTGGCCTCCCTCAGTCTCAGACCTTCTTTAATGATAACCGCTACCCCCCCCGCCCCTCCCCTGTGACCTCGGCTGATGGAATGCTTGGAAACCTGGCAAGCACATTTCAACGAGGGGAACCCCCCCTCCTGGCCCAACCAGGTCTCCGTAACACCTGCCAGGTCAGCACCCCCCTCCTGAACAAGACCATAAATGAGGGGGCCTTTATTTACTACGGACCTGGCATTGCACAGCATCAGCCGAAGGCCTGGGTCCTGAGGGTCTATGCAACCTGAGGAGCGAGTAGAGCCTTGGGGGCCGGAGCACGCCACCACTCGTAAACAGTGAGTGCGCACTCCCCTAACACGATATGGCCCCCTGCTCCCGCCATATCTACCCCTCCCACCTACAGTACTGATGTTCAAAAGACCATCCGGACAAGCTCTAACCCCCCCCCTCGATCCCGGGTCCCCCACCCCCTACACCGCGCTTCACTGCCAGACCCGACCCTCCCCCTTGTGGGTTATCCCCCATACCCACAGCCCGAATTCCAATCTGACCCTCCCCCTCCCTGGGACCCCTTAAAACTTTGACTAAAAATTTCAATAGAAAACCCCTCAATCCCCTAGTTTTCACATGCCACCTCTCTGGGTCCCAAAACCCTTCCTTGAGGTGGGCCCTCGATAGTGAGGAGGGCCACATCTGCGAGAAGGGGGAATCTCGCAGCACAAGAAGATCTGCAGTCGTATACATCTCCAAAATGCAGCGATGGAGGCCCGAAGCTCAGACAGGGGACTTCGCAAAAGATGTAACACAGCCATTTGTTCATCGATGTGCTGTTGGTATCTCAACTGTCCTCCACAACAGCAGGAAGGTCCTAATTATCTCCTCCAATGGGGCAACCTCCGGCCCGCCCTCTCACGGCAGAACCCCCAAGGGGCCGTAGATTAAAAAAGTTCTCCCACAGACAAGAGTCATGATGTAATAGAGGACCCCTCAACAGTTGCATCAGTTTGGCTGACCATGGTCGGAAGAAAGATTTATCAGTCTATCAGTCAGTCTATGAGTCACGCCAAGGGCGAAGATGGAAAATCCTTGGCAAAGTCTTGTACTCAAGGTCACATTTGAGTAAGTCCCGATGAAAAAGGGAAAGAAGGGAAGGGGAAGGGGAAGAAGGAAGAGGGGAAGAAAAGGGGGGGAGAGAGAAAATTCCCTCAATCAGGGCAAATAATAAGCCCATTTAGGTGGACACAGTACCCGGGAGGGGGAGGAGAAAAAGGGCTGGTATCTATGCGATGGAAAACTCCTCCGTCGCCCCCCAGCCTTACTTTCCTCAGATAGTTCAGTTCTTCCGGGATAACAAATCCAAACCCCAGCCTCCATTGGATGTCACAGGGGGCCTCCAGGTCCTCTACAGCCGCCAAGATATCCCGAGAGGGGGTCTTTCTTCTCCAGTCCTAGACCCGTTATGCTCCTCTCAGTTTTCACCCTCCAGCAAGCCCCCTTCTCCAGCAATAGGGCCTGAGAACAGCTCCAGTACTTCCATGGGGTGTGCCGTGGCCCAGTTTCACCACCCCCACTGATATCCACGCCACCATTCCCGGATTCCAGGGGGCCGCTGAGGAAGTTCCTGAGTGGGGCAGATGAAATTTCAACGGGCTGCCACTACTCGCTGCCCCACAGCCATACATCCCCCTTCACCTTTGCCGCTATTGCTGCCAATGACTGCCGCCGAACAAACCACCATAGCACCACTTTCGGTGGCGTCAGAGCAGCGCTGCCAACTTCTTCGCCAGCGCCTCTAGGCATGTCCAGGGGCGAGGGAGATCTCAAAAACCCTTGCCCCGAGCTCCGCTGACTGATCCCGCCGCCGCCAGCAAGCCACATCTCCATATCTCCACTCTTCACTCTCAACTCTCCGCTCGGCTCCGCTCTCCGCTCTCCCTTCTCCTTCCCAGCAGCGCCGCCACTCTCCACTCGGCTCTCGGCGGCGTCGGAGCAGCACGGCTACACTCTCCCTTGCCATCTCCGACTCCGGGGGCGTTCAGGGGCGAGGAAGATCACAAAACCCTCGCCCCAAAGCCATCCGACAGAATCAGGGGTCGCTGGTGGTCAAGCTCCCCTGCACTACCCCCTCGAGCTCCGGAAAGTCCTCCATCCAGCCGCAGCACCTCACCACATGACCTCCAACTTGCGCATGCTCCTCACCACCCTTTAAAGAAGTTTAAAGCTTCTTTAAAAAGTTTGATGAAATAATAATGGCTATGGAAAATATTCAGATGCATGTTGTTCTGGATAAATTAGATTCACAAAAGGAATGTGATTTGGAACCAGTTAATTCATCAGAAAGAAATTGGGACAGTATAGATTTAGGATTAACTGAGCTGCTTGCACACATCTCTTTGAAGTTCAAGCTTGCAGTCTTTTACAACAGCAGAAATTATACTGAGAAGAGAAGTAAACTGGCTTTCCCTAGGAGGATCAAAGGAGATGGGGGAATGGATTAATCACATTTAATTAGGAACCAATTTTATCTGGACTTTGTTGGGAAGATAGCCTGACTTTGGAGACTGAACTTACTATAATTAATCAGACAACAATTGCTAAGAAATGGCAATAAGAAACAAAATGGATATTTGATCCAGAATGAATTACTGTTGACTGTTGGGATAGATAAGATGCCATGGAAAATTTTCTATGAGTTGATTACAATAATAGTTTGTTAACAGAGGATTTTGAAATTTTAAGCTTGTCTTTTATGTTATTATTGGTCTTGTTAACCATTTTATCATTAATAGAGTATTTAGATGAGTGGTTAGTAATTTGCAAATAGATTTGGTAGTTTAAAAATCTTTTGGGCCTGTTTCACAAGGAGGGGGAAAATTAATATTGTAGTAAGGTATTAATCAGTATTCAACTGGGAGGGATGTGTTGTATAAGTGTTAGGATTTTTTTCCTTCAATTTTCAGTTCTAATTGGAAACCATTTTTGGACTATAACTTAACACATAAACTTGTAGCAAACTAAAATTCGGGGTTTTTTATGTCTAGGAGCTACATTTTAAATTCATGAAATATTCCAATTTGAATAGATTCTCAACATTGATTCAATTCATTATAGCTTATAATTTCAGTCAGTGATTTACACTGTGAGGGCCATGGATTTGGGTATATATTCTTAGGATAAAATTTAATAGTAATTGTAAGGTTGTTTTTTTAAAAACTCTGATATATAATTAATTAATTTTGCATATATTATGCATTATGCATTATAAAATATATTATAATTCATTATGATTAAATAATGATATATCAGAAAACTATTATCTCCATGACATTCTAAAAACTTGTTTATGCATTTTACTATTTGTATCTTACTCTTTTATTATTTTTTCATGTCTCTCATCAATTTTTTCTGCATTGCTAATACAAAATGAAAAAGAACAAGACCTGTTGTTTAACAGCAGGCATCCTCGAAGAAGCAGATTACTTTGACCCATTCTAAACTGGCTTCAGGATGGGCTACAAAGTTGAGATTGCCTTGGTCAACCTGAATGTATTTGAGGATTGATGTAGGATTATGACTTGGCTATTGATACCATCAACGAGAGCAAAAATCCACAAACTCTTCAGTTTATTGACTCAGGGGTGAAATCCAGCAGGTTCTGACAGGTTCTGGAGAACCGGTAGCAGAAATTTTGAGTATTTCAGAGAACCGGCAAATACCACCTCTGGCTGGCACCAGAGTGGGGTGGGAATGGAGATTTTGCAGTATCCTTCCCCTGCCATGCCCACCAAGCCACACCACGCCCACCAAGCCACGCCCACAGAACCGATAGTAAAAAAGATTGGAATTCAGCACTGGATTGACTCCTTCATGAAGTTTGTTCACTGACTCTCAATCATTTATTATATGAAAATAATGTAATAAATAATTTAATGGTAATATGAATAGTAATAATAATAATAATGGATAGTCCCATCAACACTTGGGGGAATATATTGATCATTTTGATGAACCCTGGACTAGAATAGCTGAGACCATCAGAGAGATTTGGGAATAGGGGGCATGGTTTTGCAACGGCAAGTAATCTTTTGCTCAGATTTGGTTGATATCCCAATTGTCCGGAAGATAATGACCTTGAAACAGTGGAAGATGTGTTGATAACACCCCAGGCTTGACCACAGTAATGTGCTCTATGTTGGACTGCTCTTGTGTCTAGTCTAAAAAATTCAATTGGAACAAAATTTGGCAGTTAGATTAGTTTTAGGAAGAATGTGAAGGGGCTATATTTATTCAAAACTAGATTGCACTATCAGTTCATTTTTGAGCAAAATAAAATGCAAATTTGTTCACTGTCGTTAAAGCTTCAAACCACTTAAATCCAGAGCCTTTGAGAGAATATTTCTTTCTGGATGATCCTCCTCACTTACCAAGGTCACATGAGGTGATTCGCCTACAGTTGCTGTGAAAGTATCTCGTGTCTCGTGGCAACTTAAGATCAAGCCCTCGCTGTGGTTGCCACTCTTTGAAATTCACACTCTTAACACTTAATTAAGTGTTAATGCTTTTATTGCTTCTTGGACTGCCTCTCTTTGTGCAAGCTTTCCACTGTTATTTTTAATCCTCAATTTCAATTACTAAATCTACTTTTTTAAAACTTATTCGTTTTAATTGCTATTTTAACTGTTTTGAAAGTCTGTCTTAAATGTTTTTTTTTAATTTTAAACTGTCAAGCAACTTTGATAGTCTCCAGTATAACACTGCAAATGCATTTATTCATACATGTAGCCACCACATAACTTTCCTGAGTGTGAATTTGTAAATCTCAGTGGTATCACTCTTTTTTGATTTACCAATCAACAGGATTATCTGATGCAATTCTTGAATGAAATAAATTTTGAGTTATTATTATACAGCCATTCTGAAATATTATTTTTCATCCCTGAGACATCTGAAGGATTCAAGACTATTGTCAAAATAATGAAAGCACTATTGTACCATCATTGGGCAATGTCCACCTCTTTCTAATGTCCATGCAACATCATGAAACATGTACACAGAGCTTGCCTTACATTGGCATGGCATTGCTTTCATAATTTGACACATGTACACATATGCACACAGACGTGAACACATCTGACTCCTTAAAGTATACATATATTTCCCTTATGTGGGATTCTCTAAACTTGACCCAAATTGAATTTCAGCCAAGATTCAGCAGCAGTTCTACATAAAACAGTTTGGCAGCAATTCCCTTAAAAATGGTCCAGAGATGAAATATCACTAAGTAAAATTGCATAAGTGTTTCATAGGAGCAACTGCCACATTGAGGAGATTTCCCAATTAAATCTTACAATCTTTCTGTTATCAAGAGAGTTGTTTCAAAATAATTTGGAATGATTCTACCTTTCTGTGTAGAAAGATATTCTTCAAGAATATCTACATGTTTTTGAAGGGAGATTTTTGGTTCTTGTACAAGCTTTACATCCATCTCTATTAATTTTGCACTCTCTATTTCAATAGTAACAGCTAACACAATTATTCATTATTAAGTGAAAAAACTTTTCTCAAAGACAAGAGCTTATTTCGGATTGTCTGAGGTTTTAGGAGGAATCTTTTTTTTTAAAAAAAGAAAACCTATCATATTTAATCCATTAATATTAAGAGAATGCTTTCAAAATTCGTTGATAAAATGTTGCAATTATGGCTATTCTACTAGCCACAACTTGCTGCCTAGATGGCTGCTGTTGAAAAGACTGGAGAGAAGGACCCAAGGCTTTACAGCTGTTACTCCTCTAGCTGTTTCTGGCTGCGATATATTTTTTTATCATCATGATAATTTGAAGAAGCAAAGTCTCTAGTACTTTTCAGATGTAGCTTTCCTGACTGATCTCCTAGAGGTGAAGCCAACAATCAAACCAAGTTGTTGCTGATAAAATCCAGATACAGAGGTTCAGATTTTTATTTATCCATGTGCAAGACTGTACTATTATCCTCACTTGAATATATGGATTCCCAATGTAGGTCATGGCCAAAAAAGAAACAGACCAATTTAAAAAAGGAAAAAAAAGTGAGGGAAAGAGAGGAGAGAAGGCTCTCAAAGCATTACACCTAGGTCTCCCTGAACCTGGAATCAATACATCAAAGTGATTGTCAGACTTTGTCTCTTTGTCCCATTATTAATTATTCAGACTGGCAGTAACTCTCCATGGGCTCAGTCAGAGATCTTTCTCATTCCCTACTATTTGATTTTTTTTAAAATTGAAGTTGCCAATTATTGATTGTAAGAGCTATTGTGTATAAAAATTGTTCTAGAATTGAAGTATTTTTCCCCAGGACAGTTAGCTAATCCTATAACCAAGATTATCTGCATGTTGAGAATGTATATTTCTTTTATGTCTTTTTTGTTCCAATTAGAGAAACTTGCTTCATGGAGGCCAGAGGTTACTTGGTATCTTGATATTCATTACTGACTCCTGATCTTGTTGATAATCTGTAGGTTGTTGATAATCACTTAGTTGTCTTTATTTTGCAGGTTAGGGGAAGTGTTTTTGAACTTTGAGATATTGCAACCCACTGTAATGATGAATTAATTGTGCAACACCCATCTTCTCATGAATAAAATTGATGATTTTTGATGATTTTCCTTCCTTCCTTCCTTCCTTCCTTCCTTCCTTCCTTCCTTCCTTCCTTCCTTCCTTCCTTCCTTCTCCCTCTTTGCCAGGGTAATTCCTCATAAGCAAAGCAGGGAGTAAGTCAATAGTTAACATTCACAGGGTTTCTGTTTTGCCTGCACAAACTTGATGAATTTTTTAAAAATGGGAGCCTCCCTAAATTTCTCATAACATCCCAGAGAGTCCTGATCTATAGTTTGGGAACTCTTGCTGTAAGAGTACAGGTGTTTTAGACATATTTCAACATCTAAAACGGCATATTTGTCATCATAAACAATGGGTAGTAGATAGTTCAACTGATTTATAGATCAAGGCTCCAAGGAATCTTTTGAACAGCAAAACTTGGCACCCATACTATATTTCATAATATTTTTCCCAGGATAACTTACACAAAAGTTTCTGAAAAAGTGAATGTACTGGACTAGATCAAAAGAAAAGAAAATATGCTAAACATTTTCTATGTTAAAAAGAATAAAATGCTGGTGAATAAAAGAGAATGAATATTAAAGTTACTACTTTCCCAAAGGCAGTACAAGAATTCCATTCATTCCTGGCAGGGATGCAATTCATAACAAGAAAACCTTCCTCAATTATTTAACAATCAATGACATTACTAGAACCTGGGCAAAAATCTGTATGATGTGTTACTGCCAATAACATAATGAAAGCCCACCAATTCATAATACTAAGGGACCAATAACTTTTGGTCCAAGAAATCACTATGGAGACAAATAAATAATGGTGGGAATAGAGTCAAGGTTATGATGTTACAGTTAAGCAAAGATCTGCCTTCTGGAAAATAGGAGATATCAGATGCTATTAGTGAGAAAAATAAGTTCAAATAAGCTTTAGCAAGAGATGTTTCCTTAAACGTTTATACACATGGATGCAGAAGGACGAAACAGATTATATCCAATTTGCATCATTTGAGAATAACATGTAAGCTTAAACGTAAATATTTCTGGTACCTAGAATGGAGTTTGGAAAAGGACCTCCGGGAACAGAAGTTAGTTAACACATGTTTTTAAGAATAACAATGCTAGATCAAGGTCAAAGGTCCATTTAATTCAAAATATCCTTCCTGTTTCTCATGTTGAACAGTCACATGCCTCTGCAATCTAGGGCAGGAAGTCGAAACTGTCTCCTATCATTTTTCCCAACAAGAATGCAGTGGCATACTGCTATGGATTTGAATATAACCTTCATTCATTTGTTACACTGATATACCTGTTAATATATTCTGCGGTCACAGTTCTGTTACTTATACAAGATATCTGTCTCAGATCAATTATCATTCAATTGTCAACAAAGCTGACTTCATGTTCCATGGGATGAACTAGCTAGTCTCTATGCAGAAGAATAATTGGGCACAAATGGCAATATCCTAAAAGCAATGAAGAATATTTCAAGTCTACCTCTAACTTCAAGGTAGGGAATCCTTCCTGCTAAATCGGAAAGACCAATTTTTATGTGAAACAGCTGAGCTTATTATATGGCTGTCACTGGGTGTTGTGTCTTGTGATTCTTGATGAGTGTATCTTGTCTTTTTATGTACACTGAGAGCATATGCACCAAAGACAAATTCCTTGTGTGTCCAATCACACTTGGCCAATAAAGATATTCTATTCCATTCCGTTCCATTCCATTCCATTCCATTCCATTCCATTCCATTCCATTCCATTCCATTCCATTCCATTCCATTCTATTCTATTCTATTCTATTCTATTCTATTCTATTCTATTCTATTCTATTCTACATATGTTATTTAACTCATTAAATTTAATGCATTAAATATGTTATTATCTAACTCATTAATGCAAGAATATCTTTGTCACATCCAGCAACTCTTTTGTGAATGGCTATTACGTAAGCAATTGCTACACTCCGCTCATACCATATTTTATATTATTTTGTATTATTTGTGCCTTTAACTCAGTGTTGACTCCTGGCAACTTTCTGGACAAGTTCCTGCAGTTTTGTTGGCAAGATTTCAGAACTGGTTTGCCACTGCCTTCTTCCTAGAGCTGAGAGCCTGTCAGGCCTGGAAGCCATCTTTTGTATTGAGCTTTCAGACCTGCCACATTTACTACTGTGGAAAATTGGGAGGGGAGATTGTATGGAGCATGGGTGATATACAGTATAGTCATAATAACATTCCTTTCTCAGAGTTTCAAGGACATCTTGCCCTGCACCTGGAAGACTGGAACTGGGAGGCATCTCCATTTGGGATGGTGCTTTGATTGGACCATGTGATGGACTTGTGGGTGTTGGGCAGGGACTTGAACTTTCCTTTGGGGGGGGGGAACCTGGAAGCTTTCAGATTTGGGTTTTCCCAGATGTGCCAATATGACATCTCTAATAAAATGTAACTTTGAGGAAACTCAAGCCTCTGAGTTTTCTTTCATTGGGGGTGTTACTTGGAACCCTGACAGAGACAATGATTGGCCCATTGTCACCCTGCTGGTTTTGAACCTAAGGCAGGATTAAAATTCATCGTCTTCTGGTTTCTATGCTGTTTCCTTAACCACTATTCCTAACCTAGTTTTCAACATCTGATTTACCATTTTTAATTATATAAAAATAAGGGCAAAATCACCCAAACCTACAATGATTGATGGAACTTACATGTTTTGTGAGATATTTGTTTCCTTGTGGCTCTCATAATCAAAAATGATTATAATAAATGCAAGGTATAATTAGAGTGAGGAACAGCAATCTCCATCCATTCTACAAAAAATAATTGAGTTATATGGTCATTGCTTTTTGCCTGGGTTTACAATTCATGGTAGTAAAATATTGTCAGGAACAATAAGATATTAGAATTGAATAAATCATCAGTCATTTAATTCAGATGCTAACGTATGTTTATTATGTCCTAATATGTCCATATACAGTATAGTTGAAGAAGAAAGATTTGCATAGCGCTTGCATATGTAAGTAGAAAAGTAATTTAGAATTAAGTACTAAAATATTATGATTATGAGTTTTCATTATAGTGTGAAAATCGAGATCAACTAAATTGTATTTACCTGCTCTGTATGTAGTCATATGCAAATTTTGATGAGAAAAACAAATTTCTCCTCTGTATTTTTATGCTTGTTTTGCTTTAAATTAGGCTTGGATTTTGCAGCTCTTCTTGCTAAAGAGAACTTTTACAGAACTGCCCTTTTAAAGGAAGAAACATGGCCACCTATGGTTCCCTTGTCTTTGTTTAATACAAGGCATTTTAAAGGTGAAAGAATTGTGTATGTTTAGGAAAAAGAGAAGGCAAGTAAGACTAATAATCTAGACTTAATGAAATTAATCAACCATCATCATTGTGAGACCATTTGTTTTAGAAGAGGGAACAACAAAAAGATCAGTTGAACTCCAAAGAGCTTACTATGGCAATCAAGAAAACACTATATTTAGAAGAAGAAGGAAAGCATAATACAGACCGGACTGCCTAGTCCAGTGTTTCCCAAAGTGTGGTACACGTACCCCCAGGGGTACGGGAAGAGTTTGGTGGGGATCACGTGGGAATATCCACTGCACCGTGCTTCGCTGCGCCCACAGAGGGGTACTCAGCGTTACGAAAATTATAGAAGGGGTACACATATGTCAAAAGTTTGGGAAACACTGGCCTAGTCTAATGAAAGCAATGGAGATAGATATATAGGTAAAATTTATGAAAGAGAGAAATATCACCTGTCAAAAGAAAATCCACCTGATTAAATTTACCTATGATAGATTAACAGTCTTGAATTATTTAGAATGATTATATTGGATATGCCTGTGATTCAGAGGTGGGTTTCAGCAGGTTGTGACCAGTTCTGGAGAACCAGTAGCTGAAATTTTGAGTAGTTTGGAGAACCGGTAGTAAAAATTCTGATTGGCCCCACCCAGTGGTGGGATTCAAGTAATTTAACAACTGGTTCTCTGCCCTAATGATTTCTTCCAACAACCAGTTTGCCAAACTGTTCAGAAAGTTAACAACCGGTTCTCCCGAAGTGGTGCGAACTGGCTGAATCCCACCACTAGCCCCGCCCCATCTATTCTCTGCCTCCCAAGTCCCAACTGATCAGGAGAAAATGGGGATCTTGCAGTAACCTTCCCCTGGAGTGGGGTGGGATTTTACAGTATCCTTCCCCTGCCACACCCACCAAGCCACGCCCACCAAGCCATGCCATGTCCACCAAGCCACACCCACAGAACCAGTAGTAAAAAAAATTGAAACCCACCACTGCTGTGATTATATGCATTGGTGTGTGCATATGTGTATATACACATATACACACATCAGGTTCGCAAACAAACATAGCCTGTAGGAGAAGGAATGACAGAACTGGGGGCAGAGGGAAAAGAGGGATCAACCTAGAATCCCTAGATAACCACAAGAGAACTAAGTCTAATTTCCATTGAATTCCATTGATCCTTATCTAACTGTGGTATAATCAGGTGCTGATTGTTAACTGAGAAGATTCCTGTGCATAGATTTTTAGCAATAAATCAATTTAATTGCACCTGTATTTTGTGTGGACTTGGTCTTTTATGCCTGACATAGGATAAGGAATCAACTTGGTGCTCTCTGAGCTAGATTGTTTTTGCATTTATATGTATGTCATAGATATAATTTAATAAAGTGGATTTTCCATTCTTCAATATGGCAAGACTAGGGTCCCAGAATAGACTATTTGGCTGACAAGTCTCTGTCCTATAATAGAGACAACAGCTTAAAGAGCTGGAGTTCTCTCTAGAGCCTGGGAACCTATAGTTCGCTGCTCAAAGAAATGAATTTTAATGCATAAAGTAAAATAATGAAAAGAATGTTATAATGTTGTTCCCATCCAAACTCATAGACTCCCAGAAAACTATTCACAAACCCCAAGGGTTTCTGGGGACTCTATCTTAATAAGCCTTATCCTGCAGGAAGAGTGGAAGTCATTTATCAATCACTGCATAAAGTTGGAAGCTTCAGTAGCCTTATGGTAGGGTTGGCCATAAGGGAGTAGCTATTATACTATTTTGAAGCAACATTTATAATAAAAATAGCTTTATTTAAGGCAATTACTGCATTGGACCTTTGACAGAACATTAAATCTAACTATTGTAAAGGGGTGGGGTGGAACTGAAGTTAAAAGAAAACTTTTAAACCAAAACACCATTCAAATAACTGAAACTCCAGCTAATGCTAAAACTGGATGTTGGCCAGTCATATTCTATTGACCAAGATAAACATGAATGAAATATGTCTGTATAGTGTTAAGTGGATTGGCTTATGAGCTGTCAGGGATGGGATCCTTCATTCAGCCTTACTTCTCTGACACCAGATGGGAAAGGCAGCCAAGGAAAGACCATTATCAAAACAAGAAAATATAGTGCACCAAAAAGCAGGGGGGGAAATATAGTACTATCCTTGGGAACAGAAAGATGCTTTCTTTTAGTTTATCCCAGCCTGGGAATTCTTAGAGAGAAAAATACTTGAAGCAGTCTCATCCAACATGCGTTTTTCAGATGCAGCCAATGGCTGCGTACATAAGAAAGGAATCTATCGTGTCGGCACAGAAGTCAATGCAAGTGGGAAATTTTGAAGGAAGAAGCAATGAACAAAGTTGCTAGTTCTAGGAATGTTTTGAATTAGTAGGCAGTGTGAGTTATTATTTCCACTGCTGGGTTCCACCCTTCGCCCCTCCCTCCTCCAATCTTTCCAAAACCATGATGGCCATTTCTTATAGCGTGGGAGAATGAGCAGGGGAAAGCAAGGGCATGAGAAAAAAAAAGCTGTGGAAATAGCTTTACAACTCTGTTGTCTACTTCCTGCAGTCAGAAATAGTCTATGTCTTCTAAGATAACATTATTAGCTCTGGCTGCCCTTTTAGGTTTCTCCATTGCCCCTTTGTTTGTTTGTTAATGATCAAACAAAAATGTAAGAATATCTGAACAGTCCCATCAGAAGAAATATTTGTTAGGATTCTTATTAATTAATTTTGATTAAGTTAGTCTTCACTGTTGGTGACTATGGAAGCTTGTTATAGAATTATTTAATTCTAAGTTTTAAACCTGAAGGCTGTTCCAAACATAATACATTTGCAGAGTTTCCCAAAGGAGTTTATTTCATTTGAATGAGATAAGCAACTTTTTGACTTTACAGATTTCAGGCAGAATCATTCTACCCAGGACTACTGAGAAAGGAAAAGTAATGAAATAGAAAGCCCTGCTGAACCAGACTCAAATATTTAGTTAGACATCTGGTATCTACCAGTGGCCACAAACTGAAGAATATTTTTTTCCACAAGAATCTATTCTTATACATTGTATATATGGGTAGCAATCTAATTTCCAATCCTTGAACTGCCAAAACTGCACCGTCCAGCTTTAAGAAAGTAGTTCAGTAGAATTTGGGGAAAATAGAAAAAAAAAGTGCTTAAGTACAAAAACAGTCTTTGGGAAAAATTAGATTGTGGGATACTCCCAAGTAAGACCGATTAAGAAAACATGCTGAATAATAATTTCAGAACACCAAGTGTGTGAATATGTATGTGTTTGTGTGTGCATGGATAGATATAGATAGATAAAAGGTAAATACAGATGATAGAGATAGCGGTAGATAGAGATGGAAGGCTAAAGATCAGAGAGGTGGCATATAAAGACACAGATAAATGGCTGTGGTCAAACTGTGGACAAGAAGACTCCATACTTTACAATTTAGTCCTACTTGTTTAGCCTTATTGTCACATTATATGGTATCTGTATGCCAGAATGGTATGTTTGCATGGTAATCACTGACTCTGAATTCGCCAACTTACATAGCTACTCTATACTTTGTCTGATCCAAAAGGGCATCCAAAAAGGCTCCAGCATTGAGACAAAACTCTTCCGACTCTTCCAGTCTAACTATATGAATGTGTAGGATTTGTCCTTCAGATATCTTTAAGATGGGATGTGTGTATTTATTGACTAAGACAATACAGAGATAAATTTATTGGCTCTTCAACCAATAGAAGCAATTAGCTGGAATTTGTATCTGTGTTTAAAAAAAAAAATAGGAGAGGAGGAGGAAGATTCTGTGCCTACTACCATATTGCTCCAGTAGAACTTTGCCTTGATCATTTTCTGTGGATAAACAGTTTGGATATTACTAGGAATGCAGAATATGAACACAGAAAGAATGCTGGTAGAGTGACCATTCAGAAAATGTAGCATCCCTAATATTGGCAGCATTCTTAATTTATCTTGGGGGAAAAAACTATGTAGAGCCAGACCTGGATAGTTTGCCAATACAAGACCACTGGAAAATCCTAGCTAGACCTATTCATACTGAAAAAAGGCAATATGGAAATTTTGGTTATTGTGTGAATTAAATAACCTTAAAGACAGCTACCAATAAAAAAAAAATATATAAATTATAATTGAAATATAGTAAAAATGGGTGAGTGTGCTATTGAGTTGATTGAAGCTATTTCCTACAAGTTTGTGTGGGGAAGTAGAATTTACTAATACTAAGGAAGTGAGCAGGGGATTTTGAGATTAGCTTGGCAACCTGTAGTCTTCCCCTATCCAGTTGGCGAAAGCAACAGGCAGTTGAATCAAGGAGGTTAATGCATCCATGGCAGAAAAGGTGATGACTCTCCTCAAGAAGCCATTACTTGACTCAGAAATACAGGATAACAATCATTAGGAAGGTGTGAAAGGGGTCTATAACTGTGAAGGACTCTGAAAGAAATGGGGTTATCTATATGCCTTCCAGTCAGGTTTCAGATTTGGGTATGATATTAGGTCACATTAATTCCTCTTATAGTTGCCCTGTGGTGAGAGAGAGTCAATGGAAATACAACTGCCCTAATCTTTTTGGAGCTCAACAGCTATTAACAATAATAGTTTCTTAATAACAATACTTATTGGATTGCTTCTGAGGACTGGGAATGAGAGAGACTGCTTTGTGGGGATCTTCTTCCTTTTCATCCACAGCTTTATTTATTCACCAAGCATCTCTTTTTAATGTTTTCTATTAATGTAGCTTCACAAACCTATGTAGCATTCTGTGACCTAATGCTTTTTTTTAAAAAAAAAAAATTATTTCCAGCTGTTTATGCATTCTCTTTCCTTACATACAATTTCTACTCATTATTTGGGGAGATTAATCTATCTTTTCATAGTGACAGCACACACTTTTCTACCATTTTATTTTTATTCTGGTTTCTTTCACTTCTTTCCTTTTCTGCCATGTCCATTTTTTCCAAGTTCCACTAATGAGACTACCAAAAACTGGTCAGTCTCACATTCAGAACTCCTGAACATCGTTATATGCTTCACCAATTCTCATACTTTTCATCATAATCAATCAATCATGCTGTTATAGTTATATTCACTCCTATGCTATGCATATGTATAAATAGACTTAAACTTAAACCATACATTCTAAATGTCTGTGGAGATTCTCAGTCATCCAGATCATAGTTGTCTCAAAGGTGTTTTTTCTTCTTCAAAAGGCAACTGGACTATTATTTCCTTGAGGAAGAAGAACATTTTCTTCTAAAGGCAGACTTTTTTTTTTAAAGAGATGTTTACCAGACAAAGTTCTCATTTCTTCTTGAATGTCTCAGTCACTTTTTCTGTATTCTCTTGTCTTCTTACAATTTATTAATTCAATGTCACTTAAAAAAATATTGCATCCATTCAGGATATTGGATATTTTCCCCAAATCTCATCCCTGGTTCTTGCATTATCATGACTAATTGCAGAATAGTATGCAGTTATTACCAATCTATGGGTTCCTACTTTCATATATTTTCACAAGCAGCATGACACCAATTCTTTCCTTCTGGCATACACTTTAGTTCCTTTAATTTATAAGTAAATAGCAATAAGACTTATATACCACTTCACAGTGCTTTACAGCCCTCTCTAAGCAGTTTACAAAGTCAGCATATTGCCCCCAACAATCTGGGTCTTCATTTTACTGACTTCAGAAGGATGGAAGGCTGTGTCAACCTTGAGCCAGTCATGATCGAACTCCAGGCTGTGGAAAGAGTCAGCCTATGATACTACATTCTAACCACTGCACCACCACAGCCCCCAGTTCCTGTCTTTCTAGAAAATTTGTTAATATGTGATTTTGTTGGACGATTTATCCATTTGTGGAGATAACAATGTTTGGGATGTTGAATTATCCAGGTTGTGTTGAACAGGTGAATGATGACCTCAGTCAAGGGGCCAATCGGGAGGGAAGTCCTCAAGGCACAGCCTAGATTGAATCCCTCCTCCATGATGGCAGGAAAGCTTCTGCAAAGTTGATGAATATACATTGTCAGCATGATTGGGATAAGTTGATCAATGAAGGCCATCACCTCCTTCCATCACCCAAAAACCTGGCCATGCACAGAATTTGGATTTAGAGCCTATGTTGCACCAAAATCTCATGATGATAGTAACCAAGAGAGAGGTCATGCCCATAAGATATTTATATATTGTTGTTGCTCTCTAGCCCCATCTAGTCGCCGGAGAGACAAACACTAATCTATATTGTTTTGAAGCTGACCCAACCCCTTTACCCATCAGCCCGCACTCTCAAACAAGTGTACGCTGGGAAGCCAGACTCCATTTCCTTTAGCATTTGGACAAGGCAGAAGCACATGGTCATCCAAGGACAAACCCACATCCTATACAGAGCATCGCTGGTGAGATTTAAATTGCTTGTATTTATTAATTGTTATGTTCAGCAGTAACTTAATACTGTCTATCTTGTATTTGGTTCTCATTGTATGTATCCCTATTTTCCCCAGTTTCACCGAATCCTGTTCTTTCAATAAAGCATTCAGATCTACGCACACAGGGTCTGTTTTATTGGAGGATAGGTGGGTTTAACTGCATGTCAAGCTGCACACAGACTAACGTGTAGTGAGGACAGAACAAGAGCTCTGGGCAATGTTTTCCTATCTTCTGAAATCATATTGCCAAGAACCTTCCTTGTTGAATTTCTTTCACATACATCCCTGATGCCTTGGTTAGATGCTTCTAGACCAACTAAAAATTGATGGATCCCATTGATACTATGATATCTATTTCTAGAATATCTGATCCCCGAATTAAACATTGCTCTCTATCATAGGAAGGAGGCTGCCTGGGTCTGCAGTTCAAACCATGTCATTCTGCAAAGCTAATATTTGATTCTTGTCTAAAATAAGAAAATTGAAATATGAGGAAAAGAGCAATGCTATATTTTTGAAAACAGATATACTTGCAATCACTTAGGCAGTCCTTATCAAGCAGGTTCCCTTTAACCCAAAGTGCTTCTAAATCCTTTTTAAAAATAAATAAATATTGAAGCAAGTATTTACCCAGCCAAAATACATCTCCAAACAAGATGGAATGACACTTTTTCCTTGAGCTTGTGTGTAACTGCAGGGTTTTTGGTTAGCAGACTGACAGTCTTTCCAGCCCATTAACTGGAGAATCAAATCTGAAATGCCACTTCTGATTTTAATTTTGCATGGTGAGATGATGTAGACTTAGGAGTTCTTTAAGGATTTCAACAAGCCTGGGGCTTGTTCCAAATGCCAGCGAAGGAAGAGAGGGTGTGGACCATTTGTACATCAAGTCTCCATTATCTAAATTGGCTGTAGAACATTTTATGGAATGTTTTATTGGAAAAAAGGAGAGACAAAACATTAAGCAGCTCATGAGATTTTTGTAAAAAAAAAAAAAAAAAAAAACCCTCCAGAAAAACCAAACAAACACTCAATCTATCTATTAAGGCTATGCAAGCTTTGAAAATAATTTGGAAAAAAATGTTCCACTTCTGGAGTGGCCACAGTTCCTCTCTGCTACTCTTCAAACATCTTTTGGGGTTTCATGTGAACACAGCTCTTAAATGCAGTGGGTACATTTTTACTCTCACAACCCTGCTATTTATCTAGCTGCAGGCATTTTCAATTGGATGTTTGTTAGATTCTACCCTCACCACCACTCAAATATCCTGAATTAAGCAAAACCATAAGAGTATAGCAATTGTAGTTGTCTGGGTTGTGTCTCCATCACAAGTTAAACAGTTGTACCTCTAATGTTTGGGAAATATTGAGGCAGCCACCCCTAGAATTTGCATACAGCACATGTAGTGCTATTGTTATAGGACCAACAATTCTGGAGACATTTCACAACCTTTGTTCTGTTCAGCCAACCATGAAGATCTTAGATAATTTTACTACCCCTTAGTATTCTTCCCAAAGCAGATGAAAATGGATTGATACTCCCTAGAAGTATTTTCAAAATTAATATGTTTAGTGTGCCATTCAAAAAGCATGACTCTTAACTTTGAATTCAGAATCAGTTTAAAAAATGGTTTTAAAATATGTTGGACTCATTCTCTGGAACTGATTTTTCTAAATAGTCTCGTACTTTTGAAAAATATCTAATACAAGTCCAGAGATCAATGGGTTTTCTCCTAATCAATGCTATATTCAAAGAATTTTTCAGAGAATGGATCTGCTCTAAGTATGAAACAAGACCCAGTGGCCTAGAGGTGGAGCTTTTGCCTCACAATCAGGAGGTTGTGAGTTCAATCCTAGGTAGAGGCAGATGTAGGGTCTCCTGCTTAGGCAGGGGGTTGGACTAGACCTGCAAGGTCCCTTCCAACTCTGTTAAATCTGTTTAATGATCGAGTACATAGACAAGCCAACCCAAGCCATTTCCAGAAACAACTCTTTTCCATGGAGAAAATAACTTATTATGGAAATAAGCCATGATTTTAAATTCTAATTCACGCAGAATGAATTTGTACATTCTGAACCAAGAAGATTGGAATGGAGTTAACCTTAACACAATATTTCTGTGAATTTTACCATGCTAGCCTTCACTGAATGTGTGACAGAGTCAATCAATCAAATGAAAACTCAAATAATATTTTAGGGGAAATTGCTTATGAAAATAATGACGATTGTTACTTTTGTTAGTTTTTCTTTAATTGCAGATAGACACTAAAAGGAAATGCACGAGACTTACCACCAAACACAAGTAGTTATGAACTGATCTACACCACCTCACAATTTATTGCACATATTTATTTCATATTATTAATCATTTGTAGCAAAAAAAAAAAAAAGACTTTGAAACATGAATTCTCACAGAATTTCTATTTAAATAATAATAATAATAATAAATAATCTTCAGCTGTTCGGTATTGTCATTATTAACATTCTCCAAAACATAATTTTTATGGGATGATATATTTTAACAATATATTTATACCCGTGCTCTGCTACGAAACTATGTGATAGAGTTTGATAAATTGATACTTACAGTTTGTTAATTAATGAGTAATTTCGATTGGCCTCTCCTCTCCCTCAGCCTTGCCCCACAGAATTGTCTCCTATCCTATCCCCTTCTTTCCCTCAGGTTTGCCTCACAGAAGCCTCCTCTATCCTATGACTTCTTCATCACCAGATATCAGTTGTAGCTTCTTTATTGTTGTACTAAATCTCAGATTTCCATGGCCCAGGTTATAAACTGCCATGGTGCAAGGAAAACTATTTTCAAGCAGCAAATGTCTCAGGAATGATTACTTGAGAGGCCACTTGACTGGGTATCCTCTTCAATGTGCTGGGTAAAACGTGTCTCAATGTCATGATAACAGAAGAAACTTTACTGTCAACCCCATGAGGTAGGTCAGGAAATCAAGTCCATAGGAAACCCAGAGCTACATTTTTGTGAGATAGGGGCTTGAATAACCAAATGTTGTAAGCCTGATTGTTTTACCATTCTTGTTTTAACCCCAGAATCCAGGAGAGATGTCTAAAAATCAGCTTCCTTCCCAGGTTGCTAGGTCTTGCACAGATCTATCAAGGCCATCTTCCTTTATCTCTCTACCCTTGTAGCACAAGGCGTTCTACCCTGAGGAGCATAGAAATGACAGTAGTATCCTCCCTTGTCTTTTTTTTTATTTTTGCAAAGGGGAAAGAGATTTGTTTTTCAGCAAAAACTGAGGAGGGTGGATGAGGGACTCATTACTAACCATTGAATGTCATAGTCCTCAATGCTCACCTTTTGCTTCAGAAGGGCAAGCATCTTTAGCTGTCAGTCCTTTGCCAGCATTACAGGCATGCAAACTGTGTCCAGAGAGATCTAAAAGTGGTCTGGTCAATCTCTATTTCCCCTGCTCTGAGTTATGGGAAAGCTAGTTCTCTGAAAAATACCTTATATTACAGCATATACCAGAAAATAATACAAGGAGAGAAGAGGCAACGTTTCAGCCTGCCTATGAAAAGGCAGTTTGGTGTAGTGGTTAAAGCACTAGGCTGGAAACTGGGAGACTGTGAGTTCTGTTTCCAGCTTAGGTACAAAGCCAGCTGTTTGATCTTGGGCTAGTCATTTTCTCTCACAGGGGTGAAATCTACTTACCTTCCCTACTGGTTCGGAAGTGCGCGGTCTGCTCGCACACATGCACGCATCACATATGATTTTGGACCCTCTGCACATGCGCAAAGCCTTTTGCGCATGTGCAGAGGGTCAAAAACAGGTTACTTCATGGCAACTCCTGGTTTCAACCACATTGGACTGGGTGGGCAGAGCCTCACGCTGCCACCACTACTGAACCACCCACCATCGCCGCTACCAGTTCGCCGGAACCAACATTTCACCCTTGCTCTCTCAGCTCCAGGAAGGAAAAAGTGGTAAACCATTTCTGAAATCATGCCAAGAAAACTGTAGGGACTAATCTAGACAGTCGCCAGAAGTCCAAATCTGACTCGAAGGGGTGCGGGAGTGCACGCATGCATGCACGCACACAAACACACATGAGAACCTAAGGATTGTGCTCTTGAGGAGCAAAATAAATGAAAAATACCAAGCAATTGTTGTTGTTGTTGTTATTTATTGTTAAACATTGGTCAAAATAATTTGAGTAAATCTATTGAGTAAATAGATGCAACACAAATAAATGCTTGCTTAATAGCTTTAAAATGCCCAATATATCCACTAACTTGATCAAACTTTTTTGTGTTAGAGAATGACTTCTTTCCTGGCTTACAGAAAATTCAGATTGCTGGTGTATACGTCACAGAATTAACATGAGTTATGCAATCAAATAAATACATGCTTATATATTTAGAAGTCACTTAATTTTTCCCGTTACATACAGAAAGGCATCTCTATAATTTTTATTACTGCATTGCATTGCATTAGATTCTGTTTTCCCATCATTCGTTTGATTGGTAGCTGACTATCAAATGCCTCAAGCTTTGAATCCAGAGACTTGTGCATTTTTAAAGAGATTTTTTTTAAAGTCATTAAATTTTTAAGTAGCGCTTTATTTAGAATGACAGTCTTTGTTTAAAAGAAATGTCCTTTCCTTTAACCACAGTGGCACCATTTAAAACCTAGGATGCCCTCATTTTGAAAAGTCAAATAACAAGGGCCTTTAATGTACCATAATTTACAAGAGCTCCAGTGCGGCTCGTCTCAATGATGGATCTGAATACTGACATGAAAAATTCTAAGAGGCCAATTTGGGTCTTCAAATATCAGGCAGCGTTAGCATTACAATGCTGAGATTCGATAATGCTTGATTCACTGAATAATCTTGAGCAGATCACTTGGGGAGAAGAAGTCAGTTGCTCACATCAGGACAAAATAATTGACACCTTTTCCAGCAATTTGCGTGTGTATGTGCCCACGCATGTATGTATGTATGAGGAAAAACCATCGCCAACATTCAGCTTAATGAGGTCTGAGAGAAATATAAAGAAATGTCCGAAAAATGCCATTGGAGAATTTATCATTATACAAAAGTGGAATGATTCATATTTGGTTTGGACTCACAAAGCCCATTTGCTTCGTAAGAACAGGTTCTTAGAAGCTGATCAAGGAGGCATATATGGAAATGTTTCTTAGTTATCAAGGATGTGTATATTTTTGATTTTTTAGAGTAAGAAACCCTATTGTATTTTCTTCTGACAGTATTGAAAGATAAACTCTTAAGGGTTTGTTGAGTCTTGAATGACATAGCCATCACTTGTTTCCTCTTGACCACTGAAATCTGAAATATTTGATAGACCTTTTGC
Source organism: Pituophis catenifer annectens (assembly GCF_029215685.1). NCBI lineage: Eukaryota > Metazoa > Chordata > Lepidosauria > Squamata > Colubridae > Pituophis > Pituophis catenifer. The sequence continues at coordinate 123,905,625 of NW_027256883.1, read as the reverse complement.
CAGGGGTAAAATCCACTTACTTTCACTACCGGTTCACAAATGCTTGCACACGCCTCCTCCACGCATGCACAGAGCCTTCTGCGCATGTGCAGAGGATAAAAAATGGGATGTGATGACATCCGGGTGGGTGGGCGGAACCTCCCACTGCCGGCGCTACTGGTTCGCCCAAGCCAGATAGAACCAGCTGAATTTCACCACTGCCTTTTGCTCTGATTCAACCAGATCATATCAAGGGTGTCTGCCATGAAAGCTCATGCTGCATACTGTATATTCAGCAACCCTGTTAGAAAGAATCACACAGTACAAGGAAATCAGCTGCATTCTGATGACTTGAAACTAAAAATATTTCTTCTGCCTAATTCACTCCTTTACACAGCATGCTGGCACAGCGACGTTTCTGGGACCATAATTTTGTACCACCAGCAGATGGATTTTTCCATAACAAAACCATAGTCTCTGACTCCAGGCTTTGCCCATAAACTTTACAAACTTTTCTTTGTAAAGAAAAAAAAAACAAGACAATCAAGCATGTATATATGTCGGGGAGCATGCAAGCATGGTATGGGAGTTTCAGAGGAAATGCTGCACAAAGGTGTGTGAGGAGACAGTGCAGGCAGCAATTAACCCAGTGGTTTGCTAGAGCTGCTTTTGTACTGACTTGCAAGAGCTGATTGTTAATTTTGAAATTTATTTTTTGTGAGCCAATGAAGAACTGAGTCCCTATCTTTGTGCACCAATCAGCTGTCCCACAGCTAGCAGAGTAGTACAGCGGTAGCTAGGAAGCCAATAGAGCCAGTTCATAAAGATTTATCAGCACACCAGTGGATTAGCCAGGGCCCCATTGGATTAACCTTTCCCTGTCTTTCCAATAAAAGTCACAGATTCCTTTCCAAGGTCAAATTCTATTAGGAGCACAGTTGGGAAGGAAAAGAATAAATTTTCCCTCTATATATACTAAGTGTACACACACACACACACACACACACACACACACACACACACACACTAAGTACCTAAGTAAATTAAAACGGCCGCAGTTCTGTTTTAAAGATTACATTGTATAATACTACAGACACTCTCTGGAGATTTTTTTTATAATAGAACAGAATAACAGAGTCGAAAGGGACCTTAGAGATCTTCTAGTCCAACCCTACACCACTTCAGACAAATGGCTGTCCAATCTCTAATGCTGAGAAAGAAAGAAAGAAGAAGAAGAAGATGACAACTAGAAATAAGGTAGATGGACTTAGTTAAGGTGATAATGAATGCCCCAATGGAAAACTTGGAAGAAAGCTTAGGGACAGTTCATATTGGAGAAAAACTGTGTAGTAGCTAAATGTCAACTACATCTTGAAGTCACATAATCAAGCCATCACTACAGATACACAGACATATATAAATGTATATTGGTTTGTAATAGGGGGAATACACTAGCTTACCTAATGGACAATGGACAATTGATGTGATTATCTGAAGAGGCTCACCAGCTTTAATGCACAGTACCAACAGAAAGTATTTCTATGACAATATCAGCCAACAATGTAACTCCTTCGTATAGCTTCCTATAACACTGTGCACTATTCCTGAATTGTCCCAGGCCATCATGTCACTCCTTTCTCTGTGTTTAAGAAAGAAAACTACATCACCATTGTTCTATCTTCATCTTACCTAAATACTTGATCTTCTTATTAAACCCACCCATGGTTGTTTTTTTTCACTGCTGTCTAGAAAAATAATCCCCGTCCCCCAAAAAGCATGTGTTTTTCCAGGTCAGTCTGGATATGCTGATTTATGCTTTAAACACCATTTGCATTAAAATGTTTGAATCCAGTGATCCATGCGGACTTCATCTGGCTGTCTTTTAAATATCCGTGTACTCCAGACCACATGCAGTGGTATTCTCCCCTACGCACTAATTATATCTCTGCACTCTTGCCCATTAAAGATGAGAGGCTAATCTCCAGGTCGACTGTTACTGAGATCAGTCTGATGGGAGGTAAAAGAGATAGCACTAATTGAAACAAACTGAAACAATTTAAAGTAAATATCTATGATAAGGAATCCATTAGTAAGTTGCACATTGCAAGCTCTATCCAGACTCTTGCTTTTCAGAAAACAATATATTGATCAGCATTTATGGGTAGGTGCATTACTAATTGCTAGTACTTAGCTGGTTTGAAACTCTGCCATTAAATGGAAAATCATGCAATCCTAGTAGTTGTTACAAAACAACTGTTAAAAGTTATACTTAGGAATATCTTAGACAAAAATTAGGGGAATGATATTTGACAGTAAGGTGGCTGCAGTCTGTTGTACCATCCCACATACAATCATAGATAGCACTGGCCTAATTCAACCTTTAGCAGAGCCCAGAAGTCAACCAAGCATATGGAATCTCCCATTAGTTTAACCATCCATGTCAAAAATGAAGGCATAGGAGGTGCACCAGGTATTCACAGCACCTTTTCTGTTCTGCTGGGCACAGTGCAGGGGTCCCATAGCTGTTTCCCAAAATCCTCCTTAGAAGAGAATAAAATTCTTTATTGGCCAAGTGTGATTGGACACACAAGGAATTTGTCTTGGTGCATACGCTCTCGGTGTACATAAAAGATACATTCTGTTTTCTTCCCCAGCAAAGTGATGGTGGAACGAGACAACTCACCACAGCCAACCTGCCATGGCCAACTTACCACAATCAGCTCCCTGTGGGACAATTCTCCATGGCCAACTCACCGCAGGACAACTCAACAATTCAATTTAATTATTTAAAATAATTTTAACAATATTTTAATTTTTGTCATTCACATTTCATTTTGTCCTTTCATTGGCAGCATTTCTTTAATAATTCTATTCCATTATTATTTGTTCGATATTACTGTAACTCATGCCCCATGGCAAGCTGTCCCGTGGTAAGTTGGCCATGGAGAGTTGTCTTGCGGGGAGTTGGCTGCGACCAGTTGGCCACAGCAACTTGGTTGTGGCAAGTTGGCTGTGGCGGGTTGGCCATGGTGAGTTGTCATAGACCAAAGTAATGGAGCTGCTCAAATGGAGTTTTGATGTCTCCTCTAATTTCCAGGGCAGATTTTCTTTGGGAGCAAGTAAGGCTCCAGGAGGAAGAAGGTAAACATACAAATGGTCCTCCCCCCCCTCCCACACACACACACATTGCAAAAGTCTCTAGTTTCTGGACCTCTCTTCTGCTCAACTTTGGATTCCACCCTCCAATTACCATTCCAAACAAGCAGCCACTATTATGCAGGAAAACTCTGCTCTTGTTCTTTATTACAAAGCAGCAATGGGAAAAACAGCACAGATTTTCCAAGGCAAATTGATGGCCTGTTAAAAGGAAACTTTAGCATTGATGTGAGGTTTCATTAAGTTGCTTTACCTAAACGATGGCATTAAATATAATCATTATCCATGAACATAGAGTCTTATTCAGTTTTCTGAGATGTCTTTTTCTTCCACAACCCTGGAGAAAATATCTTGGTTCATTGGATTTTTAAACCAAGTGGCAAAAAATATACTCAGTGGAGTTAAAATGAAAGTTTTGTCATCCTTCCCATTTTTTCTGAGTCCTCTCTGTCTCTGTCTCTCTCTCTCTTTCTCTGTCTCCAACACTAAGTGAAAGTTGAATTTTGATTCAATTAATGGGTTTGGGTTAAACTGTAATTCCTTTTATATTTAAAGATGGAAACTTATTTTCAGGTTGGATGGCCTTTACTGTAAATTAAGAAAAACCACAAAGGAAAAAAATAGCCTTCGTGGACTAAAATAGAAGACACTTCTCTCCTCATGACTCAAAGCTAGTGGATAGTAATTTAAAAGTGGAAACCCACAGCACCAAAAATGTTGGACAAGGAAGTAATTCATAAGACCTCTAGTATGAATTTTCTAATGTGCATTTGAATTCCAAGATTCCTCCAAGGCATACTTGCTAAGAAATTAAATCAGGTGAGTTAAAAGAAAATAACTTTTGGGAACATGGTTTAAATTGGGAACATGGTTTAAAATGAACTGATGTCAACCATATTGGACAGCTTAGTTATAAAGAGGAATAGTCATAGATAAATAGATCTTAAAAATGTGTAACCTTCGATGAAACTGACTATCCTACCTTCTTCACATCATGGAAAATTCTATACAACCTTAAGGAGAACAAACCATCTTTACTTCAAAGACCAGGGGTGGGTTCTACTTACCTTTATGAGGCCGCGTGCGTCATTTATGACATCTGGGCGGGTGGGTGGAACATCCTGCCAATTTTACTACCGGTTATATAGAACCGGACAGAACCGGGAGCAACCCACCACTGTCAAAGATTGTCAAAGCCCACTTTAAAATAAAGAGGAACCCTGAACAATAGAAAACCGAACATTGTAGTTTGGAGCTACAAAAGAGAGCCAGACTGGTGTAGTGCTTAAGGCACCAGGCCAGTAGTGGGTTTCAATTTAGTTTGCTACTGGTTCGCTTGTGCGCGCACGCAACGCTTCTGCGCGTGCGCAGAAGTGTCCGGGCGGGTGAGCAGAGCCTCCCGCCGCCACTGCTACCGGTTCACCCAATCCGGCATGAACCGGTAGCAACCCACCACTGCACCAGGCTAGAAATTGGGAGACTGTGACTAGGCCCAAATTATGCATAAAGACAGCTGGGCAACTTTGAGCCATTCACTTGCTATCAGTCTTATGAAGGAGGCAAGGGCTAACCTCTTTTGAAAGAGTGTCCAAGAAAACTGCAGGGAATAATCCATACAGTCAGCAGAGGTCAACACTGGCTCAAAGCCACACAAACACAAGAAATAGCAACAAAGCAGGAAATCCTGGGCATCTGATTTGCTGGTCAGTTTCAAAAAGTTAGCCACGTCCAAGTCTCTGTACCTGGGGTTATACATGGGGAAAAGAATCTCTTTGAGGAGACACAGAAGAGCTAGGGAAATCAATGAGGCAGATGGAAAGACTGGGGATGAAGCACTGTGGTGTCTATATGTTACAATTCTTTTCTTAGGGCTGCCTTTAGGCTGATGAGCTAAACTTCATTGGTTTTGGTTTAGATGGATTTGGAGGGAGGGTCAGTCTGATAGGATTAGGCCAAAAGAAGAGCTAGGTTTGACTCTGATCACCTTCAAAAGATAGAGGGGAAGAGGAAGGGTATCCAGAGCCTGGATAGCTCTGCAGACAAAGGCACTGTAATTTAACACCAGCTGTCTGCAATTAAAGTAAGTTCGAATCTTGCCAGGCTCAAGGTTGACTCAGCCTTCCATCCTTTCTAAGGTAGGTAAATTGAGGACCCAGTTTGTGGGGACAATAAGCTGACTTTGTATAAAATATACAAAAGTATGAAGGCTATTGCTTAACGCACTGTAAGCCGCCCTGAGTCTCTGGAGAAGGGCGGCATATAAATCAAATTTTTTAAAAAAAAGGGTACTGCCTCCATTTTGTTTCTTCAATCTATTTTCTTCATAACATTCATTTTTAAAATTGATTATTATTATTTTTAAAGAAAACATCAAATATTGGTTTTTTTTAAAAAAAATGCATACCAAGATGATTTTTCTTAAGTTAGTTGTGAATCAGATATTTAACCTTATGGTATTTCTCTAAATTTAGCTGTGGGTGTCTATGTGAGAAAGTCTTTGAAGATCAGGGTATGTGTAAATGCTTAGGTACTAGATGATAACACTGTAAAACGGTTCAGAATGCTCTGTACAAAATTGATCTTATATATAGAAACTGCAGCAGAATGATTGTATGCACAATGATAGAAGAACCATGAAATCGTCACAGTGGAGGTATGGACTGTGAAAATGCTAGAATTTGCAGAAATGGCAGAGCTGACCAGTTAGTTCAAAGAAAAAAAACATTAAAAAAAAAAGACTGGGAATCTCATGTGAATTTTTTGCTGAAAGAAGAAAGAAATGAAGTAATAATCTGTAAATGTGAAGATTAAGATAGCTTGTTCTAAATGAGGGACTGAAGAGATTTATTATCTAAGAGGGAAGTGGGCTTATAAAATTAAAATTATCTCTTGAAAAAAAGTTTGGAGGTAATTGTATTTTTTACCATTAATTTTCCTTCCTTCCTTCCTTCCTTCCTTCCTTCCTTCCTTCCTTCCTTCCTTCCTTCCTTCCTTCCTTCCTCTTTTCCTTTATATGGAAAAACTCTTGAAGAGAAAAGTCTGCATATACATGGGAACTGCAACAGAGCAATCAACTTTTATTTCCAAACCAACATGCAGAGATGACGTGATGACATGGCTTCATTTTAAATAAAGCTGCTGAACAATCCCACTCAGACTTGCTGTAGCTTTTTTGTTCCCCCAGAAAAAGTAAAATATAAAATAAATTTTATAGTATAAAATATACATTTATATTATATAGATTCCACACAATCAAATGGAATCAAAGCCTTTAAGCCAAAAACACCACAATAGTAATACATAAACCTATAATCAATCAAATGAAAACGAAGACATAAAATATAATAAAATTACATAGAATAAAGTAAAAATAGTACGGATAACAGTAGCAGCCACCGAAATGCGTAGTACTTCTCAGTCATAGACAAGATGGATTCAATTTAAAATATATTTTCTTTCCACCTTTAGGGCAGTGGGATCGACATTCAAGTCACCCACAAAAAGAGAGAGACTATTTAAATAAACAATTTCAGTCAGTATTTCAATTAATTCATATTCTTCCTGAAGACAAATTGGTTTCTGTACCTGTGTCTAATTGAAATCCTAGTTTTCCATATGCATATGAGTTTTATGTATTTATCTAATTTTTAATAATATGGCTTAAATAAAGTAGCCTGTAAACCAATCACATCAAAACTTATAACTGGAATTTCTCATATGACTGGTTGATTAGGAGTAGTGACTCTTAAGGGCCACATAGATAGATCCTTCCCAAGACACTATGTTCCCAGCCTGGCTCTTTAGAGCTTCCATGGCCACTATAACCTAATACCCCAGAGAGGTAGTTCTTCGCATAAAGTGTCAAAAATATGATAATTTGAATCTGGTCATTATGCCTCAAGTGAGAACTCCGGATTCATTTAAGCAAAAACTGCTCTTAAAATATATCCATCTGCTTTGAATTAATTGATTTTGCACTACAATATTTCCACTTTATGCTATATCAGTGATATGACATACATATTCAAAGACGTGTTATAAGATTTCTTTGTATTCACAAGGTTGTTTCTCTATAATTTTTTTTCTCTGCCTTCATTAGGAACACAAAAAGTCTCTAGCTCAATTCAAGTAGGCTGGGAAAGATGGCTGCCTTAAACCTTGGAAAGCTACTCTTGTTTGGTTAGACTGTATATTGCTTGATTTGATTTTGACTTGACTTTGGTTTGATCCCAAGTAAGGCAGCTTCCTAGAGTATAGCTCATTTAAATGAATAGAAATAGCAAGATTTCTTTTTAGGTGCTTTGGAGCTCAAACCATGATTCCTAGAGCAAAACAAAAGAATTCTAACTCCCTCAGGCCAGCTGAAGAGAGAAACTAATGAAAGTTTTTCAAACAGTTAGGACCACTTCATAATATTAATCTCTAGAATTTCAGATAATAGTTGAGTCATATTCAATCAGTCATATCACAGTGTACTAACTATTCCTCTTAATTGGTCTGGTTTTTGAGGAATTTGAAATCAGGGTGAACCTCTCTTAGATCAGAGCTGGAAAGCTGGTGGTGCTCAAGATATTATCAATGTGTGTTTCCCAGAGTTCCTCATGTTTATGCAGGCTAGGGCTGCCAATTTTGTGATCAGCAACCACTGAAGAGGCAAAGATCCACCTCTCTGACTCTTTCTGTTTTTCTCCAGACCTTTAACATGATCTCTCACGTACCTGAATCTTTTCGGATTTGTTCTGGGAATATTCTAGTTAAATGTAATCAAGAAAGTTCTGGCAAAATGTCGTCCCAGATATGAACTCACACAGGAAAGCCATATCTTTCCATTTTAACCACTAGTACTTTCTGCCACTCTGTAGCACCGTGATACAATTTCTGATATGTTTCATTTCTTCCCTTTCTTTTGTTCAAGTTATTCAGTGTATTATAAGTAGCATTGTATATTTTTATTTCCAGATCCTTTCAACCAGATGGAACCGATTAAAAATAATTGAAAAACATAAATCCCAAGGGTATTTGTGTATGGGTATGTGTGCATGCACATACACATACACAAACATGTGCTTTTGAATCAATCTTGAATCCTAGAGACTGCCTGGACAATTCCCTGCAATTTTCTTGGCAAGGTTTTTCAGAAGTAGTTTGCCATTGCCTCCTTCCTAGGGCTGAGAGAGAGTGACTGGTCCAAAGTAAACTAGCTGGCTTTGTGTTTAAGCTGGGACTGGACATCATGGTTTCTCTGTTTTTAGCCTGATGTCTTAACCTAAGGTGACCAGACGTCCCGCTTTTGGCGGGACAGTCCCGCTTTTGAGCAATTTGTCCCGTGTCCCGCGGCGTTTTAAAAAAGTCCCGATTTTTCATTCTGCCTCCTGGTTCCCGGCTGCCTCCTGAATCCCCGCTGATGGCTAGAGGGAAAAAACCTGTTTAAACTCTTGCCGCGGGGCTTCAAAGGGCCGCCCTACGTTAATTAGCTCGGCTTCCCCCTCTCAGCTGATTTGCACAGGGCTCTGCTTTTGCTAAATTGCTCAGTTTTTTTTTCCTCTTTGTGCAAACCAAGCTCAAAACGAAAGTGAAAGTAAAACAGGCTGTTGGCTTTGCGGTTTGCTTGCAACGTTGGAAAATTAGGCAGCAGATTTATTTTCCTTTTCCTCACCAAAAAAGGTAAGTGCAAACAATGGAAAATTATTTAGGGCAAAAGAGGAGAGTTCAAGATTTTAAAACACAAAAGAAAAAAAAGCTCTTTTTAACTAGGGAATTGTAATAATTGAGATATTATTAATTGTATACTGTGTTGAAAGCAGAAATGGTTAAGTTGTGGTTTGGAGGAATATATGGGGGAAATTATTTGGTTTATTATTATTGGTAAGTATAATTAATTGATTTGTAAGAAATTGGATTGCATGGAAATAATTGGAATATTCATGTTCATATTGATTAATATACAAAAAAGATAGTTATATAACTAATTGATTTATATTAAAATGTTGAATTTGTATTAAACGACTGTATTACATAATTACATAATTAACCAATGTGAGGATGGATATAAAAATAGATGACAATGGGAAGGGGTATAAAATAGAATAGAAGGGAAAAATTGAATTTGATTAAGATTAGAGATGAGGATGAAGGGTAATATTGGTTTTTTAAAAAAATAGATGAGGAATAAATATGGCAAAAAGGAAATATAGAAATTGTAAATTTAATTGAAATGACTAAACACTGTTTAAATTTGTGAACCAGCCAAATATTCTGTTCAAAGAAAATACATTGTATGTATGTGTGTTTCTAATTATTGCTATTTATTCATATTTGTTCTCTTTTATTCTTTAAAGTTTAACAATTCATTCTTTATCTTAATATCTTTATATTTGTTTGGGGTTGGCTTTCTTCCCTTTCATCTTTTTTATTGTACAGCAATCTTTCTCCTCAAACCTACCACCTCTCTTTTCTTTCCTTCTTACTTTCTCTTCCCCCCCTCTTCTTCTCCTCCCTACTTCCTCTTCCTTTCTCCTTCTCCTCCTCTCTTCCTCCTTCTCTTAACCGTCACTCCTACTCTAATTTCCCTTCCCTTCCTTCTTCCCTCTCAATTACTGTATCCTTTTATGCATATGGACTACTCAGAGGGCTGAAAAAGTTATTTTTGACTGGTCCTCGCACTTTTGAACAGTCCTCGAACTTACGACTGTCCTCACATTTTACATTTTTGCCCTATCTTGTCATCATGGTGAAGAGAAGCAGTTGTGAAATGAGTGACGTGGTTGTTAAGAATGCTGCACGGGCATAAATGTGAGGATGGTCATAAGTGTGAGGACCAGTCAGAAATGACTTTTTTCAGCCCTCTGGTTAGTCCTTTTGTGCATATGGACTACTCAGAGGGCTGAAAAAGTTATTTTTGACTGGTCCTCACACTTTTGACCAGTCCTCGAACTTACGACTGTCCTCACATTTTACGTTTTTTGCCCTATCTTGTCACCATGGTGAAGAGAAGCAGTTGTGAAATGAGTGACATGGTTGTTAAGAATACTGCACGGACATAAATGTGAGGATGGTCATAAGTGTGAGGACCAGTCAAAAGTGTGAGGACCTGTCAGAAATGACTTTTTTCAGCCCTCTGGTTAGTCCTTTTGTGCATATGGACTACTCAGAGGGCTGAAAAAGTTATTTTTGACTGGTCCTCGCACTTTTGACCAGTCCTCGAACTTACGACTGTCCTCACATTTTACATTTTTGCCCTATCTTGTCATCATGGTGAAGAGAAACAGTTGTGAAATGAGTGACATGGTTGTTAAGAATGCTGCATGGGCATAAATATGAGGATGGTCATAAGTGTGAGGACCAGTCAAAAGTGCGAGGACCTGTCAGAAATGACTTTTTTCAGCCCTCTGGTTAGTCCTTTTGTGCATATGGACTACTCAGAGGGCTGAAAAAGTTATTTTTGACTGGTCCTCACACTTTTGACCAGTCCTCGAACTTACGACTGTCCTCACATTTTACGTTTTTTGCCCTATCTTGTCACCATGGTGAAGAGAAGCGGTTGTGAAATGAGTGACATGGTTGTTAAGAATGCTGCACGGGCATAAATGTGAGGATGGTCATAAGTGTGAGGACCGGTCATAAGTGTGAGGACCTGTCAGAAATGACTTTCCAGCCCTCTGAGTAGTCCCTATACACATAGCCATGGCCACCCGGTCACATGACCAGTTAGCCACGCCCACCCAGTCACATGGCCTCCAAGCCACGCCCACACAATAAGCCACGCCCACAATGGTGTCCCTCTTACCAATGTTAAAATCTGTTCACCTTACCCTATACACATAGCCATGGCCACCCGGTCACATGACCAGCTAGCCACGCCCACAAAATAAGCCACGCCCACAATGTCCCTCTTTACCAATGTTAAAATCTGGTCACCTTATCTTAACCACTAAACCAAACTGGATCTCATTCCCAAATTTCTATACTCTATGTTTACTGTTGACAACACAAAACCATTATTTCCTTACTTCAACAAATATAAAAAGATATATAAACTGAAATGTAGAAAAGCAATATAAACACTGAGCAATGTATTTTGCAAAGCATTAAGAAAATGTTAGTCTTAATTGTTTGCTGGATATGAAAAGTGAGAAGACATAATTTCCTCACCTCACAATTACATTGCATATTTTGTTTATGACTGATTTTCACACAATCTGGATATGATAATTGTTATGCATGAGATAACTTACATAGAAAAGAAAACCTTCTGCAAATAGTGAGAAGGTTCTAGCAATAGAAAAACTCCACTACCCCATATTATCATTCAAAAGAACGGGCATGTCTAAAATTGATGCATCTTCTGCTATTTCTTAATAATTCAAGGCATTCAAGTTCATGGTTTCCCCAGAATAATATTTGTAGTTAATGTATAAGGCACTTTTAAATGTTATAGGTGTTTTTAAATTATCAGTATCAAATATCAAAGAAGAGAACTCAATCTACTCACAGGATCAAATTTTCTTGAGTAGGGCTAGCCTAGATTAAGATTTGACCCTGAAAACTCCCATTAACTAGTTGAATAGAAAGATTATCTCAGTTTTGGACTAAATAAGTTTGATCTTCTCTCAAATTAAATGCAAATTCCTACTATATTACATTTATCTAGCAGAAGGGCCTTATTATTACATTACAGTTCATGGATGTATTCTGAAAAGAATCCATTATTTCAGAATATAACTAAAATAAACACTTAACCATTGAAGCAGTAATCCTAAACTTAAAGATTTAAAAGCTAACAAACTCAGTGGAACTGATATTTATATAAAGATTGGAGCCCACTGTAAGCCAGTTCACCATTCTACACTTTGATTGTGAACATCCCTCAGCCAATTCAGAATGGTAGAACCAAGCAATTTGGTTTTTTGTTTTAGTTTGTTCTAATTGGTGACTACTTCTATTGGATAGGTTTATTTAATCTGTGAGGAGGCAAAGGGACTCATTTTAGCATATTATAGTTTTTGTCTCCTGGCTATATCATCCCTTGGCTAAGATTAGACCTAGGTTGGACTTGTTTGTTTGGGATTTAGATCTTCATCGTAAAACATGGTCTTAGGAATGCAGGATGCTGCAAATTGCAGTAAATGTAGGCTGGTTTCTGAGTGATCATAATGCAATCATATGATTTCAGGCGAGGCATCTGTCAGAACTTTGAATTAAGTCCCAAGTACCATTTTTGGGTTTGTCATAACACTGACCAAGCTGAGAACTATCTACATAGAATTGATACCAATATCAATACCAATTGAGGCCTTACTGAATATTAAGTTTCCCTAAAGTCTAAATAAAAAAGTTTTATTCAACAGGAATCAACAGAAAGACCCAAAAAACATGATGGTATCTGCAACCAGCACAATTATTTTACCTGAATCACACATGCATTGCATTTTAAAAATGGGCAACCATCTACTCATGGTCACCATCTTGATTCTTCTTTATTCTCCTGTGGATGCACAAGAGAATGATCATAAAACTTGTTTGGGGTCATAAGGTTAATTTGTTTTTGTTTTTTTCCTCCCAAATAATATACAGTATATTTTCTGGATTAACAAATTATGCAAACAAGAAATAAAGCTTTGGAAAGTATAATTCTGATGGAAACATTTCAAATCTCCCAGGATAGACCGTACTTTATGAAAAAAGTGGTAAAATCATGTTTCCCCAATGAGTTGTCCTTATATTGGTTTTCTTGTTTTACTAAATTTAACAGACATAACGAAGGCCAGATTGGACTAAAGCCAGATTACAACATTTATGGATTTCTACAACCACAATTCCATTTCCTTGGCACCTTTGTAAGAAAAAAGCACTGATTATATCCTACTTTGGTCTGAGTATCTGCAAGTAATATAATATATTAAGTTGAAGGGGAATTTAAAACAACAAATTAACCAAGATATTATTGAAATGGACAGGCATTTGGAAAATTTATTGAAAGATCTATGACCATTCTTCAATAAAACTCAAATGCTTATAACTACTTTTTTAAAAGGATAATTGGATGAATCTGGGATACTTTAGAGGCAAACCACTCACTTGCTAAATTTACATTAACTTAGAAGAAAACAGTTTCTGACTTCAAGTACTTAACATAATTGTTTAACCTTAAAATAAAAAAAAAACAATTTGATACTCAGTAACTTGAAACAATTACTGAGCTCTCAGTAATTAATGAGAGGAGAATATATATATATATATCCTCTCATTATACACACACACACACACACACACACACACACACACACACACACACACATAGTAGAATACCTCAAATGTCCAGGTAGTGCAAATTGAAATAGAGTAGGAAGATTAAGCAGGAAGAATATGATTTGCATTTTTGAATTTTGATTGATTACGTGCACAGCATGTTTAGTTTAATACTTTCCAGTACTTGATAATTACCATGCTATGATATTAGTATCTCACACCTTTTTAAAGAAGATATTCGGTTATTTAATAGTACTCTGTTGCAGTATGTTACAACAGATGTCTGTGAGATTATAATTTGATGGCTGCTTACTAAAAAGAAGCCTATGTGTTTTAAATAAATATGTACCACATACACTCAGAGATAAACCAAGAATTTTATGTGGCAAACTGCACCGAAAAAAGTTGGTTTTAGCTTATCTGTGGATGGGCTTATCTGAAACTATGGTATGGTAATACTTTTAAAAAGTATCTATATATATCCCATATTTACTCATGGATAAGCCCATCTGTGAATAAGCAAGATAAATTGTTAATCAAAATATCAGGAAAAATGTGCCATCTGTGGATAAGCTAATTGTGAGGATTGCCTTACCTGTGGGTGGCACATTTTTCATGTTATTTTGGTTTAAATTTTGAGGATTGCCTTATCTGTGAGTGGTTTTATATGTACGTTTATGTGATATTGGCAGCTTTTAGGAAACTCCTGATTACATTTCAGTAATTATTACAGGTAGTCCTCGACTTACAATCATAATTTAGCCCAAAATTTTTGTTGCTAAGTAAGGCAGTTGTTAATTGAATTTTGCCCCATTTTATGACCTTTCTTGCCACACTTGTTAAGTAAATGGCTTCCCCATTGACTTTGCTTCTCAGAAGGTTGCAAAAGGTGACCACATGACTCTGAGACACTGCAACTGTCATAAGAATGCATCAATTGCCAAGCAGTTGAATTTTGATGATGTGACTATGGGGATGCTACAATGGTCGTAAGTGTGAAAAATGGTCATAAGTCACTTTTTTCAGTGCCGTTGTGTAACTTTGAACAGTTACTAAATGAAATGTTGTACCATGGATGTTGTTTGCTTCCCTCAAATTTAGTCTCTCTTTATGAGACACACATATTCCACTTTCCCTGCTGCTGGTCAGTCTGTGTAATGATACGTGGAAAAGTTTTTTTCCAAAGACTGGGAAAAAAGATGTTGCCAAGGGAACAGTCAGATAAGACAAAGCATAACCTACAGGTGGGTAGTTAGCAGGGCAAGAGGCTCAGAAAAGAGAGTCTTGGGCTACAACAGAGATGAGGAAAAAATATACTTTCGGACTTGCAACTCTCAATATAGCTTTACAATAAAGTAGAATTAGCTCATCTGGTTGTTTCTTGACAAAGGCTCACAGGATGCCGTTATCTTCCCACTGAAGTGGTACCTATTTATCTTTTGTTTCTTGACAAATCAAAATTGAGATGCTTGACAACTGGTTTGCTCTAAGAGGTCAACAATCTGACACCTTTATTGTTTGGACTCAAGGTGGCAAACATATGTAGTAATCCTTCCTCTTACTATTTTCCCCACAACAACCCTGTAAAATAGATTGGGCAGAGAGAGAGAAAGAGAGAGAGAGAATGACTGAGACTGAGAATGACCAGCCGGCTTTCATGTCTATGGTAGAACTAGAATTCACAGTCTCCTGGTTTCTATGCCTTTCTAACACCTTAGCTGCTACATCAAACTAGCTCTTAGAATTACAAGGCAAGCATTTTTTCATAGCAAGAAACTCCTGCTTTATCCATTCTAGGATTTGCCTTCCCTTTTTTATAACCAAGATGCTGTTCCCTTGCCATTGTGTTTATTCCCCTCAATGACCACTTGGAAAGGGCACTGAGGAACTCCAGAGGAAGATCCAAGCCAAGAAAGGGGAGATTAACAGTAGTTTGAAATAGTTGTTAAGAATAAATAGTAATGGATGAAGCTGACAGTTGTATGGAAGTGCCCTATGTTGCAGCATTTATCACATGTACTGTGGCAGATGCTGTCGAACTGCAGCATTTTGTTTAAGATAACAAATACATGTTCAGTTGTTGCCACATTGGCCTCTTCCATCACACAAACATACTATTTCTCTCTCACACACATAAATACACGCAACCTGTTTCCATTCCACTGAATCCTTAGAGACCATCTACTGTACACATTTAGATTAATGTGATAAATCGTTCCTGGTTGCTGTGGGGATATCTTCTTTTTAATGTAAGGTTTATTGCAAGGCAGGAAGGAAAGAAAGAGAGGAGGGGAGAATTAAAGAAGGAAAGGAACGAAGAAACACCAAAAGGAAAAGGGAAGAAGGAAAATATATACAAATATATGCTTCCGTATTTAGAGCAAATAGCTTAATTTTTAAATACTGTACCATATGGAACAATATTGTATAACCTTTCCATTTTATTTTTCATGTACAGTTCAAAACCACTTTTATATCGTTATATCGTTATAATACCCTGTTTTCCCCAAAATAAGACATCCCTGATAATAAGCCCAATCGGGCTTTTGAGCACTTGGCAATAAGGCCAAGCACTTATTTCAGGGTTCAGAAAAATATAAGACAGGGTCTTATTTTCAGGGAAACACGGTATACTACAATACTTTTCTTCAAACCATGATAACAAGCATGAATATCAAACTAAAATAGCAGCACAGAAGAGCAAGACTGTATCATACGCGACAACTAAGTGTCACATCCATTATTTTAACTTCCAGCATGAAGGAAATGACACCAAACCCTTTCAAAAGATCTTCTGGGTATCAAACATGAAACATAAAAAATATGAAAGATTGCTTGATGAGGTAATCTTATTTTAAGATCAGAAGAAATATGCTTACGGTTTTTAAGACTTCTACCTATTTGGGTATTCCAACTCTTTATTCCAAAGGCCTTGCATATAACCAATGTCTCCCTTAAAAATATTGTCTATTTTTTTTTAAAAAAAACCTGTAAGTTTAGAATTATCCCCAAACAATTCAGTCTCGATAGCATTCAGAAATTTTAGATTCTGCTAATGCATTTGGAGCAAATTGTAAGACCAAAATGTATCTTCACTCAATATAATGCTAACCTACATTTTTAAGACTCTCCATATTCCTTTTGCAATACTTCAACTTGAATTTCATATCAAAATAGAATGAAATATCTACAGTATATCCAATGATACAACAGGAAAACAAGTCCATTAAAGTAATTAGAATTGAGTAAAACGGTAACTAGGTTTTGTCCTCCCTATAGAAACTTCCTTAGTAACATATCAATCAGCTTAAAATACCTTAAAAGTTTTAATATAGGAATTTGCATTTCCTGGACATTTAATATATCTCTTTCCTTATACTCTTGGGGAATTGTAAGAATCAGTTTATAATCAATCTTGGATAAATGCATTCAAACACATATATTTGCAAACAAAATTATCCCACAATATTTGAACCACTCAGGGTTGCCTTTTTTTTTTTGCTTTAATTTATATGCCGCCCTTCTCCGGAGACTCAGGGCGGCTTACAATGTGTTAAGCAATAACCTTCATACTTTTGTATATTTATACAAAGTCAGCTTATTGCCCCCACAATCTGGGTCCTCATTTCACCTACCTTAGAAAGGATGGAAGGCTGAGTCAACCTTGAGCCTGGTGAGATTTGAACTTGCAATAATTGCAAGCAGCAGTTGTTAATAACAGTGCTTTAGTTCACTGTACTACAGGCTCTTTGAACTATGCCTTGAACTATGAGATGGGCAACATATAAATTAAACAAACAAACAAACAAACAAGATTCAGATACAAATACTGTAGACCCTCACTCTACAAATATCCAGAAATAGTTTAGAATGTAGAGGGAATATTTGATTTGCTCCACTTAAGTCAATAACTTGTTAATTTAGCTTTTTTTTGTACTATATCTATACATTTTGATAAACAACATTATGATCAATTAAATAGCTCATCAATTTATCATAAAAATCTGTTTATCATAAAAAAACTCCAACCATTATTGTATCCATAATGCTCTTCAATTGCTTGATAAGAAAGAATCTGGTATAACGGTTAAAGTGCTGGATTAGATATTGGGAGACGGTGAGTTCTAGTCCTTCATTGGGCATGAAGCTAGTGGGGTGACTTTGGGGCAACTACTCTCTCTCAGAACAACCCATTTTACAAGTTGTATCATGGAGCATGTAGGAGGCAGCACTGTGTTATGTTACACACACACACACAAAGACTAAATATAAATTAACAAAGATAGACCAAAGATTTCAATTATAAGTAAAATACAAGAGATGATAAATGACAACCTTGATGAGTTCCATAAATGAGGTGATAATTTTCTTTGTAACAATACTAGTGGAAGAATTACAATACCACATTTTTATGTAATGAATTTTTAAAAAGGAAGGAAATCCATATTTAACCCAAACGTCTTCATAAATGGGTGAATATTTCCTGCTGGATCCCTTCTTCAGCTAAATCCCTCCTGCTCTGGACATATGTAGTGGGTCAGATCTTCTGGAGCTAACAGCTTTACATTAGCTTTGCCTCTGTTACCTTCTTTTACCGTTATTAATATTTGTTAGGAGCAGCTGCATTAGCTCATCAGAAAAATCACTACGGAGAATGTTTTGTTTTTATTCCCCAGTTCTGTTTTCCTTACATACTCCCTTCCCAGTTCCTTTTCAGCACTACCCTTAATCTCCACCAGCTTTTAACTTTCCTCCAAGGATATGCCTCAGACTTGTCTCAACTGGTCATCCACACAGCTCAGAGGCTTGTGGGGTTTATTCATTCATAAAAAGCCCTAGCTGTACTCTTTCTTTGCCCAAATACGACATCAACCAAATCAGGAAATGCAGGGCTATGCTTTGAACTGTATTTAGCAAAACTGAAAGAGCCCATTTGGTAATAATTCTCTGGCGAGCTCTTCATTACATTTGTAATAAATCCATGTGTGCAGATTATTTTTTATAAGTCTGGAATAAAACTTAAAGGGCATAGGCGTGTTCTCACTTGACATCACAGAAAAGTGGGGAGAATCTGTTTATTTTCCCAACCTAAGAGGCAGATGGTAATTTATTCAATCATGGTTAAGAAAATCTAGTGACTACTTTGCATGCCAGCCAAGCATAAATACTCTATCCAAACATAATAAGGAGTGTAAAAAGGAAGCAATAGTTCACATATGATTAATTGATTGATTGATTGATTGATTGATTGTATTCTGTTCTAATCTAATCTATTGTCCTTTTTTGTGAAAGCTTAAGGTGAAATAGACACAACCTTTGCTCATGTTGTCCCCAGAAAGATACTGTAATTCTGCAAAGCAGGCTAAAGTGAGAGAGAGCAATTGACTCCAAATCACCATGAGCTCTGTGATTGTGAGGATTCAAATGGGATTTATAGAATAATAGATTTAATTTTTTAAATCTCACCTTTATTACTTTTACTAATGACTGAAAGTGGTGAACATATATGATATACCTTCCTCCTCTTACTTGCCACTCCCCATAACAACCTGCAAGGTTAGCTGGACTGAGAGACAATGACTGGCTCACAATCATCCAGCCAGCTATCATGTCTAAAGCAGGACTAGAACTCACAATTTTCTGGTTTCTAGCCTAGTGCTTTTTTAACCCAGGGCATGATGGCTCAGCAGTTAAAGAAACTTTGCTTGTCAACTGGAAAGCTGAGAGCCCAGGTTTGAAACCCGAGTACCACGCAAGGGGGTGAACTCCCATTATTCATCCCAACTCCTGCCAACCTAGCAGTTTGAAAGCATACAAATGCGAGTAGATAAATAGGTATCACTTCAGTGAGAAGATAACGGCATCCTGTGAGCCTTTGGTGTATAATCCGGCTGGCCACATGACCATGTCTTTGGACAACACCAGCTCCCTCAGATAAGAAATTGAGATTATCACTGTCCCCTACAGTCTGGACAGGAGAAATCTTTACCTTAAGCCTAGTGCTTTAACCCCTAGACCAAACTGGACATTCAATTTCCTTTGAATTAAAAATAATATTTTTTTTAAAAAAAGATTTAATTTCCTTTGAATTAAAAACTAATTATTTAAAACAATTATCAGTGTTTCTTGTCTACTGGAATAGATGATAGATAAGTATAGAGTTCAGAATATTTCATTGGAATGAATTCAGTGTTGCAATTCAAGCTTTACCCCAGTTCCCCCAGTGCCTCCTTGCTATTATTACAATGTTATTCCTTCCCAGGAAGTTACCATTAGATAGGAGAGAGCTAATTCCTAAATCTGAGCTAATCCCATTATAAGACCTGATGCAGTTGCAGCAGAGAAAAATTGGAACGGTATTGAAAATAATGTTAGTTACTTATAATAGCATGCTTATTAACTTTCTAACCTAAATTTTTAATCTAATCCAGTTTCAAGAATGCTATGACATATGTGTATTTGCAAAAGTGCTTGCATGTTTCTAAGTACATCATTATATAAACTCCTGCTTAAGAAGACATACTTATCTGCAGATGGTTCAGGGTAGTCATTTAAAAAGATGATGGTATTCTGTTTTTTTTTTTAAATTAAGAAGAAATGTTATTAGGATTTAAATATGTTCAATAACTTTCTTCCCAATATTGACTACATTTTACTCCATTTTTCTACAAGAATAACAACAATAACATCAGAATTCATTGTGTATTTTTGCTACCATACATATTTTCCTTTTTTTCTCTTGCAAATGCTCACACTTATCACTAAGATATGCTATTTTTAGTTGCAATCTGCACTGTAAAATTTAGAAAAATATGGATATCCACCATAATGGTGTTTCAGTTGACTCCCCCCCAAAAATATGATACAAACTGAATAAATGTATACTTCTTCCATATATTTCAGCAGAGGCAACAGCTTTTTTCTATTCTGAATTGCCACTGTACATGCTCACAATCCCTTTCCTAATGTGAATTTGGACATTATATGGGATTTTCTCTTTTATTCCTTTTTTTCCTGAATAACAATGCTTCCACAATTCCATAGGTCAGAGAGGGAAGGACCACATGCAAATGCGGAACAAAGCTTCAGGATCAGGAGTAATTTAAAAAAGTTAAAAAGAGCAAGCATGTCATGAGATGCATCTGAAAAGGAGGCAAAGTTTTGACTGCACGCTCATAGCTGCCATTTTGACTTTTTTGACCACCCCTGCAAAACATTTCCTCTTATTTTACAGTTGAGTTTGATTTGTTTCTATAGTCCTGAGGCATTTATGGATAGTACTCTTTATCACTCTTAAGATCTTTCAAGACATGTTCATAATTACACTTCAAGTTTGAAAAACTTGTGATCCACCCAGAAAAAAAAAAAAGTTTGTTAGCCACATACTATACTGTGCCAGATATTTATTTATAGGTCCCAGCTGACAAGAAAAATAGACATCTTTAGTATATTTTCATAAATAGGTTGGTAGATCCAAAATTATACAGGCTTGTAACAGTATTTCCTTTCATGTTTCTGATTCCTTGAACCACATAACCATTTAAAATTTCACCATGAAGATGGTTTGAAGGACACATTGCCCAAAAAAATCATCACTGGAGAAAATATGCACACACACACACACACACACACACACACACAAACACAAATATACCCATACCTACACAAATACACAGAAATACACAAGCCTGTAACATTAATATCTAGATCTATAGATATATTTCTTGAGTCTATATTTTTCTTTCTTTTGGGGGAGTGAGTCCACTTCAGTGATGGGTTGTTCCCAGTTCGGTCCGGTTCTTGCGAACCGGTAGTAATGGCGGTAGGAGGCTTCGCCCACCTGCCCCGACGTCATCACTGACGATCTGCGCATGTGCAGAAGCTTCTGCACATGTGCAGAAGTGTGCGCGCATGAGTGAAGCAAGCACACACGCTCCCGTTGCGAACCGGTAGTAAAGGTAAGTGGAACCCACCCCTGGTCCACTTGTAGGGAAAAGCAGCAAGATGTTACTTGTACTTGAGATGGCCTAGTCTCTCACAGATTGCCGGATGTTTGTCAAGTTCCCATTGCAACATACTGCCTCTCTGCTGCCTCTTTTAAACTCTTTTTACTTTATTTCCATAAAACCTGGTGACCCGCTAGGCACTAAGTGCAAGCGCGTGCGAGAGAGATTTAAAACAAAGCACAAATGTTTTCTGACAGTGTCAAAGCAAATATAGTTGAATAGCAAGATATTCCTGATTTCTTTCCATGGATGGTCCTCGGGCCAAAACATGAGTGAAGAGAGGAGCTCTGCTCTATCCCTTGAAGGTCAGAGGACTGGCTGTGACAGAACAACCAAGAAGTAAATCTGAAAGGATGTCACAGAGAACTTTGTGCCTCCAGCACCCCAAAGTGCCAAAACAAGACGACTAGTGACAACGGATATATTGCATACAGCAATGGCACACTAAGGAATGTAAGTGTTAGGCCTATGCACAACTCAATATCATTTGGAGGAAGGGCTTCTGTGCATCACCCCTCTACCATTCAAGATAGCAACGCAACCATTTTGCAGACTTAAGAGTGATCCTGGAAAAGAAGGTGCCACTGCTGTAAAAGGCACAGTCACTTCAATAACATTTCTTAAATCAGTGAGTTTTTTTTTTTAAGGCTTGACAAGGAAGCCCTAAAGTAGCATTAAGATAGTCTTCAATTTATGACTGTAATTAAGCCCAGAATTACAGCTGTAAGTCATTATGATAGTAAGTTGAGACATTATGTGACAGGAACTGATTTTACATTTTCTTTTGTAGTGGTCATTAAACGAACGCAGTAGTTGCTAAGCAAGTCCATTTTCATCAATGGGCACTTTTTTTGCTGGAAATCAGAAGTAAATGCTGGAAACCAATTTAAAAAGTTGCAATTCATGGACAAGTGACCATGGGATGCTGCAAACAGCAGTAAGGTGAGCTGATAGCCAAATGCTCAAAATATGACTTGGGTGGTAGTGGTGGCCTCATAACTTCAAAAAAGGGACATACAGTAAGTAGCTCTGGAAGATCCATCACAACTTCAAAGTGCCATTAAGCAAGTAGCTTAATGTATTGAATGTTACTCCTCCAGCAAGCTCAAGAATCAAATACACCTAGTCCTTGTGCTCTTTTTAGCATTGCAGCAACTTAGAGATAGAGTTAGAGGTGATCACTCTACAAGATAGAGTTAGAGGTGAGTACTAGGAGAGTTTAAACCTAAATCTTCTTGCTTCCAGATTCACATTTTAATGATTAAATTCTAATATGATAGACATCTATACCAAAAAACTTCCAACATCTCTCACTATATGTATGTAATAGATGATTGACTAAGATGATATATTTGCATCATGTACTTAACATGCAAGCAATGGTCATGCTATACCAAAGTTCTCTATGGATACATTGGAACTGTCTGTAGAAGAAAGTGTCTACATGAGGGCATCTGTTTGCGAAAGCATCCACTACAATGCTTTTCCACTGCAGAAAGCTATGCCGAAATCAAATTTACAAGTGGGAGGAGCTACACATCATTACTTGCCTGCATTACTATAGGCATGGAATGAAAAAAGCACTTGATCGAAGAAGTTGGGTAAATAGAACAGACCGTCATGCAATTACATTGTTGGGTTTCCTATTGCTATTACTTTTAACAAGGAAAAGATTTATGTGGGAATACTGTAGGAAGGGAGATATGAATCCTCCCCAATAAAAGTCCTATAGTTTTGTTTTTTCTGCCTTTTTGAGAGTTTTGACTCCTGGCAACAAACTCATGCAGTTTTCCCACACTTGTTCCAACATTTTTGGAAGCTGTCTCCCTCCTTCCTAGGACTGCAGGAGAGTGACTGGTCCAAGGTCACCCAGATGACTTTGTGCCTAAGGCAGGACTAGAACTCATGATCTCCCAGTTCCTCATCTGGTGCCTTTAAATATTACATCAAACTGGATCTCTAACTATAATATATAGATTACAGAAAATCCCTATGCCCAGAACACATAGTAATTTACAACATACATTTATCATAGTTTATGAATAGCAGGCAGTTATAATTTTATCTTCTGTTATTTTGTCTAATCCACTTTGAAAGCTATCATTCTTCCTTGTGGGAGTGAATTTCACAAATTAATAAACGTGTTGTACAATTCTTTTTGGTATTCCTTTCTCCACAGGGGATTTGCTGCTGTTCAAATGTGATATTTTAATGCTTATTACTCCAGTCTGGGAATATCCTATGATGATAGTTCAGGTATCATCATTACTTTTTGCCATTTCGTTGTTCCCTCAACACAAATTATTTGTGAAGAAGTAAAAAAAAAGGCTTTGTGATAATACTGGCTGTTGGAGAATTTCAAAATGCATATTCTCATAGCAAGATCCTTATATTTTGTACATTGATATTACTGAAAGGCTGAATCTTTTGAATTTTGAAGAGTAATTACAATGATACAAATAGTGTTTACTTTTGACTTGTCACAGGAGCATGGCATAATGTAACATCTGTATCTCTCTGCTTTGCAAGCTTTAGGGAAAGTGGATTGTATATATTATTCTAATAGCTTCTATATATTTCCTTCTGCAACCACTAAGCACCAGGACTTGAATAGCTCATAAATTCAGATGTAGCCATCTGAATTGCAATGGTCCATTAATTCAATTCCCAATAGAGGATTTGAACCTCCTAGAAGAACATCTGGTAATCTATGTCTGATGAGTCCTAAATAGAATAAAACTTGTCATATAGAGCCAGACTATCTCTTGGTAGTCAGTGTACATTTTGACTAAAGATATAGAAGTTTAAGCATCCCAAAGTACAATGCAAAGATCAAAGTAGATAACAATAGGCAGCATTAAAGATAGCCTCAATTTACAATCATTTGTTTAACAACAGTTCAAAGTTATGACAGCCTTGGAAAAAGTGATTTATGTCCTGATCTCAGTGTTCTATTACACCCCCTCAGGGGAGTCACATGATCACATGATTTTTTTTTAAAAAAATCCCTTTTTCTTTTTTTTTGGGGGGGAATGGTCATTTTATTACAATATTAAACTAAACATTGAAAGTAAGTGTGCTTTATATCCTTGGAAGAAGAAGATGGAAGTCATTCTTTGTTTATATTTGTGTTTTTCTTTCTTTTTCCTTATACTTTTTCATGCTTCTATCCTTATTCCCTTTTTGCATTGTATTGTTTCTTTTTTATTTTTAGTTTATATTTTTATGTGTGTGCTTTGTAAAATGTAATAAAAAAGCGGAAGCAGAAAATCGAAGTGGTGCCTTGCTGCTAAACTGGCTTTCTCAAGATGTTCATAAAAAATCAATGGTAAAATTTCCTATCATCTTGAAAACACTTAGCATAATAGTGAAAACTGGAAATAGTGCAGTAGAACTGCTGTTCAGTGATAGTTATGAATGAAACTTGGTAAAGTTTTCTTTCAAAAAGTGCCTGGTGGCTCAGCAGACTAAAAGCATTGTGATTAACACCAGCTGTCTGCAATTACTGTAAGTTCGAATCTCACCAGGCTCAAGGTTGACTCAGCCTTCCATCCTTTCTAAGGTAGGTAAAATGAGGACCCAGTTTGTGGGGGCAATAAGCTGACTTTGTATAAATATACAAAAGTATGAAGGCTATTGCTTAATGCATTGTAAGCCGCTCTGAGTCTCCGGAGAAGGGCGGCATATAAATCAAATTAAAAAAAAAATCTCTAAACCCATTGTCCTTGATATTAAATTTAGTTAATAAATACATGGGTTTTATTTGTTTAATACCTCATTCAGATAGGTTAACTAATGTATTTAATGGGGAAAAGAAATCTTATAAAGAAATTTAGAGCTTTCAGCCTTGCAGGAAGTCCCAGCTGTCTTATACCACTTCATCAAGGATTATTTGTTTTAATCTTCTGGGTTACAAAAATTAAGTAAACAGTATGAACAAAGTGGTCTTTTTAAAAATATTTTACTATCAAGTGCCAGGGAAATCAGAATCCAGGCAGTTCAATTGAGTGTAAACATTTATTGCAAGCTTATGCTCTCTACAAGAATCTGAACTACTAATGGTCAAAGCAAATTGGTGGTAGATAAGAGTCAAAGGAATTCAAAGTGGGCTGGACTTAGATCTCTTGTGGGTACCAAGGGACTTGAGACTGATGATGCGTTTTACCTCTCCCTCGGGTTCAGCCTGATCACCTCCTTCATTTACTTTGTTACTTCCCTGTAGTGAACAATATACTCTTCTTGACTGAACTGTAACCACCATCAGCTGCAGAGAACAGCTGTTGGGATCAGCAACTCATTATTATATGCCCCCTTTAGCTTAATGATCCAATACTGCAAAGTCAAAAAAATCTGCAAGCTAGTTTTTCTCAATACATTGATAAATACACAAGGCAGTTGTATTATAGCTATTTTATAATCCAAACAAATTAGCTTTGATAGAAGAGACAGTGGACGTAATTCATCTTATCATATACGAGGACAGGACATTGATATATAGTTATTAGAACCATATCTATCTGATATATTAAGGACTTGTTATTCTGCTACTAGCCTTATTTAATAATATTTTATATAGCAATAGCTATAGCACTTAAACTTATATACTGCTTCACATTGCTTTATAGCCCTCTCTAGGAGGTTTTACAGAGTCAGCATATTGCCCCCAACAATCGGGGTCCTCATTTTACCAACCTTGGAAGGATGGAAGGCTGAATCAACCTTGAACCTGGTGAGATTCAATCTAGTAACAGTAAGAGTTGGAAGGGACCTTGGAGGTCATCTAGTCCAACCCCCTGCTCACACAGGAGACCTGTACTAGGGATTCTGCCAAGTTGCAGGCAGCCGGAAGTCAGCAGAAGTAGCCCGCAGTACTGCATTCTAACCACTGCACCACTGCAATGTATACTTTATACATTCCAGTGCAAAACACTAAAATTATAAATATAAAAAATATAGCTGCTCAGTCAAATTCATCAATGCATCAGAGCTATTAGTAACTCAATAAAGATAAATATGGAATCACTTTAAAAGCATGAAGGACACAAGGTAAGAAAAAAAATAAAAACTCCAAGCTCATCACACAAAACTTCCATGAAGGATTATCATAGAGAGATACACTGATGCAAAGATAAATTATTATATGTTAAAAAAAATAATACAACCCCAGTCTTTATAACTGGATGCTATAAGAAAAGAGCTGAGTTATCACACCTTGGCTGCAAAATTTTGGATGTCCACTAAATGGGAACAATTCTGGGTCCCACTTTGCTGTATCCCACAGTCAGCTGACCCACATGTTATAATTATTTTGCTGAAAATCAGCACTTCCAGTTTCTGTAAAGCCATGCTCATAATGAACTATTGGTTCACTTAACAACTGCAGCATTCGCTTAACAACAGTGGATTCACTGAATGTCTGCAGTGATTTTCCTAACAACCACCAGAAAAAGGTCATAAAATCAGGTTGGTCTCGTGACTGACTCATTTTATGACCATTATGATACATAACAATAATGGGCAGGACAATCGATAGTTCAGAGAGTCACCAGGTATCAATGCTGAAGGTAACCTGATCAATAAAAGGACTTCTGCTGGCAGAGAGTTAAAATCTGCATTACAGCAGACATACATTTAGCAGACATTTAGCTTATCTTTAGTGTATCCATGCAACATTGGTGTATGTACAAAAGGAACTGAGTTTCATTTATTCAAATTAAGTTTTAACATGTTCAACTGAATGTTGATTCCTTCTAACAGGAAACACTTCATGTGCATGTAAATTTAGGAACATATGGCGTTTAACACACATAATTTGGTAGTATGACTTTCTCAGGTCTTTGGTCTTATTTTTCTGAAAATAGCTGTTTTACTTCACTTTTTTAGCCACTGCATTATATAAACTCTGCTGCTTTCTGACCCAGCTTCTCAGTGACCTTGGCGAGGATCCTGCCCAGCTGGGGGTATTCATATCCCTGTGAAATAAGTAGGATTTATTTATGCACAACTGCGATTAGGAGTGTAACTTTATTTAAAATATATTTTTGAGAGCTCAGCACTTGACAGTTCGGATAAAACCTAGACCCTACCGTGACCATTATAATTAGAAAATCACCAGTAGAATTCTAAAGCTCCTTATTATTATAAAACCACTCAATGAAGTATTAACCTATAAAATATTGGTTATATTTGATTTTTAATAAGTGGTTTTCACATTTTAATTGCTTAAATGAGTGCTACTGCTCCAGTGCTACTATTCATGTCAGTATGGGGCCATGGATATAATCAAAATACTGGCAGGAATCCAGAAGGTATAGTATTCATGCTGTAGATACTTTTCAGAACTCTCCCGTACGCACGCTGTCATTCTTTCAAAAAGGCTCTGCTTTGAAGAAAGAGATATTTTATGGAACGGTATTCACAATGTTTGGCTAGCCATAGGAAGAAAAAACAAACAAACATGTAACTCGGGGGTGAAATCCAGCAGATTCTGTCAGGTTCTGGAGAACTGGTAGTGGAAATTTTGAGTAGTTCAGAGAACCGGCAAATACCACCTCTGGCTGGCCCAGAGTGGGGAGGGAATGGGGATTTTGCAGTATCCTTCCCCCTGGAGTGGGGTGGGAATGGAGGTTTTGCAGTATCCTTCCTCTGCCACGCCTACCAACCCACACTACACCCACCAAGCCATAGAACATTATCACAATCATTTAGTGCACAAGCGTACATATTACAAAGTACCATTCTTTAAAGATAATTTCCATATATAACACAAACTTCAGCAAAACCTTGATAATTAGATCAAGTTCTGTTGTGGCCCACCAGCGGCCTGCGCAGATCATGGCTCATCCCAATGACGAGGAGGCTGGTGTGGTGTTGCGCCAGCAGCCGGCACGGCCAGCGCTCTTGTCGGACAGCAAAGAGGCTGAAGAGGATGTGGTGCCAGAGGCAGAGACTCAGCCAGGGCCTTCAGAACCTCCAGAAGCTCTTTCAAGTGGAGAGAGCAAAAGTGGAGGAGCCTCTCCTCAATGCTCGAGCATGCAGGGCTGGCAAAAGGCAGGAGAAAGTCTACTCGAGAGTAGGGCTTGAGATAATTGGCCACTCCCTTAGCCTATTTAAGTCGCACGCAGCTAGTGCTTTCTTGCTGGAAACAACTCGTATTTATTATCAGAGTATTTTGGTTTATCATATCTTGTTTTCTGGGCTGGTTGCCAACCTTTTATTTATTTATTTATTTATTATTTATTAGTTCGATTTATATGCCGCCCTTCTCCGGATACTCAGGGTGGCTTACAATGCGTTAAGCAATAGCCTTCATACTTTTGTATATACCTGCTTAGTAGGGCTTTTTGACTCCCCCCACCAAGCGGTGTTCTATTTTATACAAAGTCAGCTTATTGCCCCCACAAACCGGGTTCTCATTTTACCTACCTCAGAAGGATGGAAGGCTGAGTCAACCTTTCCCAGTCTTGTTTATTCTTGC
The DNA here is from genome assembly GCF_029215685.1 of Pituophis catenifer annectens. Classification (NCBI taxonomy): domain Eukaryota; kingdom Metazoa; phylum Chordata; class Lepidosauria; order Squamata; family Colubridae; genus Pituophis; species Pituophis catenifer. The sequence continues at coordinate 123,876,759 of NW_027256883.1, read as the reverse complement.
TATTAATAAATTTGATAAGGACCGTTGGTGTGTGTCAATATCCTCGGAAATCCAGAGCTGGGGCAGAACAAGTTCTCTCATCCACAGGGGCAAACTCAGTTGTCGCTGTGAAGCTCAAGAGTGGAATTTCACAATTTATTGAATTAGTCCAGACTAGGTTAATTGAACTTTAGGGATCTACAGTATCTTGGTTGGCAGAGTTGTTGGGGGAGAGGGAGGGGAAAGATTAAACTAGTAAATGTATAATCTTACTGAATATTCTTCAGCCTTTTCAGAAGCAGTGGAATATTGGGCAACATAACTGCAGGAACTCCTCAATTTCCAACCACAATTGAGCCCAACATTTACGTTGCTAAGTGAAACATTTGTTACATGAGTTTTGCCCCCTTTTATGACCTCTTTGCCACAGTTGTTAAGTAAATCATTAATGTTGTTAAGTTAGTAATATGCTTGTTAAGTGAATATGGCTTCCCTATTGACTTTGCTTATCAAAAGGTCACAAAAGCTGATCACATGATCTGGGACACTGCATCCGTTATAAATATGAGCCAGTTGCCAAGATTCTAAATTTTAATCATGTGAACATGCAATGGTCGTAAGTGTGAAAAACAGTCATAAGTCCTTTTTTTTTCCAATGCTATTGTAACTTTGAATGGTCACTAAGCAAATTGTCGTAAATCGAGGACTATCTGTAGTAAACAACCAGGGAAAAATACTTTCTGTGGCTGAAATAGTGGAATTATGCAATGGCAAAGGAATGTGGGAGAACAGTATTATGTAGAAAGGCAGATTTATCCATTCATAAAGGGAAATGGGGAAGAGGGAAAAAGAATCACAGGTTTAAAGTTTAATGATCTTCTCAGAGTTATAAAAAGTTCTCAGGTTTCTGGCACAGGATTTGTATCAGCTTCCAGTAAAAGTTGGGCCATAGAGTTGTTGTGCAGATTTGCCAGATTTGGAGATTATGGAAGTCTGAAAATGAAGGAGATTTAAAGAGGAATGAAGATGCTGGAAATGTAAAACACAAGGTTAAAACAAGAAAGTCCGATCTGACTCTGTGTGAATCATTGAATGCCAGGGGTTAACAACATGATTAAATATTTTTTATTGACGGCAGTTTCTAAATGGGGTATATAATGCACATCAGAGGTTAGTTAGTAAAATGTAAAAGTATATTGTTGATTTTTAAATCTGAAATAGATCTTAAAAACTATTGTGCTGACTTGTATGGAACATTTTAAATACTACCTTTGTTAATTTAATGTCCTTGATTAGTTTAACACTCACTTCTGCCCATCTTGATAAAACAACTTATCAAGCAACTATATTAAGCAATTGTAAAACGTGACAGCAAAAAAATCCAAAGTGTTCTTTTGAGATGTTTAATGTGATGCCATCAGTTTAGCCCAGATTTTTTTAATAAAAAAAATATATTAAGGTGTTCCCTTTAGAAATACATAAAATCTGGGCCTCCTGGCCTCTCTGGGGACACTAGTTTACTCTGAAAAGGCCATGCTTCCAGCAAGTATCGACTATATCCCTTTAGTTGGGCAAGACTAAGATTGCCAGGAGAAATACACACAGGAGGAGATGACTACTCAAACACCCAAACCATTAAGGTCTTCAAAGATTCAAAACAGTTCACAAATAAGCATATACAATAAACAAGGTAAGTCAACAAATTTGTTATTAATGTTCTCCATTTAACTGGGTCTCAGCAACATCCTGGCAGCTGTTGAACAATTTCTATTCATGAATTGCAAAAATTTCAGTGGAACGAAGAGCAATTGTTGTAAATATAAATTTAGGACATTATAAATGTAAGCACTTTTCACACAATACTGGAGTGTCTGGGATTAAATTTAATTGCAGTTGTCCTGGTTTAAAAACCTGGGGATTTTAATTAAGTTGCATCCAATGTTTACTTATATATTTAGAGTGCTGATCTGCTCCTTAACAAGAAAGCTGCCCTAATGGCAGATCAGTATGAAAGAAATACTCTCTCAATTTACAGTCTAGGCTGATGCCATGCAACCAGAAAAAATGAGTACAGAGAGAAAAGGAGAACAATCAGGCAATGTAGGTGTGTACAAAAGAAATGCCATATTTTCTGTTGTCCTACATTCTTTCCTTGTCCTTTCTAAATGTCGAGACTGGGAAAACACTTATAAAAGAAACAAACTGTTTTGCTCGATCAGAAGGAAAATATTGCTTATTTGAAATCAGCAGTGCACGTAACCTAAGTAACACAGAGATGCATGTAAGTATAACTTCACAACCTCTTCATACATGTGTCGTCTGTATCACAAAGAATTGTCTACTATAAAGGGATTGTAGTCGAGCAAGAGAATGAGAGAGCAGTAATGCATTATTCATAAAGAAAAGCTTTTTGGCATCCACAGCTGCTTTCTGATGCCTAAAAATAGAATACTTAAAGGAAAATACACTATAACATGTCTTTCTGAACTTTAATGCAGTGTATTTTGTATTGGTTTGTTCCACTTTATAGGTATTCTTCAAAAATATTTTGGGTAAGTCGTATCTTTTCATCCTGTTTAAACAGCAACTTTATACTTGTTTCCTTTGTTTGGAGCCCACTGTTCTTCTCAAATCTTCACTTTATGCAAATCAGATGGGGAACAGAATACACACAAATAGATTTAAATTCCTCCTTTAATCTGGGACCCCATTCTGTGCCTGGGATTTTGCTTGGGATCATAAAATGTGGGTCTTGACATTTTTAGATTCAAAACTGCTCACTCCCAGCTGATCACAGCTGGTACCCAGAAATACTGGTACACAAGTCTGAGGAAATAAATAGAAGATTAACACCTTATCAGAAAGCAATAGATTTCTATCATTGCTTACTTGAATCCAGAGTCCAACATAAGGGGGAAAAAACCCAAAAAACCCAAAACCTTGTACTGTTGTTCTACATGTCTTGGAGAAATTTACAAAACAATCCTAAACAAAACAATCACAATAATTATACAAGGTTAGGACTCTCCCATAATCCTAAAATTATTGGAGAGGGTTTTATGGTTTTTGAGAGAAACAGTCAATTTTAAAACAGGTTTCTCGGTGCAGGACTATAGGAAAGAGTATTTACAACAGACATTTTGACATTTTGAATAAAAATTTGCACTGTAACATTTGACTTTTAAGAAATTAAATAACTTCCAGCCAGTTGTCCTTAAGTATCTGTCTATATTAGGTTCCTAAATGGTTGTTACATCTGGTTTGACCCACAGATTTCCTTTTAGGACTCTTTTTTTTTTGTATTTATATACAAATAACATTGTATTTATAAACAAATAATAATGCCTGTATCCATATCAACACCTAGTCAAAGATAAACAGGATGATCCACACTTTATTTAAAATTTTCTTGAAATATAAATAGCTATGTTATGTTTCTCAATGAAATACTTCATTAAGGCTACCAGATTTTAGCTGTAAAATCTAGGTAGCCACTAAATCAGAACAAGGAGACACAAAACTTCCTAATTCTTTCTGCCACTAAGTGTTTTTTCCAACCCAAATCTGGTCACCCTCCTTTTAATTTTGTGATTCTCTTTAGAAAAAGAACCTTGTAAGAAATGAGATAATTGTGTCCTTCTGTCTTCTGTCTTTGTATCTTGGGGTTTTGGTCTGTATTTAATCTTCTGTTCCACTAACATCCTCTGATGAAAGCCTTTTGTTTAGATAAGCATTAGAATGGACCAGTTTGTTTATTAGAGCTAACACTAAAAAAATTAAATATAGATAGATGATAGACAGACAGATGATAGATAGATAGATAGATAGATAGATAGATAGATAGATAGATAGATGGTAGAAGATAGATAGACAGACAGACAGATGATGGAAAGAGAGGGAGGGAGGGAGAGAGAGAGAGAGAGAGAGAGAAGGAGGGAGGGAGGGAGAGAGAGAGAGAGAGAGAGAGAGAGGGAGATATCAAAATTAAGAAATACTAATAAATAAAATGGGAAAGTGTAATGCATATTTTTCCCCATCCTTGAAGTTCTGGGAGTTTTTAAGATTTCAGTCTGTTGTGTTAGAATTTTAAAATGCTCTATTAATAATTTTATACTGCATATTCAATTTGCAAAGGGTTTATTGGTGCTCCTTACACCCGATTGCCATACATGTGGACACATGAGCTTTGCTGCTTCCCCACCATCCCCATGGCCATTCAGCAGATTATGCTCAACAACTGTCAATCTGTATTATTTTCAGAACTGCCATTATTTCACTGACCTACTTTTTCTTCAATGACTATCATCATACTACAGGCAGCAATAATGGCAGAGGGAAAAAAAATCAAAGTTGATCCTTAAAACCATAGCTTCTTCATGCAGCTTCTGTGCTGGAAAGGAATATTACAGTGAGTAATATTCCAGTAATCATTTTAACGATGTCAAAATGTTCAATAATCATAAGTAATGCTGACTTTTGTCCCCTCCAACTAAAAAAAATAATAATCAGGAGACAAAATAGATGTCAAATAATGGACTTCTGTACCCTTTGGATGTCTATTGATTATAACAGGAAAATATTTTACATCTTTATCTCTATATCAATTCCATTTGTTTGTTTCTGAATTCTTCAGTCAAAGTTGAACAGTTCACACACACACACACACACACACACACACACACACACATATATATATATATATATATATATATATATATATATATATATATAATACTGTATATCATAAAATTTATATAAATACTATAATATTGAAGGAATCAAGGCTTCCCCCTCGCCTCTGATTTTCTCCTTGGTCCATGGATTCTTAATCCAGATATTATTTATCCCCAATTTAGGTTAAGGTCTTCTCCTAAGCAAGGAGCTTGATGTTGTATTTTCTTCTATTTTCTCCTTCCTGGCAAACTATCAAGAGGATAAGGTTAAAAATTAGAACACGTATAGAAGCTGCAGGTTATATGGATGAGCTGTTGACAATGAAAGACATAACTGGGACATTCCATTTTGACCTGCCAGTTTGAATCAAGGGATCAGGCTGTTCATAGGGGGAAGAACAACAACACCAACAAACAGGAAGGATCCAGGACGGGCATTCGCTAATTCAGCTCTACTTTTTCGTGCCACAACATTCAAAGCATTTGCTACAATCAGAAGAGAAAGAGAAGAAATATATTACGATCGCTTCTTTTTGATTTATACGATGTAATTAAATCTATGAGTGTTTTATATTTTGTGTAATTTTTGTACATCTATGTGAACTCAGAGAGTATGTTTTTAATCTCCAGCAGGGTATACGCCTTAACGTATAAATATAAATCAATATTGGATTTAGCTTTTCCTCTTTTCCTTTAAATAATCTCTTGCTCAGTGCAAAAATAATTCCATGCACCCTGGTATCAATTTTGAGTACACAAACAAAGTTAATTATATGAACTAACCCTTCTTTATCACTTTTATAAATTATCAGTATCCTGTCTGCATAGTTATTATAACTATAGGGTACTTTGAAAATAAGCATTGTGATTTTTGTAGATGTTATTTTTATATAATATGTAATTATGATATGTAAATGTATATTGTGTATCTTATATGCCTCTGGATCCATCTTCATAATAATATAAGCTTGTTTAAACATGAAAGCATTTTTAGCCTATAATAAACTTCACAATTTTTGTATACCTAACCGAAATAGTTAATTATTGAGTTATTTAGTATAATTTCTGAAATTCTTTAGGTTCAAATCCAACAGTCAGGATTAACAAAATTAGTGTGGGCAGGTTTTCATTTTTAAAAGCATAGTCATTTTATTTTTTACTATTTTTATGTTCTAAGTTTTTCAAAAAATGTAATAAATGTGTTTATTAAAAATATTTTAATTACATGAACATCGATCCACATTACGTATATCCACCAACAAAAATCATGTATTAAGTAGGAGATATTACATACTTAGCCAGTGGTGAATGGAAATATTGATATAATCAAAATTGTAATATTTATAGAAAATTAAAGTCTGTTCTGAGAAATAAACAAAGAACATAGTTTATCGGGAACTTTTCTTAACAAGCAGTATGATGACTGTATTGATTTTCAAGCAGCATTTTTTACAAAACTGGAAATTAAATATGGATTATTATATACTGGCTGCTACACAATTTTATTTGAAGTATTTTTATGTTCTGGATTTTTTTCTTTAAAAATAAGGAAGTATAGTAGTCCCATTACTAATCATTTTTTTTATCCCATGCTCCGAAAAATGGAGCGTCTGGTTTGTTAATCTACCAAATGGCTTTTTAAAAAAGGGATTAGATAAATTCCTGGAGAATAACCCCATCAGATGCTATGATTGCTGTATGTCTCCTGACAGGTTTTGGCTGGTGGGGAACAGAAGCAAGTATGTTATTAGATGCATAGTCTCCTATAAACACCTGATTGGCTTCTATGTGAAGAAAATGCTGTCCTCAATAAGACTCATGAATCTAATTCATGAATTTTCAAAGATAATTGGAAATATTTGTGATGTTTTATAGCTTAAATAGTTCATATCCCCCTACCTTGCAATTGGATTTTTATATGCTATAGATATTGCTAAAATAATGCAAACGAACATACCCTATGCTATAGGATTTTTTTTCAAGGTTTTAGCTCATGTAAAAGGTTTTTCTGCATGTTCAGCTGGACCCATGAAAATGCTGATGTTTTGTCTTTACTTTACAAAATAGAAACATTAGGAAGAGATCCACTGTAATCTATTATATTACTGAATCTTGTTCCTTTTTTAAATAGAATTTTCATGAAAGATTCAAAAAATGACTGAAAATTAAAACTATAATAAAGGAAAAAGGAAAAAGAAAAAGAGAAAATAAAAGAGAAAGTTTAAGTTCAAAGAGAAAAAGAAGAGAATGGTAGAAGAAAGAAAAGAAAGAAAAGATATATTAAAAAGTGGTTTTTGCTTTTATTTACAGCAGGTATAAGTACAATTATAGACTGATCTCTTATTCCAAAGTTACATTGTGACTTTCTTCTTTCTATAATCTATCATATCTAATAATCCAAACCACAGTCACTCCCTCTGCCTGGTTAACTTTTTAATCTGAAATTTTTTAACGTTGATTTTACTTTTAGTCAGTAATTCTTAACCTTGTTCTTAATATTTTTTAACTATGCCTTTAGTCACGTGTTTATATTGTTTTATTATGTTCTTGTAAACTGCCCAGAATCATTTAGATGAGATAGGTAGTGTAGAAGTTTAATAAATAAATACATCATAAATTATTTTTTTAAGTTTTACACAAAAAGTCCATGAGAGGTTTTCAGTCAGCAATAAAGGTAAATATTGTCTTTTCTCTAACCAGACAGATCAATTTAGCCATCTCAGCATCAACCACTGTAGATATTGCCAAATATTTCCATTTTTATGAGTACAATCTCACTGTGGCTATCACATATAAAAACAGAATTCCGAGACTTTTTTCCAATTCTTTATCCATCAGTCCCAAGAGGGGGGAAAAATCTGGTTTCATTTTTATATTAATATTTAAACGCCTCTGAATCAGTGTATGCATTAATGAATCTCTTGTTTCATTGCGTTCTCACCTAAATTGGTGCACACCACTTAGATAGTGAAAATATCCGGATTCTCAGTGAAGCAATGATGGACTGAAGACGGCTCTGCAGAGACGAGAGCTGATGGCTGTGTGGAAAGAAGAGCCCGTGAATGGAACAGCTCATCAGAATTCCTCCCTGGAGTAAGGAAGAAGCCAAGATCACCCACAAATGTTCCACATCAGAGGCTCTCCACAAGGAGACCATAAGACACTGGTCTCTGGTGAATTTTAGAGCTCTGGGTATTGAGGAAAAGTCATCTTGCCTAGATTGCAATTCAGCACCAGTTCAGACACAAGATTTGCATATGTTTTCTTTTAACCACCCTAGGAAATTGCTTATTAATGGCTTTTTGGATGTCATGAACCTGCAGAAGGACAAGTTTCATTACACTGGATAAATTTCCTTCTTTCATTGATGAAAGATGTTTTATGCAAGTTTAAGGATTTTAAAAAAGAAAATCAAGTTGAATAAAAGCAACAGGATGACCAGAACATTGATTTTGGAAAGTTATAAATGGATTATAGTGCCAATTGCCCCTTAAAGAATATTTCCTGTGGCTTGTTTAAAATTTTATTAAAATGCATATGAACATTTTGAAACTAACTGATAGTTAGGGAAAATATTGTTGATTAGAAAAAAAACGTATGATAAGAGGGGACACTGAAGTTGACTAGAGGGAACCCAAGAAAACTAAAGATTACAATTAAAGGACAAGAGCTATATTAAAACAGAATGGAGCAATATTATTTGACTATTATTTGTAGAATTCATGAATATTTGGGGACCATGCCATCAGAAATTACTTCTAAGATTGCTTCTATAAAAATGGATTTAAAAGAAGCTACAGAAGAGTAATAGATTTTACTGAAGAAAATGGAGACTGAAGCTAATTTGGATGTGAATATGAATGTAGAATAAAATGCCACATTACAAAAATGATATGGAAAATCATATTATAGTAGAGTTACAAATGAAACTAGCTTATGTCTAGATAACTAAAGGGGACATGCAAATAAGAAATCAAAAGAGTGACTTGGATAGCTTTCTTATTTTGGGTTTATAAAATGTTAAATGAATGAAGAGCTTCTGAGAGTAGATAAAGAGAAAATGATAAGAAATCACTTCTAGGACTCTGAAGAGATTAAAGATCAAGCTTTTTGAAAGTAAATTGAAGGAATATAAAATGGATTTATTTGATCAAGCTCAATACACACACACACACACACACACACACACACACATGTATATGTGTGTGTATGTGTGTATGTATGTATGTATGTGTGTATATATATTGTTTCTGGTAGCTCTTAATGGACTTTTTAAACTAGGACCAAATATTAAATATTTGTTTATGGATAACAGATAAGACATGGGAAGAGATTTCTTTTAATGTATTTTTAGAGAAAGTGATAAATTACTGTGTTAAAGGGAAAGGAATATAAAATGGATTTATTCATTAAAATTTTAGAACTAGAAACATTAGTTATTAAAATTAAACAAAAACTAGAAATATAAACATTACTTCTAGTAGTTCTTAATGGGTTTTTGCTGATTAGAATTGAATGATGAGATATTATAATATGTCAATTGATAAGCGATGAGATATGGGAAGAACAGATCTTTTATTGAAATACCAGAGATGATAAATTATTGAATTTGTTTATACTTGTCTGATAATACATACATACATCTTTTTGTTTGCAATTTTTTTATGTGCTCTTCTTAGTTTGTGTTACGTTTTTATCTTTATCTTTTTACTTTAATAAAAAAAATATTATTAAAAAAGTGCAAATACATCTTAAGGTTATCCTAAATATATTTTACAGTTAGGATATTTCCCCAACAAATAAATCTGGAAAAGCCACCATACTATATCATTAATTTGTCATTAAGAAAAAGATGTTCTGTATGGTAATTACTTCATTTAAAGTCTACAATTTGCTGCTGTGGAAAAATATTTTTCTGTTATTACCATATAAGATTAAAAGGTTACCAGTAACATTTTTGTTGATAGTTTTGACAACCCATCACATTTTAAAAATACGACAATTAGACTGTAGAGTTTTATATTTTATTACTTTAAAGTTGTAAACCACCCTGAGTTATACATTTGTGATGGGTGTAAAGTAAAATTTATTTATTTATTGTCAGTCTGATCCCTATTCAGCAATCATTGGAATGGATTCCTTCTCTTCTGCCATTCTCCTGATTTACTCAATATAAACAATATAATATAAACATGATGCTCCAAGCAATCTATTCATTTACTATTTTCCAAACTACATCACAATGGTGGGTACTGATATTTTTACTCATATAGTTGATATGTAGAATTGAGGAACAATGCTTCCATTTTGGAGTCTCACATCTCTTTCTAGTCCAAGTAGTTGAAGACTGTTTAGACTAGCTACTTATAGCAAGTGTACTCCAATTGTGCTGAACAGATATGCCATAACATGACTTTTCTTTTCTACACACCTGTACACCTACACACTGTAGGTGTGTGTGCGTCATATTTTGTATTTTATTTGCGAGTATTGACACTTCTTTATTTTGAATAGGCAAAGCATCTGGCATAAGCAAGGAATAGGAGCAGGTTAGAGAGCAAAAATATCAGCTACAGCACAGTGGGTAAGGGACAACATTAATGTTGGAATGTATTGATACAAGGACCACCCCTTTGCTCATGCAGCTGAGCACATCATGTGCTGCAAGATTGTGATGCTCGTTTTCTCATTCTGTAGAAATTCTCTGTCAGTAAATGATGTGAGAAGTTGTCATGTATTACTGTATGGGAAGCTCTTGTCAAAAGACGATGCAAGACTAAAAGTTACATAAAGAATATATCTGAATTGATATAAAGAAAATTTATACTGTATATGCTTCGTACAAAATACTTTTGTAGTGCTGCATTCTTTGCTTTTCTAATGTTTGTTATGTATTATGTTATTTTTTATATATACATTATCCACTTATGACTATATGACAGTAATTTTGTTGCTTGTATCCTTACAATTTATATTGATATTATTTCCTGATTGCTTATTTGTAACCTATGTCTATCATTAAGTATTGTACCTTATGATTCTTGTCGAACGTATCTTTTCTTTTATGTACACTGAGAGCCTATGCACCAAGACAAATTCCTTGTGTGTTCAATCACACTTGACCAATAAAAAATTCTATTCTATTCTTCTATTCTATTCTATTTTGGTAAACTGATGGAGAGGCAGGGAGTTGTAGCCCCCACAATTATGAAATTCAGAAAGACTCCTGAATTCAAAATAAGCACAAAATTGGCAGTTGTTAAATTCTACTATTATCCTGAGGACAGAAAACTACTTCACATTACCTCCTTCCCCTCTTTGAAGACCATCTGATATGTCTACATCAGTGGTTCTCAACCTTCCTAATGCCACGACCCTTTAATACAGTTCCTCATGTTGTGGTGATCCCCAACCATAAAATTATTCCTAAAACCATTGAAAATATGTGTTTTCCAATGGTCTTAGGCGACCCCTGTGAAAGGGTCGCGACCCACAGGTTGAGAACCACTGGTCTACATGAACCACCTGATATAATGTGGCTATGCAAGGGAATTTGGTATGGTAGGCATTTTGGAGAAAAAAATGTGGTATGTGAAGAAGAGAGAGATACTGAAGAGCATTGGTGAATGTTGGGAGCCAAAGAGGTTGTCAGTAGTGGCTGAAGGATTAGCATCAGCAATTAGAGGAATGAAAATGGCTTTGCCTGAAGAATTACTGGAGCAGACTCAGAGCACACTAAGGAAAAGTTATTATTTATTTAGCATATGGCATACAACGTCAGGGAAATCTACATGCTAGACACCATGCAGTCCTGACAGCCTAAATTGCTAGTTCATTCTGTTGCGTGCCTGTCCTTTGTGCACCACATGAGGTGAACCTGACTAGCAGCGCTCAGGTGACTTGCTTTTCCACTGGTGTTGCCTCATCTCATATTGTGTTGCCTCATGTCCGGCCAAGTCCAGTACCAGCTTCTGCTCTTTTGTACACATGAATGCAGCTAGTTTCTCCCACCAAAATGGTACCTATTTATCTACTCGTAATATTGTATGCTTTCGAACTGCTGAGTAGGCAGGAGCTAGGGATCAAGCAACGGGAGGTCACTCCATCTCGAACTATCAAAATGCAGACCATTTTTGGCCAGCAGTTCCAGCATTGTTAAGCCACTGTGTCACTGCATCAACTTTTAAGGAGAAGTATGGCATCATCCCTGAAGACCTTAGAGGCAGACACAGCATCAGCAGAGACTGTAACAGTTAGAACAACCACATGGCAGCATTAGAAGCCACAAGAGAAACTTCAGAGGACAGAGGTATCATAGAGTAAAAAAACTCAGAACTCTAGAAATCTAATGTGAAGCCTGAAAAAATACATCAACATTGCAGCAGACCAGAAAAGGGCCACTAAGCCAACTCCTCAGCTTGGCAATAAAACACAAAAATTAAAAAAAAGGAAGTGCCGAACTCCTTAGAGCAGCTCTCAGCCTACATAGCAAGTCACAAATTCAGACTAGCAGGTTCATTACTATAAGCAAAAGGTTAGGTTACATGATCTTGGAATGGGTTCTGTGTACCTTGGCCCTCATTTATCAATGAGTATATTTAACGGTGGCCTCCCAATTACCTCTCATGGGTTTTTTACACAGTCTTGGCTAATGAGGAGGCTGTTAATCACTTACTGATACCACAAAAATGTCCATCTGTTTTTGTTCTCCAATGCTTTGGAAACATCCATTCTCTCATCCCAAAATTAGAGAGTTATATTACAGATAAAAAAATTAAAGATATACATTTATTATAGTATGTATGGAAAGAAAAATAAGCATAACCCTGGGGTTACACAATTTTCACGGAAAACATGTATTTGTTTTTCAACAATTCATCACAGTCAGTTTGAGAGTTATAAAACTATCCTGTGTAGGTGTGATGTGTGATTCCCAAATGTAATCATGACATCTCCACCAGCATTTCAAAAGCCCCTAACATAAGATGTTGGTGCTTCTCAGGTGTTTATTTATTAATCTTAACATTTTATCTCAGTTCAATTCAATTTAACTGATTTATCTCAGTTCAATACGGTGTACGTATAAACACTACTTTTGTTTTACACTATATATGATTATTTTTTCAGAATTTTGGCATTTTATGCAATATACACTATTTTGAAGATATCAGGTTGCAGAACATGGATGTATTCTGTGCCACTCACACATGCACACACAAACAGCAATTCCCTTTGCCGGCACCAGCTCAACCCCAATGAATTCCACAACTTCAAAGGAAGTCAACACTAGTCCTCAAGGCAAAGGCAAGATCAGTCAAATTGGATTTATTCGAGGGCCAGATCAGCACTGTAGTTCTCCTCCATGGGCTGAGGAGAATCAGGGGGGAGATGGGACAGACACCTCCTGCAGCACTTTACCAGCCTGTTTTTGGTCTACCCGGCCTCCTGCAGCACTCTGCCAGCCAAAAACGAAACAGGCCTCATGGAGGCCTCGCAGGTCTTGAGTTTGACACCCCTATACTAGGCAAAAGCAAGTTCCCAAGCCAAGTTCCAAGACAAGGGAAATCTACAGGCAAAGGTAAGGCAAGGCAAAGGCAAAGACAAGGCAAAGGAATCAGCTGAAGAGACATGGTCCAAAGTTCAAGGCAAGAACACATAGCAAAAAAACAAACATTGTTCCCAGCATTGTCTCCATCTGTCTGCTGTGCTAAACAGCCAACTTCTGTTGCAGCCTATCACGAAGGATGAGGCTGCCACCTTGTAAGTAATCTGGCTGACCTTTGCTGACCCTGCCTTTTCTCTGCCCTACATGTTCTTGGATCAGGCACAGAAGGCAGTTCCTCTTCCTCATTGCTGACTGGCTGCAGCTGCATGCTTTCACCACCTAAAGCCTCAGGGCTGTCCTGCTGCCTCAGTGCTTCAGCCAAATCAGTCTCAGATGTCTGCTTGGAACCATTGATCAACTCCCCTCCTGACATGTCTAGAACTGGTTCATCTTCCTCTGAGCTGACATCTGGAGAGTTAGCTGGGGAAGCGTCCAGGGGAGTCATCACATATTCATTGAAACACATCAACTCAAATAATCATATGAACATAACTTAAATTACAGAAAACTACAGGCCAATCAGTTAGACATCAATACCTAGAAAAATGTGGGATAAACAGTATCACCACCAGAAGAGTTTTTAACTGGCTAACAAACAACACTCAACACGTAGTCCTTAATGGAACTATATCTACATGGAGAGAGATAAGCAGTGGGGTACTCCAAGGTTCCATTACTCTTCAACTTCTTCATAAATGATGTAGAGTAGGGAATAGAAAGGGAACTAATCAAATTTGCAGATGACACTAAATTGGCAGGAATAGCCAACATCAAGAAGATAGACTCAAACTCCACAGACTTGAACACTGGGCCCTATCTAACAAAATGAAATTTGATATAGACAAAAGTAAGGTTTTACACTTAGGCAAGAAAAATTAAATGTACAGGTATAGATTGGGTGAAACCTGGCGCAATAGCAGGGATCTTGGAGTCCTAGTGGACAATTACTTAAATATGATCCAGTAGTATGCAGCAGCAGCCAAAAAAACCCAACACAATCTTAAATTGCATTAACAGAGGGATAGAATCAAGATCATGTGAAGTATTAGTACTGTTTTATAAAACCTTAGTAAGACCACACTTAGAATACTGCATCCAGTTTTGGTCACCCTATTATAAAAAAGATGTAGAGACTCTGGAAAGAATACAGAAAAGAACAACAAAGATGATTTGAGGGTTTGAGGCTAAAACATATGAAGAACAGTTACAGGAATTTAGTATGTCTTGTCTAGTGAAAAGAAGGACTAGCAATGTTCCAATATCTGAGGGACTGCCACCAAGAAGAAGGGGTCAACATATTTTCCAAAGCAACAGAAGGCAAGTCAAGAAGAGATGCAACCTAGAACTAAAGAGAAATTTCCTAACAGTGTGAACAATTAACCAGTAGAAAGGCGTGTCTTCAGAAGTTGTGGGTACTCCACCATTGGAGGCATTTAAGAGACTGGCAAGCCACTTGTCTGGAATGGTATGGGATTCCTGTTTGAGCAGGGGGTTGGACTAGAAGATCCTCAAGGTCCCTTCCAACACTGTTACTGTTATACTGTTTAATAATTTAATTTAATTTAATTTAATTTAATTTAATTTAATTTAATTTAATTTAATTTAATTTAATTTAATTTAATTATTTAATTTAATTTAATTTAATTTAATTTAATTTAATTTAATTTAATTATTTAATTTAATTTAATTTAATTTAATTTAATTTAATTTAATTTAATTTAATTTAATTTATTTAATTATTTAATTATTTAATTATTTAATTTAATTTAATTTAATTTCCAATACATCCAGAAACTTGCAGGACTTTACAAACACTTGCACCCATCCACCTCTAGAAAAATCCACTTCCCTCCTAAATTTAGAAGAACTTTTCATCTTTTTGGGTAGCAAGATTTTAAATGAATCTAATAAACCTTAGAACTCTACTAGGAAGAGGAAGTTAAGGATAAGGATAATTTTATTTCTATACCACCCCTCTCCCGAAGGATTCGGGGCGGTTTACAGCCAGGTAAAAACACAATACTTAATGCATACGCTATTGCTTAACGGATTGTAAGCCGCCCTGAGTCTCCGGAGAAGGGCGGCATATAAATCAAATTAAAAAAACAAAAAAACAATACAAATATCACAATTTAAATTTAAAAAATTATTAAAAGTATTACATTTAAGGCCAAAATTAACTAAAAAACCCAAAAATTTAAGAACTTCGAATTTAAAACTCAATTATGAAGCTAGCCCTGCCTGTCGGAAGAGCAGGGTCTTAAGAGCACAGTGGAAAACTCGGAGGTCAGAGATCTTGTGTATGTCGGGGGCAGTTCATTCCAAAGGGCAGGGGCTTCCACAGAGAAGGCTCTCCCCCTGGGTGTCGCCAGCTGACATAATTTGGCCGACGGCACCCTGAGGAGTCCCTCTCTGTGGGAGCGGACTGGTCAGTGGGAGGCTATCGGTGGCAGAAGGTGGTCTCGTAGGTACCCAGGTCCTGAGCCATGAAGTGCTTTAAAGGTGGTAACCAACACCTTGAATTTTTTTTTTAATTTGATTTATATGCCGCCCTTCTCCAGAGACTCAGGGCGGCTTACAATGTGCTCAGCAATAGCCTTCATCCTTTTGTATATTTATAGAAAGTCAGCTTATTGCCCCCACAACTGGGTCCTCAATTTACCTACCTTAGAAAGGATGGAAGGCTGAGTCAACCTTGAGCCTTGGCGAGATTCGAACCTGCAGTAATTGCAGGCAGCTGGTCTTAATAACCAGCTTAATAACAGGGTGCCTTAGACCATTGTACTACCAAGTCTCTTTGGTACCTGGAAGACCACTGGGAGCCAGTGCAGCTTGCGCAGGAGAGGTGTTACATGGGCGCAACAAGTTGCACCCATAATTACCCGCGCAGCCACATTCTGGACCAGTTGGAGCCTCCGAGTGCTCTTCAAGGGAAGTCCCATGTAGAGAGCATTACAGTAGTCCAGCCAGGAGGTAACAAGTGCATGAGTGACTGTGCGCAAGGCGTCCCGGTCCAGAAAGGGCTGCAACTGGCGAATCAGGCTAACCTGATAGAAAGCCCTCCTGGCCACGGCCGGCATATGCTCTTCTAAAGACAGCAGTGCATCCAGGAGGATGCCCAGATTGCGAGCCCTCTCTTTGGGGGGTAGAGATTCACCCCCTATAGACAGCAATGGCATCAGCTGACTATACCGGGACGCGGGTAGCCACAGCCACTCGGTCTTGGAAGGGTTGAGCCTGAGCCTATTTCTCCCCATCCAGACCCGTATGGCCTCCAGGCAGTGGGACATCATGTCAAGGGCATCATTGGGGTGGCCTGGGGTGGAGATGTACAGCTGAGTGTCATCAGTGTACTGATGTACCCTCACCCCCAAACCACAGATGATCTCACCCAGCGGCTTCACATAAATGTTGAACAGAAGGGGCGAGAGGACCGACCCTTGCAGCACCCCCCAAGTGAGGCACCTCGAGGTCGACTTCTGCCCCCCTGCCAACACAAACTGTGAGCGGTCAGAGAGGAAGGAGGAGAACCACCATAACACGGTGCCTCCTATTCCTAACCCCCTCAACCACTGCAGCATGATACCATGGTCGATGGTATCAAAAGCCGCTGAGAGATCTAATAGGACCAGAACAGAGGAACAACCTCTGTCCCGAGCCTTCCAGAGATCATCCACCAATGCGACCAATGCTGTTTCCATGCTGTAGCCCTATCTGAAGCCCGACTGGTAAGGGTCCAGATAGACAGCTTCATCCAGGTACTGGGGGAGCTGTCGTGCCACCACACTCTCAACAACCTTTGCCACAAAGCGAAGGTTGGAGACTGGATGGTAATTTGCTAATACAGCCGGGTCCAGGGAAGGAGGGGCCTCACCACCACCTTCTTCAAGGCAGCAGGAAAGGTCCCCTCACTCAGAGAAGCATTTATAATCCCCTGGAGCCAGCCTCGTGTAACCTACCAACCAAGAGGGACACGGGTCCAATAAACATGTGGCAGCACTAAGCCTATACAGAATCCTGTCCACGTCCTCAGGAGCCACAGGGTCAAATGCTTCCCAGATAATGTTCTCACGACCTACCCCCATCTCCCCCCCTGGACTCACTCAGTCGGAGTCCAATCCTTCCCGAATCCGAGCGACTTTATCATGCAGGAACTGCACAAACTCCTCAGCTCGACCCTGCAAGGGGTCTTCCCACACTCCCCCTGAAGAAGGGAATGGGTCACCCTAAACAGAGCAGCTGAGCGGTTCTCTGCAGATGCGATAAGAGCAGAAAAATAGTTAAATTTTGCTGCTTTTATCGTCACTAGGTAGGTCTTGGTATAAGACCTCACCAGGGTTCGGTCCGATTCAGATTGACTAGTCCTCCAGACACTCTCTAGGCGCCTTTTCTGACATTTCATCTCTCTCAGCTCCTCGGAGAACCAAGGAGCCAATTGAGATCGACATCGGGTCAGTGGCTGCAAAGGCACGACATGGTCTAAAGCCCCGGTGGCCGCCCTATCCCAGGCAGCCACCAGGTCTTCAGTTGAGTCGTGTGCCAGAGTCTCAGGAAATGGCCCAAGCTCCGTCAGGAACCTATAAGGGTCCATCAGGCACCTGGGACAGAACCACCTGGTCGGTTACGTCTCCCTGTGGTGAGGGGAAGCGGCTCGAAAGTCTAAATGAAGGAGGGAATGATCTGTCCATGAGAAGGGCTTAATATCTAAATCCCCTATTCCTAGATCATTCAACCACTGACCAGAGACAAAAATCAAGTCCAGAGTGTGTCCTCCTGTGTGAGTGGGGCCTTGAACTAACTGGGTCAGGTCCATGGAAGTCATGAACTCCCTAGCTGCCTCCGACGTCTCACCGACGGATGGCAGGTTGAAATCCCCTATGACAATGAGTCTGGGGGTATCCACCGCCACCCCGGCAATTTATTTATTTATTTATTATTTATTTATTAAATTTATATCCCGCCCTTCTCCCCGAAGGGACTCAGAGCGGTGAACAGCCGAGAATTAAAATAACATACAATATAAAAGTTAAAATAATTAAAAATAAATTAAATTAAACGGCCGCCCCAATTTAAAACCCCTAGCAATACAATTAAAAAACTAACCCATAAAACCTATTCAGGCCAGGCTGGCTTGCTGAAATAAAAATGTCTTCAGGGCCTTACGGAAAGTGCGGAGATCCGGAATCAGCCGTATTCCGGGAGGTAGCTCGTTCCAGAGGGCGGGCGCTCCCAGAGAGAAGGCTCTCCCCCTGGGAGCTGCCAGCCGACATTGCTTGACTGACGGCACCCTGAGGAGGCCCTCTCTGTGAGAGCGTATTGGCCGGTGGGAGGTTATCGGTAGCAGCAGGCGGTCTCGTAAATACCCTGGCCCTAAGCCATGGAGCGCTTTAAAGATGAGAACCAACACCTTGAAGCGCACCCGGAAGATCACCGGGAGCCAGTGCAGCTCGCACAGGAGAAGTGTTATATGGGAGCGCCATGTCGCTCCCGTGATCACCCACGCGGCCACATTCTGGACCAGTTGGAGCCTCCGGGTGCTCCTCAAGGGGAGCCCCATGTAGAGAGCATTAGCGTAGTCCAGGCGAGAAGTGACGAGCGCATGAGTGACTGTGCATAAGGAATCCTGACTCAGAAAGGGGCACAACTGGCATATCAGGCGAACCTGATAAAAAGCCCCCCTGGCCACAGTCGTCATATGCTCTTCTAAAGACAGCCGTGTGTCCAGGAGGACACCCAAGTTGTGAGGCCCCTCTGTGGGGGTCAATGACTCGCCCCCAATAGCCAGCGATGGCGCCAGCTGGCTATATTGGGATGCCGGCATCCACAACCACTCGGTCTTGGAAGGGTTGACTCGAAGCCTGTTCCTCCCCATCCAGACCCGCACGGCCTCCAGACACTGGGACATCACTTCAAGGGCATCGTTGGGGTGGTTTGGGGTGGAGATATACAGCTGAGTGTCATCAGCGTACAGATGGCATCGCACCCCAAATCCACGGATGATCTCACCCAGCGGCTTCACATAAATGTTGAATAGGAGTGGTGAGAGGACTGACCCTTGTGGCACCCCACAAACAAGGTGCCTCCAGGTCAACGTCGAGCAGATCGGGTAGGGCTGCCGCCACATGGCAGGGAGCCAGGTACGTAGTCAGCAAGCCCATCTGCACCACACGACCCTACTTCACAAAGAGGGACTCACATCCAGCTATCTGAGGAACAGTGGCCTCCCTCGGGCAAAGACTTTCCCCTGGGCCCTCGGCTGATAAAATGCACGGAAACTCGGTGGACACATTTCTACAAGAAGGACCCCCCCTCCTGGCCCAACCAGGTCTCCGTAATCCCTGCCAGGTCCGCACCCCCCTCCAATAAAAGGTCACAAATGAGGGGGGCTTTATTAACCACCGACCTGGCATTACACAACATCAGCCGAGGACCCAGGGCCTGAGATTCTGTGCAACCCTGGAAACAAGACATGCATTGGGGGCCGGAGTACGCAATCGCTTGCAGACAGCGCATGCGTACCCCCCGAACATGATATGGCCCCCTGCGTCTGCCATACCTGCCCTTCCCACTCACCATTTCAATTGAGCTGCCCTTCATCTCACCCCCCGGCACCCCATCCCCATCCCCTCCGCTGCGCCCATCCAACCCACCACCCCTTCAGTGGCTATATGCCCCCCCAGGTCCACCTCTACAACCCCCTCCCCCCTCCCGGGTCCCCTTAAAATTTTCGTTAAAAATTTTGTTAAAAAAACCTCTCAATCTATGTCCCTTATTCAATAGTTGAATTCAATAGTTGAATTCACTATTGATTTACTCTGGACTGAAATATTTATGCAACATTATAGGCATTAAATTAATGTGGAAAGCTTAAAAGTAAAACCATCCCATACTGTTGTCCTATCCTTCAGACCTACAAGATAGGTAAAAAGCCAGCAACACTTAATCACTTCACCCAGAGAGAGAAGGACATCAACCCCAAATTGTCCAAGCTTTGGGCAATGTTTTGATTTATTTATTTTTTCTATCTTCATGTAAGAAAGAGATTGACAATCTCAATGTTTGGGGAATAGAAAAGAAAGGAGATTGTATTTAAGTTTCTTTTAAGTGATATATGATGGGTATTCTTTACATCAACAGATGTTGTGTGCATATAGAATTCTACTAGTGTCAACAAACTCCCATCCAATTAGATACTTACACTTTTGTTAAAGGCAGATCCTGCATGTCTGATGTCAGAAAGATGACCAAGAATCATATTTCACTTTCCTAAGTATGGAATTTGAAACAATTAAGTGTCACAGGTGGTCTCAATGCCATGCATGGCTATAAAATTAAATTTAAATGTAGAGACATGATGCTTGGGTCATCCTGTAATTGCTGCTTTCCAAATAATCCCACAAATGCATGTTATATATTTGATGCTTTAGCCCACCAATTCTGCTCATGGTGCAGGTTTGGTGGTAAGTGAGAAACTAACTCTTGGAAAGGTACTAGTAGCAAGCGGAAAAGGAAACCTGATAAAAAAATAATAATTTGCCATACTTCTATCTTCTACTTGTTTTAATATAACAAAAAATACAAATGCTACTTTTTTAGGTTTTCATTCTAGGACTTGAGGCAGTAAAAAATAAATTTACAACAATTGCACATATAATTTAACTTTCAAAATATGTTCAGATTGTAAATGCAGAGTCATCACCAAAAGGAGACTTTAGAGCAAAGACTTTTCAAACAACAGCTATTCCTCCTATTCAGAAATACTAGCCTCCCGTATTAAATAATTGTATGGCACACAGTTGCATAGGACATACTGTGTTCATTGTGTGAACTGGCAGAACTTACTACCATGTTTCCCTGAAAATAAGACCCTGAATATTTTTTTCAACCCTGAAATAAGCGCTTAGTCTTATTGCCATGCGCTCAAAAGCCCGATTGGGCTTATTATCAGGGGATGTCTTATTTTGGGGGAAACAGGGTAATCAGTGATATTCTCATGCCAGATTTGTAAAAAGAGAATTAACCATTTATTTCATATCAATGTCAACATTCTAATAGAGTTCCTCTGACATTAATTCTATTGGTTATTGATGGAAAGCTTTCAAGAAAGCATATTCAGAGTTGTAAACTTTTTATTATTGAATTTAGGAATGTTATATTATTTCAAAAAATTGGTTCCCCAGCCCTTTGGCAAATATCCAAGTATATCCCAAGGTTTGCTCATTTTTGCTCAACAAATGCCCATAATAAATAGTAAATGGTTCTTTTATCTATATGCTGTCTGTGCAGTGAAGTCAGATCAAAGGAAAAGCAGCTTATTTTCATCTACTTGGGAATTGCACACAGTCGTTTTTAGCAACACAGTATGCTATGTTGCTAAAAATATGTCATTATATACGCAAATGTTTTATCCATAAAAATCAAAAGAGGCTCAGGAAATGGAAGACTTGGGAAACTGACTGACGTACTTTCATTCATTCTCCCAGTTTCAAAACCCCTTGAGACCTATATTGTTCCTGATATCCTTTTATTAGCAAGTTAAATAAATAAGCCTGAGACACAAAATAGGAAATAACATTCTCAGATTCCTACATAATGTTATAAGATACAGAGGTGTCTGCAACAACTGCAGTAGTATGCAAATGATGATATGTGCATAGCATCATCATCATCACATAAATGCTGCTCTTGCATACAAGCATAGAAATTGCTGATGCATTTATGTCTTGGTACTGTCTCACACATTTTGTCATTTATCCTCCTCTCCTTCCTCCATTCAGAGACTCCCATGTTTGTATGGAAATAACAACTCATGATACTGTTTTATTTGAGATGATCAGTGGTTAAATCCAGTGGTGGGATTCAGTTAGGGCTGGTTCAGGCGAACCGGTTGTTAAATTGCTAGCTGGCCCCTCCCCTTCCCGCCTCTTCCAGGAGTCCGCACATGCCCCCTTTTGGCCCCCAGGAGGCTGCAGGAAGGCCTACTAGCCCAAAATGGGGCATGGGGAGGTGTGATGTGCCACCCCATGGCCCATTTTTGCTCCCAGGAGGCTGCAGGGAGGTCTAGGCCCAAAACAGGGTGCAGGGAGGGTGATACCCCCCGCAACCCATTTTTGCTCCCAGGGGGGTGCAGGAAGCCGAGTGCTGCCTGTCATCTCTCTGGCCATGCCCACCATGGCCATACCAACCCAGCCGGTCATTAGGGCAGAGAACCATTTGTTAAATTATTTGCATCCTACCACTGGTTAAATCCATTCCTGCCCTGCATAAATGCACCCTCTGTAAGGAATTGACAGAAGAAATATGCAAACATTCATAGATCTTGAATGTTGGAAGTCAAATAATCCAAAGGCCCTATTTAAGTCCAGATTTGCACTGAAAGACAAAAACACACATTCTCCTATATGACTGTCCATTAGGAGTTTTTTCCCTCAATGCTACCGGTAGTTAAAATGCACTGCCAGATATCTCTGAGGTGAATACAGAGGTCTGCAGGAGGACACCTAAGTATATTCAGAGTGAAGAGCAGACTTGTAAAGACTTTTTACTAGACATGTTTACACCCCCTTTCAAGAGCTTGATACTCAACACATGAAAGCCTGCTAAAGCAACAGAGATAAGGAAATACTTGGGGCTACTGAGGGCTACGTTGGGAGGCTTATATACACGGTCTTCTCCCAACACATTTGTATGGGCATGGATAAACTGAATATCTACAGAGACTGTTCTCTCTCTCAAACTAATTTGGCCGCTGCAGAATGACAGGCAGATGATAGATGGACAGAAGTATGGGCCCAATTTTCTTTTTCCCTGCTGACTGTGTTTGTGATTACTAGGACAAATAAGGACTTTTCTGACTTCCCATTCTTTTTAGGAGTGAGTGGGAAAACTGGGCATTTTTTGTTCTAGTTGTAGATTCCATAATTAAAGAACAGTTGCAAAGAAGAACAGGATACTTGTAATGGTAGGAGTTCTAAGGACCAAATGTTAGGAAGGCCAGGTGAAAGATATTTTTCTACAGATAGTCCTCAACATACAACAGTTCATTTAATGACTGTTACAGCGGCAGAGAAAAAAGGGATTTGTGACCATTTTTCGCACTTACGACTGTTGCAGCATCCCCGTGGTCACATGTGATCAAAATTCAGATGTTTGGCAACTAATTCATATTTATGACGGTCACAGTGGCACAGGGTTGTGTGAGCTGCTTTTGCAATCTTCTAACAAGCAAAATCAATGGGAAAGCCAAATTTGCTTAGCAACCTTGTTACTAACTTAACAACTGCAGGGACTTACTGAACAACAATGGCAAGAAAGGTCATAAAATGGGGCAAAACTCATTTAACAATTGTCTCACTTAGCAACAGAAATTTTGGGCTCAATTGTGGTCATACCTTGAGGACTACCTATGTACTGTGTTTACCGTGGAGAAAGGAAACATATTGACTTCAGCTGGCCAAAGGATAATTATGTTCACTATGAATCAGACTTACTCTGAGTGATTCTATAATAAACTGAGTGAATTTTTTTCTATTCTCAAGCCTGCATTTGTTCTTTGACCAGCATTGATTAGAGCCAGGGCAAAAACTAAACATGATTTGATGCATTTATATATTTACTAAAACTAAATATATAAATGCACTGAAAGACCAGTTTAGGGATAGATTCTCATGGAGTAAAACCAACTATGAGGTCACTAAGAGTTCATCACAATATTAGGGCACATAATCAAATCAATCAAAATATACTCATATATTTATCTTCTACAAACTGTCTTTCATTAAACATTACAACTTGGAAATCATTTTGGAAGATGATTTCGGGAATCAGATATCACTCTGGGGCATCAGATTGTACATGTTACTATAGGAAGAAAAATCCGATCCAGTTCCAAGCCGAGAGAAAGGCGCTTGAAATAAAATGGAGGCTGACTGATGAGCAGAACCAACAACAGCATGTAGTTCTGAGACAGCTGACAAATTAGCTGGATGAGTGCAAGGGTTTTTATACAGTTTGCAATATTTTGTAAATTTGAGGTTTGCTTTGTGTGCTTTTATTATTTGATTGGTAGATTAATCCTATTATGTCCTAAAGGTCATGTCCTGTCATTCTTAATCCCATCATTTGGAGCTGAAGATGTTTTGTTTATGAATAGACTGGCCCAGATTTCTTAATGGGCACAAAATCTCCATCTCTAAAGACTTCAGGCATCTGCTGGAGGCTGTTGGGGGCTGCTTTCTGCCTTTGTTAAGAACTTTCTCCATTTCTCCTTTAGGGAAATATAATATTCTGTCTCTTTTAATATTCCACAAAATATTTCTTTCTTCTAGGAGGAGGAGGGCTTCCCATATTAGTTTCAGACAGCAGAACAGGAATCAGTGGGTGGGTAAATGTGTCGGTGACAGGGAGACGTTGAGGAAAAGTCTGTATCTCATCTGTACCCTCATCCCCCTTTGAATATCCCATGTGCAGTTTTGGTTACTAATTTGTTCATTTAAAGCATTTCTGTGTACGCCCATCTAAAACCATGTGACTCTGGATAGCATACAAATGAAGAAAGGAAAATCAAACTGACAATACAAAACAAGCATAGCATTAAAACCCAATGAAGAGAAAATGGAAATACAGGTGGTCCTCACTTAATGAATACTCAGCATGCACAAAACATTAGTTGTTTATTTATTAAATTTTTATCCCATATTTATAAGTCACTTAGGATGGCAAAGATATCTAATACTCCTTTTTCATCCCATTTTTCCACAACAATCCTGTGAATTAGGTTGCTCTGAGAGAGATGGCCCCAAAGTTACCCACCAACTTTCTTGCCTAAGGCAAGACTAGAACTCACAGTCTCCTGGTTACTAGGCCAACACCTTAATCATTACACCAAACCGGCCAAAATAAAATTATCCTAATAATAAAATTTAATAATAAAAATAAACGTATCCTTGGAATAAAATTTTGTAATAGGAACATGCAGCCACACCAGATAAATGGAATAATATCATTTATCCAAATATAATCAGAAATGCCATGAATAATACATAAATATGAGATAAAATATTAACATATGCAAAGTGACACACAAATGATATTAAAAAAATATCTTAAATGTTTGCTGTATGCGGTATTTGTTGATTTGTATCTCTTCCACGTTTCCTTTTTTAAAAATTGGAAGTATAAAGAAATGTATAAGTGTCATATGGCAAATGTAAAGTTTGACAATCGTTTTCAAATATTAAAATCAGAATTATGATCAGGTTGTGCAGCTTCATTAAATACAGTCACAAATATATCATTTTCTCCTCCTCCTCTCTCCTCTTCCTCCTCCTCCTCCTCATTGGAATGGAATTTACTAATGATATATAAAACCATGGTAAAATCTAGGTCATATTTTCCAAAATGCTACTGGGTGAAAAATAAACCCATAAGATAAGAGGAAAAAGAAAACAGAGATAAAAAGCTAAATCCAATATTATAGTTTTATTTAGTTAGTTTTCTGTCACTGCGTGTGTGAAGCCCAGTGTTGAAACCATATCTTTAGACTTTTACAATTTTAACGTGCTGTCATCAATCCAGCTGAAAAACAGCCTCAGACTCAGCCTATGCACCAAGAGTGACTTTATGGCGCTTAGAATGTATTAACAAAGTGCTCATTATGTGTGCCATTGAGAGTAGTCTCTCTGCACAAACAATTCACCACTATTCCAAGTTGTCAGAACAGCCTTGCAATTCCCTCCCCTCAAATCTAGATAACATAATTCAAACAATTTTGTATATGCAGACAATTGATGACGTTATGTACAGATGTGAGACTCTGGGTGGTACAGCGTTGCTTGGGGAGAGAAGGGGGAGAATCATAGTACTGTCCTGTGAAGATAGATTCAAAAGTTGAGTCTCACAGAGTTTCAGTCACACATCCTTTCATACGGAGGAATGCAGAGCGATAGATATTTTTTTATTCAGGCTTTTTTATGGCTCTCCATGAAATTTATTGCAGCACTAAACAAATAAAAAAATTTAAAAGCTACATTGTAAAACTGCTGAAAGTCAACTGAACGGACCATATAATTTTGAGATGGCAATGCAGTTAAAATGTACGAGAACATGTATTGGAATACAAGGTAAATTCTAATGTATCCTTTGATTTCATGATACATTTTATATTTATATAACAAGTACAGAACAGAACAGAATAACAGAGTTGGAAGGGACCTGAGAGGTCTTCTAGCCCAACCCCCTGCTAAGGCAGGAAACCAGTAGTGGGTTGCTACCGGTTCGCCCCGGATCAGGGACCGACCACTGCAGGGAACCCTATACCATTTCAGACAAACAGTTATCTGGATTGGACAAATGGTTGTCTGATCACTTCTTAAAAACTTCCAGTGTTGGAGCATCCACATATTAAAAAGTAATTACAGATGCAGTTTAACCTGAGGCAAGAACAATGGGACACAACAGACTTGTTTATAATCAATTGTCCGTTGCTTGGAGATGAAATGCCAAATTATCTGTGCTGTTTCTAGATACTAATTCCACAGCATGCATAAAACATTTCTGAAACGAGATCTATTGTGGATGGGCCACTCATGTGAAATGTAAGCAAAGTTTTCATTAGGATGCTGTTTGTCTCTCAGTCTACCTAATGGGGAGAAGAAATACACTTATGGAGCCTCCATTGTCCTTCATGTTGAAAGAGGGCATTAAAAAAACTTCTTGCAATAGTTTGTGATTTGGGGGGCAGGGTTGCTGTGAAAGGATTGCCAGTAAGAGCAATCTGCATTGTAGAAGTTAGGCATGAACTACCTGAGCCCTCAATTTTCCAGCAAACCTATAGTTAATCTACTTGTTTGGGGGGCCATATTCTAATGCCTCTTTGAAATGTTGTCAAATATATTGCTGTCAACCTCCGCTCTTTCATTGCTTACTTGCTCAGCTGCCATGAAATGGGGGGCGGGGAGAAGTGAGCTGGAGGAGAAAGAAGAGGGAAAACTTTGCTGCAGCGTTTTCTTTGAAACTGATAACGTCTCAAGGTCAACGGTCATGGCATCGCAGGAGAATGACACTGCCAGACGTTTGCACCCACATGACCTCTGGGGAAATTGTGGATTGGATGATTTACGCTGGACAGTTGGGGGGGATGCTTTCTATATGGTATTTTTGCGCCTTTGCTTCAGACCTTGCTTTTCTTTGGTTGCATTCAGTTCTCACTCAGTAAAAGTACCTTTCTCTATGAAAATGGAGTCAGGGTTTTTCTTTCTTGAGTGTTGAAAGGAGGCATGCCTGACAATTGTATTGCTTCATCACCAGCAAGTCGATCACATATATCAGGGGTGTCAAACTCACAGCCCGCCGGGCGGATGCGTTACGTGCTGGCCCCGCCTGATTTAGCAAAGGGGGGGGGGAAGTCCCAATACATCATGTGATGATGCAAGTTGGACATATATAGTCAATTCACATTCTTCAGCAAATCAGAGGGGGTAGAAAAGAGGGACTTAATAAATGTGAATTTATTAAGGAAGAAAATATGTGTCTTCATCAGTAATGGAAAGAACCACCCTCATCCATTAAATAAGCAGCAAGAAAAAATCTAACTTTTCTATTTCAGCCTCCCTATTTCTGCTACTGGGCTAAAAAAGTCACAGCACTGACAACTTTGTGATGAGATAAGCCCAAACTGTTGCAGTTTGGCTCAAAACATTTAGGGGAGTTAACTTCTATATTTGTCAAGATGAGGTTTATAGCCAAAGGCTTGTTGCTTTTGCTTATTTTCATTTAATTCATCAACTATAATTACATTAACAGAATCTGTTGTAGATATCTGAAAAGACACCTAATCCAAACAAATGCAAAACTTACTTTCTTCGGTGGTCACTTTTGCGTTTTCAATTGGGAGTTTATTATGTTAGCTACCCAGTCATTTTATGAAAGACGTTATTGTGAACTAAATCCTGAATATAACTTATGACAGCTGTATACTTGAACCATCCCCTCTCTGACCAAAAGGCAAACTTTCCAAATGCATTTTTTTCCCTTGTCTTCATGCAAGCGTGACATGAATATTAAAGCTGGATCTTCCACTTCATAAAGAGAAGAATATGACATTGTGGACACAAGGTTTAGAATGGTTCCTAAGACTGCAGAGGACAACCAGAATGATATCATGAGATCTGCCCTGTCATTTGAGAAGCAGATGGCATTTTATGAAATCCTTCCTCATTCAAAAGCCTAGTGCTGTGACTGTCATTCCAGTGACCTGAATTACTCCTGAAGATCATGTCTTCCTAGTAGAAAAAAATGTTCTGCCCCTTTGGAATAGTATTCTAGGCCCCTTGCATATTGCAAAATATGGCCTCAAGCTGCAAGTCTTTCTTTTTATTGGAATGCATCTATACATACATTGTTATTGAAATATAATACAAAGACAAAACAAATTAAAAACTGTGTGATAAAATGTATGCAAAACCCCAAAGAAATAATTACAATGAAGGGAAGAGTTCTATAAAACAATCAATAAAATTTACTCCAAGCTATAGTTTGAAGGAAACTGCTGAAAGACCAGGTTCAGGACAAATAATCATGGAGAAAATTTATCTGTGTGATGGCTAAGAATTGACAACTATTTGATGGCACATAATCAATCAATCAATCAATCACCCATGTTACTCAGTGTACAAAGTGATTTTTCTATAAAATTAAAATCTGCATTTCTGGTTTATGTTTGAAAAATCTCACCCAATGGTTTGTCTGTAGGTATGCTGAATTTCCTACCATTTTAGTTGTCTAAACAAAGAAGTGTGGTAGCTCAGTGGATTAAAGATGCTGGAGATAGTCTCTACTCTGACAGTTCAAGTCCAAGTGCCATGTAGCAGTGTGAGCTCCTGTCATTTGCCTCAGTTTCTGCCCATCTAGCATCACTTTGACGAGAAACACAGTGGTATTTTGTGTATACTGTCAAGCCCCTGTTGGTGCTGCCCAGATGTGACACCCAACTGCAAGGCAACATTGGTGGTGAGACAAGGCCCCATATGATGCCACAGGATGCCACTCATCTTTCTGGTGTGGAGCTAGGTCGCTCCCTGTAGAGCACCCTGGATAGCCCATGAGCAGAAACAAAATGGACTAGCACTCTTAACAACCAAATGACTACTCTGTACTAGTCAGTCACAGTAACAGAGTTGGAAGGGAGCTTGGAGGTCATCTAGTCCAACCCCCTGATCATGCACATTGTAGTCTCCTTGCTAATTCTACCATCACCATATGCTAAATAAATAAATTCCTTTCAGAGATGCATAGGAAACAAAGATGGAAACTTTGGTGAATAATTAAATATAGCAAAGTGATGTAAAGAACAAATTATGGAAACTAGCTATTAAGTAAATTAATGTATCCCACTGTTAATGCCATTTTCTACTGTATTCATTTTAAATTGTTTCGCTTACCATTAAGTGCCAGAGCTTACAATATGTTTACCTATTACCTATTACAAAGTTCATCTTACAAAAAATGTCTAATCTCCAGGATTGCTTGTTCCTCTTTAGCAGATAGTTTACAAGCTTTTAGCTTTCAGGATACACTTCTATTTTTTGCTAAGAAATACCTGTCAAAACACTGGATTCCACAAAAGATGCAAGACCTATTTTATGGCATACACAGAAGCATATTTATGGAGCCATATTCTACAGCACATCATTTGATCTAGTTGTTAGGGTCCCAGACAAGAAATCGGAAGATTGTGAGCTCTAGTCCTACCTAAGGCATGAAAGCTAGCTGGGTGACTTTGAGCCCATAATGTTAGGTTTAGGTAAGAAGCCAGTCGATCGATTCCTATGACAACTGAATGGATCAACAATTGGTGGAGTTGAAAAAGGTGGACCCTACATTTATGGGAAAATGCAAGGAAGGTGTGGGGGAAGAAAAATGTGTACAGCACACAGTGCAGTGAATGTGGAGTACCATCAGCCTTCAGTCAAAATCAGTCTTCTGTAGCAAAATATATCTTACTACAATTGCCAGAATTCTCAGATCTTGGCTACACTGGTTGACAATTCTGGAGGTTAAAACTAGATCAGGAACCCATGTGATTTTACAATGTAAGGAAAGATCAATCTTTAATGGATGGGGATAATTAGAATTGCCAGTTTTTAAATCCATTGCCTTTAATACTGATCTTCTACATTGGGTTTACTCTTTCTATGACACAGTTTTTTTTTCCTTTAAATTCCATTCCTACAACCCAAATTGTTGAAGGAAGTTGATTATCATCAGATTATTTTCTACCAACACTATCAAGTAGCTAAGAAAGATCTAGGGACTGCCACAGTCAGGCTGCAAGAAAAGAGCAGACCAAATCCTATACAATAAAAAAATACATTGGTGAAACATCAGTAATACTACATTTTTGCCTTACTACCTAATCCTGGACATTGATTCACTTTTCATTTTAAAATAAACTAACTCAGTTCACATGCCTTGCAACTTCCAATAATTATTTACATTTCCAAATTATATTCTGCACTTCGAGGAATATGCACAAATAATTTTACATGGGAAACATGCACAAACATAAATACAGGAGCAATTCAGCTTGTAAACATTGCATATAGCAAACAATATACACAGAAAAATGCATATGCTACAGAGAAATTTAAAGGAGTGTTTTTCTTTTATTAAAAAGTTATGAGAAAATGGGATAGAACGAATAGAATGCTGAAAAAATTAGAACCCAAGGAATATTTGATTTCAAGTATCATCATCCCTCAAACTTTAACTCTACCCTTCAAATCATGGTGACAATAACTTATCTTACCACAACAGTCAAAAAACCAATGCCACAAATTCAATACACTGTTCTTCCAAGATGTTACCCAGCGTAACTATTCTGGAAAGAATAACAGGTCATCAGATCTAGTATGCATTTCATCTCATCATGGATGAGCCTTGAAATGTGATTCCTAAGTTGTTGGGACAATTATTTTATTTTGGGTTAGTGGGACTGCCATTCTGACAGCATCTGAAAAAACACAGAAATGATAGACTATCAAATAAATGCATGCTTATTTCAAAAAGTTAATTTGCACAATAAAATGCAAATATCCATTGATGTTATGATAAAATTAGATTGCTATTCAGTTAGCAATATAGGCCCTAGTTGAAGTCAACATCATTATGTAATTAAATAGCAACTTCCCTAGAAACTATATATAAGAAACTATTTGTAAATAAGGAGATTCTTGTAGATTCAAAAGAAAATTATTATTATCATTACTACTATAACTATTTTACATAGATATAATCTATATGAGACATGAAGTTTTCAAATGAACTCTTTCATGCTCTTGTCTTGTATAGGGTGACACATGACCGCAAGTTCACTGCAGTGAGTTTGATCAATATTTAAAATAGAAGGCTCAATTGGAGGTGTAAAAACAGAGAAATTTGTTTTGCTTTTCAATCTGCAATTTATAAAAATTATTGATCTATATCACTTTTAAAATTACAGGTACTCCTCGACTTACATTCATTTAGTAACCATTCAAAATTACAACAGCACTGAAAAAAGTGACTTATGATAATTTTTCACAGTTGGGCTCAATTATGGTCATAAGTTGAGGACTACATGTATTGATCTATATCACAATTATTGATCTATATCACAATTTAAAAATGCATCAATTAATTTTGGGTAATGAAGGAAAACCTCAGCCTAGCGAGACGAACACTAGAAGATGATGGTTTCTGAATTACTGTTGGTAATATATTAAAATTGTTTCTGATTTATACCAGATTCAGGGTAGTTATAACAATACAGGTAGTCCTCAATTTATGACAAAAACTGAGCCCAAAGTTTATGTTGCTAAGTGAGAAATTTGTTAAGTGAGTTTTGCCCCATTTTATTACTTTTCTTGCCACATTTGTTAAGTGAATTACTGCAGCTGTTAAATTCAAATAGTCACTAAGCGAACTGTTGTAAGTCAAGGACTACCTGTATATGGGATTCATAATGCTAGTTTTGACTAGAAAACCTTTAATGATTTGGCTGTTAAATGTTGGTTCAGATATCATCATGTAAACTGTTACATTACATTCATTATATTATTATAATGTCCTGAAACACTGTTTCCTCTGAGGTAACTTACATGTCGTCTTGTCCTGACAAGAAAAAATGTATAGAATAGCTTTCTCTTTAAATGGTAAGCCACCTTTTTTAAAAGAAGCTTATCAAAATTTAAACCTGTCTAATTTTTAAAAAAGAGTTGTAATGCCCCTATATTTAGATTGAGATATAATAGTGGGAAGTGACTTAAGTGTGGGTTGATGCAGCATTTTAAAAAAATCACAAACAAGCTCTAAACTTATTAAGATAGATCCAAACTGAGTCATTCTTACTGTAGAACCATTAAAGTAACTGGGATTTTAAAATATGCATTCTAAGCACAGTTTTGATCCTAATTATTAAAAGGGGAGGGTACTTGATGAATTTAAATAAACCTGTCATAAAAATAGAAAAATTTCACTAATTTGGCTGAGAACTACTTTCCATCACAAAATAGGGATGACTAAATCAGTGTATTTCTTGCTGGAACCCTTTCCTTTGCATTTGCTGCAAAGTCTATTCTGTACCTTTTCCACATTAATCTGAAGATTCACTTCCTACGAATGGCCCAGGTTGCAATGCGTTTTCTTTTAAATACACATTTCTGAGAGTGAAACTTTATGATTGCTAAAAGGACATTTGTTTTATTTTATCCTTCCCCTATCATTTTTTTCATAAATAACTCAGGATAATAAGCACACATAATACTTCCTCCTCCTTCTAGTTTCCTTACAACAACAACCTTGTGAGGTGCATTGGATTGAGAGTGACTGGTTTAAAGTCACCTAGCTGGTTTTAATGCTTAAGGTGGGATTAGAACTCACAGACTCCTGGTTTCTAGCCTGATGCCTTAACCACTCTACAGGGGTCTCCAGACTTGGCCTACTTTAAGACTTGTGGACTTCAATTTCCAGAATTCCTCAGCCAGCCATGTTGTTTGGAGACCCCTGCTGGCTGGGGAATTCTTGAAATTGAAGTCCACAGGTCTTAAAGTTGTCAAATTTGGAGGTCCCTGAACTAGACCAAAGTCCCAAGGCTATGGGATTGTATGGTGGAAAGGGTGGAAAAGAAAATAGTCTTCATCAGAAGAAGTCCATTGCTGAAGTTCTTCTGAGGCTGGTGAATTCATCTGTTGATATTGTCCCTTTTGAGCCTCCACCAATGCTAGATATGGAAGGTAGATAAAGATAGTCCTTACAAATTCCCATAACTTTCCCAAAATGTTTTAGAAATGTAAATGTATGTGGAGTTGACACTGGAAAAAGGGACACACACATACACATATTCCCCCACAACACAAAGTGTCCTTCTTTGATCCTGCCCAATATGACCCTGAAAGAAATCTGAAAATAGCCTCTTTTCACCTCACTTGCATAGAATTATGCTGTAAATGTACTTTATCTTAAAATATGTTTTCAAAAAAATGTTTTGGTACATTATTTTAGTTGAGTTATAACACTCAGAGAAGTGTTGCAGAAATATGTTAAAGATGAAAGATTATTATGTTCTGATCTGCACATTAAACCAGAAGGTGTGGATTATTCTGTTTATATATATACATTAGAAAATGCTGGATTCTCGAAGCTACATTGTATTGCTATTTTGGCATCCAGGCATTTTAGTTTAAAATTGTCATACCGAATCGGTTTAATCATTTTTTATCATGTTTTTCTTTAATAGATTCTATCATATCTTACATTTCACTCGCCAAATAATTCATTTTCAGTATAGTCAATATGTCTTACCTCAGAGGTCTGTTCAATTCTGTGGTCCTTACTGCAGAGAATAGGACTGTAGTCTAAATACAGTCGGTTGCAGGAACTGGGTATGTCTAGTTTAATGAAAAGAAGGACTAGGGGAAACATGATAGCAGTGTTCCAATATCTCGGGGGCTGCCACAAAGAAGAGGGAGTCAAGCTGTTCTCCAAAGCACCTGAGGGTAGAACAAGAAGCAATGGGTGGAAACTAATCAAGAAGAGAAGCAACTTAGAACTAAGGAGAAATTTCCTGACAGTTAGAACAATTAATCAGTGGTACAACTTGCCTGCAGAAATTGTGGGTGCTCCAACACTGGAAGTTTTTAAAAAGGTGTTGGATAACCATTTGTCTGAAGTGGTGTAGGGTTTCCTGCCTAAGCAGGGGGTTGAACTAGAAGACTTCCAAGGTCCCTTCCAACTCTGTTATTCTATTCTATTCTATTCTATTCTATTCTATTCTATTCTATTCTATTCTATTCTATTCTATTCTATTCTATTCTATTCTAAATACAAGTATTGTTGTAAAGGCCTTCCGACATTGCAACCACTCATGGCTTGCCTCCCATGAGACAAATAGCTAGAAATAACATTGGTTTAAGAAATTATTTTCCAGATTTCAAACTTTTTCTCCAGTTTGGTCATCCTAATGGCCAAATGTTATCTCCAGGTGTAGCCCTCAACTGGTAGATTCTCTTGCTTCTTTTCCCCTCCCATCCATGCCATGAAACAAAGCCCAGTTGCTTTCTTTAATATATTTGAAGGATTGGTTGGGAAGGAAAAAAGGACAATTTGTTTACAGTTCTTATCATTTAGGCCAGAAGGCCAAGTTAAAACACCAGCAATAAAAAGATGGCCCAGAAATTCACAGCTCTTCTGCTGGGCCTGTTAAAAACAACAACAAAATCATCAGAATATTATCGTTCCTTTGCTGAGCCTGTTAAAAAAATAAACAAAGAAACAGTTTCACAATTTAAGCAATAAACCAGTTATGAAAAGCAACAACATAGCTTTTTAGGTCTTCTTAATTGCTATTGAAGCAAAAATTGGGCAGAATCTTGTCAGCTTTCACTCAGTTGGAAGAAAAAAAAAACGATCAGCACTTCACTCTTTCTTTGATGAGCCATGGATAACACTTCACTATCTGACTGAAGAGAGCCATTTTGGTCTAGTGGTTAAGGCACTAGGCTAAAAACCAGGAAAATGTGAGTTCAAGTCCTGCCTTAGCCAGGAAAGCTAGCTGGGTGATTTAGAGCCAGTCATCTCTCTCAGCCCAGCTCACTTCAGAGGGTGGTTGTTGTGGAGAAATGTGGAGGAGGAGGAAGGAGTATTAGGCATGTTTATTGCCTTGAGTTGTTTATCAAAAAAAATAATACATACACCTCAGAGGTGGGTTCTACTTACCTTTACTACCGGTTCGCAACTGGATCGCTCTCTCTCTCTCTCTCTCTCTCTCTCTCTCTCTCTCTCCCTCCCTCCCTCCCTCCCTCCCTCCCTCCCCCCCTTCACTCGCACACGCGCCTTGCTTCTGCGCATCCACAAATTGCTTCTGATGACATCAGGTTCAGTGTGCGGAGCCTCCTGCCGGTTTTACTACCAGTTCTATAGAACCGGTCCGAACCGGGGGCAACCCACCACTGCCTCCAAAGCCCCTGAAAGCACAACAAGAAGCAATGGATGGAAACCAATCAAGGAGAGAACCAGCCTAGAACTAAGGAGAATTTCCTGACAGTTATAACCATTAATTGGTGGAATGACTTGCCACCAGAAGTTGTGGGTGCTCCAGCACTGGAGGCTTTCTAAAGAGATTGGACAATCGTCTGTCTGAAATGATAAGGTTTACTGCTTGAGAAGGGGATTGGGCTAGAAGACTTTCAAGATCCCTTCCAATTTTGTTAAAAAAAAAAACACCAGTCTCTCGCTTTTCATGACAGCCAGTCCAGGAGTCCAGTACTGGAGTGGGTATGATCATCAGAGTACATATTAGCCAATCAGAAAGAAGACATTTGTGTAAAATGAAATGACGTGTTGCAAATGGTAGTTAAAACAGCTTAGTTTGTACCAGCCAAGGAGGGAAAGCACTACTTTTGCTGCAGAGCAAGGAAACTTAGATGAAGTTCATTTCCAACAGGCTAGGAGTGGGATAAAGACAATGTACTGCAATCTGTTAAGTTTAGGGGAAAAAAACCCTTTAATTTCATTAAGTTGAGTGTAAATTTTTACTTGAGGATATTCATGAAATAGATGAATATAATTTTGTTTTCTTTATTTTAAGCTAATTATTGTGACTTTAATTAACACTGAATAGTAATCTGTTAATATTTGGAAAAAGAAAGTCCTGTAAAAATATTCTATCTATAATTTCCCTCCAGTTTATAAATTTCCACTGGTTTCATTAGGAGATATGGGCAAAACAATAAGAAACACAAAAGCTTGTCAGATAGCAGGATACCATCTATGGGTCTTTACTTATATTTTATCTTCCATTATGAATTGGCCTTATGTTGGAAAGCAAGTTTGGAACCAAAACAAGATTCCCCCCACCCCTCAAATCCTACAGATTCTGCTATGAGCCTTGGTGCTGCAGCAGACTAAAGCACTGTTAAGTAACACCAGCTCCCTGCAATTACTGCAAGTTCAAATCTCACCAGGCTCAAGGTTGACTCAGCCTTCCATTCTTTCGAGCTAGGTAAAATGAGGACCCGGTTTGTGGGGGCAATAAGCTGACTTTGTATAAAAAAAGAACACTGCTTTGGGGGGGGGGCGAAAGCCCTACTAAGCAGGTATATACAAAAGTATGAAGGCTATTGCTTAACGCATTGTAAGCTGCCCTGAGTCTCCGGAAAAGGGCGGCATATAAATCGAACCAATAAAATAAATAAATAAATAAATAAATAAATAAATAAATGATCAGGAGAAATGGCAAAGTCAGAATTCCTAGGAATTTTTCCCTCACTGGAATATAGGAATTTCTAGCAGGAAAGGAAATTGTATTGAACAAATAGTCACAGTAGCAAAGTTTTGATAGAAGTCTTATTCTGTGTTAAAATTGTATTTGCAATTTTTCTTCCCTATCTTATATGGGCCCCCAAACAAAGTATTATACAGGCTACCCCTTCATCTAAAGCATCCAACAAGGAAAGTCCATTCAAATGGAAAATCTGTCAGATTGTTATCTATATCTGCATTTCATTTTTATTTAGAAGGGAAGGCGGGATATAAGGTTTCCATCTCTGGCTTTAAAATAATAAGTTTAAATGAAATCCAGACAAACTGGAAACTAGACAACTCTTTCTTCTTTTAATTTCTCAGCAAAATGCAGCACATTTTTTAAAAAAAGTCCAAGGCTCCTGCTGGCCCAATATTTCATTAAATTAATTATATATCTGAATCTCTTCTTCCTTTTGTCCCTCCACTAAGTTTGGAAAAGGATTGGGACATGCAGCTTTGTAAACAAACTCTGAGACCTCCGGCCACTGGTCTGGCTATTTCAAGACCAACCTCAAGACCTCTGACGAAATGCAGCTCCTGCCAACCTTGGACAGCAAAGGTGACTATAATAAGCAAGCACTGAAGTGGAACGTGTCACTGGAAGACAAAAATCACAAAACTGCATCTCATTTACTTTGGCCATGTCATGCAGGGGAATTTACTGGAAAAAGCAATTATGTTGGAAAGAGTTAATGGTAAAAGGAAAGCAGGCCGTCATATAACATGGCGACTGGATACCATCAAAGCTGACACTAGCCAGAGCAAATAAAAATTCAAAGAAGTAGTGCAAGACCAGAAGATGAGAAGAAATCTGGTCCATAGAATTGCCAAAAGTTGGACATCAACATCATCATCATTGCTTTGTTTTCAATCTTTGTATATTTGCACCCTTTTGGGGGTGCAATGGATCCGCGGTTAAAGGTGCTGAGTTTGTCAGCTGAAAAGCTAACAGCCCAGGTTTCAGTCCTGAGTACTGCTCAACGAGTTGAGTTCCCATTACTTGCTCCAGCTTCTCTTCACCTAGCAATTTGAAAGCATGCATATGCAAGTAGATAAATAGATACCATTTTGGTAGGAAGGTAACAGCATTTGTGGTGCCTCGGTGTATAGTTATGACCTTAGTAGCATCTTCAGACAACATTGGCTCTCTCAGCTAAGAAATGGAGATAAGCACTATCCCTATGACCAAATGCATAAATTTGCATAATTTATCTCCCAATTTTCTCTTATGGAATTCCATCTTCTTGTTTTTCTTCTCATTATGTCTAAGACCCTGATTCTCACAATTTCTATTACCTCTTGCTCTCTCTAGCAGCTCAAGCAATGTCACCTAAGAGGCACTTTTGAATAACCACTTCTGCCCAGTCTCTTTCTGATAACTACACAGCCAATCACTACCAAAAAGCATTTAAGTACTACAAAGCAGTTTAATATATTATATAAATTATGAAAAATTATAAAAAATATATGTCTAATTGAATGTCATTAAAAGTAATATAAAAGTAATAACTATCATTTTTGTTTTTGTCTTGTTAATGTTAAGGCCCGCTACTTCCCCATATTTTTCTATTTCCCATAATAATATTGGTCCTGTTTCCCAAAAAAAACCCCCAAATCATCTGCAAATGCCATTAATTTATATTCTTCCGTTCTAATTTTGGTTCCCTTAATCTCTGGGTTTGCTCTAATTTTCATCAATAGCGATTCTAAAGTCAAGATAAAAAGCAAAGGTGACAGTGGATATCCCTGGCAGACTCCTTTCTTCATTCTGAATGTTTTTGTAATTTCTCTGTTTATTATTATGTTTGCTTTTTGAGACGAATAAATTGCTTCAATCTTTTGTTCAAATTTGTCACCGAATTTCATTTCTCTAATTTGACTAATCATATATTTCCAATTTCCAGTTTTCAGCTGTATGCAGCATTCTGTTCATGTTCAGGAAAATATAAACTGAACTCCAATTATAACCTTATTAGTGAGACTAATAAGACAGAATGCCTGCATACATTACGGCATCTACCTTCTTATAATCTATAAATTATAACCATTCAGCTAAATAGCAATAAGAGCCAATATTAAACAAAACATAGTGTGAAAAGTAGAATACAGGCAGACTTTGACTTATGACCACAATTGGGACCAGAACTTCCATCACTAAGCAATGTTGTCATTATGTGAGACATGCCCAATTTTATGACCTTCTTTGCTGAAGTTGTTAAGCAAATCACTGTGGCTGTTAAGTGAATTACACAGTTGTTAAGCAAATCCCCTTCACTTTGATCCTCCGAAGCCAGCTGGAAAGGTTGCAAATGGTGAATCAGGTGACCGTGGGACTGTGCAACTATGATAAATACATGCTGGTTGCCAAACCTCCAAATCTCAATGGTCATAAGTGTGAGAACCCATCATAAGTCATTTTTTAAAACTAACTTTGAATAGTCACTAAACAAATGGTCATAAATTAAGGACTACC
Source organism: Pituophis catenifer annectens (assembly GCF_029215685.1). Classification (NCBI taxonomy): domain Eukaryota; kingdom Metazoa; phylum Chordata; class Lepidosauria; order Squamata; family Colubridae; genus Pituophis; species Pituophis catenifer. Next base: position 123,837,191 of record NW_027256883.1, on the reverse strand, counting down.
TGCATAATCCCATAGTGGTGGGATTCAGCCAGTTCACACCACTTTGGGAGAACTGGTTGTTAACATTCTGAACAGTTTGGCAAACTGGTTGTTGGAAGAAATCATTAGGGCAGAGAACCGGTTGTTAAATTACTTGAATCCCACCACAGTGCATAACTATATTAAATATTATAGAACAGGAGTGATGTTAATATTGTCCCTCTATGCATATTTATCAGGAAAACACAACCATTCAACAGAATCTCTCACTGAAGGGAACAAGAGATTAGAGATGAAGCACTAATTCATGTTTTTACTTATTGTTTAATTACTTCCTGAATAAAAAAAGAAAATCATAGTTTTTATATATTAACCTGGAATCACACACACACACTCTTACATATGCGCAGACACATAGATAAAGATATACTTACCGTATATATATTAATCTAGAATAATGAAATAATTAGAGTAATAGATTGGGTTTGAACTCCTGGGACTCTTAAAGCTTCCCTCTTTAAGGCTTCACTTTTAAGACCTCCATATCCAATAACTACGAAGGCTTCCCTGAATTAACGAAGGACAAGCTGTCCTGAATTATTATTATTTTTTTAAAGAATAGAAATTACAATTATTAAAAAGGTGCATTATGTGTATAACGATATTATACTCTTTATGACTTCAGACAAAATAAAAAGTCGTTCCAGGCTATGAACTGAGTTTGATTACAGGATCAGACTTTCTAACAAAGGAAAAGAAATAATGTTTATATTACTGAGTATTCTGATAGGTAAAGATTTTATCTAGCAGTATTGATTACTTATCCTAAACTGAAAGTTCCATTAATTCTAAATGGATGGGGGTTCTTCCTTACAGCTGTTCTCCAGGAAATGTTCAAGTAGCACAAAGTGTCTAGTGCTTGCTAAATCCCCTTTATCAGTCTTGAGCAAGTGTCGAATTTAATACTTTGAAAGTCATCATGAAAGCTTTTGCAAGGTCACAATGACTTACTGTATTTAGGCTAGGTGTTTCTCATACTGGTTGTGATATTTCTAACATTTGGACTTCCCAAACAACTGCTTCTTGCATTATTTTTCTGCTATACAAACATGGGCTACAAGTCTTCGTGTTTTAAGTAGAAATGGAAAAACCTGGAAACTTTATCTATGGCGGGGCACATTTCAGGATCTTATGGAGGGTTTTTCTTTGGTGCCCAAATCTGACCCATGTTGTATCCTTCAGTGCAGAAATATGTGGCCAGATTTCCACACCCGAGCACAGGCCTGTCTTTCTTCAGTTTTGGCAGTGCTCAGGAAACAAGGGAATCTGAAACGCTATCAAGAATCCCAGGGCAATAATAGACGGTATGCTGATTGATAAAACGGAATGTTATATTTCCTTATAAGCTATCGGCTTTCAACTCATCTAGCTCTCCTGGAACTATTCCCAGGTTCTTGATGTTGGAACCCTGAACATATTATTCAGCAATTAAAAACAGCTGGTGTGTGGTATCAGCATATCTCTGAACTAGGCTACTTTCTGAAGTTTCCACTACTTCTTAAAAACGTTATTTTAAAGATTCATGGCTCAGTTGTTACAAGTCTTTTCTACATAAAAGAGCCAGCTTTTACATCTGTGCAAACTTCAGTGGATCTAGCTGGTTCACTGGTATCTCTATGACTACAGAAGACAATGAATAAAAACGTATCTGTATTTACCATTCCAGCTGCTCCTGTACTGTGCTCATGTCAGCTTGACTGTAAACTGATTTTAAAAAAAAAACCCCCACAAAATTTGCCCATATTGAGATACCCACTTGCAAAGATTGCAGGCTGCCTTGTCCTCCCATTGGCTAATTTCTCTGCTGCTGCACCCCTCCTACTATTTTGCCCTTTCTCTTCTGTGGGTGGGTTTTTCTGTATACTTCATGTATAGGTTTGTGTTCATGTGTGAGTATGTATTCACACATGAACACAATCTCCCCGCAAATAAGTCCAGGTCTTATTTTCTTTTGGGCCCCAAAATATGCACTAGGATTTATTTTGGGGGGATGTTTTATTTTTTTCCATGTACGGGAGGTCCACTTCTTCTGCTTGCTTGTGGCTGGGCAGGAGTCCATGTGGTGTACCAGTGCCGCTGCCACAAGCTGGGAGGGTGGAGCTGCCCCATGTGCCCCGCACTGGCTTACCTCAGGGCCCCTGCAGCCAGGCCACCCTTGCCCTGCCTTGCCTTGTGGAGGTGGCTCCAGCAGTCCCGTCCAACAGGATCCTGTGTGGCTGCAGCCACAAGGCACGGCAGGATGGGGGTGGAGCTTCCCCATCCGCTGCGTACCAGCTTACCTCAGGACCCCTGCAGCCAGGCTATCCATCAGTGGTGGGATTCAGATAGTTCCCTCCGGATCAGGAGAACCGGTATCAGCCACTGCAGGAGGCTCCGCCCACCCGCCTGGACGTAATGTGTGAGTACTGCGCATGCTCAGAAGGCCATGAGCATGTGCAGATAAGACACATGTGAGCATAGCGAGCATGCACGCTCACATTTGCGAACCGGTAATGAAAGTAAGTGAATCCCACCTCTGTCATCCATGCCCCAACATCTACCTCACCTCGCAGCCACAGCATTAACACACCACTTGGCCTCTTGCTCTGTTGCGGCCGCAAGCAGAAGAAGTGGGTTGGTGGCCATGTAAGCTTCTGCTGCTCATGGCTACTAGTGCTGCTGCCACGAAGCAGGTTTGGGGCAGGGAACAAAGTATACACACACATATACACAAACATGTACAAGTTAAACTAAATTTAAATATACAAAGTTAAAGTAAAATGTGTATGCATACAAGTTCAACTACCAGCTTTAAGATAAAAATATTTATTTATTTATTTATTTATTTATTTATTTATTTATTTATTTATTTATTTAATAAATCTTACAGCTCTTTAAATAATTTAAAGAAATAATCTTACAAGGGTAATTCTGGGTGATGTACAAAGATTAATAGCAACATAAACAATAACCCTTTATCCCCATGTTAATAGATGAATTAAATTGGCTCCAGAGTTACCTTTAACCGAACAAAGGTTCTACAATAGCACCATATTACAATAAAATATTCGACAATAGCACAATTCTAATACTTCCTTAACATATAGAATGTTTAAATGGGTAAATTATTATTATTATATAAATTATAAATATACATTTTATAGTAATTTTTTTGCTTTCCTGGAGCCACTTACTTTTCTGGCATTTTTAAAAATAAGTCCAGTTATACATCTAATGAAGCAATAACACACTGCTGGAGTGATTAAATAAAAGGAAAAAGAAAAGTAGGTAGCTTAGCAAAAGAAAAATAGTCTAAAGAAATGCAGAGATAAGCTTGATGAAGAAATGTATGAGCTTTAATAGTGGCAATTTAGTTATGGGAAAATGAAAGATATGAGAAAGAACAAAGAAAAACTTTATTATAGTCAGTGACTAGCATCCAACATATTAAAATACCATATAAACAGTGTATAGAAGTATAAACTTATAAAATGAACAGTAAAGGATGATACAAAGTAGGGGAAACAGACACACATCACAGGCAGACAGCATCATAGGGAATCCAGGTCTAAGTAAGAATAAAATTTTAAAAATGGTTAAAGAACTCAAAATAACTTTGTCATTATTTTGTTTTTCATAAAAGGAGGCAGAGAGAAACTGGCAGGTTTTCAAAATTCTGTACTTATACTCTACAACACTAGAATTGCATTCTTATTGTTCTCACGGTGTCTTTTTCCTGACCTTGTATTTTTTTAAAAACACCCTCAGATTTTAAATCAGCAACATTGTAAAGGCCAGATAAGTGTTATAATCACTGTCCTATTGTGGAAATTTTAGTGGCCATACTGAATCACTTGAAGAGATCTTCTGTCTCTATGATGTAATTAGGGTTCAGCAGTTAGCTTGTAAGTAATTAATAACTACGTCACAGGTAAAATGAACAATAATATCTGCAGCCACAGAAACGAGAAAACAGCATATGGAGACTGAGGAGGTCAGTATAGGTTGACGATGTCTGTACCTGCCATCCAAAAATTTGGCTGGTCTGTACTGGTAATAGGGCAACCTGACAGTGTTGATAAGTCCTTTGACATCTGAAATCAAACACTAAACAGAACTACCTAGAGCTGACAGACCCAAATATCGTTGTAGTGGCCTGACGGATGAGTGAGCTTTGCGTTTTTGTGCTTCTTAGAACTTAAAAGTACCAAGGCCTGAGGATGATCAGATGTCTAAAGTTGTTCCAGACAATTTGTAAAGGTTCACCCTCCATATGCCTCCATTCTCTGGGGAAGTCACCTTTTGTTCTCCATTTTTTTCTGCTCTCTTTCTGTTCTCCTTCCAAAGTTTTGCAGGACATTATTTAAAGGCTAAGGCTACCATATCTATTCTTCAAAAATCCAGAAGACCTCTTGATGACAGAAGAAACATCTTTGCTGCTATTTAATGGAGGTTTGGATTTTTGCCACTTAGCTAATTTAGCCTTTTCTTTTTTAAAAAAAATCCAGATCTGTATATTTGCAGATATCCAAGTGGGATAAGAAGGAAAGAAGAAAAAAGAAATAAAGAATGTTATATATGTTGAGAGAGTAAAAATATGTGTGAGAGGGAGAAGAAAACAAAGAGCAAAATGTATGTTTCAAGTAAAAGTATATTGCTTAGTTAAACTGAATTATATAATATAGCTTTTTTCTAGAGACTCAAAACCATTTTTGCTAAAAAGTGCTCTAGTTATCTAGTTTATTTATTTTTATTTGTTTAATTGTTTATGAAGAATTTATAAGACCACCCAACTACATGACAAGTCTGGCAGCTTACAACAATAAAAAGAGTATAAACACAACAAAACAAAGGAGAAAGAACAATGCACATCCAGAAGAGGAAAAACATCTGGCCTAACACACATAATCCCATAAAAGGCTTGTCACCCAAGATAATCCTGGGGGGGGGAGGGAAGAACCATTTTTAATGACCATTTTAGCAAGAGCAGATTGGTGTCATACATATCCCTTAGAGATAAGCTGTATCAGGCCTCCTTTTGACAGACAAGACCTGCTTCCTGGATTCTGTGAGGCTCAGTTATTCTTTAACTGATGGAACCAACCCTGTCTAATTGTACAAGCAGGAAGAAATTACTGGAGATAGACAATCCCTCAGCCAGGTTCTATGCCCTGAATGGGTTTAAAGGAAGCACCTTAAAATTCTGCCCAGAAACCCAGTGAGCTCACAAAGCAAATATGTTTAAAAGTCTAACATCACACAGACACAGAGAGAGGGGTGTGTGTGTGTGTGTGTGTGTGTGTGTGTGTTATTCACAATAGCTGAATGAGTTCAGATTTGTAATGATATGAACAAATGATAATCGTCATGTTTTCTGCACTCTATGTCACTGTGATGCAAACATCAGCACGTCTATTCTTGATAGACGACAAAAAGCTGCTAGATAGGGCCGGGAAAGAACATAAACATTAATTTAGGTAGGTCTGCTGAGTGCACATCTTACATTATTCTTTATTTTTATGTAGTTTAAAAAACTTGGAAATCCATTTAAAAGCCTTCTCTTTTTAGGGTATTTTAAAGGTCACTATAAATGGTCCATAAGAGACAGTGATACTGCAAGCATTGGGGGGCAAAGACTCAAATATAGCCCACAGAATCATTTCCATGCCCACCATGCAATAGAATCCGAGTGAGTTTAAAACATAAAGAAGGAACGTTTCGCATTTTTAAAATTTATTGGATTTCTCAAATTAATTCAGATTTAGTTTTTGAACTCAGAGGTTCTCAAATCGTTGATTATGATATGTCACAGGCAGCATAGAAAAGGGGACCACAGCTTACAATTGACTTCCATGGCGAAAATGGGAAATAAAGCTCAGAGTGAGTTTAGATAAATGCCTAAATTAAGCCATAGCTCTAGCACTCTGTCAAAGCCAATTGTCAACCCCAGCACATTTATTATTTGGTTTTATTCACAGCTTTCACTCCAATTCATTCATCATTTTAAGGTGGGTAACTTATTTCATTTCAGTGTATTTAACATTTAATGTTGTAACTTCATTTGTATGAGGTTTTTATGATGTTTGTAAGCCATCCAGAGTTGTGAAACTCAGAGATGGATGACATAAAAATACAATAAATAAAAAACAAAAAAATAAAAAAATGCTATTGTAAATATTGGGGGGAAAGGTTATAATTCCTGATATGCACTGTGGGTTGAATGAGATTCTAGGCACCTCCCCAAATGCTATAGATTCCTGTTGTAAAGCTTCTGTTTCTGGCTTGAGTTTCTCTCAATACTAACAGACATACAGTGTTGGGATGTGAAATTAGTATAAAGTGAAAAACTGAAGAATCCATCTTCAAGTCGCTAAATAATGATTGAGAAGATAAGAAGGTTGCCAGTGAAATGCGCACATCCTGTCTAATAATTCATTCCTTTTCAAACAAACAAAGTCCTTGCGACTTTTTAAAAGACCACCAAAAATGGTATCACAAAGAACTAAGCGAGGTGGGTCTTCTGTAAGTTGAATAGGGTCTTTTCCATAACTTTATATTCTTTTTCCCCAAGGGTTTGTCTCTCAAATTTGTGCATCTTGTTATCAGAGTTTTGATGGGAAGAAACGTGTTGTGGAGGGAGAGAATGAGCACCTGCCTGTAAAATGAGGTATAAATTGAACAAACAAATAAACGTGGGACTGCACAAATCCGAAATGAGCACAACAGGACAGCAGAGAGAAGCAGAAGAACTCTTCATGGTTACTTGTCTGGATCAGGGGTGGGCAACTATGCAAATTTTACATATGGCTGGCTCAGGAATTCTGGGAGTTGAAGTCCACAGGTCGTAAAGTTGCCATAGTTATCCACCCCGGTCTGGATTATGGCACCCTAATACAGGTATAGTTTCCCACTTTTTCCATCTTTCTTTGGCAGTTACCCACAAATTCATAGTGTTGACAAATGTGTGGTTCATGTTCTCTAGCTCACTTCTGGAAGAGTGATCTCGGTCTCCAAAGTGAAAGCATCATATAGCAGACTTGTGGAAGGGTACAGTAGCAGCCGGCAACTTTCTAATTCTTTGGCTTTCTAAAACTTCTCAAACCTGTCTGATTTAAACAGATGCCATATAAAAGAAAGAGAGTCTGAGAGGTGATGCTTGGTGAGTTAAAATGTATTTCTAAACCTAATCACTTGTGTGGGGTTCTGGATCCAGTAATTTTGGAGGGAAATGAGATTTATTTGGGGACACCTTTCCTTTTTCTTTCCTCCCTTCTTTGCTGAAAGTTATTCATCAATCATCATGAAGTGCAGTAAGAACTTGCACTATGGTTTGGCACAGTAGACCGTTACTGTGCTTGGCTTGCTGCTAACCTGTTATTCACATGCTCTCTCGCACAATTAAAAAGTTTTTCCATTTACCATCCACTCCAGATATCAGCACCATCCATCAATTGAATTGCTTGAAAATGGCATAGGATGCAATAAGTCTCTGTGTTCAATCCGATTCACTAATACTAAGAGAACACAGCATTTCCATCTGGAAACTATATTCTGAAGTAAGTTTGGCACAAGTTCAACGTTATTGTTGGAAGGGTTTCAGAAGATTTCTTGCTTTTTGAATCTTGGGAACTTGTAGCGAGCTAGAGTTTCACGTACAATCACCTTATGTTTAACTCTTTAACATAAAAACTAGATGATTTTCCTCTAAAGAAAGATTCATGTATATTACAGGAAGAGATTATTTGTTTAGAAAATGGGTCATTGACAAGATTGGGCAGAGACGTACCATTAGTTTATAAAAGAGCCATCTCTTACAAACATTCTTCCACGTAAAATGTAAAAACTGCCATTGCAGGCATCTTTCCTATCAGAACTGAGCATTTTTCAGAATCAAATTGTAACAATTAAAATGCTATGGAAATAACTTGCAAATGACTTCACAGAAATGAGCAGTTTTAGGGAAGTCAAGGGCCCCTTTTGTCTTTCAGTTGTAAAAAAAACTGTCCTCTCTCCACAACCCCACATCTCCAAAATAAGAGAGGCCAAGACAAAAGTGCAGTTAAAATAATATTTAATATAACTTAATGGAAAAGTTAAATATGATTTTTAATTTGAATATGCCTAATATGATTATTTCTGTGTATTTTCATTTTAAAAAAATCACATTTTTTTAAAATAATGGGCAATTATTGAAAAGCTCTGTAGGCAGCAGCCAGCTGATTGTGCATCTTGATATAAGAACAATAATACAAACTTTAGAAACTACTTTAAAAAAGAATCACCCAAAGCCAAAATAGAAGAATCTTGGGATTGGTTAATATAATATTTTTCAGGGCATAGGGGAGAGGCTTATAATAATAAAAAAAGTGACAAAGGACCTCCTTCTCCTCCTCCCTCCTCCTCCTCTTCCTCATCCTCCTTCTTTCTCCTTCTCATTATTTTTATTATGGTTCATTGCACAGTCAGCCAGATGTTCAGACTCAATTTGGCATTTCCCCCCCACCTACTGAGTCCTTCCTAAGGATCTGAGATAGACAGATATGGATATTTGATGGACTTAGAGGTATCTTCACAGGGTGTTAGCTGTTCTGAGCATAGCTGCCTTTTGCAATTGATTGATGGCGATTTTGTCAATGCCAATGGTGTTCAAGTGATAGTCCAGTTGTTCTGGGATTGAGCCCAAGGTGCTTATCACTATTTGCTAATTATTATTATTGTTATGGTTCGTCACATAATCAGCCAGATGTTCAGACTAGGTTGGCATTATTTTCCACCTATTGAGTCCTCCCAAAAGACTCCCCCATCTACTTCAGGGTTCATGAAAATGGAGGGAATCCAAGGGGAATGAAATAGAGCTGTTCCCAAATTTATGCATTAAAAAAAAAGATTACTTCCTTTATGAAAGAATAATAATAAATCACAAACTAGTATAATTTAGAAGCTAAATAGGTGGATATAGCCTTAGAAGATTAGTATTCAAAATTTATCTCTAAGTTCTGCTTGGTATAAATGTGTACATATTGTAGCTGGTATACACTCAAGGTATAATCTAAAGTAAATTACTTATTCTTTGTTTGCTCATGGTAAGATGTGTGTAAATATATTTTGTGATCTTCACTTCTTCAACAAGAAGCTCCTGAGAGCAACCACCAATCTTTTTGATGTATCTTACCACGTAAAGCAGTATGTAAAATCATGATGTTAAGTGACTTGAACGATCCACATTCAGTGAACAGTGGCAATCTTGCTTCTTTAAGGATGTTGTTAGACTGACTGAACATCAGTTTGCAAATAAAGCTGCATCCTTAAGCACACTCATAAGGGAGCCAGGAGACTTAGGCAAATATGCTTTGTGCTTCACGGCATTAATGTTATAATGAATGAATAGTTTCATCCCCAACATGTGAGGAGCATATGCTTATTGTTCATTTGATTTTAAACATCTCATTTTTAAAATGACAATCTTTGGATTTCTGAGAGCTGAAGTTAAATGACACTGCTAGAATAACCTTGATAAAGATCTGTGCATCGGAGTTGCAGTGAGCTTTGACTCTGCTATGCAAATGATTCTTCTGCCACAACTAGAGAACATGCTTTCAAGAACTGAATATTTCTTCCTGTGTGGTGAGTGAACCTTGTCCTAACGACTCTTTCCCATCAGTGCCCACCAAAGCCTCCTTATTGGTTTAACGGTTTCTTACCACTTCCACCTGACTCAACAACGCTTAATTTGGAAGGAGGGTTACAGATATCTTGTTACTGGGGCTGTCGAGGCAATAGATAACATCTCAAGGGGCTTGTAATGATGCGAAAAAAGATTTTGGACATGTGCAGGCAAGAAGACACAACAGCAAAATACTTGATATCAGGACATATTCTCTTCCCTGCTTGCCCCTCCCATCCCCATAACTACAATGATATGTGTCACTTCTGTTTCACAAATTGGAAGTCTGTGCTTCATCTTCTAAAAAAAAAAGAGCAAAATATCTCAAGCTTTGGGCACAATCTAGTTAAAGTTGTCTTTCTTTTCAACATTTTAATTAAATTTGATTTAATGAAATATCAGAGTGAAATGAAAAGAATTTAACAGTGGAAAGCAATACCATTTTGGTTGCTGAAAAATAAATGTTACTGACATGCTATTATTGACCTATGTGAACCTATAAAAGACTGCAGCCTAATAATAGTATTCTATGCAAAAAAAGTAAGTACAACTGAATATAATCAAATTTATCCCCAGGTAAGTGAGCGTTGAGCCAGTCATTCTCTTCAAGCCCTAGGAAGAAAGCAATGGCAAATTCCTACTGAAAATCATGCCAAGTGCAGGCACTTGTTCAGGTAGTTGCTATGGGTCAAGATTGACTTAAAGATGTACAGATACAAAAAGTGAGCATTAGCAATGTTCAAGTTGGTCTAAATAGAGCCAGTTTTAGTTATTCAGTCAGTGTTTTATATTGTAAGTATGCCGTGATCTGGTTTCTATTTACAGGAATTTTAAATACAACTCACATTATATTTTTATTTAAGAAAATGCTTAGATGTATCTAAATGGATTCTTTTCCTCAAACATGATTGTACACATTTTAGAATGATTTTATACACAACAAGGTGAAATTGCAGCTGCCAGTTCTTTAGCTGGTGTTGGCCTTCATATGCATTAAGTTTCCCCCAGAAAACTAGGATATCATAGTGTATCCATGCAGATCCAAGCAATGTGGACTTTTGTAATTGATAGATGGAAATGTTGTCAATGTGTACATTTTCTGTTGTCTACAGCTTTTTGATATGGCACATAGTGCTTGATAATCCCTGGGATCATCACAGTTGGATTGTGTCATAATCTTTCAACTTTCAACTTTTCAGATCTTGATATTTTGTGATCTTCTCCAATTCTCTTTATGGTTTTCTATAAAAAGAATAATAAAAGCCAATGGCTGACTGTGTGAGGAGCCATAATTATTAATAATAACAATAAGGGCCATGAAAGAGCAAAAATTGAAGAAAAGAAGAATCAAGACATGCCTAATAAAAATTATTGGCATAACACTAGAAAAATTAAAGCTTTTGAAATCATAAAGCAACAAATAACAGCAACATCTGGGAAAACTGAATGCTGCGAGGCAAGTATCATCCAATTTAAGCAAAATCAGCTCTTTCAATCAGATCAAAGGCAATTCCATCAAGGATAAATGGCAATAGAAATTCTGAAATTGTAAAACCAAACGAAAAGGAAACAATCCAATTTGGGGTGGGGTGGGGGGGCGGGGGGGGTAAATCTATGGGAAACTGAAAAAGTATATAATAAAAATGCTGGATGGATAAAAGAATTTGAAGATGATTAAAAAAAACAGATAATCTAATAAAAAGAGTAGGAATGGTTAACAGTTAAGTGAAAAGAGGGTGGAGCAGTGGTGGGTTCCTCCCGGTTTCACACACTGAAAATAAAATAGTCATTCTATAGCTAAATGCTTTCAGGGAAATGTACAATAAAAGCATGTTAAACCCATATCAATCAAAACACGATACAATAAAAAAACAATAAAGTGCAGTTGAACACAATTGAGACTAAAAGAAGTACCACAAAAAACACCCTAAAAATAGCACTCTGTTCCTCTGAATAATCAAGTGAAATTGGATACATCATGTTCCTGTATCCTTAGATTTTTGTTTTCTTCTTGGCATTCATCTGGCATAAAAGTGGGGGATAACACAGCAGAGCGTAACTGCATAAATAAGTTGTGATCAGCATATTCCTCCAGGATTTTCAAATTAAGTCACCATATCAGAATTGGCAATGATGGGGCTCTTCAAAATCCATCCCATAAGAGGAATACATTCCTTTCAGCTCAGAAGACCTGCCTAAGAGGAGTGTACTTTACATAAGCACTACAGAACTCCGCTTTGGTATCTTTGACAGATTATGCCAGTTCAAATGTTTCAAATGAAAATGTTGATGCCCGAACATAAGCAAAGTATGGGCTTATGGTAAATCCAAGTACATTTAGATTTCCAAAACATCAGCTTTGTTTGTCTAATTGTCAGAAGCTTCCAGTAACTCAGAGATGCTCTAAGGAAGCCTTTAAAAGTACGTAATGTTGAAGGAAGGAAACATTTGTACAGATGTACAACACATTTCCTCAGTAGATTTTGTTAATGTATATTTTGCTTTCTTGTTCTTTGTTCCATGCTAGTTTGAATATATGCTGATGGAACGGACAAAATGTCCTAAAATATAAGCAATCTATATAATAACTCAAAATCGAGATAGCAAGAAATTCTGAGGAGCACACACAACTGTTTCATGTTAAAATATTATAAAGAAATACAGATATCATGTGCAGTACATCTGTAGGAATAATTGCTAACATGACATTACTTAATGAAGCTAGCAAAGAAAATCACTAGCTATGGATAATATCTTCATTTTTCTGCATTAAACCATCAGTCCTGTAGCTTTTTCTTTCTGAATTAGAAGGTTCAAACTGTAAGGACTGTTTATTCAGTAGCTTTCCAATTTTCCATTATGGGCAAAATATATACAAGTGGAATTCAGAGAGACTTTGACACTCACACATAGTTTATATAAATTTTTCATATGCCTAGAATATAGTTTTTACATAAAAGAACTGAAAGAACTACCTTAAAAAAAACCCTAAAAATTCAGTTGGTAAAATTAGTACTTTTTTAATCAGTGAAATTGATTAAACAAACAGAAACCTTCTCTTGGTGCCTTCCAACAAACTTTAAAATCTACCATAAAAACACTTCTTCATTTTATGAAAAATTGAATCCATGCACAACAAAATGGGCAGATTTTCAAATCATGTGACTCTTTGAGAAATCCATCTTTTCAGTGCTTACATTATATAAAATGGCAGGCATAGACAATGAGGCTATTTAAGGCTAGGTTTAATTAATTATCATATTCATTTTAAAACACAGCAAGTACATTTCTGAAACTAGACATTAGTTCCAAAGGTGGAAAACAGAAATCCCATTATGATTATTAAACAGTTCTACCTCGATGGGAGGATGGAATGTTTTTGCTGTTTGTGCGTATTTTCCACATCCAGTTCTTTCACATGTTTATTAACTACAACAGGCTAGTGTCATGTCTGCCAACTCTCCTAGAGTGACCCGAACAGTTGGAAGGAGATGGGGAGAACAAGTGGAAGAGCCGAAAAACTGAAAACTGAATGAGCAGCACAGAGCAACAGCCATGGACATGAGACCGACTTGCTTCTGAGAAGGGAAGAATGCTGGATATGCTATCCTGCTGAATGAGTGATCTCCTGTGGAGACCAAAGTGACTTCTGGTGGACACTATCTTGAACACAAGAAACAAAATCATTGGAAACGAAGAAGGGAGATTGGCCAGAATATATACCTGAAACCAGAGATGGGATTCACTTACCTTTCCTACCGTTTCGCAAAAACGAGCGTGCGTACATGCACGCTTGCTTTGCTCGCTTGCACCACTTCTGTGCATGTACATGGCCTTCTGCACATGTGCAGTAGCCATGCATTACATCTAGATGGGTGGGCGGAGCCTCCTGCAGTCGTTGCTACTGGTTCGCGCAATCTGGAGAGAACCGGCTGAATCCCACCACTGCCTGAAACTGGTAGTCATAAAATGCTAGTATGATCTGAGAGTAGGAGATAGTCGAAGAGCAAAAATATTGAGTAAGTTACATAATCCAATCAAGAACTTTCTTATTTATACAATATTTTACATCCAAAATCTTATTGTCTTATCTGGCCCAGACAGATATCAAAGCAAAAACATTGTGAAACTATCTATAATTTCTCATTTTCTGCAGGAACATCCAGAAATGGAAGCGTATATGGTCTTTTGTGAAACAGGAATTTGTGACTTCTTGATAACCCATTCATGATGGAGAAGAATACTGCCAAGTAGAAGAGCAGTTTGGAAAAAGAGAAGAATTTAAAAATTTTCCAGAGCGCTGATGGGGTCGTAGCCTAGATTCTAACACCACACAGTGACAAATAGCCTCACGTTTCCCGCCATCTTAACCTGCACAAATAATTTATCCTGGAAAGGATTAGATTTAACTGCAAGAATGAGCATGAGTACACACACACACACACACACACAATTTGTACACAGTGATACTGACAATTAAAAAAATATCCCTGCAGAAGATAAAATAAAATAAAAATGGCAGGGAACTGAAGACATTGTGATAGTTTCCCAGCTTTCTTGCAGAGATCTGGAAGAATAGAAAAATGGTCACTGCATGTCAAGCCCTGCTATCCTACACTGAATGGTGCCAGCAAATGAAGGTGAGACAATTGCCTGAGGGTGGGAGGGTCAAGTCATCCAAATAGAGGCTCAGATAATGAATACAGTCTTGTTTTTTTCAGAGATTTTTAAACTATAGCACTATTTGCCATTTTCTGTGATTGATAGTTTCAGTAAACCGGTAGCTAGATAGTGAAATAGCAAAAGAAATATGCGTGCAGACATGCAAAAGCTTGTCACCTTATCTGCTGCGTTGCAAAAGAAAGCATAGGTGCTACCCAAAGGCAATTATTACAAAGTTGTGGGGTTTAAAAAAACTCTTTTCACTAAAAACAGATGACAGCTTGGACAAGGATGACAAATACTTGTTGACCTTTGAGGTTCTGAAGATTCAATTAGGACTCACTTTCTGGAGTTGCTCACTCAGCAGATGCTGAAAATACTGCAAAGGCCACTGAAAAAATGTCGGTCTGTTTTAGGACTCAGCCCAGAGAATTGTTGTGTGGCTTTTGTCACAGACAATGCCTCTGTAATGATTACCAAACATAAGGGAATCCAAAGCTTCTACAGATAAAATGAAGTGCTGGGAAAACGTATGTGTTAACTACTTATGTCATTTAGTGCATCTAGCAACAAAGCACAGGGCCAAAACTCTATCCATCACATGATTTTCTGGTGTAATACTATTATCATTTCTAGAGGAAAAAAGGGGGCCAATTGAAAAGAATCCCTCAGAGAATTCAGTTAATTAAAACCAAAAGGTCCTTAATCCTGCTGCAATTCAGATGCTGAGGCTGTCACACAGAGTTGAACGGTCCCTTTGGTGATATTTTGAGTCTTGTTGTGGTGTTGATAACAAGCCTGTTCCATCAAAACAGCAAAAACATGATGAACAGTTGTATCATCTAAATCCATGAACCAGACTCGCCAATGTATTCAATATTCTCTTTCTGCATCTATTAGTTATACCTCTATTCAAGAACGGTGTTATTCAGAATGAAAAATCTATGATTCAGAGATTATAGCCTGCCAGGATAAAGCTATACATTGGCTTAATAGGATGTCATTACCATTGATCATACAGAACAGCAAAGATAATTACTATTTGTTGATGGAGGGAAGCTTTCAAGTGTACAGTAATAATAATGCTTATTTATATGTCTTGCTGCATTGCAGAAGATCAAAAAGATCTTAACAGATTATCTGAAATTGCCAGGTTCCTTACTGAAGCAAAGAGATTTTATCAGACTACTATATAAAATGCTTCAGTATGAAGTAAAAGCTTCCATGAAATGACTCAGTCAAAGGTTGTTTGAGACAAACTCTGAAAGAAAACCTTTGCACAATATCCTGGTGCATGACTACAGAAGAATTAAAATTATTGTTGTATAGAATTCAAGGAGTAGCAAAGTTTTTTACAGATCTGTCATTTACCTACTGAGGTAGGTTAACCATAGTGTTGACATCACCTATTGAAACTACAAGATCAATACAGGGCAATTGGACTTACTAACAGGTGTTCATCCATAGAACAATGCTTTCTTGTTCAAATATTTTTGGCATGCTTAGGAAAAAACGCCACTAAAGTAAGAAGCTCCTTTTGGAAATCAGCAGATGATGCAGTGGAAGAATATACAAAATATAAAACTATTGGAAACAATCTGTGTGTAGCAACAGAAACCAAATTACTGTATTTAGAACAGTACAATTAATGATCACTAATTGCATATTTCAGAACTTAAAACAGACGCGCAAAGAAATAAGCTTTTTAAGAGTTCGGTTCAGTCCTGGTGAATTATGCTTTAATGTTTAGATACATTTCTTGTTTTTGGTTTAGAGAAGGCTGCTCCCACAATGCCAAACAGTATTAATGTCTTCTTTTCCTGGATCTTTCCTTTCAGAGCTTGCGAGACAGACTATGTAACAAGAGGGCAGGAAGTGCTTTGTGCAAACTATGTCCCCATTTCGGATCTTGACATGTTGTCAAGCATTCGATGATTGGGTCAGAGTTGATCAGAGTAGATAAAAACAAGGACCAGGATAAGAATGTGAGATGGGGGGGGAAGAGGGGGGGAGCCCACATTCACTTCAAATCAAAGGGTGAATCAGAACCAGATTTCAGAAGGTCTCATTGTATATTTGCCATTTGCATTCCTCACCTTCAATTGTTCCATGGTCTCTTCCTGTCTACTCACCTGCCTCTTCTGACAAGCATCTTCTGTATCTTCCCTTGCCACTTCCACTATTGGGGGAGGGCAGGCAAATAAGAGCATAACAAGCTGGTAGTGTTGGTCTGTTCTATTTTGCACCATTCTGAAAAACATTTGAAGAGTCTGCCTGATCTGATATTGGTGCCTCCGAATGGATTGAGAAGCCTTAGTTTTGAAGGGTGGCCTCCAACATTTTAAAGTAGAAAAAATGGACTCTTAGCAGCTGCTTGATCATTCTGACTCCTGACAAAGATCCAGTTGAGGGAGAGGGAGAGGGAGAGGGAGAGGGAGAGGGAGAGGGAGAGGGAGAGGGAGAGAGAGAGAGAGAGAGAGAGAGATCAAACTAACTAAGGAAAGAAAAAAAATAAAGAATTTTGATTTAGTAGGGGAAGAGCATTAGCTCAGTGGCCAAGGAATGGAAAACAAGAAAGGGTAGAAAATAGAATGGAATGCTCTAAAATAATATGTAAGCAATTGAATCACATCACCTTGTTGCCTTTTGTTACAGACCTCAAAGTTACAGCCTTTAGAATGACATTTTAGCTTTTTAGCATTTTGTTAATTGCCTAACTACCAATCAGCTGTAGAAAACACTTCCATTTCTATTGACATTCGACTAGAGCAGGGATGTCAAATTCACAAGGCCGGATGCGCCACATGCTGACCCCGTCCCCACCCGGTTTGGCAAAGGAGAAAAAAGTCCTGATATGTCACGTGACACCACTGTGACTACACGAGTTTGACACGCCTGGACTAGAGCTTCCCTGAGCTTCATGCTCAGTAAAGGCTTTGGAGCAATGGTGGGTTGCCCCCAGTTCAGACCGGTTCGCAAGTACCAGTAGTAGAACCGGTGGGAGGCCCCACCCACTGCCCTGGATGTCATCATCAGCAGTAGTAAAGGTAAGTAGAACCCACCCCTGCTTTGGAGGTTATCTCTCCTAGCTGATATCTTATTATAAGAGCAGAAACAAAGTAGCAGATTTTACTGAAAACCCAGAACATCAAACAGGAAGGACTAAAGAAAAAGATTCCTGTTATAAATTTCAAGCCAATATAGAACACCAAGTCTATGTCTCCAGTCACATTAGTGTACATACAATAAGTGACTGGCATGCCTCATGAAATGCCTCATGAAATGACTAGATAGATGATAGATAGATAGATAGATAGATAGATAGATAGATAGATAGATAGATAGATAGATAATTTTCATTTTCATATGAAATATTTTTATATTGTGATCTGCCTAGGATACATTAAATTGCACTCTAAAGGGTGGATATGAGAAACTTGCTAAATAAATCAAGACTGCTGTAGGATTTCTGCAGATAAATTGACAACTTAAACATTCACAAACAAAAGAATCTATCATCCTCTCCCCCATTCCCCAAAAAGAAAAAAAAATCTATTTTGCATAAAATGTATCCTTATTCATAAGCAAGGATGCATGTTTAGGTATTTTAATATAACCTAAACGGAAAGACAGTACTTCTTGCCCTAGAGAAATATCTGAGGACCTATAGAGGATCTTTGTGCCTGCTGAGATTCCCTCAAAAACAGACAGCTAATAGAACTCTTATTCTGTTTTTATGGTGCTTGATTTTCAAAACTGGACTCAGACTACTATACAAAGATCCTGCAAAGATAGGAAGCTATATAGCAGCTTCACAGCAACCAATAAGATTGGCAGTCAACACAAGAGAAGAGGGAATTGATTGATTGATTGATCAAATTTGAATAGCTGCCCATTTCATCCACACCGACTCTAGGCAGCGCACAACAACCTGTGAGATAAATAGATTCAAGTATATTTTCATCTTACTTTTTCAATGTTGCTTCCAAAAGTGATTTGCATCATCAACAACAACAACAAGACAAAAACAAAGAAGCATGAAAGGAATAGAAATGGAGAAGAAAACAAAATGGCTGGCTAACTTATTGCCTGTTCAACAGCAATTATACAGGCCATTTTTTTCCTGATCTGTAGATATGGCATCTGAACTTTTCTTCATTACAATGTTCTTCCCAGGAATACTATTTACAATAGCTAACAGTTTTGATTAATTTCTGTTGTCCGCCAGCAGCCTGCGGAGCTGGCAGCAGAGTCGGATAGTGAGGAGTCTGGGGAGGAACATGGGGCAGTCCTGGAGTCTGGAGAAGGCTCGGATGAGGGCTCTGCATCAAAGGCAGAGATGGGGCCAGGGCTATTTTGGAGTTATGAATGGACTCTGGAGCTTCCAGAGTCGGACATCAGAGAGGCAGAGGAACAGGGAGAGCCTGTTCCTTGTGCGCGCATGAGCAGAGCTGACAAAAGGCAAGAACAGTTAAAACAAAAGGGACAATTCAGGAGTAAGGCTTGGAGATGATTGGCCCCTCCCATAAGACATAAAGGATTGTGGATGGTGTCGGTTTGTACTTTGAAGCTCCATTTTTGACTCTGTGTTTCCGTGTAGCCTTGCCAAGATCATTGCCAATTAGGTCTTTGGCAGCGTGTCAAAGAAGATAAAAATGGGTGTTTACCAGCCTTATCCAAAGGACTGTGGCAGACTTCTGTTGGACTATTTATAAACTCTTGGTGATTCAGCACGTGCTGTGAATGAAAAGAATTCACAGCCATTAAAATAAAAATAAAATAAAATAATAAAAATTAAAATTAAAAAAAGAGGATTTTGGGACTAATTTTGTGCTTTTTACTATCAGGAAGCCTAGGTCAGAACAAATTTCTATCTTTTCTATGCTACAGACTTTGGCAATCTGTGGGCTGCCAACTCTTTCTCTTTATATTAATTAATATAAATACAGGTATTCCTCGACTTACAACAGTTCATTTAATGATGGTTCAAAGTTACAACAGCCCTGAAAAAAGCGAGTTATAACGGTTTTTCATACTAATGACTGTTATAGCATCCCCATGTGATCCCCATGTGATCAAAATTCAGACACTTGGCAACTGACTTATAGTTATGATGGCTGCAGTGTCCCGGGGTCATGTGATCACTTTTTGCATCCTTCTCACAAGCAAAGTCAATGGGGAAGCCAGACTCACTTAACAACTATGCTACTAACTTAACAGCTGCAGTGATTCACTTAATAACTGTAGCCAAGGTTGTAAAATGGGATAAAATTCACTTAACTAATGTCTCGCTTAGCAACAGAAATTTTGGGCTCAGTTGTGGTTGTAAGTCGAGGACTACCTGTAATTATTTTGCTGGAGCTATATAATATTTTTTTTTCTTGTGGCTCATTTATACAATTTCTTAAATTTTACTCTTCCTATACAATAAATATTTTTATTTAAAAAACAAGGACTTGGCTATTTGGAGGTGGGACAAAGCGTGTTCTTTAACAATTCAGCACTATTTATTGATTACAAAACAATCCAGAGGCCTTTGCTTCCTCACAATTGAGTTTCTAACATTACGATAATCTGATCAAAGCACTTCCAGGGCACTATGTCAGTCCTCTTGCAGAGATACACATTTATGACCTCACTCACAACTGTCAGCTCCCATTAATGTTTTCTCCTTATGAAGAGATTTGCATCAAATTCTTTATATATTCAGTCAATGGTAGAGAGTTTTGTGGACCTAATAAAAATAATAAAACAAGAAACAAAAAAATAATAATAATGATACAATAGGTCACAATCTTGAAAGGGGATTCTCATTGATTAGTCTCCAGTTCACACACACACACACACACACACACACTGTTTCTCTCACACACACACACTCACACACTCTCTCTCTCTCTGTGTCTCTCTCTCACACACACACACTCACACACTTCTATGAAAAAAGATTGAAGGAAATAGCAGTGTTTATCCTTGAGAAAAGAATATAGAATATGATAGCATTTTTTACATTCATGAAAGGATATCCCACAGAAGGAGGTCAGGTCATGTTCTCTATAACTCCAGAGAGTAGGACACAGAATAATCCTTCTCATTTATAGCACACTGAAGATCAGAAAAGATTTCTTGCCAATAATAACAGCTCAGCAGCAGAACCATATATGCAGAGAAGCGGTGGCTGTCATTCATGCTTCAAATGCTTGGTGCTCATCTGTTGGAGAGAAAGATTAAGCTGGATTCTTGCCCTAAGAAAGGAATCAGACTCAGTGGTCCAAATGGCCCGTAGCTTTAACTAACTTTTTAATTCAAACAATTGTTACCAACCTGCCTTCCATTGAGGACCTGTATTCTGCACAAGTCAAAAAGAGGGCTGTGAAAATATTTACAGACCCCTCACATCCTGGACATAAACTGTTTCAACTCCTACCCTCAAAATGACGCTATAGAACACTGCACACCAGAACAACTAGACACAAGAACAGTTTTTTCCCAAACGCCATCACTCTGCTAAACAACACCATCGAACTATTTACTAAATCTGCACTACTATTAATCTTCTCATCATTCCCATCACCCATCTCCTTCCACTTATGACTGTATGACTATAACTTTGTTGCTTGTATCCTTATGATTTATATTGATATTGATTGTTTCCTGATTGCTTATTTGTACCCTATGACTATCATTAAGTGTTGTACCTTATGATTCTTGATGAATGTATCTTTTCTGTTATGTACACTGAGAGCGTGTACACTGAGAGCATATGCACCAAGACAGATTCCTTGTGTGTACAATCACACTCGGCCAATAAAAAAATCTATTCTGTTCTATTCTATTCTATTCTATTCTATTCTATTCTATTCTATTCTATTCTATTCTATTCTATTCTATTCCTAGAATTCTTTTGATCTCCTTCCTCTATTCTGAGGGATCTCTAAAAGCTTTCATTTTTCAGATGTAGGAATTTCTGATCTTGGAAAGAATGCTGTGCACTTTAAAGACTCGAGGAAAGTGCAGGTTTCAAGAGTTCCAAAATCCTCCCAATCATCTAAACGCAACATATTTTGAAATGATTTAAGAATTGGCTGGAATTTAATTCTTTCCATTGCATTTAAAGAAATGCTTATAAAGAAACTGAAAAGATTGAAAGATAAATAAATAAATTCTTTATTTGCATTTTCAAACCAGCTATCTGGTAAGTATCAGAGTTACTGTTGTGAAAAATATGTACTAAAACCCTATAAGTTTCTTTTTATAGTAAGCTACAAAAAAGAGAGAAGGAAGAAATTAAGGATGAGTAATTTGTGGAGGGTCAGTTTGACATAATGTTTAAGTTGTCATCTAGAAACCAGGAGAGTGTGAGTTCTAGTTCTGTCTTAGGCACAAAACCAGCTGGGTTATCAGTCACTTTGAAAACCTGCCAAGAAAATTGCAGGGACAAGTCCATGTAGTTGCCAGGAGTCAACACTGAGTCAAAGATGTATACACATACACATACACACAGAGAGACAAGCTCCTTATACTTATCTCTATAAAGTTAATAAGCATCCTTAATTAATTAACTAATTGGCTTATTTGTCTTCTAATTCACTTCATAAACTGTTTTCATTAAAAGCATTTAAAAATTCTAAAATCATCTAAAAACAATACAACAAAACACTAAACAATATTATGCATTCCATACCTAAATAGTACAAGAAAAATATAAAAGTCAGTGTCTGAGTGTAAAAGCTTTTACAAAGCTTGAGAAATAATTGGGAAAAAGTTTTGCCTGGCACCAAATATATATTAAAATGCCTCCAGACATCTTTCTCTCTGAAATGTTTTTCATAAGTGGGGGCTCACAACTGATAAGACACAGCCATTTGATTCATTTTACTTCAACCTATAAAAAAAAAGCTTTTAAAAATGATGAAGAGTCAAAAGAACCAAAAGAATGAAACACCAATGCTAGGACACCCTTAGGATTTTGTCAAAATTACTCTGCAAAAGAATTGCTTGGTTCTCTAATCACTGCGAAAGATTTTCTCCTCACACTTTCTCTTCCTATATTTGTCAAGATGTCCCTTTTCCCTTTCTATTGTATAATCAACGGGCCATTGTGAAAACTATTGTCTTTGTAGAAAATATTTCTTTCAACCTGAACAGAAAGGAAATTGACTACCTATCAGTGCAATGGAGAAGGGGCAGCTTGCAAATATATTGTGCATATCAATCCCACAACCACCATGTTTTGAGCAGGATACAAATCAACTAAAATAAATACAAAAGCCCAATAAAAATCCCACCCCCAAAAGTTCACTGTATCACATATATAAGGAAAGTTGAGAAAGATTGCTTTCTCAATCTAAAATTATAAATGGGTTGCAGCAAACAAGCAATTTAGTAAATAAACAGACCTTTTTCTTAAAAGTGTGCTGCGAGTTTCCACCTGACTGGAAAGAATGTTCTTAATAATATTAAAGGGCTGTTATCTTTTTTTAATAGTTGTTACAAAATAAAAGAAAAGGTGATTAAGAACCAACTTCCGATACCAATTTAGGAATTTCCAAAAGGTTTGAAATCTATAATGGTTTTTCAGTACAGGTAGTCCTCGTCCTACTACCACAATTGGGACCAGAACTTCTATTGCTAAGCAAGGGGGATGTTAAGTGAGTCATACCTGATTTTATGACTCATTTTTTTGCCATAGTTTGTTGTGGCCCGCTGGTGGCCAGCGGAGCTGGCGGAAGAGTCGGACAGTGAGGAGGTTGGGGAGGAACATGGGCCAATCCTGGGGGCTGGGGAAAGCTTGGACAAGAGCTCTGCATTGGAGGCAGAGAGGGAGCTAGACAGCAGTGAGGCTGTTCCCAGTGTGCGCATGTGCAGAGCTTCCAGAAGACAAGACCAACTAAGAAAGCAGGGTCGACTTGGGAGTAAAGTCTCACCTTGGAGGTGACTGGTCCCTCCCATAGAAAACAAAAGAGGAGCGAACAGCAGGAAACAATTCATTCGTTCATTCATTTCAAGAGTAGAAAGTTCTGTTCGTGATTCTAAGAGTTTTGCCTTACACTGCGCTTGGAAACTAGTTATCTGGAAGCAAGATAAGGTTTGTGTTGATAAATATTCCTCTGAAAGACTGTTTGCCAAGGCTTGCTGACTGTGAATGAAAGGAATTCACAGTTGTGTATGTTGCAATATTTTCAGGATCAGACTCAATAAAGATAATAGAAGTTAGAGTTTTAAATATATTTTTCTTTAATCATAATAGGCATTCTATATTCGCTGAATATTCAAGATAGAAGCAAGGAAAATGGGGAGGATGGCTCCTTATATATACAAGGGGTGGAGCCAGGAATGGGAGTGGTAAATTATGAATACATTAAAGTCCAAAGAATAAGTTAACCCCTGATGTTCCATATATACATTATTTACATATTAGAGAATAAGGCATTTACATCTGACAAATCCCCCTCTAAATGCCGGTTCGTTATACAACACCAGTTACATTCAGATTCAGGACAAT
Source organism: Pituophis catenifer annectens (assembly GCF_029215685.1). Taxonomy (NCBI): domain Eukaryota; kingdom Metazoa; phylum Chordata; class Lepidosauria; order Squamata; family Colubridae; genus Pituophis; species Pituophis catenifer. The sequence goes on along the minus strand of NW_027256883.1, from coordinate 123,813,342 downwards.
ATAATACATATAATTTAGAAGTTAAATATTTGTGTTGTTTAGAAGGTAAGGGTTTTGTTAATATATCAGCTAATTGTTCAGAAGTATCACAATGTATTGCTTTGATGAATCCGTCTTGAGATAGTTGTCTCACGTGCTTAAATTTTATATCAATATGCCTGGACCTTTGTCCAATTGCATCGGATCTAGATATTTCAATGGCCGCTTTATTGTCTTCATGCATAATAAATGGTAAAGTAGGTTTCTTCCAAACATCTGTGATCAAATCATTGAACCATACAAGGTTATTTGCAGCTTTAGACAAGCAAACATATTCCGCTTCTGTGGTAGAAGTGGCTACCAGTTCTTGTTTACCAGTATACCAGTAAACTGGACAATCGTTCAATAGAAAAACATAACCAGAGGTACTCTTTCTGCATGATGTATCACCAGCCCAATCTGCATCAGCATAACAAGTAATTTTTGGTTCTTTGTCATTATTTGGTTCCAATATTAAACAAAAATCTAATGTACTTTTCAGATATCTTAAAATTCTTTTGACAGCTTCCCAATGATACAAGGTTGGTTTGCTAACATATCTTGACAATAAATTGAGAGGTAATGCAATATCTGGCCTAGTCCAATTAGATATATAAAGGAGTGAACCTATAACTGATCTGTAAAATGTGTTGTCTTTAAACTCAGGGGAAGATTCATCAGTGTTTCTAAGAAAATCAGTTTGCATAGGTGTGTCACATGTTTTGGCATTATTTAAGTTACATTTGTTTAGGAGTTCAATGATTTTATCTTTCTGAGTAAGTTTGAATCCCCTTTTAGTTTTGTTAATTTGTACACCAAGGTATTTATTCACTCTACCTAGTGATTTCAATGAGAAATGTTCGTTTAACTTATTTACAAAGATTTCCCTGCTCTCTTTATGCTTTCCAATATATAAAATATCATCCACATAAATTAATACAAATTCAATATGATCATTACTCTTTTTAACAAAGAAACAGTTATCAGCAGTGGTGGCGTTGAAATCCATGGTCTTAAGTACTTTTACCAAACAATCGTACCATCTTTTGCCAGATTGCTTCAATCCGTACAGACTCTTATTTAATAACCAAATTTCGTTCTTATTAGTGTATTGACTGTGTGGTGCTCTTACATATATTTCCTTATCTAATTTTGCGTGTAAGTATGCAGTCTGTATGTCATATTGAAACACGTCCAGATTGAGTGCAGATGCTACTACAAGAGCTGTTTTGACACTCTCTGTTCTCACTGTTGGTGAATAAGTGTCAGTATAGTCTTCTGGATATTTTTGTGCATAACCTTGTGCAACTAGTCTGGCCTTGTATAAGGTATTACCTCCTTCCAAATTCTTAATTTTGTAAATCCACCTGGTACCTATAATTGTTTTATCCTTAGGTGCGATCGCAGGTGTGAATACATTTAATCCTTGTAAACTTTCCATCTCTTTTTCCATAGCTAGTTCCCATTTTTCTCTTTCTTCACGGGGAAGTTTCAATACTTCCTCATATGTATTAGGTGTTATTTGTTCTCCATCCATATGCATTATGTAATCTTTGTATTTATTTGGTATTTGGTTTCTATTGTTTCTAATATTTCTTTCAGGTTTGCTATGGTTGTCATGCAAATATCTGGCTTCCTTTTTTGTTAATGTGTCTGTCTTTATTTTATGCTGACTATTTGTCCAAGTTTTGGTTTTGTTCTTACTTTTGTTAATATTTTGATTTTCTGTTGTTCCTTCCTCGCAAGATATATTATCTTTGCTTTTATTAGGAAATATTTCATTAAGGTGCAATTTAGACCAATTGGCCTGCTCATGGAACACAGCTGTTCTGGATACTATAAATTTGTTATTATTATCAATGAATCTGTACCCTTTGGTTCCAGTTTCGTATCCCATGAATCTTAATCTCCTGGATACGTTTTCTCCCTTTCTCCTCAATTGTTTAGGTATGTGTACGTCTGCAGTAACTCCAAATATGTGCATGTGTGCTAATTTGGGTTTTCTATTGTACATCACCTCATATGGTGTCTTATTCACAATACTGGACCATGTTCTATTTTGAGTGTAATTTGAATAATGTAAGGCTTCTGACCAAAATTGTTTGCCTAAACCAGCATCCTCTAATGTGCATCTAATCATGGTTTGTAGTGTGGAATTCTTTCTCTCTGCAATCCCATTTTGAAATGCAGAAAATGGATTGGACGTGAAATGTAGCATCCCTCTATCCTTTAACCATTGGGAGAATTCTTTAGACATGAATTCACATCCCCTATCTGTCATAATTTGTTTTATTCTGATATTATGCTGTGTTTCTATGCGTTTGTAGAATTCCTTAAATTTCTGAAAGGTTTCATCCTTGTGCTTTAATGTGTAAACAAAACCATAGCGACTGTAATCATCCACTATTGTTAGGAAGTAACGTTTTCTATAGGTAATTGATGGAGTTAATGGACCAACTAAGTCCATATGTACCAAATCAAAAATATTGTTAGTTGATCTGTTAGATTTTTTTGGTCTGGGACTGGTTTTTAGTTTGGTGGATTTACATACTGAGCATTCCAAATAATTTTCACAGTTTTTTATTTTGACACCTTCTGCGTGTTCAGTCATTTTTTGTACTACGGGAAAGCTTGCATGTCCTAACTTCCTATGTAAGATGTGAGCACACTCATCATGAATTGGTTTACCTATTTTTGGTTTCTTCTCATTGTGTGTATTTTTGTTATCATGAGTTATTTTACATTCATCATTGTCACTGTTACTGGCATTTTCATCATCTGCTTCAATACAATCTTCCATATTTGAATCAATGTTATGTAACCATCTTTCTTTGGTTATCAGATAGGGTAGACCCCCTTTTATCATCACAGTACCTACATTTGTTTTGTTCTTTTCTATAGTTGCTTTCCCCTTTGAGAAAACTATATTGATGTCAGATTCTCTGCTTAGTTTTATAGCACTCAGTATGTTGTGAGGTATTTCTGGGATTAATAATACCCCCTCTATTTTCCCTAAACCAGGCAAGGTCACATTTCCTCTGCCTAATACTTGAACCTTTTCTTGATTAGCTACCTTTATCACAAACTTATCTTCTGTAAATGAAGATAATATACTTTTGTTGTTAGTGGTGTGATTTGTTGCACCAGAATCAATAAGCCAATTATTGTTCTCATCTTGTTGTGTTCTGGTGCTGTCTTGTTTATTTAGCCCATTTAGTGACCCAGATTTTCTCTCTTTTGAATTTTCTCTACCCCCTCTACTTTCTCTGTAATTTGGTGGACTTCTATATTTGTGTCTATCTGTGGAAGATTGTCTGTAATTGTATTTGCTCCTATATTCTGGCCTATGTCTCTCCCTTGGGACTTTGGGACAGTCTCTTCTACTGTGTTCCCTGGATCCACAATTGTGGCATCTAAAGGCCTCATTATATTTATCTTGAAAGACTACTTTCCTAAAAGATTTGTGTTCTGTTTGGTTACTGGAACGATTTTTTCTTGAATTGTCTTCTGCTATCAATTTGTTAGATAGACTTTCTATTGATAAATATCCCAAATTAATGGTATCTAAGTGTGACATAAAGCTATCCCATGATGGATCAAGTGAATTGATAATAACACTTTTCATTGTTTGATCTGAAATCACTTCCCCCCTCAATTGCAGCTCAGCTCTTATTTTGTTTAGATTTATCAAATGCTCACTTATAGAAACCCCTGGTTTCACTCTAGAAGAAAAGAAATCCTTAGACATTCTTGTGGTTGTGGCTACGCTATCGCTGTGAAATAGATTAAACATGCATTGAATTATTTCTGATACAGTTAGGTTTGGTTTGATGCTATGATACATTGCAGGAGACACGCTAGAAATTATTATGAAAAATGCTCTATGATGTAAACAATCTATTTTTAAAGTCCAAGGTCTTCTTGGAGGACTAGTTATAAAGAATAGTAAATTTTCTTTCATGAAAATAACCTGAAGCTGTTGGTACCACTCTTGTAAATTAATGCCATCAACTCTAAGTTTTGGGAAGTCACTGGGTAAGTTCCCCACATTATTTTGTCCATTACTTACAACCTGAGGCAGTCCGTGGTCTCTCAAGTGCAGGAAATTACAGAACGGCATTGGGATGCTTGTAATGAGTCTGCGCGGTTCTCTGGCCAGTTCAAGTCTTTCGGGGCCGTCTACGTAGTTTTGCACATGCGCGTTGCTCATTTCTTCTTTGGCGCCGTTGTGGAAGGTTCTCTCCATTTCAGCTCTCTCGATCCGCTCCTCTTCAGATGAGTCGGTCTCTGGCTCGGTTTTTGGGGCTTTGGTGATGGCGACGGTTCTTCTCTTTCTCTTGTGTGCGCTGGCACTCGATTCTGTCTGCGGTGTAGGACGGAATCGGCATGGCTCTCTGGGCTCGGGTGTCGTCGTTTTCGAAGTCAGGATGGGAGCGTGCAGGTCTTGAGTTGTCGGTTTGATTTCTTGCTTCTTCGTTGATGTCTTGGAAATTTTCAATCTTGGCCCAAAAGCAGCAAAAAGCGTTTTCATTGCTGACTTTACTTGAGACTTTGTTAAATCGTCTTCACTTTCTGATTTTGGTTCATCTGAAGAATTTGAGACTTCTTTTTCACTTTCTTCGTCTGATAGCGTTTTTCGCGCCAGAAATTTTGAACTGAGCGTTTTGATTGGCTCTGCTTCACTCTCTTTTGAAGTTCGTTGAAACCAAGATGGCTGCCATTCAAAATTTCGCGCGAGGTCACATCTTTTCTTTTTTACAACTATTTTCTCAGTAGTCATTTCACTCACAGTTTTTTGATCTTTTGGTTTTTCTTTAATGACGTTTTTCTCTCTCGCTGCTCCGCTGTTCCTCAGCATCTCCTGGAGGTCCGCGATGAGGCTTTCATCATTCTTTTGGCTTTTTAGTATCTTTAATATCTCTGACCTGAGTTCGTTATTTTCTATCTCAATTTCTTCCTGGTCGTTGTTTTCACTCATCAGTTCTTCTTCTTCAGTGGTGTATTCTTCGGATTCTCTCGAAATCGCATTAGTGGATTCGTTGATCATCTCTTGATCAGTTTCTATTTCTTTGCTGTAGGCCCTGGTGTTGGGCCTATCTTTCTTGGACATTTTTAATTACTTATTGAGTCAATTAACCATCCTCTGCTACCAGCTTGTTGCAATATTTTCAGGATCAGACTCAATAAAGATAATAGAAGTTAGAGTTTTAAATATATTTTTCTTTAATCATAATAGGCATTCTATATTCGCTGAATATTCAAGATAGAAGCAAGGAAAATGGGGAGGATGGCTCCTTATATATACAAGGGGTGGAGCCAGGAATGGGAGTGGTAAATTATGAATACATTAAAGTCCAAAGAATAAGTTAACCCCTGATGTTCCATATATACATTATTTACATATTAGAGAATAAGGCATTTACATCTGACAGTGTAAATAAAAGGGGTTAAAAGACTCTGCTTCATGCTTTTTAAGGAAGCCTAGGTCAGGACGTAGTTTGTAAGTGAAATCACAGATGTTAAGTGAATTATCTTGGTTGTTCAGAAATGCAGCTTCTCCCATTGACTTTGCTTGTTTGAAAACAGCTGGGAACATCTCATATGGCAATAATGTAACGCCCTGGGAGACTGCAATTGTGATCAATACATGCCAGCTGCCAAGCACTTAAATTTTGATCATCTCATCACGGGGAGGCTTCATTAGTTGTAGTGGGAAGACCAGTCGTCAGTCGTTTTTTTCAGGGCCCTTGTAAGTTCAAGTGGATGCTAAAGGAATGCTTGTAAAATGAAACTACTGGTAATATAAAGCCTATCTATTGATTTTATAACATGGGAGGCAAATGCCTATGAACAAATTACAGGTAATCCTTAACTTGTGACCATTAGAAAGCATTCAAAGTTATAATGTTGAAAAAGGGACTTTTGACTGGTCCTTGCATTTATAAAAGTTCCAGCCTCCCTGCAATCACATGATTGTGATTTGCGAGTTTGGCGGCTGGCCTGTATTTTGTAAAGTTTCAGCATTCCAGGGTCATAATAATCATTTCCGATCTTCCCAGCTGGCTTCCAACAAGCAAACCGCATGATTCAGTTAACAACCATGGCAAAAAAAAAAAAAAAGTTCAGAAAATTGGGCAAGACTCACTTAACAACCACATCGCTTAGCAATGGAACTTCTGATCCCTACTGTCATCGTAAGTTGAGGATTGCCTATATACTACAAAATATGCTGCAAATAATGTAGGACATTTATAAGGAACCATTTCAGTATCAGGGCGAGGTAACTGCAAGGATGTGTCAATGTAAGCCAGCAGGAAACACGCTTGACTTGAAGATGATTTTACTGTTTAAATATAATACACTTTATGACTCTTAAGATTACAGGTAGTCCTCCACTTACAATCAGAGGTGGACTGCATTTTCTTTAACAAAGGGTTCACTGGTTGTGAACGTGTGCACATGCACGCTTGCTTTGCTCGTGCGCGCCCCTTTGGGAGAGAAACGGAGCTTCAAACAAGCTCCTAATCAGCTCAGGCAGCTCCAGTGAGAACAGTAGGGGCGGGATGGAACGCCCCTGGGCCAGCCAACGAGTCAGAAAGCAAGTTATAAATGGATAGCATAGAAAAAGGGCAGGTGGGCGGGCCCAGCCAGCGATCAGAGCTAATGGTTTGCCCGAAACTTTGCGACCATGCAGCCTCCCACCGCTGCTTACAATAGTCCATTTAATGACAGTTTGAAGTTACAACAGCACTGGAAAAAAAATGACTTATGACCATTTTTCACATTTATGACTAGTGAAGCATCCCTATGATCACATGATCAAAATCTGGATGCTTGGCAATTGGTTCATACTTATGACTGTGGCAGAGTGATCATTTTTTTTCAATCTTCAAGCAAAGTCAATGGGGAAGTCAGAATCCCTTAGCAACCATGTTACTACTTTAAAAATTGCAGTCATTCACTTAACAACTGTGGCAAGAAAGGTCATAAATAGCGCCAAAATGCATTTAACAACTGTCTCAGCAAGAGAAATTTTGGGCTCAGTGGTGTCCATAAGTAGCTTTTCCATTCTGTTATGATCATTTTCCAAAATTTGACACGGGTGGTAATAGTGATAGCAGCATTTTCTCCTGAACTCCCTTAATTGTGACAGTTCCATTGTCACAAAAAGGACATCAGGAGAAAGGATTCACTGTGGAGAGATTTTTGGTTTCGCTAGGGGGAAATGAGAGGCAGATTTTTCTGTTTATGAAAGGCAGGATTTTTTTTAAATTCATGCATATCTTTAATTTTAATTAATTTCATTTCTTAAAGCATACATTGGACAGTCTTTAGAAATTACTACATTAATTTCTTTATCTTAAAGAAGGCTAGTTATGTTGGTTCTTAGTTAGAAATTAGAAGCGATGACTAACTATTGCTCTCGATAACTTAAATATTCATTTTTTTAAAAAAATCTAGAATTTAAATGTGCTTTATCCAGTAACAAGCTGATTGCACATAGCAGCTCCCTTTGATCTTGGCTGTTCAGTGTACAAAGATTAAAAATGGAAGAGGCCAGGAAGGGGCTATTTTAAAAAAGATGTACATAAATCCATGCCCCCTACATGTCTTGGGATTTCCTGCTTAGACTGAGGTTTCAAAAGGGATGGTGGACGTTCTACAGTCATTACAATTCTCCATGAATATAAGGAGAATTGTATGTACATTCTTTAAAACAAGAAACCGTCATGTCTGAAAGGTATTTTTTAACGTTTGAGAGGAAGTATGATGAAATATCAAATGGATTTCATTAAAAATACGGATTTAAAGACACAAGCATGAGCTTTGCCCATGCAGGACACCCCTTCATCTCGCGTAATAAAGCATAAAGTCCAAATTAGTGTGTGTTCTCTTTTTTCAGCCAACCATATATTTTTCTCAAACTTTAAGAGGTGGTGTATGCTACAAAGGAGCCAGTGAATTGATGGTTTGTCTTTCTGCTTTTAGACACATTGCTCTATATTTTTCACTGAAAACAAGACCACACCAGCTATTTTTAAACTCTGATGAGTCAAACATTTAATGTACCCTTCCTTCCAAATCCTCAGTCTGTCTGGGGGCTTGTTGAAACTTGCCAATTTTTTCGGGTAAGAATCTCTGTCTTGACTGGGTGTCGATGTTTGAACAATGAATGCTATCCCTGGCAAAAGCTGTCAGTCGGTGCTTGAACGAAGTGTTATGAAGCTCAGTTTACATTAATATATATTTGATACACTGCTTGTACCAAGTAGCCATAAGACAATCCAACATTCTGGGCTCTAGTTCTAACTTCATCTAATTTCCATAGTTTTCCATACTGCTGAAAGCTTTTTATCTCTTTCCTTTAACCTGTGCTTCAGGAAAAACAAAGGGGGGAAGAGGGAGGGGCAAAAGAAGGTGGAAAAAGTACTGTCCCTCCCCCCATGCTTTTTAACATGTCAAAACCTTTTACTTGTAACATTTTCTTGGTCTTTTACAGATAAGCACAAAAATCTTGAGCTGGGTAAGAACTATTTCCATTATACATTTGTCTCTTGCATCTGAAACCAAAGCTGCATTGGAATAAATTTGGCCATAAAAGCTACTATTCCAGCTGTGAATATTATTAAGGTCTCTGAGGTATATTATGGGCTCACTGTTTCTGAATTAGTTGCCTAGTTTGCAACAATAACTTTTCCTGATCAGAAAATCAATGCCGTCACACTTGCAAACTTAACTCATTATCTAAGATAAAGAGCCTCCCTTGAGGAATATTCAAGGTCTCAAATATGGAGGTAGGAGTCTTTATGCTAAGTTTCATATTTCTCTTTCCAACAACACTCTGTCTCCAAGCATGTGAGGGCTTGACATTGTGTGGAGGTCATAGTGTTTCACTTCCTTATATCCACATGTCTTCTCCATCCTGCCTCTTGCTCTTTCTGACCTTCTCATGTTGAACAAAGGAGTGTGCATAATCATGTGGTGAGCTAATCTGTGCTCAAATGAACATGGTTACAGCTCTCATTTCTTCTGTTAACCCAACTGAAAGTTGCATGGAGGTTGGAAAGAAATAGGGAATAAAATTGTGAATCCTAACAACAAATAGGAAGAATAGCTGAATGCCCGCATCCTCTTTGCTGTTTTAAGCCTCCCCTCACTCAATTCAATAGGAAAGACTCAAAGATTCAAACCATTCCATGGCATTTATCTACATTTCCTTAACAAAAAAATAGCAAGCACACTACAATTACATCAAATTCATTCTGGAATAGGTGTAAATTTTTGTTTGGGTTCAGTGTTTGCTTTGTTTTGGCTAGCTTCAAAGAAAAAAAACCTCTGTTTTCTCAAAGTTCATGTCATATCGTCCATGACAGTAAAGCCCTGATTCTGTTCAAGTCTAACTATTACCTTTGTTCTGAACATTTTAAAAAAATTAACCCTTATGATGACCAGTTCATTCATTTTCAGTTAAAAGTTGAGTTTAAGTAATCCAGACATTTACAGAAAGTATTTAATATCTCTCCCGTCAGAATGTAAAAGAAATTTGTCGTGGATTTCTACAGCAGCAAATTGCTACCTGTGTCCAATATTGATTCTAACATGACACAGATAGCAGCAAAAAAACGATTAATTTATTTGAAAAAGATGATCCAAAAGAGAAATAAATGATTTTGATTAGACTGGGGAATTCTGGGAACATGGCGGTGTGTTAAGTTCTTTAAAGTGGCAAACAGGAATAGAAATAAAATCTTACAGCTCAGAAATACATTTATAAAGACGTAAAAACTGAAAAATGATGCACGAGTCAAAAATGAGAGGAACCAACATTTTAATTTGTGGGAAAATTATCAAATTATCAAAGCTTTGTTTCAGTATCTGAACAGATTGGTATGTTTTAAAAAGCAATTATTCCAAATCTATGCATACTTAAAGTCTGTGTGTCTTAAAATGGGAAAAGTTGAGAAACACTTTTAATAGCTATCCATCTTTCCTTTTGTCCTGTGATGATTCTAAACAAGAAAAAAAAATCTTGAGAAAAAAATCCATTTTGCTACCTTCTTTTTTTTTTTAAGAAACAAAAGATAGATTTGACATATCTGCAATGATCTTAATACTATTAAGGTTTTTTCTTCCTGTTTACATGACTCTGAATCAGGTAAAATCCAGGGAAACCATTTGTCTAGACCCTGAGTTAGCAAATGTGATTTTAACAGATAGATAAAAGAGGAGTAATGTAATGGAAAATTACTTCTGGCATCTGGAATATTTGGAAGTATCACAACTAACTGGCAGTAGTTGCAGTTGTTACAAACCAATTTCTATAAAGGAGTGGTATTGGAGAAAATTCATACAAATTGTCTGCTGTTGATAGAAACATGGAAGTGTGTGAAGTTCTTCAAGGTGGCAAAAGGAATAAAAATAAAATCTTTCAGCTCATAAATACATTTATAAAGATATAAAAACTGAAAAATGATGCATGAGTCAAAAATGAGAGGAACCAAAGTTTTAATTTGTGGGGAAATTATCAAATAATCAAAGCCTTGTTTCAGAAGCTGAACAGATTTGTATTTTTAAAAAGCAATGATTACAATTCTATGCATATTTAATAAATCATATTCTGAGAACATTTTAATTTCTTTTATATTAACTTACTCAACTGTATAGTGAACCATATTTTTAAATTTGAGTTATTTTACACTTATTACTACATAAGTGGGTGACTCTATCTATATCATCTGTCTGTCTATCTATCTATCTATCTATCTATCTATCTATCTATCTATCTATCATCTTTTGGAATTTTATAGGAACTGTCTGAATCAGACTTCTAAGACCAAACCTTAAAGTATATGATTTCACTCTCCATTGTGCTCTTCTTATACACCTGTTTTACTCATTTTGGTAAACAAAATTATAATGAAGTCTGACTGAAGGCAGATGTTTTCCTTGGACAGACAAATATGATCAGGACGATTAGTGATTTACTGTAAGTGGATACTTCAGTCTTCATCAGGCTGGAATTCTCCAGATGTGCTAGTTTACAGCTTTCATTGCATCAGCCAGAGAAAATAGGAAAAGCTGGATTAGAGAGCCACAATTATAAAGTGCTCAGCTCATTCTTTATAGCTTCGAATTGGTGTAAAACAAAGAGAGGGGGGAAGAGGGAGGGAGAGAGGGGGGAAGGGAGAGAGGGAGAGGGTGGGAGGGAGGGAGGGAGGGAGGGAGGGAGAGAGAGAGAGAGAGAGAGAGAGAGGGAGGGAGAGAGAGAGAGAGAGAAGATTCATCTTCTGTTTTTAACCCATGCTATATGAGGCAAACCTGTCATACAGCTTCAGGAACTCACATACCCCCCCCCCCCCCCATACAGGAGATGCATGAGTAACATCTATTTTGGGCATTACAGTGAACATTACAGGAAATACAAATTATTTTGCTTTCTGCTCTGCACGTTTGAATATTTGTATATTCAGAGACAATTTTAGTAGAGCTGTTATAAAACTAGGAATTTAAGTTTGGGTATTCATTCGTATCATTTTACTTTTTCCATTACTGAGCCTTGTTCTGATTTTTTTAGATTTTTGAAACTGACAATAAAATGCTTATTATATGGAGATGTTTATATACTATAAGTATTTTTAATGTACATTTTATCAATTAACATACATTATTCTGATATACAACTTTGGAAATATATCATTTATTTCTCAAATTTATGTATTTCTCAAACTTATTTGCCGCCCATCTCCCAGTTCAGGCAACTCTAGTTAAACCTCTTAAAAATAATAAGAAGCATATAACCCTTTTCTCTCTTTGGAGTGGGGGAGGGCAGGGGTAAAGGGGCATATTTTCTAAATAAATAAGTCATGTTATAGATTGTTTGCTTTGCAGTTTTCTGTGGCATTCCAGAATGATCAATTTGGAGGTTGATTGCCAATTTCCTACTACAGAAAATTCCTACTAGTTCAGGTTTTTTTTAGTGGACTTTATTAGTTGTCTTCTAAATCAGTGATCCCCAACCTTTCTGGCTTTGCAGACTGGCAGAGGATGGAGAGAGAGGAATAGTTAAGCATGAGTGGCGGGCACACACACTCGCAACTCGCACAAATGGAGCTGCAGGTGCTCACTCACTGTTTGCACAAGTGGAATTGCGTGCTCACGTGCTCACCTGCCACTTCCACAGCCATGTTCCGAATGGGACAGGGCCCAGTAATGGGCTACAGCCCAGGAGTTGGGGACCCTTGTTCTAAATGTAAATTTTACCACTATTTTAATATAAATACCCAATGCAAAGTTTATACATGTATTATATGTACATATTGACATATATATACACAGCAATATATGATTTAAAAATTTCCAGGTCTGGGAGTTGAAGTCTACATGTCTTAAAATCCAAGGTTGAAAAATACTGTATTAGAAGTTGTGTGGTCCATATTCTAAATTGAAAAAAAGAGCCTGTCGTTCTCTCTTTTTATATGGACTACAATTTTCCAAATTCATTTGCCACTAACAAGGAATTTAAATGTTAAAATCTAGTCTTCAACAAGGACCAGGATGCCTTCTTGCTCATTTATATGTTTATTTAAACAATTTATTAATTGCCTCAATTGCCAAAGCAATTCTACAACAATAACAATATAAAGAAGGCATAAACATAAACAGGTAAAAAAAAGGCATAAACATCTGGAGAACTCCATCAGTCTCCATAAGCAACAGTGTTCTAATATGTACAGTATATGAAATTATCACGCATACTAATACAATATAAACCAATTTCTAAAGATGTTATTACTCAGATGACATAAGAACCATCAAGCATCCATAGGCATACTTGTGATCTCTTTTATATACTATGAAATATTTTTATATACGAAATATAAAATGCATAAGGGGGCATTTTAACTTTCAGTGCTGAATATAATTTTAACAATAATGATATTTGAAAATTCAATTAAATGTATTGTTTTGTTTTATTTACAATTACTTACAAATAGAATTGAGTGTCAAATAATAGAAATCTGACCTACATACTAAAGTAAATAAATTAATATAAATGAATAGCCATGGATTGTTAATAAATGCAATCAACTTTGAAAATTTCATATGCCACATTCTATTTAGTACATAGACACAGCATACCATCTGCTGATGTTTATTTTTTTCCTCCAGTCAGTAAAAGCCTTTGTTTAAGTCAAAATTCAAGTGACAGAATCAGAACAAAAGGAAAAAGGGCAGAAAAACCACATCTGAATAAATTCCAAATATGACTTCTAAAGGCAGACAATATAAAAGCTATAATCTTAGTTTAACCCCCACACTTTCTAAACACTATAATTACCCGACATCTGCTGGTTACTCCATTTTGCTATTGGATAACCTTAATTACCCTGTAATATTTCCTGACACTCCCCGAAATATGCCCCATGGATGATAATTCATTCACAGATTGGCCCCATTATTAGCTACTAATTCCAACAATCAAGACAAAGACAACTAACAGATGACCTTGAATGATTACTGACTTGGTAAGTGGGATTTATTTTATGCCTTTAAAGACCTACTGTTTTTTTCTGACTGCACAAAGAAGGATCTGAAATTAGTTTTTTGAAAAAAGGTAGATGTAAGAGATATTTGATAAATGCAGAAGAATTGTTCTCTCTGCAATACTCATCTAAAATTACACCATTGAAAATGTTTCTTTTTCTTTCTTTCTTTCTTTCCAGTTTCTACAGTTACAAAGCAAATGATCTGTCTCATCATCTCCTCATTAATCCAGAGGAAACAAGCCAAGGTAAAGTGTTTGATGCTGCCATCTAATTTATCTCTACTCAAGGCACTGTTCTAGAAGAGAGTTTCTTAATCCTTTACTTTTAATGACTCTCTGATAATCTTAAAGAGGTGGAGCTACCAGCATCCCATATTGTTGTTGTTGTTGTTGTTGTTGTTGTTGTTGTTGTTGTTGTTGTTATTTCCCATTCAGTACTGCCAGAAATCTACCAGTGTAGTGCTTGTCGGCAAAACATATATTACTGATTTCTTTGCTCTTTATATTTAACCTAACATTATGCTTTATAAGAACATTAAAAGATGGAATCTGATCTTAATGGAAGAAGAAGGATCTCAGGGAAATAGTCAAGGCTCCCACAATTTTATCAAAGCCAATAATTTAACCTAATCCTCTCCAATCTTGTACTGTCAACCTGTTAATACTTCAACTGCCCAAATCTCTGGTCCTGCACAAGAATATTGCCATAGTCATAATTTCATGACAGTTCATCTCCTTGACTATTTCTTTCCAGATGCTTTGTGGCCTATGATTGCCACACAGAGACATTGTTTCATTCACTGAACACTACTATTTCTTAAGTTTTGGTTTAATTTAAATCCAGAATTTTGCAAAAGGATACAGAAATGGGAGAGTTTGAATTGGCGGATGTTTCACTTATGTTAACTGCCAGTCCAACTGAGTTCTCTAACTGCAACATGGAAGACACCCTTAGTGGGGGAAATTGTAAAAAAATAATAATAATAACATGGGATCTCCCAACAATTTTATCTAATGCTTGTGGTAGCAGATAAGCCTACAAGGTGGAAAAAAAACCTGTCATGTATTAGTGGATTGACAGTTTGGTCTAGTGGTTAAGGCACCGGGCTAGAAACCAGGACACTGTAAGTTATAGTCCTGCCTTAGTTCTGAAAGCCAGCTTTGGACAGTCATTCTCTCTCTCACTCCATAACATCAGGTTCAGGCAATAAGGTGGTTGGGCAATTCCTGTAGCAATAAAAAAAGAAACACATCCTACACTTGCAGAAAAACACTAGGAAAATAAGAAGAGGAGAGGAGAAGAGAGGAGAAGAGAAGAGAAAATATATTAGTGAATTCTTTCAACCTGCATTTATTTCACCCAGAGCTAATCACAGCTTATTTAAATTCATAACTCTGACATTTCTGGAAGCATATAGTAGATTAAGATGCACCCGCATATAAACACATGCACACCAGTGGCGGGTTGCCCCCGGTTCGGACCGGTTCGCAAGAACTGGTAGTAAAACTGGTGGGAGACCCCGTCCACTGCCCCAGATGTCATCATCTGTGCATGCGCAGAAGCAATCCCGTTGCAAACCAGTAGTAAAGGTGAGTAGAACCCACCCCGATGCACACATACCTGTACATATAAAACAAGAATCCTAAAATAACCCATTCACATAAAGGGACATAGATGTCTGTGTGGAATGAGCATGAACATTCTTATCTGAAATCAGACTGACAGAGCATTATAGCGGGTTCACTTTTCATTCACCACAAAACCATTAATGAAAATATTTCTTTTTCTTTAGCTACACCTCATCTTTTCAACCTAAGACATACACATTGTGACCAACAGCATACTGCAATCAAGCATTTTTCTCCAAAGTGATTAAAACGAATATAACTCAAATGGCAAAATGGTCAAATGGCAAAATTATTTACCTGAAACATAGTTTGGAAAGCAGAAACTGGAAGCAACCTTTTCATTCTATATCAGTATTCTTTACTTAATTATTCACCATAGTTGACTAAATGTTTGGAAAAACATAATACAGCCTGAGTTACTTTATGAACTATTTGTTCCAAAAATTAATTAGAACATCCCCCCCCAAAAAAAACCCAAGTTATCTACAAAGATTCAAATGTAGATTTTTACTGCTACCTATATTAAAACTACTACCACATTAAGTTCTGCCACAGTTATGAACTTTACCAGCCTCCGTTGTTCCGGTCTACCTCTAGAATTCAGAAAGCCATTATAGCAAAATTGAAAAAAAATATCAAACTAGCTGAGTAGGAAATATCAAAGTAGCTTCATCTTTAAGTGGTTCTCTAGCCAATAAGACTAAAAATTGACTCCTATTGTAATCACCTGTAATCACCTGTTTGTAATCAGCAACAAACACCTGTTTGGGGAGAAGGATTATAAGTTAGTACTTATTTATTACTTATGTCTTTATATTTATTGCATACAGTAGAAATATGTGGTGTCTATTGCTCCAACTAACTATTATATGATTCTGTCTTGATTATGATTTTAAGAGCAACTTATTTGATGTCCCTTCCAAATACTGCAGATTTACTGGATTTAACAGAAATTCTCAAGCCTTGTGCAAAAAATGCAAGTTAAATAAAAATAGCAATAGGATTTACTTATATACCAGTTCACAGTGCTTTACAGTCCTCTTTAAGTGGTTTACAGAGTCAGCCTATTGCCCTCAACAACCTGGGCTCAAGAGCTTGAAGTGATGGGAAGAAAGGAGTCCCTATGGATTTTACTCCACTAGTTGTGGCCAACTATAGCAGGTGGTGCTCTCCATTTCAAGGCCACAAGCCAGAGCTCTTATTTTAGAGTCATGTGACCAGCATGATGTCACGAAGTGCTGTTTCCTTCCCATAAAAGTGGTACCTATTAATCTACTTGCATTTGCATGCTTTTGAACTACTAGATCATGTGTCGGCAGCATGCAGCTCCCAACTTGCATGTGGCTTTTTTGTCCCCCTGCTATGGCTCCCTGCTGGCTGGATGGCCCCCGCCCTTCACCCTCCCCTTCCAGTCACTCCTCCCATGGCCTGAGAAGGTAAGGGTGATGGCAGGCATGGACACTCGTTCCTCGTCCCTCCCTCTCATTCCAGAGAGGGAGGGAAGCACCCCTCTATTTGCCTCTCATCTCACAGGTGCTTCTTCCGGTACTTCTTGCTGCCGCATGCACCTCAGTTGCTCGGGGAGACATGCAATTTTCTCTCTGCCCCAAGACACTGGCCCAGCCTGGCTGCAGTCAATGCACCATGTTGTAATGGGCTCCAGGAGGAGGCGGGGACACCGTCTTCCTCATTGTGAAGTATGCAAAATTTAAGTGTGCTGCGCAAGGCACTGAGAGAGCAGTGAGCAGGCCATGGAGTTGGTGAGAGCAGTGGTGTCAGTCACCGCCGGGCCCGGGCCAGTGCTCTAGACTTACAACTTTCTCTCGCAACTTCCATGGCCTGCTTGCTGCTCTTGCAGTGCCTTAAATTTAGAGCCCATTATGACACAGAGCATCGGCCCCAGCCAGGCTGGGCCAGTGCCTCGGAGCCGAGAGAATATCGCATGTCTCCCCAAGCAACCGAGATGCACACGGCACCAAGAAGTGCTGGAAGAAGCGCCCGTGAAACGAGAAGCAAGTACATGGGTGCTTCCCTCCTGCTCTGGAATATGGAGTGAGTCTCCATTCCCACATTCACCCTTACCTTCTCAGGCCAAGTGTGGAGCGACTGGGAGGGCGAGTGGTGGGGCCAGGCAGCCAACAGGGAGCCACAGCAGGGGGACAAAAGAGTTTCATTTATCTGGAACCTGAAATGACTCTTGATTTAAATCATATGGTAAAAAGCACCCAAAGAAAAAGAAAGAACATCAGTAAAAAAAAAAAAAAACCCGCAACCCTCACCTGTTTTTGGAAATGGTTCAAGAGGGAACAAAAACACACACACGAGAGAGGGGGGGAGAAACAGAGGGAGGGAAATGGAGGGAAAGAGAGATAGATGAGACAGACAAAAGGGGAAAAAGAGGGAGAGACAGAGAGAAATGAGAAAATGATGGAGGGAGAGAATGAAAGAGAGGAAAAAGAGAGAAACAAATGAGAGAGAGAGAGTACGGAGAGAGAGGGGGGACAGGGACACAAAAATGAGAGAGCTGGAGGAAATGAGAGAGAGAAGAGGAGAGAAAGAAAGAAAAGAAAGAAAAGAAAGAGACAGGGAGGGAGGGAGAGGGAGAGGAAAAAGAGAAAAACAAGAGAGAGGAAAGGAGGGAGATAGAGAGACCCATTTCCCACAAAACCCGGATAGGTGTGGCTGGGGGGGGGGGGTTCATGTGACTGGGTGGGAGTGACGTTGAGTTGGCCACCTCCACCTAGATTTTGTGGCTCCCAGTATTTTCTTTTCTGTGGGAAATGGGTCCAAATGGCTCTTTGAGTGTTTAAGGTTGAAGACCCCTGTATTAAATGGACAGGAGCTAGGTGAAGATGGGCACTCACCAGTGGTGGGTTGCCCCCGGTTCGGACTGGTTCATAAGAACCGGTAGTAAAACTGGCGGGAGGCTCCGCCCACTGACCCGGACATCATCATAAGTGATCTGCACATGTGCAGAAAAGCGTGCGGGCGCAATGTGAACCGGTAGTAAAGGTAAGTAGAACCCACCTCTGGCACTCACACCATCTCACAACACTCGGATCTTGAACCCAGTCTGTCGGTTTTCCAGTTTACAAGCTCAGCATCTTAACCACTGAGCATTCGTGCCACCAAAAGGAATGGAGAATCAAATAAAAATGATTTGTCCTCGCTTTTAATTTTAGAAGCCTTTCTCTGGATCAAATGCCTTTCTAGGATGAAAAGACCCTTTCCATTTTTTAAAAATGCGAAGTCTAACTCCACAGCATGTTGATGTACTAAGTATAATAAACTTGTGCCATTGTGCTATTTGTAACTGGATGTTGTACAAAGTAATATGACTGGAAATGGAGTGGCAAGGATAGACTTTAAAAGAAAACTGTAACTGAAAATATATTAGCTAACAAAAGGATGGCTTTCACACTCACTGATTCCTACAAAGGATTGTTGGTTTGTTGACCCTCCTTTGTGAATGACTGTTGTCCTAAATGGGGCAAACTTGATGTTAGGAACAAATGGTGTCCTTTGGCGACTAGTCGGTACTGCTCAACTGTCTCTCAACAGGATTGGATGTGACCTCTGTCTAAGCCATTTGAGTCTGAATTGTGTGATATGGCTTGTCAGATCAAACTAGGTTAGTGTTTCTGGAAGCTTACAGAGAAGGAGAAAAGGGAGCGGGTTAATCCAGCAGAAAGAATATAAGAGGGCAGAAGGAGAATCTGTCTTCTCAATCAGATACATTGATAAAAGGGTCAAAAGCATATCTCTGGGGTATCCCTTTGACTCTTACTTTCTGTAGTTATTCAACACCAGGAAATATATGTTGGCTTCCTAAGAGCCTAAAAACATAGAAGAATGGAAGATGGGAGAAAAATATAAAAAATAAAGTTATCAAAAATATATATAAGATATCTGATGCAAGGAATTTCTCATTATTCATCAGTAACATGATTCCAAAATAATTGTCAAATGTTGGAATTCACCCTTTACATGTCATGAAAGTATTGTTTTTGTTTTTTTATAACACAGAAAATAGTTAAGGATTATTGTGAATACATAATTTCCTATCCCTGTTTAAAGTCAATTAAGTAACATGAATATAAAATCACATTTCCTCTCTTGTTTAGAGAAATTTTTCCAGATTCTCTATTTCTAACATAATAAAGAAATGTGGTCTGGTTTAATGAGCACAGGAATTAAACATTGCGAGTGATATGAAGAAGACAGGTGTTGGAAGAGGAGATCTGGAGGGTTCACTAGAGATATTATAAAATGTTACCTGTTCCAATTTTTTTAGGGAAAATAGCCTAATTCATACTTCTCAGGTTACTATGTGAATGAGAACCCAGATAGCCATCAACATCAAATTTTGAAATGCATTCTCAAATTAAAGATTCACTTAAAACACATTGAATACATGGATACATGTATCCAATCTATTGGGCGAATACAAATACAAATAAATATATTATGTAGGTCTGATTTTAAAATCATTCCCAGAATGCTGGGAGAATTTGATGCAATAAAAGTATGCCAAACTGAGCTAGACTATTTTTTTTAGAGCCAGCTATTTCAGCAAGAAAGATTTTTAACTTGCTATCCATCTGGATGTAAAACCAGAAAAGTGAAACAAAGAAATGGGCTCAGAAACCCACTTAGCAGGACATGCAGCATTGGCCAAGATCTAGAAAAGCAATTAAGTGCTGATGGACACTCCTCCTTCACCTAAGGACCACGTTGTTAACTCCAAGACATCTATTATGAAAGTGGTGCTGACTGCCTGAGAAAAAACTCAGGGGAGAAGTTTTTAGGGAGAAAAAAACAACTGGTTTGCATTATATTGTTAGTATTTTGTTCTTACATGATCTAGAGAGGTTTATTTATTTTAAGACTATTTGTAGATCACCTGATGCAAAATCAGGGCATGAATAATTTAAATGAGCTTCAGCTGTCTTTGAACATCTTTCTGAAATATTTCTCGCAGAATGACACTTGCATCCGTCCTCTGAAAGGTAGGGCAGTATGGATGTTCATTTATTTGATGAAGCCCGATTCTACCCAATATGGAGCACCTTGTGCAGATTGTGTACTGTTTGCCCTCCTAGGAAGTTGATCAGTTGTTGTTGTTTTTAACCACAATAAACACTGTAAGGACATCCAAGGACAGGAAGTCTTTTGACCGTCGCACATAAATATTTTATCAATTTCTGCATAGAATCCCCTGAATATGAAAGCTCTGAGGACTGAAAAAACTAAAGTTATCACAGGATACCGATCTCTTAATAATAGAACAGAGTAAAGCTTTTGGCACAAATTAACTAGATCTGTGCAGTTTACAATGCCACCCTTAGAAACACAATTATGATTGCCATCTAAAGCTAAGGGACGAGGGTTGCTTGATTAGCTCTGAAGCTGGCTGGAATCCTGCCACTGTAACAGATGGGTATCAGGGACAAGCAGCCAGAAGATCGTATATGTGCAATAGGTGTAAAAGGTTAGGTCACAGTTCCTAGTTACATTGCCATATGGCTTTGCAATCACAGTTGCCATCACAAAGAAAAATTGGGTTTTGAACACAATCTTGCACTGAGGAAGAAAAGTAGGAAAGGATAAACAATAGAATTCCTCTTAATAACTTTCTCTTTTTCTGCACAGAGTACATGCAAAACTCAGGCACCAGTTATCTGTTTGATATACTCATAGCCTCTCGTGTATTTTGAAGCGTAATAAAGGTATTTTAAGGTTCACAGCTTAGAGATATGCATGGAAATGAAAGGCAGATATGCATGGGAATGAAAGGCAGCATATAAGTATAACCAAAGTTCTTTAAAGCTCCATGGTTCAAATGATCGTTTGCTTTTAGCTCCCAGATATGTAATTATTCAAGATGATTACTTTAGTTTTCACAAGAGAAAGTTTCCACATGTCTCCCTAGATCCTTTAAGAAAATAGGAATAACTTGGTCATTTTACATATCTCCTCGCCTGTCCTTATATTTTACAAGTGAAATCATTACAAGATCATAAAATGTGCCTAGGATACAGTATTTATTCTCTCACATCAAGGGATATTTCTGATGACATTACATGGGACCTGATAGAGGCTGGGGAGGAAGAATCCACGGCAGACACATCACTGAATCCAAACCACCACTAAATTTTCTGTGGGCAGAGAATCTACCTAGACAGAAAAACAAGTGAACCATCACCAAGGATAAGAGCCAGTTTGGTGTAGTGGTTATAGTATCAGGCTTAAAACCAGGTAAATGTGAGTTCAAACATCCAGCTGGTTGATCTGGGGCCAGTCACTTTCTTTCAACTCTAGAAGGCGGCAAGGACAAACCTCTTCTGAAAAACCTTGCCAAGAAAACTACAGGGACTAATCCAGGTACTGTAATTGCAGAAGCAACAATATTCATTCATTTTTCACCAAGAATGGTGAAATGTAATCAATAAACAAAGTGCATATGGGGGTCTGTCCGTTTACATGGGCATATTTTTGTGAAGGGCACAAAGAGATTCTATTTTTTCAATTCATTCATTTGGAACGACTCTTCTCACTGCAAAACTAGTTCAAAAATCTCTATGTACTTTAAACCTTCTCTTTTTTCAAAATGGGTTGCAGTTTGCATTTTTTTTTAAAAGTGCAAAGTATTCTGAAAGCTACTACTTGTATAAGTGTATCTATTTTTCATTTAGATTCAGGATTAAAAAACTAGAAATTATATTGGGGGTACAGCTTTTTTGCAATGAGAGGCAGACTTGCTTTCTATACAGCTCAGTGTTCAATATTCTTTGTGTGCAAATGCTAGGCAAGGAAATAAGAGAAACTGAAATTTTCCAAATATACACATTTTGAGGTATAACTCACACATATAATTTCACTTCAGCACTTTAGAAATCTGAAGAACAATTTAAAAAGTCATTCAAAGTAAAACAATGATTCAGGAAATGTGAAATTAATTTGTCTGATTAAAGAAAGAATGATAACTACATTTATTAGAGTGGAAATTTCTTATGAGTTTTGCTGAAAAAAAAGAAAAGCATATATCTTTGGAATCATATTGTAAAGTGAAAGGGATTTTCTTCACAAAAAGAAGCATGAAATTTAGATTTAAAATTGACTTGTCTAATTAGAGAAAGGACAGTAACTACATTTATTAGTGATTGGAAATTCCTTATGGAGTTTTTGCTAAAAAAAAAAAAGAGAAAAATGAACTTGTGATTTATGAGTTTGATCAGACTATGGAAAGAAGGAAACTATGTTATAATCTTAGAGAGTAATTATAATTACTGTTAAAAAAACTGGAAGCCTCTTCTTAATAATGTTGGAAGAAATGTCCATCTGGGTTTAGTTCCAAGTGGGGAGGAAGGCATTGGAAACAAGGAGGCTGTTTGAAAAGATGCTTTAATGGTGGCGAGGACCACATGGTTTGAGGTCCTGGGCAATTAAGTACATAGGTGAGAGAGAGATTTATACCCTCTCTTGGGTTCCGCCTTGGAGCTTCCTGTTCCTGTGTAAGGGCAGGTGTCCCATTGGTTGTCAGACTCCCATGGTGCCATGCAGAGGTAACTTTGAAGCTTGTCTTGAGTCCCAGCCTTGATTGAATCTTGCTGGGTTATGATGTAATGAAGAGGGTTGTATTCTGAAAAGGTGTTGGGCAATTCCTATTATGGCTTAATAGCTTTGTCCTGGTTTGGATCTTGAGTGAGGGCTAATCCTATCATGTCCTGAGGGTGAAGGTCATTTGTTTTGTAGATAAACTGGCCCAACCTTTTGGCTTGTAAATAGGCACCAAAATATCTGCGGGGGGGTGGGATGGGGGCAGGGAGTTGAGCAGGAGTGGAATGCTACCAGTTCGCTCCAGTTTGGGCGAATCAGTATTGATAAAAACTACCGGTTCAGTTTTAAAACCGGTAGTTTTAAAAAAGCTACTGTTTTGGGTGAACCAGTAATTTTAAAAAGCTACCGGTTCCTCCGAACTGGTATTTCTGATAATCAGCTGTGCCGCGTGGTTTAGCTTTGCTAGAAAGCAGGATTTCCTGTTTTCTAGCAAAGCTAAACCGCACGGCACAGATGATCCCCCCCTTGCTGTTCTACTTACCTTCCCAAGCCTCCTTTTGGCGTGTAGTGTGCATGCGCGCACACGCAGCACGTTTTTGGTGCGCACTGCACATGTGCATGCAGCACACATTTAACCTGCACTGCGCATGTGTGCGCAGCGTGTGCTTGGTGTGCAGCGTGCATGCACGGCCAGTGAACCAGTAGCAAACCGGTTCAGATTTCACCACTAGAGCTGAATCTCTGAGTTTATGTCTTTA
Source organism: Pituophis catenifer annectens (assembly GCF_029215685.1). NCBI lineage: Eukaryota > Metazoa > Chordata > Lepidosauria > Squamata > Colubridae > Pituophis > Pituophis catenifer. The sequence continues at coordinate 123,789,831 of NW_027256883.1, read as the reverse complement.
GAAACATGTTTAGGGAACATATATGTTTAGGGAACATATACCATTCTGCCTTTTTAATATTTCCTAGAATTTCATTCTTTTAGGAGAGGGGTGGGTGCTAACTTCCTACAATAACTTTTTGTTTTCTTTTTTGTTTTCTATTTCTTTGCACTTTTCCTTACTTCTCTCTGTCAAAATTTGTCTTGTTTTTATTCTTTTAAACGGTTATTTAACAAAGATTTACATATAGCATGAACTTTGATAATTTGGATTCAAAACAAGATGTTTTGGACAGGAAAGTGAACTTTTATAAGGAATTAGCCAGATATGCTTGAATGAAATGCTGCTGGGAATTGACATTTTCCTCTGTTATTTTTGTAGCTTAAGGTCTGCTTTCTGGCCACTAGTAGATTAACCAATTATTTTATGTTAATACCAATTAGAAGAATCTCCTGGAGAATAGGCTGGCATTTTTACTATAGTTTACTGAAAATCCATCATTTTAGTGATAATTGTTTTAGATCCTAAAATGTTTGTTTATCTATCTGTTTGTTTGTTTGTTTGTTTGTTTATCATACTTCTGTAGCTGCCCATCTCACAAAGCATGTTTCTGGGAGACTTACAATAAAAAAAAATAGCAATACATAAAATAAATATAAAATAGCAATATAACCATCAGCAATATAGTTATTTTCCAAGGTTCATTGGGGAATAGGTGACTGGAAGAGGAATGCCTACCACAAATGACAAGTGTGATCCAAAGTATGATATAATGTTTAAAGTGTTAGACTAGGACCAAGGAGAGGCAGTTCTAGAAGCTTACTGTGAATTGTGTGAATTGAGCAAGTGACAATTAGTTCCACCCTACCCCAGGATTATTTTTAGGGAACAAATTAAGAGGAAGTATTCACATATTTGCTTTATATGCACATATGCATATCAATCCTGACTCAGCTTTGAAACAATGTTAGGAGTTTTATTCCTGAAAAGTCATGCTCTCCAACCCTGAAAATATCAAAAATAGGCAACATTGGGTTTGTTTGTTTGTTTTTTTGTTAGAACTGAATTCATTTTTCCAATATGCCAAACTTTCAATCTAATTCTGACATCTCCAAACAGTGTCATAATTTCTCATCAATAACAGCATATGAGTAGCCATATAAGATTGGATACAAAATGCTGTGCCTAGTTTTTTTGTTTTTGTTTTTGTTTTGAAAAGTGCAAGTATTTTCAGTAATGAGATTAAAAAGAATCTAGAATTTCTAAAATTCAGGGGTGGGAGAATGCAAAAACTCCAGCCTTTTTTTTTTAACCTTGGTAGAAAGTTATGAATATTTAGCTCTTAAAAATCTGGGTTTGATTCAATTAGGTTTCCACTACTTTTTCTTTCATAGGCTTCTCAATTTTAATAGCATTTTGACAAGTAAATACTACAATATAAATAAATATGTTTCCTTAACTTGTCTTGAATGGTTTGGTAAACATTTTTTATTTTGGGAGGTAGTGTAATTAATTAGAATTTAGATTTTTTTTTTCAAAAATAAGAGTGAAAGAAAGTGGATTTTTTTAAAAAATGAATGTCTGCTTAAACACAAAATTAATGGACAAGTCTATCTCTAGAGAAAGAAAAAGAATATTAATAATGATAGGAACACCCAGCCAGAACCAGAAAACAGAGCATCTTCACATATGCAGTATGACAAAATAATACATTGGATTTTGATAACATTTTGAGTTGTCTCTATCTGAAAAAGAAATGTTTATATTCAATATTCAGCAGTATTAAAGGTCAGTAGTTATCTAATTAACACTGACACACTATTCATGGGATTCAGGGGCTTATAATATAAAATTAAAGCATTCTTTTGCATGAGAGAACTGGATATCTGTATTGGACAACTGGATTTGCTATCAAATCAGGAAGCTGCAATTTGATTATATATAATATGATGACCTACAACTATCAGAAACCTCCAACTATTAGCTAATAGTTTATAGTCAGTTATACCACAATATAAAGCTGCGGTCAGAACAAACTTCACATGACAACATTCACATTTTTTCCTTTACTAAAAGTTTAAACATATGAAAGTGGGTGGGTGAATAGATGGGTGGTATTGGTTAGTCATTCCAATAAATATATATTGTTTAGATAACTAACCACATCCTTTTGGGATCCAGATAAAAATTGTCTAAAATGCTATTTGAGGCTTTAAGAATCTTTTACAACCCCTTCTCCCTCTATATATTGTAGCTTTTACAATTTCAAAGTCTTATTTTGAAAGGACGAGACCATTCTTTTCTTTGATCATGTGCTAAGATGAGTTTTGATTCCCATTTCCAAAATCCTATATAGAAAGGTTTTCTTTTCTTTTCTTTTTCCTCTTTCTTTTAAAAAAAAAGACCCATGCAAAATTACAGCTAAACTTTTATGAATCTAATTCCGGGTGTTAGTCTGTATTTGCAGCTTTGTCTCTTTTATTATAGCTTTCTTTCCTCTTCTAGTCAAAGATGAAGGAAACATAATAGGCGCTTTCTTCAGGAAACAGATACAATCTTCAAATGTTCCCTCTTAAAGACAGATTAATGAATGGATGCTTGTTTTAATTCCTTACATTTCATTGAACTATTCTGCTTTGTAAAAAAAAAAAAAAAATGAAGAAGTAGTACTGTAAACAAGTAAGCCACGAATGAGGTCCAGGCACAGATCTCTACATCCATTACAATTCATTTACCAATTAGAATATTAAAAATCTGTTTCCACTTTGCCTCCATGTTTGCAAAAAATCAGCAACATTTTTTTAACAGGGGTTCAGTTTTCATACAAGGAAAACTTCCAAGATGAAATGAAATATAGCTTATTAATCAGTGCTGAAACTAGTAGCATTAATCTTTTGCCTCAGCAGACTCAGGATCAAATCTTACATAGCCTAGTCTCTCATCACTACTTCAAACTATTTCCAATATTCATTTCCTAATTTAATTTAATTTAATTTAACCAATTTAAAATGACCACCCACTCTGGAAGGCTCTTGGCAGCTTACAAAACCCATAAGAAGAGTGAAACAATTAAAAATGTACAATAGAAGTTTCAGCCTAGACTGAAACAACTACAACAACAAACAGTACAAAAAGTACAAAATATAATGTCAGGGTTCCAAGTAACACCCCCAGCAAAAGAAGACTCCGAGGCTAGAAGTTCCTCAAAGTTCCATTTTATTAAAGATGTCATATTGGCACATCTGGGAAAACCCAAATCTGAAAGCTTCCAGGTTTTCCCCTCCCAAAAGAAAGTCCAAGTCCTTGCCCCAGCATCCACATGTCCATCACATGGTCCAATCAATGCACCATTCCAACTAGAGATGCCTCCCAGTCACGCCACTCTGGATGCAGGGGCAGGATGTCCTTGACTCTCAGAGAAAAGAATATTATTATGGCTATATATCTCCCCAGCTCAATACAATCCCCCCTCCCAGTTTCCCACAGCACTAAATGTGGCAGTCCTGAAGACTTCCAGGGCTGCCATATAATGTGTCAGTACTTCAGTACTTTCTGGAATCCCAGAGAAGTGAGCACTGCCCAAATACCTGGAGAAATTCTGTTCTAAGAAGGTAAGGGACCGCATCATTTATGTCAAGTAGATGCAACATTACATTCACAAGTTGGAAGGCTCAAATATGAATCTGAAGATCCATGAGGATCCTCCAATCTTCCAAGTTTTGATCGGGACTTCACATCTCTAAAACTGAACTACTACCCAAAAGTTGAAAATTACTATAGAGTTGACCAGCTCTTCCATGCTCTGTACAGAACTCATAGTCTTTCAATAGTTATTTTCATCCCCATACTATGTATTGTATGTCAGCTAGAAGGAAGAATAAATGAAGATGTACTGTAAGATAAGATCAGAGAATGGTACTCAAATATTGATTTGCTCACTATTCGTGTAATCAATAAAACATAAAAAGATAGGAAGATCAAGAGCAGATTAGATCAGATTCCTTTTTTGGTCTAGCATTTATGATGTCCAGCCAGATGTCTATCTAAAGTTGGACATGAGTGTGATTGCTACTCATTTTACCTAGCAAATGATAGGCACAGACATACATTTGCAAACTGGGGACAAAGTTTGATTTTGCAAAATAAATTATTATAGGTACTCTTCACTTGCTGATCACAGTGGCAACAGATGATTCCATTGCTAAGTGATGTGGATATGGTCTTTAAGTAAAACACATGATAATGTCCAATTTATGTCTGTTCCAGCTGTGGTTGTTAAGCAAATCACAAATAGTCATTTAGCGTGAGATCACATGACTGCAACTTGTGATCTCCCACCAACTTTCCCATTGAGTTTGTTTGTTGGAAAAGAGCTGTGAAGATCTCAATACCGTAGTGATCACGCTACCATGGGATGCTGCACCTATCATAAATGCATGCTGGTTGCCAGGCTTTCAAATTGTGAAGACATGAGTCCAAGGATGCTGCAATGGCTGCAGATTTGGCAACTAGTCATAAGCCTCCTTTTTCAATTCTATTATAACTTTGAACAGTCACTGAATGAGTGGTCAGTAAGCAAGCATTATCTATACTAAAACATTTTAATCTAGTGTGCTCTGAGAACCCAACCTCTGGGGTTAATTTGGGTTTCATTAGTGTCATATGAGCCCAGCCACACAGATGGCACCAGCATCAATATGCTGGTTCCAAAGTTGGATGAACAGGAAGGTCTAGAGAAAGACATGGTGATTTATTCCAGTATTATCTACAAAAAAGAATTATAGCTCAAATCAAGGGTCCCCAACTTCCATATTGTGGATCGGTAACGGGCTGCACAAGCAGTGTGCAGAGTGTGCAAGCTTTATTTGTGCATGCACATTACGCAGGATTAAGGTTAGGGACTGCTGGCTTAAATGGTAACTAAAGTGGTACTCCCCCCCACACCATGCCCAAGTATAACATATCAAGCATGCTATTAGGAAAGAGCAATTGACATACTGTGAGCAGAAAATTATGATGCAGAAGGGGACATTTTCCAAAGCACCCAAAGGGCAGACAAGGAATAATGGATGGAAACTGATCAAGGAGGGATTCAACCTAGAAATGAGAAATTTTCTGACAGTGAGAACAATCAACCAATGGAACAGCTTGCCTTCAGAAGTTGTGGGAGCTTCATCACTTTCAAGAAAAGACTGGGCTTCCATCTGTCAGAAATGGTATCAGGCAGGATGTCAAACTGGCATCCGAATGCGTCATGCACAGGCCATGCCCACTTCAGCTCCTTAAATGGGGAAAACGTCACTAAATGTCACGTGATGGCAATGCGACGTGGTAGAGTCTCCTGCTTGAGGAAAAGGTTGGACTAGATGACCTACAAGATCCCTTCCAACTCTGTTATTCTATTCTATTTAAATTAGAAAGCCATGAAACTAAAAAATTATGACAGTGAAAGGGACATTCTTTGGACAGCCAGAACACTGGTGAATCCTTTGAGAGAAAAACCTATCTGTAATAAACAAGACTGGCATATGGATCATGCAAAGCATGAACCTTGAAAAGCTGGATATCATCAAGAAAGAGATGAACCAAGGTTAAACATGGAATTTTAACATAAAGCTAGAAAAAGAAAATTCCTGGAATGAGAACTTCAAGGGAATAAAGGAAAGAAACCCCAAAGGACAAACAAGATATCTTTTTGCCCTAATAAAGAACACTTGGCACTATTTACTGCACACAAAGGAACAATAAGAGGCAGGGACAAGAAACAACTAAATGATTAGAAGCAAATCAAAAATAGATGAAAGGCACATACTGAGGAATTGCATAGAAATAGCAATGATCTTCAACTATACAACAAACAGTAATCTGATTCAGAGCCAGATATATTGGGAGACAAGATAACATGGGCATTTAAACAGTTGCCAAAACCAAAATCCCCTGGAACTGATGGCATTCCAACAGAATTGCTTTAATCAGTACTGATAGCAGCGGATAAAAATTATGGGACTCTAATGACCAGCCAAACAACTGGTAAAAAAAAAAATCACTGTTCATTCCTCTCCTATGGAAGACTGACACAAACATCTGTTTCAACCACACAATAGCCCTCATATCACATGCTAGCAATCTTTTGTTTGAAAACCATTCAACAATAACCAGACCCAATCATGGAAGCAGAACTTCTCAAACTACAGGTTGGTTTCAGAAGAAAAAGAGGCATTTGAAACCACATTACAAATATCTGATAGGTTGTGGAACAAGCATGTGAATTTCCAAAAGGGTATATTTAGACTTCATTGATAATGACAAAGGCTTCAGTTATGTTGAACATGAAAAATTATGGAAGTATATGAAAGAAATCAGCATTCCAGAACATTGATTTATTTCACAAAATTCCAGTACAACTGTCAAGAAGCACCTAATGGAACAATTCATGGAGATACAGACTGATTGAAAAGGGGAAAAGGTGTGGCGGGGCTGGATTATATTGCCACATCTATTTCACTTATACACTGAGGCAATTTTGAAGAACCTTAACTCAGATGAATTGGAAGTGGGAATAAAAACTGATGGCAGAAACATTAATAACCCAATATATGCATACATTACCACACTATGGCAGAAAATGAAGAGGATATAAAACAACTTATCCTGAAAGTCAAGGCAGAAGGTGAAAAGGCTGGATTGTATTTAAACAAGATTGAGAAGGCTAAAGTAATGACAATAGCTGGACAACAAGTGATAACAACAAAAGCAATTCCTATGTGATTGGAATTACATAGGAATTAAATAATCCAGGGTTTTAATTTTCTCAGTTCCAAAATTGACTACAGAAGAGATACTGTACCTGACAATAAAGAAATCAGTCTTAATACCAAAATAGCAAAATAATAATTATTATTTTTCCTATAAATAATTACTGTTGTAAAAATTGGACAGTAAAAAACCAAATAGAAAAAAAAATAGTCTCTTTCAAGCCACTTGGAAATTTATCTCATTTGGAGATATTGCATATAACTTGGACATAAAAAATGAATAAAAGATCATTATTTCTTTGTTTTCAATCTTTGCATGTTTTGATAGGTAAACACCTTTTCTTCCACTAGTCCTGCAGCTGCTAGTCCTGATTGCTTAGCCAACAGTCCTGAGTCCTGTAGTCCAGAGTTCCTCAATCTTTCCAGTGGGGCGGGAGAGGGAGGGGAGGGGATGGTTCCGCATGGGAGATGGGCAAGCACACACATGGCTCCTTTTGAACTTCTGGAAAAGATCTCCTCTTCTTCAGAACATGCAAGCCCTACAACTACGTCAAGGTAGAGCGTCACTGGGGTTTATTATTATGGTTCATTGCACAGTCAACCAGACGTTTAGATTGGATTTGGCTTTTTTTTCCACCTATCAAGTCCTTCCCAAGGACTTGGGATAGGCAGATATTATTGTTTGATGTTGTTAACGGTATCATTGGAGAATGTCTTATCCTCCTCCTCCTCCTTCTCCTCATCGGATAAATGTCCTGCAAAAATAAGCTTAATATATTCAGCATTATTAGTAGCAATATCTTCAATTTAATTCTTTCCCTTTTTGTGTTGTTTGTTTGCATACTTATATATCAAATTATACCCTACCTTTGTATAAGATAAGAGTATGGCATTTCACACAAGCAAAATCACGAAAACAAATTTGTTTTTATTCTTGACTTGGAATCAGAATCAAACCTTTCCAGTTCTGGTTTGCAAAGGAGCTTTTTGAAGGAGCTATATAGCTTTCCAAACAACAAGATAGGAGTAAGGAAAATTCTATAAACCCAAAATTCTTTGAAGACTCATTCATGTAGTGCCAAATCATACTTTGGAGTCATATGCGATATAACCCATTGATAACCTATTATTCTCGACTGAAATCTACACCATGTGAAGGAACTTTAAGTGATTGGTTCATTTGTGTGCAGTATATATGACAGCAAAGACTGATCATTTTGACAATAAGATGTCTAGGTCCAGTTACATATTAAAAGGATCTATTTTCAACCCAACACCTCTATGGTTGTCATTTATAATTAAATGCATTTCTAAAACTTTTTCAAAGGAGAGTCTCAGAAGCTTAAGTGCACACTTGGCAACAAGCATTTGGAGACCCTGTGATTAATTATATGGATAACATCTCAAACAGCAGTGGAAAAATGAGAGACCATAAGCCACAGTTTACAATAGGAAGTGTGTGATCTCAGGCTTTTAAGTCTTGATTAAAGGAAAAATTAATTGTATAAATTGCATGTTTTTAACTTGGTGTTTGTTGTCTCAGAGCTTGGTAAGTTCTTTATGTAATTGAGGTGATTTATGACTAAGGAGACCTCTATGATGTGAAATAACTCAACCTGCTAAAGTTCTGTGGCATTTATTTGACATCTCAGCCACTTAGTGATGGTTGGATGAAAGTTTCCCTCTGGAATCATTACGGTTACTGAGTCAAAAAGCTCTAGTTAAGTTAAAATAAGTCATTCGTTTAAAAACAATTAAAAGAAAATAGCACCTGTACCCAGCAATTAACAGCAGTCTTAAACTTGACAAATTATATTACCAAGGCAGAAATAGCATTGTGAACATGATATATTCATCTTGAGCCATCAAAAGTGACCCACACAAAGGAAAATTGGCTTTCATGCTCACAATTGATGTGAAACTAAATGCCCATACAGTGTTTATACATGCTCAGTTGGAAAACAAATGAATACAGTACAAATATGCTGTTACAGTGGTTAAACAACTAAAACATAGAGAACCTTTGTCAATCCACTCCAGTTGGCCAGAGATCTACTTTCTTCCCACATCTGGGATTTACTTAATTTCCTTAATGGAGCCCTACTTCTGGTCAGTTTTAATTACATACACTAACTATAGTGGTTTATATGAGGAACTGCATAAAAACAAACTATTCTTCTCCAGGTAAACAAAAACCAGCATATACTATGATACTTCTTCTTTTCTTCTAGACTAGACCCTGCAGTTTTCTTAGCAAGGTTTTTCAGAAGCGGTTTGCTACTGACTTCTTCCTAGGGCTGAGAAAAAGTGATTGGCCCAAGGTTACCCAGCTGGCTTTGTGCCTAAAATAGAACTAGAACTCACAGTCTCCTACTTTCTAGTCTGATACCTTAACCACCCCACCAAACTGGCTATTCTAATAGTTATGTAGATGTCATAAAAATAGCAGAATGAATAAGCCAAAACCAGGACAGGAACAGGCAGATTTGCATAAAATTTGTTTAAATAAGAATATAGAATATTAAAAATATTATGTATGGTAGACCTGTAGGAAAATGGGTGGAGATAGGTTAGGTTACTGATTGTTTAGTTTAGGAAAAGGGATGTTATGTTTAGATATAAATATACGTAAAAGATTTGAATTAAGAGATATATGTATGAGGGTGGAGGAAATGGGTAGATTATGAGTTGAATAAATGCCAAATTAGGATTTATTATATAGTTTTATAGCTGAAGGTTGCTTTGAGATGTATAGTATAGGGGGGATATAATAACAATGTTAGAAAGAAATGGTTAGCATGTGGGGGGTGGTGTAAAAGGATGGTAAAGTATTATATAATTTGATATCAATTTGGATTTTATTTTGGAGAAGCCATGGGGGGGAGGGGAGGGGGAGGGGGGTTAGGGAGGAGGAGGGAAAAAAGGGGGGAAAATCTGTATTTGAAAAACTTTTTCAATAAAAAAAAAGAATACAGAATATCTCACAGAATGAGATGGCCATAATGGGTAACTGACATTAGTCATTTGTAAGGATGATGGGTAACATCTTCAACTCTATAGACTATATATTATGATGAGTATGATTAAGAGGCTACATATATATTTACACACGTTTATATGCATAATATCTGTTCCCAGAAATCTCAGAGTGGCTAAGAAAGCCACAAAGATGTGGTTAGAATGCTTATGCTTTCTTTCCAGTGGTATAATCCCTTCCAACTGTCCCAAGTTCCTCTGGAGACCATAGAGACTGTTTACTGCAGAAATTAGAATGTGATTTTTGAGTTCAGCGGCAGGAGTGCTGGGCCTTGGAGAACAAAGCCTTCTTCAAAATTGAAGTACATCAGGAAAGAAGGTACCGGTAATTAGCAATGGGCAGCCAAGGAGGTGGTTGACATTTCCACCATAAACCCTGTAAAGGCATGAGACCCAAAAGAGTGGCAGTTCTAGCCATGCTTTACTGAAATTTATTGAGTAAATTATTATTATACATGTGAATGTAACTAATTATTATTATGTACAGAAGATGTTTAATTCTTTTTCCTACTGTTACAGTTCTGAAAAATATGTCACCTTTAAAGCTGCTGTTTCAGTTTAAAGAGAAACTCCCATTGAAACAGAAGAAGATGCACCTGGAAGTAACTACAGAACTTCTTTTGATTATTTCCTGCCTGCCTAACTGCCTGCACAACACTTTCAGTTCTTGACTATCAAGTCCACCAAACATTCAAAGTATGTTTGCCTTCCTCAATTAGTACAAGAGGCCATAACCAAAGAAATTGATTTAAAATATGTGAAGATAAAGTCACTAAGATAGAGCATAAGAATAAAATTTCTTTCTAAAAACTGATGACCTAAATAGTTAATTCTGAAAGCAGCCAGTAAAATAACATAACAAGGAAAAGCTTTGCAAAATATTGATTTAATGCATCGCTTAAGCAACAGAATATCTCAAGCTAGAATTATCCATGCTCTATTTCCTTTTAACTTGGACAGTTTATCTATTCACTTTTCTCAAAGGAACACGCACACACACACACACACACACACACACACACACACACACACATTTCTACATGAATTGGTTTTTATCTGAAGCATAGCTGTTCATCAGAATCCAACTAAAATCCAACAAGTCAGCATCTATAAAATGGATGAATGGTGCTAATCCTAGGTATTTTCATTTTATAATGTTGCATTGCAAAAAAAATACTATACATTCAAAATTAAAATGTACAAGAGAGCAAATACAGTTATATATGATCTTTACAGGAAGGGCAGGCACAAAGTACAGTAGCTTTGTGGCCATAATCCAAGGCCACTTCATTCAGAAATATTTCCCAACATAATCAATGAGACTGGCTTCTTTAAGCCTATAAAATCAGACTACAATTTTAGATGAGTTATTCCAAATGTTGGGTGTATCTTTCCCAGCATACATATCCCACCATATCTGAACCAACCTAGTACAATGTTTAATCTAATAGACTTTCAAGATAAAATTGAAAGGGTGGAAGTATGAAGACGGTTGTCTTCATACGTCTTCTGTTGGCTCTTCCCAAACAATTGTGCTTCAATTGATTAATAATTTGAGATTTCAAGGTCAGCTCAGGGTACTTTGGCACCTGAAGTGAATAACTAACAGATTGCCAGTTGAACCGTGATTCAACACTAGTAACATAACAGCATCCTCTTCTTACCCAAGAGCAGAAGGCTAGATTGAAGAGAGTTAGTTACTAGCTTCTATAGATAGCTAATGGCTGAGTGGTTAAAACACAGGGCTTGTCAGCAGAAGGTCAACAGCCCAGGTTTGAGACCTGGATGCAATGTGATGGGGTGAGCTCCTGTTACTTGCCCAGTTCCTGCCAACCTAGCAGTTCACTCAAAACATGAGTAGATAAATACCACTTTGGTGGGAAGGTAACAGTGTTCGGTGCACCTTGGTCTATAGTTATGCTGGCCACAGGACCACAGAAGCATCTTCAGACAATGCTGGCTTCCTCGGCTAAGAAACAGACATGAGCACCACTCCCTTGAGTCAGACATCACTGGACAGGGGAAACCTTTACCTTTATTCATAGATTACTATCATTTACTATCTGTAGGAATGGCTAAATCTGCCAATTTTGGTTTCTTTCCATTTCTTTTTTTTCCCCAACTGTGTCAGTTTTGAGAATTTGTTCCTAAAAAGCTTCTACAAAAATTGCCTTGCATTTTTTTCCTAATGAAGGCAGTTTTATGCAATTTGCCAGATGGTCTTACTTTGTAAGCCACTTGACTGAATATTATTCATTTTTTTATCATTCATTTTTGTATGCATTTTCTGTAATGGGAAAATTAATCTCAGATCCGGAATACTGTGCATTTCAGAAACAACTGAATCTCAGTTTGCATGTTGATTCACAAGTGAAAATCACTTAAGTTCTTACTAAACTTCATTTTTCCACACTCCTTATCCAGAGATATGTTCTCATTCTAAAGAGCCAGTACAACATTTGCCCTGAACACTTTTTATTTCCTGCCATCAGAGAAGGTTTATACAAAAGCCAGCTGTTCACTTTCCTAACTGTCCTGTTCTTCCTCTTTTTGTTCCTCATACATTATTTTTTACTTACAAGGAGACTTGTCAGGCTTGGTCCTTTTATAAGTTAAACATAAATATATAATTTCTGCATTTCATGACTGGAAACAAAAACTTCGCCTTGTTAGAACCATAGCTCAATAGCCACAGAATAATGTAAAAGTTTAGACACTGAAAGTTGGTGTAAGGGAAAAAAAATGTCTTCATCAAGGCCCATTTATTCACCATGGTGCTGGTAATGGAAGTAGAATTCTTTCATTTGTCCCCTCCCAACTGCTATACTGAACATAAGCTAGTTTAGAAATGGAGAGGCTGGGTGTTAGATAAAGGACTACAATGTTGACTGGGATTTCATTGGAAATAGGTGCAGAGATAACACTTGGCATTGCTGTAGGAAATGTTGAGTCATTGTTAACTGAAGATGGCAGTCATAATGGCAAATTACAAAAGAATTAATGGCAAAGTTGGAGAGAAGAAACTGTTTATTTATTTACAAAATGTATATACCAATTTTTCATTTTTTAGAGATCAGTAGCAAATAGTTTAGTAAGATTCATTATTGTTGTAATTGGGCAGAATACATTAAGTACTTTGCAAAATTCCAAGTCACAGGGATAATTTATTAATCATTGAAATGGGCTAAATGAACTAAGGATATTGTCTGATTGCTGTATAAAAGGGAGGGAATGAAAAGCAGATACCCCAGAGTAAAGAGTAAGTGTGGAAACAATTAAAAATAAAAGCAAGAATGGGACATCAAATATTTCTTCTGCTATTTCAGGAAAATCTCTTTATCAAGAGAGATTGGTAAACCCTCTTTAACAAAGAGTTTTCAAGTATCAATTTCTGTTTTAGAACAATTGCATTTGTTTCTATGGAAGAGTAGAAAAACTTGTTAGAATAAATATTTCCTAACAGTGGTTTTTTTCACTGTAAATTGCAAACTAACCTTACTCTAGAAACTTGAACCTACATAAGGTGAGAAATATCATAAATATGACAATTCTGTCAAACTATTATGAGAGTTGGGGTGAATTTTATACTGTATTACTATAATGATTGTGTTTTTCAGTCAATCCTTTATGTACTTGCAATGTATATACTGTACATGCTAGATAACATATGTTATTTTTATTTATTTCATTAGGTATGGGATTTAAACTATTTGCAAACTGCTTTGGATCTTTTTGTTATTATAGTTGTTTTGAACCATGGAAATATATTTTATCTTTAAAATGTACTTTGCATTTTCAGCAGAATCTCCATCAGTGAAGACCAAATTTTCCAGGGCTAGGGATATTTTTTGTCCTCACTGCTGAAATGACAGCATGTTTCTTCTCATAATAGGGGTAAATGTCAATCACTCAGTAAATACAATGGAAGGTTGGATTAAAATTTCTCTTTAAGAACCCCACTTATGGGAAATAAACCTGTCCTTTCAAATTTAGAAAGCCCTTTCTATTCCTCTGTAGAGCAATAGATCAATACAAAATTCCCAATTCACTTCCTTGAACCTAGAGATAGGTTTAGAAAGCAGCCTTGTCTACTACTACATTCATGTTGGAAGCAACTACCAAGGCACATCCAGGTTGAAAGGATCAGCAGGTGACACCACCATTGCCCAGGGGATGCCCAAGGGGCCACCTTTCATGTCCCTGTTATTTTCCTACCAAAGTGGTACCTATTTATCTACTTGCATTTGCATGCTTAGGTGGGCAGGAGTGGGAACAAACTGATGGGAGCTCATTCCATTACACAGTTAGCATTCTTGGGTTTCAAACTGTCAAGCTGATCGTCTGACTCAGTATCCTATCCACATGAGCCACTGAGGCCCCTACAGTTCATTTAGTAACTGTTCAACGTTACAACAGCACTGAAAAAAGTGACATGACCGTTTTTCACATTTATAACCGTTGCAGCATCCCCATGGCCATGCGATCAAAATTCAGATGCTTGTCAATTGACTCATATTTATGATGGTTGCAGTGTCCCAAGGTCATGTGATCATCTTCTGTGATCTTCTAACAGGTAAAATCAGTGGGAAAGCCAGATTCATTTAACAACCATATTACTAACTTAATAATTGCAGTGATTCACCTAACAACTGTGGCAAGAAAGGTCGTAAAATGAAGCAAAACTCACCTAACAAATGTCTTGCTTAGCAACAAAAATTTTGGGCTCAATTGTGATCATAAATTGAGGATTACCTGTACTTATCGGTTATCCAACAATTTTATTTTAATCTCTTTGATTTCTTGGAGGACTCCATCTAAACAAGTGACTAGGGATTTCCTATTTGCATAACATATTACAAATTATGTTCATTGTCTCACTAGAGTGTGTATACAAACCTGGGATACTGGTGTGTATCTTTGATTATTCCTTTTTCTATAAACAGCTGTGCCTTCATCAGCTGTTCTTTCCTTGCAGTGCTCTACAATACCTGTCTATGAAGTGAGTAGGGTACTTGTGCAACCACTTGAGCATAAAGAGGACTACTTGAGATGACCCCAGGCCATTTTCCATCGCTGCGTTCTATGAATCTGTAATTTATTTAGAAAAGTCACTTAAAGCAGCAAAGGATTGAGTGTCATCTATAAAAATGATGCATATTTCATAAATAATTACAGCAATATTTGAATTCCAACTTCTGTTAACCAAGCAGCTATTTCAGTGATGAACATTCCTTGCACTGAACTTACTTTCTCACAAATGAAGCAAGTAAAATGAAGAGATACATCTTAAGAGGATGCATTTTTCTTACATAAAATATAACCATTTCTTTCACAATAAGATCATTGGTTAAGATATTAAATGTGCAAGGCAGATGGGATGCAGATAAAAGTATTAATGAACACCTTGTTGATTCGAGACCACCCAAAAAGTGGAATAAGAATTGAAAAGAAAATACCTAGATGCATTATTAAAGTTATCAAGCAATTAACTTAACATACTGGAAATAAAAAGGGCTTTCTAAATTTGAAAAGACTGGCATGTGTGGACATAAATTATGTTCTGCTCTGAAATGTGATACTTTGAAGAATGAAAGCCTTATCTAAGAAGCTGTAGTATTCAAACTAGATTTCTAAAGCAAGTAAAATTGGTCAATGTATCTCTGTGAATTACTGTATATAGGATCTTACCTAACAGAATATGCAGCTTTCTACTGCAAAAAGGAATAAAATGAGAGACAAGTATTTGGGCATCAATATAACTACTAGAGAGGTACAAACCATTCTCTCAAACAATTTTCACTAAATATGTTGTATGATTTTCCTATTTTTTTCTGTAAAACTTCTTAAGTAAATACAGTTTGAAGGGGAAAAATAGCTTATATTTACTGCTTTTGCAAGTAAGTTATAATTCTTTTTTAGAGTTTTGGAAATTGATATTTGATAGCTGATTGAGAGAAATGATTCTGTTATGTATCCATGTTTTACAGGAAAAAAAATATTACCAGCTATTTCAAATAAGAATGATTTCAAAGTATCAGTTCTCATAGGAAGAAAAATCTAAATTAAATTTTATACTGAATATGGCCTACATGTCTGCTTTTAATGCTAAAACAAAGTATCCCAATTTGTATTGTAATAACAGTCCAGATTACAAGGGTTTCAATGATTTTCAATAATTATTAAAATTATTTTAATAGTTTTCACTGTGAATTTTCTATTTACAGTGGTATATAAGGAACATTATTTCAATTCCAGCACATGTTCAAAGTTAACAAATAAGTCTAATTATATTTAAAATCAGGACAATTAAAACCACTATCATCATGAAGTTTAATCTTAACAAAGAAAGGCTGAGTATTTACTCTTTCCATGAAAAATTTAACCATTAATTTATCAATCTCATTAAAATATTTAACTGGAATCAACATAGGCACCCAACATATTCTCTTTTTCTCTCTCTCTTTCTCTATACTATTCAAATTATAAAGTGATCTTCAGAGTCGGTAACTGATTCAGCACAGCCTTTCTGAAACAGATCTAAGATGCAGTTTATTAGCTTTTATTAAAATCTCTTTATGCTGATGATAATCCATCTATATGATTTCCCCTCTTCTTTCTTGACATTGGATAGGGTCCAAGGCTTCCTGGGAGGACGTTTACTCTTTAATTACTTGTTAAGATATTTAAATTTAGTAGCTGGAACAGTGAGATTGTACCGTGAGCCAGAATATACAGTTATAATTGATTGGTTAGAGAGTGCTGGCTCCTGCATGAGGCAATTTGCACTGTGATTGGTTGCTGTGGGTATGGAGGGGGAGTTTCCCTTTTCCCCGCCTTTTTCTTCTGTGTGCTCTGAATGCTGCTCTGCGATTTACCTGACGATTTACCTCATGATGATCTTGTTTGCCTGATTATCTTGTCTGCTGTAAATATAGATGTAAAATATATTTATTTATATAAAACTACAAGTTTGTGTCAGTGCCTCTGACTCCATTTGGATACCTGCTGCACATTTCCCTGATGTTACTGTTATGACTTAAGCAATTAAAGCAGTGATAAGCTCCTTATTGGCTTCAGTATTAGTTTTTTTACTGCCTCTTGATCTCACCTTATCTCCTCTCAATCTTTACAATTTAATGTCTAAGATCTGGGGGAAAAAACATGTAGCAGGTGTTCAAATGGAGTCAGAGACACTGACACGAACTTGTAGTTTTATATAAATAAATATATTTTGTATCTACATATACAGCATACAAATAGTCAGGCAAAAAGGAGCATCATGAGGTAAATCATCAGGTAAATCGGAGAACAGCATACACAGAAGAAAAAGGTGGGGGGGGAAGGGAAACTCCCCCTCCATACCAACAGCAACCAATCACAGTGGAGATTGCCTCATGCAGTGAATTTTAGGCAACAAGAATTTCAAAATTGCTCACTTCATTAATCAGGTGAATTTTCTGAAGTAAATATAGCTCTCTGAATAGCTCTTATTTGACCTGGACTTTCAACCAGAGTTTCCAATGGTGAAAAGAAGTAGATAGCTTCTTAGTTGAAGCCTCATTCACTCCCTAGCTTCTTCAGAAGCCAAGACTTGGAGGCTTGGGAAGGAGAGGCTGAATAGTAATTGTCTATGCCCTAGTAGAAAGAAGAAGCTGCATTTTGGGCTTATGAGGCATTTCTATCAGCCCAAATTAAGTGGCGGAAGAAGTTTAATTAGATTTTCAGTTTACCAGCTCTCTTCTAACAGTACAGAAGCTTTGTTTTTGCAACTGATGGTAGAGAGAGAATAAACCGCATCTTAGCACATCATCACCTTGCCAGAAGATATGTTTCATTAATAATAAGCATTTGGAAGCAAATTATTTTCTGCAGATCTATTTCACTGCTAATAAGATTGTATTTTTTGATAGATACCTTTTTAAAACCAAAAAAATTATCTGAATTTATTTAATAGTAAATTGCATCAAAGATCTGAAGAGATATTTCACACAAAAAAAACACTTGCAGAATTGGTTGCTCGTCTCTACGGGGTTGCTGGAGTGGACCTGGAGTGAAAAAAATCAGGAAACTGTAAGATGGTAGCAAAGCTATATAGAATTTGGGAATGTTTTGCTAACATCTGCTGGTCTCCCAGATCTTTATAGAGTCCACATCTAATAACCAACAATTCTAGAGCAGAAATGCTTATATGAAAGAAGCTCGACTTAGCTCTCAAATAATTCATTTGAAAATAGATCATTTTGCACTTGCCTTTAAGTAAGTGTCTCCTGTGCCTTAATGAGCCACCGTGGTGCAGTGGTTAGAGTGCAGTACTGCAGGGTACTTCTGCTGATCACCAGCTGCCAGCAGTTTGGCAGATCGAATCTCACCAGGCTCAAGGTTGACTCAGCCTTCCATCCTTCCGAAGTCGATAAAATGAGGGCCCATATTGTTGGGGGAAAGATGCTGATTCTGTAAACCGCTTAGAGAGGGCTGTAAAGCACTGTGAAGCGGTATATAAGTCTAAATGCTATTGCTATTCTCTGGAGCCTTTAAGAAACCATGTCTGATAAAAAGGGAAAAGCCTATTCTATGATTGTTGGCATAGTAACTCATATCCTATTCCTATCTTCAAATTCATGAGAGCAAATTTGTCCTATTGTATAGGGCTGCTGAAGGTATGGTAGTAGGAAGTGACAGGAAATAATTAACTAATGAGAATTAGAATTGAGGGATCTATCTCAAACAATGGAAAACTGTCCATATTGTTATGAAAAAGAACCTTTATAGATATGCCCATGAAGTTACCAAGAGTTATCTTTTATGTCAAAAATCAGGGAAATCAGGAGATTCAGGCAGTTCAAATGAGTATAAAGATTTATTGCAAGCTTAAGCTCTTTACAAGAATCTAACCAATTAGTGGTCAAGGGTAGTGATTGGGAAATAAGACAGCATTTAAGGTGGGGCGGACTTAGATTTCTTACTTAGGGAGTTATGACCCACGACGCATTTGACCCTTCCCTCGGGCTCAGCATGGTCATCGCCTACATTTTATTTACATAAAATTTGAGAGAATTGAGAAAATATAGATATAGGAATGGAGGAAAAAATAGGAGGTAGATATCAATAGCTTTCACAAACACAAAGCAGAATTTAAAGAGATCGGAAATGTCTGGTATGCGTGTGCGCGCAGACATGTGTATGTATCAAAATGAACAGGATGGAGAAATAACATTGCAGTCCAAACTCCACCCATTTTGTACAGGTATGCAACATTAGTTCATGTCAAAAGGGGACAGGGATTAAAAGGGATTTAATTTCCTTCAAAGTTTATTTTTAAAAAGTATAGTTTACAATTCTGCAATAGTGTGATTCTTAAGAGCTGCTTTGAAGCTTAAATAGGATATGAACAAGGTAGAAAAGTCCTAAAATAGCTAGTAAGAGTGAACTTCCACTAAGCAGACTGCAACAATAATGAGATTTTTACCTTGGCCAGGAAAATAGTACGAGCTGGTTTCCAGGTGATTATGATTTCCAGCAGATGCATGATATGAAAAATCTTTTTAACAGATGCTGACTGTGAAAAGCTGAAGCAGCCAAATTTTGTAAGCCATATATCCAAATGTTCTTTTGCTCATGCTAGAACTGCAACTGACATTTTCTAGTTTATTGCTAGAAATGCAACTTTTTCTAATTCATTAGACATTCCATTTTAATACTGCATTTTTTTCCCACATACATACTGTACATCCATTTGCTAAATTAACTTTTTCGTGGTAAAATTATTCAAGGTGTACAAACACATCTTTGTTGCAGATATATTGACTTGATATAGCACTATCTAGCATATTTTTCTGTCCTGACATATTTTTTTTATGACCATGTAATCCCTTTTCATCAGAGTGGAGTTGGGGGACTGAATGGAGCTGAGCATTTATTGGCCAGATGCCCTTCCTGACACCTATATGGAGTTCACAGCAGATATTTTCTCTCTGCACCCTGATAGAGAAACATCTGCTGCTGCCTAGGATTGAATTTTCAATCCTAGGCCAATTGAGGCAAATGTCTGTACCTCTAGGCCACCGTACCTCTCTGTTCTGATATATTTGAATGCACATATTGGGACCATTTTGTGATGCTTCTCTATTTAATGTATATGCATTAATGTACTCAGACATACTACGTATGGAGCATTCTATAATGTTAATATATAGTATATGGGTCCTAATATCCCAATGTCACTCTTCACTTTTATTTTAGAGTATTTAAGCTTGCAATATGTTGGTATTTCAGTAAAATGAAAGCAAATATTGGCTTACTATACTATCACTTGTCCATTTTAAAGGAATTCTGCTTTGATCCATTGAAAAGAAAATACAGATCCAATTTCTCTAAATAAAATTTTGCAAAATGTTATGGCAAAGGCTATTTCTGCAGTGTCAATTCTTCTTAAAAATTGTTTTTCTTCATTGTACCCTGATTTCTCCAGCTTTTAACATGAGTGAAATGTTTTCAGAAACTAACAGAAAACAATAAATTTGATATCTGACAGAGGTCACAAGCTAATGCATTGTCTTTTGAACATAGAAAGAATTGTCCATGAACCGCTTCAGTGCCAAATAATATTGCTAACATTGGCTGGGAAAGGGCAGCAAGTATTTGCTAAAGTAATCTGAACTGTAGACATAATTCAAAGCAAATGAATGGGATCACTTGGTTGGAGATTGAGATTTGACACACAAAATGTACTACATCTGAGACCCATAGCTAATTTAATGCAAAAACGTAGGTTGCTTTCTTATAGATTAAAAATTGGGAAATGTGGGCTGCTTACCAAGAGCAATTCCTTAAACTAAAATCCATAGCTATTGCTTATAATTTAATGTTTCATGGAGAGTCCAGAACACTAAAGAATTCATTCACATGGGAAAATTGAAAATAATAGAAGAATTTTAAGACAGAAGGCAGGATTATAGATCTAATAAAGAAGCGTTCAGAAAATATATACACCCAAGAAGATAAACAAAACTATTCTTAGTCTATAATTCTAACTGTACTGATGTGGGAGTAACTGCAAATATTTTGATGCCATTAGATGACAATCAACTGAACTGGACACAGGTGTGGAGACATAGTTTTGACTTTGGGGGATGAATGATCCAGCTTTACACTAGAAGCCCATGCAGACTTGGTGATGTAAAATGAGGTTCAGCTTGAACATCAACTATGATCACTTTATGACTGTGATGATCTATTTCTTGATAACTTTTGTTTTATTTTGTTTTATTAATCCATTTGGACTGATTACTGCCATGTGTACTGTTTCAGACAGGCCCTGAGATGATTCAGAAGTTTTCATTTTTGCCATGGCAAAATTTATATGCAACATGTCCTAAAAGAACTTCACAAAACTGCTAGTTTGCTTCCAGGTCTAATTCAGCATTCTGGTGCAGTATTTAATATCCAAAATGGCATAATACCCACATAAAATTAATTAACTCAACACCAAATATAGCATGAGAAGTGCTGTTCTAGAAGAAATAGAAATGATATAATGGTAATGCCACTATGAAGACTAGAAGAGAGAAAGATTTAAGAAATCTCTTGTTGAAGGTAAAAGAAGAGAGTGCAAAAACTAGTCTACTGCTCAATATTAAAAGAAAAGCAATATTATGTGAACACATAAAGGCAAGAGAATACAAATAAGCAGAGAAGTTGAAATTGTGACATTGTTTCGCTTTTTAGGCTCAAAAATTCACAGGGATGATGACTATAGGCATGAAATAAAGAGACATCCATTACTTGGCATTACATGACAGACTAAGACAAAGTAATTAAAATGCAGTGACATCACATTGACAACAAAGATATACATTTACAAAGCTATGAGTTGTGCAGTTCTAACATATGGTTGTAAAAACTGGACCATCAGAAAGCTTGAACAAAGAGAAAATTATGCCTTTGAACTGAGGTGCTGGGGGGAAAAATGGTTAGGAATACTTTGGACTGCATGAAGAACAAAATATTCCAGTACGACTAGATGAAGTAAAACCAGATTGCTCACTAGAAACACTAATAATGAAAGCAAAGCTTAAGTATTTTGGACATATAATGTGAAGCCAAGAATCACTAGAAAACATTCCAATGCTTGAAAAAAATGGAAAGCAATTGAAAAGGAGGCCAACAGAAGACACGGTGGCTAGATACTGTGAGGTATTTTGAGCTTTGAAAAGCTCAAAGAAGCACTTACTGGCAGTCAGTCCTGGTGAAATGACATCTATTGGGTCACAAGGAGTCAAAAGCCACTGTATGACAATGTGATCTCTATGAAAGAATAAGTAAGTTAAGGATTAACAGAAATATGGATTGCCCATGCTGCAGAATAGACAGATCTATTTATGTCTACAGTTACACAATACTTTTAAAATAAGACTATTTTTGTGATTTAAAAAAAAACAACTAATTGAAAGTTTGCAATTCAACTCTGCACATTTTTCCTAAAATGTATGTTTTAATATGTCTTTCCCTCTAAAATGTATTTAGTTATATGGATTTCCTTCTGTAATTTATATTTTGATATGCATTTTATGAACTCAGAGTAATACTGCAAAATTTTAAAAATGTGCAATCTGTTTCCCTGTTTAGTACTTGGGAAATAATTATTTATTAAACCTGTATGCTGCCCAACTCTGAATAATTCTGGGTGGGTCACTACAATCAAACAAAAAATTACAATAAAATAAAAGATGAAGATAAAAGATAGCAAACACAATATAAGCAAAGAATCTCACTGTCTCTTGTCAAAGGCCTGGATGAAGAGCCAAGTCTTCATGCCTGTTCTAAACAAGGGTTTTGGGACCATCTGGATCTCAAAGAGAACTTAGTTCTAGAGGTGCTGTTACAGAAAGCCTGCATCCGGGTCCCATTCAACCAAAGAAATCCAGCAATCCATTTACTTTGAAAGTGCCCATCAAAATTGAATTCTCCAGCACTTCTACTATGATAACAGTCATAATTTCAGCCTTTATATATTCCATGCATGTTGGAGAGGTGAATATTTAAAATTTAGGATTTTTTCAGAAACATGTCAAAGAGCAGATTAAGAGGCATTGGGAGTGAGAAATTATATGTTTATGAATATATTCTTATATGGGTAAAGACCATACAAGAACAAAATAAAAAGATGGACAAGTACTAAAAGGAATTCAAGCGCAACACAGTGCAATTTTGCCATACCTCTGAATCCAGCTTTAAAAAAAATAGGGCATGTGTGGTAAGGATGAAATAAAGGGATTATAAAATGGCTGTTCCCAGGCTTCATAATTCTTCGCTAAAATAAAGCTTTGCTATTAGAAGAACCTTCATATGATGGGAAATGGAGACATTCAGACAAACCATTTCCTCTTCTTCCTATAGTTTGCTTTCTTCTTCATGTCATAAGACAGATTCCTGGAGCAGTGCATTCCCTGTAGTCATGGCAGCTACTTTTTCAATTTAGAGTTCTTCATAATCAGTAATCAGCTTGGAAATTATGCATCAAAAATTATATAAGAAGTGCTTGTAAGGGAAAAAGTAAAATGTGAACTGTATGGGCAAAAAAGGGAATGTAGATTTTTTTTGGGGGGGGGGGAACTAACTGGATTTTTTTCTGGAAATTTGTTTATGTATCCCATTTGGAGAAGCCAGATCCAAATTTGAAATGTGTCTCTTTCTGATAGCAGGAACTAGCAGTTCAAAAAGAAACCCAAATGGATGGCCATTGTAGCAAAAGCAAAGCCCTGGGTGCCTTCAGAAAATATGCACAGTAGAATGTGAAATTAACAATTAATTTTTCCTTATGCATAATATAAAAAAATCCTTTTTTAATGCAAGTGATCCATGAAATTCCAATATTAGTACGATGAAACCTTTGCTTAAATATGTAGAAAGTTTGTGTATCCACTGAAGATTATGGTGTCAAAACAATGTGTTGTAAAATATTTAACAAATAACAGATTTTCAAAAAAGCAAGCAGGAATGTTTCCCTTTTAATATTTTAAATGGGGAGGCTTTACCTAAATCTAACATGCACTCTTCTATCCTTCTTTATAAACTGTATCTGTTTTTTAATTGGAAGTAAAATATTATATTCAAAAATTTATCTGGAGAGCTGCTTTATTTTTTCTTCTGATATTCTGAATCAGGCCTACTAAGTGCCTACTATTTACATAAACAGTTTAATTTGTTTTTTGAAAAGAAATAAAAGAACTTAAAACTTTGATCAAATGTGTCACAGCCTTCTTTTATGTTAACAATTGTGTTGACATAACACAATTGTACACAATTGTGTACAATTCCTTGCACCTGGTGAAATAATATCAATCATTCCAAAAACGTCCACACAACCCTTTTCCACTCCACCACCCTTCCTAACCTTTTTCACCCTGCATACCATAGAATACATAGAACCAGAACAAAGTACTAATATGCCAATAAAATAATCCTCAAGTTACTGAAGACCGTGAAGCAACTATAATTCCCATATCATTCGTCTCAATTCCATGCAAAAAGGAAATAAAGTAAAAATTTAATCCTCCTTCACATCTCCATCATTGGCTTCCTGAGAAACTTATACATAAATCAGGAAACTACGGTATGGACAGAATGTAGCGAAAAGACAGATTCCAGGTTGGCAAAGGAGTGTTGACAAGGCTGCATACTCCTATTTATTCAATCTACATGCTGAATATATATTAAAGGAAGTTGGATTGGAAGAAGATGAGCAGAGTTTAAAAATTGGATGAAGAAACATCAATAATCTGTGTTATGCTGTTGAGGCTACATAGATAACTGAAAATACATAGGATCTGCAAGCCCTAGTAGTAAAAGTGAAAGAAAACAATGAAATGGGACTAAAAATAAATACAAAGGAGACCAAACTAATGACAACAGGTAGAAAAACCAGCCAATGAAGATAACACAGTGGGGATAGCTTCTGCCTTTTAGGATCAACCATCAACAGTAAAGAAATAAGCAGTCAAGAAATACGTTAGCACTTGATAGAGCAGCCATAAAAGCCTTAGAAAACATATTCAAGTGCCGTAATATGTCTATCCCTACAAAGAGCAGAATTGTGCAAGCCATGGTATTTCCTGTGACACTCTATGGAAGTAAAAGTTGGACTTTAAAAAAGCAGAATAAAAAGAAGGTTGATACTTTGAACTTTGATGTTGGGAAAGACTCCTGGGAATATGTGGGCAGCCAAGAAAACAAACTAATGGCTCATCAAATGAATCAACCCAGTTTTCACTTGAGGCCAAAACGACTAGGCTTAAATTATCCTACTTGACACATTATGTGAAGGCCCAGCTCTCTAGAAAGGGTTCAATGCTGGGAAAGGTGGAAGGAGGTAAGAATAAGACGATCAGCAGCAAGGTGGAATGGACTCAGTGGCCAGTGAGGGTAAAAGGACAGCAGAGAATCCATTTATTGTTGCCTTAGAATTTAAATTGTCCTGTATGAAGGAAGCCGTACTTAGCCAGATTTGTTTTGAATTCCAATAAATATAGGCTGTTAAGTCAGAACAGTTTATGCCCATATACTTCTGATTCAATGATGAAAGGAAACAGGGCTGCACTAAGATCCTTACAGGCCCTGAACACATTTATCTATGACTATCCTCACTGCAGTAATAATCCATATGCTTATGATTATATTCTCAGGCCCTACAATTCTTTAGTAAGTTGCAGGGAACTTTCTTCTGCCCAAGAGAACATAATAGTTTCAAGTCATGTATCCACATGAATTTGTTTTAAATTGTAAATTTGGATTGAAAGTTTACTGATTTCCATTTTTAGATTTCTTTCTTTTCTTTTTTTTTAAACTTAAAACACCTTTTGCAGGCCCCTAAGTTTAATAGGCCCTAGTCATTGTGCCTGAAGTGGCTAATAAATAATACAGGTTTGGGAGGAAAGCACATTAACAGCCCACAAAGAAAAATCCTGATTTTTCTCAGTGTCTGTTGCCTGTCAGAGAGAAGGAAAAAGAAACAGGGATACAGCAAAAGCATACAGTACGCAACAGTTATGCAGAAGTTAGCAGTGGCTGCCTCCTGGAACAATATGCTCCGGAGACCTGGATGGCTCCCACCCAGTTAAAGTTCAGGAAGCTATTACAGATCAAGCTATTCTCCCAGGCCCCAGGACAGTGTGAAGGTTGACTCCCTCCCAGACATACTTTTTTTTTGTATAGGTCCATGATTTCTTTTGGTATTTTCTAACTTTTTTTTTTTTTTTGCATCATAAACTACTCAGAGTTGTTGGGATTGGGTGGTCTAAAATCGTATGTATAAATACCTAAGTAAATATATTCCTGTATTAAGCCTTTCATTCTTGCATATGGTGAGATTTTTTCTTCTTTCTCTCTCTCTCTCTCTCTCTCTCTCCCCCTCTTTCTTTTTTCTTTTCTTTTTTGCCTTAATCTCATGATTCTTAACAACATAGTATACAAAACAAAACAAAAACATTTACAGTAAGAGTAAAATACAAAGAGAGAGTGAGAAGAAGAAAGAGAGAGAAAAACAAAAATGAAGGCCACCAGCAGTGACTGAAAAAGAAAGAAAATGCCTCTTAGGATATGTAACTTAGTCCCCTCGATGTTCTGGAGCCCAGATGTGAAAGGCTGACTAGACTAGTATATAGGGGAAAGACGGGGGGAGAGAGAAAGTTTGCTATTGACCCAGCTTTATTTCATTTTAACAGTGGGAGAGAAGGAGAGAGAAGCAGTGCAGCATAGTAGTAAAGGTACTGTATTAGATTCAGGGAGTCTCAGGTTTACATCCATTACTTCATAATATCATCATTCTGTCAGACTTCCCAAGTTTGCAGTTTTTTGGGTGGATAAAGTGAAAGGGAGATTCCTGTGGAAGTTCCTGAAGGAAATGTAGGAGATATACACTTAAAATAAGTTAATATTGGAATATTTTCTTAATAAGAGGTAGTTATTCACATTATCAGGCACTATATTACTTCAGGCTGCCAAGTGGCAGTCAAAGCACTCTCAATTGGTGCTTCAGAACAACTTTGTTTTTTGATATATATAATTTTATTAAAGATTTTTTTAAAAAAAAGAAGATTAAAAACCAATACAAAATAATATACAGTAAGAAAAGAAAGAAACCAAAGAGAAAATATACATAAAAGGGAAAGAAAGGAAAAAAAGTAAAAGAAAAGTAGAAAAGAAAGAAAAAAGATACAAAGAAGACACTTTCAAACTTCTTTACAGCAGTTATTCATTTCTTACTCCAAAGTTATGTCATTACTTTCTTCTTTCTACTACCTCTCCTGTCTAATCATCAAAAGCATAAAACATGAGCACATTTATTTCTGTTTTACACAAAAAATCCATACGAGGTTTCTAGTCAGCAATAAACCCAGACATTGTCTTTTCTCTGATAAAAGAAGTCAATTTAGCCATCTCAGCAAGTTCTACCATCTTCACCAACCATTACTCCATTGTGGGTAGTATGAAATCTTTCCATCTTTGGGCATATAAAGATTTCACTGCTGTTACCATATACAAAACAAAGTTCTGTGTCTTTTTTTTTTTCAAATATTTGTCCATTAATCCCAAAATAGAAACCTCTGGTCTCAATTGTATATTAATCTTTAAAATCCTCTGAATCAGTGTATGTATTTGATTTTTTAAAGATTTTTTCTCACCTACCAAACATAGCAAAAAGTCTCTTCTTGTTTTCTTTTCTAACATAAATTACATTACCTTTATACATTCTAGACAATTTCTTTGGTGATATATACCAATGATACTTCATTTTGTCGAAGTTCTCTTTAAGGTTATATTTCTATCTGCATATTATATCCAAAATTTTTAGCTCACTTTGTAATGCATTCTTCATTTGTTCTTCATCTGTTTCAAATTTCAATAAAAAGTTTATACATTTTAACAACTGCATTGTCATGATTTGCACACAATTACATTTCAAACTCAGTCATACAATGTTCAAAACCATAAATTCTTTTATCTACCTTAAATATTTCTAATACTTGTAAATATGAAAATCATTGACAATTATATCCCTCTGCCGCCAGTTCTTCTCTTGGTTTCATTTTATATTCTCCTTGTCACAATTCTAGTACCTCACAATAAGTTAGTCATTTGAATTTTCCTATAATTTCTCATCTATAATATACTTCTTATGCTGAGAGCTACAAAGGTGTTTCCTGGCACAATCTGGATTTGTATCCATTCCATGTTCTCAATGTAGTAGATGTAACTGTCTATGGAGATTCTCAGTCATCCAGGTCATGGTTGTCCCAAAGGTGCTTTTTCAGAAGACAATAGTCCAGTTGTCTCCTGAAAAAGCACTTTTGTAACAACCATGAGCTGGATGACTGAGAATCTCCATAGACATTTAGCTATGCACTTTGCCTTCAAATGGTGCGGGAGTATGAATGGATTTCCAGAAAACATTACAGACTACAGGAACCATTTGTGCTTCAGTTTAAAATGCAGACAACACAGACTCATCCCCAACACCCTGCACCTGTCTTCAACTGTGAAGGGACACAGGGCAAAAAACATCCTGCAGCCAAGAAGGCTCCCCACACACACAAGCACACTACTCAGGTGACCCTGATGACACAGATAAACCTCCAGGTGGCCTCAACATCTCTGTAAAAGAATGCAAATGACCAGCTGTCTGCAAGGAATATAAATCCTTCCATTCCCCACCATCCAGAAAAAAAGAAAAAAATAATAGATGTAACATAATGATTTTTAAAATCCACATAAATATCTGTGCCATCCAAATCTCAGGTTGTGTTCTAACCCCAAAAGCCTTCTTTTTCTCAGGAGTACTTAATGACAGCTTTCAAAGATAGGTTCAGGAAGAATGTATTGCCATTGTCAAATCAGAGTGCAAAAAAGGTGCAGATAACTGTGTTATTCCAGACATGATTGCCACTTGAGTCATAATTGCACAACTAGGGTCCTTAATACAAATGGCATTTGGGAATCCAGTGGTGTTTCCATTCTCTGTTCTATTAGGGTAGTGCAACCCCTTTAAGCATTGGCTGAATTCCAAACTCCATTTCTGTTTTTTCGCTATTCAACAGTGTCTCCATTTAATTCCAGCATGTTTGCTCATGCAATCAACTTCAAGGGGCACTAATGAGTTCCTTAATGTTAAATGGTAGAACACATTAGAACTGGATTTGGTTATTGATGGTGATTCATTCCAAATATCTGTATGTCCTCCTAGCAGTTTCATGCAGACATTGAATCAAGTGTCTCCAACCCCCTGGTCGCAGACCCCTGGTACCGGTCTGTGGCCTGTTGGGGACCAGGCTGTGCAAGCAGCGGGCGAGCGTTCAAAGCTTTATTTGAGCATGTGCAGGATTAGGTTGCATGTGCAAAACCATCCCCTCCCTCCCCCATTATCGCTGCTGCCGCTGCCAGTTCGTGGAGCCAGAAAGATTGGGGACCACTGCATTGAATAATACACAGAGTAAAATTGATTCCTGTGATGGTCCTTTGCTGACTAATCCTCAGCAACAATTCCTAAGTACTGCGGGATAAGAATGATGAGAGCCATTAAAAACCAGTGCCCACTAGATTTAATTCCATTCTGTGTCCAGAGGGATGATATGATTGATGGTATCAAATGTCCCCAAGATAAGCTGTATTCCTGTTTTCCAGCTGCTGGGCAAATAGACTTGTAAATTGACCAAAATAGTCTCAGTCCCAAATCCTGATCAAAAGTCCAACTGAAACAGGTTTACCTTATCCAAACCAAACAATTCTAAAAAAAAAAATGTTCTTTAATTGTTCCTTAATTGTTCCTTAATTATATAGATTTCATGGGTCAAAAGAAGATTTTAAGTGGGCTTTTTAAAAAATTGCCTTATATTATAGATCTAATTTTTCCACGTACCTACAATTTCAAAAACTCTATGCTGAAAAAAAATACAAAATAATAATTTGAACATCAAAATTCACAAATTTCTTTATTAATAGGCTGGGAAGGACTTGAGACTATAGAAGTTTAAACTTAAAAATAACCCATGATAAAGAATAATTGACATCCACAGTGATACTCAAAACAAGCCAGGTAGTGGTCACAGCATCACAATCCAAGTCCTGCCATTTTGTTCATATGTCAATGATACCCAAAAAGGTTGATTTTGTTTTCGATGCTATAATCTTAATTTTCCCTTTTTTAACACTCCCTCCAGTGGTGGGTTCCACTTACCTTCGCTACCGATTTGGAACTGGGAGTGTGCACATGCACACGCTTGCTTCACTCGTGTGTGGCGCTTCTGTGCATGTGCAGAGCATCCATGTTGACATCTGGGAGGGTGGGCGGAGCTTCCCACCATCACCACTACCAGTTCGCCCGATCCGGAGTGAACCGGTAGAAACCCACCACTGACCCCTCCTCTCATAGGGGGGTATGTATATAACTGTATATAACTAATGGGAAATGTTGGAATGGAGAGGAAAGCAATAGAATCTGAGTTGTCAGCTGATCTGCTAGCTATCATCTGATGCCTCCCCTATGGTTGCTAACAGAGGTCTTATATTTCATGTCATCAATGCAGAGAAGAGGGTATTCCAACTGACCGTCAAGCAGGCATTGAATTAATGTCTTCATTTCTTTCCCTCCTTCCATGGTCTATAGATTAGTAGTAAAGCATATACTTTATATACAGGGACATTGAGGATCAATCTCTACTGTTTCCAGATATAACTGGAGAATTGTTGTCATTGAAGTCAACAATAAATGGACTCAGTATAAGGCAGCCCTATTGCTAGGACTTTATGACAACGAAGAGGTTTGTGACAACCTATGAGGCACCATTTTACTCAATTGAAAGATACAAATAAACAAACAAGAGAGTTTTAGTAGTATATAGATTAAAGCTTCTACTTTAATGTGAAATACATTCTAACAATATTGGTATTATTAAGTCCCAAACAGAGTATACTGTAATGCCACAGTTAACAAAGGCATACAGATAGATGGATCCAGTGTGGCATAGTGGTTTAGGTGCTGGCACTGGACATGCCAACCCTCTTATCCATCCACAGCAAATGGAAGCTTTCTGGCTAACTTTGGGCTACTAATGCTCTCTTAGCCCATCCTACCTCACAGGGCTATTTCTGTAGGAAAAATAGGAGAAAGGAGCACTAAGCACACTGCCTTCAGCTCCTGTGTGAAAGGTTAAGATAAAGATCTAACAAACGAATCAATACATACAATTTCTTCTAAGAAAGTAAACAGTTACAAGGTTGTACAAGCACTGCAATGCTTCTTAATATAACTTTTTTATTGCTCCAAATCCTTCAAGAATGATTATTGTCCATGGAAAAGGGCTTGAAACAGATTGAATCTGATGGCTGCTACCTTTAAATAAAATATATCCATTTTCTGTACAGAATTTTCATGAAGAAGCATGTCAAGTGCAATAAGGGACACATTTTTTTTTTTTTAAACGAGGATCAAATAATTAACTCTATAAGCATCAGATCATAGGCTAGGAGCATCCTCCAACATGGTTGTTGCACAATTATACCTGGAAAACTATGTTCAGCTAAAGCAATGATATGAACATAGATGATAAAGTCTATAAATAGTTTAAGAGGTAAACATCAAAGAGTGAAAGAGATTGCACAAACCAGTACAACCAGTCTTAGCCAGCAGTACAAGGTAAGAAATAAAAAGATATATTTAAAAGAATACTAAGGCAAACCAAAAGTCTACTTCACATGTTTATGAAGCACTGAAAATGTGATAAAGAACTGTATCCTAGTAGCTCACTGTTTACATACATATGTACCTCTTATATCAATCCTTTACATCCATAAGGCAACACTACACAAACACAGAAAAGGAATAGTAAATAGGTAAAGGTAAAGGTTCCCCTCACACATATGTGCTAGTCGTTCCCGACTCTAGGGGGCAGTGCTCATCTCCATTTCAAAGCTGAAGAGCCAGCGCTGTCGGAAGACGTCTCCATGGTCATGTGGTCGGCATGACTTAATGCCAAAGGCGCACGGAATGCTGTTACCTTCCCACCAAAGATGGTCCCTATTTTTCTATTTGCATTTTTTATGTGCTTTCGAACTGCTAGGTTGGCAGAAGCTGGGACAAGTAACGGGCGCTCACCCTGTTACCCGGCATTAGGGATTCGAACTGCTGAACTGCCGACCTTTTGATCGACAAACTCAGTGTCTTAGCCACTAAGCCACCGCGTCCCCATAGTAATAGTAAATAGTAAGCCATTTTTTTTAAAAAAGGAAAAAAGCTTGTTTCCATTCCATCCATACAGCAGCACACAATATTGCTCTATTTTTGCTCATTTTTGTTTCCCATCACTGCTCGAGTCACTGGTGATAAAAAGTGAGGAACAGTTACAATCATTCATGTAATTTGAAGTTTCTGTATAATATCAAATCAACACAACTAGTCTACAAAGGAAGCTGGACAGTTAATGTTGTTTTGATTTCTACACTACATCAATACTGCTCTGTCAGTAAAAATGGATTTGCTTAATCTACTCTTGTCAGAATTATGTGGTCCCTAGATGCAGAGCCAAATAATCTATTAATATTTATTTATTTATTCATTCATTCATTACATTTCTATGGCTGCTCATCTCAGTCAATAATTCTGGGTGGCTCACAACCTACACTGCCAAAGGTTTTTGCCATTCATGGATAAATGCACAGTACAGTGAATTCAAGAGGAGGCTTACAAAATAATTCTATCATGATTTTTTAAAAATAAAAACGCAAAGGTATTTTAGGATGTTTTAATTGCTTCAATACTTAATTATGACAGTATATCCAGTCCCCTTTTGAAGTAGGTCAGAATTATGTTGCAGATATATGAGCTGAGGCTGAAAAAAAAAAGTAGATATCTCAAGGTCATTAATGTTGTGGAATGGGATTTGGATCAAGGACTTTCCTATTCTTGGCTTTCACTCAATAGATCTCCTTCATGGTCTGCTTTACATTCTGAAGATTTCTCTTTCTGTTTTTCTACAATAGTTTTAATTATATAACGTTTCTGTGCAAACTTGGTAAGTCGGCATCTGTGCTATATTTGTTCTTTTTTAAATTTTCCTTTATTGCTAAGAATTACACAGGTCAAATATCTCATTGGTCTTCATAGCTACAGTTCACCATTTATGGTCACCCTCAGCCATACATACGACATTAATAACAATAAGAATGGGAGACAGGAACCTTTTGAACTAGAACTGGTATTACTTCTTGCCTTCATTTAGAAGCATCTTAAACATGCTTCATTATTGCCATGATGTTTGCAAAAAATTTGTTTTCCAGGAATAACAAGTGACAAAAGAATTCTTTATGGTTTCAGAGTGTATTACCACAGACTTTTATGATACATACAGTAATAGCAATTTTGAACTGGGTATCATTTTACATATGGAGTCAGTTTATCTCGTTTGTCTCTCATATGACTTGGATGACACTTTTATGTATTTTCTCTTATATTTTAAGAATTTATGATAAAAATTGGAACTTTGAGATAGAAACAACTGGAGAGCATCCTGTATCAATGTGAAATAAATTTCTTTGCAACTCATGTATACAGTACAGAATTATTACAGAACCATTACAGCAACAGATGGAAACTAATCAAGGAGAGAAGCAATCTAGAATTAAGGAGAAATTTCCTGACAATTAGAACAATTAACCAGTGGAATGACCCACCACCAGAAGTTGTGAATGCTCCAACAGTGGGGTTGGACTAGAAGACCTCCAAGATCCCTTCCAACTCTGTGATTCTGTTCTGTTCTGTTCTGTTCTATTCTATTCTATTCTGAATAATAATAATAATAATAATAATAATAATAATAATAATAATAATAATAATAATAATAATAATAATAATAATAATAATTTTATTTCTATACCGCCCTTCTCCCGGAGGACTTGGGGCGATGTACAGCCTATTAAAAGCACAAAGACAAACATCAATTAAAAATAATTAAAATTATTAAATAGTTTCGGCTCAAATTTAAAACCCCCAAAATTTAAAACACCTAATTTAAATCATTACATTGATAGCCCGGCCTGGCGGAACAGCAAGGTCTTGAGGGCACAGCGAAATACACGGAGGTCGGAGATGTTCCGCATTTCCGGGGGCAGTTCATTCCACAGGGCAGGGGCTCCCACAAATTATTATGTAATTTGTATTACATAATACAAATTAGAAATATGAAACAATAAAATAGTATCAGTGTATATTTGCATAAATAAATATTGAAAAAAATGAAAATGATAGAGTAATATAAATATTCAGGATCAGGTAGTAGATTTGCTCGTGGTTTGCGAGACTTTTATAAGCAAACTGCGTTAATGAAAGAACATACAATTAAAACCATTAATGGTATGTATGTATGTATGTATGTATGTATGTATGTATGTATGTGTATTTGCCCTGTGTTAACAGATATGGTGCTAATCTTGAAGGCAATTATATATGAATAAGGAGAAAAGAGACCTTTGTGAAGAAACGGGACGCCTTTATTAATGTTCGTAAAAGACGCCGAAAGGTAAACGCGCTTGCCATTTACTCGGAAAAATGAGGTTAGAGCAGTCTCGCGTTGACCTCCGGGGAGTACATACTCAACGCGCGTTAAGAACTATGGAGAATAAGGCAGAAGGGAACGAGGCTGAAAAATTCCTTTTGTTTCATAGATGATGAACGGAGAACCAGATTTTCCTTGAGAATTCCTACACGGAACGCCCAGATCTCCCTTCGACAGTAGGGCGCTACTCGAGGCACACCAACCGAGAGAAACACACACACTCATACGCAGACACACATGCACACTCAAGACACTCCCTCCAATGAACCCTGAACAGAAGCCGACCCTCTTTCTTTTTTTCCAAAGATTGGAAACATTCCTGGAGAACGCGAAGCGGTGCAGGGGCCGGCGAGCACGTGATAGGACGTTAAGCGTCTTCAGACAGATTGTGTCTTGCCTTTCCCACACAATATGTGCGTGCGCGCGCAAGAGCGCGCTTGTACCGTTGGGGCGGGAGCGCCCGGAGCGGGCAGGCGGGCAGGGAGGGGGAGCGGCAGAGTCGGAGGGCGGCGGCTCGGCTTTCAATCCCCACCCACTTCTCTCCGTCCGGGAATGACTTCACGCTCGCTGCCTTTCGCTCCGCTAATGCACGGCAGAAGCTTAACCGTCCGTCTTAGGCTCGGCTCTCCAACGTTGGCTCAGTTTTTTTTTTTAAACTCCACTCTCCGGATGAAGAAGGCGAGGATGCCCAAGTTGGGGTTTCCACGGCCAATGGAAGGGAGGGGAGCTGTGTGTGGGGGGGCCTCGACGCGCCTCACGTGATCGTGCAACCGCCCCCCCCCCCTACTACCACCACCACCCGGTCTTCTTTTTTCACACGGGCAAGTATTTAGTTCCCCGATTCGGACCAGCCGGACTGAGCGATGGTCGCGGGACAGGCGAAGGTGCCCGCCGACTTGACCCAGACTTTTTCTCCCTCCCGCCCCTCTCTCCGTTTTCTTCCTTGCGACGCGCGTCCGCCCGCCTTCCTGCCACCCCGCCGGGAGGCCTTCTTCCCGGGACTGCATCAGCAAAGTGGGATTCTGCATCTTTGGTATTCTTCTCACACCGACACCTTTAACTCCCGACGCCCGAGTGACTTTGCTCCGCCGCAGTTGGGGAACGGTGAGTCCCCCGGACTTTTGAGTTTTTCTTTTCCCGTTTTGTGGTCTCGAGCATGTGTCAAAAGCCAACCTTTTCTTTTCCCTTTGGCAGGTCCTTCGCTTCCCTTCCCTTCACCTCCCCTCCCCTCCAGGACTCGTGCAGGTTGTGGACATCCTTTCCAAGGAGGGTAGTTATTATCGAGGTCTTTGCACGAGTATTTTCCCCGGCGGTTTCAATTACATGCCCACTTCTTTTCTTTAAAAAAAAAAAAAAGTGTGGCGAGTTTTCTCCTCTGGACGGTGCGACAGAGCGAAAAGCTGTTTCTTTCATAAGACAGGTTTCTGCTTTGTTTGATTAAAAAGAAGAAGACGGGAGAAGTGGAGGAAAGAAAAAGGGAGGGAGTTCCCTCCTTGCCCAGAAGAGTTCGATTAAATATATATATATATATATATATACATATATATATATATTTACTGTCTCTTGATAATGGTAAATGCATAAGCTATAGGAAGAGTGTGAGGAATAAAGGGAAAGTTTGCCAAGTCAGCTGGCAAAGGCGTGCCACACTTAAGGGACATTTGACAGTTATTATAATTAGCTGTGAGGCATGTGGGGGGATGATAGCTAACATACACACTTTGGGACAAATTGCTCATAGATCCTAGAAAACATTCACAAAAATAGTTCCTCTTTTTTTTTTTCTTGAGTGCCAGAATTGCTGTGTGTAAAAATCCCCTTCTCTCCCCCCTCCATGACTGCATAAATAATGTTTTTAAGTATGGATAAATTCAAGCTTAGTAGAGACTGACTTATATTTTTTAATGCGTCTGACTTTAATTTATAATTTGCTTAAATTCCTAATTGTTTTCAAGGAAGAGGTGTAAAATTCTTCCTTGCAAAAGATTCAAAAGTATGGAGGGGGGAGAGAAAGACATTCATACGGATCAGTCCTGATGCTTTCACATACATGAACAGGAGATTTATGAGTTCTCAAGCAGAAGCAACAGACAAAGCACAGGGTGTTTTCCTCTTCCTGCTCCTTCTTTTCTTCTTCCCTAGAAATGAAATGAAATTCCAGAATCTTTGAGTAGAATAATGCACTTTGATTATGTTTTCATATTTTAAAAGTAATTCACATAAGGCAGTAAAAAAGTATTTAAAAAAAAACAAAGCAATCTATTATGAGAAAGTTGCATTCTGAAACTAGCTTCACAGGGGAGTGGTTTGGGATGGGGGGGGTGAGGCGGGAGGGCAAGGACAATAGAAATTGGATTCATATTCAGACCAAGCAAGCAGCATCTCCATGAATGTGCAAGTTAAGGGAAAAACAGCAAGAACAAACAGAACTGCTATTTGGTTTTCCTTAAACAAAATCCAACCACTCCCCTTAAAATATGAATAACAACAAATCCGGGTTTGTGTGTGAGAGGCAGACTCCAGACGTTCCTAATTACAGCTTGAAATAAAGTCTTTGTGGGAAGAGCTTTTGCTTGCTATGGTTTTCAGAACACCGAACCCAAGAAATACATTTTAAAAAAAAGGAAGATTCAGCATCACATCATCTCATAGCTTTCTTTTTTTTAAAAGCCACACTTCTCCCCCCCCTTCTTTGTCTGCCGTACTGTTATCTACACCTCCCCCAACCACCGCCCACTGTGAGCTAAGACACCTGAAGGCCAGACATAATGATCAACAGAGCGCTTTACTCCAGCCTGTCTGGATTCCAGCCAGGTTGCCCTCCCCCCTGCAATTCTCCAGTCGAGGAGCCTGCACGCAATGCACGCCAAGCTTATTCTTCAACAGCCTGCAGAAGAAGGGTAGGAGTCTTGCCCATACTGTGGCAAGACCAAACCAAACAATATCCCCTTTCTCTACTGGTCAAGGATCAGTTTTAGCACATGTATATTTTTTTCTCCCACATACATTTGAAAGTAGCTCCCCTGCACGCACCCACATATGGTCTGTGACTAGTGCTCTTATCCCATTCCATCTTTGAATGCTTACAGTCTGATTTAGTTTTGGTGTGCTTTACAGTACACATACCATCATATTTTTGTGAGAGGGTGTTAACAGAAAATATGTGCACCATATTGAAAAAATATGTATATGTGTTTTTCAAATGTTATATTCTATTAGAATATTAGAATATTTTAGACAAAATGTCTGGATAATTTAGGAACATATTTTTCAACATAGTTGCAAGAAGTTTGAAGTCAGCTGATATTTTCATTGCTGGATTGTGTCTGAAAAAAAATACTGCTTGGCTACATGCCAACAATTTCATGAAATTTGTGGCAAAATGCTTACGCTTCTTTTTTCTTAAAATGAAATTGTATTTAATAATTGGATGCGGATGGATTTAACTGTGTACACCCTAATCAGGCATTCTTGAAAGTAATTCCTGCAGTGTAATAGCGCTTCTCTTTGATAAAAGTCCAGAACATTCAAAAGCAAAAAATATGCACAGCAGTTTATTTTGGCTAAAATTGTCATTTAATTTTGACTGATTCAAAGAAGAATTTACAGGGTCATATGCAAACAAAATAAATACCTGTGGCAATGTTTCAGGAAGTTAACAGTGTTTACTAAGACTCAAAAATATTTCAGGAAGTTTTACATTCCTCTAAGTAGCCAAATTTCAAGAGATATCAAAAGATTGAAACATATTTAAACATATAGTGACATTTGTTGGAGAAAGGTGTTAGAACTAAGAATAACATTTCTCATTCAAAGCCACTTTTCTACAATATGCAAAAAAGCATAATCATTAAATAGGTACTATAGTATAAAATAGATAGGTAGATATATCTATCCCTTATAATGCATTTATAGCAAAATTTTGCTATAGAATGAGAAATGGGTACAACAAAAGAAAATGCTTCCCCCAATCAAAATAGTTTTTTAAAGAGTTACAGATTTGATCATTATGCTATGTATTCTGATTTATTCATTATCTTTTTGTGGGATTTGTTTTTGATACAGCCTGATTAAATGTAATTAATTTGTAACATTGTAACATAAGTAAAGGTAATTTTCTAAATAATACTCTGGCAAACTTACATTTAATATACAAAATGCTAGCGTGCAACAAACATTTCCTGTATATGTTTCACCAAAGTAGAGGATTAATGTTGTTGCTCTGTATTGTAATCTATGTAGCCGTGTTAGTCTGTTGCTAAAAAAGAAATCCTGTGGTGCCTTCAAGTCTACCTGATTTCTTAAGGTGTGTAAGATTTTGTGAGCTGGAGTCCAGTTTTGCACATGTCTGAAATTTATTTTTAAAAGAAAAAGTTTAGAACCTCTTTACTAATGGTAAAGACATTAAAGCAGGTGATGGCGGGGAATTATTCCAGTGCAGTTGCTCACCGTATAAAACTCTTAAGGCTATTCATGGGAATTTAATCACACTGGCATTATTGATTTCAAAGAAAATAGTAACTTCTACTTTTGTTTTCATTATTATTGATTTAGGTTAATTACCACTTAGCACACTTCAATTGCTTTTTTGTTGAAAAACCTGTAAGAAGTTAAGATGAACATCCTTTCTTTCAATAAAATACATAGGTACATATTCCATACCAAGTAAATATGATTCATGTTAATTAGAAACTGGCTTAAAAATCTACCTGTAGTGAGACTTTCACTACTAGATTTCTGTGGGTAAAAATATAATTGAAGTATTTTAAGTAAACCACTGATCTGAAAAAGTAAAAAGAAAATGATCCTGTAACTAGTTTTTAGATAATAATCCTAAAATAGGAAACAAAGCACAAAGTACAACTAATTACTAATCTGTAATTAGATCACAAATAGAACATATGTCAGCCAATAAGATTTAATAGGAGCAAACATCTGCATGTGCTAATAGGTATGGATAACACCATATGAATCCTTATGCACCTTGGAAAAACAGATATATCTATTTCACATAGCAGTTGATGTTGGACTTGAGAGCTATCAATTCTGATACATTATCTACAAGCAGATTTTGACATGCATAGTACAGGTGTATATGAAATTCTCAGTCATCCAGGTCATGGTTGTCCCAAAGATGCTTTTTTAAAAGGCAATCGGACTTTGTTTTTTCTTTGAAGACTCCAAGGAATTCAAATCCTTTCATCTTCTACCATTCAGTCAGAACTGAAGAAAGGTCTTGGATGAGAAGCGAAACGTCTTCAAAGAAAAAACAAAGTCCAGTTGCCTTTTTAAAAAGCATCATTAGTACAGGTGTATACAATTTTACCTAGTCCCACTACTCTGTCCTCTACAGAGCTATTCCTTGTAGATATGCATAGGAACAAAGTATATTATTTCTATATTTGCAGTTATGATTTGAAAAGATTTTACTGAGATTATTCTGAAAGCAAATAACAAATGCACTTGAGCAAATCAATATTAAAATCATTTTCCGTAAGTATTGCTGTATTGCTGTAATATATGTATTAATGTTGGGTATCTTAATACAGTTATCAAATATCAAATAACGGTACTTGTATTTAGTATAAATGTCTGTTGCTTTCATTCATTTTCTGTCTTTTTAAAAAAGTAATCATTCAGTCAATAGATTTGAATATACCTTTATACATTCATTTAAACTAAGCTTTATTATTTTATTTTATTATATTATATTATTTTATTATATTATTATTATTTATATTATATTATTTTATAATATTATATTATTTTAAAAAAAATTCCACATTTCTAAGACATATTAAGACTCAGAAAAACTTTTTGGGGTTTCTGCTATTCTGGTACAAAATCTGGGAATGTAGAATACCAAGGCAATTAGTTAGGCAATTTTCTATTTCTCAGTTTGAAAATATATTTCTGTCATCTGCAAAACGACACTGTACTAATAGGATATACCCTATCGTATATCTGCACATGGTGCTATATCTTCCTAATGTATCAACTTCTGTTTTTCTTTGTTAGAATCAAATCAGCAAGCTTGCTTCCTGTATGGACAGACATTGGTATTTTTAGCAGTAGCGTCATCAAGTGTTGAGCATTTGTAAACAGTTATAATTTTGGTGCCCACCAGTTATGTGGAGATACTTTCAAGGAATTGAGGTTGCAATTTCAATGCTGCCTTGGAATTCTGTGAGTTGTAATTCCGACACAGCTGGAGATTATCAGGCTGACAAAAGCTACAATAACCATGCACTAGAAATTGAAGATGAATGTAGCCTTCATATATGGTATCTTTATCGATAAATATTTCTGCTACTGACATTAAAAACATGGACAATTATGCCAGCTGATGTACCAAAGTTCTAACTGCATAATCTGAATCAACTCTCTAATTTCACAGTGGTATAAATTTGGTAACCATTACAAAGGTAGATATTTTTCTTTCTCTGTTTCCTTTTCCAATCTGTAGATTTCTGGCTATAGTCTACTACATTATAGCCATCAGAATTCCACCTTGGTTAGAATAGTGTAAACTCTATCTGTTCATCACTACATGAAAAGAAGACCGAAAAAAAAGCCCAAGTTAGATGTTGCTAGAATTTTTGAATGGTGACAATAGTCAATTATACATGCTAGTGAGGCCATCTCCTCTATCTAATGCTGCCATCGCCATTTGCGAATGGAGATTAGAAATCTGCTTTTATCTCTTATTTGAGGTAGCTATTATCATCCTTAAATAAATCCAGAAACTGGATCTTGGCTACCTTTCATTAATTACCTGGAATAAAAATTACAGATAGAGGAAATATTTTTTCTTTCGTTCAATTGTGCCAGCTTCTGGGAGACTGCCTAGACAAGCTGCTGCAGTTTTGTAGGTAAGGTTTTTCAGAAGTGGTTTGGTATTACCTTCTTCCTAGAGAGAAAGTGACTAACTGCTTTTGTGCCTGGGTGAGTGGGTGGGTGAACTAGAATTCCTGGTCTCCCAGTTTCTAACCTTATGCCTTAACTACACCAAATTGGTTCTCAGGAAATAAATGAATTGTAAAGGCACTTCTCTTCTGTGGTATGTTAGCAAGCAAACACAAAGCACATAATTGGAAAGGTAATTTCAGCAAAATTTAGGGTCTCAGTTGTTGTTTGAGAGGAGCTGTGAACTTGTCCTCCTCTAACCGATGGTGATTAGAATGCTGATTGATTTCTTGACCGTCCTCCACATACAAGGTTAAGAGTTAATAATCTGCAAAACTGTAAGTACTTTGATTTGGCAAACTGGTGTGAAAGAAAGTCTTTATAATATGGCTTTGATAACTGTACTCAACTGTTCTGTGCCATACTGTGATTGCTACCCATAATGAGTAAACTACATGAAATGTTCAGCTGCATATTATTTGTCTTTTGAAAAGATGTTGGGCTAAAACCATGGCAATTTAGATTCAAATATCAGTTATGGAATCTCTGGGTGACTTTGGAGCCATCATTTTCTCTTAGCTCAACATATTTCACAGGGTTATGTGCTGTTTTGAGCTCCTCAAGAAAAGCCATCTAATGAAAAAAAAAATCCACATTTTTAAAATGCTTATTTTATGTATTTCAGTCTGTATGCGTCTTCTCTCCATCATGCTACTGAGCAGTTAACAGAGGTTAAAAAAATACAACTCAAATTATTGCAAACACATCACATTGGAGGCAGCTAATAATGAAAACTTTAAAGATAGACTGATAGAGCAGCTTGGCCCGCATAGAGGTTACAGCTGGAGTGAAAGAGCAGCAGAATTGGTGAGTGAAGAGGTTAGTGAATCTTCTAAGATTTTTAGTTAAAATATGTAACACTTTCAAGGAAAAGACATGGTTGCAATTACCAGGAGCAAGTTTGACTTGGGGGCATCTTTATTTTTTATCTTTTGATATCTTTTATTTCCCATTTGCCCATATCATGTTTGAAAAAAGTCATATTTTTAGTTGAACATCAGTGCACTTCATCCAGGAGTTTGCCTCTTTAGGCACAATCTACTTTGCTCAGTTTTGTATAACTGCAACAGCAACAACTAGGGGAAAAGGTTGTGCAACATTGACAGATATGAACACACATTGTACTCCCCTTTTTTGGAAGAGTTCATACTGTCAAACAGTAGTCTTGTCACATATCAGCTTTGTCCATCACTGCATTTACACTGTACTCGTAATTTCTTCTTCTAGCATTGTTGTTCTTCAATAAATCCTGTGTTTATACAGTGGTTAAAAAATGGACAAGGGAGGATTATAGAGACATATAAATTGCTGGGTCCTGGGATCAAAAAAACAATTGCATTTTATCTTTTTCTGAAAGTAAATTAAGCACTGACATATAGGGATAAAAGTACAAACTTGCTTTGCAAAGAAAGAGTGGTGATTCAGTAGGAAGGCAAACTGATTCACACATCTCCTGGGAATATATAGAAAATATGTTTGTGAGTTTAGATGCTAGAGAGAAATGAAACTCTAGTATCATGTGGACTGTTGCTTCTTAGAATGCCTTGATATCGGTTGTACGATGATTTATCCAAATAAGTTTTCATGTTTTCAATGAGGAAGACTTACTTGTTAAAAGTGATTAGGCCAAGAAGTTGTCCTTACAACTATGGGTAGAAATACCTCTGCAATTTTAGGAAGTTCAAAGGTCTGTCCAGACTGCCCCCATCTTTATATGCAAAATGCAATTCTAGTTCAGCAAGTATGAAGTGAACTTGTCTTAAGCAGCTATAGAAAGAAAATGATCCCCACAATGCGTTCGGTAAGGTTAAAAAAATGCTGAGGAGAACCTGAATGTATACATATTTCTCTCTGGTTCTTTGTTAGCTATTTCAAAAGGAGGGCGAAGAGGACTGTGTCTGAGTTCAGTGACATTTCTATATGGTAGAGCTGAAGCAGATGGCCACGTGCTCTTTTCTTATTTAGATGAGAGTTTTCCTTTCAATAACATCTTTCTTCTGACCTGCTTAAAAATTCCAGCGAATGAAATCAGCACAGGATTTTCAATGCTAATTGACCATGTGCAGAGGAAGGGTTAGTGGAGAAATCAGTAGGGCCATTGTGAGATACACTACATCAATCTCGCCTTTGTCTTGCATACTTGGTAGCTAGAGCTGAAATAATTAGGAATATTTTGTTTTTATGAGTTTCATTAGAATTGCCCTAATGTATGGGGGTGGGGATAGTAGTAAGTGGGTAAAATTCTTTTTCTATCAGATGGCGTCCATTTGAGTACCATCTAGGTATAAGTGCGTTGCTCTTTCTCTATATCAGTTTCACATTATTCCATTTCATCATGTGTCTACAGATTTGTGACTTTTTAATCCATATCCCACCAAAATAATCATCTAAACGACAGAAACTGCATTTTTATCAAAATACATATTTCCTATATGTGTCTTAATATCTATATTTAGCAAGACTTGAATTGGGAAACTGAAAATGTGCAGGCTGGTAGATAATTTAAGTTTCCAGCTGCACATTTTATTGAGTGGTGTGAATCAGGTTTATTTCTATCAGAATTCACTAGGATCTTATTCTGTGAGTATTCTTGGTTTATCTCAAACTCAGCTTCATTTAGTGCTTATTCTAAATGGATTAGAAAAACAACGGGCATTATGATGAAATGAGTCAGTATATTACAAGAATGCTCAATTCTTTGACTATTAACTAAAGAGGGTTTATGACCAAGCAAACATTACTGAGAGGCAATTTACAAACATAAAGGTATGTTAAATACCTTCAATAGAAACATACAATCAATTCAGATGTGCTGAATACTAAAGTATAGGTACCTTCTAGATGTCACATACATCTATAAGATTCAGATGATGATATTCTTAAATAGTTTGTAACACATGGCAGCCACTTCAAAATTGAATGAGGTTAGACTTTATTACGATGTCAGTCTTGTCATATGCTTTATACTAATCATTTATACACTGCTGAAATTGTTGTTAAATCATGCCCAGATTGTAATATTTCTATTGCCTTTACAAACTACAGGTAGTTCATTTACAAACAGTTCATTTAGTGACCGCTCAAAGTTAACAGCGTCACTGAAAAAAGTGACATGACCATTTTTTTTACACTTACAACCATTGCAGCATCCCCATGGTCATGTGATCAAAATTCAGATGCTTGGCAACTGAGTCATATTTATGAGGTG
Source organism: Pituophis catenifer annectens (assembly GCF_029215685.1). NCBI lineage: Eukaryota > Metazoa > Chordata > Lepidosauria > Squamata > Colubridae > Pituophis > Pituophis catenifer. Next base: position 123,745,288 of record NW_027256883.1, on the reverse strand, counting down.
CAAGGGTCACATGATCACCTTTTGTGATCTTTTGGCAAGCAAAGTGAATGGGGAAGCCAGATGCACTTAACAACCATGTTACTAATTTAACAACTGCAGTGATTCACTTAACAACTGTGACAAGAAAGGTTGTAAAACAGCAAAATTCACTAAACAACTGTCTTGCTTGGCAACAGAAATTTTGGGCTCATTCATTAGCAGCAGTAATGTCTATGGCGGGTGTGAGCAACCTGTGGCCCTAGAGCTGCATGCAGCTCTTTCGTTCCCCTCCTGTGGCTCGTTGTCAACTGGCTGGCCCCGCCCCTCGTCCTCCCCTCCCAGTCACTCCTTGCGTAGCCTGAGAAGGTAAGGGCAATGGCGGGGATGGAGACTCGCTCTGAACGAGAGGGAAGCGCCCCTGTACTTGCCTCTCATCTCACGGAGGCTTCTTCTTAGTGCTGTGTGCACCTTGGTCACTTGGGGAGATGCGTGACTTGCTCTCCGCTCTGAGACGCTGGCCTGGGCCGGCTGCGGCCAATACTCTGCATCATAATGGGCTTCAGGAGGAGGAGGGGATGCAATTTACAACGCAGTCGGCAAGTACAGGGGCGCTTCCCTCTTGTTTGGAGCGAGTCTCCATCCCCGCCGTTGCCCATACCTTCTCAGGCTACGCAAAGAATGACTGGGAGGGCGAGGGATGGAGCCAGCTGACAGGGAGCTACAGCAGGGGGACGAAAGAGCTTTGTTTATCTGGAAACCTGAAATAACTTTTGATTTAAATCATATGGTAAAAAGCACCCAAAGAAGAAGAAAGAACATCAGCAAAAAACAAACCCAACCCTCGTCTGTTTTTGGAAATGGTTCAAGAGGGAACACACACACACATAAGAGAGGGGGGGAGGGGAAGAGAGAGAAGGGGAGAAGAGAGAGAGATAAGAGAGAGAAAAGGGGAGAAAAAGAAAGAAGTGAGAAAATGATGGAGGGAGCGAATGAGAGGAAAAAGAAACAAATGAGAGAAGGGGAGAAAGAGAAATAAGAGAGGGAAAAGAGGGAAACAAATGAGAGAAAAGGGGGAGAGAAAGAAAGGAAAGAAAGAAAGGGGGAGAGGGAGAGGAAAAAGAAAAACATGAAAGGGAGAGAAATGAGAAAAAAGGGGAGAAAAAGAGAAAAATGAGAAAATGATGGAGAGTATGAGAGAGGAAAAAAACATGAGGGAGAGAAGGGAGAGAGAGAGAGAAAAGAACTGGAGGGAGAGAAAGAGGGAAAAGGGAAACATGAGAAAGAAGGGAAGAGAAAGAAAGGAAAGAAAGGAAGGAAGGGAGAGGGAGAGGAAAAAGAAAAACAGAAGAGAGAGAGGGAGAGAGAGAGAGACCCATTTTCCACAGAAAACACGGCGCCACAAAACCCGGGTAGGTGTGGCTGGGGCAGAGCGTGACTGGGTAGGCGTGATGTTGAGTTGGCCATGCCCACCCAGGTTTTGTGTCTCCCAGCGTTTTGTTTTCTGTGGGTCCAAATGGTTCTTTAAGTGTTTAAGGTTGCAGACCCCTGGTCTATGGAGACTCTCAGTCATCCACGTCATGATTGTCCCAAAGGTGCTTTTTCAAGAGGCAACTGGATTTTCTTGTTTTTCACCCATTTGCACTACTCAGGTGACCCTGAGCTGACACAGAAAAACTCCAAGTGGGCTCAACGACTCTCTTAAAGAATGCAAATGACCAGATGTCTGCAAGGACTATAAATCCTTCCATTCCCCACCATCCAGTCAGAGCTGAAGAAGCTTCTTGGATGAGAAGTCTTCAAAGAAAAAACAGAAAGTCCAGTTGCATCTTGAATGTCCTTTGGGACATCAGCAGTAATCAGCACCACACTTGTAAACATTTAAATGCACACACACGCACACAGTATGTTGATTACATATATGTGTGTGTGTGTATGTATGTATATGCAATAGCTTGTGGTTTGTCATCTTAGAAATACATATTTCTAAGAATTTCTTAATAAACTTGTAACCCAATGGTAGAAACTTGTTCATTGGAAGCTTATCAAGACCATTTCAATTAGAATGACAGTTATAGTGAATGAGTTTCTTGAAAATTCAACACATCCATCATTTCAGTCTTTCTCTGAGATTGTTGCCACAGGAGAGTTTTACATTGTGTACCTGGTTATGCACACACATCATATTTGACATTTGTTGGCTATAGTTGTTTTGATAAAGTACTTGTAAACTGTTTCACATGTAACCTATACTTGTATAATCCATATCACTTTCCCTTTGTCCCCCACTCCGCCTCACTCTATTTTAAATCCTACATTAGTCTAGCCACTGTGCATCTGTTGAAGTGAGATGCAGTTTGTGCCTTTTAATAAAATTTGTTAGTTGAAAAAAATGCTCCAAGACTACTGATTTTTTTACCACCATAGTCTAATACAGATTTCTTTCTACGATCTCTAGTTGTACCTGTAATCTGAATTCCTATAGTCTTCTTCTGAGGGAGTGGGTGATACTTTTATACCTTTTAAAAATCATGTTAAGGCTATATTATGGATTACACTACAGTTTTTTCTTGCCTCAAAATGTCAAGTATCTGGGAAATGGATTTTAACCACAGTAATCAGACTTTGTCTGGAACCACAAAAGGGGACTTGAGTTCTGCACATGGCTCTATGGTATTCTTGACCTATTAAAAGTTTACATTAAAAATAGTCTAGTACATTTAGTCAGAGGAGAATCATGATACGTTGGTAGTACTATAGAGTTTAAAGAGGATTCTCTTATGTCTTATGCAACATTAAAAGGCAAACTGTAGCACGTCTCTTTGTTTGCATGCTACCTCAGTTGTCATCCTTAAAAATAGTGCTTTTGTACTGAATATAGAATATAACATTCTATATTTGTATCTATATTTGTTCTTATTTGTATCTTTTGTGGTTTTCTTTCTGTAAACATTATTTTTCTTTAACAAATGGAATAGGCAAGCATTGTGTATTTCTTGCATGTTTGAGATTTGATAATGGTATGTAAACAGAATACCTAGGGTGTCAGCCACTCTTTTTTATTTTTGTTTTTATGTGCAGTTAGAAGAGATGGAGGAGAAATTCAGTTTGCATTTTAAAGTGAAATTATCTGATTTACACTACTCAAATATATATATAAATTTAATTTAATTTTGCACCGATGTTTACACCTTTTCCAAATTTAATGAATACTTGCAGCTCCAAAATGCATATAAAATATATCTATTATAAAAAAATTAGCATATCTATTTTTAGGAAAATGTTTGCATAAAGATGTACTAACTAGTGGAAAACTACTTTCAAAAATTAAATTACCAAAATCTTTGATAGAAGGCAGGTATGGAATGGAGCTTCTCATTTTGGAAAGCAATCCTGGACTTTTAGTGTGTTACCACTGCAATCTCATGGGAAAGATGGGGGAGCGGCTAAACAGCATGATGTTACCTAGTTTGCGTAATGAAAGGTCTGCAAGAAAGCAAGAAAGCTCAAAGAGCACCAAGGACATACACATCCCATGTCAACCCTGAACTACAAATATTTTCCTTTATTAGGAGTAGCTATTATTATTTGTGAGATTGCTATTCCTTTTAGAAGCACCGCCCTGCAGATAATCCAATGGGAGCTCTTATTTATGAGGCTAGACTCTAGGGAATAGATAGGATTGCTGCTTCTGTACTGGTTTTCTTACTCCAGAGCAGCATCCCTGCCCAAGCTATTTGGTTTGTTACAAAGTGGTGATGGGATTTCCTAGGTTTATAGTCTTGGAAGATTTCATTCTTTCATCCTTGATCCAGTTGGTGTAGAGCAGGGGGGTCAAACTGGCAGCCCATGGGCCGGATGTGTCACATGCAGGGAAAAACATTGTTATACATCACGTGATGGCAACGTAATGCCGTGAATTTGACACCCATGGTATAGAGTAAGGAAAATGTCCTTGATTGACAGAGAGAAGCCAGATTTGTTACCATAGTGACTGGAGGAAGCAGTAATTTACAAGAGTGATTTCAACCCCACTGTGTAAACCAAACTAAGAAATCAACTCCACAGGAAGTTAACACTACTTTTATTGATATTAACTATAGTAACAGAATCTTGAAAATCTGATTGTCCTTTACTACACCTCTCCCCATTCATGTGAATTAATGAGCTGCTTTTGTCTATCTTAAGCCATGTTTTTTTCCCTTGCTTCATTGGTAACATATCTGGCCTATATGTCAAGATAAAACTTTTCTATTCTCTATGGTTAGGTTTCAGAGTGTACTTGGTAGAATTCTTGAGAATCTAGTATATAGTTTGGCCAAGGCCTTAGTCACAACTTGAAAGAGAAAATGGCAACAACTTTAAGCCAGATTGTGACTGTGTGACTTCTCTCTCTACTCATGAATTCCTATAGCTCCTCAGCCTACACAAAGACTCTGGGGGGTGAAGCATAAGAAAGGTTTAGACTGATGCTGAAGAAAAAAGAACAAATATCACCAGACATGGGAATCTTTGTAAGAGACTTTATCAGTACAATAAGAGCAGCAAGGGAATTATTTTCTGCTCTTACTGCATTCATTGATTTCTGTCCAATGACCCTTTTTAAGATGACTTGGTTCTTGCTGGAAGATCACCTGCAAGACTGCTTTGAGGATTTTTTTTTATGACATATGTCAAATAAAATCACTGGGGTGCAATCAGAATTGGATTTTAGTTATATAGATTCTGCAGAGTTGGCTAGGCAAGATCTGACACGGTTATCTGGGAAGAATTTTATCTTGTTGGCCCCAAAGAATTGGTCCTCTTCTGTCTCAAGCCATTGCTGGGCCTAATAGTGCTTAATAATTATTTGGTTGTCTACAACCTTCTTTTCTTGGGAAAAATTGTTGAAAAGGTGGTCAAGCTACATTTCCAAAGGATCTTGGATGAAGTGGTTTATCTTGATCCTTATCAGTCATATTTCAGCCCTAGTCCCACTATGAGGACGACGTTGGCTGCTCTTGTTGGTGAGCTGTTTTGGGACTGAGATGGAAGGAGTACATCTGTCCTGGCCTTTCCTGATCTGTGGGAAAACGTCATCCAATTTTACATCCAATTTAAATGAAAATACCATTGAAGTTCTGTCTCTGTATCTGGATGAGGTGGTATCTGGATGGAACATAGGTTTGGACTCAGTTCTTGTAAGACTGAGTGACTGTGAACTGTTGGACTACCTGAATCCACAGAGTTTCCTTCTTTTGCTCTAGATGGGGTAGAACTGCCCCAAACAGACCTGATACACAATTTGGAGCCCTCCATGGCTTCTTGTTTAAAAAACATGTGCCACCTATAGCTCAGAGAGCCTTCACACAGTTTAACCTATTTGTGCCTGTCCAGTATCAGGAGCTCCTTGTTACATGCCTTGTCACATGCAGTTCAGTTAATGCAGTGTGCTCTAAAAGGGTATGTTCTTGATGACCACAGAAGCTTTATCTGGTACAGCATGGAGCTCCATGGTTACTTATGATCCTCTGAATGCCCATATAAACACTTCTGTTTTGTGATCTGTGCTGATTACAGTTTGCATCTTGGTAATCTATGTAAATAGATAAATTAATTGGCTAATTCATTTCAAATATCTATAGTAAGAACAGAAAAGAGAGATCCAGCCCATGGCCCCTACTTTGTGGAGTGCTCTAGGATTCAGTTTTGTCTCCTCCTATTTAACATCTACTTGAGGTGGTCCAACAGTTTGGGATAGTCAGGGTGGATAAAAATCAATGATTTTTTTTTAAAAAAATCAAAAAAATCAGATTTTTTTGATTTAAATCGGATTTTTTTGATTTTTATCAAATTTATTTTAATAAAAAACTTTTGGGGTAAAAATCTATCGTAAGATAATTTTCTGTTTAAGATACATAAATAATTTAGTTTATTCAGCATGAAATGGAGCTTAGTTATGTAGCATGAGGCTGTATATTCTGCAACACTGGGACTATCGGTGAGTCAACAGTGGGTCAAAGGAGTAGCAGAGATGACAGTTGCTCTTTAAAAATTATGATTTAAATCGAGTTGATTTAAATCAAGCCTTTTTACTAGTGATTTAAATCATGATTTAAATTGTGATTTAAATCAAATCCACCCTGGGGATAGTATTGATATGCTGTGTATATTCAGCTTTATATCTCCACTTCTGTCTGCTGAATGATGCTGTGGGCATCCCGTCCCAATGACTGGAGGCTATGTTTTGATGGAGAGAAATGGGCTTCAACTCAATCCAAGCAAGACTGAATGGCTTTGACTATTTGGGCCTTCCTGTAGCAAGGGTTTTTCAGAACTAGTCCTGGGTGGATTGACACTGCCCAGAAGGAACTGGTGTGCAGTCTGGAAGTCCTCTTTGACTCCTGTCTCCTAGAAGAGTAGGTGATGCTGTGGCCAGGGTTGTGCATCAATTGTGCTTGTTCTGCATCGACAGGCTTTATTCATAGTCATGCATACCTTTAAAGCGCTCCATGGCATAGGGCCTAGCTATCTTCGAGACCGCCTGCTGCTACCAACGACCTCCCATCGACCCGTGCGCTCCCACAGAGAGGGCCTCCTCAGGGTGCCATCAGCCAGACAATGTAGGCTGGTGACCCCCAGGGGGAGAGCCTTCTCTGTGGGGGCACCTACCCTCTGGAATCAGCTCCCCCCAGAGATACGGAGAATCCAAGACCTCAGTGCCTTCCGTCGCGCCCTTAAAACCCATTTATTTAAACAAGCCGGGCTGGCTTAAGATGAAATTTTTAACTGTTTTTTAAATGTTTTAAACGTTTTTAATTGGTAATGAGTTTTAATTGGGCCAAATTTATATATCTTTTAATTGTTTTTAATATTTGTTCTGCATGTTTTTTAATCTGGCTGTACACCGCCCTGAGTCCTCAGGGAGAAGGGCGGTATAGAAATCCAATATAAAATAAAAATAAAATAAATACCCTTGTAGCTTCTCATCTGGATTACTGCAACACATTCTAAATGGAGCTGCACTTGAAGAGCATTCAGTAACTTCATGTAGTACAGAAAGCAACTGCATGGTTAATAAAGGATATGAGATATTCAACACATGCTACCTGAGCTGCATTGGCTGCCAGTGTGCTTCCAGGTGCAATTTAAGGTGTTGTTTATCATCTTCATGGCTTGGGGATAGGTTGCCTAAGAAACCATCTTTTCCCAGTCGTTTCTACCTGTCCAACTTAGTTTGGCAGGTTGGGCATGTTACTGCCCTGTCAGCCAAGGAAAGTTGCTTGGAGGAAACCAGGAAACATGCCTTTTCTGTTGTCCTATCCTCTGGAACATTTTCCCCTCAGAGATCACAATGACCCTGACCCTGTTGGCCTTTAGTAAGGCCATGAAGACTTGATTGTGTGCCTAGGCCTGGCGCTCAATTGTGTTAAGGATCCTGTTTCTTGGCAGTATTAAGATCCATAATAATAGTTCTACTCAAAGCCATATATATTTATATTGTTATATTATATATATTTGTATTGTTTTAATTATTTTAAATTTGTTTTTACATTTTATGATGTACACTGCCCAGAGTCATTTATTGAATTGGGCACCTATAGAAATAAATGAGTAAAACTAAATAAAAATAAGCGTACACGCTTAACAATTTAAACTGAATAAACTTTGGGGGAGGGGGAATAAAAAAATGAGAACTGAACACAAATTTGGTAGATTTCCTTTCCCCTAGTTTAGGAAAGAATATCTAGAAAGTACTCAAGATAGAAAATTCTGAGTTTATGAAATAACAAAGATTCTACAGAAGCATCTGCAGACAGTGAAAAAGAATTTTAAAAAATACAATATGATTAAAATGATGTTGAGGCCCCAATAAAACTGGCATCAACCAGTTAATCATACCAAGCCAATGCCTAGACAGAAAACTCTATTTCCATTGTTTTTCTGAAGGCCATCAAAAATCAGGACCATCTGGATTTTGAAACCTTAAGGCAGGTTCCATGATGGAGAAGGCACTCTTCCGAGATCCCACCAGGGGATACTGTTTTACTGAGGAAACTCAGAATATGTCCACTCTGCCAGCTCTATTGGGATGGGGATAGGGGGTCCTGCAAACAACCTGACCACAAGCAATGTAGGGCTTTAAGGTATGAACAGCAGCAAACTGAATTGCAACTAGAAGCCTACTTGGGAGTCAGAGTAGCTCACATAGCAGTAATGTTCCATTTGTGTACTGTGAAGCACTTGCTACTACCCGTGGCAGTACATTCTGAAATAGCTACATGTTTTGAATGCTCTTCCAGGGCAGTCCCACGTAGAGTGTATTGCAATACACAGCCCTCCTTGTATATGGACTATAGCAGTTAATAACCGTTCACAAATACAACAGTATTAAGTGGTAATAAAAAGTTCATTTCCCAACTAATGTATCCATTTATGACCAGATTTCCGGCATCTGACAAGTCTTCAGTATAAAATTGATTAAGGCCTGGTTAGTTTTAGGCAGCGGTGCAGCCAGCTGGAGGGTTCCAATCAAATAATTAAAATCACAGAGCTAAGCTTATTAACTTGTGGTTAGCACTTTTAGGGAAGCATTGCACTGTAAAGAAAAGTAACTCAGGAAGCAATAGCTTGTTAAGCAATCTCTCAGTCTTTCGAGAGAGCAAAAAAAGGGAAAAATCAGTCAGACACAGGACACTGAACAAGATAACTTTATCTGAATGAAAGGGTAGCAACCTATGATCTTCATTTACTTAGGGACCATTTTGCATAGTGACAAAGTCATTGGAACAGTATGTGGTTGCTAAATGAGGAGAGGATGTAGCCTAATTGGGAGGTGACTAAGGCATAAGTGACCATGAGTAGTGTGTCTCAATCTTGGAAAGAGTGCAAACAAGATGTATTTGTGTAAAAGCTCTCCTAGCCACAGCTGGTACCTACTGTTCAAGCAGGAGCTCTTGGTCCCAAAAAAACATTAGCTTGTATGCTAATTCTGGCTGTGTGAGCATAACATTAGGCAGCACTGAGGATGGCAGACCCCTAAGCATTTCTAAATTCCACAATTACTCAATCTTGTCAAGTTTCAACTGAAGCTAGCTCATCCAGACTCGTACTATCTCCAAGCACCAGTAAAGCACCTACACAGCATCAATTGGACAGCCTGGGATGTACAATTGAGATCTACAACTGAGTATCATCAACATATTTATCATGCTTGACCCCATGTTGGCTGATGACATTGCCTAGTGATTTCATGTAGATGTTAAATAGAAGTGGTGAGAGAGTCAAGATCTATGTAAAACAACTCTGTCCTTCTATGAACGCTGACTAAAATACCTGACCTTGGAAAAAGGAGGAAAATGTACCAGGTTTTCACTTGCAATCCTCTCAGCCAGCCCAGAAGGATACCAAATTTGATGGTATCAAAAACTGATGACTGTAGGGCTAGGACAGTGATGGCTAACCTTTTTGGCACCAAGCATGTGTGCCTGCGCAACCCATAATGCAATGTGCACACAACTCCCCCGCATGTGTCACATCCCCATGCATGCACGTGTGACCCCCCATGTGCACCCCGCACCCATGCATGCTCGTGCAACCTCCGTGTGTGCACATGACCCCCCCCCCCCGTGTGCACCCTGCTCCCCGTGCATGTACAGCAGAGACCCGAAAACCAGCTGCTAGAGCTGAGCTGGGGCGACGGTTTGGGTTAGTTAGTTTATTATATTTATATACCGCCCTTCTCCCGAGGGACTCAGGGCGGTGAACAACCATGGTAAAAACAATATACAACAAAAATTAAAAGCTTATTAAAATAATTCAATCATTTGGCCAAATTTAAAATATCCAACTAAAATCATTTTAAAATCCCTATCAAAACCCAATTTAAAAAACCTTTATCCTGTCAGACCAGCTTGCTGGAATAATAGGGTCTTCAGAGTGCGACGGAAGGCACGGAGGTCGGGGATCCTTCGTATGTCCGGGGGCAGTTCATTCCATAGGGCCGGGGCCCCCACAGAGAAGACTCTCCCCCTGGGAGTCACCAGCCTACACTGATTGGCTGACGGCACCCTGAGGAGGCCCTCTCTGTGGGAGCATATTGGTCGGTGGGAGGCAGTCGGTGGCAGAATGCGGTCCTGTAGGTAACCAGGTCCTAAGCCATGAAGCGCTTTAAAGGTGGTAACCAACACCTTGAAGCGCACCCGGAAGACCAGCGGGAGCCAGTGCAGCTCGCGCAAGATGGGTGTTACATGGGAGCAACGAGTCACCCCCATTATTACTTGCGCGGCTGCATTCTGGACCAGCTGGAGCCTCCGGGTGCTCCTCAAGGGGAGCTCCATGTAGAGAGCATTACAATAGTCCAGCCGGAAAGTGACGAGGGCGTGAGTGACTGTGCGTAGGGCGTCCCGATCCAGAAAGGGACGCAACTGGGAGATCAGGGCTCTCTGTGCCACCTGTGGCCCGCGTGCCATAGATTCGCCATCAAAGGGCTAGGATGAATACACCAAGCCGTCCCAGGCCTACCAGAGTTCATTCACATGCACAATCAATGCCATCTCAGATTGTATCCCAGCCTGAAACCTGTCTATAGAGGATCCAGACAATCAATGTAATAACTTCTATAGGAGTGGATTCCCCTTCAAGGGACAAGGACTTGCTCCCTCCAGCAAAGAAGTATCTACCACCACTTGAATCCATGTCATCTCCTTGGAGGCCTTGACCAACTAGGAAGGATATAGATCTAACATACAGATGGCGGAACTCAACAACCCAAGGAGTCTATCCAGTGGTGGGATTCAACTAATTTAACAACCGGTTTGCCTAGGGTAGCTTGGCCGTCATGGGAGGTGTGGCCCATCCCCATCCTTCAGCTCCTCCACGAGCCTCCGGTGACAGCCGACCTGACCTTGGGCAAACTGGCTGTTAAATTACCTCCCCTCCCCGCTATCAAAGTGGATCCTGGGAACTACGCTGCAATGAAGAAAGGATAAATGAAGTGGCTGGCACGAGGGAAGGAGGAGCAGGGAGAAGAAAGAGAGAAAGCGGCCTCCTTCCCTCGCACCGGCTCCTCCATTGCAGCACTACGCCCCGGAGCATCCCCATTCACGACCACCCATATGCCCTCGCTTCCCCCAAGCATTTCTTTGCCTATCTGATTTCCAGCTCTGTTGCATTTCTCCATCGTGTTTCTCACCACATTCTGTCTGCAATGCCCATGCCAGCTGTCCCTTCCCGGCCAGAGCTGGAATGCCGCCGTGTTTAAGTGCTGATAGATGCTGGCCTTCCCTCCGGTGGGCCTGGACAACTTCTGGAGAGAGACAGGCCCATTTCAGCACCAAGTGCCCAGATGTCCTCGCTTCCCCCAAGCATTTCTTTGCCTACCTGATTTCCAGCTCCATTGTATTTCTCTGTCGCATTTCTTGCTGTTGTGCGCTATTGTGTCCCACAAGACATATAATAAAGAATTGCAATATTTAATTGTGAATCTTTTAACGGTGGCTAGAATTGTATTTGCTAAAAATTGGAAAGGAGAAAAGACACTTACTGATGAAGAAATTATTAAGAAAATGATGGATTGTGCTGAAATGAGTAAATTGACATTTGAAATAAGAGAACAGGAAGATAAACAATATTATTTGATATGGGATTTATTTTATCAATGGATGGACAATAAGACATGGAGATAAATATATAATATGTGGATGTTGAGATAAATTAAGTGGAATATTTCTTATGAAAATAAGCTTTGGATGTATAGTGATTTTTTGAAGAGAAGAGGGAGCACAAAAGGATGCTAACCGATTGATACACTGTCTGTAATTATTTGGAATGATGATGTTTTTATGTTTTATTTTTGTTTTAAAATAAAATCTTCGTTTAAAAAAAAACCTTCAATCAATCAATTCCAACATCGCAAGATCTTTTTTTTCAACGCGACCGAGTTGGAAATCAGGTAGCCAAAGAAATGCTTGGGGGGAGCAAGGGAAACTGGGTGCCGGGCGCCGAAGTGGACCTATCTCTCTCCAGCAGCTGCCTAGGCCCAGCAGAGGGAAGTCTGGCATCTACCGGCACTTAAACGGGGCGGCATTCCACCTCTGGCCAGGAAGGGGCAGCCGGTATGGGTGCTGCAGGCAGGACCCTCACTCGCTTCAGCACCCTCACCCTCACTCTGGCGTTCCACCGGGGCTTTGACCCTGGGCTGCCACCTTATGCACAGGCCCCACGGGCCTCTACAGTAGGGTAGAGAGATAAATTTCACCATCCTTAATTCCACAAGGTAGTACCTGTGCTGCTGATTCAAACAATTCTTTGTTTCCTTCCAGTGGTACTCTCGTCATGTCTTCCAATACCCAGCTTCAAATACCAAGGGACACTGCAGGATCCACATGAATGAATCTGAATAGGCTTGATTCAAGGCCACTGTCATTGCTCATTTTATGCAGCAATTAAAACGCCTTTGGCCAAACTGCAACACAGTTTCAGGAGCAATCCCAAATTCCCTCTGGGATTTACCAGGTCCATTAAGCTCCTGGGCAGACCGATCAAACAGGACCCTCTTCCCTACAGTGGACAGCATTACAGAGAATTCTAAAGTCAACTGGGAGTGATCCATCTTTAACAAAGGCCTGGTGACAATGTCTCCCCCAACTCCCTCTGATATTAGAAGTTAGTATCATCCTATTTTTTCCCCTACTGTTTTGAAAATGCACATATACTTTTTCTGTAATTGTTGCTTTATTGAGAAGGTCAAATTTATAACCCTAGTTAGTTCTCCTGCTATGCTTTCTACCAAATGTACATATGCTATTAGTCATGTTCTAGCAGCATCTTGCTAAATTCTTCTAACGCATGTACATGTGGTTCTGCCTTTAATGATAGCCAGAAATACACATAGGAAATACAGAATATGGCAGGTAATTTGCTTGCTGTAACTGTCATATGGAATATATCTTGCCAATTATGAAATGACTCTGCTGGCTTCCAGTCTTTTTTGGGCTCAATTCAGGCTGCTAAATTTAACCTTATTATATCTGGTTATTAAGATTGCCATTGGGAAGGTTTTTGTCAAATAAATTGATGTGAGGTGAAGAGGCAGTGATCCAGGAAAGATACTATTTTATTGTTTGAATCTGTTTCGCAACAAATATTGTCAGATGCTACCTAACTACACTTAATATTCAGAAAGAAATTTTTACTGTTTCTGTCTTTTTATTAGGTTTAATTCAGTTTATTAGTTTAGTTGCTTCTTAAATACTTTCTGTGTTTAAAACTTTTGTTGTATTTTATGATTACAAAGATTGTATACCTCAACAATTGTCTATTAATATTTGTAAAAAAGAATAAAATATATCCTCAGTATTTGATTAACAGCATATGCTGTCACATATATGAAATAGTATATATGATTTGAGTGCAGTGGTATACCGCTAATCTTGCATGTGCTAGATCAGGCTAAATTTGTGTGGAAAGAACCAACAAATCAAATGGGTGTTGGTTCTTGCCATTTGTCATTCTTGGCCTTCAGTTAAGTTTATTTAATCTTTTGGGTTGAGTTACTTCTTCTGAACAGTGATGGTAGGTTTGTTATGTTATTTTTGAAACATCAATTTATGACTACAGTAGGGGATAAAAAATGTGAGACTAATAAGCAGGGCAGAAATCACTGTGAAGGCGTACTTCCAACCCTGCCTGGAGATTTCAGATCTGTAGAAAATACTGCAGAATTAACTCTTGGAATAAAGCAAAGAAAGAGAGATTTTGAAAATTATTGGAAATAATTGTGTGCATATGTATAGCTTTGAGAAGGCCTGTATCTCTCCTTAAGCACTTTATTTTTCCAAACTGATGCTAAAGGTTAGAAGCTTTAAAATTGTATGATGTTTCGGTTCCCTGGAATTCTTACCAGTGGAAAATTTATATTGTGTCTCATGGCCTGTATATAACTGGTGGAGGAGGCTATTAATGTTTAGGACAAATTAGGAAAAAAATAAGAATTTCCTGCTGCTTGTAGGCCATAATCAACCCATCCCATATACAAGATAGAGTTTCAGTTAATCCCAGCTTCATGGGGAAAATATGAGAACCATAGTAAAGGAAATAAACATTGATAATCTAATTTTAATATAAATTATTTTACGAGTACTTATTTAAAAAGTGAAAGTACTGAGCAGAAAAACTAAAAAATCCAAGCAGGTTTAAGTTAGAATTACAATTGGAATAATGGAAATGGAATAACAATTGGAACCAGTATATTAAATATTGTTCCCAAACCTAATTGTAAATAATGGGAGTACTAAGTATATAGTATACAGGAAGGTGGTACCCAAAGACCCAAATGGCTCAGAAGGACATAGTGAATAGGTCTTCCTATATGCTTAAAGCCCTGGGCTCAGTTTGGAAGGTAGAGAAACCCTACCCATCTATGAGTATTACAGTAAGCTTAAAGTGGCTTTGGTTCACTAGCATTCTTTTGCTATAGCAATAGCAATTAGATTTATATACCATCCCATAGTGCTTTAGAGAATTCTCTGGGCAGTTTATAGTGTCAGCATTATTTGCATATTGCCCCCAACAATCTGGCTCCTCATTTTACCGACCTCAGGAAGGATGGAAGGCTGAATCAATTTTGAGCCCATCAGGATCGAACTCCCGGCTCCAGTTTGCCTGCAATATGCACTTAAGCACTACACCACGATGGCTTCAATACATGTTGCTCTACATTGTTGGGTCAGGCATAGTAAATTCTAGAGCATGCATTGATGGATTATGTGCCATCAGGTCAGTTTTGACTCCCAGCAACTATTTACTTTTCACCATGATGATCTGTCCTTATCAAATCCTTTCAAGTCTCCAAACAATAAACTAATTGCCACTGTAGCTGAGTTGTCCACCTTGCTGTTCGTCATCCTCTACTTCTCAGAGTATATATTAGTCAATTTGAATGAGAACATTTATTGCAACCGAAACTCTAAATTTGCAATCAATTCTTACATATCTTAGAACTGGGAAGTCTTCCTTTTCAGTTTATTTTTCACTTTCTATCACCATTGCTGCTATTTCCCACCTTTGAAAAGCTTTGAGAGGATCCTGAAAATGGTGCCCGATTCCCAATTATGATTCACTTAGTTCATTTCAATCAGCTTGTGAAGAAGGAAGTGGGAATTTGCAGTAGAAATGATGGTGCAGAGATTGATTGAATTTTGTTTTCTTGTTTGGCAGTGTTATGGAATTAAGCTCTCACATTGCTGAAGATATGTTGTTTCTATTACTTGTTGTCTGCCCTCAAGGTTAACTTTAGGTAATAGTAGCTGGCATCTAGTTACGAAAAGTGCCTCCTTTCAACATACATCAGAGGTAACTGTAATAGAGAAGACATTTAGATCTTGCTCTAATAAGAGCCCCCCCCTTACCAAAATCAGAACAATTGCTATTACTTTTTAAAGGAAAAGGTAGCACTTTATTTCTGAAAGCCTAACATGAGGTCCCCTCTCTTTCTCTCTTTTTTACTTATTTTCACTCCAGATCAAATAATGGAAACATCCAGTTTCACAACACACATTTAACCGCTGAGCAAAGCCTGAAGTCTGAAATAACACTTTGTGTTGCAGTCTGCCATTTTGTGGTGGCAGAAAATTGCTTTGTGACTCACATACGTGGGACTAGCCTTATTTAAAAGAAAATTAGGTTTTCGCTGTCTTTTTCCACTTCTGTGCAAAGAGTTCTGGTCTCTGTAAGACAAGAAAGGCTTTGCTCTATCCACACTGAATAGTTTGTATTAACCACAGTATGTCGACATTCCATCCTTGCACCTTTTCCAGACTCACTTTTACTTGGACTCCAGATTGCATAAAATTCATTAAGAAGGCTGAACAGGATTTTCAACTTGTCTCTTTCCCTTTCTCACACGAATGGGGAGGGAAATTGGCTGATGTGTTATAAAAATCTTGAATGCAAAAAACAAAATACATTAGGGATAAAAGAATATAGTTTGCTTACAAAAACAGTAGTGATGGGACTACTTTTCTAGTTTATTTTAATGACAGTCGATCAGATTCTATTAGCATTTAAATCAATCCCTTGAGATAAGGTAATCAGACCGTATAAAGGAATATTAAAATTTATTTAGTCTCAGTTAATTATCTAGGAAATGCTTTGGGTCCAAATCTCCCAGTGTTAGGGGGTTTAATTTTGAGCCATTTCAAGCATGAAACTTGAAACGGGCTATTTTGAGCATATTGAAAATGTTTTGTTTCATAGCACTTCCAAGAGACTCAAAACTGTCTGTTCCCAGTCAGAACGGGGCATTTTGAAAAGTTTTGTGCTATGAGTAGTTAGACTGACAAAATGAGGGGGGCGGGAGTGCTTTTCATCTGGAACAGAACTCTTTTTTTTTTCCTGGCACAGTTCTGTTCCTTTTAATCACTTTATAAGAGGAAATTCTATCAGTACATCTCTATGCTAGGGGGAAAAATCCCAAATAAAAAAAATGAAAATAAGCATTTGCTGTTGAATGACATTATCTAGCTTCTGACTAACTTCCTCTTCCTGCATTATAACTCCTTTTTCCTCTGCCCCCCCCATCAGATTTATATAGGCCACTATTCATGAAGGAAGGCGAAGCCAGCGCATAATCATGAGGAAATAAAGCAATTTATTTTATTTAATTAAAATTGCATGCTCTGCTCTTTATGAATAAATAGAGATGGAATCCAGATTT
This sequence comes from Pituophis catenifer annectens, assembly GCF_029215685.1. NCBI lineage: Eukaryota > Metazoa > Chordata > Lepidosauria > Squamata > Colubridae > Pituophis > Pituophis catenifer. The sequence goes on along the minus strand of NW_027256883.1, from coordinate 123,728,616 downwards.
TGTTTTTTATGTTGTGCTTTTCTTTTGTTTGAGGATTGCTGAGCTTTTAGCAGTTTTGGTTATGTTTATGCTTATGCTTAGGATAACCACCCCCCCCCCCAAAAAAAAACCAAAAACCTCCACCCTTAGAGCTATGGAATAACACTGCAGGGGTTGCCTGGACTTTCAACTGAGTGTAAAGTCTGTTTAGTCAGTGCCTTCATGCCTAACGCTAACCTTTCCCCTTGTCACGCCTCTCCGCTCCAGGTGCAGCATTCTATCTGTCTACTTCCCCCACCATCCCCATTACTAATTAGTTTGGGCCTGTTTTACTCATACATTCCGCAAAGTACAGACTGTTTTTACAGCACAGACTCTGTCCCACAAACATGACCTCAAGGTGTATCTTTTCGTGCATGTCCAATATGTTTGCTAAAGATTTCCACTCCCTTCCTTATTTCTACAAGAACTAAAACAGCTTCGGTTCAAATTCCCACCAGCTTGTTGTATTTGTGTCAAATACTGTGTTATTTGTCTTGCCCGTACGATTCTATTATTCCTTTTGTTTGTGGTAACTGGGAGCAATGTACAGAATGAGATGTTAAGTTTAATCCAACTGCATGCCTTTAGTCTACTATGCATCTGTATCTGTGTCAACATATCCATAGATGCTCATATTTAAATTCTCTGCAAATAAATACATCACTACAGGTAGTCCTCGACTTACGACCAGAATTGAGCCCAAATTTCCGTAGCTGAGCAAGACAGTTGTTAATTTAATTTTGCCTCATTTTATGACCTTTCTTGCAATAGTTGTTAAGTGAAAAACTGCAATTGTAACATGGTTGTTAAGTGAATCTGACTTCCCCATTGACTTTGCTTTTTAGGAGGTTGCAAAAGGTGATCACATGACCCCAGGACACTGCAACCGTCATAGATACATTGCCAGTTACCAAGCATCCAAATTTTGATCACATGACCGTGATGCTGTTGCAATGGTCGTAAATGTGGAAAATGGCCACAAGCCACTTTTTTTCAGTGCCATTGTAACTTGGGACGGTCACTAAACAATTGATTGTAATTTGAGGACTGACTGTATAAAGACCCCCTTTTTCTTAAAAGCTAAAATGGTGTAGATTAGGGATCGTTCATGGCTGAACAGTCATACTTGCAATAGTTCACTGATACCTTGAATTACACTAGTTCTCCATTCCAAAAGTTTTTTTCACTCGGTTAATTCTGTTAATTCAGTTTTGTTAATTATTTTAAATAATACAAAACAGGAATATATTTTGTATACCGAAGCCAAAATTCTGAATTCTGAATATATAATCAGATCTTTCAGAAATGTAATCTCCTGGCTTTTTGTGTCTTTATTACGGGCTGATAACCCTGCAATAACAATATAGTTCCCTGTTTTCATTAAGAAAGAAGGGAACAAACACTTTCATTTTAAGGGATAAACAGCATAGTCTTGTGGCCACCTCCATGACTATCATTACTGAAAAAAACATTTTCTTGTTTGGTATCCTCTTACTAAGTATCCTCTTAGGTTAAAATCTGTTTTTTATAGTAGTGGCATATAAGGATACAGATTCCTTACTGTTCAAAATGGGGAAATGATTAAAGCAATCATGGATAATTAGTGTTATTCTCTTGAATGAGGGAGCATAAGAGTCAGAGAATTAACACAAGAACTCTTTCTTCTTAATAAAGCAATATATTTGCTGTGTTAATGATTTCTGCCCCTAAAATACTTTTTCTTTCTTTAAGAATTTTTAATATGATGAGTTAATATTGGGTGACAGTCTCATCAGTAAATAGATCATACAAATTGCATAACAGCGTTTAGTAATCTGGTTCTAAACTAGGTGTAATGATAGGCAACAGCTTAAGTGATCCAATAGATGCTTTTGCATAACCAGTGAGCTCAAAAAAGCTAAATGTGGGAAAGATTATAAATCAAGATAGGTAATGCATCCAGGAAGAACTTTATTTTTAGAGTGGGAAGGATATTTTACAAGTGCAATAAAAGGGTTACATTTCTCATATTCCAAATAGAATTATTTCCCTTTGTTTCTAGGAAACTGCAGTTCTGTTCTCAGGAAAACAAGAGAGATTTAATATTATTTAATTATGATCATTATGATCAGGGAGCATATAAAACGAATGTTCCGTTATAGAATGAAATCAGAATTTCATCACACACACACACACACACACACACACACAGAGAGAGAGAGAGAGAGAGAGAGAGAGAGAGAGAGAGAGAGAGAGAGAGAGAGAGAGAGAGAGAGATCCTTCCAGTAATCTTGTGATATACAATAACCTTAGAGGGAGTGGATGTCCAAAGTAAGACTCATAATTGATGGTTCTGATGACGAAATCTAACATTTCATTCCCTAGATTTGAATTGGACCAAGGCAGAAGGAAAGTTATGCCATGTCTTATAAACTCTGAACTGAGTGAAAGTGAAAAAAGGAAGCTCCAATATATCTGTGATGTTCAATATTGATTAGGCATTAATTGTCCCATAAATGTAGTATAAATCATTGTTTGAGTATGAAATGTTCACTCTGCTGAACATATCTTGGTGCTATTGCTAGGTAATTAAATAAATTTTTTATTGATAATTAGCCAAAATTATTCAGATCAGCAGGTGAATCTCATTTATTTTTTGATGTTCTTCTGATTCAATATTCAGGTAATTCAGTTAATCAATTCAGACCTCCAGTAATACTATAACTCCTAAAAGATATTTCATTCAACTAAAAAAGTAAAAAGATACGAACTTGTTTCCTTAAACATAATAGCTAAAACCAGGGGTGAAATCTAAAATTTGTTACTACCGGTTCTGTGGGCGTGGCTTGGTGGGGGGGGTGCAATGTGACTGGGTGGACATGGCCAACTTTTTTTTTTAACTTTTAAAACCATTTTTTCTATAACCTCTTCAGCCAAAGAGATTGCAGAAAATAATGCTTTTAAAAAAGCCTCTGATGATCAGGCAACTCAGCCGGGATCGTCAGAGGCTTTTAAAGGCATTTTTTTTCTACAACCTCTTCGGCCAAAGACGTTGTAGAAAAAATGCTTTTAAAAGCCTCTGATGATCCCAGCTGAGCCGCGCGATCATCAGAGGCTCTTTTTTTTAACTTTTACAAGCATTTTTTTGGCTGAAGAGGTGGTAGAAAAAATGCATTTAAAAGTAAAAAAAAAAACAGCCTCTGATGATCGCGCAGCACAGCTGGGCATGGGGGGGGCGCAGGGATTTTTGCTTCCGGTTCTCTGAACCACCTGCCGCCATCGCTACCGGATTGGGCAATCCATTCCGAACCGGGAGCATTTCACCCCTGGTTAAAACAGGAAATCACATGATTGTAGGCTAAATTAGGAAATAAAAAATACATCCTGGAAGAATCCTATGGCATCTCTCTGTCCATTCATCCATCATCCATCCATCCATCCCATCCCATTTAATGTATATTGACTCTTGGCTCCTAAATGATTCTAGGCAGCTTACAACTAAAACCTGACCACGAGAGCAAAATCCAAAATGAAAACAAAAATAAATCAAAGCAAAATAAAATAAGGAAAAATCAAAACAAATAAAAAGGAGGTTTCACATTTACCCTATCCCTAAAGCTTAGGGCCTTACTTTTCCCTCTCCTCACTGTCCAAGTCACTTAGGAATCATGAGAAAGATTTCTAAACATGCATCTGTTCATTATAAATTCACACACACACACACACACACACACACACACACACACACACACACACACACACTGTAAGATGAATAAGTAAGACACACTTATTTAAAGTAGACCTGTGTGACTTGTGGAGGGAAAAGACCAGATTAATATTGTAAAGACAATTGCAAGCAGGAAGACATAACTGACATGCTAATCAGCATTTTAGCAGCTAGTGTCAACAGCAGCAGCAATGGAGCTGGCAGCATCCATGAGGTATAGATGCACTCAGCAGTGTATTTCTTGGAGTAGAAATGGCTGCAAAAAGCTAGACAGTTGTGGCAGATCCTTCCTAGTAGTACTGATATTAGGCCACAGCAGATTGGTTATTTATCAAAAAATATCATCGAGCCACTCAAGGCTGCTGGGTGAGCCACATGTTCTGCAGGTATGTTCTAATTTTGGGCAGATAATCTTTGATTTTAGATTGAATGAACTTCTGTTTCTCCTTCTTCAAAAGATAATGTTCTATAGGTGGCATCTGCCCCCGGCAAGATTGGCTAAAATGTTTAACAATGTGTGCCCAAACTGTTGGAAATGTAAATAAATACCTGGCACATATTACCACATGTGGTGGACTTGCATAAAGGCAAGGAAATTTTGGACACTAATCCACACATGGTTAGAAAAAATGATCAGACAACATATAGATTTTCCTCCTTGCTGCTCAGACACTCCTCAACATGGGTACAGCTCACTCCTATTTGCGTGGCTGAGTGTCAATCATATTTTTCAAGTGGGGTTACAGCAGACCACTGGTGTATTTCCTACTCCAGTTTGTGCACCTGCTACTTCATGTCATATGCAGCCTCCTTGTGGACAGCAACATTCTATTTCCTATGGTCAGGTGGCTGAACCTGCCTGGGAGGATGATTTCCTGGAGGACTTTGAGATGTCTGGTGACGAGGAAGAGGTTCAGGACAAGCCGGCCTTTCCAGGATTGTTCAAGCCTGCCTTGTTTCGTTCTCTTCTGCGCAAAGCGAAAGCTGCCATTAATACGGATACCAACACAAATCAGGGTTCTACTTCTGTTCCACCCGGCCCTATCAGTAATTTGTTTAATCTGCCTCAACCTGACTATGATTTTGTTCCGTGTCCTGACCTTTTCTGCCAGGTCATTCAGAAGCCATGGGACCACCCCGCCTCGCTTTCTGGCCCAAATTTGTTTGATCGAAAGCTTTACGCCTCGGCTCCTGCATTGGATGCCCTTTTGCAGTTACCTACGATTGATAATCCGGTGGCTAGTCTTACGTCTTCTTCCATTCTGGTAGGTGAAGCAGGGGATGGCCTCAAGTTTGAGGATAAACGGGCCGAAATAGCTTTTCGTAAGACGCACCAGGCGGTGGCATGGGCCATCCGTGCCGCGACCTCTTCATCATTCTTCAACCGGGCTTCGTTGGTGTGGTTGCGACAATTGAGGGACAGGCTTCCACCTGAAGATGCGCGTTTGCAGCAAGACTTGGCTAAGTTAGTCTCAGCTGCTGAATACTCGGCTGACGCGTCTTTGGACGCGGCTAAATTCGCCTCTCGTGCCCTGGCTTCGACAGTTTCTTCAAGACGGCTGTTGTGGCTCCGTAACTGGAGAGCTGACACTAAATCCAAGTGGTGTCTGACTGCTGCTCCATACAAAGGACCTGCTTTGTTTGGCTCATCCCTGGATTCCGTATTGGTCGAGAACAGGGATAAGAAAAAGGTTTTGCCCACGTCATTCCGACGCCAGGATAGGTGCTATGTACCTTATAACTGACAGCCTTTTCGTCAGGATTAAGGCGCTGCCAGCGCCTCTTATCACAGATCGTCTCAGTTCCAGTACCAACCAGCCTCAGATCGGGCGTCCTTTTGTGACCGTGGTCGCCGACAAACCAACTTCAGGCGCCCCTTCAGGCCTTCTACTGCCCGCTACGCCAGGCGTGGTAAGTGACTCACCGTCCCTGGTTCCGATCGGTGGCAAACTCCAGGCTTTTTCTCACCTGTGGCCAATTGCCACCTCGGATGCCTGGATTGTCCAAACTGTCACCAATGGTCTACGTTTGGAATTCACTACCATGCCACAGGACTTTTATGTTCAATGCCCTTGGCCGGCTCAGCCGGACAAGCGACTTCTACTGTCTCTCGAAATTCAACATCTGTTGCAGATACAGGCCATAGAACAGGTTCCATCGAACCAACTCAGAACCGGCTTTTATTCAATGCTATTCCTGGTACCGAAAAGCTCGGGCGATTGGAGAGGCATTTTGAATCTACGACGTCTCAACCAACACATCTTATACCGTCGGTTCAAAATGCATTCTCTCAAATCATTGCTTGGCTGCATCTGGCGGGGAGATCTGATGCAATCAGTAGATCTAAAGGAAGCGTACCTGCATGTTCCCATTCACCAGTTGCACAGGAAGTACCTCAGGTTTGCGTTTGGGGACCACCATTTTCAGTATCGGACGATGCCATTCGGCCTTTCGTCCTCCCCGAGGACTTTTACAAAACTGCTGGCAGCGGTGGCGTCGTCGCTCAGAGAGGTCCCTGTCCGTCTGGCATGCTACCTCGACGACATTTTGATTCTGTCATCATCAACCGAGTTGGCAATTCGAGACTGGGAGTTGGTAGTTCAGACTCTTCAGGACCACGGGTTCACTTTGAACTTCACCAAAAGTCATCTGTCCACCACGACTCGTATTCTGCATCTCGGAGCAACGATAGATTCGACCCAGTGTGTGGTCTTCCTGTCTCCCGACAGACGAGTCAGCATTCAGCAACTGGTGTCTCACATCCTACTAAACCGGACTGTAACCTTACTGATACTTTCCCAGCTTCTGGAAAAACTAATATCATGCATAGACATTGTCCCTTGGGTGCGTTTCCACCTTCGTCGCCTACAATGGTTCCTGCTTTCCAAAAACAAGGTCAAGCGGAATCTCTCTTCAAGGTGACTGTGCCAGCTCCAGTTCGGCTTTCCCTGCGGTGGTGGCTGTCTCCGGCTCTCAGCAGGGGTTCCCCCTTTCTGGAACCGGAACGGATGGTGTTAACCATGGACGCGAGTCTGCGGGGCTGGGGGGCCCACATCAACTCCCAGCTAGCCCAGGGTGTCTGGACGCCGACAGAAAAACTGCACAATATAAATTGGCTGGAGCTCAGAGCGGTCAGGTTCGCTCTTCTACACTTCAAACGTCTTGTATATCGCCAAGACCTTCTGATTCTAACAGACAATGTGGCCACCAAGGCACATATCAACAAACGGGGGGGGGGGACCCGCTCTTGGACTCTAATGCAGGAGGCAGAGCGGCTTCTGTCGTGGGCGGAGCTCCATCTCTCGTCGATAAGAGCCGAACACATTTCGGGGACTGTAAATCGGGAAGCAGATTGGCTCAGCAGAGACCAAATAGATCATTTCGAGTGGAGGTTGGACCCCTGCCTGTTCCAGGACCTGTCAAAGAGGTTCGGTGTGCCGGTGGTGGACCTGTTTGCCACAGCCCACAACACTCAATTACCGAGATTTTTTTCCCGTTACCCGTCTCCAGCGGCAGAGGGTCTGGACGCTCTTTGGAGTCCATGGCCCCGGGGGCTTCTTTATGCCTTTCCCCCCCCTACCTATCATCTCCAAAGTAATTCGGAAGGTAATTCAAGAACGGGTGAATCTTCTACTGGTGGCGTCGTATTGGCCTCGTCGAGAGTGGTTCGCCGACCTCAACCTATCCGTCGAACCACCGTGGAGGCTTCCACCCGACAGGGTCGTCTTGACTCAAGGGGCCGTGCGCCACCCGGAGCCAGAATGGCTCTGATTAGCCATGTGGCATTTGAGCACATAAAGTTGTTCAAGGACCATTTATCTGAGGATGTCATTTCCATCATTCAGGCCGCCAGGCGCCCATCTACAGTTCGCATATATGACGCTTCATGGACTGCCTTTACGAGATGGTGCGGAGATCATCATGTCGACCCCACGACTACGGCTGTTCCGGAGATTCTGCGATTCCTGCATGCAGGGTTTTCTAAAGGTCTAGCTCCTGCGACTCTTCACCGGCAGGTGGCTGCTCTGGCCACTGTTTTGTCTGGGGAGAATCGAGTATCTTTGTCTCAGGATCCAAGAATTCGTTCATTTCTCCAAGGGGTCACCAACCTGCGGCCCCCTCCGATTCATCGCTACCCTACATGGGACTTTACATTAGTATTACAAGCTTTGACTTCTCCACCGTTCAAACCTCTTGCTTCAATCAGCCTGCGCTATTTGTCCTTAAAGATGGCCTTTTTGTTGGCAATCACTTCGGCTCACCGAGTATCCGAAATTGCAGCCTTGTCCATGCGAAGTGATCTCTGTATTTTCTATCCCGACCGTGTGGTCTTACGCCTGGACCCAGCATTTATCCCAAAAGTGAACACACGCTTTCACCGGGCCCAAGAAATTATCTTTCCAAATTTCTGTCCGGACCCTCGCCATCCTACTGAGAGACGCTGGCATACCTTGGATGTGCGTAGAGCGTTGAAACAATATCTCAAGAGGACGGCCTCTTTCCACAGGACTGAGGCGTTATTGGTGTCCTTCCTCCCCTCTTCCTTGGGTCAGAAGGTATCTTCAGGAACCATAGGCAGGTAGCTCAAAGCCTGTATTTCTAGAGCATATGAGTTGCAGGGGGCTTCTGTCCCGGGAGGTATCCTGCCCCATTCTACCCGTAGTGCCGCAACATCGGCGGCTTGGGCTACCCAGACATCTGTAGATGATATTTGCCGGGCGGCCACCTGGTCCTCTCTTTCTTCTTTTGTAAGTCACTATCGTTTAGATAGGTTTGCCTCTGCAGATGCTGCCTTTGGCAGACGAGTTTTACAGTCTGTAATTTCTCCCCAAGGCCAGGTTTCGGCTTAGTTCCCTCCCTCTTCTTGAACTTGGGTATGTCCCATGTTGAGGAGTGTCTGAGCAGCGAGGAGGAAAATGGACGTTGCTTACCTGAACGTCCCTTTTGTCCTTGCTGCGAAGACACTCCGTCCCTCCCTTATCTTCGCCGGGTCTGGCCTTGGTGGGGGTCTTTTCTTGTTTCCCTCTGTAGCTGTTCTGTTCCTGTCCTGCAATCTGGTGGTTTTTCTTCATATCAGTCCTGATGTTCTTGGACCAAGATGTCTTCGTGAAAAGCCTGAGGAAGGAGCAGGAAGAAGGGCGAGTCCAGCTCCAGAGGGATATGATTGACACTCAGCCATGCAAATAGGAGTGAGCTGTACCCATGTTGAGGAGTGTCTTCGCAGCGAGGACAAAAGGGACGTTCAGGTAAGCAACGTCCATTTTAAGCTAGAATTGTTTTTATTAGGCATTATATCAGATGGCTATGATAAAGGGACAATATATCTAATATTACATATCTTGACCACAGCAAGAATTTGTTCTGACCTAGGCTTCCTTTATCTCCCTTGACATACTGCCAAAGATCTAATTGGCAATTAGTTTTGCAAGGCCACACAGAGCACAGAGTTAAAACGGAGCTTCAGAATTTAAACCGAACAGAACGAACAAAGTTTTTTCCTGCAAAGGCTCACATGCCTTTGCTCCTCCTTTATGTCTTATGGGAGGGGCCAGTCATCTCCAAGCCCTACTCCTGAGTCGTCCCTTTCGTCTTAACTGTTCTTGCCTTCTGGCAGCTCTGCGCATGCATGCACTGGGAACAAGCTTCCCCTCTTCCTCTGCCTCGCTGATGTCTGACTCTGGAGGCAGCACATAATTCCCAGATGGCCCGGGCCCCTCTCTACCTTTGACACAGAGCCCTTGTCCGAGCCTTCCCCAGACTCCAGGACTGGCCCATGTTCCTCCCCAACCTCCTCACTGTCTGACTCTGCTGCCAGCTCCGCAGGCCGCTGGTGCACCACAACAGAATTGTATATGCGCAGCAGTGGAATAACGAAAACATCCCTTCAGAGGATGAGATGATAAGGAAGATACTAGACTGTGTGGAAATGGACAGACTAACGCTAAAAATAAAAGATAAAGGAGATACAGAATACTATTCAACATGGAATAGATTCTATCAGTGGTTAGAAACACGAAGTAGAAGTGGGAATGGGAAAGAATCTGGTTAGGTGGGCATGGAAAGAGATATTATTTTTAATATCGATATAGAAATGTAAGCATTAGAATGATAGATAAGTTGACATACTAGAATATGATAGTCAGAAACTATTGTACAACACTAGCACTGTTTAAAATAGTATATATGTTATTCTGTTTTTTACTTTTGCTTTATGGTAAGTGGAATGCCAGGACAATTACACTGTATTCAATATATTCATACACAAACAATAAAAATATATCCAAAAAAAAAAAAAAAGATAATGTAGGCAATGTTAATTTTGATCCCAAAGTCTTTCTGACCAAGAAGAGTATATGTGATTCACAACGTGCCAAGCCTTCTTTTGCATTTTGTTCAGTGGGGTCTTGGACCTTTGTCCCAAATTCCTGTCTGGAATTTGCTAGGTGAGTCTTCTGAAACAATGAGTATTTCTACCAGATGTCTGATTTAGCATTCATTTAGACTGAATGCAGAGACACAAAAGTAATTCCACCTCTTGAAGAAAGCTGATTGTTTGTTTAAAACATTTTTATAACTACCCAACCTATAACCAACTTTGGGAAGCTCACAATCAAAAATTATTACATTTCTGCATGAGCTAGATGTGCCTGTTTTGAATCTGGAGACATGCTTAAGTCCTCATAAGCATGGAGAGTAGATTCCTCCGTCTTTGCTTAATATTTAACTTTAGAATTTAAGAATGGGTTTCCCAGTTTAGTTCAGAAAAAGTGTACAGCAGTTATCAAAGATTGTCTAACCTATTCCCTTGATTTCCCATTCCAGATCATTCTTTAAAAAAAGTAAAACTTTGAAATGAACAGTAATGGTCATCCCAGTTTCTTTCTTTACGCGCTATGGAGAATTAACAGATGTTACTGTTTCATAGCTCAGTTGTATGGAAAATATTTGCCAGATGTCCTTGATGAAATCCTTAGCATCTCCAGGTAGAAATATGAAATAATAATGGGAACAAAAGGCTTCTTCTACTTGAGGCCTTGAAGAATTACCCAATCTGAGCTCAAGATGCATTTAGTTGAGAGCTATAGTATCCTGTTTAATAATGAATTCAGTGTTAATACTGCTGATGGATAGGAACATTGGTAACAACTCAGCTTCTGAACTGAAATACTACCGAGTACTGGAGAACATAGCAGAATTCATTTTAAAAGACTGTCAAAGAGAATCAGCACTCAAAGCTAATTTGTTCACCGGATGAATGGAAGCATCAACCCCCCCCACCCCCCACAATTATGGCTCATGCCAATATAATAGCTTTTGTTTGTTCTATCCCAGTCCAATAAATGGGCTTATAAATAAGTCCTGATTCTTTCTGTTTTAAAAATTAAACACACAGAAAAACGTATTCAATTTTTAGGACCTCAACTTAAATTTGTTTTTAGACAGAAATTTTCATAGGAAATGAAAACTACATGTATTTGAGTAAAGATACATGCCTACTTACAGATATTCCCAAATGATTGGCTGAGAAGGAATTGGTTTGTGTTCATTACAGGTCAAATTCTGTGACAATTTAAGATAATTGCAGATACCTTCATCCCCAGAGAAAACTTGCAACTCTGGTTGAAACCTTCCACCATTCCCAAAGCTACTTCAAATTTTTCTTTGGACAAAAGTTCAATGGTAACTCTAGGCTCAATCAACAAAGTAAATAGCTAGAATAATTTCTTCTCCGTTACAGAATCATCATTATGAACATTGCTTAGAGTTCTGTATTCATTCTTACCTTGGCTTTGATTAATTACATATACACTGAGGAATAATAATAGTTTTCTTCAAGGTGTCATGTTGAAAAACATATATAAAGAGAAATTTAATTTCAGCATCAATCAAGAATCTGTTCAAGTTGCACTCTGACCAGCAGCATGGACTGTTCAATAAAACTGAAGAGAATATTAAAGTAAGATGAAGTAAAAATGTGTATATGTACAGTAATGTGGAAGAGATTGATAAAAACTAAGGTAACATCTTATGCAACACACAAAAAACCCCCAGTGATAATTTATATAACATTTATATATACTAATTTATTGGCTAATTATAAATGTATAAATTACACTAATTTATATTCAAAATAATAATTATCATTCAAATAGAAATGCAACAGATACATGGTCAGGCTGGCCAAGACTTTGTCAAGGTAACTCTAAACTGTTCTGTCTCAAATCCAAGTAATGTAGAAGGGAAACTTCCAAATTGTCTTCTTTTGTTGTAATTTAGTTTATATTTGTAGACAGCCTCAGAGATGACCTTGGAGAAACTCTGCAATGATGGTTATAAGAACATGTACAAAACATGTTTTAAGCCAGGTAACATGGAAAACGTAGACACATAGGCACCCCACCCTAATTCCTTGGGGTATAAGGGAAGGAAGGGAAACTGTTGGCTTTGAAGATTCTGTTAATCTATATCAATGAAATATAGTTCTAAGCAAACTGGTAGAGGCAGTTTTCTGGATTGGCCTATCTTTGTATGGTTCAGAAGAAAGGGATGTCCTTTATAAAGATGAGAACCCTGATTGGAGTTGAGCAGACTTAATTCAGACAAAGAAAAACAACTAGTCATAAAAATATAGGTTTACTAAAAGCCCAAAATACTTGGTGTCTCAAGGAATAGCTCTCCTTATCCATTGTCAAATATATGATATGCTACTATATATCTGACTACTACTATACACTAACTACTAAAGTTAAAGAGCTCCAAATTATTATTAGCTATCTTGGAAAGAAATAAAAATATTAAGCTTGGGTCTGAACAAGAAACGTAGAACTGTGTTCTGAACATGCAGTTTAATTCTCTTTTTATTTATTTGTTTTACAAGGCTGCTTACCCATTCAGTCTCCAAATTATACACACTATATTGTCATGTTTTCCTCTATCATTTTCAGATAAACATTGGCGCTGAGCTGTTTTCAAATTTCAGATGGAGGACAGTATTGTAAACATATATGCCATGCGATGAAATTTTCAAATGCTAGATCACATTCTACTATGGTGTACTTTACTCAGCAGGAGAAAATCTTGAAAATAGGATACAGTGGTTGAGTTGGATTTATACTTGAAACTAAGTCACAGTATTTTACACCCAAAATAAAATACTAATAAACCACTGGTTATGGTCAACCATCAGCACAGGGTTAAATATCATCAGTATGCTGGTGGCTTTTATTTGTACATTTCAACTCTGGTCTTACTAGGTGATGCTACTAAGATCCTCCCTCTGTGTCTTGTGTTTGTTAGGGTCTAGATGAAATAAAAGAGGCTCATACTCAACTTCAGAAAACTGAGTCTTATGGGAATCCTAGGTCCAGGGAAATTTGTTCTGGATGTGGTTACACTGCCCCAAAATACACTGTGTAATTAAGGAGTTTTCCAAGAATCACAGCTGCCAATTAAAGAATAGGCGGCAGCCATTGTACAAAGGGCCTTTGTGCAGCTTTATTTTTGCACCTACTTTTACTCCTGAATAAGTTAGATCATTGCAATATGCTCTATATAGCTTGGTGACTATAGCTTTAGATATATATTTTGCTTTATTATGTGATTTCTGGATTTTATTCTGTTACTGAGCATTTTAACTTGAATCATGTGCAGAATACGGTGACTATATAAATTGGTTGAATACGATGATAAATAAGTAAATACAATAAGGTGTAGTGAATAGTTGTAAAATTGAAGCACTAGAATTTAAACATGCATTCAAAAATAAATTACAGGCACTTAAAACTCTAAATGCCAACATATTGCCATATTAATAGTCCTTGAAGACATAAAAGAAAACAATATACATAATAAATATATGTGGAACAGTGTATACAATAGATAATGGAGTATTATATCATAATTATAGAAACAGATACAAAATCTTATTTATGTGGAAAAGAAGTAATATAAGCAATCAAAACATTGAAAATGGCAAGGCAGTTAGATTTGAAGGCATTCCTGTAGAAATATTGAAACTAATGGATTAAAATTAATGACATAAATATTTCAAAAAATGTTGATAAATTTCAGTTTAGGGATTATTTCAGTTAATTGGCAAATAACTGTATTTATTAATAACACGACAGGATTGATAGGAAAAGTGAAACTTTAAATATTTGAATTCAGGAATGGGTTAGAAACCTGAGATATTCTTTTTTGCATACAGAATTTAGTAAAACATTGCAAAAGTATAAATTTTAGCATTTAGGTATCTTTCATTGACTTTATGAAAGTCAATGAAAATTTGACTAAGTGGAATATAGTAAATTGCTAGATATATTGAAAATCTGGATGGTGTATACATTATTATGAATTTATGCTGAAAACAAGCAGCAGCTGTTAAAATAGAAAGAAACAAAATAATTTCAAACATTTGAATACTTGATATTCTGAAGCTGTTTCAAAAAATCTTTTGAAAATGTAAAGAAGTTATAGATAGATTGATACACTGATAGGAATTTATGCTATGCAGATACTGTAATACTATTCTGTTGCAAATAACAAGCAAAGTTTATCGATTTTATTCAATCATGTCAAATAACTTTTAGAAGCTAAACAAAATCAGAAGCAAACAAAAAGTAATGTTAATTAATAAAAATAAAATTTCAGAGTCAATTATACTGCTAATAAATGCACAATATTAATACCTGGGCTGTGTTTTGATTGATAGATAGGCTTGTAGCATGGAAATAAGAAGTAGAAACAAACAGGAGATAGTAGTTTTTAGGTAAACTGACCTGGTGTCAGAGCAAGGATTAGAAGTTGTTGGCAAATTATATGCTTTTGTGTTTTTACATTTTATTTTATTTTTTGTTTGGAGCTCAAGCAAAGACAGTGCCCCAAATGATAATTGGGAAAATAGAATCCCTTTAATATGGCTATGACAATTGCTCAAAATATCATAGGTTTAATATACACAAAATGAGTATGTCTTCCAGAGAATAGGTAAGATAGAACTGTGAATATTATCAAGAATAGGAAATTGGAATATTAAGGACAGATGCTTACGCAGAGAAAAATATCGGAAGCACAGTACTGAAAAATAACTTGTATTCTAGCTGGAAAAATGTTTTGGCAAAACACATCTTTGTTCCATACAATAGCATCAAAGGAACAAATAGAACCACTGATTGCTAACTTTAGAGGAGATGGCACTAGGACAAGGCTTAATTTTGGGGGGCGGGGGAAGGTAGGTATGGATATTAGTAGGTATTAAAAATACGAAAGGAAAGACAGAGCAAGGAAGATAGTCATGATTAATATGGCTAATTTACTGATTGCACCTTCAGAGTTTAAAAATATAGAGTAGGCTTTTTCTATATTTTACTTTATTGCATGCAGTTCCTCAAGAATGCTTTCCTTCATTATGAAGACAGTGACACTTCCCGCATTCATCCTTACCCCATTAGGCAAACACATCTCTAAATGAGGACCTTCATGCTTGAATTCTGTTTCTTCAAAAAAGCCTCTGACTGTACCAGCTATCCGAACATATTTTTAGTCACTTAATGCTTCCATCCCCATATTGCTGCATTGGAACCTCATTTTAAAGTTCAAAAGTTAGTCTAAATACAGGATCTGGTAAATGCAAAAGAGAAAAAGATTGTGGCAATGCATTTCTTGATATAGTCTCTGGTTAAGTTTAGAAGAAACCTCTACTACTTAAATAGATTTTAATTTTGATTAAAAACATCCTGCACAGTTTGTATTTTTTTAAATACGTCAAAGCATGTATCTTCCCAAATAAATCCAATTAAATCTAATGGAATACCATGGACTGCCATAATAGACTGGATTTAATACCATTACTTTTCTCTTGTGAGGTATTTCATATTTTCTTTTGGTGTTAGAGGGGTCTTTCTCATGAAGCTCTAAAACATTCTAATAAGACAAGAAGCAAAATTAATCACATTGGTTATAAGAATAATTCCACATTTTGGCAGTACTTTCAAAGTGTCAAAAATCACCTGCAAGCTTTCAAGTCTTCCAGAATAGTCTTAATATGAAATGTTGGTAATATTATAGAAATTAATTTATACTGCATAAAATACTTCTGTGTTTCAGATTGTAAATTACAAGTGTAAATTCTGTGTGAAATGAAGAATCAAAAAAACAATGGTTGAGCTAGCTTTTTAAAAAAATATTACGAATAACAGATTTATCTTTTTAAACATTAGCAGTTCACTATTCTTTTATTTCCTCATCCCAATCGTAGGAAGAGTATTAGGAACAAATCTGAATCCATTACAACGTTTCCTAGTGCCTAATTTAAATGACCAGTCTCTTCATATATTTCATTTTAAGATAGTGATGAAATGCAGAGTCCATGGCTTCACTACACTTTTCGGTCGTCATGTTTTAACTTTATTTCTGATTTTGCCTGGGAAGTTAGAATGCAAATCAGTCCCATTTGATTCCTATTTAACCTATTTGTCTGCAGTGATCAAAGGCCATTTGATTAAAAAGATTCTAAATTACTTCATGGGGCTATCCATTAATAGTTACAATTATCCCCTTCTCAAAAGCTTTTGATTTTGTTACTCACAGCTAATGTATGGTCAACAAGTTTTGTGTATTTTGTATATACAGTATCTTCCATATCTAAAAAAAATCAAGATTAACTAAAAGCATATCAAATTTCCAGAAATGGAAATGGTCTGTTTCTTTTCATTGATTCCACCAAACATTTTCACAATTGAACATTACTAGTCACTCACAAGCAGCATTTGTTGTGCTGATTTCTCCATTCTTCTGCCTTTCAGAGTCATGTCCATAGTATTTCCTTTGTTGTGCTTTTTCACAATATGCCTGGTAGTTCAATCAATTAGATTCCAGTTTGATTTATGTTTTATATGCTCATACAATTAGATCATAATGACCAGAGAGGGATAGTGAACTCAGAGGGATGCACTTATTAGAATTCTGGATGAGTTTATGATTTATGTGCATGTTGGACATAGGAGCTGCAATTACGGTGAACTTAAACTAAATGAAGATAAGTGGCAGCCAAATACTTGTGCATGTGTTTGTTACTCAAACTGGAGTATCAAGATATTTTTGCATTTCTATAGAAGTCAGTAAGACAATGAAAACAGATTCCCCAGCCTCTGACTTCTCTAAGTGCAATTTTATCTTTAGATAAAATTGAACAAAAACAGCATGGCTGTTTCCAGGAATTTTGATATAAAATGTCAAAAAGTAAATACTGTGCAATAATATTCAATGTTGTAGTAACATTATTAAGTCTTCATCATTAAGAAACAACACTATAGATTTTCAGATCTGTTTGAGCAATTTTTTTATGCTTAGAATTCAGCTTATGGAATGCATTTGAAGATTTTTTAACACCTATTTATGATTATTAAAGCAAACACGACATAGAATGTGCTTTAGCCTTATTACACATGTTTATTTTCTGGAATTTGTCACATATCTCCAGAGAAGTGAATTCTCAAAGTGTGATGGCAAAATGTTATATTAAAATGGAGCCCAGTACAGGAAAAACAAAATACCTCCACTCCCTGCTTAAACTAAGAAATTTAAGGGAACTAGCAATTATTCTGGATTGCCGTTTTTGTGTATTTTACTTACGATCCTATTTTCTGTATCGACATTAATCTGCAGTTGAAAATGTCTATCAAATAAATATTTAAATGTGTACATAATAAATAAAATGTACTTAAATGAGTGTTTATTGAAAAATGTGGATTTAAATGACTTCTTCCTCTCAAATGGTTTAAAATGCCAAAGACTGTTACCGATTAGGGAAGTGCAGTGGCTAAATTAGTTTGTGTGCTTTAGTCAGAAAATACGAGTCAAGATATTCTTTTCAAGAATCCACAAAATCCACATTCCTCAAGTTTCTGACTTCAGTCAACAGCTTGGGCAATTGTCTTGCCCATATTGGGCAGCTGTCTTTCCATATTATGCTGGTATGTCAAACTTAAGTATGACATTTTGCAGATAGGAAAAGTTAAATGTGTTCTTCATAGAATTGGGGAAGGGGAACTATCTTCCCTCCCATCCATTTCTGACCACAGCAAAGTTATTACAAGCATTTCTTATAAAGAAACAGAATTCTTGCACAACACAAACTATTTCTCTAGAGTGCAACTAGTTTTACTTCAAAGTGATTCACATATGGTTTATTCAGACTTCTTAGTCCATTCTGTGTTCATTGTTACAACACTGAATAAGTATGTTTTTGCCAGGTCAAATGGTAACTAAGACTGAGGTATATTAAGCAGTGGTGAAATCTAAAAATTTTCGCTACCGGTTCTGTGGGCGGGGCTTAATTAGTGGGCAGGGCTTGGTGGTCAGGTGACTCGGTGGGCGGGGCCAAGTCGACATCACTTCTTTGCTCTTTTTTAACCTACAAAACACAACACAACACAACTGGCTCACCCACAATGTAAAAGCAGCCGTGCTAGACCCAAAATGGCCCCTGCAACAAACAGGAACCTCACACAGCCACAAAAAGTCCAAAAAACCAACTTTCACACTTTACACACACAAAATTCCACATACAGCTTTGTGAGATTTTGTGTGTTTGTGTAGTTAGAGTGAAACACTGCAGAAATACACAAAATCTCAGAAAGCTGCACAAATATTATTTTGTTTTATTTTATATTTATTTTTATATAAAAGCAGCTAAATTTAAAACTTCCTAAACTTTAAATGACTAGGTCTAAAAAAAAAACAACTAAAAAAACCCCAATTAACTATTTTTTTTAAAGCTCCCAAAGGGGAAAAAAACTTACCCAATTGAAGAGACAAGGCAGGCAGGCAGGCAGATAGAGCTACTCATCAATGAGCTTGATTGCAGGCAGGGAGATTCATTTGCTTGCTGATGCAATGGATTGCAGGGATTACAGCAAGCAAAGCAAGGCAGGCGTTGCAACCAGCGGCTCAGGATTCAGTCTGAAGAGTGAAGGTAAGCAAGCTGGAGGCTGGGGGGGGGGGAAGGGATTTTTGCTATCAGTTCTCCGAACTGCCTGCCACTATCGCTACCTACTCGCCCGAACCAGGAGCATTTCACCCCTGATATTAAGGCACTACAGTCTATGTGCAAAGCTCAGCTTCATTTAGTAGAGCTAAACACATAGTGGAGTAATTCAGTTACTGATTAAATTGCCTGCTTAGTTAGAGAAGAATACATCATATCATGTATGTGAGTTAATCTTTTCTGTTATGTGCCTCAGTCTGAATTTGCTATTTGCCACAAAAGGAAAAGTGCCATTGGTACTAAGAGTTCAGTCCTAAGATTATGAGTTCAAGCCCCACCTCTGTCCTCAATTAATTGTGAGTCTTTAGTCAGGTTCTCCTCAACTCCAAGTATGTTCTCCAAGAGAACTTACACTTAAATGAATGAATCTCCTAATTTTAAGACTATTTTTTGTGCTGGGTGAGAGGAATATTTTTACAGGAACACTCAACCCATTGTCATTGATGTAATTTTTCTTTCTATTATAATCAAATCAGCATGTTCTAAAAATAGTGACAGAACTCACCACAAACAAAATATGTCTATGGAGATTCTCAGTCATCCAGGTCATGGTTGTCCTAAAGGTGCTTTTTCAAGAGGCAACTGGGCTTTCTGGTTTTTCGTCGAAGTCCAGTAGCCTCTTGAAGAAGCACCTTTGGAACAAACAAAATACGTTAGGGGCTTGAAAACCTGATTAAAAATAAACATCTTAATTACTACTACAAGGTGAGTTGAACTCCTAGTGACTATCTACATTGTTATTTGCAATAATATTACAAGAAAGTGATTGGAGACGGATTTTTTTTTAAACTTCCCAGGCTAAGTTATTGGTCTTTCTTAGTGATTTCTCATTCATTTATTGACCAAGTTCAAACATGCTTAGTTTACAAGCCCAAACAAGGCTAGCCAGCTGTGCAATGCCTGTATAAAATTACCTCATAACCCAAAACAACTCCTTTTTGTTTATTACCATCTTACAAATATTTCAATAAACAGCTCAAATCTTTACAAGTTGTTGGTTCAGAGGCAGAACTATATGAATGAAGGTTACCTTTCAGAAATGTAGTCCTGACCCATGTTTCTGTTCCATGAATACAGCAATAATACTTAAGATTTGAGCTGGCTCTTCAATCTCTCAGGCAGCGCAGTGGCTCAGCAGTTAAAATGCTGGGGTTATCAGCTGAAAAGCTGGTAGCCCAGGTTTGAGATCCAAGTGGCACGCAATGGGGTGAGTTCCTGTCTGCACCTCAGTAATTGCCAACTTAGCAGTTCAAAAGCATACAAATATGAATAGATAAATAGGTACCACTTTGTTGAAAAGATAACAACATTCCATGTCGTCATGTTAGCCACATGACCGCAGAAATGTCTATAAACAGTGCTGGCTTAATGGCTTTGAAACAAAGATGAACACCACCCTCTATAGTCAGTAATGACTAGCAGACTAAAATCTGCAGATCTTCAATCTCTGCTTCACGAATTTGGACAATTAGATTGACAGTCTGGGATGTATGGGAATTCAGGCGGTTTTTCTGTTATAGTGTCTGCTATTTGGAACACCATGCTGTAAGAAGTTAAGTTAGCCCCAACTCTGCTGCCCTTTCAAAAAGCTCTTAAGACCTGGTTCTTTTCCTGAGCATGGGATCAGCTTAGTTGAACCTTTATCTGTTAGTTGTATGGTTTTCCTGGCAGCCATTTTATGTTATTGCTCTTGTTTTTCCTTATTAATTATATTGTTTTTCATTTTGTTAGCTATCTAGAGTTACGTTTAAAGAAATAGATAGCCATATGAACCAATTTAAATAAATGCAAATTTTGAAGCTATTTATTTTTGTCAGGATTGATTCTACTTTCTCTTAAAACATCTTGAGAAAGCTTAATAAGAGAACCTTCTACCACCCAAGTTGTGACAGTGGAGAAAAAAATATATATAAAATTACCATATTTTTTGGAGTATAAGACGCACTTTTTTTCCTTCTAAAAGAGGCTGAAAATTTGGGTGCGTCTTATACTTTGAATGTAACCCTCTGCACGCTGCCCAAAATGGCTACCCGGAACAGCTGCTGCCTTTTCTTACCCCTTCCGTGTTTCGCCTGCTTTTCTAATTGTTGCTCCCTCCAACGATCAGCTTTGCTTTAGAAGCTGTTTTTTAGCCCCAACCAGCCCCAATCTCAAAACCAGCAAGGAACTAATGTGCTGAAGTTGATGCCCCAACCTCAAAATCAGCGAACAAACTAATGTGCTGAAGCTGACCAGGCTAAGAACTAGTCAGATGAATACCTGGTAGGCAGAATTTCTTTTTCTTATTTTCCTCTCCAAAAACTAAGATGCGTCTTATACTCAGAAAAATACGATAATATTTTTCTCTACTTGCATGTTGAATAAGGTAGAATCTTTGGCATGGGCAGAAATATTTTCAGTGATTGAAACTGAGATATATACATACAGAATTATAGATCCACATTTAAATATATATGAACCATACCCATTCAATATATAAAGTGACATATGTAACAGCACATAATATACCTCTATCCTCTCCCAAATTTGAAGGAATATATGCATAAACTTTTCTTTATAGAACCCCCAATTTGCCTGGACCACCCTAAAGACAGCCTTCATAAAGGCCCAATAGTACACCAACTGCAGAATATTTCCAGCATGTGTCTGTGTGCATGCATGTGTGTTCGTGTGAAACTTCAGAAAATTAATAATTTGCCATCACATATTGGGATGTAGGAGTTTCTTAATGGCGATGTAAGTACAATTGTGGATAAAGAATAATATTGTGATAAATGTAGGGGAAATGTGACATAACCACAATTCAGTAATTACTGAATTATAGTAAAATTCACAAAAAAAAAAAAAAGATGAGAAAAATGTTATATAATCATAATAGTAGCGATGGTGGTTAGTAAAAGAAGACAAGAAAATATACTGAAAATGTAAATTAAAGACATTCACAAAATAATGAGTTATGTGTATTCTGTTCAGAAAAAATCTTGTGAAGAAGAAACAGATCAGAATGTTTCCATGTGGGATCGGCCACATTTTGTGAAGAGAAAATTACATTTCCTTTAAAAAGGGATGTTTATTTTCATTAAATATGTGATGTCCGGTTATTGTTGAAACTTCAGCCCTGTATTCCCATCTATTAATTGTATCTTGCATTCTCCCTTCTAAAGTTCTAACAATATTGGTCATTATTGACAGAGATTGATTGACAAGAAGAAAAGAGCCACTGTTATGAATCTCCAGTGAAACTTGTTAAATGCATGCATTTTGTACTTACAAGTATTTTATACTTGCTTTGTGCACTCTAAATATTTCCTTACTCTTAGTAGGCACTTAAAGAAGGTTGATGACTATCTACACGTTCCTTGGCAATTTAGGAATGAGGAACAAACATATTGTTGTCATTTGATATGTTACAGAAATTCAGTCCCTTCATTAAACTTAGTCCTTGAAATTGGACTGCACACAAAGATTCAGAAAACTGGACAATTAGAGGAAAATAGACTGAGAAAAATAAATCTTCCTAAATGACTGTGTGTGTGTGTGTGTGTTTTAATTTGTTTTGTTCTGTTTGTTTATGTAGCTCCCTCACATCATTGACTCAGTTTCTCGTTCACAGATTTTCAAACTTCTTGGCTGGTGGTCACATTTAAAATTTGGAAAAAATATTGTAGATGCTATCACAGAAAAATATACTGTACAATTAATTATGGAGGCCACATTACAATAATATTATTATATTTTCTACCATATTTTCTAGTGGGAGGAGCAGGATACAATAATCCTTTTTATTTTCTAAGAAAAAGTGATCAGAAGCATTTTTGAAAATATTCATGATGCTGAAGGCTAATGATTCAGTTGCAATATGAACTAGTAGCCTTCATCAACGTATTCTCCAAAGCACCTGAAGGTAGGACAAAAAGCAAGAGATGGAAACTAATCATTAGAAAACCAACCTAGAACTAAGAAATTTCCTGACAGTTGGAACAATTAATAGAAATTTCCTGACACTTGGAACAATTAATCAGTGGAACAACTTGCCTCCAAAAGTTGTGAATGCTCCAACACTGGAAGTTGTTAAGAAGAGATTGGACAACCATTTGCTTGAAATGGTATAGGACTTCCTGCCTGAGAAGGGATTGGACAAGAAGACCTCGAAAGTCCCTTCCAACTCTGTTATTCTGTTATGGGTGTGTGGAGAAAGAGAAAAAGAAAATACGTGTGCATTTGTGTCCTATGGGCAGGGAATGGGTTTGGTATCAAGGAAAAAGCCCTCAGAGACACTTGTATTTTGTGGGTATCCTTTAGAAAGATGATTTCCTGATAGTTGTATCTGACTCGATTATTCTATAACCATAATTAGCAGCTAGTTTTCTTGAAAAAATCTTTGAAGTGAGACAAATGATCTTCTCGTCCTCTTGCCCGACATGCTGAAAAAAACTAGAGTAATTTGTATCATTAAAAAGTGTGTTCTAAAATTTACTTATCTCATTCTTGTTGTTGATGTGCTCTCTTATGTGAGAAATTCGTAGTAATAAAGTAAGAGAGATCATTCTAAGAATCCGCATTGAAAGGAAAATACATCATATTAAGAATGCAAATAGGAAAAAGTAATTAATCTTGTTATTTGGTTTTAATTTCTGGCTGAATAACTAAGTATTATGCAACTACAGAATTTATACGATCTTAAATTTATACAGTCTTAAATTGATATGTACTGGCCTTTGGCCATAGCAATAGAAGAGTGTAAAAGAAGTATTACTCTTTTACATTCCTGAAATCAGAATCATGAAATTATTATAATACAAATTAAATAAGAATACAGGTACAAGTACATAATTTGAATATTAGAAATCAAATTGCTTTAAGTAGAGACAGACCAATATTCTATTTTTTTTAAAAAAAAATCACTAACAAATCAGATCTCTATGGATATCCAATCTGATTTTAGTGCCACTCTGAGTCAAGTTCTTAACTTTTTTTATTTGTTATCTTCAGACATTTGCTTTCATATATTTCCAGCATAACTAAAAATGAGCTGGACAGCACATGCTAATCCCATTTCACATCTTGTCTTACCAGCTGCAGTTTCAGACTTTTTTGTTTGAGTCGGTTACATGGGAAAAGTACATATTCAGCTAAATATGTTTTAAAACATGGTTGTCCAAACTTTTGGTTTGCCTGGGTCACATTCAATGAAGAGGAATTATCTTGAGCAGCATATAAAATACATAATAGAGTTAACGTATAAATAATACATAGTTTATTTTTTATATTTTTATTATCTTGTGAAACCACATTACTAGCTGTCCAGGGCTGCATGCAATCCGTCGCAGATTGGACATACCTGCTTTAAAATCTCTGGGTGATAGAGAACTGCATATGATTATTATATGTATTAATTGCTGCATGAAATATTCTTAAGCACAATCAGCTGAACACTCAATAAATTTGTCCCTCATGCTTTTCTGTTCAATTTGGAAAAGTTTAATACTAGAAAAGCAAGGACAAGAACTTGAATATTATAAGTAAGATCATGTATGCCATTTCTATCCCACTTTGCATTTTTGTGAATGACTAAACAAGCTTTTGCCTCTCAAAAATAATAAAATTGTGTTCCTTTTTAGAAAGTAAACCTATTTGCCATAATGACTTTGTAAGCTAAAATCATATTTGAGATCAATTCCTAATGACGTTATGGAGAAATGTTTTCTTAATTGGAGAATGAAAATAGTTTGCCAGTGCTTTCTTTGATGTTTTTGACTTGGTTATGTATGCAAATATAAATCTAAAATACTATGGACTGAAGTAAAATATATATCACCTAAAAACATGTGTTAAAACTAAACTGATAAATACAACAGAAGTGATTATTTCTGTAACCTATTCTGCCTTATTTTCATTGCAGCACAGAATTTGACTGCTGCACAACTGAAGAGTTTTGAATCTTGTAGGAGATGGTTCACATAGAAATTGTCTGGAAATGTACATATTAGGGGCAGGACATAAACAGACATAATATCCATGTAGAGTTTACAGTGTAGTAATACACATGAAATGCTTTCAATTGCCTTGTTGCCACATGGGCAGATACGTTCAGGTAATAGGATTTTGGAGTATCTGTCTTGCAGCAGTGCAGAAGATTAAGATCTTATGCCTGACTTTGAAAAATATGATTTGTAGCTTGGGGAAAGTTAGATTTCGTAGATATCTGGTTGGTTCCCAGGTGACCTTATTTATCCAATTTCTTCCATGTTGGGGTAACCTAACATCTGAAACTCTATATCCTTTATTCTTTGAATGAGCAGTTCTTTAGCTTGGTCATATCCTAAAGAAATCAGGAACAATACAGAAAGCACCTATATTGCCAACTTCTGCTTTATGGCTTGTTTCCAGGAAGTAGGCAAATTGTCCCATTAAAATGAAAGGGGTCAGTGCAACTGGGAAAAAAATGGGATATTCAGCCAATAATATTCTCATCCACCTCCAAGCAGTTATCTGGATTGCAGGCATTTTTTTTTCTCAAACCTATACTAGGCATTTGCTGATCCTTTGGATGCATCAAGTATTGATCTCAAAAAACTGATTGCACTGTTGTGCACCTTCTTTGCATAAATTCCTATTGCACCTGAAGAATTTGGCCAGTACTTTGGCCTCAAAAAGTTTTAATGCCACAGGGATTAGTTACCCTCCGCTTGTATAAAAAAAGTGCTTAATAGCACTTGTAGACCTAACAACCAGCTGCACCACTGTATGTGATTCTGGTCCTAGTTTCTAATGTAAGTTTCAGCCCTAGCTAATATATTAGCAGCATTTCCAAAAGTAGCAAAACTGCTATTTGGGGGAAATTTAGGGTGGATTAAATTTACATTTACTCTAAAGAAAAAAATACTTTAAAATGCTATTTCTTTGACAAAGAAATTACAAATTTCTGTTTCAAGATGACTCTGATGCTATTAAACTATACATAATTTTGAATTCTATCTCTTCACAATCATATGCATTTGTTTAGAAATTCAGAAAATAATAGTGGCAAAGATTTGTGGCCAGGGTGGATAAAAATCAATGATTTTTTTAAAAAAATCAAAAAAATCAGATTTTTTTTATTTAAATCGGATTTTTTTGATTTTTATCGAATTTATTTTAATAAAAAACTTTTGGGGTAAAAATCTATCGTAAGATAGTTTTCTATTTAAGATACATAAATAATTTAGTTTATTCAGCATGAAATGGAGCTTAGTTATGTAGCATGAGGCTGTATATTTTGCAACACTGGGACTATCGGTGAGTCAACAGTGGGTCAAAGGAGTAGCAGAGATGACAGTTGCTCTTTAAAAATTATGATTTAAATTGAGTTGATTTAAATCAAGCCTTTTAAATCATGATTTAAATTGTGATTTAAATCGAGTTGATTTAACCACCCTGTTAACCACCCAAATCCACCCTGTTTGTGGCAGACTAATCAAAAAAGTTCTATCATTTCTCAAAAATCCTACATATCATTTATATTAGTGGAAAATTGGATGACAAGATAGGGGGCGATCACATTCTATAGTAAGGAAAGAATGCTTTTGTTATTTTTGTTACCACGCTGATATGATTTCTAACCAAATGTAATGTAAATCTTTCAGAGTAATTAGTTTTCCATTCAGCAATGTTCTTAAGTGTTTGAACATACGTTTTAAGCACTCTGGTTCACTTGTAATGACTGAACCTCCCAGAGGTTCAAATATGTATTTAAGTTGCCAGTAGCTACTACTGCAAATGTTTGCTGGCAGTCCATCTTCTGGGAGCATAATTTAAATTACTGCTGGGAAAAAGAATTGGACTGGTGATTCCCACCTGGAGAGCAATATCTGAATTTTTTACCATTTCCTTTTCTAGAGTATTATCTGGTGCAGTGATTAAGATCTCAGTGCAAGACCATTAAGTCCAGAGTACATCACTGCTTAAGACGGCCACCAGCATTTATTATCCTTGGCACTATGTGATTACACCAGATAATGAAAGTAAGGATTTCATATGTGGACTCGCCTTGATGGTAGTTCACTAGTCCAGATGAAAATTTCCCAGTGTCAAAGAAATGACAGATAATTCCTTTGAATAAACTGCATTCATTGTATGATTCATTTTAAAATGAAGTAAAATGCTCAGCAACAATTTATTTTTTATAAATTGATACCAATATAAATAAAAATGAGAGGGAACCACATAGCTCATGTAAAATAACCAGTGTATAGAAAATATATTATTTTATTATGTTCTCTTATGTCCTTTATTTAGATTATTTATTTTACTAAAACCATCAGGTAACCTGCTACATAAATAATTGAACTCCTTATGATGTACGTTGTAGCTGTTTATCTCCCATGTTTAAGGGAAAAATGGTTAGGGATAACGTTTATTTGTGTTATTTTCTAGGTCCAACCTAGTTTTGCATAGGAAGATGGCAGAAGAAAAATGCAATTTAATTCTAGCCATAGTAAATAATTAACCTTGTAAAGAATTACAGCTTTACTGTTAATCCTCAATTTACAACCATTTGTTTAGTGACCGTTCTAAATTACAGCAGCACTGAAAAATGTTACTTACGACCAGTTCTTGCACTTATGGCTTTATCCCACCTGTTCATGTGATCAGAATTCGGGTGCTTATCAACTGGCATATCACCCCCAAGGGTTGCTGCATCTTGAGGTCACATGATCGCCATTTGCAACCTTCTGACCTGGCTTTTGACAACAGAGTCAATGGGAGAAGCAGGATTCACTTAACAAGTGTGTGATTCATTTAACAACTGCAGTGATTCACTTAACCATGCCAAAAAAGATCGTAAACTCAAGTGGGGCTCACTTAATAACTGCCTTGCTTAGCAACCAAAATTCTGGTCCCAATTGTGGTTTTTAAGTTGAGGACTAGCTGTATTTATAACTTGGTGCTTTGTAGTGTGAACAAGGCATTCTTATGTTCGCTCTTCAAGGTGACAACCAAGGCAACATATACTATGTTTCATGTAGCAAATTTTGTATGAGAGACAAATGGAATAAATAAAGCCATTTTTCAGAAGCCAATTGTATTTCTAAGTTTCACCATTAATTTTAATTTCCATGAATGAGAACCTTTCTGCAAGTAGAATACAAAATTGTTTAATGCTAAGCCTGATCTCAGATATACCAAAGGTAACACTATTAAAATTATTTTTGCAAAAAAAATTAATAATTGCATTTATGCCAATTAAATCAAAAAATTGCTATCAACATGTCTCTGCTTTTCTTTTATGTTTATTTTTATTCATTGTTTCAAGGTACAGGCATTAATTAACAGGAAACAGTTTAATGAAATACCTGCATTGTTGATACATAATACAGATAATTGGGATATTGCATGAAAAGATTGTTTCCACATTATACAATTTAGGGATTGTAGAAGGTCATGCAAAGTCCATAGCTCTCAAATGATTAAAAAAATCTATTAAGAAAATTAGCATGTCAGAAATATTCCTAGACTCGTCCATCCTGTTGTTTGCCATAGTAGAATCTAGGGAGAGATTTTCATGAGATCTGAGTTTGTGACTGTGTATTGCACAGGATTGAAATTAGACAATCTTTCGAATTCTGATTGAAAGATCAAACTCACTACATCATTTTATTAACTCACCTGGCATCATGCAAAAAAAAAAAAAAAGATTGTTGAACTTCCCCTTCCTCTGGGTATTTAAAAAGTCCAATGGCTTTGCTATTTTGGGGTTTAACTGCTTAAGCAAGTAATAATGGCATTTTTCTTCCTTCCAAGTAGTTCTTGTTACTTATCTTTACATATTCATTCCAGGAAATGTCTAGAGTGTTCTCTGATTGCTTTTAAATAAACAAGAAGGCCTCCCTTTTTGAAATCAATGTATTTCAAAAATGATAAAGGGGAAATGTACTCAGACTGCTTATAAGAGTTCAAAGTTCTGAGAAGGTCAAACATTTTATGCTGTATGTATGTATGTACTATGTACATACGTATGCATTTACTTGTTTGTTTGTTAGTTTGTTTATGTGCCACTTTTATTATTTTTATAAATATCTCAAGGTGGCCAACATATATAATACTCCTCCTTCCTATTTTCCCCATAATAACAACCCTGTCAGATCGGTTGAAAAAGAGTGACTGGCCCAAGGTTACTCAGCTGGCTGGTAGAAAAATCTGTCTAAAAGAGTTGGCAAAAATGCAACGTCCTTGGTGTTGGACTCTTAACATTAAAAAATAAATAAATTCATGATTGCCAAACTTTGGTAGGAGAAGGCCCTAAAAAGGTTCTTCACTATGACTACAAAATCATGTTTTCCCGGACATCTAATGTTTCACTCTGTCTCTCTAACATTTCAACACAAATTACTAATGTTGTCATTTCGTTTGTTTGCTTGTTTTCTGTTATTAATTCAGGATTAGGATTTTTTTTTCTTGTTTCTGTCTAGCTTTTTCAAAACTTTAAGTTTGAAATGATAATACATTTTAACACAATGTGAAGAGTTATTTTTTTATTCAGATAAATAGATGATAGATAGATAATTTTACAATCTGTTATTAATCGGAATTGGAATTGAAAGTAATAATTTCTTAGATAGCTGGGTCTTTCTCAGACTGATTAATTAGCAGCCACAGTAGGAATTCAGATAACAAAAGCCTACAGAAATGGTAACAGAACAGCATTTCTGGTTCATAAAAATCAAAGCATACTGGGTCATCAATCATTATGTGGCAGGAGGTGAAAAGAACAAAATTGTGATATCTTGCTGTTTCCTGAGATATTTTGAAGTCACATTTTCTTTTCTGAAAGTGGATAGATTTCAGAAATCAAAAGTTTCATAGCAGTGGCCTGTGGAATGGCTTTTACTTTTAGAGAAATAATGTAGGAAACACAGGTTTCCATTCAGTGTTTCTAAAATGTTTTCTTTGGTTAAGTCATCTGATATATTGCCTCTTAAGTCATATATAAGAAGTACCTGAGAGCAGTTTTGTTCACCAAAAACCTGCAATTCTAGCCCACATTGACATTAGATAAACGTGTTTTACACCCAGCAGATAATTTAAATCCAACCCTTTCTCCTCCCGACTTTGACTGTTACTGTCTGGTGGTTGTTTAAAGAGCTTTTGACTCTCTTCAGCTCTGAGAATTCCCCCTTTTTAAGCCCCTCTAATAGTGCTGAGTGGACAAAAAATTACAGATGCGGGAAAAGCTGACAAATGACTGCACAGTCCCTCCTTCTCTCTGCTTTCTAATGCCTCGTCAGTCAAAGCTTCTGCCAAAACATGCCTGAAAGCTAGCAAAGAAGACAAAGACACAAAGATCCCATTTGCTAAAGGAAAATAGACTTCATGTGTAAAACACTAGTAAGAAGAATAGAAAGCTGGCAAGAATTTCATGGCTTCAGAGACAAAATAAAGGGAAGAATATTTCTAGAAAGATTAAAACTGTGTATGTCAAGCTCAACAAAATAATTGCAATGAGACAATATAGAGGCATAATAACTTATTAAGAAGAATGAATATAAAGCAATGAATTTTGTAGAACAGAAACTAATTACCTACTTCAAGGTATTTATGCTCTTTGCCAAGATTTTTTTCAGGTATTGAAAAAAAGAAATTCAATAT
Organism: Pituophis catenifer annectens; assembly: GCF_029215685.1. NCBI lineage: Eukaryota > Metazoa > Chordata > Lepidosauria > Squamata > Colubridae > Pituophis > Pituophis catenifer. The sequence continues at coordinate 123,698,215 of NW_027256883.1, read as the reverse complement.
CTTTGCGTCAATAAATGATGCAGATAAACAACTTATTCGTATATTTGCCAAGTTTTGAATAATGTAATCTTTGAGATTCAAACACTCAGAATTTATTAGGAATTCTGAAGGCTGGTAAAAGGAGAAACAAAGAGCTGATACCTAGTGTATGTTGCTGCGTGGATTTCACAAGATAATTCTGTCACTGATAATTTATGTCTGAAATTCCAGTGTATCTATTATTGACTACTTAAAGATATTTGAACATTTTTATGGAGCTTAGTCATCTGTTGATGAGTACATTTTTTAAAAAATATATAATATATAAGCAATAATTTACTATAAAAGCTGTAACAGCAAAGTTACAATTCTTGGGAAAATCAGTCTTTACAATCTCAAAATGATAGTATGTTGGTTACTTTGGAGTTTATTAGGTCTGCTTGGCTGGCATTCTCTGCTCAGTTGTGTTTAGTTTGCATTTAAGCTAACATGTCAGCTGTTACAATTGACAAGAAGAAGCCATGAAAGAGGCAGGTAGATTTTTTAAAAAAAATTGTTCAGAGCAGGAATCCCCAATCCCCAGGCTGTGGCCCATACTGGGCTTGTCCTATTTGGAACTGGGCTGTGCAAGTGGCGGGCCAGTGCATACATTTGCTTGCACACTGGCCAACCACTCACACAAGTCAAGCGGCATGCACACGTACTGGCCCACTGCTTGTATGCTCCGGTTTCCACACATACACCCAACCAAGCTGCAAAAATTGGGGACTACTGGTTTAGAGTTAAGACACAGTAGATTAGGGAGAAATGTTGTCATAAGATGAGACCTACTGAAATATTATGGTACATTTTGTTTTTTAATAAGAAATAAGTACAATATAAATTTATCTACAAGTGGAAATAGTGGTATTTGAATTTATCTGAATACTGGTTGGCTTCTTACCATGGAATGAATTGAACCATTTGAAACGTTAACTTTATTTTTCAGATATAGAACTAAATCAAAAAGATGTCATATCAATAATTGATAAGAAGGAGATGGGATTTCATTTTTCACACTAAAAAATTGTGAATCCAAAATATTGGATTTTAATTGACTTAGAACACAGTTTTCACACCTTGGTACATCTAGCCAAATATATTAATAATTAAAAGCTTTACATAAAGTTCTGCAGGATACATTATCCATATATCTGAATTTAATTGGTTTCAGATATTTTTCATAGAAGCAACATCAATATCTGTTCTAATTTCATATCCCTGGTTGTCCTGAGTTGGAGTTTATTTCAATAGAAATTAAATGTGATAAGGTTTTAGAGTGATTTCAAAGGACAAAGATGGAATAAGTGTCATTTTGCCTCATGAATAGAAAATAGGAAAATGAAAGATACACAAACTGTTCCACTTTGATGATGCTTTATAGAAATGCACAAACATTGAGTTTGCCTGTTATATTTGTCATACTTGTATCAATTCAACTAGTTCAACTCACACTGTATATTACTTCTAGCTCTGATGTTATTTATTTCTTGTATAACTGTGTGCAAAATTGGAAAAATGCATTGTTTTTCTACACATGAAATGTTGCAAAAAATTTCTTCTTATAGCCATAAAACACATCTGATATTTTATTTCCATGTATTTATTTGTATGTAATGTGAAAGAAGTGATAGAGAATTTTTTCAGAGAGCTTTTACAGGACAGCTTTTAAAATATAATGCTTAGGAATAGAAAACTTGAGGAAACTCTTACTTGTGAAAAATTGTGAAAACGGTTCAGGTGACAATTAGATATCAAAGCATAGGAAATAATAATTGTAATATACTCATGTAGATTTCATGAGTATAAATTGAGAAAATGCCCTATCTACTATATGCAGGAATTTTTATCCCTAAGTGATCTGGTCATAAAATATGATATCACATGACCACACCACTTAATGACAAAAGTTCCAGAAGTCCCCAGTTAGCATCATTAAGCTAATCACCACAGATTATTAAGCAAAGACCTCATATGATTGAAACTTGCAAATTCCTGCCAACTTCCCCATTGACTTTGCTTGTCAAAAGGTTAGGTTGCAAATCAAGATCCCATGACTGCGGGGGTGTTGAGACAACCACAACTTCAAGGAGGATTCCCGGTGCCAAGATGCGTGCAGAAATATTTTGGAGAAAGTTTTCTAATTCTCTGGCACGCTGCTTGGAAGAATCCAAGAGCGTGGGTAATATCCCTCAGGTAGCCTGAAAACACTGAGTGCATGTCACTTTAAATTAATTATTGACTCCTCCTCTAGGGACTGGCTGAGGCTCAGTTCCTTTCACTCAGTGCAGCCTGAACGAGTGTTTATTGGAATTCCTGCTTCTCTAGAACCTAATCCTTCATATTTTTACCTTATTTTTAGTTTATTTTTAGTTTATTTCCATTAATTTCTTGCCTAATCTCCACCATCATAACTGTGAGTTCGTTCTTTTTATTTTACATCGTAAAATTGTGGGCAGCGTTTTCTGAAGGCCCTGGCCTTCCGACGCCCTCGTGGCCTTCTCCCCGCCGCAGGGCTCTGATTACCATTGCCTCATCCCTGCGAGCCTGCCGCCTTGCATAATATTGCCCTCGCCGCCGAGCTCTGCCTTCGGCATCTCTGCGTGCCTCGTAATTAGGGCGATCGACTGACAAGAGTGCTTGCCGCGGCTCGTTTGAACTGCCGCCACCGCCCTCGAGCTTCGCCTGATCGCAGGCACCTTCGGCGGCAATTGGGAGGCGTTTGGAGCGCTCGTTAGCGCTCGCACGCATCGGAGCCGTTCCTTCGAGAGGGGAAGCTGCCTAGCGATCCTGCATCCCCTGTCATCAGCAGAGTGGCTCCCTGGCTGTAGATTCATCTGTGGCGCCTGGAAGGCCGTTTTTTCCCGCGCGGCCGCCATTTTGTGATCACCGCCATTTTGTTGCATCAGATCCGGCTCTAAGCGTCGCTCTCGGACGGAGAAAACATCTGACCTCCATTTCAGTGCGAAATTTCTCTGGCTTCCAGCTTTTATTTGACTTGCAAATCTTCTTGCCATGGGTGATCCAGATTTTTCTTCTGACCTAGAGCAAGACCAATCTCCGCCTCGGCCCAAAGAGACTGCCCGCTCTTCGGGGAAGGCTCCAAAGAAGGCGTCAAAAAAGTCGTCACGACCATCTAAATCTGCTTCCTCTAAGGGCCACAAATCTTCCTCGGCTGAAGATAAGGCCGCTAAGCGTCGCCATGATGCTCTTGAGCGTCAATTTCAACAGGCGCAATGCAAGGCTCCTGCCTCCGTGCCTCAGGTCAGCCGCCCTATGGAGGAGCTTACATCACCGTCTCTCATCGACGCCTTGCCTTCTCCGGCCCCTGCTCAGGAGCTGCCAATAGGAGCCGAACCTGCGACCCAGGGATTCATCTACTCCCACCAGAGTGAACCTCCTGCAGTTCCTTCAACTTCTTTGGCAGCGTACCAGCCCTCTCATCCTTCACGGGCGCCTGAGGCTACGTTCACACCCACTGCGGCAGGTCTTCGTCCGCCAGAAGGTCCTCAACCCTCGTATTATGACATTCAGGCGATGATTACTGCCACAGTGTCCAGAATGATGGTGGGGGGTTTTCCTCAACATTTGCCACCTCAAGCCCCTTATCTCCAGGAGGCTTCGCAGCCATACATATCGGACCCACCTAGACCAACAGCTCATCGCCCCGATGTTGACCCTGGAGACTATTCACTACAAGAGTCGGACCACAGTGACGATTCTCAATTTGACTGTGCTGATGCCGGGGATATGGAGCTCTCGGAGGACGAGGACGAACCACCTGAGAAGCCCTCGTCTACGGGGCTTTTTCGGCCTTCTCTCTTTAAGGCCCTTCTACGCAAGGCCATCGCTACTACGCAATTGGCGTCTTCCAAATCCTTACCAGAAACTGAGAGGTCCTCTAACCCTCATGAAGCTCTCTTTGCCATCCCACAACCCGACCAGGAGTTCATTCCCTGCCCGCAATTGTTTTCTGAAACCGTCCAGCGGCCCTGGGCCCAGCCGGGAGCGCTCGCAGCAGCCAATGGCATTGACAAAAACCTGTTCTGCTCAGCGCCCAGTTTACAGGATCTACTTGAACTTCCGTCGGTCGACGCTCCCATTGCAGCCTTGACATCCTCCGCGGTATTATCCAGTGACATCGCGGACGGGTTGTGCTCTGAGGACAAAAGAGCCGAACTAGTGTTCCATAAAGCCCATCAGACGGCGGCTTGGGCCATACGCGCCGCCACTTTGGCCTCCTTTTTTAACCGGGCCTCCCTGATCTGGCTCCGCCAGCTTCAGGAGTGACTCCCGCCCGATGATCGGCGCCTCCACCAAGACGTTAACAAGTTGGTGGCAGCCACAGAATACTCCGCGGATGCGGCTCTTGCAGCGACCAGGTTCGCCTCGCGATCTCTGGCATCGACTGTTACCTCCCGCCGCCTCCTGTGGCTCCGACATTGGCGTGCGGATGTAAAATCCAAATGGAAGCTTGCCTCAGCTCCATACAAGGGATCCCGGTTATTCGGGGAGGCACTCGACCCTATCCTCATAGAGGATAAGGACAAAAGGAAAATCATGCCCTCCTCCTATCGTAGAGCAGATCGTCGATACTTACCATACAATCAGCGTCCTTCCTTTCGGGCTGATCCTGGCCCCAGCACCGCTTCCACCTATCGTCCTTCCTCCTTTTCTTATGACCGTTCGTCCGACAGACAATCCTTTCGGGACCGCACCAGGCGACAACAGTCTTCGAAACGCCCCTTTTGTGGAGGCGCTTCCCGACCCTTCCGAAGAGGGAAATGACTGCGCCGAACCCTACCCTATCGGCGGCCGCCTGCATCATTTTTTCCACCAGTGGTTTCAAACTACGACGGACGAGTGGGTTCTGCAAACCATTCATCTGGGACTCACCCTGGAGTTCTCCTCCTGCCCCCCTCGTCGTTTCATCCGATGCCCAGTCTCCAGGAACCCCGAAAAGAGACGTCTGATGTCCTCGGAAATACATCACCTCTTGGACATTCACGCTATAGAGCCCGTTCCCACAGAACACCGTGGGACCGGTTTCTATTCAATATTTTTCCTGGTTCCAAAGAACTCTGGAGGCTGGAGGGGGATCCTGGACTTAAAAGAGTTAAACAAATTGATCGCCTATCACAAATTCAAAATGCAGTCCCTCCATTCGATTTTGGCCGCCATCAGACGAGCCGATTACATGACTTCCATCGATCTCAAGGAGGCGTACCTCCATATTCCGGTCCGACCCTCCCATCGCCGATTCCTCCGTTTCTCCTACGACAACCAGGACTTCCAGTACAGGGCCATGCCGTTCGGTCTCTCGTCTGCTCCCAGGACCTTTACGAAGATCCTCGCGGTAGTAGCAGCTTCTCTTCGGCTCATCCCCATCAGGATCCTCTGCTACCTGGACGATATCCTCATCCTGTCCGACTCTCACCAAAGAGCTCTCAGAGACCTGGAGGCAGTTCGAGATTCCCTACAACGGCATGGTTTCTCCCTGAATTTGGACAAAAGCCACCTTCAGCCCACCAATCGTATTCACCACCTGGGGACCATCATAGATTCAACCTCGTGTCACGTTTTCCTGGCCCCGGATCGTTGCCTCAGCATTGCCACGGCAATTGCCCAGATTCAGTCTTCCCGGACAGTTTCTATCCTTCAATTGTCACAGCTCCTCGGAAAATTAATCTCATGTATCAGCATTGTACCGTGGGCTCGCCTACATTCTCGCCCCCTCCAATGGTTCCTCCTGCCCCATCAGAGGTCCCTGGGCAGCAATTCCACTTCGAGGGTCAGACTTCCTGGTCCCATTCTCCGATCCCTCCGTTGGTGGACTTCCCCCGCTATTTCGAAGGGATGCTTCTTTCAAGAGCCAGAAAGGATAACAGTGACAACAGATGCGAGTCTATTGGGGTGGGGCGCACACCTGTCCGCCAAGGTGACCCAGGGTCTTTGGTCAGCCTCGGACCTACAGCATGATATCAATTGGCTGGAGCTGAGGGCCATCCACCTAGCCCTCCGGCATTTCCAACCCGACATCCAAGGTCAACACGTGCTGGTCTTGACCGACAATACCACAGCCAAGGCATATTTGAATCGGGAGGGCGGCACGCATTCCAAACCACTGTTGGACGAGGCGATCTCCCTTCTTTCCTGGGCGGAGGACACCGTAATCTCCATCTCAGCTCAACACATCTCCGGGACGGACAATACCCGGGCGGACTGGTTGAGCCGCTCTCAAATCGACCATGCAGAGTGGCACTTGGACCCAGCTCTCTTCCGGCTTCTGTCGGCCAAGTTCGGCCGTCCTATTCTGGACTTGTTTGCGAGCCCCTGCAACACACAGCTTCCTCGATTTTTCTCCAGGTTCCCCAGCCCGGGGTCCGAGGGGACGGACGCCCTGCGATGCCCATGGCCCCAAGGCTTGTTGTACGCCTTCCCTCCGATTCCTCTCATCCCGAGGGTAGTGTGCAAAATCCTGTCAGAGGGCGCGGAGGTTCTCCTGGTCGCCCCGCACTGGCCACGACAACCATGGTACACGGATCTGCTGGAACTGTCGATATCCCATCCATGGAGAATTCCCCGGGACAGGGTCTCTCTCAGCCAGGGAGCCATCCTACACCCGGAACCGGAGTGGCTCCAACTGGCCGTCTGGCATTTGAGAGGGCCCTCCTGAGGAAGGACAACCTGTCAGGGCATGTCATTGCCACCATGCAAGCCTCCCGCCGGGCTTCGAATATACGGATTTACGAGGCTACCTGGCAGGCCTTTCGTCGGTGTCACCAAAACAATGTAGACCCGGCCGATGCCTCCGTGCCCGCTCTACTTGACTTTCTTCAGGACGGATTGGACAGCGGCCTAGCACCAAACACCCTGAGACGGCAGGTAGCTGCCTTGACCTCAGTTTTGTCCAAATCAGCAGACCGCCCATTGTCTTTGGATCGGAGAGTCCGGACCTTTCTTAGAGGGGCTACCAACCTACGCCCACCTGTGGTCCACAGATACCCCTCGTGGGATTTAACACTGGTCCTTCAGGTCCTGATGGCCCCCCCCTTTGAGCCCCTGTCTTCTGTTTCTCTTCGCTTCATGACTCTAAAGGTCGCCTTCCTCGTAGCAATCACGTCGGCGAGGAGAGTTTCTGAATTGGCAGCGCTATCCATCCGCTCCGACCTTTGCATCTTTTACGCGGATAGGGTCGTTCTCCGACTGGACCCCGCTTTCGTCCCCAAGATTAACTCACTTTATCATCGCGCTCAAGAACTAGTCCTGCCGGACTTTTGTCCGCATCCTCATCATCATAGGGAAGCCCAATGGCATACCCTCGACGTACGACGTGCTCTCCGCTACTACATCAAGCGGACTTCCCCGTTCCGGAAATCAGAAGCGCTATTTGTTTCCTTTTTACCATCCTCGATGGGACACAAGGTTACGTCGTCCACCATTGGCCGGTGGCTCAAAGCTTGCATCTCTACGGCATACACCATCCGCAGCAAGATTCCGCCTGGGCGTATCATGCCACATTCAACAAGGAGCGCTTCGACCTCGGCGGCATGGGCTACACAGGCATCCATACTGGACATTTGTCGAGCTGCCGCCTGGACTTCTCTCACGCCCTTTGTACGACATTATAAAGTTGACTCCTTTGCCTCGGCTGAGGCGTCCTTCGGACGGCGGGTTCTGCAATCTGTCATCTCTAATCCAGCCAACCGGGAGCATTCAGCCTTCCCTCCCATTTAATACTTGCTTGGGTACATCCCACGCTCTTGGATTCTTCCAAGCAGCGTGCCAGAGAATGGATGTTGCTTACCTGAACATCCTTTCTGGGCGCGCTGCTGAAGAATCCAACCCGCCCTGTTCGGCTTATGCTTTTGGATCCCGGATGGACTTGCATCTTCTTTAAGGCATTCTTCGTGAAAGAAACTGAGCCTCAGCCAGTCCCTAGAGGAGGAGTCAACAATTAATTTAAAGTGACATGCACTCAGTGTTTTCAGGCTACCTGAGGGATATTACCCACGCTCTTGGATTCTTCAGCAGCGCGCCCAGAAAGGATGTTCAGGTAAGCAACATCCATTCTTATTCTTTTTATACAGTCACAGTATGCTTGGCACACTAATCTTGCAAATTGCAGGCATTAAGACAGGAATTTGCATCAAGTTCACATTAAAGCTTCTTCCTATATGGTAGGGAGCTGGAGAAACAGTGTATGAAGCAGAAAGTAATTCTTGTACCTTGCTTCCCATACATTCTATTATGAAAAAAAGGATTTCTGTGGGGAAATCAATGTTGGGTTAAAGAATGAAATGATTACAAATGTTGCAATGGTTTTTAGATAGTCTTGTTTAAAGAGAAAAGAATATCACTTTTCTTTTGGGTGAAAAGTATTAGTGCAGTGTAGTTGAATCACGATGTCGACCCAACAAATTATTCGCTACCTGGAAGTATAACAAGAGAAAAATCTTAACCAACACCTTGCAATTTCTATTCTTTTCTAGCTTTGTAGGCAGCTGCCTACATCTTATAATAACGCTACCTAGTTGACTACCAAAGTGTAAGATGTAATACTGCAACTAGGCGTCCAGTTTCATAACACATGTCTGCATGGCTTGAACAAAATATGCTAAAGCAAACCAGGAAAAAAAAAATAGAAAAATGTGTGGCTACTTTAAAAAAAATGTTGCTCATTTTCCCTACCTTATCAAGTGTCATCCTATGAAATGAAAGAAATGCTGATAAAACTCTTCCTCCCAACATATTGTTTTTTAAAATATGTGCAAATGGTGTTAAGTTATAGGATAAAAGCATCATAGGATACACCTTTTTAAGTGCAGAAATCCAAATTAAAATGTCTCTAATCAGTGGCTGTCCAGGTTTTGCTTGAACACATCCAGAAAAGAGGAAGTCACTATCATACAGGGTAATTTATTCCACTATTCCACTTATTCCTATTGTAAGGAAACTTTTTTCCTAACATTCAGCTGAATCTGCTGCTGTGGCTGGAATAAGGATTCCATGTGCAATGAGGAAATGAGGTCAACAACTTTATTCAATAACAATCAGCTCTGTCCCATATGAGCAGATGGTAGCATTGGGATGATTAACAGCATTTGTAAACACATAGGGCACAACGTGTCCATTTCTTATTGGTCTAAAATATGCTTCTGCCTTCTATGGTTAGCATCCACATAGTGATAGGATAAATGAATCTGATACGAAAATGTTAGTCATGTGAAATAGTTGTTTGCACACATTCATAACATCTGTACAGAACTTTGCTACATTATGGGCAATAACACTTATCTTGTCTGATAAGAGAAAATTGGCATGAAGTGTCAGGATAATTTGGTGGATGTAACAAGAAAGGGAAGATGAGTCTTCTTTGGATATCATTGTAGAAGTTGCAGTGAAGCAGCCATGGAGAACAGATTCAGTTGAACCATCAACACAGGGGCAGGTTCAGCTGATCATGGGAGTTTTAATAAAACTCTCATATAAAAGCGCTGAAGGGAGAAAAGACTCATATTGTGTGTAAGCAACTGACTACTGCACGTGACTAACATTCTCAGTATTCAAATTATTTTAACTGAAACTAAAATGCTTAAAATTTCACTTAAAAAGAAGACAGTATATAACTAAATACATAATTATAGATTCTTTTAATTTGTATGGATCAGATGTGTTAAAATTTATTAGGAAAACCCTTCAGGGCATGTTTTTACAAATAAGATAGCCTAAGAGGTTTACTGTGACATTCTATATTATTGATTTTAATTGATTAGTTTTAATGTGACATTTCATGAGCATTTGTGGACCCCCTGTATGTCAACATGGAAGATGGCTGGCATGGTGTTGTAATCCAAACCCTCTTTGTACTTCTGTGCAATATTGAGGTGCATCCATAAGAGGCAGCCATGCCATCTTATACACAATCTCAAATGGTTGCGATATAAGAAAAGGCTCAGTAAAATATGGGACACAGGAAATACTACACTGAAGGAACATATGGAAGGCTGTGGGATGAAAATGAAATGTTTACCTGACCTCTCATCTACAGGCATGGGAAATGGATCTATGTATATACTGTCAGAATCGCTTGATTTGAGATGGGGGGCATATCAATTAAATAAAATAAACGCCTCTGCTACATGTGGATGGACCATGTCATCTGTCCTGTCTTATGCTAAAGTTCTGGACATGTATATTAGGACCTGAATAAAAGTCATTTCTCACATTTGCAGAATCTGCTAGAGCACAGATGTCAAACTCGTGACGTCAGTCGTCATGTGATATATTACAACATTTTCTCCCTTCATTAAACCAGGGGTGGGCATGGCCAGTGCGTGACACATCTGGCCCACAGGCTGCGAGTTTGACATCCCTGTGCTAGAGGAAGCAATATGGTTCCACCACTATGGGATACCTAATGCTGCATTCTTTTCTGCTCTTTCAGTGACTCGAAAAAAACTTTTCTTATGGAAGACCTAGCTTCGCAATTTTACCTTTTGAGATAAAAAGGAAGATGGCCCTTCCTTTTTATAGTATTGATGTTCAGATCAATACTATATTCTTACCTAGTGCAGATAGTACTGTTTGAGGAAACAAACTTCAGGCTCACAGAATTACTGATATAGTACATTTATCCATATTCTCCAATCCATTATTGTGATAGCATCCATCCTGTGAGGCAGTTTTATTTGTTCGTTGACCTAAAAACAATATTGTAAGAGAAAAAGAATGTTCATGTTACATGGATTCAGTGGAATGTGTGCTTTTTTCCCATACTAGTTGCTATTCATGAAAGCCAGTTCCTATTTCTATGATATCATTCATGTTATCAAATTATATATGACCAAATCATGAGAAAATGTAGGACTTAAAAATAAAAAAAAATGTTTTACACAAACACACCCACACACATACAAAACTCAAATTTTCCCTTGCTTTCTTTTTACAGTTGAATTGAGAGAACCAGATGAGTAACTAAATTAACCCAAAACATCTTCTGGGGTCAGCATCTTGTATCTACCAAAGAAAAAGAGATGAGGCATGTTAGCAGAATTCCAAGGTACAGTAGCCTGATTTATCATAATGTTACTAAAAATTATTCAAGTAATCTGAATTGTGTCCAAATGTCACAAATATGTATAAGCAAACTGCACTCTTGAATTTCTTTTAAAAAAATAAAATTGCTTTAAACTGCTGGAACTGCTTATCATTTGAAATACCATGACTTTTGTTCGATGAGGTATTTAATATTTTGGTTCCAGAGATGGTTTAAACAAATAATAAATTTGCTAGCGTGTCAGGACTGTGGAAATCAGTCGTCATCTGTCTGAAGATATAGAAGCACAGGAACAAAAGGAGCTTTCAGTATTAACTGCGTTTTGAAGGTATCAGAGCAAAAATTTTAAGTAGAAAAGTAATAGCATCGTTAACAAAGCTTAGTTATATAATGTGGGTTTAAACCAATGTGGACAACTTTCCAGTAGGCAAGAGCTACGTTTTAAAAAATAGTTTTCTGAGCACCTGTGCAAAACAGTCCTATCACCAAGTACAAAGAATTTTGCATTCTGCAGTAGACTTTGTGGTTTGGCACCTTTATGGGCTTATTATTTATTTAGTTATTTATTTTTGTGCCTTTGAGTCACTGTTGACCCCTGGCTATTATCTGGAGAAGTCCCTGTAGTTCTCTTGGCAAGATTTCAGAAGTAGTTTGCCATTGCCTCCTTCCTATGGCAGAGAGAGAGTGACAGGCTCAAGGTCACCATATTGGCTTTGTCCAGGCGGAACTGGAACTCACAATCTCCCAGTTTTTAATCTGAATGATGCATTAATTGTTGCACCAAACTAGCTGTCTTGGGCCTTCTTGAACAAAAACGAATTATTTTTACTTGTTTTCCTGGCATTGAACCTCTGGGGATCCCATATAAGGACCCTAGAGCATGAACTTCATGGGTATGAGTTGTATACTGTAATTTGTCCTTGTACATCAGAAATATGTAAATAAATATACATGAGAGTAAAATATGAACAGTGTAAGAAAATCCATATAAAAACTATGTATCCCTCATATATTACTCTCTTAACAAGCCTTATTACTTTAACTAAAGATATCATTATGACAAATATTTTGCCACTTTATATTCCCAGTGGAATAGTTTTGTATGATTAAAAATTTGTAGACATCTTCTTCATACACAAAACACATCTAATATTACTTCTTTCCCATATCATCCTATCCTGCACAGTACGAAATAAAGTCCAACTGGTTTTTAAAGGCATTACTGAGTGTCCAGACAATTGGAGAATTATAGGTGAAGGAAAAATGAAATGCAGGTATGAAAATTGTAATTAATTTATTTGTGGCAATATCAAAAGCAGCTATTAGAGCCAGGCAAATTAAGCTTTCTTAGACTACTAACGTGAATAGAAAACTGTGGAGAAGAACAATAACATTGTAGCCATGTTCTTTTTATCTTACCCTTCACAGAAATATTTCAGAAAGAAATGCCTACAGATCACAGCCTTACATGGCTTTTCTCGTCATATTCTTAAATGATAGAAAAGCGATGTCAATTTGATTAGTGCATGGGATTTTTTTTTAAAAAAAAACATATCGGAAAAAGGGTCTGGGTTTTGCCAAGAAAACTCTGTGGACATGCCTAGATAATTATCAAAAATCCAAATCAACTCAGGGGAAAAAAAATATTGCTGAGTTGATTGATCTTTGGTCCTCTGCCAAGCCGATACTAATATGTCAAATACCATTTTGATGTTTGATGAGTTATTTATAAAGTTATTCTAAATTCTAACAAGAGATAAGATCCTTCCCCTCTACAGAGTATGTTTGAAGAATTTATCCTTCCATAGGTTATGTCAGAGGTGAGGAATGATAGAGAACAAGCATAATGCCCCATAGAAGTAATTTGCCTCTTTTTTAACTAGCCCTTGGTGGGTAGTTGAAAGAAAAATCCTTTATTAATACCATTTGTAAAAGTATTTTAAGCAGAATTTAAAACAAAGCTGAAATTCTAAATACCCTTTTACACAAGAAATTCCTTTAAATTCCATTGGATTCCACTGAAAATATGTTCAAGATGGGGCATTAATATCCTTTACATTAATCCTACAAAACCATTGTATGGGGCATAGCACTCTTCCTAAAATGTACATTGATCTCATTGTACTCCTCCTGTTTGTGGTATTAACAATTAGAATTAATGCTTGAAATCTGAAAAATATTCCACGTATTTCAAAAATATTAATTACAAACTAGGTTGAATTCATGTGGCATGTTCTAAGGGAGCAAGGAGCCAGTGGTCATGAGAGGGTTAAGTGCCCTGATCTTGCTGGATCGAGTCAGACGGTTGAGAAGCTCCTCCTCCTGTTGCTGCTTCCCAGCTTTCTGACTCGATCTGTTCTGGATCAGACGCATCCAGCCTTTCCTCTGCCATTTGGCATACTTGGGCTGCATTAAATTGAGCCTTTAATCCCCCAAAAAAATATTATTATTCTTGAGGTACTGCCAGCGAGAAGGGCTTCGGTCCGAGCCCGCTGGGACCGCTTGCGGTCGAGTGGATTGAGGCTCCCTGGGTCGAGCCTCTCCCCTCTGCAGTATGAAGGGCTCACGCCCGAGCCCGCTGCAGGAACCTCCTCTGCTGAGTAGTGGTTCCTCTCCCATCAAACTTCGGCTGCTGCGTTTCTGAAGAGGCTTTTTCTTTCCGGCGAGTCGGAGCTTATCTCCGATCGCCGAAGGCACCTCTCAGTGACGTGCTTTGAATTTACCGCCCCTGCTGCTTGCAGCCTCGTTCCGGCGGGTCTTCCTTCCGACCCTCGCCGAGTGTGTGGGATCGTCAGCGCCGCAGCGATCAGGCTCTGGAGTGTTTCCTGGGGTTTCCCATACACTCTCAATTGGGCAACACAAGGTCTTGGAGCGTCTTGGAACTTCGTCTGCAGGTAAAGTTGAACGATCCTTTTACGTTATAGCGGCCGCCATTGGATTTAAGAGTAGCGGCCGCCATTTTGGAACTGCCTCGTGGCTTTAGAGATTCTCAGTTGCCATTCAAAGAGGGAAGATGGCCTCCCGTCAGCCCAAGGCATCTAAACGCCATCCTTCTGAGGACACTGCCCCGGGCCCTTCTTCCTCATGCCCAACCAAGAAGGCCAAAAAGACCCTCTCCTCTAAGGAGGAGAAAGCTTCAGCGGCCAGGGCAAAAGAGGAACTTCGATTGCACCAGGCAATTGAACGCTCCATTCAAAAGGCCATCAAAGAGGCATCCATCAGGGAGCTTCCAGTTCAACCTGATCCAAGGGCTGCTCAGCCAGTCAACCCCGGTTTCTCAACCATCTGACCCAGTCACAGAGCCCCTTCCGGCCTTGCCTCCCTTATCTCCAGACGGAGGCCATTATACTTCCCCCTTGCAAGGGGAGGCTCAAGAGGCCCTCTTCGGGGCCCAATCAGATCCCTTTCCACCCAGAGTTCCCATGGCAGCCTTATCTCCTCCTTTGGAGCCTCCTGCCTTGCCAGCCTCTTCTGGAGGGACTGGTCCAGCTGGGCCCAATATTTCCCCGGATCTCGTTACCTTCATTCAGGATGCCATCCAAAAAGGGGTGCAAATTGAATTGCAACGCAGAACCTCCTCTTGGGTATCGGAATCTGCCTGTTCGCATATTGATGTCGAGGGCTCTCAATTGGGTGAGGGCCAGGTTCCAGCTGGCGTCGCTGCCCCCTCCATTACTTCGGAAGGTCATCCTTCCTTCACGGAAGGGGATGCCCGAGATGGGGACCTCTCCGATGATGAGGACTTGGCCCCAGACTAACATCCTTTGTGGGCCTGTTCAAACCCCAACTATTCAGGTCCCTTTTGCATAAAGCGAAACTGACCACCCCCCTGGGGACTCCACAAAACCCTCCCACCCAAGGGGGGAAACGGTTCCTTCTGTACCCCTCTTTGAGGAACCAGTAGTGGAAACTGAGGAGATCCCTGGACCCAAACTTTTCAGGGAGGTTCTAAGGAAGCAGTGGTCGGCCCCTGCCTCGGGGCCTAACCCCAACCAACTGGACAGGCGCCTTTATAATCTGGCTCTGGAGCTGGCATCCCTTCTCCAAGTTCCAACCATTGACCCTCCGGTGGCTGCACTTTCTGTTTCTTCCAATCTGACAGGCCCTCCTGAGGACAACCTCCGGCCGGAGGACAAACGGCTAGAACAACCCTTAGTTAAGTCCCATCAGGCTTCGGCCTGGGCGGCTAAATCCGCTATGGCCTCGTCATTTTTCAACAGAGCATCCATATTGTGGCTCCGACAATTACAAGATAGACTCCCAGTGTCGGATACTCGGTCCCATCAGGACCTCAATAAAATTTTGGCTGCACTGGAGTTCTCCACTGACGCGACCCTTAACTCGTCCCGTTTTGCGGCAAAGGCGATTGGATCTTCTGTGACCTCTAACCGTCTACCTTGGCTCCGCAATTGGCAGGCGGATGCCAAATCTAAGTGGCGTTTGGCCACCTCACCATTTGACGGTCCTTCCCTTTTTGGGGCCCCTCTAGAACCATTACTGATCGAATCAAAGGACAAGAGGCGCATTCTTCCCAATATATCCCGCAGATCGGAACAGCGAGCCTCTGCTCCATCTCGTTCCTTTCGTCCCTTTGATTCTTCCTATTCAGGGGCTCGGTCACCCAGGGCCTTCTCGTCCCGCTCCCGACCCCCAGATTGCCAGGGTTCTCAACCTCAAAGGGGGCACTTCAAGCGCCCATTCCGAGGTGGCTGCGGTCGGCCATTCCGCAGGTCACGCTGACTGCACGTCCAGTCCTCCCATTGGTGACCGCCTGGCTCTCTTTGCCAGCCAGTGGGAGGAAATAACATCGGATGCTTGGGTCAGGGAGACGGTCAGGTGAGGCCTCTCCCTGGAATTCCTCTCCCCTCCTCCCGACAGGTTTCTCCGATGCCCTCTTTCTCGGGATCGGCACAAACGGCTCCTGCTGGTAGCGGCCATTCAACATCTTTTAGAAATTTGGGCCATCGAACCGGTACCACAGGAGCAGCACAGACAAGGCTTTTACTCCCGCCTGTTCGTCGTTCAGAAATCCTCGGGAGGCTGGAGAGCCATTCTAGACCTCAAGTCTCTGAACCGCTGGATAGTTTACCAGCGGTTCAAGATGCAGTCCCTCCAGACCATCCTGGAGGGTATCAGAGTCGGGGACTTCCTCACGTCAGTCGACCTGACGGAGGCTTACTTACATGTCCCCATCCATCTGGCTTATGTCAAATTTCTCCGGTTTTGTCATGCGGGTCGCCACTATCAGTACCGCACACTCCCATTCGGTCTTTCCTTGGCTCCCCCAGTGTTCACGAAATTGATGGCCGCTCTTGCGACACACCTCCAAGCTCGACCGGTCCGAATCCAGTGCTACCTAGACGATCTTCTCATCCAGTTGACCTCGGAGGCTCTGGCGCATCAGGATCTGGACTCCACCCTCCAGGTCCTGATGGCTCACGGCTTCTCAATCAATCGAGCCAAGAGCCATCTGGTACCTACGACCCGCATCCAACACCTCGGGACTGTTATCGATACGGTCGAGAGTAGGGTCTATCTTTCCGAGGAGCGTCTGTCCAGTCTGCGGTCACTGGTCAGATCTGTCGCTCAGGGGCCTCTGGTCTCCCTGGCAACACTTTCTCACCTCCTGGGAAAGATGGTATCATGCATCGGCATAGTGCCATGGGCCCGTCTCCACTGCAGAGCCCTGCAGTGGTTTCTTCTCCCGTATCAGAAGTCTCGGATTTCGGCCTCCAACCAAATTGTTCGCCTTACCCCAGCAGTTCTTCAGTCCCTTCGATGGTGGTCTTCCCGGGCCCTTCTCAAGGGGAGGGAATTCAGGGAGCCCAATCAGATTATTCTAACAACGGATGCCAGCCTTCACGGCTGGGGGGCCCACATTCAATCTTACATGGCCCAGGGTCTTTGGACCCCAGAGGACCTGGGCCACAACATAAACTGGTTGGAGCTCCGAGCCATCCACCTGGCTCTCCGGGTCTTCAAGGACATAATCAAGGACTGACACGTGATTGTCTGAATGGACAATGTGGCCGCCAAGGTCCATGTAAACCACCTGGGGGTAACCCGTTCTCGCCACCTCATGGAGGAGGCCAAGAGACTGGGAGCCTGGGCGGAGACCAATCTGAGATCCCTGCGGGCGTCTCACATTTCTGGACTTGTCAACACTCAAGCCGATTGGCTTAGCCGCGATGGACCACGGCGAATGGCAGCTTGACCCGACACTGTTCTTACGGATAACACACCGATTCGGGACACCGACAGTGGACTTATTTGCAACGCGAGACAATCGCCAGACAGACCGCTTCTTCTCCAGGTTCCCGGATTTGATGGTGGAGGCCGTCGATACCCTCCACTGCAGGTGGCCCTCGGGCCTCCTCTACGCCTTCCCCCCCTTCCTCTTCTGTCCAGGGTCATCTGGAAGATTCTGGAGGAGCGGGCGGAGCTGATCCTCGTCGCGCCCCACTGGCCTCGTCGGCCTTGGTTTGCCGATCTTCAGGCTCTGTCGGTTCATCCTCCTTGGCGTCTTCCTCCCGCCGACGTCATCTTCTTCAAGGATCACTTCGCCATCCAGACACCACCTGGCTCCAGCTGACTGCCTGGCGGTTGAGCGGCAACTACTAGCAACCTCTCAACTGCCGGGTCGCATGGTCGATACCATCCTGGTGGCTCGCCGCCCTGCCACGATTCGGATCTATGGGGCTACCTGGCGCTTCTTCGCGAGATGGTATTTGTCGCAATGTCTGGACCCGCGCTTGGCTTCCACCAAACAGGTACTTGTTTTTCTCCAGAAGGGGTTGGACACGGGGCTCGCCAACACTTTACGCAGGCAAGTAGCTGCTTTATCTTCCATTCTTTGTTGGGGATCTCAGCACTCCCTGTCCCATCGTCCTCTGATATGGCTGTTCCTTAGGGGGGCTTCGAATCTTCTACCCCCACCAATCCACCGATACCCCACTTGGAATCTGTCGAAGGTGTTAGATGCTCTTACACGAGCCCCCTTCGAGCCTCTCCGTACGGTGGGCCTAAGATTCCTTTCTTATAAGGTCTCCTTTTTAATTGCTATTACCTCTGCTCGGCGAATTTCGGAGTTGGCGGCCCTCTCCACCTGGGAAGACTTTTGCGTATTCCACCCAGATAGGGTGGTCCTATGCTTGGACCCAACCTTTATTCCCAAAATTAACACACCATTCCACCGATCCCAGGAACTGGTACTACCTGATTTTTGCCCCCACCCTTCCCACCCCAGGGAACGAGTTTGGCACTCCCTGGATGTTCACCGGGCTCTATGCATTTACCTACGTCGAACATCTTCCTTTCGTAGGTCAGAGGCCCTTTTCGTTTCCTTTCAGCCTTCCACTCTGGGTCTCAAGGTTTCTTCCCCCACGGTGGGACGTTGGTTGTGGGCGACTATAGCCTCAGCCTACGAGGCCCAGTCCCTACCGGCCTCTAGGCATATCATGGCCCATTCCACGCGGAGTGCGGCAACTTCGGCGGCATGGGCCACCCAGGCTTCCCTGCAGGACGTTTGCCGGGCGGCCACTTGGGCGTCTGACGCCGTTCATCCACCATTATAAGATCGATCACTTCGGTGGAGGCGGCCTTTCGCCGTCGAGTGCTCCAGCAGGTCTGTGCGGACCAAGCCTCCACGTCCCGGGCAGATCCCACCCTATAGGTCTCGGGCTTTGGCATGTCCCTCTCATGACCACTGGCCCCTCGCTCCCTCAGAAAGGGCGTTGACCTACCTGAATGCCCATTCTGTGGGCCGAGGGGCCAGTGGTCATTCCCGCCCTCTGATTCCGCCGGTCCGTTTCGTCCTGGGCACTCCTTTCCTTTTCTTTGGTTTCAGGTTGGCAGGTGCGTCGTCAGTTATCTCTTCCCTCGTCTGAAAGCTGGGAAGCAGCAACAGGAGGAGGAACTTCTCAACCGTCTGACTCGATCCAGCAAGATCAGGGCACTTAACCCTCTCATGACGACTGGCCCCTCGGCCCACAGAACGGGCGTTCAGGTAGGTCAACGCCCTTTCTCTTTGCATTTCTTGCCTCTATTAGAGTATTTGCTAAAACTGACCGTATAACTTTGAGGTTATAATATTGCATTTCCCATTGTCAATCCCATTATTGACCACTGGTACAACACATTATGTTACTGATATATCCTATGCAGTTCAGAGATTTATATTATAACTTAATATATAATAATATATTGCAATTTCTCATTCGGACTAGGCCGATTGAACTTAAAGTCCAAAAATAGATGGGGAGTATTTGGTTGCTATATCTTGACTGTTGTGGCTGGTTCATATGATGACTAAATGAAACGATGTGATAAAAGTATTTGAAAAAAGCCTGGTGTTGAAATGTATGTCATTATGATCAGTGCAACAACTTGCTCAGTTTTCAACCAATCCTATAGCATTTCTCTATGGAAGATCAGTATTATTACTTCCAACCTGGCAATTGCAGAAAGAATTAAATTAAGATATATCTTATGATTGCATGGTGAATTCAGAGGCAAGGTAAGATTTGAATAGGAGAGTTTCCTGGTTAATTGTTCTCACAGATTCTCTGAAAGAAGCTGATATTCAGCATAGAAATCGTACCTGCAAGCCTCTTTGGATCTGGTAGCAGATTATGAGGAATGTTTGACAAAGCCGAGACAATAAAACAAAAAGAAAAGCATATTTTATCAAGAGGAGAGAGAGAGAGAGGCCCCCCCATCATATCCCAGCTGATTCTACATTGGGGAATAAATAGCTTCTTTTATGTTGAACAATGCTCACTGCATTTGCTGACAAGCATTTGCTTTCTTTGTGTTTAATCAGCCAGGCTTCCAGATAAAAGAAGTTTGGGAAGAAGAGGGGGTGGTTTTCTTTATCATGCAGAGAAGAGAGACAAACCACCACAGGATTTTCACCTCATTCTTTGCTTAATATGATAGAACTAAATATCATCAATGTTATATTGCTTATATCTGGCATTCTGATATCTGCTTTTTATGCCAGTGGGAAATGATTCTAATCTTAGCCTTCTATAATCATCATTGATTTCTCTCTCAATATCTCTTTCTCTTTCCATCTTTTGATATACATTTATTAAAGACACAGTGCTCCATCATTACAAAGAAAGTACCATTGGAGTGGGGTGGAAATGCTAGTATATCCCTCAGCATGAAACTGTCTGTGAATTCATTCAGATAAAAAAAAAAAGAGCCACCCCACTCTGGTTGGGTTAGTTTGAAGCTCTTCACACTGCTGGGATTTCAGCTCTGTCCTAATTTTATATATTAAAAAGGCAGTATGGACTAGACTCTGGTAAGAGGACATGTATCATGAATACACATCATGCCATCTGTCTGTTCCATTTGTCTGCATGGTTTTGCAGTCAAAACAAATCCGTCATCCCAGATTTGCTGCGGGTAGGTTGCCTGGAAGCCAGGATTACAACACAGAACTCAATTTTTAATGGTGGGAGGGGGAGAGACACAATTGCTGCTTCTCATTTTATTGTTTGAATTTTGAATTATTTTTCTTCTCCCCATGTCCACAGCCCAAAGGAAATTAAGAATCCTTTAAAAACTTTTCATAAAGCACAGCCGGTTCCTGTAGATAGGATCAGATCTACACCAACTTTTGAGAAGGTAGCCTGAAAAATATTCTTAATGCCACTCATTCTATGTTTTTTCTTTAAAATCATCTTTGTACATATAAATCAAATTAAAATAAAATAAATACTAAATATCGGGGGGGAAATCCAGTTATTTGTTTTGAATCAGCCCCCAAATTGCAAAATCTACCACTTTATGTTGTACAGTATCCATCTCAAAAAGAATGAAATATTTTCTAGAAGAATTGTATTTGAAAAGAATTACATGTGTGAATGTAACATTGTTTGGTGGACTCAACAATGGAATCTAATAATTAATTATATAGCAGATGATTTAAGTCTTTTAGTGCATGTATCCGCTCCCTTTTCATCTTATTGAAATGCCATTTCTATGGGATAAAATAAGATTAATGGTTGTCCTGGCATTTTCATAATATCTCTTTGTCTTTCTCTCTTAGACACTCACTTTTTGTTTCTCTCACACCCACTTACACATAGAAACAAAGAGAGAGAAGGCTGGAGAGTCAGCAACTTGTAGATTGGCAACATACAAAATAATAATAATAAAACCAACCTTTTTAATTCATTGCATACTTACGTTGCGAAAATACACTGCATTTCACGTAATTTCATTTATGCAGATAGATATCTCCATGCAGAAGATGTGTACATGATGAGAGTCTGCTGTAAATCTGGAATTAGAGGCTTGAAATTTATTTCAGAATTACTTTTGTGTTGAATTTGACAGTTGTCTTTGTAACATCTATAAATATATGCTTGCTTTTCTCAAACGTATGCATTAAGCCACTGCACAAGGGCAATTCTATTTAAAAGGAAGCCAGTGTTTTCAGTGGGGGGTTTTCCAGTGTAAATGTGGGAGATTGTATATCTAGATTGATGAACACATTACTAATGTCATACGTGTGTGTGACATGTAGTTTGCAAAGGGAAACACTACGTAGTTATATATTTTGTAAGAGGTGATTCAGACCTTTCATAATACCTATTGCTCAGGAATGAACACATCTTTCATTATCATTTTGGGGATGTTGTTTATATTCTGAATGAATTTTCATGTGCACATTACTCATATTTTCATTGATATATATGGAGTTTTACCTAGTACACACATTTGAAACACTATCTAAATATCCCTTTTTGTGCTTATATACTGAAACCTACTTCATTAAGATTTCCACTAGTCCTTTAGGATTTATTAACTATAGCACAAAGCTCTTCCGTTCAGTATCCAAAATGGCAGGTGTTTTGTGAAACCTTACTACTTCCATCAGAATAATGAAAGCAGTGCCACAATAGAAGACCTATCCTATTATATGTACTGTTAATTGTTAGGTGTATTTGTGTGTTAGTCTCAGTGTGTCATATGTGTGAACGCAAGAAAAGAGAAACATAAGAACACAAATTGTTTTCCAAAACAATTCAATGGCTAATAGCTAAATTGGTCAAATTAAGCTAAATTAGACTGTTAATTAAAATAAATTTAATTTAGTTAGAACAATTAATCAGTGGAACAATTTGCCTCTAGAAGTTGTGGGTGCTCCAACACTGGAGGCATTTAAGAAGAGAGATTGGACAATTTATTTGTCTGAAATGGTATTCGGTTTCCTGTCTGAGCAGGGGTTGGACTAGATATAAATAAATCAAATTAAATCAGCATATAAATCAAATAAAAAAGAAGAAGAAGACCTGAAAGGTCCCTTCCAACTCCATTATTCTGTTATCTTTATTACAAAAAGGTTATCACCTTTAACCCAACATTTAATAAATGTTGGAATCTTTTCCATGCTTTAATCTTACCTCTTTGGTATTACTTTGTCCACTAATGTTGCTTAATATGGGCTGGTCTATAATAGTAATAAACATTGATTTGCTTTGATTTGAATGTTGCTTAATAAATAATGTTTGAAAACCAAAACCATGCCTGTATTCATGCCTCCTATTTTTGATATAAATCCTTAGGATTTACTGATTCATAAATATTCTAAACATTTTCAAAAATCATGAGATGAAATTTTTGGCTCATCTGTCAAAACACTATCCTCATTATATATCAGCTTTTGCAGAAGTTAATAATCAGTTCACTGACCACAATATCATGATTAAAGTTTTGGAATATTATTTGAAAATCTTAATAATAATTTTTGCAAGATAAATTAAATGTATATTTGCATTATATAATTCAATTTTTAAAAATATATTTCCTATTTGATGCCTCCAGATACATTAGGCTTTAATTATCAGAATTCCTAGTTAGCAAATATCTGAATGAAAAGAATTCTGGAAATTGAACATCTTGGTTCAGCTAAGCACATCTGCTCAAACACTGTATGATACATTTCCTGAGTTCTTCATTTTTCAAAAAAAAAAATCAAAATTGTTTTTTAATCTCATTGTTCAGGAATGGTCATGCCTTTAAAAAAAGCAATAACAATATGCAGTGAAGTATTATTTATATATAAAATTAATTGGCTGCCAATCTTACTTCAGAATAACTGATCAGCTTACAATCATAAAAAAATAAAAACTGTACAAAGATAAAAAGCATAAAAGTATACGTCCAAACTCGTAAGCTTTTTTAATTTAATTTAAATTGTGGGGGATTATAATGGAGGAATGAATTGCTTTAGATTAATATAATATATTTTTCAAATGGCGCCAAAATCTGTATGAATAGAGGTATACATGAACCACTCTGTTTATTCCTAGGAACACTAATGAGCCAGTCTGTTTCCTTAACAGAAATGCTGATGTTCAACTTTTCCTACAGTTATGCAATCTCAGTAATAGAAAAAGGGCTTTTCCATTACTAAATGAAGAATGTTTTTCTCCAGCCTCAAATCCTAATTTACTGTACAGTTCTGGTAGAATACAATATATGTCTTTCTTCTCGATCATTGATTGGAACTGGGTTATCTCTTAGCCAAATATTTGCAAACGGTCTGTAACCGGTCTGACCAGCATGGAAGTCCTCAGCTGTGTAAGAAGTTTCCTATAGGCAAACTGCAATCCCAGAATGACAACATATGTGAGATGATGTCATTATATCAATGCTGCCATTATGTACTTGTATCCAAAAACTGACACAACTTGTGGTATTTTCATAATGCTATTTCATATGTGTCATCACTTATCCACAATGGATACCATTGGCCAATTTGGATATTCCCATATTTCCTAGCAAATTTGAATTGGGAACTATGTTTCTTGCTTCCAAGATTGGTTTGAAAAATAGCCATGAAAGGAACTTTTACGAGTTGTTTAGCCATTTGTATTGACAAGAGGAATCTTATAGAGGGTACTGAGCCCATTCACATTCTGGTTTATTGTGATAAATAAGAATGGTCATTAATGTAATTTAAATCTACAGTGTCTAATTATTAATGTCTAGTTGTATAAAATAGACAATATTCTATTATGCACTATGAATATAGTAATGACAGTGGTCCCATTCATATATAATGCTGCATCATGGTTACTGCTTGATATGTAGCAGTGAAATTATTTTCCTTTTGTAATAGCTAGAGTTTACTAAAAATCCACTCTTTAAAAGAAATGTGTAGTTGTCACTTTGAATTTTTTTTTAATTGCATGGAGATGATTGATCCAAAGAACTGCATTTGGAGTAGTAATCTATGGGCAGAGCAAAAGTTGTGGCCTCATTTGCCAATGTTAAATGAAGATTGGGCTTTAGTTTCCCCATAGTACTCAACTATTCTGATAGCAATAGAAAATATGAAGCTATGGTTTATAAGTAATTACATTTATAATTGGAATTGAGAGGTGAGATCCAAAGATATATCAACTTCTTGAAAACACTTTCAGTACTCCCAATTTTTTAATACCAATTTTTTAAAAAGTGTAATTTGCATTAATTTAATGATCACTAGAATGAACTGGACATTTCAAAAAATCCTTGTTAAGTTGTAGCAATATGTATGTGAGGAATTTGAATAGGGGTTAATCAGATCATCCAATGATGACCTATTTCTCTACTAAAATAATATACAGGGAAAGGATATTCAATGCTACATCTGCCATTACAATCTCCAGTCTGTTGAATTTCAGTGCTTCTGAAATATCGGCCTGTTGTGTAAGCTTTTTATATATGGCCTATTTCCCTCTAGCAATTACATGAAGCTCAGAAAGATTTTTTTTTTTTTTAAATCTCAGTTTGTTGGTTTTCATCAACTTAAAAAGTTTGACCTTAAGCATTTTCTTAGACCTGGAGGGAAAGAACCTACTTGTGCAACATGCCAAGCATTGTTGCCTTATCCTATGGAAGCAGCTGTTCTGGGGAAGATTAATTGCACATATTTTCAGATGTAGGATTATGACTCTAAGTAGAAAAAAAGAAATAACCCCAATGACAATTGGTTTCTCTCTTTACAGCTTAGAGACATCAGTATTCTCTTGAGGTTATACCAGCTTTTCCCAAACTGGTATTTCCAGATTCATAGGTACTAGAACTCCCCAAATTCTCACCTAATATGGCTGATTTAAGAGATCAGACATAAAGAAGAATTATGAGACATAAAGAATTATGAGACTAGAAATTCAGTAAGCTAACTAACTTTGAAATAACCCATATTTCAAGGGTTATGAAGGCAGGGAGACAGATTTTGTTAGAAAATTGCAGTCCAAGAAATTCTGTTATCTAGTTCTCATCCTTTCACACACAACTATGGAAAGTTGCTTAATATCAGAACAAACTATTATGCATTCTAATGTGTGTTAGTTAATTGCAGTCATTAGTAGCTGCCCCTAGTGCAGATAGGGGCAGAGAGTTTATATTTTTTTTAAAAGATGATAACATTGTAGCACCACATTCTCTACATTGCCAGAATTCTGAATTATTCTCATCCACTGCCCTACCCATTGCTGCGTCTGTGTATAGGTTGTCTAGCATTTAGCTTAACTGTGAAAAATCACACAGAGCACATTCATCTTCATATAAACTGTGCTCAACAAGTTGGATTAACCTCTCAGTAGATATACATAAAGCTGAATGTGAAATATTATTTTAAAGGGATGCAGTATTACATTATTTCTCATGGAGATACATTCCTCAGAAATTTTAAGTTTAATCTCTTCAAATTTATGTTTGTTCACATATTTCCACCTAACAAATCTCTACCTACTAAATTACAGGATGGATCGATGGATTGATAGATCGATAGACGGGCAGAGAGACAGACAATGTTGCCTAACAAAATATTTGGAGAATATTCGTATGGCAAGGTAAGAAACCAAGGATAAAACTGAAAATAATGCAGGACATACGAGAAAGAGGAGGATTGAAAATGCCAAATTTAAAATTGTACTATGAAGCAGCTGTTTTATCAGCAATTAGTGATTGGATTAATCTAACAAATGGAAGGATATTGAATATTGAAGGGCATGACCTGGTCTATGGTTGGCATGCTTATTTAGTGTATGAAAAAAGGGTGGATAGAGCATTTAAGAGTCATATATTGAGAAATGCTTTATTGCGTGTCTGGAAGAAATATCAATATAAGTTAAATGAAAAGATACCTATATGGACAGCACCCAGGCACGCAATAGAGAATACGAGTATAGAAAGTAGACAGGATGTAATTACATATAAAGATATTCTCATTATGGAGGGAGGTATATTAAAATTAAAACCTGTGAATGTGTTGAAAGAGGAGAAAATAACTCAAACATGGTTTCAATATGTACAATTACAAGCCAGATGTAGAAAAGACCAGAAAACTGGTGTTATACAAAGTGATGAAAATTTAATTAAACAAATTAGAGACCAAAGCCCAATGCACATAAAAAGATTGTATAATATATTGATAGAGATGGACTCGGAAACAGAGTTAGTTAAGGACTGTATGATAAAATGGGCGCAGAATTTTGAACAGCCAATAATGATGGAAACGTGGGAAAAAATATGGGTGACAAATGTGAAATTTACCAAAGTGCAAAATTTAAGGGAGAACTTTTATAAAATGTTTTATAGATGGCATCTAGACCCAAAAAAGTTATCTCGTATGTATCCGAATGTACAACCAAAATGTTGGAGATGTAATTGTGAGGATGCCACTTATTTTCACATTTGGTGGACATGTAAAAAGGTTAAAGCGTTTTGGATTAAAATCTGGTGGATTTTACAAAATATTCTTAAAAAGAGGTTGAAATTTACACCACAGCTGTTTCTGCTGGGTATAGCTACGGATTGTACAGTTATAGAGACCAAATTGATTTTGAACTTAATAACTGCAGCAAGACTGTTGGTGGCACAATATTGGAAGAAGCAAGATTTACCTACAATCCAAGAGTGGACAATGAAAGTTACAAACCTAGCGGAAATGGCAAAAATCTCGGCGTACTTGAAGGATCATTCAAATGAAAGATATTTAAGAGACTGGAGAAGATGGATAGATTATATTCAAAATAAATACCGGAATAAGAAATTGCAGATAGGTTATGAATGATTATATAGATATTTGGTGTGTCTTTAAGTAATAAAGCTAGGCGGGTAATTAGGGAATTGAAGGAACAAGAGATGTGGAATGTCATAATTGTTTAGACTAGGATTGATTATGATTGTTGAAGGTTATACCCTGTAATTTGTTCTGGGAAGAGGAGGGGGGAGGGGCGAGGTTGAGGTAGGGAGGGGGGGGGGGAATATGTAAACTTTTTGTAAAACTTTTCAATAAAAAAAAAATATTTGGAGAATTTATAATGAACCAATACAAATGTATAGTGTGTGATTATTTGTTGTCATAAATGGTTCAGAGTTGCAGAATTCTACTCTAGTTTCCATCAATTTTCACCCAATTCAGAGGATATACCTCTGTTTGTAGATCCCCTGTAGTAATAACTTAAAAAGTCATTAGGCTGGCCTAAATCTGCTTATATTTATCAGCCTTAAATAGGACATAAGAGGGGATTACCCTGTGGGACAGCCATACTATGCAGGCACCACTCTGAGTACTTTAGACTATCTGGCTACCTCCTATATATTCTGCAATTTCTCGACAGACATTAAGGCCTTATTCCTGAAATGGACTTGGAAACTGAATGCTTCTATAAAGGAGAGACCAACAATTCTATTTTTGCCATTTATTTCATTAATAGATAACCAGCCTTGGGCAAATATTTTGATCTAGTTGATACTTTCAGGAACTTGTGACTATCTCCAAAACTTAGTAGTATAGTTACTATGGTAATCAAATCAAATTTTTATTATGCTCACACAGCATCATAAGGCAGATGGTGTACAGTCAATTAAAAAGCATAGAAGGTACATCAGAGTCTGAAAAAAGAAAAATGAGAAGAAGTTAAGACAGGAAGTATACATAAAAGTCTTCAAGAATCTAAAAGAAGGTATAGTTGTAGTAGATAGATTTAGGGACATAAAGACTATATGAAATCACAGTGCAGTCTAATATGGCAGATTACGTGCTTATTATCTTGTTTATTGCACAATTTATCATCTGAAAAATTTGGGATGCTGCTACGCAGAACCTGGCAACATTGTGTATTATAGCGGGGTTGGTATCTGAAAGCATGAGGGAGGTATAGAATTGTCTTGTGTGCCCTGGATGTTTATGCAGTGTAGGTGAAATAAGGCTAGTATAAGTGTCTCTTTAGTGTAGGCACCAGAGAAGCACATGCTCTGTTGTTTCTGTGTTTAGAGTCTTAGGGGCATTGTTTCTCCCAGTAAGGAATCTTCTTGTATTGTCCTTCAAGGACCACTGAGGGGACAGCATGACATTGTGCCAGGATAAAGGCAGTCCACTATTTAGGTATTTCAGATTTAGTTAGGTAAGTCAAAGAGGAGGCAAAGTACCTGTTGGATTCACCAGCAGTAAAGGTTGGGATGCTGACTAAATCTAGTTGGCGCTCAACATAGTTACTGCTACACATAGTTTAATGAGAACTGTGGTCTGATCATATTCCATGCTGAATAGAAGACCTGGAAAGAAGCCTAGAGATCTGATTTTAGTTGCCATTGCTTGTTTCCTTGTGGATTGAAAACATTAGAGATAAATTCCTTGTGTTCCTTGTATTCAATTCAATTCAATTCAATTCAATTCAATTCAATTAACTCATAGTTAGTAGGAACTATGATAAAGAAACATGTATGTAATGCAGAAGAGTAAGCTGAACATGTTAAAGCCAATATACATAGGCAACATGTTGCCATGTTCCAAAGTAAGACCTAAACTAGTGCCTACATGGTTTGCGCTACAGTGTTTAAAAATGTAAATAACCAATAACATCAAAAAAGAAGAAAACCATAATAATTGAGTAGAATCAACTAATAGATGCAAATAAACGAATGATAGTTCCATCTTTTGTATACAAATAGTACTCACTTACTATTCATTCATTCAAGCAGCAGTTTGAAGTTATAGTGGTGCGGAAAAAAATAACTTCACAGCCCATTTGCAACCTTTGAAGCCTCTCTCAATCATGTGATCATCAACTAGTATGCATTGTCCTATGCCTGATCTCCATTTTTTTCCTTTGCCCCCTTGCAAAGGAGAGAGATTGGAGAGAAGATTTGAAGAGAGTAAATTGTTTACTCTTATACACATTGAAAGTAATGAGATTATATGCACCGCACAGACACTTTACAGTTCTTTCTTGAATTTCTTTCTTTCCAATCTCTCCACTGTAAGGTGGGGCGGGGGGAAAAAGCAATTGATTGCTATAGGCCAGTGTTGGCGAACCTTTTCGGCACTAAGTGCCAAAACAGGAGCGTGCGCAGTGGGGGGGAGCACCAGAAACCAGAAGAGCAACTCCCCGGCGCGCACACACATGAGCACCGGAAACTAGAAGAGCAGTTCCCCGGTTCTCATGCGCGCCAGGGAGCTGCTCTTCCGGTTTCCGGTGCACCCACGTGCGTGAAGACCAGCTGGCCGGCATGCATGTGCGTGCCAAAACCCAGAAGAACAAAGGGTGATGGCTGGCGTGCCCGGAGAGATGGCTCTGTGTGCCACTTCTGGCACACGTGCCATAGGTTTGCCATCATGGTTAGGCAATATCTCCTTTGCCTGACCCCTCTACCCATAGAGCAGAGAAATTGGAGAGAAAGAGATTTCAAGAGAGTAAGCTGTTTGTTGTTCTACACAAGAACAGTGCGATCATGCTGGCAATGAAGAGTCAGACAGAGGAGAAATTACCTGCAGAAATCAATTGCTTTTTTCCTCCCCCATCTCATCCATAAAGTGAAGAGATTGGAGACAAAGGGATTTTAAGAGAGTAACCTGTTTACATAGCACATCCATGTCTTCTAACCCTAGGATGGGGTTTGATTGCACTGCTTTTCATGTATACAAGACAGTAAACTGTCAATCAGGGATTTCAAAGGGGGGGATAGTTAGGAAGCAAACAAAAGCCAAAGGTGAGAAACAGACTAAGTTGTCTCTTTCTAGCCAGAAAGCACAGTTGCGGTCATGTGATTTCCCACTAAGCAACCACTTCCTTATCAATGGAGTTGCTAATTCCAATTGAGATCATTAAGCAGAACTACCTGTATATTCCATATAAAGAGCCCTCAAATCTCGTATATCCTGAAAAAAGATAAGCATTTTTGTATGAAGTATATGTGGAGGAATCTGGTTCAGTAATCTTCCTTAGAAAATAATTGTCAATCTTTCTGAAATTAGTCATACTTTTCAGTGTCAAAAGTCTCCAAATCGATTAGTCATCTGAAATCTGGAAAGGAATGGTTTTTATTCTCCCCAGAGGTGATTAAGTGGGTGCCATTCTGGCCTTATCATTTATTTACACAAAGACTGGCATTTGCCAGTCTTAGGGAAGGGAAGACTTTTATGATAGTTATCATTGTCTAATTAGTCTATTAAATACCATTAGCAAAATGTATGCAAGACACTTTTAAATTGGATGGAGTTAGAAAATACACTTGAGGATGGGATTAAATCTGTTGAAGTGCAATAGAACAGGGGATTTTAAATGGAAAAATATACAGAAAAATAAGCGTCGCCCTAGATGCTGTGTTTATTAAGTTTAAGCAGGCATTTGATTGTGTCTCTGTGAAAAAAGGATGGAAAAAGCTCGAGGAAAGTATAGGAAAATTTTAGAAGTATAACATCAGATTACCACCTGCTTATTCTTAGCTATAAGGTATACAAATACTTACTTTAAAGTAAGATGTAATGTGACAGTTCCACTCTCTGATTTGATCTATATTAGAAGATGAATCCATGCTTATTTAACTTCTATATCAATTCCATGATTTGTCATCTAACTAAATTTAATCCACCTATTTTATTATTTATATTGTTTATATACTGTCAAATTTTCCAGAGACTACTTATATTTTAAATTTAAAATTAGTATTGTAAACATTTATGTCATTAATGGCAAGGGGGGGGGGAGGAAGGGAGTGCAGCCTTATGAAATCTGTGCAGCCTTATGAAAGCCGTATTGTACAAAAGCATTTGAGAATGCGTGTGTGTGTGTGTGTGTGTGTGTGTGTGTGTGTGTGTGCCCCGCGCGTGCACTATTATATGCAGATGAGCCGGTCACTGTTATTCAAAGGTTTATATCTATATTGTTCTTCTGCAATGTTTACTAAATGTTTACTGCATTTCTGAATATATTCATTAGGCCTATGCAGGAATCTGGATTCATAGGGTAAAATGTAAATCAGAGCACCTGTCAGGGCCAATTTGAATCAAAAATATCTTTTCCTGGAATGTGTCAGCAGCATAGGGCAGATATGCAAGCATAGGAAAAGATGTAGCTATCTTAACAGGTCCCTGACAAGTCCTGGATATACAAATCAGGGTCTCTGCACTAGTCAATATATTCAAGATTGAGAAATCATTTGAGATGGACTCTTGTTTTTAAAATAATATACACAATGTTAATGAAGATAGACAGTTTTCAACCAAGTATTTAATGCACTGTTAACAGACATGCAACATAGTCTACATCCACATGATGTAGTGAAACGCAATGTTTGACAACATCATTTGATAGCATAATTGCATCCCTTCCTTTCTGAAATTATATAACTATTCCACATAACAGACAGACTTCTGGAAAATGTAACGCATAAATAGCAGCTGTGGTTCCTGTGCTAAATAAGAAGTCAGTTGAGTTTTCTGCCTGGTTCTTGTTATAAACCATTTGTTTAACTTAAGAAATTATCAAGAAAATTTTAATCAAGAAAATTTAAATCCTACTTTCCTTTCATTTCAGAAGATTTTGCAAGGTATTGTTGGATCATCTTAACCACATTCTGGATAAGGATCTTAACATTCCTTATCTACTGACTTAAGATGGCAAAGGCAAAATTGAGGTCACATGAAAAATACATATTCTACTGGACCAGCAGTCAGGAATGGGTTAACTCTGTCATCTGTCCCGGACTGAGTCTGCAATTTGTGAAACTCCTCATCTTCCTCCTGCTTCCCAGATTTCAGACTCAGTCGATCTGAATGGACAGACTTGGCTAAGCTGCCCATTCTTGACTGCCTTGGCAGGTCTTTTGGCTAGCCTTTACCAACAGCTGGCTTCTATTGCTTGAATCCATTGGAGGACTCCCAGAGACCTGGTAGAGCCCTGCCTTTCCAGTGTGAAGGGTTCACGCCCGATACCGTTGAAGACCGCATTAGCGGTTTATGCAGGCATCTCCCAGCTCGTCTGGTTGAGGTCCTGCTATCCCAGCACGAACGGCCTCGGTCGGAAACCACTTTTGGGAGTGGTGAGTCTGCCAGTCGGCAGACCCTGGAACAGCATCCCTGGGGTTTCCCCATACACCTGTCAGCGGTGGTTTGCGGAGGTTCCCAACCGCCACCATTTTGCATGAGAAACAGAGGTTTTGCCGCACAGCCAAGACGACGAATACAGCTGCCGCTCTCTCCCCCTGAGCAGCGCCTGCAGTGGTAAGCCCATTCCGATTGCCCCGGGCCTCCAGGGATCGTGCAGCTATCAGAGCCTGCTCTTTATTGCATCGGCTTCTGTCGGGGCTTCCCTGGCGGACGCCATTTTGAATTGATCATCTTTTTTATTCGGCCACCATTTTGGATCTGCCTCGTGCAAATTAGAGGTCTATATCCCTGTTAAGCAAGATGGCCTCCACCTCTTCAGCCCGACCCTCCAAGAGGGCCTCTTCAAGCCTCACTTCATCGGAGCCTGCTGACTCTTCTCAACCAGGCCCCTCCAAAGGGAGCAAGGCTCCTTCAACTAAGGCTCCTAGGCCCCAGAAGGCTTCTAAAGCCTTGGAGAGGGCTGAAAGCAAGAGGTAAGGACCTTGAACAGGTCATTGAAAAGGCCATAAAGGAGGCCGCTAGGAAGGAGTTCAGCCCCTCCCCCATGGCCCAGACCCCTGCTCCAGAGCCTGCAGCTCCCCAGGAGAACCCTGTTACCCAGGCCCCTCCTGCAGCCTGGTCCCCAGATGGGGATCCGGCCTTGTCCTGTTCTGCGCAGGCTGAGGCCAGTGCACGTTTGTTTGGGGCCCTACAGCCTTCTCCTCCCCCCACCCAAGTCTCCCCTGTCGCCCAGGTGGTTCCTCCACTCCAGGCGGCATCTCCTGTCCAGATGTTGCAACAGGACCTGGTTGCTCCTCAGCCTCCTTCTGAGGCTTCTGTTCCTCAGGTTGAAGCACCCCGGCCTGAAGCTGGGTTCCAATCCCCCCCTTGTTCCTGACTTGGCGGCCCTTATCCAGGAGGCGGTCCAGCGGGGCATTGCCACTGAGATGCAGCACAGAACCAGTTCTTGGGTCTCGGAACAGGTCAGGTCTCAGAGGGCCCTTCAGCATTCTCAAGGGTCTGCGGACCTGGATCACCCCCAGGACCAGGTTTATGTTAGGGCTTCCACCAGTCAGGGTTCTGCAGCAGGAGATGACCTTGGGTTGTCGGATGATGAGGATGTCTCGATCAGCCTTCCTTTGTGGGCCTGTTCAAACCTCAGGTCACTTCTCCACAAGGCCAAGCTCACTACCCAACTAGGTCTCCCTCCACCCAGAACAGACATGTTGGGGGATGGTGCGGGCCCTTCAGTCTCCTTACTTGAGGAACCTACCTTCCTCAAGATGTTTAAGGACGTCGTCACACGCCAGTGGTCAGCCCCAGTTTCGGGCCCTAATCCTAAAACACTGGACAGACATCTGTATAACTTGGCTTCTGACATTTCTTCCATTTTGCAGGTACCTGCAGTGGACCCCCCGGTGGTCACCCTCTTGACAACTTCTGTCCTCATGGGCCCACCTGAGGAAGGTCTTCAGCCCGAGAACAAGAGGCTGGAGCATTCCCTGACCAAGGCTCATCAAGCTGCGGCTTGAGCCATTAAGGCATCATCAGCCCTTCTTTCTTTAATAGGGCTACCCTCATGTGGAGTTACAGGATTGCTTACCTGTTTCAGATACTAGGGCTCAT
This sequence comes from Pituophis catenifer annectens, assembly GCF_029215685.1. NCBI lineage: Eukaryota > Metazoa > Chordata > Lepidosauria > Squamata > Colubridae > Pituophis > Pituophis catenifer. The sequence goes on along the minus strand of NW_027256883.1, from coordinate 123,664,130 downwards.
CAGGATGTGAACAAGATAGTGGCCACCTAGAGTACTCGGCAGATGCCACGCTGAACGCCTCTAGATTTGCACGTCTCCACTGCAGGGCTCTGCAGTAGGTCTTTCTTCCGTATCAACGAACTCACAAGAGCTCTTCTGCTCAGTTGATTCGGCTTCCCCCCAAAGTCAGCCTCTCCCTTCACTGGTGGTCTTTCCCAGCTCTGTGCAAGGGTCGGTGTTTCAGGGAGCCTCAATGCACGGTCCTAACAACAGACGCCAGCTTTTACTGCTGCGGAGCCCATCTGGGCTCGGACTTCACCCAGGGTCGGTGGACTCTGGTTGACGTAGCCCATGGCATAAACTGGCTGGAGCTTCCTGAGCTGGGGGAGGTTCCTGAGATTCAGCTAAAGTCAAGAGCACCAGCCCAGCTCCCCTACTGTGATATCTTTTCTTCAGGGGAAAATTGTATTGCTTAGGACCAAAAGTCATGAAAGCTGTATCTACTTGGGGGTCCCTTTAAATTGTTCAACATAATAGCTATCTTCACAGAGCAAGTCTTGTATGCAATGGAGTGTTGTGGTTCTAAGGTAGGAAATTTTCTCTATACCACTGAAAGTATAGAAACAATAAGAAAAATCTGAAGCTGTTTTTCTGTGTGTGTGTGTGAGAGAGAGAGAGAGGAACGGGGTGTTCTTGCAGTTCATTGTTTTGCACGTGCCTAAACCCCAGTTCCGATAATCTAAAGAATGCTTTCAAATTGCCATTATTAAGCAAGAAAAATGTGGGTTAGACTGAAGATCAACTATTTGAGGATCTTGCTTCCTAAAATAGTACTCCCAAGTGTTTCGGGGAATGCTCAGGCAGAATATTGATGCGCAGATATGATGTAGACCTTGTGAATGATATATGAAGATCCATTCGTTCCTATTAAAGCTTAGCATCCAGTCATATAGATGTTCCCATGAACTTTTAAAAACTTGTTTAAATCCACCAAAGTCTGCAATCACCCACATATTCATAGCCTTGGATTTTTTTTATTTGATTGATTGATTGATTGTCAAATTAAGAAGGCTACCCAACTCAATGAAGAGTGGGTGGCATACAGCATTAAAACAGAACAATAAAACAAAAAAAAATTATGTAGATATAGAAGAAAAGTGATTCACACTAACATGCAAAATCCTGTAAGGATTTATCTATTCACACTAACCCAAAGCCTGAAGAAAAAGCCAGGTATTCAGACTTTCTGAACACAGATGGGGTGAGGACTATCTTTTTTTCTAGAAGAATGGCAAAATGATAGAAAAGACCTGCTTACTTTTCTATCCAGGGTCCTGTTAGATGTCTTTGTTATCTGTCATCTTTGTCAGTGGGATATAGAGTACGCCCATTTTTTCCAGTCAGACAGGAGAGATAGAAGCCATCAGAGATAGATAGTCCCTCAGTCTGTTTTATTTAGCAACTGCTTTGCTTAATGACCAAGTTGCCGCTTTGAAAACTTTGCCAGTTGTGATTGCTAATGAGGATTACCAGTATTCTATTATTTTTCAAGAGCTCAAGACAACATTTGTTCGTGCAATTACATAGGGAGATTGGCTAAGAAAAAGTGACTAACCCAAAGAACGGTAACTCAGTGTATTTTCATAGCTGAGGGTGGGCTTTAGCCTAAAATCTAATCTCAACACTTCAATCACTATACCACAGTAGCTTTCTGTTTTTAGAAGTTCATGTTCTCTCATGTTTTATTTTGGGTTGTTAAATGTTTTCCCTAAATGCTAATTCATTCAGCACTTTGACTATCCACTTCATGCATCTGATAATGAGTGCTCTTGCCTATGAAGAACTAAACATAATTTGTTTTTTAAAGTACAACACATATAATCTTTATGCAATGCTCCAATAACCTATAGTGTAGTACAGTAGGACTCCTAAAAAACATCTACAAAGATTCATCCCAGCTGAATAATGAAAAGAAAGAGACAACATATAGTTACTGGAGGCCAGTCAAATACAATTTATTTCTCCTCATTAGCCTGATGAAGGTTACATTGGTACTATATGAGGATTTTCTTTAGTTTTTTCTTAAAAGAAAATTGGATTATATTCTAGCTCAGTTTGCTAAGGGGCTCTTGTTTATTGGGTGCTAGTTCCTTGTATCATATCAGCAGCATCAAATGCATCATCAAGAGATGCATTTAATTTATTTCAATTTACATTTATTTAATCCAGATCAAAAGAACATTGCATAAAAATCTCAAAACAGGTTCTATCTAGAAACTCTGCGCTTGGATTTTCCAAGCACAAATACTCTGTCATATAGAAATGATTTTTGAAGATGAAATGTTCAGAAACATTTCATGGCATGGATAAGTGTCATCTATTACACAATAGTTACTACATTTTGTAATATGGGATATGGCCATCAAAATCAATCGTCAAGGAAGTTCAAAAATGCTAATATACAGTGCAGCCTTAAAAAGATAGTCAGTAGATGCCAGATGCTTTAGAGATCCCAAACATCTGGCCAGTCTCTGATGAAAACAGAATGCTGAAATAAATGGGCTTGTGATCTGATGCAGGAAGGCATTTCTTGTGTTCACATGAAGATTCCTCTCAGAGAATACCCTGCAGCTGCAACTATTAATGAATATACTTGTGCATGATCATAATAACGTTTCTGATCTAACATCTGGACCCCAATCCTGAGATGCCACAGATGAACAGATTAGATTACAGCTGCCTGTGGACCTGATATGGGTTTGGTAACACAGCACCATCATGCTGAGCATTAGTAATTGGAAAGAAAATATAATTTGTCTGATTTGCAGCCAAAACCATTTGAACTATCTCTTCTTGATGAGCCCTTTTCTCGATAGCCTTTATTTCCATTTGTATTGGTAGTTTTGGAATCTTGATGCATATTCTCAGCCCTTTTATAAAATGCAGAGACCTATCAAAGCCAAAGGGCTGCGTCTGTGCGTGTCCTTGCAATCATGGCTTTTGTGAAACCTTGTCTGATCCCTTTAATGGAAATGGAAATCAAGATCAGAATATTCATGGAGATTGATGTCAATGAAGGCAGCAGTTTATTTAACTACATTCAAACCCACAAATTCTATCTATAACTCTTTTATTTGCACATACAGCTTGTTATTAAAGCAATCAACGATTGTTTCCATATGCCCATAAAGAACTAATCTGAGCATGGCTGAACTGTTTTTTTCTTGTCTAACTAGAATGATGTTACAGAAAATGTCTTTAAATGTCTTCTTTGTTCTTTTCTTCTTTGCTTAAAATTTTGAATATTTATGCTTAAAGAAGATTTCACTTGTAAATGAATCTTGTTCATTTTACTGAGATTAACAACTTTTTTATTTGTTAAACATATTAATGGATTCAATCCTAGCATTCTATAATTTTCCCCAAAAAATTATTATTTATTTTCAATATTTTAATTTACTGACATTTGTTTTAATACCATTGGGGGAAAGATGTTATGTACTGTCCCAACTCTTTTTTTTAATTATCATAATAGAGAACCATATTCTGCCATTCTCTACCCTTATCAAAGTGTCACAGAATGCCACAGAAAGATCAGTTAAGGTTGTTAGTAGTTGGATTTCTACAAATCTGGGGAACATTGTTTTGGAAAGGCTAGATTAGAGTGTTGGACTAGAATTGTGGACAGTCCACGTTAAATTTTAATCTCCATTTAACCATTAGAAAATCAGTATTCTCCCTCCTTTCATTTTTACTCTACCTCACCATTTTGTTCTGCAGGAAAAATAGAAGTATGAGAACTATCCCACGTATTATTTTAAGATTTTACTAGAAACAGTAGCAGGAAATGAGTAATGCTTGATCAAATCAGTATCTAGCCAGAGTAGATACTAATTAAGATTTGCAGCAGTTATAGAACAGTTTCCAGTGCAGGATAGAGTTCTTTGCCCCCCAGTTAATTATCTTTTAAGGGCACAGTGTATGGGATGGGCAATTAATTATCCCAAGGGGTCACATAAGAAACTGGGATTGTTATAGAGGGGCCCAACCAGTGCAACCTGATTTGATGTCCTCAAACTTTCAACTCAACTGCTCAAGCTGCTCCAGGCAAGGAGACAAGCCCTGCACAGGCGCAGAAAAGAGCTTTCTCTCCTTGCCATTCCATGACTGCCAGCTGGCTGAAAGACTGCATGGTGACTACACAGAATTGGACCCAGCTTGGCTTCTTTTTCTGCTCCCTGCAATGTGTTTATTTACATTTGATTTCTAATTTCTGATTGAGCTCATGAGGACTGGATAAGGACAGTCAAAGGGTTGGCTGTGGCCCAGGGGCTGTAAAATGCCCAGTATGATCTAGACCATGGATTTCCAATCTTTTGGCTTACCTGGGCTGCATTGAGCAAAGAGAAATTGTCCTGGGCTGTATATAAAATATATAATATAGTTAATGTATATAAATAACATACTTCCTTTATTTTTTTAAATATGTTTTATTATTTTGTGGGGCTGCATTACTAGCTGTCCAGGGCTGCATGTAACCCATGGACCACAGGTTAGACTCACCTGATCTAGATGATGCATTTGCTTTAAACTTTGTATACAGATTTCTGCATAATTGTCTGGGTTTATTTTTTGTCTCCTAGAATCCCATTACCTGTAGCTTTGATTCCATAAATCCAACAGAAAAATCACATATGCCCATTCCTGATGGATGCAAAAATGTCTTTTGGAATTACATTCATTAGGCAAGCATTAATTGTGCAAAGGCATTACAGTTAATGTGGGATCAGTTACTTGAATGCCTCATCAACAAAAATTGCAATTGAATCTCTCCATTTCTGATAGAAGGAATTAAGATAGCAATAGCACTTAGACTTACGTACCACTTCACAATGCTTTACAGCTCTCTTTAAGTGGTTTACACAGTCAGCATATTGCCCCCAACAATCTGGGTCCTCAGATAGATAAATTATAAGATAAATTATTAAAGGAAAATTCAGATAAAACCAATCATCCACTTTTTCTCTTGGACTCTTTCTGCATTCCCTTTGATCAGAAGTTTCAATCTATTTTGCCTGTGAATCAAAAGAAATAATTGGGGACAAAAAAAACAATTTAAATAAATTTTATTTATTCATTCATTTATTCATTCATTTTAAGGAACTCTCATATTTTCATAGTTAAAAGCACTCTCATTTATTTAATGTAAGCATTTAATGGTATTAAGCCTTTAAACTATCAACTATGCCTTTACCTGAAAAAGAGCTATAACTTTGGTATAAGATACAAAGTTATAACTACAAAGTGCAGCCATTTCTGTGATCATGGTGGCAGCTCTTTAATAATCCCTATAGACCAAACCATATTATTTTCCACATAATAAAGTTGCAGAATTAGCAAAGTTCCCAGTGTGGTCAGCATGATTTATATGACCAGGGTAACAGTAGAGATTTAAAAGTTTGTGAATATGTACATTCATGAATAAATATTAGTAGTCATGCATTTCTTGAGTCTGACAAATTGAGGACTATGCTCCTGAAAATTGATAGTATCACAATATTTGTCAGTGGTATATTCTGAAAACTAACAAACTTCTACAGATGGATATTAATCTGGATTCACTAAATTTTCATGTTCATTGTTTCACAAAAGTAGAAAAACCACCACATGTACAAGGAGAGCTTCGGATCTATTACAATCCTTTTAAATGTCAATCACCGATATTCGGAAGCAGATTGCCTTTAGTATAATCTGACAGTAAGATATATCAGAAATGTTGAAGCAGTGGAAAGATCAATTTAATCCATCAAGTTTCCTGTTGGCTTTGATTTTTTAATGAACATATCTGAATAAATCTCTTAGCCAAGTAACTAAGATTTTTCATCAGGATATTGGATTGAGCATTATTTCTGCAACCAAGCCATGTTCTGCCTGAAGCGGTGGTCATATGCATCTACCCGACTATGGTCATATTTATAAGCTTTTAATTCGCTTTTTCTCTTGGGGTCCTTCCTGAAGCAGAACCCTTAGCCTGCTGCAAAACTAACAAGACTGTTGTGAAATTGAATGAGGAAAATTGCCATAATGATATCTTCAGTTTAATTGCTTGCAAAAACCATTGTTTTACATGTTATACAACTAAAGATACAAGATTTATCGTATTAAATTATTCACAATAGCTCTGCTTCAATACTACAGTAGTGTAAATTTCTGGTACAAAATAAAATGGGAATGATTAAACTGGAGAATTGCCTCTTTATCATGTCATCAATCTGAACTTTGGTTTGCATTTTGTCTTTTTTTTTTTTTCACTTCCTAAATGACATAAACTTATATCTGTAAAGCTAGTGTTGGGTACTTTTGTAAAAGTTTTGATAGGGCTATTTAATGAAAACAGAAGAGACCCCCTGAGATTAATATCATGAAGGGTATTAAGAGACACTACTAACACATATTTTCTATAAAAATAAGCATTATTCATCTAATAAAAATTTTCAACTCTCCAAAAGCATCATAAGAATACAGAAATATACATGGTGTTTTGTAGTCTTCTGCAAGGATTTAAGAGGATTCAATTCCTCATATGCCTACAGCCATGGTTCCCAAACTCTGCACGGCATTGCCCTGGGTTACTCATGGAAATGCTGCAGGATATTTTACTACTCAAGAAAAGGAGCTATTAGTACCGTACCTAGGAGACCACTATGCAGAGTTTAGACTTAGAATAACAGAATTGGAAGGGACCTTGTAGGTCATTTAGTCCAACTCCCTGCTCAAGCAGGAGACCTTACATCATTTCTGATAAATGGCTGTCCAGTCTCTTCTTGAAAGCCTCCAATGATGAAGCACCCAGAACTTCTGAAGGCAAGCTGTTCCATTGGTTGATTGTTCTCACTGTCAATAATTTTTTTCCTTATTTCTAGGTTAAATCTCTCCTTGAATAGTTGCTATCCATAGTTCCTTGTCTGGCTTTTGGGTGCTTTGCAAAATAGGTTGTCCCCATCTTCTCTGTGACAGCCCCTCAAATATTGGAAATCTGCTATCATGTCATCCCTGGTCCTTCTCTTCTAGACTAGCCATGCCCACTTTTTGTAGCTGTTCTTAATATGTTTTAGCTTCCAGGCCCCTAATTATCTTTGTTCTTCTCTGCATTCTTTCTAGAGCAGGGGTATCAAACTCATGGCACGCAGGCTGGATGCATCATGCACTGGCCATTCCCACCCCCATTTTAGCGAAGGGGAAAAAGCTGTGATATGTCACATGATGACAATATGATGATGCGAGTTTGACACCCCTCTTCTAGAGTCTCAATAGCTTTTTATAGTGTGGTGACCAACACTGGGTGTAGTATTCTAGGTGTGGCCTTACTAAGGCTTTATAGAGTGATACTACTACCACGCATGATCTTGATTCAATGTCTCTGTTAATGGAATTTAGGATTGCATTGGCTTTTTTGGTTGCTGCTGCACACTGCTGGCTCATATTTAATTAATTGTCCACTAGGACTCCAAGATTCCTCTCGCAGTTATTGCTATTAAACTAGGTTTCACCTAATCTGTATATGTACTTTTGGTTTTTCTTGCCTAAGTGTAAGACTTTATTTTTCTCTATGTTTCATTTTGTTATATAGGGCCCAATGTTAAAGTCTATCGAGATCCATCTAGATCTTGAACCTATCATCTAGGATGTTGGTTATTCCTGTCAGCTTAGTGTCATCTGCAAATTTGGTGAGTTCCCCTTCTATTCCCTCATCCAAGTCATTTATGAAGATATTGAAGAGAACTGGATCTAAAACAGAAGGAATCCTGTACCTCACTGCTTACTTCCGTCCATGTTGATATAGTACCATTAAAGTACTATATTGAATACCTTACTGAAGTCTAAGTATACTATGTCCACAGCATTTTGCTGGTATACTAATTTAGTCACTTAGTCAAAGAATGAAATAAAATTGGTTTGGCATGATCTGTTTTTAACAAATCCATGCTGGCTTCTAGTTATATCTTTATTTGTTTCTAGATATTCACAGATCTGTTTTTCTATTATCTTTTCCGGTATCTTCCCAGGTATTGATGTTAGGCTGATTGGAGTTTAGAGGGGTCCATGAAAAAAATTATTGAGATACTAAGCGCACTGTGAACTGAGAAAATTTGGGAACTTCTGGTCTAGAGCAGTGGTCACCACTGGTGGTCCGCAAGAAAACTTTGTTGGTTCACAGAAAAATTATTTGCATTTTTTATATCACACTAAATCAGGGGTCCTCAAACTACGGCCCCTAGGCTGGATATGTGCAATGAAAGTTTGCGTTGTAGCCAGCCAGGTGCTAGATCAGCCCCTGCAAACTGTCTCTCGAGGAGCCTGGCCAAAGTTTCATGCATTGCTTGCTGAAGGGCCTGGACTCCCAGCAACGGGATGGGGTCCTTCAGGCACTTACCTTGGTCTCCTGTTTAGTAGCTCCAGCTCTCCCTCCATCGTGGGAGATCAGGCACCTCAGTGAGCAGCACGCAAAATTCCCACTGCCCAGGAGGAGAATAACACGCCAGAGCCCAAACGCTGGGCCTCACTGGCCTCGGAAGCCAGGGATCCTACAGGCATCCTGGCCATGTAAATCCCTGGGTTGTTCTCTCTGCCCACCCACTGCACCTGGGCCTCCAGGCACCGTCTGCCCCAAACCAAGCAGCAGGGAGGAACTGGCCGGCTGAGCACAGCGCCCTTCTAGCGCCCGCCACCCTGGCAAAGGCAAAGTGGAAGCAGTCATTGGCGGTGACCCGATCGTGGCCGCCAATGCTGCAGGCAAGAACCTATCCAGCTTCATGGCCATGCAGATGAAGCCTGCATTGGCCACTTCTCTCTGCTGTAGTGCCTCCCAGACGTGGCTTACTGCTCCGAGCCAAAGTGGCAGGAGGTAAGGGCTTTCTTGGCACCACCAGCTGGTGAAAATGTACCGCGATGAAGGCGGAAAGCTGTTGCCATGCAAAGGCAAGTGGCACTTCGTTCCTGCACACTAAGACTCCAGCCATCTCCACCACCGATTCGGCACACCTGTGCCGCATCCCCCCCTTGCCACAACAGCACCATTACCTCCTTCCAGATGGCAAGGGCTGCGATACTCTTTGCACGTTACACCACTTGCAACATTGCACCTACCACCTTTATGGTGGAGATTTCCAGCCCCACCAAGAGCTTCCTGACTGGTACCATAATCCAGAGCTCTAGTCACAGGACTGGCCCATTGGTCATCCCGAAGCAGTTCTTCCACCCGGGTGCACCGGCTCCGGGTGGAGGAGCTGCTCCGGGATGACCAATGGGCCAGTCCTGTGACTAGAGCTCTGGATTATGGGCCCGACTTCCCACCAATATGAGCAAGCTCCCATCTTCTTTTTTCTTCACTCAGATCAACCACAAAGCTTCTCCTTGAGAGAAGGAACACAAAAGAGGTTGCTGGAAGGTTGTATGCCCGGACTAGGCGCTTTCTATCGGGCCTCCTTTGCAGAAACAGAGACAGACAGGAGGCCAAGAGAAAGTGCCTGGTCCGGACACACAGCGCTCCAGTGTCAAGCTAGGTTGACGTCCCCCTGCATCGATCCAGCAGACAAAACAGGAAAGGGGGGCAGAGAGAAACAGTCCAGTTGCCAAGGTATGCCAGAGTGGGAGGCCAACGAACCAGAGAGCTTCTTCCCTGTCTTCTCAGGAGCATGGAACTTCTGGCGACTGGGCCCTGAGTTCCCTTGTAGTTTGTTTTGCTGCTGGAGGATGGGCTGCAGTGGTCCCACCTTGGCCTACGCCAGCTACTTGCAGTCACCAATGCTGGGATTGCTGCAGAGAGTCTCCCCCTTCAAGGTCTTTTTGTGCGGATTGGAGGGATGCAGAAATTCCAATTTAAGGTCTGTTTCAGCTTTCTCGTGTGGGGCTTTGGGCAAAGCCTGGAGTGAAGTGCCACTGTTGGCAAAGAGCCGGAGGGCCTTGTTCCAGTGGGACAGCATCATGGCCTGGAACTGCCTGCTGAGCCTCCAGGCAATGGTACCTGGCCTTGCACTCCCGCAGGTCTTCTCTCTGCTTGGAAAGCCTATGTTGATCCTCAGTGAGGTGCTGCTTCTGCTGTGCCTCCTTCTCAGTCAGATCCAATTTGAACTGAACTAGCTGTTTCGCCAACTCTTCCTCATAGTAGCTGCTTAGCTCCAACAACTGTTTCCTGTTGGGGCCCAAAGGAGCCTGGGCGGGGAGATGAGGAGTGGCTGGGAGGGGAGGGGTGTGTAGAGGCTGGCAAGGTGCCCCTCGATGTGAATGACATTGAGTTGGCCATGCCCACCCAATGACATGGCCACCTGGCCAAGCCCACCCAGCCGATCATTAGTTCATATTAGTGGTCCGCGGGATTTAAAATTATGAATTTAGTGGTCCCTGAGGTCCAAAAGGTTGGTGACCCCTGATCTAGAGAGTCATCAATTTCATCTAGTGAGAACTTCAAAGCATATTTAGGATTCATCCTTTAGGTGAAAGACAGATTAACTATTTACAAATGTATATTGAGGAGTAGAAGTTGTGCATCATTGATTAAAGGATAATTGCTCCAAAAGAAATTGATTCTATAATTCTAATTACCTTTTTTCTTCTTCCTAAAAACTGAGTAGAAAAGCAAAGTATGAGCAAAAGATTTATATGAATGAACATATGATTAATGTTTTGGGACAATGAACACATGATTAATATTTTGTTCTCCCTCATCTAATCCTGGAAATTTTCTTAATGTTGCTTGCATTGATTTTAAGACAGTTTTTGGTTTTATTCCCAAAGATAAATATAGACAGAGATTGATTTATGTCCCCCGTTGGGATTGGATTCTTGGTTGCTTGAGTGGAGCAGTCTTTAAGCAGGATGTAAAGCTCAACAACTACAAGCCCAGCACTCTCAGCTGTGGTCATTAAGCAATCCCAGGATTGTTAAGCAAATATATTTTCAAGTGTCAGGTATAAAGAACGAGGATCATTTGTACGGAGGTTTCAGAGGCTGAAAAAAGTATCAGAAAAGAAGCCCCCAAACAGAGCTTCAGAGGCTTTTTTTCTGAAGCTCTGTTTCAGAGGCTTTCAGAGGCAGGAAAAAGTTTTTTCTGAAACAGAGTTTCAGAAGTTTCAGAGGCAGAAAAAAAAGCAAAAAAAAAAAAAAAAAAGCAAGGCACAGAGCTCACAACCAAGGAACCTGTTGCAAAAATTCACCTCTGGGAACAGCTGATTGAGGGTATTCCGGGAGGCCGATCCACCTGCCAATCAACTTTTTTCTTATTTTCCTCCTCAAGAAACTAAGATGCATCTTATACTCCGGTGCGTCTTATACTCCACCTTAAATTTTGCCACCTTAAATTTTGGTTCAAACTAAGCTTTACTTACAGCTTTCTGGTTTCCCTGACCTTACACGACAAAGTTGTATGAACATAGAAATTAGTTGTTGATTTGGACTGAAAAGATTTTACCATGATTGCCCTGAGAGAGCCTTGATTACCTTAAGAGAGCCTAAACAGAGTTGAAACAATAGGCTCTTGTCAGTGATATGAATAGAATAATAGAATAGAAGAATTGGAAGGGACATTGGAGTCTTCTAGTCCAACCTCCTGCTTAGGCAGGAAACCCTATACGATTTCAGATACATGGTTATCCAATCTCTTCTTAAAAACTTCCAGTGTTAGAGCATTCACAATTTCTGGAGGCAAGTTGTTCCACTGATTAATTGTTCTAACTGTCAGGAAATTTCTCCTTAGTTCTAGGTTGCTTCTCTCCTTGATTAATTTCCACCCATTGCTTCTTGTCCTGCCGTCAGGTGCTTTGCAGAATAGTTGGACTCTCTGACTACAGAGATTATGATCTAAGCATAATCTCTGATTTGGAGTGAATCTGTTTGCAACACCCTTTTTACTTGCCTATTACTTTTTCAACATGCAGGGGATTCTTTTTCACTTGCCCAGTGTAACGTTTTGCTGTTATGGGGGATCATGGGATGGTAGAATATTTTCCAGTGCAAGAGCCCATGTACAGTGGTGGGCTGCTGCCGGTTCGGACTGGTTCACACAAACCAGTAGTTGTTGAACTGCTGGTGGGCCCGCCCACCTGCCCGGGCACAATCCAGTCCTATATCGCTGTGTTTTGGGACGCCGCATGCATGCGTGCACGCTCACGTTTCCGGTGCTGGGTGAACTGGTTGTTACAGTATGTGACTTCCACCTCTGCCCATGTGCATATGGAAAACAGAATCAGTCTCACTTGTGTTTTTGCACAGCTGTTCTTATTTGGATGGTTTGGTGAGCTGACTTGATAATTCAAATACTAACTGATCATCATGTTAACATCCAATGAATAAAATACTCTCCTTGTCTTCACTGAGAGGTCACCTGAGATTTCCAGAATGGTTTCCAAATTTTCTTTAGTCATTACTGCTTTATGCTTAATAGTGAAGTAACTTTGACAACCATATTTTTGTTTTTACAATGTACTCTTTTAATATATTATGTTTGGTTCAAGTATAAATATTGACTCACTTTTTTTTGGTTTTTGCTTTTTGAGCATAAATTAAATCAAATAAACAGAGTTTTGGGTTGCAGCCACTTTCCTTTTTTTCTTTCTTTTTTTTCTGTTAATATGTTCATCGGCCCAAGGGTGCCACAAAAGCATTTTGGAGATTAATTATGATTAATAAATGTAATTAATAAATTAAATGCAAAGATTAAAGAACAATTAAACTTAATTAAATAAAGAAGCAAAGAACACGATGGCTGCTATAGGTGTCACATTAGGAAACCTAGGAGTTTAGGATTGTAGTCTTGGTTTGGTTTATTTTTTTAAATTAACATATTTAACTAAAATTATTATTTATGTACAATTTTTTAGGAGTAATTCATTCAGTCAACTATCTCTTCTCATCTACAGCACATCCTCTTCCTGACTAGCTGTGACATTAAGATCTTCTCTGTGCTGCCTACAAACACAGACATGGTCTCTTGGCTGCCCACATTTGCAGCCATCTGTTAAAATGGCAGTACGCCCAATTCAGAGGAGTTTGCTTCATTTCTTAAAGACAAGGGATGCTAAGAAAAGTTTGGACAGACAGGTGACAGACAGCTTTGACATTTTTCTACATGATAGTTTTTCACCTTGAGGCCCTTTTTTCCTGTCCTGATTTGACAAGATTACAACTGTTGGCAATCAGGGGGCCATACTTTCTCTCAACTAAGTGTCAGAGTACAGTAGAAGATCATCAATATTCTACTCTGACAAGAGAAAGACTATTTCATCACCCCAAAGCTGCCAAATAGCATATTTGAAATACATATAGCTTCCAGATACACGGTTCTAATAATCTCATAGAACCATAAAGGATTCAGTCTAATGCTAACAAAACATCAGAAGTCCAGTTACATCACTGGCTGCATATTGTAAACCACTCTTCAATAGTTCATCTCTAGCTAATGGCACCCAATGGGAATGCAAAATTACATTAGCATTTTATCACAAATGTAGAAACAAGCTGGAGAGGAGGGGGGGAGGGGAGAGAAGAGTGCAGCTCAGCTTAAGTTCATTTGCACTGCTCTGCTGAAAAATTGATTGCCATTCCTGAATATTACTTTTTTTAGGCCTATATACTTTAACTGGTTATGTGCCATCAAGTCGGTGTTGATTATCTGCAAAGTTTTGTCCCCAACCTACCCTTCATATCTTCTTGGTTGATCCATTGCTCTTCTAATTGAGTCTGTCTACCCTGCTGTTGCTTATATTCTTTATTTCTACCGTTCCCAGCATTACGGACTTCTCAAGGGAGATGTGTCTTCACACAATGTGTCCAGAAGATAGTAATTTGAGTCTGGTCATTTGTTCTTGAATAAATTGGAATCATTTGTTCTATGACACATTTGCTTGTTTTCTTGGCTAACTATAGTATTCTTCAAGACGATGTGATTATACTCCACAATAATAAAGAGCATTCTTGAAATCCCTGCTGCTTCTGTTTCTGTTTTCTTGACCTTGCCTACCTTGAAGGGTTGACATTTATCTTGAAAGCTTGTCAGAGTTCCTTTCTACATATCTATACCAAGCAAAATCAAGGCAGGGTTATTTTAAGTTTCTTTCTTTAACTTTTTTTTTCTTTCCCAACTAAGTAATCTGTTTTCCTCTCTTTAATTCTTTCAAAGGAGCCCATCATCCAGCACTGTATCATTAATAACGTTATCTTACTTATCCAGGTGATTGGTTTGATAAAATTCAGGAATGGTTTACTATTGCCTTTTTCTTTTCAGTGTGAAATAAGCCTCTGCTATTGTCCCTAGGCACAGGGATGTGGTGGGTCAGTGGCTAAGATGCTGAGCTTGTCGATTGAAAGGTCGGCAGTTCAGCTATTCGAATCCCTAGTGCCGCGTACGGGGTGAGCTCCCGTTACTTGTCCCAGCTTCTGCCAATCTAGCAGTTTGAAAGCACGTAAAATATTCAAGTAGAAAAATAGGGACCACCTTCGATGGGAAGGTAACAGCATTCCGTGCGCCTTTGGCATTTAATCATGCTGGCCACATGACCACAGAGACGTCTTTGGACAGTTCTGGCTCTTCGGCTTTGAAATGGAGATGAGCACCATCCCCTAGAGTCGAGAACGACTAGCACATATGTGCGAGGGGAACCTTTACCTTTATTGTCCCTAAAATAATCAATCTCTCTCCAACATCTTTCTATATTGCTTCTCTTTAGTGTAGGTATCTGCTTGTTTCAGGCAGGCAACTAGGGTACCTTGGGATATCCTGCTGGGATTCTACATTCCTGGGCATGCTGTATACCCTAAGAATTCTTATCCCATCTGTCCCAGGAACATGTTTCTGCCATGTGAGGCATTGGGTGGGATCATACTTTTTCCAGTGCCATTAGATTTTAGAGCTTATGTTCTTCTAAGGGTCATTATGTATGAATAATTGAAAATCCCTTGATACCACAAACATTAAAAATTATTTTGACTGAAATATTAAAGTGATTTCAGACAAGTATATTTGGGACCACATTTCAGCCATAGGTAGAACAACTGCACAAATTTGTTAGAAGCATTGTACTGAAGCTGGATGACTGCCCCTATTCACAAAGACATTCCACTTACAACAAACAGGCGGTTGTCTTACAAGCAAATATACATGTTATACACTATGCCATTCTTCCTTCATATTCCATTTACATTACAAATCTACATTACAGTCTCACAGGCAAAATGCCTCCATCATTGAAGTAATTCATCAAAAGGGAAAGGGTCAATTCTTTACTTCCTCTGCCATTATACCAGTGAAACTTTATTTTTTTTTAAATAAATTTTTATTAGAGTATAAATATTAAAAAAAAAACATAACATGACATACCCACAACAAACATTTATACAACATATAAAAAAAAAGAAATTATGTTTCCTTCTTAAGCATTGTTTCAAAGTGACATTCTGCTTGTTATATATTTCTTCACCTCTCCTTAGTGTAATGACATTTTCTATATAGGTAATATTTCTCCTCTAGGTTTTTTGTTTATTTCTAATTTTTTGTTGTGACTCCGACCCCCAAGGCCGACTTATCGGAGGGAGAAGGCTCCCTCTCCAGGACCCTCCTCTCTGGCAATGCCTCAGGTGTCTCCCGAAGGAGAAGAGATTGGCCAGGAGCCAAGCATCTCCTCGCAGTCGGACAGTGACGGAGATAAGTCTTGGCTGGATCCACGCCAGCGTTGGAGAGACAAGCGCACGCAGCAGAAAAGGAGGCATGCCAGAGATTAAGCTGAGTCACTGGACCACACCCCACAGGGGATAAAAGGGGGTGAGGTGGCCATTCAGACTCTGTGATGGACAAAACTAAACTACTAGCGAGTCACATTCTTTGAAACAACGTTATCTGCCTTGGATTTAATACGGACTGGACTTGACAATTCTTGAACTGTGTGTATCTTGTTTGGGTTTATCTGCCGGAGGAACAAACCCTCCCTCTATGAGTAAAGTTCTTGGCAAGCAGCTACTGGGTTGCTGCCAATCCTCTTATCGAAAGAATTTGTTGTCTGCAAGTTTTATTGGCTATCTGTTTGTGTGGCTATCTGTTTGTGTGTGTGTGTGAGACGGGGACAGAACATCTTTAACCAATTATACCATTTATTCCCTATTTTATAGTAATCTGATTCTTCTCTTTCTTGTATTTCTTTGGTTAATCTATCCATTTCAGCGCATTCTAGAATTTTTTCTATTAAATCTGTTTCGTTTGGCGTTTTTTCTTGCTTCCAATTTTTTGCATATATTATTCTTGCAGCTGTTAGCCTGTGAATTGTGAGATATTTAATATCTTTAGGGTATGGTTTATTAAAAATTCCTAGTAAAAACGTTTCTGGTTCTTTATCTATCTGTGTTTCTGTTATTTGTTCCAACCATTTTTTGATGTTAGACCAAAATTTCTTTGCTGCCGGGCATGTCCACCATAAATGATAGAAGGTTTCTTGTGTCTTCTTACACTTCCAGCAGATCAGACCATTTTTGGGCTGTATTTTTGCCAGTCTGGTTGGAGACATGTGCCACCTATAAAACATTTTCAGTTGGTTTTCCTTGTACGCCACTGCTCTTATTAGTTTTATATTTACTTTTCCCATTTTTCCAAATTTATTGTATGTTTGATGTTTTGAGCCCATTTAATCATCATTTCCTTGACTGTCTCTTCTTCCATTTTATAGCGTAAAAGAAATTTGTAAATTCTGCTAATTAGTTTGTTTTCTGAATCTAATATAATTTTGTCTATTTCTTGTTTTTGTTTATGAATTTCATATATTTTTATGTGTTCTCTATATTTAGATTGTATTTGGGTATAAGTCCACCAATCTATTTCCCTATCTAAGTCTATCTCCAATTGTTGTTTTGTCTTCAATTTATCTTGATAGTCAATTAAATCTTTATATCTAATTATTTTTGTCTTATCTGTTAGATTTGGGTGTCTAATTGATTCTACCGGTGATAACCAACTTGGTATTTTCATATAGTGCTGTTTTTTAATTTTAAGTCAAATTTGTAGTAATGAATTTCTTATTGTGTGTCTTTTGAAGTATGAATGTGTTTTGTATCTTTCATCCCACATAAAGGAGTGCCAGCCAATTTGAAGTTCGTGTCCCTCAATTGTTAAAATTCTAGGATGTTTTAATTCTATCCAGTCTTTGACCCAAGAGAATACTGCTGCTTGATAATATGTCTCCCAATCTGGAAGTGCAACTCCTCCTCTATCTTTTGTGTCCTTACCAGTGAAACTTTAAAATGGGTTCCATTAGTATCAACACTATTTTAAAGCCAAGAAACAAACAAAAAAGCTTTTTCTTCTTCCTTTAAGATGCTGTAGGACTGGGAATCTTGGAAAGAAAATTAAAGTCCCTAATAGAGGAGAAAGATTTACAATTGGAACCTTAAGAAAAAAAATTAAGACTTCAGGAAGAGGTTTCTGGATAATACAAGAAACTTCCACAGTCATTGACATTAGGAACTAGGTGAATTTCCTGGCTACACTTCACTGTATATAATCCAAAGACGTTCTGAAGCATATTTCAAGTGAAAGTCAAAGATAGATCCTGGTTTTAAGTTGTATACATAGAGTAAATCTTTACAGTAAAGCTGTGCAGTTTCTAAAACCATATGCTTTGAATTAAAGACATATTCTATAACAGAAAAACTTTAGAGCATTCCTATATGTTAGACCTTTTCTTGGCAACAATATCTTTTGTACCATTGACTTTACTTGTTTTCCAAGGGGGGGAAAATCCTTTAATTTTAGAATATTCCTTATTTTAGAAAGTTTGTGTGAAAATATCCCAGTGACCTTTGAGAATTGTTTTTTAAAGGAAAGGGTTATTGATTGGAGTTGTGCCTTAACTCCATACTATATTTTTCTGAAGTGAAATTGATTAAATTCTCATAATGCCCTTTTTCTGGAACTGGGTTGAACCAGAATATTTAGTAGTATTTTATCAAAATATCTGAGGGCAAGGTAGACATGTAAGATACATAAGATGTATTAATGGAGGAAGATAGACACACACACATACAGAGACAGAGAGAACTAGAGAAATAATGGAGATATATGCCTAGGACTGATGAGACACAACTTTAATCATAGAATTCCATGCGGTGACTTTGGTCTAGTCATATACTATCTTCCTCTTCTTCCTTTTCTCCCTACCAATATTCCTGAGGTCATCACTTTGGCATCATTCCCTTTGAAGAATTCAAAGTGGGGGAAATATTGCTTAAATATTGTACTTGAAGCAGAGGCAAAAACTCTTTTACCCCCTTTTTTTGCTTTGAAGAGTTAAAATATACCCTCTGCTACTTCCTGCCATGAAATTTAAGTCTCTTGTGCCCTTCTCTCCAAACTTCAGCATTCTCTTTCGCTTGAAAATACTGCTTACCACAAATTACCTCAAAAAAGTGTCTGAGAAGGGGAGTTTTGACTGGTGATCTTTATTTCAGGAGCTCTTATTTCTCAAGTGATTGAAAGATGTATTCAGAAAATGAAGTGCACAAGCCAGTCCAAATTCAATGCATGTGACTTCTAGTTATACACCAGTGCATCCATAACCCAGAGAATGACTATAGTTATTTAAGGATGCTGCAGTTAAAATCCAAATCTGTCATATCTCTGATAACCTATTCCTGTTTTAAAGCTGTTGGATTTAAAAATGCATTTTTGATTTACTAGTGGTTTTCCATGTCTTAGAGGAACAAATACTATGAAATAATGTGGCACAGTGCCAGTCACCAACCTATATATATATATATATATATATATTACCCTATTACATCAATGATTAATAATGGGGGAGGGAAGCATGTTGTTTGCCTAATTGCTAATTTTTGCTCCCTTGCCCTTACTGCAAACATCTAGTTACTAAGATTGTGCAAAGTCTTCCAGATCTAGTGCTTGAAATATTATAGCACATTCTACTTAAGACTTGAGAAAACATTGCAAGGGGCTCCCCAATGTTGGCTTAGCATGCTTAGAAATAAGGGGGGGGGAATTGCTATAGATTGCTATGAAAGCGTCACCCTGCCAAGATTTTCCATAATCATACTAATTATATTTGCTGTTTCATATTTGCAGTATTGTAATTCTGACAAACAGATTCAGTCTGCTGAAGGACAATTTATTTTTTTTTAAAAAACCCAAATCATTCAACTTTTATTTTAAAAGTTAACTAATTTTCTACTAAAATTTTAGTTGTAGTATTAGTGCCAGTATTAGAAGAATAGTTTGTTGGGCTGAAGAAATACTGAAAATCCCAACTCTCATTCTCATCCTTGCTAATATAAAGTTTAATCATGAATAATAATAATTAAATAATAATAAATAATAATGTTCACATATTTTACAAGCACATATATCATAAACCAAAAAGTGTTCTCTGGAAGGGCATCTTAGTAAACTTTTTTCCAGATGAGTATAAAGAATCAGTAATGAAAAATATTGTCCCTAATGTTCAGGAACAAAATTGGTCTAGTGATAGTACCCTTTACAAACTAAGAACTTGTGCTAAATATTAGAGAAAGAAATATGTGGATCAAGTAGCCATGGCTATAAAAGTAACCAGAATAGCATTAAAAGCTCACTACCAGCATTCCAAATAATGCACCCATAGAAAGCAGAACTCTAAGTCACATTCTTCAAAGAACAATTTATTGGATACGTCATATTGGCATGACTGGTGAAAACTAACTCTGAAAGTTCCCGTGGTTTTCACCTAATTAAAAAGTGAAAGTTCCCCCTTCCCTCAAGTCATCAGTCACATTGTCCAATAGCGGTGCTGGCCAGTTACTTGGTTACTCCACTCCTCCTCTCCCCAGCACTTGTTGGAATGTCCTTGTTTCCCACAGGAAAACTTTTTGTTTTGACTACAAACCCCAGCTATCTACTTTCCCCTCTCCCTGTCTCTTCTGCCTTGTGGCAACCTTGAAGCCTCAAAAATGGCCTCAGCCAGATTCGCTTCAGGGTTGACACTCACTCTTTACTCAAAAGATATAAGAATGGAATAACAGTGGGTAAGGAACAATAAATCTATTTCTTGTGTGCAAGAAATTAAAATCGAAGCTTATGTATATTATAGTACTGCTCAGAAAAAGCCAAAATAAAACTTAACATCCACCATATACCACCTTTTTATTATCTCGAAAAAGCAGAAATCCAATCCACCAATCAGTTTTCAGTGAAAAACATGTGTATATGATTCAGGGTGCGGGGAGGAAGAATTCTAACTGAAACTATCAGAAGACCCTGAGAAAATGATGTGGTTTTTGAACTCCAGAAAGTTTCTAGAAGAACATTCAGAGATGAAGGTGTCTATACATGTGTAAACTCTGCTGACTTCTCCTGATAAGATAGAGCTTAAATGTCCAAGGATGCAAATTAAGTAGGGACACATACATTTGTCCTTTCCAAAAGTATGTTTTAAAAAGATGTATTTTTCACTTCTAACCGTATTAAAGCTCCTCTTTCCTAAAATACATTACAATAATGTATTTATAATGAATGTCAATATATTTTATAGTAGACAATTACAGATAGTCATCATTTTTGAAAAGATAAAAGCATCATTTATTTGTAATGATTGTGATATTTCCCAGTGAAAAGCCACTTGTTACACTGGCTGCAGTTCAGTTTTTGTAAATAACAGTGCCAAAAACACTGAGCTGAACATGCATAACTTCAGACTTACCAGAATGGTTACGTAAATGCTTGCTTGGGTTACTATTAGTGATCCCACTTCTCAGAGTTGGATGTGGGATCAGGTTGTGAATTCTCCATGGATTTTACCGGAGTTTATTTGTCCAGTCCCATCAAACAAATACCACTGTGGCTGTTGTGGCCCGTCAGTGGCCTGTGCAGTTAGTAGCTGATTTCGACAGCGAGGAGGCTGGTGTGGTGCTGCGCCAGCAGCCTGTGCAGTTGGCACTCAAGTCGGACAATGAGGAGGCTGGAGAAGATGTGGTGCCAGAGGCAGGGATTCAGCCAGAGCCTTCAGAACCTCCAGAAGCTCTCATAAGTGAAGAGGAAGAAGAGGAGGAGCCTCTTCTCGATGCACGAACGCACAGAGCTGTGAAAAGGCAGGAGTGGCTCCTCAGGAGGAGGTCTCCTCAAGAGTAAGGCTTGGGGCTAATTGGCCACTCCCCTAGCCTATTTAAGGAAGGACGATGACTGATGCAATTTGCAGGAAACAACTTCGTTCACATTCCTTCGAGTCTTGATTACAGAAACGTTTGATTTCGGCTCTTGTTTTTCTCTTATCAGTTTTCCTGCAAATTGCTTCTGGGCATTCTGCCAACCACAGTAAGTTTATGATTATCTAAAATATTGTCCTCAGAACTGAGTTATTATTCTTTGAATTCTTGTCAGCTGTTAATGAAGTTAAATTAACAGCCCTTGTTCAGAAAAGACTGATTTATTGTACTTGTGTTCGAACAACTACTAAGAAAGCTCATTAGTAGTCTTTAATTAGTAAATTAAGGTTTGTATGGACTTTGTGTGTGCTGCGTTCTTTGGAGTCTGTAGCTGGGGCAGAACAGTAGCATAGAAAGCAGAGCTCACTGTAACAGCATTGCCAAAAAGGCATTAAGAGTTGTAAAACTAATCCTGTGAAGCTTCTTCTCCGGTAACATTGTACTGCAAACTAGGGCATACAAAACCTTTGCTAGACCAATTCTCGAATACAGCTCGTCTGTCTAGAATCTGCACTGTATATCAGACATTAATACAATTGAGCGAGTCCAGAGGTATTTCCCGAGAAGAGTACTCCGCTCCTCTGCTTGCAAGAAAATACCTTATTCCACCAGGCTTTAAATTTTAGGATTGGACAACCTAGAACTACACCGCCTACTGTCTGACCTAAGTGTAGTACACAAAATTATCCGCTACAACATGCTACCTGTCAATGACTACTTTAGGTTCAACTGCGGTGAGCACACAATAGATACAAACTCAATCACGCTCTAAATGTGATTGCAAAAAATACGACTTCAGCAACAGAGTGGTCAGTGCCTGGAATGCACTACATCCTCAACCCCCCACAGCTTCAACCTTAAACTGTCTACCGTGGACCTCACCCCATTCCTAAGAGGTCCGTAAAGGGGACGTGCATAAGCTGTCCTACTGTTCCCATTTATTCGTTCCCATTTCCTGTATTCATATCCATGTTTATACTTATTCCTGTTATGTACATGTTTGACAAACTAAATAAATCAAATCAAATCAAATCAAATCAAAAACAAAAAAGCAGGAGTTGGATTCGTGAAAAATTCACTCTGCCCTCCCTCTCCATGTAAAATTTCTATATCAGGAGAGCACAAGCTGAAAATCTGATAGATATTTGCTGATCCTTTGACATTTCATCAGATTTAGCAATAATTCCTTTTCCAAAGCAATAATGTGGTTGCTAGATTTGAAGTATATATTGAGAACTCTCTCAATGCTGCCATTCAGTTTGATCTGATAGGAAGAGGAGTAAATGCATTGCCTTTGGGAAGAGAGGAGAAGCCTGACAAATGAGTTGGATTAATCCGGTGTGCAGTATCACGGATCATCTGTTATAGGGTAAGAGAAAATAGAAGGAAGAGTGACTTTAGTTTTTCTTTGTCATCTCTTTGAACAAACGATTGCAGACTTAACCTGTGAGTTGCATGCATTATGCTGATTTGAGTGTGCATTCTGCTATAAAAAAATAATACATCACAAAAGAAAAAAGATAAAATAACTATGATTATACTTATCTATACATCTCCTTGCACTGAGTTAAGAATATAGTTATCCTGAATGTCTTCTCACATTTACATTGGGAAGACTTTTCTAGTCTTATGTAAATTCCTTCAAGAAATTTAGAATATAAGACAGAAGTATCAATAGAAGGATCAAAGGGAACTTACTGACAAAAGTAGCAACATGCCACCGCAGTTTTGTAGTGTGTTGTTACATCACACACAAGCACAAAAGGACACTCCTTTTGGTACAGTGCTGCTTTTATTATTGTGATAAAAATCTAGATCTTGCAAATGTCTTTGGGTAAAGCTCTCTTGATTCTTCTTCTATCATTCAGTTACTTCTCATCATTTTGCCAGAATTGTCCAATGGCTTCTTTAAGTTTTTGTGAACTCTTGCTTGTGTCATAAGTAATAGCATAGCCACCTTGTCTCTTATCGACCTCTTTTTATTGCCTTTGGTTTCCAAGGACCAGGATCTTGTCCCATTATTCTTAGTTTCACATTATTTGTCTAATTTATATAAGTTTTGTCTTTATTATTATTGCTTCCAGTAACCAGTCTAGTTTTACTGCCTCTATTATTGCATTATTTATTCTTCTTGCAGTTTAATATATTCTCAACAATTTTCTCCAGCACCCCAATTCAGAAGCATCTTATGGTCTAGTTTTCACAGTCATATGTTACAACTGAAAAATTCTAGCCTGTGACAACGGGTCACAATCGTGGCCAGGAGGGCCATTGGGCAACTGCACGTTGTGTATCAGTTATGCTCTTTCCTGGACCATCATGCCATGTTTACAGTCTCTCACACCCTAGTAACCTCTTTTCTTGATCAACTTGACCAGCTCTAGTTGGGGCTGCCCTTGAAAAGTATCCACAAGCTTCAGTTCAAAATGCCATGGTCCTCATGGCTTTGTGCAAGTCTAAATTTACACATGTGTCACCTCTCTTGTGGGAGCTGCATTAGTTGCCAGTTGCCTTCCAAGTCCAATTCAAGGTATTGGTTATTATTTTTAAAGCCCTACATGGCTTGGGGCCAGGTTATTTGAAGGATAATATTTTCTCAATTACATCTACCCAATCCACCAAATTAGGGAAGTGGTATATCTTATGGGTCCCTTCAATTAAGGAGATCCACCTAGTGGGACCAAGATGAAGGGCTTTTTCGGTGGTGGCTCTGTCTCTGTGGAACATCATCCTGTAGAGATCAGACTGAGCCCCACTTTGATATTTTTCTGAAAGGCCCTGAAGACATGGTTTTGCCAGTAGCCCTGGGGATCTCAGATTGATATGGAGCCCATCAAGTGGTTTGTTTGAATGTTGTCATCATAGGGGTATTTGGTTTTAAATTTGGGTTTTATTTCTTAAGCTGCCAAGAGTCACCGTGAGTTGGGTGGCCATATAAATTTCTGTAATGAATAATAAATTATGCCTCTGCATAATTGTAGAGATTTCTCATAGTCAATAGCAAACACTCACTTCTGTGAACTTTTGAGCCTAGGGACAAAGTTCTCTTGTTTTTCTTCAAGAGATTCCATAAGAATTCTTTATTTCCAGCCATCAAAATAGTATCAGAATATCTGAGACATTTCATGTCTCTCTTAGCAATTTTAATCCCTATTTTCAGCCATTTCATTACTCCCTATTTTGTTCTCAATGTTATTTCCTAGCACTACAGAAATCCTAGGCAAATGAATTTAGGTGCATCTGTAACTTGTACATCTAGCAGTTTTCAGTCCCTCTATTATTGAAGTCCACATTGCAAAATCTTGGATATTATCTAAGTAGCATGTAAAATAAGTGTAACTGTTCAATTGTATGAGCATTCTTTAGTTCTTTTTTGGCATTTGAATATAAAGTTATCTTTTCCAGTCCCTTGCCCATCTACTTAAAAATGCAAGTTGCACTATAATCTGCATCTTTTTGCAAACATTTGATGGTTATTTCATCAATTCTTGCATGCTCGATGTTATCATTTTTTTCTAGGGTACTTTAATGTCACTTTCCAGAATGTCTGCTTCTAGCTCAGTACTCAAATTGATTTTGGGATTATTATTATTTTACAACTTTCCATATATTTATGCAACCTCTCTTTTTCTCGTGTAGGTATCTGTCTTTTTTGTCTTCTATTGTACCCATTTTTTTCATTTGTTTACTTTGATTCCTGAAATAAATACCTTGTCTTTCACAATTATCTTCCATTTGTTTTCTTAGTTATGAAATTATTTCTTACTGCTTTTTTGTGGAAATCAGCATTTACATATTTTCTTCTCTATCCGTTGGCTTTTCCTTTTCCTTTCTGCTTCTGCTAAGCTATTCAATAGACAGCCATTTACTTTCTTTTCTTTTTTACATTTCAGGATAATTTTGTTTTCCTCCATCTTTAAAGATGTCATGGATTTCAGTCTGAACCTCTTCAGAAAATTTTGTTCAGCAGGTCTAATCTATTAGAAATATATTCTTCATTTTCACCATATAATCATATGGAACATTGCAGAGGTTGTGCCTTCTTGATTTGATGATATTATGTTTTATTTAGCTTAAGTCGTAATTTTTCATGGAGTTTATTATCTGAGCTGCAGTCAGCACCAGCACTTGTTTTTGCTTACGCAATACAGCTTTCTATTGTTGCTTAGACAACAGATACTCAGTTTGATTTTGGTTGTCCATCAAGTGATAAAAATATTTGCTATAAACATTTAATTTTCCCAGTACACTCTTTCCCACATACGGTTTTTGTAATTGAAAAACTGAGAATATTTTTTCAAGCCAAATCAGGACAGCTCTTGTTAGCATCCAAGAGAAAGAACGTGTATGGGAATCTATATACAGAAGTTTGGAGGGCGAGGGTTACTTGTCACTAAGTATTTTTCAAGCTTTTGTCAGGCTTCCTATGGAATTATTTCCTTTGGATTGCTTTTGGGATTTAGTATGTATTCTGTGCCAGAATCCGATTCCAGTTCCCATGTCTAGAAAGCAAGATTGCCAAGATATTTGTTAAGTCATTGGAACCTAACTATGAAGTCAGTATGAGAAAATTTGCTTCTACAGTAATAACGAGAAAAGCAGATTTTGTACTTATGGTATTTCATTAGCAAAGTTTGTCGAGATCTAATCACCCAAGAAATACAGAAGAATATTTTAAAGTAACCCATTGTTCTCTATTTCATGCTTATCTTGTATTTATATTCTGATATACACCAATACACCAATACTCTGTACACCAATGTGGAATGTTAGCAGTCGTTCACATTGTAAATATACTGGAAACATCATTATTAATATCCAGTAATATAAATCCCTACAGGTGCTTTCCTCTAACAATAACAAAAAAAAGAGTTTGATATTCAGCCCCGTTCAGATGGCATTCCATGGAGAGCTTCAATTATCGTAGATTGGAGAGGAATGTGCATGTTAATCTTTTGCTTTGGTGGGTTTCTTTGTGAGTTCTTGCCTCACGTCTCCTGTTTTGGGGAGTGGGGAATTTCACACATCTACCATCCTCAATGGAATACAATCCAGCTGTGAGTGCTGAGATTTGACTATGATTAATATGTCAGCCTAGTTTCAAATTTGGAACTAATTAGTGTAGAACATATGCTAATAAATGCAGGTGTAGCCATCCAGTATGGGTGCTTAGTTGCACACATTTGGGAACTCAATTCATTTTCTGGAAGAAAATAATAAATTAGAAATTCACATTTTCTATTGAAATAAATGAAGATGTTGCAGTGGTAAAACCCAGAGAATGCATCTGAGGTTGTTGTGTCCATTCAGAGTTATCCTTGGAAGGAAAGTTTTCCAGGTAACACGGTTAGAGAAACAGAACCATAATTCTTCCAACAGTATTTTGCTAAATAGTTCAGTTAGCAATTACTAACATGCAAATGCTTGATCTGAAATTGGTTTGGTTTATATATGTGTCCTATTCTCTCTCCTCCTTCTCTTCTCCTCTCTCTCTCCACCCCCCCATCCCCCACGCAGTATCTGTACCTGATATTACATTTCTTGTTGGTCAGCTCAGGAAAGGAAAGGCCCCTGGAGCTGACCTTATTCCCCCAAAACTAATGAAGAATAATATGGGCCCGAATTTTGCCATTACCCTTTAACTATATTTTGCACCACTGGATGTATCCATGAGGATTGGGGCCTGGCAATTATAGTTCTAATCTTCAAAAAGTGAAAGAGGGAGATGATCCTGCTAGCAGCAGACCAATTATCTGCTCAGCATAATTATGCTAAGCATCCCATGATAAACTTAAGGACTGGCTGAATCAGGAAAATCTAACAACAGAAGAGCAGGCTAGTTTCAGAGACGGTAGAGGCATCATTGATCAATGCTTGATCCTATAGTACTTGACTGGAAAATATAAAACCCAACAATGTCGCATTATTCGATATTGCCTTCATAGTTTTTAAGTCAACTTTTGATTCTGTATCCAGGATCAAACTATGGGAGAAACTGGAAGCCTCATCAATTTACTGTGGACTTTTCTACTTATCTGAGTTCTGCACACTAAAATGACTTGTAAGGTCAAATATAATATGCATCTCTTAAAGTCAATTAAAACTCAAAAGGAGATCAAACAGGGATGCATTCCCCTTCCCCCACCCCTTCTGCTTTTGAACTTTTATACCAATAGTATTGTGAGATGCCCAAACAATTAAAATATTCATTCCCCCCAAGTTATGGGGCACAGCATAGCTCTGCTGCTTCTTGCAGACAATGCTGTAGTTATTTCCAGAACACCAATAAATTTTAAGAGTTCTGAAGCACTGGCCCAATACTGCAAAAATGATCATTTGGAAATAAAATATCAGAAAAACAAGATTAGGCCTTTGCCAAAAGGCCAAAACTCCATTCATGCAGCATTAATGGTCACAGAATAGAGCAAGTAAACTGCTTCAAGTGTTTAGGAATAGTTATGCAATGGTGAATATGTCCTTGGACAAAGATCTGTCAATGTAAATTTTACCACTCCAGGCTTTTTCAGGCTAGGACACCAGCCCAGTTTTTCTATAGGACTTTGGTTGGCCTTCCAGGTTTTTGATTTGCCACCTTGAAGGGGGTATAATCAGAATTCATCAGAGCAGCTCTCCAGATAACTCACTGTGTCTCAAAATTAGGTATGATAAAAGTTGAAACAAGAGTGTCTTGCTTTCACAAATCTCGGGTTAAAGCTTAACTTCTATCCTCAAGCCCTAGTGCCATTAATTTTTCAGGACAATTTTCAGCCTATCGGGATTAAGCTTGTTGTATCTAAACTTCTTCATCTGGGCTTCTCACCCTCCTTACTTGTTACAATACATGGACAAGTGAAACAAACCCTGAACCAAGGAATAGAAGATACCGAGCATTAGGCAGACCTATGGAAGGTCCCAGCCTTCCTGTAACCAGCACAATACAGGTGCTGCCATTTACCTCACAGATAGAAACACTCAGCCATCAGAAAGGTCATTCATTCCAGTTATGGGCCACTCCAACTTTAACTTGACTCCAACTTCTTCTAGGCTTCCTATCTTTGGACTTTCATTACAGTGCCCTTTACACTGTTCACAATTTTGAGTTAATCTGCAAGGAGGGGGAGAATAAAATAAAAATAAATCAATTGTCATACCAAAGAAAGAGAGAGAAGAAGAAATTATGCTAGACTTCTTTCTTATTTGAACCAAAAAGATGCTCTGATTCAAACATGATTGAACAAAGTGTGTATCTAGTGAAAAGAAGTTTAACGGTCAATGGTTGTTAGTACTAGACTTGTAACAAGGTATTTTTATTTCCACAGATTGCCTGTCAAGCTATAATATTTTGGGAAGGTACAAGAGAACGATCTAAAGAGCTGGAAAAGAGCTAAAAAAAGGAAGAATGGTAAATATTTAAAAATAATCAGAAGGTAGTGTAGATTTATCTTGACCTATTTTCAAAGATAGAACTAGTACAAAAATACTTGTCTGCAAACTAGCTGTAATTTGCTTTCCCTTCTTCAATCGTTCTTAATTTTCCTTTTATGCTTTCCTGTTTTCTCTGAAAAATTATAAACATTTTTTAAAAAAATATTTTCTTTATTCAGGACTTTTCTATATGCATATTTGTAACATTTTTTCCAATTTTCATTAGCCTATGAATTTGAAATATTATAAATAATTCTGTATACACAAGTATTCATATAACCTTGGCACACGCTTTCTGTGAATTTCTCTAATTGTGTGTGGATTTTGAGCTAAAAAAACTATAACACAAAACTCTTCCAATTAACATAAGTTAGTTTAAAAATATGTATCTCACTAAAAAATTTTTCATCTCTATTTGTAAATGCCATGATTGTAGATTAGTTTATTTTCTCCTGCATTAAATAAAAACAAACAAATAAACAAATGCACCCCCAAAAAACCCTACTTTTTTCAGGCTCATTTTTCTTATTCATTCAAGTTAAAGAAATGGAGATTTAGATATATCCATATCAAAATCAAACCAAATGAAATTCTCATCACTCTGCAAATTCAATAGGGAGGGAGGGAGGGGGAGAGAGAGAGGGAGGGAGGGAGGGAGAGCGAGAGAGAGAGAGAGAGAGAGAGAGAGAGAGAGAGAGAGAGAGAGAGAGAGAGAGAGAAGATAGGCAGGCAGGCACACAATGCCTTCAAGTCATTGTTGACTCCTGATGACTGCTTGGACAAATCTCTGCATTTTTTGACAGGTTTTTAGAATGTGTTTCCTGTTGTCTGTTTTCCAGGGCCAAGAGAGAGTGACTGGCACAAAGTCACCCAGCTGGCTTTATGCCTAAAGCCAAACTAAAGATCTCCTACATTCAAGGCACTTTTAAGAATAAAATATCTATTAAAAATACTTGGCTATCTAGTCAGCATATCAATAATGGTCAGGTACACAAACATTTTGACCAAAGCATCACACCCTTTCTTGAAAAAAATGAAAGAATTAAATGTGTGGTTTTTTTTAAAAAAAAAATCGTCTCATTCTTTGGTTTTAAATGTTACATTACCTCCATTGTGTTCAAAATTCTCATTAAATTTTGAAGGACTAGATGTAGCAACCATTAGCAATGGAGAATAAAGCTGGTCCATTTAGAATTTAATTGGAGGCACTAGATGCATTAGTTGGTCCACAAACATTTTAAAACTAGTTCCCATTTCTTATTTATTTTTGACAGGAAACACGTACCTCATTGTACATATTTCTTCAGTAGTTCAACCTCAAATCAGCCTTTCTTGGCAATAGTGGCCTCTTTCCTAAATCATCACACAGATGATGAAAAATGTGAGAAAAAAATAATCTATTCTAAGATATTAAAAATCTTAACAAATGGAAGATGGTAGGATAATTTGTATACATGTAGTCCTCGATTTATGACCACAATTGAGCCCAAAATTTCTGTTGTTAAGTGCGACATTTGTTCAGTGAGTTTTGCCCCATTTTATGACCTTTCTGGCCACAGTTGTTAAATAAATCATTTCAGTTGATAATTTAGTAACATGGTTGTTAAGTGAATCTGGCTTCCTTGTTGATTTTGCTTGTCAAAAGGTTGCAAAAGAGGATCACATGACCTTGGGACACAGCAACCATCATAAGTATGAACCAATTGCCAAGCATCTGAATTTTGATCTCATGATCATAGGGATGCTACAAAGGTTGTAAGTATGAAAAATGATAAGTCACTTTTTCAGTGCTGTTGTAACTTTGAACAGTCATTAAATGAACTGTTGTAAATTGAGGACTACCTGTATTTTTTATATTATATATTTTAAGAGTGTAACTGTCCAGCATTACCATACTTGTGTCAATGATAGTGACATGCATGTGAACACTAGACATTTTCAAGAGCAGCCTGTTTTATGTTCCCAAGGGTTTTTCTTTTTCTTTTGAACTCATGTCAGAAGCACCAAGGTACACTTCCAGGTTGAAAGGATCAGCCGGTGACATCACTGTTCCCTGGGGGACACCCAGTTGGGGGCTCTTTTCATGTCCCTGGAAGGAGCTGGAGCAAAGGACAGGAGCTCAACCCTGCCCCATGCAAGCACCAAGATCTTGAACGCGGGCTTGTTAACCTCCAACCTAGCATCCTAACCACATGAGCCACTGTGCTCCACTTGTTCCCAAGTTATCAGTCCATAGTAAAAAATATGTGCAATCTAATGTGGATTTTACCTCCTGCTATACTAATTTCTAATCCTGTGAAAATGTAAATAATTGTTTCTTCACTCTCACAGAGAAAAAGCTGAAAAATGGCATGTATGCTCTTTTAAGATTTCTGTCATAAGTTGTATGTTCTTAATGTAAACTACCTTATGAAAAATAATGTTACTCTTTTCATCCACAGTTGTAGTAGTTTATCAGCACAGTGCAGTTTTTCTTAAAATTTCCTTTTCAGCTTCCTGTCTTTTGACATTGAAAGTAAGTCGAATATGCTAAAAGTCATGAAAGCTGACTACATGTCCCATGCTGTGATTTTTGGCTTCCTGCATATGGTAACATAGTACCACAAGCTGTGAATTCACGAAAGAATAGAATTACTTTTGACTTCTCACCAAATTTAATAGCAATATCTCAAACATCTGTGTCTAAAGGTCTTGGCCGTACCAAATCTGCAGCTGTTCAATGGAAATCTGCTGAAATAATAAAATGGTGAGAAATACAATATCAAAACCAAGATTCCTCATCAGTTTTCTCAAGCAACTGTAAGGGTGGAACTTTAAATGAATCATTTCTTCATGTGTTCATGATGTAACATGACATTTGTCAGAAAGATTAACACTGAAACTCTGTGTGTATTGATCATAACCTTTTCACAGTTATTTTTTGAGATAATACTTGTAAAAATCTGACGCAGTTCATCTGGAGAAACCTGGTTGTCTATATAACATTAAGAAAATTAGTTCAGCATATCTAGTAGTTAAAAACTATACAAGGGACATAGGAAAGTGCTCTCAATAGCTATCAGTACAGTGTTTGAAAAAGAATCACACATCCCACTTTTATGGACAGTCTGAAGTGAGATGCCAAAATCTGTGGTGATCAGGTTTTGTGATAAATTGCTGACAACTGTAAAAAAAGTTTATGTTAGGACTTAGCCATAATGGGTCTGTTATAGGAATAGTTAGAGGGTTATAGTTCAATTAAAAAAAACTATACCACAATATCATATTAGAGTTTAGAGAGCTGGTGCTGCTATCAAGTTGACAAACCTAACAAACTTCATCTGATTAAGACATTGTATTAGGAACTGTTGATACTTTCAAGCACATGGGTTATAAGTGCACTAGCTACTATTTTATATTTTCCCGATATCTAGTTTGTAATGAGCTTTTATAACTAGATGAACTGTTGCTGGTATTTCTTGAGTTTGTTGCAATGAAGAACCTCAGTTATGAAATTGCTATGCTTTTTATTTTTTTCACAGTTAAATAAATGATAAGGTAAAATAATGCATGTTAATTAATTCTCTTGCTGTGAATCATCATATTTATTGGGGCTATAAGGCAAAGGAAACCACTTAAAAATCTAGATAACTTGCACTGTTTTACTCAAAGATGCTTTGCCTTCTGTTCACACATAATCCTATTTCCTTCCTCCACACTTTTTTCAAATATCAAAATATAGCCCATTATCGAAATGGTGCAGTAACCCAGAAATAATAACAATTATTTTAATATTTTAGTACCTAATAGAGCAAGCTTAAGTTTAGGTTGGAGTGCTCTGACATGTACAATTACACTGCTGGCCTGCATAACAAAAATAAGGACAAAGAGACATTTGTCATCTCCATGTTCTATGAAATTGTTTCTTTGTGTACTTTTGGACAAAGCTACTCTCTGGTGCAAGGAGTGAGAAGGGACAGAGAGCAAACAGCTGATGTACATTCCAACTCAGTTCACGGACACAGTAGCCAAACAGAGGGAACTTTGGATCCATTAGATCAGTGTTTCTCAATATCAGCACCTTTAAGATATGTGGATTTCAAGTCCCAAAATTCCCCAGGCAGCCTGCTGGCTGAGGAATTCTGGGAGTTGACATTCATACATTTTAAACTTGCTGAGATGGAGAAACTGCATTAGATTCTAAGCTATTTTAGCCAGATACACCCTAGCCACATGTCTGGAAGCTTTCTCGCAACTGGAATTTCCTGACCTCAGAAAAAAAGCTAATCTCACCACTGACAAGGAAAAAGGATCTGATATCAGGTTTCTTCCTCCAAGGATAGTATTTTCTTTCTGAAGGCATACACCAATGTATCTAATGGTCCCTGGAATGCCACCTTGTGTTGGGACCATACTTCTTTTGCTTATCATATATGCATCTTGTTCTTTAATAAAAACTTTATTAAGGTAAATTTATGTTTTTGACATCTTGTGTTGTCATGTTTGAGTAGAATCTAAGCCATGCATGGCTCCAAGAAATATTTCAAAATGTCTTTGTGTGCTGGTCATTATGAGACTTAATGATATAGCATTTCTTCAAACCATTCCAAATTCATAATTGTATTACTTCTGATTTTCATTTTAACCCCTTGCAGATACTTTGCAAAAATTAGGAGGAGCTTCTATCAACAGATGAACGGCTGTAACTCTAATGAAACATTGCTTAGAAACTTCATGACAGGTACATTGGAAGCTTTGCAAGTACAGGTTTATTCACACTTATGGAGTCAAGTGGATGTAATTTGTATCAGTTCCAATTTCTGTTTTTATGAGATTTATGGTTTTTATAATTTTACTGTAGTTATGAGTATAACTAAAGTTGTGCTAAAACACCATCAATCCAGCAGATAGACTGATTTCAGTATGAGAATCCTAAAAAGCTGAAATCAATTGGATTTAATTTTGGCTAGAACCAATTATTCTCAGCTAATGCGCATAGAGTATTAAATAATAAAGAACAAATCAGATAATGTCCTGAGACTGGTAGAGATTTATGACATCATTATTCTGCTTTGATTATGTAACATTAGCAAACATTCTATTTATTATACTAAAATAATCAAAACTTATTTAAATAAACTAACAGTATTCATTTTGACCTTCAGCCTCCTATGTAAAAGTAAAGATTGTTTCTAATTAACAGGCTTAAATATGCCACTTGGCATAACTGTTAAATATTCTGTACCATACAGCATTCCTGTTTTCAATTTAGGTCAAACTATCAGGATGATGAAAAGAATCGAAGATGGAAGATGAGATGCTCTATTTCACATATACGCCCTCTGGAAGGGCTGGCAAAGGCAACCACTTAAATTAAGCTCAGGTCATCAGACAAGATATTTAATCTATTCCTAAAACAGAAACTTCTACAGCTGAAATCCCTATGGCCTTTAAAGCAACACAATGAACTACTTTGTCGTGTACTCCTGTCAAGTCATGTTAGGTTCCTTGGTTTTTAGAAGTGATATTTCATGTACTCTTATGAGCAAATTGCTCAGAGCAAGGAAAAGTGTTTTGGTTTATTTATGACCTACTAACCTTAAATAAAGAAAAAGAAGAAGTTTTAGCCAATGTGAATGTTCTCAGAAGCCTGGAGATACGAAATGTACATAAAATAAATCTGGCATTTGTAGCACAGACTAGCAAAAGGCACACATGGCCAATCCACAGGGTTTCTTTAAAAAAGAAGATGGAAACCAGATGATAGAAGAAGTAGGGGTGAAAGTCACTCTTAACCAATAAATAATATAAAATGCAGACTATAGAACTGAAAGTTTAGAAGCAAGCAGAGATTTTCAGATTGTATTCCAGGTGAGGAATAAACAGAAGAATGGATGGTAATACTGAGCTTTCAAGTATGTTATTAATAAAAAGAAGTGGAAATGAAAAGCAGCCAGCTCTATTGTTAGAAATACAATCTCAAGACCGACAACTAAATAAGTCATTTGTCTGATTGATATCATGGAAGTAAAATAATAAACTGGGGAAGGGAGAAACTATAGGAAAAAGAAAATAAATATAAATATAAAAAGGAAGAATATAACACCAATAGCACTTAGACTTATATATCAGCCTATAGTCCTTTACAGCACTCTCTGAGAAGTTTACAAATGTCAATAGTGATATATTAACTATGAATCAGGAATCAGGATCTATTCATGTGGTTTTTGATGAATACATACATATACATTTAAAAAGCCTACACATAAAAATAGAAGTGTTGCCTGTTTCTTTAGCTGATTATCATAGTCTTGGTAGTAACCAGAGCAAGAGAGGAAAAATGATCAGGAACTCTCCCTAATGTCTTAGGGAAGGCAATACTCTTTTGTTTCATTTTGGATAAGGAACAAAAATAACCTATTTTTCGTTGGACACTTTAAAGAAAAGGAACAGGAAAAGGCAGGAAATAAAATATCACAAATTATTAAAAAACCAAGTATTTAAAAATATAGAACTGATGGGTTCTTAAAATGTTAGTAACTAATTTGTAAAATTTAAATACCTTGTATATAGTTACATCATCCTTAAACTGTTGACATAAATAACGGAATAAAATTCTACTTTATAAATTCAATCCATATTACTAAGAATCTGTTTTGATTTACATAGCTCATAAAATTGAAATATAAATTCTATACAAAGATAAACTCAAATTTTGAAGATGATACCAATATATGTACATACATGTACATATATTGTACATGGATGGTTTCCAGATTGAATTTAAATCTGTATTAAATTTACAATTATTTTAGACATCAAAGCATACTCCCAGAAATTCACTAGGGATTCTTCCGTTGAAGGGATCAGGTAACCTTTCCAGAAAGAGCAATGTCCTTGCAACAATTATATGTAATGTTAATTCAGTATACCAAAGAAGAAAAATGTTTTGGTAAAGTTTATTAAGTATTCGTAAGTTG
The DNA here is from genome assembly GCF_029215685.1 of Pituophis catenifer annectens. NCBI lineage: Eukaryota > Metazoa > Chordata > Lepidosauria > Squamata > Colubridae > Pituophis > Pituophis catenifer. Next base: position 123,628,542 of record NW_027256883.1, on the reverse strand, counting down.
AAATGGGAATTCAGTTAAGATTTGTTTCATTCTAGCTCAATCATTTACAGAATTGTTGAGCATTATGACATTGCCAAGTATGAAAGAATTGTTGTCAGGTGGCAAGCCCATTGCCTTCAAATTTACATCTGCCTTAGGCATAATTAACAGAATAAAATAATAGAATTGGAAGGGACCTTGCAGGTTTTCTAGTCCAATCCCCAGCTCAGGCAGGAAACCCTATACCAGGGCTGTGAAACTCCTGGCCCATGGGCCAGATGAATCACGCACTGGCCATGCCCACACCCTGTTTAGCAAAGGGAGGAAAAAGTCCCGATATATCACGTGACAGCTCTGTGACGACATGAGTTTGACACCCCTGCCCTATACCATTTCAGACAAATGATTGTCCAATCTCTACTTAAAAACTTCCAGTGCTGGAGCATTCACAACTCCTGGAGGCAAGTTGTTCCACTGATCAATTGTTCTAACTGTCAGGAAATTTCTCCTTAATTCTAAGTGGTTGTCTCCTTGATTAGTTTCCATCCATTGCTTCTTTGTCCTGCCTTCAGGCGCTTTGAAGAATAGCTTGACTCCCTCTTCTTTGTGGCAACCCCTGAGATATTGGAGCACTGCTATCATGTCACCCCTAGTTCTTTTTTTCATTAAACTAGACATACCCAATTCCAGCAACCATTCGTTATATGTTTTAGCCTCCAGTTCTCTATTAGGCAATAATACTGTCAAATATTTATTGCAAAAATGTGTATATACAAGAATAAATGCACAAGTGTTACAAGAGTTAAAGATGTCAATTTGGAGCCAGTATTGTAACAGCAGTGTTATTTTTTAGATCTAACAATGGACTATACTTATAATTTTGAGTTTACATTTGGTTTGGTTTATTTTATTTTAATAGAGTGACACATTGCTCTGATGTAATATTTTTCTTCAGGGATTTATGGATATTTTTCTCTGTGTTTTTAAATCCCCCAACAGGGAAAGTTTAGATTTTTCTTTAGATTAAATATAGTGCAGCAGTGCTTTGTTGAGAATTCCTCAGTAGATGGATTTGATAATAAATGTTGTAGAAACAGTGATTTTTAAGCAGAATTAATCTATCAAATTAGAAATAATGTCTTTTTAAAATTTTCCTTCACTTTAGAAATTTAAGGATGGATACTGTGAAGGCTTTGGAATTCTGCTTCTTCTGGTTGCTTCAGTGAACATTCAACGCTGTCGGTGAGTTTGGGATTAAAGTGAAAACCATCGACCGTTGATTGTACCCTCCAGCTAACCATCCTCCTCATTGCTTCATGCGTTCAGAATTTCACTGAAGATAGCCATAAAGCCAACACCCAAGATGATTTGTTTGTGTCTTCCCTTACAGAATTTCATTTAGGTCCACACAAAAAAGGTCACAATCAACATTCATTGCTGTCGGTGGGTTTAACTTTGTGGACAAGCTCACTGAACAATGAATGCAACTGTGGCCCCACTTTTTACAGTCACAACCAAGAAGAATATTGCTTTTGAATGTAGCACCTGAAGTGGATAACTATGAGTGAAAGCTTTGGATCAAGAGACTGAGTTACATTCCAGCTGTGTTTTTAAAATATTTGTTTTTGTTTGTCTGACGAAGTTAGGGAGTCGGGAAATGCAAAATGCTACCCATGGCATTTCATTATGATATAGCAAAAAAGTGTGCTCTTTTTCTCTACTAAGTGTTAACTGGATTACAGATTCTCCAAACAAGAAAAGAAAACATGTCAAATTGAGAGATAAAATGAGTTTATCCAACTTTGGTATGATTAAACCCAGTAAGTCTTATAGAACAAATGATTATTGCTAAAATCAACTTTTAATTTCTTTCAGTTTCTTGCAAAAAGTTCTTACACCTATTCCAAATTCTAATATGGCACAACTAATAAAATCATTTTTGAAATTTACATTCACTTTAACTTTGTTGTACCACAGATAATCATGCCATTCAAATCTTAATTCATGACCTTCCAATATCCAAAACCCTCCTGTTTTTTAAAGTCATCACTCTTTCATCCAAACTAAACAGTAAGTACCAATAAAGGAGAATATTTGTAGCTCAGGGTTAAAATAAGGGGGATGTCATCTGATGTTAACTTATGATGTTATCTATTTTGGGTAATGAAACGTCTGCAAAAAAATAAATAAGTTTCAAAATGTGGTAAACCTAGTCCCCCTCTTTCTTTGGTGTGCATAGTGAATGTTCAGCTGTATGGTAAAGCCTTCTGATTGGGACAGACATGCACAAATGAGTTCTCAAAAAACAGAAAGGAAGATATTTAGTACCTTGGAGTTTTGGATTCTCCATATTGACAAAAGATTATTTAAATTTTGTTCTATAATTACATCCTTTTTGCAATTCATAGATCAACTTACATGTACTAGGCATCAAAAGTTTGCATCTGCATATATTATTCTAATTTCTATTGAATATTTTGTTTCAATAATATAGATTCCTCATTTTCCAACAGCTAGTTTCTTTTTCATTAGAATATTGACAACAATAAACCCTTGCCAAAAGACTTTTTTCTTTAAAAAAAACCCTATGAGATCTTTTTGTTCTTGTAAGATTCAAAGCAATACTTTCTAAGTGAATATAACAAATTAGCACACAAGATAGTTAATTTCAGAACATAACACATATGATTTTAATTACCACAAAAATAACCTACTGTACACTGATGCAGTTGTAATTATTTTTAATTATCTCTTCTTTATCATAGTAAAGGAATCAAAGGCAGGCACTGAGACATCTTAAGAAGAGGAATATTTGCATAGCTAAGTGAATGTTAGCTAAGTGAATATCAGATTGAAATACTGATATTTGACAGTAGTTCAATTTCTAGAAGGGAAATTCTGGGTATAAAGATAGTTATGAATTTAAAAATGCATATTAAAAAAAGAATGTGTATTTGTTCTTTATTCTGTCATTTAATCTGACCAACTAAATATTTAAAATATTACCCTTTCAAGTGATTTATGTCTCAAGCTGCATAGTATTTCCTGCTATGTATGATAATATTAAAATGAAAAACTCATTATTGTGGAACAAAAAAAGGGACAACCTGTCCTTAGAGCTGCTGGGGAATGTGTTTACAATTTATCAATACAGTTTATTTTTTACTAGCTCTGCCAGAGGACTCAGCAGCAATTGTCATTTGCACTGTGGGTACTTCAGCCATCTGTACACAGACTAACCGCACGCAGTTCAGAAGACCTTTGGAGAATTCAAGTTATCCCTGAAGCAGCAAAATATATTTAGAATCAGTGCCAAAAGACAATGCCTGCTTTGAAGCCATCTCCATTTTGTCCTGAAAGGGCGGGGTGGGGGGGGAGAGAACAGGATTATTTTTTGATAGAGTGAAATAAAATAAATAATTGAGAGATAATGTTCACAGTATGAAAAAGGTTTGAAAAGTGGACTCTGAAGAAGATGGCAGATGTTGAATTTCAGCTTAAACTCCACAGGTAAGTTTGTGGCATTTAAACCCATGAATCCACAATAATGTCAGAATAACATAGTAATCCCAGATTTAGAATCTTTAGAGGAAGTTATGAAAAAGAAATTTGCCAAAGGTGTGAACTTTAGCAGAGGTTAAAAGAGGTGACAATCCAGGAACGGCTTCTGATTCATACAGCAGTATTATGAGAGGCCTGCATATTTTCTTGGTTCTTTGCTCATGAAATATAAAGGCCACTTCAATCAATACTTCCAAAAAAGCATGAAGAAAGCAGATGCTCTAATTGCTTGGCATTAAAATCTGGGGTACATGACCTCTAAACTGGAACTTACAGGCATTGCTAGACTCCTCCATAAATATGGTTATTTTGTTTACAAGTTATCTTAGACATGGTTTTCTCTAATTTTTGAATTATATGGTGTATGAAAAAATATATAGTCCTGAACCTACCCCCAAAGAGCATTACTGACTATTCCCACAACTGAGGTATTCTGAGAAATGAAAGTCTATTTTTAGTAGAACTTAGAAGCACCCATCTAAATCACTACACAGTAACATTAGCCGTTACACCAAAAGCTTTCCTTGTCCAATAACCTATTTTCCACAGTGATCAACCACATTTTTCTAGGAAACTTATGTGAATATAATGTTCATGTTCTCCAACATTTGGTATTCAAAGTATATCGCCACTGAAAGATAATAATTTATTAACCTTGATCTATAGTATGTGTGCAGTTAGTGACAAATTACTCTGAATCTGAAGTATGAATATTTGCATAATATTTTTTTAACTAAACCATGATGGTACAGTGGTTAGATTGCAGTATTGCAGGCTAACTCTGTCCACAGCAAGGAGTTCAATCTGACCGGCTCAAGGTTGACTCAGTCTTCCATCCTTCCGAGGTTGGTAAAATGAGGATCCAGATTGTTGGGAGCAATATGTTGATATTTGTAAACCACTCAGAGAGTGCTGTAAAGTACTATGGGCCAGTATATAAATCTAAATGCTATTGCTATTTATTTATTGATTATACTAAGTACCGTATATAGTCAGATTTGTAAATAGGTGTAAAACTGTTCCATTCTTATATACAAACATTGTGCCTTGTGGGTCTTGTTTTTAAAACATTTTCTAGCAAAGCTGAAGAACGTGCTTTCAAAATAAAATATATCCAAATATTTCAAAATACAGTAAGTCAATCCTGAAGTTATTGAATATCACTTAGTAATCAAGGGGTGCACTTTTTCATTTATATTTTTTCATCACCTGACAAAACCCACTTTCTTTGATAGTCAGGGAGTAAAATTGGTAGTTAAATATGTAAATGATTTAGAACCTTTATTTTACTGCTCAATTTATTTAAAAAAATATTATGGAGGAAATTTCAACATTTTTAACAATTCTAGATTTTATTTTATTTTTTGTATTTATTTTGTTATAGTCCCGAAGAGGAATTCAGTAAGTTAACAGCAGATAAAAGACAAAAGCATAGATTATGACATAGTCATTGATACAATCCAAGTATGTCTGGTTTAATAAACAGTAAAGTAAGTTCATAGAAAATACCCTGTTTCCCCCAAAATAAGACATCCCCTGATAATAAGCCCAATTGGGCTTTTGAACTCATGGCAATAAGGCCAAGCGCTTATTTCAGGGTTCAGAAAAATATAAGACAGGGACTTATTTTTGGGGAAACACGGTAATTACTGTTGTCTTAATAGCAGCTTTATGTAGAGTGGAAAGTTGCCTGGATAACCTGTTAAATGAAAAGTTTGAAGGCACATCCTTGTATCTTTATTTTTAAAAATGCAATGTAATAATATATACACTATGAATTCAATATGCCTTTCTTCACAAAGTTAAAGGGTCAAAAGAGGGCTTTCTGAAAATAAAAATTAAAACCTATTATATACCATGCTATAAACTCAAATTGTGAAATAAGAATCCTTAGGGCTTTATGTTTTCTTTTTTTGGGAATCAACTAAACAACCCGTGCCCTGTTGGCTCATTGTTTCAGAAACACCTCCTTACTTAAACAGAAACAGAATAACCAAGGCTAGACGAAAAAGCAGTGGGAGCAGGAGGAACTTCATGCCAGCTTCCCCATTGAGTTTCCTTGTGGGAATCTTGCAGCAAGCATTGGAAATCTCCCCTTTCCCTTCCCAGCAGAGAAGTAAATGGCATTGGGTGAGAGAAGGAACAAGGAATTGCAAGACTGCCTGGGAGACTCACAAAATGTTGACAATGATCATGTGAGTGCAGCAGCAGCAGCCAGGAGCACTAATCAGCCACAACTTCCCCGAATTTCATTCCCTTGGGAGTCATAGGTCCTGAATATTGGACACATTCTTTAGGTTAGTCCATTTGAGAGGTACCTTGGTTCAGACATCATTGCCTATGATACACCATTTCTGGAAGAGAAAATGCTAGCAAATACCAGTGTGTTCCCTCTGTAAAACTCAAAACCTCGAGAATGGAGGGGAAATCAATAGTGAAGGTCAGCATTCTGAAAAACTCAATGTTGGTGTTTGCTAGAATTTTCACTGGATTTGAGGTCTCTTCCTTTGGTGTGCCAGTGGATTTCTCGACATGTTAGAGGAAAAGACCTCAACTATGTTAGCAAATGTCAGCATTCTCATAGGGAGAGAGCCCAGGCCCTGTTTCTCTCCCCAGCCCATCATGCCCAAAAGGCCCATATTCTCTCTCAGACAGTCTTAATGACCTACAGCAGTGGTGATTTGCCCCCGGTTCGGACTGGTTCTATAGAACTGGTAGTAAAACTGGCGGGAGGCTCCGACGTCATCAGGAAGCTTCACATGTGTGCGGCCCTGTTGCGAACCGGTAGTAAAGGTAAGTAGAACCCACCCCTGACCTACATGATCACCAAACAATTGCAACTGGGAGAGCCAGAATTGCAGTCACTGAGTGAAGTCATGTGGCATCTTCTTTTAATGACTGCTTCACTCAATGCCTGAGATTATGGGCCCAATTGTGGTTGTAGGTTGAATACTATGTGAATTCATTGTATGTATGATGCTTGGATAGAAATTCAGCATTATCCTTGATTACAGAAAACAGAAAGTAGGATGCAGTAGTTGTGAAAATCATTTTGTTAAAGGCTAACTAAGCCTCATACCTACAAGATAGCAAAGGGTGTCTTATAAAGAAAGGTTGAATAAGTTGTGTAAATGAAATTTCTTCCAAATCATGCAGAAATCAATGAAAACTATTACTCAGTGAAACTGTGAAACTCTTGTACACATCATCACACAAAAATTTGTGTTTTTCTGCCCGTGGGAACTCATGCAGATCATTACTTTATTTTAGGTTACCTTAACTGTAAAATTCTTATTAAGAGCAAGGAAATATGCACTGTCCGTTTAGCTGGATAAAGGAAATGTTCACCCACAGCCCAAATGCAATTTCCTGAAACACTACATTGCAAATAAAAGTATAGTCAATAATTTTTGGGATGCCTGGTCACAGTACTATCAGTATACTACTCTATGCTGAATATTGGTTTTGTGATTTGGGTATAAAATCTACCAACTTCCAGGATAGTGCCTTTTTCAAAAACTGATAGGGAAGATCCTTGATATTAACAAACAATAATTGCTTAAGATGTTCATTGTTTGTTTATAATCCCAAAATTCCAATTTGGGAATTCCAATTCCTTCCAAAACAGTCTCATTGAATTTTTTGGGTGTAAATTGTCTGAAACACATGGAGGATAATATATGCATTTATTCTATAGTTCTCATTGGTTATCTATGTCACAGAAAATGCATGCTAAAAATTCTCAATTAGCCATCGTTAGCGTGAAGAATAATATCCATGTGGATCATTTCTCAGGATACTGGCTTTCTTCCTAACATTTTTTTTTCTTTATGCTTGCCTAAAACAAATGTAATTTAGCTAGAACTATTCCAAATCAGTGGCCTAGAAGTTGTGCAATCAAGTGCCTTTGGCTTTTGTGAAAATATGTTGAACAAATCATCTTTTGAAATACTGATCTAAAAATATCTCTATTTAGCTTTATGGGCATCCAAAGTACCTTGCTGCCTTCATGAAAACAATGAAAGCATATTGCTACAATCTATGCCCTTTTTGGGTACATGCATCATAATGCATCAAAAAGCGAAGGGGCTTATGCTAGAATGCCATGACACCATTTTTTGCCTTCTGATTCCCATTGTTAGTTCTGCAAATTCCATTACTTCATCTACTTTATAATAGTGATAGTAACAATAAAGTTTAAGACATACAAAAATGCAATGAGCAAATTCAACTTTCAGTGTTATATAAATACTAACCTTTCAGTGCTACATAAATATTAACAAACCATATTTTCTCAATAGTTAAAAAATATGAACTGCCTGCCTAAAATGGCTTGAAGATTGCATCATTTACAAAATAACATAAGAAACCCATGTCAGAGTTTTCTCAAAAAGATGCTCAAAATAAGGAAATCCAGAAGGAGCAAAGGCACTGCAGTAGGGGTGGATTTTAAAATTTTTTATTACTGGTTCTGTGGGCATGGCTTATTTTGTGGGTGTGGCTTAGAGGTCATGTGACTGGGCATGGCTAGCTGGTCATGTGACTGGGTGGCCATGGCTATGTGTATAGGGACTACTCAGTGGGGTGAAAAAAGTCATTTCAGACAGGGCCTCACACTTTTGACTGGTCCTCACACTTATGACCACCCTCACATTTATGCTCATTCTTAACAACCATGTCACTCATTTCACAACTGCTTCTCTTCACCATGATGACAAGATAGGGCAAAAAACGTAAAATGTGAGGACAGTCATAAGTGCAAGGACCAGTCAAAAATAACTTTTTCAGCCCTCTGAGTAGTCCATATGCACAAAAGGATTCAATTTTTTCTTCAAAGTGCTGATGATTGCACCCTGGCTGGAAGAGCTCCAACAGGGGAGTATTTCCTCCCAACAGCGGTGTAAAAAGCTTAAAACAACCCTTCCCCTTTAAGAAAGTCAAGCAAAACAATAGCCTCCGGAACCAGAAGTGACAGTAAGTCTAGGCATACTGCCTGAGAGGCAGTTTCTGTAATAAAGATTAGGCTAGGAAACAACACCAAATGTTGCAATTAATCCTTACAGGATTAACCCTGTAAAGTGGAAAAAAACAAAAGGAGATTTGTTTTAACAACGGTTCTCCGAACTGTTTAACTACTTAACAACCGGTTCTACCGAAGTAGAATCCCACCACTGGGTCTGCCCATTTATTTTTACAGGCACCGGTCTACTCATTTGTTTTCTTTTAACACTGATCAGCTGTAGGGCAGCCCTTTGAAGCCCAGCAGCAAGAGTTTAAACAGTTTTTTTCCCTCTAGCCGTCAGCTGGGACTCAGGAGGCAGCAATAGATTGGGGGTGGGGCAAAATAAAAGGTAAGAATAACCTGGGGGGTAGGGGGATGGGGGGGCAGAACCGGTTCGATGATGTCATATCGTCACCGCTCGGCCCAACCGGGAGGAACCCACCAGTGCACTGCAGCATCTAAGAAACAATGCTTGGGTTGAATTAATTGCCAAGAAGCATTCTGATGTAAATTAAGGTTAATGTTATGCTCTGCAAATTTTATAAAGTGCTGCAACAGAGCCTAACAAATTCAAAGAGAAGCACATTCTAAAATTCTCAGTTAATTTATAAACCAAGCTAAATAATAAAGCTTGGAAGTGAAAAAAAAATCACATTTTCAACAGGGTGTTGTACACTTATGCATGAAAATTTCAATTTACTGAAAATAATATGAATGGATAAAAAAAGTCTTTGCAATACAGCTTAGCTCCAAAATTCAGTTCACATTAATAATATTTACTGTATCTTGTTCCGGTTCTGTAAGGATATTCTGGATTATCTAGGTTTTGCTTCCTTTATGTCAAAGATACATTTACCAACTGAGAAATCATCCAGGAATTACTATACTGAGATTTTAAAAATTCAGAATACAACTTTAAAAATTCATGATCTAGTGCAGGGGTGTCAAACTCAAAGCCCGGGGACCGGATCTGGCCCAAGGGGTACTTAGATCTGGCCTGCAGGGCTGCCCTGGAAACAGAAATGACCAGCCTGCGGTCCCGAGGTCTATTTTTGGTTGCCACAGCCTCCTACAACCCTCTGCCAGTGAAAACCGAGCTCAGGAGGGCCACTCTGTTTTCACTGGCAGAGGGTTGCAGGAGGCCATGGCAGCCAAAAACGGAGCTCGGGAGCCTGTTTTCACAGGCAGAGCACTCGGGCCACCACAGGCGCCCCCAACAGGAGTGACATCGAGCTGACCATGCCCACCCTGGCCACGCCCATCCCAGCCCCCAAGATCAAACACAACCCTAATACAGCCATCAATAAAATCAAGTTTGACATCCCTGATCTAGATATTAAATACAGTGGGGCCCAGATGAATACAGGTAATCCTTGATTTACTACTACAATTAAGCCCAAAATTGCTAAGTGAAATATATATTAAGTGAGTTTTGCCCCATTGTATGATCTTGTTAGCGGTTGTTAAGTGAATCACTGCAGTTAAGTTAGTAACATAGTTGTTAAGTGAATATGATTTCCCCATTGACTTTGCGTGTCAGAAGGTCACAAAACCCTGGGACATTGCAACTGTCATAAATATGAGTCAGTTGTCAAGCATCTTGAGTTTTGATCACATGACCAGGGGATGCTACAATGGTTATGTGAAAAACAGTCATAAGTCACTTTTTCAGTGCCATTGTAACAGAATGGTCACTAAACAAATGGTTGTAAATTGAGGACTACCAGTATTTGTTTCCCCAAGATGCAAAACACTGAAAGCCCGTAATATCTCAAAATTCACCTTTAGAAATGATTTCAAAAGTGCTCAAAACATTCATAGAAATTATAGCAACTCAATTCCATCCATTTTGAGTTAGGTTTTTACATCAGGTAAGGTGCTAAAAGATGCTTGATCCTGGGGAGGAAAGCTATGGCAAATCTAGACAGCATACTAAAAAGCAGAGACATCAACCTGCCAACGAAAGTGCGTATAGTCAAGGCTATGGTTTTCCCAGTTGCAATGTATGGCTGTGAAAGTTGGACCATAAGAAAGACTGAGCGTCAACGAATTGACTCCTTTGAACTATGGTCTGGAGAAGACTCCTGCGAGTCCCTTGGACTGCAAAGTCCAGTCAGTCCTAGAGATCAACTCTGACTGCTCTTTAGAAGGCCAGATCCTGAAGATGAAACTCAAATACTTTGGCCACCTAATGAGAAGGAAGGACTCACTGGAGAAGATTTTAATGCTAGGAAAGATTTAGGGCAAAAGAAGAATGGGACGACAGAGAATGAGGTGGCTGGATGGAGTCACTGAAGCAGTAGGTGTGAGCTTAAATGGACTCCAGAGGATGGTAGAGGACAGGAAGACCTGGAGGAAAGTTGTCCATGGGGTTGTGATGGGTCGGACATGACTTCGTAAAGTCAACAATAACAACAACAACAAAAGGTGCTAATATTATCAGAATCTGGGCAGTCAGAAATGCGTGCACGTTGTTAAAAAGGATAATCTATGATAAAGCAGCAGTGAAAATCTCAGGGTCTACTATGGCTATAGGAGCCACTTCAGCTCCAAACACATGAGTGAAGTGACATTAGCATGAGAAAGTGTCATTGTACCCTTTTGCTTAGAAGCAAGACACTGACGTATCCAAGCCTCAAATGAAGTAAAATGTCCCTTTGAGGACTTATACCAGCCTCATGTCTACATTTGGATATGAGGCTGTAGTTAGGATAGGATCCGATCCCTTTTTTGGGAAGGACCGTGATATGAAATCTCACTAAAATGTTCACAACTGGAGTTAAGAGTCTGTTACAGCAACCAACAATTAATTCATCAAGTTAATGTCACAGATCGATCTGTACTATCCACTATTTCTTAAGAAAGAGGACCCAGAACTCTGATAGCTGTGGCGTTTCACATTCCATAAAAAATAATTTTTAACAAATGTTTCTAGGACTATGCTGTCCAGGAATTACTTTAGATAAAAAATATTATATTGCTCAGTGTCTTTTTAACATCTAAAACCAGTAACTTGCTAGACTTATCATCATATATCCAGGATTATTTCTTAATACGATTCTATAAAAATTCTGTTTGGAAAATATGAAGCTTATTCATTCATACTCACTTAGACACTATGACTTGTACTTTGCCTATTACCAAATTCAAAGCAAGAAAAAAAATGAAGCTAGCTAACTCATTCCTTGCTAATTTTTCTCCTTTTTATGCTTTTTGTGTTGTCTTTAATACACACTTCCTTGACAAATCTTACTTGCCTGAAAAAGTGGGAGGGGACGTGTGCTTGTACCTTTAAAAGTTCTTAATTAATTGTATTTACTTCTGAACATTCAAGTAGACCTATTTTTTAACTATGGAAAGCAATCCTTACAGAATTGCTGAATGAACTGAGAATATTTCAGCCTGAAGTGAACACACCAGGGAATTCAACGGAAGCAAAGAGAGGGAGTGACAAAATCCTGACATTGCCAATAACAGCCTTGTCAAAATTACAGTCTTGCAGCCATTAATTTCTCCCAACTTGTCTTTATAATGAAGCTTGAACATTTCTCTGTAGGAGCCCATGACTGAGACGAGAGCTGAGTCTGAGCCAGATTTTGTGTCTCAGATGCCAACATTCACATTTTTTAGACATAAACCAATAAAGCTGAAAAAAAGAAACATATCAGCGCTACCTTTTTCTCCCAAGCTGGAAAAGATTCAGTAACAAAAAGGCCCAACCTTACGAAAAGCTTTGCCAAAGGAAAAAGAATTATCTTGAGTTAATTTATCATTAAGAGGAAAGAAAAAAGGCTAAATTAACTACTTTACCCCCCCCCCCATTATAATGATAAGGGAAGGAAGGGGAAAGGAACTACAAATCTCATCACTTCTGGCTACAGGAGATGGCACAGGTGGTTGCCCCAAACGTCAATAACACCATCTGATGTGTAAATCATTTTAATTATCAAGTACAATCAGTGCTAATTGATGCATTTCTGCTGAAATAAGGCACAATGACAAACACACTCCTACAGAATGATTTTAACCTTATTTTAACTACCTCTGACTATGCAGACAATTGTAGGTGGAGATAAGACAGGTGTGGTCCAAAAGTAGCTCCAAAAAGAGTTAAAAACAGACACCAATCTATCAGCTGAGTCTTGGTTAATATCACTTAGGGCAGTGATGGGTTTCAACATTTTTACTACCGGTTCTGTGGTGTGGCTTGGTGGGTGTGGCTTGGTGGGTGTAGCAGGGGAAGGATACTGTAAAATCTCCATTCCCACTCCACTCTAGGGGAAGGATACTGCAAAATCCCCATTTCCTCCCGATCAGCTGGGACTTGGGAGGCAGAGAATAGATGGGGGTGGGGCCAGTCAGAATTTTTACTACCGCTTTGCCAAACTATTCAAAATTTCCGCTACCAATTCTCCAGAACGGGTCAGAACCTGCTGAAATCCACCTGTGAGTTAGGGTCACCTAGGGCCTTAATCCTGGCTAAGAAAGAAAATAAAGTCTCCATGTTCACAGACTACCTCATCTCTTGTAATTCATATAAGAAAAAGAAGGGGCCTAACTACAATGTATAGATACTTAACCATAATTTATTCCATTAATTTTCTGTGACACACTGATCACACAGAGGAGGTTTGCATGTGCAAGGCTGATTTTGGTTGTAGCCCAGTGTGTCATAAGAATACAGTCTAAGGATAACATGCAATTAAACCTTAATACTGAAAATGAGTACAAAGGACATATTCAAATATCAAAGCTTTTTATCGGGTTCAAGGAAATAATATTATATTATGTCTACCCAAGGGGATGAAGTGGCTAAGATGCTGAGCTTGTCGATCGGAAGGTCAGCAGTTCAGTGCTTCGAATCCCTAGTGCTGCATAACAGAGTGAGCTGTTACTTGTCCCAGTTTCTGCCAACCTAGCAGTTCGAAAGCACATAAAAAATGCAAGTACAAAAATAGGAACCACTTTGGTGGGAAGGTAACAGCACTCTGTGCACCTTTGGCATTTAGTCATGCCAGTCACATGACCACGGAGATGTCTTTGGATACCACTGGCTCCTCGACTTAGAAACGGAGATGAGCACTGCCCCTAGAGCCGGAAACAACTAGCACGCATGTGTGGGGGAACCTTTACCTATGTCTTCGTAGTGAGAATAATAATAATAATAATAATAATAATAATAATAATAATAATAATAATAATAATAATAATAAGTTAATCTTTAGTGAGATTCACAGCCTTTGAGGCTGATTAATAGCTCAGCAGCTCAAGTCCTAACCAAGGACCTAGGAACTGTTAAGGTATCGTCGGAGGATGTAAGCTGTTCTGAGTAAGGTGGTTTTTTGTAGAGTCAAAATGTTCAAGTCCGGCAAATTTAGAATTTCTAAATAGCGGGGTAGCCCTTTGGGTATTGCTCCAAGGGCTCCAATTACAATCGGGACAACACATGATTTCTTTTTCCACAGTCGCTCAACTTCAATTTGCAAATCCCGGTACTTTGTGATTTTTTCTTGCTGCTTATCTTCAATCCGTGCATCACCAGGTATTGCAATGTCAATGAACCATACTTTTTTCTTTTCAACTATTGTTATGTCAGGTGTGTTGTGGACCAAGTGCCTGTCAGTCTGAATCCTAAAGTCCCACAAGATCTTGAGTTTCTCATTCTCTAAAACTTTCTCAACCTGATGTTCCCAGTGGTTTTTGCTGTACTCAAATCCAAACTTCTGGCACAATTTCCAGTGAATGATCTTAGCAACACGGTCATGGCGTTGTAGGTAGTCAGTTTGTGAAATTTTGCTGCACCCGGGTTGTTGTTGTTGTTGTTATTATTATTATTATTATTATTATTATTGTTGTTGTTGTTGTTGTTGTTGTTGTTGTTGTTGTTGTTGTTGTTATTGTTATTGTTGTTGTTGTTGTTGTTATTATTATTATTATTATTATTATTATTATTATTATTATTATTATTATTTTATTTCTATACCGCCCTTCTCCCTAAGGACTCAGGGCGGTGTACAGCCTATTTAAAAACACAAGACAAAACATCGATTAAAAATTTAAAATAATTAAATAAATTTGGCTCAATTTAAAACCCCACAAATTTAAAATACCCCAATTTAAAATTATTAGGTTGATAGCCCAGCCTGGCGGAACAGCAGGGTCTTCAGTGCACAGCGAAACACCCGAAGAAGCATTTGATATACTCAGAACTTGTCTTTCTTTGCCTGGTCAAGGGATAGAATTTATAAATATATATAAACAGAGTTTCTAGGCCTAAATTAAAAAAACAAAATGTTCCATGCAGCTTATTCAGTCTTGAAATTGAAAACTTCATAAAATGCCACTTTATTTAGACAAACTATTTTGGATTCAAACAATACAGCCCCAAGATTCAGAGCAGGGGACCAAGGGTCCAGATAGTCATAACAGCAACACATTTAAAACATGACAGATGTTCATTATCCTAGGTTTGTATCATTTTTCATTCATTACTTAAAACATAGAACATAGGAAGTCATGGTAGCTCACTTACCATGACTGGTAAAATGTATGAGAATAACCATACTTAGTCAAAAGGAAGATGACCCAGATTTTTTCATTCCAGCCCTACTATTTCCCATCGACCAAGGAAAGCTAATATTCTTTCTTTCTAATACTTTAATTTCTCAATGAATTGAAGATTAGTCTTCCATTTCAAATAAGGCTTCCATAACCGGATATAAAAATCTGGATGACCATAAGAGTACTATAAATAGATACATAAGCTGGTTTGTGATTTAGATCTCAATGAAGTCCAACCACCTATCACAATAATCACTGTTCATTTTGATCCAAACAGATACAGATAAACCATTTCCTCTAGAATCCTCTGTAGGTAATCACCTAGTGAAACAGAGAAAGGCTCTGCTATTTTTTAAGATGTTCTCTGGTAAAACTCCATTATTGTCAGTAATGGATAAGCTTCTGGGAATTTGGAATCGAACTATATTTGAGAAACTCTCAAATAAGCCTCTGTAATAAATTACAGTTGAATACATGTTTTGCAAAGCAACTGTTAATCAGCCAGGCATATGGTAGGCTACTATATAGAAATGTATATTTTCAAGAAAAAATAATATTTCACAACAATCAGAATTTTAAGAGCTGCCATAATTTTCCTGTAACTGCTACTTTTTTGGCTTAAGCAAACTTGGAATTTTTGGTAGTCTACTGTTTATCTCTCTCTTTTCCTCCCCCCCTCCTTTTTGGTTGCATGCAATTTGGCTTCCTATTTATAGTTCGTATGTCTCTGAAAACATTAAATTAACTTTTGGATGAAGATCATGTTTAGATTTTGGTCTACAGGGACATTAAATAAATCCCTTGGAGTTTAATTCAGATTTATCCCCATAACGGGGTAAAGGGGGTTATGTATTCTTTTACTAAGACAAAATATGCCAAAAATAAAAACTGGTTTTTCATCTTTCAGTGTAATATTAGAAATAAAATTGAGGCCTACAACAAACAATTATACCTTTGGCTTTCATGTCATTTTACATCACTGTATAATCAGCCATGCTCAGAAGCTGGAAGATAATATTCTAGGTCAGTAGCTTTTGCCTCTAGTCTATCTGTTATTTTGACAATTAAATTTTATACATTTAAAGAAAAATTCTGATGCAAAGCACAGTTAGTGGAGAGTCATGACCTACTACATTGTTACTGATTGGATTACGAATCAGCCTCCGCCATAACTCCAGGTCAACTATGTAGGTCCCTCCCAACATTGCTTCAGAACGGAAATTCAGTTTGCATCCTTTGATAACCATATCAAAGTCGGGGTGGTTTTACTTATATCTTTTAAAACTTGTTCAGTAACTGTAATTTAAGCAGATTAGTTTAGCTAATGTTTAATAAAGATCCTTCCAGACAAATAACTCCTACCATTGCCCAATATTATAAGCTACTTTTTTTCTTCTTAATGACTTTTTTAGAGAAGTATTTTTTGGGGAAAAAGAAGGACTAGAAATGGAAATTGTTGTCTGGGAGAACAACACTATCTTATTCTATAAAATCCCATTAATTAAACAGGACAAAAATGTCATTTAGAAACACCAGATACAGGCAAAGCCACTCTGATAGGAAACAGGTGGATGAAAGAGGTGCCTACAGCTTGCCCTCCAGAAGATGGGGGGTGGAATCCCAAATGTCAAAAGATTTAAGTTGCAGCTGCAGCAAAAACACCACAAAACTATTTCCCCAGCTTTTTTTTCTCATCTTCTGAATCAGTTAGCCTGAAGAATTAATCCAGCAGCCAGAAGTCCCATAACACTGCACCAGTTATCACTGGGTGGAAATGGCTTGAGTCTCTGCAGACAGATAAATATTTTGGAGGGGTACGAAAAGTATATAATTGACCATCTTATTTCCTGCTAAACTGGAACAGATCAAGTATACAATGAAACTATACATATATTCCTGATATGAGAGACCTCATCATGTGAAAAAAAGGAAAGAGATAAAAGCTGACCACTGATATTTTGCTAGACCAATTTACAGAATGGTTATCTTTCAAAGGAACACTGAAGTATATCTAAAGCAATCAGAATGATTGCTGAAAGAGTCTAGATGAATCATTTTTCCTATAAATTGCAATATGTAACAGTATAAGGTTGTGCATACTAACAAGGTTAGTTAGTTAGTTTAGTTAGTTTATTTGATTTGTATACCGCCCTACTCCCGAAGGACTCAGGGCGGTGAACAGCCAAACAATAAAATACATAAATACAAAAAATTTAAAAACCAGATAAAATCAAATTAAATCATTTTGGCCCAGACAAATTAAAACACCCCAATAATTTAAAAACAGATTTAAAATTTACATATTAAAAGAAGGAGGAGATTAGGCCAAGCCCGCTTGATGGAATAAAAAAGTCTTCACAGCGCGGCGGAAGGTGTGCAGATCCGGGATCCTCCGTATCTCTGGGGGGAGCTCATTCCAGACGGTAGGTGCCCCCACAGAGAAGGCTCTCCCCCTAGGGATCGCCAGCCGACACTGTTTGGCTGACGGCATCCGGAGGAGTCCCTCTATGAGAGTGTACTGGCCGGTGGGAGGCTATTGGTGGTAGTAGGAGGTCCCATAGATAACCAGGTCCTAAGCCATGGAGCGCTTTAAAGGTGGTAACTAAAACCTTGAAGCGCACCCGGAAGACCACCGGGAGCCAGTGCAGCTCGCGCAGGAGAGGTGTCACATGGGAGCGCCATGTCGCTCCCATTACCACCCGCGCGGCCGCACTCTGCGCCAGTTGGAGCCTCCGGGTGCTCCTCAAGGGGAGCCCCATGTAGAGAGCATTACAATAGTCCAGGCGGGAGGTGACGAGGGCATGAGTGACCGTGCGTAACGAGTCCTGATCCAGAAAGGGACGCAACTGGCAAATCAGGCGAACCTGATAAAAAATCCTCCCGGTCACGGCCGTCAAGTGCTCTTCTAAAGACAGCCGTGAATCCAGGAGGACGCCCAAGTTGCAAGCCCTCTCCGTGGGGGCCAGTGATTCGCCCCCAATAGTCAGTGATAGCATCAACTGACTATATCGGGATGTCGGAAACCACAGCCACTCGGTCTTGGATGGGTTGAGCCTGAGCCTGTTCCTCCCCATCCAGATCCGTATGGCCTCCAGGCACTGGGACATCACTTCAAGGGCATCGTTGGGGTGATCCGGGGTGGAGATGTACAGCTGGGTGTCGTCAGCGTACTGATGGTACTCCACCCTGAAACCACGGATGATCTCGCCCAGCGGCTTCACATAAATGTTGAACAGGAGAGGCGAGAGGACCGACCCTTGCGGCACCCCACATATGAAGGGCCTCGGGGTCGACCTCTGTCCCCCTGTCAACACAGACTGCGACCGGTCAGAGAGAAAGGAGGAGAACCACCGCAACACAGTGCCTCCCACCCCTAACTCTACCAACCGGTGCAGCATGATACCATGGTCGATGGTATCAAAAGCCACTGAGAGATCTAACAGGACCAGGACAGAGGAGCACCCCCTGTCCCGAGCCCTCCAGAGATCATCAACCAACGCGACCAATGCCGTTTCCGTGCTGTATCCAGGCCTGAAGCCCAACTGGAACAGATCCAGATACGTCGTTTCATCCAGGTGCTGGGGGAGCTGTTGCGCGACCACACTCTCAACAACCTTCGCCACAAAACGAAGGTTGGAGACCGGACGATAATTTACCAACATTGCCGGGTCCAGAGAAGGCTTCTTGAGGAGAGGCCTCACCACCGCCTCTTTCAAGGCAGCAGGAAAGACACTCTCACCCAACGAAGCATTTATAATCCCCTGGAACCAGCCTCGTGTCACCTCCCGAGAAGCCAGCACCAACCAGGAGGGACACGGGTCCAATAAACTAGTGGTCGCGTTCAGTCTACCCAGAATCCTGTCCACGTCCTCAGGGGTCACAGGATCAAACTCAAGGTGTTGTTTCACATTGTTTTTCTATTCTTATTTTAATCTGTATGGGCATTTTCTGTTTAATCCTATGGTAGCCACTCCAAATCACAATCTGTGAATTGAATGGGTGTATAATTACCATGAATAAACTAGGCAAGCAAATGAAGACTCTAGGGCAGGGGTGTCAAACTCACATCATCACGTGACGTATTGCAACTTCCCCCCTTCACTAAACTGGGTGTGGGCGTCACCAGTGCATGATACATCCAGCCTGCAGACCGCGAGTTTAACAGCCCTGCTCTAGGGCCGTTAAAAAAACCTCAAATCCTGCATGACAAGATAATGGAAAGAAATACTTATATATCAATAACAGCTTTTAGGTTAGACTGAAGTCCTTCTTGAGTTTGGTGGGAGAGATTAATTAGATCTTAATTAGAGATATGGGAAACTGGGATCATCTATGCACAAGGGGTGCACTTTATCATGACCCAATTCTTGTGGCTGAATTAAAATACATCCTAGTACTTTAGATTGTTAATAGTTTGACAGTATAGAATTAAGTGATCTGTGTTTGCTTATCTGTGCAAGAACAAGTGGGTGCTGCTACTAAGTAGAACTTTCCTTACCACCTCTCACCCTCCAATGCAACCTACTCTAGTAGGTAAAACTATATTGCTGGACAAGGATGGGAGAAGGGTATACTCAATACTGGCCTCATTGGGCAAACTACTTTTATTCACGAGTCACAATTAGTAACTTGCCACAGCCAACTCACTACATGACAACTCGCCATGGGACAAGAGTTACACTAATATTGAAGAAATAGTGGAATAGAATCATTAGAGAAGAGATGCCAAATGAGGGATAAAATAAAATGTGAATGACAAAAATTAAAATATTTTTAAAATTATTTCAAATAATTGAATTGTTGAATTGTCCCGCAGTGAGCAGTTCCATGGGGAATTGGCCATGGAGAGTTCTCCTTTGGCAAACTGGCCATGGTGAGTTGGCCATGGCACATTGGCCCATTCCTGCTCACTCTACCACTGGGGTACCCATGCCTTTCCCATAGCCACGTAGCTATTTGCCAATCCTCTCCACACACAAGATTTCTTTGTGGAGAATGTAATTGTGCTTTCCTTCTAAGCCGAGTCATAGTAATGGCAAGCCAGTTTGACATTTTTTTAAAAATACACTAATATAAAGTAAAAAAAAGGAGAGCAGTGATACAGAAGAATCCTGGGTGATTTCTGAGCTTGGTTGTTTGCTTGCAGATGTTTTGTTATGACTAGGTTAATATCTTCACTGCATGTTAGGTGTTACTTAATCAGGTATCTTCAAAGGTATCTTCCCGGTTATCTGATTCCTTTATAAAATCTCTTAAAGTGCTTTCCCCTTGGTTTATTTCATCAGTCATTATTATCTTTATCATCTTCTTCCCATCTTCTTGCTTTGTTTGCTGGTTTGTCCATTCTGTCTTTTCTTCTGTTGTTTCTGCTATCTTCTCTCTTTCCTGGACTCTTTGATCTTCATTCATCATCAGTTGTACCATATTTTCTATTTTCCCATATATCCTTGCATTAGGTACTTTATCTCTCTGTGATTCTTTTCCATAGTACCCCTAATGCTTTGAAACATCAACACCATTTCTCTTGAATTCTCACTCCTTTCCCCATGATGGAGCATCTTCTCTTAATTTAATAACTCCCACTCTTACTCAAGTCCAAAAGCAATATATTCCAGTCCAATGTTACTCCTCAGAAAGTTCAGCAATCATCATCCTTTACATCTCAATTCCATTTAAGTAGTCCAGGAAGCTTCTGTAAGTCAAAAGTCACTTTGCTTTACTTAAAAGTCTTCCTTATTCTCATAGTAGAGTCTCCAGGAACTAGTTATAGAACAGTAAGTGTCACCACAATCCTCCAGATGAATGTTGTTCTAAACTTGTAGGGGACTGGTATATTCCATTCACCAGTAGATGGCGCCCTCAGCTTAGGTTTCAGTGTTGTTTCAAGTCTTATAGATTTTAATTAATCCAAATTTAATTCAGTTTATGGAGGCAAAATCAACTATTCAAGTAAATTCAAGTAGATAGTCCAGCATTTTTAATGCCTTTCCAAAACAACATCTGCCCAATTTAAAAATCCAATTTTCTATGTTTTAAAAGGTCTTTAGCTTTTCTCCCCTTAGTTCCTTTCTTTCAGGTCTAGGATTTTTCTCTCTATGGTTATTCACCACTTTAAAAAATAGTTCTAAGAGTCTCTTTTCCTGGATTTTCCTCTTTCTTTTTTTCTTTAAAATTAGGGTCTAAATAAAAAAGAATCTTCTCACCCAGCTCCAATCACTGTTCATCTGCACCGCTCCTGCACGTTTCTTTGTTGTCTCGGCTATCCAGCTTCATGGCAGCCATGATGGCTGCCTGTTCTCCTCGTCGAGGGAGAGGGAAGAAACCCTGAGTCCAACAGGAGAGTTGCTGCTCTCCCCAAACGACAAGGCACCCCTCTTTTTTTCACCACTCCTACAGGGTGGCTTTAGCTCCTTTCGGAGCTCTCCAACAGGAATAACTTGGCATGGGAGCGTGGAGACCCGCTCCTCATGTCCGATATCACTGCGACATCAGCTGGAAGTCCTCTACATATATTCTCTTCTATTGGTACAAAAGGATTCTATTACAATTGGGTTAATGATGGCAGAGGAAGAAATTAAGTACCTGGTACGTCTTAAAATTATATCTGCCTAAACTTCCTCATTATGCTATTACCTGCTACCTCTCAAAAGACAGAAAATGATAGGTATCTCCTAAAAAAAATAGTCAGGAGCTGTTTCCAAATTGGATGGGTAGCTTAAAAATGGGTCCTGCATTCAAAAGATTAGAATGAAAACTCTCTTTCCATGCAAATCAACATTTTGGTGTGACATTTTTTCTGCACTTCAAGTGTATTCCAGAAACTTCTGGAGGGTGAAAGAGTGGCAGCATCATGTGAATTTCCTTCAATATTCAACATGCAAAGGATTTCCTGAAAATATTGAATTCTGCTGAGGCATAGCAGCGATTGCTTCAAGATACGGGCAATATTCCTCTGCTGAAATCAATGAGAAATTTGAAACCAACACAGAACTCCAGCTTATTCATCCCAAAAAAATTTATGGTATTGCATCTGTTTCAGATGCCACAGAGAAAGGGAGATCTCTTGTGTAAATACAGTACTCACAGCCTATAGCAGGTGCTGTTGGGGCTATCATTGTAAAGGTTCCAGTTAATAATTTCTCCACTTTCATTGCAGAGCTTTATGAGAAGGAAAACAGAGAGGTTGCTGTGCCAATCCTGAGAGCTTTCACATCCTGACGTCTCAAGCTGTGCAGAGGCAAAAGTTGTGCAGAGGAGAGCATTTTCTGCTTTAATAACTGTCTTTGTTAGTGCTCAGCCAAAAGAGAAAGATAAGAGAGAAAGAAATGTTAAGCCATTTTTAAAAAATGACACACAGGTGCTGCCTTTCAGCTTTTTTTTTTTTTTTAAATAGTCAACTACTGGGATCACCAAGTGAGAGACGAAGAAGAATTAGAACTTGCAATCCAGAGGAAAAGCTTTATTAGCCTATCTAATGTCATGTGTTCAGCCATATATGAAAGGCCATTGATTGTTTTCACATGGGAAAAACGTTTAATTCTGATCCCACTTATGAAAGCTACCTGAAGATCACATACTTGGCCTGAATAATGAAGAAGTACTGCATAGACCTAGCACACAAATACACGCACGAAGAGAGAGTATGTGTGTTCTGAGCATTTAAATTTGTTATATAAATTGTATCATGCTGCTCCATATTATTAACTTGGAAAGAGAACTGTTTCAGTTTGCCTTAACATTAAAAGCTACTGAGTTCTCAAGGGCATGTGCTGAATGTGCATTCTGTTTACACACTTCTATGTATATGCAAGAAATGGAACTTTCCTCGCTAGCATCATTAGGAGAAGTGAAGGATGATCCTGTGGGGAGAAATCATGGTTTTAGTATCAATGTATTTACCTGTTCAAGCACGGATACACAATAAATTAAATTTGTATCCATCTTTGATCAGCTAAAGCAGCTGGAATTTGCCTTTAATTCCTTTTGAACTGGAAACACCAAGTTTTACTTAATGATGTGCTAATTACTTATGATATTTGGCCCAGCAAATTTTCCTGTAGAAGAACCTCTTTTAATTACTTTGCAAATCTACCGTACAGGAATTTGGAATAGGATCCTGATTACAATGCTGGAATTTCTCTCTAATTACTTGCATCTGATCTAATTTTAGCAGCTTAGAGAGTTATAGTCAAATATGTAAGACCATTTTGGAGAGTTTGCTTTACAAAACCTTGCTGAAATTAAAAGTTTACCTCCTGATCAAATGACTATAAAGTATTTCCCATCGATGTCCTTGAAGGAAGCTCAGATATTGCTGTGAGTCCAGAAAATGTCAACCATGCCTCTCATGCATGTGACACTTTTTTTGGCATAGCTATATTGGAAGTATTTAGACTTCCCTTCAGTTCATGGTTGATAGGACCTTCTTCCTATTGCAATAGACATCTCCAACATGGAAAGCCCCCATCAGGATCCCAGGCCAATTGGCAGAGTCAGTTTTTAAGGCTCTTATGGAAGGCCGAGAGGGTGGGGGAAGAACCTACCTTCTGCTACAATGAGTGGGAAAGGCCAATCCCATTGGGGTGAGATGGTTCCTCAAGTGCTCTGGACCATAAAGGTCATAACTAGCACCTTGAATTGGACCGAGAAGCAGACTGGCAACCATGCAGCTTCGGCAACTTGGGCAGTGGTGAAATCCAATTTTTTTTTACTATTGGTTCTGTGGGCACCGCTTGGTGAGCGTGGTGAGGTATGGCTTGGTGAGTGTGGCTTGGTGGGCATGGCAGGGGAAGGATACTGGAAAAATCTCCATTCCCATCCCACTTCAGGGGAAGGATACTGCAAAATCCCCATTCCCTCCCCACTCCTGGGGAAAGGATTTTGCAAAATCTCCATTCCAACCCCACTCTGGGGCCAGCCAGAGGTGGTGTTTGCCAGTTCTCCGAACTACTCAAAATTTCCGCTGCCGGTTCTCTTAACTGCTCAAAATTTTGGCTACCAGTTGTCCAGAACCTGTCAGAACCTGCTGGATTTCACCCCTGAACTTGGGACACCTTACAGACTTCTAGAACTGACCACAAGGCTACATTCTGCATCAGCTGTAACTTCCAAATACTCTTAAGGGCACTGCAGTTGCCCAAATGTGAGATGACTGGGACATGAGTGATTTAATTAACTAATAATTAAAAATATATAATATCAATAAAGATTAATTTAAAGAATAAATTATAAACTCCAAATTAATATTAATTAAATACTTAAACAATTTAATGTCATATATTAATTAATGTATACTTAATTCATTCTTAACAAATAAATCCTTGACTTTAAGCCTATTTAAGTCAGGGGTGCTATTCAGCAGGTTCTGACAGGTTCTGGAGAACTGGTAGCGGAAATTTTGAGTAGTTCAGAGAACCGGCAAATACCACCTCTGGCTGGCCCCAGAGTGGGGTGGGAATGGAGATTTTGCAGTATCCTTCCCCTGCCATGCCCACCAAGCCACACCATGCCCACCAAGCCACACCCACAGAACCAGTAGTAAAAATTTTTGAATTCATCCACTGATTTAAGTCAACCTCGTGCAGGGGTTCCTTAACTTTTTACTGTCATACCTTGCTTTAGTGTAATCTTAATGTACATAGCCTGAAAATCCAAATGAATGCAAATGATCAATGAAAACAATACAATGGAATGTTGGAGAAGGTGGATTTATTGTAACAATGTACAATTAAAGGATTCTTCATAGTTCCCCTAGATTCTGTCTGTTCCACCCCAAGGGACCTCATAGTTTGAGAAACCTTGCCCTCTTGCAGTGGTGTCCAACCTTGACAACTTTAAAACTTGTGGACTTCAACTCCCAGAATTCCCCAGCCAGCCATATTCCTCATAGGTGAGACCAGCTCACATCCAAGTTTGGAATGCTCCTTTTCATATTTGTTTTAAAGATTACATTTATCCTTCTGTTTTGTCTTTTAGAACTTGGTTTTTAAGAAGGTCATTCAAATAGTTTTAAAGTTTGAAGTTGTCCAGGTATTATTAGTTACTACTTCGATGCTAGGTTTTGCAGTTGATATTATTACTGTGATATATTGTGATATAGTACTGTGATTACTGGTGGATTTATATTTTTAATTAACATGTTTTTTCCCAGGACTGAAGAGTTATAATTATGATTGTTGATTGATATTAGAGAAAACTAAATTGCCTTGGGACTCACTGCAACAAATAAAGAAAAAGGGAGGGGGGGAGGACAAAAATGAGAATTCACACAGAACATTAGAATTCTGCTGAAGCAGAAAGTAAACTTTGTATTAGATATTTATTTATTTATTTATGCTACTTTTGATGTAAGCTGGCCAGAATCATTTTGGCAGCCCCCAAATCTCAAAAATAAATAAACTACTTCTCCAAACTTTAGGCTGTTTTTGTTTTTCAAACTCAGGTTACATGGTTGGTTAAATGTTGAACAGAAAGTTATGTGAACTTCAAAAAATTGAGTTAATTGAATATTTATTTATTTATTTATTTATTTTTTGAATTTGTATACCCCCCTTCTCCCTGAGGACTCAGGGTGGTGAACAGCCAGATAAAAACATCAAATACAAATATTAAAACATATTTAAAAAAATATATATAGATTTGGCCCCATTAATTAAAATGATAAGCAAAACAAAACAATTAAAAACCCTTAAAAAGAAATTAAGCCAGCCCGGCTTGTTGAATATCTCATAGGTATAAAACTGTTGTGGAGCATTTTGTGAAAATACAGCTCCTGAGATATTTGCAGCATTCCCAAGCATAATTTAACCTCATCTTGACCAAAATAACTAGCTGAAATAATTTTTTAATGCTTAAACACTGTAGAAAGCAAAATGTTTTGTGTTTTTTCTCTGCAGGACTTTTCTTAAGTTTCTCTGAAACAGTTAGGGAGAAGAAAGAGATGTCTGGCAGACATTTTTTTTTCTAAAGAAAAAAGATCCTTGGAGGGAGTAGGAGTAAAATTCGGAATGAGATAGGGATTTTCTTAAATGCAGAAATATCATACTGACAGTAAAGGGATTTGTCGTCAAGACCATGGTTTTCTCAGTGGTAACATAGATCATAAAGAATTACTAAAGAAAAAATAATGCCGTTTTGTGGTGCTGAAGAAAATCTTTATGGTGCTGAGAATACCTTGAATTACAGGAATTCTTCTCCTTCTCCTCTTCCTCCTCCTCCTCTTCAGGTTCCTGAAGGGGTTTTTTTTGACAAGATTTCAGAATGGTTTGTCATTGCTTCCTTCCAGGGCTAAGTAAGAAGGACTAAGTCACAGTCACCAAGCTGGTGTTAAACCTAGAGCAGAACTAGAATGCACAATCTCCCAGTTTCTATCCTGGTACCTTAATCACTACAACAAAGTACAATAGAAGTACAATAATATTTCTGAGATATTATTGCTCAGCTAGTAAGACGCCACTATTTGAATGCATCTGCCCATTTTAGAAGGGATTGGTAGCTGGCATTGCAAAGTCTGCTATTCTGCTTCAGATTAAGTGGGATTAGTTGTGGGAAATTTTTTATAGAAACATAAAAGATGTTTCTTAAATCTCACATGGAAAAAGAAGTCATTTTATCTTTTCCTTTCTATGTATTTTGGCTCCTGGAAAGCATTGTCAATAATTTCTCTGACTTTTTTACTTATTTAATTCATTTATATCCTGGGTTTCCTAAGAAAATCAAGTATTTGTGAAACCCTTCATATTTATCATTAAAATTTCCACACACAGGAATCAACTCAAATTTATGTCAGACAGATTAGTATGATGAGTCTTTTACTCCTGTAATTTAGTGTTTGTCAACTTCAACAACCTTAAACTGCATGGATTTCAACTTCTGGAAATCTGCAGCCAGAATGCTAAACTATTCTGGGAGTTGTATTCCACGTATCTTGAAATTGTGGAGGTTAAGAAACAGGCTGAGGAATTATGGGAGTCGAAGTCCATACTTCTTAAGTGAGGTTGAGAATACTAATTTACCAATCTAGCAAAAATCCTATTGAGCAACTGCACCAGCATATTTTAAAAAATGGCTGATATGTCCACTATGGTTTTCCCATATAACTTTTAAAACAAGCTTGCTGTTGTTAGAGTTCAGATCCTTAAACTGGAGACATAAAGTCCTTGAAGCAATTTTTCACACATTTCCATTACAGTTGCCCACTACCAGGGGGGAAAAAAAGAAAAAGAAAAAAAAGCAAGCATTTAGTTTTCAAGAATGGTGCCTGAATGTCTCAGAAGCTGCTCATACATTGCATGTTAGCAGACAGCATGACTACTAAAAAGTAAAGTGGGGGAACTTGCTTTTTTAAAATCACTTTCATCTCTAAATACCTAAGTTACTCACCAACCAGTGTATCTTTATGAATTACTCCAACACAGCAGGAAATACGATTAAAGCCACTGCATTCCAAGCCATAAATCATAAATTGCCTGCTTGTTAGTCATAACTGTACAAAGTCTATATTTTATAAGGAATGCAATTAAAGATACAAACATATGTCTAAGATTACCAGAGATTTCACTATAAAACCTATTAACGGAGTGTTCAGCTCCATCAAGAGGCATTTACTTAAAGAAGCAGCATATTTTACCTTGTTTAAGAAAATGTGCCAATTTCCAGAATTATATATGTTCCCGAAATAAAAGGTAACGTTAAAGTTTCATCTAGGATAAGATGCTAGACTATACACGTAATGTAAATTGTGCTTTGTGTCCAGCATACACAGTATTTTCTGTATTGTGTGAAATTTCTATTTCTTGTTTCTACTGTACAGTTTCTATATTCTTTCTACCTGATTTTCAACATTCATAATTTTCTTTGTAAATAAATGAATAAATAACAATGCAAACAAAGAGGTTATGGTGCCTGTGGGCTATAATAACAACTATTATAGCTAGATAGATTTGGATTTAGTGAACGAGTTGTCCTTTCTGCAAATAAACAGGAATGGTTAGTATTTTCTTTCTTTTATTCAATGTATGTGTTATTTTTTTATTCAGATTGAATATTCAAGGCAATGTGAGTCTCAAAAATGGTAAAATGTAAAATATCTTTTGCAGGCTTCCAGCACCTGTTTGCATTCCTGAACCTCTCTGGAATATGCAGGCTGAATATTTTTTACCTTATTTTGACATTTGGGGATTTATCGGTCTTTTAAGTAGCAAAATTATGCCTTGTAGCAGTGTTTTTCAAACTTGGTAACTTTATGATGTGTGCTCTTCAACTCATGCTGGCTGGGGAATTCTAGGAGTCCACACATTAAAGTTGTTAAGTTTGAAAAAGAGTACCTTAAGCCTTGCAAATGCTTCGTAACCATTTTTTTTCTTAAAATCTCTCCCTTTCCCCACCAAAGTGGAAAGAAACTGGGCCAAAAGCTGAGGCCCCGCCCCAACCACTTCGGTAACATCACATATAACATAATTAGCTCCCAGGCAGAAAAAAAATTGTGAGTATCCTTAAGTGAGCTTCTGCTGACATCATTTTTCATGTAGATTCATATTGTAGTAAATGATTCCTCATATTGATGATTCTGCATAAGGCCTTAAATATTAAAATCAACTCCTTGATTGTTGCTGTGAAAGCAATTTGTCACCAGTGCAACTTTTCAATGTGATTTATCATGAGATATGAATGTTCTACACTGCTTAGCTGCTTAGTGGACATCTGGAAACCCCTTTATCCTCAATTCTACTATCGTATGAAGCTACTCAGAATTTCAGTAAGAGATGTAACTCATAGTTATTATTTGCTTTTAAGCATTTTAATGTTTTTCACTATAACTTTGATTAAAGTTACTACAGTATCGGATTTCATAACAATTCTCTCAAACTAAAAATCCTCCATAGATCACTCTTGATAATAATGCAAATGGTTTCACAATTAAACAAGGAGTTTAAAAATCTTTAAATCCAGGATTCCCAATCTTTTGCTCAGCCTTCCATTCTTTTGAGTCAGTAACATGATGAAGACCCAAACTGTTAGGGGCAATATGCTGACTGTGTAAACCACTTAGAGAGGGCTGTAAAGCACTGTGAAGTGGCATATAAGTCTAGGTGCTATTGCTATTAACATTTTGTGAGTACATCAAATAAAATGGCTGCTGTAGAGAAGAGAGGCTAATCCATTCATGCAGTGGTAATGTTAGTTATAAATCATTAAGTTACCAAACTCAAAGCCAGGAAACTGCTGACACTTTCTGGCTCTTAGTAAATGCCCTATTAACTCATTCATGTAAATATATTCTGAATAAGATGGCACTTCTGTAAGCAAAAACTGGAATGCAGCCGTTTGTATTTTCTAACAAGATCTTGGAAATGAATCCCAAAGCTGATGTTTTGTGATGCCACATGCCAGCTTCCATTTATAATATTGTTCAAATCTATCTCGAAGAATATTGAAACAAAAGTAGAATGGATTAAAACACTTAGAAGAGGGCAAGGAAGACTGAGAATACTTCTACATATTTCAGGGGGGGAAAACCCACATAGATTGGAAAAGCAATGAACGTCATGGATCTGCATTCAAAATGTTATGTATGCTGTGTTATGATAAATCTGAGCCAATATTTCTTGCTGAATGTATAACATGAGATGAGAAAGTACAGTTATTCATTTTTGACTCTCAGTTGCAGATAAGATGGGATGATCAGAAAATAGCTTATTATCTGTTGCTGGACAGCCAGACTCCACCTAATATATGTTAATTGCTAGATGCTTGGAAATCAGTAGGAGGATTTTTGTGGACAACTCTCCACATGTGAATATTGTTATTAGATTACCAGTACATAGTGATGTTTACTAACTTAACACGTGTGTTAAACCAAGATTTTCTTTCTAGTGTTCTGTTTTTTTTAAAAGATGAAACAAAGTTCTTGTAAAGCTTTCTGATTAGGGCTTCCTCTGAGCCTTCCATGACAGGGTGATCCACTAAGGCAATCTGAGGGAACAATGCCCACACAATGCAGCTACACATTTGCTGTAAGCTTTCTTTAAAGCATGTTAAGCAATTGAAGGGGGGAAAAAGGCAGAAAAATTGAGGTAGAAGAAGAGCAAGCATAAACTACATAAGAGTGAATTCAAATTATTTGGGGGCTGGAGGTTTATTGAAGTGCATTTGTGGCCTTAACAATCCAGAGGTTTAACAAGCCTACTTCTTGTGCTTGTGATCATGGCTTTTGAGATTGCAGGGATATGACTGGAGAGTCCTTCTTTTGAAACTTCACCATTGATTGTGTGAAAATGGTTTGGGCATTATTAACCCCCAGCAAAACCAATTCCTGAAGAGAAGGACAAAAGGAAGGGGGAGGGAACACCACTCTTGGCTACTTTAACAATTCAGAAATCTTACTGATTTCAGCAAACTGAATGAGGTGAAGGAGCAAAAGAAGCTGAATGTTTGGTATTCTTCTGTGAATGCAATCAGATTCAACCAACAAAATGATTATAAATCATTATAAAACAGTATCTACAAAATGATTATAAATGTTAGCATTTCCATCCTTTTCTTTTTACCTATCTGTTTGGAAGTCTGAAAGCCTATAGGCAC
Organism: Pituophis catenifer annectens; assembly: GCF_029215685.1. Lineage (NCBI taxonomy): Eukaryota > Metazoa > Chordata > Lepidosauria > Squamata > Colubridae > Pituophis > Pituophis catenifer. The sequence continues at coordinate 123,597,857 of NW_027256883.1, read as the reverse complement.
CATTTTCCCATTTTGTCTAAGGGAACAGACATCTGATGCCTAGTCTCAACCCATTACAAATTCAGAATCCTTTTCTAGGCAGAATAAACAACGTGTTAGCTATAATCAATGTTTCTATCAAGATATGTTTTCCCAGGTGGTTTGACAAGATTTCAGAATATCAGAGGAATCCTGTCACCCCCCATCATTAGTGGTCCTCTTGTTCGTCCAGCTAAGTTTTTTTTCTTCTCCCTTTGTTCATTTTTTTTCTCCTTTATCTGTATTTCTTGCAGCCGCCTGTGTTTAATTCCACACTTTGTCTATCTGTACCTTTGTTCACACCTTCCCTCTCACAAAGTCTATCCTTCCTTAAAGGCGCCGTGAAATTATGCAAAGCTTTTCCCTCAGGTCTCCCCTCTATATTTCCCTCCTGCAGACAAGCTCCCACACTCCTAATGAGGTTAGCTGCTGAAACTCAGCAGCTGCCTTCACTCATCTCAGATAAGCTCATAATGAGAGGCACTGACTCCTTGGAACATCAGTTTTGCAATATTTGAGGGGGGAGAGGGAGAGGGGGAGAGAGAGAGGGAGAGAGAGAATATGGTGTGGGTGAAGAGCAGAAAGTGTCTATGAATTCTGGGAAGAATTCACTCATGGGTACCAAAGGTTCTTGGTAAACATCATCAGAATAATGCTTCACAGAGGGAATTTGCAAGAGAGAATAGAAGCAAAGGCTTTTATCAAAGCCAAGGACAACTAGATTGAGTCAACCCTAGTTGTGTTCCTATCTTCTCCCCTCACACCCACAATAATTGCCATATGGACAAGAGGAAAAACCTGCAATGTTTTGCTGAGTGAAGATGCTCTTTGTACAAAGACTACTGCCTTACGGTCAACCTGAAATAAGCCTAGTTAAATATGTTAACTACCCAGTTGTGCTAAACACTTTTGCATAACTAATATACTAACACATAGTAATTGTGTTTCAGTTTATTGGATATAGAAGATTAAAAAAACACTTAGGGAAATAAGCCCCATCCTCGTCACCATACTTAAAAGTCAAGAATAAAATAATGTCAGCAGAAATAAGTAAGCCAGTCAATTAATAGTTTAGTATTGGGAATGATAATGTTATTACTGATGTGGTAGAAATTCTCTCCACTATCTGCCTGTATGGAACAAGTTATATCAGGCCAGAAAGTTTATTTGACATGTTCTGCAGGCTCTACACCAGCCAGATTCCAAACTGATGGGGGTGGGGGGGTGCCTGCATTTATAGTCCCACCATATCTCAAAAGCATATTCTTTGGATTCTTTTGCGAAAGTTTTCTAAGATTACAGGAAGGAACCGTCTACAAAATTGTCTATCAGAATATTTTTCAAAGAAAACATGCATTTTATCTTTAGCTCCATTTTCTCTAGCAAGGTCAATTCTGGGGTGTATCCAAATGTTTTCATGTTTATCTAATGGGAGTAGGTGGGGGTTGATCATCAAATGAAAATGAAATAATTTTTTTATTGGCATTGTGATACAGACAGGGGAAATCAAACCTCGTTCCACAGTTATCTGACATGACACAATTTTTTGAGAATCAAACTTATGGCTACTGTTGAGAGGTTGTTTATTTTATTTAAGTCAAACTATAGTATAAAACATGTTTGATGACTTGGCCTGGTCACTTGGTAGTTTCATTTGGAAGTTTCTTTTACATGTTTAATAATTATGTATGAGAGTATTAAGTAGGCCTGATGTACATTCACATTAAGAGCACCCGGCTTTAAATCATGATAAACAGAGCAGGGATAGTATATATAGAAATGACTTCTCTCCAGAAAAATTTTATCCCATTGTGTGGCTACTGGGTTCATTGGCCAGCAAGGGCATGTCATTGGACTTGGGGTATGTTGTACCCCTATATGTGTTATCCTATCATACTATTAAGAGGATAAAATTGGTGATTCCACTGTTTCATTGAGTTCTTTTGATAAAGGGCTCCTTCCATTTTAAACAAAGGGTTTAAAACATGGACTTTAATCCACACAAGTTTATTCTTTTGCAAAACTCTTAGATTCTAAAGTGACTGAACCCAGGGTAATTTTTGATGAGTCAAATTATTGTCTATCTAGAAAAGCATTTCTGCTAACTCTAACTAAAAGACAAATTGCAATTTACACTATTCCCCCATTTGTTTATAATGTACATTCCTAGTCATTCAGAATAAGCTAATTTGATTTGCCTAGCCTTTGACTCACTGTTGTCCATTTCATTTTTTAATTGTCTGTAGCAAGAAAATTCTTATTTTTCCAGTATATTTGGCTAATATAATGAACATATATGGAGAGGAATGTTCATAATTCCTTGCTATTTTCTTTGAAGTCCAAAAGAACTGGAAGTTCCCAGATGGCCTTTCCCAATCCATGAAATACTTCTAGTAATTTATCTTTTTGGAGAAAATAGCAAGAAAATGTCAACATACAGGTGACTTCCTTAAACTATTGTGGCTTTTTGTAGATCAGTCACAGCTGGTTAGCAATAGAGGCAGGAAAACCCAAATTCTTTTGGGAAGCCATTTAGATCTATCAGATACCCAGAGTAAACCTTTTCTCATCCACCATCTCAGCAGAAGTTTAAACTTAAAGAAGTTTAAGCAGCCAATCTATATCTAATCAGTGAATGATATGCTTAAAACAATAGAGTTGTTGTTGTTGTTGTTGTTGTTATTATTATTATTATTATTATTATTATTATTATTATTATTATTAATATTTCTAAGCCGCCCACTCGCCGAGGACTCTGGGCGGCTTACACCAAAGACAGTATACTAAATAGCATATTGGCCCCAACAATCTGGGTCCTCATTTTACCCACATCAGAAGGATGGAAGGCTGAGTCAACCTTGAGCTGGTGAGATTTGATCTGGTGATCTGCTGAACTAGCAGTCAGCTGAAATAGCTGCAGTACTGCACTCTTACCACTGTGCCACCTCAGCTCTTACACGTAATTTGTTTAGTTTCATCAGAATAGAAACCATTCTGAGAGTTGATTGTATGCAGCTAGCCCAGGGGTGTCAAACTTGCAGCCTGTGGTCTGGATGTGTCATGGACTGGCCACGCCCACGTCCAGTTTAGCGAAGGGGGGAAAAGTCACAATATGATACATGATGACGCCGTGACAATGCGAGTTTGACACCCCTGATCCAGCCAAATACAACCCAAGTATATGGATTAATCGATCTGGATATAGCCTGATCCAGTGCATGTACCTGAAGAAATTTAGAAAATCACCCAGGGCTGAATAAATACAAACATAGACAATTTAATTGGTAAGCAACCCAGTTGGGTTGGCCCCCACCCTGTTGCTTTTCTTTTTTCTTTTTTTTTATTGAAAAAGTTTTACAAACAACAATTTCCCCCCCATTTCCCTCCCCCCATCCCTCCCTAATCCCCTCAAACCCTCCCTCCCCATGACTTCCCCAAGGTGAAATCCATCCACATTGTGTTATATCATACTTTACCACCCCTCTATTCTCCTCCCTATGCACTATACATTTCTACATCACAGTAAGCTATTTTGCCCCCTATAAACTATACATTTCTACACAACATTTAGCTAAAAACTATCTGGTACTTCCTGGTTTGGTATTTATTCTGCACATAATCTATCCAATTCTTCCACTCCCATACATAAGTCTCTTGAGTCTGATCTTTTAAGTATGCTGATATCTTCACCATTTCTGCAAAACTGGCCATCTTCAAAGTCCATTCTTGAATTGTAGGCACATCAACCCTTTTCCAGTATTGACCAATCAGTAACCTGGCTGCTGTCACCATATGCAATATCAATTTTGTTTCACCCACTGAAAAACCCTTAACTATATCCAGTAAAAACAAATGTGGAGAAAATTTAATTTTTTTCTTTAAAACATTTTGCATAACCCACCAAATCTTTATCCAAAAAGCCTTAACTTTCTTGCATGTCCACCATATATGATAATATGTAGCATCTAAACAATCGCATCTCCAACATTTCGGTTGAACATTGGGATACATACATGACAATTTCTTGGGATCTAAATGCCACCTATAAAACATTTTATAAAAGTTTTCCCTTAAATTCTGCGACTGTGTAAACTTAACATTCTGAACCCATATTTTTTCCCATGTTTCCATCATAACTGGTTCTCCAAAATTTTGCGCCCATTTTATCATACAATCTTTAACCAATTCATTTTCTGAATCTCTTTCTAACAAGACATTATAAATCCTCTTAATATGCATTGGGCCTTTCTCTTTTATCTGTCTAACCAATTCTTCTTCATGCAACATTAAACCGGTTTTTTGATCTTCTCTCCATCTCAATTGAAGTTGATTATACTGTAACCAAGTTAAATTAATCCCCTCTTCCAACAGCGTATTCAATGTTTTTAGTTGCCATCTGCCCCCATCATTAAAAAGTACTTCTTTATATGAAAACCCCCCGAGTGACTTTATATTTATATTCCGTATGATGTGACCAAGATTCAACCACAACGGTATTTTGTAATCCCATTTGAATCAGTGCTTCTTCCATACTCTCATTAAGGAGCTTCTAAGTATATGGCTATTAAATACTTTGTCAACCTTGTTTTCATAAAATAAATATGCATGCCAACCATATTCAAGATCATGACTTTCTATATTCAATATTCCAGTCTTTGTCCTTCCAAACCAATCACTTGCTTGTGTAAACGCTGCAGCTTCATAATATAATCTCAGGTTTGGAAGTTTAAGACCATCCCTTTCACGAACATCTTGCATAATTTTCAGTTTAACTCTTGGCTTTTTCTCATTCCAAACAAACTTGTTCACTCCTTTTTGCCATTCAGTCAAGTATTTATCACTTTTAAGCACCGGAATCATTTGAAACAGAAATAAAAATCTAGGTAGAGCTGCTATTCTTCCAAGTAAAGACAGCTGCAGTTTTTTCCAGGTTTCCATATCCTTTTGTACCTTTCACCACAGCACCTCATAATTATTTTGAAACAGTTTTATATTTGAATCTGCAACTTGAACTCCTAGATATCTCACTTTTGATACTATTTCAAAGCCTGCCTTCCTTTCCAGTTCCTTCTTTTGATCAACTGTCATATTTTTAACTATCATCTTGGTTTTTTTCTGATTCAGTCTAAATCCTGATACCATACCATATTCTTCTATAATGTCTTTCATCTGAATTATTGATTCCATCGGCTGTGTTAGGGTAACAACCAGATCATCTGCAAATGCCCTTGTTCTGTAATCCTCTTGCCTTATCACTATTCCCTTCAAAGTGCTCGAGTCCCGTATTGTATTCAACAAGACTTCTAAAGTTAGAATAAACAACAACGGGGATAACGGACAACCTTGTCTTGTACCTTTTTCTATACTAAAATTTGTAGTTAAACTTCCATTAATAATAATTTGTGCTGTTTGTTCTTGATAAATTGCTGAAACCGCCTGTACAAACTCCTGTTGCTTTTCTGAAAGGGCCCAAAACCATGGTTTTGTCAGTGGGCCTGGGAATCGCAAATGGAGATAGAGCCAATCATGTGGTTGATTTGATTGCGTTGCTGCTGCCGTGGAGGTGGGGTGGGTGGGGATTTTAATGGAGGGGGGATTATGTATTGGATTTTAAAATGTTGTAAACTGTTTGGAGTCACCTGTGTGTGAGTTGGGTGGCTATATAAATCTGTTTAATAAATAAATAAAGGTAATGAGCAGATGCCAAAATCACTGAGTCATGAAAATACCCATTGATACACGCAATTCACCCTTGACCATATGATGAAGAAAAAAATTTACCATATGAATCGGCAGAAAAAAGTTGTAAGTTCATTACCATAAGTATCAGGCTTTGAGCTATGATGAGACATGAATCCTTGCCTCACGTAAGATTCACAAGCACACATTTGGCAGCAACATACACTGTTTAATTTGGCATGCCCACTTCCTCCAGAGAGGTCCGGTAGGTCAACAGCTGCACACCTGCATAAAGAAATTATTTTTGGTTTCTTTTTTTGGCCAAGCTCAATCTATATCCTGTACTTCTGCTTATATTTTATTAAACTCTGTTTTCTTGTGTGGTCTTACCCTGAGCTGCTCTTTCCAAAGGCCTGAAATCATTACTGTATCTTTGTATCAAACCTCCAAATGAAGAAGTGTCCATCCTTCAATGTGCTGAATTACAAAAAATTGCCAATGAAGGTGGTTAGTTTTGTGTGTTATGCTTTTGTAGATCGAGAATGTTGCTCGTTCTTACATTTTGCAAAATATATTCATTTCCCTTTTTAAAAAAACATGTTTGCATTTCACTTTTATTTCAGGATTAAAGTTTTGATAAAGTATACCTTGCAATATCTGATTTTTTTTAATTCTCCTGGAAACAGAATTCGGGGGTTGTTGTTGTTGTTGTTTACTTTTTGATGGTGCTTTGAGCATGCTGTATTGTTGGATGTGTTGTAGGTAGATTTTCCCACCCTCTCTGTAAGAATATATGGCAGTGATGGCTAACCTTTTCTGCACCGAGTGCCCAAAGCACACGTGCGCACACAAATACGTGCATGTGCGTGCATACACCCATAATGCAATGCACACATGAAACACCCCCCTTGCATTCCCTGCTCCCCTGTGCATGAGAATTGCACTTTCAAACTTCAAAGATTTTTAAATGGATTTTACAATAAAATAGAATTAGCTCATCAGTGTGTGTTTCCTGTCTGGTCATCCCAAATCTCCTTGACTTATCCCATCTATAAAAATCCAGTATGTTCTCTTGGGGTTTATTTGAAATGGGGGAAGCAGATTGATCAAGGCTACTGGAGAGAGAAAGAAAAAAAAACACCCCAATATATTTATATACATACTTGGGAACCTTGTAGTAAATTAAGGGCATGAGTATAATACTCCAGCTATGAGAACTTTGCTGAAATTATCCCCTGCTCCTGCTTCAAATGGTTTTCATCATTTTGAATCAAATTTGTTAGGAGATACAGATTATAGGATTATAAATATTTTAAATGAGAATTCCTTTATTGTGACCTGTAAAACACACATAAGCAGTCTAGGAGAGTAGCATAATTTTTTGGGAAGAAAAAGATCAATAACCCTACAAGTAGAGAGAGGCAGGACATTGAAGAGAACAACACAAAAGTCTAACTGTGCATAATTCCCCAGCTCACAACTGCAGGGGAGTCTTTTAAAGGACACTTAGTTTGCAAACCTAAACTTATAATCACTGTCGGAAATTGTTCGCTGTAATAACCATATTAAAGCTATTGAAATGACCTTCAGAACAAGTTCAAAAAATCATAAGGTGAGTTTTTCTTCCCTTCTGAACAAAAGAAAAATTGTAAGATTGAGAATTTAAAGAATTTGAAATAAACAGTAAAAAGCTAAGACTCTGAACTAAAAAAAAGTTACACATATATAAGGGTCCAGATAACTTTGGAATATTGACTTTTACTGTAAGATTTTGAAATTGAAATAAATAGCTTTGTATGGGAAGCAGACTTATTTTGACTATACTGGGTATTGTAAGTCAAAACAAAACAAAAATAAGTAATAATTTTAGAAATTAGAGATTAGAAGGAACAAAAAATTTATTTAACAAATTAGAAACCTGATCTTATTGTGAGTTAATATTGGTACTTATAAAATGACACAAAATATAACATCAGAAATATTAAAGGAGATTTTTGAAGAATGGTGGCAGAAATTAGTAACTACAATATCAACACTGTCAATTATGATGTCTGCTTCTATGAGTAGACTATGTTTAAAAGATGTTAATGAAAGAATGACAGATGTAGGGCAAATTATAATTTATCGAATAAAATAGAAAAAGTATTGGAAGTGGAACTACAAGTGACATGCCAAGAGAATGATTTGGAAAAGGACACTTTACTGGATATACAAAAGAAATTGACCAAAGGTTTAAAAATTAAAAGAGAAGTGCAAACAATAAACCAAGTAAATAATAAACCAAGAAAATGTTTTCTTATTGTAGGCTTGTTAAAATCTTGAAGAAATCTGTGCGATAGGATTTGATTTCTGTTCAATTTTTCTGTATCCTATGACAATATCTGACTGAGTTAAAGATTAAACTGTTAGAATGAAAAGTAAGGAATATAAAGTTGGTTTATTTTATCAAAGTTAAAATAAGACATTTCTTTTTGCAGTGTTCTAGGAACCCTTTATGGACTTTTGCAGACACCAGGAAACTTGGAAAACTTGATGTTTATGGATTTATTTATAAACAAGGGATGGGACGTAAAATGAAGAAATATCTGTAACCTTACATAGGTTGAAGAGTTACTAAATTTGTTTATACTTGTTGTGATAAAGGCTGGAAGACATTTCTTTATATATTTCTTTTTTTTTTATTGTATTCTTTTTTTCCTTTTCTTTTTCTGCACATTTTTGTTCCCCATTTTCTTCTCTGTCTGTAAGTTTAGTTTGTATTAGATTTTACTATTGTAATTAAAATTCTTAAAACTGGAAGGACACTGAAGAGGAGGAAGTCTGTTTGCACACTTGATTCATTTCAGCAGTAACATCAGTTTGGAGATCTGTGAGAGGATATTATCAAAAACACCTGAACTAGAAACATTATTAGTTTCATCAATAAGCCTTTTTATCCTGCTGTATTTGCTTCAGTGAATATTTAAAGATGACAATACATTAGAAGTATTTTAGCACAACCTGGTGGGCAATTAATGAAGTGCAACAGGAACCTTTACCTTCAGAATTGGACACAGAAGCTGAGCTGTAGAGACATTTTTCCACCAACCTAATAAAGGATTGTTCGAAGTCCACTTGGTATATACATAGTTTATCCAATCAGATGACTCTATATTTAAGATATCATGCACGCACACAACTTCGAAAAACAACAAGAAGAAGAACAAAATAGTAATAAAAAGATTAGCATTAAATGGGAAGGACAAAGAAGAACAAAATGGAAGCAAGAAGGTAACAGGACAGCCAAAGTGTTAAGAGAGAGAATATTCCTGGTTATGCAATGCGAAAACAATATGGTTATCTGGCAGGAACATCTTCCAAGCAATAGCTAGCGATCTAATCTTCCAGCTAATTTTAAAGATATTCTCAGGACTGGAGCCATTTGCAATTACAATGGTGTTTTTCAAAGTTGATACCTTTAAAAAGTGTGGACTGCAATATGCTGGCTGGAGAATTCTAGGATTTCAAGTCCACTCATCTTAAAGTTGCCAAGGTTGAAAAACACTGATCGATACCATGCATGTTTTCCAGTGGTGGATTGCCCCCGGTTCAGACCGGTTCGCAAGAACCGGTAGTAAAACCGGAGGGAGGCTCCACCCACTGACCCGGATGTCATCATAGGCAATCTGCGCATGCACGATGCGAACCAGTAGTAAAAGTAAGTAGAACCCACCCCTGATGTTTTCCTAGTAGTTTTTTTTCCCTACTTAGCATCACTGCAAGATGACACCCTAATCTTTTAACCAGCCCATGTACACCCATCTGCCACTCTTTAAAGCAGCTGATTTTTTCCTATGAGTCATGCAGCTGTCCTCCACAGTTCCTTTGATCCAGAGAAAAGTTGCATTAATTTAAAGAGTTGCCAACAGGTGTTGTGCCAGTCTCTCTGTTTCTCTGCATTGAAAGCAAGGTTTGCCCTCAAAATGTGAAGCCTCACCTAGCCTTCTGATTTCCTGGCTCTCCCCTTTGCTGTTACTCCATTGTGAAAATTGCATACTTTTTTGTTTCCTATTTCTCTGAAACCCTCATTTAGAAGCTTCCTTACAGATAGCCCTTGACTTATGACCATAATAGAGCCTGCCTCTCATGGTCATAAGTCATGACAATTGTAAAGCAGGTCACCCATATTTTTTTTTTTGCCATGGTCATTGACTTGACTGCCAGGGGTCATTAAGTGAATCAATGGCTCACTGTTGACCAGTTTTGGCAAAAACCGGAAGTAGATCTGATTTCCGACAAAAATGTAAAATGGGGTCGTGTGACTCCGCAGTGCTGCAAATGGCCATAAATGTGGGTTGATTGTCAAATACAAATATAGACCATGGGAGGGGCGCAGCAATCGGTACTTCAGAACCAGGTTGTAGGTAGTACCCTGTTTTCCCCTAAATAAGACATCCTCTGATAATAAGCCCAATCGGGCTTTTGAGCGCATGGTAATAAGGCCAAGCACTTATTTCAGGGTTCAAAAAAAACATAAGACAGGGTTTTATTTTCAGGGAAATATGGTAATTGTAACTAATAATTGATAATCATTTAAAAACATGAATTTTATATATTTATAAAGTATTGACAGTTTAGCCTTTCACATTGTCTGAAGGTTTTTTTTATCATAATTTTACTTTCTTTTTTATAAAAAAAAAGTCCTATACATTATTTTTATTTTAAAATAGGAAGGGTCCAAAAATATAATATCTGAAACTGTTTTCCATATAAAATTTAATGCAAAGTGCAGCCTTTCCAAAGGAATAAACTATAAAGAATAAAATAGAGCGTCTTGTAAATAAAACTTCTATTCAAGCCATAGAAACAGAGTACAAAACAGAACATCTGTATTAACATATCTAAAAAAACGTTAGCTGAATTAAGTTTATGCAGCTTTCAGCATTCATAACTTTAAATTTGTTGGTGATTCAGATGAATTCCTTGTACGTATAGTGCCATCGTGAGGCCACGTTTAGATTTGCAATTTGAAAAACTTTTACTAGAAAATTGTGCTTTGGCAAAACACTTCCCACGTTGCTGTTAAGAAAAGGATATCTATCATACCTTCTTCACTAGCTGAGCTCAAGTCAAAGGAATTTTAACTTTTTAAGGTTTTTTGCTCAGTTTCTGTGTCCACGTTTATACTAACCCAGATCATAAACTTTATTTCACATCTCTTGTTTTGATAACTTTTTGTCTGTTGTCTCAGTTCATTATTACCATGTAAACCTGCAAGACTACAGTCATTTCATTTTAATATCCTATGACTCCAGTGAACGTTGTACTTTCATTATCCATATTTAAACTGGACTCACTTTGTGAATGGGCTAAAACTAATTGACCGATAAAATTAGCATGCAATCGCTATGGATTTTGACCAAGGATGAAAGGGTTTGGTCCCCATTCCAAGACATTTATCAATAACTCTCATCCAATAGCAGAAATTCATTTTAAAATTCAAATCATTTTAGAAGTATGGGTCTAGTAGTTCTCAATTTAAACATATATTACGGCATATGCAGGGAAGGTCAAAAAAATCAAGATGGTGACTACAAGCATATACTTGAAGCCTCATCCTTTTTTTGCATACTCTGGGCATTCAGAATCAGTTGTGATTTCTTTTTGGATACCAACCTGAATATGTTCACAGACAAAACTATGTATGAATAACTTTCTTTCCTCTTAAAAACAACAAGAAGGAAGAGAAGAGCAATTCTCTTCTTTTGGAACTATGGAAAAGACCTTTATATATATAAAAAAAGTATGTTGTACTTCCAAAAATATTGAACAGTACAAATCACAACCAGTGATTAAAATCTCCATATCTCCATACAAACACACGTACAAAATTCACAGTCTTCTTATATCTAGCCGAAAGTTCCTCATTCTTCCATATTGTTCCTTGAAGGAAAATAATCCTTTTGAGTTTTACAAGATGTGTTCTCTAAAGGAATGCCCATTTCTAACATTCTGGTTTCAATTTTCTTTTGCAGGTAAGATTCTCTGTGGTGCGGACAGAGGATTGATTCAAATTCTAAGCCATGTCACTTAAAACTGGATTTGTAGGTCCATTAACAGAACTCTCTGCTTCCCTAGATGTATCCTTGGCTTTGAAATCATCGCATCTTTCAGCATCATTTCCATTTTCATGACTCATAAGTTGGACATCAGATTCCAAAGAGTTACTCTCTTCTTCTTTCTTGACTTCATTCTGGATGTTAGTGATTTGTTCATGGCGTTGGGCATTTTGTAGCTGTCCATTCTGGGCAGGATACAGGCTTGCAACAGTATCGTATAGAAACTGATAACCTTCCTAAATGGGATTTAAAAAGAGAGAGTTAGCATATGTGCAAACCCATCATGTAGTTTCACTTAATGATATGATAATGCTCCAAAACCTGAGAGAAAGACACAATATGCTGCCTAGACTTAATTAGTTAATACATTGCAGTGTTCATAAAGTTCTGCTACTCTCACATTTGGTTTTCATGAATACAGGAAGCCTTTACAAACCATTCTTCAATAGAAGATATGAGTAACCATTTGCCAAACCTTGCCCACCTTTCAGTGATGGCTAACCTTTTCCGGACCGAGTGCCCAAAGCACTCCCGAACTCCCAAAATGCAATGCATGAATGTCCCCCATGCATGCACCCCCCCACACACATGCACATGCACCCCCGCACTCGCCCTGCCCCCGCACATGCATGCACTGCCCCCCGCTCACACCCCACCCTCCTGTGCATGCACATGCCCCCCCTGCACATGCTCCACTCCCCACGCATGCGAGGCAGAGACCAAAGACCAGGTGGCCAAGGGAGATGCATGTGCATACGCGGCGGAGTTGAACTGGGGCAACGGCTCGTGTGCCTACAGAGAGGGTGCTGTGTGCCACCTCTGCCACGCATGCCATAGGTTCGCCATCACGGCTATAGCTTGTCGCTTGTCCATTACTTACTATCCCTCCCTGCTATAGCACAGAGATATAGCAGAGGAATCCACAACAGGGACAGGAAAGTATCCCCTCCCTTAAATATACACAGAACAGAAGCCAAATTTATCCAGTATTTACTTCTTCAATTCAGCAAAGTACATGCGTCCTACTTTATTATTAGTAAATATGTTCAATATTCAAGAATTAAACGACTGTCCAAAATAAATCATAAGGCAAATACACCAGCAAAGCAATCATTGTTTGGACTCTGGACATTTGCCTACTGAACGATAATGACAATGAAAGTATTTCTATAGAACAGATAGACTTTAAAAAAGAAAATAAAAGTAATTAACTACTAATATAATTTACTTACAAAGGAGGAAATCATTTCTGTTCTGGCTCTACGAAGAGCTTTCACAACTTGGAAAACATCGATTACATCTTCAGTCTCAGCACATTCCAAGAGATTTAGCAAAGCACAAAATACTCCCGTTTGTTTAGAACCATCACTATAAAAATATATATTATATATATATATATATTTATATGAAATCAAAAATATTGTTAACAGCAGCAGTAAAATGGAAAGACCAACAAAGCTTGAAATAGTAGAGGTCAAATTTATGACCACAATTGAGCCCAAAATTGATGTTGCTAAGTGAAAAATTTGTTAAGTGAGTTTTGCCCCATTTTACAACCTTTCTTGCCACAGTTGTTAAGTGAATCATGGCAGTTGTCAAATTAGTAACACAGTTGTTAAGTGAATCTGGCTTTCCCATTGACTTTGCTTGTCAGAAGGTTGCAAAAGGGAATCACATGACCCCGGGACACTGCAACCGTCATAAATGTGAGTCAGTTATTAAGCATTTGAATATAAAAGTCACGTGACCACAGGGATGCTGCAATGGTCATAAGTGTGAAAAATGGTCATAAGTCACTATTCAGTGTCGTAACTTGGAACAGTCACTAAGTGAACCGTAAATCAAGGACTACCTCTACAACATGTACAACTACTATAGGAGAAATTAGAAAGAATTGCTAAATCCTAATTAGGAGGGCTCACTAGAAGTTCTTAAAATGTAGGCAAAAAACAAACAACTTACTTTGATATTAAAACAAATGTTACTACCATTTCTGAGATAAGTGAAGAAACAAAAAGAACATTCAAATCAATTAACAGTTCAAAGAATAATACAAGGGGGATTAAGAACAGTAATCCATGGTTCCTTGGAAATAGTTCCAAGAGATTAGTATTGAACCCTTGAATAATCGTTGAAGCCTTAAGTTTAGATTTAGGGTTCTGCGCAAAGTATAGATTATTGGATATAATTTAATCTTATTTTATTTTATTATTTATATGCTGCCCATCTTGTCCTCCATCTTGCTTGTTGGCTTATTGGTTACATATGTGAATTAACAAAGTGCAGTTGAACATGGTAGGTTTGTGCTTCCCTGATTCATTTCATATTTTCTGAACCAAAATTTTAATTATTAATCATTGTGTAAAGGTAGGTGAAAAGCAAACTATGGTTTAACATGTTTGTACACCGTCATGCTTTCAGAGCGCCACTTTTCTCTGTAGTAGCACCAAACTTTTGCTGAGTTGTCTCTATGAAGGAAGTGATGTAGGCTTTCTGTAAGAACCTGAATTGCACAGGATTAAGGATTACAGATGTTTCATAGATTTGGATAAAACAGTTTTGAATTCAGAAAGAATTAATACTTATTCCAGAGTTTGGTATTCTGGCCAGGGGAAGGTTCTATTTACTTTTACTACTGGTGTGCGGGGCCGTGCACACGCTCACTTCGTTCGTGCACGTGCGCTCTTCTGCGCATGCGCAGAAGCATTCTGATGACATCGGGGTCAGTGGGCGGAGCCTCCCTCCGGTTTTACTACCTGTTTTATAGAACCGGTCTGAACCAGGGGCAACCCACCACTGGTCCTGGCTAATATGTAGCCACCATGTTCAAGGATGTCATGTAGAAAAATACACTCTAGACTAAAGCAGTATAGAAATCTGGGTAGGATCCAGACAGGATTATAAAATGGATATAAAATGAATAATTTAACTCCTTTTAGCATAACTGTATGCCACCAAGAGTCTCTTGTTTGTTAAATTGGTGGCTACATAAATTAGTTTAATTAAGCAATAAATAATGTTGCTTTTTAAAAACAAATAATTTATATAATAGCATGAAAGATTCGTTATCATTCCTGTCTGTGGAACAATGTGGTGTGCATTCTCAGAAGGGAGGGGCTGCTTTCCAAGGGCAAAAAGGCAGTGGACTTTGGAAAGTTTGGTTGGCAGGAAAAGAATTAAAATGGCTCCTTCTTAGCTTTTCCCAGAGTATATTGTAGTAATGCATATGGTTGCTTTAGTCTGGCAAGATTCTGTCTATAGGTGAATAATAATAAAGAAAATTACTGTTAAATCAATCTTGTTTCTTGGCCTGACATTATCACACTTTTATTTTTTTAGCAAGGGCAGAGCTTTCCTATTTATGGGACTGATACTATAAATTTGTACTCTGCCTCAGGATCAAGAACTATAGAACATAACCTACTCTGATATAAAGATGAAAGTATTATACATGCAACAGGCACACCTCAAAGCATGTCAAAATACCTCTAAAGGTGGTACCTACCCACAGTGGACAACAAGTGGAACGTTCTTGTTCTTGTTGGTCACATTTGCTTCAGCTGCAACTTGGGTTGAAAATTTCTGTTTGAGACTCTGGATCATGGTGATTAAGTCTTGGGGGGTTTCTGGGAGAGCAGAACTATCCCATTTATGGTACTGATACTGAAACACTTTTCTGCTGTCTTTCCTCTGTAACGAATGCAGATAGAACAAAACAATATATACATGTTTAGCGCTGAGGACCCTTACTTGTACATGCACAAAGATCAAAATATTGAACCTGGAAAGTCTAATAATGCTGACCCAAGTGATGACATTTGCTGCTGAAAGACTTCCTCAAAAGATTAACTAGAATCTTAGGAGCTATGAGCTTCTTTATTGAGGTTATGAAAGTATTTAATTGCTTAGTGCCTTGCTCCAGTTTGTCAAATAAAAAAAAACAAGTTGATATTTCTGTTGCTGTGGGGGGTATCTTCTGACTGCAATAGAGACAGAATTCTCCTCTATCCAACGTTTCCATATAAAGAAAAACACCAGCCTGCAACTTAGATGTAAATGACACAAACCTTCAGAAGGGATTTCCCACTAACATGTAGGTGACTCTCACAGACCTGTTCTCCAATATCTCATTGACTAGGCTATTTATACAATTTTTTTAAAAAAAATTGATTTATATGCCGCCCTCCTCTGGAGACTCAGGGCGGCTTACAATGCGTTAAGCAACAATGAATGAAGGCAAATATATATGTCCTAAAATATTGTTGCAGGATCTAATCTGGGTCGGTTATTGGGACCAGAGGTTTAATCTTCTGAGTTTCAGATTCATGCTGGAGCCCATCCTCAGGGAAATTCTTTCTGGCAGAATGTGTTGGAGAGAAGTTAGAAAGAAATTCCCAGAAGATGGCCTCCAGCATGAGTCCAAAAGCTTGGAACACTAAACCCCTGGTCCCTGTGACCGGCCCAGATTGGGTCCTGTTTCTACAATACTTGCTGTTTTGTACTTTCCTTTTCTCTGGTAACAGGTCAATGCTCATAGCTTTATTGTTATTGTTTCTATTTCTGCTCATGCGTTCAAACATATTGAAATGGTATACTTGAAAGAGTCACAACAAAATAAAATTATTTAAATAGGAAAATAAAATTATCTCAAAAAACAACCATACATAGGCAAGGGAAGGGAAGGGAAGGGAAGGGAATCTACATCCTGGTTTAAATTCAAGATACATTCATAGTGAGTTGGAGATCATTAGAATCCCCAGAAAATATGGTCAAGGTTCATCAAGTTGGCTGAATTATAATAGTTGAAGTCCAGCACTGCTGAAGAGCATCAAGTTGAGAAAGCAAGTTGCTATGAATGTGAATCCTATTTACATAACAGTAAATATGCCTTCTTCCTACATGCTACATTAAATAATTTGAACAACTATAGTTTGTCTCCAAGTTGTGTGCATTAAAATAAATGTTTGTTTATGTGTCTCCATCAGTTCAATATTTGAAAACATCTATAGTACTGTAGCATTTAAAATAAACCCAGAATTGCTTCATGATATTAATAACATATAGAAACAAACAGGGACACCAAAGGAAGTGGAAAATAAAACTTTAGAAGTGCAACCAAAAGCCAGAGATGAAGTAGATGAGGATGAATAAGTAGTCCTTTTACCTTTACGTGAGTTATGTCAAAGGCACGGATGGTATAACTGGGGCTACAGTTGCTGTCTTTTAGTTCAACAGTGATATTATCATATGTCATTTTTTCTTCTTGCCAATATTGTGCACAGAGTTCCTAGAATTGAAGAAAGACCAAATCAGTGTGGAAGAAGCATATATGGAAATGTGGACAAAATAAAATGAGTTGTCTTGAATCAAATTATATAAGAGCAATATATAAGATAGTCCTCAATTTGCAACCTTTTGTTTAGTAACTGTTTGAAGTTAAGAACAGCACTGAAAAAGGTGATTTATGACCATTTTTACAGTTATGACCTTTGACCCATGATCATGTGATCAAAATTCAGCTGCTTGGGAACTGGCTCGTATTTATGACAGTTGCTGTGTCCCAAGGTCATGTTTTGCGACCTTCTGGCAAGTTGGGGGGAAGCCAGATTCACTTAACAACCAGGTTACTAACTTACCAATTGCACTTAACAACTGAGGCAAGTAAAGTCATAAAATGGGGCAAAGCTTAGCAAACGTCTCACTGAACAACAAAAATTTTGGGCTCAATTGTGGTCGTAAGTCAAGGACTTACCATTTGCAACTTTCTCAAATGGTTTCCAACAAGCAAAGTCAGTGTGGGAAGCCAGATTTGCTTAACAACTGACTGATTCACTTTAACAACTGCAGTGATTCAGTTAACAACCATAGCAAAAAAAAGTTTGTAAAATCAAGTGCAACTCTCATAACAACCACCTTATTCAGCAAGGAAAATTCTGGTTACAATTGTGGTCATAACTTGAAAACTACCTGTACGTGGTATTCCATTGAGAAAAAACAGCCATTCACTTTCTCGGGAATAAGGTCACAAAGTGGATCATAGGACATAAACACTGAAGATCATAATTTAGTCATGTAGCATGTAAGACTATTTTACTAGTCTTATGTGTGCACAGAACTATTATTTAGATATGCAAAACTAGCGGTATAGTGAGAAATAGGAAACCAGGCTGAGGAAAACTAGAAATAAATTGACCGGATGAAATGTATGGATGTTTCTTTCACAAATTCTTGTAAATGCTAATGTAAATGTGAAAGGCCAGATAGCTTCAGGATATTTCATGCTGAATTGTCGATGATATTTAGGGAAAAGTTTGTTTAGTTTTTTAAATTAACCTAAGTTTGTATTTTCAAACTAATATATGAACTCAATACTATAACATACTGAATATCTTTTTCTAAACACATATTTCTTGATAAATGAAAATACTTAAATACTTACAATCACGTCTTTCAACCTAGGAATAGGTGCCACTGAGCCTAGATTCAATCGGTATATTTTGTTTCCTAATGGATATGCTTTCAGTCAGGGTATGTCTACAGTGTTCGGTTTAGAGAATTGAAATTGGCATTTTTCCATATCAAAAACATCACAGTTTGATTATAGATAAATAAATTTGCTTACCTGATTGTCTGTCAGCATAGCAATAACTTTGACTTTCTTTTGATAAATCATGTTCCAGAAGTCACCTATTGTTTCTGGAAGGGGTCCTTGTGTTGCTATAATTCCATTTTGAACCCAGTAACTCTGTTAAATAATTAAAAAAATAAAAATGAAAATGAAATAATTAAAAACCAATAGTATGAAAATATGCAGGGAGTAACATCTACCAATACACATAAATTGAATACATGGTAAATTAAAGGAAAGAAATGAAAGATAAATCACTGTCTGACATCACTTAAAAGTTGGTAACTTGCTTTAAAGATCATCCATGCAATTGGGAGAAATCAAATAAAACCAAAGAAAGAGCAAATTTCTGTTGATTTAGTTCAGGGGTCAGCAACCATAAACACTTAAAGAGCCATTTGGACTTGTTTTCCAAAGAAAAGAAAACACTGGGAACCAAAACCCTTCCCATGCCTGACTATTTCCTGAGCGGCCACAAAACTAGCATATGTAGTTGAATTCAATGTTCTGTTTTCTTCTGAAACTTTTCTTTTCTTGGATTTCTCCAGGGTTGGCCTACTGGGAGTCGAAAAGCTCAATAAATTGTGTGCCGGCGTGTGTTACACATTGGCGGTTGTGACTCACATTTAGTTAATTCCTGATACAAAGTTCAAGAAAGCAATATATATACTGATGCATATGTTTTTACGTATCTATAAGTATCCATTGAAGCGTGGTGGCTCAGTGGCTTAATGACGCTGGAGATGGTCTCAGCTCCAGCAGTTTGAGCCCAAGCAGGGTGAGTTCCTGAAACTCGCCCCAGCTTCTGTCCGCCTAACAGTTTGAAAGCATGTTCTATGCAAGTAGATAGATAAGTATCACTTTGGTGGGGAGACAAGCTGGTACTCTGTGCAGGCAGTCAGATACTTGATGACTCTGAACCTTCCCAGTTGCATTGTCCATTTGCGAGGCAACTCCAGGAAGGGAGAGGCTTTGGTTGACACTGCAGGAAGAGCCACTCATTTCTCTCTCTGATGCGAAACCAGCTCGCCCTCCTGTGGAATGCCTTGGGAAACTAGAGCATTTCCTATAACCGGTTGGTACCTTGGCAAGCCAAACTACTACTTTGCAATAGCATTGTTGTCTCCTGGCTACTGTAGCAATGCCATACGCTAATAATAATAATATCCATTGAAAGTAGGAGGGGAAGAAAACAGATACTTTTTACCTCCATGCAAAGAAATCTTATAAGGACATTTTAGGTTTCTATGTTATGAAAAATGCCCTTTTCATTAAATGATTTTTTTTTTAAAGTTGGAAAATAACTGTCACTTCAGAGACCTATGGCAGTGGCAAAATGAATCAAGTAGACATACGGGTATAAAGGAAGCATTGATGTATTTATTGGGTTCTTCTTCACAATCACTATCCTCATCAGATGAATCAACATCTTGTTCACTTTCTCTGTTCCCTTCTTCTTCGTGTTTGAATAACACTCTGTTGTAATCATCTACACCACAAGAAAGTCAGAACATACAAGTCAAATAGCTTCATAGAAGTTAATAGCACATCTCAGTTATTCATAAACCACTACAAAGGCTATGGCAGCTTATCAGTCCTTTTAGTCTAGAAGAAATTGTACAAAGAATTATTATAATCACACAAGCTAGATCTTCATTGGTGTTCCAGGTAGTCAGGCATGCTTGCTTGAGTCTATGATATTTCATGCCACTCTTCCACACTTCTCATTCTCATTCTCATTCTCATTCTCATTCTCGCTCTCTCTCTTGTCTTCTACAGCAGTCAATCAGCATTCCTTGGCCACTAAATAACACCACTCAATCTTATTGGGCTACTTCGGAAAATGTGCACCTTCATTGGGTACAAACGAAGCAGCCCACTTCCTGGCAAACAAAGGTCAGCATAGGTATTTAGTATTTATGTTGTAAGCTCTGAGTCGGTCTGCTAAAGTTCTTATGTCTGTCTATTTGTAACCATCAATTGGGTGAAACGGTGCATTGTAAGGCAATAGTTTTTGAACCAAGGTACCTCAAATGGGTGAACTTACAGAATGCATCCAAATCTAGGATCATTACACTCATAGGATTGAAATTTGGAAATGTTGTGCCCACTTCAGCACTGCCATGCTGACACACTGCTGTGGTCAGCCATGGTCACATGAAGTCATTTCCAATGTTCTCTGATTGCTCCCGACAAGTCAATGGGGAAGACAGAAGGACAGGCACTGGGGAAACCCAGAGCCTGGTTCATCCTTAGCCATGGAAACTCACTGAGTAACTTTGAGCCACTTTACTCTCAATCCAATCCATCTCACAGGGTTGTTACTCTGGGGAAAAACCAGGAGGAGGAAATAACCTGTACAACATTTTGAGTCCTTATAAAAAGTGGATATAAAATTAATTAATAAATAAAGGTGATTGGGAAGACTTGGAGTTGTAAAAATTGATTGTATTGCTTAGATGACTAAGGCAAAATCTAATATTTTTAGGGGTGCTTTACAAATTACTTGGAGAAATGTGTGACTTCTCACAGGAACAGGAGATGCAGAAAGAAAGTTTCCATGCAGTTTGTTATAAAAGCTCTAAGCAAATTGTTTTAAAATGTAATATTTTTAAAAATTCCATGGATCAGTTTAGACAATAAAACTCAAGAATGTGGAGATTTCCCCTTGCAATACTCACATGGAATTACTGTGGCACTCCGGTTTTTCTGTGTGTTCTCTGGTTTTCTACCAACTTTCTGATTCTGCCAGTTCCTGTATAAAGGCAGTCGCTAAAAAAACAGATGTACCAAAGAAAAGTTAGAGTTAAGCAGAAATTCTAAACTGTATCTCACCACTCTGCTATGTTTGCTTAATCTTAAATGCCAATCAACTAAAGTGAGCAGAAACCAACTTGCAATGATGCAGAGTATTAACATTCCCACCCCTGCTTAAAATTAAAGTGTTAGTTTAGCAGTCATTTGCTGCATTTATTTTATTTCATTCATTTATTCATAAAAAAAGGAGTCCCTGTGGATTTTACTCTGCTAATCGTTGCTGACTATAGGAGGTGGTTCTCATCATTTCAAGGCCGTGTTATGCTGGTTACATGGCCAGCATGACATCACAAAGTGCTGTTACCTTCCCACCAAAATGGTACCTATTTATCTACTTGCATTTGCATGCTTTCGAACTGCTAGGTAGGCAGGAGCTGGGGTGAGGTAAGGACCTGAGCACCCCATTGCAGGGTGCTCAGGTCTCAAACCTGCCAGCTTTCCAGCTGCTAAGTCACTGCACTTCCTCATTTAATTATATCCCATCTTTATTATTATCAGAAATAACTCAAGCCAGAGAACATACCCAACATACCTTCTTCCTCATATTTTCCACAATAGCAACCCTGTGAGGTGGATTGGGCTGAAAAAGAGTGACTGTTCTAAAGTAACCCAGACAGCTTTAATGAACTCACAGTTCGTTGCTTTCTAGTCTGGTGCCTTAACTAGTAGACCAGGGGTCTGCAACCTTAAACACTCAAAGAGCCATTTGGACCCATTTCCCACAGAAAAGAAAACACCGGGAGCCACAAAACCCTTCCCATGTCTGACTATTTCTTGAGCAGCCACAAAACTAGCATATGTAGTTGAATCAAACATTCTGTTTTCTTCTGAAACTTTTATTTTCTTGGATTTATCCATGGTTGGCCTACCAGAGGTTGAAAAGCTCAATAAATCGTGTGCCAGCAAGTGTCGCACATTGGCAGTTGTGATGCATATTTTGAGTGACAGGGAGCCACAGCAGAGGAGTGAAAGAGTCACATGCGGCTCCAGAGCCTCAGGTTGCTGACCTTTGCACTATTCTAAACTGGCTGTCTCTGTATGGCCAGAGAAAGAAATTCTATTTACCTGAAATTCAGCTTCCAGCAGAGATGGATCACTGAGCGAATCCTTTTTCTTTAGCTGGCTGAGATAGTTGGGCAGTTCTGAAACAAAGACCTCTGTTTCGCCAAATTGGACATATTCAACCAAAGCGTGATGGATCAAGATGTACTGTGCCTAATGGATCCAAGAATTGCAGATTTTGTAAATGGTAGAAATGGAAAGTCGCAATAAAAATGGGACTAGTAATTGAATCAATTCAACATTGTATAAAATAAAATACAGTGCTACCTAGGTACTCAACATTAACTGGTTTGGGGAGGCACAATGACTATTGAAACTGATGAGTACAAAACACATTTTTCCCATAAGGAATAATGTAGTGAGTCACAAGGCAGTGACACAGACAAATTCTGGCTTGTGCATTGAGTACCAAACAAACAATGTGTACCAGTACAAAATTTTCACCTAAAAATTCAATGAATACCAAATTAGATGAGTTTCAAAGCAGTTGAGTATCAAGATATCACTGTATTCTATTCGAAATAAAATTCTTTTAAATGCCCATAGCAGAAGTGGATTTCAGCAGGTTCTGACCAGTTCTGAAGAACCGGTAGCGAAAATTTTGAGTAGTTCAGAGAACCAGTAGTAAAAATTCTGACTTGCCCCACCCCCACCTATTCTCTGCCTCCCAAGTCCCAGCTGATCGGGAGGAAATGGGGATTTTGCAGTATCCTTCTCCTGGAGTGGGGAGGGAATGAAGATTTTTACAGTATCCTTCCCCCTGCCATGCCCACCAAGCCACGCCCACCAAGCCATGCCATGCCCACCAAGCCACGCCCACAGAACTGGTAGTAAAAAAATTTGAAACCCACCACTGGCCCATAGCATATATGTTAAATGGACCTGATAGGAACTCTGTTTTTTTAAAAAATTGCTGGAGATAAGCAAATTCTTATCTTTGAATTCTATGGTTTTTGTTGCAGAAATATATACAGTTGTGGGCAAGTGAAGTAAAATATCACAATATAACAAAGGTGAGAATGATCTCATACATTACAGAAAGGCAGTGCTAATTAATCAAACTCTTTAAATATACCTCCACTTGAACCATAAGGCATCGCTGACGCCGTAATTTTGCAATATATCCATATACATCGACTCGTCCTTCAGCCTCTAATCCCTCCAGCATTGCATCAATCCCAATATAGGTTCCAGTGCGTCCTACACCAGCACTGTCATAATTGTAAAAAAAAGAAGAAAACGCAACAAGCATCATTCAAGCTGCTGCTGTTAAAATTGACAGATTATGGGAAACATGCTGAGATTTGCCCTTAAATCAGTTCAACTGAACTCACAGAGATTTTGATGTCTGATAAATTTATTCCTCTAGTTACACATTTATAACATCCCTTTTATTATTTAAACTGTTAAGTAAAGTTTAAACAAATGTATTGCTTAAGTCGTTTAGTAAAAATTGTGTGTTCTTATCACTTTGCAGGTTTTATCAGTATCATCTAACTGCATGTGTAAAGGAAGACTGATTTGAGCACAAGCTTATTGATCAAAACTTATTTTACCTGCAATGGACTACTATTGGGCCACTAAAGAAGTTGCTTAAAATATTGACTCTGCGCCGCAGCTTGAGCAGAAGATGGGGGTCATCGGGTACCCCGTGATCTGGCCAGCTTGTAAATTGAATGTGGGTCACATCTCTTCCTGATGACTTGTCTCTTCTCTGGAAAAAAAAAGTCAGTTTAATGTGAGTTATATATCAAAATGTCCATGTAGCAATCATTGATTAGTATGACCAGGGGTGAGTTGCCCCCGCTTCGCACCGACCCCAACATAATCAAAATGCTTCTGTGAATGCGCATAAGAGAGCACGCACAAGGCACCGTTGCGAACCGGTAGTAAAGGTAAGTAGAACCCACCCCTAAGTATGACATAGGCCAGAGGCGAACAAGTTTATGAAATGCCGTCAACATGTATTCATCCCAGTGACTTTTGTTAAGACTTCTTCAGCATAATCCAGTATATATAATCCTAACCCTAACCAGGCAAAATTTACGTAGTAGCTATGTAGGTATGGGATAAAGAAAATGAGATATGTATCAATAAACCACTGGTCCACATCTCATGGTTTTAAGGATTTGGATATTATAATTATCATCTGATGTTACATTAACTGTCTCATGGATAATATCTAGTTCTGTCAGCCCCACCAGGTACACTAGAGAAAAAAATCAATTCCATTGGAAGACTAAAACTATACTTTATTGACATGGGCTATAATAGCAGATATAATTGCAATTCTCTTTGTTATAGTCCAGTAAATCAGGAAGTCATTTGCCTGAGTTCCTTCCAGATATTATCTTGTTTCTCAGTACCTGAAGAATGGTTCAGTCCTCTTTGGCTAGGTAACAGTTCTTGCATATTCTGACAAGGCCATCCCCCTTACTTTCTACAATTATTAAGCAAACTCTTATAAGTTTTTTAGTGTTCTTACTTACATGGTTGATGTGCAGCTTCTGAATAATGTAATCTGGACACACTTTGCGTTCATTTATGCTTACTATAATGTCCCCATAAGATGCAGTCTCCTCTTCCATTGATGGCCAATACTTGGCACATTTGATCTATGGAAATACAAAGATGCTTTATTGCTAAACTAATCTTTGCATAGATTTTCAGTTTGTTAATGTGTTTTCCCAAAAATAAGCTCTCTCCCAAAAATAATCCCTCCCTGAAAACAAGTCCTCCCCTGAAAATAAACCCTCCCCCCAAAATAAGCCCTCCCTGAAAATACTTAAACCCATGTACAGCCGGTCCCCGCCATTTCCTCTGTTTAGGGTTAGGGAGACAGAGCTGGAAAACAGATAAGACGGCAAGAGGAGCCCCATCTTGCTCCATGTGCCCCAAAATAATAAGACATCCCCAAAAATAAGGCCAAGCGCTTATTTCAGGGTTCAAAAAAATATAAGACAGGGTCTTATTTTGGGGGCAACACAGTATTGGTATATCACCCTAATGACACCTTTACACAATGATCTAGACTAGAGCAAAATATATTTAGATTAAAAAGAGTCATGGTAACACAGTGGTTAGAATGCAGTATTGCAGGCTAATTCTGCCTACTGCCAGCAATTCAATTCTCACTGGCTCAAGGTTGACTCCGCCTTCCATCCTTCCGAGGTTGGTAAAATGAGGAGGCAGATTGCTGGGGGCAAGATGCTGACTCTGTAAACCGCTTAGAGTGGGCTGTAAAGCACTGTGAAGCAGTATCTAAGTCTAACTACTATTGCTAGATGGGTGTATGCTGCATATCAAGCTTGGCCAAAGCCAGGTGAAGACACTAAAATAGTTGTTCACTTTTATGCTTTCTAGGCAGCATGAATAAAAAACAAGTCACACCAGAAAAAAAGATGGCAGCAGTTAGAAACTAGTTTAACCTTCAAATCAAATTAAATCTTTTTTTATGGCCCTATACCAGCGTAGATTTACCATTAGCATAGGTAAGAACTATTTTCTACTCTTGTTTCTCCCATTCCAGATCCTGGAACAGCAACTTAATCCTGAAACAGATTAAGTTACTTAAATATTACACTTAATAAAACAAACGGCAAACTGAAAAACCTCAAGACCCTTATTATCATTTCAGGTAGCTTATAGCAAAGAAGTTTCCTACTAAATTAATCAGCTAAGCAAATTGTGTCAACTTTCAAGTAGCCATTGACACACTAGAATAATGGATGGTTTAAAAGTGGGATTTTTTCCCAAGTAAAGGAACTAATAAATAACACAATGGGTATTTTCTGCTCACCTTGCTGCCTTCCTCACAGCGAGTCACCATGACAACAATGGTTGCTTTTTGTTCCCAGATCATTCTCCAGAAATCATCTATTGTCTCTTCCTTGGGACCTGCCAAAAATATTACTTTGATCACGTGAAGCATTTCAAAGTGATAATTAGGGATGGGCTAATTTGTCAACTGAAATGTCGCCGAGTTTTCCTTTCTCCAGCCCTAAATGGATTGCATCTCACAGCTTCTTTGGTTTTTCCGCAGCATGAATATTTGAAAAAGCATTCTTTTTCTGTGGTTAGCAGAACATGATTTTCTCCAAATCGAACTAGCACGGGAGAAACACGCGTGCAAATGTTCATAGTCATGCATTTTTGTATATTTTAATAATGATCATTTATTAAACCTGTATGCTACCTGACTCTGACATTTTTTCCTAATGTATGCTTGTTTTAGAAGGAATTTTTATTATATCCAGGCACATGTATTTAATTTTATTTACAGGACTCATAGCAGTGGTGGGTTCGCCTCCGGTTCGAACTGGTTCGCAAGAACCGGCAGGAAAACCGGCAGGAGGCCCTGCCCACTGCCCCGGATGTCAACATCAGCGATCTGCGCATGCACAGTTCCCGTTGTGAACCGGTAGTAAAGATAAGTAGAACCCATCCCTGACTCATAGGTCACTCTGATTAGTTGGTCTTTGTCTCTGATATATGTATAAGGCATTAACTGTTTATTTTTTATCTGAAACATGAATAGTATTTGGCAGAATGTAAAGCAAAGTTCTTTCAGGAGCTATTTTAAGTAGATTGTACTGAAATGGTTAGGATAGTTTTTTATTGCCTTCTAGATGTAGTAGATGCCCAAAATCTAGGCAATTAAATATTTCATGATTGTGTTGGCTAAATAAAATTTGTTGACTCTCAGACTTTCAGCTAATTTTGTATCAAATAACAGACAAGATTGGAGAATACTGCACAATTTCATATAGTCTAATTTTAGTTTGCTGTTTAAAAATTCCATAGCAACCTTTGAATTAATTTGAAAAGAAATGAAATTGCCGTTCTTAACCAGCACATAATATCAAATGAAGACTTTTAAACTGTATTATAATTTTAAAATTCTAAAGGTTTAGTGTTTTCATTATTTTTCCCTTTCCTTTTTGCTTTATTTGTAACTTTTTTATTTTTTTTATTCTTCTCTATTTATTTTATATTGTTTTCACTCAATTCCATTTATTTTAATTAAGCATAATGTCTTACTAAAGAACAGAAATTAAGAGGTTAAAATGGCATTTATTATCAAGAGTTACCTACAAATCAACATCTTAGTAAAATCCAATGTAAATATTGACAAGTTTTTGTATAACAAAAATTATATGCAGCAAAAGAATGTATTTTTTTAAAAAAATGTTTCTATGGTTTTCTTAAATTGCTCCCTTACTTGCTCCCTTTTATATATTATTTTTACATACTACACACACACACACACACACACACACACGAATACACAAATATATTTCAGTTGGAATATGCCACACAAAAAAGTGCTGTTGAGTTTTGTCCAAATCAGTCCCTTAGATTTTGAAGCCATGATGTTCTTCTGCCTGGATCTTGTTTGCCTTCAATCTTTCCTTGGAGGATTAAGTGAAGTATATATACATATTTCATACTCCAAATGAAAAAAGTAAACTAAAATAAAATATGAGGGTTCTTTGCTGTTTTCTGAGCTGAACCAAGTTCAGATAACAAGAAACCCCAATTTCAATCCTGAGCTACAAATATTATCCTTTATTGACAAAATAAAATATTTACTATTAATTGCTACTAAATTGAATGTCTTAATTTTTTAAAAAAATTAAAAATTGTTAAAAAAAATCAGAAAGTGGTTTTTTAAAATGCTTTTAACTATTTAAATTGTTTCCTGGATTTTGCAAGCTACCAAGAGCCTGATGGAATGGGTGGCTTTAACAAACAAATAAATAACTCAATCCTTAGAGATGGTTAACAAGAACCAACTAAACCTGACTTTCTTTTCAGTGTGACAGCTAGTTAGATCAGTGGTGAAATCCAGCCGGTTCTGACAGGTTCTGGAGAACTGGTAGTGCAAATTTTGAGTAGTTTGGAGAACGGGCAAATGCCACCTCTGGCTGGTCCCAGAGTGGGGTGGGAATAGAGATTTTGCAATATCCTTCCTCCAGGAGTTGGGAGGGAATGGGGATTATGCACTATCCTTCCCCCGCCATGCCCACCAAGCCACACCATGCCCACCAAGCCACGCCCACAGAACAGGTAGTAAAAAAATTTGGATTTCACCACTGAGTTAGATACATATTTGATCAACTTTGTACAATCTATGGAACTGAAATAAATTAATCCCTAGTGATGGTTACCATGAACCAGCTAAAGATAAATCTATGGAACTTAAAAAGTTTATTATTTTGCACGTTCTTATGCATGTAAAGGAACACATTGCTCTCTAGGATAGAAAGAATAATGGATGGGCGAGTCGTAATGTAGAATGGGACGGAAACTTCCACCCCAGTTTGTTTTGTGGTATGGAACGGCATCACCATTTTGCTTGGCGGTCTACTGAGAGAAAATAGAGGTAGCAATGATTGTATTAATTCACTTCTACGTGCTATTCAAAGTCAGAAAAATAATACAAACCTTGTGCAGCAATGTATTTTTTCATTTCTTTAAAACCCTGTGATAGAAAGTCATATATTATTATCTTGCATGTACGGGCTCAGAAAAAAAATATATTTGCACAAACTAAAATTAGAAGATGATGAATAATGTCTGACTATGAGTTTGCACATTTAAATGAAAGTCACTCACATCGATATAGCTTGCATTTATGTAGTCATATCCCTGCTCCCCGGGGCTTGACTTAAGCTCCACACGATTGTAATCATCTTTTCATATGGAAACAAAAAAATCAAGACCAAGAATGTCAATCAATCAATATTGTTAGTTTGGTATAATTTTTGAAAGCGGGCAGGGGAACAAGAAGTTGAAAAGTTCATGTTTGCATGATGCACTTACAAGGGAGGATATCGATGTAACGGTTCTTGTTCTGGTTATAAGGCTTGCGTGCTTCTTTTATGGGGTATTTACTGAAGACTCTGGGAATGCTCTGCAAAAGGCAATATGCATCTGAGCCAAAAAACTTTAGGTAAAAAACATTATAAACTCAGACAAAGAGGATGAGTTACTGAATCCTTGTTTTGGTTTTGGTTTTTTCTGGCTATTCTGAATCCAGTTTTCTATTTTCATTTGTTTACCACAAGATCCAAATCAATCAGCAGGATATATTTCTAAATAAACCTATGTAGAAATAACAATAATTCAGGCCTATTAAATAAACAATATAATCTGAATGGAGATATAAAGATGCTTATTTTCATTTTCCATATAAGTACTTCCAATTATTATGAAGAGCCATATATATATATATATATATATATATATATATATATATATATATATATATATGTATATATGTATGTATGTATGTATATATGTATATATGTATATATATATATATATATATATATATATATATATATATATATATATATGTATATGTATGTATATATATATCCCTATTCAGACATATCTAATTTCCCTGATATAGAAAGGGAGTCTTTTATTATGACTCTGCATTCTCTTGCTTTGGGGTGGGGTCAGGATGACTGATTGGAACTGAGTGTTTATTGGCCGGACGCCCTTCCTGATGCCTCTGCGGAGTTTGCAGCAGACAATTACTCATTGCACCCAGAGAGAGAAATATCTGTTGCTACCTAGGATCGAACCCACAGTCTCCTGATTGTGAAGCAAAACTCCACCTCTAGACGACACTGCTCCCTGATATTGAAAGGGAGTAAAAGAATTAAAATGTGTGAGACCGTTAGGGTGGGAACCAGTGGTGGGTTTCAACATTTTTTATTACCGGTTCTGTGGGTGTGGCTTGGTGGGTATCACATGGCTTGGTGGGCATGGTGGGCGTGGCAGGGGAAGGATACTATAAAATCTCCATTCCCTCCCCAATCCAGGGGAAGGTTACTGCAAAATCCCCATTTCCTCCCGATCAGCTGGGACTCGGGAGGCAGAGAATAGATAAGGGTGGGGCCAGTCAGAGTTGGTATTTACTGGTTCTTTGAACTACTCAAAATTTCCACTACCGGTTCTCCAGAACTGGTCAGAACCTGCTGAAACCCACCTCTGGTGGGAATGATCTACTAAAAAAAGCTAACCACCAACACCATACATAGACCCTCCTTAGATTTTTGATTGGGATACTAACCTGAAATTCATCCAGAAAAAGCCTTCCTTCATCTGCTATTTTTGTTTTATAAGCTTCCCACAATAATTCTGCAGGAATTGGGTCTATGTTCTTCATGTGTCTTTCATCATCTTTAAAAGAGGTAGAAAGAAACACTTCCAGATAAGCATATGTGCATTGCTTCTGATATGTGCAATGAAACTGTAATGCAACACATGCTTGAGCACATGTGTCAAAATTATTGAATGGGTTTGCTGCCTGAACCCAGTGAGCTAAACTTTAAAATTTACCACCCAATTATTCAATGCAAGGGCATTTAATTCACTTATGGCATATGAATTTAAGCCTTTTCACAGTAACAGTAGAGAAGCGAATAAAACAGCACCTAAAATTAATATGATCATGCAACTGTAATTTATAACAATGATTTTTCCATCTTTCCTTTTGGAGCCTTACATTTGCCAAGGTTGAGAACACTAAGATGAAGGAAGCATACGTTTTTCCTGTACTTATTCCTTTTTTTCAGGGGAAAAAAAGTTATACATGGATATTACTTTTAGATACTGTTTTTAACATTCTTCAATGGTGCTAATTGCATTTTTTTTTAAAAAAAATCCTATGTAGCCACAAAGGCTTTGAAGTTTGTTTTGATCAAGGATCAGGAAAGAATTAGTCTTTTCCCACATATTGTATAGTTTTTGTGATGCTAATCAGGCCACATTCTGTTTACAATCCAGCCTGAATTAGAGCAAGATGACTTTTATGTCTTATTGAAATTGGTCCTCATTTGCAAAGGGAAAAAAAAGTCTTTTAGAGTACCTAGTTTAGCACATGTGTTCTTTATCTTAGAAACTCTTGAAAAGGCTCTAAAGAAATATGAAATTATGCTGAAATGAAGTTTAGATTCACTGCTTCAAATGACATCATAATAAAGCTAACACTTCATTTGTGAACAAAACAGAAAGAATAAACTAAATAAGATAAAGAGTGGCCCCTGCTTTTTACAATTATTTTCACAATAATAATGAGGGTGTCCTAATTCCATTGATATATAGGCCATGTACCCACTGATATAAAAAGGGAGACAACATTGTCCTTAGAATTTCTCTTTGTTGCACCATAGTTCAGAAACAAGGCAGGAAAATGCATCAGGATAGAGAAGGGGTGTCAAACTTGTGACCCATGGGCTGGATGCATCACACACTGGCCACCCCATCCCTGCTTAACAAAGGGGGGGAAAGTCACGATACGTCACATGATGACAACGTGATGCCATGAGTTTGACACCCCTGGGATAGAGAATTCCATGGGGCTTTATGAACATCTGAAAAAACTTTCATAGTGTTGTGGTCCGCCAGCAGCCTGCGGAGCTGGCAGCGGAGTCGGACAGCGATGAGGCTGAGGAAGAACATGGGCCAGTCCTGGAGGCTTGGGGAAGGCCCGGATGAGGGCTCTGCGTCAGAGGCAGAGATGGGACCAAGGCCATCAGGGAGTGATGTGCGGACTTCGGAGCCTCCAGAGGCTGACAGTAGAGAGGCAGAGGAACAGGAGGAGCCTGTTCCTAGTGCATGTAGGAGAAGAGCTGCCCGAAGGCAGGAGCAACTAAAGCAGAGAGGATGACTTGGGAGTAGGGCCAAGAGATGATTGGCCCCTCTCATAAGGCTTAAAAGACCAGCAACGGCTCTTGGCCTCTTTGCCGGAAAACCACCATTGAGAGATTTGCTTCGTGTTTGGATGTATTTCTTTCTTGTCAGCGTCTTCTGTTCCTGAACTGTTGCCAAGAAAAGCCTTTGGCAGTTTGCCTAATTATTCCAAGGTCAGAGATAAACTGAAGAATGGTGTTTTGAGAACTTTGCTTTCATTTAATTTGGAATACACTGAGAATGAGTTAATTCTCAGCTGTTTTAATAAAATCTTTGTTTGTTTTTTGGAACTGTTTTGTATTTAATACTAACTACCTGGGCCTGGGTCACAACACAAAGGATCTCGTACTTTCTAGTTTTGTCTTTAAATATTTACCTCTGGTTACAAGCCTTACTCCTTCTTCTTCATCCCTGCAAAAAACATCAAAGAGATAAGACTGAATGGTGAGAACAAAATATTACTATTTTTCAATAGATGTTAATGAGCACACTGGTGTGGTCAGAATATGAGCACATTAAGACTTCTTTCTAATTCTGCTACTCCAGCTTTGAAAAAAAGCAGGTTCCCCTTCTACTCACACAAGACCCAGAATAGTAGAGTGTGCTCCCCTGATGCATATTAACAACTATTTCAAATGCCACTTATTTTTTTTTAGATAAGCATGAGGACAGCCTCACCCCTGATATACAACCAAGCATATTCCTGAACTACAATACCATCAGTGGTGGGTTGCTACCGGTTTGCTCAGGATCGGGTGAACCGGTAGCGGCAGCTCCGCCCACCCCAGATGTCTCTGTGCATGCGTCCACGAGCGAACTGGTAGTTACGGGATTTGAATCCCACCACTGAATAACAAGTCATTAATTGATTCCCCTGGAGACCACTTGAAACTGGTTTCACCCTATTTGCAGATCATAAGACAGGCATAGCTTCAATGCATGGCTCAGATACTTTTACTGGGGTTTGAACCTGAAAAAATCTCCGTATGATGATTGTGTTAAGGCAGGGCACTTAATTCTAGAGCACTTGGTGTCAAGAATTGGTAGGAAGGTCTATGTATTCCATGTACATAATAAATACACAAACATCTGGCTGCTTATTGGGAAAAAGTGGGGGGGGGACCCAAAAAGGACAGAAAAATAAAAGGTCATCTCCTGGTAGAAAACTTGCTGACTGGAACTGAACTATTCAATCAACATCTTTCTAAATGTTTAATCGAAGTACAGGTTCATTATGATTATTGATCAATTTTTTAAAAATAAATCTAAAATTACTAAGTTCCAAGAAGAATAAAAACCAAAAGAAAAGGTAAATAAATGAAAGAAGTACATAAGAGATACTTATGATACTAAAAAGAGATTGCAAATAATGTTAAAGAGAAATAAGTTCTAAAAAGAAAATATCACTTGAGTATTAAGAGCTAAATTAAGAAGGCCAAAATATTAATACAGGTAGTTCTCAATTTGAAACATTTGTTTAGTGACTGTTTGAAGTTCCAACAGCGCTGAAAAAATGAGTTGTGACTAGTCCTTGCACACACAACTATTGGACCATCCTCATGGTCACGTGACCCAAAATTATTGACATAAGTGCACATGGCACTTGTGTCATGGGATCATGGGATCACAATTTGAGATCTTCCTAGTTGGCTGCCAATAAACAAAGTCAATGGGGGAAGCTGGATTCATTTAATGACTGTGTGATTTATTTAACAGTTGTAGTGATTTACTTCTGCGATGATTCAGTTAACAACCGTAGCAAAAATGTCATAAAATTGGGTGCAACTCATTTAACAACCATCTTGTTTTGCAATGTAAATTCTGGTCCCAATTGCGATCGTAAGTTGAGGACTATCTGTGTAAAACCATGCCCCTCAGAAAATCAGAATTGCAATGAACTTCCATAAAATCAAAAGAAATCAATCAATTGAGTGGAGGGGGATAAAGAAGTGTAAGTAGTTAAAATCTGGAAGGCTTTGGTCTCTAACTTGAATGCAACTAACTGTAATTGTGATAATAATAAAGAATTCTGTCTATAATTTTATGCAAAATTTTCTATGATTTTCTGCAACAGAATGACAATGATAATTGTACAGTTCATTTGCAACAGGGAAGCTCCCCAAGTGGTCAGTGCCAGACATTTGTAATGGGGCAGATCAGGGTGCAGTTTTCCTATTGTTGTCATGCACACATAGGAGAAGAAAAGAATACATTTCACAAAGTTACCTTGAGTTTTTTCTGTTAAGAATGTATATTTTATACAGGACAAGAAGTAAAGCCAAAACTGTTACAATAATCAGGAATGCCAAGAATCCAATGACAGCTTTAGTATTATCTGTAGAATGAAATGAAATGAAATAATGAAATGAAATGAAATAATGAAATGAAATGAAATGAAATGAAATGAAATGAAATGAAGGCAGACGTGGGCTTCAGTAGGTTCTGACCAGTTCTGGAGAACCGGTAGCGGAAATTTTGACTAGTTCAGAGAACCGGTAGTAAAAATTCTGACTGGCCCCGCCCCCATCTATCCTCTGCCTTCTAAGTCCCAGCTGATCAGGAAGAAATGGGGATTTTGCAGTAACCTTCTCTTGGATTGGGGACGGAATGGAGGTTTTACAGTATCTTTCCCCTGGAGTGGGGTGGGAATGGAGATTTTACAGTATCCTTCCCCCGCCACGCCCACCAAGCTACACCCACCAAGCCATGCCATGCCACGCCCACCAAGCCACACCCACAGAACCGGTAGTAAAATGTTTTAAAACCCACCACTGAAAAAAGGTTTTAGGAAATGTCAACATTTTGTTATCATCTTGTGTTTTCAGTATGCAAATTAAACTAATCAGTAAATGAAAAGGAATTTTTAAAATGTAAACATACATTTGGTAGTTATATCTTCCAATATTGGCTCTGTAGAATAATGTCCATTGGAAACAGATACCTGATAAGAAAAAGAAAAAATTAATGTAGAGATCTGAAATGCACAAAAAAACGAATTGTTGTATAAATTTTCCAAAATCTTCTATGAAAGCTATACGATATGAAATATACCACCTTCATTAAGAATATAAACATCTTAATGAGCTGTAAGAATCAGCTCAAAAATACAAAATAGAAATAAGAAAATATATATTTCACCCTGCCCTCATTTATGAGGAAGATGAAAACTTTGATACTATAAAAAA
This sequence comes from Pituophis catenifer annectens, assembly GCF_029215685.1. Classification (NCBI taxonomy): domain Eukaryota; kingdom Metazoa; phylum Chordata; class Lepidosauria; order Squamata; family Colubridae; genus Pituophis; species Pituophis catenifer. The sequence goes on along the minus strand of NW_027256883.1, from coordinate 123,562,662 downwards.
AAAAATGCGACGGAAAAGCTACCCAAGTGTTCAATGCCAGATACAATGTTAATTTTAAGGAAATGGCTGTGGATGCTTGGCTGTTAATGAATTAATTTATTCAATTAGCAATTTGACTGTACTCGATTTAGTTTAGTTTAAAAATGGTTGCAGGGTGCCCCTGACCAGATAAGGATGTAGTTACTACATCTGACCAAAGGGATAAAAGATACACTCGGTCCTTGAAACTACTTGTCAATTGACAACAAACTAATGACAATGATATAGTAGTGGCCAAAATTGTGGAAACCTTTTGGGAAAAGTGTATTTTGGAGGTCTGATGGCTAATAACACCACTTTTTTTTTGGAGTTTCAAGATAATCATATTCCATTGCTGGAATGGCCTGGGAATAGCCCAGACCCTGACCTAATTGAAAATCTATGGAAACCTTTTGGGAAAAGTGTATTTTGGAGGTCTGATGGCTAATAACACCACTTTTTTTTTGGAGTTTCAAGATAATCATATTCCATTGCTGGAATGGCCTGGGAATAGCCCAGACCCTGACCTAATTGAAAATCTATGGAGCCGACTAAAGAAACTTGTTAGTCAGAAGCGACCCAGCAATAAAACCCAGTTAATAGAAGCAATCATTCAATCTTGGTTTCACATTATAACAGCTGCAGAACTAAAAGACTTGGTTCACTCCATGGGAAGATGTTGTAAGGCCGTAATTCATGCTAAGGGTTACCCAACTAAGTATTAACTGATGTGATAATTTTTATATATCACATTTTTTTATGGTGATAATTTTTGCATGTCTCATTTTTTTCTATGCGCTTCACTTTTCTTCTTTATACTGTAACTGCTATTTTAATAGCAAATCCTTCATAAAAGTTACTGCATTACATTCTTGATTAAATTATCTTTCCATTGATATATAATTTTATGGTACTACTAAAAAAAAAAAAGTGGTGTTATTAGCTAATTTTAGAAAATATGCTTTTCCCAAAAGGTTTCCACAATTTTGGCCACTACTGTAGATCCAAGTACTACTAAGTATTGCTTTTATAATTCTGGAGCAACCCACTCCAGAACAGTGTGTCCTGAATTTAATCACCAGATTAACCAAGCATAAACAGCGATTTCGGTTTGTGTGCATGTCAGCTTTTACCCAATCCATTAGCTTGCTGAAGGACTGATTCAGACCATCAACTTAATTCATTATTGTGCTCGCTTCGGCAGCACATAAATTAAAATTGGAACGATACAGAGATTAGCATGGCCCCTGCTCAAGAATGACACGCAAATTCATGAAGTGTTCCATTTTTTTTTAAAAAAAAAAAATTAATTCATTATTTTCTCAAAATTTTGAGTTCACTGATTGATGAATAAGTAGATAGATATACTGCATTTCAGGGGGGAAAAGTGAAATATCTCAGTCTCAAGTTTAGAACAATGCAACTTACTTGAAAAGTGTATGTTTTCAAAAAAGAAAGGTTGTCCACTTTGAATTTGCAAGTGCTGCTGTTCTTTGTCTCACCGCCATTCCATTTTAAAATATAGACTTTGCCGGGTCCATTTAATTCATCTGGTCCTTCACAAGAAACATCTACAATATTGTTTCCATCCCCGGCTATGTTTACTTCAAAGTTTCTCAAAGGACTAGGTTCTGTTGAAAATTAAAATGGTTTTCAATAAAAGAAAATAAGCAGTGCTAAGAGTATAGGAATCAGAATGCTTTAACAATTAGTTATAGATTAGTTATTAGTTATTAGTTATAATTAGTTATAAACAAGAACAAGTAGTTCTTGTTTAATGACTGCAATCAGCTGTTAAGCAAAATGATCACTAAGTGAAGACGTGACTAAGACCGAGACAGTGATGGACACTGAAATTCACTGATTGCTGATGTTTCACTCAGATAAAATTCTTTTATACAGTGTACTGTGTTTGACCCATTTCCACTCTTTTTTTGCTCCTTTGCAGGGCAGAGAGATTGCTTAAACAAGCTACAGATAGTCCTTGATTTACAATAGATCGTTTAGTGACTGTTAAAAATTACAACAGCTCTGAAAAATGACCGTTTTTCATAGTTACAACCTATGCAGCAGTGGTGGGTTTCAAAATTTTTTACTACCGGTTCTGTGGGCATGGCTTGGTGGTCATGGCATAGCTTGGTGGGCGTGGCTTGGTTGGGCATGGCAGGGGGAAGGATACTGTAAAATCTCCATTCCCTCCACACTCCAGGGGAAGGTTACTGCAAAATCCCCATTTCCTCCTGATCAGCTGGGACTTGGGAGGCAGAGAATAGATGGGGGGGCAGTCAGAATTTTTACTACCGGTTCTCCGAACTACTCAAAGTTTTCGCTACCGGTTCTCCAGAACTGTTAGAACCTGCTGAAGCCCACCTCTGCTATGCAGCATCCCCATGATCATGGGATCAAAATTCAGATGCTTGACAACTGATTCATATTTATGACCACTGCCGTGTTCCAGGGTCATGTGATTGCCTTTTGCAACCTTCTGACCAGCAAATGGTCAGAAATGGGGAATCCAGATTTACTTAACAACTGGGTTACTAACTTATCAACTACAGTGATTCACTTAACAACTGTGGCAAGAAAGGTTGTAAAATGGAGCAAAACTCACTTAACAAATATCTCATTTAGCAACAGAAATTTTGGGCTCAGTTGAGTTCGTAATTCGAGGACTACCAGTATGTCTTTCTGAGTTGTTTTTCTCTACAGTGCAGCAGTTCCACAAAAAGTACTAACCAAAATGACAAGCTCAGCTTAGTTGATTAGAACTCTGGGTAACTGGCTGTTGCTGTCTGAAACTGACCAGACCATAATCAGTTTTGCATTGCATATTTTTGTTGTCCTAAATGTGTGCATTGGTTGGGAAATGATTTTTTTACTACTGTTTATTACTGTCACATTTACAAAAGGTCACTATCTAAGGCAGTTGCTAAACAAGGACTACAAACATACATTGTCCTGGTGCTACCTGTATTAATTATAGATGCTAAATATTTTCACTATTTCACCAGGATTATTTTCACTATTTCACTGGGATTCATCTTCACGAAAATAAAACCAATTTTCTCAATAATTTCTTCTCCTCTTCACTCCACAAAAACACATATTTTTTTCCTAGCCATGAGATTTATATACTCAGATGTTGATATTCTTTGTGGCACAGAATTGCTTTCTCCCTTTTAAAATCTATTTCCACAAACTATGGTGATGATGACTATAATCCATAAAACCACCAAAACTGCATTAGCAATTAATTAGCATTAATTATAAGCTTTTCATTGGTTGATCCTTTAGGTGGAACATTTTTTAAGAATTTACGAAAATCACCAAAATAATTTTTCAAAAAAAAAATCCTGGTTTTCGCCATTCTCAATTTGATCCTCATTTTGCTTTGTGCAGATGGAGTGTGTTCCAAAAGTCAAAATGGCACTAAAGTTTTTTTTTAAAAGCCTGACTTATTCAGTATTGTTGACAAAGGAATCGATGCAATAACAGATAATAATAATGAGTCACCTTGTAAGATTCCTCTCTTGATATTAACCTCTCCCAGTTTATCACTGTTAGGATATGGTTTGAGCCTAACTATGTTGTACAGGCAATATAAGTGTACTGTTACTTTAAGCTGAAAATGTATTATGTGGCTTTAATGCTGAGTCATGCTGTAATCACATAATTACTGGTTGTAAGAATATTTAAGCAAGGTACTGCAACGTGTTCAGTTTCTCTGTGCAATCTACTCTGCTGGTTGGTAACACAACAACAATAACCTTAACAATCACTATTGATCAGCAACTGTGTCTTCCATTGTGCCATTGATCTTTTCACAAAGTTTCTGATGTTTCTACTGAGCCCTGTTATTTCTAGGCACTTAATTATCTATTCATGTGGCAGGGAGTTGAATACCTTCTTGTAATCAACCCAAGTTTCATTCAACTTTGTCATCCCTTTCTTGTAATTTTCCAAAACTCATCAATTCGGAACTGATCTTTTGTTCTTTTGCTGCTTGGGCAGTTTCCTTTCTGTTCAGGTGGAAGGAGTATGTTTTCAACTAAGCGCTGTTGGGTTTCATCAGCTACAACAGTTAGCAATTTGAAAGTTGTTGGTAAGCAAATAATTGGCCTGTAGCTGCCTGGTGATGCCCCTTTTGTTGGACTTTTCATTATCAGGTAGAATTTGCACTTTCCAATCCTCAATTTCATCTTCTGGCAGTATGTTGAAAACTGTTTAGCAGTGAGTTGGTATAGGCTAGTCAGATGTTTCACTCCCAAACCATGCAGTTTATTTTTATCTAGTGCTGAACAATTCTTGAACTTTCTTGCTCTTTTCTCCACCATTTTTGCTGTAATTACAAGTTTTTTCATTTTGGTTTCTTTTTTAATCCAAGCTGCATTCTTGTTGCATTTTTAAAATTTGACTCATAGCTGTTCCCAGAACTGTATCGTTTCTTCTTAGTCAGGTGCTGACTGGTTAATTGCAGCCTCTCCTTTGATGGATTACTAGAAATGTTTTTGATTTGACTGAAATTGGAGATTTTGTCTATAGTGTGCAGTTTGAGATTGATATCTCTGATCTTCTTTATATATAACCATATAGCTGTTATTGCTGCTTTATTATTTCTTTGTTTCTAGTTGATATTTCTTGATGTGGTATTCCTTGTGCTTCTTGTTCTTCAGCTTTTCTTTCATCTGTTCTAGCTTGCTTGCATCTGATTTTAGCTTGCTGATCTTATTTTTTAATTTGGTGATTTTTGGCTTCTTTCTCCTTCTTTGTTAATTTTGCATCCTAGGTATTCAGTTATAAATGCAGCCATGCTGTACATTAGTTGGTTTGTTTCTTGTAGTGAACGGGTGTTTATATTTGATGTTACAGTATTGGTATCTTTTAATACTTGGGCTAGTTGTTTCTTTGGAACAAGCCTCAATACAGACAGTCTTATTCTGATGTTTTTGTACTGTTCAAAATGCTTGGTTAGTCTTTGTTTCAATTTGTCTTTTTTAATTAGAAGATATTGTTCTTTCTGTGGAGAAAGCAAGGAAATGCTTGGTTTGGGAATAAGAATTATTCAATAGCAATGCTGGCTTCTTCTACTGCTGACTCCTTCTGGTTTGCCTTTACAATCTGAGGTACTTCTGGCAAAGCTTTCAACTTCTTTGCTCTGATTTGCAATTCTTCCAATTCTGCTTCTATGGATTCTTTATTTCATGTTATAAATTGAAGTTGAACTACTAGTCTCGGTTCTCTGATTTCTGATTCTGGATGTTGTTGTTTCTAGATGCGCTCTTTTTAAATATCCTCTTCTTGTTACGCTTGATTTGTAAATAAAACATTGGATTGCACTGGGTTGGACAGCAATGATGAGCAAATGCCTAATATGGAAAACCAAGGACATCAGCCTAGCAATCAGCCTGGTGCTGGAGAAGGCTCCTGCATATTCTTTGGACAGCAAAGGTGACTAACAAGCAATACTGGAGCATATAATACCAGACATGTCACTAGAAGGCAAAATCATGAAACTGTGTCTCATTTACTTTGGCCATGTCATGCAGGGGAATTCACTGGAGAAAACAATATGCTGGGAAGAGTTAGTGGTAAAAGGAAACCAGGCAGTCAAAGAACCTGGTACTGGACATCATCAAAGCTGATAACAGACAGATTATAGAAAAACAGAAGGAAGTAGTGCAAGACTGGAAGATGTGGAGAGATCTGGCCCATAGAATCACTGAAAGTCAGACACAACTAAATGAATAACATCATTGTCTTCTCCTTCTTCTTCTTCTTCTTCTTCTTCTTCTTCTTCTTCTTCTTCTTCTTCTTCTTCTTCTTCTTCTTCTTCTTCTTCTTCTTCTTCTTCTTCTTCTTCTCCTCCTCCTCCTCCTCCTCCTCCTCCTCCTCCTCCTCCTCCTCCTCCTCCTCCTCCTCCTCCTTCTCCTCCTCCTTCTTCTTCTTCACTTTGTTTTCAATCTTTGTATATCTGCAACAGGTAAACCCCTTTGGGGATGCAATGGGTCACTCAGTTAAAGATGCTGAGCTTGTCAGATGGAAAGCTAACAGTCCAGGTTTGAGACCCAAGTACTGCTGAACGAGTTCCCATTACTTGCCCCAGCTTCTCCTCATCTAGCAGTTTGAAAGCATGAAAATGCAAATAGATAAATAGTTACCACTTTGGCAGGAAGGTAATAAGGTTTTGTGCACCTTGGCATATAGTCATGCTGGCCACGTGAATGTTTTCAGACAACAATGGTTTCCTTGGCTAAGAAACAGAATGAGCACTACCCCTAGAATCAGACACAACTTGGAAGGGGGAAACCTTTACTTTTAAACACCTTTTCTTCTAGTAGTCCTGCAGCTATTGGCCCTGCTTGTTCAGCCAACAGTCCGGAGTTCTGTGCCCCATTTGTACACTTGTGAAGTACACATGATGGCCCTTTTTATATATAACCATTCAGAGTAACTGGGAGTCAAATAGCATATAAATTTAATAAATAATAATATTTATTGTGGTTATAACCTTACTCCATAATTATATTTTCACAGCTAAATGAAATATTCACAATTAAATATTCACAACTTACTTGTTGGCATAGTCATAATATAACCAGTACAGGGAAGCCCCTCAAGTGATGGGAGTCTTTTCTTCTCTGTGAATGCCAATATCTTCACTGTATAATTTGTATAAGGTTTTAAACCAGTCCTTTTATATTGCATGCTATTATATTCTGTCCTAGGGTTTAGATCGTCTGGAACTGTTAAAAACATAAATACATTCAAATATAAATAATGTTTATGCAGAGACACAAATTCAGAAATAATTATTGGCACTGATTTACATAGAAGGAAACCAACCTCCTATTAAGAATGCCAAAATATAGATGGATGAATGAACATATCAGATTTGATTTCTTGTTTTTTCTGAATCCAACAACTTTCATTTGTCAAACTGAGATCTATTTTTTAAAGTTTAAGATTTTTATGCATTTTTATGTATATTGCTTCCATTTCATTTGCAGTTTTGTGTATTACACAGTTATTACAATTTTCTTTAACAATGCATTTATGAACATTGTTTTTACAAATATATACATTTTTCTCTAATATATTTTTTAAAATTAGAAAACTGTAAAATGGTGCTGTTTGAATATTAACTAACTTCGTTAGTTAATATTCAATTAATATGAATTAGATCTAGAAGTAACAATACTTTCCAATGCAAACTAAACAAATTTCTTACCTTATCCCAGAATAATATTTTGCTTCGATTGATTTACCCTTAATTGATTTTTACTTTAGAATATTTATTGTAGTTTACAAGGTTTTTTTCCCAGGTGATAATATACTGTTCACTTCAAATGTGTGCAAACATTGGGGCAATTATTATTGGTGTTAATGCTGGAGTTTGGGAGATGGAGAATCCCATTCCAATAAATTCTAGTTCTATCTATCATCTGTCTCTTCTATCTACTTGGGGAAATTAGTCTCCTAAGAAACACAGTGGCTCATGAGGTTAGAAGTCTTGGCTGATGATTGGCTGGCTCATGTTTGACACCCATTGCTGCAGCGGATGGGGTGTGCTCCAGTGATGAAACTCATTTTTTTTTACTATCGGTTCTGTGGGCGTGGCATGGTGGGTGTGGTTTGGCTTGGTGGGCATGACTTGGTGGATGTGGCAGGGGAAGGATACTGCAAAATCCCCATTCCCATCCCACTCTGGGACCAGCCAGAGGTGGTATTTGCCGGTTCTCCGAACTACTCAAAATTTCCGCTACCGGTTCTCCAGAACCTGTCAAAACCTGCTGAATTTCACCCCAGTGTGCTCCCATCATACACTCTACCTCCTGCTGACCAAGCAGTTTGAAAGTGGGCAACCATGACTAGATTAATGAGTGAGCAACTTCATGGGGACACGAAAAGAGCCCTGAGCTGGGTGTCCCTGAGCAATGGTGTTCTCACTGGCAAATCCTTTTGCCACAGAAGCACTTTGCTTCTGACATGGAAAAAAATTGTCTCTTAAGTGGAGGTGATGGATAGGTGAATGGATGCAACGATGGATGGATAGATAAATAGATGGATGGGTGGATGGATGGGTGGGTGGAAAGAAGAATGGATGAATGGGCAGATAATTTCCTGTTCTTTCCCTCTGCTGAACTCCTAGCCAAAATACTGTATTTTCCTTTATTTCTATATTGGTCTATATGATAGAACTTTACTTATAGTTAAAAATAATTTCTCTCTGATATTTCAGTTCACTACTTTGTTTAAATATTGCCCCCCCCCAAAGAAAACAAGAAGTCAGTAAAGTCTAAAGGGAACCTTTTGAACAAAATTTGGTTTCATGTGGCCTCAAGTGAAATTGGACAGGGATATTTTGCAATGAAGGACATACGGACATTCTATTCATTCAATATATCAATATGAACTGGAGTGGCAACTGGCTTTTATACTGGCACTGATAAAATACACAAGCCATGTACAGATTGCCAAGATATCTGAGATGTAGTACTGGTTGAGGGGCATCTACTGCCCCACCTTCTAAGAGAGTGGGAATAATTTGAGGTCCAGAAGGAGGGGCTGAGAAGTAATCACTGTCCTCCACCAATGTCTGCCACTTCTGTCTGCTAATTGAAACAGGGGGATGATACTGTCAAGATACATGGGATCCAGTGGTGGGTTGCTACCGGTTCTGCCCGGTTCTTGTAAACCAGTAGTGGAAATTTTGAGTAGTTCAGGGAACCGGTAAATACCACCTCTGCCTGGCCTCGCCCTCAGTCTATTCACTGCCTCCCAGTCTCCCAGCTGATCTGCTAGAAGGAAAAAATCAGGGCTCACCTGACAAAGAAGAGGGAAAAAAACAAGACACCGTTGCTTTAAATTGAGAAGCCAAGAAGCAGCTTCTGGAAGGAGGTTTTTACTTGCAGAAGCGAAGTGACATTCAGCAGTTCGTTTCTGGGTCAGCTGAACAACAAACTGGATAAGAGGAGGGATTCTTATATGGTTCTATGTTTTTAAAGTTTTGGGATTTGTGCAACATGGGCTTTGTGTTTCTAAAAAGATTTGGGCAATTTCCATTGTGAAATATCCTGTCTTGAATGAGTTTTCTGCCTGCTTGTAAATGGAGCCGAACTTCCAGCTTCCATTTTCTATTATCTCTAAGCACTGGTAGCTGTTTTCTTCTTACAAAGTTTCCTTTATGCAGCTGGCAGGATTGTGGAATGGGTATCAGGCAGGTTCCTTGTTAGCAGCTTGATTTTTCCTTGCTTTTCTGGGAGCCTTTTCTTATGAGTAATATTTTATTTGGGGAAATGAAGAGGAGGGAGTTTGATTCCTTCCCAGAGCAGGTTAGTGGGGTGGGGAAGGAATGGGGATTTTGAAGTAACCTTCCCCTGGGGAGGGAATGGGGATTTTGAGTATCCTTCCTCTGTCACACCCGCCACGCCACACCCACCAAGCCACACCCACAGAATCGGTAGTAAAAATTTTTGAAACCCGTCACTGATGGAATCTACAGAAAGGAAAATGCCTTCTATTTGGAGGAATCAATACAAAATCAAACTATTTTCAGTGTTAGTGATAGAGATTAGAAAACTACTCTGAAAATATCCTTGAAATTATCCTTGAAATATCCTTGAAATATCCTTGAAATATTCTTGAAATTTTCAGAGATTAATAGAGCAAACCTATTACTAGGAGAAGTAGTGAACAACAGCAGCTACTTATCAAGGTTATTACAATTATCCATCCAGAAAATTTTGAAAATAATGTTTAAAAATCCTGAAAATGCATGAATAGGTGCTTTCAAACAATTAGAAATACATACCAGTAGTACATAGCAATAGTAGTATTAGTATATATACATACCACCAGATTTCTTGTCAAATATTTTGATTATATAACCATCAATAGGGCCATTTCTCTGGGTTTGTGGTGCACTCCAAGTAACTGTTATACTTTCTGTAGTTGACCTTGATGAACAGTTTTTAGGTAGGTCTGGCCCTGATACAAAAATTAACAGAAAATCAAGTAATGATAAAACAGTGATCTCTGGGACATGACAACATAAATACAATATGAGCAATATAATCCATGACTACCATGACTTTACAGGAGGGAAATAGAACCAGTGTCAAGCAGTAAATTGTGTATTTGTGCAACATTGTGTATTTCCAGAAAATGTCAGGAATTTCAGGTCTTAGAAAAGTTTATCAACTCCAGAGTAAGAATACAAGACCAGCAAATCCTATGTGACATTAGTCAACTACCAACATAGACCGATCACTTCAATTCCAACTCTGTTTTTAGAACTTCTATTTGCCCCAGAGGTGATATTTATTCCTTAGGTTCAAGATAAGATGTATGTTGATAGCCTCTGTTGAGAGTTGGGTGGCATGTAAGCATACTAAATTCCTCTTTCCACAAAATACATCTCTTTAGAAATCACATATTGGTCTCTAGAATCTCCTGCCAGCTGGGCCCATGAACAATGAATCATAAACTTTCATCATTTCTAATCGGTTACATTTTTTGTTGGTGACTATAAGAGCAGTTAATCATTCCCAATGACTTCTGATTGGCTGAGATGAAAAGTCAACACATCCCATGCTAAATCTGGCAAAGGGAAGTAAATATGACCAATTATCCTGTGCCCTGTGTGGAGAGAGAGAGAGAGAGAGAGAGAGAGAGAGAGAGAGAGAGAGAGAGGGAGGGAGGGAGGGAGGGAGGGAGGGAGGGAGGGAGGGTGGGTGGGTATTTATAACAACAACAACAAAATCTCCAAGTTATTGAAGATTTTGGAAAATCAAATCACCTATATTCTCCAAGTAACGTACAATCATCTTGTTAATCTAGGTTTTGATTCCTTCAAGTTCAGCTTGACTCCTTATGATGCTATGGACATATCCATCTAATTTTCTCAGCAGCAATTAATAGCATTGACTTCCCATTGTCTTTTTCCAGGCTTTTCACAATCTAATCTAAAATCCTGAGATTACTAATGTTGTCAAGATCGGCTAATCATACAGTATTTATACTGTTGCACCAAACAAAAAAAAAAATTGAAGAAAGGTGGAAAAAGTTAACAAGCATTATACATAATCTTTTAGATGGCCATGAACAGAAATGTTTCACAAGCTTTGGGCCAAACTAAATGTTGAATGCATATTCACACTTAATATGCATGATTTCTTTAGTCCCGAAAAGAAGTAAATATTCTGAAGCAGTTACCTACACAGGGATGAAATCACAAACTGGTGCCATTCCTCTCTTTAATGGCTATCTCATCTTACGTTAATTGTCTTTAATCTCATTATCCTGTGATAATGACCACACTTGAGAACGCTGCCTCCATTTTCCCTGTGGACCTGGCTGTTTATAATGAACTTGGCTGATTTAGCATTATTATCTGATATATCTTACCAAATATCAGTTACCAGGATCTCAATACATATCTCTTCCTGTTTAAACACATGCAGAAATATTTAGTTTCTGGGCAAATTCAGTAAGCAATAAGTAACAACATATTTTTAAAAATCACGGTGTGATACTCACTTCCATAGTCCGTTGTTATCTGAAGTGTACGATGTACTGGTGTATTAAGAAATCTTGATTGGTCAATTTTTGATTTGCATGTGTAATTTGTGTTGGGTGGCAACTCTTTAAACTGATACTCTGACTTATTCACATCATTCCAAATGCAGCTAGACTTATTATCTGTAAGGAATGGAAAAAAAATATTGCCCTGAAATCCAGGCATCTCGGAGATTCTACATCTTCAATAGTCTTGCCAAGCTTGGATATAATTGTCCTCCCGATGTGTAAACTTCAACTCCTAGAATTCTCAAACCATATAAGCATAACTGAGAATTCTGTAAACTTAAATGCTCAAGAACATCAGGGGTGTTGTATGCTGATAAACTTGTATGCTGAGTTTTGATTTGATTTTTAAAGAAGAAAAAAAATGATGTGCTATTGCAAGGAGAAAAAAATTAAGTCTACAATGGAACAGAAATAATTCTAAAGACAATGTACCAAAAGGTTGTATTTCGCTTAATCAATAATAGTACTACAGATAATCTTCCTATAGTGGCCATAATTGAGACCCACAATTTGATTGCTAAATGAAGCAGTCAATAAGTGAAACCATGGCTGGGCTTATAACCTTTCCTCAGCTTTCTTTTGCTTTACAGATGTTTGAAGGTCATAAATGTGAAGACTGGTCACAAAGTCACTTTTTATCACTGTATAAGTCAGTTGCTCAGTGAGGATTTCTTATATGAACATACATGAAAACTCAAATTCTTTAAACATTTTTATAATATTGCCTTTATCTTTTATAAGGTGAAGCACTTCTATACAAAGTACTTTTTGATTTCCCCATTAATTTTAGATCAAATGCCAACTAATTGCTTTAAAAAAAAATCCTACCATTTTGGAAACAGCAATATGAATATTTCAATTCACACCGATTAGCAATGTCCCAAACTAAAGTTATTGTAGTATTAGTGACGGTTTTATCCAAATGCTTGTTATCTGAAAGAGAGGGAGAGAAAAAAAAATGAATTCATTTAAGTATTTTTCATGTTTTTTAAAAAAATGCTGGAAAATTACCTCCTTATTTATATACAATGCACGGGTTACAAAACTGTACACTGGATGAAAAATGAACAAAATTTTCAACAAACGAGAGGAAAAAGAAAGGTAGAAGTGTAATTGCAATGATGAACAGCTCCTTATTAATCATTTCAAAGAGGTTTCTCACATTTCGATCACAACATTGGAAACTCTTTTTCTTCCATGGGCTGATAGGCCTGCCTCTCTCTCCCAACAGGACTAAAGGATAAAATGCCATTTCCAGCCAGAGTTGTCTTAGTTTCTCCCATGTTTCTCCCACTGAAATCTTCACCTGCCTACCAACCACAGTTTCTAGGAAGCTGGGATACAAAGTTCTGGGATGAGGGAAGCAGCTATAGCAAGTGAAACCAATTTCTGGTTTTCAGCTATTAAATGGGAATTCCTGGATATTCCTGGGCATTTTTGCTCTCCCCAGGCTCCAGAGGTTTTTCTCGAGCCTCCGGGAGTGCGAAAATGGCCTCCCCGAGCTCTGGAGTCCCTCTTGAGGCTGGAAATGGGCCCATTTCCAGACTTCCTGAACTTCTAGTAGGCCCATTTTTCTCCCTCCACAAGCCTCCATGCGTGCCCTGCATTAACCTGCATCCAAAACGGACCATGTGGGGACTCCTGTGAGGGGCGGAGCAGGATGGGCGGGGCCAGCCATGAGTGGGATTTGGGGGCTCTCCAAACTGTACAGAAACTTAGCTAGTGGTTCTCCCGAACTCATGCGAACCCCCAGCAGCCCACCCCTGCAAATATCCTTTAAAGGGGGAGTGATACTTGGTAACACTTGTGATCTTGAGATCATGACAAACAAGAAGGAAGTGTTTCAGTGGTGGGTTGCCCCCGGTTCGGATCGGTTCTCAAGAACCGGTAGTAAAACTGGTGGGAGGCCCCACCCACCTTCCCAGATGATGCCATTGGCGATCTGTGCATGCACAGATGCTTCTGCGCATCTGCAGAAGCAGGGCACGTGCAGGAGCGAAGCACGCAATCCCGTTGCGAAGGTAGTAAAGGTAAGTAGAACCCACCCCTGGAGTGTTTCCTATTCAGAAAATTGCTTTCTGATGAGTTACTACCAGCTCCACCTAGCTGGCAAACTCAAGAGCCACTAGGATTTCAGGAAGACATTTTTAGTGTTAGTAAAGATGAAAACGTTATTTTGAAAATTCTGACAGTCAAAGTAAAGATAACTCCAGGTTCTTGCTTAATGGCGGTAATTGGGATCAGCAACTCCATCCCTAAATGGTGCAATTGTAAAGCATGATGCCACATGGTAGTGCTGACTTACAATGGTAATGTTGACATTTACAGTTGCCATCGGTACCTGAATCCCACATAACTGTTAAGCAACTCGTCTGTCTGGTTCCCACAGCATTAAAGCAGGTCTATTCAGTCCATCTCATTTAGCTAAATTTGATCAATTTGTGCTATGTATTGCTAAGAAGCACATTAGGTTTTACCTACCCCTCCCAAAAAATGATGTTTAAGGCAGGGTTTAACAAAGTATGGAAAACAACATTAAGAACAATAATGTGCATTTTGTTTTAATGAATTATAATTACCAGAAATGGGAACATTAATGGAAAAAGGTTTCTCGCAATCTTCGCTGAACTTTGCTGTTATGTTATAGGTTTGGCATTCTATCAGATGAGATAAAGTAATGGTCTTTTTTTTCCAATCACAAGAAATGCAGGTAACATTCAGCAAATCTAATGATCCATTAAACATAAGATTTGCAGCATGACGATCGTCCGTAAACGTCGGAATAGGCGAAATAGCGTCTATAAGACAAACGAACAAATCAAAGTTGGAGGTAATCATTCTGAAACTTTAAAATAAAAGAATTAAATCCACAGAAGGCCACAAATGATATAATAAAATATGTAAATCATAAGGTTACAGTTTTATTCCTGTGTTAATTAACCTACCGTATTTTTTGGACTCTGAGCAATTTTGTTGCAGCAAACAGCAAACAGCCTGCTTTACTTTCATTTTCATTTTCAGCATAGCTTGATCAGCACAAGGAAAAAAAAATCTGCTCCAGCAATTTTACTCTTTGCAGCAGAGCCCTGAGAGCAAATCAGCTGAGGTCGGGAGGCCGATCCAATCAACTTGTGCTAATTAGGCTGGGCTGAAGCTGAAAGGAGCTATTTTTTCTTGCTGTTTGCTTGCAAGGAGGTAACTGCTGCGAGACAGAGGCCAAAGAGTGGGGGCCAGTGGGTGGGTGGGGCTACATTTGGTGTATAAGACACAACTAAATTTTTACCCCCTTTTAGGGGGGAAAAAGGTGCATCTTATACTCCGAAAAATACGGTACTCAGTACCCAGAGGATTCGATGTCTGCTCTGTGGCAATGACTCTACCCATATAAAAACACAAAGCCTCTAGAATCAGTGTAATCTAAATTTTTCTAGTTATATTTATATTGATTTATAAAGCCACCTCAAATCATTCTTCAAGGTCCTTGATGTATTTACTCAATCTGGATTAGGTTTTCCTATACTGCTTAAGTAGTGATTAAAAATAAATTATGGAAATTTGGCCCAATAGTTCTTATAGATAGATTTAATTCTTTGGGGGGGGGCACATAGCAATTTTTTTCCTTGTAGCCTATCAGTTCAAGCATTAACAATGATGGGACAAAACTATCTCTGAGACCATACAACATATCCTTCACTTCAACAGAGGCTAACAGATCCAAAGTCCCAAATTATGCTTCCAAATGACCTTTTCGGGATATTTTTGATCTCAAAAAGACACTTACCTAACTTTTCAAAATACAGCTGGATTGGTTGTTGTTGTTATTTCTTCCTTGGAAAAATTTCGCTTCTCATCCAAGAAGCTTCTTCATTTCCGACTGAATGGTGAGGAATAATATAATATTCCCCACTATTCAAACAGAATGAAAGAAGCTTCTTGGATGAGAAGTGAAACATTTTCTCTCTCTCTCTCACACACACACACACACACACACACACACACACACACACACACAAATACAAAGAAAGTCCAGTAGCGTTTTGAAAAGAACCTTTAGAACAACCATGACCTGGATGGTTGAGAATCTCCATAGATCCCTGCTCTTTGCACTCATCAGGAGATTGACTAACTATTTTTTGAAACAGTGTCACTTCTTGCACCATTTTGCACCATTTGTAGTGCACTACAATTTGTCTGTTTGGTTATCTCCCTTATCATAAAGCCCATTCTTGACAAGGCCATAATGGACATTAGCAACTGCAGTGGCTTTCTTGGAGTTTGATGGAAAGGAGGAATAGAGCTGGGAATCCTCAGAAGGCTGATGTCATCCTGTATATATAGCTGGAAATCTACCTATTAAGCAACCTACAAGTAGTCCTCCACTTACAACCACAATTGGGCCCAAAATTTACATTGTTAAGTGAGACATTTGTTAAGTGAGACATTTGTTAAGTGAGTTTTGCCCCATTTTATGACTTTTCTTGCCACAGTTGTTAAGTGAATCACTGCAGTTGTTAAGTTAGTAACCCAATTGTTCAGTGAATCTGGCTTCCCCCTTGAATTTGCTCATCAGAAGGATGCAAAAGGGGATCATGTGACCCCGGAACACAACCGCCATAACTGTGAGTTGTTAAGCATCTGAATGGAAATCACATGACCATGGGAATGGTTGTAAGTGTGAAAAACGGTCATAAGTCGCTTTTTTCAGTGCCGTTGTAACTTTGAACAGTCACTAATTGAATTGTTGTAAATCGAGGACTAGCTATATTTGTTACAAAATGCACAAATACAGATGAACGGCCCATGAAAATGATTCTAATCCTAAGGATTGTCCCAAAGGTGCTTTTTCAAGAGGCAACTGGACTTTCTGGTTTTTCTTTGAAGACGTTTTGCTTCTCATCTAAGAAGCTTCTTCTTCTCTGAGAGCCGAAGAAGCTTCTTGGATGAGAAGCAAAACGTCTTCAAAGAAAAACCAGAAAGTCCAGTTGCCTCTTGAAAAAGCACCTTTGGGACAGCCATGACTTGGATGACTGAGAGTCTCCATAGACATATGCTAAGGATTCCAGCAAAAGCTCTTCTGTTTTTTTTTTTTAAGGGTATAATAATGTATATGGCATCTGTATATGTATATTTTGATGGGACAAGAGTATGCAAAAGAACTGTGAAGGCAGCCTTTCCAACTGATAGAGCTTCTTTCTTATTCAAATGGTTATATTCCATCTTCTTGGGGAGGGGGAATTAAAAACTTACCACAAGCCTTACGATTGTCTGCAAAGGAAAACAAAAAACAAAAATAAGAGAAAGTCAGTTGTAGCAAATGCCTCTTAAATGGGAAAAAAAATTATTTAACATTTACATATTCATGTACATTATTTCATTGGGTTTCTGATTGAGAAGATGAAAATTACATAATATGTTGCGTTGCTTAATAGAATTATTTCATAATTTCATGAAAACAATAATTGGATATTCAGTATCCTGCCATATTTGGGAAGTGGCTCATAAACCATGCTGAAATGTTCTACCCCATTAATGACATCAGACCCTAGCAGACATTAATTTCAGAATATAATCTCTCTCTCAAGTTTCACTAGATACCTCAGTAACTCTTGGCTGTATCAGATAGCCCCAGACCCTTATATTGGATAAAGTTAGTTGGACTGCTCCAATCAGTTGCAGAGTTTTTAACAGCTTCACAGTGACTGAACTGTATGCAGGTAATCTTCAGTTTACCACCAGAATTGGGAATGGAATTTCTGTTGTAAATCACTACGATCAAATTGAGTCAACCCATGAACAGACCCAATTTTATGAAATTGTTAAGGTGTTGTGAAGAGAGTCAAGTGGTCACAGCTTCCCCAAGAGGAATTTTTTGCCATATTTGATAAGAAATTGACAAAAAAAATATTGTGATCACGTGACTACAGACATTGCAACTGGTTGCAAAGTGAGTCAGTTGCCAAATGTCCATGTCAAGCCCCAGATGGGTCTCGCCATCGTTGAGGAGGACGATGAGAAGGGGCTGAATTATGATCCTGTGTCTGCAGGGGAGGGTGCGACAGTCCTAAGTGTGGGTGCATGTCATAAGTAGCTTTTTATTAGACTGTTATAACTTTGAACTGTTGTTAAACAAATTGTCATTAAGTCAAGGACTTCCTATAACCGGGTAATTGCCCAATACACTACACACACAAGCTTATCAAGAGTAACCGTATTGTAACCTTGCCTTATGCACGGAAACCTTTTGCCAAACATGCATCAGAGCTGACCAGAATTTAGTTACCTTGTATGCAACATTGAATGGGAGCCAGATAATAAATAATATGTCCACCATCCTCTTTTTTTTAAAGAAAGTTTTCCAACATGGAGGAAATTAAATGTACTCAGAATCTTCATTAAGGTTGTGGCACAGTAGAACGTAATTGTTGCCTTCTACTGTCCTTGCCACACGAGGCTACAACATTCCACATGCTGTGACATGCTATAACCTACTTCTTTTACAGTGGAAGGCAGACATCATAACATCACAATGCTCTATGATCTTTAGTTAGTCATTGGGAGTAATCTGCTAATTTGGTGGAGAACGTATGCTGTACCAGCAGATTGTAATATACTACAAAGCTCAATTCATCTCCAGCTGTCATTCAACATTACATATACAGTGTGCTGTTTGAGAATTTTTAGCAGAATTATGTTCAGATTGCAGTGACTTGAAGGGGACACCATAGTGAACCAGTTTATAGTCAACTGGCCTCTTCCACTGACTATTTAACAACAGCAATGGGATTAGATCATCCTACGGAAACATTGCTCAAGCTAATTGAAGATTGAGATGCATTACTCCAACCTCCAATCTTAAGACTGTACTTGAAAGATATTTGGGAGCTTGTAAAGCTCACAGTTTTTAATTGATAATTTATGTTATAGTTATCTATGTACTCAGTTGAGACCCATATAGCAATCATGCAGAAATTGCATTGCCATTATTAGAGTAATCATACATTTGGATTGTCACAATGCTCCTTCATGTTTTTGGAGATACATACAGTACATGGGCATCTCTTCATCCAGTAAGGTAAAGGTAAAGGTTACCCTCGCACGTATGTGCTAGTCATTCCCGACTCTAGGGGGCGGTGCTCAGCTTTGTTTCAAAGCCGAAGAGCCAGCACTGTCCAAAGATGTCTCTGTGGTCATGTGGCCAGCTTGACTAAATGCCAAAGACTCAGGGAATGCTATTACCTTCCCACCAAAGGTGGTCCCTATTCTTCTACTTGCATTTTTAATGTGCTTTTGAACTGCTAGGTTGGCAGAAGCTGGGACAAGTAACGGGAGCTCAACCCATTACGTGGCACTAGGGATTTGAACCGTTGAACTGACAACCTTTCGACGACAAGTTTAGCATCTTAGTCATTGAGCCTTCATCCAGGACAATAAAGCAAACTGCAAGGATCTGACCTAGTTGATTTGTCAAAACCAACTAAGAAACTCTTCTTAGCAAGCATGAAGAGAGGGGTTTTATTAGGATGGGAACTTAAAAAGCGGAGAGCAAGCTTAATATTTTGTTTTTCCTTGAAGACGTTTCACTTGTTGTAGTGGTTGAGGCACCAATCTAGAAACCAGGAAACCAAGGGTTCTAGTCTTGCCTTAGGCACAAAGCCAACTGAGTGACCTTGGGCTAGTCACTCTCTCACTACCCTAAGAAGAAGGCAAAGGCAAACCACTACTGAAAATCTTGTCAAGCAAGCTCAAAGAGACAAAACAACAACGACAACCCCTGAATCAAGTACTTTATAAATTTTAGTTCTTCATTCAGATTATAGGGCTGAATGCAGAATTCGGAAACAGTTTTTACATAATTCCTATTCAATTCAGTTGACTTCTACAGGAAAACATTTTCAACAAACGTTCATAGGATCAAACCACACTTTAAGATTAAAGTGTGGTTTGTATTCAAAACTTTGCATGCACAGTAAGTAAATGGGTGCAGGTTTGTCACCTATTGAGGTGGTGTTTGGGAGAGCTGAAGAGATGCTTGTTGCAGTGCCAGTGGTTGGAGTAAAGAAAGTACTCCCATCATCTGCCAAGAAATAAACAGAATGTTAGCATCACATCCAGAAATAACTGCTAATATATTTCCCATTTGGGAAATAATTTTAAAGCTGAAAGGAAAGAAAATGTGCCGTGTTGCTTTTCCAAATCAAAAGTAGAAAAAAATATAATTTTTCTACTACACATTATGTAGTATTACGTGCTACACTCAATCTATTGCACAATCACAGAGCATACATTCTGAACACACATGCGTAGAAACTCATGTTAATTTAAGGTAAAAATCCTTCCCCTACTTAATTGGAGATTATGACACCTCACAGTGGTCGCATCAGGGGTCATGATGAACAATGGCCTGTCATGATGGTGATCAGATTAGAGTCGAATTAGCCTTTTATTCACCCCATGGCTTGCTGTAAAGGAACAAGCTATTAAGAAAAATGTCACAAACTTGATAGAGCAGTCATGAAGACTAGAAAAGATATTTAGATACTATATTTTTACACTGAAATATAAGCAGAATTGTGCAATCCATATTAATTGTTGAATTCAGTACACTTTGAATTTAATAAAACATTGGTTTCAACGCTACTGAATCAGTGATTTTCTAACTCCTTATAGTACTACAATATCCTATGCTAATTTATAAGACTTTCCCTTTAAAAAATTAACAGCCGCACTGATGTTAGGGTTGGACAAGAAATAATATGCCATTTATGTTTTAATAGTCAAATGTTAATCTCTTTCTTTCAACTATTTTGAAAGGTTTAGACTTTTACTATTCTTTTACTATTTATGTTTTTTTAAATTTATTCCTATTAAACATCTCAAAATTTTCTATGTCTTTGAATCTTGTCTTTACAAAAAAAATAAGAAAATACTGATCACCGATCATAATAAATATATTACTGCTAATCTATATGTGGTATAGATCTATTAATGTACTAATCTAAATATCATAAGGGTTGTGAAACTTTGTGGTACTGTAACTGCTCACTCTAGGTTTTGCAGACAGAAGAAGGACCAAAGCCCAGAGCATGTTTTCACAGCATGTTTACTCTACCTGTCCAATCAGTCCAATCAAGTTTTTCAACTCACATAGTTATGTACGCCCAGTGACACACACAAACATACACACACAAGTCGCTTGAAACTTCCAGGAGGCTTAATCCATAGACTGAGAAGTCCTGCTTTCCACGGTCAGAGCACAAAAAAATAATTTGTCCATCAGAATGTCACAACTTAATCAGACAACAGTCTTATACATCATCCTTTTCCAATGTGATGCTCTTCAGATATGGTGGACCAGCTCCCATAATTCCCTCAACCTGCATTGTTAAAGGATAGATTACTAAGCATCCTGGGAGCTGGAGTCCAGCACATCAGAAGAATGGTCAGGCTGAGCAAGGTTGCGATGCATACTTATCTGAGAGTAAGTCTCACTGAGTCTTACTCACTCAGTCAAAGGGACTTGCCAAGCCTTCGCAACTACACAATTGGTTGAAATATTGCTCTCTTGCAATTTTGCGAAAAAAGGAAGATGCTACATGATTCAGATGATCCTATACCTCAGCTTGTAGAAACCCCACCCCCAAACAAATAGAGGTTGACTTTCAACATGTTAATTCTATGTTAACATTTTATTTATTTGTCAAATTTAGGTACTGTCCATCTTACTCTGAGTCATGCAACTCATAATGTTGCATATTGGCCCAAGCATCTGAGTATTCATTATCTGGTTATCTTAGTGCTGGGATGTCAAACTCATGGCATCACGTTGTCGTCATGTGATGTATAATGACTCCCCCCCTTCATTAACCGGAGGTAGGTGTGGCCAGTTTGTGTGACATATCCGGCCCATGGGCCGCAATTTTGATACCCTTGTCTTAGTGCATAGTCATAGCACAGGTGTCGCACTAATTGTTTCCCTTATTGCCACACTAAGCAGATGGTGTTAACATTCCTGAATCTCAAAATTTTCAGGAGAAGGAGGAGGAGAAGGTAGTTCTAAATATCACTTAACAGATAAGGCTAGCTGAAGGCTCCCTAGAGGTTCAGCCTTTGCTGGTGCATAAAACAAAGTAGACTTAAGACCAGCTTGTGCCTTGATGAGATACATCACCTTCCACACTTTTCCATGTATTTACCCCTTAGACACTACAGAAGGAGCTGCTGCCTCATTTCCTACTTCATTGTCTAGCTACATATACAGTATAAACAACCTTTGCTAGCCTGATGCCATTCAGATGGTTTGGGAGAGTAGTGTTACAGTGGTTATGTCTGTTCCCAGCATTCTCAGTGTATCAGTCTCGGTCTATGGGAATTTGGAGAGTTATTGGTCTAACCCAGAGGTGATGTTCAGCAGGTTCTGACCAGTTCTGATGTCAGGTTTCGATGTCATCTCAAATAAATTGCACTCCCAAACAATTAATCTTTGCTGAAATATTCCATTTATTGAGTACGACAGATCTGGCCCCAACTTCGTCGTAGCCGATACTAACCCTCTGACCCCCAAACCCTTCCCTTTCCGTTCCCCAATTCTCATCTTCTCATTGGCCATCTTCCAAGTCAGTCTCCCCAGCTTCTGACCTCAACCCATAGGAATGTCCCCACTCCCATCCCATCTCCTAGGGGATATTATCTACAGAGAAAATAAGTAGGTGAAAAGTCAAGCCTCGTCTCCTCCTTTTTATGGCAGCATCAGAATGCTGACATCTGAAGAACTGGTAGTGGAAATTTTGAGTAGTTCGGAAAAATGGTAAATACCACCTCTGACTGGCTCCGCCCTGATCTATTCTCTGCCTCCTGAGTCCCAGCTGATTGGGAGGAAATGGGGATTTTGCAGTAACCTTCCCCTGGAGTGGGGAGAGAATGGAGGGAGTATGCTTCCCCTGCCACACCCACCAAGCCACACCCACAGAACTGGTAGTAAAAAAAAATTGAATCCCACCATCTGAAAGGAGCCAAGTCAGGGGAAGCTGACATAGGGACTGACCATTCCAGACAGAGAGCAGACAGCTATCACCATTACCTGCATTCCTGCATTGCAATTTAGTATAATCAAGAGTCCCAATTAAATGCTTCCAGCCCTGTGGAATTCAACTTTGCAACATACACACAGAGCTTTCCCATTGCAAACAGACAATATTTATAAGGCATTATGACCTGAAATTCTCAGTTTAGCTTAGTTTCCTTATGCCTGAATCGCTAAAGCAAACCTGAGATAGTGAGGGAAGCAGAAGTAGCAAGGAAAGCCACACTCTCTTTGCTAAGAGAGGCTTCAGTAAAATTAACAGCCTGAGAAACAGGAGGAGGCACTGTTTCGTTGGTTGAAGGACCAGGCTTTGCTTCAAAGGTGCTTGCAGGTGAGAATGGAGTGGTGCGTGCAGGTGTCAATGGAAAGTCAGGAGTTGTTTTTCCTATGGAGGGCAAATAAGGAATGGGAAAAAAATCAGCATTATTGTACACAGATTAAAAAAAAAAATCCCCACAAATTGATTTGGTTCACTCAGAAATGTATGAAAAACACAGTACAGGTAGTCCTAGATTTACAACAGTTCATTTAATGGCCATTCAAATTTACAATGGCACTCAATAAAGTGACTTATGGCTGTCTTTCATAGTTATGATGCTTTGCAGCATCCCCACGATCATGTGATCAAAATTCAGATGTGATCGTGTGATCACCTTTTGAGACCTTTTGACAATCAAAGTCAATGGGGAAACCAGATTCACTTAACAACTGGGTTACTAACTTACCTACTGCAGTAATTCACTTAACAACGGTGGCAAAAAAGGTTGTAAAATGGGAGGGGGAGCAAAACTCACTTAATAAATACCTCACTTAATAACTGAAATTTGGGGCTCCATTGTCGTAACTCGAGGACTACCTGTAATGACCTGAGACCATTTCTCAGAGGCTTTATAATTAAACATTGCAAAACCCAGGTCTACTCACCCATTTCTCATTTTATTACTCTAATATCACTTCCATCCTTAAATTTAGCAATTCTGCCGAGATTAAAGGCAGTTTAACGTTTAAATGCAATTACACTTTAGAAGAATACAACACTGATTTCCTGATAAGGTTTATTGTAGCTGCAATGTGCATTTTTAGCACTTTTAACTCTTCTAATTCTTCAATTATATTGTTATTATTTTTGAAAAACTTCCTGGAAGTTGCAGTATATTAAATATATTAAATTAAAATAAGATGAGCTTCACTGATCAGAAAGTCATGGAAATCACTCCAAAAGGTAGTACAAACAATTAGAACATAATTAACTGAAGTAAATTTTCAATATTTGCCCCTTGGAAAGAAACTGGTTAAAGATATATCAGAGGGAAAGGACACCATTCATTTATACCAGGGGTCTCCAAACATGGCGACTTTAAGACTTGTGGACTTCAGCTCCCAGAATTCCCCAGCCAGCACAGCTGGCTGGGGAATTCTGGAAGCTGAAGTCCACAAGTCTTAAAGTCGCCATGTTTGGAGACCCCTGATTTATACTGTTAGCATATCATTCAGCAACCATGTTTCTGAATGCAGTTTACAAAACCAGTAAAAGAATAAGATACAAACCTAAAGCATAGTCACACATCTCAGTTGCTCCTACACGGTGCTCAGGCAAATTTGATGAAATCATTTTAAGAAAATCTTATCCAGACTGAGACCCTCTTCCAACAGCTTGCAAGATATGCAAGATATCAAATGATAAGCTACCACATCCTCCATTGGACAAGGTCTCTGCTGCTGTGCCTTGCCACTATTGTCTCCCCAAAAATACAACTGTGAATTATTTTCTCTTGTGTGGATCTTCTGGGGCTCACATGCATGCACACCCACATACACAAATATCTACACTCTTGTGTATAAGTATATGCGAGTGTACATTTGTCTGCACACTTGTTTCCTGATTGCTTATTTGTACCCTATGACTATTGTTAAGTGTTGTACCTTATGATTCTTGACAAATGTATCTTTTCTTTTTATGTACACTGAGAGCATATGCACCAAGACAAATTCCTTGTGTGTCCAATCACACTTGGCCAATAAAAATTCTATTCTATTCTATTCTATTCTATTCTATTCTATTCTATTCTATTCTATTCTATTCTATTCTATTCTATTCTATTCTATTCTACCCCAAGGCATCCGCAACAAACTGGTTTAAATAGATAAGAACACTTGAGATGACATAAGATGGAAAAGTGTTTTTCAGAAACAGGTCAGAAAATCACACCTTGAAGTTGCTTTTATAAGTCAGAAATCCATAGAGGATGGCATTGTCCATTTTTGCCTTCCTATTTTGGTAATGGGACAACTGAGCAGATAAGCCCATATGTACTACAACAGAATTAAATTGACAACACCAGGGAAAACAAGAAAAGCCAAACTAAACCAGTACTTCCCAAAAATTTGGAGAGGCTAATGTCATGTTGATACCATATTTTTTTCTTTTTATAACCCTGTAATCCCTTCCATCAGGGTGGAGTCGGGGCAACTGAATGGAGCCAAGTGCCAGATGCCCTTCCTAATGCTTACATGGAGTTCACAGCAGATATTTTCTCTTTGTGCCCTGATAGAGAAACATGTGCTTCTGCCTAGGATCGAACTCTCAGCCTCCTGATTGTGAGGCAAGCATCTTAACCTCTAGGCCACCACGCTGCTCAAAGGTTAGAACCACTGAATAACATTGTGAGATCAATTATAGAAGGATAGAATGCAAACCTCTTCTGTTTTTGGTCACTTTATAGCAACTTAATTTCAAAGCTGTAATGATACATCTCCATCCCATTGCCCTCATTTCTTAGCAAGGTTCTGCTCATGAAGATGTTGCTGATGAATGACTATTGTGGCATAAGATCATATCTCATGATTTCACAAAAACGAATTAAATACATGAATTGCTTACCATTTGTTGTTTTTATAATAGATGTTGTTAGCGGTGGTGGTATTGATTGGCCTAAGAAGGAGGAAAAAGGAGACATGAATACAGTGTAGTTATGAAAAAAAAAATGGTCCAGTCACAGGACAAAATGCATTTTATTTTGTTCTAAGATTTCATTTTATTTGAATTCTGTACTTGCCACATGGCTAAATGTAACTGAAGGGTAGTGTTTCCCAGTATTCTGTATTGGCCAATCTTACTATAACAATTATAGTTCAAATGATGTAACCTGCATAATCCACATTATTACATGATGATGACATGACATGCAAGACGACATTGTTGCTTCCATACAACAAGTGCATACCTTCCTTCAAGCTCTTGGAGAGAGACATAGTTGTTAATATGACACGCCCTCAGACTAGAGACTCTGTGATTCAATAAGTCAACTCTAACATCAGCAGACCTCAATCTAACATAATACCTTTGTGGGTTTTCTGGGAACCAGGTCCAGCTCTGTCCATACACTTTAAAAACACTAACATAGGTTTATCGATATGAAACAAAGGGTGCCCACCTCACCCAACATAAGCAGTTTTGAAAACTTTATTACTTTCAGATGACAGTTTGTATCTAAGGAATATTTTAACTGATTGATGATCGTTCCCTCCTCGCCTCTTATGTAAGGATATATTTGATTTATATCGTGTTTTTTTTTTAAAGATGGAAGCTAACAAAAGTTAAAGTGCACAATAAAATATTAAAATGTAAGTTAAATGGAATGCTACAGCCTAGCAAAAGAAAACCCAAACTGGTTCAGGCTCAAGGTTTCACTTGTAGGTTTCTGGGGAAAATAAATCCCTTACTTAGGACTTCTTATCTCAAGTTTAGGAAAGTCACTGTCAGTCCTGTCACATTCTTTGACATTGTCGTATTGCTTGAATGGAATAAGATGAGATGACAGTCACAGGAAAAGCTTTAAATAACGCCAACACTTTATTACCTAAAAACAGCATTCTGGAATCTGTAGAGAGTAATGTGAGTTAAAGTGAGTTCTCCTAGAACTCACAGTAAAAGCCTCTTTGAGCACCTTCCAAATTTCCACACCTCATGGTAACAGCTTCTTTGAGCAGACTATCATATTCCAGTTTAGAAAATGATAATTAAATCAACCCTTTTTAGTTTCTCGAATGTAGGGAAGGGAAAATATGTGAATATATAGGTACTCACACAAACATACATCTGTTGTATACACAACGGAAATACACAAGTTACCTATAGAGACTGATATAATCATTGTACTATAGATAGTCTTCAATTTATGACTGGTCACTTAGCAATCATTTGAAGTTACAACCGACCCCGAAAAATCTACTTATGACCTGGATTCAAGTGTCTGCTTCCCCCAGGGTCACATGACCACATTTTGGATGTTCACCATTGGGCCCACACTTACAGCCATTTGCAGGGCCCTGCAATCTTGTGACTGCGATTTATGACATTTTTGCTGGAAATGGATGTTTACTTCCAGCAAAAACTGCCCCAAAGCAAACAATGGATTTACTTAATAACTACCGTATTCGCTCAATGACCACTGCAAAAGAGGTCTGTTACGTGGCTTTACGACCATGATGGTTTACAACTGAAATCGTAATTACAGTCTTAAATTGAGGACTACTTGCATATCATGATTTGCTTCAGTAGATCACAATAAAGCATAACTCACCAGCTACAAACCACAGTGACTGGGCTTGCGCTATATGTTAAACCCAAAACAAATAAACCAAATTATGATTTATTTATTTATTTATTTCAGGGTGGCTTACAATGCGTTAAGCAATATGTAAGCTTTAGTATGAAGGATGAGTCCAGCCCAATCAATTGCCTACACAGATTCTGCCAGATACAAAATAAAGTAGCCGCATAGAAAGACAGAGGCAGAGAAAGAATACAGGTGATATATTTGTGTGTTGTGTATATATGTCCACATGTCCATATAAGTAAGATTTATATATTATTTGTGCTGGAATAGAAAGTTTATTAATACTTATATAGTATTAATGAATACTATTAATACTATTCACAGCTGGGAAAGGTACAGTAACTAGAGGACAGTCATCAAGTTATTCTTTTTGCTATCTTTGCTCTTCCTTGAGTTTTTAAAAAGCATTTAACAAGAAATCAGTAGATGGCACTATAACATAACAAACTCTTATGACGTAGAAATCAGTTTCACTATAACAAAGTAGCTATGAGCCACCAGGCAATTGATGAAGAGAGTTGCTTTTAAAAGACTAAGATGTAAAAACCCTATCTAGCTAGTTATTTATATTTTACATAGTCCACAGGGGTTTAGGGAAGCTTACATGATTGAAACTTCAACATAAATATGATATTTGTAAGAAAACATTGCTAACTTTTGGCATGTTTTTGACAAAAAAACTGGTTTACTGATATTAGATCATCTTAGGGCCCATTGAGTTTTTTTTAAGTCATTATCTTAGAAACTTCAATTTGCCCCTATAAGTAGTCACAACAGATTTGGACTACAAAAAAACCAGATGACCAACAGCAAAAATTTGCCATCTAATTTTTCCAGTCCATGTGTGGTCTGCCTTCAACAGGGTACTAAACGTTTCTTAAATAGAAAAAGATGGCTGCCAAGAACATGTCTTGAAATGAAGGATCTTTCACGGAAGATGATCTGATGCAGGGGTGTCAAACTTGATTTCATTGAGGGCTGCATGAGAGTTTTGTTTGATCTCAGGGGGCCGGGATGGACATGGACAGGATGGACATAGGCAGCTCAATGTCAGGGGCGCCTGTGGTGGCCCGAGCACTCTGCCAGTGAAAACGGGCATGAGGCCCTCCCGAGCTCTATGTTTGGCAGCAACTGTCGAGAAATCATTGGGTGCATTGTCATGGAATGGTCCAGGGAATTCAAACAGTGTTCTTATATCACAAGGAGACAAAAATATGTTTGGCTTGGTCAGGAGATGTTACGTCCAGTTAATAATCAATAATCTATGAATATTGCAACTGCTTTGCAAATATTGGCTTACATAACATACTGTACATTGCTAGCAAGCTCATTCAACCTGCACAGTTCCTCAATTAACCTCCTAAGTGCAGCTGATATTTAGAAGAGGCCTGGAAATTCTTAAAGCCTCTTCTGAGGAGCACCCACCACCAACAGAAGCTGTAAAACAGGGGTGTCAAACTAGCTTCATCACAGTGGTGTCACGTGAAGTATCGGGATTTTTTCCCCTTTGCTAAACTGGGCGGGGGCGGGGCCAGCACATGACGCATCCAGGCCGCGGGCTGCAAGTTTGACACCCCTGCTGTAAAAGAAGGGCCATGTGGAGCTGTAATGGGGATATGTTGAAAATAAAAACAGCTTTGCTAAATATGTGAATGTGAGATCAGGTTTTGCTGAGCGGAAGCCAGATATAATCTGAATTCTATGTCAAACAACAGATCACACCTGGTCTACAGTGACATGAGTTCAAGCATATTGATCTGAGAAGTAAAGCCTTTTTCTACAGTTTTTCCATCTGCAAAACAATCCCATTTCCCCCCTCCCCTTCTTGCTCTATTATTTTAACATGGAAATGTTCCATTATTTTAACATGTAGGACATGGTTAAAAAGAAGACAACCCTGAACTGTATCCTCACAGCCTCCATCTTGCCTTTTTTTTTTTTTTTTTTACCATATCCTGGAAACCTCTGAAAATGGAAAAGAATATTTTAGCAGTGCTCCAGTCGCTAGGGTGTCTGACTTGGAGCAATATGCTTAACCAGCATCGTCCTTTAGTTTCCTGTATATAATTGTATGGATAAGTTTGGATTTTAATTAAGCTAAAACCATTTCAAGTTATTAATAGAATGACCCTATATATAAACACATGTAACAAAGCCTTCACTAAAATATTAATAGACTTAAAAACCAGTTTAGATATTTCTGCAAAGTTTATCAGGAATGAAAGTCCTCAGCCATAATAAATAAAGAAGACATCAGTGGTTGAAGTCAGCCTTCTTCTTTTAACTGATCAAAGATCTGGTCCAACATATGGCTATGTGGCAAAGTTAAAGTAATTCTGACCTACCAAATTGAAAGCTGAAGTCACTCGAGACTAGGGATGGAAAAACCCAGTCTATTTTAGTTTCACCAAGGCTATTTTTTTTTCAAACCCCATGTTTGGCTCAGCTTATTTTCAAGATGCTTTTCTTGCTTCCATCATAAAACGCAAACATGACTTTGTAGACTTTTGATGCAATTTTACTAATGTGCATATTTTCTAAGCCATGTAATTAAGCTATAATTAAACCCTTTGCTGTAATATAAGTATTTTATAGACATTCTTCCGTAAAAAGAGGTATTTTAGGTCCATTATTATATCTTAAGAAGTAAATCACAAAATCTAGAAAATTCAGACTTGAGCATATCACTCTGCTCCAGTTAAGGTGAACATTTGGGAAATAAAAAGGAGGCTAATCTGTACTGAAATGAAAATACAGTTAATTTCTAATCCTTAGTTGCAATTCTCTGTGTGCTGCAAGTTCCCCATTATCTGATCTTCAACTAACTAATTTAGAAAAAACACAGCAAACAGGATACCTGCAGCAAATGAGTCCTTAGTTACACATGTGCGGTTTCGCTATGCGTATTTCTGTTTTTCTTTTTCAGAAGCCTGTAGAAAAGGAAGAGGATATGCAGCGCATTGTGGTTTTAGAACACAAGCTTGTCTAAGTGGTGAAACAGTTTCCATAGCAGCAACAGGCTCAGAGTCTCAGCCCACTCTGAGTGCTAAACCACAACTTCTCCAGTGCAGTTGCCATGCTTCCTGATTCTCACTCTTTGCTACAACTGGGCATTTCTAATGATGCTCAAAAATTGTGTATAGTTGTACTACAGACAGAGTTGCTTTTCAGAGTGAGATGGGTGATATTATCAAGGAAGGAAGGCAGGAAGGAAGGGGAAGGGGAAGGGGAAGGGGAAGGGGAAGGGGAAGGGGAAGGGGAAGGGGAAAGGAAAGGGAAGGGAAGGGAAGGGAAGGGAAGGGAAGGGAAGGGAAGGGAAGGGAAGGGAAGGGAAGGGAAGGGAGCTTTAAAGAAGGGAAAAATGCTATCAAATAATTCCTTCCCTATGAGAAAGAAAGGCCGTGGAATTTTCAATTACAATTTATTTGACTGAATATGCACTGATTAAAGTATTATGATGCTAGAAGAAAAATCAGTCTGGGTTCACCATGACCTTTTTGTTAGCTCCTCCCGGCAGACAGAAATATGAAGATATTAATCTAAAGCAATGAGTAAACTTTCATTCAATTCTACTTTCAAATGTCATCAATGCATTAACAGATAAGTGGCCAATTTCATAACACAAAAAAATAAGGGAACATTTCCATCTTTTTGCTATCCTTTTGCTGTCCCAGAAATCTATAACAAAGATGAAAACCTTAAGAACTCATGATCACTTTGGAAACTTTTCACAAACTGTATGCATTTCCCAGAGTATATGTCCAGTATTTAGTCTGGTTATGAGCACTCTAGCATTGCTAGTGTTCTCAAGCAGTAGATGGGCCACATAAAATTATGTGTATAATTTTGATAAAGTATTGATAAGACTGTATACAAAATAGCAAAGTTTTAGAATTCTAATATGACATTTCACAATTCAGTGACAGGGTCTCATACGATCTTGGCAAGCCTACATAAAATGTTAGATAACAAAATTACAATTTTGTAATCTTGTGAGGTTTCCGCCACTCAACAAAATACATTATTTGAGGCTTATCCGCTACATACAAAATTGCATGATTGTCCCTGAAGCCAGAAAAGTTTACTAGTTACTGGCTTAATGTATGTCCACACTAAACTATAGCCATAACACATAAAGCTGTATTTGATTGAAGAACTAATTGCATAAATTAGTTCCAGTTCGAAATAAGCATAGGGCAGTAATGGGAGCTTTCTCTTACCATAGTATGCTGAAACCTGATTTATGAATCAAATTTTCATTTTAGTTTATTGAATCTTGGACTTTTTTTTCATTCAAAGTCCTGTGCACATCATAAATCAGTCTTAATGAAAAATAAGATTTCTCAGTGCATTTTGTTTAAGACTTCAACTGAAGGCATCTGAAACCATTTTAAAGAATTCAGGTTCATTTCTTCAGGATAAATTCCCTTCACTGGAATTTTAAAATCTAGGATGTGGTCTGTTGAAAAACTTGCAAAGTGGGAATCGAGCTGGTATTCAAATGAGTCTTAACTTAATTTCAGTACATTTATGGACATTCTTCTCATTATGAGTTAGTAAAATTCCTGCCACAGGTAAGCTGTGGGGTATTAAAATGAGTTGTTAGGGAACAAAAATGGTCAACCGGGGACAATATTAAGTGCCTTGTGACTCTTTATGTTGATATAATATATCTCCTATTCAGGGAGAGGACTCAGCTGTGGAGGAGAATTTAAGATTAAAGGATGTAGGTTGTGGTTTTGAATATCTGCATACTCTATTCCATGGCAGTAATGATTTCCCATATTCCCTAGAATCATTAAGAAGGCCCCAGATGGATATCTAATATTGTCAATAATGAATGATAATCTCTTCCAGTTATTCTTTAAAAAATATTAGGTCCTGGTTTTGAAGATAGATGGACTAAGCAGCTGAAATGAATATCATTTCACTTAATGCCTCTGAGAATTGCCATGGACAGCATCTTTCTATGAATATCATGCTATGCAGTAGCCCAGAATTTCTGAAGAAGTAGGACATGGTAGGGTCATGTCCTATTCTGTCTAGGACAGAGAGTGGGCAGCTTGGGCAACTAGATTGGTCTTTTTTTCATAGGGAAGCAGAACTTACAAGGGTGGCTTTGTATAGGATGTTCTCCACTTGATACTGCTCTGATATGGCAAGACATTTACTCAGATTTACGCAACAAGTAGTCTGAAGTTGTATTATCAGACAAAACAGAGAAAGATGTAAGCATTCTCTTCTTTTATTCTGGAAAACCTGGTGACATCAAAGGACAAATTCTTTTTCAGAATGATTGGAACCTTGAAGAGCATTTGTGGTGCATATTCCCATGTGTTTATGTGTATGTACTTTGCAGCATCTTTTCCAGGGCCTGTCCAAAATATTTTGCTTTGGGGCTGAAGAACAAAATGGAATCCCCAACCCCAACAAACCATTTCTGTCCCTGCTGTTTTTTCCTAGCATTTGTGGCCTAAGCTCACTGGTTGCCCAGCTCTTGCTTTGATATAGTCCAATATATTGTCTAACATATGGGTGGGCTGGTGCTAGAACTGACATAAATAAGCTACTTCATGTACCTTGATTTATAAAATGTGATTTCTTTAGCATCTAGTATGGGGATGAATAGCCCAAGATAACAATGTGATTGATATCATTTCAATCATTGTAAGTTCTAAAAAAAGAGATGATGATAAAAAGGAAAAAGGAACAAATGGCTTCCCATATACATTGTTGTGTAACTATGGAAAGAAAGCAACTTCTGCCCTAATTTCAATTGGAAAGTAAAATAGCATTTTATACATTTTAAAAGCAGTTTTTAAAAATACTTTCTTTTGAAGTACACATTGATCGTAGTTTATAATTTAAGATAATTTTTCTGACGTTGTAAGCCTCCCAGAGTCACTTGACAATAAGAAGGAGTGAAGTAACACTGTACATATATCAGACATTCATACAAAAACATAAATTGGGTTTCAATAATATTAAAGATCATAAGCAAATTCTTCACACAAGTGTGATTAGTCTAATGGTAGGCAACTTTTATTGATAATGAGTAGGTATTTAAGATCTTTTGATTAAAATAATTTTATAGGAGGCTATATGAATGCTTAGAAGTGCATTATATATTATGAACTTTTTCCCAATGTTTGCAATATTTTGATGACATCAGAAATGGTAGCTCATGAAACCAGTTTCACCAATATCAATCTCTTTATAAACTTGTTATACATTTTAATTGTAAAATTTCCAAGAGCACCTAAACTATAGTTAGTACTATAGTCATTGCAAGAATCAACAGACATTTTACAGGATTCTTTTATCTCTGTCACCATTCTTCTGTCAATGCGGATTCAAAATCCTATTTCAATGAATGTAGATGTTTTGGGTTGTTATCGATTGTCTCAAATACCAGTTGCTTCCATTTTACAATAGATGCCCTGAGAACTGAGCCATCACTATCAGCTTTGCATTTAATCCTGGATCCTCCTTTAGGAGAAGATACTTAAGATTTTTTTTATCACCACAAAATTTTGGTAAGCTCATGAGAGTTTTTTAGTTTTCAGGTGCTTTTAAGGTCCTTCAGTTACACCAATCCAAAGGGCTCACAACAATATCTTTGAAAAATTTCTACTAAAACCAAATCTATAAAACACCATATTCACAAACAATATTAGTAAAACAATCTCATAGTAACAGTTGTGTAACCAATCCAGCATCATACTCCATAATATTTAGATTAATGGTGTCATCACCCATCAGTGGCCTGACTGTTCTGCTCACTATCCAGAAAAATCTGGGAGAACCAGGTTTTCAGCAGCTTTTAAAATGTCTTGTGAGATAAATAACAGGTGAACATATTGATGAGTTATTTCAGCAATGAACATGTCTTGTGGTACTCTAGCAAACCATGGATACCACAATGCCATTCAGAGGGTCTTGATTGCCCTTATGGAACTACTGTCATTGTTTGATTTCTTTAGTGAACATTTCTATGCTAATGTGTGCAATTACAAGCAATGGCAAAAGAATACTCCCTAAATTAATGTTTGTATGGGATTGACTACCCTAGATATGATGAAGAACTGAATCAGTGCCATGAGCATTGAGAGTTGATGGTTTGTGTAGATCATTCTTCCTGCTATAACACCTTCTCTACTTGTCTAACTTCAACTTTCCATCAGCTCTTGCCTTGTCAATCTTAAGTCTGCCTATCTTGTTCAAAAATCTTGAGGGTCTACTGAAACACTCTGGAAATAACATCAAAACACAAGCCTTCTCTGTAGAAGTCCCCAAACTATAGAATATGTTTTCCCCAAGATGTGGGTAGCATCCTCCCTCTTCTCTTTGCAGGGTAGTGACATTTTTTGTTCTACTGTGCATTCGATCCTGATTGAACAAATTTATTTGGGTTTTCGTGTGTGTGTGTGTTTGACTTCATGTTTCTTTTTTTTTTGTTTTGTTTTATCTATTTACCTTATTGTGCACTTGCCAGCGTTATGGTTCAGTGCTACCTACAAATTTTGTAAATATAGAATTATTCCCCCCTCAAAATTCCTAGTCAGTGAGAACTATAACCTGCCTCTAACTTCCTCATTCAAATTAAAACGATTTAGCAGGATTGATTCATTTGTCTCCAAAATGTTTATAGCCACAAAGGTCTTTAAAAAAAAAAAAAACTTGTTAAATTTTATTGTAGTTACGTGTGCCATTGTATCTGTTTTACAAAATGCTGCTAAAATAATTAATAAGAAGAAAAAGCTACTTCTGCTGGCTATCACTTTCATCCAAATGTTTATTTTATTCATTTTATACCACACATTTAATTTGTACCGTACCGAGAAAAAGTGGCAGGCAAAGGAAAATGAAAGAGTTTGTGTGTGTGGTTTGATTTTGCATATGTTGAGATGCAAAATCTTGAGTAAAGCCAAGGCTTTGAAAATCTGCCACGATTTTAAAAAAGTCTCTGCTCCAGGCCTCAGATAAAGCCTTTGGGCGATAGCTGAGAAAACCAGTGATTACATGCTCCAGTGACTTTCTTTCCCACCCTTCTTCCATTCTCTGATAAACATGAGCCAGAGGATTCAACAGACCTGTAAACATCTTTTCTGGGCTTGACAACAAAGCATTTCTAAGGTGGCATTTCAAATATTCCCAGTGAGACACATAGAGAAAATGTGAGAGAGCAAACTATCACAAGGAAAGGACATGAGTGTTATTAGTTGTGTCAACAAAACAAACCTCGGTGTGCTTCCACAATGATAAATGTTTGGCAGTAGATCTGTGTGTACTATCACCAACAGGCTGTCCAAAAATAAAACTTCCGAACATCCTGTTGTAAAAACAAGAGGACCTTTTGTACAGATTTCAGCTATTGTACAGTATTATTTGTCTGCCTGACTTGGTACAAGGTTGTTGTTGTTTTTTAAGGTGCCAGCCCGTTTTCTAAATTATTTCATTGGCTTGCAAAGCAATTCTTTCTGGAGCATAGTGGACTCTGGACTGTACAGTGCATCTTTCTTGTTTCAATTTCTATAACAATGTGACGCTAAGCAGCATCGGGAGATCCAATGAGGAAGTAGGTTCCTTATAGCTAAAGTCATATGCTGACATAGCAATCCACAGGACACAAAGGCTAACTCAGGAAATGATAAGTCTCTTGCTCTTCCTCTTGGCCCGGGATGTAAACAATTAAAGATGAAGTTTTGGTTTTGGGGTCTGAGAACACAAATGCAAATTTCAACAAGAAGAAAGAAATGTAGACAAGAGTCGAGATGGTGCTAAGAAACATACTGAGAAACCAAGAAGAAACATTGAGAATTGAGCCTCAATGGGAAAACTATTGGGAAAACTATAAATCAACAAAAGGCAGCAAGCCTTAAGGCTAAACAATCTGGTATATTTTAGGTTACCTTTTAAATCTGTTTAAGCAAATTATCAATATAATTTCAGTAGGAACTTAGAGAAGTACTCCAACCTAAGCAAAAGCTGGAGAGAATATTCTGATGTTTATTTATTTATTTGTCAAGTACGTATTAGATGATATATTGTATATAAGTATAAGCATGAATCGAATACATAAAATGAATACAAATAAAGGGAACATTAGGACAGGGATAGTAGGCACCCTGGTGCTCTTATGCACGCCCCTTACAGACCTTTTAGGAATGGGGTGGGGTCAACAGTAGACAGTCTTAGGTTAAAATTTTGAGGGTTTTGGGATGAAACCACAGAGTCAGATAGTGCATTCCAGGCACTGACCACTCTGTTGCTGAAGTCATATTTTCTGCAATCGAGTTTGGAATGTTAATTCCAAAATGGAATGTTAATTCCATTCATCTTTGTGTACAAAAGGATTAATGGTAGGATGTAATCTTGTTTCATCTACAATCCAATTCCATTTGGTAGGAGAGTAGAGCAAGTTTTACTTTCTTGCTTGTAAGCTGCCCAGAGTCACCTTGTAGAGGAGATGGATGGCATGACAATTTAATAAACAAATAAAATACTGTAAATATCAGTAGACCTTCCAAATACAGTACAGCACCTATAATGACATCATAATTGTGCTATGAGATAAAAGTTGTCAATTAGATCCATTTGTCCATTGTTTGTGAAATCCAGTGTGAAATTTGTGAAGTTTCTTTGAAAGTCCAAAGAAAAATTTTGCATCTTAAGTTAGCCAAATGGAGGTCTGTAACATTCATACTTTAATGTATCTTTCTTTCTTTCTTTCTTTCTTTCTTTCTTTCTTTCTTTCTTTCTTTCTTTCTTTCTTTCTTTCTTTCTTTCTTTCTTTCTTTCTTTCTTTTTCTTCTTTCTTCCCTCTCTCCCTCCCTCCCTCCCTGCCTGCCTGCCTGCCTGACTGCCTGCCAATGGAACTGAAAGTATTCCCAAGGAATTCAGATGCTCACAAATCATCTTTTAATGGACAGGCTTACCAGAAAAGATAAGCAAGGTAAGCAGAAAGAAACTTTAGACCTTGTTAGACCTCCGTGGTCTGACAAGCTCTCTTCTTGTTTTCATAAGGATCAATGCTTGGGTATGATTTCTAAGCCCTCCAAAAAAATACGTTCGAAAAATACCTTTGGTCACAACAACATTTGGAGAGAGAGAGAGAGAGAGAAGGGGAAAATATATTTCCTTTATGAGAAAAAATAATAATTACAGAGAAAAGCTCGGCAATTATTTCAGCATCAGACAATTCACATAGCTTGCTCAGCCCTCTTTAGTAAGGGCATGATAAGTGTTGAAGTAGTTCGCTGGAAATATGAGGGAGACATTCTAATCAAGTGTAAGTGTGGAACACAATGAGAAAAATAATTCCCCTCTTCTTGTACAACAATGAAGAAATGAATTTTTCCCGGCATTTGGCCACCCCATTAGCAGTGCATATGTAAATACAGCTTTTTGCATTTCATTAGTTTATTTCCTGGCATAGGCTTGATGTATTGAACAACTGACTGGCACCGGATGTGGCTATGTTAATTTTATCTTCAGCATACAGAGTCTTTTTACTTTGCAATGGGAGCTGGCACCTGTTTCAGTTCCTACGCTTTCAGAAGCAACCTTCTCATTTCCAAGATCAGATTCTTGTAAATGAAGAAGTGAATGAGCACCAATGAGCAAAAGCAACATTGCAGAAACTTGGGGGGGGGGTAGATAAGGATCTTGACCCACTTTAAGAAATTGCAATAACATTACTGGGTGTGAAGTCTTTGAACATTACATATAATAGGGGAATCAACATCTTTTGTCATTGCCACATCAGCAGTTTGGAAGAACTAACTTTGTGTTCTTGAAACAAAGTTGGACCTTGTTGGCTTTTTCACATGATTCTTTCCAATATTTTTCCTATCTAGTGTCCTTTATTTGTTGATATTTGGAATTCCATTGTAAGACTTTCATCCTGCAGCAAGTTGGAAAGGCTAGCATATGGCTGAAAATCTTGCAAAATGAAGCCTGGTGTTCTTAGCGGACACTTAGTGTTCTTAGGGTATCAGGTACAGTGTGTCAAGCTTGTAAGGCCACAGCCCTGAACACAATTTTGTCTTGCAACATATTGCTTTCTTGAAAATTAACTTGATTTATTTGGTTTTCACTTAAATTCACTTAATTATTCTCCCTGGAACAGTGTAAGATATTATCCCTTAAAATTCTTCTTTTGCATCAAAATCAGTGGTGGATTGCCCCCGGTTTGGACTGGTTGGCAAGAACTGGTAGTAAAACCGGTGGGAGGCTCCGCCCACTGACCCCGACATCATCAGAAAGCTTCTGTGCATGCAGCCCCATTGTGAACTGGTAGTAAAGGTAAGTAGAACCCACCCCTGATCAAAATATATTGTTGTCACTGAAACTTCCAAACATTTGCTAAATTAAAGGATTCTTTTTTTTTTAATCTGAGTATTCATTTAAGCTAAAATTACATTTTACTCTGTGCTGATCTTTACATTCTAAATGTGAAACAATTCACAATGTGAACCACATGGATTCTAGAATGTTTCTACGTACATCAATAAACTTTATATATAAATGTAATAAATATTAGCGTGTTCTACCTGAATTTTCTTGAAACAACAAAGGTCTATTTGTCTGATCTTGTATTCACATTCTTCAAATGTCCAGTCCTCCTAACCATTCAAACTTTTAAAAAACACATCCAAAAATAGAATTTCTGATTTATAAGAAATTAATCAGATATCACTTAACACTCTAAAATGTAAGATAAAAATAGGCATGTGAACTCATTAAATAAATTGAGAGTTGGGGGAAAGGATTAATAATTAGGAATTATTGCTACAAGATGATTCTTAAATACAGAAATTTCAAAGTCTGAAATCTTTGAGGGAGTTATACTGTATATGTATTGTGGACATTTAAATATGTAAAAATCTACATAAGGGTGAGATACAAAATGTCAATGGGAATTAGAATAACAGACTTGGAAGGGATCTTGGAGGTCTTCTAGTTCAACCCTCAGTTTAGGCAGGAAATCCTATATCATTTCAGACAAATTGTTATCCATTCTCTTCTTTAAAATTTCCAGTGTTGGAGCATTCACAACTTCTGGATCATATAGAAACATTGCATGGAGAGAACTGTTATTAGTTCACAAGTAATGTAGTACGTAAATAAGGGTAAGCAGCAAGTAAAAACAAAACTTGAATAGCAATAAGTATTGCTGTCCGTATTCCTGGAAATTACTTTCTTGTATGGAAACTATATGGGGGAGATGTTCCTAGCAAAATCTTTGGAACTACTATGTTAGATGTCTGCCTGAATCTACCCTCAAGATTAAGTGACACATTACATTATTTTCTGTATAATATATGTTTTATATTTAGATAGGCAGACCTAAACAAACAAACAAGTTGTCAAGGTGATGTTCTAAATCGGGTATTGTTCGATCTGAAGACTTGAGAAAGTATCTCTGTCAGTTTGCTAAAACAGCTTTAAGATATGCAGACTTTAACTTCCAGAATTCCTCAGCCATCATAAAGTTGCCAAGGTTAAGAAACATTGTCCTAGAGTGGTTTTAGACTCAAATAGTAGATTAGCAGAACACTAGAGAAAAAGATCCATGCACACGGGCACCTGGGAAAGCAAAGGGAAATAATCAAAGCTATTAAAAAGCAAAAGTTAGAGTATTTTGGACATGTGATGTGACACCCAGAAAAATACAGCATTATTCACATAATCCTCCAGGGAAAAATTGAAGGCAAACGAGGCCCAGGCAGAAGAAGAACATCATGGCTTTAAAACCTAAGGGACTGGTTTGGACAAAACTCAGCAGCACTTTTTCATATGGCTGTTGACAAAAATAGGATTGCCAACATGATCACCAACGTCCGATGACGGACATGGCACAACAAGAAGAAGAAGCACACAGATGCACATATGTACAAAGAAGCCCTATAAGATGCAGATCATGGAACCCCAAACCATGCAGCGCAGTGCACAGTGACTCCAGCCTGAAGCAGACAAACACAAATAATTTATCATTCTGAAAGAGATTTAACTTTTAAATGACACTTGTCATATAATAACCTGGTACAGCCTTTCAGGATTTCAGGGTCAGAAATACATGCACCAGAGCTTAGCAGCAATTTTCCTCCCTCAGTCTACTGTCCAAAGCAATGATTTCATTGTGCCTAATGGCAGGATCAGCATGGATTGTTCCCCAGACAGCAAACACACAGTCAAGATGCATAGCCCAGCTTTTTCCCTTGCAGGTGAAGATTGGAGTTTTGCTTGCATTTTTGCTCTGTATGATCGGTAAAAGAATTTCTCCTAAGTGTCTGATTGATACTGGTTCCTGTCATTGGTGTAGGTAGGTTAGTTTCACATCCTTATGCACAATCTACAGCATGCTGCCATTTCATATTTAAAAGAGAACATGCTGTGGATGAATGTAATCTAGAGCTGCAGAAGGAAGGGGTTCTCTCACAGAGGGCAAAGAGATGATGTAACTTGGAATCTTTGGTAAGCAGGAAGAGGGTGAATGTGGATCCTTCCTAGCAGTTCACAGGGTATATCTAATAGTTATGTAGGAAGGTGCTTTATACGGGCAAGATTTCTGTCTATAGGCAAACGACAATTAAAAAAAAACTCCGAAGTAATTCTTTCTGTCATTCTTGGCCTCCTGGACCTGATATATGCTATTGTTGAATCATTTGGCAATAGATCTATCTCAAAGGTCTGATAACGAATTATATACACGCATTCAGTTTTCTTTTCACTACATGCATTCAAATGCAAGCCTGTAAAGCACTTTTGCTTGCTGCTTGCTCTTGGTTTACTGCATTTCCTGATTTTACTACCATGTGTGGCTACCAGTCACCACGGAGTCAAGGGTTTTTCATTCCTTACTTTTTCTGTTCAAGCAAGATCAACCATTTCAACAGATGCCCTTTGATTTTGTCGACTTAGGTCCAGAAAAGTTCATTGCAAAATAATTTTGAACTAAGATGTAGAGCAAGCAATAAATCCATGAAACATTCTGACTGACTCCTGACAGTATACAGAAACAATTGAAAATAAAACTGAACAAGAGAAAAAACATTACATCCAAATTGGTTGAGCTATTAGGATTTCTGGGTTCTCAGATTTACAATGTCAGACTTACTACTTTGAAGACCATGAATATGCTTGATTTTATGTTTCCTTATGGCAGGGGTGGGCAACTGTGGCCCTTTTACAACCTGTGGACTTCAACTCCCAGAATTCCTGAGACAGCCAAGCTATTTCAGCAATTCTGGGAGTTGAAGTCCACAGGTTGTAAAAGGGCCACAGTTGCCCACCCTTGCCTTATGGTATCAACTTCTTATTCTCTCATTAGCCATGGCTAGTGAACACTTTAAAACACGGGTGTCAAACTTGCCGCATCACATTGCTGTCATGCGACGTTTCACAAAGTTTTCCCCATTTGTGGAGCTGGGATGGGCATGATGCATCTGGCCCGTGGGCTGCCAGTTTGACACCCCTGCTTTAAATGGAAGGTTAATTGGTGAAAGTTGTAATTCTCCTAATTTAGTTAAGGACATATTTAATGTTTAGACTCCCTTGGTCCTGACTTTTTTAATCATATAAAATGTATAGAATAAGCATTAAAAGTAGTTTCTCCTTTAGCTTTTATTCTATTTAAATGTTAATCTTTCTTTAAATATTACTAAAGTACTTGTTTTATACATTGAACATGTAATTCATTAGTTTTTAATTATTAAAAATCATGTGGTTAATCCACTAAAAATAATTAGTTGAATGTCTCAGAAATTGATGAGTTAGTTAACCTTTGTTAAAAATACTGGTTATAAGAAAGAAAGAAAGAAAGAAAGAAAGAAAGAAAGAAAGAAAGAAAGAAAGAAAGAAAGAAAGAAAGAAAGAAAGAAAGAAAGAGAGAGAGAAAGAAAGAGAGAAAGAAAGAAAGAAAGAAGAGAGAGGGGGAAGGAAGGAAGGAAAACAAGTAGGCAGGAAAGAAAGAAAGAAAGAAAGAAAGAAAGAAAGAAAGAAAGAAAGAAAGAAAGAAAGAAAGAAAGAAAGAAAGAAAGAAAGAAAGAAAGACTATATGTGGAGGAAGGGAAAACTGACCATTTTCAATTTTACACAAGAACATACTAGCAGAAAGAGAAAATGCTCAAACATACAGTAAGAAGGATAACAAGTGAGCAGTGAAAAGGAAGTAGAATTGAAGAACCAAAATAAATTGAGAAAGAAAAAGCTGAAGGAGAATGATCAGTCATGAATTAACTATTAAGCAAGATAAGCACATGCTTGGGGGACCAAACGAAGGAGGGCACCACAGAGACTTTTCCCTTAGATATCATATCCTTAACTCTTTCAATGCAACATTTGACTATACTTCAGATTTTTGTAATTTTCCTTATGTGGAATAAGGACAATTCAACTTTAATCTGCCTTTGGCATGGTGAATGACTAAAGTTTAAAAGCTTGGTTTGAATGAATCATCGGTTATCATTCTTGTTTTCATCCCATGGCATGAGAATTTTGCTTCAGTCAAGATATACTAGTGCGGCTGTTCTTCAGGCCATTGCTTGGCCTTAATCCAACTCTGAAAAAGATGCTTGAGGGAGACAATCAAGATCTGGGACAAGAATGTGTCTGAATGCTTGGAATAAGTGTGGAATTCAGTTTGATCAGCCTAGATGAATGAAAAGGAGACTAAAGGGTTACAATAGACTAGAAAGGTAAAACAGAGGAGAGGATTGGTAGGATTGGTAAAAAAAGCACGTTTTTAATAAAGTTTATTTATTTCAATTTTTTTTAAAGAAGGAGCAAGATGAGGGTTTTGCAGAAAGTGCAACTTATTTAACATTGAAGAACATTTTAATACAAAGGAGAGGAAAGGAATTTAGCAACATACAGCATAGATGGGTATGGTCACACACATCTATAATCCCTGGCCCAGTTCTAATTTCCCTTGAAAAACTGAAATAACACCATCAGCCAAGAATAAGTACAAGAGAGTTTGTGTTTTTATGTTTCAGATTCTTTAAACATGGGTCTTCCTTTGACAGCCATGCTGTTTTAATAAGGATGCCATGTAAATGTCACAACAATGCAGCTGTTGTTTATTATAGCTATTTACTTTTCCTCTGGATCAGACCGACATATACGGCTCCTCTCTCATTTTAATCCTCTCAAGAGCCTTGTGAGGTAGTATGGGCTGAGAAACAGATGAAACTCACATACTGAATGTAATAGCTAAATTAACCCTTCCCAGTCCAACTCCTAAACTAGATTAGTTTGACCATGAGTGACAACAACAAGAATGTTATGATTATGGAGAGTCATGGCAAATACACCCCCTTTCCATTTTCATCCATGTTTTTATTGGATAATGGAAATATGAAATTAAGTAGCAACTAGATTCCACCGTCAGATAAGATCTATTTGGGGGGATGTACTACATTTTACTGTAGATCAAGACTCAACAGACTGAACGCTCCTTTATGGAACAAAAGCAAAAGCAAAATGA
Source organism: Pituophis catenifer annectens (assembly GCF_029215685.1). NCBI lineage: Eukaryota > Metazoa > Chordata > Lepidosauria > Squamata > Colubridae > Pituophis > Pituophis catenifer. The sequence goes on along the minus strand of NW_027256883.1, from coordinate 123,518,867 downwards.
AGTCACATTTAGAAAAAGCAGAAGTCAAAAAGGAGACTCTCTTAAGTGGGACTGAGACACTAAAAGGTCAAGTAAAACCAAGAGACAGAAAATGGGAAACAGATTTGTGATGCAGATCAAATTACAATTCCATGAGCATATGGTTAGAAGGCCTAGACCAGGGCTGTCAAACTCCTGACCCGTGTACCAGATGCGTCATGCACTGGCCACACGCACACCCAGTTTAGCGAAGGGGAAAAAAGTACAGTTATGTCACATGCTGATGCCGTGCCGATGGGAGTTTGACACCCCTGGCCCAGACACTGGTATTTGAACATAGATCTTTTTAACATTTATACAGGTAATCCTCAACTTACAACCACAACTGAGCCTAAAATTTCTGCTGCTAAGCAAAACGTTTGTTAAGTGAATTTTGCCCCATTTTACGGCCTTTCTTGCCACAGTTATTAAGTGAATCATTGCAATTGTTCAGTTAGTAACATGGTTGTTAAGTGAATCTCGTTAACCCTGATTTTGCTTGTCAGAAAGTCATAAAAGGGGATCACATGATCCTGGAACACTTCAACCTTCATAAATATGAGTCAGTTGCAAGCATCTGAATTTTGATCACATGACTATGGGGATACTGTAATGGTCGTAAGTGTGAAAAACAGTCATAAGTCATGTTTTCAGTGTTGTTTGAACGGTCACTAAATGAACTGTTGTAAGTTGAGGACTACTTGTATTTTATTGTGTTTTACTAAGCTAGGTGAAATATTAATAAATATTGCCAGTCCATTTAGCATATGGTATGATATGCCATATGCTAAATAAATAAATAAATTTAGGAGCATTATTTTCAGACAAAAAGTTGAAAATATATTTCATGATATTTACTACAATATTGTACATTAGTATGGAAAGAACCTGTCTGTGGGATAAGATGAGACTCAGCAGGTTGAGTGTACTTAGGATAAACAAGACTAAATTTTAAGACTTGTCTCTATAAAGCTTGCTCTGTATTGGTAAATTATCCTCCCTCCTCTTAAATCCTAGAATGCTAGAAGGATTTTCAATGAAGATCCAATGAAAAAATAAATATATTCAAATATTTATGCTAATATACTTAATTTACATCTCCTAAATCTTAAAATGAAATATATGCCCCACAAAATTAGCCCTTATCAAACTTTTATGATATACTTTATAGGATAACTCAAAAATTATCCCTCAAAATGTGTATGCTAGTGTTGTGATATTTGTATGTTGTTATAACAGTCATTATATCTTGTATCAGGGATGTCAAACTCAAGGCCCGGGGGCCGGATCTGGCCCACAGAGTGCTTAGATCTGGCCCATGGGGCCGCCCTGGAAACAGCCAAGGACCGGCCTCAGTGCCTCTGCCAGTGAAAACGGAGCTCAGGAGGGCCACCCATGCAGGAGGCCGTAACAGCCAAAAATGGAGCTCGGGAGCCCATTTTCTCTGGCAGAGCACTCGGGCCACCACAAGCACCCCCGACATGAATGACATTGAGCTGGCCATGCCCAGCCTGGCCATGCCCACCCCAGCCTCCCAAGATCAAACACAACCCTGATGTGGCCCTCAATGAAATTGAGTTTGACACCCCTGTCGTATGTTTTTTAAAATGTTTAATGAAAAGTATGCTCACTTGGAAAACTACATGGAAGTTTGTATCAATATTAGCATATCAAATCAAATGCCTATGAACTTTTCTGTGGATATTTTTCAGATATCTATATAAACTGGAAGATGTCTTGAAGCAAGTTTAGAAAAATATAACACGGAATGAAAGCAAAACTGGCGTATCCCAAGCTAGTTCTAACTGAAGAGTTAGAAAATTGTAGCTGGTAGTTACATACTGTATAACAAAGACAAAGAAAACATACATGGTATCTTTAATTTTATAAAGTGAAAATTTCTATTCACAGACATTTTACTAGTGTTCTACTTACAGAATTCCTGTACACACAGTTTGCTTCCAAATAACACCTATATTGGTCATAAAAGATTTCTTAAAGCCTCTTTGTTAGGCTAAACAGCCCCTTAGATTGTCTTTAATTCTGCTGACAGTGAAGCAAATACCATCAATATATCTGCATTGATTAGATCTATAGGGAGGCAGATAAACCATATAATTCTATGTTGTATCTACATAAGGGGTCAGGTACTGAATTACTACTGAAACATCTTGAAATCAACCATTAATCATAAGGTGTGGGGGGGGGGACAAATAAAGTTTCAGTATTTGCATTTTTTCCTTTTCTTCTTAAAAAGAAAGAGATACAGGCAATTTTAGCACTGACCAGACACACATAAATGAATTTCCTGCATTGTAATATGAAGGGCCAATGTATTTCATATCTCCTGTGTTGCATTCAAAATGGCTGAACAATTTTTCATTATTCAGTAATAAAACTGCCTTCTTTTCTTCCTTAAAAGCCATATGAAAATTCATGAACCTGAAATCACTCCTTATTAGACTGAGTGGCTGAATGCCCTAAGTTGTGAGCGTTTGCAATACCACAAGCCTTTTTCAACTTTCTGTTATCGACCTGGTGCGTGTTCCTTAACAACAGCCATAATATTTGTGGCTTCCACTTCACTCACTTTGTTTTCTTCTTACTGTTAAGAGGGCATGATGATCTAATCAACTCAAAGACTTTTTATAATATGTCATGCTTATATCTTATGCAGGTCATTCTATCTTCAGGCTATTTTATATTTTGACAAAGCAAAGTTTTAATGATTGCTGAGTTTTTATTCTAATATGCTTTTAAAAAAATTATCTAGACTGTATTTGAATAGAGTTCAGCGATGAGGAAGAACAATCTTAATTCTGACATGGAGGTTATAAATCAGTAAAGAATTAAATGCATTAAGCTCATTGATTGTTTTAATTTGTTCTTTTATTCTGACTGATTTAATCTTATCCTTCAATCGTTAGTTCAGTACAAAAGGTGAATCTTGCTATTAGAATTACAGATAAAAGGTTAAAGGACCTTCAGAGAATAATTACAGAATATGGCAAGAGAGGAAGCTCACATAACATTATGTGCTGCTGAGCATTTATATTATATTAAACAAAAGTAGCAATGCTTTAATTAGCTAGCTTTACTTAACTGTCACACAACATGCTAAACTCTCTTTGGTTAGGATTTCTGTGATTTAGAATAGCATTCATACAAATAAAAGTTATCAATCATACTAAAAATCAGTTAAGATCAAAATTGCTTCAGAAACCCATAACAGATAAAGGAACAGATAAGAGTCAAGGAACTACTCAATGCAGAAAATCCAACATTCAGAAAATGCAACATTCTGCATGTGGCTGCAGATAAGGCCATTCATCAGTTCCAGGCATCAACTGTTCCATTAATAGTGACACCCAGAGAGAAATGCTTCCTGTTGGTCTTATTAAAGGATGACATGGCTGCTGCATTTGAATACTACACCCAAAACGACCAAGTATAACTTTGTTTTCTCTTCCTGCCACTTTCCTCTTCCTCCTAGATATTCAATCCTGTTGTTATTTATTTGCTATCCATTCCATCTGCATAGTCATCCATCTCAACAAGCAACTCTGAGCAGAGAACAAAATTGCAAGCCATTTCTATGATCCAAAATGCCTGTTGTGAAAAATCAAGGTTTTTTTTACTTAAACCTTAAATAAAGCCTTCAGATTCTATTTTGTGTAATTCCAAGGACGGTATAGAAATAAAAACAAATGTGGAAACAGAATTAAGATTTCCATTCAATTTGGGTTTCACTCCGAAGCAAGACTGATACAGTCCACAGATTGTACACAGTCCACAGTCCACAGTCCATATTAAGATACAAGCAGTTTGCATAGTTTTTGGCCCATGCTGAATGTGGACCAGTAACATTTAATCTCCTAGATGTGTCGTTTAATCTCCTAGATGGGCCGGATGTGTCACATGCTGGCAACACCCATCCCTGGTTTAGCAAAGTGGGGAAAAGTCACAATACATCACATGACAACATGACACCGTGAGTTTGACACCTCTGTCCTAGGACAATATTTTTGTGAAGCAAGCTGGTTTTTAGGATTTAGCCTGAGCAGAGAATGATTGTGAAGCAGACAATCTTGTTATGGCCTACATCCGTTAAAATGTATAGTTTAAACTGGCTTGGTCTAATGGCACTGCTTCATCTGTGACATGCAAAAACAAAATCAGAGAGAGAATCAACATTTCACTGTTCCATCATCGTTACTTTGCTTTTAAGAGGAAAAAAAAGCTGCTTTCCACCATTTCCTCCCATACCTTCTCACCTCTCCCCAAAAATGGTAGCAGACTATATATATAGCAACCTGTGACTGGGGTGGAGACGGGTTTTCTACCACAGGCCACAGTAGCCAAATGACATGGAGAAGTTTGCTTACAAGGAATTGAAACTCAGTACATACACCAGATTTCATGGCTTGAGACAGATCAGAATGAAGACTGCTCCTTTCAATGTTATACCAGGAAACACTGCTGAAAGTTCTTTTAGCTGCTGGCTGGGGGTAATTTGATGATATCACAGATTCCCGTTCTCCAGAAATGGTGATTGGCTCATGGTAGGATAAGATGGAAACATGGATCTACCCACAAACTTTCCCTTTCCTCATTCGTGCATTAGGTTTCAAATCCTGTTTGAAAAAAACCTTCCTATCTGAAAAACTGGGAAGATTTTTTTTTTTTTGTCCCCAAGCCTAATTGCAATGCAGGATACAGCCTGAAAGAGATGGCAGGTCAGATTGCCTTCTCCTGGGAGAGGAGAACACATTTTTCAAGTGAAGAAATAACAGACTGTTCCTGAACATGACCCTCACTTTTTAAGCAGACTTTTCTGGAGAAAAAGAGAGAAGAATAATGTCATCTTCCACAGCAAATTGTTAAAATAAAGGCATATTCACACATCCACTTATAATAAGCCTGACCTAACACTATGGTCCATTTTCTCCTTCTTAAATTGTACCTCTATTAAAACTTTTTATTTTTTGAGCTGCAGGAAACTATTCTCTAGAGCCGTGATGGCGATACCTCTGCATGCCAGAGGTAGCATGCACAGCCCTCTCTGTGGGCACACGAGCCTTCGCCCCAGCTCAGCTCCGCCGTGCATGCGCATATGCCTCCCACCGGCCAGTTGGTTTTCTGGTCTCTGTCACACATGTGTGAGGGGCGGGGTGCATGCAGATGTGCACAAATGCACAGGGGGTGGGGTGCACACACAGGGGGTGCATGCGCATGCGTGGGGGTCACGGGGTCACACATTCATGCATGCATGGGGGTGGGCGCACATGGGGGGGTTGCATACGCATGAGCAGGGGGAAGGTCACACTTGCATGCATGGTGAGGCAGGGCACACAGGGGTGGTCATGCATGCATTGCATTATGGGCGGGCATGCGCTTTCGGCACTCAGCGCCGAAAAGGTTAGGCATCACTGCTCTAGAGTATGACTACTTAGATGACATTTTTTCTTATGTGCAATCATCTTTCCTTACTTGTAGAATTTTATGATGCTGGAGAAGCAAGGAGAATCGTGACTGTATCATCTTCCATTTATAATTTTCCTGTGTCTTCTATTTTTTCCAATTTTTGTTCTTTCAAATATAAAAAAGACAAGGAAAAATACAAAATACAGGTAGTCCTCCGCTTATAACAGTTCATTTAGTGACCATTTGAAGTTACAACAGCACTGAAAAAGGTGACTTATGACTGTTTTTCACACTTACGACTGTTGAGGTATTCCCATGGTCATGTGATCAAAATTCAGACACTTGGCAACTGATTCATATTTTTGATGGTTGCAGTATCCTGGGGTCATGTGATCCCCTTTTGTGAAATTCTGACAAGCAAAGTCAATAGGGAAGCCAGATTCCCTATTGTTACTAAGTAACAATAATCTTAGTAATCATGTTACTAAGTGAACAACAGCAGTGATTCATTTAACAACCGTGGCAAGAAAGGTTGTAAAGTGGGGCAAAATTCACTTAACAAATGTCTCACCTAGCAGCAGAAAATTTGGGCTCAGTTGTGTTCATAAGTCGAGGACTACCTGTAGTGTCACACATTGCTTTTGGTTTGATTAATTGCACTAGGAACTGTTGATGTGGAAAGGATGAGAAACAGAGTATAGCAAATTTATTAAATTTCTGATTTTCATTGGTAGGTGGTGATTAAATTCAAAAATGAGACGGCAGATCTAATATCTGAGATATTAAGGCTCATATCCCCTTCAAATCTATTTGGTTTGGGATAAGTCTTCATTTTTTGGTTCACTTAGATTGGAAAAAGGAAGCAATAATCAACTTTCTAATCCCAAAATTCTGAAACTGAGTGTGTATGCCTGATAGAGGAGTCCATTTTCAAACACTGTTTATATAGATGTAAATAAGGATGGTCTTTATATTGTAGAAGGCTATTTCCTCCTGTGAGATTTGAACCTTTCTTTTCAATTTGTTTTCTGGTATCTGGTGAGGAGATGAAAAAAAATATCATTATTTTGAAAGTGCAATTACTGATCGCTAGGTTTACTGTTCTGAAATTTCTCATTCAAGAAGGACACATGTGTTCTATTATCTTCAGTGCCTAATAATTCAACTTTGTGATCTAACTGTTGAGGGTGGGGAATTACTGGTTTTCATTTGCAATTTTTTTTCTTTCTGTATAAAATAAAAGTATATCTAGAGGACTTCTGTATAGAATCATACATACTTCTGTGCTTAAACAAATAGCTATTAAGTCATCTTCCTGTAAATTAATTGACACATGTTTCATATGTGATACCTATCTAAAACCTTTTTTAAAATTCCTAAATGTAATCTGACATGGTTCGCAAGGGTTTACATTATCATATCCTTTGTGAATAACAAACTGTATATCCAGAAGAAATCTTCCTTAACAACAGTCTGCAATTCATTTAATGCATTTCATGAACCTTATTTGCTATCACTAACGTTGTAACAACAGATCTCTTAGCAAGGGCAGCTTTGATCTATCTCCATTTTCCACTTGTCTACCAGCCAGTATGATTATTTTCAATATTTTTGAAGTAATTTTTTTTTTTTTAATTTGATTTATATGCCGCCCTTCTCCGAAGACTCAGGGCGGCTTACAATGTGCTCAGCAATAGCCTTCATCCTTTTGTATATTTATACAAAGTCAGCTTATTGCCCCCACAACTGGGTCCTCATTTCACCTACCTTAGAAAGGATGGAAGGCTGAGTCAACCTTGAGCCTTGGCGAGATTCGAACCCTGCAGTAATTGCAGGCAGCTGGTCTTAATAAGCTTAATAACAGGGTGCTTTAAACCCCTGTACCACCAAGGCTCTTAATTTTAATACCTCAGAAACAACATCTTTTGAAACAGACAAACATTCTGGCTCAAGTATGTATAAATGCAAAATCTAGTTGACAGTACTAACTTTACTGAGGTACAAGATCATGAATTAGGAGTAAAAGGATGCAAACTCTTTGAACTGGCAAAAGAAGAATCAAGCAAGCATATCAACTAAGGACATGTTGACACAGAAGGAATAATGGCTACCCTGAAGAGCAAAAGGGGAAATTTTTGAAAAGAGCGAAAAAATAGCCTGCTTTTCTTTTGAACATTATATACATTTGTGGAGCATGCTGAAAGAGTCATAGTTAGTTTTTAAACATCTAGTTAACCACAGCCACAAAAGGATTTCTTTTCTTTTTTTTATTTGAAAGAATGGAGAAAATATTTGAAAATAGATAAATGGCTTAGTGGTTCTTAAAAGGATAGCAAGCATGACTTGCTTGCAAGGGTCCTATTTTATTGATATATGCAGCGGAAACTCAGCAGATGGCATCTCCTGCTAGAAATTTCATTCTCCAGCTGTGCTTTCCCATTTCATTCTTATCACAGCCTTTTTCTTGTCAATTCTAAAAAGCCTTCTAAAGTTAATAAACAAAATGATTTTTTAATAAAAAGAAAGACACTGAAATATACAAAGTGCATACAGCATATGTTTGAGTTGGCTCTTTTTCCTGTTGTTACCCTAAATTATTTTACTGGGTTTGGGGATCAGGAGGTATAGTTGATACCGTATATTGGTTATGCTGGTTTGTTACTGTTGAGTTTATTTTGTATCTTGACTGCTGTTTATCTACACATTGTCATTGCCTGTTTTTATTATTATTATTTTAATTTTTTTTTTAAATATATATGGTGTTAACTGTCTAGAGGAGGGATGTCAAACTCATGGTGTCACATTGTCACGTGATATATCACGACTTTTTTCTCCTTCACTAAAATGAGGGTGGGGATGGCCAGCGTGTGATGCATCTGGCCCGTGGGCCGTGAGTTTGACACTCCTGGTCTAGAGTCATGAATTTGAGATTGGTGGCCATATAAATTGAAATATAAATCAACAATATAAACAATAAATAATTCAGCTGTTATAATTATGTCAAGAAAATTTTAGAAGGCTCACAACTGTAGGAAAGAAAGAGGGGGGGAAGAAAGAAAGAGAAAGAAAGAAAGAAAGAAAGAAAGAAAGAAAGAAAGAAAGAAAGAAAGAAAGAAAGAAAGAAAGAAAGAAAGAAAAGAGGAGGGAAGGAAGGAATAATTATGATTTACCATCTTGATTTAAAATAAATATTTTTTTAAAAAAAATTAACATCTGGCTGCATGATATAAACAAGTGCAGTAAGTAGTGAATCAAAATATAATTTTGATCTTTGGAATCATACCTTGCAGTGTTAAATATATTTTACTTGGAATTGTTATAATCAGAAAAATAACTACTAAAAATTTAAGGAAGATTTACAGCTATTTGAAATTAAATTTTAATGTATTTTTTAAGAACATTAGCCATAAAATGGTAAAACAAAGGTTTAGCCAAGGAACTAGCTTTAAAGCAAAGTTCTCTGCTTCATTTAGCCTTCCTTCTATGTATTTAATTTCAATTGAACAAATTTGAAATTGAAGGTGATCCCCTAAAACTAAGCAGTCTCAAACCTGGTTAAATCTTGAACAGAATCCACTACAATTACCAGAGCTTTAAACTAAATTTAAGCTTAATTATTAGTTCCAAAAAGTTAATAGCTTGGTTGGGCCTTGTTAGTGTTTGGACTTGAAACCATTAGGATTAAGCTAGACCAGGAAGTAAAAAAAAAAAAAAAAACAACTACTATAAGAAGGCAATGGAAAACTACTTTATATTATTGTCAAGAAAATTACATGGAGTTGTCCATGACATCACCAGAGGTTCACCTCAACTTTATCTGGTTGTTATTGTTGTTGTTGTTTTGGTCTTTGCATCAGAACTTAGATTGAGAGTTTTATTTCTTTTTTATGACTTGGTTGTAATGTGCTTTATAAAATAGTTTACATGAATAAAAACCGCCATGGACTCTGATGTAGAAATAAAAAAAAGTGTTTTTATACACTCTTTATCACAGTTAAATGAAAGCCAGAGTTTGGTGGGGTTCAGTTTGTTCAAAAACTCAAAGTTACAATCGGCACTATTACCATTCCATTATTTGAAAAATAACTTGTACATATTAACCCAGCTGAGTGTAGAGTGTAGAGGATAGGGGCACCACTGTGGCCTCTTAATGGAAAGCAGCCATTATTTCTTCTTCATTTAAGCCACTAGATATTACTGAGAAAAGAGAATGGCTCATAGGATGTGGTATTTGTATTATTTTGTAATTAATATTTCCTTTTAGCTCATGACTTCATTAGAAGACCACCCAGCCTAGTTTCATTTTGAAGGGGTACCTTTTCAAATCTGACTTCTATTTAAAATATCTGACCCAGGGTCACTTAAAAATGTGACCTTGGGACAATCACTCTCTCTCAGTGTGGTTGTTGTGGGGAAAATAGGAGGAGGAAGGTGTGTCATTTATGTTTGCTGCCTTAATTAATTTGTAAAAATAATAAAGCTGGGAAATAAATACATATTATTCTTGAGGTAAAATCTAAAAATATGGACTGTATTGGTTTCATTTGTGATGGCATTTGTGGACCTTTAATCAAGTGGTACAAGACCCAGTTTGGTGTAGTAGTTAAGGCATCAGGCTAGAAACCAGGAGACCATGAGGTCTAGTTCCAACTTAGGCACAGAGCCAGCTGTATTATCTTGAGCCAGTCACTTTTTTTCAGCCCTAGAAGGAGGTAATGGCAAACCATTTCTGAAAAACCTTGCCAAGTAAACAGCAGAGACTTACTTGTCCAGGCAAGTCTCTGAGAATCAAACACAATTGACCAGAATTTTTTGGGTGGGGGGGAGGAAGGGGGAAAGTGGTACTACTTGAGTACCAGTTCCAGGATCAGTCATTTTCTCCAACAAAAGCCTGAAATAAATGACTTTGCAGAGATGTCTTAGCCCCAACTACCTGATCTAGCAACCCACATTTCAGAGGATCTGGCTTTTTATTGCTCTGTGAAGGAGGAGCTGTAGCATTTCAGATGTTGCTAGATTGTAAGCCAGCATCCCTTATGATGAGCCAGCTTCAGCATCCCTCATGAGGAGCCATGCTAGATGAGGTTGCTGAAGCTGTACTTTAGCAACATCTGGAACATCAGAGTTTTCTTACGCTTTCTATAAATGCTTTAATAATTCTAAAATGCATCAACCAAGGCTTTCATATACATAAGAAATTTGGAGCACCCTAAAACTCTGAACAATTTGGTTGGAGCAATGAACAAAAGGCACTGCTTCAATAGAGTGCATCTCCTCATTGTAAAAACTAGAGGAAATATTCACAAGACTGTAGTACCCCTGCTCTTTATTTTTTTAGAAAATGCCTAACACACTTTTGCACTTCTTTTAAAGGTGCTATTTTCTGCAAGTTTAGAAAAGAGACAAAGGTTCTCCTTTTTCTCCTTGAACTTTATACCTGGCTGTCTTCCCAAAATTTATTTCCTCTCAACGATGCACAAGTGAAAGAAATACAACCTTATTAAAAATATCTAATATGGGATTTTAAATCAATAGAGAACCATATAGGAGGTAGGAATGGTTATTTTCTTACACTGGTCTTCTTCATTATTACTCTTCTTAGAGTGTGAAGCATTTTTAACGACACACGTGGCAGAATGTTGACAATGGTGGGTTTTTTTTTTCTATTGGTACATTTTAACATCTCATTCCAACTAAACTCCCCCACCTAAGCTGCAGGTTGCAAGGTGACCTGGGCCAGCTAAACTCTGGTGGAAAAATCTCTCTCTGCTGGCAGGAATCTCTGGGTTCATCTAAGGGCACAGTGCTCTGAACAGCACCACCATTAAACCTCTCACAATGCCTACGTCATGGGCATTGTAGGAAATTAATACAATAGCTAAATTCAATGACTGTGTTACTCAGAACACAAGAAGGTGGAGGGTGGGTTTAACCAGCAGATCCGGGTAGATATCTGCAGTGAGACACTATCAACTTGCTGGTCTCACTTCTCACTCCAATCTCCCTCACAAACTTGTGTTAACATGGAAGAAAGAATGTAACTTTAAGCTCCCAGAGAAAAAGTGGGATATTAATAAATGAATAAATCTAAGAAATAGTTAGGGAGAACATTGAAACGAATGTAGTAGGGCAAACAGTTTGGTAATTCAGAAGGATTGTAAGGTGCCAGGCTCTCAATTGTAACTTTATGATAAGAGAGAGCTTTGAATGATTGTTTGGTTTCTCTGCCTTTCTATTGTGATGTGTACTCAAGATGATTAACAAAATTAAAAGAAAAATAGAATATATGGTTAGAAGCCATAAATTAACATTTAAACAGGCAATAACAGTGTCACAACAGCCTGGGGAAAGAGGTACATTTTACTCATTTGCTAATGGAGTAACACTGGATAGACCTTTCTGTGTGTTATGTGTCAGAAAAAGAAACCTATGATCCCAGGGTCACTTCAAACAGATCTTTCCTGCAGATCAGTGGTTCTCAATCTTTTCTTCACCATGGACCCCCTTCAAATACCTTTTATGACCACAAACCATGGCCACTGACAACCCCCACAAGACTCAACTCAAGATTCAAATCGTAACATTTCTTCAAGCCTTTGTGGACCCTCTGTGATGACATTGTCCCCCCACCCAGAGGTCCACAGGTTGAGAATCACTGTTGCAGATAATAAAGTCTAGACAGTTTTGTAAGAAAGGAGATGGTCCCAAGATAGTCAGATTATAAACCATCTAGTCCTTTAAAGATCAATTCCAAAGATGTGGTAAGCCATTGGCAACGAGCACAGTCCTTATCTGATCCCCAATAGCAGCCAACCATCTTGCATCAACCACAAGACCTTTTCTGAGGATAACCCCCATAGTAAGCATGTTACAAATAATCCAATTGGGAATAACTTGCCAAAACAGACTGCACCAGCTGTAATTATGCAGAGGTGCTGCTCACTGCAGATGCTACCTGCAAACTGAATAACACCCGTGGATCAAGAGGCATTCCCAGGCCACAGAGCTGCTCCTTCAGAAACTACACAATCCATCCAAGGCAGACTGAGCTTCAGACTGCAGCTCCTTATTTACGTACAGCGCCCTTCACCGTGCCAGGACTGAACTTTTTTTCGTCTCCCTTGCTCTGCCTAAAGAAAAATTAGGCAAGGGAGAAAGTATCTCCCAGACTAATTTATGTGGCAAGAGTAGAAGTGAAACTCAGAATATGAGAACTTGGGAAAAGCAGCACATACTCTGACGGGAAGAGTCCTATGTGCTTAATCAACTACTTGAAAATGATCTCTTTTGGTTTTATTTTCAGAAATGTATATCCTATTTATTCATATCCATGGCAGGCAGAGCAAAACACACTTTCCTGTTTCACAAAAAAAGGGGCCTTTTCTTGCTGAAAATATCCTTATAACAGGTGATGTAATAGATGTACAAGTAGTCCTCAACTTACAACCAGAATTGAGCCCAAAATTTATGTTGTTAAATGAGAAATTTGTTAAGTGACTTTTCTCCATTTACAACTTTTCTCGCCACATTTCTTAAGCGAATCACTGCAGTTCTTAAATTAGTAACACGGTTGTTAAGTGAATCTGGTTTCCCCATTGACTTTGCTTGTCAATAAAGCGCAAAAGAGGATCGCATGACTCCAGGATTCTGCAACCGTCATAAATCTGAGTTAGTTAAGCATCCGAATGTAAATCACCTGACCATTAGGATGCTGCAACGGTCATAAGTGTGAAAAATAGTCATAAGTCACTTTTTTCAGTGCTATTGTAACTTTGATCACTAAATGAACTGTTGTAAGTCAAGGACTATAAATAAACACAGAAGAGAATGCCAACATGCAACTATTCTCTTCCAAAATGACAATTAAGGAAGGAAAAAGAGATTTTCTTTTTAACTTCTCAGTTATGAATCAGATATACCTTGAAATATGGTTTCTAACTCTTAGGTAATAGTTAGCATTTCTATAACAGCAATTTGTTAGGATATCCTGGATATCTATGTCAGGCAGGCAAAGAAGATTGCAATCTGGTTTTTGAAGAAAATTATTGCCATATAACTTTCCCTATTGGACATCATAAGAAGTCACAATGCAGAGAAGCTGCAGAAATAAACACTCAGCTGCATCAGCAAGAGAAATGGTTGAAGAAGAAGCACAATTTTTTCCTATATTGTATATATTTGCTTTCTTACCACAATCATTCAAGCCTTATATTTCTCTCTCTTGGTAACCAATTTAATAAGGAGATGACCAATTTAATCAGTGTTTAACAAGACCAAAAGCATTCAAATATTCAGAAAACATTTGAATGCTCATTTTCTAATTTCAATATATAACAAATTGTAAACAGACGTCTTTGAAATTTGTACTTTTTGGAATTTAGCAGTCCCATTCTGCAATAGCAAAACACACACACACACACACACACATACACAATGGGTACAAAAAGACTTATTACTGCCATGTGCTCATTACAGCTGTTTGAATAAGCATATAAGAATAATATTTTGACAAAAATGTCAGGAAAAAATTGTTCTGTTTGCAATTTGTTTGTTTGTTTGTTATGCCTCCCATCTCCTGTTAGAAGGGATTTTTACCCAATTTTACATTGTCAAGTTAGTATTCCTTTAAAATTCTCATTTTTCTATATTTTATGATGCAATTATATTTTGTCAAAAATGTAAACTGCAAATATATATATATATATATATATATATATATATATATATATATATATATATATATATATATATATATTGACAAATTTGAAATCTTTATAAAATGGTCCAGGTCCAATACAAGACTAAAAAAACAAAAAAAATATTTCAGTACTGATACTCTTATTCAGGAAACCTGTTTCAGTGCTGGATTTTCGGATTCTTTTTTTACAATTTTAAAATCTTGAACTCATACAACAGGCATAAATACTGAGAAACATAGCTGACAAACTAGTAGATGTTCAGAATACCGCCTTCGTGTATTAAAAAAAAGTAAAATGTGGATCATTTTAATGGATGTTGAATCATGGTGATTTTATTTTGACATATTAAAATTTTAAATTTTAATATTAACATTTCAAAAATGTTTTTCATTTTCATTCACAACTTAAAAGGGAATTAAACTGAGTAGTAAATGTTCACAGAAGAATAAGATTTCCTCCTTCTCCCCACCCCAATTACCCCCAAAATACAGATGTAGACAAACTGTTTTTTAAAATTTTGTAGCAATTTTATCAAGTTGCAAAATGAGCTTAAATAAATCTACTTAGCATTAGTTGTAAACAACAAAAGCAGCGCCATCTGGACAAAACTATGCATTAGAAAGAAACATGGAGGTCTTCATTCTCACACTCTCTTTATAACACTAATTTGGCAAGAAGAAAATGGCTTGTTGCATGAAGAATCATTAGTGAGTAATGTACTATTAGTCTTTTAGGTGGAAAACAGCTTATGCACGAATGGATCATGCAAGGCCCTTACATACAGGGTGGCCCACTGTGAAACTTCTATAACCCTTAGATTTCCATATCCAGGCAAGATAAAAACTCATAACAATGTATTTATATTCCAGAATTAAATCTGCTCTCGTTTGTTGTAATATTATGATTTTTTTTTAAAAAAAAAGTCCATACAAAGGTAGTCCTTGACTTACAACCACAATTGAGCCCAAAATTTCTGCTGCTAAGTGAGACATTTGTTAAATTGAATGTTGCCCCATTTTACTGCCTTTCTTGCCACAGTTGTTAAGTGAATCACTGCAGGTGTTACGTTAGTGACACGGTTCTTAAATGAATCTGGCTTCCCCGTTGACTCTGCTTCTCAGAAGGTTGCAAAAGGGGATTACATGAAGCTGGGACACTGCAACCGTCATAAATTGAGTCAGTCGTCAAGCATCTGAATTTTGACAAGGGGGAAGCTGCAAAGGTCATAAGTGGGAAACGGTCACAAGTCACTTTTTTCTGTGCCGTTGTGACTTCGAACAGCCTTAAATGAACTGTTGTAAGTCTGTATTTTATGAGAAGCTGTGAATGTTATTAGTTAATGCTTTACATATTGTCTGGTGTAAATTTTGAAGTTTCCCTTTGCCTTGTTTCTTAAATGGATAGCGCACTATTGTGATCAGGCTGGACATCATCAGTGAAAAGAAAAGAAAAAAAACCCCACTAGTGGCACCAACAACAACTGTGGGACCTCAATATTTTCTAACCACTCGAGGAACTGTTGAAATTAAGCAGTTCCTGAAATTAAGGGAATGAGAATTCTTAAAAGTTGGTGGGCCAGTGTTATATACAGTATTGCAGTGTTTATATTGTTGCTAAACTGTACATTCAGCAACAAACAGATTTAGAAACTGGCTTCTAGTTCTAGGTTGCAAAAGCATGCAGAAATATACTTTAAAAGAGGATACAGATAAAGGTTCAGCCCTTCCCGTGATCAGATTCTTTATCACTATAAATCAAGCCATGAGCATCTTCTCACCAGCTAGACATAAAAGATGCACAAATACTTTTATCAAGTGAAGCAGTTTTCTTCCTATGAATAATAAGCTTTTTGGCTTATATATTTGCCTGAATCCAAAATGGTCATCTTTGGGGTTCCCAAGGAACTGAGAGTTATACTGTACAATAAGTTCAGGTTTCCAGACACTCAAAATGGTTCACAAGCTTGGTTAAATGAAATTGAAATAAAATGGCAGTACAGTACATATAGATGTGTCAGCCATTATGAATACCTGTATAAACTATATCTATATGCAACATATTGGCATCATTTATAATCTGACGGTGATTTTAACTAAAGAATTTTAAATTGTATTTTATCCAATTCCATTTTACATTGTTTCTATCAGATTTTAGTAATAATTTGTGTCTGGAACTCTGCACTTTGATATGGCCCAAGGACTAATCAATTCAGTTAAGAACTAAAAAAGAAACAAAAATATGTGATGCAGTAGAGCTTGAAATCTGAGGAACTAAATACAGGATCTGAGATTAGGGAGTGGCTCAAAATGTAATGCAGAAGTCCATCTTAAAGCAGGGGAAATTCACTGTAACATTATTGCTTAAACAAACATGTGAAAAAAACGTGTAATTGTATAACATCCAAATGTGAATCTATTGAGTTACATATCATAATAAGGAATAACAGCCCTAGGACTGCAATCTTAAATGTTCTTCACAAAAAAGGCCAAATTTTAAGCACATTGCACTGAAAAAGAAAATATTTTCCCCCCAAAATCTGTTCCAAAGGAGATCTAGGAAAAGTCACTTCACCTTCATTGTGGTATGAATACTTTCATGGTTTGCACAACCCAAAGACCACATAGGCAATGAAGGAAGACCTTAACCCCTAGTGGACAGCCTCGGACGCAGCGTGGGGGGAAAAAATAATCAAACCACATGGTCCAGATCCCAAATGATGAGGTTATCTGGGATAAAAAAAAGTTCCCTGTGAGAAGGAAACTACTTCCATGTGGACACCTCTGCTTCCTCAAATGTTGCAGGAGTGTTTAGAGCTCATTTCTGCATGCTGCTTATTTATATAACTCAAGGCTGTGCCTGAATTTTACTCAGCCAAACTTAGTTTGAGGTTCTTGATGATCGTAGAATTGTGGAACTCAAAAAAGGGATATCAAGGCCTAAGACTTTTTAAGGTTATGGTCAACTCCAACCTTTCTTCAAAAAGACTTAAGTTTGAGAGCCTGACTTTCCTTTTTAGAGCTAATTATCTCAAAAGACTGATTCAAGGCAACATAGTGTTGTTGCTACAATTACCAAGAGAACCTGTGGTATCAAAACAAATGAAGGCACCTACCATTTATGAAAACTTCCATGTCCACAAGAGCCAAGCCAAACACCAAGAGTTCTAGCCACAAAAACATGGTTATATCCAGGGATTATATGTATCTTTACAAAACAGCATGTGGATGTCTGTCTCTGGAAAGTAAAATAAAAGTTATTGCTCTCTATGAAAGTCATGCAAAGTTCCCAGCATCAAATGTAGAACAGGCTGTACGCATACATTGAAACACGTCCTTATAATCCAAGAAGCAGCTTCCTCTGTCAAGCAAAATTTAACTACTGACAGTCACACTCTACAGCAAAGTGATGTCAGTTTTACTCACTTCTCTAAAACCACTTTTTCTTCTTTCTTCAGTTTCCAGGAAGTAACGAAGAGAGTTCCCCCCCCCAAAGTTATTGCAGTGCTGTTCTGATATCCTACTTAAGAAGCAATTGCTCCTGTAGAATTGAATGTTGAAGTAATTTTAAATACTCTTTCCTTTGATCAAAGAAAAAAAATAAAACCCTGCTATTAAAAAAGAGAATAAGGCAAACTTTTCTATGATTATAATATAGTGACAAGTTTAAAAATAAGTCTACACTAAATTATCTAATTCTTCTTTAAAGTACTCACTAGTAAAGTAAATGAAGTAACTGTGTTACAATTCTCCTTCGTGATCAAGGAAGCTATCTAGGGTTATGGACATTATAGTACAACAACATAAGAAGAAATTAGCCTGGGAGCGAATTTAAGAATCAGTCATCTAAATTAGATGTATGCAACTTTTTTTTCAGACCGAGATCCATTTTTGGCTTTCAAGTAGAAGGTCTGCCTTCCAAAAATGAATGAGCTTAGGAGAAAAATCAAACTAAATTTAAATGTAATTATAATTATATTTATATTAGCATGCATCTAAGGTCTCTTTTCTGTTACAGTCCAGTAACAACTTCTAGAGGGGTTCTATCAGTGGTGGGTTCCTCCCAGTTTGGCCCGGTTCTGCCGAGCCGGTAGCGGTGATGATATGACATCACCAAATCAGTTCTGCCCCCCCGCCCCCCACCTTCCGCGTTATTCTTACCTTTTATTTGGCCCCACCCCCAATCTCTTGCTGCCTCCTGAGTCCCAGCTGATGGCTAGAGGGAAAAAAAACTGTTTAAACTCTTGCCGCGGGGCTTCAAAGGACCGCCCTACAGCTGATCAGTGTTAAAAGAAAACAAATGAGTAGACCAATGCCTGCAAAAATAAATGGGTAGACCAGTGCCTGCAAAAATAAATGGGTAGACCAGTGCCTGCAAAAATAAACGGGTAGACCAGTGCCTGCAAAAATACATGAGTAGACTGGTGCCTGCAAAAATAAATGGGTAGACCAATGCCTGCAAAAATACATGAGTAGACCAGTGCCTGCAAAAATAAATGGGTAGATCTGTACAGCTCTGCAAGCAGTTAAAAGTCTGGTAGACCAGTACCTCTGCTAAATCCTAAATAATTGTCATATGACCATCAAGCCGTGCCCACAAAATAAGCCACGCCCACAGAACCAGTACTAAAAAAATTTAGAACCCACCCCTGGGTTCTATGAAGAGTATGCATTCCTCTTACTGGTTGATCTGAGTGTAATGCAACATCAATCCATGGAAGGTCCATCAAAAAAGTCAACTGACCCTATTTCTTGTTTCCCTTACTTGCAGTCATTTACACACAAAAAAATATGTGTCAGCATGGGGACAAGTGGGTATATGTGACTTTTCTCCAATCCTGTCTCCCATGTCAATTACCCAGTGAGTAATCCTATGCTAAAGCAGTTTTCAAAGCAGTAGAAATATTGAAGTAGAATCATTTTCTGTGAGATTGACAGCCATATAAATTTGATTAGTAAAATATAAATAAACCCTGATGAAACTGTCCCACAATTTTTATTGGTTTATTTATTTATTAAATTGACATGCTACCCATCTCACTCTGAAAAGTAACTCTGGACAGCCTAAAATTAAAATATATATTTAAAAAAACCATTAAATACAAAGACAAGAAGCAAAAGAGGTAAGATCGGTAGCATCTTTTCAGTGAATTCATCTGCCACCTTCAACACTGAGTGCCCCTATCAAGACTCCAAGGTAAGTGGTAGAGCCAGGTTTTAATACCCCCCTGGAAAACCAAAAGGGTGGGGCCAGACCTCAGGTCAGTCTGTTCAGGGTTATAGCTGCCATAATTTTTACAAAGTTGACAAGGGGGCTGATTTGGGAATAGGCTGGCATAATCTTTCTTTCCACAATAGCCTGTGTATTGTTAGCATATGTGCTGAAAAAGAGAAAAGAATAGGTAATCTTCCTGATGCTATCAGACATGGCATCCGAATTCTTGGGAGACAAAATTGAGTCCCCCATTTACCTATTGACGATAATCACTGGGCATTTTCATTGTGCCAGATGTTAGCTTCTTATGGGGGTGGGGCCGAAATGAAGCAAGAAGATATTGAAAAGTGGAATAACGAAAATCTGCCAATGACTCCTTTGATTTATACTTCAGTCATTTCCGAAGGGGATATAAAACTGTTTCATAAGGCTCTCTGTATGGGGGAAAAATATGTTGTCTAGATATGCTAACTTCCATTGTAAGAGCCCATATACACAATCTTTATTCCCCCAAATCTTGACAATATGGTAATCTGTGTGTTGACATATCTCAAATGCCTGAACATCAGCCAATTATGGAAAGAAGAAATGAGCTTTCAGGGCAACAAACTTTCTATTTTTGTGGAAGAGCCACTTGTTCTGATTTTAGTAAAAGCTAACCTCCCTCCTATTAGTCACATCATGGAAGAGTTGAAACCACTTTCAATTATGATATAATTGAATATGTTGTTTAATATATCAAACAAAACATGTAGTAGCAGCTGCTCATACGATTCACAAGTCTAGATAGAATTCTGAAAGTACAAAGACAGATATGTGTTTGCCAAATGATCATTTAAGGGGAGCTGTTATATTTTTTGCTATTTATGACAGACCAAGTGTTTAGCAATTACATTAGCTCTGCCATTTTCTATCTTCATTCTGCTAATGTTGTCACCTACTACATAGCTATCTATGTAGTAACTTCAAAGAGTCCATTGGCAATTCCATCAAAAAGAGGTGCATAATTGATACATGGGCCTACCCTTGAAAAGTGTTCGGAGACTACAGTTGGTCCAGAACGCAGCTGCGCGAGCTGTCGTGGGTGCACCTAGGTACACCCACATTACACCAATTCTCCACGAGTTGCACTGGCTCCCTATTGGTCTCCAGTCACAATTCAAGGTGTTGGTTATTACCTTTAAAGCCCTACATGGCTCAGGGCCAGGTTATCTTTGAGACTGCCTTCTGCCGCATAGCTGCCAGCGACCGGTAAGATCCCACAGAGTTGGTCTCCTCCGGGTCCCGTCAGCTAAACAATGTCGGCTGGCGGGCCCGTGGCTGGTGGGCCCCAGCTCTCTGGAACCAGTTACATCCTGAGGTCCAGACCATCCCCACCCTATTGGCCTTCCGAAAAGCGGTGAAGACCTGGCTTTCCGGCAAGCCTGGGGCCGTCGATCTCGCTCTTGTGATCTGGCGAGATCCGGCCATGAATGGTGTGAATGAGTTTTTAATGTTTTTAATGTTTTTAATTTTTCAATGTCCTTTTATAATGATTTTTTAAATGTATTGTGAGCCGCCCTGAGTCTTCGGAGAGGGCCGGCATTTAAATTAAATTAAATTAAATTAAATTAAATTAAATTAAATTAAATTAAATTAAATTAAATTAAATTAAATTAAATTAAATTAAATTAAATTAAATTAAATTAAATTAAATTAAATTAAATTAAATTAAATTAAATTAAATTATCTGATATCAGTAACTAGAGTGCTTTTTTTGTTTGTCACTGAATTTTGGGGTCCATGCCACGGCATCTTAAAAGATTTAGCATCTATCAAATTAGATAGGTGTTCTTTCTACTTTCTCTGAAAGAGAAGTAAGATGGTTTTCTGGAAATTGACAACTCTAGGTACATGCCTCCAAGAGTTCTTCTTAAAAGAAGTTTTTGGCCAGAAATTTCATGAAACAAACATTCCCAATTCCTCTACTTTTCTAGGACTATCAAATGTGGGCTATAGAAATCCAGATGGTCAAACAGATACTGAAACCTAAAATTCTTTCCTGTCTTCTTCTAGTTATCCAGATGTTGGTAGCTCTGATATGATAATCTTAATCTCATCCATTTTTCCAACCAGAAAAAGTGAGAGTTGTGTGAAGCTGGCTCCATTAGGAGGCTAGAAAAACATATTTAATGAGAAGGGAACTCAGAGAGAAATAAAGAGGAAACAGATGGATCAAAAAAGTTCACCAGCAGCCATGACATGACATGTTGCATATACCACAACCAGCAGGTATATGCAACATGTCGTGGCTGTTGGTACCCTTTGCATCTTTTTCAACAACTTTCCACAAATTCTTGTTTTTTTCTTTTAACTGACTTCTAGTACATAAGACATTGTTTAAAGGAAGAATGAGAAGAATTGAGTATCATTAGTGCCATTTTCTTTATACATAATATCTTTCTCTAATAGACCATCTGCACTTTTATTCAATTTCTCTTTGATGTTCATCTTGAAGAAAAATTACGATATTGATACAGGTGGATAGGTGTGTCTGTGTCTGTAGGTGGCATATGAATTATGTGTTTGTGTGTGGGGGGGTATGTGAATAATACATTCAGCTGAAGTTTATTTGGAAAAGCAAAAATATTGAAGATGCCAGGTTCATGCAGTCCTTGCTGTCAATTACTTACATTTTTTCTCAGTAGTTGTTAAAGTAACCTATTATACAATGGAATGCATTTAAATTTTGTACATAATATCACTAATAATGCCTCCCTTGCAAAATTTTATAGGGCTCTGGCTAAAAACAAAACAAAGAGCAATATAATATTTTAAAAGACAAAGAAAATTTGTGTTGTGAAATTTTGGGGCAATGGAGAGTTCAGGGTTTACATTAGTTAAAGTTATCTTACAGAAATAGCCAAGAACATAACTGAGGAGGAAAATGGAAAGAAGTAAGGGAGAAAGAAAAGATTCAAGTAAATTGACATTTTTAATAGGAAATCTAAATATCCAAATCAAATAGGATTGATTTGAGATTTAATTATACTTCGTATTGATGCAATAAAATAAAATTGTATTATTTATATCCAGGTTTTTCTCTAGGAACCTGAGGTGGTACATATCCCATAATCTTTCCCCAAAATAATAACCCTGTTGTGACCCCGACTTCTGAGCCTGTCCTAACAGAGGAAGAGGCCTCAGAAGCTGATGGGGAGGAACTGATAAGGCCTCCCTCTCCAGGTCCCTCCTCTCTGGCAATGCCTCAGGTTCCATCCGAAGGCCAAGAGGAACAGCCTGGGATATGCCAGGAGGAAAGCATATCAGAACAACAACAGATAGGGAGTGAGGATGATGAATCCTGGCTTGATCCCAGGCAGCGTCGGAGGGAGAAGCGGGCGCAGCAACGAAAGAGGCGTGGGAGGGCCAGAGATTGAGCTGAGTCACTGAGCCACACCCCACAAGGAATAAAAGTGGGTGTGATTGCTCTTCAGGCTTTGTGACGGTCAAAGTTAAAAACCTGAGAGTCACATCGCGTTACCTGAAATCTGGCTTGTCATATTTGGATTGGACCTTGGCCAATTCGTGGATTACTTTTTGCTACTGAACCGGACTGAGGAGAAACTCTCTCTTGCTGATTGTGAATGAAAACTGACTTGGCATTTCGCAGTTTACTGCCAAAACTCTTATCTGCAAGGGTTTCTAGTCTGATTGCTTAATAAAAT
This sequence comes from Pituophis catenifer annectens, assembly GCF_029215685.1. Lineage (NCBI taxonomy): Eukaryota > Metazoa > Chordata > Lepidosauria > Squamata > Colubridae > Pituophis > Pituophis catenifer. Next base: position 123,495,808 of record NW_027256883.1, on the reverse strand, counting down.
CTTGGCAGGCGTGCCTGGCTGTGTGTTTGCTTGTGTGGGGAAGGGGGACAGAACAAACCCTGAGCTCAGACAAGTTATATATCAGTCCAACCTACAATATACTGGCTCTTATAATTGATTGAATGCTTGTAGATTGCTAACATTCTTTTTAGGTCAAGAAAATAAGTTTCCTGTTCTTCTTTCATACATCCTGCTCCTCATTTATGTATCTGTGTGTATATACATGCATACCTGTACATGCATATATGGGTGCTGACTTATTTTCACTGGGTGATCAAAGGGGTAAGGATCACACCATCTGGTAAATGCAAGGGTAGCTTATTAGAACTATCTTGCTCTCCCCTGTTAAAGGCATGTTTAAATAATCCTTCACATTTGCTTAGACATTACACTGCATGCAGGACAACAATTATTTACAAAAATAAATGCTGTATCTGGTAATTGTAAGATCTTTTTAAAAGAGTTCTTAGGAGATGGTTTGGGAATAAAAAGTGAAAATTACATACAAGAGTTTAATAATAACAAAAATTAAACTAGACTTTTTTGAACTGGAGTTATATAGTAGGCCTTAAGAAAATAGCTCTGTTCATCTTTTTCACCACTGAAAACTCTTTGGTTCTAAATGCTTATGAAATCAAAAGTGTGAACTCACATTTATGAAATTAGTTTATGTGAAACTGAAATATTGTGACGATTAGAAATTATTTTTTATCAAAGACAGCAACTTTAAAAAACCCTGAATAATTGATTCTGAGACCTCATCAATGAATGAATCTAGAAGAGGAATTAGAGAGCTGTGATCAAATTTGACCATTTAAAGTTATGTTTAAAATTTGATGCTGAATTTAGCCAAAACTGTCTGAGAGGTATAAATTCCCTAGAAGTGGAAAGTTTTAGAATATAAGTGGGAAGAACTATTGTAGGAAGTGGGTGAAATATAGCTGATGGTTGCTAAGTGTGTATGTTGTTAAATTGTTTATGGATATGAATGTGGAAAGGAAACCAGAAGTGATACAGAGGGAAAACAGTGAATAATGAGATGGAATGGAGTGTATATCAGACTACTTCCAATCCACTGAGTGGATGATAGGCTAGGGTCAGTTCCAAACCAAGTTAAATCTATTTTATTTCAGTGTGCTTTGGGTGCTGTGTTTTCTTTTTCTTTTGTAGTTAGGCTTTGTTTTAGTTATTGATTTCGACTTAAGTTATTTATTAAGTTTTTATTTGATGTTGCACAGTCTTCAGGGTCCTCTGGGATGGACAGGTTTATAAGTATTTTAAAACAAACAAACAATAAGAATCTGCCCTCCAGTATAGATAACTAGAGAAAATCTGTTAAGGGTCTTCCCATATCATAGTATATGGGGTATGGAGCAGATAATGGGCCTTTTTGATTGGGTTTTTCATTCTATGGAACACCTATCTCCTGGAAGTCTGGTGGCCCAATCCTCTTTGCTTTCTAGAAGGAAATTATTTATTTATTAGTTTATTCTTTATTAGTCATATTTCTATGCCGCCCACTCTCTGAGGACTCGGGGTGGCTTACACCAAAGACAGTATACTAAATAGCATATTGCCCCCTAACAATCTGGGTCCTCATTTTACCCACCTCGGAAGGATGGAAGGCTGAGTCAACCTTGAGCCAGTGAGATTTGATCCGCTGATCTGCTGAATTAGCAGTCAGCTGAAGTAGCTGTAGTTCTGCACTCTAACCACTGCACCACCGTAAATCTGTACCCATTCAATGAGTTTTTGGTTGTTAATGATTTTGGGTGACTATTGTAGGTAGTTTACTATTACTACTATTATTATTGAAGTGTTGTTTGCCAAAAGAATCTGTACAAATTGGAACAGACTGTAAATACTGAATGTATACTGTTAAACAAATAAAGAACTAAGTATTTAAATAGGGAAAAATATTCAGGGGATCTTCTCATTAAATCATGCATGCAGCACTTCTTACTTTTTTGCAGTGATCTGAAATAAATGCAAGGTTATATGTGCAAGGAAATATGTGTGTTGGGTGAAAAATAGAACTCTGACAGGTGTTTGCCTTGAAGAAGTAGGTGGCTTTCAACAGGGCCATTTTATGCTAGACTTTGGTCAGTATGTCCTGTTCTTCACATATATTGTCCCAGATCCTTTCTATTCTACCCAGTTTCTATGCCAGTTTCTATAGCTTCTTTTTCCATTGCATCTTTGCCCATCTGTACCACCACACTGTGGTTTCCCCTTGTCTTGTCATTCTTCCATTTCCCTACCCATTGAAGCAACATCTATCTTCTTTTCTCATCAAGCTCTCCACTTTTGTTTCCCACCCCATTTCTTTCTTTAAAGTTTCATTCATCTCATTATTCCATTGTTTTCCCTCCATATGCCTTCTGGTTCCCATTCTATCCTCCTATTTTTCATCACTCTTCTTGCCACCAAAGCTGCTTTCTTCTCGGGATGTCCTCCCATCTTTTAAATGAATGGCCTTTGAATCTACGGATCTCTCTGTGAGCGTTTTATCCTGTATGTATCAATTTATGTTTTGTGTTTGTATGAAAGGATGTATCTGCATTTCATTCTCTGTTACTGTGATTTTTTTAGTCCTAAAATACATGGATGTTAGGTATTTTTCTACATACGTATGTTTGTTTCAGTATTTTTATGCAGCTATTTCTGTGTGTGTGTTCCTTTGTATTTTATTATTTTGATGTTTCTGTATAAATGTGTGTATGTGTCTTTGTATGAGGAGGTTGTTTCTTTGTTGGTTTAAGGCAAATATACATGTGGTACTTTGTATTTCTATCACTTTATTTAATTTATATTTTCTCCTTCCTCCAAAACACATTGTTTCTCCACTATCTTTTTTTTCTCTCACAATATTCTTGAGAAATAGAGTGTGGTGGTAGTGGTTAACAACTTTTAAATTGCATTTTGCATGTTTAATTTTCACATGAAACAGGCAACTAGACAGCAGACAGAGATGATCCAACAGAATGAAACATCTGCATTAACATTTCTTTACAATTATCATTTCATCAATTCCCTTCAACTGATGGGATTAGTATGTGCAGACAGTGTGTATGTGAATGTATGGGCATGGATTCTGTTATTGCAATTATATTAAAAACTAAGTTTGGTTAATTTTAGTCTTGGTTATTGAATTTAAACCAGTTAGCTTATTTTGCACATAGAACAGAATGAAAAAGCTTACCAGAAAAGAAGAGCTTGGTTTATCTTGAAGTAAAAAATCTTCTTGTCCTATGTTTATATTGCTAAAAATTTATATACATTTAATAATCTGAAACCCTTTGATTTTTATGGGGCACAGGAACATTACAAATTCCAGGCCTCTTTCAGAACATCAGGAAGTGTCTCAAAAACTGTGAAGAATTTATTCAGCTAGATTTACTATAATTGAGTTTAACATGTCACACTGCTTTTCAAGTCAAACTTAGACTCAAGTATTAACAAAGAAGGATACCTTTGATAAAAATGTCCCCGACTAATTCATGGCATATATACAACACATTATGCTTCTCTAAAATTACACTTCCTATAATAATTATGTGAGCAAAAATTCACTAGGTCGACAATCTATTCAATCTTTTCCAACAGACGCCCTTGGTGCATTTTAATCATTTCATTACTGTATTGTGTTAAACTATCTGATATAATAAAAAGAATAGATACATACTATATTAACAATATAATTGACTTTCAGAATTATTTATCATAATAATTTAAAAAGGAGGAACGGGAAGGAAAACCTGAGAATAATTCCCACAAAATTTGGTCGCTTTAATGTTTTAACAAGAAGCTTAATGTCAAAAAAACGCAAAAATCTTTGTTGGCAAATATTACATATTGAATCAGTAATTTGTTGCTGCTAATCAGATAGATTTCTCCTTCCACTGTTGTATGAGAAAGCTTTTAGCCTGTCCCATTCCTGAAAGGTCCATAATTCTTGCTGTTTTCCTAGATTCAAAACACAGGGAATATAGACAAGAAGTAAATATGCACTGTTAAACATTTTCTGAGGTGTACAGTGTATACAAAATGTTTTTATTTGATCGTTTCGTTTTTTAAAATGACCTTCTGATGATTTACCCGAAAAGGGTGTTGAAGCTCATTATTCCATAAATTGCATAAATAACCAGTCTCAGTTTAATAAATTTTCTTCAACTTTCTGTAAAAATAAAAAAAAAAAGAGTTAGAACATAGGAACATACCAGCAGTCTGTTCTCACAATGGCCAACCAATTGTACAAGACAGTGGTGGGTTGCCCCCAGTTCGGACCGGTTCGCAAGAACCAGTAGTAAAACAGGCGGGAGGCTCCGCCCACCGACCTGGATATCATCAGGAAGTTTCTGCACATGCACAGAAGCGCACATGGGGTCCCATTGCAAACTGGTAGTAAAGGTAAGTAGAACCCACCCTGATACAAGACCACCAGCAGATGGACTTCAGAGCAGTCATACTGCCCTAAAACTATTAGCCACCATTCCCCATGACTTCCATGAAATTGCCCAATCTTTTTTTGAAGCTAGGCAAGTTGGTAACCATCACCACATTTTCATGGGCGCAAATTTCAAAGTTTAATTATGTTTTATGTAAAATATGTTCTTTTTTCTGTCCTGATTCTTACTAGCTTAGGAGCCACCATGGATTTCTCCAATTCCTCTAATAGCAAAGGGATTTTAGAAATAGCAATAGCATTTTCTGGGTCAAACACATCATATATTGATATATAAATTGAATAAACTTCTAAGAGTTTTTTTTGCATGTAAATCAATTACATGTTAAAAGTAACTTATTCAGAACTGAATTGCTCCAAAGTAATAATATTGTGAGGGGCCTAACTTATGTAAATATGGATTTACTTATTAATTTTATGTTGCAATTATCTCATGAGAAACCAGATCAGAACTATACATGTGATCTAATCTTTTTCATATCTATCTTGTAGCATTAAGTGCTAGTATTAAAACTGTTATCCAGACAAATAACAATCTTAATATTTGCCAGAATTCAAAGGAGTTAAATAACAATTCTAGAGATGAACAAAACAGAACCTGAATTGTGGAGTTCCTTATTTTAACCAGTGATCAAATTAGAAGAAATGGCCAATGACTGAAAGTATAAAAAATTAAACCGTTTGCTGCATGGGGATCTAACTTGGAAAATGCAAGCCTTGAAGAATGCCTTTGTCAAATAAATGTATTTTATATTCTGTACATTTGTTTAAATAATATAATAAAATGTTGATTCCTTGGTATTCTCTGACTTTGGTTGTTTGAAGATGTTTCATTACCCAACTAGGTAACATCATCAATGCTAGTGAGTGTGGGATGTGCTCCCTGTTTATATACAATAGATTGCCCTGCCAGTGTTGATGGGAGTGTGGTTTTCTTCTTGGAAATTCTTTTATTAGGATACTCTAGAATAGCCTGGAAGATTGGCATTCAAACAAATCAGTCATCAATACACTCATTGAGACAAATTACATTGACACACCATTCAAAAGAGACAATAAAAAAACCTAACCCTAAACTCAAAAAGACCAGAATACATCCTCTGCAGCAGCCAACACCCAGATATGCAGAGATTAACACCAGAAAAACCATCAAGCAGGAAACAATACCCCAAACAAGGAACTACCTGGGAGCAAATCTTACACTCACTCACCCCTAGTTGGATATGGATATGGGTAATGAAACATCTGTAAGAAAATAGCCAAAGAGCACCAAGAAATCCACAATTCAATCCTGAGCAGCATATATTGTCCTCTATTGGAATCTCACAAGCACAGGAAGGCCTGTCAGAGTATAAATCAATCTTGGAGACTAATTTATCTTGTTACATTTATCTTGCACCAAATATTCAGGAAAAAGTCTGTGTTTCATTTGCATCAGTTCATGACAATTCATTTAACAACTGAGAAAGCTTCCTAAGAAGTCTAATACCAAGATAAAGGAATCAGAAGATAATCTACAGTCCAGATCTTTATACTTGCCTATACATTACCCAGAGGTATCACACAGTGGTGAAATCCAAATTTTTTTACTACCGGTTCTGTGGGCGTGGCTTGGTCTTTGTCTTTTGTCTTTGTCTTTTATTAGATTTATATACTGCCCTACTTCTGAAGGACTCAGGGCAGTGAACAGGCACAAAATAAAATACATAAATACAAAAGTTAAAAGATGTAATTAAAACCAGATTAAATAATTTAGCCCAAGACAATTAAAAAATCCCAATAATTTAAAACAAATTAAAATTTCGATGTCAAAGAATTTTAAAACAGGGGAGAAAATTAGGCCAGGCCGGCTTGCTGGAATAGAAGAATCTTAAGAGCACGGCGGAAAGTGCGTAGATCCGGGATCCTCCGTAACTCTGGGGGGAGCTCGTTCCAGATAGTGGGTGCTCCCACAGAGAAGCCCTCCCCCTGGGGGCCGCCAGTCGACATTGTTTAGCTGACGGCACCCGGAGGAGCCCCTCTCTATGAGAGCATACCGGCCGGTGGGAGGCTGCTTGTGGTAGTAGGCGGTCCCATAAATAACCAGATCCTAAGCCATGGAGCGCTCTAAAGGTGGTAACCAGAACCTTGAAGCACACCCGGAAGACCACCGGGAGCCAGTGCAGCTCGCGCAGGAGAGGTGTCACACGGGAGCGCCATGTTGCTCCCATAACCACCCGCGCGGCCGCACTCTGCGCCAGTTGGAGCCTCCGGGTGCTCCTCAAGGGAGCCCTATGTAGAGAGCATTGCAGTAGTCCAGGCGAGAAGTGACGAGGGCATGAGTGACTGTGTGTAGGGAGTCCCGATCCAGAAAGGGACGCAACTGGCGAATCAGGCGAACCTGATGAAAAATCCTCCCAGTCATGGCCGTCAAGTGCTCTTCTAAAGACAGCCATGAATCCAGGAGGACACCCAAGTTGCGAGCCCTCTCCGTGGGGGCCAGCGATTCACCCCCAATAGTCAGCGATGGCGTCAACTGACTATATCGGGACGTCGGAAACCACAGCCACTCGGTCTTGGATGGGTTGAGCTTGGTGGGCATGGTGTAGCTTGATGGGCGTGGCAGGGGAAGGATACTGCAAAATCTCCATTCCCACCCCACTCCTGGGGGAAGGTTATTGCAAAATCTCCATTCCAACCCCACTCTGGGGCCAGCCAGAGGTGGTATTTGCCAGTTCTCCGAACTACTCAAAATTTCCACTATCGGTTCTCCAGAACCTGTCAGAACCTGCTGGATTTCACCCCTGGTATCACATGTGATTTATACCATTTTCTAACACTACCAGTCTAAGTTCACATATTAATAATATTAGATTATGAAAGTTATTTATTTATTTATTTATTTATTTATTTATTTATTTATCCCACTGCAAGGTAATGCTTTGTCTATAAAGAGAGGAAGGATGTGATATTGACTATATTTCATCAATATAACATTTTCTACCACAATATATCCAATATTTTGACACAAGTCAAAATATTTCTATTCTTTTAATTTATATGTCATATTTCTTAACTGCCCATCTCCCTCAAAGAGGGTCTCTTGCTAGATGTTTCTCTGTATCCTTCTACGGCTTCTTATAAGATTATTTTTGATTTTACTTGTCAAACTATATTAAAAAGTTGCAAAGGGAACCAAAGAATGGAAAATGCTTGCTTAGCAATCAAGTTTCAAAAGACTTTAATGTCTAAAACACACTGAACATCTGCTGAGATAGACTTAAGTAATACATAGAATAAAGGTCAAGGTGAACTAATCAAGTTCAGAATATACGCAGGTCTATATTTTACTGGAAGTTAAATCATAATAGGAGCTTTATAATCTGCAAAGCAAATTTATCGGCTCCACCATTCTTGCAACTAAGACATAGCAGAAGAAAGGAAGAAGGTCCTGATAAATAAGTTACCTTTACTGCCATTTAGTAGTAGTTCAAATTTTTGTAGCTAAGATGTAGCAGTTGTGTAATAACAGTAACTATAGGTGGTTCTTTCCTCATTCACTCCTTCTTTTATCCTGCACTGCTCCTCCAGTATGGATCGTATTGGGCTTTGTTTTTGTTAATTGGGGGCACAAGGAGTAAGGCAAGGAGGAAACCAACATGCTTCCATATTTGCAGGCCTTCTTCATTAAAAGAATGCTACTGGACATTGGCATGCTGCTGCTGCTGCTGCTGATAATGATGATGATGACAAGTAATTGAATATTAATAGTTATAGAAGAAAGGGTCAAATTCCATGGTGCTAATAACAACCATATAATGTAACACGGAGAGCCAGTTTGGTGAGTGCAGAGGTGGGTTCCAGCAGATTCTGACCAGTTCTGGAGAACCAGTAGTGGAAATTTTGAGTAGTTTGGAGAACCGGTAGTAAAAATTCTGATTGGCCCTATGCCCATGTATTCTCTGCCTCCCAAGTCCCAGCTGATTGGGAGGAAATGGGGATTTTGCAGTAACTTTCCCCTGGAGTGGGGTGGGAATGGAGATTTTACAGTATCCTCCCCCTGCCACATCCGCCAAGCCACACCCACCAAGCCATGCCATGCCCACCAAACCACACCCACAGAACTGGTATGTGAATAATACATTCATCTGAAGATTATTTGGAAAAGCAAAAATATTGAAGATACCAGGTTCGTGCAGTCCTCGCTGTCAATTACTTACATTTTTTTCTCAGTAGTTGTTAAAGTAACCTATTATACAATGGAATGCATTTAAATTTTGTACATAATATCGCTGATAATGCTTCCTTTGCAAAACAAAGAGCAATATAATGATATTTTAAAAGACAACAAAAATTTGTGTTGTGAAATTTTGGTGCAATGGAGAGTTCAGGGTTTACATTAGTTGAAGTTATGTTACAGAAATAGCCAAGAACATAACTGAGGAGGAAAATGGAAAGAAGTAAGGGAGAAAGAAAAGATTCACGTAAGTAATTTTTAATAGGAAATTTGAATATCCAAATCAAATAGCCATGCCACGCCCACCAAGCCACACCCACAGAACCGGTAGTAAAAATTTTTGAAACCCACCACTGGTGTAGTGGTTAAGGTACCAGGCTAGAAACCAGGCGACCATGAGTTCTAGTCCCACTTTACACCCAAGCCAGCTGGCTGACCTTCAGCCAGTCACTCTCTCTCAGCCCTTACAAGAAGTCAATGGCAAACCATTTCTGAAATCTTGCCAAAAAAACCTGCGGGGATTTGTCCAGGCTATCACTAGAAATCAATACTGACTTGAGAGGGGATTACAAAAACTAAGGTGTAGTGTTGGAGAAAGGTTTACATATTTTGTTGTCATGTAGGGTAAGAATAAGAAGAGGAATTCCATCCATGGCTTTATGTTTGCTTTCTCTTCCACCAAACCCAGTCATTATTTCACATAGTTAACATGCTTATATAACGAGTTTATATATAAATTTTAATTTTATTTATTAAACAATCTTGCTTTTTATTGTAGTTTTGGCTTTTGCCAATTTTTGCAGAACCTAGATGGGTCATGTGCATCTGAATTTAATACACTGTTATCTGTGGATTAATAATGATAGGAAACTATCATAACCAGATTAAATTAGACTTTTTTAAATACTTAGTTGAACTGAAACTATATAGCTAAGCTAAAACTGAAAGAGCTGAAGCTGATTCTGTCTGGCAAAGTAGAACAGGAAGTTCAGAGTGTGATATCATTTGTTTTTCATTTCATCTATAAACTCCCTTTTAACGACCCTGTAGTCCCTTAATTTAGGGTACAGTTAGGCTGACTGGATGGAGCTGAGCATTTACTGGCCGGATGCCCTTCCTGACACCATATGGAGTTTGCAGCAGATATTTTCTCTTTGAGCCCTGAGAGAGAAACAACTGTCGCTACTTAGAATTGAATTCAACTTTCCGAGTGGAAGGAGAGCATATTCACCACTAGGCCACCACGGTACTTATTTTTCACTTCATCTATGAATATGATTAATTAGCTTTTTTTCTTCTTCTTATGTTTGTCAGAGTTTTCAACCTTTAGTAAAGCTAGCAAAGCATTTTTCTAGTGACATTTCCTCTACAGGCAATGTTATTCCCAATTTCCTAGTAAATTCCACTCAGTGATAGATCATATGGGAGAACACTGGACCCATGTAAAGAAATGCAACAACAAATCCTTTTACCGAAATAATGTCAATCCTTTACCTTCATTGTAGCAATCCAGACAATTTCTTAAGAAGGTAAGAAAAACCCTTAGAATTGAGTCACCTACCTAGTACGTTCATTAGGAGTCACTTAGTAGCTATTAGGTTCAAACAGAAACATGATTATGATATTATTTACAATTTGATCTGTCACATAGAAACCCTCAGAGTTGCCCTAATGGATCCAAGAGCTTCACAATTACAGTTTTGGACCACTGTCCTTGTTGTTAGCATCACCAAATTTCACCAAAATCGAGTCTCAATTAGGTCCAATTAAAGGAAAGAGTTCTGACCACGTTTTCATACAGAACACAGAACACTAGCCCCCATTGAGCAATATTATTAAAAAATGAAACTAAGGCAGCAAAATGAATTTGCATCTCAGTTAGGACAAGAAAAGAGGAATATGGTTGTAACAACTCGACTGCAATGAAATATAAAATTGATGGTTTTGTTATATATATATTTACACCCAATAGGAAAGAATATGCTAAATATCAACATTTTTAATGTTCTTCAAATAGGAAGTTGGCGTAGAAGCCATGAGCAGACACAGTAGTACCAAAACAATTTTTAAAAGACCAAAATAGTTATGTCCGAAATGAATTCTGAAATAACAATTGATTGGTCTGGTCCAGGAGTCAGCAACCTGCGGCTCTGGAGCCACATGTGGCTCTTTCACCCCTCTGCTGCAGCTCCCAGTCACTCAAAATATGCATCACAATCACCAATGTGCAACACCCACTGGTACACGATTTATTGAGCTTTTCAATCCCCAGTAGGCCAACCATGGATAAATCCAAGAAAAGAAAAGTTTCAGAAGAAAACAAAACATTTAATTCAACTACATATGCTAGTTTTGTGGCCACTCAAGAAATATTCAGGCACAGGAAGGGTTTTGTGGCTCCCGGTGTTTTCTTTTCTGTGGGAAAAGGGTCCAAATGGCTCTTTGAGTGTTTAAGGTTGCAGACCCCTGGTCTGGTCTGATGATAGAGCTAAAACTTACATAGCTACTAAGTTTTGAGATCTTCAAACTCAAAACAGTATTCAAATTAAAAAGCATTTGTTTGTGATTAATATCAGTATGAAGAACCACCATCCAAGTGTAATGGAGCAATAGGAAATATGAAAGTATGAAATTCCCTTAAACCTAATCAGCATTAGAGGATATAAACGTTCTGTTACATTGAGTCATTCATGTATATACTGTATGGCATCAACTAATGTAGAGTATATCAAGATGGTGATCCAATAACTTTGTGAAGTAATTCCAAGTAATGAAATAAAAGCATACATGCCTGATTTCCTGTGGCGAAAAAACTTTATAGTCAGACAGACCAGAAGTTTGGAAATGAAACAACTGGAGGGAAAATTCAGCATATTCTTCTTAAAATGTGTAGATTTGGTGTTTTGTTTTATTTGTTGCTGGGGCATATTCCCCAAAAATGTGTCTGTTTTGATGTAACTGAGAGATCTTTCAAAGGCCTGGGGAGAGAGGAGGAATTTTGGAAAGAACTACATAAAACAAGAGAAAAGGGGGGACTAAAGAGGCCAAACATGCATTTTGGACCAAAATCAAGCAGACTTCAATTCCTGAAGTAGTGGACTCTCACAGTTCCTAGATAGTAAGGACATCAGATTCAGTAGACTACCCTGATCTGAAGAATAGATGGCTAGAGTATTATCAACAGAAAACTATACTGTGATGAAAAGCACCAGTGGCGGCAAAATTAATTCAGGTTTCTCTTTGTTCTTGTGCACTTTGCACTGTCTGATTCAGGTGTCCAACATCTAGTCTGTAGGCCACATGCAGCCCTGAACTGCTAGTAAAGCAGCCCCACAACCCCCCTCCCCCAAATAAAGGAAGTTTATTTTTATATAAATTAACTATGTTGTATATTTTATATGGGGGCCCAAGTCAATTCTTCTTCACACAATGTAGCTCAGGGAAGCCAAAAGTTGGACATGCCAGGTCTAAATGCATATTACAAGTTTGTTGGGATGTGATACAACATTGGTTTCCATGATGTACAGTACATCAATGGAAACGTATACAGAATAGGCTATGGAAGAATTGTGTGTATTTTATTGTTGGTTTTTGAAAGCTGCTTCATGATAACTATCAAAATCTGTCAAAAACCACAGTAGAATAGAATTTCTTTCATACACAATTTTACTGTAAAGTCTATTTTCCCCCTTATAGTCAGATTTTCCCCATCCTCCTAAAAATAAACTGTTTATATATATATGATTCCAAACCATGGAAAAATGTGGTCCCCTTTTCAGTTTGCTTCTTTTACCTTTTACTATAGAATAAGGCAAGGGAGAATCAATTCTTAAGACAGTCTGTAAACGTGTCTCTCCCAGACGAGTTTAAAAATCAGACCATTCTGGCAAAAGATATAATGGTAAATTAAAACTCTCTCTTATTCTTTTACAAACAAAGATCAAATAGAGCTAAAAATAAGGAGAAGAAAGGTGAAAACAAAAATGGGTGTGCAGATATGTGCACGTATGTGTCTATGCACATGTGTGCATACCTTCTGGTAACAATTCCACCTGATACCTGAAGCCCCAAGGTTGAGCACAGATCCACACCTGTAGGGCTCCACAGAAGGCCACTAAGGTTAGAGCCAACTTATTATCTCATGGGATGATGCTCCACCATGGCAGAAAAGCCTCTCCTATGGGACTTTGCTGGCTACCACTGCTTGAACAACAATACCATACCATGCCCCTCCTTTTGGACAGAATAGTACAGGTAGCTGCAACCAGAAGGAAATGGTCCCATAAATAACCCAGTGCCTTGAATAAATGATAAGTAAACTTAATAAAGCATGGCACTAAAATGGGACGGCGACACACAGTCTTGAAAAGATGTACACCTGTTCTGATCTGAAATATTTCTAGAGTTATATTCTGAATAATCAAAGAGCAGGGGGAAGATTTGCAAGTACATTCAAATAAATAACAAAGGCTGACCCTTTTTCTTTTTCAGCATAGCCATACTGTATCCTATGACATGCTTATTAGAACTCTAACTCTTTGGGATATCCATCTAGTGCATGTTTTGTTATCCATTTTTTAAAATGCATTTAAAAAAGAATACAGGAGGAGCAAATGAAAAAGAGAGAGAGAGAGAAAGGGAAAAGGAGAACAGTTGGCTCCATTCAGGCAATTCACAAAGATCACCATATGGATGAAATGCTGCTCTTGTTGCAATCAATGGATGTTTGACTCCGGCTTTCAATAGATCCAAAAGTTTGTCTAAATGCTTTATGTTTGTTGCCTTCCTTTTTTTCTGATCGTTTGTTTTAAAGTGACTCAATTTTTTTTTTTGTACTATGATACATGTGGACTATGGTGTTTATTATTTCATCTCTCCCATTTTATGCAGGAATAGCCCAGGGCCGTTTTCAAAACAGAAGCAAGAGAGATAGGCAAGAGACTTTGAAATCATTGTTACAGCATTCAGTAACCCCAACCGTCAGCAACCCGCATTCACAGGCAGTATAAGAGACAAATGTGCTTTCTGTTGAGGTCTCTTCCCTGATGTGAAACTGCCACTGAGGATTGAATACGGAACATTTCACCTGGGGGAAAAAAAAGTCAGAACAAATGCCTCCAAGTTTTATATTAAAGGCAAGGTTTCCGAAATTGTCCTCCAGGGAGTTGCTTTTAAAACTGGAAATGAAACTATAGCAGTTACTAGAGAACCAGCAACCAGAAAATTGATTGCTTAGTATGCATCCATAGGTTTTTATCGCTAAATTATAAACCTAAAAGGGAGACAGGTTATAGAACAAGATAAAAAATATATACCAAATTTCAATTTAAAATCATAAAAACAAAACAATACCAAGCATATACGATAACAGGAAATACAGAAGCAATAAACACAGTAATGTGGTAACAAAAAGTTGGCAACAGATGAGTCTTCATTTGTTGCTGGAAAGCCCCAAGAATTGGCATTAACTACAAACACAATGACTTTATGAGGGCACCCACAGCATTTCATAAGAAGAGAGCGGCCATCTATGTTTCCATGCTTTCTGACTGATTGGTATGAATCAAGAGACTGGACATGGTCCATGTCCCTTCAATTAAATAGTGCCTTCTATCAGGGTCCAAGAAATTTGCCTCTTCTGTCACAGCAACTGCCCTCTGGAATGAGATCCTTCTAGAGATCCATGTGTTTCCCATCCTAAAAATGTTTCAGAGACCCTCAAAGATATGGCTGTTCTCCCAGGCTTGGGTTAGAATGGATGGAGACCCTTGTTGGATGTGCTTCTGTGAATGTTTCTACTGAATGACCAGAACCTATCTATTTCTTTTGTGTCGTGAGCCATCCAGAATTGGTTTGGAGTTGGGCAGCACTGAAACCTAATTAAACAAATAAGTAAATAAATGTCCAAGAAGGAACTTTCTCAGGCTGTTGCCTCAGGAACCATCCTTACAGCTATCCGGAGTCTTTTGTACTAGGTGGCCATAATTAATTTAATAAAAATAAAGTACAATTAATTAACTGGGTCATAACTCATAGATACACTTGCTCAGAATTAGGTGCCCCTTTAAGTCTTGAACCTTAGTTTTATTAGGTTGTCTCCTACCCCACTTGAAGTTCTTGCTGGAAATAAAAGTATGGTTTCAATTTATCGATGAATACAAGAAAAAACATGACTTCTTCGAATTGTAAGATTCTCTGGGTTTGGTTTTTCATTTGCAGTCATTTTATTATTCAGATGCACTTATTATGAAGCAGATGCACTGAAAATGCTATTGGGGGGGAAGGTAATGACATCTATGCAAATGGGAAAAAAAAAAAACAAGCTCAGAAGAACTACCATAACCTGATATGGCTATTGTTAATTTTTTGTCTTGTAACATAGAAATGTGTGACTAGGGATTTTAGACCTTGAGAGTGAAGGTTCATTCTCTGAGCTTGTGGGTTGGTTTCCAAGTGTTTCATTACTAGGCTAGTTAACATATTCATCAGAGTTTAGGAGATGCCATCACAAGACCTACTGACCACATGAACCCCTTAAGAACACTGACACCCCCTAAACTCCGCTGAAGATATTACTTAGTCTGGTAACAAAACGTTCATCCTCACTCAAGCTACACCCAAGCTACCATATAGAATAGAATAGAATAGAATAGAATAGAATAGAATAGAATAGAATAGAATAGAATAGAATAGAATAGAATAGAATAGAATAACAGAGTTGGAAGGGACCTTGGAGGTCTTCTAGTCCAACCCCTTGCTCAGGCAGAAAACCCTATACCATTTCAGACAAATGGTTTTTCAATCTCTTCTTTAAAACTTCCAGTGTTGGAGAATTCACAACTTCTGGAGGTAAGTTGTTCCACTGGTTAACTTTTTTTTTTTTTTTAATTTGATTTATATGCCGCCCTTCTCCGGAGACTCAGGGCGGCTTACAATGTGTTAAGCAAGAGCCTTCATACTTTTGTATATTTATACAAAGTCAGCTTATTGCCCCCACAAACTGGGCCCTCAATTTACCTACCTTAGAAAGGATGGAAGGCTGAGTCAACCTTGAGCCTGGTGAGATTCGAACTTACAGTAATTGCAGACAGCTGGTGTTAATCACAATGCTATCAGTCTGCTGAGCCACCAGGCCCCTTATATATAAGTATTCTGTCAGGAAATTTCTTCTTAGTTCTAGGTTGCTTCTCTCCTTGATTAGTTTCCATCCATTGCTTCTTGTCCTGCCCTTAGGTGCTTTGGAGAATAGCTTGACTCTCTCTTCTTTGTGGCAGCCCCTGAGATAGCAGAACGCTGCTATCATGTCACCCCTAGTCCTTCTTTTCGTTAAACTAGACATACCCAATTCCACCAACCGTTCTTTATATGTTTTAGCCTCCAGTCCCCTAATCATCTTTGTTGCTCTTCTCTACGCTCTTTCTAGAATCTCAACATCTTTTTTACATCATGGCAACCAAAACTGGATGCAGTATTCCAAATGTGGCCTTACCAAGGTATTATAAAGTGGTATTAACACTTCACGTGATCTTGATTCTATCTAGATATTTGCCACTGTTTCAGACTGCCTTTGCCCTTTTTGTGACACAAAATCTTACAAGTAATCATCCAAAGCAAACTTTGTTTTCAAAAAAGAAGTGAATGTACAAGAGGCATGAAACTTTATCTACTTGAAATGATCATAAGGGAAAAAAACATGCAGTGTACCAGGCAGACCACTAGATGGAGCTTGTTTGCTTCAATTGGTGAGCTTGGTTAAGGGGAATTGCTTCTAGACTCAACCTTTAATCAGAGGCTTAAGCAAAAACAATATACATGTAGTCCTTGACTTACAACAGTTCATTTAGTGACTGTTCAAAATTACAACACTGAAAAAGTGACTTATGACCAGAGGTGGGATTCACTTACCTTCCCTACTGGTTCACAAATGTGAGAGCACGCGCCACCTCTGCGCATGGGCACAACCTTTTGCGCATGCGCAATAGTCGCACATTACATCCGGGCAGGTGGGTGGAGCCTCCTGCAGTCGCCGCTACCAGTTTGCGCGATCCGGACAGAACCGGCTGAATTCCACCACTGCTTATGACCGTGTTTCACATTTACGACCTTTGCAGCAGCCCCATGATCATGTGATCAAAATCCAGATGCTTGGCAACTGATTCATATTTATGACGGTTGCAGTGTCTTGGGGGTCATGCGATCCCCTTTTGTGACCTTCTGACAAGCCAATGGGGAAGCCAGATTCACTTAACAACCGGGTTACTAACTTATCAGCTGTAGTGATTCACTTAGCAACTGAGGCAGGAAAGGTCGTAAAATGGGGCAAAACTCACTTAACAACTGTCTCACTTAAGAAAAGACATTTTGGGCTGAATTGTGTTCGTAAATTGAGGAATGCCTGTATTTCTTTCCTTTTCCTAGACCCAGTAATCCAGCACACCTGCCTTTGATCCCAAAGAATCAAAACTTTTCTTTCTCCAGCCATGAGAGAAGATTGACAGAAAATCCACCTCTCTACAGGATTTCATAGCTTGCTTTTTTTTTCCTTTTAAAGAAGCAGGTTCTACGTCTGAGAAGCAGGAAGATGCGTTCTATATTTAGCACAAGTGCCTGACAGTCTGGATGATTATGAAATATGAATGCAAGTTGACTTCACAACAGATTGTCTAAAATGTTTGCATTTCTATGTGGAAAAACGCTTTTAAAAAATTGGACACAAATACATCTATTAATTCAGATTTACAGTATAACTGAATCCGAACTTTTCATTTGGGCTAATGGATAGGCAACACGAAAAAAAAGAAGTCCTGAAACTTTGTTTTCATGAATGACAACTGCTGCGAGGCTACTGATATGCTCAGAAAATAGAAAGGTTTGACGCTACCCACAATGGGGGAATGGGTGGTGCGGGTGATGCAACTTGTGGAGATGGCTAAATTAACTTCTTTGATCAGAGAAAATCTACATTTATAGCTAACTGGAAATCCCTTGTAGACTTCTTTGCACGAAACGGAAAAAATGAACTTCTGACTTGTGGTATTTATTATTAGGAAAAAAGGTTAATAGAAAAAGGTGAGATTTTTTTTAATAATCATAGAGTAAGAGATAATTTTGTACTTATATTTGTTGCAAAGGCAATTGGAAGCTTCTTTCTATTTCTTTTTATTCTTTATTTCTGCACTTTCGCTTCTTTCTCTTTCTTTTTTTCTTTCTTTTTTCATTTCTTTCTTTTCCTTTCTTTCTCTTCCTTCTGTGCTTCCTTCTTTCTTTCTTTTTTATTTCTCTTTCTTTCCATTCTAGATCACTGTTTTAATTTTTATGTTCTCTGTACAAATTTTAATGAAATGTATTATTTTATTTTCTCTATTTTTCAATTATAATTCTTTCTTTTTTTTTTGAATATTTTAAAATTTATTTTAAATACAAGTAATGCAAACAATACAAACATATACATACACATCTAAATACAAAAAAGAAAAAAAATTCAAATAATACAGTGCACCCTCACCCCCGGAGACCATTCCCCCCCACTCTTTATATTTCTTCTATAACAGCTAAAAAATATACAATATATTCTGAATATGCCCTTATCCCCTCCAAAACAGCATATCTTCTTAAATAGGTTTATTTCCTTTGCCTTCCACCAATAGTGATTTTATAAACCCCCCCATATTTCATTATAATTGTTTGTTTTAATCATTCCTTTTTTAAATTTAATTTCTTTTGTTAATTTATTGTTTGTTGCCATGTTCCAAATTTCATTATACCATTCATTTCTTTGCATATCCCAATTTCGTCCCCAGTATTAATGAAATGTATTTAAAAAATTAAATGTTTGCATTTCTCCTTAAAATCATGTGTGTATTTTACTGTCTATTCTCACTTGCATATTTAAGTTTTTTTCTTTTTGTCATGTTTTAGATTTTGGCTTGATATATTATTCTTTCAGTTAAGCAAAGCAAAAACAATGTATAAAGTTGTTACAATCTAATTTTGCTGTAATATGTTCCAAAGATATTTATGAGATGTTGGTATAACATTTAATAATGAAAACTTTAACTTACTATTGCTATAAGTAATCAATTCTATCTTTGCCAAACCTGCTATAAATGGACTTCAAAAACTAATGCAACCTGTTTTGTGTAACTGCTGGGATATAAGACTGGGATACCAATGTCCTGAAATGAAATAACCAGGTTTTTGTTGGTCAAACATTCAGAATCAGAATCAGAATCAGAATCAGAATCAGAATCAGAATCAGAATCAGAATCGAGTTGTAAGGTACCTTGGAGATCTTCTAATCCAACCCTGTGCTCAACCAGGAGACCCTATACCCGTGATGGTGAACCTATGGCACGTGTCCAAGAGGTGGCATGCAGCGCCCTCTCTGAGGGCACATGAGCCGTCGCCCCAGTTCAGGTCTGCTGCACATGCGTGTGCTCCTTATACCATTTTAATGAAATGGCTTGCTGCCCAGTCTACAGTATGTGTCAATTGTGATTAGTCTTATAGGATTAGTCTTCAAAAAAGACTGTTGAGCAACTTCTGATGGAAATAAGGAAAATGCTTTAGCAAATAAATGGTTCTTCTATATCTAGGGAGGTTGTACAACTGTTTTGTTGATCTGGGTCACCTATAAAGCTAAGCCCTAAGGTCAATGGTGGGTTGCCCCTGGTTCAGGCCGGTTCGCAAGAACCGGTAATAAAACAGGCAGGAGGCCCCACCACTGCCCCGGATGTCGTCATCAGCAATCTGCGCAGGTGCAGAAGCAAGGCGCGTGAGCAAGCGAAGCGATCGCGTGCACGTGATCTCATTGCGAACCGGTGGTAAAGGTAAATAGAACCCACCCCTGCCTAAGATGAAGATTTACTTTGAGTTTAGTATACAGTGCAAAATAGGTCACTTTCCCACACGGTTTGTCACTGCCTTTTTGCAACAGATTATTTTCAATTTCTCAGTTTAGTTTACAAATCTAGAATTCACTGGAGGTCTTCAACCCAAGACCTAACCAGTCCAAACTCTGCTTCCCCACCAAGTCCAGACAAGCTGATGAAGTGTTGCTATAGACATATTCCACTGTAGCAAAAACTCTTTCAAATAAATTAATGCATTTAAAATAGTGCCTATCCCCAAAAATGAATACAGCAAGGCTGCCTAGATAAGCACATGCCTGAAGAATAGCTGAAGCATGCTTACATAAGACTCTTTAACTTAGATCCATGTGTCAAGAATATAATTCCTCTATTCATAGAAGATACCAATACACTAACAGCATGTACTGATGCATCATAATCCCTTGATTTATCTTATATGCAGCATTATTACTCAACAACAGGAGAGGTCTAGATCTGAGGACTGGATCACAACAATATCATGGGAAAAAGTAATACGACAAGACACAGTTTGCTCAGAGATCCAGGGAGGCTGATCCTAGAGTGCAAACTCTTTACTATGAGAATAAAAATCTGAAGCTAAATTTACAGTTACAGTTTTTCCCTCTGAATTTTTATTATCCAGATCTTGTGAGGTTTTCAGGAGCCAATTTCAGGAACCACTTCAAGATGGAACAAGCAGCATTCTAGACAATGAGTTGCTAGCTTAGTCCATTTCAAATCAAATCAAAATTTTATTATGGTCTAAAAGCATCACAACACTTAAGCCCTTATCTGGAACAAAGACAAGAGTGTGCTTGTGCTGTTAAAATAGGACTTGTGAAATATTTTACTTCCCTCTAGGCCGTGTTTTCTCAAGAAATTTTTAACCCACATTTCATTGTGATTATAAAGGAGGGATGAATAATTTTCAGAACAAACGTTGTAATGAGGAACACTAATCCAACAGTAAGTAAAAGCTTTGGAACCAAACAATTGAAATTCTGGAAAATTATGAACTACTGTATAAAGTCAGCACCTACCCTCCTAGGAGAATGAAATATTTTGAGGAATATTTAAAAAGGCAGAATATTATATTTCCCTAAAGGAGAAATGGAGAAACATGCTCTTGGAGACAGAAAGCAGCCCCCACGTCTTTCTTAATAGCCCCCAGCAGATATTTTGTGCCCATTAAGAAAGATTGGGCACTCCTATTCAGAAACTAGCTGCAGTTTTCCTCCCCAAGCAGAAACTGAGGCCAGCTTTTAGAAAGGCAGATTTGGTAATTCATTCAGAAAGACTGGGTCAAGACAGAAACTCAGATAAGCAACAAACAAAAGGTTGACAAAGTTAGCTCAGGCAAACACCTAGGATTGGCATTTCCTCTTTTGCTTATAGAGCCAGCTATGACCCCTACATGACCCCTACATGACCCCATAGCAATCTGACAACAGCCAATAAAATATATGTTCTTGCACAGGAACAGGAAGCTCAAGTGCAAAGCTCAAAGAAGGTATAAAACCCCCTCACTGTCAACTCCATTTTGGTCAGCTGCATCAGGATCATAAACACGTGGTCCTGTTCATCAATAAATGGACCCTCTTTCCAATCAGTCTCCAGCCTCCATTTTGTCTCCAGTGCCTTTCTCCCGACTTGGAACTGAACCAGAAGGATATTTCTTCCCACACTACCTTAATGTACTTTACTATCTGAGATTTACAATAAACAATTGCAATTCATTTTTATCAAGTCTGTTTCTCTTTAGAATTTTACACATTGCTAATAAGTGTACTAGCCAGTGTAAATTTCAGAAAGAGTGTTCTTCAAACTAGCAGGATTTCTGTTAAAGTGTAATAATAATAATAACACAGTGAAGCTATTTTTAGTAATTATTTCTTTAGTAGAAATTTATCTGGGAGAAAAATTTGCTATGAAATAAACATTTAAAATGAATTGTGCTATTTAGAAAATGATTATATTCATGTTGGTATATTAATATACTTCTAAAAGATCATTAGCTTCAAAGGACAATACTTTTGTGAAGACCTACAAGAAAAGACACAACAATCAGCAAGATTTTTACAACTTTTCTTCACAGGATAACAAATAAAAATAACAAAAATGGGGTGGAATATGTTACTGAGTTTCAAGGCTTATTGTGTTCTAATCTCAGAAATCTAAAAAATACCACTTTAGAATTAAAATAGAAACTTTTCGCTCATGACTCACAAAACCCTATGTGTGGGATGGTGTCATTATATTGGGGCATTTTTCACAATGATTAATTTGAATCCAGGAGAAATAACATTTGTATTGAAATTCTAGTTCAGTCCCTTATGCAATACTAGCTTCCTGAAATATATATGCCATTTTGTGTATAAAACCCCCTATGGGCATCAAATAGCAGTCATTATTTAATTACTGACATCTCTGACGATTCACTGCTGAAATTCATTGTGAACGAAAATGTGAATTGGGGTACAAATATCACTTTCTCTGTGTCATTGTACCTCCTATAGCTCCTACAAAGCTATGAGAGCTTTGTTTAGTTGCCTCTGCTGACCAGGGATGGGTTCTACTTACCTTTACTACTGGTTTGTAGTGGGGCTGTGCACACGCGCTCTTCTGCACATGCGCAGAAGCGTTGTGGTGATGTCGGGGTCAGTGGGTGGAGCCTCCCGCCAGTTTTACTACTGGTTCTATAGAACCGGTGCGAACCGGGGGCAAACCCTGTGGACTGGTGCCGGGAGCACCAGTCCACAGCATGCCAGCAACTGGGCCACGCAAACAAGCAAAGCCCGATCCTGGATGCAGGCAGCATGAAAAATCACACTCTCTCCAGTCCACGGAAAATCCTTTCTCCACAGAACCAGTTGCTGCTGCCCAAAAGGTGGGGGGCACTGACTTAGAGGATTTCCACAACTCTGATGCATCTGAGTTTTAGCCAAGATTTGTGAATTCGTCTTGCCCAACCTATCATCCAGGTTAAGCCAGTGCCATCACTGCTAGTATCCTACAATAGCATTTAGACTTATATACCAATTCATAGTGCTTTACAGCACTCTCTAAGTGGTTTACAGAGTCAGCATATTGCCCCCAACAATCTGGGTCCTCATTTTACCAACCTTGGAAGGATGGAAGGTTGAGTCAACCCTGAGCTGGTGAAGGTTAAACTCCTGGTAATGAGCAGAGTTTGCCTGCAATACTGCATTCTAACCACTGTGCCACCAAGATTCCTACCAGTAATTGCAGCAGCAAAGGTTCCAGAGATGTCTGAAGGGTAGGGTCCAAAAAGTGAAGACATTGACCATGATGCCGATAGTGATCAAAACTCTGCTTGTTTGGGTTTTTTTAAATGTGTGTTGCACATGCAGTTTTGATCACAACTTAGTGGCTGTCCCCTTGATTTTTTTGGGCCACACCTTGCAGATCCTCCTGAGCAAAGCTATATCACAAGGCCAATTCTACTAATATTCTTCAGTGTGATGTCAGCCCTGGCTTCAAAAAACCCAATCATTTATTTCTCTAGTTTTTGAAAGTTTTTATTTCTAAGTTTAAGCAAGATATTTTCTGCATTGGTTCAATCAGCACAACCTGAGCTTTTTGTGGGGAAAAAATGCTGCTGTGCTGTCCTATCCTCGCTCCTACCATCCCTGCCTTAAAAAAAAGGAGGAATATATTCAAACATTTATTGCGGTGAAACCATTGAAACCTGACATTGTTAATGCCTTCTAAAGCAGCATTTACCAACCTCAGCAATTTTAAGATGCATGAACTTCAACTCCCAGAATTCCCTAGCAGGCATGCTAGCTAGGACTTCCGGAAGTTGAAGTCCACACATCCTAAAATTTAAGAGGTTAAGAGACACTGCTCTAAAAGTCAATGTTATAACAATAAATGTCCCATTTTCATTTCATTTTGCCCAAAGTGTGAAGTATTGTCAGGATTGTTATGCTTTTCTTTTTAGTTTATGAATGAATATTTTCTTTAACATGAATTGTAAACTTAAGTAAGTTTGTTCTCAGATCTCGATACAGAACTTTGAATTCAAATCATGCCCTCATCAGGTCTCCAGTCTCCAAAGGGAACTGATTCAGGACTGATCTGTATGGGCCTAGAGATGATACTTTGGGATTTTACCAGTTAGCTTTCTTTGCAGTAAACTGAGACCAGTGAATTCTCCAGTCGGAATGAATTCTCCTGCTAAATATTTTCAAAGCAGATTTGCTACTACCTGTATTAGTTTGTGAAACTGAGAACAAGGAAGAATAATGTAATGAAAACTAAAAGGTAAAGAACAAAATGTTCTATTTGAAGACTAGCAATGGAGGAACATCAAGTGGTTTAATTAAATTTTGCAAAGATTTCAGATGCATGCATAGTTCAGGCATTTAAAAAAAAACCTGATATTATTTTACCATAAGCCCAAAGCTTCTTTTTGATAGAAAGGTAATCTTTGGAGCTTTTGAAAGCAGCCCATTTCCTTTTGTGAGTCTTCCATTATCACCTGCCATGTCCTCTCAGAAAAAGGTTTAATCTCCATAGCGGCTACTATCTTTGACTGCTGAGGCGGATGGTTGCTAATGCTAATGATGCTTCAAAATGTCTCCTGCCCCACAGAGAAAAAGCATCCCTAGGTGAATGTTAATCCTGGGAAAAATGATAGCATGAATCCTAGCCTATGTCAGATACCTCAACCACACCTCTCAGTTGTCTCAGTTAATAAAGAATGGGAAGGAATATAGGAATATGGCAATGTTTGCATTCTTTTATTCAAGAAGCTCTGATGAACATTTACATTTCTCCATTTTAAAGAAGGAAGCGACATGGATTACATATAAGCATACACCTATCATATATGTAACATATACCTGTATCAGTGGTGGGTTTCAAAAATTTTTACTACTGGTTCTGTGGGTGTGGCTTGGTGGATGTGGCTTGGTGGGCGTGACAGGAGAAGGATACTGCAAAATCTCCATTTCCTCCTGATCAGCTGGGACTCGGGAGGCAGAGAATAGATGAGGGTGGGGCCAGTCAGAGGCGGTATTTGCCGGTTCTTCGGACTACTCAAAATTTCCTTTACTAGTTCTCCAGAACTGGTCAGAACCTGCTGAAACCCACCTCTGACCTGTATGTATATGGGATACACATATGGGATGTCTACAGAAAAATGGCTGGTTCGGGAAGCAGGCCATCTACCTGAGATTAAAGAAATAAAAACTTCATTTTAGCCTTCCATCTGGAGTTCTCCATGTAACCTTGAGTCCTGAAGATTCAACTCAAATGGCACCTTGCCTTAGACATGAGAGAGAGAAAGCTATTCCACCCCACAAGCTTCGGATGTCTTCCCCACTGATTTCCTCAAAGTCTGACTTCCAATTAAAATCAACACACCCAAAATTATTGTTCTCTCTCTCTCTTTTTTTTTTCTAGATGCTATAGCAGTCCTTTTTGAGAAGTTTAAGGATATAGATGGTCCTTCACCGAAAAATCAGTTTTAAGGTTTAAATTCAGTAACTTGAATTTCTCCAAGGTAGATAAACAGACATCTGAATTTTCTGGGAGAATCCTTTTTGGAGGGTGGAAGGAGATCCAGGCCTGCAGGCTTACACACATAACCAGAAAATTGTGATTATAGATGAGGCAACATTACATTGCCTCATCTATAGGCAATATAGATGCCTATCTATATAGGCATCTATATAGATGCCTATATAGATAGGCATCTATATTGCCTATATAGGCAATATATACACAACTTGATTTATATTTAAAAAAAAATTGATTATGGTCTCGATATGGTATGAGCCATTGAAAAATAAGAATTTGTGAGAAAATGAAATAGATTCACAAACCAATAGAAATAGAGTCTAACAAAAGAAAGAAAATAGATTCTGCCTGGAGGTACCAAATTTAATATCTCCCAAATGATCTCTCCCTTTGCAGATGTTCATCAGGAATGTTGCATTCTGTGCATACAGGGGCACATTATTCTAGAGCATGTTATTCTATGTTGTCGTCACATGATGTATCACAACTTCCCCCCCCTTTGCTAAACCGGGGGTGGGCGTGGCTAACACATGATGCATCCAGCCCATGGGCCGTGAGTTTGACACCCCTGTTCTAGAGGAAGGGTGCCACCACTGAGAAAACTATAGTATGAAGGCCTGCAAATGGAACTCCACAGGTGATGGGATCCTTCCACAGGGCCGCCTACTCATGTCTTACAAAACAGGCAGCTTGGAGCATGTAGTCTTGAAGATAACCAAACCCTAATTATGAACCTGATCCTTTTAAGTGAGATTTTATCATTTATCTGAACCTTTATCCAGGTCACCTTTATCTGAACCTTTATTCCCACACCCAAAATACTTCTGTCTTGTCTTGATTAAAGTTTGGTCTGTTGCTGTCATCATCCATGTCTATCATTTTGCATCCTCCATTATCATCTGAATCCAACATCTTAGAAAATCCAACATATTAAGAAAAATGTTTCAGCTTAGTAGCTGTGTTCAGTGGTGCACCCATTTCTGTAAGCGTTCAGAAAGAGAGAGAATTTGTGAATCCATTTTAGATTTAGATTGTGGACAACAATTAGGTGAAGCCAGAATTTCTAGCAAGAGGAAAACAAATTGCCTATAAGCTGCTTACACAATGCCACGTCATAAGAAATCTCAGCTTTATTCTAATTTCAAGTGCTATGCAAGGCGGCTGAAATGAGAGATGATTAAGCCTTCAGAACCAGCCAATGTTATGCAATTAAAATCTTCCCAGATATTTTGGGAAGATGAAACAGACAAAACAGACAAAGAGGCAGTAGAAGTGGTACAGTTCAAGCCCCGCCCATTTTGTAAATGGGTAAATGTTGTATGCGAGTATAAAGGGGCAGGGCTTTGAACACACTGCTACAAAAAAAAAAAAAAACCCTGCATTTTTGCTGTTTTCCCCTTCCATGTATATCAGTGCTCCTCACAACTCTGTGAGTCACATGTTTTGTGACTGAGAGTTGCAGATTATACACTGGCCCGTCAACTTAAGTTTTGTCATGAAGCCAGAGAAGCAACACACAATTTTATTTCACTCATTTTATTTTCAAAACAAAGCAAGGGGGATCTGCAAGATCATTTGAGGAAGATATTGAGTAAACCAATTATTACATTCACATAGAAATATAAAATAAATGCCTAATACAAAATAAAAGCAATATTGAATTAATTCTTCATATGCTGGTTTTGTTCTCATACTTCAGTTATTTAGTGGGGATGAGCCACTTAGAATGGGAATTCAGAAAGAGATGGACCACCAGATCTGGACAAAAAAAAAATGAGAATAGTAGCCAAAGAGATATTTTAAAAAATTAACTCATTAGCTCTATTGACCATATAGAATTTTGCAGCCCAAATCAGGTACAGGTGGTCCTTGCCTACCAATTGTCTCATTCAGTCACTATTTGAAGTTACAATGGTGCTGAAAAAATAACTTTATGAACAATGGCTGCTTTTATGACCTTTGCAGTCACTGTAAATGCAAAGCCATAGGTCCATTATGCAGGAGCTGGGGGGAGGCAGGAGCGGGGATAAAAGAAGCAATTTCTAGACAATCTGATCCATTTTCCCTCATCCCCTCTTTAGCAGAGCAGAGAGATTGGAGAAGAAGGGATTACAAGAGAGTAAACAGGCATACACTGGGGATGGCACCAGTGCATTGCTTTCAATGTATATTCTCCACAAGTGTCCCTACTTACTCTCTTTAATCCTTTTCCTTCCAATTAATGTAAATACATACATTAATTCCCTTCTTGCTAATTATTCCAGCATAGAGTAGGCATTCCAAAGGGCAGGGGAGTTGTTGTGGCTCCGTCCTCCGAGCCTATTTTATTGGAGGAAGAAGGCTCCGAACTTGAAGGAGAGGAGACGGCCAGGCCTCCCTCTCCAGGACCCTCCTCTCTGGCAATGCCTCAGGTGTCTCCCGAAGGAGAAGAGATTGGCCAGGAGTCAGGTGTTTCCGAGCTGTTGGATAGTGACGAAGAAACATTGTGGTTGGACCCACGCCAGCGTCGGAGAGACAAGCGGGTGCAGCAGAAAAGGAGGCGTGCCAGAGATTAAGCTGAGTCACTGGACCACACCCCACAGGTTATAAAAGGGAGTGTGGTGGCCATTCGGACTCTGTGACGGACAAAGCTAATCTCCGGTGAGGCACTTTGCACCTTCGGACACAATACCTATTTGCTGTGGATTTAATTACAAACTGGACTATTCAAACTGTGTGTATTTTTGTCTGTGTTATCGGAGTAAAAGTTCTTGGCAGGCAGCCATGGAGTTGCTGCCAAGTTCCTTATCACTGACATTGAGTGTTTGAAGAGTTTATTTAACCCTCGGCTGGCTGGTTGGGTGTGTGCGTGGTACGGGGACAGAACAGGAGTGGTGAAAAGAGAGTGGTGAAACCACCAATCGTGGTTGCGAATGTGGACTGTTTATACCTGACTCCAAAGGATTAGATTTAGCTCAGAACAGATCTAATGATGTATAGGGATTACCTAGGCAATATCATGGGAGTTATAGGTTTAATTTGCCAATTAATGATTGAGATTAATTAATTCTTACTTTTCATGATACAAAATGAAGTGCAAGATGAAGTGGAATTGATGGGATTCCTTCTTGGCATCAGATGGATGTACAGAGCCAAATTACCTTAAAATAACTGCCAGTGATGAATCTACTCCTGGAAGAGGAGATGGTCAGAACTAGATTGCTTGTCTTGTGAAAGCAGAAGTTTGAAGACATCCCTGGTCCTTTGTCCCTTGTGATTCAGGGTGACTTTTGGGGAAAAGATGACAGGAACCTTTTCTGTTGTTCAGCTGCCTCAAGATGATATTCTTGTATCATCAATCAATTCTGAAATATTTGTGATATAGCTAGTCTTTCTAGATACTACCATGACTAGTTATTATTAGTAGTAGTCGTATGTTGCTAGCATTTGCTGTTTTCCCAGTTCTTCAATCTGTTTTTTATGTCTTGCCCATTTTATGAGTTGATTCTTGCAAGAAGGAAATTATGTTATTTCTGTATAGGTTTTCTTGCTTCTGATTTATTTCTTTTGGGTCTCCATATGTTGCACTGAATTTCTCCAGGAATTTAATATTTGTCCCTGCAGGCTTTACAAGGCTGTTACTATTCCAGGCCCTACTTTCTCATTTCTAATCTCTGGTCTGTTACCCTTGTTTTTGCATGCTTCTCTGGTTTCAGCCTAGAGCATAAAAACCTTCTGCCTTGTTTATAACTGGTTTTTCTACCCATTGGTCCCAGGAAACAGGTGGCATCAAGTTCCTATCTTGGGAGGGAGACCTTTCCTCTTTCCTTCCTGGGTTGAGTGGCAACATCACAAATTCTAATTAAAATACTTTCCATTCTTCTTTAAGAATGACCTCTAGTGTTGGATGAAAAGAAGTGTATTATTCTCTTAAGGTTCCAAAAGTTTTCAGATTCTGTATCTTCTATTTAACCTAGACAGAGCTATCAGGGCTGCAAACATCCAAACCAGCCATAAGCCTTCCTTCCTTCCTTCCTTCCTTCCTTCCTTCCTTCCTTCCTTCCTTCCTTCCTTCCTTCCTTTCTTCTTCTTTCTCTTTTTCACTCTCTTCCTTCCTTTCTTTTTCTCTTTCTTTATTTCTATCTGTTTTTCTTTTTATTCTTTCTTCTTTTTATCTCTATCTCTCTTTTATTCTCTTTCCTCCTTTCTTTCTTTTTCCCTATCCCTCCCTCCCCCCCTCCCATCCTCCCTCCCTCCCTCCCTCCCTTCCTTTTCTCTGAGTGGTGAACAGAATAAAAACACAATACAGTAAAACAAGAATTAAAAACAATAAACAACTTTGAGGCCCTAATAAAACTTGCATCCATCCACTCACCCCAATACCAGCTCTACCAACATTATGGACACAGTATCTGGGGCACGGGGTGAAAGCCAGACACATGGACCCATCATGGACACAGTGCTGGGGGGGGGGGGTGGAAGAGAAGCCAGTTCTTCACAGAGCTCCCCCACTCCCCCAGCCTGGGGGTGGGGGAGGAGCCAGATCTTCAAAGGCCAACAGTGTCGGGACCTCTGTATTGCCAAGGGAGACTGTTCCATCATGACAGTGAAGGCATGCTTATGAAACCCCACCAGGCAACACTACTTCACTCTGGGAATCCAGAGTGTTCCCATCTTGCCAGATCTAGTAGGATGGGCAGAAACCATCCATAGTTGCTGCCATCTATTGTTCACCTGAATTTTTCCTTCCAGATCTGATAACCCTTTTGCAACAACTGTACAACAGAATAAAGAAGCTCTCAGTAGAGTGCAGCCCCATGCTAAGAAATAGAAAAAAAAAAATCCAAGAACCAAACAGGATGTGGTAGGAGCTAGTGACACAAGGCATGAAAGACAAGTTAAGTAGAAACACTGTTGTGAAAGATAAAATGAAAATGCAAAAATTCCACCAATTCTTTAGTTGACACATCAGATGAAAACAGTGGCATTTGCTTCTCAACCTAACGCACCTAAATTTTCTTTAGAAAGATTCTGCAGTGCAAACCCACCAACTCTCGTACCTACAATTTCACATGCACACTGGTATTTACACAACCATTCTTTGCTTTTACAACTTTCTCAACAAAGAATCCCCCTCTAAGTGTGCTGTTCTGAATCAGGTAAAAGGGAATAAGTGAGAACACTCATTTCAAGATTTTGGGTTATTTCACTAGAAACAGAAATATTTTGTCAGATGCTTGCAATAAGATATTTTGAATTTTGGGGGGGCTGTATTAATTTTGTATTGTTTATTATGTTTATCTTTTTGTATAAGTCGTAAATAGCATACCCTAGCCATGGTGGTTGGATTATTTTTTTGGAGTTTTATGGACTTTATCTCACTGTTTTTCCATGATAACTGAAGCCTTGTAAAATCCACCCAAAGCAGTAAAATTAGTGATTTGTGTTCTGAGTAGAGTATTACGGTTTATTGAATATTTTAATAAAACAAGGTGCTAGTTATATGTTGGGCAGTTCAGAAAGCTATTTTTTTCCTTAACCTTGAATATTTGCATTTTGATATTTAAAAGGAAATGAGAGTTTTACATTTGAATTACAAATATTATTTTCTTTAATTAACATTTATCTACATGGGAGAAAGAGGTGGTACTTATAGTCCCTTGCCTCAATGCTATATCACTGGGAAATGGCCCTATAACATTTTTTTTCTTAAAATTTGACTTAGTAATTGGAAAAAACCCCACAGGATGTGGGTGACCCCTTGTGTGCTAGAGTTACAGAAGGAGGAAGTTAGAAGTAGTAGTTATGTGGTAAAAGTTAGAAGTTAGCTAGTAGTAATAAGAATTATACAGCCTCTGTTCCAAGTAATAGAAGGCAGAGGCAGATTATGAAGATCCAGAGGCCTTCTTAAAAAGGAGATTTGAACTCACCACCCTTCCTATGGGTTCTACTTCTGCCCTGCCCTATTAACTTTGGTTACACAGTCTTTTTTTTCCTTTTGGGTGACTTAGTATATTGTGCAAACCTAGCCAAGTTTGGTTAATTTGTGATAAAATGTACTTTGTGTGTATTAAAAAAAAGGTGTAAATCCAGAGCAAGCCTTTTGTTAGATTGCAAACTAAAAACTGCCTTTGCAGGTTAGGAAATTAAAAAAAAAATGTTCTCTTTTAGTCTCTGGGTTAATTCCACATTTTGAAAAATTAGCTAAACTGAAAGAAATGATTGGGAGAACAGCAAATATAGATATCCAGGATCAGTGGTTTTTAAGAACAAATTACTTCTTATTTCCACTGAAATAATTTCCATTTGCACTTTTCCTCATCCAGGAAGAGACCCCAAATTTTACTCAGTGGTTTAGGCATATCCTAACTCCATTGTTTACTTAGTAATACACATTATCCATCTGTGTCATTTTTCCATCTTGTCATTCAGAGCTACAGGGGTTTTCAATCTGCTTGCCAAGAGCTGAAGAATAGAAAAATTGATATCCATCCTTTTATCTTTGCAAAGATTCCTACATTTTGCTAATAAAGTAAGTAGGTGCTGGTTTCTATCTCACTACTTCACTACCAACGGACCGGCAACAAAACTGTGTTTATTTATAAATCTTTTTTGTTGGTGATGGTTTATACTTTTCTCGAAAAAGTGTTAGATAATGAAGATCTCTTTACTGGTTTGTCAGGCCAACAACAGATTAATAATCCAGTTTCTCATCTGTAGAAACTATAATAACAGTCATTTCGTTACTAATTGGAAAATCTACTTCTTTGGGCAATGACAGACTTTCATGTGATGCTCACAGATAGAATTCACTGAGATCCCAATTGCATAAAGTCACGAAAGGAAGCAATTCCGGTTTGCCACAAGCTGAAATGCTTATTTGATTACTTGGCCACGTAAACAGAGCATAATGTGGGGGAAGAGATACTCTATGTTTGTGTGCGTCTGTGTGCGCATGCACGCATTTGAAGGCAAATGGTATGAATGGCAAAGCAATGGTGCATCTGCTCCTTAGCACATTGCCAGTTTCAGCAATAATGAAATAGTTCCAGGCTTGGCAAACAGTTCTAACAGGGGACATTTTTTTAGAATTGAACAAAGGACAGGAAAACCAACAGCCTATTAACTCCTAAGAAGCCAGAGAAACGTTTTTTAAAAAATCTCTTCTTCTAGTTGGAATAGTAGCAGTGGTGGGTTGCCCTCGTTTCGGACCAGTTTGCAAGAACCAGTAGTAAAACCGGTGGGAAGCCCCACCCACCACCCTGGATGTCATCATCAGTGATCTGCGCATGTGCAGAAGCAAGGCATTGAGAACCAGTAGTAGAGGTCAGTAGAACCCACCCCTGAATAGTACTGTGCCACAGGTCTTCTTCCTTCTACCCTTAAGTGATAAGGAAGTGAGTTAGTGTTAGGGTTAGCGTTAAGGTAGCTTGAGCAGAATGGAGTCCATTATTTGGCTTTTGCAATCCTCTTCAGAAGATAATAATCTCTGAAGGAGAAGAGAATACCTGGCAGAATTCTGCAGTTAGACACCACAATTGTTCAAGACCTAGTTGTACCTGGGATGGAGCAGCTGGGCTGCAAAAGCATGTCACAGAGCATCTGTTGTCTTTCATGCATTCTGAATAGGAAGCGGTTAAAAAGTTGTTTTGCTATAGGTGCCTTCTGTGTGTAGGAGAAACTTTCAGCAATTGTGAGAAGTCAGTCTTTAGGACGGAGAGCCGTACTGATAAACTGGTTAGAAGGGAGAATCCAGAGAGCCAGAGTAAGGGTGGGGGTGGGGGTGGATAGAGGCTTGGCTGGGCTGCTAGGTTTATATCTGGAAAGTAAGCCCATCAGTTGGTAGACCAATGAAAACAGATCATTTCAATTCACTTTTCTTTTGCTGCTTTGCATTTTTGGTTCCCAGAGTAAGTGTCAGGAAAAACGTATGTAGCTAAACAATGCCAGTTTGGCCTAGTGGTTAAGGCACCAGGCTAGAAACCAGGAGACTGTGAATTCTAGTCCTGCCTTAGGCATGAAAGCCAGCTGGCTGATTCTGAACCAGTCACTCTCTCTCTCAGCCCCATCTAGGTCACAGATTTATTGTTGTGGAGAAAATAGGAGAAAGAAGAAATATTAGTTATGTTTGCTGCCTTGAGTTACTTATAAAGTAATAAAGGCGGGATTTTAAAAATGTAATAAGTAAAAGCAGTTTTAGCATTTTAGATGTCCTACACTCTCCCTTTCACTGTCAGAAGGAAGGAAGGAAGGAAGGAAGGAAGGAAGGAAGGAAGGAAGGAAGGAAGGAAGGAAGGAAGGAAGGAAGGAAGGAAGGTTAAATTAGATAAAAATAGATAATGTAGATCTTACTGTCTGTTCTTTCACACATCTTGTGAACCACAAGAATCAGGTAACTAAGTTAAGTTGCCATTTCTTGACATAAAAGCTCACACTGACATATTCCACTCCAAAAGGTGAAACATAAAGAAGCTGTACAAAAATCTGTCTGTAAACATTTTTCATATTCTAATTTATTTCTTTATCCGAACACTCTGAAATGCTTCCATCAGTCGGGATAAGCAACATGTAGCTCCCTACCTCCTATTTTGCAGTCCCCAAGTATTACTACATCACAATTATCCTGCCAAAATATGGAAATTAAACTATAAGGGACATTTATGGGAGAAGAATAAAAGAAAAAATCTAGTTGTTGAATGAAATAATGTTACCAAAGCCCCTCTTTTTACATATATGTGGTTCTGACTGTCAACAATAGAAATTGAGGGTATACATTAAATATAAATGTATATATGTACAAGTATTTTTTTTTTTAAAATGCAAACAATACAAAATACTGAAATGGAAACCATGTCCTCACATGATCCATATATCATGGCTTTTAATCCTAGTAATAGTAATCACCTTGGAGATCTTGACCTTGATATTTTTAATCTAAACATTGCATAACTATCACCATCAAACAGAGCTAGCAAAAGTTTTATGTTGATGGTTGCATGTAAACCATGTGGAAGAGTGCAGCTATGGGGGGGAGGGATGGAGAAACTCCCTCAAACCAGTAGATCCACTTCTTTGTACCTGCTATTTGTTTTCTTCCATGGTTTTAATCTGGCTTTAGCCTGCAAAAAGACAGAGCAAAGTTTATGGTTTGATTATTGACACAACAGGAGAAGTATTGAATAAATATGGTGTCTTGCCATAAAGCCTTCTTCCTCCTTTGCAGTTGCCATAGGCATTTTCTGAACTCAAAGAGGCAAAATGACTAGCCAGTCTCAGGGAATACAGCAACTTCTCCAGGCAGAAAAACGGGCCAAAGATAAGCTTGAAGAAGCCAAAAAAAGTAAGTTATGCCCTATGCTGGAACTCTGTTGAATCTCCAGAAAACTTTTGTCATATATAACTACAGATAAATCACAGAGGCATCAACAAGGAAATGTTATATTTAAATGTTATTGTAGTTTGATTTTTTTTCCCCATTGGGTTAATTTTTAAAACTATCTCCAATGTCTTTTTCTCAACTTTTTAATAATTTGGTGTGTAGTTTCAGAGCTGAATTAATGTGAGTCAACAGTCATCCTTCTATTTCCTTATAGGGGATTATTCTACAACCTACATTCTTTTCTGGTCCTCTAATCAGAATTGGGCCTTCCACTTTGGGTATATAATAAGGAGGCTGAACTAACATATGTGGCGTGTGTGTGTGTGTGTGTGTGTGTGTGTGTGTGTGTATGAATTGAATCAATTTTTCCCAACTATGCCATTATAATCTTCTATGTTTTAATGTTGGCTGCATCTCAGAACTAAAGGAGCCATTGCCTCTGTCTATTGGTTCCCTACATTTTCTATCAGCCTCAGCCAAAAAGGCCAGTGGTTAATAACATTAGTTCTTGAAGGTCTTCTATGTAAGGTAGACTTGTTTGAATTTCCAACATTATTTATCACTTTTTAACCCACCTACTAATATTTTGTTAGTCTAATTACACTTTTTAGGTTTCGTTGAAAGTTACACAGTACATAAAACCTCATGCATTTTTATTCTGCAGCAGCTTCTATTTATTATTATTTATCCTTACACAAGATTTCATGTCTTGTTTTCTAAGATCTCTTTCTCCTTATTATATTGGGCCCCATCAGCAGCTCTGCATTTCCTACCAGGACTTTTTAAACATTTTTGTCAATTAAATTGATTTCATTTCCATGAAATTGGGTTTTGCTATTAATTATTTCAGAGTCTTTCATTCATTTCCTTAAGC
Source organism: Pituophis catenifer annectens (assembly GCF_029215685.1). Lineage (NCBI taxonomy): Eukaryota > Metazoa > Chordata > Lepidosauria > Squamata > Colubridae > Pituophis > Pituophis catenifer. Next base: position 123,460,477 of record NW_027256883.1, on the reverse strand, counting down.
TTCTACAAAGAGGTATTTTGAGAAATTCCATCTTTATGAAAACCTGAAAATAAAGCTTTGCCTTTATTTTATGTTCTAATGGGCTATTGGGGATATAATTACCTTTAATACAGACAGGGTCACGTAGTGGGGAAAGTAGTGGCCTAGCAATCCAAATACTGAAATCTAGTCCTTCCTTGGCATGAAAGCCAGTTGGGTGATTTGGGGCCAGGTTCTCTTTTTCAGCATAACCCACCTCACAGAATTTTTGTGGAAAAATGGGTAGCAGAAGTATTATGTACACAATCCTGAGTTCTATAAAATAAAGATGGAATACAAATGTAGTAAGAAAGGAAATTTTCTTTTGGATTATACATTTCTCTGAATTTGCACCAAAAAACATTCCAAAGAAAAATCTATAAATAGTGGACTCTGCAATATGGACTTTGAATTAAAGGATACTTTTCAAGCTATGTTTCGTGACAAAATGTTCAAAAGTTGGGTTTGCACATCTCAGTTCTGTAGATGTTTTGTATTGCAATGGTGACACTGTGTGCCTTGTGGAGATGCATGGATGATGTGATTTTTTTCCTCAGGAATTCACTTTAGAGTGCTTTCTCCAACAGAAGCCTTTTTTATCTACTACAGGCCCAGAAAGGGTCCCAGGAGAAACATAACGTGATATGACAGATTTGCTTTATTCTTTGAATTTGGGGGATTGTATTGCTTGGTAGAGCAACTTCAGAATACAGTAAAGCACTCTACTAATAGTTCATAGTTCATAGAATCATAGGGCTGAAGGGATCTTGGAGATCTTCTAGTTAAATCCCCTGCCCAAGGCAGAAGTTCTTATATTATTTATTAAGAATCCTTTTAAAAATCACCAATTGATACAAAATCTAGCCAGAAGGAACTTTTCATTCATTTCTAATTACCATAATAGATGATATTGATCTTCTATTGGTTACCCAGGAGCTACCAGCCTATTACTATATGACTGCCTAATGTGTGAACTTGCAAGTGCTACTGAAATCCTGATTCCGACCAACCTTACAGTTGACCATGCTGGTGGGGACTGTCAGGAGTTGTAGTTCAGAAATATCTAGAGAACCATTCATTGTTCACCCATGTCTTTGGAGGGAAAGGGTGCTTTCCAAAAACAAACAAAAACAAACAAATGAATGAGAGTAAAGGTTCAGAGGTGATACCCATAGTACTAACCTTAATTACAAAGCATCTGAGAAGTCTGTGGGAGTTCAAGCAACCAAAAGCAATTATCAGTTCTCTCATGAATAGCTTCCCATGCTTCCATTACAGTCCAGTGTAGATATCTTCCTATAAAGCCTTTACATGTCTTACACGAGCACATAAACAGCATTAATGAACATCATACAAAATAAGAAAGCTCAAAATCAGGAGAAACTAATCACCATCAGCCTTAATTATGGTCAAAGACCAGCATAACAAGGGTGGGGTACAAGGAACTTAAAAACATTAAAAATACAAAAATTAAATTACATAAAAAGCTTAAAATATTTTTAAAATCTAAAAAAACCTCTAAAAAGGGGAATAAAAACGCTAAATGAAGATTAAAAATGGCAAACTAAACCTATTTAATACAAACAATGCAATGAATCTAATACAAAACATGATATAATAACAGTCTAGGTACACATTTAAACAAATGGGAACACAATCTCATGAGCTGTGAGAAAAGAGAAACAACAGTGTTTTCCTAACATTTTTTAAGGAAACAAGATGGCAATTTTAGACTATACAACAAGCTGCAGTGATATTTTTACCAGATCTTTTTTCCAGAAAGAGTAGCTGAATTGGCTTTAGATTAGCAGCTGGCAAGCTTGTGCCAATTGTTTTGTCAGTAACAGTGACAGTGTCAATTAAATTCGTTTCATTTCCATGAAATTAAGTTGTGCTATCGCTCTTCTAGCAACAACAATAGCACTTAGACTTCTATTGTGCTTTACATCACTCTCTAAGCAAGGGTGGGGTCAAACTCAAGGCTCAAGAATGTGGTTGGATCTGGCCCTTGGGGCCATCCTGGAAAATGTAAGGGGCCAGCCTGGTCTACCTGCATCACTTCAGCCTGGTCTACCCAATACAAAGAGGAAACATACCAGCAGTTTGGGGAGTGGCATCAAGATGGCCACGCCCACCCAGTCAGCCACACCCAGTGAGTGCGTCAAGCTAGTCATGCCCACCCAGTCGGCCACATCTGCCCAGCTGCCTCAGGTTAACCACAGTCCTGATATGGCCCTCAATGAAATTGAGTTTGACACCCCTGCTCTAAGCGGTTTATGGAGTCAGCATATTGCCTCCCAAAATCTGGGTCCTCATTTTACCAACCTTGGAATGATGGCAGGCTCAGTCAACCTTGAGCCAGCCAGGATCAAACTCCTCCTACCTCTTGTAGCTCTTTTATCACCTACATTCTTTCATTCACATCCTTAAGCTTCTATGAAGATGCATTTAAAGAATTTCATTGTGTTATATGGCTTCTTGCTTGAGCTGGGTTATTGGACTAGAAGACCTCCCTTCCAACGATATTATTCTGTTGCCTTTGTGAAACTGAAAATCCGAGCTATCTTTATAGGTGGTTGGCGATATAATTATCTTTAAGACAGACAATTTGGTGTAGTGGTTAATACACCGGACTAGAAACTGAGAGACAATGAATTCTAGGTCCACCTTAGGCACAAAGCCAGCTAGGTGATCTTGGGCCAGTCACTCTTGACTTGCCAAGAAGGCTGCAGGGACTTGTCCAGGCAATTGCCAGGAGTCAAAACTGACTCATAGCCATATGCATGCAAACCTGTGCCATAAGCCAAAGCTTCTTTTTCTGCATTTCAGGAAATACCAGTTCCAGGACACTCTGTACCAGTTTATACCTGCTTGCTCTTCCACCAGCAAGATTTAGTTGCAATGTGAAACAGGTTTGACTTTCCTGAATTGTAAAATTAAAAACGTGACTCTCATAAGAATAGGATTGTTTCTTGTTGGCGCTGAAGGAGAAGAAGGAAACCTCCCTCCCTGCCCCACTCTGGCCCCCAAAAGGCTTCCAAAGTATATGTAGAAAGCTTTCACAGCCTACTAAAAGTCAGTTTTGTGGCACTGGTTTTTCCAGTTTAGGGTCCTGAAAACCTATTTATTTCAACTAGCTGGGCTGGCTTGAGTTAAATTTTAAATTGATTTTAAATTGGGTTGTTTTAATTTACGGCCAAAATATTTAATTATTTTAAACTGTTTTTAAATTTTGTATGTTCTGTTTTTTACTTTGGCTGTTCACCGCCCTGAGTCCTATTTGGAGAAGGGCGGTATAGAAATGGAAACAAACAAATAAATAAATAAATAAATAGGGTGATGCATATTTCTCTCTCTCTCTCTCTCTCTCTCTCTCTCTCTCTCTCTCTCTCTCTCACACACACACACACACACACACACACACACACACAGAGGTTTATGTTTTCTCTAAGCAAATTTGCAAATTATTTCTAAAAAAAAAACATTACAAACTCACCTCTCAACTAAGCCTGAACATATCTATTGAAAAGCATGAAGTATCTGATTATTATTTTCTACACTACACCTTCAAAATACAAAAAAACAGGGATCACTTGCAACTTGTCTTATCCTCCTGGCATATTTCAGTTCAGAACATGTGTATATTTTTTAAATGTGTTCAAACTTTTGTAAGTCCATGAATCAAAGGATTCTGGATCCCAGTCCTTGTAATCAACTGTGTGACATAAACTTTTGCATTCTTAAGAGTAAGATCCACATAGGATTCTTTTTATCTGGTACAGTAGATGTTCCAACTGTAATTTCTATTCAAGGATTAAAAGATGGCATTCCCTCTTTCAAGAATTTTTTATATCCATGGCTGAAAGTCCAAAAGTGTTCATATTGGATGTGATATTGAGATTAAATAGATACTGATTTTACATAATAGATTTGAATTCACCCTATAATTTTCAGCTGGCAAGCAACTTTATCATCAGTTAACCAACATTAGGAAAATTGACATAAGGCCTGAAAAAGTTTTCAGTTCATTTGATGTTTTGCCACTTCTTAAATCTAACGATTCAGAATGTTGGTTCTCATTGTCAAAGAATTTGCTGCCAAATTGTTCAGTTCTATCCAAGGTTTTCTTAAAACACAGGTCCGGGATTTCTGACCTCAACTGTGCCATGCCCAATTTCCAGTATGTAACATAACTCAATCCAATATGGCATGGCAACCTAAAGAAAATATATGGGGGTGAATAATTGCTTCCAAGCTGAGATATAATCATGCATCCATTTATTTATTTAAACATAGTACGGTTAAGAGTTGAGCCTAATTTTTAGCAAAGAACATTAAGATATATCATGGATTTTAACTCATGGATAAGAAGCACAAAGTAACACAGCTATTTTCCTTCAGGGTACCATTAGGTCAAATCATGATAAATAGCCTAAAATGGGCTATTTAAAAGCTGGTGTGTGTGAAAACTTTCTCTAGCAGGTGAACAGAAAAAAAGGGGGGACAATGGGCAGGAGTGGGTTCTACTTACCTTTACTACTGGTTCGCAGCGGGGCCCCGCGCATACACTCACTTCACTCAAGCACGCGCTCTTCTGCGCAAGCGCAGAAGTGCTTTGATGACATCGGGGTCAATGGGCGGAGCCTCCCGCCGGTTTTACTACCGGTTCTATAGAACTGGTGCGAACCAGTTTTGATGGCATTGCTTCTGATTGACATGACACCAGATACAGCACTATATTGCCTTTTTATGGAGACAGGATCCCCACAGCAGAGGAATGTCTAATCTAAATTCTGGCAGAAAAGATAAATGTGAATACAGGACACAGACTGCATCTAACTGCGAATACTGGCTAATTCCCTCATTACATCACTGAAACCTGGAATAACTTACCTCATATGCTTTGTCATAAAATAGCTATGTCTGATCACTTCCTATATCCACATCTGGATGTTATCCGGAATGCAAAAGCATGCTTGCATTATCACCTCCTCCATAGTATGAAACTATTCAAGCTACGTAGTCTGGGCTATTTGAAGCTATTTGGAGCAAGTTGAAAATTTGAAACTATTGAGTGTCATTCCTAATGGTGGGTCTTTGCTGTTATAAATATGAAGTACACAGAATGCTGCCAATCATTCTAAAATTCTGGGCATTCTAGATTCTTAAAGGGTGAGAATTCTGCAATTCTTCAGAAGCTGTGTTTTTTCTTTAGGATGTGATTATTGGAGGCAAGATGGCATTTTATAAGTTTCACATACATTAACAGACAAAGCTCAAGAACTGGAGGAGATTATAATTTAAGTAAAGGACAATCAATATTTTCAGAATGGTTCTTGTCACCCTTTTTTCTTATTTAAATTAGACAGAAGTGGAATCTCTATGTAAGGACATTAATTCTTTTCCTTCTGGCTGCTAGAACTTGTCCAGGAACAGTTACTCCCCTAGTTGTTTCAATACTATCCTAAATTCATATCTTTCCAGTTTGCTTAAAATGTGATGTACAACCCTCTTTAGCATCTGAAAGAGGGCTTTTGCTTCTGGGTACTGAAGCTCCATATTTAAGAGAATATCTTATGGAGCTAAAAACCTCATTTTAACATTTCAAACTTAGGTTTAACAATTAATCAAATAAAGGCATTAATACTTATTTATTTATTTATTTATTTATTTATTTATTTATTTATTTATTTATTTAGTCGCATTTCTATGCCACCCAACTCCCAAGGGACTCTGGGCGGCTTACAACAGAGAATAAAACAATGCAACAATATCCCATACAAAAGTTAAAAGAAGACATTAAAACATTAAAACGTTAAAACATATACACTCCAATTTGTGGCCGGGTCACAAGATCACTATAACGAGATCAACGGCCCCAGGCCTGCCGGAAGAGCTAGGTTTTCATTGCTTTCCGGAAGGCCAATAGGGTGGGGGTGGTCCGGACTTCAGGAGGTAATTGGTTCCAGAGAGCCGGGGCAGCCACAGAGAAGGCCCTCCCCCATGGGCCCACCAGCCGACATTGTTTAGCTGACGGGACCCGGAGGAGACCGACTCTGTGGGATCTTACCGATCGCTGGGAGCTATGTGGTAGAAGGCAGTTTCGAAGATAGCCTGGTCCTGAGCCAAATACCTGACTAAACTGGAACTTGCAAGGCCAAGATATTAAGCATTATTTTAATACTTAAAAATCAGCTGAATATCATCATTCTCATATTACCCTTATTATGAAATGAGTCACTAGACTTTGATGTTACCTTTTCCTTCATGCCTACAATATGTTAGTGCTCAAAATGTGCTTTAATATTCCCATCCACCTTTCCATCTAGCAAACAGTAGTGAAAGGGAGGCAGAAACTCAATAAATGTAAATATTGCAATTAAGGGATATGAGATGTAACATTATATTGGTTTGGATTTATGCCGGAGTTTAACAAAATTCAATTGTTGTGAACTGAAGGGTTCCTGTCATCAAATCAGTAAGGCAAATCTTGGAGAATGATGCCTTTTGTTGACAACTGCAACTACAATCTGTTGTCTGATTATTGCAAAAAACAAAAAGAAATACTTGGTTTAAAGTTCAGGTCATATAAGAAGTTATCCACATTTCAATGAGCAATGTTCTATGACAGAGTCAATGTTTTTCAATAAGGAAATCTGGAAGCATTTGATTGTTTATGTGAAAGTAAGTAAACACAATATTTCTGATCTTAAAGTCAACACATAATAATTTAAAAAATGTATAACAAAATGAATGTAAATGTTCTCCCCATAGCTAGCACACAGAGCACAGAGAAAGAAGACAATTAAGGCAATCGTTGATCTTAGATTTATCCGTAAGCTTCAAAAAATAGATTCATTAAAATATATACATTCATTTAGAAGGCCGTGATTTGATTGAAAAGAGAGAGAGAAAGGGAGAGAGATGTATATTCAAACTGCAAGATTCACACATGCTTATTAATTTAATGGCTGTACATAACAGATGGATATATGCATTCTGATATAGAGATACTATACCTGTTGAGATGTCAGGATGGTGTTCTGTCCACACTTGTAGAACATTGTATGTGATATGCATATGAGCATTTATGTGGATTTATTTCTCTTCTTTTAATATATCCATTAATTTTTGATTGGCAATGAATTAAGAATAGGCTTGCATTGGAATGTGTGTGTGACCTTGGGAAATGAGGGGAAGGCATGTTGTCTAAGAAACAATCAGATAAGAGACACAGGAACCCCCAGTAGCTTAACAGTCAAAGAGAGAAACTCAGGAAGGATCAGTCCTAATTAATCAAATGCTTAAAAGTGGCAGCAGGAAGTTGTTCTTTCATACTTGCAAGATTCTGTTAATGTAGCCTGACCATACAGTAGAATTAGTTCATCTAGTTGTGTTTGCTGTCTAGTTTACCTGGGACAGATGATATTTTTTTGTGTCACATAGGGTATCTTAGCAGAGTATTGCTCAAGATAATAAAATGATTTGTCCCATTTTGGACATATCATGTTGTACATATCTAGCTCTGTGATTTGTATACCATGGTTTATAGTTTAATGTGGTGTGTGAACTGAGTAGGACAACTATACTTAAACCATTCATGGATTTGAAGGACCATCTTTTCCTAGTCATATCTACTTGACCCACTACAGCAAGGAAGCAGGGAATGCTATGTCCCCTCTCCTAAGGAGGTCCATCTAGCAGGACCAAGAAGAAGGGTCTTCTCCATGATGGCTCCCTCCCTGTGGAATATCATCCTCATGAATTAGCCCCCATTTTGACACTCTTTCTCAAGATTCTGAAGACCTAATTTTGTCAACAGGCCTAGGGACCTCAGAATGGGATTGAGTGGTTTATTTGATTGTTGCTGCCAGAGGGTGGAGGGTTGTTGCTTTTTAATTTTTTTTTTTTAAAAAATGTGCTTTTATCTTAGTAAACTGTCCAAGAATGAGTTGGATGGCCATATAAATTTTCTTAAGTGACAGAATGTGGCAAGGAAATTGGGACATTCTATATAAGATGCTCGTGACAGAGACATGAGCCCTTGAGATCATTCCTATTCAAAGCTTCCAAAGATTCTAAGAAATTAGGGGAATCTATTTTTTAAAAAGAGTATTGAACAGTGATCAACAAAACAAAGGTGTCTCCCTCCCCAGAATAAAAAAGAGTAATGCCTTTCTCCAAATCTCTCCAGTAGAAGCAAAAATAATTTATGGTATAATTCCTAACTATATTGCATTCAGACTCTTTACAGTTTTATGTATAATTGTAAAAGTTAAGTTATAAGGTTATACACAGCATTTTGGCAGGAGAAATTTGGCAGTGAGATTTCTTCTACGATAAAGAGAAAGCGGTAGAAATGCAAGGAAGTTAAGTTTGGGGTTCTTGTCTGGGTTGGGCTGAAGGAAAGGGGATAAGGAACTAAGTGTTCTTGAACTAAAGAAGGGACTGAATTTTAATTTTATCTGACCTCCTGCAGTAAATAAATGATATGTAATCCAATTAAAATGGTATGACTTTTTTTTTTTTCAGGAAAAGGAAAGAGACTGAAGCAAGCCAAGGAAGAAGCCATAGCAGAGATAGACCAATATAGGCTCCAGAGAGAAAAAGGTTTCAGATTGAAGCATTCCGAAGTAAGTAAGAACATCAAGGGAAGATGGTAAGAATATCAAGGAAAGATTAGATTATTGAAATCTCTCTAGTTTGAAGTCCTCCAGAGATTTCTGACTAGTATATGGGCTATGCTAGCTAGGACTGATGGCGGGTGAAAATCAAGTATCTGAAATCACAAACTGGGAAAAGCAGGAACAGTACATATTAAGAATTGTTCATACATTTTGTGTGATCTGTCAGGCCCAAAGAACCAAGAAAACCATGCTGGATTATTTCAGAATATTTTTCTTCGCCTATAGACATAAATCTTGCTAAACTAAAGTGCTTATCAGCATAACTACAAAATATCCCCTGCAAACTGCTAGGGTGATATAGTCCGCCTTCACAATCTTTCTGCATACCAAAGATTCCATGCTTTGTCTCTTTCTTACTGGGAAAGAGCCCCTCTATCCTGCAACTCTGGCCTACATTCCATCACAATTCAGATTCCTGAATCCTACTGTGATTATGTTTCCACAACTGTAAATTCCATGTATTGGCTATTTATACAGACAATGTGTGAAATGAACACATTCTCTAGGCCCATCTTACAGAGAGAAGCTGACCATTCTAGCCAGCCACCTCAACTAATTGAAACAATGAGCTTTTGAAATTAGGTTGCCTATTTCTCAAAAGTCAGTGTGATCCCTGGTTGAGGATTAAGTTCATAAGAACCCACTGTTTTTATGCACTAAAGAAATCAATGAGTAGAAAATTTAATCTTATAAATAATCATTCATATTAATCATTCTTGAAGGTCTCCTCTGAAAAAATAAAGAATGATGAAAGGGTTTGCCCACATATTTGGCAGCAATTCCCAAGTATTATACTCAGAATTCTGTAAGGTTAAAATATTTAAATTTGTGTGAAAAGGAAGCACAAAACTAGAAGAAAGGAGTCATAGTTTGGAATGTATGCATCTGCTTATAACATCACCTTGCTAAATTGTTCAATTGATGTAGAAATATCATTTAATTAAATGGTAGGTCAATGTTGTTTCCACCACAATCTGTCAAATATTTAGTTAATTAAAAACAAATATCACAAAACCCCAACCCTGTGCATACTGTTCAGGCAAATTCATGCTTAGTATGGAATGCTGCAGGATATAATTACATCCTTTTTCCATCTCTGCACCACTGGTGGTTATACCAATAGGTAACAATGTAATTTTATTGATTACAATATAATATTGCACACAATAAGTATATTCACCAGGGGTGGGTTCTACTTATCTTTACTACCAGTTTGCATCACGCCCGTGCACTCTTCTGCGCACGCACAGATCACCTATGATGACATCCGGGTCAGTGGGCGGAGTCTCCCGCTGGTTTTACTACCGGTTCTTGAGAACCGGTCCAAACCGGGGGCAACCCACCACTGATATTCACTCAATAAATTAATCCCCTATACTTTTCCCACAATGAAATACCAGGGGAAAAAAATAAATCAAATTCTTTTTTCCAACCCAGATTAACCATATGAGGCCTTGGGAGAGACTTCTCTTACATTGTGTATAGTTTTTTAAAAAGTATGTATATATATTGATTAATTAATGTCCCACCTCTCTTTCTGGAGGTCCAAGTGGCATACTTGGCACTTCCTCTTATTATTTTTTGCTCACAATAACAACTTTATGAGGTAAATGGATCCGAGTGTCTATGGGTGAAGATAGACTTGAACCTGAGTATCTCTGGTCATACCCAGGATCTAAACTACTATACCAAACTGTCCCTCTTCTCCTTCTCCTTCTCCTTCTCCTTCTCCTTCTCCTTCTCCTTCTCCTTCTCCTTCTCCTTCTCCTTCTCCTTCCCCTTCCCCTTCCCCTTCCCCTTCCCCTTCCCCTTCCCCTTCCCCTTCCCCTTCCCCTTCTTCTTCTTCTTCTTCTTCTTCTTCTTCTTCTTCTTCTTCTTCTTCTTCTTCTTCTTCTTCTTCCTCCTCTTCTCCTCTTCCTCCTCCTCCTCCCCCCCCTCCTCCTCCTCCTCCTCCTCCTCCTCTTCTTCTTCTTCTTCTTCTTCTTCTTCTTCTTCTTCTTCTTCTTCTTCTTCTTCTTCTTCTTCTTCTTCTTCTTCTTCTTCTGCCATGTCCATCATTGAACATTGGCGATCATGTTGGCAATCCTATTTTTATCAAGAGCCGCATGAAAATTGCTGCTGAGTTTTGTCCAAACCAGTCCCTTAGGTTTTGAAGCCATGATGTTCTTCTTCTGCCTGGACCTCATTTGCCTTCAATCTTTCCCTAAAGAATTAAGTGAAGGATGTCATATTTTTCTGGGTGTCACATCACATGTCCAAAATATTTTGCTTTTTAATGGCTTTGATGATTTCCCTTTGCCTTAGTAGATTCATCATTTCTTATGATCCCATTAACATTTATACTAGTATTATTTAGGATTATTAGAATTAGTATTATTTTGTTGCACTGGCAATGACTGTACTGTTGATATGCCTGAAAGACCAGGTCATTGTCATGGAAAAGATCTACCTGCATTGTAGTTAAGAATCCACAATGATCTGATGGCACATCATCAATTATTTAGAAACTATGGATTTGGTTTACATATTATATATGGATATGAAACATGTAGATTTCTTTGTTTACATATATTTGAAAAGGATCAGTAACCTGCATTCATAAAAAGAATCACAAATAATCCTATGCATTCATGTTTCCAAATCTAGAATAAGATTAAAGCAGAGTTTTATTATTTCATTGTCTAGCATGGAAGAAATGTAAATGGTTTGTACAACAGAATCAAAATTATATTTGAAAGGCATTTTAATAGGCTCAAACTTGCCAAATTACATTATCAGCAGAATATATTCTCAAAACGAGAGGTTTTTTAATAACAGTGTTTTATAACAGCATAATTAATTCTGTTATAATAATAAACCCTTCTATGTAGAACACAAGTCAAAATTTGGGAACATCATCAAGTGCACACACAAACATATGTAGGCTCTGGTTTGGACACTTGTCCATATTTGATGTGCACCTCTAATTTATATAATTATTTTTGGGGGAAATGAAACATCATTACAATAGGATTGGTTATCATTACCATTCATACCATTGTCTTTTCTTTTTGCCAATTCATCTCCATGAAATCTAATAGTAATCCATCAACACCTCCCATTATTTATTTTTCAAGCTATAATGTGAAACTATGTATCACTAAAAGATGCCTGATGATTTAATTCAATCTACATTTTTAAGCAGTGAAGCTAATTATTTACACTAATATGCAGATCAGGGTAGATATACTTTCCTTTTCACCATTTTTCCAATTTTATAATTTGATCCTTTTCTGTAAAAAAAAAAAAAAAAGACAAAACATATCTTTTTGAATTAAAGTACATATTAAAATGTGTCAGCATTTAGGGCTTAAGTTATTCCAATGAGTGGGTAATAGCCGTATTTTACTAGCCGTTGCTGATGAAGTAATGAAATCGTAAATTGTTGCTTAGTTGAAGGAAGGTACTGTACATGAGTAAACCTAATTGTAATTACTTAAGTATGTAAAGTAGAATCATGTTGGTGAATTAACCATTGATGACCAAAACTGGTATGACTTCTAGATGGAATAGGACACTGGAATGTTAGATACATAGCTTAGGTGTTTACCAAATGTTTATATTCAAAAGTTCCCTAAGTTGCTTAACCCCATTACTTAGGGTTAAGTCAGAAACATTATGGAACTAATTTAGTAACAGAAGAGAATATTTGTAACTCAGGGTTGAAACATGGGATCCTTGGTCAACTCTGAGCTTGGTTGTTTTGTTGCCGATGTTTCATTATGTTATCATAGATAACATAAGTGCTTGAAGAGTATGGGGTTTGTTCTCTTTTTATATACTAATGTAATGGCCCTCTTGGGTGCCAAGGACTGGTTCCGTGGAGAGGGTTTTTTCCGTGGACTAGAGGAATGTGGTTTCACATGATGCCTGCATCCTCTACATGTACAGAGGGGCCTTCACTCGATTGTATGGCCCAGTTCCTGGTGGGCTGCGGACCGGTGCCAATCCACAGCCTGAGGGTTGGGGACCCATGTACTAGTAGCTTGCCCTGTCAGTGTTAGTGGGAGTGTTCTTGGTGGTTCCTTGATTAGTAATTCCCTGAAGCCAATTTAGCTTGTGATACTAAATTGGTAATTTAACCATTGCTGATTTAGCAAAGTGCACTAGCTTTGTAGACAGTCTTAGAACAACTTCACTATCTTCTATTTTTTGCTTCTTTTCTGGGCAGAAAATGATTGCCTTTGGCAATTTCAGAGAGAGAGAGAGATACACACATACACAACACAAGCCTCTCTATCCCATAATCCTAGATCCCCACAAGAGCATGAGAGATAATTATCTAAAAAGGGCTTTTTGAATAACAGCGTCCTGCTGTTAAAAGACTATACAAATCACAAACAGAAGAGAACATGAGTTGTTTTGAAACTTGCATAGACGTTTCTGCTTACTTTACATATTATACCCTGTTTTGTCTTTGCAGATAATGGGCTCTCATGATAATCTATCAACAAAAATAGATGAAGAAACGGCAGCAAAGATCCAAGGCCTCACTAATAATTATCAGAAGAACAGAGAGAATGTGCTTGGTCATCTATTAGGCAAAGTGTACAACATCAATCCTGATATCCATCCAAATTATACATATACAATTTAAATCCCTATGGAAATGTTTTAAAAGAAGCAGTACTCACAGAATGAGATGGCAGATTGGGAACTATCACTATATATTAGCTTGCTACCAATTATATTTTTATCACCAGCAAGGGCCGAATAAGAATTCATTTGGATTTTCTGTTTCCAACAGTCAAATTGTTACACATAATTTTACTACTGATTTTTTTAAAACAATTATTATTACTTTCTGCATTCCAGCTGGATATACAATCTCAAAGCTGAAGCATATTCTTGAGCATAATATTTGTAATTTGGCCAGCTTTTATAGGCAACTCTCTGGCAACGTAGATTTTTACCCTCACTTTTTTTTTTCCATTTTTGTAGCAAAGATTGTATCACTTAAATATGGGCAAAAGCAGAAAAAAAGAATGGCTTGACACCAGCAGCTTTTAAGTGGGTGTCTTTTTTTCTTCTGATGTTCTCTGATGCTTGGAAAGTATCTTGTCATATGGCTTGTTGTAGGAAATCTGTTTGTCTCAATATGTGGAGTTTTAAAATAACTAAGTATACAATAAATAGTATATATTATTAGACTTAACATTAACCATGTGTCTCTAGGTTTTTACATATGGGGAAACTACAGTCATATGTATAGAATGCCTTTACATATCAGACATACAGCAATTTCCCCAAATTATGTTGGAATTAGAAGTTCTGTCTGTGAGTTGGTATTTGGCCAAAATAAACTTCTCTGTCATTCATAGTATCAAAAACATATTCCCTTGGTTATAGCAAAGGTAGACACCACACAACACCTCTGAAACAAATAAGAGTCTTGTTCACAGGATAGATTAAAGATAAGCTTCAACTCACAAACAGTGGCAAGCAGTTCCATCACTAAATCCAGCCAAAAGCATGACCAGTCTTTATCAGAAATGAGCTGAGCTTGCATTATAATAAATATTTACCTGGGAGTAAGCTCTGGAACTGAAATAACTGTAGGCTTTCATGAGCAAGGACATTCAAAAAGATGTGTTTCTTATCCTTTTATCTTTCCTTTGCAGTCACTTGTGCCTCTCAGAGCTCCGCAGCTGAATAGTGCAGTAAGATCTATAGATCTTGCTTAATGGAAGAGAGAAAAGAAAACATTATTTCCATAAGTTAATCTCTCTTAAGAGTTAAATTTTGCAAAGCACCTAGGGCCATTCTCATATTTCTAATTAATAGCATTACAATTAATGTTATGGGATGAGTTCCATGGACAGTTGCTATGAGATTCTGTCTAAAGTCTTTTTTTACAAATAATTATCAAAATTGTTAAGATTTTACTTACTTATAAACAAATGTCATTTTCGGCAACATTTCCTGCCCTTGATTCTGCTCCAAATTTTTCTAGCACTTACCATTCTACTTGGAGCATTTCCATGTTTGGTAAAATATAACTTTTTTTTAAAGGCAATTTGTCTATATCAGAAAGTTGAAAATCTGGATGTCACTTTTCTAATCTTCCATTTCTTCAGAACATTTTTATTCAGATTTCCTAAAATGCTTACATGATTGAAATAAGCATACGTGAATTTTATTGAACTACAACTTACGTTTTGGTTTTGGGGTTTTCTTTCTCGAGATGGGGCAATGCTACTTTATGGTTCATAGGTATCCTTCTCTCTAGGACCAAAAGCACATTGAAAATCACAAATAACTGTGTTACTGCCTTACTTAATTTTGTAAGAATCATTGACAGAGATAACACTACTGGTATTAATTTTAGAACATTAATGTTATAATTGAAGTCTGAAATTTATTTGCATTAATAGACAAATCACAGCAGCTGCAATAATATTATGAAAAGAGAGGAACTCATAGTTGAATCTGTGTTGTTGGAGTAGAACAGTGAGACAATAAGAAACAGGCTGCCGTTTTATTATAGTTAAAAAAAGTTGAATAGCCTGCCTCAAACAATAGACGAAATCTAGTATCAGGGACCAGATATCCAGATTGGAAAAGGACAGGAAAAACATCTGAAAGGAGGGAGGGTTCATTTTATGACCATTTATGACCTCATTTTATGAGGAAGGAAAGAAGGGAAGGAAAGGAAAGGAAAGGAAAGGAAAGGAAAGGAAAGGGAAGGAAAGGAAAGGAAAGGAAAGGAAAGGAAGGGAAGGGAAGGGAAGGGAAGGGAAGGGAAGGGAAGGGAAAGGAAAGGAAAGGAAAGGAAAAGAAAGGAAAGGGCTGTTTGCCTTGAAGCAGTTTGGAAGATTAAGAGGGAATAAATGCACACACTTTTTACAAATGATTAAATGCAATCTATGTTTCTTCTCATTCATGTCAATGAAGATTCTCAATCATCAAGGCAGAGAGGTCTGAAGGTACATAGCTATACACATGCAACATATGCAGAATAAACCTAGTCTGATTTACAGCACATAAACTGATTACTTTCATTCACCATTTGACATGACTTTATGATTCTGTGTAAAAGAGTGGCTTTCTATGTGTCTTTTCTTCTTTTTGTCAAGTTCTGGATAGGCAAAACAAATAATCATCAATGTCCCACTATAGGAAAAATGCAACATGGGCATAAGAGGCAAGCAAGCTACTAGCATAATAAAGAACACTCGTATTACTCGTTTATAAATAGGATTGCTGATCCAAAAAAAGAAAATCAAGTGGATTTTTTCCCCCTTTCCTGTGCAAGCACAACACATTGCAATAGTGTGATCTGCAAAAATCAGGAGGTGCAGCATTTCACAACCTGGGGGAGAAAAAGCATAATCAGCTGTCTCACATCAGGAATATCCTGGCTCTAGAATATGATATTCTTTGCCTGATTACACATCTCTAGTTGCAAAATTACTATGACGTACGCGCTGCTTTGAATGGGACTGCTGCCTTGTAGACCCATACAATATTCTTAGCTACAGTCTGGAAGGAAGCAGTACCTACTGCCTTTTACCAAGTATTAGGTACTTCCCAGTCAGAACTAGAGACTAGTTATTTCTTAGAGGTTTTTCTTCAAAGAATTAATATGGATATTCTCCTGCTTCTTCTGCAAACAAGATTAGCCAAGTGCTGAGACAGAAAAAGTGTAGCAGGAGGCAATTTCTTAGCAACCTTTGCAAATGTTTGCTTTCATCCTATTGTCACTTGAATAGGCATTCTTCCAGTTCATTAACATTTTCCTTTGGTCAATGACTATATCAAGAACAAGTGTACATATATATTTGAGGTGATATAAATTAGCATAAAGTAATGGTAATCTAAAATTTACCTGAGCTTCACAGTTAAAAGAAATTACCAAGCCTGCTTTGTGCTGACGCACAAAAATTTAGCCCCACACAACACATGTACATACACATATGCTTGCCTAAATGGAGAAGCAAAAAAGAGATGATTAAGTCTGCATTGTATATCTCTATCTATCAAGTGCATAATTTAAGTGGGCATATCCTGTTGATTCATAAGAACTATAGTAGCAAACTTTCCTGCAGGGATGTTCTTATTGGTTCCAAATATAACTGATTCTCCTCTAAGTAGGAAATGGCATATCAAATAGATAATTTTATAGCTTCAAAGAAAAATTTATTACATATTAAATTATAGTAAGAGGTATCCTGGCTCAGTGGCTTAAAAGATGCCAGAGAAGGTCTATACCTGTAATGGAGAACCTATGGCATGTGCCACAGGTGGCACGCATAGCCATATCGGTGGGCATGTGAGTTCAGCTCCAGTGGGACCAGAAGTTGGCAAACGGGCCATCTGGAGGAACTCCGGGAGGTGGGGAAGGCCATTTTCCCCACCACCAGACTCCTAGAAAGGCTCTGGAGGATGGGGACAGCAAACAAACAGGATTTTCAGTCCCACTGGAAGTTGGCAAACAGGCCATTTTCAGCCTCTGGAGGGCCTTCAGGGGGGTGGGGAAGTCTGTTTTCACCCTCCCCAGACTCCTATAAAGGCTCTGGAGATTGGGGAGAGTGAAAAATGGACCTACCATGCCATCACGTGCCAGGAGCGGGGGGAGCAGGGGGGTCGCACGTGCATGCACGGGGGCAGGGCACATAAAATTATGGGTGCGGGCACATGCGCGGACGTGACCCCACCCCACCCACCCTGCTCCTGGCACGCGATGGCAAAAAGGTTAGCCATCACTGGTCTATACTTTGAGTCCTATCACTGCATGATGGAATGAGCTTCTGTCACTTGCCTCAGCTCCTGCCAACCTAACAGTTCAAAAGCATGCAAATATAAGTAGATAAATAGGTACCACTTCGGTGGGAAGGTAACAGCATTTCATGTTTCGCCATATGCTTTGTGCTGTGGCGTGATGTCATGCTGGCCACATAAACACAGAAACAACTTCAGAGAGTGCTGGCTAAATGATTTAAAGAAACAGAGATGGGTACCACCCCCTAAAGTTGGCTATGACTAGTGGAATAAAACTTGCAGGGACTCCTTAAATTATAGTAAACTGGAACCACTGATATATCCAATTGGTAACCCATATCTCTTAATATTCACTTTATAACGCTTGTGTCAAAAATATCCTTCAAGAGAATAGCAATAGCACAAGCACTTATACTTATATATCACTTCATAGGGCTGTATAGCACTCTCTAAGCAGGTTACAGAATCAACAAATTGCCCCCAACAATCTAGGTCCTCATTTTACCAATCTCGGAAAGATGGAAGGCTGAGTCAATCTTGAGCCAGTGAGAATCGAACAGCTGGCAGTCAGCAGAATTAGCCTGTTGTACTGTATTCCAATCACTGAACAATCACAGTTCTTAGAAACCATATCATTGAAACCTAGTCTGTCAAAGGTGAGTCCTAGAAGATTGACAGAAATTGATAAGGAAACCCAAACCAAGAACTTGAACAACTGCAATGAAAAAATTCAATTGGATTCATTACAAAGGGCGTAATTTGGGTTGTGATAATAAAAACCAAACAAGAATTGTGCTAGAAGTTTTGTCTCAAACAAAAAAAAGGCAGGAAGTGTGATAAAATGACAACTCCTGGAATAAAAACAAGTTCAACATTACCACAATATTATATTCAGCATTTGTACTATGACCTTTGAATTTTTTATTCATTTTTCACATTTCTGAACCACCCATCTCCCTCAGAGATGCTTTTTGTAGGATATAGTACTGAGAGCAATAATCCCCAGATACTTAAAACTTCATACCTGTTCATTCTTAGTGAAAGTCAAGTTGCCTCTTGAAAAAAGCACCTTTGGGACAACCATGACCTGGATAACTGAGAATTTCCATAGACTGTTCAGTCTTACTTCATTAAATGAACAAATGGGATAGCTGTTTCCTAATATATTGGCAATTGGAATGTTCAACTCTTTTCCAATTTTTACTGTTATTTCCTGACCCCTAAATATCCAACAATCAAGTCATGGGATTTAAATATATATATAAATTTAAATAAACAAACAGTAACAATTCAATAAGGCACCTTTTAAGGCTGAACAAAGGGTAGAATGATTTGAAATATAAGAATAACTAATGCAACAAATCATTGTTAAGGAAGGTTACCCTTGGTGTTTGATTCCTCTATTCTCCCTCACCAATATTGAAAAGACTTCAGAGAGTGCTCTGAACTCCTACATTTAAAGATGTGGTTGAAAGTACAGTATGTTCACTTGCACAAAAAGGCAGCCAATTCACGTTCTGAGTAGAGATTTTTATGCCTTTCTTGATATTCCCTCAAGTGTTACATACTATCATAGCATCTGAATACCAGGTTAATTAATGGAAGGAGGCCTCAAAAGCCACGGAGATAGTAAGTATTGTACTGGAAACCAAGGCATCAGGTTCCACACAAATGTTTACTTATAATTTATACCCAATTTTCTGTGGTGAGAGTCAGTTTGGTTTAGTGGTTAAGGCACCAGGCTAAAAAATGGGGGTTGTGAGTTCCAGTCTTGCCCTAGGCCTGAACACAACTGAGTTGACCTTGAGCCAGTCACTCTCTCTCATCCTTAAGAAGCAAGCACAAAACCATTTCTGAAATCTTGCCCCCAAAAAAGCTGCAGGGACTTGTTTTAGGGAGTTGCCAGTCAACATCGACTCAAAGGCACCACTTAAATAAATAAATAATTGGGGAGTACTAAGTTCTCTGGAACTTATTTTTGAGGATGGTGTTGCAAATCAGTTAAAACTGCAATCCTAACAAAAAACTAACTGCTCTTGCAGATCTGACTTCTCTTTATAGCTGGCTGATTAAACATTTACAGCAAAGTTTGCTATCTGCCTATTATACTTTAATCGCAGCGCCTGAAAAAAGATCTAGTGAGGTGTGCAAAATGAATTTTAATGAATTGGTTTTGTTTTTTTAAAAAAAAATAAACAGTAGAAAAAAGCAAGATAAAACAAACATCTGCACTTTTAAAAACATAAGGATAGACAAATTACTTTTAGTAATTTATCCTTCATTTCTCTTCTGTTTTTTTCCCAACCAACTAACCACAGTTTAAGTATAAAAACTTAAAAACTTTGCAACAAACATTATTAATTGTTGTTAGATTTTTGAAGTTCTAAAAGTCATATTCCAGATGATTAATTCAGGATTAGTCTTTGATGTATTGTATAACATTGCATATGTCACCAGAGCCACCTTATTAGTGGGATGGGCAGCACATACATTTAATAAATAAATAAGTAAAATATAGGAGCCATTTCTGCTTGAATTCAATTGAATTTCTATTGAGGATATATGAGGTCAATTTTACCATTGCAACATTTTACTTTCCCAGTCTGATGTTGTAAACAAGGTATCCCTTTTCCAGTCTCTGTTTTTGGTCTTTTCATCTATGTCAGCTGCCTATAATTGTTGATGAGTGGGTGGCATTTGAAATTTAAAAATAAAAACTTTTTTTTTTTTTGCTTTTGCCAAAATCCAGGGGAAAGAATGCTTATTTTTACTCCACGTGTTCATTTAACTGCCTATGCTGGAAAACAATGTTAAAGGGAAAGGGTGAAGTGGTTTTCAGCACAGTTCATCAAAGAAATTCAGAATGTTCTCCCTACACTACCTTTCTGTCTGAAAGGAAGGGAACTTATATACATTTATTTTGTAGCATCTATTCTAAAAGCATAACCTTTACCTTTGAACACTTTCACAAAAAGTATCCCTTCATTTCTGTTAATATAAAGGATTCCCCAACGTAGCAAGAGATGTACCATCTCGGTTTAATTAATTATCATAAATTTAGGGAGGGAAATCCCTTGTAAGATATTAAGCTGGCAAGTTTGTATCATTGATCATACATAATGGAATTGCTGTTGATTGCTCAAGGTTCCTCTGTCTGCTAAGGTGTGGCTTCTTAAGGCAGCAGCAATCTCCTGCTACCTGCTGTCTTGGGGGATGGGCTTTTTGAACTCAAGGCTGCTACTTTATGGACAGATGGGAGGGCAGTCAGGAAGGCTTTTATCCAAATTGGAGGGGCACCAGTTTGATTCCACCCAGAAAACAAAGTACAGATGCACACCAGTGGTGGGTTTCAAAAAATTTTACTACCAGTTTTGTGGGTATGGCTTGGTGGGCATGGTATAGTTTGGTGGGCGGAGCTTGGTGGGCATGGCAGGGGAAGGGTACTATAAAATCTCCATTCCCACCCCACTCCAGGGGAAGGTTACTGCAAAATCCCCATTTCCTCCCGATCAGCTGGACTTGGGAGGCAGAGAATATATGGGGGCAGGACCAGTCAGAGGTGGTATTTACCGGTTCTCCGAACTACTCAACATTTCCGCTACCAGTTCTCCAGAACTGGTCAGAACCTGCTGAAACCCACCTCTGATTCACACCCTGGCTGAACCACTGCAATGCATCCTACATAGGGCTTCCTTTAAAGACTGTTATGAAGCTCCAGCTACAACCTGCTTATTATCTGCAACTAGATATCAGGAGAAAAACACAGCTGTATTTTGGGCCCTGCATTGCTTGCCTATATACTTCCAAGTGCAATGTAATATGCTGACTTTGATCCATAAAGCCCTAGATATCATTGGCATTGAAACAGCACTCACTTGCTCAATACCAACATTGTGGGGGAAACTGTCGTCTCCTTAAGGTAAGGTGAATGAAGCATTCATTCATTCATTGCAGTGGCACAGTGGTTAGAATGCAGTACTGCAGGCTACTTCTGCTGGCTGCCGGCTGACTGTTCAGCAATTCGAATCTCACCAGGCTCAAGGTTGACTCAGCCTTTCATCCTTCCGAGGTCGGTAAAATGAAGACTTAGATTGTTAGGGACAATATGCTGACTCTGTAAACCATTATTATTTATTTATTTATTTATTTATTTATTTATTTATTTATTTATTTATTTATTTATTTATTTATTTTATTTCTATACCGCCCTTCTCCCGAAGGATTCAGGGCGGTGTACAGCCTAATTAAAAACACAAAGACAGACAATATTTAAAAATAATTAAAATTATTAAATAATAGGCCTAATTTATAAAACCCCAAATTTAAAAACCCAAATTAAAACCAATTAAAATCATTATATTGGTAGCCCAGCCTGGCGGAACAACATGGTTTTGAGGGCACAGCGAAATACACGGAGATCAGAGATTTTGCGAATTTCTGGGGGGAGTTCATTCCAAAGGGCAGGGGCTCCCACAGAGAAGGCCGATGGCACCCTGAGGAGACCCTCTTTGTGGGAGCGGACTGGCCGGTGGGAGACTACTCGTGGCAGAAGACGGTCTCGAAGGTACCCAGGTCCAATGCCATGGAGCATCCAATGCCATTAGAGAGGGCCGTAAGAGCACTGTGAAGCGATATATAAGTCTAAGTGCTATTGCTATTCCATGGTGGCTGCAGCAATCCCTTCTTTTCTATGGAACAGCCATAGCTTAGGAATCAGGCAATTCCCTATACTGACAGTGTTTTAGAAAAATGTTAAAGATGGAACTCTTCCAGATACTTTTTTCAGGTTGGTAGATGACAATCATGATTGATATCTTAATTGTTGGTTTTGAGTAGGCTTTTATATTTAATTATTATTACTAGCGTTTTGACTGTTGTGTGCTGGTGGGAGTCTAGATAGCAGCAGGTTATCATGGATAAAGAAAAAAATATATACACGGTATCTACCGTCACATTACAGTAATACAATCCTGGTATCTTTAAGATATGTTACGTCTATAGCTGGTTGGGTTAGGAAAGCAGTCATGGGAACTGAAGAATCCTGGGATTTGCAGTTTCAAAATATAAAGGGCCAGTTTAGAGAAGTTTGAGCCAGAGAATATTAAGTTCCTGCATCAAAAGAATCTCTTCCTGAAGGTGAAAATCAATGCAATACTTGAGCTGTCCTGATACGTTTGATTTTTAAAGAGTACAGAAGCAACATGAGAAACGGTATGGACATAATTTATTATTCCAATTTATCAACCACATCTTTATTTTAGCAGATTCAAGATGTCCCATAAATAAACCAATAACAACTTCACTAAAGAAAAAGACATTAAATTCATAATCAGGATTCTCCATTTTATTTCTTTTATTTTCTGCCCCACAGGAGATACATACTGTATTATTTTATATGCAAGTTAAGTTCCTTTTTAAAACTATTATACCTCTGCTAAACAAGTTGCAAGTAGATTTAAATGCTTCGGCTAAACCCTAGATGGCGCTGCGGATTAATAAAACCCATGAAAAAAGACTCAAATGTCTCCTTTTTATCAGTTTCAAAAATTACATAGATCTGACATATTTTGACATGTATCAATTATAAATTAATCAAGTGCCAGGTTTCTCTTCCCCTCCCCTGAATATCACAAAAATATCTTGTAAAAACTAACCCATAAAGAATGCCTTTAATCACAGCCGATATGTTTGGCCTGCAAAAATCAAGATTACCACTGGATGATAGAAAAGAGTTTTTTTCTCTATCATTTGGCTGCCACATAGTGGTTATTTGAGTTTTTTGCAATCATGCTCTTTTAATAGCTGCTAGTATTAAAATGAATTCAGCAGATCCAAATCAGCCAGTATTGGTGGCTTGTACTATTTTTAATCCCTAGTGCCAAGTAACAGGTGAGCTCCCATTACTTGTCCCAGCTTCTGCCAACCTAGCAGTTCAAAAGCATGTAAAACAAATGCAAGTAGAAAAGTAGGGACCACCTTTGGTGGGAAGGTAACAGTGTTCTGTGCGCCTTTGGTGTTTAGTCATGCCGGTCACATGATCACAGAGACATCTTCGGACAGCGTTGGCTCTTCGGCTTTGAAACGGAGATGAGCACCACCCCCTAGAGTCAGGGATGACTAGCAAATATGTGCGAGGGGAAACTTTACCTTTACTTTACTATTTTTAAGATTTGTGTGTGTGTGTGCGCATGCGCACCTTCAAATCAGTGTTGACTCCTGATGATCTCTCAGACAAGTCCCTATAGCTTTTTTAGCTATTGCCTAGTTCTGGGGCTAAGATAGACCAGTGAGTTTCATGCCAAGGTAGGACTAGAACCCATGGACCTCCCAGTCTCTGGCCAGATTCCTTAAGCACTGGTTCTCTTTAAGATTAATAATTATGTTTTAAGTTCCTGCACATTTCCACTTGGTTAGATAATGTTAAAAAACATTTCTGTACCTAAAACAAAATAGCAGAGGAAGGTGATGAGAAAAATAAACCATGTGAGCCTAGACAGAGAAAGCTATAACGTTACTTCATTGTTTCAGCATCTTGATACCCGGTATAGACTCAGTAGCTAATCTTTTAAACATTACAATACATTAAGTCCATCATCTTTGCAATCTTTCTTTAAAAATGCACAAAATCCATATATTTTTGCATTCATTTCTCCTAATGGGCATATTTTATATGCACTTTTCCCCCTAATAAACATATTCTTGAGCTGAGAATGGCTAAACACAGGCATCTGCATTTACATTTTACTGAACTGTGAACCACATCACAAAATGTGGAAGTGTGTATTATTTTCCATTTTACGTATACATTTGGAAAGCCTGGATTTCTTCACCATTCTTCACCGACATCCTTATTACGCGTCACTTGGAGTTGCTAAAAGGGGCCAGATCATTCATAATATCTTCATAATTTCCTGCCTAGGCAGGGGGTTGGACTAGAAGACCTCCAAGGTCCCTTGCAACTCTGTTATTCTATTCTATTCTATTCTATTCTATTCTATTCTATTCTATTCTATTCTATTCTATCAGCCTATCCCAGGTCCTTGGAAAGGATTTGATAGGTACACAAAAATGCCAAACCCAGTCTGAACATCTGGCTGACTGTGTGATGAACCAATAATAATAATGATTATATCATCTTGCACCAAAAAATGGTTTATTCTAATTGTTTTGATGTCTCAATATCCCATAACATAATTATTAAGCTATCTTGGTTATCTTAAACAAGATTTTACAATGTAGTCTGTTTGTTTGAGTCCTGTGATTGCACGGTAATCAGGGAAGAAACTGAGTTAATTGGCCAACTTGGAGTTCAGCATGAACATTTCTTTTAAGAAAAGGAGACATCAGTGGCATAATGTCTATTATGGTTGGGTATATATTTCATAAGTAATAAAAACAATGCTAGATTTATACAGTGGAAATTGCAGGACATTCTGAGGAATGGGCAGAATCGGGATTTTGCTTTTATCTCAAAACTCTGTGCATTAAAGCTGTTATTCAGCATGCTATTTATAATTACTTAAAAAAAAGGTTAGCCTTCAACTATCCCTTGAGATTGGGACTCATTCTGGATTTGAGTGTAAGGCTAGGCTTAGACCATCTGAGTTGAGCAAGGCTATCCAGGAATATTGTGTGAGAACCATGTGGTAGATAAACTGATTTTCCCCCCATTTTTTTTTTTTTTTTTTGGATTAATCATGAATGGAAAGAAGTCTCTTATTTATTGGCACTCAGTTGAGGAAAAATATTAAAGGACACGGTACTCTTTAGTGTTGGATGGATAAGATTTTTTTATTTTATTTTATTATTTTTTTTGTATGTTTGTTTTCACTCCTGGGCCTTCTGGACTTAACAGCATTAACTGTTTTTTAAATAGTTGAATATAGTGTTTGTAATACTATGGATTTAATTTGTAAGTCTCCTGATGATGAAAAATTAAACACATTCATCACAATTTCTCAGACGCTTAAGTCTAAAGATATTGGCTGTGTTGCTTCTACCTTCTATCAAGGACTTCTGCATGATTCTGTGGCAGTCGGAGCCCCCCCCCAAAAAAAGAGATTTTAAACTTTTTTTTTTTAAGTGCAGTTTTCAGCTGCAAAATACTTGCTTGTTTCTGCTCTAGTCACAGCAATTCAAATCAGATGCAACAACTTAATTTTACAGGGCAGTCATACAAGGGAATGACTTGAACATTGCTAATTGCACTGTGCATATACACTTTACAAAGTTCCCAAACAGTATTGATCTCTGCATACCAGGTTGCTATCTAATCTCACAACTTGACCATTAATAAAATTATTCAATTAGTATTGAAATAAAAGGAGCGTTAAGTGTTTCCCCCTCCGCCCGCTCCCAATATCTGGCAGTGCTTTTAGTTAATCAACTCCCTCTTAAGACAATCTTGAAAACCAATTTTCAGTTTCCTCCTGACTCCACACTGCCTGCTGTGTCACACAGTTAGTAACAATTGGGACTCTGGGTGATGACCACCAACACCATGGTCTTCCTAAAATCAGAATAGCAATAAAACACTTTTTAAAAATGCATTTCACAGTTTATTCTTTGTGAGAATTGCTTCATTCGCCATGAGCTTGCTTCTCCTGGGGAAAGTAGATCAAGGGCAGTTTACCCAAAAGATTTTTCTCTGTTGGCATAAAAATGGTCTCCTAATAGGAGAAGTCCAGCCTATTCTATGAACTCCACCAAAAGTGAAAATAGAGTCCTAATAAGGATGCCTGGCCTCTGACTTCTTTCTGAATAAAACCACCAATACAGTATATTTATTCCTGTTCCATATCATCTCACTGCAAGAATCTGATGACATGTTATACGCATCACTTTCTTTAACACACCTCGTAAGATTATACTTGTTTCCTTAGGGCATCAAATGGCAGCATATCACATAATTATGAAGCAGTTGAGTCCAGTGGAGCCTGACATATATGAAGAAAAAAAATTCTTACATTCTTTTCATATGAAAAGCTAAGCTTTAGGCAACTGGTAGTTTCTGGGCCAAAACTGCCCAGTAGAAACATGTATTTTGCCCATCTGATGTATGAAATTGGTAGTTCTTCCATGGTGTGATGCTCCTTGGACCTCCATAATTTGTTTTTCAGGTACATAAACATCTGGTTCCAAACATTATCAGGGAAAGATGGGAGAAGTTTATCTTCCTCAATGAGAAAGAGGGAGTGGAAGTCAACTTTCTCCTACATTGTAATGGTATGTGGGAATGACCCTGAGAGACAGGAGGAAGTGGTGCAGATTGGACAAGTGGTGCAGATTGGCACGTGAAAGATTTCTCAGCCCTCAAAAGGAGAGGGAGTGTGGGAAGCAGTTCAGAAGGGACCCTCCCTAATGTTCTGGAGTAAAAGGAATGGAGGAAGGGAATACTTTCACCCTTGCAAGATTTTGTTAATATATATAAAAGTGAAGTTAGTACTCATGTAACTTGTGCTTCTTGTCTGGACTACCTCAGAAAACTAACATACATGCAATGGGGAAGGAAGATTAAAACATCTAGCAACTTGTCACCTTTGCTGTAATAGGCAATAGGCATTAGTACAAGATGATCCATGCTGATTGCAAATTCTGAGAGTTGAAATCTAGGTATTTTCAAGTAGCCAAGTTTGAGGAACACTATCCTACGGAAATGTGATAACCAATTCATCCATATTGTGTAACCAAACTTCTGATTTTACTACAGATTCCCCATGAGAAGTGAGTGCTTCATGAAGGGTTGGCCAGTTCAAACAATGTAGAAGCAAAGCATCCTTTCATGGCTTTATACAACTCTATTGTGCTGGCGTCCTGCTGACCAGTCAGGAACCAATAAGCTCTTTAGGATTCAGAAGCAATCAACTCAAACCAGAGTGAAATGTCAAAAAGATGTTATTGAATAAATATTAAGAGTTAATAGGGAAGGAAAAATGTATCAATCCTTGTGTCTCTTTAGCATATTAGGAAACCCAGGAATGGCAGCAAATGGACCCTCTGGATCCAAGAATTGTACAGTACCTTCCAACAATTTGGGTCTAGGTTGAGCAAATGTCCCTAGATTGACCCTCATCTCATGCTGGAGCCCATCTTCAGGGAATTCTCTCTTCTGGAGAAGATAGTAGGGTCCAGCATGAGTCTGAAAGCTTGGAAGACAAAACCTCTGGTCCTGGTGACCGACCCAGATTGGATCCTGCAGCATTATCCTGGGACATGTATATTTGCCTTCATTTGTGAAACCATCTTCTCATTCTTCCTGCCTAAGCATCCTTAAAATGCTTCTTCTTCCTAAGGCTGAGAATGAGTGACTATCCCAAAGCCACCCAGCTAGCTTTATGCCTAAGGCAGGACTAGAATTCATAGTCTCATAATTTTTAGCTTGAACCATTTCACCAAAACTGACTCTGAGGACACCAGAATAGTGAAAATATGAAAATTTTAGGTGTACCCACAGATACTACTAAAGCAGTGAACTCAGCTAGCCAAAATGACAAAAGCATAAATATTCAGATTACTCTCTATTTTGATGGAGTGATGGCAAAACTCTGAGAGCCAGAAGTGAATCATTTCTACACTGAACAGCCATATATTAAACGTGGCATGGAGTTTTGAATATAACACATCAGTACAGATCTGCTAGAGGATTTGGGAAGTAGCCTTTGCTTCAAGTCAATACTTAAGCACACTTTAAGACATTTTTTTTCATGAAAATTCTAAGTACCTTTTAATGAAATTGTGATGCAATTTTATCCCATGATTCTACAAAATTATTAACAGTTTCAAAACAAAGTGCTCTGGAATTGCAGCAAAAATTAATTGGGGCTGAAAAGACTACCTAGCCATAATTTAAACCTTTCACATGTTCATCTTTTAAGTTTCATCATCAAAGAACTGGTTCTTCTTAAGATTACAAAACAACACCATTTTTTTTTTCTCCAAGAAGGACGTGCATATCTTAACTAGCAAACTATTATAATTATTGTTGCATTATGTTTAAAAAAAAACCAAGTATAATTTTGGTGGTTTGATTCTCCACCTTGACTACATCTGACATTCACCTGTGGTGTGCATGGTTGTAAATCCCATATTTAGATCAACAGTGCAGGTACACATTGTGCACAGTAAGAAAACCTGCAAGTCCTTTCCTTGATACTAACTAGTTGCTAGGCAGCATGAGAGCAGAGATCCTAAAAAGTCAGCAGCTTCAATCACCCCTGCTTCTATATTTTTAGGACGCAGGGAATATTAACCTTCAAGATTATACTTTGTTTTTTACTCCAATAATAGTATCACATCAACACAGGAACAAGTGAAAAAGATAATAATAATTTTGATATGCACTGTATAGTATGTATTCCCAAGCCACAATAAGTTATTTGGACTTTTTTCTTTATAATTGTTTTTTTTAAAAATATTTTAATATAAATTAATCTCTGTATCATCTGACTGGGCTTTTGATTGCTATTTTGATTAAGGCTCCCATAGCTGGGCTGCAAAAAAATGGATGGCTAATATTTGACAGCAGGAAAATAAAGAAAACTTTTTGTTGCTATCTAGTAGATTGCATTTTTTGCAGCTCTGTGCTGTAGTATATGTATGTATGTATGTATGTATGTATGTATGTATGTATGTATGAGGTTTTCGTGGGTGTTTGTATGTAGGTCTTTGGTTATTCGGGTTTTCTCCTGCATAAAATTGGAGGTGTCTTGGCAACGTTTCGACGAAGTCTCATTCGTCATCTTCAGGCTGGTGTTATCGGCTTCGTGCTTCTAGGAGCAATGTGTGTGATCGCAGCTGTTTCTTCCTTTTAACTGCCAGTGGGGGTGTGAACTGATTGGGTGGGAGCTTGGCTGTGTTCTGATTGGGTGGAGGTGTCTTCTGATTAGTTGGGGGTTTGGCTGTGCTCTGATTGGATGGGGGGTTGGCTATGCTCTGATTGGCTGGGTGTGTGTTCTGTTTAGGTGGGGGCTTGGTTGTGCTCGGGTTAGTCTGAGTAGCAGGGGGATTTGAGCTGGTGAGCTGTGTTGCTGTTGTTTGGCTTCGTGTTCATGGCCGTGCCATCTCTTCATGTTGGGTGTCAGTCTGCTTCATGTATGGATTGGAGGGGTTTAAAGTGGCTAATGATGCAGCTGTGGTCTGGCTTCTGGTCCGTGGTCGTGCCTGATCATCAGTGTGGGTTTGAGTCTGCTTTCTGCGTGGATGTGTGGTGGTTACATCCTGTGTGGCTCTCGTGAGTGTGGGTCTGGTGTCATTCTTTGTGTTAGGGACTCGTTTGTCAATAAGGGCGGGTTTCCTGCCAGCCATTTGGAAAAAAAATTTAGATTTCACCCCTGCATGAAAGTGAAGATACAAAAATCCACCGACAATCCAAACTGCCGACTTTGCAACAACAAAGTGGAAACTGTTTCACATTTAATATATGAATGCAGCAAAATCACACAAACTGATTACAAAGCTAGACATGACCAAGTTGCTAAATTAATCCACTGGTCATTATGTAAAAAATACAATTTACCTGTATCCAAAAAGTCATGGGAACATAAAGTGGAAAAGGTTATAGAAAATGAGAAAGTGAAGATCTTGTGGGACTTTTGATTACAGACGGATTGTCATTTGGAACACAACACGACAGATATCACAGTTGTCGAAAACCGAAACGTACAATTTATTGACATCGCGGTACCAGGAGATGCCAGAGTCAAAGAGAAAGAACTGGAAAAAAATCATGAAATATCATGACCTGGCCATTGAAACTACGTGATTATGGATGAAACATATAACAGTGATACCCATTGTCATCTGGGCACTTGGTATCTTGTCCAAGAATTTTATAAGATACATCAACAAATTGCAGCTTCCTGCAATAACACCAGCAGAACTGCAAAAAACTGCACTACTTGGAACATCGTACATCTTAAGGTACTTGGTTGGTAGGTAGGACACTGGCAGCAACCCATATCAACCATTAGCACCAGTCAATGGTATTTGTGATGCATTTTTGAATGTCCAGTTGACTGAGTTTCATGTTTAATGAATAAAGTATATATAACAACAACAACAATAATTATTTTAAAAAAGAAAATAAGGCTGATCTACATCATTCAGTGTAAGAACTGTAACAGCCACTATATAAGACAAATGAGCTGAAGACTAACAGAACCTATCCATGAACTCCAACTAGCAATCGGAAGATATGATGAACACTTCTTAACTGGACAAATTTCACCATAGTTTCAACTGTGAAATTGTGAGCATCCTAGACCAAAGCTAAAAACACTAGAGACTTCCTGGAAGCCTGGCACTCAGTCAAATCAGACAATAAAAAAAAATTAAAAAGGAAACAAACAAACAAGAATCCTTGCCAGCAATTAACACTTAGATAAGCAGATATTAACAGAAAAATTAATACTTGACTATCAATCAAGCAGTAAACAATATCCCAAACAAGAGCTACCAACTCAGACAAACAAGATCCTAACCAAGGAGCTATCAAGAACACTCCCACCAACATTGCAATGGCATTAGTAATGAATATGAACTACTGTACTTCAATTACTTGTACAAAGAAAAAAATGAAGGGAGGCACAGTTCTAAAAGATGATACATAACCTTGCTAAAAAATCTATGTAATTGGATTGGCAAAAATACAATGCCTAGGTTAGGACAGACTCTGAAAAGAAAAGAAAATATTGATGGTGATCAACTGGGAGAGGAGGAGGACAAGAAGGAGAATGGCAATATTAAGAAACTTAGGGAAACTATCTTATGGAAATCATCCATGTTTCTATACAGTTCTACACACTCAACAGAGTTTATTTATTGCATTCTTTCCTTTTATTTTATAACCTGTAATTTGCAAGCATGGACAACAATCATGTAACTAGTTTGTTTTCTTGGCTGATAAATGAACTTTCAAAGAAACACCTGATACAGTCAGAAGAAATTGCTAATGCATGTTTTTATCCTTTTAACAAATTTTAAAATCTGCCAAGAAGAAATTAAATGTTTAAAGTTTTAATGGTGTAGTATGATAGACATCATAATTATAGTTATGTGACGTCACAAATATCCTAAAAATGCAAAGGTATACAATTAACTTTAAATGCCAGAGTTGTGATAAATGACTCAAGGATGAGGAGTTGAGGAAAATTTGCAAAGTAAATAATGGGAGAAATCACCCAAAGAACAGATGGACAAAAAGATGCACAACTGAAGCGTGCATGGAAAAGTGCGAAGCTTACATCTTTTAAAACAGCACAGTCTGATGGTGGGCGGGCTCATCTTGCATGTTGCTTGGCATGCAGGCAAGAAATGTGCCTTCCTTTAGCACTTAACAGCCGTGCATGATGCATTTACTTTGGTTTTGTTGTCTGAAAGAAGGGAAGTCAAGGGCAGCCAAGTAGAAACACGCACAGAGAGAAATTGTCACCCTGATTGAATATAAGTTCTTGCCTGCTCAGATTTGAGAATGCTACCCATTGAAGTGAAGGTAGTGATGATGGTAAGGTTTGATGGGGTGGATAAGCAATTTCCTGTGGGTTTCAACAGTATCTTGCTATTGATTCAGAAAAGAAAATCTGCTTAATTAAAAGAATAGTTAGTTAGGAGTTGCTGATAAGCAGGCTTCACTTCTTTAAAATTGTATTTTTCTTTTTCCATATCAGCGATTACAGGCAACTTGTGCTTTTTAAAAATCTTTTTAGTACAGCTATACTATCCAGAGATATAGTTTAAGGTATAAAGCTTCAAACTTTTTTTTTTTGCAGTATTAACCCTGAATGGATGCAGAAAGTCTGCTTTAAGGCTCAAAACTTACCAAATGGTTCATGAGTACTCAGCAGTTTTCCCCTCACCATTCTCCTAATGAAAGAAAACAAAATGTTATGAAAACATTTTGAGAGATAGAGAAGGCTACATAGTTTTTCTGGTAGAACTTTTTAATTCTGTTTAGGAAAAAGTACTGTATTCCCCCCAAAATAAGACCCTGTCTTATATTTTTCTGAACCCCAAAGTAAGCGCTTGGCCTTATTTTCGGAGAGGTCTTCTTATTTTGGGGCGCGTGGAGCAAGATGGGGATCCTCTTGTTGTGTTACCTGATTTCCAGCTCTGCATTTAAATATTTTTGGGGAGGGCTTATTTTTGGGGGGAGGCTTATTTTAGCACATGTGCTCAAAAGCCAATTGGGCTTATTATCAGAGGATGTCTCATTTTCGGGGAAACAGGTTAGGTCCTCAGAGTAGATATTGTTGTAGCTCTTCTTTGTAGGACAATTGTTCCTGGTGGCCAACATCAAACATCATACCAGATGGCCTGGTATGGTAAAAAGACTTAGGACTCTGCTGTCCACTTTGCTTTGGGAACATTTTATCTTCTACTCAACAGTCTGACTCCAACATGAGTAAATGGGTTAGGCAGATATCCATTTGTACTAGTCCTTAACATTTGATGGGGAGGAAATGTTCAAGTGTTTCTACTGAGTGTGCTCCCCAACAGGATTTTATTATTGTTTTGGACCCATCCTTTAGGTCTGACCTCAAGATAAGATTCAGAGCTTTCTTACTGCAACATAGTTATGGGCTCCTATTATAGTGTTGGCCAAAGGATGTCAGAGAATGAAAACACGCATAATTGTACTAGAATAGAATAGAATAGAATAGAATAGAATAGAATAGAATAGAATAGAATAGAATAGAATAGAATAGAATAGAATAGAACAGAACACTTTATTTGGTCAAGTGTGACTAGAACCACAAGGAATTTGTCTCTGCTGCAGAAGCTCTCAATGTACATGCAAGGCAATAGAGTAATAATAATCATAATAAGAGGAAGTAGTAAGGAAGATAACAACAACAATAAAAAAGAGCAAAAGAGCCTCTGCTGAAGGAGGTGAACAAGGGAAACCTCTTGAAAACAGAGAGATTGAAAGCAGAATATTGTAAGGAAACAATTGAATATCGAGTTTCTAACTGGAAAAAGAAGCCTATGCACAGTCAATACCTGAAGGACACTGAAGGAAAAGTAGATACAAAGCTAAGAGGGAGATGATTGAGAGGGGGTGTGAGGAAAGAAACTGAAGGCTTCATTTTGGCTGCCCAAGAACAAGCCTTGAAGACC
Organism: Pituophis catenifer annectens; assembly: GCF_029215685.1. Classification (NCBI taxonomy): domain Eukaryota; kingdom Metazoa; phylum Chordata; class Lepidosauria; order Squamata; family Colubridae; genus Pituophis; species Pituophis catenifer. The sequence continues at coordinate 123,426,899 of NW_027256883.1, read as the reverse complement.
AATTCCATGAAAGCAAAAAGTCAACATGTCAGTAACAATAGCAAATGTCACTTATGGAACAAGAAAGATGAAACACCTTATCAGTGATTGCAGCAAAATTTCACAAACTGATTATCTATAACGTCATGACTGAGTTGCCAAAATCATATATTGGAAGCTTTGCCAGAAGTTTGGGTTCAAACCAGGGGTGAAATGCTCCCGGATTGGACCAGATTGCCCATTCTGGTAGCGATCTTGGCCGTTGGTTTGGCGATCCAGTAGCAATGGCGGAGCAAATTTTAATTTAATTTTTTTTAAATTTATTTATTTTTATATGCCGCCCTTCTCTGGAGACTCAGGGCGGCTTACAATGCGTTAAGCAATAGCCTTCATACTTCTGTATATTTTATACAAAGTCAGCTTATTGCCCCCACAAACCGGGTCCTCATTTTACCCACCTTAGAAAGGATGGAAGGCTGAGTCAACCTTGAGCCTGGTGAGAATTGAACTCACAGTAATTGCAGGCAGCTGGATGTTAAATGCTGCCTTAGTAGGAGGCATTAGCTTCCTACGCCACTCAGGCCACTCAAAGCTCTGCCCACCCACCTGGGTGTCATTACTTCCTGGTTTTAACCAGGAAGTAATGTGTTTTTTACCTTCTGCACATGCGCAGAAGGTCTGTGCACACACATGATGTGCGGTGCGTGCGCTTACAAACCAGTAAAGAAAGTAAGTAGATTTCACCCCTGGTTCAAATGCAGCAAAAATTACTGGGAACACCAAATTGGCAAAGTTCTTGAAAATGAACAGGTGAAGATCTTGTGGACTTTTGAATGCAAACAGACAGACATCTGGCTCACAACATGCCTGACATCACTATTGTGGCAAAGAAAAAAACTCTGGTTCATTGATATTGCAATACCAGGTGATGCACACATTGAAGAGAAACAACTAGAAAAAAAATAATGAAATACTGTGATCTGCAAACTGAAGTTGAGCAATTATGGAAGAAGAAATCAATTGTTGTACCTATCGCAATGGAGCCCTTGGAGCAATACCCAAAGGGTTGCCTAGATACATGGACATTTTGAATTTATCAGACCTGAATATTCTGACTTTGTAAAAAACCACCTTACTCAGAACTGTCTATATGTTCAGATGTTACCTTAACAGCTCTTAGGTCCTTGGTTAGGACTTGAACTGTTCAGTTTTTACCAGTCCCAGACTGAATCGAAGTGAAGATTAAATCAATAATAATAATAATAATAATAATAATAATAATAATAATAATAATAATAATAATAATAATAATAATAATAATAATGCTACAGTCATACATACAATATGGGTAAATGTAATCATTTCATATAGTCAACATTCAAAACTACATTGTTGTGTTTTCAGCAAGATACTTCCTGACTTGCAGTTAATTCTCCCTCTGTAAAGTCCCAAGTGTACTTACGTGATGTGTAAGAAGCTTAAGTACAAGTGTAGATCAAAGAATCTCCAAAAACTCTCTGCCTCTGCATATCTGTCACCTCTTTTAAGCAACCTAAAGAATTCTCACAGCAATTGCTAGATTGTTTCAGCATTCATAAGGATGCTCTGAAATATTCTTCCTACTTTCTTGGTACTGTTGGTGTAAGACTTGCAGCTTGAAGTAAGCCACAATCACACCAAGAGCCTTGGTGGTGCAGCAGACTAAAGCACTGTTAAGTAACACCAGCTGCCTGCAATTACTGCAAGTTCAAATCTCACCAGGCTCAAGGTTAACTCAGCCTTCCATCCTTTCAAGGTAGGTAAAATGAGGACCTGGTTTGTGGGGGCAATAAGCTGACTTTGTATAAAATAGAACACCGCTCGGGGTGGGGGGGCAAAAGCCCTACTAAGCTTCATACAAAAGTATGAAGGCTATTGCTTAACGCATTGTAAGCCACCCTGAGTCTCCGGAAAAGGGCAGCATATAAATTGAACTAATAAATAAATAAAATAAATAAATAAATAAATAAATAAATAAATAAATAAATAAATAAATAAATAAATAAATAAATAAATAAATAAATACTGCATTTCTGTGGCAATAAGCCCCAATGGACAAGGTATGGCTGACCTCAATATCTACAGATAAAAATTCTACCCTGAGTCTCCAGAAAAGGGCAGCATATAAATTGAACTAATAAATAAATAAATAAATAAATAAATAAATAAATAAATAAATAAATAAATAAATAAATAAATAAATAAATAAATAAATACTGCATTTCTGTGGCAATAAGCCCCAATGGACAAGGTATGGCTGACCTCAATATCTACAGATAAAAATTCTAACTCCAGAATGTTGATTAGTGTATGCTTACACAACATACTCAATATAGAAAAACTGATATCTGAAATACATTTTCTAACCTAACCTGTTAACATGGTAGGGTTTTTTCTAATATAAGAGGGTGTTGGTTTACATATATGTTCCATGTATGAATGAATAAGCTTACATTTGAATAAGCTTACATTTATGCCAGCGGTTTTCTGCAGCCAAGACGTAGTTTTATTACTTCATTGGAGGATCTCCTTCTTGGTTCAGATTCTTCTTTTCTTGGATGCTCTTGGATAGATAAGAATGGACCCACACTAGTTTTCTTGGTTTCCCAGAGCAGAGGCTTTGAACGAAAGAACCAAAAGGAACCTTAAACACCAAGACTGTGATACCATAACTTCACAATTGTCTGCTTTCATAAATACCATTCATTCGCTGGTAGTGGTGAGCTCCCTTGTCAAGTCTATGCAAAAACTCATCTTGGTTAAAAATGCTCCTTTTGAGAAGTAGAATAGAATAGAATGAGATGGAAGGGATCTTGGAGGTCTTCTAGTCCAGCCCCCTGCTCAAGCAGGAGAATCTATACCACTTTAGATAAGTGACTGTCTAGACTCTTCTTAAAAATATCCAGTGATGGAATGTCCATGATTTCTGCAAGCAAGTTATTCCACTGGTTAATTGTCCTCACTGTTAGGAAGTTTCTCCTTAATTCCAGGTTGCTTCTCTCTTTGATTAGTTTCCAAACATTGTTTCTTGTCCTGCCCTCTGGTGCTTTGGAGAACAATTTGGCCCCCTCTTCTTTGTGGCAGCCCCCTCAAAATCTGGCATACTGATATCATTTCATCCCTAATTCTTCTTTAGACTAGCCAAACCCAGATCCTGCAGCCATTCTTTGTATATTTTAGTCTCCAGGCCTTAGTCGCTCTTCTTTGAACTTTTTCCAAAGTCTCAACATCTTTTTTTGTAATATGGTGACCAAAATTGGTTGAAGTATACTAGATATGGTCTTAACAGAGTTTTATAAAGTGGCACTAGTACTTCACGTGATCTTGATTCTATGCCTCTGTTTATACAACCAAGGATTGTATTAGCTTTTTTGGCTGCCGCCATTCATTTCATTTCATTTCATTTATTAAATTTTTATACCGCCCCTCTCCCAAAGGACTCGGGGCGGTGAACAGCCAGGATTAAAAACATACAATATAAACATTAAAATACTTTAAAACATAATTAAATCTATATTGGCTTTCCCCAATTTAAAACGACTTACCCATAAAATTAACCAATTAAAAATTTTAAGCCAGCTGAAATAGAAAAGTCTTCAGAGCCTGGCGAAAGGTACGGAGGTCCGGGATCAGTCGTATCCCTGGGGGTAGCTCATTCCAGAGGGTGGGTGCCCCCACAGAGAAGGCTCTTCCCCTGGGGGTCGCCAGCCGACATTGCCTGACCGACAGCACCCTGAGGAGACCCTCTCTGTGGGAGCTTATTGGCCGGTGGGAGGTTATCGGTGACAGAAGGTGGTCTCATAAATAACCGGGCCACACACTGCTGCCTCATTTTCAAGTGATTATCCATTAGGATTCCAAGGTCTGTCTCACAGTTACTGTTTTTGAAGCAGGTCTCGCCTAATCTGTACTAATCAAAAACTTTGATTTTTTCCTGCTATTCCTGCCAGCTTGGTGTCATCTGCAAATTTGATGAGTTCCCCATCTATCCCCTCGTCCAAGTCATTGATGAAGATGTTGAAGAGCACTGGGCCTAAAACAGAGTCCTGGGGTACTCCACTGCATACTTTCCTCCATGTAGATGCAGTTCCATTGAGGACTACACGTTGAGTGTGGTTGGTCAGCCAGTTACGAATCCATCCAGTGGTGATGCTATCTAACCCACATTTTTCTACTTTATCTAGTAGTAGGTTCTGGTCTATTTTATCAAATGCTTAACTAAAGTCCAAGTAAATTATATCGACAGCATTCCTCTGGTCCACTAATTTTGTCACTTTGTCAAAGAATGCAATAAGATTAGTCTGGCATGACCTGTTTTTGACAAACCCATGTTGGCTTTTGGTTATTACTTGGTTTGCTTCTAGGTGTTTGGTGATTCATTGTTTAATTATCTTTTCCAGAATCTTCCCTGATATTGAGGTCAGGCTGATAGGTCTGTAGTTTCCTGGATCTATTTTTTTTTCCTTTTTTGAAGATGGGAATTACATCAGTTCTTTTCCAATCCTCTGGCAGTTCCCCTGTGATCCAGGACCTTTGAAAGATATAGTTCAGTGGTTCTGAGATCTCGTCTGCCAGTTCCTTCAGAACCTTGGGGTGTAATCCATCTGGTCCTGGTGATTTGAACTCATCTAGGGTAGACAGGTGTTCACTTACTATTTTCTTCCCTATTTTGAGATCTGGATGTTTGATGGTATTACAGGAATCATCGCAGGATAGAAGCTGTTTCGAGTAAAGCCATGTTTTGCAATTTGTCAATGTCAATTGTGATATTGTTGTGTTGTTGTTGTTGTTATTATATACACAACAATATGAAATTACAGCTGCCAATTTTTTTTACTGGTGTTGGCCTTCATGAACATCAAGCTCTTCCCATGAATCTAGAATGTTGTAAGACCTAATTTACTTTTGAAATAATTGTCCTTACAGACTCTGCTGTACTTGCAGGCTTGATGTCATTTCCACGTTTCCAAGAAACATGAAAACGTGACTCACAAGTTGATTGCACAAGTTGATTGCAGCCCTGTGATCATCTAGTAAGGAGCAACCATCTAGAGCAGGGGTTGGCAACTGTGGCCCTTTTACAAGGACTTTTATGGACTTCAACTCCCAGAATTCCTGAGACAGCCAAGCTGGCACAGATTGTAAAAGGGCCACAGTTGCCCACCCCTGATCTAGAGAACAAGTGGCTGATCTCTTGGCTTCTCCTTCTCTGAAAAGACCTCTGAAAAGACTCTGTCACAACATCACCTCCACTCTGATAATAATCAATATATCAGTAATTAGAAATTGGAAATCCAATATTAATCAATATATCAGAAATTGATTATAAATCTGCAAAATTTCCTAAACCCATACAATTTTCTACCTTTCAGGAATTACCTTCAATACAGGTAGTCCTCATATAGTGACCACAATTGGGACCAGCAACTTGATTCTGAAAAGAAGTAGTGTGCCCATGATTTATTTCAGCTTTCCTATGGACCTGCAAAGGTTGTAAATGTGATGATCAGTCAAAAAAATTACTTTTTATTACCATTGTAACCACAAACAGTCACTGTACGAGGTAATTTCTAGACAAGAACTACCTGTACAGGTAGTCCTTGACTTACAACCATAATGATTATTCAAAGTTATAGTGGCAAAGTGTAAAGTGACTGTTTTTCACATTTACGATTATTGCAGCATCCCCATGGTCACATGATCAAAATTTGGGCACTTGGCAACTGGCATGTACTTATGACAGTTGAACTGTCCTGAGGTCACGTGATCACCATTTGTAATCTTCCCAGCTGGCATCCGACAAGCAAAGTCAATGGGGGAAGCCAGATTTGCTTAACAACCACACAATTCACTTAACAACTGCAGTGATTCACTGAACAACTGTGGCAAAAAGGTGGTAAAATGGAGCCAAATTCACTTAACAACTGCTTTGCTTAGCAATGAAAATGTTGGGCTCAATTGTGGTAATAAATCGAGACTACCTGCAATCTGCCTAACTAACTTCCATTGGATAAAGGGGAGACATATAAGTAGATCTGTGATGGTGAACCTATGGCACCTGTGCCACAGGTGGCACACGGAGCCATATCTGTGGGCATGCGTGCATGCATACGCTGGCCAGCTGATTTTCGGGCCTTCTGCACCCACCAGAAATCGAGAAATGGGCCGTTTCAGGCCTCTAGAGAGCCTCTGCAGGGTGGGGAAGGCCGTTTTCACCCTCTCCAGGCTCCTAGAAAGCCTCTGGAGCCTGGGGAGGGAGAAAAACGGGCCTACCGGGCCCACCGGGCCATCGTGTGCCAAAAGCGGGGGGAGTGCAGGGGGGTCGCCCGTGCATGCATGGAGGGATCGGGACACATTGAATTATGAGTGTGGGCACACATGAGAGAGACCCCCCATGCCCCCCCCGCTATTGGCACATGACAGAAAAAAGGTTAGCCATCACTGAACTAGATATAAGATGGGAATGAAGAGGACCAGAGCAATTCTTTATTTTTCTTTTAGTGAGAAGGAGGATATACACTTCATGTAAATTTAAGGAAAACAAGTGTGAGCTGAGAATAATCATCCAGAGAACAACTCAGAGAGCAGCCCAACCATTGCTGATTGGCTAAGCCGATCTCCAGCTATTCCATTATTCTACTTCCACTCACCCACAAAGTGGACAGAATGTAGCATTATTAATGTCAGTATAGAAATAAAAAGGTACAAACTAATCTGTTTGTGAACCCTTCGTTTTCATGGCTGGATAAAGAGATTTAACAATAATTTTAAGATGCCGCGCTAGCACACAAGATTACATTAGAAAGAAGGCACAGTGAATTAATGGTATTGCTAGTTTAATCAGCTGCTTTGCTGGCAAATTGGAATTGTTTGTAAGATTTACATATTTTTAAGTGCCCGTAATCATCTATTTGCTAGCAGACGTGGTTACAACAAACAGCAGAAGGTGCTCTCTAACTGAGAGGTATGGCAATATGAGGTCCAAATCTCCACACAAGAAGAGGAGTGTGCCAAGGAAAAAGACCTCACAGAAGAAAGACATACATTATGCCAGAAATATGTTTCCATAACAACCACAGAACACTGATTGAAGGATTTTTTTAAAAAAAATCCATGAACACAATGCCCACTGAGTCAAGCTGAATGTTGGAGTGGGTGAATTATACTAGCTCTGATATTTTAAAAAAATATCTATAATATTTATGGATTTATAGTGTATAACATATACTTAGTGCTATTTATGTAGAACACATGGCATTTTGTGAGCAGGTACATATTACAAGATGACATCAAGAAAGGTTAGTAAACAATAAGAAAAAGAAAAATAGACATTGACAAAATATCAAATAAAGTCATGTACCATAACAAAAATTAGTACCACTTGCAACTAAATGAAGATGATGTATTTTTCTTTCATATTTAATTCAATGACAGTGACAGATTTGCATTCAGGGGCAAAGTGGATAAGGTTATATATGCCCCTTTGTTTATTATGAATTTAAGATACATACTTTGAAAAAGTAAACAGCAGCAGCTGAGAAGAGTAGATTAATAATTACCTGAACTGTACAAAACAGAGACTATTAAATGTTTTCTTCCCTGAAAGATCTTCTGAAAATACTACATGGATTGAAAAAATAATCCTCATTAGAGCACCTTTAGGTGAACAGATATCATCTATATTTACATTTAAAAAAGCATTCATTCACTTTACATTATTTATTATATTTTTAATCATTCCCAAAAGGAATAAAAATGCAAAATCTAGAACAGGTACAATAAAATTTAGAATAAATTGATAAGAAAATATGTGACTACTATGCAGCACAAATAGTTCTCATTTAACAGTAACAATGGTGATTTTAAAAAAACAGTAACATTGCGACAGTGGTGAAATCCAATTTTTTTTACTACCGGTTCTGTGGGCGTGGCTTGGTGGGTGTGGCAGGGGAAGGATACTGCAAAATCTCCATTTCCTCCCCACTCCTGGGGAAAGGTGGTATTTGCTGGTTCTCCGAACTACTCAAAATTTCCGCTACCAGTTCTCCAGAACCTGTCAGAACCTGCTGGATTTCACCCCTGCATTGCAACCAATCCTTGCATTTATTACTTTTGCAGGTCTATTGAAAACAGGAAAGCTGAAATCAGATCGTAAGCACAATCATAGTTTCACCTAGGGATTACTTTGCTTAACAACCTAGTTGTTGATCACAACTGTAGTTGCTAAACAAGGAATATCCATATATAAAAATACTTCCTATCGCATATCCTTTAACGCAGTTGCATACCTGCGTATTTTCTTGAGATCTTGTGAATGACTGTTGCTGGCTATGGCTGTTGTGGGTTGGATTCCCAAAAAAAGTGAACACCAGGGAAGATACCATAATTAATAAAGATGGTTCCTATACTTACAGAAGCAGAGATTCAACCCTCATATAGTGAGTATGGAGTGCAGTGAGATAGACATGATTCACAGAAAGGGTCAATATCCGGGATAGAAGAAAGGAAAAACTGCCTTTAGTGGAAAGTTCCCAATAAATGCTAAATAATATCCAGTTAAGCTTCAAGTTGCATTATGTCTTTTGAATCTGGATCTCTATTATTAGTGGAATAGCCCTACTAATTATAATTAGTGCCTTGTGGATGCAAACATGAAATGTGAGAAACAATGTTGACTTCACACAGAGTCACCAGGTAGAAGGATGAATTCTTTTAGCTTGCTCTATTGCAATCCTCTCCTAGTTGTGATGACACTCCTACTCATTAATAAAGGATGTACATATTGCACCTCCTGCTGCTATAAATGCTTCCATTCCAAAATCTTACTCATTCTTAACTGACTATAGGTGAAAGCTTGCTTAAGCAATGGTAATCGCTACAACCCTTCTCAAGTAGCTCTTGCCAAAAGAGCAGTACCAGTAATTTAGTTCAGACCTTCGTAAGTCACTGAACATGCAGTTGTTCTCTGGTTTTTCACTTCTTCAGAGCTGGTTCCTGAAATATTTTTTGATTCCTTATTTTACAACCAGGAAAATAGATCTTCATCTGGGTGACAAAGAGCCTTTCAGAATCTGGCTGCTTCATTTTGTAGTAATATGGACATTTAATTTGGTAAGAAGATCCTTCCTTCCTTCCTTCCTTCCTTCCTTCCTTCCTTCCTTCCTTCCTTCCTTCCTTCCTTCCTTCCTTCTATATGACCTGGGATCCTTATGCATGATTGAGAAATCTGTTTCTAGAAGAATAGTTTTATCCTGTATCCTGTATCTCTGAATCTGTTTTGGTTAGAAAGCAAGATCTGTATCCATCTGCTAAATTCAAAAGCCAAAGTTATTGGAGTTTTAAGACCTCTCCTCAAGACAGTACACTAGAAATGAAGTTCCAGAAGAATAGAGAGCTCTCATTGAGAATAATTGGTTAATGCATTTAATGTGAGTTGAGGAACGATATGAGAGACTGCCCCAGGAAAGAAATAGAGTGAGGCAATCTCAGATGAAGCTTGTTAAACCAGTTCGATGGCAATAAAAAACTTCTGATTGTAGTAGATGCTTTTTGGCATGCCAAATTAATTTTAACTTTTTATCCATGTATGCTACTTAAATATTGAACTAACCTGTCTTGAAATACATAATTCCTAAAAGCCATAAAGGTGTACTTGGTATGGGATTGCTACAGCATTTTGTGTTTGACAGTTTTATCCTGGGAGGGAGATATTTTTCTATGTTGTGATTGTCATTTACCCAGAATTACAGTATATTGTTCAGGAAGTCCTTGACTTAATGTTCCCAATGGAGCCTAAAATTTCTGTGGCTAAGCGAGACATTTATTGAATGAATTTTGCCCTCATTTTATGATCTTTCTTGCCACAGTTAACTGAATCACTGCAGTCATTAAATTAGTAATACAATTGTTAAGTGAATCTGGCTTCCCCATTGGCTTAGTTTGTCAGAAGTTTGCAAAAGGCGATCACACGAGCCCATCATAAGCATGAGTCAGTTACCAAGTGTTTGAATTTTTTTTATTCAAAAAGTTTTTTTATTTTATAAACAAACAAACAATACATAATCAATCAGTCAATATATCTTCTGAAAACATCTTTTGTATCTTCTTTCTGCTCTTCCAATATTTATCATATCTTAATATTATCATTTCCTTTATTATAACATTTCCCCCACTTTTCTTACTTCTCTATTAATACATTTATTAATAATACATTTATTTATTAAACTATCTTTTAATTTTTTTAAGAATTAGACAACCATTTTATCCCCACACAACCTTCAACCCCCCCTTCCCCACCCCCACCCCCAACTTCCCAGAGCAAAAACAGGGTATAGCATTAAACAAACATAAGCTAAAAATATATTAATTTACTACAAGATTCAAAAACCCCTCACATTCTTTAACTCCTCTTTTAAAAATTGTTCATCAGCCTCCCCTTTTAAAATTCTAATTTAAACATTATAAAACTTTCTTTAAAGCATATCTTTTAAGAAGAAAAAAAATATTATTTTATATCCATTCAATTTTAAATTAACCATTTTAATACTTCAGTAAGTTTTTTTTTTTAAAAAAATACTTCAATAGAATATTCTTCAAAATATAACCTTAAAAATACTATTAATTAACCAGTATAATAGGCTATGATTTGTTATATGGATGGCATGCTTATCTGTTATATGAAAAAAAAGTGGATAAAGTGTTTAAGGGTCATATACTTAGAAATGCGTTGTTGAGGGTTTGGAAAAAGTATCAATATAAGCTAAACTATAAGATATCCATATGGGCAAATCCCAGACATGCAATAGAAAATATAAGTATAGAACAAAAAACAGAGGTGATTCCTTATAAAGAGCTTCTTCTTTTGGAAAGGGGTAAGCTGCAATTGAAATCTTTAGATGTATTAAAAGAAGAAGGGATAATTTATACTTGGTTTCAGTATGGTCAGCTTCAAGCTAGATGGAGGGAAGATCAAAAAATTGGTGTTATGCAAAATGAGGAAAATTTGGTGAAACAGATTAGAGATCAAAGTCAGATGCATATTAAAAGGTTGTATAATGCTTTATTGGAAATAGATTCAGAAATGGAATTGGTTAAGGATTGTATGATAAAATGGGCACAAAATTTTCAGGAACCAGTGATGATGGAAACATGGGAAAAGATTTGGGTCAGAAATGTTAAATTTACGCAAGCACAAAATTTGAGAGAGAATTTTTATAAAATGTTTTATAGATGGCACTTAGACCCTAAAAACTTATCATGCATGTACTCGAATTTGCAAACCAAATGTTGGAGATGTGAATGTGATGACGCAACCTATTATCATATATGGTGGACCTGTAAGAAAATCAAGGCATTTTGCATAAAAATTTGGTGGGTGATGCAGAACATTCTGAAAAAAAGGTTGAAATTTACTCCTCAATTGTTTCTACTGGGTATAACGACGGATTGTATAGTATTAGAGACTAAATTGATTTTGAATTTAATATCAGCAGCTAGGCTGTTGGTAGCGCAATACTGGAAGAAGGACTTTTTGCCTACTATTGAAGAGTGGATACTGAAAGTAATGAATTTAGCAGAAATGGCGAAAATTTCAGCGTATTTGAAGGACTATACACAAGAAAGATACGTATCGGAATGGAGAAGTTGGATTGATTATATTCAAAATAAGTATCAGACAAGAAAATATCAAATAGCTTATGAATGAACATTAAGTATTAGAAGTATTATGTTATCTATAGTGGAGTTAAGGTTTCAGGGGGGGATTTAGTAGTCTGAGGATAGATAGGTTAATTTAGCTTATGATTGTTAATTGAAATACCTTGTATTTTGCTCTGGGAAGTCTGGGAGGGAGGGGAGGGAAAGGGTGGGGTGAATATTGGGGGGGAAATCCTTTTTTTTCTGTAAAACTTTTCAATATAAAAAAATACTATTAATCCATTGAGTTAAATTATTTCTAACTCTTGAATTCATCTTTCAAAATATCTGTTTCAAAACTTTCAGAAAGTCATCAATTAAGTTTAAAGTTAACCATTTTAATACCTTGATATTTTTTTTAAAAAGCAATCCATTTTTAGTTAAACATTTTTACTTAAACTTAAAAAATACTAATTTCAGTAGACTTTTCAAATTTAGTATTAAAATCCTCCCCAAAACAAACTAATCTTCAATTCTACCTTTCTTTCTATATTTTTTCCAGTCCTTCTTCTGCAATACTTTCTTCAACATTGCTCCTCCCCCTGCTTTTATTTTCAAAAATTTTTGAATATAGATTTGAGGCTGATGCATCTTCGGAAATTGTTCTCTTCTAAAAGTTATCTCCTTCAATTCAAAACCTCCATTTCGACTCTTCCTGCTTATATAATCAGTCACTTCCTTCCTTGAAACAGTCTGCGGGAAAGAGTCTATTTGCTGCTTTTCAATTAACTGCATAGAAGCTTCTGCCAAAACCTCTTTTTTCAGCGTGCCAACTTCCATCATGATCCTGACTGCTTCTTTTCACTGCTCCAAAGTCGAAATAAGTTGATTTTCTTCCTCTTTTCCAGCCAGCAAAACATTGTTCTCCAGATTATAATTTTGAATAGTCCTTTCAATTGATTCCAATATAGCAGAAGTATAGAAATTTAAAAGTTCTTTGGTACGAATGGATGGGGAAAAGAAATAAAGAAGGAAATAGAGATTAAATATTAATTAATTAACAAAATTCATATGAATAGTATTATATTTAGTCTTAGAGATTTGAGCACTATTATCTTTAAGTGTTTTGAAATTAAATCTAGCTTTAAGAAACAATATCAAATAAAAGACAAGTAATAATGTATGTAGATATATATATGTATATAATTGCACCAATGAACCGAAAATGTACTGAATGTATCACTATGTGTTATAATAAAAATCAAATTAAAAAAAAATTAAAAGTTCTTGTAAAACCTTTATAGTCACAACTTGTGAATTTGCTGGCTCATATAGTAATGATCCTCCATCCTTGATGTCAGCCATAGTTCAATTTCCACTTTAAATTTATGCAGCTATCAGATCAATAAATCCAATAATTTTCACACAATTTAGAAGTATAAAGTAGTTGGAATCAATACCATAGTCTTTTTCATTTCACTAGCACTTTAAATCCTTTTTCTTGCTGGGTAGTCCAGTAGCTCTTACAATGTTGCAGCTTTAACGATCACTTTCACTTATAAGTTTCATTTTGCCGCCCTTAAACGCCATCTTTTTTTCTTTGTTTTAAACGGAGTTAAAGTTTAATACTTGCATTTTCTGTTCTCCTGATTTTGCTCTGCCAGCATCCAGATTCAAATTTTCTCATAATCCTTAAAATTGCACTGCTGGTGTGGTCGCGACCCCCAGATCCAGAGCACTGAAGGGCTTTCAGGGAGCTCTCACCCTGCAAGCCCCAAGCTTAAAAAAAAAGCCTGAGGGTCTAGGGGAGCTCTACCCAGACCCTTCTGCTCTCCCCCTTTTTCCCTGGGGGAGAGTTTCAAGCCGCTAGAACCGCTGATTTTCGCTGTTCTAGCGGCAAACAGAATCACGGGGCTGGAGCTCCTGAAGGAGCATCCGTTCGGGGAACGAGAAGCCACCAGAAGCCCAAGTGTTTGAATTTTCATCATATGACCAGTGGTGGGTTTCAAATAATCTCACCACCTGTTTGCCAAAAATATGAGCATGTGTGCATGCGTGCAGGCACGACGAGCCTCGACCGAGCAGCCCTTCGGGGCCTGCTCCCCTCCATCTCCAGGGCAGTGGCTGGGATGGAGTTGTGGTGGTGAAGCAAGCCAATCAAGCTCCAGTGATATTGCAGGGGGGGGCAGCTAGCTAGGCTGCAGCACCATGTGGGATGGAGCAGCAGCAGTGAAGCAAGCCACACAAGTTCTGGGGATGGTAGTGGGGCAGCTAGCTAGGCTGCAGCACTGCATGGGATGGAGCCGCGGTAGCAAAGCAAACCAGACAAGCTCTGGGGATGGGGTGCAGGGGACAGCTAGCTAGGCCACAGTGCCATGTGGGGTGGAGCTGCAGTGGCGAAGCAAGCCAGGCAAGCTCCAGGGATGGGGGGGGCAGCTAACTAGGCCACAACTCACAGGCTTACTTACCCAGGCAAGTAGATCAAGGCTGCTCAGTTGGGCCACAGGCACCACATGGGAAGGCAGGCAAGCCACAGAGACTGTATGGTCAACACAATCTAGGAGCCAAACAGTGTGCTATGCCAGGGAGGCAGGATGACGAGTGACTGAGCAGGGTGGGGTGAGTGGTTCTGTGGGGTGAGCGGCGAGCGGGCAAGTGGGTGGGGGAGGGGCCAGCCAGAGGTGATATTTGCTGGTTCTCCAAACTATTCAAAATTTCCAGTACCGGTTCGCTGGAACCGGTCCAAACCGGCTGAATACCACCTCTGCATATGACCACAGTGCTACTGCAACAATCATAAGTATGAAAAACAATCATAAGTCACTTTTTCAGTTCCCCTGTAACTTCAAACAGTCACTAAATGAATGATTGTAAGAGAAGGACTACTTGTATAAGGTAGTGGACACACATATATTTTAAAGTAAGTAATATAATTCAATGTGGTAATGGAAATGCCTACTCATAATTATTTTCAACACAATACTGTTTGTTATTTCTATCCCAGAGGGATAGATTCAAGATCACGTGAAGTGTTAATACCACTTTATAATGCCTTGGTAAGGCCACACTTGGAATGCTGCATTCAGTTTCGGTTACCATGATGTAAAAAAGATGTTGAGACTCTAGGAAGAGTGCACAGAAGAGCAACAAAGATGATTAGGGGACTGGAGGCTAACGCATACGAAGAAGGGTTGCAAACTAGACTGGGTATGTCTAGTTTGATGAAGAGAAGGACTAGGGGAGACATGATAGCAGCGTTCCAATATCTCAGGGATTGCCACAAAGAAGAGGGAGTCAAACTATTCTCCAAAGCACCTGAGGATAGGACAAGAAGCAATAGGTGGAAACTAATCAAGGAGAGAAGCAATTTAGAACTAAGGAGAAATTTCCTGACAGTTAGAACAATTAATAAGTGGAACAACTTGCCTGCAGAAGTTGTGAATGCTTCAACACTGGAAATTTTAAAGAAAATGTTGGAAAACCATTTGTCTGAAGTGGTGTAGGGTTTCCTGCCTGGGCAGTGGGTTGGACTAGAAGACCTCCAAGGTCCCTTCCAACTCTGTTATTCTATTCTATTCTATTCTATTCTATTCTATTCTATTCTATTCTATTCTATTCTACCTGCATATAGTGGGTAACATTTTTTTTCTGGAAAAAAGTGATCTTTCAATTAAATGTTTATATGTTAAATTTTAGAGTATAACTTTTAGTTAAATTAGAATTTAATCTTGTGCACACTAATTACCCTATCCCAACTGACACAATCTTAGGAATTACAGTCTGCCTTGAATGGGTTGAAAACATTGGTTCACAGCTTTTTTCCAGCACTTATTATTAATGCTCAATAGCAGCAGTGACCAAGAATAATGGATTTCAATTACTTAAAATTTCAGTTCATTAGTCCAAACTCTCCGGACACTCTTGAACAAAACTGGCCACAATCACTTGCACCAATGGTTATCAAACTTTGTAATCCATCATCCCTTGAATTAATTTATAAATCATAAGATCAGACTGGGTTGACTATACCTGCACCCTCCCAGAACAGGGCTTGTCATAATGGACTCACATCAACAGCTCCTGCAATCCCAGATTACCACCAAAAGGTCAGCAGAGGTTGTCCACATCCAGAGCAATAGCAATTGCACTTAGACTAATATATCTCTTCATAGCACAGTGATTAAGTGATTTACAGAGTCAGGATATTGTCCTCAGCAAGTGTAGCCCAACACTTGCATGTTCTTGATTCACTTTCATGTTGAATGAACACTCACATGGAGTTTCATTTTTGCCAAGAGATTGTACTGCCTACATTTCTAACCACTAGAATCAGAAGAAATAATAATAGCAATAGCAATAGCAATAGCTCTTAGACTTAAATACTGCTTCATAGTGCTTTACATACCTCTTTAAGTGATTTACAGAGTCAGCATATTGCCCTTAACAATCTGAGTCCTCATTTTACCAACCTCAGAAGGATAGAAGGCTGAGCGAACCTTGAGCCAGTCAGAATTGAACTCCTGGCAGTGAGCAGAGTTAGCCTGCAATGCTGCATTGTACCGCTATGGCTCATCACCACCAAATCAATGCAGAGTAAGTAGGAGTGTGTTTTGTCTCAGATTTGTTCACCGAACCCCATCCTGCCAGAGTTTGGAAAATTCTGAAATTTATGAAGGTTTTTTTAAAAAATGTTCTCTTATGTTCTGAAGCTGTTCATACAAAAGGTTTAATTATTATAAATATTGCTGTTGAGAAGGAAAAAAAACACTTGCGTTGAATCAGTTTAAGTATAATTACCACTAGCACTTTATGCCCATCAAAGTTGTGCAACAAATGAATAATTTTCATCAATTAAGATTATCATTTATTTTAGAATTTGTTGTAATTATTTTTAATTCATAATTTCTAATCTACCAATCTTTTCTTAATGTAAAACAGGGAAAGATATTCGAGAAATTGGGCATCTGTGGTCAAATAAAGTTTGTGAGATTTGCAATGAGTTTACTGCCGCAGGTGAAGGAACCAAAGCTCTACATTACAGATACAATGTTTGAAAATGTACCAGTAAGAATTTACCAGCCCAAAAAGACAACTTCTGGCCTAAGAAAAGGATTGCTCTTCATACATGGAGGAAGTGGCATGTTTGGATGCAAAAGTAAGATATTTCAGATAATATTAACTTTTCTTTTTAAAATCCACATAGAGAAAATATATTTGAAATCAATCAGCATTATGGGAAAAGTGAGGGAGGAAGAAAGAAAAAGAAAAAGGATGGGTTTCCCAGAATTAGGAACTTGCATAGCTATGCACTTAAAACATCATGCTACATCCATTTTTGCTGGATGTCCAAACAATTTGAGTACAAAAGCTTAACTGGAATTGGAATGCAGACACAAAGTCTCAGCTGAGGAACAATTATAGAAATATTCTGCCATGCAAATCTAAAGTTAATGCCCAGGAAAAGATCCTTTTCCATCTGTTTCAAAAGTAGTCTTTTGCAAGCCAAGACTTCTTAGGTGGCCTGGTCCTGAAGATCTTGATTGCTTGGGATTGCTCAAGATCAGAAGCTGCCTGTTAGATTCTTAATCAGTCTGACGCCATCTCAGATAAATAGATTCTAACCCAGATAAGACTAGAACCGTGATGGCGAACCTATGGCACGGGTGCCACAGGTGGCACATGGAGCCATATTGATGGACATGCGAATGTTGCCCTAGCTAAGCTCCAGCGCGCATGCGCACACCAGCCAATTGATTTTCAGGCCTTCCGGTCCCACCGGAAGTCGGGAAACTGGCTGTTTCTGGCCTCTGGAAGGCCTCCGGGGGGATGGGGAAGGCTGTTTTTGCCCTCCCCAGGCTCCTAGAAAGCCTCTGGAGCCTGGGGAGGGGAAAAAATGGGCCTACCGGGCCCACCGTGCCATCATGTGCCAAAAGCAGGGGGAAGTATGGGGGGGGTCATGTGCGCATGCACGGAAGGGCGGGGCACATTGAATTATGGATGTGGGCACACGCACTTGCGACCCCCCCCCCTGCTCCCTCTGCTTTTGGCACGCGATGGCAAAAAGGTTAGCCATCACTGGACTAGAACTAACATCTTTCTTTAGAGCTTTGAAATATATATGTCATATTGACTCATTGATGCTTCAAACGCTATAATAGAAAGGAGGAAAATAATTTCTCTGGCTGATGGCTTCTTCCTAATACAATAGTATAATAAACAATTTTGCATAATTTTGCATCAACCTGCTTCCAAAAGGAACAGCTCTCAGAGTATAATTAAAGTATCCATTTGTATCTGTATTTTCAAAATGACTTGCAATAAAAAATCAATTAAGTAGTTCTTGCATTACCTTTTTTTACTCAACTACCAAAATACTCTTGCCCAAGAACACTTTCAATGAGGTGGCCTGTCCAAAACAGAAAACACAATTCAGAGAAGAAATTGGGACATTAGAAATTGTAACAGCAACATCATGTCGATAAAAGATATATTACCTAGTTTGGTAATGAAACATTTGCAAGAAAACCACTAAGCTCAGAGAGCACTAAGGACCCCACAATACAACCCGCAGATACAAATACTCTCTTCTATCTATATCAGGGGTGTCAAACTCAATTTCATTGAGGGTTGCATCAATGTTGTGTGTGACCTTGGGGGGCCAGGGTGGGCATGGCTGTTGGATGCTTATCCTACCGTTGAGTAGGTAATATATAGAAAACTATGTTCTGTAACTTTAACTGCTACAAGATGACCAATTGGCTGTGCTAAGCAGACATAAAAGAAGGCAGGAAGTTCATTCACTTCTGCTCCTGCTATTAGAAGGTTGAACTGCTGAAAGGAACTGTGTCTGTTGTTGTAGCGCGGGAATAATGAGAGGCACAAGCAAGCTAGTGACAACAGCTCTTTAATTCAGGGTGAGACTTCAGCAACTAACACAGGCAACAGCCCTCCTTATATACAGTTCTGGAATAACCATTAACCAATCACAAACATTCTATCATTCAAATCTTCCGCACAAAATGGATACATACATAACACCCCTCCATTCCCAGAAGGCACTTATTCTATCTATTTACATATTTACATACAAAATCACGCAGGTGACCAGGGCGTGACTTCACTCTGGTTGACCTGCGCAGTTCAGTTGTTGGTGAGGCATCGAGCCGGTCAGAGGGACCTCCCATCTCTCCTGGCTCCGCCAATGGAACCTCCTGGATTTCTCTAGAGGCGTGGTCATCCCCGGCTGGGAGTGTCGACTCGTTGGGGCGGCGCTGGAGCCTAGGCTTACCCGATAAGTAATCTGGTTTACTCGGGCTTGAGATAGCTGTTTTGGGGAAACTTTGGAAGTCAGGTTCAACAATATTTGGATTTTCATAGGCTTCACAATTTAAACGTTTACGCAATTGATCTATGTGCCTTCTCCAAATTTTACCTTGCCCAACATCTACAGTGTATGATTTCGGGCCGGTGATTCCTACAATGGTTCCCCCTATCCATAGTGGACCACTAGCATAATTCCTTATAAGCGGCCAGGAAAATAGACCACCTGGTCATTCGGGGGGAAAGAGCGGTCGGGGTTGGTTTGTTGCCAGCCAAAAGTCCCAACAATGGCTGATGGTCCATTACTAGTTCAAAAGTCTGGCCAAACAAATATTCGTGAAATTTTTTAACCCCCGCCACAGCCGCTAAGGCTTCCCTGTCCAGCTGGCTGTAATTTCGTTCTGCACTGGACAGGGTGCGAGAGTAATATGCAATGGGTGCCTCTAACCCATTCGGTAGTCTATGGCTCAATACAGCGCACACTCCAAAAGGGGACGCATTGCAGACAAGAACAAGCGGCAATTCCGAATTGTATTGAATTAGAAAATTGTCTTCCGACAAAAGTTTTTTGACAGCTTTAAACGCGGCCGCTTCAGTCTTTCCCCAAACCCAAGGAACGTTTTTTTCCTAACTATCTGTGTAACGGTTCCGCAATGGTTGCCTTATCCTTAAGGAACATAGTATAAAAGTTCAGAAGTCCCAGAAATGCCTGTAATTTGGCCTTAGACTTCAGTCTGGTGCATTTTGGATAGCCCTTACTTTGCTCTCTGTGGGGTGTATGCCCATGCCGTCAATTCGGTAGCCCAGAAATTCTACAGACGGTACTGCAATTTTACATTTAGTCTTTTTGAGTTTTAGTCCCGCTTCTCTAAATCTGGTGAGCACTTGCCTAACTCTTTCTCCAAGCTGCGCCTTATTCAGGGCACTAATGAGGACATCGTCAAAATAGGGTACAACCCCCGGAAGTCCTTGAAGAAGGCGCTCCATGGTGCTTTGAAAAAGCCCTGGTGCAATACTAACCCCAAACTGTAGTCTAGTGCATTTGAACGCACCTCTGTGCGTTACTATAGTCTGCGATTCTGACGTAGCGTCGTCTACCGGCAGCTGCTGGTACGCCTGCGCAAGGTCTAATTTAGCGAATATCTTGCCAGGGCCCAGGGAATGAAGCAAATGATGGACGATCGGGACTGGGTACGCACTCTGTTGGAGCGCCTTATTGATCGTGCATTTATAATCAGCGCAGATTCTGATTGATCCGTCTGACTTGACTGGGGTGACTATTGGGGTTTCCCAGTTAACATGATCTACAGGGACCAGCACCCCTTGCTTAATCAGTTTGTCAAGCTCTGTGTCTATTTTTGGTTTTAAGGCAAATGGTACTCGTCTTGCCTTTAACCTAATCTGGGCTACGTTGGGGTCTGGGTTAAAAGAAATAGGGGTTCCCACGTACTTGCCTAGCGTCTCTTAAAAAACATCCTGGAACTCGTGCAGGAGGCTGTCCTTTAGAGACGGTCCGCCGAGGCTGTGGACACCTGTAAAGCCCATGCCGAGGGCCCGAAACCAACCTAGGCCCAGGAGGCTGATGATTGTCAGGGGAAGCTCCTTTTGGAAATCGCCGTAGGTGATCCGGAAAATGCCCACGTCTTCCACAGGAACTCGGTTTCCTTGGTAATCAAGGAGGTGAACTCGTTGCCGTGAAAGCTGGTTTCTCTGGAACTTCAGTAGAAGTGACTTAAGCATTGCCCAGGACATGATTGACAGGGCAGACCCGGTATCGATCTCCATGTCACATGGTCTTCCTTCAATCTCTATTCTGGTGTAGATCTTTTCCTCTACAGATGTGCTGGCTTGGCCGATTCTCGTGCTGTAGGTGTCTCGCTTTTGATTCTCGCGCCGTTTTCTCGCGCCACCATCTTTGGTTGGCTGATTTGAATGTGGCGGTTCTGATTGGTCATTGTGGTCACGTGACTTGTTATTTCTAGGAAATTGAGCTCTACAGACCCTAGCCAAATGCCCCTTTTTTTCACATCGCCTGCAAACGGTGTCTCGATATTTACAGGACTGTCTCTCGTGAGCTTCACCGCAACTTGAGCAGTTTTCTCGGCGACGATTTTTCTTGCCTTTCTTTTTGTCAGTGTGGAAAACGTCCTCGTCTGACTCTTCTTCCGTACTGGTCCGCGCCTCCTCTCGATGAACAGGTGTTGACTTTGGGCTGTCTTTACCCGACTGTGGACATTGTAGTGCTTCAGAAGCCTTGGTGGACGCTTCGTGCGCTCTTGCTTCATCAAGCGCGCCGGCTAATGTCAAGTCTGGCTTTGCGAGCAGACACCTCTGTAAATGAGTGTCTCTAACGCCACAAATCAACCGTTCAAGGAGTGCGTCTTCAAGATCCCGGTAGTCACAATGCGTTGCGGCTTTTCAAAGGGCAGCCACGTATGCGCTGACCGGTTCCCCTTCTTTTTGTACTCTTTGCCGGAGCTCGTAACGTTGTACAAACTTCGAAGGAACGGGAGCGTAGTGGGCTCTCAGATTTGCTTGCAGGATGTCCCAGGGACTGTCTGAACCGGTGTAGGTTCGCAGAGAGATTTGGCCATCTCGAAAACGTCTGGCCCACAGTGGCTTAGGAAGAGAGCTCTTTTCCGATTTGCCGAGAGACCTTGCATCTCACTTGCTTTCAGGGAACACTCGAACCTGGTTAGATACGACCCCCATTTCTCTCGGGTCGGGTCGAAGGGTTTTGGCGGAACGTAGGCAGCCATCGCAGTATGTCTCCACAGTCTGCTCGTCACCCCGGCTGAAACACAAGCTCTTTTTGTTTTGCTTCTTGTGGCCTCTATCCCACCTTCGTCGCCAATGTTGTAGCACGGGAATAACAAGAGGCACAAGCAAGCTAGTGACAGCAGCTCTTTAATTCAGGGTGAGACTTCATCAGCTAACACAGACAACAGCCCTCCTTATATACAGTTCTGGAATAACCGTTAACCAATCACAAACATTCTATCATTCAAATCTCCCACACAAAATGGATACATACATAACATCTGTGTGGAATTGTAAGCAAACTATGTTTTTGTGTTGAACCGTGATTATTTGAAGAAGTGTTTTCTTTGTTTTGAGAAGCCAAGTTTGTTTTTTTACTACAAGTAAAGACTGTTTATTTTTCTTTAAACTTTCAGAGTCTGTGAGTATCTGTGTGTTTTGCTAAGCAACGTATCTATTTGCTGTCTGGTCTGTTGCACCACTTTGCAGAGGGCAGTTTTACCGTCAACAATGGCCAACTCGATGTCACCTGTGTCGGGGGCACCTGTGGTGGCCCGAGTGCTCTGCCAGCAAAAACGGGCTCCCAAGCTCCATTTTCGGCTGCAATGGCCTCCTGCAGCCCTCTGCCAGTGAAAACAGAGCTCAGGATGCCGCCCGCGGCCCTCGCAAGCTCCGTTTTTGGCTGTGGTGGCCTCCTGCAACCCTCTGCCAGTGAAAACAGAGCTCAGGAGGGCCGCCTGCAGCCCTCACAAGCTCCATTTTCAGCTGTGATAGCTTCCTGCAACCCTCTGCCAGCAAAAACAGAAGAGGGCTGCACGCAGCTGTGTTCTTTAATCAAAGCCATCAGTTTAGCCATCTCTGCTAACTCCATCAACTTTTGCAGCTATTCCTCCATTGTGGGAATCACAGCTTCCTTCCATTTTTGTGCATAAAGTAATCTTGCCGCCCTCATCATATATAACATCAAAGTTCAATTTTTTCAAGTTCTTTATCTTTATCCTAAAAGAAAAGTCTCTTGTTTTATCTTTATATTCACTTTAAGAATCTTCTATATTACGATGTGAATCCTACGCCAATATTTCTTTGCTTTATCATATGTCCACCATAAACGATAAAAAGTCCTTATTTACATTTACATTTCCAACATTCTTTAAAATTCCTTTATATATTCTTGACAACTTATCTGCTGTTAGATACCAATGATACTCCATCTTATAAAAATTTTACATGATATTTCAATGTAAATTTTAGATCTTTCGTCCACATATTTTCCCGTAGTTCAGCATTACACTATATACAAAATTCTTTGCCCACTGAATCATACAATGCTTTACATCCTCTTTCTCCTAATTCAAATTCAATAACAATTTATTTAGCAATAAAATCAGTGGTGAAATCTAAATTTCTTTCCTACCTGTTCTGTGGGCATGGCTTGGTGGGGAGTCATGTGACTGGGTGGGCGTGGCTATGTAACCATGTGACTGGGCGATCAAAAGACAGAAACTCACTAAGAATGTCCTGCTGGAGCAGGGTTGGACTAGATGTCCTCCAGGTCCCTTCCAACCCTTGATTATCCTCTGAAGCTGCGTCTAGTGCCAGGTTTGTAGTCCTTCCTTCCTCTCCTTTTTCTTTCCTTCCTTCCTTCCCTCCCTCCCTCCTTTCTTTCTCTCTCTCTCTCTCTCTCTCTCTCTTTCTTTCAAAAACGTACCCCCCACCCCGTTTTTTGCCTACACCCCCCGTTTTTGGCCTAGCAGGCCTCAGGGAAGCCTGCTGGAAGAAAAAATGCACCCCCACCCCACCCCCGTAAAAAGAAGGTTCTGATGATTATGCGCTTTTTTACTACAGGCTCGGGCAAATAGGTAGTAAAAAAATGATTTAAAAAAGAGGAAAAATGGCTCTGATGATCATGCGGCACAGCTGTGATCATCGGAGCCTTGTTTTTACTTTTTTAAAGCATTTTTTACTACCTATTCGCCCAAGCCGGTAGTAAAAAAATGCCTAAAAAGTAAAAAAAAAAAAAAAAACAACCTTCCGACGATCAGCCGAGCGATGTTGGAACTTTTTTTTAATTATTTTTTAAAGCATTTTTAACTACCGGTTCTGGCATGTACCTCTCCATGTGCAGAGGGTTCAAAACACATTACTTCCTGGTTAAAACCAGGAAGTAACGACAACCGGGCAGGTGGGCAGAGCCTTGCGCCAGGATCGCTATCGGTTCTCCGAACCACCCGCCATGCTCGCTACCAGATCAGGCGATCCGGTCCGAGCCAGGAGCATTTCACCCCTGAATAAGATGCTCATCACTGCCAAACAGGAGGATATCCAATTCATTTTTCACAAAATCAAACTCTTTTTATCTAGTTTAAATCTTTCTTTCAATTGTAAATATGTAAACCAATGGCAAACACCTCCTTTTGATTCTAACTCCTCTTTAGACTTGAGGATAGGGTCACTATGATTGAAAGAAATTATTTGGCCATAAGTCAAAACAATATCAATAACATGTTTGCAATATGGAGGTACCTGAACATTAATACTTATTTTTCTTCCCATAGAAACTTATCATGCGCTATGCTGCTATCTTTCTCGAGAAAGCGATTCAGTGGTAGTATTTGTAGAGTAAGTGATCTTATTTGTATGCTTTGCCTACTTTATTTTTATGCATCTTTTAATGTTTATGCATTTTATTTTGTATTTACAGTTGTTAGGCTTGGGCACTGCTTGATGGGAAAAAAAGGGGTAAACATGATAAAGACAATAATTAATAAGTTTGGCTGAAATTCTGTCTCCCTGAAAGATTGTCCCAGGCACCACAAAATAGATTTTCAGCCTCAAAGAGAGATTGGATCCCTCAGTTCTCTCTCCCCCCCTTATTGCACAGCCATCAGTGACTTTTTGCCTCCATCAGTGGTGTTTCAACATCAAGAAAGGCAAAGTAATAAAATTGGAGCAGATCAAAGGAACATTTGGACTGGCACAGGACACAGTTTTCCTATTTTCCAAAATCTCCTAGAGAAGACTCTCTGCCCTAGAGGCATCATTCATTTCTTTCCCACTCCTCCAATCATAAAAGTAAAGAGGGAGAGGAGAGGAAAAAATGGCTAATTTCTCCTCTTTCCCAACTGAGTCAGAAAAGGGGAGTCAAGGACTACCTGTATTTAGCAACAGAAATAACTGTAAACACTGTATCATCATGATAGACTTTTCTGTTTAGTTTTCCTGCTTATTTTGATCTGATAATATAATAATGCAATACAGGTAGTCCTCACTTACAGATCACTTGTTTGGCAAGCATTCAAAGTTATGACAATGCTCCAAATTTCTCCAAACATTCACACAATTATGTGATCACCATTTGCTACCTTCACAGCCAGTTTAAGGCAAACAAAGGCAAAGAAGAAGTGGACAGGAAGTCACAACTTGCGGTCATATGATATCTTGCTCGACCATGTGTGATTCACTTAGCAGCCTTGGCATAGGTCCAGGTTACTTGAGGGACCATCTCATAACATTGGGATTGGCCCATACCACTAATGCCAGCAGAGGAGTCATTCTGTGGGTCTTGTCAGCCCAATTATTCTGTCTGACAGGGTCCAGGAGGTTGTTGTTGCTCCTGCCCTCTAAAACATCTTGCCCCCTGAAGTGAGGTGGGTCCCAACCATCCTATCTTGTCATAAGGGCCTAAAGATGTGGCTGTGTCAGTCGGCTTGGGACCCCAGGGGGAGAACAACGCAATGGAGGTGGTTGATTGAGAATAACAGATCCCACCTTGGCCCACACTCTCTGCCCTCCCCATGTGTCTTTGGTTTTAATGTTTGTTTTTTAACGTTTTATGTTTTAGCTTTCATGTAACTATAAGCTGCCCAGACTTACCCTATGGTAAGATGGGCAACAAATGGATGGATGGATGGATGGATGGATGGATGGGTGGGTGGGTGGGTGAGTGAGTGAGTGAGTGAGTGAGTGAGTGAGTGAGTGAGTGAGTGAATGAACAAACAAACAAAAACAAACCAATCACAGCAGATCCCACATTGTAAGTTGGCACAGCTACATGACATTTCATTTTGAAATGAAATTGCCATAATGAGTGAAAACTTATTGTAGTCAGTAAGGAGGATAATATTTCCTCCTTGTTTTCTGTATGTGGCTCTGTAGCCCTATCCTTCTGATCCTTCTTTTGCTCTGAGGCAAAGTGGTGGAAGGAATCTCCAGAGCAACTATGCACTGGGAGAAGTAGCAGAGAAATACATCCAAGGAGAAGGGAATTGCTGTTCCTATCAGCAGGGAAAGTACAAGACATTCAACGACCATCTCCTTATCAGAATAGTAAAAATATACTAAAGTTAAACAATTGATACAGTGCATCCTTTTATTGGAACCCAACAATATGTTGTCTTCAGGGACAATCTCAGAATACCTAATTCCTTCCGAGAAAATTTCAAGGTCTGACAAAGTCTTATTGTTCTTGCAGGTATCGTTTAGGTCCTGAGCACCAACATCCTGCCCAGCTATCAGATGCCCTAGCTACCACTCTGTATTTTATGAAACACGCCAAAGACTATGGAGTCGATCCAAATCACATTCTTCTTGGTGGAGATAGCAGTGGTGGAACAGTGGTTGCTGTGGCTTGTCAAGAATTGATCAAAATAGGGAACCAGCCAAAGATCCGAGCACAGATCTTGATATATCCTTTCCTGCAGAGAATGGATCTCATGCTACCATCCCATTTTCAAAACCAGCATGGTCCTTTTCTAACCAGAAAGCGGTTTATAACGCTTGGTTTAAAATATATTAACCAGGAATGTGTAGACAAAAAAAACCTGGGAAGGAATGGCCATGTTCCTGAAGACCTGAAGCAGAAATGCAAGAAATGGATTAGTGCAGATCTTATCCCCAGAGAGTTTAAAGCCCGAGGTTATAATCCCCCAATGCCAGCTCCATTTTCAAAAGAACTGTATGAAGCATCTCAACTGTGGAATACGACATTGCAGTCACCAATTATCAGTGAGGATGACATCATAAAGCAAGTTCCAGAAACATACATTTTGACCTGTGAATATGACGTAATTCGGGACGATGGACTGCTCTACAAAAAACGACTAGAGGACAATGGAGTGCCTGTGACTTGGAATCATGTAAAAGAAGGAATCCACGGATTTATACAATTTATTGACAGTGGAGTTTTTGAATTTTCATTTACAAAACCAGCAGCTGGAAACATAGTTTCCTTTATTAAGGGGCTCTAAAAATGGGGACAGGAAAGTATCCTGAAGTCATCCATTTGTACTTATATAAGGAATAATTAAAATATATTCCTTAAATCTTTCATTTCTATGACAACTTCACAATTCACTGTAAAATCCTTTATAAAATACATTTCCTAGTCATTGAATCCAAAGAAGTGTCATTACCTTATTTTCTACAGCAAGAGCCTTGGTAGTACAGTGGTCTAAAGCACCCTGTTATTAAGACCAGCTGCCTGCAATTACTGCAGGTTTGAATCTCGCCAGGCTCAAGGTTGACTCAGCCTTCCATCCTTTCTAAGGTAGGTAAATTGAGGACCCAGTTGTGGTGGCAATAAGCTGACTTTGTATAAATATACAAAAGGATGAAGGCTATTGCTTAGTGCATTGTAAGCCGCCCTGAGTCTCCGGAGAAGGGCGGCATATAAATCAAATTAAAAAAAAAAAAAGAATTGGTCTGGTTATTTTGGTTTGAACTGGTTTGGGGTTTCTCTCTCCCTTCATAGATCATTTATCATGCTGAGGAAAATGTTAATCCAATACCACATCACTGACAGCAGCAAGGATATCAGTCATTGTCCTCAATTTGTTATTGTTATTTTGTGTCTTCTGTTGCTCAAGTATACTCAAAGTAGCTGACAGAAATAAATAAATAAAAAGAAGCAGCTGAAACATGTAACATCTACAGAACCTACATTTAAACTATTTGACCATTGACCATTGCAAATTTGTCCACAGCAGTTCATTAAATATTAACAATACAATCCTATATACTCTGATGAAAATACTAACAGGGTTCAATGGGATTTATCTCCTAGTAAGTGTGTTCAGCATCACAGTCTATAAATGTGTCTATATTGATAAGACATTAAAACTCAGCTGAATGCAGGATTTCCACCAGAAAAATATTTCCAGTTGTGAGTGTAGGTAACAGCAACAGATAATAGAATCCTTAACTCACTCCCAGCTCACTATGAAAGCACCTCTCCAACTACCGGTTCTACATTATGACAAGTACAATTTCAGTAACTTATCACCTTCTCTGATAATACTGCAAAAGATTTCTTCTTTCCATATCTCATGCATAAACAAATTCTGAAAGTCTCATCATTGAGTCTCATTTTGCTATGGTAGTCAGCGGAAGTCTATAGAAGATACCAGAAATAACAACATATATTGTATATCAATCAAATAAACCCACTCTATACTCCTTTACTTTTAACATAACTTTTTCTTAAAATAGGATATCTCTTCTTCCCATATCTCAACTCTTGTCTTTAGATAAATGTTTAAAGCCTCATCATTCAGTCCTTAGGAACCTTAGGAACAAAAATCCAATAGGTTACCAGAAACAACAACAGATTCCAACCTTGATCAAATAAAGCAACTTCATTTCTTTACATATCACTTTTCTTTTTTGCTTTATTATCTATGTGTTTCCTTTTGTCCTCTGCCCTTTCTTTTTCATTTTTTTTAGTTTATATTAATTTTTTATATTTGTATCTTTCAACTTTAAAAAAATATTATAAAGAGAAAGGAAAGGAAAGGGGAAAGAAGGAGAAAGGGGAAGGGAGGGGAGCGAAGGAGAGGAGAGGAGAAAAAAAGAAAAAAAAAGAAGAACCTTTCCAATTGTGTATAGTTTTGTGCTGGCTTGTGCTGACCATATTGCTACATTTTACTACTTTTTACACAAACTCAGGTACTTTAATTGACTCCCAGATTGCTACCCTCCACAGCCATTTTATCTGGGGCTGCTGAACTGGATTCCTCATTCACAAACTTCCCTGGGTTTATTATTGGTTTTTCTTGTTACATATATATTGCTGTTTATAAACCTAAAGCAACAAAATTTATTTATTAATCAAATTTATACACTTGATTCATCTAAGTGACTTGAGTGATTTACAAATAAAAAAACCCATAAAGTTACTTACAAAGATAATCAAAGTTTAAAAGGCAGAGTGTGCCCTCCAGCCACTAACCACCCCCAGGATTGTGCACAACTACTGGATCCCCATTCTAGTTGACAGACCAGATCTTAAAGCTTTTCTGGAAGGCTAAGAGAATGGGGGCCAACCTCACATCTGGGGGCAAAATGTTGATAGGGCAGGGAAAGCAACAGAAGAGGTTTTTCTTCTAGACCCTGCCTGACTAAATTCTTTGGCCAACAAGGTCCATGACTTGTACTTCCTTCCTGCCTGATTGAATGAGATGAGTCAATATACTAGGAATGAAACAATTCTCAGTTAACCCCAGACCTTGCCATCAAGGGCTTTAAAGGTCCTTGAACCAACATCTTGAACTGGACCCAGAAACAAAGGGCCATCCAATATAGTTCACCCAGCAGAGGTGCTATATCAGCTGCCCTAATGGTGCCCAAGATTGCTTGGGATGCCGCATTCTCACATGCTGTGCTTCTGGATATTTTTCAAGAGTAGCTGCACATAGTGTGCATTGCATTAGTCCATACAGGAGATAACCAGGGCATGAGCAATTGATAGAAGGGCTTTCCAATCCAGGAAATGGTGTAGTTGGTGCACAACACAAAGTTGAGCAAAGCCCTCCTAGCCATAACTGCCACCTGCTTCTTGAGCATGAGTCCTGAGTCCAGGAGAAGGAACAGTGCAACCCCAACCAACACCAAAGATGGTAAGCCCCCAGATACAAAAAAGCCACTATCCACAGTCACTCTATCTTACCACTGCAAAAGAACATCCACAGCATCACTTAATTCATCTAATTAATTGTACAATTGGGTATCATGTGCATACTGATGATATCTCATCCTATGGTGATGGATGATCTTATTCATCAAATTCATGTAGATCTTTTTAAAAAATCAGAGAGCGTGCCGAGCCCTGCCGCACCCCACAAAGCAGGAACCATGGATTGGATTTTTTGTTCCCTATCAAAACCAGCTGGGATCAAACCTGGAGGAAGGAGGTGAATCAGCACAAAACTGTTCTCTTCACTCCCAACTCTCACAGCTTACCAAAAAGGATACCATAATTTATTGTATCAAAGGCTGACGAGAGATCAAGAAGAGTCAAGATGGATACATTACCCTCATCCTGCTCCTGCCATAGATCATTCAAAAGTGCAATAGAAATGCTATTTCTGTCCCATATCAAGGCCTGAAACCTGACTAGAAGGGGTTGAGATAATCTGTTACATCCATGATCCTCTACAGCTGCAGTGCCACCACTTTCTTAACTCAAACAGGGAAGATGAGAGTAGCCAAAAGTTATCTAGAATAGTGTGGTCTAGCAAAGACGAACCTGTATCATATTAAATGACGCTTGGAACATGCCCTCCCTCAAGGATAAATTGGCTATCACTAGGACCAACCCACATGTCAATTCCCAGGAGCCTTGATCAGTCAGCAAGGGCATAAATATAGTTCCAATCCCAAGACCATGTCCACTTCCTTGGGTCAGACAGGATCAAACTATTCCTAGATAACTAGGTAAATCCACTCTTGATTGCCTACTGAGAATAAATCTGAGTGATTTAATCCACCAGACGGACAGCAAATTCTACTGCACAGCCTTGAACCTCCAGGCCCCCATTACCCAGTAGGGTCCTAGTAATCTTTTAAAAGGCTAGCAAGCCTATTGTGCAGCCAGGATGGAAAATTTATATAACAAATGATAACAAATATGATGTTAAGAGCACCAAAGGACTATTTTAAAAAAGAACAGCAAAAAGTAGGCAGGTCTGGGAAGGAAAAATATAATTAAATAAAATGTTTCTTCCAATTAAATGATGTAACCACTATTCTGTAATAATACCTGCAGCAGAAATTAGAGAGTGAAGTCTGGGGAAATGCAAGAAGGCAACAAAGCTAATTGTTGTGCTTGCACACTTTTGCAACATTTTTGACAAGTTTGAGTCAGGGGTGGGTTCTGCTTACCTTTATTACCGGTTTGCAATGGGGCCACGCGCGCACGCATTTTGATGACATCAGGGTCAGTGGGCGGAGCCTCGCGATGGTTTTACTACCGAACCGGTGCGAACTGGGGCAACCTACCACTGGTTTGAGTACAATCAACTATTGTAGAGATTCTCTGATGGATCTGAGCTTTAGCAGCATTGATTTTCAGTGATTCTCATGTGCCAAAAATAGACCTGGGTGTAAACCAAATCACATCTCAATATCTGGTCTATGGTGTCCAGCAGGTTTCCCTTTTCTGTCCTGCATTGTTTAACATTTATTTGGAACCAAACTAGATGAACCATTAGAAACTCTTTTACTTCTTGTCATATAAATGTCAGTCTGTCGAGGTAAACCAGACAGGAAACACTACTAGATGAACTAATTCTGCTTTATTATAAGGGTACATTAACAGAAACTTGCAAGTCTAAAAGTAGAAATTTCTCACCGTCACTTTTAACTGCTTGACTCATTAAGGCAGGTTCTTCCTAAATTTCTTTCTTTGATCATTATGCCACTGGGGGCTCCAGCGTCTTTTGACTGATTGTTTCATAGGAAGCATCATTTCCCCTTATTCCCCAAGGTCATCCACACTTTCCATTACATCAAATCAGTAATGAGTATTCTTTCATTATCACTGGATGAAAGAAATTAAATCCATCAAAGTTGTTCTTGATCAGTAGAAAGCCAAAGTTGGGGCATTCAACCTATGCTGGCTAAGACCATATTATTCCTAAAAAGACCAATTCTGCCTGGAAATGCCCCTTGATAGTCAGTGATTGCTGGATTGCCAAGTAATAGAAGTGCTAACAATCCCATTTAGACTATTACTTCTAGTGTTGCAGCTGTGACTGTTTCCAAACAGGTCATATCTATATATAAATCTCTGAAGAGGGAATAAATGCAGCTTGGCTCCAGTTTTTAAACACAGTATGTAAATGCACAGGTATCAAGAATGGGATATCACAGAAGAAACAGTCTCTTGTCTAGATTTGATCACAGATACTGTCCATGGTGTCACAGAGAGCAGAGCAAGATAAGAAAAAAGTCGTGGAATATGATAACTTTGTTTATGCATATGATAACTGCAGCAAAAGGTTTGTATGACCAAGGATGGAGAAATTGAATACTGCCCACAATGGAGTAATAGTTGGTGAAGATGATGGAAATTGTTGAGATGGCTAAATTGACTTCTTTGATCATTTTCAGTATTTTTTAGGAAATCCCTAATGAACTTAATGTGAAAAAAAATGAATTTATGATTCATGGTTTTGATATTTAGGCAAGACAGATTGTAGAAAGAAGAGGGTTATGTTGTAACCATAGTGTAAAAGGTAATTTATATTTGTACTTATAATTGCTCTATAGAAGTTTGGAAACCACTTTTTTGTATCTTTATAAATTGTACCTCCACACCCAGTATGGACATCCCAAATTCCAGATGTTTGCGACCCAAATCCATTCATTATGGATCAAATCACAGTTTTTACCTCAAACCAGCTTTTTTTAATGACCAGTTTTTTGGGGGAGAAAACTATGAAGGCTTGCTTTCAAATGTCAAGTTAAGACTAACTTCTCTAAAAAGAGTATCAGGAAGTTCCCCCACCTTTAGTTTCCCTAGATGCTTTCATGACCAAGGAAACCACCAGAACAAAGAGAAATTATACTTCACTTCATTTTCGCTATGATAAGTTAGCAGCTACAATGATTAAGATAAGACAGCATAACTGTTATATAGAATAAAAAAATAATATATTTATTTATATTAAAATAAGATGTTTACCGATTTGCAGATCCTTAATTGAATAGTCAGTTCAATTAAGTGTCTTGTTGAATACCACAAAAATGCAAATCAGCACAGCAAGAGATCAAGTAGTTACCAGAGACCCTGTGAAAATCTGGTTCAAAACATCCAGATCTTTCATATCCTCAGAGGTCCAGGCTTCTAGGAACCATCCTTTCCAACCAATATCCCTGATTACTGATTGGTCCTTCTCAGGCTAGCTGAAACATTCTGAATCATGTGTTGACACCTTTATATTTCCAATATGTCTATATCAGTGGTTAATATGGTCTTGCTTTATATGATATGACAAGTTTGTCCACTTTATAGAGGCCCATTCACTCTCCAACTATTTAGATTCTGTAAAGAGACTTCTATTCTGCCTTCTCCATCCTCTTATTTTAACTTTAATTAAAGCAGACTTGCTTGTCAAGGCCTAGGCTTCCACATAGGGCCTAAATCAAAGTACCAACTCCATAGTATGCAAGCATTATTTCTTAATGTGGGTAGCCTTCCCCTGTAGACATTCACACTTGAACTGTGCAACCCCTCAGGAGTCTATGTTACTTCATTCCAAAAAGCTATGTTCCTTCACAAGTCTGGTTTATTTCATGAGCTTACTTCACAAGTTCTATTTTTTATTTCACACATTACCTCACAAGTTTGGTTTACATCTCAAATTCATTTTCTTTAGACATCTAGGGACAAACTGAATGTGATATTAAACACAGGATTAAATAGCATGCTTTCTGTAGTTGATCAGGAATGAGATTGTTAGGAATGGGAAGGAGAAAGTCTACAAAGTAGGTATATTCTAGAAGATCTCCATTTGTGGATAAATGAAAGGAAGGATTTAATTTTTGTTACATTATCTCAGTGCTAACAGGGAGGCAAAGTTCTTTTAAATGCAGATGTTTAAAAAGACCTATTAAGTGGATTAAAAGGATCATACAGTATGCAACAAATCTTTCTGAAAAAGTAGAACTTCTAATGCCATGGTGAAAACATACATTAATAATTCATATTATGATATGCCTTAATAATCATACTAAGATTCTAAGCAGAGTAAGAACTTCAGCTTAGATTAAATATTTGAGATTCTCAAAAAATGTAAATTTGGAGAAAAGTGGAATTAATTTTAATTAATGTTTTTGAAGTTTTATAACACTAATCTCTCTTGGAGTTGTGTTGTAAATGTTTCTGAGGAAATGATGCTCTTCAAATATTTTCAAAATAGTTTTCTTCAATTGAAATTATTTGATTGCATTGGTTTATCAATTCATATAGAGTGGATTTTAGGAGGAGCCCTCCTATTCCAACTCTTACTATGTTAGACAGCACAGTATCAACAATAGGTCCTTCAGGTTTTGGGGTTCTATAATCTTCCAGGATTTGAAATGGATTCCTAACTTTAGAACAATCATTAAAAATACTCTACTCTACTCTACTCTACTCTACTCTACTCTACTCTACTCTACTCTACTTACTCGGCTCGGCTCGGCTCGGCTCGGCTCGGTTCTATTCTGTTCTGTTCTGTTCTGTTCTGTTCTGTTCTGTTCTGTTCTGTTCTGTTCTGTTCTACAGATATCAGGCCAGTTATTAAAATTGAAAGAATTACAATCCCAAACATCTAAAGCAAACCAGGTTATGAAAAATTGTTGCAAAATACTATATGTATTAAATGCCTGAAACTGAATTTATTTAAACTTGAATTATTACATATTAGGCCTCAGAAAAAATATGAAAAAAGATCTCTTTTGATTCAGTCCATTTCAGAACCTGATGTGATTTAGAGCATAATCTGAAGTAGGATTAAAAATGCAAAATTTACTTCCCATTCTATAGTATTTGGGGATCCACAAATGGTTATAAATTTGTTTTAATTACTATTGGATGAATTCCCAAAGCATATAAAACTCATCTGATGCATTAACTTTCTCTTATACCGTACCTTGAATGAAATAAAACCTTGGTAATAATAGTTGAAATCAAATTGAAACCAACTTGATTCAATAAAAACCAAAAGTAATCAATTTAGGTTACATGTTTATGTGATCAATTTTCAATTCTTATTCTGCAGCTTATTCTGCAAAATCCAGAAAGGGAATGTGAGGTAGTGTAATGTGGCTGTCTATATAAAATAGGTTTCAGAGAAAATGATTTCCTTTGATAATAAGAATAGCCCAGAGGCATTTAGGAGTTGGGCAGGGCCTAAATCTAAATAAATACATGAATTTCCTTTGCAGGCACATAAGGGAAAGGTAACCAGTGCTCAGAAGACTGCCAACCTTAGCATGAAACAAGCTGGCTATCCACCATAATCAGATTTTACGAAGAGTGCTGAGCTTTAGCAGAGCAGAAGATATATTAATGGAGGGCAAGAAATCTGTGATTGGCAAGGAAGCTGGAAGGAGACATGCCCGCAAATAAAATCTGTAACTGAAGATACAATGAAGCAAAGGAAAGTCGTTCTTTTTATGTCTACGAAAGTTTCAGTAACAGTAAACATTCAGCAGGTGGAGAACAGTGACATTCATTCACTAAAGATTATCCCGGAGGAATTTTGTGGGTGCTTGAAATGTTTTTGTTCTTTTAAAAAAATGTAACAAGAATGCTGATTGCTTTAAATACTGATCAGTATTTTCCTGGGTAAAATACTATTTAGCCTAGGGAAGTTAGCATTCGCATGTGGATATTGAACAGTGTACAATTAAGTTTCTAATTGTGAGGAAAAGTTCTACCAAGTTTTCATTTAGAAAAATCTGCCTTTTTTTTCATGATTTAGCCTAAGTTTTCTCCTAGACACTGAAAGACAGCTCCAGTTTTTAGCAGATCTCATCTGGATCACAAACATTTCTGTACTGTGAAATACACAAAACCTTGCTTTGATTCTGTTCTGTCTTGTCCCTGTCGGGGTAAGTTTTCAGAAGCTGACAGTGCCTTTACAATTTAATTGGTGTTGACACCTTTTGAAGCAATGCCTTCAGGCGCTAGAAGTCATTGTCTTCTTGTTCTTGTTTGTCACAGGCTACTTTCAGTTGGCTACTTGGCAGCCTGTGATGCTGCATTGGCCCCTGCACTTTCCATTCATGTACGCACTTGTACCAGGCCTTTTTACAAGAACCCTTGTTAAATGCCCAGCAGGCAGTATTGAATAGAGATTTTCATTATCTTGGATTTTCCAAGGCCTCTGGCAAGAGCAGAAAATATACAGCAAAACACAAAACATCCTAGTTGAAATCTGGGTTTAAGCAGGAAAGAACTAAAGATGGAGTACGTTGGATTAGCTCTGCTTAAATACTTGGAGCATCTGCATGATGTTCACTCTAATTCTAATTAGGCTGAAAGTACTGTTCTTTCTTAGCCTCTTAGCAATTCAACGTGCCACACTTTGGCCTTGACTATCCAAATGATTTCTTTTATTCCTCTTTTTATTCCTCATTCCCTATATCTTGGTGAATTTGGGCAAGCCCTAATAATGTTCATTTAAATGAGCCAAGTTCCAGATGATTAGCTGTGTTAGGTCTGTTTCAGTAAAGACAAGTCAAAGAGCATCTTCAAGATGAAGAAGTCATTATGGAATTGCCTTTGTTGGCTTCTTTCTAACTTGAATCACAAGGTTGTCTGAAGAACAAAAGATTAGTCCAGTTGCAATGATTCAACTTTCAGGCAACTTCAGACAACCTTCGGTCCCCTTTTAACATTCTCTCCTTGAGTCCTGCTTATGATTACAAAGAAAACAATGACTATTTTTGCACTGTGCCTTTATCTATCCTCTGTGATTTTGTTACTTAGCCACAAGCTCCCCACAATGGATTTTGCAATAAAAAAAATTAGGTCTGGGCAAAAGAGTAAAGTATCAGCTCATACTTAAACCAGTAATTTAGTTTCTGAAACGCAATGATTAAACAATTATTTAAAATGCAAGAGACTCCTAGAGAGGCTCTGGAGGCTGGGGACAGCAAAAAACATCACTTCCTGTCCAACTGGAAGTTGGGAAACCGGCTTTTTCAGGCCTCCGGAGGGCCTCCGAGGGGGTGGGGAAGACTGTTTTTGCCCTCTTCAGATGCATAAGAAAGGTGAGAAAGAAAAATGGGCCTCCCCCTCCCCGGCCCTCTGGAGGCAGGAAACAGCCTGTTTCCCTACTTCTGGTGGGCCCAAAAGGCCTGAAAATCAGCTGGTTGGTGCATGCATGCATGCATGCCAGAGCTGAGCTGGCATGCCAGGCGACATGGCACGCGTGTTATAGGTTCACCATCATGGCTCTATAGCGTTGTTTTGAAGGTAGAAGTTGAAACAATTTATGTCCAGGATGTGAGGGGTCTGTAGATATTTTCACAGGCCTCTTTTTGAATTGTGCAGTATACAGATCCTCAATGGAAGGCAGGTTGGTAGCAATTTTTTTTTCTGAAATTCTAAGTATCTGTTGAAGTCTGTGTTTGTCTTGTTTGGTTGCAGAGCCAAACCAGACAGTTATGAAGGTGCAGATGACAGATTCAATAATTCCTCTGTAGAATTGAATCAGCAACTCTTTGGGCAGTTTGAGCTTTCTCAGTCTGAGAAACTCAGTTTGAGTTGGCACAGAAAGAACATTCTTTGTTGTGCTATTTTGATGACGTTTTTGATGTTAGGTGTCCATGTTAAGTCTTGAGATACGATAGAACCTAGTAACTTGAAGGACTCTACTTACTTGCTTCAAAATGAGATGGGCAGCAAATAAATTTAATAAATAAACAAACATAATGAGGGAAAGACAGGGAAGGGGTAGGGCATCAACTGAAACTGATTGTTTTCACCATCCCCAGTGCAGCCAGAGGGAGTGCTGGTCATTTGTTTAGACCTCTTGGTGGTTCCAGTAAGCACATTCATGGTGGAATGGGACAACTCACC
This sequence comes from Pituophis catenifer annectens, assembly GCF_029215685.1. Taxonomy (NCBI): domain Eukaryota; kingdom Metazoa; phylum Chordata; class Lepidosauria; order Squamata; family Colubridae; genus Pituophis; species Pituophis catenifer. The sequence goes on along the minus strand of NW_027256883.1, from coordinate 123,389,317 downwards.
ATGGCCAACTTGCCACGGTCAGCTTGCCATGGCCAACTTGCCACGGTCAACTTTCCATGGGATAACTTGCTACGGCACAATTCAACAATTCAATTTAATTATTTAAAATTATTTTTAAAATTATTTTAATTTTTGTCATTCACATTTTATTTTGTCCTTCCTTTGGCCTTTCTTTAATGATTCCATTGGACTAATTCTTTGATATTAATGCAACTTTTGTCCCGCAGTAAGTTGTCCCACAGCAAGTTGGCCAGGGTGAGTTGGCTGCAGCAAATTGTCATAGACCGCATTCATGGACCACAGCAAAAATGGATATAAAGGTGTAGGGTTGATTTGGAACATGACAGCATTTTGCCTTCTACTAAATGAACTGATCAATCTAATTCAGTTTTGCCCATCTTTATACATATGTCTGTATTTTAAAAAAACCATATACCATATACATTTAAATATGTATTTCTGAATCTATTCACTCTTATCTGAATTAATGTGCTTCTATAAGTTTTATCTTAAAGCATATATCTTAAACACAGTGAATATCTTATTGATAAAATTCAAAAGAATGTGAAATGTGAAAATCTATGAAAATGCAAAGATGATGACAATCCAGAGATGCCATTGTTCCTGGAAGTGCAGAGGCATTCAAAATGGGATTCAAAAATATAAGCCTTCAAGATCCCTAATGTGTATCTGATTAGGTAATTTTCCCTACTTTAGGCAAGGCTTAGCTCTATAGTATAGCTCTTCTTTTTGCTCTTTTTGTTATTATCCAATATTAATGTCAGTATTTTTTAAAAAAAATATATTGTAGGTCTGTTGCTGGTTGATGAGCGTAATAAAGTTATATTCTATTCTATTCTTTTTGCTCATCTGACAGCTCGGCCACACCAGCACCCAGTCATTCTGCAAAGTACTTCAAGTGATCCTCATTTCAGAGCCTGTTTTTCCCCAATGCTCCTAACAGCCTCAGACTGGAAACATTTGAAAAGCGCTTTCTACTCCCCCCCACCTCCTTTCTCAAGGAAGAAAAACAGCTCAATTCCTCATGCAGAGTCAAGTGAGGAGAGGCAGGAGCAGAATGCAGCAGTATGAAAAGCTTAAGAGCTGCTTAGCACAGCTGGCTGCAAGCAGGAAAAAAGGAGAAAGAAAATGGTCAAAATCTAGCAAGCTTGGGGTGTTGTTTTTTTTTTAAGTTCTCTTAGAGAACCTTACTGGGTTCTGGTGAAAGGACTTACTGAGGGAAGATGGATATGTTTGTATACATGTGTATGAGTGAAAACATAGAGAACAGGGATCAGGGCTTGGCTTCCTTATTAAAACTGAAGTGTGCACTAAAATGCACAGATATGACAGGCAAAATGTTCACAAAGATGAAGAGAGTCTTTGCATTTCAGCTGCACTATATAGCATTTCAGTCTTGTTTTGCAGACAGCATTATACTGTAACCAGAATATGAGTCCAGCAATGGTCATGGGGTACAGGTTCCAGCTCATTGATTCCTATCTATTCACATTGTACCTTCATCCTCTGGACTTTACAGCCCAAACATGGTAACTACAGCGTGAAACTCCAACAGGTTGAGTGGATGAATAGTGTGGAAAAAAAGGGACAGAGGAACAAGGAAAAAGCTGCTGCCACTGCTGTGGCTCCCACCTACTGCTCCACTCAACCTGGAGGTGTTGGAGCAGGAGGAGAATGCTGAATATCCTAGTCACATGTCTTGTGCACAGACTAAGAAAGGGCAGCACACAATTAATTCCATTTTTATCATCTTTTCTGCTCCGCTGTACCAAAAATGCCTTAAGCTATGGACCTCTATGTGGCTAATCCTTTAAAAAGGGCAGTTGTAGCTATAGTCACCCAGCTGCTAACACTTTATAATGCTAAGGCCACACTTGGAATATTGCATCCAGTTTTGGCCACCACAATATAAAATGATGTTGAGACTCTAGAACAGAGGTGTCAAACTCACATCATTGTCACGTGATGTATCACAACTTTTTCCCCCATTTGCTAAACCGGGGGTGGGAGTGGCCAGCGCATGATGCATCCAGCCCGCAGACTGTGAGTTTGACACTCCTGCTCTAGAAAGGGTGCAGAAAAGAGAAACAAAGTTGATTAGGGGACTGTAGGCTAAAACATATAAAGAACGGCTGCTGGAATTCGGTATGTTTAGTTTAATGAAAAGAAGGACTAAGGGTGACATGATAGCAGTGCTCCAATATTTGAGGGACTGCCACAAAGAAGAGGGGGCTATTTTCCAACGCACTTGAAGGCAGGACAGTAATATCAGTCCAGTAAGTATCTTCCCTTACCAAAGCAAACAGACTTTAGTAACTCTTGGTATTCAGTACCATATAACAGATGCAGTAAGCAACAGGATACAATCAGGTATCAATCCGGAAGAAGCAGGAAGAAGGAATGCTTCTCTGTGCTGCTTATTTATGCACTGTAGCCTAATTGCAGGGTTCAACAAACCCTGATTACGTGGCTCAGTTGTTTCTTAAAGAAACAGATATATTGCCTGACCAACAAGTTAGGAGTAAGCTGCAAGCTGAACCTAACATTCTCCCCATTGGGCAGGACAATATACACAATAGATACAGAAACAAAAATACACATCCAAATCATACATTGTACAGTGGTATCAGTTACATTTCAGATTCTTAATCCAAATCTTTCACAACAATTGGTGTGTTTAATGGCATCTTGCGCTTTAGTAAAGTTGTCAGCAATATTGTCCTCTGATGCGCAATATTCCAATGTAATCATGTTATCCTTAACACATTGCCGAACATTCAGATAACGTATATCAGTGTATTTAGTCCTTGTCTTTACAGCAAGGTTTGTTGCCATTTTAATGGCTGCCTGGTTATCTTCATAAACCGTAATAGGATAATCCATTTTGAATCCAATATCTTCCATCAACTGTTTATAATAAATCAGTTCAGTACATGTAAGTGATAGACAAGAAAACTCCGCTTCCATGGTAGCCAAACTGATGTGTTTCTGGCGAATTGATTTCCATCCAATCAGGTAGTTATCCAACATGATTGCTATTCCAGATGTAGATTTTCTGGCAAAACTGGCATCAGCATATGCCTTTAACATCATATTGACATTTGGTTCTAAATACATAGCAAAATGCAATGTTCTTTTAAGATACCTAAGAACGCGTTTTGAAGCTTGCCAATGCCTATCAGTAGGCTCTGAACTATATTGTGCTAGTTGATTAACACTAAAAGCTATATCAGGCCGTGTCCAGTTGCTCAAATACGACAAACTGCCTATTAATGATTGATACAGTTCTTTACTGAACTGTGGACTCTGCAAACTATCCTGCTGGAATTCCTGTGTCATAGGAGTCTTGGCAGGTTTACATAATTCCATCCCATATTTTTTCAACAATTTGCAGATCTTATTAGATTGTGAAATTTTAAATCCTCTAGATGTTTTCAGGATATCCAGCCCTAGATAATGCCGTATATGTCCTAGATTTCTAAGTTTAAATTTTGTTTGCAACTGACCGATAATCTCTCTGGCCTCAGCGTCAGTTCTGGTAATTATGGCAATGTTGTCTGTAAAGAGTAACAAGAATGAAACACATCCATCCTGTTCTTTTTTAAACAGACATTTATCTGCTATGCCCTCATAGAACCCAATGTTATGTAATTCCTGCACTATACATTGGTTCCACTCGTAACCTGATTGCCTTAAACCATATAGGCTTTTTTGTAGCCTCCAACACTCAGTGCTATCCTGTGTATCATAACCAGGAGGTTTCTTCATATATATTGTATGCCTCAACGGAGCATTCAAGTAAGCTGTCTCGACATCTAAATGAGTAATAGAGCATTTATTTCTAGCTGCCCAAACAAGCATCGTTCTCAAAGTGCTCGCTCGTAGACTTGGAGCAAAAACCTCATCATAGTCTCTATCTGTCTGTGAGAACCCTTGTGCAACAAGCCGAGCTTTATGGGTTACTACCCCATCTACACTTTTCTTTACCTTATAGACCCACCTACAGCCTATAAGTTTCTCATTTGGTGGTATTCTTACAACTTCATAGACACCAAGCCTCTTCAAAGAATCAATTTCTCTATCCATTGCCTCTTGCCAGGCTTTTTGCTCTTTTTCTGGATATAATTTTATATCATGATAACTGGATGGTTCGATATCTACTTGGCAAACCACTGTGGCTTTATAGCGATCTGGTGGATGCCGGTCCCTGGAAGATCGTCTAGGCATAACAGGACTAACATCAGGTATATTGGGTTCATCCTCCCCTAACCCTAATTCCTGTTCTTCCATCTTAATAGATGGTTTATCATCCATCTCAGATGAACTATCATCAGGAATATGGTCTATCCTAACATCTACATCTGTAAAACCATAGTCTGCTTTTTCTAACCTGTCCCAGCCTTCATGTTCTAGGAATTTAGCACTAGTGCTACACAAAACCTTTGTTGTTCCTTTTTCCCAGAACCTATAGGACCTATGGTTAGCCTCATAGCCAACAAAAATCATTTTCTTTGCTCTCTGTTGGTCCTTCCTTCTCTGACTAACTGGTATATGCACCCAGGCTAGTGTACCAAAAGTATGAATATAACTTAAATCAGGCTTCCTCCCGTGCCATAAAGTAAAAGGAATTTTATTTATTTATTTTATTTATTTTATTTTTGAATTTGTATACCGCCCTTCTCCCTGAGGACTCAGGGCGGTGAACAGCCAGATAAAAACATCAGATACAAATATTAAAACACATTTAAAAATATATATAAATTTGGCCCCATTAATTAAAACGATAAGCAAAACAAAACAATTAAAAAAACCCTTAAAAAGAAATTAAGCCAGCCCGGCTTGTTGAAAAAAGAAAGTTTTAAGGGCACGGCGGAAGGCACTGAGGTCATGGATTCTCCTTATCTCAGGGGGCAACTGATTCCAGAGGGTAGGTGCCCCCACAGAGAAGGCCCTCCCCCTGGGGGTCACCAGCCTGCATTGTTTGGCTGATGGCACCCCGAGGAGGCCCTCTCTGTGGGAGCGCACGGGTCGGTGGGGGGTCGTCGGTGGCAGTAGACGGTCTCAAAGATATTTTCCTGTAGAGGAGTGCACCACATTATTTAAAATATGATTGGCACATAGTATTGCTTCTCCCCACAATTTATCAGGTAAACAAGCATCAGCCAGCATAGTCCTAGTCATAGCTTGTAGGGTCTGGCCTCTTCGTTCTATGTATGCATTATGTTCCGGCCGAAAAGGGGCAGAACGTTTATGCTGTATCCCAGCATCCTTCAAAAACTTAGCCAACTGATGGTTAGTAAACTCAGTTCCATTGTCAGTAACAATGCATTTCACCTTAAACCTCTGCTTCCTTTCTACAAAATGAAGCCAGTTTGTGATACATTGAAACGTATCACTTTTGGACTTCATAAGGTAGCAAAAACCATATCTGGTAAAGTGATCAACTATACTCAAAATATAGCATGCTCCCCCTAAACTGGGTTTCTTTGGCCCTATTAAGTCTAAAAAGACTACCTCCAAAGGTTTAGTTGTTTTAAACCCATTGCAGCGGTTTGCAGGTGTAACTTTACTTTTATGCTGGTTACAAGTATTACAGTTCAGGTATTTGCTGCAAGCCCTTAACTTTATGCCTTTAGACTGCTTAACAGTCGAATTCAACAACCTGAAATTCAGATGACCAAGCCTTCTATGTAGTAAATGTACGCATTCATCATGAGGCTTTACATTTCCAAATTTAGCTTTTGACTGAACTAACAGTAATGACTCATCCCTAATGACAAATAAGTCATTTTCTAATTCTGCAGTAACTACAGTGCCTTCACATTCCAGCAAACATTTGTTGTTTTTAAAAGTTACTGTAAACCCAGAATGTAGTAATGACTTTACAGATAAAAGGTTATATTTCAAACTAGGGATATAAAGCATGGGTAAAGGGTGCTTACTAATAGAACATTGAACAAGTCCCTCCCCAGCTACAGTCACATTCCAGCCATTAGCTAATTTGACCTTTTTAGTACTTTTCTTCATATTTAGAAACAGTTTTCTGTTTTTTGTTATGGATTGAGAGGCACCGCTATCAATCACCCACCAATCATCTTTTATATTATTAGATGAACTGGTTGCTAAATTACACCCTTTCCTGGGTTTAGCAGAGCTTCTAGCAGATACTTTCTTATTATTACAATATTTTGCAATGTGCCCCTTAGCCCCACAAGCATAACAGCGTTTAACAATATTGACATTCTCATATACAGCTTCCACTTTTGGTTGCTGTTGCATCCTTAACTGGTCTCGTTCTTGCCTACGTTTGGCCTCATCCAGTAACCTACCAGTTATACTGGCCAATGTTAGTTCATCTCTAGACAATACTTCTAATGATGAAACAAAAGAGTCATAACTGTCATCCAACGATGAAAGAATAATATAAACTTGCTGCAGTTCAGTAAACACAAGGTCTTTCTCATGTAGCTCCTGGAAAAGCCCTGTCATGGAGTCCAGGTGAGCCATCATGTCTCCTCCTTTCTGAAGATGTAAGTGAAATAATTTCCGTGTCAGGTAGATATGGACACCCACAGAGTCACGAACGTAGAGCTTCTTTAGCTTTGACCAACACCTCACAGCAGACTCTTCGCCCCAGAAATGGACAAGTTGCTGGTCTCCCAGTGTCAGGCCAATGATGCATAAAGCACACTCGTTGTCCCTGTGAAACTTCGCTATCTTTTTGGCATCTTCTTCGTCATCAGCATTCAGTGCAGTTATGTCCGGTGGATTATTAACCGTGTCCCACAGTCCTTCTTTTCGCAAAAGTAGACAGCATTTTGTGGACCAGCTAACATAGTTTGTTCCATCCAACCGGGTTATAGTAGAATAACTTGTACCTTGCTCAAAAGCCATCATCTTGACTACTACACCCACTGCCTGCACTTCTCACTTCCACAAAAACAAATTAAAGAGCCCTGGAATGTTCTGGGCCCATAACCAATGTTAGGGTGTGTGTAAAAAGTATTTGTTGCTTGTGCAACGAGCAGAGCAGAAACACACAGGGAAGGAGATAAACGTACGGCTCGTGTGAGAAAAATACTTTATAGATAACAAGCAGTCTCGGTGTAAGTAAAACAGTCCAAGGTCATAAACAGTAATATCAGTCCAGTAAGTATCTTCCCTTACCAAAGCAAACAGACTTTAGTAACTCTTGGTATTCAGTACCATATAACAGATGCAGTAAGCAACAGGATACAATCAGGTATCAATCCGGAAGAAGCAGGAAGAAGGAACGCTTCTCTGTGCTGCTTATTTATGCACTGTAGCCTAATTGCAGGGTTCAGCAAACCCTGATTACGTGGCTCAGTTGTTTCTTAAAGAAACAGATATATTGCCTGACCAACAAGTTAGGAGTAAGCTGCAAGCTGAACCTAACAGAAGCAATGGATGGAAACTAATCAAGGAGAGAAGAAGCGAGAACTGAGGAGAAATTTTCTGATAATTGTTGGAACAATTAATCAGTGAAACAATTTGCCTCCAGAAGTTGTGGGTGGAAGTCAGTGGACGTTTATAGAGATTGGACAATCTTTGTCAGAAATGGTAAGGTTTTCTGCTTGAGAATGGGATTGGACTAGAAGACCTCCAAGATCCCTTCCAACTCTATTATTCTGTTACCAAAATAAGAAGGCATGACCAGGAAGTGTCAAAACCAGAAGACTTCCAAAAGAAGAAGATTAAAATTTCCAATTGTTCATCCTATATGCCTTAGCCTGTCTTTAGAAAAGCCCAAAGCCTACCCTCTCAGGAGTCTGCCAAGGAAGAAACTGCATCAAGGTAACAAGGTTGTGGATGAAAAAAGCAAGACTTGGCAAGACTGGTACATAAGAAACACATTGCTTTTAGGTTCCACTTTATTTGCACTTTTGCCTTTTTTACATCCAAAAGATAGATGCTACATTCTGATCACAGTTAGAGCTTTCAATCACAGCTCCTATATGGGCCTTCTGAGGGAATAACAATCACCTCTCAAGAGCTCTGTAACATTCAGGCTTGCTTTTTGAGAATCTTCTTAACACTACTCAGTTGTGTAACAAATGCCATATTCCTTTTAGCAATAGGGTAAAGCTCAATAGAAGCCAGGACAAAGTGAATGGAGAAAGGGATGGTCTATGGCCGTGATGGTGAACCTATGGCACGCATGCCACAGGTGGCACATGTAGCCATAGCAGTGGGCATGCCAGCTCAGCTCCGGTGTGCATGTGTGCACCGGCCAGCTGATTTTCAGGCCTTCTGGGCCCACCAGAAGTAGGGAAACAGGCTGTTTCCTGCCTCCGGAGGGCCTGGGGGGGTGGGGAAGGCCTGTTTTTCTTTCTCACCTGGCTCCAGATCCTCTCTGTGCATCTGGGGAGGGCGAAAACAGCCTTCCCCACCTCCTTGGAGGATCTCCAGAGGCCTGAAACGGCCCATTTCCCAACTCCCGGTTGGACAGGAAGTAGCATTTTTTGCTGTCCCCAGCCTCCAGAGCCTCACCCTCCACCCACAGGGCAGGGTGCATAGAATTATGGGTGTTGGCACACACGCATGCGAACCTCCCTCACCCCCTCACCCTTCTGGCACAAGATGGCAAAAAGGTTAGCCATCACTGCTCTATGGCAATCCCTGCAGCCTAGAACAGCTGATTGGGGGTATTCCGGGAGGCCGATCCATCCGCCAATCAGCTGCTCGTGCTGAATCAGGCTGCAATAATGTGCTGAAACTGACCTGGCTGTTCACTATTTGCTGCAAGGACTGTCAGAGTTTGCAGTAGCAAGCAAAACATAAGCAGAGGACAGGAGTTTCAGTTTCAGTTTTAGTTTCAGAGATCAGCACAGCATGCAGCTTTAGAACAATTGACCTAAGCCATGCCCAGGCTCCTTGCTGTCTCCTTCCTTGTTGCTCACACAGCAAATACTGTTTCAGTTTCCAAACAGCCCTCAACTCTTTCACACACTGACAGGATGCTAGCCAGATTAAAACCGATGGATTCTGGTAGGCAGAGGCAGAATTTTTTTTTCTTATTTTCCTCCCCCAAAACTAAGGTTATTGGTTATACTCCAGAGCTTATACTCCGGAGTGTCTTATAGTCCGAAAAATACAGTATATGCTGATCCATTAAGCAGTGTTCCTGTAAAATTTCAATAGTAATTTCCCTTTACCTATAGTTTTTTCCAGTTAATCACTACAGCAGGGGTGTCAAACTTGTGGCCCATGGGCCAGATGCATCATGTTTTGGCCACGCTTATCCCCAGTTTAGCAAAGAGGGGAAAAGTTGTGATACATTACATGACTACAACGTGACACCACGAGTTTGACACCCCTGCACTACAGCAACAATCCCAAATTTACAAGGCCTTAGAATATGAGGCAAGCATCTTCTGAAACTTACCAACCCTAACCATTTTCTCCCAGTCTCTAACTTTTCATTTTCTCTACCTTTCTAGAAGAGACAGCGGTTACAGCAAAAGCTGCTGGGATATAAAGACCAAGGTTTCAGACTCATTACATATCAAATGATTAACAGAAACCACAAGTTTTGTGATCCCTGCCACATTGCCACTGGTTAGATTTGCAGGTCATTTTCAGTTCACTGTAATCCAACCTTCTTTGTTGTCACCAATTGTGTATTGCAAATGACTTTGGGAGCTTGTTACTACTGGCTGAATAGCTATAAAAAGTGAGATGAGACATGATGAGTGGTCAGTCTCTCCAAATTAAAAAAAAAAGAAAGAAACAAAGCATTGGGGAAATGTATTGAAAGATGTGTTCCAAATACAATGTGAAAGTTTAAGGGCAGGGGGGAGCTGGAATGTTTGCAATTGAAAGCAAAACACCCAGTAGCCAATGCTTTGTCTTGGGGAGAGGTTGTAAGAATCCTTGTGTGAATGTTTTGTCACCTAATTCTGCGGCACATAACCCTGCACATGGTTCACCTAAGGTTAGCACTTCTCAGGTGTCAGATATGAAATAATCAGTTCGCCAACTCTCGCAGGAATAAAATAAAACTAGAGGCCTAAGAATTGAAAGCCCTTGATATGGAACCTGGAGAACTGAATTTTTTACAAGTAATTGACATCTCACATTTGGATACTCAATCTTGAATGGAACATTTTATCTTAAAATTTAAGGAGCTTCAGATCCATTGTCCTTTCTTTTAGAGTTTGGCACTCATCAAACATGAAAAGTTGTTAACTGTCCGTGTCAACTATTAATATGCTTATATTTTATATCACACATCGATGATGTACTAATACTGTTAAGTGCCTGTTATCAAGTACTAAATACTGTTGTGATGATAGTTCAGTAATGGATTTGCATTTTATGCCAACTAACTGAATGTTTAATAATTGGCAAGTAATATTCAATATTTGTGTTTAATATTTATCATTGTCTACAACAAATATTATGTCAGGTCAGATAGAAGCATCACATATATGGAAGTTCTAGAGAATGGTCAGTGCTAGACTGACACCGAACAAGTAACAAATAATTCTGTGGCTTCTTAACAAGCAGAATTTTTATCATGTTACTACATTCACCATTTTAAGTTTTTGCACCAGCCACCCAGAGTCACCTTGTAGGGGAGATGGGTGGCATTAAACAAACAAACAAACAAATGTGCATACATACATACATTTGTTATACGGCAGTGATGGTGACGTTTTTGAACTTGGCATGTCAACAATTCAGAAAATGCCTAATTTGACTCTCCTGGTATACCATACACATACCCCTGAACAAATGAGAAACAATTCTCTATCCTGCCCCCCGCCCCCCAAAATCTGGGCCATCTTGAACACAGCACTGGCAGTAGCACTGGAACTGGGTCTGAGGTAGAGGCCCAGACTTTGACGTAAGCTCTAGCAATGCCCTTGCCACTCAAAAAGGCCACCTTGCACCATTCCCCAAGGCCCATAAGCCTTGGGGAATAGCAATAGCAATAGCACTTAGACTTATATACTGCTTTACAGTGCTTTACAGTCCTCTCTAAGTGATTTACAGAGTCACTATATTGCCCCCAACAATCTTGGTCCTCATTTTATCCACCTCGGAAGGATGGAAGGCTGAGTCAACCTTGAGTCTGGTGAGATTTGAACTGCTGAACTGCAGCCGGCAGTCAGCTGAAGTAGCCTGCAGTACTGCACTCTAACCAATGCGCCACCATGACTCATGGTGAAATGGTGCAATTGGCCTGCATTCCTCATTCTGCTGCACACCACTTACCCTCAGACGGTATCATATTTTGATGGGACCCTGTGACCTACCTGAGGCTGCTCCAGGTTGCAGGAGGCCTTTTTTCCTGAAACAGCTTTGGAGAATGCTCTTGTACATCCTCTGCAACTCCAAAAACCATGTGAAGGCATACCTCACTCTTGCATAATTTTTGGAGGCTGCTGAAGAGCACAAGGTCCAGAGGCAGCACAAGAGTACACCCCATTTTCATGCAGCCTCCAACAATCACATGAGAATGGGGCACGCTTCTGAGAAGTGTTGGTGTTGGTGAATGCTAGCATGTTATTCAAAATCTTGTGGCATGTCTCCTTTAACACACATGTCACAAGGAATACTCAGAGCCTAACAGATCATGAATATTTCTAAGGTAAGGCGTTAACAAATATTCCAAAATTCGAAATGATGTAACTATTTCAGACCTGCACTACAACTAATAAATATACAACCCATGTCTCTTCATGTACAGCCATCTTTATTGTTTCAAAAAGGTTTCCAATGCTAGACAATAACATTGGATAAATTGCTTTGTGTTGATGGCTTAGCGCAATGTTCTAAAACCAGCATCAGCACTAAACATTTTAGTAAACCAGGTTCCTTTGAAGAGCAAACCCTGAATCATGCTTGTGAAAGCAAATGGCCACCAAGGTAATTCAATGCATAGCTGACTGCAAAACCACTTTAATAGTTGCGTAATAAATCACCATAGCCCACCGAGACTCAAGAACTAAGGGTAAATATTTCCAGCTCTGTCATTTATGAGGGTTTCTTTCTCCATTTATATGTTTTGGTTTAGAATAGTGTTTCTCAGTGTGCTATTCCCACTCATGCACGCACAACAGGTATAAGTAGTCTTTATTAAAGCTTCCAAGCCTGAATTGGTATTCCTCAGCAATTCTCTGTGCCAGCACCAGTTCAACCCCAATGAGTTCCATAGGCTACTCAAATGAAGCCAACACAAGTTCCTCAAGGCAAAGGCAAGACCAGCCCACTAGGCAAAAGCAAATTCCCAATGGCAAAGCAAAGCTGAAGAGACACAATCCGAAGTTCAAGGCAAGAACACACAGCAAGGAAATGAACATGTTGTTCCTAACATCGTCTCCATCTGCTGTGCTAAATAGCCAGATTCTGGTGCAGCCCATCAAGAGGGGAGAGGCTGCCTCCTGATGAGTAATCAGGCTGACCTTAGCTGCTCCTGCCTTTTCTCTGACCTACCTGTTCTTGAATCAGGGGCAGAAGGCAGTTCCTCTTCCTCATCGCTGAGCACCTCCAGCTGTGTGCTTTCCTCACCTGATGCCTCAGGGCTGTCCTGCTGCAGCTGTGTTTCACCCAAATCATTCTCAGATGGCTGCTTGGAGCCAATGGCCAACTTCCCTCCTGACATGCCTGGAACTGGTTCATCCTCCTCCGAGCTGACATCTGAAGAGGAATCCAGAGAAGCATCTGCACCTTGAAGCTTTGGCACCTTGAAGTTTTGTGAACTTCAACTCCCAAATTCCCCAGCCAGCATGCAGGGAGAAGAGGTGTTCTGGAAGGTGAAATCCACATATCTTTAAACTACCAAGTTTGAGAAACTGATTTTAGAGTCTGAGGTTTTTGCAAACTATTAATTTAAAGCAGAGACTGGGGACACTTTACAGTGTGACTAAGAGCACACTGATGAGGAGAAGCAAAACAAGAAGGGTTGTAGTCAGGGGCGGGTTTAAAAACCCATCACTACCGGTTCGCTTGTGGGTGTGCACGCTTGCATGTGCGTGCAACACTTCTGTACATGCGCAGAAGTTTCTGCGCATGTGCAGAAGCGTCCGGGCGAGTGGGCAGAGCCTCCCGCTGCCACCGCTACCAGTTCCCCAATCCAGGGCAAACCGGTAGCAACCCACCACTGGTTGTAGTGCCTTGTTGTTAAAGATAACTTTAAGACAACTTGTTATCTTGAGGTTATAGAGGCAATATCTTTAACCTATGCAGGGAGAAGTGATAGAACAAAACAAAGCAGAGAAAGAAAGGAGAAAAACACCATCATTCCATAAAGTATTCTCCAGATCCATTTCCAACTGCTACAGCAGCTCTTAAGGGATATTATCATCAGCTAGAGCAGACAAGGAAATAGGATCAGTACCTTTCCTTCATCATTTTGCAAAAATAATTCCTACACATCACACAACACTTAACAAATTGTCCTATTTTTGTGAGATCTCTGTTTTTAAGGCCAATTGGAGGACGAACAATATAAGGGCTTGAAACCTAACTCAAAACTTTCTTCCAATTGTGGCAAGGGTAACAGGAAATAAGCTAAATATCTTGCAAGAATTTAATCCCATTTTCTGAATAGCCATGAGGAAAGTTGGTTAAAACCTGATATATTGGTAGTCAATCATAATTTTTTTTGTTTCCCCTCCCCCCCACATAGTCAGAAGGCTCCACCTAATCATATGATAATTTAATTATCCCAAGGTGTGAAACATACCACTTCAAGAAGGGTTGTTGAGAGGCATGTAGAGAAACAATGTGTTTACTGCAGCTTGAGACAATTATGTGAGCTGGCTTCATTTAAAGTTGCCAGGGAAGTTACTAGACCTCATGAGCATATCTAAGAAACTGCAAGCAGTTCCTGAAAGGGGCCATTACCAGTAGGGAACATTTATTTCCCTATTGGCCTTCCATAATACCCAGTGAATCATATTTCCATTCATTCACTTAAGTCTCTTTTCTATGATTAGTACATATGTTCAGCTTGAAAAATTCAGTCATTGAGTTCAGACTCCCATTTGCAGACTGAACAAGTTAATACCACATGAACAGCTTTAAGCCATCCATTTTATTTCATTTCCCAAATTCATTCTTAGAACCTTGATGGGATCCAAATTTTCAATGAGAACCCCCAAAAAACCCATTATTGGAGACATCTCATGAATAGACAGCTTAATCGAGTCAATTTCCTCTGAATTCAGGAAGACCTGAATTCAAGTAAACATGACTCTGATCAGTTTTTCTGTAAAATTGCACTATCTGTCTTTGTATGGATAAATAGAGAAAGACATTAAAGATTAAGGGGCCAGTCCCATAAAGAGTTGATACAACTATGTTGCTACAACAACTTCAATATTCTGAGTGCAAAAGAACAAAAATGGGAAACACAACATCAGAAAAACAAGCATTATCTTAAAAAAGGATGCAACTTTTCTTTGAAGATAAATCTGTGCAGCTTAACTGGCCTAATCAATAGTAGTAAAAAGGAGCTTTTAGTTCCTTTACACATTGGATTTTATTTAAAAAAACATTTGCAGGTGATTGAAGTGTTATTTTCTCAATTTCAGGAGAGAAGTTGCATCTTTGTCCTGCTTTTGTCATTCATCTCAAGAAAAGATGTCATGGAAGAAAAAGGAAACTGGAGTGGGGAAAGCTGAACAAAAATTACAGCGGTTAAGAATATTGAATCACATTCTTTTTTTCTGAAGCCACCCAAAGTTGTATTGGGAGTTGGGTGGTCTAAGAATTGGACAAGTGAAGAAATAAATTCCCAGAGAATACCTTCCTGGTAGGAAAACATAAATTACTCAGAATTTTAAGATAGCTAAGGAGGGGCAGGTAAAGATTGTATGATTATATATGACCTGGGAAGAGGGCCTTCTCCATTCTATACCCACTTGCATGTCTCTCATCACACACTACTTTTCCAATCTGTGGCCTAGCTTGGAAAACATACCTCCCAGAATTGTTTTTCCTTTAGCAACTTTGACCATTCAACAATATCTAAAATGGGATAATAAGCTGAGCATTCTGTAAACACATTCTCCTGTGTTCATTCCTCCACATGTTTTGTTTTGTTTGTTTGTTTTTTTAGAGCTTGGCTCTGATGATTTATCAGAACTGTTCCAAATGTGGGTTTTTTTTCCCTAGGAGGCAACTGGACTTCCTTGTTTTTTTCTTTTGAAGACATTTCACTTCTCATCCAAGAAGCTTCTTCAACTCTGACAGGATAGTGGGAAATGGAAGGATTTATATTCCTTGCAGACAGCCGGGATGAATTTGGGGTGAACACCCTTTGAATGGTGTGGGAGTAGGAATGCATTTCCAGAGAAAAGTGGCAGACTACAGGAACCAGGAGCACTACTCAGGTGATCCTGAAGACACAGATAAACCTCCAAGTGTTTCAATGACCCTCTAAAAGGATGCAAATTACCAGCTGTCTGCAAGGAATATAAATCCTTCCCTTCCCCACTAACCTGTCAGAGCTGAAGAAGCTTCTTGGATGAGAAGCAAAACGTCTTCAAAAGAAAAAACATGAAAGTCCAGTTGCCTCCTGGAAAAAAAAAACCCACCCACCTTTGGGATAACCATGACCTGGATGACTGAGAATCTCTACAGACTATCAGGACTATTGCCATATTTCTCCCAAGTCCATCAGCCATGAAGCTAGTTGGCAGCTGAATGTTCTGGCTTAACTTCCCCAAACCTCAAGTCACAATTTTTCTAATTGGGATTTTGAGATGCTGAGACCATATGGGCTTAATTTTAAGGAATGCCTGCTATCATTCACCTCCTAGACTGAAGTTTGATTCTCTTCCCTCAGCTTTCAGAGGCTTGTTTCAGGCAAATGCCACAAATTAATCCTGAGGCAAGGTCAGGGGTGGGACAACACTGGCTGCAATCCAGATTCTGTACTCCATTTTTGGTCTTTTAAAGGAGCACAAATTAAACATGGTTGTGGGCCATTGTGAAAAATGAGAGTTGAGTGTTTGGGGAAGCGAGGCAGTTCTTAACATGGAACTGCCCACTATTCTGAGAAGACCCAGGATTGTGTAGGAAGAAGCTAATTTCTTGAATTGCTTGCAAGGAAAATTTTTTAAAAAGTCTATTTAGTATAGAAGAGCCAAACATCAAACATGGGGAAGAACCCTGTAGTTAAGACTATTTGCAACAGCTGTTACACTTGTAAATTGGGAGGAATAAAAGAGAAAGGCTTCCATGACCATCCTCAATTTGTTCACCTCTATTTTAATGAAAACGTAGGTTGTAAACCTGATTTATTTTTTAAAACAAGATAATTTCTTATTTTTGGCTAGGGCACTGTGACTTGCTATCTTAACCTATAGGAGGAAAACATATTCTATCAGTACTTGCCCAACACCTGTAACAGGTGATTACAAATAAGGGCAGAAAAACAATGTAAACCAGTATCTAAACAACCAAGAAACCCGAGTGTAAGTAGAGATGCTCTTCTGGCACAATGCTATAAGTATTTTCTCAAAAGTAAAGTTTACTAAATTCAGTGATCTTTTTGCAGAGTAAATTGACATAGGATTGAAGCTGGAGGGATTATGACTGGGGAAATATCAATTCACTTAAGCTTGCAAGGGAAGGTGAAACATCATTTTAGCAAATACATTTTAAAATGGTAAATAAATGCATAATTGTCTGGCAACAGCTGTAGAAGATGCAATTTCTTATATGGCCCAAAGAGTGCAAATAAGTCATTTGGGGGACTCCCTCTCTCCAATCCACCATCCCATCAGGACTGACAGAACATTGGGATGTTGTGGGTCTCATACATGAAGAATGTATTTGAAGGGAAACAGGGGGAGAGCCTCTTCTGCCATGCCATCACCTTTGGATCATCATTTTCCCTAACCTCAGACTGGCCCTAAACTTGTTGTCCTTCTACAAGAGCCTGAAGACATGGCTTTGCCATCTAGCATTGAGGTCTGGTATTGGAGGTATGGAGCCAGCAAAATAGCTGTAGTGAAATGGATAATACTACAGTTGTGTCAGGGGTGCCAAAGCACTTCCGGGTTGAACGGATTATCCAGTGACATCACTGTTGCCTGGGGAATGCCCATTTGTGGGCGGGGTCTTTTCATGTCCTCATTAAGCTGCCCACTAAAGTGGTACCCATCCATCTATTCACAGTTGCCTATTTTCAAACTCCTGAATCGGCAAGAGCTGAAGCAAGTGATGGGTGCTCACCCCATTTTGCAGTAGCAACCGGAACTCCAGCCTGCTGATTGCCAGTCCAGCATCTTAACCATATGAACCCCTGTGCTCCTAATGAGATGGATTGTGTTCTTCCATATAATATAGGATTTTAATGGTTTTAAAAGTTTTTATTATGTTAATGTTTTAATGGGCTTTTGTTGTTATCATTTTGGTAATTTATGTATTTGTGTGTGTGTGTGTGTGTGTGTGTGTGTGTGTGTGTGTGTGTGTGTGTGTGTGTATTCTCTAAGCCACCCAGAGTCATATATGTGAGATGGGTGACTATATAAATTGAGTAAATAAATGAGATTCCAACATCCCTTCAATAATTTAGAGGCACCAACTTTCTTTTTTCAATATTTTCTCGGTTTTTTGTTTTCTCTAGGTTTCGGCTTATATATCTGTTAGAAACAAAACATATGGGTGACACACGCACGTACTCACACACACACAG
Organism: Pituophis catenifer annectens; assembly: GCF_029215685.1. NCBI lineage: Eukaryota > Metazoa > Chordata > Lepidosauria > Squamata > Colubridae > Pituophis > Pituophis catenifer. Next base: position 123,371,619 of record NW_027256883.1, on the reverse strand, counting down.
AGAGAGCTCCTTTGTGGGAAACAAAGATCAAGGGTGATTATGCAGAAAAACATGTCCTTTTGTTTATTTACCATAGCATTTAAAAAGACATTCTAAATATGGTTCAGTTTCTGTAGACTTATTTTTATCAAGCCGTCAACGGGCTTCTGGGGTCATAATTATGCACTGCTCTGGGTGATAAAAAAAGAAAGTTGATTTTTAGAGGTGAACATCACATGTTTGTTTGCCATCAGTGTGGTCAGGATTTACAGATTTCTCTCAATGCATTTTCTCTTCCCTTCCCTTTCCTGGGATTTTAATTATCCAGCTTGGAATTAACTCATTCAGTCCCTGTTACAAAGAGAAGGTGCATCGCCTATCAAACTCGCTCCCTGTTCCTTACTGAGACCAGGCTGGGTGCTCTGCTGAGTAGATTCTGTGTCAAGAAATCAGCAGCTGCTCATATATCATGTTAGTCATTAGTGGAAGATCATTCTGGACCTTTGCCCACAGCACCTTGCTGTGGCAGGAAAAGGGCTATAAAACCCTAGGCCCTGTCAGCTGTTGTCATCTAGGTGAGAATTTATCTGGTCTTGGGGTGCCCTCTGACTGGATTATTATGAATAATGAATGAAGTTCTATGCCACGTTGAAGCATTAATAAGACTGGGAGAAATTCTACACGGGGAGGAAATAGCACCTGGGCTGGTCAAGTCGGAGGCAGTGGCAATGTTTCCCAGAATTCCAATTTAGGGAAGAAAGGGAGTTCCTCTTTATCATAAAATTTGGTGGTATTAGAGTTCTTTGGCTTTGTTGATCGGTAGTGACTATCACATCATTTATATTGCATGGCTTTCATTTTGTAAACAGAAATACTAGTTCACTCTGTTAGTTTAGAGACATTACTGTAGTTCATAATTTCCTGTCCAAGGAGTCATCCACTCACAAAAGCAAGGAGTATTTTTGTTAATGAAATGTGGCCACCTGAACCTCCGTCAAGGCTTAGAATACAAAAAGGTGTCCCAAGAAGTTGAACATGAGGGCAGCAAAGTGAGGATTCTTATAAAGTTACCTCTTTATTACTCCTGCAAATGCAAATGGTTGCTAAATGAGGCAGTTGCTAAATGAGGACTGCTTACAGTTTACCGTTAGAAAGCAATAAGTTAGAGAACTGGACCACTGCCTCATCTAGTTCAGTATCACATCTTCTACACTGTTTGACAGCAAATCTCTATGTTTTTAGACAGAAGTTTCTCTAACAGGATTAACACACACTAAATACCTTAAATACCTTATAGTACACACTAAATATATAAATACATACTATTTACCTTATAATAAATATATATTAAATAAATAAATATGCATACACACTAAATACCTTACAGTGGCTAAGACGTTGAGCTTGTCGATCGAGAGGTCGGCAGTTCAGCGGTTTGAATCCCTACTGCTGCGTAACGGGGTGAGCTCCCGTTACTTGTCCCACCTTCTGCCAACCTAGCAGTTTGAAAGCACGTAAGAAATGCGAGTAGAAAAATAGGGACCATCTTTGGCGGGAAGGTAACAGCATTCCGTGTACCTCTGGCATTTAGTCATGCCGGCCACATGACCACGGAGATGTCTTCGGACAGCGCTGGCTCTTCGGCTTTGAAATGGAAATGAGCACCGTCCCCTAGAGTCAGGAATGACTAGCACATATGTGCGAGGGGAACCTTTACCTTTACCTTAAATACCTTAAAATGCATACACCCTGCGTCAACTCAGTCTCAGTAACCCAATTTCAACATTGGTATTCCAGGAGAAACATGGAATGGGAAACCTGTTTTGCTTTTAAATTATTACCACTTACAGGTAGTCCTCTACTTATAACAGTTCAGGCTGTACTTCCTGAGAATGCTCAGGAAGATAAATCTATCTCAGCATCTACTTCTGTCCTACTATCGCAGCACCATTGAGAGTGTCCTGACATACAGCATTCTTGCATGGTATGGGAGCAGCTCTGTAGCGGACAAAAAAGCTCTACAGAGAACCATTAAAACTGCCCAGAATATCATCGGACTCCAGCTACCTGGAGCAACATCTTCGAATCTCGCTGTTTGAGGAAGTTGCATAACATTCTCAGAGACTCTTCCCATCCTGCTTACAATCTTTTTGGACTGTTGCCTTCTGGCAGAAGATACAGAATAATTAAAACTCGGACCACATGTTTTCTGAATAGTTTTTATCCTAGAGCTATAACTCAACAATGAACTAAAGGGCCACCATCAGTGAGCTGTTGGACAGTATTACTTGGTCTGTTGTGTGGATGTTTGGGTGGTTTAGGGGTGGGGAATTGTGGTGGGTGGGAGTGTGTTTGGGGATTATTATGTATGTTGGACCTGGTCTTTGGGTGTTAAGTGAATTTCATTGTATTGGTATACTGTGTATACACGTACAATGACAATAAAGTTATTTATTTATTTATTTAGTGACCAACCAAAGTTACAACGGCAGTGAAAATATTGACTGATGACCAATTTTCACAACTGCAACCTTTGCGGCATCCCTATGGTCATGTGACAAAAATTCAGATGTTTGGCAACTGGTTTGTATTTATGAACTTTGCTGTGTCTCAGGATCATGTGATCACCTTTTGCAATCCTCTGACAAGCAAAGTCAATGGAGAAGCCAATTTCACTTAACAACCGGGATACTAATTTTATAACTGCAGTGGTTCACTTAACAACTGTGGCTTAAAAGGTTGTAAACTGGGGCAAAATTCACTTAACAGATGTTTCACTTAGCAACAGAAATTTTGGGGTCAATTGTGGTCCTAAGTCGAGAACTACCTGTATTATATATATTTTCCAAGAGCAACATGCAGCAGACAAACAGCTCCTCTCCCATTTTTTCTTTTCATAATCTTCACAATAATCCTGTCCTGAACAAAAATGTCATCCATGAATATTGGTGAATTGAGATTTGAAGCAGGTCTCCTTGGTTTTGCTTACTCTATAGTCTACAGATAAGCAAACTGCTGCCTTCCAGACATTTTACAGTTCAATCAGCTTAAATACGAGTTAGTATTTCAAGCATTCCTATTTCAATCATAGCATAAGACAACCTGTTTTAATTGGTTACATTCTTAATATCCATTTTGGGATATATATATATATATATATATATATATATATATATATATATATATATATATATATATATTTATTATATTATATTTGTTTTCTGAGGTTTTTGCGGGTGTTTATATGTAGGTCTTTGGTTATTCGGGTTTTCTCCCGCGTAAAATTGGAAGTGTCTTGGCGACGTTTCAACGAAGTCTCATTTGTCATCTTCAGGCTGGTGAGTCACATATATCCAACCAACCAAGTTTGGTGGCAGTAAGGATGTCTACAGATAAAATTTGACACCAAAATAGCTATTTGTCATGGAGTAATCATTGCCCTCTTTTTGGTAAATTAAGCCGATAATGGATAAATCACCCCAAACCTCAACATAGAAAAAAGATATGAACATTTCACCCTCCCTACCATTTCCACACCTCACAAGGCTAAATCAGAAGCCATTAAAATGAAGTGTCCTCTTCCATGAGGGAAAAGTATGTTCTCTCTTCCCTCAGGTCCAGCTGCCTAAGGAGGATGAATAAGAATCCTAATGAAAGGGATTCTTTATTCTTTCATTACTGTTCAAATCCAACATTCCTCAGAATTTAGAATCATTAACAACCTTAAAGCTTCTTTAATATTTGGATTTATGACTTCTAAGAAGGGGAGAAATGAGTATTTTACGTGTTTTAATTCACAGGTCTTTTTTAGACAACCCAATCCCCTCCCATCCCCTCCCTCCCCCCCCCCCAAATGGATTTATTTCCAGCTACTTTCCTTGAGGGACCTTTGAAATGCTATATTGCTACTTTTCATGTTTTTTATTTGCCCTTTGGAACAATAAAAGCTCAAAGGTTCATAAATATGCATTCTGTAAATGTATTATGCTGACAAAGTGTTGCTCAGATAGCTGTTCTCGCCTTCAGGGAATGAATAAGTTTACAGCATGCTTAAACAACAGAGGAAAGGAGGAAAGGGGAATGGGAAGAGAGCTGCGTCAGCGCAGGGATAGAAAAATGGAACAAAAAAACATCTAGGATGCTCATAGAAGAACCTGAAATAAAGTAGGAACGATGATGTCAAGGTGCAATAATGAGAAAAGGGAGCAAAAAGCATTAACTACTAATGGGTCGGGTGCTGTCATCGTTATTTTTTTACTTTACTATCAATTATTATTCTCCAAAAAAAGCCCTGCATAACTTAACATAAAAACTCCAATTTTTATTCAGCAAGCTTCCAAGGGAACTCTCATTCTCTCAGTTCAGATCAGCCTTTATTAGCACCAATCCCCTATGAACCCAAATATAGTTTGCTGCTCTTTTTTTTTTAATGATTCGTCCCTCAGGAATTTGATTGACTGATTATCAATATAGGAGACATTTGAATGGATGAGAAGAAAATATTTTCTCCCCACCCACCCCCTTCTCCCATCATTTTATATTCACTCTTAAAAGATCCCCACCGAGAAAATATAGAGCAAAGCCTTCAATGTTCCTTGGTAGTAAATGTCTGAATAATAGAACACTTCAATTGCCTAATTGCAAAAGAGTATTAAATATATCAACACACTCAAATTCATTGCAGTCGGATGATTTGGTTAAGTTATGCCATGGACTGAATGCTGCTTCCATTTTAACCAGAGCTTGTTGAAGCAGAGAATAAACATTACTAATGATTAGCATTATTGTGGGGAACTATGAGGACCAGCTATGCTGTTGTTGTCTATCTTTTATATTAAAATAAGGCAATTAAATTGGTTGAGAAAAGAGAAGAGAATACGTATCTACTATTTGTACTTCTTCATGATTGATACTTTTTGATCTGCTGTCCCCTATTTATTTATATATTTATTACTTATTTTTATTTTTATGTTAGCCTTTTATAAGGCTAAATCCTGGCTATGTTCCTGAGCCTGGGCACTGAATGCACCAAGGGGCCCATTTTCTGGCCATTTTGCTAATAGATCAAATATCTTGCTCTTGTGTATCTTGAATTGGATGCTTTAATGTTTTCTACTGGTTCTATTGTTTTTTATTGTTTTAAAATATTTTTAATTTCTAAGTGTAATACATGTTCTGAATTGTAAGCTGCCCAGAGTCATTTACTGAGATGGGCAGCTATAGAAATTGATTGATTGATTGAATGAATGAATGAATGCTTTTTTAAAACTTTCTTACAAATCTTCAGTTTTGTTATTTGCATTCCTATTGAATTGAACAAACATTTGGCATATCATTACAGCACTACAATACCAGTGGCAAAATCATGTAACTCACAACATCTGATAGAATTCCAGAGTAGAGGGAAAAGAAGAAAAGTTGCCCCCCAAAAGTTGCTCATCAGAAAAAAAAAAGAAAGTGAATGTATCTTTGCTAGTGTGTCACTCAACTTTGCAAGTTTTCAAAGTCCTTCATCCCCCTCAAGTTCTGCAAGTTGCATGTGTCAAAGAACAATGTGCTTGGGGCAAACCCCAATCAGACCACACTTATGGAAACATTAGCCAGTCTTCCTCATACTCACTCCCCAGAACTTTGTTTTACCTTAAAAGGAAATGCTGGGACATCCCCTACTCCCAATAAGATTAGAAGAATAGAAGAGTAGAAACAACTATTAAATAAAAATCAAACCATAGGCAGCAATAGTGGGTTGCAAATCCCTACCGATTCCCACAGCCGCCGCTACTGGTTTGCCCAATCCAGGGCGAACCGGTAGCAACCGGCCACTGATGGGCAGTCTATTTAAGGCACACAGAAAAGACATGACTAGGATCTGGGTACTTGCGGGACCGCCTACTACCACCAATAGCCTCCCACCAGCCGGTACGCTCTCATAGAGAGGGGCTCCTCTGGGTGCTGTCAGCCAAACAATGTCGACTGGCGGCCCCCAGGGGGAGAGCATTCTCTGTGGGGGCACCTACTATCTAGAACGAGCTCCCCCTGGAGATATGGAGGATCCCGGATCTGCGCACCTTCCGCCGTGCTCTAAAGACCTTTTTATTTCACCAGGCGGGCCTAGCCTAACTTTCTCCCTCTTTTTAAACAATTTTAATATTTTAATATTTTTAATCCTCAAAGTTTAAATTTGTTTTAAATTGATTGGGGTTTTAATCTGTCTGGGCCAAACTATTTAATTTGATTTTATTTCTGTTTTTTAAATTTTGTATGTATGTATTTTATTGTTGGCTGTTCACCGCCCTGAGTCCTTCGGGAGTAGGGCGGTATACAAATCAAATAAAAGTAAAAAGTAAAGACTGAGTCTTGCCTTTGTGCAGTTGATGTAAGATTGGAATATCTGGCATAAACCGGTGTAACAACTGCCAGAGAAAAACCTCTGATGGCTCTCTGCAACACTACTATTCCTTTTCCTTCTTACTGGAAAATAAGATGAAGAAGCCCTCTTTGGGCTGCACAAGCTCAGACTATGAGGGTTTTTCCACATATGTACACATACATGCACATATCTGTGTATCACCAGAGGAAAAGGAGAAAAACACTGTTGCAATATTTTCAGGATCAGACTCAATAAAGATAATAGAAGTTAAAGATTTAAATATATCTCTCTTTAATCATAATAGGCATTCTATATTCGCTGAATATTCAAGATAGAAGCAAGGAAAATGGGGAGGATGGCTCCTTATATATACAAGGGGTGGAGCCAGGAATGGGAGTGGTAAATTATGAATACATTAAAGTCCAAAGAATAAGTTAACCCCTGATGTTCCATATATACATTATTTACACATTAGAGAATAAGGCATTTACATCTGACAAATCCCCCTCTAAATGCCGGTTCGTTATACAACACCAGTTACATTCAGATTCAGGACAATATAATACATATAATTTAGAAGTTAAATATTTGTGTTGTTTAGAAGGTAAGGGTTTTGTTAATATATCAGCTAATTGTTCAGAAGTATCACAATGTATTGCTTTGATGAATCCGTCTTGAGATAGTTGTCTCACGTGCTTAAATTTTATATCAATATGCCTGGACCTTTGTCCAATTGCATCGGATCTAGATATTTCAATGGCCGCTTTATTGTCTTCATGCATAATAAATGGTAAAGTAGGTTTCTTCCAAACATCTGTGATCAAATCATTGAACCATACAAGGTTATTTGCAGCTTTAGACAAGCAAACATATTCCGCTTCTGTGGTAGAAGTGGCTACCAGTTCTTGTTTACCAGTATACCAGTAAACTGGACAATCGTTCAATAGAAAAACATAACCAGAGGTACTCTTTCTGCATGATGTATCACCAGCCCAATCTGCATCAGCATAACAAGTAATTTTTGGTTCTTTGTCATTATTTGGTTCCAATATTAAACAAAAATCTAATGTACTTTTCAGATATCTTAAAATTCTTTTGACAGCTTCCCAATGATACAAGGTTGGTTTGCTAACATATCTTGACAATAAATTGAGAGGTAATGCAATATCTGGCCTAGTCCAATTAGATATATAAAGGAGTGAACCTATAACTGATCTGTAAAATGTGTTGTCTTTAAACTCAGGGGAAGATTCATCAGTGTTTCTAAGAAAATCAGTTTGCATAGGTGTGTCACATGTTTTGGCATTATTTAAGTTACATTTGTTTAGGAGTTCAATAATTTTATCTTTCTGAGTAAGTTTGAATCCCCTTTTAGTTTTGTTAATTTGTACACCAAGGTATTTATTCACTCTACCTAGTGATTTCAATGAGAAATGTTCGTTTAACTTATTTACAAAGATTTCCCTGCTCTCTTTATGCTTTCCAATATATAAAATATCATCCACATAAATTAATACAAATTCAATATGATCATTACTCTTTTTTACAAAGAAACAGTTATCAGCAGTGGTGGCGTTGAAATCCATGGTCTTAAGTACTTTTACCAAACAATCGTACCATCTTTTGCCAGATTGCTTCAATCCGTACAAACTCTTATTTAATAACCAAATTTCGTTCTTATTAGTGTATTGACTGTGTGGTGCTCTTACATATATTTCCTTATCTAATTTTGCGTGTAAGTATGCAGTCTGTATGTCATATTGAAACACGTCCAGATTGAGTGCAGATGCTACTACAAGAGCTGTTTTGACACTCTCTGTTCTCACTGTTGGTGAATAAGTGTCAGTATAGTCTTCTGGATATTTTTGTGCATAACCTTGTGCAACTAGTCTGGCCTTGTATAAGGTATTACCTCCTTCCAAATTCTTAATTTTATAAATCCACCTGGTACCTATAATTGTTTTATCCTTAGGTGCGATCGCAGGTGTAAATACATTTAATTCTTGTAAACTTTCCATCTCTTTTTCCATAGCTAGTTCCCATTTTTCTCTTTCTTCACGGGGAAGTTTCAATACTTCCTCATATGTATTAGGTGTTATTTGTTCTCCATCCATATGCATTATGTAATCTTTGTATTTATTTGGTATTTGGTTTCTATTGTTTCTAATATTTCTTTCAGGTTTGCTATGGTTGTCATGCAAATATCTGGCTTCCTTTTTTGTTAATGTGTCTGTCTTTATTTTATGCTGACTATTTGTCCAAGTTTTGGTTTTGTTCTTACTTTTGTTAATATTTTGATTTTCTGTTGTTCCTTCCTCGCAAGATATATTATCTTTGCTTTTATTAGGAAATATTTCATTAAGGTGCAATTTAGACCAATTGGCCTGCTCATGGAACACAGCTGTTCTGGATACTATAAATTTGTTATTATTATCAATGAATCTGTACCCTTTGGTTCCAGTTTCGTATCCCATGAATCTTAATCTCCTGGATACGTTTTCTCCCTTTCTTCTCAATTGTTTAGGTATGTGTACGTCTGCAGTAACTCCAAATATGTGCATGTGTGCTAATTTGGGTTTTCTATTGTACATCACCTCATATGGTGTCTTATTCACAATACTGGACCATGTTCTATTTTGAGTGTAATTTGAATAATGTAAGGCTTCTGACCAAAATTGTTTGCCTAAACCAGCATCCTCTAATGTGCATCTAATCATGGTTTGTAGTGTGGAATTCTTTCTCTCTGCAATCCCATTTTGAAATGCAGAAAATGGATTGGACGTGAAATGTAGCATCCCTCTATCCTTTAACCATTGGGAGAATTCTTTAGACATGAATTCACATCCCCTATCTGTCATAATTTGTTTTATTCTGATATTATGCTGTGTTTCTATGCGTTTGTAGAATTCCTTAAATTTCTGAAAGGTTTCATCCTTGTGCTTTAATGTGTAAACAAAACCATAGCGACTGTAATCATCCACTATTGTTAGGAAGTAACGTTTTCTATAGGTAATTGATGGAGTTAATGGACCAACTAAGTCCATATGTACCAAATCAAAAATATTGTTAGTTGATCTGTTAGATTTTTTTGGTCTGGGACTGGTTTTTAGTTTGGTGGATTTACATACTGAGCATTCCAAATAATTTTCACAATTTTTTATTTTGACACCTTCTGCGTGTTCAGTCATTTTTTGTACTACGGGAAAGCTTGCATGTCCTAACTTCCTATGTAAGATGTGAGCACACTCATCATGAATTGGTTTACCTATTTTTGGTTTCTTCTCATTGTGTGTATTCTTCGGATTCTCTCGAAATCGCATTAGTGGATTCGTTGATCATCTCTTGATCAGTTTCTATTTCTTTGCTGTAGGCCCTGGTGTTGGGCCTATCTTTCTTGGACATTTTTAATTACTTATTGAGTCAATTAACCATCCTCTGCTACCAGCTTGTTGCAATATTTTCAGGATCAGACTCAATAAAGATAATAGAAGTTAAAGATTTAAATATATCTCTCTTTAATCATAATAGGCATTCTATATTCGCTGAATATTCAAGATAGAAGCAAGGAAAATGGGGAGGATGGCTCCTTATATATACAAGGGGTGGAGCCAGGAATGGGAGTGGTAAATTATGAATACATTAAAGTCCAAAGAATAAGTTAACCCCTGATGTTCCATATATACATTATTTACACATTAGAGAATAAGGCATTTACATCTGACAAACACTATCCTAAACTTTCACATGACATTATATTACTATAGGATTTATGGGAACAAACAAAAGGAGTATGGTCCACACACTGCTTTACTTCCTCAATCCCTCTTTGCAAAGTTTGCTTTGGGTAATGTTCTTTTTTGTCCATTTCCCCACTCCTCCACCCCAAAAAAAATAAATCTGACAGTGGAAAAGAGGTTAGCATTGAGATCTTGGTCCACATGGAAATCACCCTTTCCCCCATCGAAGCCATTGTTAGCTTCAACAGGAAAGAACTGCCAATAGGTGTAGTTAAGATTGTAAAATTCTGGCAATGTTGCTTCCAATGGAAGAATTAAGTATATCATCACCACCACCACCACAATCATCATTATCCTCATCAATATAATAGAAACAGGTCCAGAACATTGCCATGCAGAAGCAGATGGAGGTAACATATACACAAATATCTATGGTCTCTCTTCTGCCAATCTTGTCAAGCAAAGCTCTGCTGACAATCATTTTCCTCTCTTTTTATCCATTGATAGGAGTTTTTTTCATCTATGTAAGTGTTTCTTAATCAAAAGAAAGATTTCCACACAGCTCCAGACATCAAAAGAGTACTTTCCCCCACCCCCCTTTACTATACTTTTCCCTTTTTTGAAAGCTATTACGGTATCAAAGACTTATTCTGTGTGGAATCTAAGGTGAATCTCTAAAATAATCCTTCTGGGATACAGATGAAAAATGGAGCATACGTGTTGGCCAGAAATATCTAATGCAATCAATTTCAAGAGGGGGAAGGGAGGGGAAATAAGGGGGAGGGGAATGCTCTAATACTTCCCTAATGCAGAAATTGGCCGCTATCACATGTAGTTTTCTAAGCTGGTTGGCTTTCTGAATTGATAAATTTGCTTCTGCAGAAAAGTTCCTGCTGAGTGCAACATAACAGTAACTTCTTAAAATCTTGTCATAGCTGATTAGCAAGACTTAGGTGGAAGCGATCTCTCGTTGCTCAAAAGATTTTAGAGCCAAGATTTTAGAGTTAGGAAAGGTGTCAGAAGAAAACAGCAGAACTGTAAATAACAATGATCAGGACGAGTTTGTCTGATAAAGACACATGAAAAAGTTTCTGTTGGACACAAATGTGTCCAAACTAGTTACTTGGACTAGTTACAAGGATTTGCTTCAAATCCTTGAAATCCGTCACTAAATGTTGGACAACAGAGTGATTCTCCTCCCAGTGATATTTGGGACTCCTCGGGATATTTCCTTCATTAGCACATTTTGGATAATTGGCGGATTCCCTTCCCAGCTGCCCGGAGTCATTGGGAGTCAGGCAGCATACCAATTAAATAATAAATAAATAAGTATAAAACAGAGTCTCCTTTGTACAAATTGAGAAAGAACAGAGGGGTTTATGTATTCCTCTATAAATATGGGACTGATAACATTGATTTGGGAGTAGAATGGATTTGGGGGAAATGTGCAGAAGAAGGAGAAGCAGCTAACAGGAAGGCTACAGCTATTCCAGATGTTGGAGTTTTTTACTTGCACCTGTTAACTTGTTATATAGCTTTAGCTTCTGCAAAATAAAGGTGAGAAATATTGATCAGGTGTGCAGGAATTATTTCAGAATTCTCTACAGTATGGACAAGAGCTGTGCTGTTTTTAATAGTGGTTAGTTTTGATTTATACACAATGTTCTAATTTGCACATGGCACCTGAACTTATATTAGTACAAGGTCCAGGAGGGACATTTGGAATTTTAAGAATACGTCTTGAAACTTTCACAAAGTGACTGCGATGAAGAATGTGGTAACCCATAAAATATCCTCTACAGAGTCTGAAGGTGGTGAGGAAGGATCCAATGGGCTCATGACAAAAAGAATTACACATTGAGAAATGTGTAATTACACATTAAGAAATAAACATTGAGCAAGTCTTCTCTATCCCTAAGACCAGAGTAGCATTAATTGTAAATGGGCAATCGCAAACAAAATCACCTTGCAGAATTAAAGGCATTTCTTACATCTCCTGTGATTTTGTTCCAAGCTGCAGGAGACATTTGTTACCATTGACCTCTTAGACTTAAACCATAGGTATCAAACTCACCGCGTCATGTTGCCATCAGGTGACATTTCACAATGTTTTTCACCTTCGCGCAACTGGAGTGGGTTTGGCCTGTACTTGATCATCCGGCCTGCGAGCCATCAGTTTGACACCCCTGCCTGAGGCTAAATTCAAAAATGATGGATGTTGAAAAATAGGATAATCTTTTAAAGATTTTCCATCATTTTCTGTTTTTCTTGTTTTTTTCAGGCTTATGCTATTCTGTGATGGAAGCTCTATTTCATTGAGGGCTGCATCAGGGTTGTGATTGACCTTGGAGGACCGGGGTGGCCAGCTCAATGTCCCTCATGTCAGGGGCGCCTATGGCAGCCTGCATACTCTGCCAGCGAAAAGAGGCTCCCAAGCTCCATTTTTGGCTGTGATGGCCTCCTGCAACCCTCTGCCAGCAGAAAAGGAGCTAGGGAGTGCTGCCCGCGGCCCTCGCAAGCTCCCTTTTTGGCTGTGATGGTCTCCTGCAACCATCTGCCAATGAAGACGGAGCTCAGGAGGGCTGCACGCAGCCCTACCGAGTTCAGTTTTTGCTGGCAGAGGCACTGTGGGCCAGTCCTTTGCTGTTTCCAGGGCCAGATCTAAGCATCCCGTGGGCCAGATTTAGCCCCTTGAGTTTGACACCCCTGGCTTAGACTCTTAATAGCATACTGAGATACAAACTTAGTGATAAAGGAATACATAACTATCAAAAAATGTCTCAAAACCATTTCTCATCTTACAAGATTTTGAAAAACAAGATATTTCATATAGTCCATGTCTGTATTGATTTCTTCCTTACTTGCTGAAGTTGGCCAGGAACATGGAAACATGGACTAGAAATTCTGAGAGTGCAGTCACCACACACCTCAAGGGTAACAGACTGAAGGTGAGTGCTCTCATTGAGTTCAGGTGTTGCGCAAAGCCCTGGTTTTTAGATCACACTTTTTTGATGAAACCATAGTTGGTTGGGGTCACAAACTGTACTAAGCCCCAAAACACAGTAGCAAAATTCTATTGGTTGGTTTATTCAGCAACTCAGCCAATCTCATGGGATACTTTCTGTTTTAGACTTACAAGTCATAGGTTATTATTTCCCGATTTTGGTCTACAACAAGCAGAAATAGTTTATGTAGTGAAAATCTAAACTGAGTGTGATGAGATAAAAGCGAAAATGCCTATTCAACAGTATAAAAAAGGGTGAGAGATTTAAACCAAAATAAACAGGAATTGACAGAACAAAACAAATACTTGTCATATTCTAAATTACAATTGCATTACACTCGGCAATATAACAGCAAATATTCCATGACAGAAAAAAATATGAACAATGCATCAAAGAGAGACAGAATGTATCTGGGCATTGCACAGATTTTTGCAAACCAGAGATGATAGCTGTAAATTACTGTGTTACATTTCATGGTTTAAGGGAGCAGAGTCATTATATCAGTTGGGTTTTGGTGTCTCATAATGTACTTACACGAGGTAATGTTCACATCTTAAAACTGGATGTGGAACTCAGGACTACTAATGTTCTAAATTAGATCTGTAAACCATTTAGTTTTACTGCTACTGACAGTAAATGCAAACAAACCTGTAAAATAAAACTTCACTCCAATCTGGTCCAGCCATTTAAACAATCCCTTAGCTGACTGCTGCAAGAACTAAATGTTTACTAGGGGAGTCTTTACTAGGATTGGCTGTACAAGGGATTCCTTAATCCTTTGCTTAAAGTTATAATTAGGAAAAGAACAATCTGAACAGATGGTGTTGTTCAATATACTCATTAACGATGTGGAAACAGAGGGTGAACAATTTGCAAGTGACATAATTATTTAGGATAGATATAATTAGAGGCAAATGGGCCTTTAAGGCCAAATAAATGGTTGAATTCATAACAGCCAATCGTAGGGGATGGAAGAATCTGTATGGATCGGTTCAAGATGGTATACATAATAATATGGAGTTGAACAACTTTCATACAAGGAGTGATAGGCCCAAAGTGACTGTACTAAAATCAAAGTAGAAATGTTAGCATGTAGCTCTTGATTCTGGAGACGGTGTATGTGTTTGCTTTGAGTAATTTATTTTCTTTTTTGAAAGCAAGGTTTATGCCTTGGCATAATAACATTGCATAACAACAACTAGTTTAAACATGAGATGAACGTTTAAAAGATATAATGTCAAATTTTAACAGACCGACTTCAGACTCTAGGCACAATGTAGTGGGAATCAAAGGATAAATATATCTTGGAGATAGTTTATTTAGAGATGAAAGTCAAGGCAGGGAATTTTTGTAGCTGCAGATTGTAAACGTGAATAAGGATCTGTCAGAAAGACTTATAATGAGATTAGCATTCTTGGAGTTCATTAAGGGGATCGACACACTTATAATTGGAATAAAATCAATGTAAGTCAGTTGCAAGTAGATGCATTCCTCAGAAGGACCTGTGTGTCATCTGATACTTGTGTCATCTGGCTGGATAAATACTATTTCATCAACTTGAAAAATTGATTGGTTGAATGACTTCAGAAATTTAAACCAGGAAAGGATAGCCTATTTACTGTTGAAGGCCTGGCTCCATCACAGCTAATCAGGAGATGGTTAAGCCTTCAACAAGGAGTAGGTTGGGCAGAATCAGAAACAGATGAAAACTTAGCCTCTTTTTAGAGGGGTAGCTATCACTGTTTTCTCATGTGGAGAGTCCGGTGCCAAAATATGGTTTCACTTCTGACTACTGTAAATTTATTGATATCCTGAATTCAAAGCACTAAACTAAACTAGGGAATTAAAATTAATAATAATAATTTAATCCTAAATTATTGTGGTATTTTAAATTTTCCCACATGCTTCCATTTATTGGGCCATTGATTTTAAAATAATTAAGAAAGTATTATATTGACAAAGGATAGCTTCCTTCCTTCCTGCCTACCTTCCTTCCTTCCTTCCTTTCTTCCCTCTCTCTCTCCTCTCTCTCCCTCCCTCCCTTCTTTCCTTCCTTCTTTCCTTCCTTCCTTCCTTCCCCCTCTCTCTCCCTCCCTCCCTTCTTTCTTTCCTTCCTCTTTCTTATTGACATTCTTTTAAGCCAAAGGTCTAACCTTAAACACTCAAAGAGCCATTTGGACCTGTTTTCCACAGAAAAGAAAACACCGGGAGCCACAAAACGCTTTTGACATCTAAGATGAAGATAACACTGCATATATCATTTTTTACCTTTATGCTATATTTAAAAAAACTATACTGTGTTGCATTTATGAAATCAATGAACTGCTATAAATTTTTATTTTTTTATTTCTGCGTGCAACAAAACATTTGAACTCTGAAAAAAAAGATGGGTTGAAAAGTTCAATAAATCACGTGCCGGTAGGTGTTGCACGTGGCAGTTGTGACACATATTTTGAGCGACAGGGAGCCGCAACAGAGGGATGAAAGAGCCACATGTGGCTCTAGAGCCGCAAGTTGCAGAATTGTCTGCATTGCTTTGCTGCCATTTAGTGGATGTACAGGTTTTGCAGCCTAGGTACTATAAGACCTATGCCTTCTTTTATCTCTTTCTCTCAATCTCTCCTTTCTACACACCCAGGCAGAATGCTCCACACTACAAGGCATCATGTTAACCAGTGATCTGAACTGATCTCTTGCAAAAGGCTTTTGAAATTAAAGGAGATTAATATGAGAGCCACATAAGTCCCTAAAGCACAGGGTACTTCCCTCTACAATAATAAGACCAGTTGATCAGCTGACTGGAGAATTCTCAACAGAAATCTAATCCATGGAGGCAGCAGTTACTGAAATAGCAAAAATCCACTTGACAAGACTCTTATGTCTGTAAGAATGATCTGAAAAACTTCATTGGGTACAGACATTTGAAACATTTTTTTTTCCTGACATCCTATTTTTATGGGGAATAAAGAAGAAAATTATTGAAAACGGTTCTGCATTCACACATATGGTAGCTTTCATTAAGACATTCCCATATTCACACAAACATCTCTCAAGGATGAAAAATGAGGACACCATTCCCAAAGAACACATCCAATAATAAGGGGGGGGGGTATTGTCTTGCCCATCAATCATCTAGTCCAGTCCTTTAAAATAGACATCAATAGCTAAGTCCTTCCTATTAGATTGTTGATTAGCTTGATTAGTAAGGATATGAAGTAGAATAAATCATGATGAGAATAAAAGAACAATATTCGGTTATACAGGTGAAACTTGAAAAATTAGAATATCATGCAAAAGTTCATTTATTTCAGTAATGCAACTTAAAAGGTGAAACTAATATATGAGATAGACTCATTACATGCAAAGCGAGATAGTTCAAGCCTTGATTTGTCATAATTTTGATGATTATGGCTTACAGCTCATGAAAACCCCAAATTCACAATCTCAGAAAATTAGAATATTGTGAAAAGGTTCAATATTCTAGGCTCAAAGGGTCCCACTCTAATCAGCTAATTAAGCCATAACACCTGCAAAGGGTTCCTGAGCCTTTAAATGGTCTCTCAGTCTGGTTCAGTAGGAATCACAATCATGGGAAAGACTGCTGACCTGATAGTTGTGCAGAAAACCATCATTGACACCCTCCATAAGGAGGGAAAGCCTCAAAAGGTAATTGCAAAAGAAGTTGGATGTTCCCAAATTGCTGTATCAAAGCACATGAATAGAAAGTTATGTGGAAGGGAAAAGTGTGGAAGAAAAAGGTGCACAAGCAGCAGGGATGACCACAGCTTGGAGAGGATTGTCAGGAAAAGGCCATTCAAAAGTGTTGGGGACTTTCACAAGGAGTGGACTGAGGCTGGAGTCAGTGCATCAAGAGCCACCACACACAGACGGATCCTGGACATGGGCTTCAAATGTCATATTCCTCTTGTCAAGCCGCTCCTGAACAACAAACAACGTCAGAAGCATCTTACCTGGGCTAAAGAAAAAAAGAACTGGTCTGTTGCTTAGTGGTCCAAAGTCCTCTTTTCTGATGAGAGCAACTTTTGCATCTCATTTGGAAACCAAGGACCCAGAGTCTGGAGGAAGAATGGAGAGGCACACACTGCAAGATTCTTGAAGTCCAGTGTTAAGTTTCCACAGTCTGTGTTGATTTGGGGAGCCATGTTATCTGCTGGTGTTGGTCCACTGTGCTTCATTAAGTCCAGGATCAATGCAGCCATCTACCAGGGAATTTTGGAGCACTTCATGCTTCCTTCTGCAGACGAGCTTTATGGGGATGCTGACTTCATTTTCCAGCAGGACTTGGCACCTGCCCACACTGCCAAAAGTACCAAAACCTGGTTCAATGATCATGGGATTACTGTGCTTGACTGGCCAGCAAACTCACCTGACTTGAACCCCATAGAAAATCTATAGGGCATTGCCAAGAGAAAGATGAGAGACATGAGACCGAACAATGCAGAAGAGCTGAAAGCCGCTATTGAAGCATCCTGGTCTTCCATAACACCTCAGCAGTGCCCAGGCTGATAGCATCCATGCCACGCGCATTGAGGCAGTAATTGATGCAAAAGGGGCCCAAACCAAATATTGAGTACATATGAATGCTTATACTTTTCAGAGGTCCGATATTGTTCTATGTACAATCCTTGTTTTATTGATTTCATGTAATATTCTAATTTTCTGAGATTGTGAATTTGGGGTTTTCATGAGCTGTAAGCCACAATCATCAAAATTATGACAAATCAACTTGAACTATCTCACTTTGCATGTATTGAGTCTATCTCATATATTAGTTTCACCTTTTAAGTTGCATTACTGAAATAAATGAACTTTTGCACGATATTCTAATTTTTTGAGTTTCATCTGTAGATGTATTATGCCTCTCTATTTAACAATTACTTGGGAAATGTTTTAAAATAGGACACAATGAAGCGGGTGTTTTTTAATGTCCTGTTACGGAGTAAAAATAATGGCAAGATGTTTTCTAAAAAAAATAGTCATCCTATCATATACATAATTTTCAATGCATCTCCAAGGACTCTTTAATAGATTAAATGTCAAGAACCACACACTGTATTTTGACTTTGCCAATGTATAAAATTATACTGAATATAAAAAGGGAATAATTGTGATCTCTGAAAAGTGCAATTTTACTGCTCTCTCAAAAAAATCTAATGTTCTACAGAAAGAACTGTATACAGTATTAAAAGTAAATACATATGCATATATATTGCATACTCAGAAATATGTAAAAGTACTGGAAATTAACTGTCCAATTTAATTTTAGGATGTGAGCTTGAAATAAATCAGTATGTAGAATTCTTGGATAATTGTAATGTATCTTGCTGTCTTTCAGATCACTGAGACCTATCCCTCTTCACTTGTGCCATACAGTAACTGAGTTTTGAAAAGTACAAATATGCATTAAACAGATGGCATTGGGGAATGCAGTTCCATAAGCAAGATTCATTACTTTGAAGAGCCTTTCCCCATTAGTCTTCTGCCACAGGTCAAAGGTTATGGGCACATGTTATAATCATTATAGATATTGAAGCTGTTCTTGCTTCAAACATAATGTGGAAAAAGTGCTTCAGCATTTCTCTGCTACTAATTAAAGCAGTCACATCTTTTAAAAAAAAATTTCTGCATGAAAACATACCATTGCTTTAAGGAAGCTGCTCATGCAGAAATCTGATAAAGATATGCTTTAGTGAATAACACAGAGATGCTTATGATCTAAAACTCCGCTTCCAATCATTTTGAAGCTAGCAAACCTTATAGGTATGTCCAGTTCCTTTCCCACATTTTCAGTTCACTCACTGATTTGTAATCCATACCTAAAAGGGAGTTACACTCATAGAGACATTCTACATGCAACATTTTGCCTTAGCCTATTTTAGAAGGGCTTAGATGCGTTTATAAAGAAGAGGTCACGTAAGAAAATAGATAGCTGAATCCCTCTCAAAGCCATTAGCAGGCCATTATATAGATCTAAAGTGTGAAAAATGGATGGATATACAGTATATAAGGCTTTATTAGCCTCATCTCCACATGTCTTTTTGTTTGAATAGGCTTCAATGAACTGAAAAGTAAAACTTTGATGATACAGCTTAAGTGTACCTTCTTGGTACACTTGGTACACTTCTTGGCACCATTCTTGGTGTCATGTTTTACTGGAATCACTAGAACCTACTTCTGTATAGAAATATATCTCATTTAGGTCCTTCCTGCTCTACATAGTCAGGCATGTATAACAATAAATGCTTGTTTTGGAATATGTTATTTTTAAAAATTTGATTTAATTTTTTTAAAATTTTAATTGCAAAACCATGTATTTTCCAAGGCACCTGAAGGCCAGACAAGGAATAATGGATGGAAACTAATCAAGGAGAAATTCAACCTAGAAATAAGGAGAATTTTTCTGACAGTGAGACCTATCAACCAATGGAACACCTTGCCTTCGAAAGTTGTGGGAGCTTCATCATTGGAGGCTTTCAAGAAGAGAGTAGACTGCCATTTGTCAGAAATGGTGTAGGGTCTCCTGCTTGGGCGGGAGGTTGGACCAGATGACCTACAAGGTCCCTTCCAACTCTGTTAATCTATATTTTCCACTGGTCATTCTAAATCACAATGTTTTGGGAGATCACATGGAACATTTCTTATTCCTACAGTAGATAGGGCACAGACAGGACATTTGCAGATGAATTTTTGATTTATTTAGTGTTAGCGATACTGCAGTTGTTAATTAGGCCACCTTTCCTATTAGTTATATGTAACAAAGAACTGCAGAAGCGGCAATCCTTGCAGAATTGAGATTTGATTTACAAGGCTAGCAATCAGACTGACAATTGAAATCAAACCGCACATTAGTTTCTCCACATTCTGGGCAAACAGGTCAATTCCTCCGATTGGTTATCCCTAGAGGGAAGTAAAGCATAGTGGAAGAAGAACATATTATGGCATAGTACACCTGTGCTAGCTATTGGATCAATAGCCTCTATCAGCAGGACTCTACTTAATGAAGCTTAGACTGGGTCATAAGTCTGCTAACAGCTGTAAGTTAACACCAATTCCAATAGAAACAACCGTTGAATCCAAATAATTGCTTCATTTTTTTTTCCTACCAAAGAGATTTATGAAGAAATTGCATTATGTGCATAAGACAATTGGGCATCAAGCCTGCAGCAGTTAAAGGAGAAACTCTCAGGTCATCTGAAGGACAGCAAACTAAAATGCAAGACAAGAGTTGATATAGCTGCTTATTTTATTTTCCATAGCCAGTAAGTTTATAATTTGTTGATTTTATGACCCATATAATATATAGCTCATTTACACTCAGTTTATGTATTACATATGAAGTTGGAAGATGGCAGACTGTAGGAGCAACCGTGTGTGTGTGTGTGTGTGTGTGTGTGTGTGTGTGTGTGTGTGTGTGTTTATGAGTGACAGTTGTTATCTAGAACTTTTGTTTATTATGTAGAAATAGTGATGATGAAAAGACCCCAAGTTAATTAGCACTGCAAGAAATTTCTGAATACAGGTAATGCTCTTAAGTGAGTTTTTCAGTGACACTGTAACTTTGAATGGTCACTAAATGAACTGTTGTAAGTTGTGGACTACCTGTATTCTAATACTGATAGCAATAGCACTTAGACTTATATACCACTCCATAATGCTTTACAGCCCTCTCTAAGCGGTTTACAGAGTCAGCATATTGCCCCCAACAATCTGGGTCCTCATTTTACCAACCTCAGAAGGATAGAAAGTTGAGTCAACCTCAAGCCTCTTAAGATTGAACTCACACTGTGGGCAGAGTTTGCCTGCAATACTGTGCTTTAACCACTGCTCATATTACATGTTAAAAATATCAAATTTTGTTTTTTTAAATCTCTATTGCTGTTTACTTAAAAGAAAATATTTCTGATGGAATTCTCACTGACTAAAGTAATATTATACACCTCCCAGAGTCCGTCTTTGAATTCACACATATATGAAAGCCAAATGGTATGCTTATTTGCAAATGGTGAAGAGTTAGAAAATGAATGTAAATGAGCTATATATTAGAAAACAGGTATGATGTTGTTGCTTTTAGAACAGTTCTGTTTCTTCATAATTAGATGTGATGAAACCTCTCCGTAAGATCTGACTGTGGTTTGGAAGGCCCATTAAGGAAGGTTTTCAAATTAAGACAAAGTTAATTTTAAAATGTAAATCCAAAAAGTAATCTGGAAATAATCTGTTCTATGTAAAAAAGTCCCTACTTAAAATCTTTAATTACTAGCAGCCAGTATTTTTGCTCTGGTCTTATCAGTTCTTGTTACAGAACTCTAAACTTAACTTGACCTCATTTGAATGTTTTTATAATTTAATTAGCTTCCCACCCTTTTCCATTAAAAAAAATGATAAAGAGAATAATAAGTTGGATCAGGACAACCCAAAAAAGGATAGTAAAGGACTCAACTCTTCCCTCTGACCCAACAGTCAATTAAAATTATTTGGGTTTTAAAAACATCCTTAGCTGGCAAATATTTATACAAAGTTATTGGGGAGAAATAATTAAACACCATCACATGCAAAGATAAATAGAATTCCAGAAAACAGTGCATGTAGCTATGCTCTTTTAAAAATAGCAGTGTGACACAGCAAACATCACTTGAAAATAAAGGTGAGAGTTCTTGTGTATGAGCAAAATGTGTAGTTTGCCAAATTGTTAGGAAAGTTCTTTTTGGAGCCATGCTGTTCTTCTGAAGTTATGCTGATAAGGTGATAGGAAGATATTTTTTAATCTATACCTACATTTTTCTTAGCCAAATCCACTGAAATTTGCAACCAAGGACATATTCACTGAATGCCTTTTAGATCCCAGAATGTTGGAAGGGGCAGTTCTCTATTTTATCCTTTGAAACTAATTTTCCTGGAATCCTACGTAACAACCAACTTAAAAACTTTATAAAGTTGTAAAGTTGTAAAGGGAAGTGTCTGAAAATCTACATAAGACAGGAAAACAATTGGAAGACTGTGTACAGGTTTACTCAGCAAATGGAACAAACACAATGTTCATTTATTACTTCCTTTGGGACAGTTCAGATGGAAGCCAATGTGTTCATAATATCCTGTTGAAATCACTAGCACGGAATGTATGAAAAAGTAGTAGTGTAATAGTAGTGGTGGCAGCGGCAGCAGCAATGTTGACAGGAAGGTGCGTATTGTGGAGCATTTCTAATGTGGCAAGAAACCAATCATCATTTATTAATAACAATATTGTATAAAGGTAAAGGTTTCCCCTTTCCAGTCATGTCTGACACTAGGAGGTGGTGCTCATCTCCATTTCAGTGGTCATGTGGCCAGCATGACTATACTCTGAGGAGCATGACTATACTCCAAAGTTCCCGCACCGGTCTTGAACCCAGGCTGTCAGCTTTCCAGCTGTCAAGCAGTGTCGTTAATCATTGAGCCATAGCATCTCTTAGCAAGACTGTGTAATCAATTAAAAATATATTGATGTAGTTTACAATGCTGAATGATTACAGCACAAACAGGAATACAAATCCATAGACTAGTATAATGTACAGAGGATATGTAAATGACAGCATGCATGTACTGTATATGATGCACGAGGCAGCTTTGCTTTCCTGTTCCACTATATGTATTTTTCAGTGTACAGAACTGCATGCAAAAATTATTTTCTTGTGCTAGAGAAATGTAGCATTAATATTTAGTAACTCTTATGATTATGGAAACAGAAACTTAAAACATGCAAGGGGTTGGTATATTACATTTTGGTTAAGAGTGAACCTTAGGAGAACACAACCTATTCTCTAAAAACTGCAAATAAAAATGCTTAATTTTCACATCTTCACCACATCAACATCAGCATTCTAATAAATAGGCAGATTCAACAGAAAATAAATTTAGATGGGTTTATTTTACCATATATTTTATCTGTGTTCTTTATATTAAGATATTGTACAACATAAAATTCTGAACACTGAGTACAATCATTGTGCAAGAGCATATTTAGAAATCAAACACAACACAAATATTCATAAAGCCAGAAATATTACAATATTACTGAATATAAAACTATGCATATTATGTTCGGTTTTGTTTAGTATATAGAATACATTTATTTCAAAGAAGCAAACAGCTTGGTTAAAATAAACACAGCAAATGTATTAACAGTACCCATATATGGAATCTAAAAATATATGTATTTTCTTATAGTGCAGAAGAAAAATTAAGGCATTTGTTACTTAGCAATTGCTAAGTATGTAAAACAGTTTAGCGTGGACAGAGTTGGGCTACCCGATTTCTGCTGTAAAAATCAACATTACTAGACAATACAGAAAAATGCTCTTTGCTGCCTTCTGGTAATTTCCAGATATATGCAACCCAGATGCAGTAATGCAATGATGAAGAAAACTTGAGTACGTTATTCTTCTGGATCTTGCTAGAGAGCCCTGTTGGTCTTGAACTAGAACTTGTTCTGCCAAGAATGAAGGTTCAGAGGCAGAAATGGCCCAGTTGCCATCCTCCTACCTTATGCTGTCAGGAACTTGAGTTCTTTTTGGCCTCTTATGCAACTTTCCATTATTTCGGCGAGATCGAACAGGTGGTTGCCAACACATACCTCTGCTAGTCAAATCAAAATATTAAGAAATCTATTTTATATTCCAAAGCATCATTAATAGTTCAAGAGACTACAATTTAATGGCTGCAGCATTGCTCTAGCATTGTTTGATGGGTCCTTCCCTTAGCAAAGTATTATGATCCAAAGACGGCTTTGGAAGCTGCTACACTGCTGGACTTGAATATCTAGTCTACAGAGATTTGCCTCCCCACATTCCCTAATATGGCCACTAAGCATGCTTACTGTGGACAATAAACATGTCCTTACTGTAGTCCCACGTTTGGAGATAACTCTTCTCGGTATATCAATGTTCTGGATGGAACATCACTATTTACTGCATTAATGGTATTTCTGTGTCAATGCACAGTGACTTGATTCTTGTGAAAGGGATGGTACCAGAGAGGAGAAAAATTATTTTGATCATGATTTAAAGATAATTTAAGGATTATCTTGATGTTGGTTTTGCTAGTATATAGTGGGATTGGAGCAAGCTTGCACTTTTTAACAAGGCTTAAAATCCACTATATCTGATGCTAACAGCAGATACAGTATATGAAACCTGTACCTTTTTCATACATGTAATTAATTTACATACTCAGTCCACATATTTTTATCAATATCAGATAGTTTTACAAATATGTCTTTGGTTTACATTGGAATTAATGTCATGATTATTCCCAACATTTGTTAGAAACAACTGTCCAAAGTATTTTGTGTAAGGTAGTCATGCACGTGTGTGTACACATACACACCCACACACAATTAGTGATACATACTTGGAGTGAATTCAGTAAACCTTTTTTTCAAATATGCATGCCAGAAGGCCACATGAAGATTATGCTATTTTAAATGCTACAGCTTCTTTTCTTCAATGGGGAAAAAAATTCTGAAATATTTTTGCATAGGAAAGCATGAATGTTGTGATGGGAACAAGGGACTAGGATATTATTTTATTCAATGTTTTAACAAATGTTATGTTAGTTTTATCCCTAGCAAAAAAAAAAAAAGAGGAAAGAATCTTACTGACATTAGCATTTTTCATTTTCTTTGAATTTTCCTGCGAAGTCAAACATGCGCTAAGGGAAAAGGCAAAATTTCAAGTTTCTCCCTCATGGCTTCTATGACTAGATGTTGTACTAAAGTTTTAACTATACTCCAAACATTACTGGACATAGAATTTAAAATCACATTAACATAAGCTGATGCAACAAAAAGCATGTGTTTCATACCTGTCCAATTAGTGGCAATCAGACCTCATTATTCCCACTAATCTTGTATTAAAAAAATCCTGATTAAAAAAATCAGTTATCTAGCTAGAATGGAACAGCAAGAGTAGAGAAATGGACAGTGCTGCTACACCTTTAAGAGACAACTAGGCATGAATCTAATTTTTTTTCTTAGATCATTGCAAAGGGGGACAGACCAGGGCTGGCTGTAATCATGAAATGACACATAAGTTTTATAGTCATATATGTGATTGAAATAAATGATGAATCGGTACTAATCTGTTAATATTAATATTTACAAAGAAAGAGTGATTACCTCTTTCTTGATTTACCTCTTTTGATTACCTCTTTCTTATGATATTATGGATTTCAACTTTATATGTTCCTTTAATTTCAAAATGTCTGCAGTGTGATAGGTGCAGATTTTGAGAACTGTGGTGTAATGTCTGGGGGACACGATCTTAGGGAAGCCTTGTTTATGAACTTCAGCATGTTAAACAATCAGACCTTTATCTACATAATTTCTTAAAGTTATAAATTAATATTCTTCCCTTTCATGATAGAATGCTAGTTATTACTTTATTGATCTATTTCATTTCAGGTCATTCTAAAGGCTAACAAAAGCTTCACCAATTCAAAACTTTTTTTTTTTTTAGTTTCCAGCCAATTATTATTGTCTTTTAAATTAATAAAGGATTTTCAAAGCAGATACCTTCACTGTAATTGATAATTCATATCAAACCCTGCCCAGCAGTGGATTACCTATTGCCATGAATCTTAACCACAGTCATAATTTAACCTTGTAATTAGGCTCTAATTACATGAACAAACATACACAATGGCCTCCATTCAGCATTATGAATCACAGCATATGGAGACATTATTCTATGTAAACAATTTGAAGGATCTTCCAAATGACAGTCATTTATTTTAAGTGTCCCTCATATTTCAAATACCTTGGGATGATTTTCCCACACATAACTACTTCTGTAACGTCTGTAATATTTTCTATAGTCATCTAAGCATCAGAGTGCCAAAGTAGTAGTAATGAGGACAGCTTTATATTATTTCAGCAGTGTCTGGATGTTGTTATGAAGAAACTACATTGCACAGCTCGGGAAGTGGCCTTGGTTCATCCTTCTTCAAAGTTCTTCAAAGCAAATTTCCTTTAAATCCAATCTCTTAGGTTCTTGGAGTCATCTATGCCAATGCAATTAACATACATAACTATCCAGCCCAAAGTTAAGTACTCTACTAGTCCTCTAATTTTTTTGCGTTTAGCAATGTAATACTGAAAAACTAATTTATAACTGGAGCTTACCCTTAGTAGCCACAGATTTGGAGAATGATGACACTACAGCTACAAGCTTGAACCTTAAGGCAGTGGAACAAGCTGGCTTGGAAGTCGTTAAATGTTCCTTTCTATTTAAGCCATGGGTGTCAAAACTCGATCGTGTCATGTGATGTATCACGATGCATCACAAGGTTTTTTGCCTTTGTGGAGCCAGGGTGAGTATGGCCTGCACATGACAAATCCGAGCTGCAGGCCGCCAGTTTTGATACCTCTGATTTAAGCCATCTGTTAGGGAGATAGCAGAGACAACCTGCGGTACAAATGAAGCAGGGAACTGGACCAGGTGATCCTCAACATCCCTTCGAACCTGATGACTGATTCTAATTCCTAGACATTGTAAAAATTCTCTCCGTTCTTGAAATCAAAATTAGGGATTGGGGTTATAATACAGTACAAGACTAGATAACAAACAATTTGACCAGATTTCTTCTCCATTGTTTCCCCAGTGTGGGCCAATATGCCAAAAAAAAACCAGTTGAAAAAGTCACATTTTCACATTCAAAAACTGCCTTAAAGCTCAATGTCGAATAAATACATATTTTTTAACAAGCAAAACTATACATTGGTTTTTTTTATAATATTTTTTTAAATTCCTGGGAGAGGGGTAGAAAGAAAACCAGCAATAAATTTACTAATGAATAATAAATTCAGTAATTATGCTTTCATCATATTCATGTCCATTTTGCTTGTAGGAAATAAACAGTTATCTTCCTAAGAAAACCTGCAACTCAGACATGTTAGATAAAAGTTAAAACTATATAAAAATGTTTCTCCTTTATTCAATAATTGTATAGTATATAAATGAAGTGCAATTACTCTTAAGTTATAACAACAATTTACCAATGTTTAAAACTATCTCATACTTTAAAATTTAAAAATATACGTAGCCTTTACTTATAAATTATGTAACAAAGGTGTTAATATAACCTTGATACATAAATAAATTTAAAGCAATAGACAATAAAAAAAAATTGCGGAGAAAGCATCTCAGTGCTTAAATGTTCACAACTTGTTTTGGTTCCTCCCACGGGGCAAATCTTTTAGCTGGTAGCTGTGTGGGCGTGCATGCGTTTTGCTATGTCATAAACATAGGTTATATCTGGTCGTTTCTCTGGATCTGGGTTGATGCAGATGTTAACTAGTTGTCGGAGCTAGAAAAAAAGGGGGGAAAAACAGCATAGAATTAAAAAGAAAAGAAAAATACTCCTGCAGGCAAAATTATGAGAATCCTTTCTACTACAAGTTCAGTGCAAGTTATAAATGCTGGAAAAGAAAAAAAAAAGAAAAAAGAAAGCAAGGCTATGCTTTCTTATAAAAACAGTATTGTTTAAATCACTGTATTTTCTTTTATATAATTCTCTACATAGTCACAGTAGTATCAGCAATAGTTTTGCAGGACTCCAGCCTGTATTTAATAGTACAAATCTCCTATTATATATCTGAGTACAAGATTTGTACAAGGGCCACACTAGATAGCAGGGTGCTTAATGATGTTTCCATGATGGATTTTTCACTAATCTTAAAATTGCTCAAAACTATCATGGAAACATAAACTGAATTCTCTTTTCAGTGACTTTGCAGAGAGCTGAGGAATGCCTACATGGAATGGAAATATTGTCATGGCTTCTGAGAATTGCTAAGCAAAAAGGAAAGACAGCTATGATTTAGATGAACATCATAAAATGAGTACTTTAGGCTAAAAATCTATTTATCCAAAACCACCGAAATAACACAAACACTGTTAGCTCTTTGGTCTAATCTGTGATGATAGTACCTAATCTTGAGTTTTATTTTAGATATACAAAATATTTCCACAAAATAGACTCTTTTCCCACCTTTTCTGTTTTCAGTATAATAAAGCAGCAAGGAAAGTTTGTAACTCGTGATTAGAAAACATATTCAGTAAATTTAAAAAAAACTTTAAAAGAGAACTTTAAAACAAATTATATAGAACTAGGAGCATTCATTCTTCTAATTGTTCATCTGCTAGGATTTCCAGGCTACCGCAGTCCTAGACCATAAGAGGGTTACAATATATTGAGGTAAGTAAAACATTTATATTTTAAACTAATAATAAAACAATCTCCTTCAGCAGCATCAATAAATCATCAAATAACCCAGAAGCATTTAATAATATTCTTGAATATCAATAGAAGACAGTGATCCTAATTTTAGACTGATTTCAGAGCAAGGAAGCTATTCGCTTCGGGGACCCACCCTGTATCTTCTGGAGAGTAAACACAAAGACAGTAGTATACCAGCCCAGTCAGTCCATACTTGGAACAGACCGGATGTAGCAATAGCACTTAGACTTATATACCACTTCACAGTGCTTTACAACCCTTTCTAAGAGGTTTACAAAGTCAGCATCTTGCCCCCAACAATCTGGGTCCTTATTTTACCAACCTCAGAAGAATGGAAGGCTGAGCCAATCTTGAGCCTGGTGAGACCCGAACTACCAAACAGCCGGTGATCAGCAGAAGTAGCCTGCAGTACTGCACTCTAGCCACAGTGCCACCACAGGTCATTTACCTAGACCCAAGACAGTTTACAAACAATAACCAGCGTCATCATTTCATATGCTGCCCAATTCCCTTGACTTGTACCTGGAAACAAATTGCAACCAATGTATTTCCAGCATCAAATTATCCAGACTTAAAGGCTCTTACCCATTAGCACACAGACAGCTGCACTGTGCAGCTGCAGCTTTTGAGTGGCTTTCAAGTACCACCCTATGTAGATTGAATTACAGTAGTTCCAAGCATGAAAAGTGACAAGGGCATGAACAACTGTTGCCAGTGCGTCAAGAACAAACATGCATAGCATAACACCATTCCTATTAAATGGGTCCACGAAGTTCTTAGCAGTAACTCTTCAAGCACTGCAAAGATAGGATATGATTCTGAAAGTCTAACATGCCTAACACAAATCTCTGCTTTTCGCTTACTTCTCAAAATCAAGCAAGCAAAGAGAACAACTTATTGCTTAGGTTGTTACAGAATAATGTGAGTCCCTTAATTAGTTCAGCTAGCTCCAGAAAGCCAGTTATGCTTTCTGCATTTCCATAGGACTTTGCTTAAAGAAACAGGATATATACTGTGGACCGCCTCAAGCAGCCATATCAAAGAAGAATGTGAATGTTGCAAGAGAGAAAATATACAATTGAAGTATATGTTATTAAATCTTCACTAATGAAAATACTGTTTGTCAGTAATATCTCCTATAGTAAAGTACAGTAAAGTTTGTAGTCAAACTTTCAGCTAAAATTGAAGGGAAGGATCGTGTATACAGACATGTATTCTTAATACTGTATTCTGATCAAAATATTACCTGTTCTGATTAAAAGAAGAGAGAGAAGAGAAATGACATAATATAATTTTGTTTCTATTCGGAATATTGATTCTGGGATTGAAAACAAAAGGTTGATTGGGTTCTTTAAAATTGGAGTAGAATGAGGCAGATATCATGCATTTTAACAGCTATGATTTGGAAGAAGGGCCTGTAGATTTGATTTAAATATTTCTAAGTAGTATCTCTGAAAACCTTGTCAGCATATGAGCATTTCCACTGTACTCTGTGAACGTCACTATGACCTTGATAAGAAGACATATTGACTTCAGTGGTGAAATTCAATTTTTTTTACTACCAGTTCTGTGGGCATGGCTTGGTGGGTGCGACTTGGTAGGCGTGACAGAGGAAGGATACTGCAAAATCTCCATTCCCACCCCACTCCAGGAGAAGGATACTGCAAAATCCCCATTCCCTCCCCACTCCTGGGGGAAGGATATTGCAAAAATCTCCATTCCCACCCCACTCTGGGGCCAGCCAGAGGCGGTATTTGCCAGTTCTCTGAACTACTCAAAATTTCCGCTACCGGTTTTCCAGAACCTGTCAGAACCTGCTGGATTTCACCCGATTGACTTCTATAAGAAGACCATGACTTCTTGCCCAATAGTCCAGTAGCACGATGAACAAGCCTACACTGTTCTAAGAACTGCCAAGAAGCTATTCTATTAACATGGAGCTAATGGCAACATCTGTATCTGGCTGGCTTCAAAAATGGTAATTTGAATTGGGCGGAGTTAGAGAAGTCTGGGCTTATTTCCCTTAACTTGTTCTGTGAACTTTGCTCAGTGATAGTATTTTGCCTGAAGCTGAACCTGTTGGTGGGACAACTTTCTTTTTGACATTAACAGGTTTGTCAGTTTCCAAGAGACAGAGAAGGGGAGACAGTGAGAAAATGTCCCCAAGATCACAAAGGAGGACTAAAGTACCCCGGCTATGACACCAGCCAACAAGATATGGAAAGTCTCCAGTTAAAATACCAAATAAAAGAAACAAACATGCATGCTCATTCTGGTGAGGATGCAGGGGTGTACTCAATGTATTACTCACTATAAAATAGTGATTAAAGTGAAATGAAAGGGTTTAGTAGAAGCACTGTCAAGTGACAGATATGGGAAAACCCACATATACTGGGAAAGTTGGCAGGAGCCTCTCAGAAAGGGTGAAGAGTTTGGAATTTCAGCCCTGTGCACAGAAGCAGTAAAATATATCTGAGTTCTGTCATTTTCTTTTACTGAATGTTAAATTTTTAATAAAAATCCTAAGGTTATACATTTTTTACTTTTCCAAAAAAATCTCAATTGAACTTTTCTAATTCCCATATGGCTTCATTGCCCTTTGCTGTGGAATTTGTTTGAAACTTTTAGTGAGTACTGTTAGGAAGTAGGATTTCTGGCTTGACACATGCAAGAAAGAAGCATAATTTGTTAGTGATACCTTGATTTAACTAGTCTGAATCTCACAGAGATGGCTTGGGAGTCTTTATAAAAAGAAATTAGCATAATTCTGAACTGATGCCATACTGATGCTACTGCTTTGTCAAAATCAGATTTTATTTTTTGCTATAGTTTCAATGGCATCCAGAGGCGGTATGAAAGTACTTAAAAATATATCTCTGATTATACAAATGGAATTTAAAACTTGAAAATACTATCAATAGATTTGGACAGATTTACATATAAGGAGCCTTATTGAAATGGAGCAATTGAAGTGAAATCATATTTTTAAAGTGAATGTTTTGCAACAGATATTTTATAACATACTTTATATTAGATTTTAAGAAATTTAACACACTGTTTTGGAAGCTTATTTTAGAAAATATCTCTCTCATTTCTTACTTTATTTGAACAAGTATTTTGCCTCCACAATTTCTATTCCAAAATCTATTTAAAAATACTGTAGGGACTACATATACTCATTTATGAGAGCCAAGAAAACTGCAGGGTATTATAGTCTAGGCAGCCAGCAGTGTTAAACACTGACTCAAAGGCACCAACCCACCAACTTAAATCTCCCATTTTCTTACTGTTAAAATTAATTTAAATATTAATATTTTAACTGCACAATATTACAAGATTCATTATCT
Organism: Pituophis catenifer annectens; assembly: GCF_029215685.1. Lineage (NCBI taxonomy): Eukaryota > Metazoa > Chordata > Lepidosauria > Squamata > Colubridae > Pituophis > Pituophis catenifer. Next base: position 123,339,887 of record NW_027256883.1, on the reverse strand, counting down.
AAATATTTTAGTTAATAAAAAGAAACATCTTGTAATATTGTGCAATTAAAGTATTAATATTTAAATTAATTTAAATATTAATTAATTTATAAAAATATGTATCATTTTATGATCTCAATTTTTCCTTTCAGTTTGCATACAATAAATAAAAGAGAAAGGAATTGTAAATAAAACTGTCAATATCATATAAACATCAATTTGTGAAATGTATTTAAAGACTGAATATACTTGCAGTCAAAATATAAAAATGCCCTAAGAAGAAATGGAGGATGGATTTGTAGTAAGTATTAAATACCTTGGAGAAACTTATTTGTATATTTATATATGTTCACATTAAGTATATTCCAATTTGATTCATATTTCATAGGGTATAATATTTTGTTTTGAAAATTGAGCACTCTAGTTCATTCAGCCACAATGCTGAAGAGGGCCACTATATTCTATTAAAGGAACTAAAAATAAAAGGGATTGAAAATAATTTTTTTTATTTTCAATTCCACTTATTGACATATGTCCAGACTTTTTGGAGTTGGAAATGATACCAAAAAAGGGCAAGTCTCCAGATTTTATTTTATGGAGCTTTTTGTAAAGAGAAAGCATATTATTCACCTATCATACCATAATTCTTGACCAATGGATCTTAATTGAGGCAAAAACTGGAAGAATGAAAGCACAGACCAAGATTTTTACCTTATGGGGAACTGAGCATTTGCAAGAAGGTCAATACAAAGTTGGAAGAAACATAAATGTTTCCTTTCTATGAACTTCCCTTCCTCTCCCTGAAGATGTACGTTGTGGGCCATTTCCCAAAAGGATCCCTTATATCAAGACCACTTATGTTCCCCCCCCCTCGCACCCACACAGACACACACTCACACACACACCTCTACAACTTGATCTGTCCCAACTTGTTGGATATTTAATTAATTCTAGGTCTAACCTATGCCATATAAATATGGAGAGAAAATAAAAATGATGATCAGTTAGAATTCATGCTTTAACTTCTGCATGTCCATAAAAAGGACGAAGATAATCTAGATTGCAAACACATGCTACAAGAAGACCAGAATAAGGAGCCTTTATGGTAACCGCCTAAGAAGCATAAAGGAAAAATGCAAAGTTTTAGGGAAGCAAACTTATTATTATCTTTTTATTTCTATATCATCATTAATGTAAAAATAAAGAAGGCTCCAAAGACAAGGCTGTCAGATTTTTCTGCTAGTCAAATTCTCATTAATGAGCTGACCTTGAGATCTAGCACATATCCCTATACTAGTCTTTGGATGATATCTATTCATTTGCAGTCAAAGCCAGCCTTAGATAGAATCAGTAAGCTTACTAGAACTATAGAGAGACAAATTGTATAAATAAAATTACTGCCCAGAACACACATTTGTAAAACATTGGTTTGTCAATTTCCCTCCTTCCTCCTCCAATCAAATATTTTTAACAACAAAAAATGAAAAACAACATGCAGTCTTTGAAACCAATACAGTAATTAGGTAGTTTCAGAATACTGAAATCAGACTTCCCTTTTCATCAATTAGAAGCACTCTAACTGTTCAGACATTAAAAGAAAAATAGAAATTAAATGCAGTTGTCAGCCCAAGGTCTAAGGAAGTGATGGAACTATTCACAGAAAGGACTTCAGATAAGGAAAGAAGTAACATTATCACATCATACTGTTGGCATGTGAAATGAGGAGTGTTACATGAGAATAAGAAACAAAAATGGACACCAAAGTTTTATCCAACTAGATCCTCACTTAGGAAGTTTAAATTTAAATGCTGGGAACTAACTTATACAGTGGTTCAAATGCTGAAAATTTTCAAATGGAATAAATCTGCACTGTAACTATCTACCAAAGATGAAAGAACATTAAAACAGATTTTAATTTTAAAAATTATTTTCTTCATCTAAAAGCCTTGTGTCAAAAATAGGCAGAGGTTGATGCAAAAACACATCTTTGTATTATTCCTTTGTTCTGTGATCCTTTAATTCTTCTGTTCAACTGGGGTGAACCTTTCAATCTACAGAAAAGTTTAGCCTACATTTTCTAGAAGTCTTTTGGATGTTGTGGTAGATACAATACTGCTTTTGTCTCTTCTGTAATACAGAGCCTGTGCAAAACATAGAACATTAAAATGTACAGTTAACAGGGATCATAACTATACTCTTTATAAAAAAAACACCCTAGTTTTGTTCTAAGTACAATTTTGGAACAATGAACTGTTCACAGTAATAATACATCTTCTATTACTGAATCTTTCACTTTGTCAGGAAATTATTTCCATACCTGTAATAGATCAGGGCTTTCCTTCTTCCAAATGTTATTGTATAGAAAAAGGATTTTAAAACAAAGGCTGTGAAAATAAAGTCCTTGTTTCTGAATGAGGAGGAAATGCAACATGATATTTTTAAAATCTCCCCCTCTCCTATCTATGTAATAATAATTATTGTTATTATTATTATTTCCCTTTCTGAATACCAAGGCTTCCATCAGGCCTGGACTTTGATATCTGCCCCTTGGCTGAGAATCTATATATCCAACTTCACACTTAGCTGCAGTGAAGTAGCCCTCCAGGCAGGCCGACTTCAACGAACCACTAGTGGTATCATCATTAAAATCCTGCTGAAGGTCACCATGGCAACCGCCTGCTGAGGCTTCACTGCTGCACGCGGCATCTCCTAATCAGCTACCATGTGAAATGCAAATTCAGACAGTCTGAAAATTAGTCAAGAAGAATAGAGGATGAGGATGCAGGTACGTGAAATATTCATGCGCTTCGTGGAAAAAGGAAGACAGCATGAATGACACAACAAAGAACGGCCCCTGACATTCTTGCTATCATTTTGCATTATTGTTCACACCCTACTGTATTTCTAGGCCTCCGGTTCTGAAATTGCCTATATGAAATGCCATATTTATATTCTGCACAATTGTCATAATTAAAAATGGCGACTGGAAAAAAAAACAGTTAATTGGAAAAGCTACATTAAGTCAACGCTGCACACACCAGCAAAGACCATCACATCCACTTCATCGTCTTCCTAGTCATCTTTAAAAACATACACCAAGAATTTCATAGTCAAATTCTCCATGTAATAAAAGTGCAAATATTATACAATGATTTTTAATGAGACCCATACTTCATGGACCACAGTTTTTAATTAATAAATAAAATCTCTAAAAGCAAGGAGATTTGGGAGTTTGGAGTTATATTATTCCCAATTCCATAAAAACAGTTAATTTTTACTGTTTACAAAATATGAGGATTTTATATGCATTTCTACACAGTGTAATTTACTTTTTCTGCTACTTTGCTGTGTCCTAAATTTTAAAAAAATATGTCCATACATGGTAAAGGAATCACACAAACACAAGTCATCTTTATATTAGTTACAAGAGACATTAACATATCCATCCTTAGCAGAAATATTAAGTCTTTCTTTGCTGTGTGTAAAGTACCTAAAGTTTTTAGCCTTTGGGGGCATAACTGTTCCTCGCCAGGGCACTGCATGCTGATGGATAAGATAAGCATATTATCTGTAAATAATATAAGCATTTTTTCCTCTCCTCTGCAGTTACGTATGGATGTACAAATATGTACTGCATTGTCACAGAAAGTAAAAGCATTTCCATTCTCTGCCACTTTTGTCCAAACAACCAAAATTGCTTGAGAAAGAATGGAAAGTATACATCGGTGCCCATTTTGTTGCAGCATGTTGTGGTACTTTTCTATCCACATCTCTGAATGCACACTCAAAACAAAAAACAAAAAACAGAATAGTAAACAAGTTTATGGTGGTTCCTCTCTATGTAAGTTCATGAAGAAATATATCATGTTGGAAATACACCCTGGATTTGGAATACACTTGGTGATATAAAAAGATTTTTTCGTATGTGTGCTTTTTGTGGGTTACAAAAAGCATACATACAGTACAGTGCACACATATTCCAAAGTTGTTATTAGAGTTACATAAGGCATTTCAAAAGGTTGGTTTGCAGAACCTTAAAACAGCCAATATATTTCAAAACAGTCAGTATCTTCCATTGTCTTCCCATGCCTCTGCGTGCACAGCCATACTGCTTTGTTCGTTGTCCCACTGAGACAACCAAGGTAAGTCTTTGAAACAGCCATGCTGAGCTTTTCAGATGACACAGTTGCTTTAATGCTTCAAGGAATTTTTACTTGCAACAATGCACTTAATGGTGTTCATAAAGCACCCCTCTCAAATACTATGCACAGTTATAGTCATTACTTCTGAACAGAGCGTAACTACTTTTTCATCCCATCCATGTAGGCACTTAGATCACAGTAAACTGAGGGAAGAGTTTCATCCTTTCACAATGTTTTCAAAAGGGTAAATAAGAACACCACAGGATATATCATTCAGAAGATATTCTATATCGCTGAAAATCAGAAATTCATGTTGTTCACTGTGGTGTAACCAATCTAAGCAAAGAGGATTTCAGGGTTAACTGCACTCAGTTTAAGCAATTTTCCCCTTATAGCTTGAATTTTAATGCCTTGCAAAGAGTTGCAACTATAAAGAAAGCACAAGTAGAAGATATAAAAAGTACTATGTAGAACATTACAACGGGTCTTTCAAAGCCATGGCCCATTTAAGGTTCACATTTGCAGCCATATTTAAACAGCAGACAATGTTTTTTTTTTTTAAAGAAAGTTCGGCTTCCAGGAAGAAACCAAACTGAAATTAATGAGAGCTGTGCAAGAACAACCCAGCTGTGGAAAACTGCATACCAGATCCCAGGAGAAATAGGATGCTTTTAAAAAGTAAAGCAAGTTCAAACAGCCCACCAAAAAGGAAGTTACTTACTTCTTCTGAGTAGTGGTCTGATGGAAGGGGTGGATAATCACATTGTTCTATCTTTTTACATAAAGAATACAAGTTCATTTTGTCACCATAGAAGGGGCTTTGCAATGCAGCCATCTGTATGGAGTAATAAAAAAGGGTATAATTTTAACTGGTGTGGCAGAGAAGACTCAAATACAGAAGCTTGGCTTTATTTTTAAAAAATACCAGTTTAAATTAGAGGCAAATACTTATTTTCTCTCTATGCTATTGGTTTGAGTCCCTTCTCATATCTGACCTTCAGCATATTGGATTAGATTGTTTCTATAGCATTATACTCAGCTTACATTCCTGTTGCATGATTTAAATTTATTATATACCCAGAACATTACTCATAAGTTTTGACTAATATAATATTTTCTCTATATAAAATCCAAATGTCATTTAGAAACATCTTACCATGAAGTTTTAATCAGGAATCAGACAAGCTCTGGTAAAATTCACCTAGCTCACAAAAGCTCTGATTTTGTTTTTCTCTGATAAATTTTATGTTCCTTATGACACCCCTTGTAGCAAGAACGCTATGATATTCTACATTACAAATTTTCAATCAGCAGGTAGAATTATATTCAAAATCAAAAGATGTTTTCTGCATTGCAGATGTATCAACTGGTATGTACTCAAATATATTTAAAATGTATGTAGTCATCCATTAAGACTTAATTTTCTGCAACTATCAAGAAGCTGAAAGCACCATGAATCTGATAAATAAATTATATATTAAGTACTCTGTTTGGACACCTTACTAAGTTTTTTATGTTATTGAGAAAAGATAACATCTAACTTTAAGGCAGAAGGTAATTTCCTATTTAGAAAGCACTTTGCTGTCAACCAAAGACAAGGAATACAATTCCCTGCAAAAAACTGTGTGTGTTACATCCCTCTGAAATTAAACAAATGCATTGTAAGGTTTGTTTAAATTATATTTCTAGTATTTTTCTTACAAACTATTTAATCTATTGGAGCAGCTCATTTTCCAAACATGATCTGGGTTTTACCCCTAAACTCTATATATTTTAGTATAATTATTTTTAAAATGTTGGAACTATTATCATTAGTGTCTCCACTGCTTATTTTAAATGTTATTGCTTGTCTTTTCAAAAGCAAACAAAAAGTGCAACATACTGCTAAGCTTCAAGAGATTTGTACAGAAATGCTCACATTGCCTCTGAAAGCCTTTAAAACTCTGAACCACAGCAGCATGAGCATTGCTCAGAGTGCAGTGCTGCCCCAAAGCCAGTCACCCTTTTCTATATGTGCTAATAAGTTTGATTTTGGAAGGACAATGTGTACATTCCCCAGACAGGCAAAGCGTGTGTGAAACACGCTAGTCCATGCTGAGCTACTCAGTGAGCTTCAGCAGGGACAGGACAAGCTGAAAATGGCTCTCATCTGTCTTGTGGTCTTTGAGACAGAGTGTTAACTCCTTCACGACCAAAAAAGGGTTCTCATTTTGATAGTGGTGCATACAGAAATAAAGAAAAAAAATGAAGAAAAAAGAACTAATTACGGGTAAATTATTAACAAGATGATCAAAATTGCATACATTAATTGGATATAATAACTGCTGAAAACTAAAGGTTTGAGGCTATCAAGGAAAACAATGATTTCCAATTGTATTATTGCCATAATGTTAAATCTTGAAACCACCTAATTGATGCAGTGTATTTTCATTTCAGTGCAATTTAAATACAAAATTAGAAAGTTTCACCACCCAATCAACATGCATGCACAATTGCAAAATAAACAGATACTCAGCATGGTACAAAGCGGGTTCATTAAAAAAGTAGTTCTGTTTCAATGCTTTAAAAAAGAAAGAGAGAAAAATGAATGGGGGGGGGGATTGGGCAGAAAAAGCTGAATGTCCCCTAAGGAGTTAAAACAGGACTACTATATTTTCATGCATCTCCTGCTTTGACAGATGAAAAATGTCAACTGTCCTGTTTTTATTTTCAAGCTTTTGCACTATTCATCTGGTTCATTAGTGCATCTTGCTGCTGCCCCTGACAGCTGCTCGCCCTCTCCTCCCAGCAGCTGAATTTTTCAGGCTAATTTGATCCTCCACACTGAGACGATCGCTAGAATGATTGACTTGCTCCCTGACCTCCAGGGTCTGACTTTCCTGATTAGTATTCTAGGGGTGTCTGAGGGACGAAAGCCCACTGTCTGTCTTCAGGGCTGGTGGCAATGCTCTCCCCCACCACCTCGCTCGCTCATTCTCTTTCTGGGGGGAGGGGGACTGTAAGCCACCAACCTACGACCCTGTAAGGATGCAATTACTGTGCTGAACAATAAAGGAAATGTGTAATATCTACTTTTTCATGTAAAGGTCCATGTAGTGGAAGCATGGCATGTTGATTTTAATTAGTAAAGTCTATCTTGTTGCATATCAATTAACACAGAGTGCTTAGAGTATTTTGAATTGTTTTTTAAGCATTTCCAGAATATTTGAAAGTCTAATTTTCTGACTGTAAAATTAACCTTCAACAACAACAACAAAGGTAAATAGTTAAGGAAAGAGAGCAATTTTTAACAGCCTTCTCCAATCTGGTGTCTTCCAGATGTGTTGTAACTTCAACTTCTAGAATTCCCAAACTCTGGGCGTTGCATTCTGAACACATCTGGAAGGCAGCAGGTTGAGGAAATGATATCCCATAGAATAGCAGTGAACAGAAAACACACTTAATTTTAGATTCAACTAAAGCCCAACCAAACTGTCAGCTATTAATATTAACATTCAAATAAAACATTAGCTGAAGAATTATTTATTGGGAAGCTATGTAATCTAGGAAAATCTCATGCACATGCAAATATTTTTCTTATTGCCGATTTGAAAAATAATATAAACCAATGGAACTAAAATAACTAACTTAGAAATCCTTAAATGCATTTTATGTTGAATATATTGAGCAAGTCAAGAATAAATTTAAATATTAAATTTGTATCATAATTAAGTTACAATATTCATGCTTTTCAATCCTCCTATTATTGGAGCTATATTGAATAAAATCTTACTGTTCTGTAAACTGCCCTACAATTATTTAATTTTTCTTACAAAACTAAGGGTCCACAAATTCCTGTTTTTTACAGAAACAATGGTTGAATGGATTTTGAGTAAGTGAAAACTGAGGGAGTGAAATAAAATTATACCACTTATAGTGTAACATAACATTTCTTTATTATTTTGCTGCACAATAGGCCATTAATGTGCCCCAATCCTTAATTTGTTTGCTAAATTTTAAGGAAGGTAGAAAAATTAAATTCTTTAAAACATGATCTTACTATATAACGATAATTATCTGTCAAAAAATTAGGTAACATGGCAACTGTGAGAAAGAAAAGAATAATGTAAATACAAATCCTAGTTACTAATTTCACAAATAGCATAATTATACAAATACCAGTAGCAGTATCACAGAAAATTTTTTTTAAAAAAAAATCCCAGTTTAAGATATAATTGCTAATAAATCTCCAAAAGAATGATCTCATTAAATGTTTATTTCTTTTATAATTCAGTCATCAAGTGGTTGTTGAGGTAAACAATTATATATAGCACTAATCTAGACCAAATAGTGCTTTCTGTATAAATGAGTCTGAGAGAAAATAATAATTTTAGCACTGAATTGTTTTGTTTTGTTTAAAGAAAATTTTGTTATAGTACTCAGAAAATCCTAATATTGTAGGGTTTTTTATCCCCTTTGATAGAGAGCTTTGGTGAATTCTGCTGAGCTGCAGTGAAAGTGGTTTGCCACTTCACCTTGCATCTGTATGACAGAAACTTTTCTAGAGAGCATTTGAGTGAAAGACTGCAAGCCAATGGGTAAAATTTTTAGAACTTGTTATAAACCTCCAGAAGGTTTTGGTAGAATTTGGTTATCTTGCTGATCTCATTATAATTAACATTTTACAAGCTAGAATTACGACTGGTATAAACAAACCAAATGAAGGAATATCTTTTCCTGATATTATTTTTCTATAGATCCTTTACCTCTGTATTAAAGTATTAATGGCATTGTGTTTAGTTGGTTATATACAAATAGACAGTTGCTGATATACCATATAAAAAGGACAGAATACTAGTTTCCTATGCGATAATCCGATTTAGCAAAGTTTAAATATAAAGTTTAAGATTCAGAAAACAAAAGTTTAATAATTAAAGAAATAATAGATGATATGACAAGTGTTGACTGGAGTATGCCCTTGATAGGTCCATTTCATGTGAAGGTAATGTTTTCAATTTCAAATTGCCACCTTGGATGTTAACCTTGATACTGAAAAATGAAGACCTTGAAAGAGATTATTTTGAGAAGTATATACCCCAAATTTTACAAATATTTGTATTACATTCTCTTCATATTTTGAGCTAAGGCAAATGTGCAAATTTCACCACGTATTATCTGTAACATGTCAGAATTCTTTGCTTTCAGCTAGTACTAATTTATGAAATTAATATTCAATAGAATCATAACACAAGTAGAAAAACACTTTGATCAACAGAACATATCAACAAACTATGCTCATTAAAAATTGTCAGTATTACCTCATATAACAGACATCCTAGAGACCAGATATCTGATTTGAAGTTATATCCATTTTCATGGATTCTTTCTGGAGACATATAATAAGGTGTTCCCACTACAAAAAATATAAATACATAATAAACAAAAAAATAAATCAACTTCAAGCAATGTATATTCCAACATTTGTTTTGAAAAATTACTATTCACTATTTAAATGCAAAAGAGTAAAGTTCAGTAAGTGAAAAATTATTCCAAATAATTTAAGCATTGTTTTATGAATTAATTTCATGATAACCTATTTAAAAAGTAGCAGTTCCCCATAATTATCAATAAACCAATTTTTTAGCAATTTAGTAATTTAATATTATATTAACATTACTAATGTTGTCAATTTGATAGACTGATAGAATTCTATATGAATATGTTTATTTATGCAGCATTTATTAAATAAAAACCATATATTGGTTTTATAACTACAAGGGTTTCCTATTTATTTTTATTTCCTTCACTGACTGAAACTCGCTAAACAAGATTTTGGTATTTCTACATCCTGTCTTAAAAGCATAGCCAACTTCCAATTCCATCTTTACATTATTTAAAATAAGCAGAAAAATGTTGTTTTAAAGATAATTAATACATCTTTTAAAAGGAAATGGCATCCTCATGTTATTAAGGCAAATTTTTTTTAAAGACTTTTTCCTAAAAGTGTGGGTTTATGGGCATGGGGATCTGTATGTCTATCTATAATTACTTTTAAAACATTCTAATATTTGCCAATTCATAAAACAATAATCAACTGTAGTTAATAGAAACAGAAATGAAAAAACATAAAAAAGACAGAAAAATTTAGTAAGGCATATGTCATCCTGTTCTAAGAGATATTTCATATGGGATAGCAACATGAATAAAGTCTCTTATAAAGCACGTGATTCATTATCCCAGTTTCAGAAATAATTTTGTATATATCTGTATAATTATCAGTGGTGGGATTCTACCAGTTCTACCTGGTTCAGGCGAACCAGTAGTGGTGGCAGCGGGAGGCTCCACCCACCTGCCCAGACATCATCACGGATATTCTGCGCATGTGCAGAGGTGGTGCGCGTGAGCGAAGCGAGCATGTGCGCTCACATTTGCGAACCTGTAGAGAAGGTAAGTGAATACCACTACTGATAACTATGTACCTAAATTTTATTTCTACATAAGATCAAATGTATTAGAAATTATTTACATTTCCAAATTGATAACTGATGAAATTTGTTTTTAAATAAGTATGAAAACATTTCAAATCAAAACATTGCCACAGAACATAACTTGGAATGTACAGTATCTTGAAAAATGTCAAATATTGTAGTTGTAAAAAACAATGGTAACTTTAGAATAAACTTTTTTCCTTTGCTTTTCATGTCACAGCCTTATAGCAAATACTCATATTATGTAATAGAAACTGCAAATTTAGGACCTTTTTCACAAGCGACAACCTCACACAAAGTAAAAACGCACATTAAGAGGAAAAAACCTACCTCACCAAAACCAAACAAATGAAGTTAACATTTTTGCCTCTGCATTCTTAAATACCCTCTTAATTACACGTGACCTCATTATACACAGGTGAAGGATCAATAAGCCAACCACACCAACACAGTAGAACCTTTAATTTAAATGCATTTTAAAAACAAAATACAAAAATATACTCTGAATATAAATTGCAAACAAACCAAATCAATTAGTCTATTATTTGCAATAAGAATTTATTATCTAAAGTTTTAACATTAGCAGCACTTCTGTGAAGCATGATATTGTAGTGTAGATATAAACTTTCGCATTTACCTAATGGTTATTTATGTGGATTTCAATATAGCATAAATACCATACTTTTTCTTTCCAGGTAAGCAAGAAGTTGCAACTAAAGTAATTTCCTTATGTCTGGACTGGAAACTGCTATCCAGAAAAATTTTTGTGTAGTAAGACTACTCTCAGAGCAGTCTCAAGTCTACACTCTGCTTTATCCAGGTGAATCAATGACTGCTGGTAATCAACAAGCATTTTTGGAAGAAGGGACCACAGATGGATGGATAAGGCACATGGAGAGCAGCTCCTGAATGGTTTTGTGGCTGAAAACCTAACCCAAGTGATTCCTAGACTGAGTCTCCTAGTGTCCTGGTTGATATGACTCAAATGTTGTGAAGTAGAAATTGTCCACTACACTATTTGTGTAAATCAGGTCTATCTGCATGCCTTTTCTGGTTCACCAACATAGTACAAAACTCTCCTCTGAGCTACAACTAAGCAGACACCATATTTTTTGCCAGGGTATGTAGACTTAATTGCTGTAAGCTGATGGAAGGTTGTAAGCGGCAAACTGAGGCAATGGGAATGAGGCAGCTGAGTAAGAAACTGTCTATATAAGGGAAGCTATTAGAGGGTGACTCCCTTCTCACGTTCTCGCTCGTCGTGTATCTCATTGCTTTCCTTGTGTCAGTATGATAAGGTATTTACCACATATAAGTCTGTATATATTTAGCTGTAGATAAAACCACAGTTAATTATCTAAATTATCTAAAGGCTCTGTGTGCTGGGTGCTGTGTTTTGTTCCTGGGTTTATCTCATAATACTAGTCACGCTGCCTAAACTCTGACATTTTTTCTTCTGAGCAAGGTCTCATATATGAAAGTAGACAAACAGGAGTCAACATGCTCATGCTCATCAATACTAAAATCAGGGTTCTGACTTAAACTGATTCACTAAATGATAAGAAGCTGTCACATTCAGCAGATCAAAAAGATGTAGGCCTCCTAGCTATTTCAAATCCTTTCATATTTTTGTGTCAAAATGCTGTGTCAAAAATTCCCCAACAAAGGAGCTCAGAAATTTAAACTATCTGTTGGAATTTAAGATTTAGCATTTTGAAAAGGCCACCTAATCCAATACATCTCTACTGATGAATTGTCCAACTAAGCTGTTGTGTTTTGATTAAATCTAATCATGCAAATTGCTTCAGAGGAAGAAACAAAAGTAATTCTGATTTCAGTTTAAGAGAATTGCTGAGAAAAAAACTTGGCAAAGCTCAGCCTAACAATGAGGTTTACAGGGTCGTACTTTATCAAAAACAAAAATACCTTTTTAACCAATCATTCTCCAAAACCTATTACTGCATTAAAGGAATTACGATATTGATAATACACAAATAAGATTTTGCAGAATTTAACTCAAAGCGCCCCATTGGCACTCAAACACTTTTTGCCCGAAGACTGGAAGCTTTGTTTGCATGCTGATGGGGCGCTTTGAGGTGGTGAAATGGAGCCGCCTCAAAGCACCCTATCAGCGCTCAAACACTTTTCGCTTGGAGATTGGAAGCTTCTGGGGGCCCTGATCTCACGCGACTTCAGGCACCCATCCGCTTTTGCAGAGAATGGGTGCCTGAAGTCCCATGAGATCAGGGCATCCAGAAGCTTCCAGCCTGTGCGTGAAAAGTGTTTGCATGCCAACAGGAGGCTTGAAGCAACACGATTTCACTGCCCCAAAGCCTTCCATCGGCATCCAAACACTTTTTTGCTCCAAGATTGGGAGCCTTTGGAGGAGACTCACTGAAGCTGCCTACTGCTCCAGAAGTGACAGGTAGCCTCGGTGAGTAAGAGAAGCTCGTTCTGTTTTCCCTCTGCTCTCAATGCTCACTTTTGGAGTGCAGACTGGAGAGGAGACAGCTCACTAGATCTTTGCAAGTTAAGTGGGGGGGTTGTTGACAGGGGGGGGAGATAGGCAGGGTGAATTTTGCTGTGCCTCTGGTTGTTTATAAGGATGAATGACTGCCATGGTGCTGCAACATTCGTAACCTCGGGACTGTGCCATAAGTACTTGGGGGGATTATGTTGCAACGTTGAACGATTGCTAAGTGAACTGTCCTGTGAAATTACTTGTATATAGGGTAATAGCGAGAAATCTTGACAAAAGAAGATCTCTTCTTGCTTTGAATCTCACTGCACAAATAAACACATTTCTTGAAGAAGTAGTAAGTTTCTACCATAGGCTGCATTAATCAAGCATTCAAACCAAAAACAAAGACTGACACATTTGAAAACTACAGTACATTGTTTTGTAAAGTAATCTATTAAAATTCCATTCAACAAGTGTCATCAAAATCAGTCATAACAAAAACAGCTTAATTTTGAATGAGCATTTTTCAATCCATAGAAATGAAATTTATTTATTAAACATATTTTAATCTATATCAGCATACAGCTGAAATTCTTTTAATTAAAAATACATCAAATAAAAAGTTTGCTGCATATACAGTACTCTAGATATATAACATTAACTTCCACTTTTAATTATACAAAGAAAATTTTCTCACCTAGAGAATGTGCAGCTGTGGTTTTAGAACTGAAAAATCTTCCCAATCCAAGATCTCCAAGTTTTACTACTCCTGTAGCAGTAATGAATACGTTTGCTGGCTTGATGTCTATAAGAAGAAACAAAGTATGTATAATACTATACCTTTAATAGAAAAGATTATTAAATATTATATTAAGTATTATTGTTTGATCAAATGTTTTAAATTATTTGTTTCATCTGGTGGTTAAGATACCAAGCTAGAAACCAGGAGTGTGAATTCTAGTCCTGCTTTAGGCATAAAAAGTCAGGTGGGTAAATTTGAGCCACTCAGTCTCTCTCAGCCCAGACCGTTACACAGGATTTGTTGTTGTGGGGAAAATAGGAGGAGGAAGGACTATTAGATAATATGTTCACTGCCTTGGGTTATTTATAAAAACCATAAAGATGGGATACAAGTATCTAAAAATTATGAGCATTTATATATCTAAATTATATCTGGGACAAGTAATATTCAAACTTTTAAGTACAGTTGAATTTAATATGCAAGTTACTAATTAAAATAAATGTGTTTATCCCTGCACTAATTTTAGGCTGAAATCCTTTCTCGACTTTTTAGGGAATAAATGCTATGAATTCAAGACGACTTGCTTCTGTAAAGAAATGAACTGAATTCCATAGTTCTGTTTAGTTTCATAGATAGTGACAACATGATGCTCTATGGGTGGTAACAATGACTTTACTAACCATGTATCAGTTTCATGATGATTATAAGAATAGTCATGATAATATACCTAGTAACATAATTCATTCCCTGAATGTTTTGGGACATTTCCAAATTTATTTGGACAAATATTTAATTATTAATGAAAGCTATGCTTCTAAATGTTCAAATAAAAAGTTTATGCAAGGGTTGATATAATAGCTTAACCAGTGGTGGGTTGCCCCCGGTTCAGACCGGTTCTATTGAACCGGTAGTAAAACCAGAGGGAGGCTCCGCCCACTGACCTGGATGTCATCATAAGTGATCTGCACATGCGTGCGGGCACAATGCGAACCAGTAGTAAAGGTAAGTAGAACCCCCCCCGAACTTAACTCATTTTGAGACCAGATTATGCAACTGTATAGTTTTCGCTATTATTTAATTGTCCACTCAAATTACCTTTGATCTTTCTGTCATGTTCTGAACATGTTCTGATTTGCTTATGTCCAAATATGGAATTCTTCTCTTGAGACACCTGTCTGAAAGCTACCTTAGTTATAAAACAGGATTTAGACTAAATTTGTTTAATTTAGTTTCTATACAATGTTAAATCATAATGAGATCATCTTGTTAATGTCAGAGGCAAATGAATTTAACTAAGCTACTCTGGATCCACCTCACAGTGATTTTCAACCTCACCAGTATATACACGTCTTGCTGTCAGAAATTATTTGCTCTTATGTGCAAATTATAATTATGTATAATTATAAAATTATACAATTTTATAAACAAACAAACTTAATGGCAAAGGGTGAAATATGCATATTTAATACATATTCATTACAAGATACTCTTATTTCATTGGCTGGACTTCATATCCTTCTAGTTATCCAAGAAACAGAAAGAACTGAAATTAAAAAATGGTGAAAAATTCCAAACAAATTTTGCAAAATCAGTCCATTTGAAGCCCTATTCTAGGTTGGAGAGGAAGTCCTACTTATTCAGTCACTGCGACTATATCACACTTTCCAGATATGTTAATAAGTTATTATGACTTGACTCTCATCAAACTTCTGTCCTTGATGACAGTTACCTTAACTACCAGGATAAAACTGTTCACAACCATGATGATTTAGATGAAATTTCTATACAAGAGCAATCCCTAAGAAATAATAAGATAAATAATAATAATGACTTTTCTGTCTCCATTCAGGGCACCAATGACAAGGTAAAGACAAAATTTGCTGCATCTATGGCCAGTGATCGAGCAATTACAGGAAGTATGCTTCCCTTCTTCCTGCAAAAAAGAAAAGTTTGATCTAAATGCAGGCTGTTGGTTTAAGAGCAATAATCTGGCCTCCATCCACTAGCCACAGATACCATCAAAAGGGCTATTGGATTTTGTATGAATACATATATTTGCACAGACTGAAATGTTTCAGTTTTGGAAGTGTTACCTGTTTTGTATAGGTCGCCCCATGTAATCAAAAGGCAGGGTACAAATCTTCAAGATACATAAAAATAAGAATCTACCATACATAAAACAGCATGCATATGAATGTAGATTACTTATTTTAAGTCAAATGATATTATATACACATAGACATGCATGTTTGTAACTGATTGGGGCAGCCAAAAATATCATTAAAAAATTAAACAAAATATAACTAGAGAATAGAAAATATGTTAATGGTTTTTTAAAAAATTACATACATAAAAATGTCTTTTAGTTGCCTATTTTAACAGATAAGAACAACTGGAAGAGGCCATCACTTGTCTTTGTAGCTCATGTAATATATACTGTAGTCCCTACATTTGTACAACATAGTTGGGATGAAATGCAATTTATTACCTCGATGCATGACACGCCGGGAATGCATATGTTCCAAGGCACTGCACAGCTGAACAAAATATTTCCAAACTGTCCTTTCCGGGATCAGCCTCTTCTGCTTCTTAAAATGCTTTGAAATAATAAAATAATACTACAATCTGGATTTGATATTCAGTAATGATGCAGAAGATTATTAAAATGAACAAGCCTTCAGCTTTTCAATCGAGAAATCATTAACACAACTGAGGAGGGAGGACCATGTTTAACAAAGAGAGATAGTTCCTCAGGGATGCGCTCTGGATGAAAAGAACAAGTATTCAGGAAAACAGCTTGGACCAAAGAAAAAGTCTGATAGGTCCAAATGAGACTGGGAACTTATGTATAACAAACTGAACCCTTACTTTCACAGGTGATAAACCCTCATTTGATTATGTCTCTCTTCTTCCTGATTCTAATGAATATAATTAGATATTAGATCATGGCTTAGAATAATATGAATGACATAGGCTCGCACAGTCTCTTCCTGCATTCTTCAGAACAGCAGCATGTAAGAAATAAGTTCCTGTTTCAATTGTTTAATTAGTCATAATTTAACATTGTTTCTGAAACTTAAATTGCAGTTAATCTTAATAATCATTGAGATTACATAGCATCATAAACTATGTGGGTTTCAAAAAATTTTACTACTGGTTCTGTGGGCGTGCTTGGTGGGCGTGGCATTGCTTGGTGGGTGTGGCTTGGTGGGCATGGCAGGGGAAGGATACTGTAAAATCTCCATTCCCACCCCACTCCAGGGGAAGGTTACTGCAAAATCCCCATTTCCTCCCGATCAGCTGGGACCTGGGAGGCAGAAAATAGATGGGGGCGGGGCCAGTCATTTTTACTACCAGTTCTCTGAACTACTCAAAATTTCTACTACCGGTTCTCCAGAACTGGTCAGAACCTGCTGAAACCCACCTCTGGTCATAAACCATGATTTAATCTACACTGTAATTTAAGTCTAGCCAGTGTTGTCCCAATTCTTTTTTGTTTTATATATATTTATATATAATAATTCCTTCAACACTGTCAAACTATTCACATTAGGCGTATTACTATTGCTATTGGTTTTCTCATTGTTCCTGTCGTCCATCTCCTCCCACTTGTGACTGCATTATTGTAACTTTGTTGCTTGTATCCTTGCGATTTATATTGATATTGATGGTTTCCTAGTATGATTTGATTGCTTATTGTACCGTATGACTGTCACTGGGTGTTGTGTCTTTGACAATCACTTGTCTTTGTAGCTCATGTAATATATACTGTAGTCCCTACATTTGTACAACATAGTTGGGATGAAATGCAATTTATTACCTCGATGCATGACACGCCAGGAATGCATATGTTCCAAGGCACTGCACAGCTGAACAAAATATTTCCAAACTGTCCTTTCCGGGATCTTGACGAGTGTATCTTGTCTTTTTATGTACATTGAGAGCATATGCACCAAAGACAAATTCCTTGTGTGTCCAATCACACTTGGCCAGTAAAGAATTCTATTCTATTCTATTTAAAATATATATTGTCCTTCCACCAAGAAATATACATGGGTTTGCTCCAATATTTTCCTCTCAACATCCCTGAAGAAACAGCTTAGGCTGAAAGAAAAATGCAATTGAGTCTGTCTGTATACAAATACCAAAATGATTCTCATTAGATAATATTTAAAGTGCACCTACTTTGGCCACATGTATGTTCATTTACATATGTACAGGATGTGTGTGTGTGTGTGTGTGTACACATATATTAAGGAAGTGAATGAGAGGCATTAAATGGTGAAAGATCAACTTAACTCAAAAAAATTAAACTAAAGTAGGAGTATTTGGGAAGCCCATCTGAAACTGAAACTAAAGAAGTTTTGCGATTCAGAATTCAGAAGGACACAGAAAAGTATGTGACAAATATTTTCCTCAAATTTTCCATTAGGAAAGTGCCAACGGAGAAAAATCTGAAAGTGGAAGGATGGGAGTTGAGACTATCTGATCATAACTTAGCTTAGATCTTCAGTAACAGCATTTCAGCAAATATTGTTCCAGTATTAAGTGATTTATTCCAAAAACTTTTGTAAGAATCTATAAGAATCATGAGGATACTTGATTGCTTGGAACTGCTGGATGTTCATGTCTAATCCATCATTTAAGCCATTCCACTCTGCTTTCTATGACTTCAATATTTACTAAGAGGCGCAACAAAGAACCTTGAATTGTTTTTATTCATTGTAGTTTCCTTTTCCCTGCACCTGGTACAGGCCAGAGCGTGATAGATAAGCAATCTAAGGATTGCATTTTGGGCCCTCTTGCTTCACTAGTCAGTTTGGTCTAGTGATTGAGGCACCAGGAGACTTTGAGTTCAGATTCTGCCTTAGGTATGAAAGTCAACTGGGTGACTTTAAGCCAGACACTCTCTCTCAGCCCAATTTACCTCATGGGGCTGTTGTTGTGATGAAAATAGGAGAAAGGAGTATTATGTATGTTTGCCGCTTTATTTATAATATTAAAAAGGTAAAGGTTCCCCCTCGCACATATGTGCTAGTCATTCCCAACTCTAAAGGGCGGTGTTCATCTTCGTTTCAAAGCCAAAGAGCCAGTGCTGTCCGAAGACATCTCTGTGGTCATGTGGCCAGCATGACTTAATGCCAAAGGCGCACATAATGCTTTTACCTTCCCACCAAAGGTGGTCCCTATTTTTCTACTTGCATTTTTTACGTGCTTTTGAACTGCTAGGTTGGCAGAAGCTGGGATAAGTAACGGGAGCTCACCCCGTTAAGCGGCACTAGGGATTCGAATCACTGAACTGCCAACCTTTTGATCGACAAGCTCAGCATCTTAGCCAGAATCACCACGTCCCTTTTTATTTATAATAAAAATAAAATTTTTATTTATAATTTTTATTTATAATAATAATAAAGCAAAAAATATCTTAAAAAATACCCTCAGGAAGTTTTCATTCCGGCCCATCAATTTCTTTCTTAACCAATTAAATAAACCAGGCTTTGATCATAATCCAGATCTGAATACAGGTATTATTGATGGTTTGATCAAATTAGCTTTGAAAGCAAATCTCGTTAGCTTGGCTTGTGACAAATGAAACATTTATTAGTGGATAAAAGAAAGAGCAGTAGGGAGAAAGTTTTATGCAATAGAAACAGGAAGGCAGAAGGTTCAATCCTGTAACTTGTTTTTTTTACCCCTCAGTTGCCATTTGAGAGAGCAAAAGAGTGATATTATGGCTGCATTTTCCTTAAGACAAGCAGCACCATAAAATATTTAAAAGTATTTTATATTTATTTTAATATCATTTCCTTTTACAATTTTTAAAAGCTCAAATGAGGCAATTAAATGCCAGTTCCCTGAATGGTGCCATTGCTGAGACCTGGATTGAATCCAAACAAATTCTGTGAACTGTTGTCCCTATAGCTGAAATTTGCATATCAGAGAATTGTTTGATGTTGACAAGAAGACAGAGACCAGAATTCTTTTTATATACAAGTGAATACACAGCTTCAAGAATATGAATATAAAGCGTACTTCTTTGTTTTTAAAATTATCCCTGAAGATTTTAGCATGTACTTCTAAACAAACGTCCCTAAAAATAACAACCCCTTACAAAATGCTTACCTATCTGGACAGCCCATCCCTTGCTTACATCTTTAACAGTATAATATGCACTTCTGCATTTGTATCTGTATTCTGCTTTGTGTTTGTGTTGGAATACTGCATGGAACACAATCACTATTACCACCACTCAAAATTGGCTATGGTAAATTCCCATTGTGGTAAATCTAGTCACATAGAAACGCAACTTCAAATATTTGCCTGACCTGAATGGAAAATGTTTTTAAAAAGATCTGCATGGCTACTTCTTTAACCTGCAAAGAGGAGCTGTTGGATCAGGAGACAAACTTAATTTGAGCAGAAGGAGGCAATTGCATCTTCCTTGAAAGCATGATGAGGAAGGGTTCATTTCCTAACCTGAATCAGAGGCTAAACTTTGGGCAGCTTAGTGACACAAGCTAACTTGGACAATCATTTGTTCAGTAAATGTTTGAAGTGATGATGGTGCTGAATTAGGAGATTTACAGCCAGTCCTTGAAGTTCTGCCTGTTGCAGAACCCCCCCAGTTACCAGGTCACAATTTGGGACCTTGGCAACCAGTGTACATTTATGAAGTCGCAGAATCCCATAGTCATGTGATTACCATTTGCAACATTCACTGCCAGCTTTTGATAGGCAAAATCAATGGGAAAGCTGGCAGGAAATTGCAAATCATAGTCACATCATTTTGCTTAATGACTACATGAAATTTGCTTAATGATAGGAACTGCCGGAAATGACATAATAAATTGGCACCGTATGCTTTCTGGCTTTACGCCTGTGTTGCTTAGCAACAGAGTTTGCAGTCCCAATTACTGTTATTAATGGAAAACTATCCGTACTTCCATCTTTGAACTTGAGTGGTTACTAGTGATACAGCTAAGAGGAATTCAAAATTGACTGAGGAGAGACAACAACAAAAAATTGGCTTCACTGACTGTGGCAATACAAAATTTAAACGACTATGCCATTTACAACAAACTAACCATCTTCGTTTGTTTGTTTTAAAGATAAAATCCACTGCATCCAATAAAAACAAATAAATATAGAACACCACAAAAATCCAAAGCCCAAACTCATAATGTACTATAGAGCAGGCCTGTGAAACTGGCGGCCCATGGGCCGGATGCATCACACATAGGCCACAACTACCCCAGTTCTGCAAAGGCAAAAAAGTCAGGATATGTCACATAATGCAATCAAGTGTGACACCCATGATATATAGAGTTTAGTAGAAGTGTTAACAATGAGGGCATACTTTGTATGATTTTATGTTTGAGCATCATGGAAGGAACATGCAGCTTTGATCCTACAAGACTGCTCTTAAAATCCTCCAATGTTTCAATTTTTAGAAAGGTTAAAAAAAACACAATCAACCATAGCATGATGAACAGTGGAAATGACTGGTGAATTAATGTAACTCTGTTATTAGGAAAAGTAACGTAATATGATTTGGTAAAATAGCTCCATTGTAATTTTATTATTTATTTATTATTTATTTTATTTTATTTTATTTCTATACCGCCCTTCTCCTGCGGGACTCAGGGCGGTGTACAGCCAGGATAAAACATAGCATATAAAATTTAAAAACATTTTAAAAAACAATTAAATAATTTTGGCCTGAATTTAAAACAACCCAATTAAAACCGAATTCGATTATAGTAGGAGTAGGAGTAATAGTAGGAGCTGGAAACTAAGTGGTCAGAGATTTAGGATAGACGGTGGTAGACTACTGCCTGACCTAGCATATCATTGGATAACACTATTTTCATAAATTGTAATGCTGACCTTTGCATGAGGGGCACATATTTTGAGATACCGATAATCCTTGGCTTACGACCATTCATTTAATATTAATTCAAAGTTGAAACAGCACTGAAAAAAGTGAAATTACAAGTGGTCCTCACACTTATGACCGTTGCAGTGTCCTTGTGGTCATGTGATCAGAATCCAGATGCTTGACAAATAGCATGTATTTATAATGGTTACAGCATCCTGGGGTCATATGAGTGCCATTCCCAAATCTTCCCAAAATAATAAAACTAGACACAACTCACCATGACTGAATCACTTAATGATAGAAGTTCTAGTCCCAATTGTGGTTGTAAATTGAGGACTACCTATATTATTTATCTGAATCATTTTGGTGTTGCAAATAGAAAAATGGGATAACTTGCTTGGGTAAGGGTTTTCTTATTCAGTGCCCTTGTTTAGTTGAAAATAGACTTTTTAAACAGAATATGGTTTCCTCTCATAATTGTGTGTGTGTGTGTGTGTGTGTGTGTGTACACACATACACACACACTGTATTTGTAACTTATATGCTTTTGGAATTGGATGGCTGGAACAAATCCAACAAATAAATTTTTAAAATGGTACCTTTGATTTAAGCTAAAATTTTTGGAAGAAGAAAGCAGCTTAATGGCACTTGACCATCAAGTACTGTAAATCATTCCTGCAAAAAGCAAGTCTCGCAGTAAGTTTACTCCATCTGTCACGGGCTTTGAGACACAAACTGGAAACCCAATAACGCTTTGAGATATTTAAGGGGACTTCTCTAACCTGACACCTTGCAGATGTGTTGAGGCTTCCTACCTGGAGAATACTAGGCCACATAATATTGATTTAGCAAGACAAAGGAAAGCTGGCAACTTAGAGAATAAGTGAGAATATGCTGAGAGTTCTAAACAACTTAAAAAGGATAATTACTTAAGAAAGGGGAAAATGTGGCATTTTTTATATAAATTAACTGGGTTTTCTTGAGTTGGAACCCAATAACATGTGTAGGGAAGACAAGGGGGTCATAATGGGAGCAGTATTGATGCATGAGCCCCTCCTTTTTTGTGCTCTTTGTAACACTGCACAAATGCCAACAGAAGGGTGAAACTGGCAATCGCAGCACCGCTGTCGTCATTCTGAACAAAACAGGAAGATCATTATATTAACAGCAGACAAACAGGTTGGCAAATATTCCTTTTAGCACGTAAGTTAAGAACTGGCATTCAAGTAAACAGAAATGGTGTATTATCTGCTGCGCCCACAAATCTCTTTGAAAGAATGGCTATTTAAAACTAAACAAAACAAAACAAAACCCCAAAAGCTGGCCTAATAAAGACACAAAAATCAACATCAAACAATAATTAGAGATAGCTTCAGAACTCTTAGCAACAAATACACAAGTAAACAATTCAAGGAGTTATTTTTATCTTCCTTAGGAAAATCATCACCATCTTGAGGTCTTGTGATCTAGTTTTAAAGTTGCTTCATGCAGTACAGGAAATATTATTTTAAAAAGAAGAATTGAGAGTGAATTTGGAGGGGTGTGAGGCTTGTATGATTTGTGATTTGAGGAGGATTGTGGAATTGTTTCCAGATGCAGAGGAGAATGTAAAGTTGAGGATAGTCTTCAGCTTACAACCACAATTGAGGCCAAAATTTATGTTGCTAAGTGAAACAGTTGTTAAGTGAATGTTGTCCCATTTTACAATCTTTCTTGCCATAGTTGTTAGGTGAAACACTGCAGTTGCTAAATTAGCGATGTGGTTGTTAAGTGAATCTGGGGTCCCCATTGACTTTGCTTGTCAGAAGGTCACAAAAGGTCATCACATGACCCCAGGGACACTGCAACCATCATAAATATGAGTCAGTTGCCAAGCATTCGAATTTCGTTAACGTAACCATGGAGATGCTGCAACGGTCATAAGTGTAAAAAACGGTCATAAGTCACTTTGTTCAATGCTATTGTAACTTTGAATGGTGACTAAATGAACTGTTGTAAGTCAAGGACTACCTGTATAGGAATTGAAGGGAATGTAGTTGCCTTCTGTAACCCCTAGTGGACAACACTGAGGCAGGGATTGAGAGTTGGAACAGGAGTGTTAAAGAGCGATCAGGAATCAGGGTAGGCAGAGGAAGATATGGTGGCATATGGTGCCACAAATAGGGAAGGGGGTTAGTTACTTGAGACAAATTCCCACTTTCAGCCCCTCTGTCTTTCTCCTATTTTGCCAGATTCTCAGAAGATCTAGTGGTGTATTTTGAGTTGTTTGATATCTGTCATAGCTTTACAACTAAACTGAAACATTTTTCTCTACATTGTCTTTAAGGCATTAAAACTAGATGTTGCTGCAATTTCTTCTTAGTGCATCAGAAGTTGGTATGCCACCAGAAAGGTACAAAACACAACAGGCACAACTTACACCTGTCCAGAAAGTCCCTTTATAAATTTCCCATGTACTGGAAGCGTCTCCAATGAAATCTGAAATATCAAGTAGGTCAGGTGTCGATGCTATCTTTAGAAATTCTCCTCCAGGTGTTTCCAAACTGTAAGGCATTTAAATGACGGCATCAAGTTTATGGCAATCACTTCAAAGTGAAGTTTGCCTTACTTTAGTTTGGTGCCAGATAAAGCTGCTTTCCAAGTTGAATTGTTTAAATGAATTATTTTATTTGTGCAGTAAGTTAACAGATTCTAATAAGGTTTTCTTTTCATTTCTTTTCCTTTTTTTAATACAATTATCTGGAAATGCTGTCAAAGAGGAATATATATTAGAAGAAGAAGGGAAGGGAACTGGTTTTAGTTTGACAGTGGAGCCACACTTGGCTGGAGTTTTCCCCCATCTGCATTCTGAGTATTATCTTACTAAAGGTATTCCTCGACTTATGACCACAACTGGGGACAGAATTTCTGTTATTCAGTAGGTCAAGCCCGATGTTATTACCTTTTTGCCATGGTGATTAAGCAAATCACTATAATTGTTAAGTAAAACATGTGGCCATTAAGCGAATTCAGTTTCCCCCACTAACTTTGCTTATCAAAAACCAGATGGAAGGCCGCAAATCGTGATCACATGACCCCAGGATACTGCAACAGTTGTAAATACATGGCAGTTGCCAAGCACCCAAATTTTGATCATGTGACTGGGAGGAATGTTGCAATGGTCGTAAAGCAAGAACTGGTCATAAGTCACTTTTTTTCAGTGCCATTGTAAATGCAAATGTTGCTGAACAAATGGTAGTACTTTGAGGAGTACCTTATATTACATCACCATACAGCCCAACCTCTTGCTATATAGAAAAGCCAAATAAATTCTATTTAGTAACAATAATTGCATCAAACTGATCACATATATTACTCTGAGTCATTTCTGAATTCCATAATAAAATCAGCACTCTTTTGGAAGAGTCAAATATGTGGACAGGGAATTTTCAGTGTTCTCATACCCAGGATCCATAAGGGATCCATCTTTTTAGGCCATTATGCACTTAAGAAGGAGCACTGCCATTAATATTTTATAACTAGAACATGAGACTGGGTACAAAATCCTTTGCACCATTGACGTCCTATGTTACTATATTGTACTGGTTAATTAAGTGACAAAGAAAACCAAGGTGCAACATTCAAAGCAGCCATATGCTTTGTTTTAATACTTCAGAGAGAAATGTTTCATTCATATAATGCACCTTGCAAGACATCTTTTTTGTACATTTTTCATGCCCTATTCAATAGTATAATAATAGCATACAATCACAAGCATATTCTGTTTTGCACATTAAGGTAAAATTTGGTATATGAGGGCTGTGAATATTTAAAAATCAATAGGAAAGCATACCTGAATAGCCTGATTTCTACACTTTTCCCCCTTTTCCTCTAATTTATTTATTTATTTATTTATTTATTTATTTATTTATTTATTTATTTAATTAATTGAATTTCTATACCGCCCTACTCCCGAAGGACTCATGGTGGTGAACAGCCACGAAATAAAACCCATACATATAAAAATTTAAAATCGAATAAAATGAATTAAATAAATTTGGCTGGATTAATACCCATGATTTAAAATACCCATATTTTAAAACACATTAAAATTTAAAATTTGCACTTAAAAGGGAGAAGATTTAGGCGAGGCCAGCTTGATGAAATAAAAGACTCTTCAGCTCACGGCGGAAGGTGTGCAGATCCGGAATCCTCCGTATCTCTGGGGGGAGCTCGTTCCAGATCGTCGGTGCCCCCACAGAGAAGGCTCTCCCCCTAGTGGCCGACAGACGACATTGTTTGGCCGACGGCACCTGGAGGAGCCCCTCTCTGTGGGAGCGTACTGGTCGGTGGGAGGCTATTGATGGTAGTAGGCAGTCCCGTAAGTAACCAGATCCTAAGCCATATATGTTTCTTAGTTTTGTTTGCTTAATGGATTCCCCCACCCCTACCCCAAATATTTTGTTTGCTTATTCTCCCTTACGTAGCCAAGTGCAAAGTTTCTTTTTTTTTAAAGCCATACAGTTATAAATTAGAAGATTATCTTGTAAATATAGTGCAAAGTATATAAACTTATTTATGTTAATAGAGTTAGTAAAATAGAAGTATGCATTACATAATAAATATTTATTACAATGTTTTAAAGCACTTTGTTCCTATGTCTATTTTTAAAGGAACTTTCTTATCTTAAGGAAGAGTAGGACTTTCCGGCTGATCATTAAAAAAAAAAAAATCTGATCTTTTCCAGACTTCTATGAAAGCCTGAAAAAAAGATGCCACTAATTTAAGAAATCCACTCATTACAGTTCAGGCAAGTCTTAAAACAGTACCTTTTTTTTTCCAGGCCTGCCCAGCAGCCTAACAGAGATTGGACTCTTTAATGAATAGCCAAGAGGTGTGATGCCTGCAGTCAGCAGAGCTTCCAACTGTTTTCAAAGAATGCACAGTGCTACTAGATAGCAACAATTCCATGCTAAATATACACCAAAAGAATCTAATGAAAGTAGGGACAGAAACCTATTAATACCTTGAGTTTAATTACTGCTTCTTGAGGTTAATTATTGATTCTCTCTATTCACATAATAAGCAACATGCATTTAGAGGCCTTATCATTTTTCTATTGTGTTATATATCCTTTCTCGTCAAATTGTCACCTAAAAGGTAGCTGGAAATGCATTTACTGCACTTCCCTCCCTCCTATATTTCTAACATAAATTCAAAGTACAAGAACTAGGAAAATGTTACTATACCATGACACCTTATGCATATTTAAACATAGCCAGATAAGCTGTCATTAACTTCAAATGGTAATCTGAATTCACTACATAAAACATGATGTGTATGTTAAGAAGCAACTGAAAATACCATGGAACAAGAATGAGGGGGGGAAATGGAATCAAATCTGACCATGAACAAAACCTGGATTACAACAGCAGAGGTAAAAATTAATAGAGTTGAGTACAGTAACATTAACTGGTAAATTTACTAACCATAGATTCAAACTGTGATTTACACAAGGACATGATTACATTCAGAACAGAGGTGGATTTCAGCAGGTTCTGACCAGTTCTGGAGAACCGGTAGCGGAAATATTGAGTAGTTCGGAGAACTGGTAGTAAAAATTCTGACTGGCCCTGCCCTCATCTATTCTCTGCCTCCCAAATCCCAGCTGATTGGGAGGAAATGGAGATTTTGCAGTAACCTTCCCCTGCAGTGGGGTGACAATGAAGATTTTACAGTATCCTTCCCCTGCAGTGGGGTGGGAATGGAGATTTTACAGTATCCTTCCCCTGCCACGCCCACCATGCCACGCCCACAGAACCGGTAGAAAAAAATTTGAAACCCACCACTGATTCAGAACTGTCTTCACTGAAGAACTACCTAAGAGGTAACTGTACTAAAAGTAAATCAGCATTCCCATTCTGATACTCTCCAAAACTTGGAATGGAAGTCCAACATCTCTATTGTGGAATATTATGGAAAATTCCTGCAATATGTAATTCTGTAAATCTAGAAAACTATTTAAAATTATTTTTAGTTTATAATTTTACAAAAGAAACTGCTAACCATATCACTGGAATCCAAACAAAAGAATCTATATTAAAAGCAAGGCAACTATTTAATACCTTGTTTCTGCCAAGGCTAAAATTAAAAACAGGTAGATAGATTATATTAATATGTATTATACATTTAAAAGAGAAAAACACACAGTATAACTTAAGCAAATGCATTCAGTTTGGTTAATTTACCAAAACATTATCCATCTATGTATCCTATTAATTAGCTTAACTTAAAACTATCATTTTGGTAAGAAACATTATTCAAAGTAAAAATAAATAAATTTATTGTATTCTCTTCCAGGAACATACAAAATAAATTTCTATTTTCAAAGTATAGTAGCGAAATAAAATTGTACTTCAACAAATATGTATTTAATTGTTAACTAATGTACTCTGAAGAACAATGTTATTGTGGCAGAAGAAGAATTAGAATAAAATGAAATGAAGAAATTTTATAGCCATGAAATACATATTACATACACTCATTTTATAGTTATTTACTTAAATATACAAATCGAAAAAATGAATATTTGACTTTTGGGCTTAATTTTTTAAAAAGCAAGAGGCAACTGAACTTTCTAGTTTTTCTTTGAAGACATTTTGCTTCTGATCCAAGAAGCTTCTTGGATGAGAAGTGAAAAGTCTTCAAAGAAAAACCAGAAAGTCCAGTTGCCTCTTTGGGACAACCATGGCCTGGATGACTAAAAATCTCCATAGACATTGAGGGGATTAGAAAGTAGATTAATATAGGTGAAGAAAAAAGAAATCATGATGGGCTGCTTGCCTAAGTATTGATTCCAGTTCTGCTTTAGAGATTCCAAAAAAGCTTTAAAACCTCTATCAATTGCCATACTGATTCCTAATTCATCTTTTCCCCACTTCCAAACAATAGAAAGAGTACCTTATAGAACAGTGATGGCGAACCAGTTTCTGCTCCTCTTCTGGTTTCTGGTGTGCATGCGCTGGCAACGATCAAGTGGCCGGTGCACATGCGCACACGGAAACCGGAAGACCAGCTCTTCCAGTTTCCGGTACTGCCATGCATGCGAAGACCAGCTGATCGTCACACACATATGCGCGCCAGAAACCCAGAAGAGCAACAGGTGAGGCCGCGCGTGCCAGGTGACATGGCTCTGCGTGCCACTTCAGGCACGCGTGCCATAGGTTCACCATCACTGTTATAGAATTTGTGTAAGCAACTGCTTCCAAATGATAACCTGGAGAAAGTATCTACATGTCTTTTGGAGGCAACATGTAGACACAATTGTTCCCAAATATAAATATGTCTAGTGGACCCATTCTTATTTATCATATGTTCAAGTTCTAATTAGATTTTATAATTGATACTGGGTAAAACTTGAAGAGAACAGGAATCTAATTATACTATTATGGCTCCTTTGTCAAATTTGGGAGAAAATTTACGTTTTTCTTTGATCTATATTTTCTTATATAATCTATTTATAAATTTATAATTTATTTGACAATAAGATATAATGTTTGGCAGCTGGTTATATTCTAAAAGTCTATTATAGGGAATACAACATTAGCTATTATTTTTATTTTTTAGATTGAATGAAATTTACTCCTTATCATTATCTGTAACTCCTCCTAACAAGAAAAACTCATACCTTGATCATCCTAGAAAGGTCTCCAGCATCTGCTAATTCCAGCACAATGTTTAGTTCATTGTCTTCAATAAATGATGCGTAATATTTGATTACATTGGGGTGGTTCAGTTGCTAAGAAAACAAATATATTTCAGTCAACAAACTACTATTCACAAATACTTATAGTAGTAAAAATTATAACATATATGCTCTGCCATTTAAATCTCCCAAAGTGGGAAAAGAACTTTTCCTATTTTATAATTAAAACATTATTTTCATATTCATTCTTTCCATACTTGCCAGGTTTAAAAAGAAGAAAACACTTAAAGAACCCCAATTTACAAGTCAGTGCAATCCTTGTTAAGGGAACCAAAGTAAACCAAACTCAAGTTTTCAGGATCTTCTCCTCTTTTATTATAAAATTAAATATATTTTCTTTTCAAATTTTAATTATATTTATAATATTCATTATAATATATAAAATGCATTTTGTTTTAAAAATATAATACAATTATAATAAAATTAAATATTATGTTTTATTTATAGAACTAGTTTAGCATAATGGTTAAGGGTACTGGGCTAGAAACCAAGAGAGTGAGTTTTAGTCTTGCTTTAGGCACAAAGCCACTTCATGAGTTTGGGCCAGTCATTTTCTCTCAGACCTAGGAAGAAGGCAATGGCAAAGCACTTTTGAAAGCCTTTAAGAAACCCGCAAGGAACTTGTTGAAGTCGTCACTAGGATTCAATATTTGCCTATACAATAGAATACAAATAACTGCTTAGTGACAATTAGGAAATAGGTTTTCTCTGTGCTGAAACCTACTCTGTGCAAGGATCTACCCTTGCCAATGCCAAATGATGGCATTTAAAAAAAAAAATCCACTTTTTTCCCCCCTGATAGTGGCCAATTCCAATATGAACTCTAGCAAATGCTGTTGTTTTCAATGGTGGCATCGTATGTAAAACAATACATAAAATAATTTGAAACCTAAAGACGTTAGCTTTTCCAGTGCTAAGTGTTTGATGTATCATTTCAAGCACGCCACAGAAGAAACTTTTGAAAAGATAAAATTATGAATAGGTTAATGTACACTTGTACAGGTAGTCTTTGACTTATGACTGTAATTGATCCCAGAATTATGGACATAAGTCATGTTGTTAAGTGAGTTGCCACAGGACTATATGCAAGTTTACGATCTTTTTTGTGCTAGGTTGTTATACAGATGTGGCATAAAGCAAAGACCATTGTCATTAAACACATCCATTGTCTGAAAATTGGTATTTTTTGCTGAAAACTGAAGTAAATGCCAGATTTTGGCAAAAAAAGGATTGTGAATTATGGTCACATGACCATGGAACACTGCAAATAGTCATAAATGTGGTCAATTGCTGAGCATCCAAAATGCAATCTTGTGACCATGGGGAAGTGACCTAGCCACCAAAATTTCAATGAGTAGCCCAGGGGAAGTGTGCCGCCAACTTGCATGGTCACTAAATGACCAGACATAAGTTAAGGGCTATCTGTATGAATAAAAATTGTAAATATAATAACTAAAACATAGGTTACATACCTAATTTTTAAAACCATATGTTATAATAAACATTTTTAAAACAAGCAACAGATATTTCCCTCTGGCAAACACTATCTACTATTAGGCGGATTTTAGAAACATTTTAAAAATAAAGCAAAATGGAAATCTATTACTTTACAAGGTTTGACAACAAAAAATACAGTAACTGGTTCAAGTGGAATATAATATATATAAATATTCTCTGCTATGCATTTTCCTTTTTGTGAATATGTTTATGTTCCTTGGCCAAAGACTTTATCCCTTTATCACCACCCATATAACAAATACATTTCAAAGTAAGGGAAGGCGGTAGAGAAAGATAGTATGTTAAAAAAAAATAAGAACTCTATAACCCATGGGTGAACAACTGATCCTATTTAAAATTATAGGTAACTTAAAATAAAATTTAAGTTATATTTTAATTTAAAATATAGCATATAATCTATCCCATGTGGAGTTGAGATCCCCTTAATTTATAAAATGTGTATGTTTAAATTAATTTCTAGATGGAGAGCCAAATTGGTCTATAGAGAAAAATCACAAAAATTCATATAGGATCTTTAGATTAAAGGTTGGATCAATTTATTATTGGATAAAGTCCTTAAATTATGGCTCACTTCATCAAGTATATCTGGTGTACAGTTAGATCAGTAAGCAAGGCGTGTTTGTTCAGTCAGTTTTAAGTAGCTGGAAGGCCTTTGGTGCTTTTTCATGATTCATTCTTCTTCCCCCAGAAAAAAGTCACTAGGGCCAGATATAGTCTGCTTCAAATTCCATAGATGAATGTGAATCTGACATAAAGTTTTAATTCAAACTGACCTATTGACTATTCAGTGAAGCGCTAAGCTATGATAGCTTGCTACTCATATGTAATAACATGCACAAAATTACCTATATCTGATAACTCATTGCTTCTTTTATTATCAAAATTGTAATGCCAGAATATATTCATTCCAGAAAAGAAAGAAAAAATTACCTTAAGAAGATCAATTTCCTTAATACAGTCAGCACGTGCCTTTGCATCCATTAAATCAAATATCTTTTAAAGAAAATAAAGGGGAAAATTACTAAGTGATAATACATTCACAAGAAATAATGTGTTCAATGCTTTCTCTTTAACTGAAAATGTGCAAGATAAAAGCAACCCATTGCATTAAGAACAAATTCTCAAGTAGTGAGCCATGAGAAATACATTACACAAATTAAATTAAAGCTTCATGGAAGCCCAAGATATGAATTCGTGAGACAGCACAAATCTTTGCAGCACCTCAGCATGAATTGCTGTTCCAACTCTGCCTCCTTCACAGCAGGAGGGGTGAATAATTCTGCCCAGCATTTCTGAATGAATGGATCATTCAACCAAAGTGATGTAGCAAAAACACGTGTTCTTAAAAAAAAAATCCTGGAGTCAGTGCTCTATGATCTTTTCCCATTCATGAGAGATGTTCAGAAACTCACATTACATTCTATCACAAGAAGTTCTATAGACCGTCAGCATAAACTTTCCAAAATCATTAAGGGAAGTGCCTTGAATTTTAATTCGGAAAATGAGCATATCTCAGTTGCCTGACATTTCAGAAACACTGTCAGGTACAAATTATGAAATGTGACATTCATGCTCTAAAAGCATTTGGGAATATAAAATAGTGACATAATTCTGCAGCTGGTTTTCAATGATCCTATTTCATGTAAGGAAATTTTTTAAGATTGACTCCAAGGCCTCACTTAGTAGCCCCTGTAAATAAGGGTCAAAGGTAGCAGTGGCATCTACAGTCTTTGGGCAAAACAAAAGACACTATACCCATGATAATGCACCAAGTGGAAAAAGTCAATTCTCATATATCTGTATGTTTTTCTACTTTGTTTGTTTTTTAAACTACATTAGGACTACTTAATGCTTATAGTGCTTTTTTATGTGTTTTTATCCAAAATCATAGAAATTATGCGCCAATTGCCTCAACTGCTCATAGGATATGATGGCAATTTATCCATTCCTGGTCTAAAACTAACTTTCATGGTAATGATTAGAAATGTAATTTTTTAAAATAAATATGAAACAACCAGGAATAAAAACTAGAAAAGTGGGACGAAATGCAAAATATGCAACTTGTTTTCAGCATTATTGTAACTTCATTTAGTTATTAACTACATAGGTTTGTTCATAAAAGTATGTTCACTTTAAACATTAAAAAAACCACTCTTTGCTCAGATAATAATTGTAAACCTACTGTTTAAATTTACTTCGAGTATTTTTAATTTTTGTTATAAATGAACTACAACTTATTTAAAAAATGATATTGTTTCATTTTTCCTATTTTAGGAAAACACAAACAAGACAAAAATGTAATGTTAAAAACATCAGTAAACAACATCACATTAAAACAAAGAGACATATTGTTAAGAAATATAGGGAGTGCTAATTGACAGAGGTGGGTTAAACCAAAGCTTAAAATACTCATTTTACCACATGAAGCACTGCATAATAAATTTTAATTTCTGACTCTACTATTTTCTACTTCTTTTGTAAAATATATCTATACAATATTAAGAACCTTTCTAACCTTTCACTTGTTAATTTGAATTAGTGTGAAAATTCCAAATATAGACTAACTTCCTTCTCATCTTAATTACCTCTTATAGTATTTTTAAAAATTAGGAAATATTCATAATATTTTTTAATCTGACAGAACAAACAAAAAAGACCCTGTAGCTTTTTTTAAAAAAATCCAAATATTTCCTTTTCCCCCCCCATTGCTTTAATCTTTATTTATACAAATCAAATAAACTAAACTAATCAAGAATGTAGAAAACCAAACATCTTCATAATTAGTTTCTGCACAAGACCATCTAATTCATTTTACTATTTTGGTGTATGCATAAATTATAATAATGCGCAGACCATTTACTGATATAAGGATCCTTAAGTTCTTTTAAAAAATAGCAATGACAAATTTAGTGTTCCCCTTACATTGTAATTTATCTTGATAAAAATTCTTGTCAGGTTCCAACAATCAAGAAAGACACCTAGTAACACTTCCAAGTAGATTTGTTTATTGTTCCACACCTATAAATAGAATCTTGCCAAACTAAAGCAGACTTATTATCTACAGGAAGCATATTCTTGGAACTATTAGGGAGGATAATCTTCACCCTCTTTCTGTCACATGAAACTACCTACAGAATTCCTTCTTCTTCCTCTGGAATGCACCCCCTCCCTCCTGGGAATCCAGACCACATTCCATCACAGATTCCTCCCTAGCCATAAGAAATCAAGGACAGTATTATTCCAACTGTTCTCTCCTTCTGATTCCATTCCAATTACTTCTATCCTTAACAAGTGTAAATTTTATTTCATTTTTTAACTGTTACAAGAATACCATGTGTACGCATTCAATCCTTAAAGCTAAAGGAGTAAAACAGAAAGAATACAAATTCAAAAGACAAGAGTAACTGCATTCAGTACTAAGCAATCATTAACTTTCAGGGGTAACAAACTTATCCACATATTTTAAGCTTTTTAATGTATTGCTTCTTATATTTTTACTTAAATATCTTGAATAGATTTCAAAAATAAATATTAAAATACAAACTAACATAAAAGGAAAAAGGGAATGTTGTGGGTTTGTTTTACACGATAGGTTAATGCTTCAGCATAGGACACACACGCACACATGCATACTGTCTTTTACTGGTGTTTTTTAAAAACACCTTTCACCTCATGTTAACAATACATCCAAATGTGTCAGTAAGAATGTTCCTTTTAATTTCCAGAAATCTTAAACAAATTGTATTTCAGAAATATGAAATTTCTGATTACTGAATAGGCAGTAGGATGATGAAGGACTCACAATCAACTTTCAACATTCAACTGTCGTATTTATTTTTTCCCTCAAATAGCCTGATGCATCTAACAGAAAGTATTATGAATATATTTAAGCCATTCTAATTGTTAAAAAAAAACAAGTTTTGAATTTTATTTATCACCTTTATACAATACAAATTCTATGATGGTAGAAAGCACCACCTCTAATTTGGAAGTTATGACTCAGGAAAGAGACTGAGTAATATTGCAGTACAATAGTAGGATATGTCAGCCAAATGGAATGTGAAGATTAAAGCTTGACAAATGGAAAGGGGGTGTATATTCAGGGTGTTTTTTTAATGC
The DNA here is from genome assembly GCF_029215685.1 of Pituophis catenifer annectens. Taxonomy (NCBI): domain Eukaryota; kingdom Metazoa; phylum Chordata; class Lepidosauria; order Squamata; family Colubridae; genus Pituophis; species Pituophis catenifer. The sequence goes on along the minus strand of NW_027256883.1, from coordinate 123,304,836 downwards.
ATACTTTAAAGGAGGTTAATGTAGATGAAAAACATATAAGTATAGATGTAAACTTCAGTGATTACATATAGTACCTGTAGTTACTGTAGTCCTTTAGACAAGAATGCAAAATATTTTGTCTTAATATTTTGTCTTTGGCACCAAAATTCCAAGATTTGGCACATATAGCCAGCTTCCAAAGATCTGACTGCCTCTGAGAAGACCTAATGGACACACATCGCTATTATTTGCCAAGAAGAGTTCTCTGTTGAGCATTTCACATCTGATCCTTGCTTTTTCAAATTTATTTGTACACAATTTTCTCTCTAGCTTCTTGATCCATCACTTTAAAAAACATGAGAAGTCAGATTTGTTCAAATAAAGTCAATGAAGACTGAATGGGAGGAAGCATCTAAGAGAAGCTTCTAACAGCTTTTTGAAGTTGAAATTTTATTTTCTCTGTTAGGCAACTTCTGAACAGCCCTCAATTATAAGCTAAGTAATAAATGGTCTGAAGTTCATGAGAACTCTCAGTAGCTTCTGGCAGGAAAATGAAATAGGTGAGATATAAAACTACTCTTCTACCCCATGGCCTTGAACAGTTACTCTCATTCTTCTTTGGTTAAAAGAACGGCAGTAGCAAACCCTAATTCATTTTGAACTTATTTTAGCATGCGCTAAAATAAGCCCTCCCCCAAAAATAAGCCCTTCCCGAAAATAAGCCCTCTCTGAAACTATTTAACCACATGTGCAGCACCGCCATTTCCTCTGGTTAGGATTAGGGAGACAGAGTTGGAAATCAGGTAAGATGGCAAGAGGAGCCCCGTCTTGCTCCACACACCCCAAAATAATAAGACCTCCTTGAAAATAAGGCCAAGCGCTTATTTCGGGGTTCAAAAAAATATAAGACAAGGTCTTATTTTCAGGGAAACACGGTAGTATCCATAATGTAATGTATCACTTTTACCTAAAATGCAAAAATCAATTATGCACATGACATAAAGGAATGACACACAAATAATCAATTGATAATCATAATAGTCCAAAGAGTCAAAGAAAGTTAGAAAGAAACAGTAATCTGCTTTGCAATATTAAATAATGTTTAATAGATTAGTGCTTAATTATATCAAACATTAAAGTAAAACAGGAGATCAACGAATATTTGATTATCATAGATTAATAAATACATGGTTTCTAAGAGGTCTTGCATTTACTCCAGTAGAAGCCTTTTCCCTTTCAAAACTGTGGTGCAATATAAACTGAACAAATTATTTTATTTGGTTTAACACCTAAATTTTATGTTGTATAAATTATACAACATGGATTTTACAAATAGATTATCGAAAAAAACCCTGAAAAAGTAACTTTTCTTTGCAAAGTACAACAATCTTAATTTCATCTTCCCAACTTGAAAGCTAGAGCTATGCACAATCAGTTCATAAAAGGTAAATTACGAAAAAGGCAAAAACTTCTTGCAGAATGCCCACAATAAATTCCAATATGATGCTAAGAAAACTGCAGGCACCTGTGCTACCCATCTCTCTTATTTGAACCTTCTCCCCAGCATGGCAGAATTGCTTATAAAAGCTACAGCCTTGAAATAGATGTTGGAGGAGATGTTGCATGGTTTGCAAGTTCTGCACCGGCACTCAGAGAAAGCAGGTAAAAGGAGTTTATTTTATTTATTTCTTAAATTTATATGGCCACCCAACTCACATACAGATGACTGAAAGGTCTAGAGGAAAACAAAGAGGTGCAACCAATCTAAACCCAACATTGGGAAGGTGCCAGTACTTTACCTACTGCCCATTAGTAAAGAAGAAAAACAGAAGACGTTGGGGGGGGAGGGGATTTAAAGACAAACCAGGGTTTGTAAAAATTAAAACAGTGTTGTATACTGGTTAATAGTAGCAGTATAATAGAAAATGTAAATATAGCACAGAATTACAAATTATAGTGTGTAATAATAAAATAAAGAATGGAGATCAATGTATAGTTGAAACAGAGTATAAAAGACAATAGACATAGAAAGATTTTGCGAAGTATTTTTGTGTGTTTTGATTTTGTACTATGGATATTTTTCCAAAATAAGACATCATCCCATTCCTTATAGGGAGATATAAAAACCGAGTTGTCCAGGGTTTAGTACTTTTGATGGATCTTTTGAGCTTGAATCAATCAAATGTGGGTATAGTTTGAACAGAACCTGTGACAAATAGTGATTTTTTTTCCCCTATTTAGATAGCAGCTAATGAATACCTATCGGTATCTGAATTATCATTACTAAATGATGTTTCCATCCAGACTGATATACATTGGGTTCTTATTAGCCCATTACCATTCTTTCGTTCTAATGTTTGTACATAAATCTGTTAGTCAGAAGGAATGGACCCCTCTTAATGTTTATTTTACAATAATTCTTTGATTATCTGAGTTTTCCACAGTGGTGGAAAAGAGACATGCTAAGGACACTCTAGTCTAACTGGAAGAGTTTGTGAATTGCTTCCATGCATGCAATTCTCTTTTCACAGCAAGACATATGCCCTGCTGCATACTAATTTGCTATTTATGTAGTAGATATACTAAGATCCCTATCAATTGGAATAGTTCCTGCATAAACACCCTTAGCTTTTAGTGCCTATAATCTATTGGGGTAAGCAACAGATGAAGCGACACTAAACGAACAGAGAAGCCAAAGAGAGCAGAGACAGACTTGCTTGCTCTTGGGATGAGAGTCAGCAAATTGGAGGGTGAGAATAGACAGGTGACACCCCACCCACCCATCTACTGGGTGAGTCAGCTCAACAGGGGAGAGATGAATGATGGATTTGGGAAGATTATTGTATTGGTAGCAGGTGGGATAGTCAGACTTGTTTTTTTAGCTGCAGCTGAACTTTAGTTAGGTGTTATATCTGGCACTGTTGGATTATGAAGGAGGCTAGGGAGACGGAGTGAGGATAATGGAAAAGGAGAAGTATAGTAGAAGATGGGGATGAGCAAATCCAAGGTAGGAGAGGTTAGAAATTTGGCATCGTTCTATACTTCAGGTCACCTACACTATTTTATTTTTTTGAATCAGATATCCAAAATACTGAGTGCTCTAGGCTCATATCGATGCTTTTGATCGCCCAATCTCTTTGTAGTAAGTCTAATCTCATCTGCAATGAAATTGAACACAAGAGGGCAGCCTTGGTGTGTGCACCAAAATCTGGCAAGCTAATGAGAAAGCCGTATTCACTGAGCTCTGTTTGGCTAGGTTTTAAGTGGTACTTTAAAAAGTCATAACCTTGGGGTTGGTGCTTAAAAATCATGACCCTAAAACAGGAGTAGAAATTGCAAGCTGTGAGCCCAAGAGTTGGGAGGACTACTATTCTGCAAGTTGTTGAATGTTGAGGCCATACATCTGAGGTTGGATCAGGGACTGAACAAGTTGGGGTTGCTGCTATTGTGCACCCCCCATTTGTACAACACTTTCTCTTTCCAACTGCTTGATCTCACTAGAGGGGTGGTTATGGAATCACATAAGCTATCTATCCATCCTGGGTGACTTTAATCTCTTCTTTGTGAAATTATTCATTAATCCATTCTTGTTAAACCCTTAAGAAAATGTTGGGTGGAAAGATCTGATTTGTGTAACTTGCAACTGTTTGCCTGACTACTTCATGGGAAAAGTAACTACTTCATGTAAAAAGCCAGGTAGATAGAAATTGATAAGGTGACAGAGGCACCTTCCAATGTTGGAGGGGGAAGAGAGAGACTTTGAATTTGAGGAGATGGACAGGCCTCTGTGAGTTGGCTCTGTCAGGGGTAGATTAAACTCCTGCCCACCTACTTAATTAAGATGATGTGTATAGGCACAGATAGCTGAAACCAGGTGATAGGCAATGGCTTTGAGGGAGGAGATGGCTTCAGCAGCTTTGAAGAAGGCATTTGCTAGTCCGTCTGCTGATCAAGAGACCTGCCTAAATCCATTTTGACTTGTGAACTACCATCCTATCTCCAACCTTCCCTTTGATGGGAAGGTTTTTGAAGATAAAAGTTATACAATTGCAAGGAGACATCAGGATTCAGGCAAAACTTTAGGGTGGTAGAAATGGCACTGGTTGTTTTTATGGACAATTTGAGATTTGGATGAAGGAATCTGGGTGGAAAGAGCACGCCCATCCTTGTCTTGCTGTCTCAGTGTTCTTCAAATGTTTTGACTATGACATTCTAGATCATGTGACAGTACTGGGAGTTAGCACTATTTTATGGTTCTGCTCCTATCTGAATGGTATTATGGCAGTCATTCTGTGCTAGGTTCTCCCCCCACTCTATAAAATCACAAAGTCAAGATGAGGTATTATCAATATATTGATTATATATATTTGAAGGATACTAGAATCTCTTGATTAGAAGCTTGGAGACTGTTCTAATCATTTTTCTAGGCAGAGCTGACTTATTTTGAGCCAATTATTCTCTCTGAACACAAGCTACATCACAGGGTTGTTGTGAGGAAAATAGGAAAAGGAAGTATTGAATATGGTCTCATTGATCAAACCAAGGCAGAATAAAAATTAAATAAAAATGTCATTAGAAAACAAGCACAAAAAGAGGGCACTTGTCCGGGACCCTCTTCCACTTCTCTTTTTCTAGTCCTCAGGCAGCACAGAAGAGTGTAAAACATGGAATTCAAATGTCATTTTTCATGCAATTGATTACTAAGGCAAAGGGACTCAGTATTTCCTGGGATCAAAGACTGGAAAGATTTGGGCTTAAGAACTAATTCAAATTGCTTTCTAAACAGGTTTACCCTCTCTGATTATCTGAATCATTTGGGGGGGGGGGATAGGAAGCTTGGTGATGCAACGATTAGAATGCAGTATTTCAGGCTAATTCTGCCAACTGCCACCACTTCAATCCTGACCAGCTCAAGGCAGATTCGGCCTTCCAACCTTCCAAAGTTGGTAAAATGAGGACCCAGATTGTTGAGGGCAATATGCTGACTCTGTAAACTGTTTAGAGAGGGTTGTAAAACACTATGAATATAAGTCTAGGTATATAAGTCTATAAGTCTATATACTTATATATACTTATATATAAGTATATAAGTCTAAGTGCTAGTGCTATTAAAGACGACTAGAAGTCCTATAGTGACAAACCCATTACTGTATCTTTCACTCCTCATTCTATAAATACAATTGCATTATGAATAGTATTATTGCATGAATGAAGGCAAATATAAGTGTTCCAGGATAATGTTGCAAGATCCAATCTGAGTATTACAGGTAGTCCTTGACTTACAACAGTTTAGTGACAATTTGCAGTTACATTGGCACTGAAAAAAGTGACTTATGGCCATTTTTCACACTTATGACCATTGCAGCATCCCCATGGTTATGTAATTTACATTTGGCTGCTTGACAACTGGTTTATATTTATGACAGTTGCAGTGTCCCAGGGTCATGGGATCTCCTTTTGTGACCTTCTGATAAGCAAAGTCAAGGGGAAAGCCAGATTTACTTAACAACGTTACTAATTTAACAACTACAGTGACTCACTTAACAAATATGGCAAGAAAAGTCGTACAATGGGGAAAAACTCATTTAACCAATTTCTCACTTAGTATCATAAATTTTGGGCTCAATTGTGGTTGTAAGTCAAGGACTACCTGTGTTGCATTTCTCTTAAACCTTACCATAACTAATAAATGAAAAAACAACATTCCTGTATACATTTGTATTTCCTTCTCATTAAAATGTTTTATTTGTATCTTAATGGGACCCTGGAAGGGCCCATATGATTTGTAATGATTTAATACTAAAAAGCTGAGAATCACTGTCCTAGCGAAACCTTAGCAGCAGAGCAAGAATCACTTTGTGGGGGTTTAAATCTTGTCTACTCAGCGCTTTCATCTGCCTCATAACAGCAGAATTGTCAGAAAATAATGGGGTTACCTTGTCTATGCTGCACGCATGGGAGTTTTATGCCTCAGCTGAGCAGCCTGGGGTGCAGGAAAAGTTTGAAACTTCTCCTGAGGATCTATTTCCCAGTGCCTTCTCTAGAGGTTGCAGAATGACTATATTCAGCCTGTCACTTCAATTATGACTTTAGGCTATTGCTCTGGCCTCTGGACTTGCCCTCTTCATTGCTTTCAGGTCACTTCTGACTTTTCCAGCAGCTTCAACATCTTACCGGATTCCAGCTTTGTGAACCTGAGAGATCTTACTTCTGCGGCTGAGTTTCTTCACACAAAGTTGGAGAAACTTCCTCATCCTTAGGATCCTTAATACAAATCAGCCCCAAAGCAAACATGGGTAAAAGCTATTTAAAAGCAATTAAAAGCACAAATGAATGCTAATACCGTTATATTACAAGCAGCTGGGGAGGGAGAGGTATTATTTTTGGCAAAGCCACAAATCATTTTTAATTATAATTAATCTCCAAGCCACCGTGGCTTTATTTGTGATGATGAAAAATAGATAAATTACTTCCATGTGCTTAAATGCAATTTGTTTAGCCTCCAAAGCACACACATAGAGAACACTCCAATTTCTGGTGAAGAACTTACGATGTGTTAAGTTGTTGGGATATTAGGATTTTGATGAAAGTGAACAGACTGTTTGAAGAATGCAAGCCAGTGATGACTAATAGCAATACACTGTGTCTTATGCATTAAGAGATGCTCATAAAAACTGAGAAGCAGAATATTATTTTTCAAAAAACCAGCATAAATTATTTTTAAATGTTGTTTTTCAAAAACTGAAGTTATATTCAATTGTTGCCTCCCTTATGTTATTTTCAGTATTTTTGACTGATCAGATTTAAAGGAGGGAGTTATGTGATACGATGTAAGAAAAGGGTACATGTTAGCAGTAGTAGACTGAATAATAAAACTAAAATGATCATATTGGACATGTCAAAATTAAAAGAATTTTGAGCAGAATTTTTTTTCCAGGTTTGTCCAAGCAACACACAGCAGCTTGGACCAATTAAATTGATTGCCTTGGATAATTCTAAAGGTTAAATTACTATTTTAAGAGAAGTTGATTGATTTACAGTCAAAGAATCCATTAAACATTATTAATAAGACTATATTCCTGGTTTCACCAGAGATTCTAATTATCCCAACCTACTGACCAGCCAAATGCATCCACTTTTCTTGCCTCTTCATCAGCTAAAAAGGCGTTTCAAATACATAAGAAGTTAAATCTTGACACCTTTAAAATAAGTATCATCCTTTGTTATAATTTTCTGCATCAGTTTAAAAGCCGAACTTAAAACTTTCTGAAAACCATGAAGGAGGCAAAGGATGGAGAGCTTGTAAGAATGTAAGAATGTAATCTGATGATTGAATATTTGTTTCATTATCTCTCCAGTGTGGAATAAGAGTTCCTAGGTCCATAAAACATTAATGACAAGATCCTTGAGCACTAGATAATGTGACTATAGGAATTTTGTGAAAAATAGGAAGTTAATTCTTATTAGATTCCTGAAGGGATTCAGAGAGGAAAACTATTTTAGTATAAGTTTGTATGGAAAAAATAGTTAATGAGCTAGAGGAAACAAAGACTCAGAAAAAGGGGAAATTTATCATGAGGAATGGCTTAGTCAGAGTGAAATACTTTTGCAGTGAAAAGTAAAGAGTTGAGAGGGGATTTATTTTGGGTTCTGTGGCAATCTTGTCTTGTTGGATGAACAGCAATATCCATCTCTATACAATGCATAAGGAAACAAATATATAGTTTAAAAGTGGGAGTTCTGAGTTACTAGATTATATGTTTAGTTTGGAGTCTAATCTTTTGTTGGATATAAACTTTAATTGGATCTAAACCTAGCCCAGTTACATATATAGTTTCAGTATATTACTCCGAGTATTACAAATACAATAGAAAAAGTAACAATTACAAAGAAATATTACTAGACATATGCAGTTATTGGGATGAGAAGGATAATTCTCAACACCTAGAGTCTTTCAGTAATGGTCCTATATAAAGATGGACAAATTTTGAATCAGACAAGCATCTAACCCAAGTAGCTGTGACTTCTATCTTTTTTTATTACAAGCTTTATTGTCCCACTTTCCAGCTTAATACTGATTAGTTGATTTTTTTAAAAAAAAATTAAAAAACTAACTAAAAATTGCATTTAATCATTTAATCAATTCACAATTTTAAAAGGCCTTAGGGTTACACTTATTTGAGATGCAAAAATCCAGACAACTGCTCCAGACTGCTGCAAAAAGAGTTTTCTGTATATGTTTATTGTCATTTAGTAGTCAATTTGGATTTTTATAACCTACATATGGTAGTTCTACTTTAAGATGAATTGCAAATGAGATCTCTCAGGATTTGAAACAATATGTTTTTCCCTATCCTGAAAAAGTTTCAAACTTTTAATTAGCGGTTACTATTAATTTATTTAACATGAGCTTCCACAATTAAAAAGCTTTAAGGCTGCTACAGAAATCCTAATTATGTTGGGAATGTTAGGAACTACAGTCACAGCCCTAGTAGAGGTAACCCACCATTTAAATGTGCTTACTTTGGCATCTTAAAAGGTCTTAATAAGCAATAACCAGAATATATAATAATTCAAGCAATTCAAAACAAATAAAGTAGCAATAGCACTTAGACTTATATACCGCTTCTTAGTGCTTTACAGCCCTTTCTAAATCAGAATATTTCCCCCAACAACCTGGGTCCTCATTTTAGAGACCTCAGAAGGATGGAAGGCTGAGTCGGTGAGTTGGTGAGACTCAAACTGCTGGCAGTCAACAGAATTAAACTGCAATACTGCATTCTATTTAATAAATAATAAAACTATATACAGATATTTTCCTGTTTGAGGTAATTTTTGTGTATATTTTACCATCCAAGGCTCTTAAAAGCCAAACTCCAGAGAAAATGCTGCTAGAGCTACTGAATGACCTTCATATTTTTTAAAATGAAAGCAAATATATCGACCAAGTTAGAAGCAAATCAGATATCCACTTCACCAACACATATTCATAATAACATTAGGTAGATATTTCCAGATTTTAGTATCTGCATAAAATACAGACAGCATTAGCCTCCAAACAGCCTAATGCACTGAGGGAAGAGTATAACAGAAGTTAATTGGCAATCTCTCTATGAAAAAAAAGTGAGGGTGAGCATATGAGGACAATAGCCAAACAAGATATTTAGAAGCTTCATGTTGCAAAGTAACATGGTAGTATTTCAGGGAATGAAAAGATGACTCCTTGCTATTTACATATTAGGTATATAGTAAATTAATTAGACAAAGAAGCAACACATTGTGCTGTAGTTAGAAGTAGTTCTAAAGAGGCTAAAATGCATAGTCAACTTGGTTTTCAAATCCAGAATTTATTTCTCTTAATGAGTTAATTTAAGCCTCAACTTTTGAAGACATAGAATGTACATCAATTAATCTATAGATACATCGTTTGGAAACATCTTGCATGGAAGCAATTATAACACTCCTGTAAAGTCACAGGTATTTAATTTCAAAGAGCAATGGCCTTTTTATTAGAATGTACAGGTTACAATCCAATCTTTAACAATGTAAGTATTAGAATCTTAAAATTAAACAATATTAATTAGGTTTTTTTAAGGAAGGTGGCACAATCTAATAGGAATGTAAAATGGTGTAGCAAACCCCTTGGAATTGCTAGAAATACATAAACCGTAACAGTTGCCATGCATTAAAATAAAATGGCGAGGCATTAACTTTATGAAATTATGATTATCTCTCTTAAGATCAATGCAATCCTCAAGAGGCAGTTCTCTGACAACATAAAATAAATAATTAATCTTGCTCCAGGATAAGAGCAACCCTTAGTTTGCACCTTCTGAGAAAAACGTGGAAGTAAATGGAAGAAAACACTAAATTCCCTAGGATATAAAATACAAGGCCGTTTCCGGCGAAGTTCCTGGGTAGACCAAGCATACTAAAAACTGCCGCAGTGTACAGAGAACAACACAACTTAAACTTTTCTTTTTTGTTGCTGTTACTGGGCAATTCACAATCTTGCTAAGCTTCTAAGCTTAAAAATAGTTTAGTAAACATACAACACTGAGTTTACTTTGGCAGTTCTCTTTTTGACTCATTTATGGGATGACTTAACACTACTGAACCCTGCTTCACCATTTTCTGTTACACCTCAGTAAAAGGGTTTATTTAACTTGGTCAGACAACTTTAAAAAAGGAAGGGAGAGGAGAAAGAGACTTTGAAACATGAACTACCCAAAAATGATTAAGAATTAAGCCTTAAGAACGCACTACTGATCTACAGACTTCCTGATGAGCATTGGGCTAACAATTCCATTTAAAAAGTGAATAGCCTTTGTTAAATAAACTGGCCTAGAAAAACAGTGAGATTAAGCTATATAACCATCCTGTCCAAATTCTATCATGATCTGTCATAGTATACCACATGACAGCTCATGGGGCTTAGAAAAAAAATAATACAAAGAAAACAAAGAAGGACTGACAATACTTTGTAAATATTAAGTAGAAAGGGTAGAAAAAGCAACCTAAAAGTTGGAAAAGGGAGGTGGGAATCATTGTGCTTTTGTTCTCCCTCTTAACCTACATATCCACACAATCCTTCTTATCTAGGAAAAAAGGCTTAATTCCTGACACCTTTATCTACGTATTTGGTAGTGCAAGAACCTGTACTAACAATCTTAGGCTTCTCTACAAATCTTGCCTCATTCGCTTTACTCTGCAATTGCAAATATGTTGGAAAAATTTTTATTGACACCAATACCTTAGCAACACAAAACACCATGGTTATCAGCAGAAAGTCAGACAATAGTATGGAAGGGTCAATTTCTTATTTGAATCCATAGCCTGGCTTTATGGTAAGAAGATTGTAGAACCCTTATCCTTCTTTTCTATCCATTTCATAGCAATAGCTAGTAATACTATTCATTGCCAGCCATTATCTGCTACCAGCATTCATTAGAACTCATTTTCTAAACAATGTTAGTGAGAATTAAAGCAAGTTTACTAGACAGCTCCAATCCCACAATGAACACAGGAGTAATAAAATGTTCTCATTGCAGGTAGAATTTCTCACAATGGTCGTTCATGATGTTGAGTTGAGATATAATTTCTAGGCATCTCTAATGCTTCAGATTCTTGCTTTGAACAAGCAGGAGTACAGACATGGCTTTTAAAGCAGCTATATCTTTTTTTGTGGGGCAGCTACAAAAAAAAGCCATATGAGTCTGGAAAAGTTCCATAGTATAGTGCAATTTTAGTTAATTCCATTATAAAATGTTATGAATGTTAGATGGGAAGATATTTAATGCTGAGAACCTAAGTGCTTCTTAAAAATGGAAGGCCCTTGTTGATAATCATTTTATGATTTTATCACAACACAGTTTCAGTAACCTAAAATGTATTTGTTTTTTTACTGTTAATGAAGCATTTGTAGTTCTTCAATCAGAACTGAATCTAAGTGATAAGGTTTGGAAATTTATATATGAAATAATATTTAAGCAACCATATCAGATTTGACACAGATGTTTTTCACTTCCTAAAGATGCTTACCTGCACTTTTTTTAAAGCTACTGGCACACCATCCAACAAGCATGTAGCTCTGTAGACTTCACTAAACTGTCCACGGCCAATCTTCTTTTCTATCCGAAAATTGGCTAAAGTATTATAGCCCATGTCAGGTCGTAAGGCTTTCTGCAGTCCAAGAAACAAAAACAAATAATTAAATAAACTTTCTTTTATTTCCAGTGGAGCCCGGTGTTCTGAATGTTAACCCCAGAAAAATAAATGTGGGAGGAGATAATATATCTAATTTTAAAAATGAATTCTAAGTGTCAGTAATTTCCCACTTAAAGATCTACAATTCCCGCTATCTTTTTAAAACTGACAAACATGTCTGTGTTAACAATAAAAGGTTTGATATTTGCAACAGACTTCCCAGTTCAATTGAAGAAACTAACTTTGGTCTTTAAAGTCCTAAGAGCCCAGGATTATGGTTCTGAACAGGGAAGCAGGGAAAGGGAGTACAAGTTCCAAATCAATCATGGAGTTCACTGGATAACCTCAAGTCAGTCTCTTTCAGCCCATTTATGTTACAAGGCTGCTCAAGTATTTGGTAAAAATGTTAGCCAATACAATAAGGTGCCATATGAAGTAGTAAGTTCTCATTAATTAGAGGTCTTTAAACCAAAGCTATGACATCATGATTAAAAACTGTTCTAGTGGTTTCTGCACTAAGCAAGGGGTTTGATTAGATGCCTCTAAAGCAGTGGTTCTCAACCTTCCTAATGCCGCGACCCATTAATACAGTTCCTCATGTTGTGGTGACCCCCAACCAGGGGTGGGTTCTAAAATTTTTTACTATTGGTTCTGTGGGTGTGGCTTATTTTGTGGGCGTGGCTAGCTGGTCATGTGACCGGGTGGCCATGGCTATGTGTATAGGGACTATTCAGAGGACTGAAAAAAGTCATTTCTGACAGATCTTCGCACTTTTGACTGGTCCTCATACTTATGACCATCCTCACATTTATGCCCCTGCAGCATTCTTAACAACCATGTCACTCATTTCACAACTGCTTCTCTCCACCATGGTGATAAGATAGGGCAAAAAACGTAAAATGTGAGGACAGTCGTAAATTCGAGGACTGGTCAAAAGTGCGAGGACCAGTCAAAAATAACTTTTTCAGCCCTCTTGAGTAGTCCATGTGCACAAAAGGACTACCCAGAGGGCTGAAAAAAGTGATTTCTGACAGGTCCTCGCACTTTTGACCGGTCTTCGCACTTATGACTGGTCATCATGCCCATTGTAGCATTCTTAACAACCGTGTCACTCATTTCACAACTGCTTTTCTTCACCATGGTGACAAGATAGGGCAAAAACGTAAAATGTGAGGACAGTCGTAAGTTCGAGGACTGATCAAAAGTACGAGGACCAGTCAAAAATAACTTTTTCAGCCCTCTGAGTAGTCCATATGCATAAAAGGATACAGCAAAAGAGAGGAATGAAGGAAGGGAAGGGAAATTGGAGTAGGAGTGAGGGTAAGAGAGGGAAGAAGAGAGGAGGAGAAGGAGAAAGGAAGAGGAAGTAGGAAGGAGAAGAAGAGGGGGGGAAGAGGAAGTAAGAAGGAAAGAAAAGAGAGAGGTGGTAGGTTTGAGGAGAAAGATTGCTGTACAATAAAAAAGATGAAAGGGAAGAAAACCAACCCCAAACAAATATAAAGATATTAAGATAAAGAATGAATTGTTAAACTTTAAAGAATAAAAGAGAACAAATATGAATAAATAGCAATAATTAGAAACACAGATACAAACATACAATGTATTTTTTTTGAACAGAGTATTTGGTCGGTTCACAAATTTAGCCAGTGTTTAGTCATTTCAATTAAATTTACAATTTCTATATTTTCTTTTTGCCATATTTATTCCTCATCTATTTTTTTAAAAAAACAATATTACCCTTCATCCTCATCTCTAATCTTAATCAACTTTAATTTTTCCCTTCTATTCTATATTATATCCCTTCCCATTGTCATCTATTTTTATATCCATCCTCACATTGGTTAATTATGTAATACAGTTGTTTAATACAATTTCAACATTTTAATATAAATCAATTAGTTATATAATTATCTTTTTTGTATATCAATCAATATGAACATGAATATTCCAATTATTTTCATGCAATTCAATTTCTTACAAATCAATTAATTATATTTACCAATAATAATAAACCAAATAATTTCCCCCATATATTCCTCCAAACCACAACTTAAGCATTTCTGCTTTCAACACAATATACAATTAATAGTATCTCAATTATTACAATTCCCTAGTTAAATAGAGCTTTTTTTCTTTTGTGTTTTAAAATCTTGAACCTCCTCTTTTGCCCTAAATTTCCCATTGTTTGCAATTTTGCACCTACCTTTTTTGGTGAGGAAAAAGAAAAAGAAATCTCTCTCTGTCTCATTTTGTCACGTTGCAGCAAAGACCATGCTTTACTTTCAGTTTTGTTTTTTCAGCATAGGTAGGGGGGAAAAAAATCTGCTCCTCTCTTTGCAGCTAGCAACAGAACCCTCCGCAAAACAGCTGAGAGCAAATCAAATCAGCTGAGAGTCCGGAGGCTGATCAAATCAATTTATGGTAATTAACCTATGCTGAAGCTGAAAGGGGCTGTTTTTTTCTATTTTTGCAGGCACCGGTCTTCTCATCTGTTTTCTTTTAACACTGATCAGCTGTAGGGCGGCCCTTTGAAGCCCCGCGGCAAGAATTTAAATGGTTTGTTTCCCTCTAGCCATCAGCTGGGACTCAGGAGGCAGCAATAGATTGGGAGTGGGCGGGGTAAGCGAATGACGACCGGCGATTCAACAGAGGCAGAGGGTGAGGGTGAGTGAAGGCGTGGGGGGGCGAGAGAGGCCTTTGGCGACCCCTGTGAAATGGCCATTCGACCCCCAAAGGGGTCGCGACCCCCAGGTTGAGAACTCCTTCTCTAAAGTCTTTTCCAACTTTATGATTTGATGAAAATGTATCTTGCTACACATTACACTTAAGGACAACTTAAGGACAACATTAAAGGTGCCTTTTGATCTTTTCAGTTACCATTCTTTGCTATTTATCATGTTGGGTGGCTATTGCTATTTGCCATGTTGGGTGGGCTTAGTGGAAACTGAACTCCTAAATATCTGAGGATGCCAGACATGTGCCTGGTATACTTGGTCTGTTGTGTGGATGTTTGGATGGTTTAGGGGTGGGGAATTTGTGGGTGGGTGGGTGTTTGGGGATTGTTATGTGTATTGGACCTGGTCTTTGGGTGTTAAGTCAATTTAATTGTATGGGTATACTGTGTATACACATACAATGACAAAAAAGTTGTTGTTATTATTATTGTGTGTGAACAGTATACACACATGTGCAAATTGAGAGGAACACATATATGTATGTTCATCTATCGGTCAGTTTAATATTGTTCATATAGGTCTTACATTCAGAAGACAAGTTTCCTTTGGCTACAGCAGATGAAGAAGAAAATATGAAGGAGACATAAAACTCAGCATAATGTTTCATTACTCAAGAGAAAAACTAAAACTTTAACTGATTACTGATACAAATATATGGAAGAATATGTACTGAACCAAAATCATAGCCTGTGTGAAAACATTACAAAAGAGATCAATTTAGTAATCCTTACTGTACTGCTTTAAACAAAACCAAGAAGCACAATATTAGAATCTACAGTTTTCCTCCACTTCCATTCTTGATGTTTTTACAATTTACTATTTAAACACACATTTGATTAATACACAGCTGATATTTTATATATACAAGGCAGGATTTAGGTCCAGACTGTACTCTGTTCTGTTATACTGTATAATGTTTGTACATTGAAGTTTTACAGATTTCTCCACTAAATACAATAGGCCAAGTTGAAATAACAACAACAAAGATCTGGAGGAGAACAACAACTTTTTCATTTCTAGAGATTATATTGATTTTCCAAAAAAAAAGTGTACCAATTCAAAATGATTTGGGAACAAAAATACTCCTTTTAAAATTTCAACGGCTTTTGACTCATTGGTTACTCAGGCCCACAATCAAAAATATTCATCAGATGAAGCAGAGTCTGCTGCTTTGATAGGAATAGCAGTGTACCAATTCAGGAAAAAATATATTCCAAGTGCCTATGCAGGTTTAATGAGTTCAGCCTAGCAGTTAGAGAAAAACATTCAAAGTTGGGGAGCTCTCTCTTATTATTCAAATGCTCGGGCTACAGAGAAACGGGATGTAGCTTCATTAAGTTTGGAATATTTCTGTGGTTGTTTAACCAGCATATATTTCAAAATTGGAATAGCGAATTGCATCCTCTGTCTGCACAGCAACTTGACAAACATTAGCATGAACTACTAAGGCAGTGTGACAGCCGCATGCTGAGAGCAAAGTCTCCCTAATGTGTTTTGGCATGCAGGTTTGTAATCACACATTTACATATGCAATGACCTACATTTGCATGTCAGATCACACACTGTCTGGCTTTATTAAGACCGGGCACCTCTCTGTGTTTGGCGGCCAGAGTGGCGAGAGAGGGCCAGAGGGTGGTGGGTTTTTTTGGCAGTTGAGAGATGAACTGCCACTGAGAATTAGACTGAGATAGCCTGAGCATTAGACACTTCATTAGAGGTAATCTGTTTAACAGTGGGCACTGTATGTAAACTTCACAGCCCATTTGCAGCATCTTCTCTGCCCACCCAACCCCAGTGGTCTTCCTTCAAAGGGCAATGTGGCTGACTGACAGCTTGTCTCATCTGCTCCCTTGTTCTGTCATACAATTCAGACACAGAGACCTGACACGAGAAGCAACATAGCTGCACATCTCCAACTATATAGCGGGACTCCCTCCCAGACATAAAGGAATTTGGAAAAGGAATAAACTCATGGATAATAATAGGGCCATCAGTTGGTCAGAAAACATATTATATAGCAATGATTAGACTGCATTACAACCAGGCATATTTTTTTAAAATGGCAGTATGTTCTATAGTATCTAACAAGAGGATTTTGATTTTTTTTCCAAATAAAACAGAAATTCATACACTAAACTAAAATGACCTATTTTAACTCATTCCGGTGTTCAAAATAAATCCATAGTTTGTGAGATGAGAGTTACAAGAACAGACTCTCATTCTCCTTGCCTCTTTTGACATCAATTCTTCCCTTCTTTCCTTTGTCAGAATACAGTATGATTTGCCTGGCATGGCATACAAAGTCCATAAAAGAGACGAAAATGTGCAAAATCCGAAGTGTAATCAAACAAGCACCCACTGCATAACAAGAAGCACATATTTTCACACTATACTTATAGGGAGGAAAACATAACCACTATGTAAAATGCATTTTCAGCCCAAATTCGATTACTTTGTTGAATTTGGTGCCTGTCAACAGCCTTTCCACTCCTTACTAAAGAACTGCAGCTATAGATCAGGTTTAAACATTTTAATTAAATGGCTGCATTCCACCACAATGGAGGTCCATTCTTCCAACAATAGCAGGGCCAAACACTTTTATGAATCCTTGAAAATGATGCTTGCAAAAGTGAGAGAGAAGCACATTCTTGCTAATGATTTCCAAAATCCAAAAGGCAACTTTGCTTTGTTAACTATTACTTTCAATTATTTATAACTGCACTATTTTGTACTGACTTAACGTTCTGTGGACCTAACATAGTACATTTTCTCTTCTAGGACAATAGAAAAGAGTTTCCCTTGGGACTAGGAAAAAACGCTAAAGGGATACCAGTTATATTAGCACATTATCTAAAAATCACCTTGCACACTGCCTTTCTCCTCATTACACTATTTTTGCTGCTCTGATTCTTTATATTCCGGAGTCTTTATTTTTATCTCTGGTATTATTCAAGCACGATAGAGGTCTTTTTTTCAGTCAGCTTAGGTGCCAACATCTGTCTGACGCAAACCCTGTCACAAATCAGAGAGCAAGGACAGTCTTCAAATTTATGATTTAACGTTCTGCTCTGCAGCAAAAGCCACAAGGCCACATCATCCCTTGCAGATGTTTAATCACACTCTCCCCCTCCAGAGATTATGATTGCAACTATATATTAAGCTAGTTTTTCTTTCATTGCATTTATCTTCATCAGTCCTGAAGCACTTTAAAGAACTGTCCCGCTCAAAACAGAAGGTATACTCTTGAAGCTTAGATTGTTAAAAAATAAAATTTCTATGTCACTTTCAATATGAGGGGTGGAGGGTGGGGTGCTGGCAGAAATACTCACTTGCAAGCACAACCTGAAGGTACAAATGTTTTTGTTACATTACGTTCAGCAACTTCAACCCATTTGCACATTTCTATTCTTCTCAAAATACAATAATCCCGATGGTTTGAAGCAATTCTGGAGCCTGGCTGAATACTAACATGAGAACATATCACTAGAAACCAAAATACCTTCGAAAAAAATATACATTTTATTTCAAGTAAGAAAATATATTCCTATCCACTTTAGCAGATAGGCAATAGGTTCAGCTATAGGAATATGTTGAAGGATTTGTCCTAAAAAAAAAAATCTGAAAAAGAGAGGACAGACATAGAATAAGATTGGGTTATACAAATTGTGATTTAAGGTTTTTCCTTGGAAACACCATTGTGGCAAAAATCCCTTTTCTCCATAACCTGGTTCTTCCAGGGATAAACTGTTAGCTTTCCTTGGAAACACCATTGTGGCAAAAATCCCTTTTCTCCATAACCTGGTTCTTCCAGGGATAAACAATTACCCTGTTTCCCCAAAAATAAGACATCCCCTGATAATAAGCCCAATCGGGTTTCTGAGCACATGTGCTAAAAAAAACCCACCCACCCCCGAAAATAAGCCCTCCCTGAAAATATTTAACCACATGCGCAGTCGATCCCTGCCACTTCCTCTGGTTAGAGCTGGAAATCAGGTAAGACGGCAAGAGGAGCCCAGTCTTGCTCCACGCGCCCCAAAATAATAAGACCTCACTGAAAATAAGGCCAAGTGCTTATTTTGGGGTTCAAAAAAATATAAGACATGGTCTTATTTTCGAGGAAACATGGTAGCTTTACAGACTGAGCTGAAAAATCATCAATCTCCAGCTGGGTAATCTTACTACAATTTCTCAATTTAATTCAGTAGTATACTCACAGGCAATCCTCAGCTAGATGAGAATCTTCACTGCAGACAAGACTGAATTCTTACCAACAGATAGAAAGCTCACTATAATATAAAGGTATCAGGGACTTGGTATTTTCTCAACGGGCATTTTCCTACTGCCCTTCCAAATAAACTTAAAGTTAATTTAAAAGATCTGTATGGCCACCCAATCTTAGAACACAAATCTGGGCAGCTCACAACAACAATGTATTTGTCACCTCCCTTAATGGCCTTGAACAACTCTGATGTATTTGCATCCTCTCTTGCCTGAGAACCATCAATTCCCACTTCATGAGCTCAGATCTTACATTATGGACATTTTTGCTGGAGCGGCAGTATAGATAAAGTCACTACATCCAAAGAAATTAATTGCAATTGCACACTTAAGTTTTCATCCAAAATAAAAAAATAAAAGAATATAGCATCAGAGATTTAATTTTAAGGCAAGGAAATACTTCTTGAAAATGTAAAATTTGTGTAATTTCTGTTAAGGTGATTGTTAGTTTCAGGAGAATTATTTAACTTTCGCTTCAAAAAATAGAATATATCGAAAGTTATACTTTTACTATGATCAATTTTAGTTATATAATCCTTGCAGTGATCTCTGTATTGGATGAATTACAATTTTGATATAAGGCTTCAATTTTGCAGTGCTCTTTTCTTTCCTTTCTTCTTTCCTTTTATTTATTTTTTTTTACAGTGTTCTTCATTACCCCATTTCAGCCCTGTCCATTTTCCCCCATTCATGTTTCCACTGGTTTCAGAAAAGGGAATCAGAATCAGATTCTGGAATAGATAATAACATTGCATTCAAAACACCTTTCAGTCTATACGATAACAGTTCTTTTAATATTAATGTACTCCTGACTGACTGCTTGTACTAGATTATCTAGATTATTTTACCTGTGGTTGAAACTGAGACACAGGAGGACCTGGCAGACCCTGTGATTGTTCATCCATTATTTCAAATCACAATCCTTTTGAATGACCTGCATTAAACAGGATACAATGAAAACAGATGTTTACTTGCATTTTTATGAAACACTTTACAGGGTTAACATGAGCAAAGGATTATAATCATAGTACTGATAAAAGAGGAAACCACAGAAAAAATAGTGAAGTCAATGTGTCAATGTGTTTACATACAGAGAGAGCAAGTTCAGTCAGCCAAAGAAACATCAAGTGATCTTTTGTATGTAACCTTTAGTCCAAGCTTGTATTTAAATATCTGTGCCCTTTTCTTTCTTTTCTTTTCATTTCATTTTCTACAGATGAAAGCTGGTGGCTCACAATGTCATCTATATAATCTTTTTGGAACTACAGAGACATCTGCAAGATCCAAGGCATTCATCACAATGATTAAACCAACATTGTGCTATACATGCAATATTATAACCTACATACAGTGCATTCAGAAAGTATTCAGACCCTCCTCGCTTTGTCAATTTTGTTATGCAATACTTGGCATAAGTAGTCAGACCCTTCATTCAATACTTTGTTGAAGCACCTCTGGCAGCAATTACAGCCTTGAGTCTTTTTGGGTATGATGTGATAAGCTTTGCACACTTGGAGGATTTTCTGCCATTCTTCCTTGCAAATCCTCACAAGCGCAGTCAGGTTGGATGGCAACCGTCAGTGGACAGCCATTTTCAGGTCCCTCCAGAGATGTTCAATAGGGTTCAAGTTAGGGGTCTGGCTGGGCCACTTTAGGACATTCACAAAGTTGTTCCTAAACCACTCCAGTGTTGTCTTGGTTGTGTGCATAGGATCCTTGTCATGTTGGAAAGTGAACCTTCAGCCTAGGCTGGGGTCCTGAGCGCTATAAACAGGTTTTCACTGAAAATATCCCTGTACTTTGCTCCATTCAGCTTTCCCTCAACCCTGACCAGTCTCCCAGTTCCTGCTGCTGAAAAACACCTCCACAGCATGAACTGCCACTACCATGCTTCACTGCTGGGATGATATTGGGCAGGTGATAAGCGGTACCTGATTTCCTCCAGACATAACATTTAAAAGGGAGGCCAAACAGTTCAATCTTGATTTCATCAGACCAGAGAATCTTATTCTTCACAGTCTGAGAGTCCTTCAGGTGCTTTTTTGCAAACTCCAAGCGGGCTTTTGTGTGTTTTGCACTGAGGAGAGGCTTCCATCTAGCCACTCTGCCATGAAGCCCAGATCAATGGAGGGCTGCAGTGATGGTTGTCCTTCTGGAACTCTATCCCATCTCCACACAGGATCTCTGGAACTCAGTCAGAGTGACTATCAGGTTCTTGGTCACCTCTCTTACTAAAGCCCTTCTCTCCTGATTACTCCGTTTGACTGGGCAACCAACTTTTGGAAGAGTCCTGGTTGAGCAAATTTCTTCCATTTGAGAATTATGGAGGCCACTATGCTCTTAGGAACCTTCAGTGCAGTAGAAATTTTATTGTAGTGTTCCCCATATCTATGCCTTGGAATAATCCTGTCTCTGAGCTCTGCAGGCAGTTCCTTTAACCTCATGGTTTTTGCTCTGCTACACTATGCAATGCATTGTTAGCTGTGAGGCCTTCTATAGAAAGGTGTGTGTCTTTCCAAATCATGTCCAATCAATGTAATTTGCCACAGGTTGACTCCAATCAAGATGTAGAAACATGTCAGCAACTATCAAGAGAAAAATGGGAAGCACCTGAGCTAAATTTCAAATGATGTTGCAAAGGTTCTGAATACTTATGCCAATGTGATATTTCCATTTTTTTTCTTTTTAATAAATTTACAGACGTTTCTAAAATTCTGTTTTTACTTTGTCATTATGGGGTATTAAGTGTAGATTAATGAGACAAAAAGTTCCAGAGACCATTTTTATTGCTAGAGAAGCCCTGTAAACATACTAGATATAAGAGTTCAAGTCTATTCATTCTCATTCATAAATAAATGAGATCTTCTCAAAAGTAACCAGATGTGTAATTCTGCTTAACAAACTTTGAGGTAAATCCAGTGTAATCTGTAAACCTCCTCATGTAAATCCCAGAAGGGTGAGTTAGTACTGCCAATGATGCACTTCTAAATAAGTGTACGTAGGATTGTAGATTTGGATGGAATTTTTCCTGAGACATGTGACTATAAAATAATAAAAGGTTAAGTATATATACAGATTTGCCCAGATTTAAATCATGTGGATGGGTTCCCAGAGGAGCAGGATTTCTTCAGTTTCTCCTACTTCCAGAACCCCCAAAGGCATTAAACATTTAGATCAGCTTGACAGTTGGTCCAAATATATTTCTTCCCATTGGAAGCAGTAAGAGGAAATATTTTTCCCAAATAAGAAAAAAGGCAGTGACAATGTTTTTATCCTGCCAGTCTTGTTACCAAATGGGCATCTGAAGCTTTTGGAGAAGGATTTGAGAGTTCTGTTCAAACAATAAGAACATTCTGCCACTAGCAGCATGAAATGACAATTTTTAAAAAGCACATTTTAAAAACCATAAAGATAATTCTTTATTATCCATTTGTTCAAGAAGAAGCTAAGATTGAATGTCAGCATTGAGTAAAATGAAAAAAATGAGTGCATTTTACTAGCTATGATTTTTTTTCCTCAATAGTATTACCTCAGGTCATAAAGATCTGAAGTAACTTTAAATGTGAAAACACTAAGGAGGATATAAGATATAAAAACATGTTGCAAAGAATGGTAACAACAGAAAAACATTTCTACAGTTCCTTGTTAAAGCCAAGCCAGAAATCCAAATATATTGGACGCAGAAACACTGAACAAGTCTATCCAACAGAACAGTATCACATAGCAGAATTACTGACGTAATAGTTGCACTTTTAAGACTGAAAGCTTCTTTTTAAGGTGTTCTAAATAATGTAAGTTAAACTACAGTACAAATAATCTTTCCTAGACATTTTTTCAGCAACATCTCTATTTATACCTTTTAATTCTTAAACTAGCTAGTTCTCCCCAAGCCTTTGCATTGTGCTTGAAACGTTATCAGAAAACTGTTCCACAGTAATTTCCTTCTGCTTTTAATCTCAAAATAATTGTAACTGATGCAAACAGCACACATCTTAATAATAACCTCTACACTTAAAACCAGTGTCCGTGTCAGAGAGAGGGGGGAGGGAGATGGAGAGAGGATGGAAATATAAATCCTGGGGTTTCTTAGAAAAGTTAAATATTATGATCCATAGCATTTTCCTTGAAGACACTATCCACCTTCCCTCCACTATGTTCAATACAGGTGCTTTAAAAAGAACAGTTCATTTTCATTGATTTAGACCAACGTGTGTTCTGGAGAGAGAAAAAGGAGTCTTGCTTGAACTTGATGTGCTGAAAAAGCAACTCTTAGAACACATTTCAGAATGTTCTACAATCTAAAATAATTCCATTATTAATATGGACTTTTAGAGGCAGAGAAATTTTATAAAAATATATACACCAAACAGAAATTAAAAATACATTATATTCCATCCAACTTTAAAAAGAAAAAACTATTAATGCCTCCACAAAACATACCAATCAGGTCCAGAAACTTCTAATGGACATAATGATGGTAAAAACATCAGCATTAATTCTAGAGATTTCCCAATTCTGGTAAGTAGCATATAACTGTCATATGAGAGCAGCCTGGATAGTTGTAATTAGAGGGGAGATCAATTCTGCCCTCCAAAAATGATAGATATGGTATTTCAGAAGCAGGTGTGCTACTGTCTCAATTTCAAAGTCTGAGCAGACACCAATGCTCTTCATATGGAATACTATTGTATCTTTCTATCAGGACCACCAGAGTTAAGAGCATCCAAATGTGATAATATAAAGGTCCTTCTGTGAGACAAAACCAATAAATGATACAGATAATGGGGGATTGTAAAATGGGACTCTGTTAACATTGTAGCAGAAGTGAAAAACGATTTTTTTTTTTTTGGTAAAACAAAATCTAAAATTCTCTGCTTGACTTTTCCAGGTTTCAACCAGGCATAGCATGGAAGAGGGGGGGGGGGGCGAGGAGGCAAGTCTACTACAGTGAACCATGCCATCCATTATTTGTTTCTTCTAACAAGACTGGTATCTGTCAGGACTTGTTGGGGTACTAATTCATCTCCCAAAAATTTGTTTAAGCTAATACTTCAATTAGCTCAGTCAAGAGAAAGGCACAAATTGGGTAAACTCTACAGTGTTAAGGAGCCAGAAGTCAACCAAATACTGGCCTCTCTTCTTACTTGCTCTAAACAGAAGCAGTTTCAAGCAATGCTAGTGCACTTCTCCAACCATTTACTAGGACATAATATCTCAATCCAAACTGAATAAAATATATAGGTATTTGTAAGGGGAGGGAGAGATGAGTAGCAGCTTCTGCTAAATGGCCTGAAAACTTAACCCTCCCTTGAAAATGCCTTTAGAAGTAAAGATTTCTCCAAACGTAGTTCAGCTGGTTTACACGCACTGATCAACTTAATACTCCAGGAAATTTGATCACGAATGTCATCTCCTTTTAATTCCTTTAGTAAAAGGGCCTGAGAATTTTGTAAGAGGTCTAACTAACAACTGGAAGTTTTCTCCTCCTCCTCCTCCTCCTCCTCCTCCTGTCTCCCCCACACCCTATTTTTGACCAAACACAAAGTATTTTGGATTCGTTGGCAAGTCTCCACAAGATACAATGTGTATTTTGTTTTTCAGTGCAACGCTTTTCAAAACTGCATAGAGCTCAGAAGTCAAATTCCCACGGACCTCAGCGGGATTCTTTCCTGGATAAAACGAATCTAGGCTTGCAAAATCTGGCACCATATTCATCGTGGGGGTGGGGGTGGGGGGGATACGATCTCTCTGCTAGCCTCAGCCTCATAAGGCTGGGTTCAATACCTAAACCGTTCTGCGGCCCTAAGGCTTTGCCTTAAAACCAGGATGGGGAGCAAGAACCTTGGTGACGCAGCAGACTAAAGTGCTGTTAAGTAGCACCAGCTGCCTGCAATTACTGCAAGTTCAAATCTCACCGGGCTCAAGGAACACCTCCGGGTGTTCCGCTGCGCACTGAAGACCCTGTTGTTCCGCCAGGCAGGGCTGTCAATATAATAATTTTAAATTGGGGTATTTTAATTTTTGGGGTTTTAAATCGGCCAAATCTATTTAATTATTTTAATTTTTAATTATTGTTGTGTCTTGTGTTTTTAAATTGGCTGTACACCGCCCTGAGTCCTTCGGGAGAAGGGCGGTATAGAAATAAAATTATTATTATTATTATTATTATTAAAGGTTGACTCAGCCTTCCACCCTTTCGAGGTAGGTAAAATGAGGACCCGGATTGTTGGGGCAATAAACTGACTTTGTATAAAAAAAGAACACCGCTTAGGGGGGGCCGAAAGCCCTACTAAGCAGGTATATACAAAAGTATGAAGGCTATTGCTTAAGCCCTGAGTCTCCGGAGAAGGGCGGCATATAAATCGAACCAATAAAATAAATAAATAAATTCGGGCTGGGATGCATCCCCACTAAGAAACTCCGCTTCCAGCAAGTGAGTCGCAGATGCCGCCTCCAGCAAATTTGTGGAGGATACCCCGTCCCGTGCTTTCCTAACCACTTTACTTCCTAGCTACTTACTACTTAATAATAATTCTTATTAATCGGCCGCCCGTTCTCGTTTTCTTGCAAAAGCCAAAACCAAGCCCAGCCCGGCACTCTTTTTCGCTTTTCAAGCTACCGTCCCAGCCGGCTGCAGTCTCGCAGGAAGTCCTTTCTGAAAAGAGCTGCCGATTGGCAACACTAGGGGCTTGAAAGAAGGAAGAGAGAAGAGAGAAAGGCAAGGAGAGTCGCTTCCCCCCAACCACCCACCCTTCTTTCCAGCCAGAAAGAAAACGAGCCCACAGACCCACCCACCCCTCCCGCCGGCCACCACGTGAGCCAGGAAAGCCGGGCCACCGTCTCAGAAAACAGCAAGCCAGGACAACGACTACCTACCGCCCGAAGAGCGGCGAAGGGCGGCCAGCTGGGACGAGTCGCGGAGGGAGGAGTCGGGGAGGCTCAGCAAGAGCGCACGCGCCACGGGATGCCCGGGACTCGCGCGCTGGGTCGGCCCGGAGTGGCGTTTGGGGAGGGGCAACGTGGGGTGGGGGGGGGAAGCTAAAAATTCCCCGTGTCCCGGGTTGGCAGCTCCGGAAGCAGAAGCGTTTCGAGGCCCGGAAAGTTCTTCGTGTGAAGAACTGAACTTTGGTTTTTTGCTCTGAAAGAGAGGCGCTCGTAGATTGTAGCCGCCCGACCCTGCGCTTTTTTTTAATTTTATTTTCCCCCGGATATCCCCTCTTAAGGGACGGCCGTTGATTTTCTTTTCGGAGCCTAAAATGTGTAGGAGTCGTTACGTAATTCGGAATTTCTCGCGAATGGCTTGCGGAGTTTCGCTAAAATGATTGAATTTGGAAGCTTTCACCGAGCGGGAATTTGGGCTGGGTGACCAAATATGACCTCTTCCAGTTTTTGATTGTATACAAATGAAAATTGGAAAAGTCTTCAGTGAAACCTGGACCTTCAACAATTACGATTCACATTTAGAAACGATTGATAGCAAGGGACGGCCTAAGCACACAGCCCTTTGCAAACATATCATTTGTATATTGTTTACACAGAATTTTGCTCATTGACACTCCTGTTAGGTATCAAGTATCGCTTACATAAGTTACATTCTAACTAAAATCCTTATCTACAGCATATCTCAGCCTGGTAAAAAGGTTTAAAGGATTTCTAAGCACGGTGACAACTACTTCCTTATGATTTGTAAATTTTACATCTTAATTTGTTTTGCTTCAGAAATGTTATTGGCTTTCTTAATACAATGTGTAAGGGACAGAAAGATACTACAGCTGTCCCTAACTCTTTTCTCTGTTGTATACTTATGTATCTTTGCTTAAAATGTAAATGAAGCCGTTCTTAACTGAAGATCAATCTCAGGATAAAGGAGGTGTCCTTTCTGTCTTACTTTCTTGAATACTTTCTTGAAGCATCATCTTTCAACAATCCTGTAGTGGGATTTATCAAAGGATGTCATTTCTGCAGCCTTTGACTCCATATCCTTCCTACTAACATATAGATCAACTTAATATGCTTTCTATGATTTGTGTGGCATGGGTACACAAAGTACATGTAACATCTTGCATAAGCAGTGCTGACTACTGCTTATGCAAATGTGTATTATTGGAAGCTTTACCCAAATACTGTCTGGCAATGGAAATGTGAGGGGTGCTGTACATCAAGCAGAATACTTGGGACCCCTGAAGTAGATAAATGGCTTGCAAACTTCCTTTTGCAACATTCTGGAGACTGCTTACCCATATTCACTGGAAGCCTTGTCCCAGTACTTTGTAATATGGGTATTGGGAACTCTTTACATACATCTGCATTATTATAACTTTATTTCTCCAGGTTCTAAATAGTAAAGGGGTATACTGAACTCTGAAGTACAGTATTGGATAGTTAGATCCTACCCTGTTCCTTCCAGCTCTCTATCCATATGGGCACTAACTCCAGCAACCTTTGGGGTGTGGCAGAGGGGCAGAACAAATTGCTACATCCCTATGGATCTAACATCTAGTTAAGCAACATTATTTGGCCTCAACTGTTAGAGCCTTTGATTTACATTCATACAAATACATAACATCTCTTTCCTCTTCAAACTTTTGTGAAACACCTTGTGTGATGAGTTCAAGGATACAAAATGACCTAGAAAAGCACCTCTGTTTCTATGTCTATTGGAGGACTTCAAATACTTTTGAAAACTTAGAGAAGTTTTTCAATGAAATCTGAAAAGTTTCCCAAACCCCTTAATAAAATTTTATAGATAGTCCTTGGCTTACAACTACAATTGAGTCCAAAATTTTTGTTGCTAAGTGAAACATTAGTTAAGTGAGTTTTGCCCCCATTTTATGACCTTTCCTGCCCCAGTTATTAAGTGAATCACTGCAGTTAAATTAGTAACAGAGTCATTAAGTGAATCTGGCTTCCCCACTGAGAAGGTTGCCAAAGGTGATCACATGACTCTGGGACACTGCAACCATCATAAGTCAGTTGCCAAGGGTCTGAATTTTGATCGCACTTGGGGATTGTTGCAACTATCACTGTGGGAATGCTGAAACGGTCATAAGTGTGAAAAATGGTCATAAGTCACTTTTTTCAGTGTCATAACTTTGAATGGTCACTAAATGAACTGTTGTAAGTCGAGAACCACCCAGAAAGACGGCTGCTTCCTTGCTGAAAATCACATTGTTTGATCAAAGAGAGTGGTAAGGACAGCTGAGAAAATTATAAGAAGCTCATTTCCTGTTATTCAGGATACTGCTTATAAGTGCTATGTGCTTAGACCGCAAAGCATTGTTACAGACCCCACACACCCATTTCACGGTCTGTTTCAGTTGTTCCCCCTGGGAGGAGGTTTTGAAGCATTTATAGCAGGTTACTAGATTCTGTAACAGCTTTGTTCCTTATGCCATTCGTCTTGTAAACTTGCAGAATTCTTTTTTTTTCCACCATGTACATTATACATCGTGTACAGTCATATATGTGTGTGTATGTGAATATATGCATAATGGTTACCTTTTGAGAGCTGAATGCAACAAAATTTCATTTAAATGTATGCTGTTTAATGTCCATTTAAAGTGACATTAAATAATGTCCCCTTGCACTGTAAGCTGCTCCCATTTCATATGTATGCAAGCATCATTCTGTCTACACTGCTTTGGTATTCTGCCCCTCCCTTGCCTGCCTCTCCCATAGATACTGCTGGCCTTAAGATGCTTAGTCATTACAAGAAACAAAATGCTGAACTAAGATGACCCTTGACTTAATCCAGCAAGGCTATTATTATGTACTTATTTCTGGACTCATCACTGTCATCTCAGTGACTGTGAGTGTTTATATACCAGTTTAGACTGAAACACCAGCCACAACTCCACCTGGAGAGAGACATCCTTGCAAAACATTCCAATGACTTCTAACTGGATTATGCTGAACTGGTATTGTGACTGCAAATGGTTTCAAAAACCTCAATTACTTCAAAACAAAGCAGATGAATTACTAGCTGGGTCGGCCAGTGCAATCAAATGCCACTGCATTGCAGCCCACCAGTTTCCACTACATTTCCAGGGCCTGTCCAAAGTACTTGTACTTAAAAGATTTAAGTGGCTTAGGATCAGATTACTTAAAAGGGCATTTCCTTTCACCTGTTTCTATTTGGACAGTGAGATTTTTGTCACTTCTCCAGGTTCCCTACACAGGAGTTTTAAATCTTTTTGTGCCATGACTGTCTTTGTGAGTCTGGCGGAATCTATAAGCCCCTTCTTATAAATACATATTTAAATGCATAAAATACATGGATACATATATATTACAAAGGAAACTAATAATGTTCAAGTGCAGTTATCAAACATTAAAAATTACCCATGTGTAATATTGTAATATATATGCTTTATTCATGCATTAAATCAATAACAAGGCAAGCTAAATTTCTGCTAGAGCTTAGTGAAAATAAAGTTATAATTTTTTCCCCCATCCAAATGCATGAACCCCTTGAAATCTATCTAGAGTAAGGATCTCTGCCCTAGAGAATGTGATAGTGATGAAAGAACATCTTTAATAGTGAGGCCCTATTTCAAAAGTTCACCTGCCTGCATTATGAACTTTTTGTCAATAGGCAAATACCTTTCTATTTCTGTAATTCGTTTTACTGTAGTGATTGCTAGTTTGAGTGAGCTCTATCTCCTGTTATGTGACTGTTGTTATTACTGAGGATCTTATTGCTTTGCCTAAGGCTGCTGGTTTATTGTTTATAACATTTTAATATTGCAATTCTGATTATATGAACCAAATGTCTTTTAAACTATAACAAAATAAACAGTCAATAAATGCACACATTCTATAGGTTATTTTATTATATTGTTGGAAGAGATATCCATCTGGGTTCAGTTCCAAGTGGGGAAAAAGACACTGGAAACATGGAGACTGCTTGGAAATATGGTTTAATGGTAGACAAGATCACATGGTTTGAGTTCCTGAACAGAAAAGGGCCGAGATGCTGAGCGTGCCTTGGTTTATGCCCTCTCTAAGCTTTGAACTTCCTGGGGCACAGGAAGAGTATCCTGATTGGTTGTCAGACTCCCAGGGGGTGGGGGGTCTTAGCTAGCCTTGCTGGCTGATGTAATCTTCCCAGGTGCCATGTGGTGAGTTTCTGTTGCTAGATGGGTCCTATTGTGTTGCAGATGATGGTCCATTGACAAAAGTGGGAGGAGGCAGAAAGCTGCTTTGTCTTTAAAACATGTTTCTCCATTTCTCATCCAGGGAAACATAATATTCTGTCCCTTTCAATATTTCCCAAAATATTTCATTCTTCTAGGAGAGGGGTAGGTGCTAACTTTCTACAATATCTTAATATGTATGTGCTTTGCTCAAAGGGTTATTGGTAATAGCTAGTTTACATATATAATATTATATAATTAATATTATACAGTAGAATAGAATAGAATGCAATACAATACAATACAATACAATACAATACAATACAATACAATACAATACAATACAATACAATACAATACAATACAATACAATACAATACAATACAATACAATACAACATAATATAATATAATATAATCAATACAATAGACATTCCAAGTGGATACAGAACATGAAACTGGTGGACAGCCCCTTTTGAACTTTCATTTCATTTCATTTCATTTTATTAAATTTGTATACCGCCCTACTCCCGAAGGACTCAGGGCGGTGAACAGCCATAAGATAAAACATGTAGATACAAAATTTAAAATAGAGATAAAACTAATTAAATAAATTTGGCTGAGACATTTTAAAACCCCAATAAATTAAAACCAAATTTAAAATTCCATTTAAAAGAGGAAAAGTTTAGGTCAGGCCAGCTTGATGGAATAAAAACGTCTTAAGCGCGCGACGGAAGGTACGCAGATCCGGAATCCTCCGAATCTCCGGGGGGAGCTCGTTCCAGATCGTAGGTGCCCCCACAGAGAAGGCTCTCCCCCTGGGGGCCGCCAGTCGACATTGTTTGGCCGACGGCACCCGGAGGAGCCCCTCTCTATGGGAGCGTACTGGTCGGTGGGAGGCTATTGGTGGCAGCAGGCGGTCCCGTAAATAGCCAGGTCCTAAGCCATGGAGCGCTCTGAAGGTGATAACCAAGACCTTGAAGCGCACTCGGAAGACCACCGGGAGCCAGTGCAGCTCACGCAGGAGAGGTGTTACATGGGAGCGCCACATTGCTCCCATCACCACCCGCGCGGCCGCACTCTGCGCCAGTTGGAGCCTCCGAGTGCTCCTCAAGGGGAGCCCCATGTAGAGAGCGTTACAATAGTCCAGACGGGAGGTGACGAGGGCATGAGTGACCGTGCGTAACGAGTCCCGATCCAGAAAGGGACGCCACTGGCGAATCAGGCGGACCTGATGAAAAATCCTCCCGGTCACGACCGTCAAGTGCTCTTCTAAAGACAGCCGTGAATCAAGGAGGACACCCAAGTTGCGAACCCTCTCCGTGGGGGCCAATGCTTCGCCCCCAATAGTCAGCGATGGCACCAGCTGACTATATCGGGACGTCGGAAACCACAGCCACTCGGTCTTGGATGGGTTGAGCCTGAGCCTGTTTCTCCCCATCCAGATCCGTACGGCCTCCAGGCACCGGGACATCACTTCAAGGGCATCGTTGGGGTGGTCTGGGGTGGAGATGTACAGCTGGGTGTCATCAGCGTACTGATGGTACTCCACCCCGAAACCACGGATGATCTCGCCCAGCGGCGAGTTTACAGTTACAGTCATTTATGTTAAATCACAGCAAGTGTCAATGAAAGAGTTTTATCTAACTTTTACTATAAAATACTTGTGAGTAATTTATAGCAGTTACATAAATTTTTCTCTACAGTAGTTTTACATAGTGAGAAATCACAGTGTTCTGCCTTTTGGGGTCTAGAACTGAATCAGGAACTTAGCTTTAAGACATAATTTGTTTAACCATGGCTAACAAAATCATAATTGGCTGAACTCATACAACATGCAATTTCTGAACATACAGTTTGCAAATCACAATGGGTGAATTGATTAAGATGTTAAACCAAAACAAAATGAGACCCATTATGCCTTAATGCAAGATATGAATCCAGCCACAAGTCCCTTTGTGGAAATTAAGCTATGAATGCAGCTTTCCTGTGTAGAAATATCTTGGCCACAAATATCCCAACCATCTGTCTTAATTGTTATCCAGAGATTTATGAAAGTTGCACATTATTTACAGACAAAAAACAATAGGTAAAGTTAGGTGGCTTTTTCAATATTCTCCAACATCTTTTTTTTTCAATGAACAAGATATTGCTCTGTTTCTACTGAGATGTTTGTAGCATTATAAACTGTTTAGTTGCTAGATAATTTCATTTCTCTGTCTATTCAATAATTATACATTTATTTGACCTTGACTTGGCTCAGAACCAAGATAATTAATCAGCAGAAGTTAGTATGATATCTTTATGAAGATCACTTAACTATTGTTTTTGTATTTTGTTGGATCTGCTGATTCTAGTTCAATCTAGAAATTCAATATTCACCATTTGTGCAGTTTTATTAGCACCAATAAATGTAGTATAGCACTGGATTTTAAAGGATGCTGCCAGTTGATGCATCATTCTATGTATCATCTGTTCTTTAACAGCATTATTTAACATTCTATTACTTTCTTGGCTCCTGTATTTTCAGTAAGTAATAATCACTATTAAATCTATGAAAACAAAGAAGACTTCTGGCTCAGATGGTTTTCCTATTGTTGCATAAGACTTTTACCAAAAAAAAAATTGTTCCAATGGTGTATGTGATAGAATGTTGGTTTGATTCAGCAAAGGAGGGAAGATAAGATTGACTTATTAGAGAAAAGAGTATTTGAGTAGTTGGCAAATAGAAAATGGGGTGAGAAACCCCACATAATGCTGCCTTAGAGCAATGTATTAGGTATAAGCTGAAGTAGGGAAGGGCTTCAACAGGATTTTCTTACAATATCCAACCGCATTGGATATTGAAGTGCATTCAAAGAGTACTAGCAATATCTGTTTCCTGATTTTCCTACTTCAAAAGACTGACATGGTTTATAACGATGCCTTTTTGAACAAAGCTTCCCCAGGTTTCCTTGCTGAGACTTATATAACTTTAAAGGCAGGTAAAAATTCAGCTCCTTATACAATTTCCCAAACCCCTTGTTCAATGTTGATGCCAACATTTTGATAGCAGCACTAGTACACAGACAGCAGACAATATTACCTTTGATTGTCCATCTTGCACAAATTGTTTTTATAAAGGGATAATAAGCATAATATCATAATAGATTATTAATTGATATTTTGGACATGAATTTAAAAAAAAATGGCAACTGTGGTCACAGTTTGAAATAAATAAATGGTGAAAAAATCCCCAGGGAAGGTAAATATTGTAAAAATGGATATAGTTTCAAAATCGAATATACTTAGAAGTATTCTGCTGTTAATAATTTGAAAGTATTTTAAGCAAATCGATGAATTATTAGAGTAACATCTCCATTCAAGCTTTGGCGTTGATTATTCTTCTACAAATTCCTGGGTGCAGTTGAATTGAATTGAATTGTAAAAATGTTTATTCCTGCACACACTGTGGGTAAAGCTTTGATAATCCTGCTGCTGAATCTAGAACATGCCCAGAAACAGATAGTTGATATTAACAATGGCAGGAAACTGAATGCAAAACATGTCTGCTTTTCTTCAGATGGGAAAACACTGTTTCTATTCATTTCATAATCCTATTATTCTTGATGAATCTTACTATCCTGGCAGCTCATTCAGGGGGCACATTGTCTCTTGATTTGTCACATTCTTTCTTCCAATCCTTTATATCAGCCTTATATTAGGCAAGATGGCAATCCTAAATATCAATCTCTTACTTCAGGCAAGATGGTACAATTGGCTTACAATGCAAGATCCACCCTTTTCTATGCTTGCCTTGCGATAAATACCATCTTCCCTGTTTTAACACACAGAAAAATCATAGATGATGTTGACCTTCTCCAACTTGATCCCATTAAATGTTTTGGAATTCTAGGGGCTAGGTCTTTGGAAAAAGTTACTCTATAATATGCTTTTTGTTTTTTTGGAACAAATTAGCGTCAGGCAAAGAATGTTTCTTCAGATATGTGGGTATGGATATAGATATAAATCAGGTATAAAGATAATTTGCCTTAATTTCAAAATTCAACCATTTCTTCTAGATGCATGTCTTGTTCTACCCTTTTCTGACAAATACATCTCAAAGGAAGGGGGAAAAACATTGTGCACAAGGCAAAATACAAGCAAACAATGATTTTATGTCATTCAGAGATGTCAAAGCTACAGGCTACATGCTTTCTGAAGCTTGGGCTCTTTTAGAAGAGACAAGAGCCAGACAGATTACTTTTAGAAGGGATGTGTGAAAATGATTTTTTAAATTGTCTGCTTACATAAGACTCCTAGTTAACAACATCAACTTAATTATTTAAAAGATTTATATATGGCTGCTCATTTTAGAAAGCCCAACTTTGGGCAGATCACAACAGCCATAAAAACCAAGGAACAATCAAAACGAAACATCCAAAGGTGGCATCCTCCTCTGATGCATCCAACTCAGCCATTCTCAAGCTGCATGTTTATGACCTTCCAGAAACTAAAGAGGGTCATGGCCTACCAGGTCTCAGGTGGAACAGTGTCCCACAAGGCAAAGGCCACTATTGAAAAGGCATACTTCCTGGGTGTCACTAAATGGAAAAAATTAAGGGAAGTAACATAGTATCTGATATGGTTCCTGCTCTATCCAACATAGTGGAATATGCAGATACTCTGAGGGAGGGTTGGTCCTGCAAATAATCCGGCCCTGTGCCATGTAAACTTTAAAGATGAAAAGCAGTGCATTGAACAGCATCTGGAAAGATGCTGGGAGCCTTTGCAGCTTGCACAACAGATTTGCAATATGGGCAAAGCAAGTGGCACACACACACTGCACATATAGACCTGTTGTAACTTCAAGGACAGTCCCATGGAGAGCAGATTGCAATAGGCCAACCAGATGTGAGTGACCATGAGCAAAGCTTCTCAGTCTAGTAATGGCACATACCATCCCATACCATATTTTAAACACAGTCCGTCTATAAAGGCAGACACTTTTAAAATTAATTTCTGTGTCCATTGTTCAAAAATATCCTTCAGCATGTCCAGTGTTAAAATATTTTACTCTATTTTGTACTAGTAAATCAAATTTAAGTGTTCTTCTCCTTTAATTTAGGTTCCTTCTAGTTCCTACTTTGTCCAACTTTCAAAATCCCATTCTACCGGTATTATATGTTTGTTTGTTTTTTAAAAAATTCAAAACAAAAGCATTTTCCAATGGGGAAGAGGCTTATATTTCCAAAAATGTATTTCAAATCGATCTGGATCTTAAATCAATTTGCAACTTTCCAAAATCAAAGTTGTAATCACCTTTTTTGCTGTCCTTAACTTTGTATTTAAAATTTCATTCACTAAGGATTGAAGGAAGTTTACCCAGTGTTTTCAGACTTGTCAATCCAAAGGTTCTTAACAGTCAAAAGACATTTAATGAGCAATTTCCAAAGATTAGAAAAGGAAGGATGTGAACCCAGTGTCCTTTTGAAGCTGCTGGCTATGGTTTGAACAATATTTCCTGATCTCCCAGAGTTCCAAACCAACCTTGTAGTCTTCTCATGAGAAATAACTATCTGAAGCACTTGTGCGTTATCTCAAGTCTTCTCCTTCTCTGGAGAGGAATTACTTAGTACATGTCTGCTTATCAACTCTTCATTCTGCCACCATCGTTGGCTTTGCTTTTAGCAGAACCGTCTTCAGTTCACCATTTCTTCCATGGAAGTCACCACTTTCAAGTTCCTTATTTCTCCCTTTTTTTCCTCATCTCTCCTTCTGCCTTCTCATTATTTCATGAAAACACACATACACATACACACATGCTTCAAATGTACTACAGTCAGTGCCTTGGTCTGCATGAATGTTGAGTTTTTTAACATCCTATTCTTCACTGCCTAAAATATTAATTTGTAGTTCCTTATTGGGATGATAGAGAACTTCATCTTGTGACAGCGCTTTAGGGGGGTAGAATAAATGACAGGGAGGTATGATATTGGTGAGAATTTAAATTGTCAGATTCAGTCTACTTCTAGAACAACTTTTTTTTATGCCTTGCAATTTTTTTTTATGCCTTCACTATGTTTTTAAAAAAAGATTTAGAACTAAATGTTCTTCATTTGCAAGCTTCCTTTCTTGTGTTTTCTTTTTCCTTCCACAAAAAGTTATTTTAAAGAGGCAAAAATGATAATTGCACAAGACATGTTTTGACAGTAGCACTTTGGGCAAGAGCATCACTTCAGTTCAATATCAGATCACCTTACACAGAAGTATAGATGTAATGAAAGGTGGTAAAAATCTTAAAAGATTTATGGTGCAAAGGATTTTAATTGGAATCCATTCTCACTACTAGGAGAAAACTTTAGAACAAAAGAGAGAAGATTATTCTGGATATGCATTTTTAAATACATTCAGAACAGTGGTGAAATGTAAAATTTGTTACTACTGGTTCTGTGGGCGTGGCTTGGTGGCTGAGTGGGCGTGGCAAACTTTTTTTTTAACTTTTAAAACCATTTTTTCTACAACCTCTTCAACTGAAGAGGTTGTAAAAAAATGCTTTTAAAGCCTCTGACCATCCCAGCTGACTTGCCTGATTGACAGAGGCTTTCTTTTTTTTTTTTAAAGCCTCTGACAATCCCAGCTGACTTGTCTGATCGGCAGAGGCTTTTTTTCCTTTTAAAAACATTTTTTCTATAACCTCTTCGACTGAAGAGGTTGTAGAAAAAATGCTTTTAAAAGCCTCTGATGATCCCAGCTGAGCTGCACAATCATCAGAGGCTTTTTTTTTTTACTTTTAAAAGCATTTTTTCGGCCAAAGAGGTTGTAGAAAAAATGCTTTTAAAATTTTTTTAAAAAAAAGCCTCTGATGATTGTGCGGCTCAGCTGGGCCATGGGGGGGAGGGATTTTTGCTACCGGTTCTCCGAACCACCCGCCTCCATCGCTACCGGATCAGGCGATCCGGTCCGAACTGGGAGCATTTCACACCTGATTCAGAACATTTATTCAGGAAGAAGTCTTTGGTAATAACATGAGGAGGGAAAAGATATCTTGGCTTCCACAAATAATAGTAAAAAAGGCTTCATGGTTATTTACTTTTAATTGAAGTAATTATGATTTCTACATCCACAATTTTTTACAAAACCTTTAGCAGGTTTAATAACATTGATCATTTCAAAAACATGCTTTCTATCAAAAGTAAATAATGACTGATCAAAATATTTTTAGCAACAGGAAAATATAAAAAGTAATTTATAAAACAGTTCCTCTAATTTCAATTTAGTCCTTTGGAAGTGAAATTGCTGTCTGTAGATGTCAATTTAATTTGTACATTGTAACATACATTTATTCATGCATACATACTTTAATAGATATAACGCACAGCACTATGTTCCCATCTCTCTCTCTCTCTCTCTCTCTCTCTCTCTCTCTCTCTCTCTCTCTCTCTCTCTCTCTCTCTCTCTCTTATTTACTATTAAATCATTATATGTCAAGATTTCTACATATTGGAATCTCTGTATACTATACTAATAACAAGACATGCTTGCTTCAAATAACTACAGATAACTAATCTAAATACGAACTCTGGTGCTTCATTTTTTAAATCAAATATATACAGGCATTTCTTCTATTACAAAGTAAATTCACAGGATTAGGGGTATTCTAGGTAACATCATTCTAACTTAATTTTTATCCCCAAACTTGTTGGGTTCAGAGTGGTCATCATATACTGCAAATGAGATACTGCTATTCTCCTTTTCTCCAGAAAAACTTTTTAAAATTTATCCTCCCTCTAGCATCACTCCATTCTGGACTTTTAAAGTGTTTCTAAGATGCCCTTAAAATGCTTTATTTCCATATTCCTTCCATACAGTATTATACAGTACAGGAATATAATCAGAGAAAGGTGTTTGCCTTTTGAAATATCAGATTATAATCTCCACTGTCCCTACCAACATAATCATAGCTCATGTGGCTTGGGGGTGATAAATATTATAATCCAACATCTCTGGAGGACAACAGAATGAGAAAAGCTGCTGTAGAGCGTACTTATTACTTACAAATCACAGAAGTTAAGGAAAGCAACTTACACAAGGACTGTGTTTTGGGATACATCCCTGAAGTGGAAAGCTCCTTATATAATATATTCAAGTAATGTCTTCCAGACTGTCAGCTTCAATTTCTGTGAGGTTTGATTCTGTCAAGTAACACACTTATGCTAAAATATTCTTGATGCTGGCATTAATCAATAACTATCACTGAAGTGCATCAACCATGACAGTGAAAGAATAAAAATATTGTACACCACTTGGAACTGTGGCTTCGTATTGGAAAACAAAAAGGAGTTCTAATAGCTAATGGAAGTTGCAGACAGCCTGATGCAACCTCAGAGGCATATGCTCCCTTCCATCATTGAACCAGGGAGAAAAGAAAAAATGAAGTTAAACAGCTAAAAAAATGCTATAAAATTTTATAGTTACACACTATTGTTTATTGTTTATAAAATATATAAGACATTGCAGTTTAGAGGCTTTGAGTACTGCACAAAATCAAAGTGCAATATAATAAAACACCAATAAAATTCTAAGTAATGGCACAGATCTTTTTCTAGCTGTATAATCTGAAAAAATGGATTTTAACCAGGGGTGAAATCCAGCAGGTTCTGACAGGTTCTGGAGAACCAGTAGCGGAAATTTTGAGCAGTTCAGAGAACCGATAGCAGAAATTTTGAGCAGTTCGGAGAACTGGTAGCAGAAATTTTGAGCAGTTCGGAGAACCGGTAGCAGAAATTTTGAGTAGTTTGGAGAATGGCAAATACCACCTCTGCTGGCCCCAGGGTGGGGTGGAAATGGAGATTTTGCAATATCCTTCCCCTGCCATGCCCACCAAGCCATGCCCACCAAGCCACACCATGCCCACCAAGCCACGCCCACAGAACCAGTAGTAAAAATATTTGGATTTCACCACTGGTTTTAACTATATTTTGGAAGACTACAAGAGTAGAAGCTCTTGAGGAAAGGCTGTTTCAAAAGAGGGGAGCAGCCATTGAGAACACTTGCTTTCCAAAATGTGGGTTTTTCCTTAACATAACATTTTAATATATTGACTTCTATTTGATTTATTCAACTAGGGTGGACATTTTGCATTAGACAGAAACTTTTTACTTATGTTCATAGTGGCTGAGAAATTCTGGGAGATGATCTTAAAGTTGGCAGACTTGAGAGACACTGCCTTAGGAAGTTGACCATGTTAGTAAGTAGCATATACTAGACAGATCCCCCATAGTTGCAAACTCCTGAAAGTTGCTTTTCACAGTTATCTCTGCATGTACAATATACTGTGCAGAATTTACTTTTATGTAAACTGCCATCAAACACATTAGGATGTGAGTTGATACATAAGAGGACAGCAGATAGAAGTAGAGAGTCCAACACACGGTATGAAACATTTTTGTCAGCCTCCCCCCCCCCCCCAGCTATGATCTAATGTAGGTGAGATTATCAATGAAGGAGAATATAGTTAGCTCAGATTTGCTCAAACTAGCACTGATCATGTTACCTAGTTTGGGTAATGAAATGTCTGCAAGAAAACAACCAAGCTCAAAAAGCACCAGGGGTCCTCAGGTGGGATTATACCTATATATTATTGGTGGGGGATTAGTTTGAAATTTAAGGCTTTGAATTTAGAGATTGGTATATTGTATCAAAGCTTGCCATGTTGTTTGTATGCCATAATCTTTCAATTTCGATTTTCATATCTTGGTACATTATGACTTTCTCCAATTCTTGTCTTCTATTCTATTATCCCTTGGTATTACCACATCAATTATCCACACTTCCTTCCTTTCAGCCACAGTTAAATCTGCTGTGTTATGGGCCAAGACTATCCGTTTGTACTGAGAAATCCCACAAGATTTTAGCCTGTTTTTTTCTACTATCCTTTCAGCTATATTGTGCCATAGCTTAATCAACAACTTTTGCCATTGCTCCTGCCCTTTGAAACACTGTGCCCCCCCCAAGGTAAGAACTGCACCCACTCTTTGGCATTCTGAAAGGCCCTGAAGAAATGGCTTTGCCAACTGGTGTGAGGCCCCAAGTGGTTAACGGGCTAGATAAGACTCCATCTCCCCACCACCCATGTGCATCTTGCTCCCATCTTTTTAAATTTTAAGCTAATTTAATGTTATTATTTATTGTTTTTATTGTTTTTTAAATATTGTAAACCACCTAGATCGGGCAAGGTGGACAGCATATAAATCGAATAAATAAATAACAATATATTTTCCAACCAATTTTTCATTACCAGCACATGATAATTTATTACACATGTTCCAGTGAATCATTTTGGTGACTGTGTTATTATTATCATTATTTTTTTCCTAAATAAGTAGTAACATTTTTCTTTCTCTTATGACTTTTGGCTCATGGCTTTTCTCTCTTTGGGCATTAACTATCCCATATATTGAAGCACATAAAAATCAAAGCCCATCAGCTTGCAGAGTTAGCTTTTACCCTGAAGCACATTGTCTGCTGTGTAATTTATTCACAGAATATCTTGATCGGGGTAGATTCTACTTACCTCTGCTACTGGTTCACAACAGGAGCGCATGCGCAGAAGCTTCTGCGCATGCCCACCTCCGGGTGGGTGGGTGGAGCCTCCCACCGCCGTTACTACCAGTTTGCAAGAAACGGACCGAACCAGGAGCAACCCACCACTGATCCTGATCCTCAGTAATCATTTCAAATGGACACCAAAGAGAGATATATAGCTAGACCTTTAGCTTGGCTCTGATAATAGGGCTGAAGGATATTACAAATTACATGGACTTTATTTAATCATTTAATATGTCTGACAAATAAAAATAAAGAAGGCTCTTCATTTGTTCTTCAACTAACTTCCCCAGAAAATGATATTTTCTAACTGCTCCAAATATTGTTGATAATAATTTTACAAGTCCTCATTCATGTTACAGGTACAATGGAAATATTCCTGGAGTGGAAGAGGAAGCATACAAATAATAGTAAGTAGAAAAATCATTAACTATATTTTTTAAAAAATCTGAATTGTGTATCTGCCATGCATCAAAACTTTCCAAAAAATCCAAACTGAACATGCAACAAATAAATAGAAAAGCCCTGGGATAAAATTGGGGAAATAATTTAAATTTAAACTTTTAAATGACAATCATTCTGAAATACTTTAGCAGAGTAGTAAGAACCCATTAATAACTATCTTGTGAGCAAGCTACCTTTATTAATGAATTATTACCAGTTCTAGAAATAAGTTTCAGAGACATTACAGCATGCTGAGAATTTATTAATTATCTTGTTCATTATAAACAAATAGTGTTTACCTTCTACATCCACAATCCTAAGTAAGCAGACATAAGCTATATTTATTTCTGACATTCCATCGTTAGCTTTTTTTAAAGATGTCTGAAACCTCTATATAATAAAATTACCATAGTAAGAAAAATATTTTCAGTTCTCAAAAGGCAATAAATGATGGGCTGATTAAAGATGATTAATGAGTTTATGCTTCAATGTTTCCCTTTGTTTCCTTGTTTAAAAAAGCACACAGAGAATGAAATATATTTATCATGTCAAAAAAATTAGTTTTATGGCATACAAATTTTATAATTGGATGAAAAATAACACTATTGCCACCCAAAGAAAGTTGTTAGCACATAAATCATTATAAGGAATCCAGCATTTTAAACACATTAGAAGATCTCCACGACTGCATATGATTTTAGTCTCTGGCTCTGCTGTGTTTTGTTCTTTCAGTCAGACATTCAGATGAATCAAGAAGTGATTTGAAAGTAACATTAATAAAATTACATTTGGTATTCCTGGCCATTTCAGCTGCAACCACAGTCCTAGATATCAAGGGCAGACGAAGGTTGTACTGGTTTGCCAGTTTAATTGGGGGCAGGGGGGCAGCCAAGAGCCAGCATAAATAAGGAAGATGGTATGCGAGTGGATGGCAATGAAATTTCCAGATGAAATTATATTTTGGGCTTTGGAGAGAAAGGTGTCATTTTTGGCAGTTTAAGCTTAAAATAAGGCATATACAGTACAATTTGTTAATCATTTTCCTGGTTCCCAAGGCAAAAAAAGAAAAAATCCTCCATTGATCAGGGTTTTCCACCCAAAGACATTAATCTAATTTCTTAGTACTTAGGGAAAGTCACACACACAAACAAATTCAATAGTCATATTCAGCCTCAGGACCATTGACTATCCTTCTCTACTTCTAAATTCCTTTATTTCAAGTATACATTTTTGTTGAAAATTCAGGGATCTAATATTGAAAAGGATATAATTCTAAAAAGAGTAATTAGTAATTACTTTCACATACACAAATATGGTCAACAAATAATGCAGTGCTATGTCTCTTTACCCCCAAAGGCCTATAGGACTAAGGCCCATGTATAGATGCTTGAGGGAAAAAAACCTCTATTATGATTCCTGGAATGTTGTTATGAGAAATATTTTAAGATCCAGCCTTCCCATACCTACATCAGAACTCTCTGATGTTTCTAGTTTTCCCCTCTGCTTTCCTCAGTTAAAGAGGAACTTTTGGAAAGCTCATCTTTCAAGCAACAAGTGAGAGCCTTATGTCACTGGAGTATAAGGTCACCAGAAAAAGAATCCAAAAAAATGGAGTAAACAAGAGCCAAATACTGTTAACAAGAAGTAGAAATAATAATGGAAAAAAGGGAAACTGCAAGGAAGGAAGGTGTAAGAATCTTACCTTTCCCCCTAAGGTTAGTGATGTTGACAGGCAAGATGGTTCCTAAAATGTCATCAAAGCCCAAAGCAACCTGCTCAGAGTATAAATGCTTTAAAAAAATTAATGGTATTAATTGTATTAGAATTTTATGTTATATAAAGCTTGTGAAGCAGAAGTGTCCCATAGGCATACTGATGCATGTCCATCACTGCTTACATCGAGGAAGTTTGGACCAGTTGTAGCTTCCAAGCAATCTTCAAGGACAGTTTCCTGTATAGTGCATTGCAATAATCTAACCGTAAGATGACAGGGACGCGGTGGCTCAGTGGCTAAGACGCTGAGCTTGTTGATCGAAAGGTCAGCAGTTCAATGGTTTGAATCCCTAGTGCCGTGTAACAGGGTGAGCTCCCGTTACTTGTCCCAGCTTCTGCCAACCTAGCAGTTCAAAAGCATGTAAAAAATGCAAGTAGAAAAATAGGGACCACCTTTGGTGGGAAGGTAACAGTGTTTCGTGCGCCTTTGGTGTTAGTCATGCCGGCCACATGACCATGGAGACGTCTTCAAACAGCGCTGGCTCTTCGGAACGGATTAGCACCGCCTACTAGAGATGGGAACGACTAGCACATATGTGTGAGGGGAACCTTTATCCTTTACTTTTAAGATGATTAGGGCATGCGTGACTCTCTAAAGTTCCAACAGCATTAATCGAAAAGTATGATTTCAAATTTAATCTTAATTTTTTTTAATTTCATATATATGTATATTCTCACAATTTAAATACTAATCATTGCTAATTTTATGCAAATTGTGATCATTGTCATTTTTGTGTGTGAAGTGTTCTTACTTTTGAAAATTGCCTAAATGATCAAATTATCAATACATACAGTAATTCACCCTAACAAAATAAAAAGCACTGCAAAGTACTAGAACTGAAAAATATGCATGGAATAGATGTATGTGTCGAGCCCCGGATGGGTCTCACCATTGTTGGGGAGGAAGATGAGAAGGGGCCGAGCAGCTGTAAACTCCAGTGACGTGCTCCCAGCTGTTTGGAGGGACCTTGCCACTCAAGCACAAAAGAAATGAACGCTTTCATCGGAGCTCGGTGGAGCATAAAGGTTGCGA
This sequence comes from Pituophis catenifer annectens, assembly GCF_029215685.1. Classification (NCBI taxonomy): domain Eukaryota; kingdom Metazoa; phylum Chordata; class Lepidosauria; order Squamata; family Colubridae; genus Pituophis; species Pituophis catenifer. The sequence goes on along the minus strand of NW_027256883.1, from coordinate 123,261,167 downwards.
ATGGCACCTCCTTGTGATGTAACAGAAAGCGCGCCCTATTGTCGAGCAAGCTAGTGGGAAGGGGGGTGTGGTGTTAACTGTTTGATTGCCAAATGGTAAATTGCTTGTTACTAAGTGTATAAAGAGCGCTACACAGCGGCTGCATGTAGTGCTAACTTTAAACGTCGATGCCGGCTTGTGCCTTACTCCTGCCTGCGTTGCTGTGCTTAACCTGATTAAAGATGCTGCAAACCGCTTCGTTTCCTTCTGGTTGTTGTTTGCTTCCAGAGCGGTTGAGTGGACAAGCCGAGAGAAAGTTAGCGCTCTCCTCAATCACCATCCCAACCAGTGGACACTGGGTGTACCCGTTGCCTGATTCGTAAAGCTGTGGTAGACAAGGCGGCTAAAAGTTCCTGTCAAATTCAAACAGATGGACGGGTCATTGTTGGGGGGGGCACCCGCTACCCACGTAACAGAAAGTATGTTGTTGGCAATAGGCGACCATCAGGAGTCCATTCGGTTCATCGTAGTCGAGAAAATGATAGAACCGGTGATCCTGGGTCTGACGTGGTTAGACAAGTGGCAACCACACATCTGGTGGGAGGGAGGATACCGTAAACTCAGGATCCTCCTTGGACCAGCTGTCCCAACCTCTGTCCCTCCGGTTGTACAGCCATGTGTGGGGCAGGACAGTAGCTGTGCTGTGGACAGAGGTTTTGCATGCACAGGGATTCCCTAACGTCTATCAAGATCTTGTAGCCGTATTTAGCGAGGAGGAATGTGAGATACTATTCCCCCCATAGGCCCACGGATTGTGCCATCGAGTTGGTGCCTGGAGCTAAATTGCCGAAGCCACGAATGTATTCCATGACCCAACCGGAATTAGCTGAGTTGCGACAATATATCGACAAAAACCTAGCCAGAGGCTTCATCGTCCCTAGTAGATCCAGGATGGCCGCCCCAGTTTTCTTCAGGGAGAAGAAGGATGGCGGGGTCCATTTGTGCATTGACTTCCAAGGTTTGAATGGGGTGTGCGTAGAACATTTGTATCCTCTTCTGCTTATGAAGGATCTTTTAGCCGCGTTATCAACTGGCCGTGTTTTCACAAAGTTCGATATGCAGGAAGCATACTACCGGGTTCGGATCAAGCCAGGTGACGAATGGAAGACCACCTTCAATTGTCCCCTCGGTAGTTACCAGTATCGGGTTATGCCATTTGGACTCCAAGGTGCTCCAGCTGTGTTCATGCAGCTTATTAATGAAGTGCTGCATGAGCATCTTTACAGAGGAGTTCTTGTTTATTTAGACGACATCCTCATCTACACCCACAACTTGGAAGAATACATTAAATTGGTACATCAGGTTCTGGAGAAACTGTTGGCTGCTAAACTGTTTGTAAAACTCTCAAAATGCAAATTCCATAAATCGAAAATAGATTACCTCGGTTATCGGATATCGAGCAACGGTATAGAAATGGATCCACGTAAGGTCCAGGCTATTGTGGAGTGGCAAGCTCCTAAAACAAGGAAGCAACTCCAAAGTTTCCTTGGTTTTGCTAATTTCTATCACCAGTTTGTCCCCGCCTTTGCCACTATAGCTCTACCATTAACGGACCTATTACGCACTAAACCAGCTATGGTAAACCCAAGACCAAGGCAGGTGTTGCAATGATCAGCCCAATGCCAAAGTGCGTTCGAGCAATTGAAATATCTCTTCACCAGAGAACCAGTACTCAAGCATCCTGATCTGTCATGTGAGTTCATCGTTCAGGCTGACGCCAGCGACGTTGCTGTGGGAGCAGTGTTGTTGCAAAAGGATGAGCAGAATCAAATACGTCCTTGTGCTTATACCTCACGCAAATTGAACACCACGGAGAGGGGGTGGGCAATTTGGGAAAAAGAAGCTTTCGCCATCCAATGGGCGTTGATAACTTGGCGTCACATTCTGAAGGGGCAACCCTCCCATTTGAAGTGTGGACAGACCATAAAAATCTAGAAGCGTTGCAAACGCCTAGGCGTCTATCTCCAAAACAGCTACGCTGGGCACAATATTTTTGAAGGTTTTCCTTTAAATTCAAATATGTACCAGCAGGGAAGAATTTCCTTGCTGACGCGCTATCACGTATGCCGCAATACAATAGCAAGCGCGAAGAAGTAGTGGAATCCTTTATACCGCCCATTGGGACTGGACAACCTGTTGCAGCAGCGCTGTGAAAAGAATCGTCTTTCCTAATGGACCTACGAACGGCTATCCAACAGGACACATGGTTAACCCAAAACCAGACATCGGTAGTCCTACGAGATGGATTGGGGTGGAGTGGGGATCGGTTGTATATTCCAGAACCACTCCGAGCGACAGTCCTACGACGGTGTCATGATGCCAAACCAGCAAGTCACTATGGTTTCCTTAAAACTCTTCACCTGATCAGACGTCAGTTTTGGCCACGGATGCGTGGTGAAATTGAACGATACGTGAAAGAGTGCCCCATATGTGCGGCAGCAAAACCATGGTCAGGGAAGCCGATTGGGCGTTTGCAGCCAGTGGCTGATCCTAGTCGTCCGTGGGAGGAGGTAGCGATGGACTTTATAGTGGACCTCCCTTCTAGCAATGGATATACCGTCATCTGGGCGGTAGTGGACCTATTTTCGAAGCAAGCGCATTTCATACCCTGTCGAGGTTTACCGTCTGCTCGACGGTTGACAGACATGTTCATCCAACATATTTACCATTTTCATGGTGTCCCGAATCGAATTATATCAGATCGGGGTGTCCAGTTCACCACTCAATTCTGGAGATCTTTCATCCACCGGATAGGATCTACCCAGGGGTTAAGTTCAGCCTTCCATCCCAGTACTAACGGGGCCGCAGAATGGGCTAATGCCGCAGTGGAACGTTATCTCCATTGTTATGTTTCTTACCAACAAACTGACTGGTCTGCTTTGATCCCGTTCACTGAAGTCGCATACAATAACATCAGCCATCGTAGTACGGGCTTTTCTCCTTTCCAAATCATCTACGAGAGAGAATTCCCTGCCATACCTGAAGTAGAACCTCCGGCTACAGATGTAGCTACGCCTTCCGTCTGGGCAGACAAAATCCGACAAACTTGGCCAGAGGTTAAGGCTGCTCTACAAAAAGCAACGAGTGAATGCAAAATGTATATTGATAAAAAAAGAGCAGATCCAAAACCGTTTTCAGTGGGGGATCAAGTTTATTTATCAACCAAATATTTAAAACTACGGTTGCCTAGTAAGAAATTAGGGCCCAAATATATAGGTCCTTTCCCTATAACACGCGTGATCAACCCCATCACTGTAGTGCTCAAATTACCTTCACTGTTAGGAAAAGTACACCCCGTTTTTCATAGCAGCCTCCTAAAGCCCGTCAGTGGGGATAGAGCTACAACTCAGCCTGACCCACCAGGACCGAGCCATACCGACCAGTATGAGATAGATAAATACATAGATAAAGTGTTAGATTCCCGACTACGCAGGGGCAGGCTGCAGTACTTAGTACGTTGGAAAGGTTATTCATTAGCACAAGCGTCTTGGGTGGCAGCCCCAGACGTCCATGCCGACCGGTTAATCCGTCGGTATCATTGCCAACATCCAGATAAACCGGAACCCAGTGGGTAGAGTATCTTCTGCAACTAATGTCTCTGTTTTACCTCCTGCAGGTGGACTCCTGGTAGAGGGGAGCCGCCTGTCGAGCCCCGGATGGGTCTTGCCATTGTTGGGGAGGAAGATGAGAAGGGGCCAAGCGGCTGTAAACTCTGGTGACGTGCTCCCAGCTGTTTGGAGGGACCTTGCCGCTCAAGCACAAAAGAAACGAACGCTTTCATTGGAGCTCGGTGGAGCATAAAGCTTGCAAATGGCGCCTCCTTGTGACGTAACAGAAAGCACGCCCTATCGTCGAGCAAGCTAGTGGGAAGGGGGGTGTGGTGTTAACTGTTTGATTGCCAAATGGTAAATTGCTTGTTACTAAGTGTATAAAGAGTGCTACACAGCGGCTGCGTGTAGCGCTAACTTTAAACGTCGATGCCGGCTTGTGCCTTACTCCTGCCTGTGTTGCTGTGCTTAACCTGATTAAAGACGCTGCAATCCGCTTCGTTTCCTTCTGGTTGTTGTTTGCTTCCAGAGCGGTTGGGTGAACAAGCCGAGACTATGAACTTACTGCATACTAACAAATTAAATAGTAATCAAGAAGATGCAAAGAAATATACAATATGTGCTTTTCTGTATTTCATAGAGAAGTAAATATGTGCATGAACAACCATGGGCTAAATAAAAATAGTGACATTTTCCTGCACTTAAGATTATCTAGCATAGGAATAATTTCTGCCACAATATGATTACACATATAGTTAGAGATTTATATTACTATGGTTTTGTATTAACACAACATTTTATCAATAGGCTTGTGGCATTGAAATCTAACAACAAGTTATCTTTTCAAATCTTACTCGGCCCTTGAAGGGAAAATAAAATATTGGGACATGTTATACATGGAATAATGGTGTGCTTCATTGCTATACACATGACTATGAAGAAAAAGAAATGGAGGTGAGTTGGATCTCAGGAAGAAAAGACATCTAGACCATGTTTGACAAACCATTATAATCCTCAATAGTATTAAAAGTTTTGGAATTTAGTCTTTGCCACCATTTCTCTCATACATACTTATATACATGTGTGTGTATTATCATTAGCAAAGTTAAAATGAAATTTATGGGTATGAGAGAGGAGAAATAAGGTCAAGAAGAAAACTGATGATGGACTTAATATAAAAGAAGAGAAAAGTAAGATGTTTAAATAAAAGGCAAGGTATGACGTGATATATAGAGGTGGAAGAGCAAAGACGGTTTATAAGGGTAGAGAAAGGTATGAAAAGATACATCAAGTGAGCTACGTGTAAACAAAGTTAAGCTATATTTCCTTTCTTGTTTATTACCTCATGCCTTTAATTTCTTTTGCTTATTGTTTTTAGTCCTTTTCTGTGCTATGCCTAATGTTGCTTACCCCAAATATATATGTAAATATATTATTATCCACATATCTGCTAATAATAAAACAAGTGGATAAAAGCAATTAAAGTCTGAAAAGTTGAGTTCAATTTTCATTTTAACCACATATTCACAATAAAGAGGGGAAAAAAGAATATTTCTCTCGAGTATGAAAATAGTATAGCATTCTTTCACTGGAAAGAATCACTGTAATGTTATCAAGCAAGCTAGCAGTGAGATGAATGAATTGGTATTCCTGTGTATTTAAATGAGAGTTATCTCCTTCACTTATTCTCATGAAAATATCCCCACAGCAACCTCTTTTAGTTTTTAGATCAGCTATTTATGCAGTATAGGCAATGATATCTCTAACAAAGGCCCAGAGGAAATTAGTAAGTCAGTCAGCTTCCCTTCTCTAGAGTCACAGAATCATCAATAATTCAGCAAACGTTGTATTTAATATCACATTTAGGTAATTGGGCACATTCAGCTGAAAGGAACAGCCTTGATGTTGGAAAAGATTGCAGTTCTAGTAGTGGAAGTGCCAGTTTTGCAGCAGTGTTTTTAAAGTGGTGCTGCCTCAACTAGTTTACTTCTTTCTGGAAGGGCATCATTTTAAAATTGGTCATTGTCGGAGAAAAAAAGCATGGCCTATGTGCAGGATCCGATAATGTTTTTGCTAATAGTGTGGACACAGCTCAACCAAGTGCAGCAGGCCCTTTGCTAGTTAGGGTATTTAGCAAGGAGAGCCAATTACTGGCTAACAAGATCACCATTTATTCATTACATGTGGACTCCAATCTCAAATACACGTAAGAGATGCAGCGAAACTGAATTGAGATTTGTTTTCAGATGAACAAGCAAATTTTTGCCATTTTAGTTTCATGTAGAAGAAAGTATATCCAGGCAGACGGATAATTACAAGTTTAAAGACATTCCATAGAATTCCCCTTCAAATTTGTGCAATATGTTTCATTATCATAGTGGTGTTTCATTCTGATTTGGTTTTTTTACAGATGAAAACACAACTAAACCGCTTAGGAATTTAAGAAGTTGCTTTATCTATCAATCTTCAGCACTGAAATCCAAAACATAGGTCTCTTATTATATCATATGGTTCTCAGCAGCCCCCTATTTAATTAAATTAAAAGCTATTCTGGAGGAAGTTGTCTGACAATTTTCTTTTACTATTTCAATTTATTTATTTTTTTCATGAAAACACACCCGTGACAACTAAGAACTATAAACTAAATGCAAAAAAAGAATATTGTGTAAGTGCAGATAAAACAACATAGTAGCCAATTAAAACCAAAAACCTTTTAAAAGACACAGTGAAAAAGTATTAGCAATAATGATAAAAGAATTTGTTTAAACTGTTGCTTTCTAACAAGAGAAGTAGCATAGGACACGTATGCTAGTATTCGTTACTTTCATATTTTATATATTATACTGTATTTATACTTCAGAGATGGACAAACTTTCCCAAGCTCAGAAATGATCAGTGTTCTAAAACAAATGGGAAGAAGTTTTTTTTTCCCCCAAAAAAGGCCTCTGGTGACTAACAAAAAATAATGTGCACTCTCTGGAAATCCCATTGGCATTCAGTCATAGAATAGCAGTACTGTATGTACTATTTACTGTATATGCAATGCATATTATAGTTTTCATATGCATTTCACATTAGAAGACTACACAGAATCTTCCCATCTTAGACTTTTGAGCTGTTTCTGGGGCCAAGAAATATGACCTTCCCTAATTTTGTGTGTTTGTGTGCGCGTACGTAAAGGTTGCTTTCAGAGATTGTAATGGAATCAGGGGGAGAGAAAAAAACTGTAGAGGATTGGGGGAAGGAATTTTTCTCAATTCCCCTGCAGAACTATCAAAACAATAACCTTTTATAGCTAGTGTCCTAAGACGAGCTGCTATTATGCTCTGGGCAAAAGGCCACAGTGGGAAAGGATGTGCTTTGCATGCAAACAATCCCATATTCGATTCCTCCCTCCATCATCAAGTAAGGCTGAGAAAGGTTCCTGTACGAAACCCGGGAGAACCAGCTCCAATCAATGGAGCAAGCAGGACAAAAACAGATAAATCCATTAGGCTGATTCAGGATAAGGCAGCTGCTGCTTACAGTATATCCCTAGAATCCTACAGTCACCATTGACTGCTAAAGGCCACATTGTTCCTAGCAATAAAGGTTTTGCTGAGGTAGTAAGTAAAGTTCTCTCTCCTTGTGAGTCAACATTTTTCTCAGCCAGGGTATTATTTCTAGTGAATTCATAAAACATTTAAAACACCTTTGTGTTTTAAGTAGAAAAATACATCAAATAAATGATAATAAGAATTACAGTATAGCAACCAAATTCAGAATGCATTCAGAATGCTGTATACAATGCAGTTAAAAAGATAGTATCAGGCAAAACTATTGCCATTCAAAACCAGTTAAGCCCTAAACTGGCCTGAAGGAAAGATTTCACCACTTGGGGCTCTTAACTTTGGAAAGAAAAATATGGTAAATGGAAGTGTTTCTTTGTTGCAATATTTTCAGGATCAGACTCAATAAAGATAATAGAAGTTAGAGATTTAAATATATCTCTCTTTAATCATAATAGGCATTCTATATTCGCTGAATATTCAAGATAGAAGCAAGGAAAATGGGGAGGATGGCTCCTTATATATACAAGGGGTGGAGCCAGGAATGGGAGTGGTAAATTATGAATACATTAAAGTCCAAAGAATAAGTTAACCCCTGATGTTCCATATATACATTATTTACACATTAGAGAATAAGGCATTTACATCTGACAAATCCCCCTCTAAATGCCGGTTCGTTATACAACACCAGTTACATTCAGATTCAGGACAATATAATACATATAATTTAGAAGTTAAATATTTGTGTTGTTTAGAAGGTAAGGGTTTTGTTAATATATCAGCTAATTGTTCAGAAGTATCACAATGTATTGCTTTGATGAATCCGTCTTGAGATAGTTGTCTCACGTGCTTAAATTTTATATCAATATGCCTGGACCTTTGTCCAATTGCATCGGATCTAGATATTTCAATGGCCGCTTTATTGTCTTCATGCATAATAAATGGTAAAGTAGGTTTCTTCCAAACATCTGTGATCAAATCATTGAACCATACAAGGTTATTTGCAGCTTTAGACAAGCAAACATATTCCGCTTCTGTGGTAGAAGTGGCTACCAGTTCTTGTTTACCAGTATACCAGTAAACTGGACAATCGTTCAATAGAAAAACATAACCAGAGGTACTCTTTCTGCATGATGTATCACCAGCCCAATCTGCATCAGCATAACAAGTAATTTTTGGTTCTTTGTCATTATTTGGTTCCAATATTAAACAAAAATCTAATGTACTTTTCAGATATCTTAAAATTCTTTTGACAGCTTCCCAATGATACAAGGTTGGTTTGCTAACATATCTTGACAATAAATTGAGAGGTAATGCAATATCTGGCCTAGTCCAATTAGATATATAAAGGAGTGAACCTATAACTGATCTGTAAAATGTGTTGTCTTTAAACTCAGGGGAAGATTCATCAGTGTTTCTAAGAAAATCAGTTTGCATAGGTGTGTCACATGTTTTGGCATTATTTAAGTTACATTTGTTTAGGAGTTCAATAATTTTATCTTTCTGAGTAAGTTTGAATCCCCTTTTAGTTTTGTTAATTTGTACACCAAGGTATTTATTCACTCTACCTAGTGATTTCAATGAGAAATGTTCGTTTAACTTATTTACAAAGATTTCCCTGCTCTCTTTATGCTTTCCAATATATAAAATATCATCCACATAAATTAATACAAATTCAATATGATCATTACTCTTTTTTACAAAGAAACAGTTATCAGCAGTGGTGGCGTTGAAATCCATGGTCTTAAGTACTTTTACCAAACAATCGTACCATCTTTTGCCAGATTGCTTCAATCCGTACAGACTCTTATTTAATAACCAAATTTCGTTCTTATTAGTGTATTGACTGTGTGGTGCTCTTACATATATTTCCTTATCTAATTTTGCGTGTAAGTATGCAGTCTGTATGTCATATTGAAACACGTCCAGATTGAGTGCAGATGCTACTACAAGAGCTGTTTTGACACTCTCTGTTCTCACTGTTGGTGAATAAGTGTCAGTATAGTCTTCTGGATATTTTTGTGCATAACCTTGTGCAACTAGTCTGGCCTTGTATAAGGTATTACCTCCTTCCAAATTCTTAATTTTATAAATCCACCTGGTACCTATAATTGTTTTATCCTTAGGTGCGATCGCAGGTGTGAATACATTTAATTCTTGTAAACTTTCCATCTCTTTTTCCATAGCTAGTTCCCATTTTTCTCTTTCTTCACGGGGAAGTTTCAATACTTCCTCATATGTATTAGGTGTTATTTGTTCTCCATCCATATGCATTATGTAATCTTTGTATTTATTTGGTATTTGGTTTCTATTGTTTCTAATATTTCTTTCAGGTTTGCTATGGTTGTCATGCAAATATCTGGCTTCCTTTTTTGTTAATGTGTCTGTCTTTATTTTATGCTGACTATTTGTCCAAGTTTTGGTTTTGTTCTTACTTTTGTTAATATTTTGATTTTCTGTTGTTCCTTCCTCGCAAGATATATTATCTTTGCTTTTATTAGGAAATATTTCATTAAGGTGCAATTTAGACCAATTGGCCTGCTCATGGAACACAGCTGTTCTGGATACTATAAATTTGTTATTATTATCAATGAATCTGTACCCTTTGGTTCCAGTTTCGTATCCCATGAATCTTAATTTCCTGGATACGTTTTCTCCCTTTCTTCTCAATTGTTTAGGTATGTGTACGTCTGCAGTAACTCCAAATATGTGCATGTGTGCTAATTTGGGTTTTCTATTGTACATCACCTCATATGGTGTCTTATTCACAATACTGGACCATGTTCTATTTTGAGTGTAATTTGAATAATGTAAGGCTTCTGACCAAAATTGTTTGCCTAAACCAGCATCCTCTAATGTGCATCTAATCATGGTTTGTAGTGTGGAATTCTTTCTCTCTGCAATCCCATTTGGAAATGCAGAAAATGGATTGGACGTGAAATGTAGCATCCCTCTATCCTTTAACCATTGGGAGAATTCTTTAGACATGAATTCACATCCCCTATCTGTCATAATTTGTTTTATTCTGATATTATGCTGTGTTTCTATGCGTTTGTAGAATTCCTTAAATTTCTGAAAGGTTTCATCCTTGTGCTTTAATGTGTAAACAAAACCATAGCGACTGTAATCATCCACTATTGTTAGGAAGTAACGTTTTCTATAGGTAATTGATGGAGTTAATGGACCAACTAAGTCCATATGTACCAAATCAAAAATATTGTTAGTTGATCTGTTAGATTTTTTTGGTCTGGGACTGGTTTTTAGTTTGGTGGATTTACATACTGAGCATTCCAAATAATTTTCACAATTTTTTATTTTGACACCTTCTGCGTGTTCAGTCATTTTTTGTACTACGGGAAAGCTTGCATGTCCTAACTTCCTATGTAAGATGTGAGCACACTCATCATGAATTGGTTTACCTATTTTTGGTTTCTTCTCATTGTGTGTATTTTTGTTATCATGAGTTATTTTACATTCATCATTGTCACTGTTACTGACATTTTCATCATCTGCTTCAATACAATCTTCCATATTTGAATCAATGTTATGTAACCATCTTTCTTTGGTTATCAGATAGGGTAGACCCCCTTTTATCATCACAGTACCTACATTTGTTTTGTTCTTTTCTATAGTTGCTTTCCCCTTTGAGAAAACTATATTGATGTCAGATTCTCTGCTTAGTTTTATAGCACTCAGTATGTTGTGAGGTATTTCTGGGATTAATAATACCCCCTCTATTTTCCCTAAACCAGGCAAGGTCACATTTCCTCTGCCTAATACTTGAACCTTTTCTTGATTAGCTACCTTTATCACAAACTTATCTTCTGTAAATGAGGTTAATATACTTTTGTTGTTAGTGGTGTGATTTGTTGCACCAGAATCAATAAGCCAATTATTGTTCTCATCTTGTTGTGTTCTGGTGCTGTCTTGTTTATTTAGCCCATTTAGTGACCCAGATTTTCTCTCTTTTGAATTTTCTCTACCCCCTCTACTTTCTCTGTAATTTGGTGGACTTCTATATTTGTGTCTATCTGTGGAAGATTGTCTGTAATTGTATTTGCTTCTATATTCTGGCCTATGTCTCTCCCTTGGGACTTTGGGACAGTCTCTTCTACTGTGTTCCCTGGATCCACAATTGTGGCATCTAAAGGCCTCATTATATTTATCTTGAAAGACTACTTTCCTAAAAGATTTGTGTTCTGTTTGGTTACTGGAACGATTTTTTCTTGAATTGTCTTCTGCTATCAATTTGTTAGATAGACTTTCTATTGATAAATATCCCAAATTAATGGTATCTAAGTGTGACATAAAGCTATCCCATGATGGATCAAGTGAATTGATAATAACACTTTTCATTGTTTGATCTGAAATCACTTCCCCCCTCAATTGCAGCTCAGCTCTTATTTTGTTTAGATTTATCAAATGCTCACTTATAGAAACCCCTGGTTTCACTCTAGAAGAAAAGAAATCCTTAGACATTCTTGTGGTTGTGGCTACGCTATCGCTGTGAAATAGATTAAACATGCATTGAATTATTTCTGATACAGTTAGGTTTGGTTTGATGCTATGATACATTGCAGGAGACACGCTAGAAATTATTATGAAAAATGCTCTATGATGTAAACAATCTATTTTTAAAGTCCAAGGTCTTCTTGGAGGACTAGTTATAAAGAATAGTAAATTTTCTTTCATGAAAATAACCTGAAGCTGTTGGTACCACTCTTGTAAATTAATGCCATCAACTCTAAGTTTTGGGAAGTCACTGGGTAAGTTCCCCACATTATTTTGTTCATTACTTACAACCTGAGGCAGTCCGTGGTCTCTCAAGTGCAGGAAATTACAGAACGGCATTGGGATGCTTGTAACGAGTCTGCGCGGTTCTCTGGCCAGTTCAAGTCTTTCGGGGCCGTCTACGTAGTTTTGCACATGCGCGTTGCTCATTTCTTCTTTGGCGTCGTTGTGGAAGGTTCTCTCCATTTCAGCTCTCTCGATCCGCTCCTCTTCAGATGAGTCGGTCTCTGGCTCGGTTTTTGGGGCTTTGGTGATGGCGACGGTTCTTCTCTTTCTCTTGTGTGCGCTGGCACTCGATTCTGTCTGCGGTGTAGGACGGAATCGGCATGGCTCTCTGGGCTCGGGTGTCGTCGTTTTCGAAGTCAGGATGGGAGCGTGCAGGTCTTGAGTTGTCGGTTTGATTTCTTGCTTCTTCGTTGATGTCTTGGAGATTTTCAATCTTGGCCCAAAAGCAGCAAAAAGCGTTTTCATTGCTGACTTTACTTGAGACTTTGTTAAATCGTCTTCACTTTCTGATTTTGGTTCATCTGAAGAGTTTGAGACTTCTTTTTCACTTTCTTCGTCTGATAGCGTTTTTCGCGCCAGAAATTTTGAACTGAGCGTTTTGATTGGCTCTGCTTCACTCTCTTTTGAAGTTCGTTGAAACCAAGATGGCTGCCATTCAAAATTTCGCGCGAGGTCACATCTTTTCTTTTTTACAACTATTTTCTCAGTAGTCATTTCACTCACAGTTTTTTGATCTTTGGGTTTTTCTTTAATGACGTTTTTCTCTCTCGCTGCTCCGCTGTTCCTCAGCATCTCCTGGAGGTCCGCGATGAGGCTTTCATCATTCTTTTGGCTTTTTAGTATCTTTAATATCTCTGACCTGAGTTCGTTATTTTCTATCTCAATTTCTTCCTGGTCGTTGTTTTCACTCATCAGTTCTTCTTCTTCAGTGGTGTATTCTTCGGATTCTCTCGAAATCGCATTAGTGGATTCGTTGATCATCTCTTGATCAGTTTCTATTTCTTTGCTGTAGGCCCTGGTGTTGGGCCTATCTTTCTTGGACATTTTTAATTACTTATTGAGTCAATTAACCATCCTCTGCTACCAGCTTGTTGCAATATTTTCAGGATCAGACTCAATAAAGATAATAGAAGTTAGAGATTTAAATATATCTCTCTTTAATCATAATAGGCATTCTATATTCGCTGAATATTCAAGATAGAAGCAAGGAAAATGGGGAGGATGGCTCCTTATATATACAAGGGGTGGAGCCAGGAATGGGAGTGGTAAATTATGAATACATTAAAGTCCAAAGAATAAGTTAACCCCTGATGTTCCATATATACATTATTTACACATTAGAGAATAAGGCATTTACATCTGACATTCTTCTTCCCACAGGTCCAGATCTTCAGGTCATCCACAAGGCCAAAGCCGGGCAGGTTCAAATCCAACAGAAGAAAATAACTTTTCAACCAATGGGTAGTCTGCAGAATTTACTGCCCCAAAATGAAATAATGGCATGCAATTTGATCCAATTTAAGGGGTGAACTCGGGAGGTTCATGAAAGATCAGGCTATCAAGAGCTAATAATACTGGAGTTTCTTCACTGCTTTTATAGGCAAAGGCTTTAAAATACTGGTTGCTTGCTAGCAGTAACGGAAGCAGTGGTGGAGTCCTGAAACCCTACATATTCTATGAGCTTTTTGAATGGTGTTGGTAACTCTGTGATAAGGATGCTAGAACTATGGCCTGATCCTGCCAGATTTGTCTTTGTTATGTTGAACACTTTTAAATACCAATTAAAAATCTACAGGACCACACCATTCCTTTAAAACAGATTGTTATAACTCCCCTGCCCTAAAAAAACATATTTACTCCTAAATCAACTGTATCAGATCTAGGAGTTCCCCCACCCATGTTACACAGCAGTTTCATCTAAGAACTTTTTCAAGAGGCAACTGGACTTTCTGGTTTTTCTTTGAAGACGTTTTGCTTCTCATCCAAGAAGCTTCTTCAGCTCTGGCTGGATGGTGGGGAATGGAAGGATTTATACTCCTTGCAGACAGCTGTATATATCCTTCCATTTCCCACCATCCAGCCAGAGCTGAAGAAGCTTCTTAGATGAGAAGTGAAATGTCTTCAAAGAAAAACCAGAAAGTCCAGTTGCCTCTTGAAAAAGCACCTTTGGGACAACCATGACCCAGATGACTGAGAATCTCCATAGACATTTTACCTAAGAAAGTACAACACCATAAAGTACGAGAGAGAGAAAATCCACAAAATGGGGGGGAGGAGTCTTTGAATCCACAACTATGCTGTCTTGCAAGAATTGAGACTAAGCATGTACTACTCCATCAACCCACAATAACCTCCAGCTATCAATGCAGAACTTTGATAGCATCACTCAATTGCCTCAGAACCAGTGGTGGGTTTCAAAATTTTTTACTACCGGGTCTGTGGGTGTGGCTTGGTGGGTGCAGCATGGCTTGGTGGGCGTGGCTTGGTGGGCATGGCAGGGGAAGGATACTGTAAAATCTCCATTCCATCCCCAATCCAGGGGAAGGTTACTGCAAAATCCCCATTTCCTCCTGATCAGCTGGGACTTGGGAGGCAGAGAATAGATGGGGGCAGGGCCAGTCAGAATTTTTACTACCGGTTCTCCAAACTACTCAAAATTTCCACTACCGGTTCTCCAGAACTGATCAGAACCTGCTGAAACCCACCTCTGCTCAGGACTGAGATTTACAACTTGGTATCATCTGTGCATTGATTCATACCTGACCCTGTGTCATTGGATAAGAGGCCTTATGTGCTAGTTAAGGAAGAGTTAAATAGAAGTGAAGTTCAGCCTCTGATGAGCTCAAGAAGGATTAAGTGCAGGACTTATTTGGATGAATCATAGTTGACTTTAAAGAAACAGTAAATATTTAGCATTTGGAAGGCAAGTTAAAATTATACTAAAAATCATATTTAGTAGTTGGATTTTTCCATTCAGGAACATGAAACCACCATATAATATCAAAGTGAATCTATTTTATATATTTACACTATCAGTTATAACAAATTGTATTTTAAAATAATGTAAAACTTAGTATATTGTAAAAGCTAAATAACTATGTGAATAACTACTTTGATAAATATATCCTTCTATGAAAGGTTTTGAAGATGCTGGATCTTTTCCTTATATGTTCCAATGCTTCTATTTTGCTTTCCCAGCCTCTGCATTTGCTAGCAGAACCTATGACGACATTACATTCCAAGCCTTAAATATAAACAGTTTAATCCCCAAGGAACTAAGACTGGTTTTGCTCTATGGATTAGCTGGTAAGTATGCTGAGGTTTGTACAGATACCCTCCTCAGTGCTAAGCGTATAACTTCCAGGATACAATAAGAAAAGGGAAAGTCTGAGGTGTTCCTAAAAGTTGCATTTTGTTTGGAGGAAAAATGCATAGAGGAAATAAGACCAAATTGCATTTTATGTTTGAAAAGAACATGCATTTTATGGAATAGCTCCAAAATATCTTTAAAGCGGGGTTAGGCAGAATACATTATTTGTTGTTGTTGTTGTTGTTGTTGTTGTTGTTGTTGTTGTTAGTAGTAGTAGTAGTAGTAGTAGTAGTAGTAGTAGTAGCTTCCAAACATGATTGCAGAAAAAAACCCACATCTCCCATCATTTGGAAGAAGGGAAGAGATTAAAACAAGAGGGGGTCTTCTAATCTAACCTTCTGCTCAAGCAGGAGACCCCATACCATTTGAGACAAACGGTTGTCCAGTTAAAAAGCCTCCCTTCCAAAATCCAGTACTATCTACATATATGGGTGCAGTGTTGAGATATGATCTGGGATGAGTTTGAGCTGGTGACTCCTAAAGAAATGAACAGAGTTCTCTGTACTGTAAGATCAATCAGTTGTTTACTGGATCTGGGCCCCTCCCAGGGCACAATAGTGTTCAGGGACCTGACCACAACTGGGTCAAGACTTTAGTGTTGGTCTCTCTGAAGAAGAGCCAGTCTGGTATAGTGGGAAAGAGGTTGTCTTAGAAACCAGGAGACTGAGTAATAGTAATTAGGTACCAGTTGGCTGTCATTACTGACTTTAGGCCAGTAATTCTCTCTCAGCCCAAGACTGCTGTTGTGGGGAAAATAGGAGAAAAGAGTATTAGGTATGTTTGTCTTCTCGAGTTATATATTAAAAAGAGTGGATAAAGGAGGGAGGGAGGAGGAGGAGGAACCCCGTCTTGAAAGGAATAGTGGTGCATTCCGTCCTTGACAGCCTGTCTTTGACTCAACAGTTTATGATAACTATCAACCAGTCTCCAACCTTCCCTTTTGGGAGAAGGTTGTTCAGAAGATGGTTGGTGCTCAGTCTGCAGGTGATGAACGGAACCTGGAGAAAATGAATTATCAGGGTTTCAAATCAGGATTTTGTATTGCTATGTGAGGTTATCCACCAGTTTGGAATTTGATATCATCAGTATGCTGATGATACCCAATTACAGCTTTTGGTCCTGAGCTAGTCGAAAAAGGCTGTCAGGGCTCTGTCCTTGTAGGTTTAGACAGAGAGGAACCATCTCCAACTCAATCCTACCATGACTAAGTAGCTGTGGATGTCTGAACCTCAAGATCTGGAGATATTCCATCTTTGACTTTGGATGGTGTAGAATGTGGAGGTCTTCCTTGACTCACCACACCTGCTTGAAGAGCAGGTTCAACTCTGGTCAGGAAGACCTTTGCACCACTTCATATGGTGCACGTTTCTTAGATTATGGACCCCTTCAGTCGCTAATGCCCTGGTCCGCTCATGGCTTAAATGCTGCAATATGCAATGGAGTACATGGGACTACCCTTAAGGGCCACCCAGAAGATTTAACTGGTCCAGAATACAGCACAGCAAATAGCGATGGGCATGGCTCTATATGCCCATGTAACACTTCTGCTTTGCATGCTGTACTAGTTGCCACTTTGATTCTGAGTATGATTCAAGGTTGTGCATAGGGCCTGGTGAGACCACCTATCTCCCATAGTGCTTGCCCAAACTTTTCAAACTTGCACAGTTGGCATACTCTGTGATCCTTCAATTATGTAATGTCATAGAAAAGTATCCTGGCAATGCACCTTCTCTCTAGCAGTTCCTGTCCTCTGGAATGAGGTTCTCCCTGAGATCCTGATGCCCCCCCCCTCCCATCTGCTGTTATTCAGAAGAGTTCTAAAGACTTGGCTGTTCACCCAGACCTTTGTCAAGGGAGAGCAAGATCCTTCCCTTCGTTTTATCTGGTTTGTTACACTTGCCATCTTTTATTGATTATATTGTATAATTTCTTTGATTATTGTGAGCAGCCGTAGTAAATCACTGGGAACTGAGCAATATACAAATTTAATTTAATATTATGGTATGACCCTATCTCTAAAACACCCACCCTTGTTAAATGAAGACGCTTAGTTATGAAAAAGTTTGCCCAACCATGTTTTTAATGCCATGAGATGCAGTCCTATTGCTACAGTTAAAGAGAACTGGCCATGTAAACTGTAATGATGGAAGATGAGAACCTCAAGAGCCCCAGTGGCGCAGTGGTTAGAATGCATTATTGCAGGTTAATTCTGTTGATTGCCAGCAGTTCGATCCTGACCAGCTCAAAGCTGACTAAGCCTTCCAAGGTCAGTAAAATGAGGACCCAGATTGTTGGGGGCAATATGCTGACTCTGTAAATTGCTTAGAGAGGGCTATAAAGTACTACAAAGCAGTATGTAAGTCTAAGTGCTATTGCTATTGGTAAGATCAATTAGCCTTTCCCCTCCCCCACCCCAATTTGACTGGTGTGCTCAAATATTATTAAAATCACTAATATAAAAATGAATTCTAATAATATATTTTGTTTACCCTTTCAAAAATCCCTTGTTTTCCACTGTCTTTAAAAAAAAAGACAAAACAAGTTAACCATGTCATGATTGACAGTCAAATCTGCAAAATGAAAACAATTACTTGTTTGAAAGAAATCTGAACAAAACCATTTGCACTGACATTTAACTCATTTCTATGGTTACTTAGTTTTTTTAAAATTCCATCAACTCCTTTAATCTGACAATGGCTGTTTTTACATACAAGCTTTTCCTTATAAAATCAGAAACAGTTGTTTTTCGTTTCAAAATGTTTCTAACAAAGATGGAATGGAAGTTTTAAATGCCATGGCTTACTGTGTAAGAGTGGGCATATTTTGCTATGGGATTTGCATTTTATGAGTCAATACCTCAGTGGTACGTATAGCCACTAGCTGCCCATGGGTTTAAATGAAATGATTCCTTTAACTGTAATGTTCCTAAAGCAAATACAAATTTGTGTTGCTTTATTCACAGATGGGTTTCTTGTTAATTTATGAAGAACCATATCCTCAGCATACATTTTTTGTAAATTACAGTATATGAGTCAAATGAATTGTCCATTTGAAACAACATTATAGAATGTGGATTAAAGAAGAAGGTTATTCTAAAACTAAGGTATTGAGTCAAATCTGGTGCCAACCAAATTTAAGCATTCCGACCAATTATAATTCAGCAAAAGTAACATTTTCATGAGAGTACTCACTTCTCTTGTTCTTCTGTCTTCAAATGTCTGGCAGCCTTAGTGGATCAACATGCACCATGTTGATTGATCATGTGCCAGGGTTTCCTAGGAGGTGGTGTCAATATCCAGGGACTTGAAAGAGGCTTTCATTTATATAGCATATTAATGAAATCCTTTTTTTCTATCTATTTAGTTAATTTTCAGTTAGCTGGTATGCTAAATTTGCTAATACTATAAGCTTACAATAAATCTTCCTATATATATTGTATGTCTTCCTATTCACTATCTGTTCTACTGGGACAATTGAAGTCCAAGGTTAAAAAATTATTTAGAGGTATATTTAAAACTGATCCAACATCCTTAACAAAAGAAATGAAATATCTTTGGTGGGATTGTACCCATGATTGGAATATACTACGGAAGTTGCATTGTATGTAAAGAATTATTACAGCTGTACAGAAATACATGATACCAAAGATGAAAGCCTTCTTGAAAGTATTTGGGTGAATATTACAGGAAAAAGAAATGACGTTGCTATAGGTCTGTACTACAGGCCACCCAACCAAGCAGATGACATAGATCAACTTTTGCAAATCAGTTAGGAAATACATCATTGTAGTAATGGGGGATTTTAACTATCTTGACATCAACCAGGAAACAAAGTCTGAGGTGAATTGGAGATCAAACAAGTTCCTGACGCGCCTAGCTGATAATCAACCAAAAGGTAGAGGAGGGAACTAGGGGGTCAGCTATATGGGACTTAATCCTTACTAATAGGGATGAAATAGTTGAGGGAGTGGAAGTTGTAGGAATTTTCATGGAGAGTGACCATGTTATAGTAGAATTCACCATAATATAGCCATAGGCAACTGAACAAAGTCAGACTAGTGTCCAGGGTTTTAAGACAGCTGACTTCAACAAACTAAGAGATAAAATATGAAGGAATTTATGGATGGAAATTCTAGAGGGAAAAACAGTTCAGAATGCTTGGAAAATTCCGTAAAACAAGATAATAAAAACCCAAACAAAAACAATACCACAGAGGGGGGAAAAAATAAGAGACACCAGATGAAACCAGTACCGTTGCACAAAGAGGTCTCTGACAAACACAGGGACAAAAAGGCCTTCCAATACTTGAAGAGCTGTCATGGGGAAGAGGGGGGTTAATATATTTTCAATTGTACCTGAGGACAAGACAGGAAGCAATGGGTGGAAGCTTATCAGGAGAGCCAACCTTGAAATATTCCTGATAATGAGAATGATTAATCAATGGAACAGCTTTTTCTTTTCAAACATAATTGTCATCCAAATGCTATTCCAGTCAAGCAAAGAAAGAAAGTATCTTAATTGAAGATAGCTGGCTGTAGCCTGATTTATGAGTCAGTCCTGACTGGAGTTTGTCTGTTGAAAACAACTGTCTAAACTCTTGCTTCCAGTGCGTCATTCTTGTGAATCCCGCTCATGAAACTCTGACCTAGGAGTAGCTGACAAGTAGCTGACAGAGAGCCAATTTGACTTGGCTCTCTGAACTTCAGAGTGGAATTTGACTTCTCTTCTGCAGGCTTCTGTTAAAAGAAAACCATCCAGCCAAGTTTTGTTTCCTAGACATTTAGTTTATTTACATTCCTTCCCTCATCTGCTGTTATCTGTTCACCTTAGGTATATTAATAGCAATGACCACTAACAGTGTGTTATCATGATGGGGCTATTGATTATCTCCTTATTTTCACTCAGCTGGATTGACTTTTCCTCACCACCTGATTACCTGCAAATTAAACCTCTTTTTTCTCCTACTGCCACTAGCTCGTTATTATTATCGCCAGGTTCTATTCCAGGGGTGTCAAACTCACATCGTCACGCCAGCATCACGTGACGTATCACGTCTCCCTTCACTAAACTGGGCTTGGGCATGGCCAGCATATGATGCATCCAGCCCACAGACCATGAGTTTGACAGCCCTGTTCTAAGTATGTGAATCCTGAACTGTAACCCAGAGCAGCAGTACTGCTCAAATTTGTCAAATGATCATTTAAGCCAATAATTCATTGAAGCTTTTCCTTTTTCTTAGTGGCCTTTTGAAATCTAAAGCAGTTCTGGACAAGTTGATTTGAGGGAGTTAATCTTGCCATCTGTTTATGCAGCTGTCCCTCAAATGCCTGCCTCTCTCATCGCTCCTTTCACAATCATTCATATGTGCATCCGATTTCACCACCACCTCCTCCTCCCCCTCCTCCTCTTCTTCCTTTTCTACTTCCACTGCAGCTTACAGAGTGTTATACGATACAGGTTTTAGAAAAACGTAAGAAATATAAATAGCAGGCAGCAATCCAATCAATGGCATAGTATCATTGGAAGCGTGCCAGCAGGAAAGGCACAGGTTTGATAAGACAAAATAGAGCAGAACAAAGGTATCATCAGAGAAAGTTTGCACCATGGTTAGGCACAAGTGAGGGGAAGAAAACAAATCAATCCTTAAACTGAGAAATACCTCATTCTTGCTTTCTCTTACTAGTGATTATATGCTTTATTTATGTCATAGACCACTTGAGATGTAACAGGTGAAATAGCTGAAGCCCCAGATAAACTAAAGTCATACTCTGACCTTTGTTTTACAAAGACCACAGCCTTCTTGTCTTCTCTCCTAAGGGCAAAATGTTTTCTGCTTGTTAATAGTTGACCTTTATTTAACCCCTGCCAATATCCTGCAGCAGGTTATTCTACTGTGTCAATTTCTTAAGGAAGGTCCTATAAATACATGAAAGTTAACATAAGATTATGGTTACTTGTCTAAAAGTGTCTTACATTGAGTCAAAATGATAAGAAGTTTGCCTTTCTTGGGGAATTTTGTGCTAAATGCTCTGCAGGGTAAAAAACTTGGTGTAATGTTTATAGCTGCATGTATGTGCATGCAAAATATTATCTCATGATAAACTTTAATGTACAATACATTACTTAATTAACTCAAATTGTTGTGTTCTCATTATGTTCAAGGGCCTTCTCTTCTAGCTGGTTGATGAAAATGAATCCAGGGGTGGGTTTCTACCGGTTCGCCCCAGTTCGGGCAAACCGGTAGCTCTGCCCACCCGCCATCAAAAATGCTCTGTGCATGTGAAGAACTGCCATGCGCTCGCAAAGTGCGCGCGCACACTATGTATAGTAAACTGTTAGCACCAATATTTGAATCCCATCTCTGAATGAATCCCCACCACATCTATAGAACCCATGGTTAATTATGAGACAAAAAGATGTAAGGCCCTCAACTCTTCCACATTCTGTGCCATTGACCAAGCCAGGTTTGTTCATCTGCTTTAAAAGGTATTTTTTCACCCCCAGGACAAGAGTACTGTACCATACAGACTCATCTTTACAAGTTGTTGCTTATTCTACCAAGTTGTTCATTACTTTTCATAGAGATCAATTAGTATTATGACCTAGAGATCATGGCCAGTTCAGGGATTTCATTGGCTTCTTCTGTGTTTTCACAACATTCTAAAGAAGGGGTGTCAAACTTGCAGCATCACATTGTCATCATGTGACGTATCGCAATTTTTTCCCCTTGCTAAATTGGGGGTGGGGGGGGGGGGGCAGCGCATGATGCATCCGGCCTGTGGGCTGCGAGTTTGACACCCCTGTTCTAAGCATAAATCAATTACACAGGCAGAGTTTTAACATACTAGGTTAAAGTAGAAGGAAACTTTTGGGTGCTAACACTGATGGTTTTGAGTTGTACAAATGCAGCGACCCACATTCCATAGACATCCTCCCAAATGCTTTCCTAGATCCATTTCTTACTAATTCCAGATTTTAATCTTCTGAAGTTTTGTTCCAATCCCAGTACAATGAACAATAAAAGATATAGAAGAAATTTATTTAATATCTACTGTAGATTATAGTTCCCAGTTATAAGCACTATAAAATTATAAGAAGTTTGGTAGCATCTTTTTGGACTAACACATTTTATTAACAAGCATAAACTTTAGGGAGCTACACCTCATTTCCTCAGATGGTCATGAATGCTTATGCCTTTTAATAAAATAAAAGGCATAAGCATAGTGGTATATGTTATTCTGAACATATACTACTAAACTTCCTCTGATTTTTGGCTACCCTAGACTAATACAGCTTTCTTCCAACAATAACTATAAAAATTATAGTACTTTAGTAACTAAATCACTGCCTGATGTATGTTTTAACACTATTACACCTAGAATGCAAATATCACTAGGTAAAGGTTTCCCTGTCCAGTCATATCCAACTCTAGTATGTGGTGGTTATCTCTGTTTCTTGGCCAAGGGGGCCAGTGTTGTCCAAAGACTTTTTCTGTGGTCATGTGGCCAGCGTGGCTACATGCCAAAGGCACACAGAGGTGGTACCTATTAATCTATTCTCATTTGCATGATTTCAAACTCCAAGGTTGTCTTGAATCAATCGAAATGTAGCAATCTAATATTTGTTGCCATCTAGTGATTATCTGGATTTGTACAGTCCCCAAAGAGTAGTTGTTGCTTATCTGACTCTAAAGTATGGGTGTCCAATCATTTGGTTTGCCTGGACCACACTGAATGAAGAAGAATTGTCTTGGGCCACATATAAAATATATAATATAATAAATGTATATAAATATTGCTAAAAATCATATAATAATATTAAAAGTTTATGATCTTGTGGAGCCACATTACTAGCTGTCCAGGGCCGCAAGCAGCCCATGGGATGCAGGTTGGACATGCCTGATCTAAAGGAAGGTGGGCAGTGGTCGGTTTCAAAAATGTTTACTACTGTGGGCGTGGCTTGGTGGGCGTGGCTTGGTGAAGGATACTGTAAAATCTCCATTCCCACCCTACTCCAGGGGAAGGTTACTACAAAATCCCCATTTCCTCTCAATCATCTGGGGCTCGGGAGGCAGAGAATAGATGGGGGCGAGGCCAGTCAGAGGTGGTATTTACCGGTTCTCCGAACTACTCAAAATTTCCTCTACCGGTTCTCCAGAACTGGTCAAAACCTGCTGAAACCCACCTCTGAAAGTGGCTCATATTTTGCCATGAGACACAAAATATATATTGTATTGGCTACTCTGAATAGCAACTATACCTCCTGTACTGAAATGCTTTCTTTTCCCATACTAGTTAGAAAGGAATAGAAAACATTTAGAATTTGCTAAATGATAATTCCTGGTCCCCTTCACTATTGTTAATGTTGGTAGAACTTCTGGGAATTAATGAACTGCAATTTTTATATACCTTTGTCATAGTTTCAATAACCCCATCCTTTGTTTCCTCCTGCAGCCATAGTGGATATTCACAATAAAATGAATATCAGCCACTCTTTTGTCCATTTTTTTAAAAAAAATTCAAAAAAATATTTATTTTTTACATTTCTGTACCATCCTTCTTCCTCAGAGAGAGACTCTGGGCAGTGTACAATGAAAAAATCAACAGTATATATCAAAGTTGAAAATTTTAAGAGAATGCAAGAGATTAAAACTACTCAAAAAGGCAAAGGGAGGGCTTTCAGAGCACTAATGAGCTGCATGTTCCCCTGAGCACCACATGCAAGGCTGCAGAGTCATCTCTTAACTCCTTTTCAGAAAGCCAGGAAAGTGGGTGCCTATTTCACCTCTAGAAGAAGAATATTCCATATAGCAGGGGCACTTTTCCTAGATTCCGACAGCTAAAAAAATTTAATTGATGGGGTCTGCAACATACCTTCTCTGCCTGACCAGGTGGGATGGGGTGATGTAATGGGATGAAAATAGTTCTGTAGGTGTTGGCATTGTATGTGAAATAGAATAGAGAAACTTAAAATCTTCACATGCAATATCATGATTTCCACCGTCACATCTTACAGGTGGATGCCCCCTAAAAAGAATCTCCTATCCCTTGAATTTAGGACCTCAGAAAGAAATTCGTTTTCTAATCAAGAAAAAAAAAAGAATAATGAAATGTAACCAGATAGGTTTACAACTTTGCCAGGGATTCTGAGGCTAATCAAGAAAATAGGGTTTTATAGACACATTAATTTTATTTTATGGTTTTGTGTGCACAAGACCTCTCTGGATTTTTTGTTGTCCTCTTTTAAAATTTTCAAGGGGAATATTTCACTTTCCAAATTTCCCTCTTGCATGAATGCTTTTTTAAAAAAAACCACTGAAGGTTTCTAATGATGGAGCAAGATTATAAGAAATACCATAATTATTCTTGCAGTCCTTTTTTCTTCAATTAGTATTTCTAATCATATTAGACATGTTTTTAGAATCCAGAGAGGATGCCTGATCCCTACAGCTATCGTGAACCATTAACTTTAATTAAAATTTACAAGTCTAATGTTGTTACATCTGCTAAAAGCATTAACTGCCATGTTAATTACCAAAAATGTTAATGTTGCGTTAAAATATGAATGTGTTCCCTTTTGACAAATCATCTCTGCTTCCTCTACCCCCCACCTTACTGGAATGTGTCCTAAAAACGGCAAAGGTTGAAGAACAGCAGGCACCTAAACTATGAACAAAATAAGTAAAACCTTTATTTGAATATTGAGTTTACTGGGCCTGATTGCCTGATTAGTCGGTCTGAGTAAGGGTGGTATCTAAAGTAAATATACATTTTTTTGCATCTGATACATTTTTTCACAAGTTTGATATACTCCAAACACAAACTGCATATTAGTATTACCTATGTCCAATGATAGTGTTTTATTTTGCAATTTTTGTGCAGTGTGCATGATATATAAGCTTTGAAATTTTTAGATGATTTGGAGCATTCAAGCTTTGAAGAAAGGATTAAATCAGTATATCTTCTTTTATATGACTTTCAAGATGGATGTAGATGAATGATTTCACTTATCTAAATTGGGATATAAGGAAAAATATTTTTGTAGAATTGATATTCAGGAATGACCCTTCCAATGAACGCACAACATATTTGCAAGAGACATAACCCCCTTTTCCTGGACTTGCTTACAACCCCACATTGCACTTGTAAAATATATACAAATGCATTTTTTAAAAAAAATCAGTAGGCTTGGTTCAATTCAAGTACAGTGGGAATCAGCAATCTGATTTGAGCCATAACGTAACTTTTAAATTCTAATTCTTTTGTTAAATATTGGCTTATTGTTTCAAATTGAAGAGCAACATTATAAAGGAAAACACAAGAAACTGGATTCCTGCTTTTTATTTCTTTTTCTCTAAACTATCAGGGCTCTTTTATACATGTCCCCATGTCACCTAATTTTCTAAGCTTTGATTATTCCTCATTTAATGGCTCAATTGATGCTCAGTTTCCTGTATATTCTTTTGAAATGAAGCAGAAGCAAATCTAATTTGTAGTATTTGACCTGCAAAGGGGTATTTAAATACACATGGAAAGGAAACCATCGTGGTACACAGCAAGAAATTAGAATGCCCTGGCCTCAGCAAAAAGTCTAAACAGGTTACTTGGTTATTTGTAAGAAGGACATACATCAGAATCACCCCAAGGTCTCAATGCCCAGATATCTCACACTTTGGCACAGAATAGGAAGGTTAGAAATGGAATTTTATTCATGTTTATTCAGTGATTAATCTTATCCACTTAAATGAAGAAGAATTAACAATGTGATACAGATCCTCAATTTAGTAGCAAACAGTGGTTTAAACATAGCAGTAAAAGACAAAGAGGCCATCTTGGGAGCCACACACATAGCGGGCTCTGGTGTGCCCCCCTATACCCTCCTTCCTTGCCCCATTCTCCCAAGCACACCTGATTGTATTTATTATACATTTTGTGACTTTTTAAATCATTAAGAAGGGGTACTAACTATAGCTGAGCTGCAGAAATTCAGCTTTCAGTATATGCAGTGGTGGGATTCAGCTGGTTCAGGCCGGTTCAGGAAAACCGGTAGTTAAATTGTTGGCTGGCCCTCCCCATCCCCAACCCGCCTCTTCCAGGAGTCCCCATGCACCTCATTTTGGCTCCCAGGTAAGTGCAGGAAGGCCTACTAGGCCCAAAATGGGGCACATGGGGGGTGCAGCGTGGCCCCTTCAGGGCCTATTTTTGCTCCCAGGAGGCTGCAGCAAGGCCTACTAGGCCCAAATGGGGTGCAGGGGGGCAGCATGTCTTCCCCGTGGCCCGTTTTTGCTCCCAGGAGAATGCAGGAGGCCAAATGCTGCCACTCACATCCCCTGGCCATGCCCACAATGGCCACGCCCACCCAGCCACTCATTAGGGCAGAGAACCGGTTGTTAAATTATTTGAATCCTACCACTGAATATATGATAGCATAAAAAAACAGTCAACTCTTGGCAACTAAAGTATATTTTAAAGCAGTAGAGGAGGGAGGTCTTCTGAATGGAAAATGGAGGGGCATTTACCTTTATGTCTAGAGGTTGAAACAGATAATTTGAGTGAATGAAAGGAGAAAAGATCCTTACAGAACTCAGGCCCGCTGTTGCTATAGCAGCAGTAAGGAAGAAATAGCAATGTGACCCCCTTCTATCCTTTCTCCCAGCCCCCTTCACTTGCCATAGTTTGGGGAAACGATTGGTGACTGAGCTCTCATATTATTTATAGACTCCATCTACTTACAGCCAAGCAGTATTTGATTGTTCAGAATATTCTACCAGCATTTGGGCCATTTAATGTAATAAGTTCAAAAATTAAGATGTCTTTTGATGTTTTGGAAGATACCAATATCATTTTCTTTGGCCTCTAGCAAAAAAAAAAAGCAGGTGACTATTTAGTTTGCATTTTGGGATATTTTAATGATTAAGAATGGGAGAATTGGGGTAATTGAGATTACGTGCACCGCTCAGAGTCTAATGTTAGATAGAGACGATATATACATGTTGTAAAATAGTAAATGAATAAAATCCTCCCCCTATCTCTGCTCAACCTCCCGGAAACGGAGGTGCTGAATCACTGAATGATATATGTTATCTGTGCACAAACCCTTAACAAGTTGGTTCTCAGAGTAGATATTGTCTGTCTCTGTATCTGTCAAAAGAATAATTAAAGCAAACATAATAATGTCTGATCTCTCTTTTTTATAGAGAGTGATCAGTTTAGTTGACTCACTGAATGCAGTGGGCATAGTGTATCTTGACTTTATCAAATTTACAGTTGACAAGTATTCAGCAGTGTTTCAGAAGATTCAGAACTGGTTAAATTGTCATATCTAATGAGCATGCAGGAAGAGTCAAATGGTATAGGTTGGCTATACAAACTCTATGGCTACACAACACAATTACACAATTGTGTTACACAATTACACAATTATTGAATGACATCAAATTTACAGATGACACAGAATAGAAAGGGTTAGATGACAAACATCTTAGATGACAGTATTGGGTTTCAGGAAGATCTTGGTAAATTGGAACAGAAACCAGCAAAATTCATTTCAATAGGGACAAAACAAACTCCTATATTTGGGTAGAAAGAATCAACAGCATGAAAATAATATGGGGGGAGGAGGAACCATGCTGGATATCAGAACATGCAAAAAGCATATGGGTGTCTTGATGATTTCCTAAGTTGAACGTTAGCCAAGATGCAAAATACAGTGCAATGCTAGATTGCATCAACCTAAGTTTAGCATCTAGATCAAGATAAATGATAATTCCTCTTTATTCTGCATTGACCAGGCTGCACTTTTGGGTTATCGTATTTTAGGAAAGACATTGACAAACTACAGTGGGTCCAGAGGCTAGCAGCTAAGATGGTAAAGTGAGGGAAGAAAAAGGAATGGCAAACTTCTGGGGAACATTTGGAATTGTTTGATATATTTATCTTAGAGAAAAGAAAACTGCAGAAAGACAAGATAGGTGTTTTCAGGTATCTGATAGATTGTCATGTAGCAGACTTATTTTAGGAGACAGGCAAGAAACAATGGATTTAAATGACAAGAAAGTAGGTTTTGATTGGATTTCAGAAAAATGTCCTAATAGCAATATGAATAAAATGAAAAGTGGTTGCCTTGTGAAGAGATGAATTTTCCTTTGTTGAAGGTATTGAAAATGCAATGACTGGCTTTCTGGCAGGATTGCTGTAGTAGTGAACTCTTCAAGAACAGGGAACTTAGCGGACTTCCTGCCTGGCTCCGCAGCTTTGAAGACGCTCTTTTTTGAGCGCCCGTTCTCTGGTTCCGTAAAAGCCCCAGAACAGCTGAAAAACTGCTGTCTGGAGGCTTGGAACCCTCTCCCCGGGCAAAGGGGAGAGAGAAGAGTTGACAGGCGGGGGTAGAGCCCCCCCAAGTGCGCTAGGAGAAATCCTGGGGCGCAAAGGGTGTGGGCTCCCTATTGAAGCCTGTCAAGCCACTCCGGACCAGAAACGACTCCGCTGAAGCGGAGCTAGAAGCTGCGACCAGAATCTGCAGAAAATCAACAGGGGGGATTTTTAACATCTTTACTTCGATCGCAGACGGAGCAAATCAGGAGAAAACAAAAGGAAATTTGCAAGTAACACTTTAACTCCGCTTTAATATGCAGAAAATGGCGCCTGAGGGCGGGAGGAAGAAACTACCAGGGGAAGTGCTCGTTAAGGCTTGTTAACACTTTACAGCTACTGGATTACGCCCTAAGAGAAAGAGAAAGTTTTAAATGGAAGCGGCCAGGAAAAGAATTTGGTATCGAGGAAAAGAATTTGGTTCTGATTTTAACTAAAACCTGGTCTTTATACTGTGTGGAAAAAAGTTGAATTGTTGTCCTGATAGCTGGATAAATACAAAGTAACTGAAATATGGCTGACAACAGGGCTGGTGAATCAGCAAATTCCCAAGCCGTGACTGTCCAGGCTTTTCAAGAACTTTTAGACTTTTTTACCTCAGCCCTGCTGAATACAATCGAAAGGGCTTTTTCAAAAAATAGCTTGGGAAATTATAAGCAGGAAATTATTCAGAAGAATTTGTTTTTGGAAGATCAGGAAATGGACAGGATTAAGAGATTGGCTGGTGCAGCTGAAATAAAGGTTTTGGTGGACGTTTCCATTCCAATGATAGAAAAGCAACAAATGGTTTCTTTATTGCAAGCTGACAATCTTTATAGCAACAAATTTTGGCTATATGGACAAAGAAATGGATTGAATGATTATACAAACCAGAAGAGACGAGATGAGGATTTTAAGTTAGAAAATCTGACTTCAAGAAGAGAGCGAGTATTTCAGAAACATCAACCTCAAATCACTATTGTAAAAGTTTCCAAAATAAAACTGGGGGGATTGTTGAAAGAATTTATAAAAAAAAAGGATTGGAAAAAATACAAAAAGAAGTGAAGAACAGAAGATTAAGAAAGATATTCTCCTGTGGACTTTGAAATTGGCAATGGGCAAATATGTGTTTTAATGGTATTAAAAGATTTTTAAAATGTTTAACATAAGGTTATATTATTCTACAAGATATATGAGATAAATTGTATAAGCTTTTAGGATGTCTAACCCTTTGAAGCGAAGAGGATTAATGTTAAACTCAGAATTTTATTGTAAACTGATAATTAGTTTTGGATAGTTAAGGGTTGTTCTTTTAAAAAGTTAGAGGTATTAAGACGGTTAATTGAAAAATTGAAAGATACCTTCCTATAGATTCTGAAATTTATATTTGGTAAATAAGTGTTTTAAAGGTATTAAGAGATTTTTAAAATGTTTAACATTAGACTATATTATTTTAAAAGATATATGAGATAAAATGTGCAAGATTTTAAGATGAAATTTTTTTTTCTGGTATAGAAATGGAATTTATTCATGATTTTTATTGTTTGTAAGACTGCTAAAGTATCAGATTATGCATTAAGAAAAAGGTTTTTTTTCTTTTTTTTCTATATAAGTAGGAAGAATGAATTTAATTTAATTGGTATTGAGAATTTATAAAAGGGAGGTTGTTGAATTGGAGCAAAGGGAGTTAAAGAACATGTGGGAGCTTTGAACTTTATAATTTGTTAGTTTATTTTAGCATATGTTTGTTAGATGCTATACCCTGTTTTTGCTCTGGGAAGTCAGGGGTGGGGTGGGGAGGGGGGATAAGGGAGGGGGGGAAGTGATGAATAGAGAAATGTTTTAGCATAAGAAAGTGTATTCTAGGATATAGGAGTTGCTCAGATACTAAAGGAGGAAAATATTTCACAGCAAAGAAGTTAGAAAGGAGAGAGGAGGAGGGGGTAGGAAGAGGAGAGGGAGGGAGAGGAATGGAAGAAAGGAGAGGAGGAAGGGAAGGGAAGGGGACAGGAGTAGGAGTGAAGGCGAGAAGGGGGAAAAGAAGAGAGAAGTGGGGGAAAGGGAAAGGAAGTAGGGTGAGGTGGGAGAAGAGGTAGGAGGGAAGAGGAGGGAGGGACGGGAAAGAAAGGAGGAGGAGAAGAAGGTTTGTTGTGGAATGAGGGAAGAAGGAGAAGAGCAACTCCGAATATAATTAAAATGTTTTATTTTAATGCTTTCTTTAAGGGAAACATATATATGGAGGAAATGTATAATTTATGTGGGGAAGGGGAAGGGTGGGGGGAGAAAATTGTATTTCTTATAAAACTTTTTAATAAAAAAAAAAAAAGAACAGGGAACTTAGCTAAATGATCTGCAAAGACCCTTCCAAATCCCACATTTTGAAGTTCTAGGATTCTGTCAGCCGTCCAAGGTAGACCAGGCTAGGAAACCAAAGTCACATATGCTAATATTACTTTTATTATACAGTTATACTAACCCTTTATCTTCATGAGAAACAGAGAGATACTTGTTTGAGATGCTTACTCTAGTTACAGTTGTAGTCTACAGATTCAGATTTCTTTTATCTGACTATTTTCTTGGTTGCAGGTCTTCCTCCTATTCTTCAAGGTTATTCCTTCTGCCCATTACAGATTCTCTAATTGCAGGTCCCTTTTATGCAGTTCTATTCAAAGAAGATAACGAGGAAGGCAGGGGTGGGTTCTACTTACCTTTACTACCGGTTCGCAACGGGGCTGCACATGCACGCTTCTGCACATGTGCAGAAGCTTCCTGATGATGTTGGGGTCGGTGGGTGGAGCCTCCTGCTGGTTTTACTACCAGTTCTATAGAACCGGTCTAAACCAGGGACAACCCACCACTGGAGGAAGGGCATCTTTGTAGGTGAGAACATAGAGAGATTTTTTAATTCTGGTCATGTATACATAAAATAAATAAATAAAATGATCAAAATGATCCTATGAAGTAATCAGAAAATATATCTGTAGTATTAGATTCTTGATGGGTCAGATAGATATGTTGTATATGAACTGGCCTTTTATTAATAATTTAAAAAATAATTTCCTTAAAAATCAGGCAAAAATGCCTAACAATTTCAGACAGATTGTGGCCCCTTTCCAAATTTTATTTTCTTTATAGAGCATAACTAGCTAATTCAGATCATGAGTTAAATTATGAGCTCCTCATTTCCCCTAAAGAACAATGAGGCTATCATAATGTAGCTGTTAAAAGTAAGCAATCAAGACAGAAAGAAAGTTATTGTATAATCTGACAAGCCATAAAGAAGATCTACGAGCAAAATTAAGGTTCAGAGCCCATAAATAAAATAATGTGTGGCAGTCAATATAATAATTTTTATTTACAACTAACTGAAAAATAGGGTGGCATATTAAATTCAATCTAGAAAAGATGTTAACAGACTTACATTTAAAGGTAGTGTTTTCTTTAAATATGGAATACTTGTTAAACACTTAAAATTCCACATTGCACGAAATAGAACATACATTTTCACAAACATTTTTTTCTATGTTACATGATTCAGATTTTTTAAAAAATAATTTTCTGGTTCTATTTATTTATAGATCTATTTATTTATTTAAATTTTTATGCCATCCATCTCCCCTGTAAGGTGATTCTGGGTGGCATATATTTATCAGAATATACCATATGAAATTAATGGTGGGTATACCCAAAAGTGTCCTATGACTGTAGTTTCAAAGGAAGAAAAATGAAGCAATATTCCAGGGAGAGAATGATACTCCCAGAATTACATTGTTCCACCTCTTTGGTTGGGGTTTTCATGAATGTTTTTTTAGGAAAAGGATGACCTACAACCCACAAACTGGGTTTTAATAAAAATAGACTAATTTTAGTCTTGTGTAATTTTCAAATAGACAAATGATAAGAGAGAGAGAGAGAGAGAGAGAGAGAGAGAGAGAGAGAGAGAGAGAGATGCAAATTTAAAATTGAGAATATATTTCAATAATATTTAAATTAAATAAAAATATAGTGAGTAAGACTGAGATCAGAATGCTCAGTCGTCTAGACATGAACACTGCTGATATCTTGTATAATAATTACAGAACTGAACATAAAAATCTGAAATGTGATAAGTATGTTCCAAGAGACATCATGTACTTAGAAAACCTAGAAATGGGATATTTAAATACTTCCTACTCAAAACTGAAACTACTCCAGCTGTTAACAATATTTTAGAGAAACTGTTGAAGAATAATAAGCAGTTTATCAGAGATTTGCTGCTGAGAATAAATTCAGCCAAAATATACAGAGATGAAACACAAACCTAAGAGAATTCCATTGCTTCTTCATCTACTTCTAGCTTTGAATTCATGGAAGGAAGATAAATGTAAAGTGGCAAACACGGATATTAAACCTGAAAAAGCCACAGGCTTGGGACTCCCCCTTTTGCTTAATTGAGGAATAGAAGATTTAAAGGACCAAAGAAGAATTTTTCTTGTACACTACTGGAGTTATTTCATAGTAAATGAATAAAAATGTGAGGGATGTTCACAGAGAAGCCCATTGTTCATATTTGCTGCTATAAGTCACAGTTAGCACTTACAACTTCAGCCTCTGTTGTTTCTAAGATAAAACTGGTTCTTTGAAAGCACTTCTTATCCATAGTGCCTGACTAACATTCACTAGATGATTCACTGCAGTGAATTTACTTTACATTTAACCAGCCCAAAGGCAATTTTCGTAGGGGCTTAATACAGCATATTTCCAACTGAAAATTGTATCAACAATAGTCATTATTATTTTAAAAAATGAAATATGGGTCTGAAAAATAGTTTATAATTGCATGCCAGAAGGCAACTCACCTCCTGGGCTTTGGTAAGCTTGTGTACAGTTCATTGCCTTTAGCAATTTGTATAAAATTAAGTTTGCGGGGAAGAAAATGGTCTTTCTCAACACCACTAGAGAATGATGACTCACTGCTTAGTATCAGCATGTAAGCTGGGTACATTTTTTTAAAGAACAGCACACTCAAAGCCTTAGCTAAATTATTATAGAGTAATAATTCCTTTCATTGAAATTACTGGGTATAAGCATTTATTTACAAGGATCATTCATACAGCCCTACAACTACAATGGATGAGGTCAACCATAACACCAAGCTAAAGTCAATCAAGCCACTTTTTGCTGTAGTAGGATGTGTAGAGAGTAAAGAGGATGACCTTGAGGGAAGAGACAGAAGGTCTGTTACCAAGGCAACAAGTTGATGAACATTGTCTATGCCCAGATGAGTAGGAAAGGTTATGAAAACATCTCAGAAAGGGTTCCCCCCAATTCACATGAATGTAAAAGAGGGAGGGGGAGACCCATTTAGATTCTGCAAGATTCTGTTCCTACAGCCAATCTTAATAAAAGTAGCTTTAGGCCTATGTGGTATTTGTTTCTTGGTCTGGTCTATTTTCTAGGGTTGACAGAATGTGACAAAGGCAGCTGATCAGGATAACATTCTGATGAATGGGTTTCAGGGATCCAAAAACACATGGTGATTGGTGGAGACAAATAATCATTCTCCTAGTAGACTTGAGGAACAGATGACTGAGACATTATATCCACACATAATGTCTGGCATGGTTTAGGGAGGAAACTTATCTACATGGTGGCATCAAACAACCCAGCAAACCAAACATTTTGCCCTTTCCTCCTAATCAGTTTTGTGAACTCATTTTAATTCAGCATGTTGTGAAGTTTTGTCGAAACAACTATGTATTCATGCAGACATGACAGTAAATGGAATTTGCAATGCACACAAAAGTGTATGAAACAAATTTAAAACCATCCATCCTTTTCAACCAATAAAGCTTTTTCTAGAAACAGTAAAAGGGTAGCCAATTTTCACAGGAATTGCTGTTTGTGTGTACATTCTCTCTATGCTATGCATTCCAATCCACATTTCTTTAGGAACAAGCAACACAGCCAACAATTACTGCACACAGAACTGCAGAGAATAATCCTCAGCCCCTCCTACTTTCTACTAGGAAAGCTGACATACTTTCCATAAAAGACACAAAAGATTTATTTTATTGTTGTAGGAAATGTTAAGAGTTAATTGTATTGTTCCCATCGAATCAAATGCAGAACAGTTTTAGTTGACTGGGATTCCTTGAAAATACCCATTAATTAATACTTTGGTAAAACTGTTTATGTCAAGCACAGACAATGGAACAGGATGGATTTGCTTTGTTAGGAAAAGGGAGCTTGCTATATACAGTGGCCTTAATTGATCTGAAGTGAAAAATGATATATGTAAATCTTATTACGTTTAGTGGAACAATAACCAAAAAAGGGACATCAAATGACTTAAAGGAAAAGTATTCTTGAAATTTGTTTTTAAGATTGATTCGGTTTGGGAAATAGTCAATCAATATTTATTATTTCATGGACCACCTGCAACAACAATAACAAAATAAACCTCCAATCAAATCTATGCCACTTGTTCATGTTGTCAGTTTTGTAACAGTTATATTTCTCAAATTGAAAAAACTATATTAGTCCAATTTGTACAAACACTTCTCATATAACCACAAAGCAAAGTTTGCAGCCCCAGAGGTGACTCCCTAGAAGACAGTCAGTTTGGTGTAGTGGTTAAAAGCATCAGGCCACCAGTTTCAGTTCTACCTTAAACACAAAGCCAGCTGGATATCCCTGGGCCAGTCACTCTCGCCCAGCCTTAGGAAGGAGGCAATGGCAAACCACTTCTGACAATCTTGCTAAGAAAACTACATGGATTTATCCAAACAGTCATCAGGAGTCAAGACTGACTCAAAGGAATACACACACAAATACACAAATCACTATAAACCGAATGTAGGTTTTAGTCTAATAATGCAATCCAATATACTTTTCTCAACAGAAATTTCCAATTGCAACTATAGTTCATAATTTTTGCCTAACAGGGACAACCTCTCCTTGCCTTTCCTCTATGCTATTTTAAGGAATTGAATGAGCAGTCCTGATGTAGATAAACCTGCTTTAGGACTTTCAAATTAATATATGGAAAACCTTGCATTGTTAACTGAACTGAGACAGATTTGCCCTAAATACTGTGAGGCGCAACAAATTAACCTTTCCTGCTACGAATTTGAGCTTATTTCTACATTTGAGTCACACAACTTGCAAAGAGAGAGAGAGAGAGAACAAAAGTCAGCATAAATCAAATATGTTATGTACATATGCATAAATAAGCATTAGCATTCCCTCAAAAGCTTTTCTTCTTTTTACAATAGTTAATAACGAATATTAATGACTCTAACATTTTGTAATTAAATTTCTTTCTGTCAAACTTGCCAGACTATAAATATAGCTTTATGCTTCTCAAATTGTATTGATTACCAGGACAGGAAGAACATAATCAAATAATCATGCATACTTATGTAAAGCCTATTCTGAGATAAGATTTTCATTTGCAACTAGTGGCTCTCCCAGTTACCCTCTATCTCCAGTTTGAACCATTATCCTCTCTTTGATTAATTTAGGGCAACTAATCTAGTCTATGATACAAATAAGTGCTTAGGCTGCAGTAAATATGCTGCCAGGAGAAAAATGACATCATTTACTCCTAGGTTGTAGTCTTTATTAACTTATGTTCCCACAAGTGTCAAGGATACAGTGGTGTCCAACCACTGTTTGGAATTTAACCTGTTCTAGAAGCTGACACTTTTTCTTAAAAGTCAGATCCACAGCTTGGATCTGTGGTTGGTTTTGGATTTAGTGATTTAGAAGATGCAGTGATGCTCCTAGAAACCCAAGAGTAATATTGGCTAGGAACACCTACCTAGCTTTGGTTGGTGTGATACCTGTGCTCTTTCCTGAAAGGAGAATTGGGCTTCTGTGCTCTAAGGTTTAATCACCTTAATCTGACATAGTTTACTGTAATAGATTCTGAGCATGGCTCCCCTTGAATGTTATTTGGAAACTAATAATAATGGAAAGCAAATTGCAGGGTATCTTTTCACAGACAAGATATTGATTTTCTGAGTCCTGTTCAATGTGCTGCTTAAAAGCAGACTACACTTCTTTCCATATGAATCTGCCCATTTGCAATCATTAAAGAGGCTCTGGAGGGTTTTGTTACTAACAATTTAAATCAGGATGTTTTCTGTTCAACACTACATTTATAGAATTCTTTTTTATTTTTCACAAGAGTTCAGATTAAGTATTTCTTTATGCTTTAAACAGGGAATGTTTCATCATTTAATTCATCTTTAGATTGTTATATTTTCCATTTTATTATGTTGAACATTCAAGTTTCTGATTTTAATTTATTCTTAAACAATATCTATTTTGCTCTACCTCTGTATTTTAACCATAAGTCTTTCCATGATGCAAAATATGGTTATGGCTTATCCTAGTAATTTAGTAATTTATTTGCTAACTTACAAATATATTTTCAGATTTAATTAGGATTGTCAAGTTTTACAGTGATTTTGAATTACATGCAAGCAAGCAAGAAACCAGCCTAATGTCAATATTTTGGGGTTGTAACATTTGAGATTCCTTTAATTATTTGTAATGCTATGTTATGGTTGGTTGGTTGATTGAATAATTGATTATGTGCCATCAAGTCATTTTCAGCTCTTAGCGACCACATAGATAGATTTTCTCCATCTGTAACTAACCTGTTCTTTCATGTCTCCCAATGGTGGACTCATCGACACTGTAACTGAGGCCATCATGAGGCTGATAGTCATCATCATAGAGCTATAGAAATACAGAGATGTCAGCACATCTACTGAACTGACACAGACAGTTCAGTTTTTCTAATTTTATTGTTCCAATAAAACAATGGGCTAGACTCAATTGTATAAAGGAGATTTCTTTCAGTTAAAATTATGGGATGCCTCTTAATGATAAGAGAAGTTCAATGATAGAACCAAATGTCACTGCCAGCTTGGGTTCAGAAGGGTCTGAGCTAGAGGATGATACCAGGGGTGGGTTCTACTTACCTTGACTACTGATTTGCATCGTGCATGCGCGCATGCGCTTGCTTCGCTCACACGTTCACTCACTCTTCTGTGCATGAGCAGAAGCTTCTGCGCATGCGCAGATCAACTTTGATGACGTCCAGATCAGTGGGCGGAGCCTCCCACCGGTTTTACTACCGGTTCTTGCGAACCAGTCCAAACCGGGGGCAACCCACCACTGGATGATACCTTTTGAGGCACCAGAACAACACCAGGAATTGCTGATGGGAGTCTTTCTAGAGGCCTCAGATAAACGTCAACCTCAGGAACAGCCCACCAAACAGCCTCACAGATCTGGAGAACTTGACACATCATGTGATAAGGAGACTTATCAGTGGTGGGATTCAAATAATTTAACAACCGGTTCTCTGCCCTAATCACTGGCTGGGTAGGCCTGGCCGGGCGGTCATGTGACTGGGTGAATGTAGCCAACTCAATGTCACTCATCGCACCCAGCCTCGCCTCCTGGCCACTTGCCTCAAAAGCAGAGGTGGGATTCAGCTGGTTCGGACCAGTTTGGGCTAATCCCAGTTCAGCTTGTTCTTCAGGCTGTTTTTCAGTGTTTTATAGGCCATATTTTGGGCTGGTTTTGGCTGGTTTTCGGACCATTTGGGGGGCATTTTGGGGGGCATTTTCAGCCATTTTCGGGCCATTTTTCCAAAATGGCCTGAAATGCCCAAAAAATGGCCTGGAAAATGGCCAAAAAACAGGCCGAAAATGGGAGGGGGCAGAGCCAGCCAGTGGTGTGATTAGCCAGTTCGCCAAACTGGGCAGAATTTTAACAACTGGTTCACTCGAGTCCCAGTTGATCGGGAGGAAATGGGGATTTTGCAGTAATCTTCACCTGGAGTGAGGTGGGAATGGAGATTTTACAGTATCCTTCCCCTGCCACACCCACCAAGACATGCTACGCCCACCAAGCCACACCCACACAATCAGTAGTAAAAAAATTTGAATCCCACCACTTGCTAGATAGATAGATAGATTGATTATAATTGGATTGATTCAGTCCTCCCATTTCAGGTTCAAGCATCAACATGGTTCTCGTTCATTGTAGTTTTGTGCTTTTCTGCAGCATCTTTTCCTCTCCTCTGTCTACCTTATTGCTTCTATTTCCTCTCCACTCAACCTACTGCCCTTGTTTCCTGAAGTGCATTCCCTAATTGCATAAAATCACTCAATTAGAAGTATTATTGCTATATTAAATTACACATGCTAATTTACCAGCAATATTTTCCATTTAAAAAACCGTAAGAGGTTCAGAAGAATATAGTATTAGTTTGACACTGTTATATAGTGTCCTTATTAATAAGGACACCACTTAAAAGGATACCCTCTTGTAGTTCAAAACACTTTTCATTTATTTTCATTCTTTTTAGAAAATGAAATTCCTATTTAAACTGTATGGCAATATGGCAGTGAAAGGATTCTAGTTGTTAGAGAAACTTCTGTAGATGACAGCAATGCAAAAGAATGGCATTTTCTCTCTCCTTTATTTTTTAAATTCTCATTTCTTTATACTGTTAACAGTTAACAGTGTGATTAGAACTCCTGCACACTGCTGTGCTGCAATTGCTGGGTAAAACTTAATGCAAACACATGAAGCTCTATTTTGTCTTTGCAAACTACCTAGGACAGTTTCAAATGGAAAAGCAAAACAGAAATCTGCTCTATGCTGGCACAATACCTGCTCACTAACAGAGGGAAAAGATGCAGATACAGGAGAACAGACCGCCAGCATTCTTGCTTCTGCTGGCTCCATTCTCGGTCTTGCTGAATTGACTTGACAGTCCTGAAGACATTTCTACTTACATACAGTCCCTGAAATGGAAATAAAACTCTGTAGGCAACTGGGGATATCCATAACATTACCACACATCTCTTCCTCATTGCTTGCCTTCACTCAAGCACTGAACATCAGTATAGTACCAATGCCTACCTCCATATGCAATTTATAGCAGACAATTTAAAATGTTTTGGTTTTTAAAACCTTTAAAATATCTAGGGGGAGGCAATCTGGCACCCACCAGAAGTTATGGAGCATACGTTGTATAGTCCCTGTCTATTGATCATATTGAATGCTGATAGAGATTGGAGTCCCAAAACATAAGAAAGCCATCAGGTTACCTGCCTATATCATTATCATTATCATCATCATCATCATTGATTTATAACTGTCCAGGTAGAACATGTATATAGGCAGGAGGATAAAGGTAGGGCTAAGCATCCAAAATTTCACATCTGAAATA
Source organism: Pituophis catenifer annectens (assembly GCF_029215685.1). Taxonomy (NCBI): domain Eukaryota; kingdom Metazoa; phylum Chordata; class Lepidosauria; order Squamata; family Colubridae; genus Pituophis; species Pituophis catenifer. The sequence continues at coordinate 123,221,275 of NW_027256883.1, read as the reverse complement.
ATGTTAGGTGGTTATTGATTTTATTGATATCAGTATCCAGCCAAATCAAAAAAAATATTTAAATCTCAATCAGATCAGCCATTTGTAACCTCTTGTTTTAATCCTACTATAGTATTAAAGATACTATATGATGAGATCTGTTCCCCACCATCCAGTCAGACTGAAGAAGCTTCTTGGATGAGAAGCAAAACATCTTCAAAGAAAAACAAGGAAGTCCAGTTGCCTCTTGAAAAAGCACCTTTGGGACAACCACGACCTGGATGACTGAGAATCTCCATAGACATTCATCTAAAATTTATTAAGTGTATGTGCTGTATTCTAACAGCTTCTGGAAAGTAAATTTTGAATTTCTTGAATAATTTGATTGTAAGAGTAACTGCCACAAGTATGGGGTTAAGTTCAGAGATTTCTTTTGCCTAATCACACTTATATGGCCCGAGGGAAAATGAGCCTTTCAAAGCTCTCAGAAGATCTTTCTTATAGAGTTGCTTATATTTATATTCTGCCTGGAAAATATAAATCCAAGTTGCTTCATTTACAGCTGGGTTTTTGTTTATACATCACTGTAATCATCATTCATTCATTTACAAGGAGCTCAAGAACTTTTGTGTGACTCTCTTTTTTCCTCACAAAGATTCTTACCATAAATAGACCTAGGGTCTTGATTCTGCATGTCATGAAAGGGCGGCAAATTATCTACATTCTTTTCAGACTGCCCTAACCTTGCTATCTCTGATAAGCAGTCCTCAGTATCTTCTTTAATCATCATGCCTAATGAAGAATCTGTGGAACCTCAAATGATTAATGACTATTTTATAACAGTTCTGTCAGCCTCCATAGATTTGGAATTTATTTTCTCATGGGCAGCACAACTTGAATTGTTGTTACACAACTTCAAAAATTACAGATGTAAGATACTGAGAACCAAGATCATACATGGAAGGAGGAGGACCACTTTAAATCATATTTGTGATACTCTGTTGATTGCGGGGACATTCCCTAAGATCACTAGAATTGGCTTTGATTATATTAACTTAAATATCCAGTGTTATAGAATTGCCTTTGATTTAACATTTTAACTTAAACATCCAGTTTTACAAGATTGGCTTTATTATGTTACCTTAAATAATCTCAAATTTTGTTGTGGATCTGCCTGATTTCTGTTGAGAAAAAGCCTTCCTGAAAATTCAGAAACTGGCAAGTATTTTGTAAATTAGCTCTATGGATTTTGGAGACTTTTCTGCTATTGCCTATGCATCTATTTTCCTTTTGGCATATTCCTACATACAGCAGACTGTCAAGATTTATACTATAAACTTAAGGATTTTGAGGAAATCATATCATACATATATTATATATCCAAGGATTTAGACATTTGCCTAGGAATTTTTAAAGTCATATTTGGGAGGGTGGGTATATTCTGATTCTCAGTCTTCCTAGACAAGTCCCTGCAGTTTTCTTGGCAAGATTTTTCAGAAATGGTTTGCCATTTTCTCCTTCTTAGGACTGAGAGGAAGTGATTGGCCTGAAGCAGGGGTGAAATCCAGCAGGTTCTGACAGGTTCTGGAGAACCAGTAGCGGAAATTTTGAATAGTTCGGAGAACCAGCAAATACCACCTCTGGCTGGCCCCAGAGTGGGTTGGGAATGGGGATTTTGTAGCATCCTTTCCCTGGAGTGGGGTGGGAATGGAGATTTTGCAGTATCCTTCCCCTGCCACACCCACCAAGCCACACCACGCCCACCAAGCCATGCCCACAGAACCAGTAGTAAAAAAATTTGGATTTCACCACTGGCCCGAAATCACCCAGTTGGCTTCTATTACAACTTACTATTGAAAGTCTCTCAAAATTTAAAATTGGTTTCCTCATGTGACACTTAGGCTGCTGTTCAGGTAAGTAAAAGTGCCTGGACAGGGAAAAGTAGCTACATGTTTATAGAATTTAGCCTTGCCTGAAACGTTCCTAACTTTTTTATTGCTCAATATTTATTGTTGTTTTCCCATTTATGTTGATTCCAAGTGACTCTGGCAATGTATTGTTTCTGAGACCGACCCTGAGGCAATGGCTTATATTTTACATTTTCCTCTCACATTCTCTGCGCAACAGAGCTGAAGAATTCAACCTTCTTTCTACAAGCTTTATACCCATATTTACCTCAGGTCTGCCCACTAGTCTATCACAGGGTTTTTCAAACTGTATTCCACAGAACTCTAGTTTTTTTGTGAAAATTTAACAGAGTTCCATGAGAGACTAAGGGGAGAAAATCTCACTTAAATGAAGTGAGGGGATCCAGAGCAATATTTCTAAGATACAAAAGAAATAGTGCCCTCCATTTTGCACATTAGTTTCCAGGATTTTTCTTTGACAGTTTCCCCAGCCCCCAATTTAAAAAACAAAACAAAACCCTGGTCTATCTTAAAGGTCCTCTACTGTTTTTTTATACCTATGAAGAAAATTGAAACAACCAACACAAATTTAAACTAGGTCCCAGAATGTGGAAAACTGCTGCTGGTGCATATACTTTCTCTGCTTTCTATGAGAGAATGGTGGTAGACTCTGGAAACAAGAGACATAGCAGGAGAGGAGGGAAGAGGAGGGGAGGAGAGTGAAGCAAAGGGAAGGGAAGGGAAGGGAAGGGAAGGAAAGGAAAGGAAAGGAAAGGAAAGGAAAGGAAAGGAAAGATTTTCCTGAGCTATGTAGGCATATATGTTTGCAGTAAGAAATCTGATTCCACTAAGAATTCAAGTGGTAACAAGATATGTGATTTTCCCATTAGTCAGAGAGCAGATACCTTAGCAGCACCTGCAGTGTCCATATCTCCCTCTCAAGAGACTATTTCTACAATGTTCCCAGAGGAAAGTGTCTCTCAAGAAAGAAAGAATGGTGTAAAGGCATAAGGAATAGCTTCCATTAACTTTAGTTCCTTGACTCCAATGATCTCACACTATGGGTAGGTTTAAATAATAGCCCAAGGGACTTTTTTGTATTGCCTGTGCCACAGCAAGTGAAAAAGATTTTGTTCCCCCTCAACTATTAAACCAGGGGTGAAATCCAGCAAGTTCTGACAAGTTCTGGAGAATCGGTAGTAGAAATTTTGAGTAGTTTGGAGAACCGGTAGCGGAAATTTTGAGTCGTTCGGAGAACTGAAAAATGCCACCTCTGGCTGACCCCAGAGTGGGGTGGGAATGGAGATTTTGCAATATCCTTCCCCCAGGAGTGGGGATGGAATGGGGATTTTGCAGTATCCTTCCACTGCCACACCCACCAAGCCACGCCCACAGAACCAGTAGTAAAAAAATTTGGATTTCACCACTGAATTAAACATATTCATCCAGACCACATTATTGATCTGAAATCCGCAACAGTGACAAAGTGGAGAGACTGTTAATTATGTATTCAGCATCTCAGATGAATATCAGTTCTGTTGCACACTCTTCCAGTCTAAGATTATATAGTCACATGGTATTCTGTAGAAACGAACTGGAAAAAATCTAGCTGTATTATCTGGGCTGCCATGAGGAGGCAGCAAACAGCTGTAAATGGAAGAAAGCCATCATAGATTAAAAATATCAAGACACAATAGCATCAGTGACAGTCCCTTTACTGGCAAAATGTACTGAATGTACCCAGTTCTTCTGTAACGCTTGTTAGCCAAAGCTGACACTGCATGACATGTCAGTGGTGTTGGTGGGAAATAATACAAATGTACTTGAATTTGTAGAACCAATGGCTGAGTTTGAGCTGTACTCTGGAAGTTTCACAGAGGACTCACTACTCAAGAATCACACTCCATTACTTTTCAATAATAATTCAAAATATGATCATATTGTTAACTGGCAGCAAAATTTAAAGTCAATATTGTGACAAATCTGAAATCAACAAGATGTTAATTAATTAATTATTTTATGAATCTGGACTATTATTAGCCACATGGAACAAATAATTTTTCTATTCTGCAATGTGTCGTGCTGGATCACCTTTCTTCAGAATCGATTTTTAACAACAGAAACTACTGTAGTAAAAGAAAGTTCCTGCATTATCTAGAATTTATTAGAACTGCTGATACAACAGGAACTGGTATAAAAATTGTACTTCTTAAAAAGTTAAGAGATTTGGGAATTGCAATCACTGACCTGAGAGATGAGGGTTACACTAATGATGCCAACATGAAAAGAAACAAAGAAGTGCAAAACCAGATCAGAGAGTTCAACCCTCAAGCACTTTTATCCCATGGAGTTCTCCTTCACTGAATTTGGTGATGGGTTATATTGCAATAGCTTCTAGTGAGACTGATGAGGTTTTTTTAAAAAAAATATTATTCAGAGGATCTATGCGTTTTTCTCTGTATAAACTCAGTAATGGCAAATTTTTGGAGCAATATCTGAAAATGTTCCATCTGTCTCTGAAGCTAGTACCCCACAATGAAACAGTTGAGAGGAGTGATAAAGTATAGCAAACAACAAATTGGGAAGATAGATGGTATCATACTGCCATTATGGAGACTAATGCTTTGATAGGAGCTATTTGTGAGGAAACCACGGCACAGGAAAAATGGAATCACCAAAAACATCTATTACGTTAAATGTCTGTGTGACTTAGTGTTATGGCATGACATACCACTTGAAATAAATATACCAAGATTTTGACACTGATATATCTTGAGCAATGAAAAATGGGCATAATAAAGTCTTACCTGTAGTCTTACCAGTTAAATGTGGGATTTCTCATTTTTCGCCTATTTGCTCCAGTAGTGCTGGATAAGTATGTTAAAAGTTTAACAGAGACGTATTTTGACTAGAAATTAGATATGAAACATCTAGAATATTTTAAGCATAAATGATGCATTGAAATATATTAGCCATGTAATATTTTAGATTTCTTGACAATCAATCTGTACTGTCTGCATTGAGTTTTATTACCTGCAACCTCTATTTTTTATATTCTTTTAAACTTGTATTTGTGCTTTTTTTTTTTTTTTTGCAAATGACAATCACATGACTTTTTACAAGTCATGTGATTGTCATTTGCAACCTTCTGACAAGCAAAGTTCATGGGGGAAGCCGGATTCACTTAACATCTATGTGACTCACTTAGCAACCACTTTGTTCAGCAATGGAAATTCTGGTCCCAATTCTGGTCATAAGTTGAGGACTACCTGTAATCTCTTTTCAAACTCCATTGTGACCATTTTCAAGATTTTTTTAAGCCATTGTTCCTTTCCTCCTAGTTGCTCATTTACAGCTGCTAGCTGTTGGTAGGCAAAGCTCTTCCAGTAGCTAAAAGACGATTGCACATTTCATATCTTAACAATCTCTTCTAATGAAGCAAATAGAACAGTAAGGAGCTTACCTCCTTTAAACCTAATGCAGAAAGGATACTTCATTTATTTTTCTATCTCCAATGTGGAGTTATAATTTTGAGTCTTTGTTTATTGTAGGAGGCCAGATTATACACTCGCTTAATGAGTACAGGAAAAATGAGTACTTGATTATATGGGAAAAAACCACATATAATCTAACTATTCTATCATTTGGGAACAAAACATCTAAAATTTTATAGCAAACAAACCAAAATAAGATGTATGACTGCTTTCATATTTCCAGCACCTCTTTCTTTAGTGCTAGAGATGACAACAGATATATTACAAATCTTTAGTGAGATTTGGAAAGCTGGCTTGTCCCCTTGGTCCTGTATAAAGTCAGTTCAAAAATTGTCATAAGGTGAAGCTGAGAGAAAAGATTATTGGTAAATTGCTTTTTATCAAATTGGTGTCAACTGTTAATGATCACATAGATCTCTACTATGAACAGCCTCAACTGGTCCTTCAGGTCTCCCAAACAATACAATCAAGTATTGTAGGATAGAGTAATAAATAATAGTGATAGGGCAGTAAGTTGCCTGAATATGCAAGACACAGAAAGTATAAAATATGGTCTGCTAGCTATGATTACAACAGCCATAAACAAACTTATACTGTATTTTGTCTTAGCACAATGTGCCATATAAACTTATTAATAATTTCCATATTTATATTCTTTTATGAAACTTACTGTGTCCAGGACTACAGCAGCAATAGCAGAGGAACAGGTCAAGGCTTCTCTTGGAATAGGAAAGTGTTAGATTATTACATACTATTTTCAGAACTTCCAGCCTGGAAGGAAACAAAAATGAGTGATTCATAATTCATTCACTGTGGTTAGTATTTGCATGGGAGAGTAATACTGGGACTGTAGGCAAAGGAAAGAAGCCACAAAGTACTCCAAAAGCCAATAGCAAACAATTTCTGTGTTGTTGTCAAGAAAATTACCCAGACATGTCCGTGTAACCACTTGGGAGTTAAACCCAATTGAAAGAAATTCGACTTTACATGCTAGAGTGACGTAGTAAAGGACAAGACATAAATATAAGTATAATATGACTGATTCAATTAGTAATGAACTTATAAATCAGAGAGAACGTAGGCTCTGCATACTGAAAATCCCTGGCATCTTAATCTGACAAGAAAGTTGGTAAACTGTTGCCTGGAACATTGGTAAACTGTCCATGCCAACTTTATTAGGTCTCCTCTAGAATACAATAAGGAAGTTTCTATGTTCTTCGGTAACTGGTAGCAGCAGTACAGGGAACCCTCACACAACAATCCTACATTTAATGATGGTTCAAATTAATGATGGCCTCAAAAAGCAACTTCCTACATCACAAAATGGCACACACACAAAACACAGCCATGTGATCATTATCTGGATGCTTGGCAACCTTGGCACACATGTGATCACCATTTGCAACTTTTTTTGTACCAGCTTGCCCAGAAAGTCAGTGGGGAAGCTGACAAGAAAGGTTGCAAGCTATGCCTCTTGCCAAGAGGATTCCCTGTCATCTCTGGAGGCTTGCTAAAAGAGCTTCCTGCTGAAGGATTCAGCTTCATTCCTGCTTGGATTTTGGCAGCTGCAGGCACAAAGCTACAGAGAAAAAAGGAATGTAGCTCCCTGCCTACTATCCAAGCTGAAAAGGATTTTAGCTCCACGTTTGCTTGAATTTATACAAGCAGACACAGACAAAACCCTTTTCTCCTTGCTCCCCTCCCTGGAACTGCTGCACAGACACAAAGCTGCAGAGAAAAAAGGATTTTAGCTCCATGCCTGCTTGGATCTATCCTTTTCTCTCTCCTTCCCTCCCTGGAGCTGCTCTGCAGGCACGGAGCTGCAGGGAGAAGAGATTTTAGCAACATGTCTGATGAAATCCAAGCAGAAAACAGAGCTGAAATTCTCCCCTCCCTGCCTCTCCATGGTTGCAACCACACACTCATTAGCTGGGCCTACATTTGCTTAGCAACCGATGAGATCACTCAATGACTACAACCAGGAGCGCATAGAACCATGGTCATTGGGTGAAGTGCTCATGTGCAAGGCATCTCACTTAATGCCCAATATTCCAGTACCAGTTGTGGTCAGTAAGCAAGAACTATAGTTATCCCCATCTTCAGTACAGATACTGCAGCACAGTAAAAGCATCTCCACATGAAGATTGACTTGCCAATATGAAAGAACTTTGGACCTCTGGGTTTCCATGGCAGGAACCTCCATGCAACCTATGCTTCAGACTGCTTTGGCTACATGCCACTATGTGCCCATAATCATATTACTCTTTCAGCAGTCAAGCCCATTTTTTATTCTATCTTTTGTAAACCTGGTGTTCTGCTGGCTTGGGATGGACAATTTTCCCATTTCCAGGAACTTTGCTTTACTTCACCTCCCACTATCCAAACACAGAGTTCTCTTGTAAATATAACAGATACCTTATCAACAAACTTGAAACAAAATCTTTATTTTTCCTTTCACCAAACCTTGCTTCGCTCCATTTTCCAGGCTATGGCTCAAGCAAAGGAGAAAGAGAGAGAATGTCATAGATACAGCTATTATGATTTGCAGGCTTCTGTTGCTTGGATTTAGAATGCTGATTCTTCCCTGCTCCTTGCAGTCTGAGAGGGCATAAGTGAAGATGATTGCACTGTCAGATGTAAATGCCTTATTCTCTAATGTGTAAATAGTATATGAACGGGGTATCAGGGGTTAACTTATTCTTTACTTCTTAATGTATTCATAATTCACCACTCCCATATCTAGCTCCACCCATTGTATATATAAGGAGCTGAATGCACCCACTTCCTTGCTTCTATCTGTGAATATTCAGTGAATATAGAATGCCTAATGTAAATAAAAGAAGATATATTTAAACCTTTAACTCTTGCTAAATTTATTGAGTCTGATCCTGAAAATATTGCAACAAGCTGGTAGCAGAGGATGGTTAATTGACTCAATAAATACTTAAAAATGTCTAAGAAAGATAGGCCCAACACCAGGGCATACAGCAAAGAAATGGAAACAGAACAAGAAATAATCAACGAATCCACAAACGCGATTTCGAGAGAATCCGAAGAATACACCACTGAAGACGAAGAAATAATAGATGAAAATGATGATCAGGAGGAAATCGAAATAGAGAATAACGAACTCAGGTCAGAGATATTAAAACTATTGAAGAGCCAGAAGAATGATGAAAGCCTCATCGCGAACCTCCAAGATATGCTGAAGAACAGCGGAGCAGCGAGAGAGAAGTACATCACTAATGAAAAATCAAAAGACCCAAAAATAGTGAGTGATATGACTGCAGAAAAAATTGTTGTGAAGAAGAAAAACGGTGATCCCGCGTGAAATTTTGAATGGCAGCCATCTTGGTTTCAACAGACCTCCAGGGTGAGCGAAGCAGAGCCAATCAGAAAACTCAATTCAAAATTTCTGGCGCGAAAAACATTATCAGACAACGAAAACGAAAAAGAAGATTCAAACACCTCAGAAGAATCAGAATCAGAAAGTGAAGGTGATTCAACAAACAATCAAATAAAATCAGCAATGAAAACGCTTTTTGCTGCATTTGGGCCAAAACTAAGAATTACTAAAAAGCTAACGAAGAAGCGAACGAGCAAGCCAATGCCTCAAGACCTGCCCGCTCCCATCCTGACTACGAGAGCGCCGACGCCCGAACCCAGAGAGCCCTGCCGATACCGCCCCATGCCCCAGACCGAAGCAAGCACCAACGCACTCAAAAGAAGAGGAAGAGCAGCCGCCATCGTCAGGACTCCCAAGATCGAGCCAGAGACCGATTCGTCTGAGGAGGAGCAGAACGAGCGAGCCGCAACGAGGAGAACCTCTCACGACGACTCCAGGGAAGAAATGGACAACGCGCATGCGCAAGACTACGCAGACGGTCCGGGAAGACATGAATTGACGAGAAGACCATGCAGGCTCGTTGCGAGCATCCCCACGCCGTTTTGTAACTTTCTGCATTTACGAGACCACGGACTACCTCAGGTTGTAAGTAATGGACCTAATAATGTCGGAAATTTACCCAGTGACTTCCCAAAGCTAAGGATAGATGGCATTAATTTACAAGAATGGTATCAGCAGCTCCAGGTTGTCTTTATGAAGGAAAACTTACTGTTTTTTATCACTAGTCCCCCAAAAAGACCTTGGACTCTAAAAATAGACTGTTTACACCATAGAGCATTTTTCTTATTAATATCTAGTGTATCTCCTGCAATGTATCACAGCATTAAGCAAAATCTGACTGTTTCAGAAATTATTCAATGCATGTTCAATTTGTTTCACAGTGACAGTGTAGCTACCACCACAAGGATGTCTAAAGATTTCTTTTCATCTAGGATAAAACCAGGGGTTTCCATAAGTGAGCACTTAATATCTTTAAACAAAATAAGAGCTGAACTGCATTTAAGGGGGGAGGTGATTTCAGACCAAACAATGAAAAGTGTTATTATCAACTCACTTGATCCATCATGGGACAATTATATGTCACATTTAGACACAATTAATCTAGGATACTTATCCATAGAAAGTCTATCCAATAAATTAATAGCAGAAGACAATTCAAGAAGGGATCGTTCTAACAATCACATAGAACACAAACCATATAGGAAAGTAGCTTTCCAAGAAAAATATAATGAAACATTTAAATGTCATAACTGTGGATCCAGGGAACACAATAGAAGAGATTGCCCCAAAACTTCAAAAGAAAGACATAGGTCTGAATATAGAAACAAATACAATTATAGACAGTCTTCCATGGATAGACATAGATATAGAAGCCCACCAAATTACAAAGAGAATAGAGGGGACAGAGATAATTCAAAGGATAGAAAATCTGGTTCACTGAATGGATTAAATAAACAAGACAACACTAACATACAGCAGAATGAGAACAATAATTGGCTTATTGATTCTGGAGCAACTAATCACACCACTAATAACAAAAATATATTGTCTTCATTTGTAGAAGATAAATTTGTAATAAAGGTAGCTAACCAAGAAAAGGTTCAAGTATTAGGTAGAGGGAATGTAACCTTGCCTGGTCTAGGAAAAATAGAGGGGGTATTGCTAATACCTGAAATACCTCATAACATACTAAGTGCCATAAAACTAAGTAGAGATTCTGATATTAACATTGTTTTTTCTAAAGGAAAAGCGACTTTGGAGAAAAATAAAATAGATATAGGCACTGTGATGATTAAAGGAGGCCTACCTTATCTAATAACAAAGGAAAAATGGTTGCATAACATTGATTCAAATATGGAAGATTGTATTGAAGTAGATGATGGAAACATTAGCAACAGTGACAATGATGAATGTAAAATATCTCATGATCACAAAGATGCACACAATAAAAAAAAACCAAAAATAGGTAAGCCAATTCATGATGAGTGTGCTCACATCTTACATAGGAAGTTAGGACATGCCAGTTTTCCTGTAGTACAAAAAATGACTGAACACGCAGAAGGTGTTAAAATAAAAAATTGTGAAAACTATTTGGAATGCTCAGTATGTAAATCTACAAAACTAAAAACTAGCCCCAGGCCAAGAAAATCTACTAGATCAACCACAAAATTTTTGATTTAGTACACATGGACTTAGTTGGTCCACTAACTCCTTCAATCACTTATAGAAAACGTTACTTCTTGACCATAGTAGACGATTATAGCCGCTATGGATTTGTTTATACATTAAAACACAAAGATGAAACCTTTCAAAAATTTAAAGAATTTTATAAACGCATAGAAACACAACACAATATCAAAATAAAACAAATCATGACAGATAGGGGATGTGAATTCATGTCTAAAGAATTCTCCCAATGGTTAAAGGACAAAGGAATGTTACATTACACATCTAGTCCATTTTCTGCGTTCCAGAACGGGATTGTAGAGAGGAAGAACTCAACATTACAAACCATGATTAGATGCACATTGGAAGATGCTGGCTTAAGCAAACAATTCTGGTCAGAAGCCCTACATTATTCCAATTACACACAGAATAGAACCTGGTCCAGCATTGTAAATAAGACACCATATGAAGTGATGTATAATAGGAAACCAAAATTGGCACACATGCACATATTTGGAGTCACTGCAGACGTACACATACCTAAGCAATTAAGAAGAAAGGGAGAAAACGTGTCCAGAAGACTCAGATTTATGGGATATGAGACAGGCACTAAAGGGTACAGATTCATTGATAATAATAACAAATTTATAGTCTCCAGAACAGCTGTGTTCCATGAACAGGCCAACTGGTCTAAAATACATCTTAATGAAATATTTCCAAGTAACAACAAAGATACAAAATCTCAAGAGAAAGGGACTATAGAAAAGCAAAATATCAAAAAATATAAAAACAAAACCAAAACATGGATAAATAGCCAACACAAAATAAAGACAGACACACTAACAAAAAAGGAAGCAAGATATTTGCATGATAACAATAGTAAACCTGAAAAAACAATTAGAAACACCAGAAATCAGATGCCTAATAAATACAAGGATTATATAATGCATATGGATGGTGAGTCAACGACACCTAATACATATGAGGAAGTGTTAAAGCTCCCTCGTAAAGAAAAGGAAAAATGGGAATTAGCAATGAAAAAAGAGATGGAAAGCTTACAAGGATTAAATGTATTTACACCTGCAGTTGCACCAAAAGATAAAACAATTATTGGTACCAGGTGGATATATAAAATTAAGAACTTAGAGGGAGGCAATACCCTATACAAAGCTAGACTAGTTGCACAAGGTTATGCACAGAAATATCCGGAGGACTATACTGACACGTATTCCCCCACAGTAAGAACTGAGAGTGTCAAAACAGCTCTAGTGGTAGCATCAGCACTCAATCTCGATGTATTCCAATATGACATACAGACTGCGTATCTACACGCAAAACTAGATAAGGAAATATATGTAAGAGCACCTCACAGTCAATACACAAACAAGAATGAGACTTGGTTGTTAAACAAGAGTTTATACGGATTAAAACAATCTGGTAAACGATGGTATGATTGTTTAGTAAAAGTACTTAAAACCATGGACTTCAATGCCACCACTGCTGATAACTGTTTCTTTGTCAAAAAGGGTGATGATTACATAGAATTTGTATTGATCTATGTGGATGACATTTTATACATAGGAAAACATAAAGAGAGAAGAGAAACTTTTGTGACTAAGCTAAGTGAACATTTCTCATTGAAATCTTTAGGCAAAGTAAACAAATATCTTGGTGTTCAAATTAATAAGACTAAAAGAGGATTCAAACTTACTCAGAGAGATAAGATCATAGAGCTCTTAAACAAATGCAATCTAAGTGATGCCAAACCTTGTGATACTCCTATGCAGACTGATTTTCTAAGAAATGCTGATGAATCATCCCCTGAATTCAAAGATAACACATTTTATAGATCAGTCATAGGTTCACTTCTTTATATATCTAATTGGACAAGACCAGATATCGCTTTACCCCTCAATTTATTATCCAGACATGTCAGCAAGCCAACAATGTACCACTGGGAAGCTGTTAAAAGAATATTAAGATATCTGAAAAATACACTAGACTTTTGTTTAATGTTGGAACCTAACGATAATAAAGAACCAAAGCTTACATGTTACGCAGATGCGGACTGGGCTGGAGACACCTCATGTAGAAAAAGCACATCTGGTTATATATTCCTCTTAAATGACTGTCCAGTTTACTGGTACACTGGTAAACAAGAATTAGTGGCCACTTCAACGACAGAAGCAGAATATGTTTGTTTATCTAAAGCTGCAAATAACCTTGTATGGTTTAATGATTTGATTTCAGATGTTTGGAAAAAACCTGCTTTGCCTTTTGTTATGCATGAAGACAATAAGGCAGCTATTGAAATTTCTAGATCTGACGCCATTGGACAAAGGTCCAGACACATAGATATAAAATTTAAACATGTGAGACAATTATCTCAGGATGGATTTATTAAAGCAGTGCATTGTGAAACTTCAGAACAATTAGCTGACATATTGACAAAACCTTTACCTTCTAAGCAGCATAAATACTTAACTTCTAAGTTGTATGTTTTGTACTGTCCTGAATCTGAATGTAATTGGTGTTGCATAACGAATCGGCATTTAGAGGGGGATTTGTCAGATGTAAATGCCTTATTCTCTAATGTGTAAATAGTATATGAACGGGGTATCAGGGGTTAACTTATTCTTTACTTCTTAATGTATTCATAATTCACCACTCCCATATCTAGCTCCACCCATTGTATATATAAGGAGCTGAATGCACCCACTTCCTTGCTTCTATCTGTGAATATTCAGTGAATATAGAATGCCTAATGTAAATAAAAGAAGATATATTTAAACCTTTAACTCTTGCTAAATTTATTGAGTCTGATCCTGAAAATATTGCAACATGCACATTCAGCTGTAGGAAGTTAGCACCCACCCCTTTCCTGGAAGAGTGAAATATTTTAGGAAATATGAAAAAGGCAGAATATTATATTTCCCTGGGATAAGCATGTTTTGAAGCAGCTCCCATCTTCCTGCCCCCACCCTCTGTCAATGGGCCATTAAGGCCTGGGCCAGTCTATTCTACATAACAAAGATCTACCTCCTTCAGGCAGAGCCATAGTAGGAATTGCCAAAGATCCAACAAAGATAGGATTAGCCCTCTACACAATAGCAGCAGAAACTCACCACATGTGACCTGGGAAGCACATATGACCATCAGCCTGCAAGGCTAGCTAAGACCCCCACCCCCTGGGAGTCTGACAACCAATCGGGATACTCTTTCGGGGCCCCAAGAAATGCAAAGTCAGAAAGAGCATAAAAACCCATGGACTCGCTGTATTCGTCCCTTTTCTGTTCAGGAACTCAAGCCATGTGATCCTGTCCACCATTAAACCATCTTTCCAAGTAGTCTCCATGTTTCCAGTGTCTGTTTCCCCACTTGGAGCAGAACCCAGAAGGATGTTTCTTCCAACACAGCTTTGGGTGGACTGGAGCTTACACTACATCAGCAATGTTAAAGTAAAGAGCTAATGTATTCCCAGCTTAGCTAAGGTAGATCCAGAATCATTGCAAAAATAGGTTTTGTTTGTCTGTTTGCTTGCTTTGGTTTTGACATGCTGGTATTGCGGCCATTTTTACCCACAAACCAGGGGTGAAATGCTCCCGGTTCAGACCGGATCTCCCGATCCGGTAGCGATGGCAGCAGGTGGTTCGGAAAACCGGTAGCAAAAATCCCTGCCCCCCCCCCCACCATTCCTAGCTGAGCCGCACAATCATCAGAGGCTTTTTTTTTTTTAACTTTTAAAAGCATTTTTTCTACAACTTCTTCTGCCCAAAAAATACTTTTAAAAGTTAAAAAAAAGCCTCTGATGATTGCGCGGCTTAACTGGGATCGTCAGAGAGACTTTTAAAGCTTTTTTTCCTGCAACCTCTTCAGTGGAAGAGATGGTTAAAAGAATGCTTTGAAAAGGCTCTGCCGATCAGGTAACACAGCTGGGATTGGCAGAGCCTTTTCAAAGCATTTTTTAAACCACCTCTTCTGCTGAAGAGGTTGCAGGAAAAAATGCTTTAAAAGTCTCTCTGACGATCAGGCAACTCAGCTGGGATCATCACAGAGACTTTTAAAGCATTTTTTTCTGCAACCTCTTCAGCAGAAGAGGTGGTTTTAAAAATGCTTTGAAAAGGCTCTGACGATCCCAGCTGTGTTGCCTAATCGGCAGAGCCTTTTCAAAGCATTTTTTTGCATTTGCAGAAAAAATGCTTTGAAAAGTTTTAAAAAAAAAAGTTGGCCACGCCCACCCAGTCACATTACCGCCCCCCAAGCCACGGCCACAGAACCGGTAGTAACAAATTTTACATTTCACCCCTGCCACAAACTATTGCTTCACATTTCCTCCCAGTTCCTCGGTTTAAAGTCTTGTGGCCACAAGGGTAGGTTGAGCACTTTACAACTATCTATAGTCCAGACCAAAGGTGATATTCAGCAGGTTCAGATCATTTCTGGACAACCAGTAGTGGAAATTTTGAGTAGTTTGGAGAACCGGTAAATACTTCCTCTGACTGGCCCCGCCCCCATCTATTCTCTGCCTCCCAAGTCCCAACTGATCGGGAAGAAATGGGGATTGTACAGTAACCTTCCAATGGAGTGGGGTGGGAATGGAGATTTTACAGTATCCTTCCCCTGCCACGCCCACAAAGCCATGCCCACTAAGCATGCCACACCCACAAAGCCACACTCACAGAACCAGTAGTAAAACATTTTGAAACCCACTACTGGTCCAGACAAAAGAGAAGGAATGATATCAATTAGAGTTTTCCCTTGTCTTCAGTAGGTGATGAAAGTCCAATGTATTGCTCCTTCCTTCCTTCCTTCCTTCCTTCCTTCCTTCCTTCCTTCCTTCCTTCCTTCCTAGTTTTCTGTCTGTCTTTCCTTTGTATGTTGTATGTGCAATGAAGGTGAGGAGGTTTTTTGTTGCTATAGGATTTGCAACTGCTTCAGGCAAGGCAGGGTTTTATTTATTTTTTTTCCTCCTCAATTTCAGCATTTCAGATCACAGATCAGCTTCAAAGTGCCCCTGAGGGTTTGGAGGGGAAAAATAGCAGAAATGTGTGGAAGTACTTGTAATGAAATATAATCCAGCCAGAAGATAGATGAATGAATCCATATCTTATATATTAAAGCCACCTAGAGAATGAGAATTTGACTAGGAAAAGTATATTAAGGGTTTAAATAGTTTATATAATAGTATTGTTATTGTTATTTAATAAATATATAAAATTCATCATTGTATATCCTAATTCAATAAATTAATAAATATCCTTTATTACAGTAACTTGTCAGAATGTTGTATGGTTTCATGACAATAATTATAAGGCACAAAAATAAGTAAAATCAATATTACTAAACTACCAATTAAAATAAACAGAATAAAGTATTGGTGCAAATACTAAAAGGAATCTAAAATACTTAGAGGCGAAATTGCTAAGTTAATTATTAATTGAATAAAATACTAAAATAATAAACTAGTGAAATATTAACATTCTACGATGCTACACTGTTTCTCAATCAATTTCTCAACTTTGTTGCAATCACCGACAAATATTGAACATTTAAAATTTAATGAGATCAATATAAAATATTTTATCAATCCAATAAAAGAAAGAAACTCACTTCCATCTTCTTGTACTTGATATTCCTCCTTGAAGCAATGCCTTATCTGGCACGATGACAATGTTGCTATTTGACACTAATTTTGAGTTTCTGTCTACAAACGGTTTCCATAAAAGTTGTCCACATTTTGACCTGGGATTTTCTTTTATCTGGGTGCTATGATGGTTCTGCAAATATCCTATGAACCAGGCAGCATAAAATAACATAGGCCATTGTTTCTTGTGTACTTTCTTTACATAGTCAGAACCTTTCACCAAACCCAGTATTTATTTTATTTCATTTCATTTATTTTATTTGTCAAGTATGTATAAGATAACAGATATAAGTATAAACATGATTATGAACACAGGAAATGGATATGAATAAGTGGGGACAGTAGGACAGGGATGGAAGGCATGTTGGTGCACTTATGCACACCCCTTACAGACCTCTTAGGAATGGGGTGAAGTCAACAATAGACAGTCTAAGGTTAAAGTTATGGGGGTTTGGGGATGAAACCACAGAGTCAGGTAGTGCATTCCAGGCACTGACCATTCTGTTGCTGAAGTCGTATTTTCTGCAATCGAGTTTGGAATGGTTTACCTTAAGTTTGTATCTATTGTGTGCTCATG
The DNA here is from genome assembly GCF_029215685.1 of Pituophis catenifer annectens. Taxonomy (NCBI): domain Eukaryota; kingdom Metazoa; phylum Chordata; class Lepidosauria; order Squamata; family Colubridae; genus Pituophis; species Pituophis catenifer. The sequence goes on along the minus strand of NW_027256883.1, from coordinate 123,204,102 downwards.
TATTGTTGTGGTTGAAGCTGAAGTAGTCATTGACAGGTAGGACATTGTAGCAGATAATTTTATGTACTACGCTTAGGTCAGACCAAAGGCGGCGTAGTTCTAAGTTGTCTAAGCCCAAAATGTCAAGCCTGGTGGCATAAGGTATTTTGTTGCGAGCAGAGTATTCTTATAGTATATTTACCCTCAAGCTGACCTGAGAGAAGAGGCTGTTACCAAAACATGAGCTCAGTCTGAGAACACAAGACAGTATCAGAAAGAAACTGAAGCTGTTCCACCTTGAGTCTTTTTGGAATAAGAGAGGAGAGAAGGGGAAACACTGTCAACTATTATAGCCTGTATCAATTGAGTTCTAGTATTGACTGGTGCCTGCCCTGGCCTAACACACCCTAACAAGGGGTGATAGGTACTGCCCTTATCCATAAGTGGTTTGTCATTGCCTTCTTCCTGGAGGTGATTGAGAATGACTATCCTAAAGTCACCCAGCTGGCTTCGTACTTCTGGTGGGACTAGAATTCCTCTAATGTTTGTGAGATGGATGGCTGAATGAATGAATGAATGAATGAATGAATGAATGAATGAATCTCATGGTCTTCAGGTTTCAAGCCTGGTATTTTAACTACATCAAACTGGCTCTCATTTTTTTTTGTCAATACCTTTAACCATACTCTATGTCACGAGTGTTTCCAGGATTGCTGTGGCTACCTGCCTACTCACAAACAGTATGGTTTCAATCAAGCCATCTCCTGTTGGCAATTACCTGCAAGCCTTCCCCGCCCTAGTTAATTGCAGGTTAACTCCCCATATAAGCAAGGCCCTTTTGCTTGCTACTCGGGCCTAGACTCCTGGTTTAGGCCTAAATGCACAGCTCCTGCAGGAAGCTTAGTCCAACGCTGCAGATGGGAGAAGAATGCAGATAAGGACTCCAGATGCCGTTGCAGAGAAACTCCCACGGATGCTTGCCTTTTGCTGTTTTGTAGCACGCAAGCTATCATCAGGACTGCTGTTGCTGGACCTTTTTCCTCCCACAAGCTTCAAGCAATGTTTGCTGTTTGAACTGTTTTTACTTCAGGTGACTTTTAGCTGTGATGTTTGTGCTGCCCCCATTTTGATTGCCTTGATGATGTATCGACGCCAAAGCTGCTTACCTTCATGCTAGCTTTATTCTCTTGTGAACTGTTTCGGTATTGTGGAGAGGGATCTAGGGAGATAGCCTTGCTTCACATATCCAGATAAGACTTTGTTTTAATGTGCTTTCTTAAAGACATAGTGCTTTTTAAATGTTTTAAAGTAAATTATATTTTTACACAAGACGCCTCTGTCAGAATTATTTCAGTCTCAGTATGTTTGCTCATGAGCTGGTTCACGGTCCGGGGTACCCCTCAACCCCATTTCATAACACTCTATATGTGACTGAGTTATATTAAATTTATAGGACAAATATGTCCATTGAAAACACAAAAATGACAAGGAAGTGGATTGGTTTTTTAACAGGTGCAACTATAATGAACACCAGGGTAACAACACAGATGTGGCCTTTTGCTTAGCGCAAGATCTAAATCAAAAGTTGTTCAGCCAATCAGTTGCTCAGATACATGTAGTGTTGTAGTTCTCAAACAGCTGGTCTTCTTGTCGGGTTGCTGAAAAAGATGCTGCATGACAATCCTTGAAACCCCAAACCAAGATTTCACAGGGAACTGCTGTGTTATTAAAGGTTTTGGTAATAATTATTCAGTTTTCTCTCTCAAGGTATCTGGAGAGATCAGAGCTGCTGATGCCCAAGGCAGCTAAGGATAACACAATTCAGCATTGCCCATCAGTAAGAATATTTCTGTAGAAATCATCCACCTTTGCTTCAGTGGGATTGTTTTGTCATTAAATATACATGCAAGCATTGGTGCCTTGATTAGACAAGGCAATTTAGCCTTCCATTTTTCACTGCAGAGGTTTGGGTTACAGTATGTCCTTTGGCCTGCAGTGCAATCAAATGACAGACATAAAAACTGAAGAGCCTTGACCGGGTATTTGAGCCTTTCCTTTTCTGTACAGTGCTTTAATTAATACTTTGAAAATTGCCCCTTCATCTCTTGATTTTAAAGCAGCATGAAATATTCTGTCTTTCCATACCACTCCATTTAATCAGTAAGCATTGCTAAAAGATACGACCACACTAGCAATTGAAACCAATTGGCATATTTCAATTAAAAGACAGGGTGCCTGTCATGCTTACAGACAACTTCCAAAATCAGAAAAGTTCCTGATTAGTATCATAGGAGGGGGCACAATGGCTCAACAGTTAAAGATGCTGAACTTGTCAGCTGGAAGGCTGACAGCCCAGATTCGAGACCGAAGTACCAAACAGTGGGGTAAGCTTCCATTTCTTGCCCCAGCTCCTGCAAACCTAGCAGTTTGAAAGCATGCAAATGTGAGTAGATAAATAGGCATTCTGCACACCTTGGCGTATAGTCATGCTGGCCACATGACCACAGAAGTGTCTTTGGACAACGCTGGCTCCCTTGGCTAAGAAACAGAGATGAATACAGCCTCCTAGAGTCAGGCGTGACTGGATAGGGGAAACCTTTATCTTTAGTGTCATAGGAGGTTTGATTCAGTCCTTCACTATAGTACCTACCAATTCTAAGCAAGAATATGCTCCTCTGAAATTTCAGAATGTGGATTTGGAAAACTCCTGACTGATAATCTTGGCTATCACTTTAGGATGAAGGTGGGAAACTGTGGCCCTAAAGACGTGACTGTCTTCTAACTCTCATTGCTCTGGTCAGCAGAGTCAAGGGACAAGGATAGTCTCAGGGAAGACTGTCACTCATATTCACATATAATGTACAATTCCATTTTCTAAACTAATAGATTCCAGGGATAGTTAGTTGAACTTCTGAACTGGGATTTGTAGCAATTAATGGTTTGAAGATTCATCCAGAGATTTACAAATGCTTCCAGTTGGTAGGACTGCTGGTCTGAGGACAAGAGAGTAACTTATTTCAGATGGAAGTTATGCACCATGCTAATTAGACCCTCACATATAATACTCAAAAAAGCAAGAACTATACTCTGCATAGCCTGATTAGTCCCTGGAAAGGAAGTACATAAACATGCACCTTTCACTAGGTTGCCTATATCCTCCTCCATTGATCATAACAGAGAAAATACAAGATAGCATCCTCTCAGGGGTTGGGCAAAAACACACAACTAAAGACTTCATCATTATCATCATCTGCCAAATGGAGCAGCAGACTTATGAAAACCTTTTGTGAACCTGAACACAATGCAGTGAGAATACATAATGTCCCTGGTACAATAAGTATCTGGTCTCTTCAAGCGTTTTATTAGTGGTCCTGCTGGGACACAAAATACGATTAATAAAGGCTGCCCAAAGCCTCTTCTGTCACCACAACAGGAATCAGGGATGAGACCTCCGGGACAGAAAGATCTTGCTTTGTGCCACAACAAAGAAAGCAATAAACAACACAGAGGGCTTGACCCTGCATTCAGCCTTTGCCCTTCCTATCAACTGGACTTCATCCAAAATAACAGACCTGCCTGCAGATGTGTCCTGTGTCCTGGTAGTCATGCTAAAGAAAACACAGATGCTGTTTATCAAGGTCACAGAACTTCAATAACACCAATAGGTATCTCCAAGACATATTTTAAAATAATGCACACTAGGGTATTGTCTTTGGAAATTTCAAACTTCTACCTCCTGCAGAAGTACTGCTAATTTTTCCAACCAACTTTGCACTGCGGGCCATTTATTATGTCTGCCCTGAGGAATCTCTTCAAATGTATAAACCAGGAGTATCAAACTGGCGGCCCACGGCCCGGATGCATCAAGCGCAGGCCACACCCACCCTGGCCACACAAAGGCAAAAAACATCACAATATGTCACATGACGTCACGTGACTCAATCGAGTTTTATACCCGTGGTATAAACTAACTAACGTAATGAGCTCAAAGGATAATGTGCCAATTTCAATATGTCATGAACAATTCAGAAAATATGTCAAGCAATTCAGAATTGCTTGCTTCATGGCCATGGCTTTTCTGAAGCAGATCTTCCAGTGAGGTGAACTGTGCAGTGAAGCTGTATAATACAAATGCCAAAGTAGGGTATTAAAATTATACAACCCTGAACTTCATCAGCACAGAGTCAATAACAGGTAAACCATGCGGTGTTGCTTTAGAAGTCAAACCAGGTTTGTATTCTGCTGAAAATATCAGCAAGGTAGATGACCATGAGTAACAGTGACCCAGGTGATAGTCTTGTCAAAGCTACAGTAGTTCCACTACAGAGCAGCAGGTAAATGTTTGCCATTAACACTCTAGATAGAGTGTGACAGCACCTAAATAGGTACAAATGCATGTGGCAATTTGTCACAAAGCATGGAACTGAATAAGTTCCCCAATACATGGGCTGCCAAAAAAGTAAGTATTTGTGTAATCCACACATTAAAACAAACAGCTGCAGGGGACATGTCATCAATTTTCAATCCAGCAGAGGAAAAGCCAAAGAGCACTTAAAGGAAAGTCATAGTCCAAACCAGAAAGAAAAAGTTAAGGCTTTTTCTTTCTGAAAAAGGCTTCTATGTGTCTTATCACCTTAGCAGAGCTACTGCATACCTAATGCAGGATTTTAATCCACCTCAGTTTCCAGATACTGTAATGCCAATGCAAGGATATGGCAAGACTGCACTGCCAGTCATTTCTCCCAAATCCTGACATCTGCAGGAGACTCCAGATGGCATGCAAATTGTGTACCATACTACCCAAAGCCTGCCCAAACGCTGCTTGGCTGTGACTACTGATGCTTCCTATGTGGCTTCACATGTGCTGTTTGATGAGATCTGGACCTTGGCTGAATATCAAATTCATATTTATTTTGAAAAATGCATATAGCTCTCGAACTCACTCACTTTGGCTCTGGGCAGCTTACAAAAATAAAAACCCAGTACAAAACCCAATAAACCCTGCATCCCTGGCAACAACAATCAAATCAGCAACTTGATTGGCTCCAGATCACCATGGGATTTCTAGGCCTGGTGACATATTTAGGGCCTTTCTAAAGAATATCAAAGTGGGGGTCACTCTGATATCCACAGGAATGATGTCCCACATGGAGAGAGCCATCCCAGAGAAAGCCTTTGGGGGGGGGTTCCCACCAGATGGACCTCCCCTCTCTGGTGTGTTGGATAGATATAACTGGGAAAAGCCAATCCTTCAAATAACCTGTCTCCAGGCCATGTAGGACTATAAAGGTGATAACCAGCACCTTGAATTGGATCCAGTAGCAAACTGGCAGTCAATGCAGCTCTTGCAAGAAAGGTGACACATGTGCAAATATAGACTTGCACAAAACCATGTGGCCATAAAATTTTGAGCTTCCAAATATTCTTCAAAGGCAGTCGCATGTAGAGTGCATTGCAGTAGTCAAGACTAGAGGAGGAATAGATTATTTGTGTCAGCTTCCATGAAGATTGCTTCATTATTAAGGCTCAATTATAGTTATGCAAATTATTTGTTACATTTAACCATTTCCAATCAAATGACATTGATGCCCTCTACTGTTTTAGATAAAGATTATTCAAATATTTTTTATTATTGTTGTATATAATATATAATATATTGTATTATTATTATTTATTGGTTAATCTTTAGTGGGATTCACAGCCTTTGAGGCTGGTTAATAGCTCAGCAGCTCGAGTCCTAACCAAGGACCTAGGAATTTGTTAAGGTATCGTCGGAGGATGTAAGCTGTTCCGAGTAAGGTGGTTTTTTGTAGAGTCAAAATGTTCAAGTCCGGCAAATTTAGAATTTCTAAATAGCAGGGTAGCCCTTTGGGTATTGCTCCGAGGGCTCCAATTACAATCGGGACAACACACGATTTCTTTTTCCACAGTCGCTCAACTTCAATTTAAATTCAGTTCAGCTTTTGTTTTACCAAACAGCTTCAAATCATCCATGTACATCAAGTGCGAGATTTTCAGTCCTTTCTTTGCAAGTTCGTATCCACAGTTCATCTTCTTCAAAATGATTGTCAGTGGTAGCATTGAGAGTATAAAAAGTAGGGGTGAAAGGGAATCGCCCTGGAAAATGCCTCGTTTAATTTCAACTTCACCCAGTTCTTCTTCATTAGCCATAAGTTTTGTTTTCCAGAGGTTCATTGAAGATTCCATGAATTTTTGTATGTTGCTGCTGATGCCTAATATTTCCAGGCATTTCTTGATCCAGCTATGGGGAACTGAATCAAATGCTTTCTTATAGTCTATCCAAGCCATGAACAGGTTGGTTCGTCTTTTCTTTGAGTTCTTTAGGATTAGCTTGTCGATCAGCAATTGATCTTTTGTTCCTCTTGAGTTTTTGCAGCATCCTTTCTGTTCTACAGGAAGCAAGTTATTTCTTTCCAGGTATCCATAGATTTGGTTTGCAATGATACCAGTAAGAAGCTTGTATGTTGATGGCAAGCAGGTGATTGGCCTATAGTTTCCAGGGTCCTTTCCTTTTTCTTTATCTTTTTGGATCAAAAATGTCCTTCCAGTTGTCATCCATCCATCATTTTCAGGTGTTTTTAGGATCTGGTTCATCTGGGTTGCCAATCTTTTGTGCAGACTTGTAAGTGCCTTTAACCAGAAGCCATGCAGCTCATCCGGTCCAGGTGCACTCCAGTTCTTCACTTTTCTTGACTGTCTTTGCACCATTGCTTTTGTTATTTTCACGTCTTCCATTTTATGCACTTTAATAGACCTCAACCTGTTTGATCCATTTTGCATTTCTGTTGTGCTTCTTGTTGTTTTCCCACAAATTCTTCCAGAATTTCAGAGCTTTCTCTTTATCAGGCTTTTCATTTGTTGTTACTCCGTTTCCATTTTCTAAATTCTTATAAAACTGGTGCTGATTTGCTCTGAACTGTGAGTTTTCCTTGAACTGAGTTACTCGGTTTTCATACCTTTTAATCTTTTCAGCGATGGCAACAACCCTCTGCTTCAGCTCTTCAATTACTACTGCAATCTCCTTATTCCTTAGATCGTATCTTGCTTCCAGGCTGCTTTTGACCTGCTTGTTCTTTAGCTGACCTTGCCTTAGGTTCTTCAAGTTGCTCAAATCTCCACGTACTTTTTTGATCTTCAATTCTAACCGAATTTTCCACTTAGGCTTCCCCTTCTTGCCTCTTTGGTTCTTTTGTATTTTCAACCCCAGTTCTTTGGTGGTTATGACAGCTGCTACATACATCAGTTGGTTAGTTTCAGCTAATGTAGTGGTTCGAATAGTTTGCACAGCCTCATTATTATTATTATTATTATTATTATTATTATTATTATTATTATTTAATCTTTAGTGAGATTCACAGCCTTTGAGGCTGGTTAATAGCTCAGCAGCTCAAGGCCTAACCAAGGACCTAGGAACTGTTAAGGTATCGTCAGAGGATGTAAGCTGTTCCGAGTAAGGTGGTTTTTTGTAGAGTCAAAATGTTCAATTTAGAATTTCTAAATAGCAGGGTAGCCCTTTGGGTATTGCTCCGAGGGCTCCAATTACAATCGGGACAACACACGATTTCTTTTTCCACAGTCGCTCAACTTCAATTTGCAAGTCCCGGTACTTTGTGATTTTTTCTTGCTGCTTATCTTCAATCCGTGCATCACCAGGTTTTGCAATGTCAATGAACCATACTTTTTTCTTTTCAACTATTGTTATGTCAGGTGTGTTGTGGACCAAGTGCCTGTCAGCCTGAATCCTAAAGTCCCACAAGATCTTGAGTTTCTCATTCTCTAAAACTTTCTCAACCTGATGTTCCCAGTGGTTTTTGCTGTACTCAAATCCAAACTTCTGGCACAATTTCCAGTGAATGATCTTAGCAACACGGTCATGGCGTTGTAGGTAGTCAGTTTGTGAAATTTTGCTGCACCCACTGATCAGGTGGTCGACTGTCTCATCTTTCTCATTGCAGAGGCGGCATTATTCTGTTGGTGGTAACATGTTGAATTTTTGCCTTCATGCAGTTTGTGGCTAGGGCTTGTTCTTGAGCTGCCAAAATAAAGCTTTCTGTTTCTTTTTTCAGTACTCCTGATCTTAACCAGTTCCAAGTTAGTTTCTGGTCAGCTTTGCCTTCAATACTTTTCAAGTATTGGCCATGCAGAGCTTTGCTTTTCCAATTTTCAGCTCACTGCTCAATTACTTCTTTCTTATACTCTGCTTCTGTTTTAGTTGTCTTTAAAAGGCCTCCTTTATTTACTTCCTTAATCATTGGTTCTTTACTTTCTGGATGTAATCATTCAAGCTGCGTTTTTCTTCTTCCACAGTCTGCTTTACTTGTAGGAGTCCTCGACCACCCTCTGCTCTTGGTAAATATAATCGGTCAACATCACTTTTAGGATGCAAGGCATGATTCATTGTCATAAGCTTCCTTGTTTTTCTGTCCAAATTGTCTAACTCCATCCTGGTCCAGTCAATTATTCCTGCAGAGTATCAAATCACAGGTATAGCCCAGGTATTTATGGCTTTTATGGTGTTTCCTCCACTCAATTTGGACATTAATATCTTACGAATTCGCTGAATGTACTTGGCTGAAGTTAATTCCTTGACTTTATTATGCATTAAGTCAGAGGCCTCTAAAATCCCCAAGTACTTGTAGCTTTCTTCTGATTTTACTGCCTTTATCATTTCTTCATTCTCTAGTTCTATTCCATCTTCTTCTATGATCTTGTCTGCTTTGGTTGCTATTGTTGCATATTTGTCAATTCCAAACTGCATACCAATGTCTTGGCTGAATTCTTTTGTGTTTTCAATTAATAAATTCAGTTCAGCTTTTGTTTTACCAAACAGCTTCAAATCATCCATGTACATCAAGTGCGAGATTTTCAGTCCTTTCTTTGCAAGTTCGTATCCACAGTTCATCTTCTTCAAAATGATTGTCAGTGGTAGCATTGAGAGTATAAAAAGTAGGGGTGAAAGGGAATCGCCCTGGAAAATGCCTCGTTTAATTTCAACTTCACCCAGTTCTTCTTCATTAGCCATAAGTTTCGTTTTCCAGAGGTTCATTGAAGATTCCATGAATTTTTGTATGTTGCTGCTGATGCCTAATATTTCCAGGCATTTCTTGATCCAGCTATGGGGAACTGAATCAAATGCTTTCTTATAGTCTATCCAAGCCATGAACAGGTTGGTTCGTCTTTTCTTTGAGTTCTTTAGGATTAGCTTGTCAATCAGCAATTATTATTATTATTATTATTATTATTATTATTATTATTATTATTATTATTATTATTATTATTATTATTATATACAATAATATATTGTATTATTGTCAATAGCAATGATGTATTCTGAAGTAGGTGCTGGGTTTCCAAAGGTGCTCAATAGATTTCTGCCTTGCTTACATAAGGAGCATAAATGCTGATCCAGTCAAGAAACTGAAGGTTGGTGACTTGTATTCAGAGTGGAATAATTATTCCTTCAGAGAGGGATTGGATGGGCTAATAGGACATCAGTGCAAGAACTAAAGAAAAAAATAAATTGCTCAGATGGTATGATAAAACTTGGGCATAACAGGGGTATGCTTTCCGTTTTGGAGGGTTTTTCATTTAGGTTGTGTACATGAATTTAAATGGCAGGTTTGATGTCACATTGTCTTCCTTCAGGTACTCAAATAAATAAAGTACATAAAAAAGAATATATATTGAAGGTACAACACTTAATGATAGTCATATGGTACAAATAAGCAATCAGAAAACATCAATATCAATATAAATCGTAAGGATACAAGCAACAAAGTTACAGTCATGCAGTCATAGTGGGAGGAGATGGGTGATAGGAACGGTGAGAAAACTAATAGTAATAGTAATACAAACTTAATGAATAGTTCGACTATGTTGAGGGAATTATTTGTTTAGCAGAGTGATGGCATTCGGAGAAAACCTGTTCTGGTGTCTAGTAGTCTTGGTGTGCAGTGCTCTATAGCGTCGTTTTGAGGGTAGGAGTTGAAACAATTTATGTCCAGGATGCGAGGGGTCTGTAAATATTTTCACAGCCCTCTTTTTGACTCATGCAGTATCCAGGCCCTCAATGGAAGGCAGGTTGGTAGTAATTGTTTTTTCTGCAATTCTAATTATCCTCTGAAGTCTGCGACTGTCTTTTTGGGTTGCAGAAATTAAATTAAATTAAATTATTAAAATCTCTACTAATACTAAATGTTCCTTCATCAAACTCAATGTTTATTTCATCAATTGTTCAATTCTTGTTGTGTATTTATTAATGCATAATATTGACTAAAGCTTTATTTGTTAATAACCCCAATAAGCGTCAATGTGATTTATTTCTGCATTATTTTTTTAATTTAATTTATTAAATTTATATGCTGCCTATCTCACTGTTGAAGGAATAAACCACTACAATGGCTCCTAAATTAGGATTGTCATACAGCTGTCGCAAAGGTAATGAACAAGAGATGAAAGTATGTACATATAGACAGTTGGTAATTCTAGTTTGCACTTACTCTAGTACAGTGATGGCTAACCTTTTTGCCATCGCGTGCCAAAAGTGGGGGGAGCGCAGGGGGGGTTGTGCATGCAAGTGCCCACACCCATAATTCTATGCGCCCCACTCCCTGCGCATGCACACAGGGCTCCCCCTGCTTTTGGCATGTGATGGCACGGTGGGCTCGGTAGGCCTGTTTTTCGCCCTTCCCAGGCTCCAGAGCCTTTCTAAGAGCCTGGGGAGGGTGAAAATGGCCTTCCCCACCCCCCTGGAGACCAGAAAAGGCCCGTTTGCCAACTTCCAGCAAACATTTCCGGAGGGCCTCCGGGGGTGTGTGGGGAAGGCCGTTTTCGCCCTTCCCAGGCTCCTAGAAAAGCTCTGGAGCCTGGGGAGAGAGAAAAATGGACCTTCCCCACACTCCTCAGGCCCTCCGGAAGCAGGAAACAGCCTGTTTCCCTACTTCCGGTGGGCCCAGAAAGCCTGAAAATCAGCTGGCAAGCTGAGTTCGCGTGCCCACTGATATGGCTCCACGTGCCACCTGTGGCACGCATGCCATAGGTTCGCCATCACGGCTCTAGTGGCATAAATAATATTTGTATTTGGAGTGTGTTAATACATAAACTTGATATAAGAAAATGTAGTTCTTTTTCCTCTGAACAAGTTTGCAATAGGAATGAATGAAAAGACGGGTATCAATGGTAAAAGTGGCAGCAATCTTTATATGTAACTGAGAATATTTGAATGAAAAAGTGATCATTTTATTTAACGATGGCAATTTAAAAAAACACTTTCAAAATTGTTTTGAAAGTTTTTTTAAAAATTGCCATTATTAAATTAAATGCCATTGCCATTTAATCCCAATAGAGATGGGATTTAAAAAATAATACTAATTTCCACTTCTTCTAGAGAATAGCTGGGAACTAGACAAGAATAAGTTTAACTGTTTTGCTATACTGTTTATCAGAAATATACAGATTAAACTTTTACTGACAGATTCAGGGCACAACTTCCAGCAGTTAAAAATGGTGATTATATTATTCTGTCCATGTTCTTCCATGTAGTTAGAGACTTTCATGGTGTCTTCATATACTTCTTCAAAAAGTGATTCATGACGTCCCTGACAAACAAGAAGTCTCTCAATTCTCCTTCTATTTAAGAGCACATCTTCTCAAACTTCTGGTTTTTGGACTGCAAAATTGAATTATTTGTTTCTCTTCCATTTAATTAACCTCCTCTTTAAGCAAAAATATTGCTTTTGCATTGAATCTAAGAATGAAAAACATCTGGAAATTATTATTATGCTGATAATAAGTCCAATCATGAGCTAATTTCAGCTGTATAGCATAGCTATCTGAAACCATTTGAACAATGTCAAAAAAGTGGATTACAACAGCAGCCCATTTTATAAAGCAGGAATTCCCAAACAGTGCATTGTCAGAAAACCACATATGAAACTTAAATAGATACATCATTAGATCAGATTATTGTTTGGCCTCATTTCCATCCCATCAAAGTGCAAAGTCATTCAGTCTGTTTCATCACTTGTCTACTGTTCCCAATGTAGAGTTAAAAAGAGAAGAAAAAACTTAAAGAAGAAATGTATTCAGTATTCATGCAGTCACTGATAGTTCTTTATCTGGTTCAATCTAAAAATAAACCTTTGGAAGTGTATAAATTATTTCTCTGATCTCGGTTCAGAAATTCAGTTGCCAGCAATTTGAAAAAAAGCACTGCAATTTTGCACCTGTATGAATGCTCTGTTTTCTCTCCAGTTCCCACTTTGAAAGCCGAAACTAATGAAAGGAATGCTTCAAAGATTAAGGGATCATAACAATATTACCTTTAGGACAGACAAAATTAAATATCACTGGGTATACTGAATTTTGTCCATCACTTCTTATCATAGCACCAACAGAACAAGCTGGCACTCTTAATTTATCCCTTGACCAGGGGTGAAATCTACTTACCTTCCTTAACAGTTCGGAAGCGCACACGCCGCTTGTCACGTGCACGCAGTGTCCTTCTGCGCATGTGCAGAAGGTAAAAAGCACATTACTTCCTGGTTAAAACCAAGAAGTAATAACACCCGAGCAGGTGGGCGGAGCTTTGCTCTGCCATCACTACCGGATCACCGAACCACCAGCCAAGATCGCTACCGGACCGGGCAATCCGGTCCGATCCCGGAGCATTTCACCACTGCCCTTGACCCATGATGCTGGCTTTGTGTTTTCCCCAAGAAGCAAATTACCCCAAGTATACAACAACAACAAAAAAGTATCTATTTACAATTTGGCAGGTTGTGGGGTAAACCGCAAGACTCATCTTTTCAAGTGGTCATTTATTGCATTCTTTAAAAAAAACCTTACAAAATTAAAGCAATGTTATATTTCTGTCTTTTTCTGTCTAGTTGTTGTAAAGGGAAAATGGGTACTTCCTCATTTATATACTTTTAATTTGTTTTCCATACCACAAAATACAAAATAAGGGCAACTTATCATTATGATTCTGTATGTGAGCAAAAAATGAGCTTCATTCACATTCATTACTGGTAAGACTTTTGATAGATTTGCATCCATTTTGGAATCCCATCAGAAAGCTGAAGGACGGAGCATGCTCGGTTCCAACCTTCCTAGTGGAACATTTTGCCTTTTGACCACCAGATGGCAGGAACACTGCAGCTTTCACAACATGTATTGGTTGCCAGGTTGGACAGCTTTCAAAAAGGACTAAGTAAATTCAGTAACACTACAGTAGCTACTACTGTAATCAGAATACCTAAAGATTACTTCCAATGTTGGACTTACTATCATCTCAAAACCAATTGTTATACAGTGATGAGGAAATTATATCCATGCCTTTTTGTGAGCTTTGTGACAGCAGGTTGTCTGTTGTGGGAACACAATACTGGGCAGATTGGCTTTGGTTTTCATCCAAGACAATTCTTTTTCATGTTCTTAACAAAAGAAATGCCAACTCATTATAATTTTGCACTTGGCCTATAAGTGGTATCCAAGATTTGTATTTCTTGACAGTCAAAAACACAAGAAAGTCCTAATTCTCTACAAGATGGTGAACATGCAGGTCATAAGCCTTTCTAAATATTTTAGCTTGCCACATACTGTAGGTGCCACTTTGGGTAGTCTATGATGTGTGCAAAGTTGCCCTATGGAACTGAAGGCCATCTAGCTCCAGGCTCCCCACAGGACATTAGAAAATATTACTACAGTGATGGGAACATCAGATTATGGTCCAATATAAAATATTTTATTTTATTTATTTATTTTATTTATTTATTTGTCAAGCATATATAAGATAACAGGTAGACGTATAAACATAATTTGAATACATGAAAAGAGTAAGAGTAAAAAGGAATATTAGGACAGGGACAGTAGGCACGCTGGTGCACTTATGCATGCCCCTTACAGACCTCTTAAGAATGGGGTGAGGTCAACAGTAGACAGTTTAAGGTTAAAGTTTTGGGGGTTTGGGGAAGAAACCACAGAGTCAGGTAGTGCATTCCAGGCACTGACCACTCTGTTACTAAAGTCATATTTTCTGCAATCGAGTTTGGAGCGGTTTACCTTGAGTTTGTATCTATTATTTGCTCGTGTATAGTTGTGCTTGAAGTTGAAGGTAGGCCATTGTGTTAGATAATTTTATGTACTACACTTAGGTCAGACCAAAGTCAGCATAGTTCTAAGTTGTCTAAGACCAAAATTTCAAGTCTGGTGGCATAAGGTATTTTATTGAAGGTAGAGGACTGGAAGACTCTTCTTGTGAAATATTTCTGGACACGTTCAATTGTATTTATGTCCAATATGCAGTGCAGGTTCCAGATAGATGAGCTGTATTCGAGAATTGGACTAGCAAATGTTTTGTATGCTCTAGTTAGTAGTACAATATTACCAGAGAAGAAGCTATGCAAGATTAGGTTAACAACTCTTTTTTTTTTAAAGATCTTTATTAGTTATTTACAAATAAAAAAACATATACTATAATTATCAAATCAATATAAGTTATATATGTATAGACAACACAACACATAAAGACAACTACAAGGAAGGACTAACCGGGAATTGTAACGATCCTCCAGATATCTATTCTTAGTTACATCCCGGTAAATCTTTTTGTTCAGATAACATTGACTGTTTTAAATACCAAACGCTATCTAATTATAAACAAATATATGTTTAATACTATATTATTTACTCTATATTTGTCCTTTTCTTTAGCCATATATACCAGCATTCCCAGTTACTGTAATATATGGATTCTTTTTTCTCTCTTAGGATATATGTTAGTTTGTCCAATTCGGCACAATTCAATATCTTATTTATTATAAGTTGATCTGATGGTGTATTTGCATTTTTCCATTGCTGGGCAAGTGCCATCCTTGCTGCTGTTGTAATATGGATGAATAAGTGCCAATCTTGTTTGCCCACGTCTTTTAGTTTAATTCCAAGTAAGAATCTGGAATTAGAGGGAAGCTTGCACGTGTTATCTCGTTCAACCATTTTTGAATCTTTTCCCAAAACTTCCTAATGTTCCCTGGATCATCGGACAAATGTTGGAAGTGTAATTCGGCCAGGGGTACTTTTTTCCACCAGTGGTGGACCTGCCCTCAGATTAGGTTAACAACTCTTAATGCCTTTTTGGCAATTTTGTTACAGTAGGCTCTGGCCCACCAGGAATAAGACTGCTTGCCAGTTAGACTTTTCTTTTTTTGTAGAGCCAAGATGGCTGACTGATTACAATTCTCATTTCTTTATTTTTGCCTTCTTCCATTTGCTTTGTTTTAGCATCTGATGACATGATTATGCTAGGATTTCACTGCACATACAATGTTCCACCTGGCCACAATGATTTTCTTTTCTTTGTTTTGCTCTGAAGTGTTAGTTCTGTAGAATATGGGAAGCAAGAGAAGGAAAAAGTACTACTTATTGTGTGTTGCACAGTTGAAATTATATATTTTACTAATGAAGAATATAGATAAACCCAGCACCTAATATTACTGGTTGCCCTGTTGTCAGCATCACTTGCCTAAAGTTATATCAAAACAATGCACATAAAGTAAATGTTATATATATGTCTGGGCTTGTTTAGGAGAGCCAGTATATATAGTAGTTAAAATTTAAGGAACTTAAGGACATTTGAATTCTGGGCCATCTTAAGCCATGTAAGCTAATTAGATGACTTTCAGCAGGCTCCATTCAGCCCAACATACCACAAGGTGGTTATTGTGAAGAAATGGTTATTGTGATGAAAATAGGAGAAGGGAGTATTATGTAAGCTCCCTTCTGCTCATGAATGAAAGACAGGACATAAAGCTAACAATGACATAAATGAAAAGAAAGGAAACAGAACTATTCATGGAACTAACTTAAATGAATCTAGCATTACAATGTGATGTGCCCTGAAGACTGATTTGGGAAGAATCATACAGGAAGTAGTGAAATAAAATAAGGTAACATTTTAAAATTGTCAGCCTTATTAGGTAGACCAGACAGGAAGCATGACCAGAGGAGCTAATTCTACTTTATTGTAAGGTTACATTAACTGAGTATTACAAGTCTGAAAGTACTCCCCCCCCCAATCCTTTTTATATACCAAGATACCAGGGAGGGTCCATTCTAAAGTAAATAATAAATGACACTGCCTGGAAGCATCATTTAGATACAGCTCCTTTTGCTTTTTCTCTGCCCCTTTTCATAAAATGTGCTAAACTGGGTCACAAAGGGTAGGCATGTAAAACATACTCCAAAAGTGAATTAATTGACCCAGACAATTAACCTAGAGGGAGGTATCATAGATCTAGACCTACTCTTGTCTGAAACTAAAATAACTCTTCTAACTAAATTTATTTATTAACTAAATTCCCTCACAACATACATACTATTCGGGGGTTCATTCCCCCCCTTCTGATAACTGTGATCAATAGTCTTAAAGAGGCCCTACAAAAATTGGGACATGGAGATACCAGACATTGAAGATAGTTTTAGAAAAGACACATTTTTTCTGATTTATGTTGGATAATTGAGAAAGCCAAAGAATACCAAAAAGAAGTCAATATGTGTTTCATTGATTATAAAAAGGCTTTGTTGTTTGGATCATGTCATGCTGAGAAATGTGCTTAGAAAAACGGGAATGCCAGAACATGTCATTATCTTAATGCATAACCTATACACAGGTTTGGAAGTCATAGTTCAGATGCAGCACGGCAATACACTCTGGCTTCAGATTGGCAAAGAAATGAGAGATTATTTATTCAACCTACATGAGGAATATATATTGAGGTAAATTGGACTGGAAGAAAATGAGTGTTGTTTTAAAATTGGAACAAGAAATATCAACAACTTGTGCTGTGCTGATGACACTAGTCTGACAGCTAAAAATGCAAATTATCTGCAAGCACTAATAATGAAAGTCAAGTAGCAGAATGGGGAAAAAATTGAACTAAGTTTAAATATAAAGAAGTCCACAATAATGACAACAGGTTCAGCAACCAGCCTTACAACTGACAATGAAGATATTAAAATAGAAGGACAGCTTCTACTTTTTAGGACTATCAATAATACAGTAAAAGAACCAGCAGTCAAGAAATATGCCATAGACTAGTCTTTGGCAGAGTAGCAATGAAGGCCTTGGAAAATACATTCAGATGCTGTATCTGCTTATACTTACAAAATATCGGAATCATATAAGCAATGGTTTACTTTAGCAGACTTTGAAAAAGGATTAATGCTTTTGAATGTTAGTATTGGGGAAGACTCCTGAGGATACCACAGATAACCAAGGAAACAAACAAATGAATCACCATACAAATCAACCCAGAGTTTTCACTTGAAGCTCAGGCTCAAATTATCATAATTTAGACATATTATGCAAAGATCTAGCTCTCTTGAAAAGTCCATATTGTTGTGAAAAGTGGGAGGAAAGAAAATAGGGGACAAATCAATCATCCCGAAGAAGGGGGAAATTAAATAAACTAGAAGTGAAAAATGAAGTGATGGCTTCCAACCCTTCTTTTTGGTAGCTGAGAGAACTATACCTTTGGTGCCAAATGAATCATCTGAAATTGTGGGTTGCCAGCACAGAAAAATTATGTAATTTACCAGAATAGGGAATGGCTGGGTCATACATGCCTTTCAAATATAATCCAAGAGTTACCGGTAGCTGATTTATGGTTCTAATGGCATTACTGATTATGTTCTTATTATTAAAAGTTTACATAATCCTCTTTTCACCATCACCTCACATGCCTAATTTTAAAATTCTTAAAAAGTGCAATATTAAAAGCAAACTAAAAACAACCAAGTATTCTTTAATTATATATTACATCTGTTTAAACATATGTAGCTATACTGTAATTATATGCAAAATGCTACTGTTTTAACTTTTTTTTTTTTTGCTGATGTTTTAACTATTATATAGCTTCTTGGTTCAGTCTAACATTAAATGCAGTTCTATCTCCAGATGTGCTTTATACCAGTGGTCACCAACTGGTGGTTCGTGGACCACTGGTGGTCCGTGAGAAAAAATTGGTGGTCCGCAGAAAAATTATTTGCATTATTAATATTGCACTAAATCCTCAAACTACAGCCCCTGGGCCAGATAAGTGGAATGAACGTTTGTGTTGCTGCAGAGATCCTCCCCCTTCGGGGTCTTTTTGTGGGGGTCGGAGGGGGGCAGAATTCTAACCTGGGGTCTACTTCAGCCTCCTGGTGTGGGGCTTTGGGCGAAGGCTAGAGGGAAGCGCCGTTAGTGGCAAAGAGCCAGAGGACCTTGTTCCAGTCAGACTGCAACATGGCCTGGAACTGGCTGACCATCTCAGCCTGCTGAGCCTCCAAGCGCCAGTACCTAGCCTTGCACTTCCGCAGGTCTTCCCTCTGCTTGGAAAGCCTATGCTCGTAGTCCTCAGTGAGGTGCTTCTGCTGAGCCTCCTTCTTGGTCAGATCCAATTTGAACTGAGCAGCTGTTTTGCCAACTTTTTCTCGTGGTGGCTGCTTAGCTCCAACAACTGCTTCCTGTTGGGGCCTTAAGGAGCCCGGGTGGGCAGGGGAGGAGGGGCTGGGAAGGGAGGGGTGAGTAGAGGCCGGCGAGGCACCCCTCAACATGAATGACATCGAGTTGGCCCATGCCCACCCAGTCACATGACCACCTACCCACACCCACCCAGCCAGTCATTAGGCAGATCATATTAGTGGTCCACAGGATTTAAAATTATGAATTTAGTGGTCCCTGTGGTCCGAAAAGTTGGTGACCCCTGCTTTATACTGTATCTGAACTACAATTTCCAGCAACCTTTATTTACCCAGAATGCAGTGAGAATGTGTGTCAGCCAATGAGAACCTTTGATACTTTGGAGGGAAGGAATCTAGGAACCCAGAAAAATACAGGTAGTCTTCATTTAGTGACCACAATGGAAATTGGCAACTTGGTTAATGCAGTGGTCAGTGAGTGAAGCAATGATTGTGCTTATGATCTTCTTTAACTTTCTTCTGCTTTACAGATTTGGAAAGGTCATAAATGCAAGAATTCATTATAAAATTCCCTTTTCATCATAGTCTAACTGCAAACAATTGCTGTATGAGCAGTTGGCTAAATGAGGAAAACCTTATTGAAAGAGGATAGAGGGAATGGCTGTTCCAACCAGGAGGAACATAGATCCCTTAATTATTATTATAATTATTAATTATAAAGCCAGCAGTCATGGAAAAAGTTACAGGTCCGTGACTTCAGAGAGAAACAGAATTAGGAAGATCTGCCAGCAAGGTAATTTATTAGGAAGACAAGCCAAACACAAAGTAGACCCATGTAAGAGTAGATAGTAGGATCAATGCTCTTTTTACAGTGAGAGGTTCAATCATCTAGAATGCAAGAAATGTACTCCATTGGGGGGGGATTATTTACCTACCTTGCTGATTGTCTGCAGGCAGAAATGTAGAACCGTACAAAATCCATCCATCTAGCCTTCCACATAACAGACAACCTTCCATTTCTCTTTGGACTGTACAGAACCCTTTTCCAGACCATGCCATTCCAGGAGTTGTTACAGAAACAATTACGGCACTTTGCAAAAATGACTTTCTACATCCCATGATGCCTGTTGCAGAAAGCCTTTTCCTTTCTTTTTAGAATTGCTTGCAGTTTTTTCTTGATCAGTTTGAGCTATGAAAATGACCTTTTTCTTCTGAGCGTGTCGCTATCAGACTCAAAAACAGCTTGAAATATGGCTTCTTCATTTATACATTGAATTTTGTCTTTGGTAATAACTTGATGCAGAGTCTGGTGGAATCAATGTACTTTATTTCAATAATTGTGCTTGATGTAAACAGGGAAGCACTTTATTTTCCCAACAAAATTAACATTATCGTTAGAATATTTTGTTATCATAAATTTTACACATTCATTCAGCTGGTATGTGAAGACCATTTTGAGACACTGCAATGCACATATGCTGTTAAGGGAATTTCACTCCTATGACATAATCATATTTGTATAATCTATACTATAAGGAGAGGTAAGTATTGTATATGTGGCTGCTATAAGCTTGACTGATTATTCAGTGTATCCAGAGTTGTAATAAAATCACTGATAACTCTTGATGTTTTCACTTGCCTTCAATCTGCCATTTCTTTCTTTTTCTTCTGATATCCCTTTTCATGGTTCTCTTAATTTCTAAAAACCCTTATAAAATTATTTCAAATCAGTAATTAATTATTAATACTGTGTCTCAACAGTTCCTGAAAAAAATGTTGCTTTCTTCTTCTTCTTTTTTTTTTCAAACCAATTATGTAAAACAAAGTTCAGTCAATCCATGTAATGGGAGGCCCTAAACTGCAGCTTGTTTAATGTATGTCAAATCTAACATTGTTATCTATAACATGTGACTTACTCCTGGTTGGGAGAATTTGCTTCCATTATTGAACCATCCTCAAAATAGTCTCAAAACTGGGATTGACAAACGTTCCATTCTCAGAGCAGTACATTTTGCATATGTCTAGAATCATTTAATAAGAAAATTCAGTAGTATTTCAAAACTTGGAGTTGCCCAAGTGATAGAAAAGGGTTCCAGGCAGCAGTTTATCTCAAATGATCTTGGACCAGTTGGGAGGGACTGCAATGCTATATTCTAAATATGCAGTTGTTAATTAAAGCAAATATTTTAATATTATGATCTGCATAATTCTTGACCTGGTTCACTGAAGGAAAGAATGCTACAACAACATACTAGAGGTTAACTGGAAAAAAAAAATTAAAACATTAAAATGCATCTTCAGGTTTATTGAACCACCATTCTGAACTGGCTGCATACCCTAGAAAAAATACAGGGGGTCCCTCCAGATTTGAGGAGATTATAGGAAAGGTTCAAGCAGGGTGAATTTGATTTAAATCAACTTGATTTAAATCATAATTTTTAAAGGACAATTGTCATCTCTGTCCCTCAGCAGTTCCTCCTCTGACTCACCAAGAGTCCCAATACTGCAGAATACACAGCTCATGCTACATAACTAAGCTCCATTTCATGCTGAATAAAGTAAATTATTAATGTATCTTAAATAGAAAACTATCTTTAGATAGATTTTTACTCCAAAAGCATTTTATTAAAATAAATTTGATAAAAATAAAAAAAAATCCGATTTAAATAAAAAAGTCATTTAAAAAAAAAAAATCATCTATTTTTATCCACCCTGGGTTTAGGCCAGTCTTTCAAAATCAGTTTCTGTTTTTCCATGCATAACCCTTCCCAGAAAAGTCCAGCATAATACAGTTTATGCATTTTATTTCATGATCAGGTTTTATTTTTCATTGTGCCATAACAATATGAATTTTATGATACAAAGTATGTAATCTTGCAAATGGGTAGAATTCTTTGATAATCTTGATGTTGCTTTTATGTTAATATTATGTGTGCCATTGTTGCTTATCCAAAGCAGTCCTCTTCACCTGAAGTTTTAAATAGCTTGTCACTTTGTAGACTGTTGTGTCTAAAATGGGTAGAGAATGCTACAAATCATAGGAATTTGTATCACACTGCATCTGCTTAGGTAGGTGCTGAAAAAAAACTTTGCAAAATGAACATCACAGAAAGAAATAAAAAATGTTAACCTTAAAATGCATTCCTTTAGGATAGAATCGGTAACCTTTTTTAAGCCAAAATTTTAATAATTTAAAAATTATTACTTTGTCTGCCAAGGTCTACAATAGTTAATGGTGATAATGATGTGACCTCATCAGAAGAGTCAGGATTTTCACCTTTTTTTCCAGTTTTTTCAGAATAATGTTTTTATAAATCTTTAATTCAACGTAACACCCCCTATTCTATTTCCAAATAAAAAAATTGGCTGCAAATTAAATTGCTGTCATTCAAGTTTGCCACTAAATTTTGGTGGTACAATTTTGTAAAGCATTGGCCAATACAGAATAGAGGCAGGATGCTGGCTGCTTACCTTAATTTTGACAGTTTTGCTAATTCTGGTTATGACTTGATTTTACTGACTCACAACATAAGAGCATTTTTAAAAACCCTTTTTCTTATACTCTGTCATTGTGAGACTTCCCTGGTAAAATCTATGCATATGTATGTTCTCTAGTCTGAACAATGTATGTTGTTCTCTAGTCTGAACAAAACCTAGTTTTAGTTAACTAACACTATACATTATATTCTTAGCCTAGGAATTGCACCATCTGTAACAATTTCTCTGGACCAAAGACAAGCAGAATGTAGAGTTTACTAGTTAGGTTTTAACATTGCCTAACAAATGAAAACAATGTGACCAGATGTTGTGAGTTTGGCTTGCACTCAGTGTCACCTTAATCAGTCACAGGGTGAGAAATGAAATATGGACTGCAGAGGCCACAATTCATTACCCTGAAGCACTCTTTGGATATTTTATGTTTTAAAACAAGCATAGACTTGTATTGCAGCAAGCTACTGGTATGGCTGTTGATAAAAAATAGGATCGCCAACATTATTGCCAGCTTCCGATGATGGATATGGCACAAGAAGAAGAAGAGTGGCCCAAACTGTGCCAGAGTAAGTAGCAAGTGGTTGGAGGTACCTATCAACCCCATGCTGAATATCTATACTGATTGTTAGTTGCTTTCTGTGTCCAATTTAGAATACTCACTATTAGGGACTGTGCAAAGCTCTTCATTTGCTTCAACAAAGTGCATCATGTCACAGTAGTAGCATTCATCTCAGAGAGGTGCTTTGTCTCCAACAGCTTCCTCCAGCATGTCCTGTAACTTAGAAGACTTGTATATGCAATGTCACTTCCCATGCTTTTACTTTGTGAATCACAGCTCTGCATTTGTGGTTTGGAAAAAGAATCTCCTGGAAAAGCTTTTTCAGGAACAGTGGCTTAGACTGCAGACAATAAGCACTTGCTCAGCAAGGTCAGGAGATAGCCATATGGTTTGATCATGTGGAAAAAGATAAGGACAGTAGGAATAAAGTTATTACAAGATTTGCTTTGCTTTTTTAACTGCTTTCTGGGAGTTATACTCCAATTTGCCTGAGATTAAACAATAATAATTCTTCTGCCATATATCAGGACTGAGGTCAAATAAGAAAGCAGCCATGCAGTTACTGACAGGTATACAAATAGAAACAATGTCTAGCCATGTTTTACTTGAATTGAGAATTACTATGTAATAGATAATGTACATTCTAGCAAGTTAAAAAACAAAAATGATTCAATAAAAATAATCTTCATTCCTTGCTTGAAGATAATGTCATGCTATTTTTCTAAATAAACATTTTTTTTCTTCTTATTCTGGGTAGTAACTTCAGAGATAGTTGCTTGGAGGGTGCATAGAAGGGAGTTAGATCAATAGATGCCAAAATTAGTAAACTATACAGGTAGTCCTTTTCTTACAACTATTATTGAGCCCAAATTAAAGTTGTAAGTCATGGCAGTCATTAAGTTAGTCACCATGGTCCATGCCCAAATTTACAATTTTTTTTGCAGCAGATATTAAGCAAATGCCATGGTTGTTAAACAAACACAGTAGTCATTAAATGAATGTGTCAGTTGTTAAGTGAACCTGATTTCACCAATGAGCATTTTTCCCTGGAAGCCAGAAGTAAAAAGCCAGCAAAAAAAAGTTTCCATAAACCATGGTCACATGACTGCAGGATGAAAATGCAAGCTAGTTGCCAAGAGCCCAAAATGTAATCACAAGTCTGATTACAGGGATCCGGTTGTAAGAACTTTGAAAACAGATTATAAGTAACTCTGGAAACACCTGTTTCAACTTTGAATCATCACTAAGCGTGGACTACCTATAGTTTCATCTCACCTATACTATCTCTAACTCCACTTTTTGACTTTCCAGCATTGTTATGATTTAAATAGTAGTAGGCTACAGAGGTAGTAGAAATAATTCTAATCAGATGTTAAAATTTATCTCTTGTTTAGGATTGAAATTAAGATGACGGCCACATGCTGTGTGCTATAGCCACAGATTGTCCAGCTGTGATTTCATCTAAAGAAATATTATGAAATTTGTACAACTCAGCTACCTGCCCCATGGAAAAATAGATCTCAGTTTAAATATTTAACACTGACTTCCTTTTTTTCAGCCATGATTCAATGGCACATATGAAATATTGACATAAGCTTGTGGACTAGCTACATTGGTACTACTTTGAGCAGTAGAAACTCCATTCTGACAATAGGTATTTTGAAAGTAAAGAAATTTTAAAATTAATGTGAAAAAGTTTCTATTTCTGCTATATCTAGTTCTTGATCAAACAGACTGTTTCTTTTCCTCTCTCTCTCTCACCCAATTTAATAATCGATTTCTACTCCTTACTAATATCATGTAACACCAAATCCCAAAGAAGGAAAATGACAGGAATACTCAGATCAACTGACCTGAACACTGAAACTGAAACAGGATGGGATACTGATACTGATGTGCTTTTTCCTCCTGCTGTGGCCTGATCTGAATTGGGACTGTCGATTTGTGCCATGTTCTTCAGGATTAGCAGATTTTTAATTCTCATCTGGAGAACATCAGATTTTGCGAAGCTGATGAAATACAATCTTCTAGTCACATCTTTGGGAATTGACTAGCAAGTTTCCCATTGTTATCCATTGTCTGCTAAGAAATGTATGTTAGATTATGTGTTATCAAATAAATACAACCTTTGTGCTTCCATTTCAGATCTGACCTATGGAAAATGATTGATATTCTGTTCTCAGAATATAACAAAATGCCACATATGAATGCTTCCACGTCTCAGAAATAGTTATATTGATGTTATTTCTGATTCATAGAGGAGATATAAAGCTGACTTGTAACTATCCACAGTGTGGCTTCTGGCTATTCATAATGTGATTTCTCATATTTCTGTCAATTCTGAGGATGTTCCCTTAAATAAAATTTCATCAAGGAGAAAGTTGGCCCTCACCTTATTCCTTTTATCCACTACAAACAGTACTGTTTCTTTTAAATGCTTCTAACATATTCTGAGGCTCAGCTATCTTTTGGCTGGCATGACATTTAGAAAACATGTCATTCATCTCTGGGAGAAAACATGCTTTGAGGAAGCAACAAAGAAAATGTTAGCACGGCACAGAATGCTATCAGCAACAAAATACATCAAAGTATTTTCTGAATGGTCCAAGGAGCAGTAGTAAATTATTATTCTGGGAAGAGCATAAGCAACTTTTAAGATAGAATTAAAGCTAATCCTAAATGGAGCATGCCTGTACATGATGTACCCCTTCAGCATGATGGCTGGAAAATTTTCTTACTAGCTTTAAGGAAGATGACCTTAAGCTCTGTGTTTGATACACTGAACATAACTAAAGGTGCGCGGTATTTGCATCTGAAATGGGAAAGGTGTTTCAGATCTGGTATTGGAATGCATGCTATAGCTGTTAGCAGTACCTTAAAGAAACCGCATGTTTCCTGATGTTGCATTTAGCTATAGGAATTTCTATTAAATTTCCATAGATTTAACTACTAGCTGTATTTGGCAGGGCCTGGCATCCAATTCCAATATATATCTTCTAAAACACTTGCTTATCATCAGCTATACTTCATATTAAACAACTGGTCCAAGTGCAAAATAATATATAGGTAGTCTTCACTTACCTACTACTCATTCAGCAAATGTTCGATGTTTCAACAGTACTGAATTAGTGGTACTTTTGACTGGTTCTCGAATTTCTGATCCTTGCACCATATCCATTTGATTGCAATCTGGGTGTTTGACAACCAGTTTGCACTTATGACAATTGTAACACTCTGCAGTCATATGATCACTATTTGCAACCTTTCCTGACAGCTTCTCACAAGCAAAGCCAATGGGTAGTAGCCACTTCTAAACCCCAAATCACCTGTGCATGCTGCTTCCCATCACCTGTTCACTCCCCCCCCTCCTACCAGCAGCCACTAATCTGCCTGCCAGCTGCTTGTGAACCATCTTGGACAGTGATGCCGAACATTTTAGACACTGAGTGCCTAAACTGCACGTGCACGCATGCCCAAACTGAAAAGTGTACGTGAACACAAACATGCACAAATGCAGACATGCGAACGCATACATGGACATGTGAGGACTTGAATGTGCATGTGTGGACATGCATGAACATGTGTGGACATGCACATGTGCAGATGTGCACAGATGTGCATGCACATGCACAGACATGCGCACATCCGCAGCAGAGACCCAAAGACCAGCAGGCCGGCGGGAGGCAGGGCATCCCAACACAGGCAGTGCAGCAAGAGGTAAGATCTTTTTCTTTCGTGAGCTTCTGTTTTGTCATTTGCAGGGAAACAGAAGCTCACAAAAGAAACGCCACGGAGATCTGAACTGGGGCGACGGTGCATGTGTCAGCAGAGAGGGCTTTGCATGCTACCTCTGGCACGCGTGCCATATGTTTGCCATCATGGATCTAGGACTTGCAACTTCCTGCCAGTTTCCGCACTCACTTTGGTTATTGGAAGTTGGCAAGAAGTTGTAAGGAACTCCTTGCTTAATGATTCATGGTTCTCACTTAATTACAGCAAGAGAACTGTCAAGATTGTTAGCACAAAATGATGTGATCATGTGACATTGCACTTTACAACCACATCGCTTAGCAACAGAAATTCCAGTCACAGTTAATGTCAAGTGGGACTACCTGTAACAGGAGATTATGCTTTTCATGTAATAAAACTGTAAAGTCACCTTCGTGCTATTCTAAAAGAGGAACTAAAACTGTAACAGCAATAATTTTTCAAAAGATTACTATCCATCAGTTGCAATATTGGGCAGGAAAGAGTAGAAGAAGTCCAGTTTTTCAATTCTCCTTTCAAATTATAATGCAGTGAAATTATAACCTTTCTAAATAATTTTTCTGCATGTTGTTGTTGCTTTCATTTAGTGTTAGATTCTACTCCCCTACAAAAGCTTATATTGCTCTACATTTCAACATTTCACTTCCACTTCCTTCTTTTTCTTGCAACAGGACTAAAAAACGGTCACTAAAAGACAGTGGGGTAACCCTATTATTAACAGAGTAAAGAA
Source organism: Pituophis catenifer annectens (assembly GCF_029215685.1). Taxonomy (NCBI): domain Eukaryota; kingdom Metazoa; phylum Chordata; class Lepidosauria; order Squamata; family Colubridae; genus Pituophis; species Pituophis catenifer. Next base: position 123,177,094 of record NW_027256883.1, on the reverse strand, counting down.
TTTGTTTCTGGAAACAGATACAGTATTTGGACATAGTAAGGAAATTGAGGACAGACCTCTTTATTACATATAATACACTCTATAGTATTATTTTCTTTAATAACAATAACAACAACTACAACAATAACTTTATTTTAATTGTACTTGTATACACAATATACCCATACAACGAAATTCACTTAAGTGGTGGAAAAAGAAATATTTCAGTTACTGCTTATTTTGCTTTCTATCTATATTGAATGTGACGAATCTTGTTATTTACTTCTTTCAACCTGAACAACAAAATGTCTTAAGTTAGCCCTGGCAATAAAGAGAAACTATGTAACCCCAAAAAAGACTGTCTTCTGACTGGGCATTACCACTATTTTTCAGTGATGCACCTCAAACAGTCCCCTTCCTATAAATCAACTATCCCTAACTTGGTGCTTATCAATATCTTCTTCTCATGTTGCTGCAATAAAGATTAAGAAAGGATGATCTAAACCATAGTAATGTGTATTACTTAATTTATTTCAACATTTAGTAAATGGGTCTTGTTGTTTTTGGAAGTTCTCCTGTTCATTCTTTTGATTGGCAGCCTGAACAGCTGCCTCAGAGTCTAATCCTGATGGAACATCAACTTTTCAAAAAATTGAGCATGGTGTCAGATATTGCTAATGAAAGGCATTTCTATACCACCATTATTCTGACCTATCAAGCAGACTGAAACAGTTTAAAATCAATTTGAAAGTGTTCTCCTTATTGTTAACCTTAGAAAGGTTAGAAAATAGCATAGAAGTTCTATTGAGGTGTATTGTTATTTCGACTACAAAATACATTCAACCTGTCACACAACAGGCCTTGAGGTCATCCTCAATGTGACACAAACCATTTTGCTAACTCTCCAGGCTCTCTAATCTAACCCAGAGCAATTTGAAAACAATCTCTCTGACCATTCTAAAGCACCTTCAATACAGAGGGCCTGCTGGGCAGCCAGATAGAAGCCATTCCACCAGCCAGTGGGCAAAAGTCGAGGGCCTCATATAAGCAGGTGTGTGGTGATGCTATAAAATAATAATTATCTCCCCTGACCTGTGGCTCCTGTTCCATTTCTGACTCTTTGAGAGAGATGATAAACATGGCACTTTCCACTCATTGCATTTCCTCTTGAACCATCCCTGGTTTACTTTAGCTGTTTAATGGAAATTACACAGGATTAGAGATACAAAAATGCTGAAGAATGCTATGTGTGGGCAAATGCCTGAATATTCCATGGCTGTACAAGTCTATGCAACATTAGAAGTGTACAAGCAAGAAAAGTGCACAACAGAAAATATTTTCAGAGCAGGGATGTTTTGTTTCGTTGAAAACGAAAAAAGAGCCTTGGTGGTACAGGGGTTTAAGGCACCCTGTTATTAAGCTTATTAAGACCAGCTGCCTCCAATTACTGCAGGGTTCGAATCTCGCCAAGGCTCAAGGTTGACTCAGCCTTCCATCCTTTCTAAGGTAGGTGAAATGAGGACCCAGTTTGTGGGGGCAATAAGCTGACTTTGTATAAATATACAAAAGGATGAAGGCTATTGCTGAGCACATTGTAAGCCGCCCTGAGTCTTCGGAGAAGGGCGGCATATAAATCAAATTAAAAACAAAAACAAAAACAAAAAAAAAACAATAAGCCTTGAAAGCAGTGGTGTCTCATTGCTGTAAGCAAATAGGTATTTTTTATCTGCTAATGGTTCTTCCATTCCTTTGCCAAAGTAATCTCTTCCTCACAAAAGGGTTTTCCTAATCTGTCTTCATTTCCAACAGGTTTCTTATACTGGAGATCAGACGTTATATGAAGAAAAGTTATTGAGGGCAATTGCCTCACCTCTGTTTTTTAACAAAGTAAATCACCTCAGTTCCCAGCGTCTCATCCTAATACACATATGTTTGGAAAGAAGTAATGCCATTCTCAATGATGATGTGGCTAGATAAATAAACCTGAAATAGGCCACTGTAAATTTAAGTAAGATGAATTGGTCATAAATTGTCTAATGTAGTACTTTTCAACCAAGCAAAGTTCAAAATTCAGTTCAGTTAAATCATCATTTTCTGAGATATCCAGTGATTCATCTGTATGTGGGCCCCAACCCTAAAAATAATCCCAAGAGCAGCCAGAAAGGAGAATTACCTATCCCTTTTTATGGTATTTTCTTGATTATAGTTAAGGACAAAGGCCAAGACCCTAGCCAGTTTGCTCCCACCCCACCCTTTTTTTAATGTGGTAGTAGAAGTCTGAAGGAGATTTTTCCCTCACCCAAAATGCCAAATCCCAATTTCATAGGGCTCCAACTCAAATGAATCCATACTAAGCCCTACTATTGTTAACATTTTGGTTCGTAAACCATGGCTTATGACTTGGCTTGAAGTGTGCACCCTTCCAGTTGTGGCACAGTCAAAAAGGCAATGTTGAACAGTGGTCTAGTGAAACGTGTGAATCCAGCCTTCATTTTAGAGCCTATCCATGTTTTTTCATTCTGCTTTACTTGAGGTTTTACTTGGCATTTAAAACAGAAAATACTTGTCTTCCCTTCTTGTTTCTTCTGCTTATTAAACATTCAACATTGCTGTTGCTGATAGGAATTCCTAAAAAGAAATATCACAACTTAGCTGATGGAATGTGAATTTCAGAAGAAGGAATATCCCTGACCGAAAAAAATTGAAGAAAAAAAGATGGGACAGGAATCAGAGCAAACAAGAAAATCTGAGGGAAAAAAGGGCTAAAGAAATTTAAAAACAACAGAGGAAATATATAAAAGATAATTAACAAAGAAAAAAAGAAGATAAAACAATACTGTAAACAGAATTTACTGCCAAATTCCAGAGCAAAGCGAGCAAAGCTGCCTTAAGAAAACAATGTGAGGCCCATGCTGTTTGAGGGAATCAGTGAGAAACATATGAGATTGTTAGTGTTGAAAAATATTGAAAAAAGAGGCTTTTTTACAGAGTTGGTAAAGGAAAAGAAATGTACAATCAGCCAAATACTGAATATTTAGAAATGTTAAAGGAAATAAACAGACTGAGAAACTGGAGATAAGAGTAGAAAGTGCATTAGAGAAAGGAATTAGAAGACCCAAATTTCAGATGCAGTTCATAAATGAAAAGGCACAATCTCAGCAAGAAAAGGAAATGTTGCCAAATCAGGACTTCCGTAGCTTCCAAACAAATAAAACAAACCAATGTTTTCCAAATCTTTAGATGATATGAGGGCAGGTTGCAGTAACTGAAGTAGATTAAAACAGTGGCTTCTACTTGGCTCATTTGAAGTATTAGTTACTACAATGTAAATTTGATGTATTTAATGGCATCCTCAGATTGAACAATCATCCAGTCCCAATTTATTTTCAATGGGAAGGGAACCTGATCACTTGGTCACCATCTTCCTCACTAGACTGAGATGTATGATATCTAAATTACAATATTTATTTCTTCAATTGTATGAATAATTATTACATGCACTTTTTATGTGTATAAGTATCTGTCCTCAGTTGTTCTTATATTTCCCCAGTGATACATCTCCTTTTTGACAATGCATTCCCAAAATTCCTATAATGTGAAAATGTTCTGCATATTCATGCTGTTTCTGCAACATGAAAGTGAATACCTGAAAATTAATCGGTGCACTATTTTTCAGTATACATTTGATTATAAGAACATTTGTTGACCCTGACTGATCTTATGATCATTCAGTAATGTGACTGTTTCTGGATTTGGAAAATAGATAATTAGGACTTGCTGCTAGTAGAAAAATAGAATGTTGCAATCACATCAGATTATAGCATGAAAGAATGGAAAGAGATAGTATGCATATAGTTTCAAAGTCAGTTGTGGCAGCTTTTCTCAACCTGATACTTCTTCAGGTATGTTGGACAATACTTAATTTATTAGATTTTTATCCTACCTTTATCACTTTATAAGTAACTCAAGGTGGCAAACTTATCTAAATACTCCTTGAACCTCCTATTTTCCACACAACAACAACCCTGTGACGTAGATTGGGCTAAGAGGAACTGGCCCAAACCAACTGGCATTCATTTCTAAAGTGGAGAACTTGCAGTCTCCTAGTTTCCAAATCAGCCCAATCATTACACCAGGCTGGCTCTCATAAATCATCTCATAATTACCAGAAGTTCCAGTCCAAAATAGAAAGCTATGCTTCCATTATACAACATGTGCTTTGCATACCAAAAGCTTCAAATTCAATTCTTGTCATTTACAATTAGGCTGAAAAAGCCCTTGCTTGAAATTCTGGATTCAGTGTTAAGAATACTGGTTTAAGGCAACACACAGTAACAATTTCATTTCAAGGAGTAAAACTCCTTAAAACATGAGGATGTTTTCTCATGATACCACTATGAGCTGAAATTTGAATATGCTTCTAGCTACTGTATCATATATTTTATCCTTGTTTGCTTCTGAATCAATTATTTCCCTGTACCCAAGTAAATTTAAATTTAGATAGAAGAGAATATAACAATAAAAGACAACATTCTTATGATATCTTCAACTTGTTCTTTCACAAAGTTTCCCACTTGAAGTTGACAAAATAATTTTCATGTAATATGTTTTGTTAAAAATATTATTTTGCCTTTTTTTTTTAGAACAGATTTTTAAAACTTGCCTTGACCTGAAAGTGAGTATATTGTAGTGCTGAAAGTGTTGGACTAGAATTGAAGAAACCCACAAATAATTTGTTAACACAAAGCCCACCAGATATGTTTAGACTGCTCATTATCTTTTAGCCAACTTCCTTAAGTGGACTGTTGTAGGTAAAAAATTAATAAGACACCTTTGTATACTCTATTGAGCTCCCAGAGAAAAGATAGAAATATACCTTCAGGACACTTGGCAAGATTTTCTGACTTATAATTTTACTTTAAAATTAAAACTGAGATTTCCATTTTTTAATATATTGTAACTTTTGAGTATTTAAATAAGAAGTTAACATTATGATTTTATGATATTTAAATATAAGTCCTGGAGAATTCATAGAACTTTCTCTCAGATGAATACATTTAGGATTGCAAGGTAAAGAATTGGCTGGCAAGGCATTACTCTAAGTCATAAACTGTTCCTAAATCAAATGGCTACATTCATAAATATACCTGTAGAATATATTGTGGATCAGCAAAATATGTGAATGCAATAAGCGATGAGTATCACTTATCAAAATTAGGTCTCCAGAAAATAGTTGGCACCTTATTTATTTAATCTACCAATTAAAAGAAAGATTTGTAATAGTGCTGTCTTTCATGTCCACTATCTTTTATGGTCTTATAATGTCAGTGAACACTAACATTAAGCAACATAAATGAGTAAAATTATAACAGAAAAAATATTGCAGTATATACCATGTTTCTCCAAAAATAGGACCCTGTCTTATATTTTTTTGAACCCTGAAATAAGTGCTTATTTTCAGGGAGTTCTTATTATTTTGGGGCACATGGAGGAAACCAGAGGAAATGACGGGGACCAGCTGCACATGCGTTTAAATGTTTTTGGAGAGGGCTTATTTTCAGGGGGGCTTATTTTAGTGCATGCACTCAAAAGCCCGATTGGGCTTATTATCAGGGGATGTCTTATTTTACGGAAAACAGGGTACTCCTTGTTGTTTTTTTATTGTGGTTGATAAATTACGCTCTCATAGAGAGGGGTTCCTCCGGGTGCCGTCAGCCAAGCAGTGTCGACTGGCGGCCCCCAGGGGGAGGGCCTTCTCTGTCGGAGCACCCACTATCTGGAACAAGCTCCCCCCGGAGATACGGAGAATCCCGGATCTGTGCACTTTCCGCCGTGCTCTTAAGATCCTCCTATTCCAGCAAGCCAGCCTGGCCTAATTTTCTCCCCTTTCTTTTAAATTTTTAAATTGAAATTTTAATTTGTTTTAAATTATTGGGATTTTTAATTGTCTTGGGCTAAATTATTTAATTTGTTTTAATTATGTTTCTAACTTTTGTATTTATGTATTTTATTTTGTGCCTGTTCACCGCCCTGAGTCCTTTGGGAATAGGGCAGTATATAAATTTAATAAAACATAAAACAAACAAATTGACTTTCCACTGAATGTATTTGCATGGAAGCAAAGAATCTGAAATAATAATTGCTCCCACTCTTTGATAATATTCCTAGAAGTATCCCCTCAACTACTATAGAAAACAAATCTGGCTAACTAGTATTTGTTTTATCCAATATGATCTTTTTAATATTCTTCTATATATTCTTATGGCTCTAAGTTACCACTCTTCAGATTTTGGGATGAGTGATGCTGTTGTACAAAGGCACTATGTTCCTAGATCATCCCAATTTCTGAGAATGCTACAAAAGTACCTAGTTTCCATGTCATAAGGTTTAGAACAAAAGAAATCCTTAGGCTATTGTTCAGTCTAAGACAAACCTAAATTCTTACCAATTTAAATAAATTTATTTATTTATTGGTTCGATTTATATGCTGCCCTTTTCCGGAGACTCAGGGCGGCTTACAGTGCCTTCATACTTTTGTATATACCTGCTTAGTAGGGCTTCCCCACCCCCCAAGCGGTGTTCTTTTTTATACAAAGTCAGCTTATTGCCCCCACAAACCGGGTCCTCATTTTACCTACCTAGAAAGGATGGAAGGCTGAGTCAACCTTGAACCTGGTGAAATTTGAACTTGCAGTAATTGCAGGCAGCTGGTGTTACTTAACAGTGCTTTAGTCTGCTACGCTACCAAGGCTCTAAAATTCCTTCTTTTCAATGTGTACAGGGAGTAAGACATTAATAAATAAAGTGTCTGGTTAAGGAAGACTGATATATTTAAAGTAAATATAATAAAACATCTATAAATAAATAAATTTATTGTTTAAAATATTTAATCCCAAATGCTACTACTAATTTATCTAGTAGTGCTTGACTCAATGTCATTTTTAGTTTACCTTTTCTCTTTCTTGTTGCTTTAAAACAAAGAAAACACTTAAGGGGCAGTTTCTGATTAAAAGAAGTCACTATGTGACTGTAATATGGTAAATATGTATGGTAGTTTCCAAAGTAGTGTCTGAACAATGATCAGTAGTCCTTGGGGTGTGCAAGCTAATAAAATCAAGGCCTATGATGTCTGCACCACGCAACACTAAATAATGATACCATCTAGGACACAGGTGTCAAACTCGCTGCATTATGTTACCATCATGTGACATTTCACGATGTTTTTCCCATTCACGGAGATGGCGTGGGCGTGGCCTGCGTGTGATGTATCTGGCCCGTGGGCCACCAGTTTGACAGCCCTGATGTAGGAGGATCTGCTCTTCTTGGGTACTATTCAGGGTACTATTGAGGGATAAAATTATAACTTTTGTGTAATGTATGATAAACATATTGATATCACCTCCATTTCTCATACATTCTTGTTATTCCATATTAAAAAAATTGTGCATAATTGACATTTAGATAATCTGGGGCAGTTTTATCTAAACTAGATTGTATGTTGCAGAGATACCATATTTTCTCAGACCTCAATGGGCAGTGTTATATGTTTTAGAAAAATTAGTATTTTGCCATCTACTATCAACTTGGGGAGCGTTATGTAACATGAGTAAGTCAAGGATACAGTTAAGGTAATAGGAAAGTCTGTTGTGTCAAATATAAAACTATATTGTGACCTTACTTCAGTTCTTCAGAGTGATGCTTTGCATGTCTCCATATCAAAGGAACACTTACCTCAGATCTTCTGGCAAAATTTCATTGAGAATCACTTTGTGTAATATGTTAGAGCACAGCCTAAAATTTCTGCTCAATCTCCCAGAGGTAATTGGTCAGTCTAGAAAAACTATCCACATCTAGGATCAGGGGTGAAATCCAGCAGGTTCTGGAGAACCGGTAGTGGAAATTTTGAGTAGTTTGGAGAACTGGCAATTACCACCTCTGGCTGGCCCCAGAATGGGGTGGGAATGGAAAATTTGCAATATCCTTCCCCCAGGAGTGGGGAGAGAATGGGGGTTTTGCAATATCCTTCCCCTGGAATGGGTGGGAATGAAGATTTTGCAATATCCTTCCCCTGCCATGCCCACCAAGCCACGCCCACCAAGCCACACCACACCCACCAAGCCATGCCCACAGAACCAGTAGTAAAAAAAATTGGATTTCATCACTGTCTAGAGTCCTTGGATTACCAAAACGAGGACACTTCAATCTTAAGAAGGCGCACTTAGTATCTCAGCTGCCCTGCCTCTCTTTAAAAAAACTCCAGACCCGCAGACTATTGGATGGTTGAGTGTAGCTAACACATTAACTTTTCACAATGTCATTGACATAGCACTGTATTGTCAGTGGTGGCTATTCATAATTGCTGCAATTTTTCACACTGCTATCCAAAATTCTATTGCTGTTATTTGACAAACCTGAAGCAGAAAAAAACAAGCACCTGAATTCACTTTATTGGCATCTCTTCAAAGCTGTAGCTACTAGACCCATTTTACTTTGGAGTTCATTACTGGAATACATTACCACCTCACCATTGCACAAAATAACTTAAGAGTTCACCCTTTAAGTCAGCAAAAGGTTCAACTTTAGTAATATAATAGCCAATACTAGATTTTTTAAAAAATCCAGAGAGCCTTATTTATATTCTTAACAAGAAAACTCCTGCATGTTAAGATAAAGGGATTACAAATAATAGATTTAGAGGAAACAGTGGCACCATGATATCATTGGTTTTTTTAAAAACAGAAAATGCAAGATTTCTGTTTCCTTTATAGCAATATGCATCTGAAGCGCCCATCAAGTAGAAAGCAAAACCAGCCCTTTTCTCTGTTATATGACAACGGGAATAAATTAATTAGTATCGTAAAAGCAACACTTAGGATTTTAGAAAATATTATAAACAGTATGAAGCCCCTACCCTAACAGTTTACAAAAAATCTATGCAACAGAAGTTTTTAATGATGGTAAGAAGAAAAAATATAAATAGTATAATGTGTATATATATATTCATACAATTGTTTTCGAAGTCTGTTTTAAATTCCCAGAGGTTTTTTTATAGACATCATGTTTGCAAACAATTTGCATGTTATGACCATCAGAAATATAACATAGTGTTATGGATGCAATTTATGTTCTGGTTTGTTTAGTAATGTGTTGTTTTGTTTCCCATTATTTATAAAAATGAAGGAGTTTAAGAAAACATTCAAAATGCTCAGCATGCACACATAAATGAAATATTTTAATGTCAGATCATAGTCATAAAAGTTACATTGTTTACATAGGGTTCATTTGTACTTACGAAAAAATGCTTTAAATGAAAAGAAATATTTTTCTTATGCTGGCAATCCTATTAAACAAATTAACATGTGCTTTGAATGTACAGCTTGACAGGAAAGAGTTCTTTTAATATTTCACAGGAAATTATGCCTTTTAATGATTACAAGGCTTTTATTCATAAAGAAATAACTGTGATAGCTGAAATTCACCAATGATTTGAATGGTGCACAGGTTAATGTTGCTGAGACTATTTAAAAAAAAAGTCTTAAGTGATTTTCTTCATTGCATAGTGAATATGTAAATTTATTAAGAATTAACATGATTCATAGTATTACATATTGATTTGCTTAAGTTTTATTCAAATAATGGATCAAATATTTTAACAGGAGTGCAGGTAGCTAGTAGCCGTTGATCAGGAATGCCTTTTTTCAATATTTAAGCAATCAAAATACATTTTAATCGAATTTAAACATTCTGAAGTTTACTTAATGTCAGGAAAAGAAATGCCAATTGAAAATTTGCTGGATCGTGCTCTTGTGACTGAGATGAATTATATTAATTGTGTGGGGGGAGAAGGAAAAGGAAACCAGAAGGATAGCAAGGAAGTAATTTTATGTTGCTGAACAGCCTCTTTTGTTTCATATGCTCCAAAAACTTTTGTGAAAGTGCAGAATGTATCTACTGCATGGATTTTGTAAAAAAAAGGTTTTGTAAAAATAATAATAATTTCAGCAGTTATGTCTGGGTTTACTAAGTTTGCGTCGAGTAAAATATTTATTAATGAAACTACTGTACAGGAAACATCAAAGCGAAATGCATCATACAGAAAAAGTACACTCTAGGTGACAGATGGAAAAGTGCATGCAGGTTGCTTTAAATTTTAAGTCAGAAACAAATAATACTAATGTTGATCCCTAATATCTTAAATGAGAAACTTCTCTAAATTTACCAAAAATGCCATCGAACATATATGACTAATACACATTGGCAAGCAGTATGAATGAATTCAGGTTTTAGATCTTATTTTACAGGTATTTTTGCTTGACAAATGTGAGTTTAAATAGATTCATAAAAAAGGAAAAATCTTCTCAAATTGGACTGGGTAGTTCTGCCAGGTTGCTCTGATGTCACACACAGCCTCCAAGTGTTTAATTAGACACCATCAAATCACATATGTCGTGTTAACATTCAGGAAATGACATTGAGTCTGTCTTTAAAAGAATTATTTTTGGCTCAATAAATTTTAAATGTATGGTTTATCATAACCTAATATTGTCTTTGTCTTCACTGCAGTGGATTTCCGATCAAACTTTCCCCTTCTTTTAATACTTTAGGGAATTTTCAAACGTCGGGATGTTTGGCTGTAATGCCCCAAGATTTGTTCTCCCTGAAAGAAATCATAGTGACAATTTATTAAACTACAGAGCAACCTGGCTTTTAGGGGTCTGTACTTTTAGATTGTGTTCAATAAACCTAACAACTAAATTGTGATGCATTTCACCATACTTATTTATTATTTTTTCATGCAATTACTACTTCCATTCCTATATTCTCTGGGCTTTGGGTTTTAGATTTATTTGATTGGGGTTGGAATTGGTTTTATTTTTTAATGATTTTAAAAGAAATATGCCAACCTGTTCTTAAAACACAAACAGGTGCAACCCAGTTTGTTTTTGTGATTAAGTCTCATTAAATGCAATGAAATGCACTGAATCAATATTAATTTAAGTCCCATTTCGTTTAATGAGACTTAATTTGGTTTAAATTTTTAAATTGTGCTCTCTATGACTTGAGGGGAATTCCCATTCTAAGCCACCTCAAGCTAGTTGAATTTGCATTCAATAGGACTCAAATTAATTACAGTTAACTTGTCCAACTTTTCATTGGCCTGAAGTGCAACTAGAGCTCATTGGATCAGAGCTATATTGTTAAACGCTGCAACCTAAGATTGGGTTGTAATATCAATCAGTGGAGCATTATTTTCAATTTTAAAAAATAGAAAGCTTAAATTACATCAGGTATATTGTTATTAAACAAAAACTAGAAGTAATCTTATTTTGTAATTGCTGTAAGATTCCCATTAATGTGTTAAGTACTTCACACAAATTCACACATACTGTAAAGCAACACAACACACTGCCACAGTCAGGAAAGACTCCAATTTTTAAAAAAGAAACTGATGGTAAATAAAACTCCTTTGATTCAAAATGGTTTATTCACACAAATTTAATAGGATATATCACAATTGTTTGGTCCATAAATATTTAGGGGAAATAGTTTCTATACAATGCATTTTTCAATAAAACAAAGAAAACATGGACAACTTTGCTAGACCACTTAACTGTACTATAAACACGAAGCTCAATATATAAGATTATTGAATTTATCAACTATATCCGAAAGAGTGCACAACTGCTTTCTATGACATGTTTGTCCCCTCTACCAGGTTACACCATAAAAAGAGTTTCAGAAATAAGAGGTAAAACAGTACAAAACTAGTGAGGTGTCAAAAGGGTTTAAAACAGTTAATTTAACAAACAACACATATATATCCTGATTTTTTTTCCACAAGCTTACTCCCAAGTTATAGCATAAGGCACATTGTAGAACTGAGTTATAAGAAGTCTACTTAATAAAGTAGATCTATAGTACCATATAGTTGTTCTGTCAAAGAACAAAATTTATATGTATCAATTTTTGTACCTGTAAAAGTGTATTAATAAAGATCTCAGCCTTTCCAAGGTTGTTTGGTCTGGTTAGTGGTAAATGCCCATAAGGTAATATTAACAGGAAAAGTCCAAGATTGGCACCTCAATCCTAACTATATCAACTTGGAAGTAAATTCCACTCATGTCAATTGAACTTCCTTCCTTCTAAATGTGCTTTAGGTCAGCAGCCTTAAGCCTTCTAGAAGATCATGACCACACTGGCTAAATATATAACAACAAAGACACATTTTCTCCATTACAGTGTTAACATCTCTTCCATTGTTTTTCTTTAAAAAATAAGCTACTTTTCTGTGCTAATTTTCTAAAAACCCTGAGCAAAAGTTAGAATAATGCACTTTAATATGGGCAGTGAACTGTCAGTATGTATCCACTCATTATTGGAGATCAAGCTCCCCCACTTTCAAATAATCAATTAAAAAAAGATTTTAAATAAAATGAGAGGTTATGATTGAAAGAAAAGGGAAGAGAACAAAGAGAAGATGGATAAAATATAAAACATTGTGCAAAAGTTATTCTTAACAATCTATCCAAAACATGATTTTGACAGTTTTTGGAAAGTCTCCCCTGTTTAATTAGTGTTTTATCAGAAGAAAGGATACAAATGAACATTCACCACTGCCCAGACCATTCAGACTTTAGCTTAAATTAAAAAAAAAAATGAACCACTTGCAAATGTAAACTAGGAAAGGTGTTTCCAATCAGCAATACATCCACAAGGCTTCTGAGTTTGACAGCTTCCGAGAATTTCATTTTTCAAAAGGATTTTGTTTTCAATGTAAAGTGTTTTCTCATATTGGAAGAGAAGAGAGCTTTTGCTTGCCTTTTTTAATGAAAAAAATGGGGGCAGGGGGAGTGGTCACCATCCAACACGGAATTAAACTTGTATACAGGGCAATTCAAATAATGTCTAATCAAAAATTAATTTAATGGGGCTGATTTTCAATCACATTAAGACTACATTTTTAAACCCCACTGAATTATGCTAGAATGACCAAATGTGGCTGTGAGTCTGCTAGGGCAGTATGTCTACCTCGGTATGTGTTATTTTGTGTATTAATTATAAATTCATACACACAAATTAACTCTAGGTGAAGTTCCATGTAGCTAGCGAAGTACAATATATATATTTACTTGGAAATAAGCTCCCAGTGAGTTAAAACAGGCAGACTTACAATATGACAGAAGCACAGTATTATTCACATATTTGCTGAACTTGTCTTTTGAAGTTAATACATTAAAATGGCCAGCATTTACCCATGTTAGAAAAAATGCAAGTATGTTCAAAACATCCAAGAATAAATATATTTAAGTAATTGTTCAAACATTTTAAGAAATTATATTTTGCCTATTTCCATCTTCTTCTGAAAATGATTGAAAATCTGAACATTTACTTTAATAATAGAAATTCATGTTTTAAAGACAAAGGTTAGTAATTTTGTAAAGATTATGTTTATTTTTCTAGACTTATAGTACTCCACCTTGTCCTATTGAAATGTAAAAGTGTTTAATATTCACATGCTGGATTTTACACTTATTAAGGGAAAAAACAATATCCAAGACAGATACTGTAACGGCTGCAATCCCCAAGCCACTCGGCTCAGAGTAAACCCTCTTGTTTAGATATAATTAATATAGAGCAGAAAGCATTACCATTTTAATAGGACAAAAATTTTAGCCTCGAACTACTGATAATATCTAGCAAAAATTATGTACTTTGAAATTCTTTTTATTTCCATGGGACAACATTGAGTAGACATTTAATTATTCCCTTTAAATCAACAGGATTGCTATCTAATTTAATCTTGGGTATGTTAGTGTTCTGCTGTCAGTCCCACTGCAAACCAGATGACGCTGGAAACTATATTTGTTTGTTCAGTTGAATAGGGATTAGCCCCAAGCAAATGTTTCTAGCATCAATGTGTTTTATAAAAAAGTTTGTGTTAGATACAAATAACCAACATTCATACTGTCTGAGGCTGTTCTATTTTCCAGCACAATTTACTAGCCTGTAGGACAGAAAGTTAACGATTGACATTCATAAATGGCCTAAATTAGCTGAAAAGTTAATGTAGTCTAAATGTTATTCATCATATGTATGTATACATAGATATTAGAAATCGTGAAAAATAATATAGCTGAAACATGAAATAAGTGATAGAGTTCCTATACCACATTAAGCCATACTGTTTAATTTGGACTTAATGTGATATGTGAGGTTTGCTGTGATAGTTTGTAAATGAAGAGGTTGTCACTTAACTAACTTAAACCCAATAAATTACGATTTATTCACTAAACCAAGGGTGTCAAACTCAACTTCATTGAGGGCCGCATCAGGGCTGTGTTTGACATCGGGGCGGGGGGGGCTGTGGTGGGCGTGGCCATCTCAACATCACTTGTGTCAGCGCCTGTGGTGGCCCGAGCACTCTGCCAGCGAAAAAAAGCTCTGAGCTCCATTTTCAGCTACAACAGCTTCCTGCAACCTCTGCCAGTGAAAATGGAACTTAGGAGGACCACCCTCCTGAGCTCCATTTTCACTGGCAGGAGGCTGTCACAGCCGAAAACAGAGCTCAGGAGCCTGTTTTTGCTGGCAGAGGCACCGTGAGCCGGTCCTTCACTGTTTCCAGGGTGGCCCTGCAGGCCAGATTTGGCCTGCAGGCCTTGAGTTTGACAGCCCTGCACTAAACAATGTTTAGCATGATACATGAAACCTGTTAATTCCTGGCTCATGCAAGCTCTTATACAGGTAGTCTTTGACTTACAACAGTTCATTTAGTGATTGTTCAAAGTTACAATGGCACTGAAAAAAATGACTTATGACAATTTTTCAAAGTTACAATCTTTATAGCATCTCCATGATCATGTGATCAAAATTCAGATGTTTGGCAGCAGGTTCATATTTATGACTTTTGCAGTGTTCCAGGGTCATGTGATCATATTTTGCGACCTCTGACAAGTAGTCAATGAGGAAGCCAGATTCACTTAACCACCGGGTTAGTAACTTATCAACTGCAGTGATTCACATAACAACTGTGGCATGAAAAGTCATAAAGTGGGTCAAAACTCACTTAACAAATGTCTTACTTAACAGAAATGTGGGGCTCAATTGTGGTCATAAGTCGAGGACTACCTGTATATAATACATTTTCAGAAATAAATTGCCTTTTGTTTTAGAGGATGTTGATGGCCCTGAAAGAAAATATAATTTCACATTTAGGCTATCAGTTTTTATATATCTGAAGAGGCTTCTAAACATTATAGCATAAAGCATCATACAGAAGCCAATTGATAAATGAAGAATTCACATGTTTCTGGAGACAATGAAAGAAAGTACAAAATGTAAGTATCTGAATGCAAACTGAGGATTAAAAATCTGAAATGCAAATCATTCCTGGGCAGCCTTTCAGTATGAAATACTGACATTGATTAAATATGGTCAGAGCATGTTGGCATCTAAAAATTAACTGAGGAAACAGTCACAGACAGCTGGGCTAGGCAGACCACAAATATCTCTGACATAATTATGTTAATACTCAACCCACATGTGATTTAATTAGGTGACCTGTATATGAGCGAGAGTCCTCTACAGGACATGTAGTATGCCATGTCTCAGGATGAATGCAAACATCTGTCTTAGCACACATCTATAACTGATGTGAAATAACATTATAAGAACTGACCTCAGAGCATGATAGTTTGATTCTTTAGGCTCTTCCTGCTCAGTGGTTACTTCTATATATCCCAATGTGTATATTATTTGAATTTTGTGTTCTTTTCAACTTTTTTCTTCAGGCTATGCTGGTTCCTTGTAAGTGGCAGGTCAGTCATATAATTTAATGCCAAAAGCAACTACCACTAGCTTGGCATGCCAACCTAAGTCACATCATGACACGGTAGAATGCAAATTGAGTAGGTTTTGTACATAGCAAACATATCATAACGATAGCTTCCAAATTGCAGGGAACCACCATAGAATAAAGAAAGCAAGTCACAGAGATCACCTGACTTAGAACAAACATCCTTACTGTTCCAAATTTGGCAATTGGCCAAAACCTTCTTTTAAAGTTATAAGTCTAGCTTGATTTAGAAATATAGTCCACTGAACTCAAGGGTAGAGTAATGTGATATGGAAAAGGAACTCGGTTACCTCAGGTGGCAGATTTTATGATGTTAAATATTTTTAGATTTTCCGCATTAGATACCAAAAGAGCTTGGTCAGCCTTGCTCAGCGGGATTTCCTTACAACTATGTTTTTTTATAATTCAGATGCCAATCATTTGAAGAAAACAAACACTGATCTATTTATTTGGAAATACAGTTTTCCGATTAATATATCAACCATTTTGCCCCCAGTAAATTCTGGAAATAAGGAACATACAATTTTAAGAGGCACTTAAACCTTCCCTTTAATTAGGCAATGATTAAAAGAAAATCCAACAACAATTTATAGACAAGTTCATGTTGCATTATAATAGAATTCTATTACTGCAAACTCATTTGCCAAGTGGTTGTGGGTGCTACACACCAAGTTGTTTTTCCCAAATATATTGTGGTGTTGTTTTATTTTTTTAAAAAATGTTGCAAATAATGTTAATAGTAATTATAATCATATAATGGAGAAAGAAGAAGAGGAAGCAGAAGTAACGAATAAGAAGAATTTTGAAATCAAATGTTAGAAAATGTTTGTTAAGGTAGTTTGTGAGGGGCTCGCGGAATCGTGGCTGTCCATGTTAGAGGTCACTGATGATACTACAGTGATAGTGGGATTGGTCAGGTCTGTTAAAGTGGTCGCAGTGCCGGGTGGAGTGAGAGCGCCGCTGTCTGCTGAGGGCGGTGCCGGAAGTGACGTGCCATCAGCTTTATCAACACCCCCATTCTCCTGTCGCAAAAGATTCCTTCTGAATTTGGCTCTTGCGTTTTGGAACCAAACCTGCAAACCAATCCCAATTGATTTCTTTACCAACGTTATCTTTTGTTTTTGACTATCTTTTTATTTCCTGTCTTTTTTCCTTCTTCCTATTTCTGTTTTCATTTTTAAGGATGGTGGGCTTCTTGTTTTACCTTTCTCCTCCTTGCCCCACATGCACTGATCACACTGGCTACTATATTATCTGGGGACCTTGTCGATGATAACTCACCAAGACTATCAAATAATCCTTTTAACAACTTATGGTTGTTTTTGTTTTTCACTTGTGCCATAATATCTTAGTAAAATAAATATTCCACTAAAAACTCTTACAATCATTTAAAAACATGGAGAGTATTAAGTGCAGGATGAAAGAATTCATGCACCACTTTTCTTATGTGGTTTCTGTGTGTCCTATTTCAAAGCTGAACTAGTTATTTTGAGATCACTGGTCTCATATACAGAGTTGCACTTAAATTCCTTCCACTCATTTTTGTTGACTTCTATGGAATTGGCCCATAAGTAATGATCTAAATCATTTATAGGTGTGATATATTATGGCCAGAACCCTGTATCTGTTAAAAATAGTATAACTTCTTCCAAAATTATTGGGGTTTTTTTTCAACTATGTTATGAAAAAGTCAGATTTGAGAGCATCACATCTTACAGAGCAATCAAAGATAACAGATTAAAGCACTTTTACATACAACACAAATCCCATGTGATGTATTAATTGCTGCACTGCACTGCTTCAGAATTCAGTAGTGAGAATTAAATCTATGAATGTTCTCTATGCAGTCCTCCAGAAAATCTTCAATGTATAATGTTAAATCAGCTTGCTAGTGACACTATTAGGCCAAAATGTTTTCCTTCATATCATCTTAGTATTCTAATATAATGCAGTATAGCAACAAATACTCCCATAGGATTGTTGACTGTATATAATAAAACTCAGTTCAGGTTGACACAGAGGACTCTTGAGGTTACTTCTGGCTTATAAAAATGGAGAAATGCAGTAAAATAGATTATTTGCCTTAAATTCAATATCTAATTACTGTTTTAATTACAAAGGATACCAGTATATTTTACATATTTCGCATCCCATTCAGAGCAAACAAAATTGATTCTCCTTCAGTCCTGAGAGCAGTAGTTCTGGAGGGAAGCATAATTGCCCACTTAAATATACCTTCAGTACCCTTGGAGAATAAGATCTGAATATGGAAATGAATACCTATTTATCTATTGGAGGAGTCAGCTAATTTAAGATAGCAGAAGGGAAATGTAAGGGAAAAGCAATTTTTAAATAGAAAGGAATGGAAGGAAGACATTTATAGCAGAGGCTTCTTACCTGCAGAACTCTCTTAGTTAGTCCAGTCTTCTGGGCTAACTGCTTGAGGTCCTTAGCATCTGGATTGTGATTAATGGCAAAGTAGGACTTCATGGTACGGAGCTGGTGATGTTTAAAAGAAGTGCGCATGCGCTTAGTCTTCTGAGATGGGGGATAAGGCTGCTGGTCTCTGTCCAGATGGTCTGCCTCATTTTCATTACAACCTGTTTGGGAAAACAACAAACAAACAACAACAAAATTGGAAAGCTGAAAATAAGTAATGTGTTCTACCTCTGTGTACATGGACAAAAAAAACTCCCAAAATATAATATTAACATATTTCCTTCCATTGCAAGATTACAACATTAATATCATGTAATGTACTATATGCATAATATGAAGAAAATGAGGCAGTACAGTCCTGGACATATTCTAGACAAGTGGAAGGACTGAATGTTTTCATGATCTTCCATTTTTAAGTTGATCCCTACTACCTATTTATTTCTAAAAATGTGAAAATAGAATATAATCTATAAGATATCCTAGTATAAAATAATAAAGTATAATGAAAAAACAAAAATGAACATAACACAGTAAAAGTATAGGATTTTTAAAATAATAGTAACCCTGAGTCACTTGCTGTGACCCAAATGCAAGAATAAAAAGCAAACCTTTACATGTGTCATAGAAACAGTTTGAAGGAGGGGCACAACATGAAGGAGAAGAACCACGCTTTATATTGGTGCAGGCTTTACCAGAATGAGAGACCCCAAACATGAGAAAGCAAATATTTTATAGAAATTGAGAGTTTCAAGGTGGAAAATCCTAAGGATCTGATTTACTGGCCAGTTTGGGGAAACTAGGCAGGTCCTGATCAGTGTATCTGGAATGAGATTTAGTGGTAGGCAGCAGAGTTTGGGATGTATGACTATTCCTTGTCGTCACTGCAGTGTCTCCACAGTCACATGGTTATGATTTGGATGCTTGATAACTAGCTTGTAATGACAATGGTCACAGCATCCTGTGGTCATGTGATCACTATTTGTAGCCCTCTCTACCAGCTTCCAACAAACAAAGCCAATGTGGAAACCAGCAGGAGGTCACAAATAGCAATCACAAGGCCACAGACACTGCAACCGCATGGATTTGCCTAACAACAGAACTGTCATAAGTTGGCACAGCCACATGACACTGCACTTTACAACTGCATCATTTAGCAACAGAATTGCCAATCCCAATGACAGTCCTTAAGCAAAGATTACCAATAGAGGTACAAGGCCATCCCTACTAAAGAAAAGTGTCAGCTAATGGTTCAGCTGCAACCAGCCAAATATATTATGGTCCATTAAGGCCACTTGGTTCTTTAAGTAATGGAAACAAATCTAGGAGAATATAAAAACTATTTACACTTCTGCTCCTCCAAGAAGAACAGAAGTCCATCCAAAGATGATACTTACCCAATTCCAGACACATGGCCATCAATCCACAGCATCTCATTCTGAATAGAATTAATACAAGAGAAGGCCACCTAGCACCCTCCAGATCTTTTTGACTAAAATTCCATTGACCTCTTACTGGTGGCCATCAGAATGATGATGATGATGATGATGATGATGATGATGATGATGATGATGGTGATGGTGATGATGATGATGATGATGATGATAATAATAATAATAATAATAATAATAATAATAATAATAGTAATAAATTTTGCCCTGATGCATTTATTTAGTATAGAATATTTTTTGACATGCAAAAGCATTAAAGGTGGTATGGATAAATATTCTTCACCAGCACAATGCTGAATTGGAAATGGTATGGTCTGGAAATCTACTGCTTCATTCAGCATTAGCTCTAAATGATAAACCAAATAATGGGATGAGTGATGATTCAGTAAAAATGCAAAAGCAGCCACATGGCTGTTTCCTTAAAACATATATTAATGCACCATCTGCTAAGGGTGCCTGCCAACTTTTACTCCTTTTACTTTATTTTTAAGACACGTTTCTCCAGGACGATAAGGAAGCCTTTCAAATTTTATTTATTGTACTTCTGACACTTTGCTCAGCCAACTCTGAGAAGATTATTAAAGCTACTGCCTATTAGCTGCTTCCTTTACCCAAATTAATAGGTGTGGATACTGTGCAGCAAAGAAAAACTTGCAAAAAAAGGAATCAACTTCTATTTTTTTTCTTCATCATCACTTTTCTTCTGTAATTGTCATCAATCTAATTTCTCCATAAAAAGGATACTTGACCCACAATTGTGCATTACTGGATAGTGCTAATACTTTCTTTTCATCTACACGTATGAAGAAAAAACAAATCTGGAGCTGCCCATGCCATCCTGAATAAAGCAATAAAACATGTTCTTATTAGATATTTAGACTACATCTTTAATCAGTTTGGACCAAAGGCACAATGGTATGGTATCATCTTAATTTGTTTCCATAAAGCAAGGAGGAAGATCCACCTCAGAGAGTTCTATCGAATGGGAATTGCATGTCTTTTGTTCCATGCTGTATCTACCATACAAGGAGGTGGGGTATTCAACAGAGCTCTTTTCAATAACCAGACTTGGCATGAAAATTTGATTTGGGCAAGGAGCCTGATATGTGTCAGAGCTTCTCTGAACAGAACTCTAGAGGTTATGACTAGCACTTCAAATTGAGTATGGAAACTACAAGTAACCAGTGCAATGATTTCAAATTAGGTGTAAATTCACACTGGCTGTCCCATCAGTAGTCTAACTACAGTATTTTGTTCTAGCTACAGCTTCTGGGTCATCTCCAAAAGCAACCCACAGAGGCCACATTCCTGTAATCCAGTCTCTAGGCAAACATAAATTATCATTGCCAGAACATCCTGAATCATAATTATCTGGACCATAGCCAACAGTTATGGACCATAACTGGCCTACCAGATGAACCTGGATGAAATCCCCCTAGTCACGACTTCTATTTGCTGCTTGAGCAATAGCCACAAGTCCAGGAAGACCTTTGCATCACAGACCTCCTTCAGGAAAAGCATGATCTGATCCAGGATTATCACCAATCCCCAGGTGTTTATAATGAACAGCAGCTCCATGTTGGATAGAGCACTAGGATTTTGTTTTCTCATGTAGAAGGTATACTTTCTGCCTTCTGACTCAAGCCTGGGCCTTGTTGCTAAAGTGATAAATTCTAACTGTTAACAAGCAAATTAAGAGGTAATATATGATGAAAACACATATATACATATGCAGTTCCTGCTGGAAAAAAGGACAGAACAATGTATGAATCCAATAATCACATATTAGGAGCCATCTTTAGCAGCAAGTGCTGGTTTCTTTTTGTTTCATGCTTCAGTAAGTATAGACATTATATGACATAGCTCTGTGTAAACTCGCTTTCATATAGATTTATGTTCTACTGTTAGCTGTACCATTGCCACAAATCCTCAGCAGGATTAGATCATTGAGAAAAGTGTAAATTGTAGACCATTGACTCTTGGCTGTTTAGCTGTCACTAACATTGCAGCTCTAGTTGCGCAACTAAAATGAGCCAGTTACCTAAAAAAATAAGAAGCTTTCTAAAATCCTGATTCTATTATGTGGAAAGAATCCCTGTGGAGATCAGAACTCAGAACTATCAATACATTCCATACCAGAAAACAAGGGAATTTGTTTTAACTATTAGGCATGAAATAGTATATCACTTTTCAGGAATGATTTAACAAAACTACCATCATGCAGGAACAGAATAAACTTCCCAACAGGTGGCTGGAATTCTTTCACAAAGTATAGCTATTCCCATTGATGGAAAACATAGATTATATTATACACATTACATCGGTCCATGGAGATAGATTGCGGTGTGTGAGAGAGAGGGGGGAGGGAGGGAGAAGACAGCACATTTTATGATTTCATTTGCCTTCTATTAAAAGGAAAAATCAGAACTGAAATAATGTTTTCTCAACTAGTTTGTAAAAGAATATCCAACAGCTCATTAATTTCATGCTTACTGGGAATTATTGACATTGTAATACCAATTACATTTAAGAAGCTGCAAGATGAAAAAAACTGTTTTAGTTCATTAATTTTTGGAAGATGCCCATGGTTTAGGCATCAATTCATTCTGAACCTGAATCAAATGTGGTTCTTCTATACTCCGTACAGAACATCTGTTCTCAGGTAGCATTTGTGGTCTTCAAATCATTCTTGACTTCTGGCAAGTATATGGAGAAATCCATGCAGTATTCTTGGAAATCTTGCCATTGCCTTTTTCCCAAGGCTAGGAAGAGGTTACTAGCCTAAAGACATTTCTGTGGTTAAGGCAGGACCAGAACCCAGATTTCCCAACTCCCAGTTCAGTACCTTAACTTAGACCAAACTACCCAAGTTCTCTTTTACATAATGTGTATTGTGCTGTGGTGTGATGTTCCTAATTACATGAGGAAGAATTACCAATGAAGGTCAATCAGAAAAATATATACAGGTAGTCCTCAACTTATGACCACAATTGAGACCAACATTTCTATTATTCTGTGACATTAAGTGAGTTTGGCCCCATTTTATGACCTTTCTTGCCCCAGTTGTTACATGAATCACCGCAGTTGATAAGTTAGTTACATGGTTGTTAAGTGAATCTGGTATCCCCACTGACTTTGCTTGTCAGAAGGTCGCAAAAGGTGATCACATAACCTTGGGACACAGCAAACATCATAAGTATGAATCAGTTGCCAAGCATCTGAATTTTGATCACATGGTCATAGAGATTCTATAAAGGACGCAAGTGTGAAAAATGGTCAAGTCACTTTCAGTACCGTTGTAACTTTGAATGCTCACTAAATGAACTGTTGTAAGTCAAGGACCTGTAGCAACCTCTTCATTTAGTGATTCCAAACCGACCATCTATATAGTATCCTATTGACCCTATCATTAATTTGTGCATCACTTTTGCTGCTGCTGTTGAAAAGTTCTAAATTTTGATATTCCTCATAAAAAATAACTTGTATTTTTTTTTGGGGGGGGGGTGTATTTTTGCAAGCTGGTTTATAGAATAAAACATCTCTTCCGAGAAGGGCAAATATAAAGCAAAAAGTCTCAGAACAGGCTAATGAAACTTGATTGTCCAAAGGATATTGACATATGGAAAATAAAATGGGAAAAATTAGGTGGAAGGGAAAATGGAATAGTATATCAAAGGGGACTGCTCAACTGTCTAGCTGACTTGTACCCTGATCAGATGCATTTCATACCACAATAATTTGATGGAGGTTTTCTGGCAAATACATTGATGCCAATGGTGCTCTTGTTTTGTTTTGAAACGGTAGCACAATCCACTGCAAAGGCTAAGGGAAGAAAACCTTACAGCTTCACTTTTAAGATACAGTCAGGGCAACACAAATCATTTTATTTCTCCAGAGAAGGAACATCAGTGATATAGATGTTTGCAAAGAGGAAGGAATGGACAGGCCATATTTTTATAACAGCAATGGCTTGCAAAAATGCTAGTTAGGGTGAGATTAAGAAATAGCTGGTTATATTTCCATTAGCAGCAGATGAACAAGGAAAAAAATGAAGCCTTTGCTCTTATTCTAAATCACCTCCATTGTACAGATAATCCTCATTTAGCAACCACAATTGGGACCGGCCACTCGGTCTTTAAGTGAAATGGTCACTTTACTAAGTGAAACCATGACTGTACTTATGATCTTACTTCAGCTTTCTTTTGCTTTACAGATCTGCAAAAGTTATAAATGCAAGGATTGGTCACAAAATTACCTTTTCGGCACCACATAACCGTGAAAGTTCGCTCTATGAGACAGTAAATAAACAAGGGCTGCCTGTGCTTCCAAAGCCACTAAGAGAAAATCTAACAGAACAAGAACACTAGATATTTTCAGTCATTTGCCATAATTATTACAGACATTAGATATCAGCCTGAGCACAATAACAAAATGGCACCTTCTGCCCTACTGTACCTGTGGCAACAGAACACCAGTCTTCACTCTATCTAAGGATGGCAGGCTAGAGTAAGGCCTATGGCAGATGATACAGCTCATGACCTTGGATCCTGGCATCTGTTTTCTGAGATGATTCTCTCAATCTACCAAATGATGAGACTGGCCTTGAACAACATCCCCCAGCAATGCACTATTGTAATTGTTTCAGCGCAATGGAAAAAAATTATTTGGTATAACAATTAGGATTTCAAAATGGAAGAAAGTTTTCCAAATGGGTGAGAAATCAACTGCACGTTTCATCTTTAATCCTGGAGTTACCTCCCTTCTTTTTCTGTGGGAGCCCTTGGGCCTTGAACATTCACATCAGCTTAACGTACAGAACAAACAAAAGAAGTTGCAGATATTTTAACTTCTACCACATTAGAAAGCAAAATATTCTCTGGATTTGCCTGAATCCAGTCCAACAATGTTCAGTACTTGTGTGCAAATGTCATGTCTCACAAATAGGAATGCTGTCTATATATGGTAACCCACCAGTAACCCCCTACCATCTAACTGCCTGGGCAAAATACCTCACATTTCTCTAGAGAATAGGTAAGCAAGTAATAATAGACTCTCAGCCCCATTGATTTGGCCATCTATAAAACATAACAATAACAGCTTAACTCATATAATTCCTGTTCAATGACCCAGGACTGTGCTTTGCTTATTTGAAATCCTCAAACAGCTGACAGTCCATTGATCACGGACAACAATTTCACAAGACTTGTCAGGGCTTACAGAATAGGAAATGACCTCAGTGCTCCCTGAAGGCAACCAAAGGAAAGATAATTTCTATAAGCTTTTAAAGGAAGTATTTTTCACAACACATTGCCATATTTTGCCATCTTGTTTATTTAATCATTGATTTGATTTTTACCACCTTTTCTGGTAAAAATGGTGACTAACCAAATTTTAAAAACAAAATGTTGACAATATGTTGACAAATTTGCCTATTAACAGCTCAGAGTTCAGGCTCTTGACCCATTGACCTCCTTGATGGTGCAGCAGACTAAAGTGCTGTTAAGTAACACCAGCTGCCTGCAATTACTGCAAGTTCAAATCTCACCAGGCTCAAGGTTGACTCAGCCTTCCATCCTTTCGAGGTAGGCAAAATGAGGACCCGGATTGTGGGGGCAATAAGTTGACTATAAAAAAGAACACCGCTTTGTGGGGGGGAGCGAAAGCCCTACTAAGCAGGTATATACAAAAGTATGAAGGCTATTGCTTAACGCAGCCACCCTGAGTCTCCGGAGAAGGGCGACATATAAGTCGAACCAATAAATAAATAGATAAATAAATAAATGATGTCTATCCTTAGCAAAAGATTTTTTTCCTCCAACTTCTCCTGAAAATATCTCAGATAGCTTGGGACCACGTGCCCACAATCTTTAATATCTACTATCCCAGATGGTTAGAATTCTCTTCCCCAAAATTATTTTACACCATTTCTGTGTTATGTATTCTTTTAATAATTTCATTTTCTTCTCTGTTTTAAGATACTGAATTATTCTATGTATAGTTCAAAATAGACTTCTAAAGTAATTCTAATGTAACAAATTCACAGGAAAAGAACTGGCATGGACTTAGGAGCAATCCTTACATATATTTGTCTTTGTGATGTTTCTCAGCCCTTGGCAATTACTTGTCAGTTATAATTTGAAAGTAAATACTACATATAGTGCACAGTAGGACTGTGTATGCTTCAAAAATGATTCAGAAGAAGCACTTTGGCCCTCACATGAGCACAGCACTTCTCCTCTATTCACTAAAGCAGCCTGTCATTTTTTGTGTTTTCATACAAACCTGAAATAAAGGAGTTGCTTTAACAAACACCAGAAAAGAACTGGGCTCATGTGTATTCTGAAGAGCTTCTTCTGAATCATTTCTGAAGGGTGCCGAGTCATAGTACAGAATATCTGCTACAGGGTTATATGTAAATACAGTATATTACTCCATCCTCCTATACCTTTCCTTACTCTATCAAACGTTAGCACTGACCATAAAAATGAACTCTGTGATTACAGAAGTGGACAACAATCATAACTAAGCACATTGATTTTGTGTGAATTTTCTTCATGCTTTTGTATATTTCCACCTGCAACTAGATTACCAGCAGATCAGAAAAAGCTGGCATGTTACTAGAGAAAGCCACACAAAATCACTTATTTAATCCTTTCTTCATTTGTTTCAACTCTTACTCTAAAACACAGTATGCTATAACCTGCTGCTGCAATCCTATTATATTCAGTAGAAAAATCAATGAAAGTTTCTCTTGGGGAAGGTGTTTGGGTTCAAAATGTTCTGAGGCTATATAGTCTTGCCATCTCTTTCATTCTACCTGCTTTTTCCACTGAATTCACATATTATATCCCTTTATTTAATCCTGGATATTTTCCATCATTGCACAAATACCAATCTCTTTTTTAAAAAATCTCACAATTACTAGATTTTTGTGCTCAACACTTTTCCTGCCCACTATCATTAACGTAAACCATATATGTTTTTTAGTACTAACTGGCTTAATTGGATTGAAATCTAAGAAAACACATGGTTTACATTTATCCGGAACTAGGTCATGCAAATCCTTTCATATTTCCTTAGTTACAAGTTGATAATCAAATAGAGCAGATAATTATTTTTTCCATCACTAGAAGATATGTTGATTTTAAAAAATGAATCAGAACAAATTAGACTTGTATTAATCATTTTCCACCTACACAACAAAATATACTTGGGATTAAGTTCCACATGATGTGTCTACAACAAAATGAACAGTGCTGAATGCTCTTCTTCGGGGTACCAGATTCCAACACCCAGCTATTCCTCTTTTACTATATTATTTTGCTTTTTTCTAACAGTTAACACACTATACTTGCTAAGGATGATCATGCTGTTTTAGGGCATTCAGCCTCATTAATTCTTTTCTGTAATGCATATGAGTGCATTCACTTACTGAGAATATCATCCAAATTCCTTTGGTTTCAGAAAGAGAACGTTGCCCCTAATTTCTTTTTGTTTCAATTCTGAGATTAATTAGAGTACAATTTTTCGATACTGGTAACCCTTGGGTGGACTCCATGTAAAAGGACACCTGTTTTACTCAATTTCTGCCGTCAGATAAAAGCATAGTCAGACATAGAAGACCTTCTATCTACATTGCTGCTCACATTTTGCTTGTTGGTATGTCCATTACATAAACAGTTTTCTTAGAGATGTTTATAATAATCCTAGATTTCCTACCCTCAACCCAGATGTTCTTGTTGTTTTAAGAAAAACCAAAAATACAATTTTATGTAGGACTATTTTTTCATCCCTTGGGCCACATGGTCTTAAGCAAGTAAGCCAAAAGCTACAGCTTAAAACAGACACCTATTGTTGGCATGCAGCCACCCAAGTTGTTGTCTGGTCTTCTACTATCCCCACACAAATGAACATTGAGAGAAAACATTTGTTTTTTCTTTGATTGAGCTGCAATAGGGCATGGAGAATTGCTGCTTCCGAAACTGCTGTCTTATTGCAAAACAGTATTTTCCCAGTGATAGCCCCAGCATCATCTTTCAAAATGGAAAGGAAAGTAGGATCTTTAGGAACCATATCTTCAGTCAGTACCTTGAGTCAGCATTTATCAACTTATTATTTTTATGCCAACCATCTCCCCTATAAGGTGACTCTAGTCAGCTTACTTGTTATAAAAGTATCAATGGAACTGCTTCTTTGCCCCTTGCCTTTTGTAGCAAGAAATTTATGAACTTTTCATGAACTACTGCTAACAAACAGGCAGTGAGTTCCTGAACTTACTCGTTTGGAAGAAAGTCACAATTAATACAGTGAGGTCTGTTTCTGAGTAGAGATGGATAGGACAGCGCAATTAGAGGGTTTATTCATAGGCATGACACTTTCATTTATGAAAGCACCCATGATTTCCTTTCATAGATAATAGCCACCCAGAGTCTTATGAATGAATTAGGTAATAATGTGTGTAAATATATTATAAATATATGCCTGTTAAAAAAGCAAAAACAAAAGAAAATCATTTGTAAAATCCAAATGAACATTAAAGCTAC
This sequence comes from Pituophis catenifer annectens, assembly GCF_029215685.1. Taxonomy (NCBI): domain Eukaryota; kingdom Metazoa; phylum Chordata; class Lepidosauria; order Squamata; family Colubridae; genus Pituophis; species Pituophis catenifer. Next base: position 123,148,832 of record NW_027256883.1, on the reverse strand, counting down.
TGTAATGTGGGTTTATGCACATATTAGTAAAAGCAAAGTAAATTTATATGAGAATTAAGCAGTTTTGCCAGTGTTTGAATTAGACTACCCTATCACTTAGATGTTCCTTCATAAAGAGGTTTCATCTATAGCAGCTACCTGGCAATATTTATTTCCATATCATGGAAAGCTTCTGTTTCCTGCAGACCACATTTCTGATAAAAGCAAAACCTAGGCAAGGCACTTGATAGACATAACATCCTATGTCAAAATACTCCCAAAAGCCAGAGAAGATATAAAACCTTGGCAAGACAAATTCCCTATTCATAAAAAACCTGATTAACTGGTATCTATGACTGGTAGTTTAACATAATGTATTGGACATGTTGTCAGAAGCAACATATATTTTTCCCAAGCCCAAGATAATGTACTCCATCACAAAGAAGCGAAATACCTATTTCTGCCTCTGATTTTTAACTGATAGCTGATAATTAACTGATTTCTAGTGAGAGTCACACAGAAACATAATTGTATATTTTATATATCCTAGCACTGTTGCCATATGCTGTCCACCCCTTGAGTTTTCCATTGGCAGACCTTCCACTGGCAGGCCAGTTCCTCATCAGATCTTTATAAACATGCATACTGAAACCATATCTAAACCAAGCTTCAATTGGCTGGAAAAGGAAGAATGCCTTAAATCCAATAAAGAATAAGGGTTTTAAATGGGAGTTAGAAAAAGCACTTTGCTTTTCTACTGCAACATATGAAACAGGACGCATATACTAAATCTTTCTTTCTAATCTAGACTCTAGATTGTTAGGATTCACATCCAATAAGCAGCCTTTCCAGCCGATGGAGCAATAGATTCCTCAAAGCACAATTTACCACCATCTTCAGTTAGTATTCTCAATAATAGATAGAAGTTATTTATTAATCTTAAAGATTCCTGAAGGGGGAGAAAGAAAATAAGTTTCAATTTACTTCTGCTTTTAATCTAAATAGAAGAAAACTTGGCAAGTGAGAAGTAATCCTACTAAAAAAATATGTCAAATTTATTTTTCTCTCAATTTAAATCACATTTTAAGGCTAACACAATAGCCAGGAGCACATCCAAATTAAACAGTACACAAAAACTCTCCTCCCCCACTCCATGAGCAGGCCTTCTCCATTTAAAAGCCACCAGAGGTCACTGCTACATTTGTTTGGCAGTTCAAAGATGTTGAGAGCTAACATTTTATGATTTCTTTTCTTTTCGTTTTTTTACTGGTGGATAATGTGAAGCCTCTTATTTTAGCTGCAGAACTCAAATGGAAGTGGGGCAAAGAGGGGGGCCAGTCAAGTACCACATAAATTCTATTCAGCCAGTTTTCTTCTTATAAAAGAAGAAAAAGAAGAAAACACAATCCATTTCCATTCTCAGTTGCAATCTCTGTTCTACTTTGATGTATCTGGTTTTCTATCCTCCCTTAAACACTCTAATTTCTCATACCCAAAACTTTGTCTTTCTTGCACAAAGCATCTATCATGGAAAAAAAGATGTTTTAAGCCACTTTGCCAAATCAAAGGATTTTGTAAGATCTGAATTAACTGTTGCATTTCTGAAACTCCACATATGTTCTATTGAGAAAGGAATGGACTGATTTATCCCCAAAGATCAGCAGAACGTGGACATAAAAAGGTACTGATACCTTCAGAACTATTAAAGTATTTTAACTATTAAATACATTAACAATAGTTATATACATACTTGTGTTTGGTCTTTTTGGACTTTCAGATATTAAACTAGTGACTTGGAATTGAGGAGGGGGGGGAGTAGTATGGAATTGTATGCAAGCAGAATTAGGTTCTATTCAGGCCATGTGAAAGACTAAAATTCTCCGGAAACTAGCAAGTTTCTTTCAGAGTAAAATCAGATTGTATAGCCTGAAAGGTTATATTTCTATATGATTGTCAGATTTAATTTGTTTTATCACAAATTAAAACTATTTTTAAATTTGTTTACCATACAGAGTAATGGTCATTTCTCCTTTGAGCCAAGCTTAATTCTTGGTTATTTCATGGACTTAACCATATAGATTTCTTGATTATGGAAGTGATTTACTAAACTTCCCACACACACTCAATTTTCTATACTGTCTACACTACAAATGCAGAGAAAAAATCAAATAAAAGCCAGCTTCAAATCAGAGATATAGCTTTGTCAAGGTAACTGTGGATGCGGCTACTGGGATATATGTGTGTAAATATGATGATACATACAAGATTTCAGATGCATTATATTCAAGTATTCCCTAATCTAGGATATAGCAATTCTTTTTCCGCCTGGAAATTCTTTTTTATCTAATTTTGTTTGTGGAAGGGAGACCTTCATTTAGGGAAATAACTCCAGTTGTCTGCAATATGTCATTATATTCAGTGACATGAGAAGAGAACTATGTATGTCTGATCTATAGTCCAGAAATAAGTCCTTTATTTATTTGTTTATTCAAGCATCAATAGAATTCCAGATTAAAATTGTTGCTTATCAGAAATATTATCCCCCAAAAATGATATTTTGGGGTGTATATTGGGATGAGGGGAAATAAAGAAGCAGTCTTTCTTCAACATCAAATCATGACAAACACCTCTTAGACATTTGGATGACAGAAAGCAAATTACATAGACATAGGTAGATAGATAGATAGATAGATAGATAGATAGATAGATAGATAGATAGATAAAAAGATGGTGGTGTCTTTAATTATTACAGGTTTTTTACCCTTCCTATAAATGTGTAGCATTACACTACCACTGGATGAATATGAATTAAAACATTTATTTTCATTAACATGTAGAGTTCCAATAAAGCAGGAAAATAACACTATGTCTTTGAGTACCAGTCTTTCTTGAATCACAACTAAGGTCCAGGTCCTATCATAGTAACTTTGATCAGAAACAGAATAGAAAATAACCATATGTAGATAATCTGATTGGCCTGATCATTTCCTTTGTGATGATTATAAAATCTGCCTATTTTTACAACCACAAATAATGAAATGGGCCAAACTAATTCGGGGCACAACCCAACCAGTCTCAGAATTATTTACATCATGTTCTAGGAAACTAGGAAAGATTTAAAGAAGTATTTAACTCTCCTGTAGAAAACAATAGAAATTGAAAATGGAACCATGTATGTATGTATGTCCCTTTATTATTTTTACCAATCATTAAAGGCAGTGAACTGCCTTCCTCCTCCTATTTTCCCCACAACAACAACCCTTTGAGGTGGATTGAGCTCAATCCACCTCAAAGATGTGAGACAGTGACTGGCCCAAGGTCTCCCAGCTGGCTTTCATGGCTAAAGTGGGACTAAAATGCATGGTCTCCCGTTTTCTAGTTTAGTGCCTTTACTGGCCCTAAACTCATTGACTTCAGTCTATGCTAAATTTGGGGGGGGGCGTGTCATATGATTAGCATTTAATTCTCTAAAATTTATTTAGCACCATCTTATTAAAATAAATTTATCTGCATGGAACTATTTCGTTCCATTATTTCCTGTCACATTCTTTTGCTCTCAACAATACAGCATTCGTTCAGTCGTCGTGATTATAGCTTTCTAGCTGGAAAAAGTAGCCGGTTTGGTTTTGTCTTTATTTTTCAGTACGATTATAAACGAATGAACGATTCCAGTCAGAGTTCACACATGCAGCTATCGAACTGCTCTTCTTGAATAGATTCTGGGAGCGATCGACTTGGAAATCCTCCTGCACAATCCCCCACCCCCACCCCAGAAATAAATCGGAGCGGATTTATGACGTAATTCGGAGAAAGTTAGGAGCCGCGAGGAGCCCTGTTTTCTAAATTACCTTGCATTCACTTTTACTTTCTTCTTCTCAGAAAGGGCGGTATTAACGCCTTCTCTCGAGAGGAGTATTTGGTTCCTAAAACTGAGTCGCTCCGAGGCAGAAATGAAAGAACTGCAACAAAATCGAAGGAACCAAGCCCGTCGTTAAATACAATTAAAATATATGTACCCTGAAATTTAAGCAACTCAAGCCTGAAGCCCAGTGAAATCAACGTACTCAGAAATATCTCCCGAATTTTCCTTACACTTTTACTCTTTATATTTTATTTTATTTTTGCAGAAAACAGTGCAAACCAATCCAATTGCACCGTGGAGGGCCACTTTGCGAAGCTTAAGAGTTAAGTGACTTACTTTTGAGTAAACCTGGGAAAGGTGAGGCTGTTCAGAAGCAGCTGGTTGACTTCGGATCCCTTTCTTTCGCTCTGAAATAAGGCTGGGGCGGTGGGGCGAGGAAAGGCCGCTTTCCTCCAGAGCAAACCGCCACCGCCGCCTTAGCCCCCTCCTAGAGAAGGGGGCTCAAACTTGCACCCCCCCTTCCCCCATCCGCATTCCTAACGGAGAAGAAAGTGGGGGCTGCCCGCTTCAAAGCAAGACTAGCCCCAGGCGCAAGCTTTCCTCCCCCGCCGCCAGGGACGACACGCCCGGAGGCGGCCCCTCCCTGTTGGATGCGGCCCAGCCTGCCTCGGCGGGAAGAGGCGCCCCAGCGCTCCCTTGGCCGTTCGCCTGGCCTCAAAGCAGCTCCGCTGCCAGAGGTGCCGGTGCCAGCTCCAATTAACAGCGAACAATTAAAAACAGCTCGGCTTCCTTCTGCCCTGCCCCCCTCCCCCCCCGCCTGAGAGCACTCTGTCCCGCAGCACAGAGGGGGTTCTTCAGACAAAGCCTTCGACTGGTTCCTGGATTAACCCATTTTCTGGGTTGGTGCAGGACCTCTGGCTTTAAAAAGGGGCAAAGAGCGGGTTGCGCAGCCCCCGAAAATCCAGCCCCTTCGAGCCTCGCGTGTTGCAGCTGGGAAGGCCTTCGACCTGAACAAGCCAACAGTTAACTTGTTTTATCCAGACGGTCGAAGGCTGCTCTAAGGCGCATCTCAGACCTGCCTAACCCGGTACTAAAGCGATGCGCCGGAGAGAGAAGGAAGTAAGTCAAGTCCAGAGCCTCAGATTTTCCCGTTTTCGAAAAAGAACCTCGCTTCTGGCTATTTCCTGCACGAGGGTCCGATCCAAAACAATCAGTTTTCTGCTCCCTTCCCGCCTTTTCAGAAGTTCAAATTCGTGCGGAGCATAGATGCAACCACTGTATCCTTTTGGAGCAGGCCGAGTTCCACGGTGGATAAGAGAACCGAACAGAGCCCTCTTCGGACAAAAAGTCCTTCACGAAGGGAAGGTCCCGCGGAGTCCCTTCGGTTCTCCGCAGTCTTCGGAACCAGGGACTTTGGTTTTCAAAAAGGTGCTTTCGCAACAATAGCGGGGAAACAGCCCGCTCACGTTTTCCTGAGCATAAGCGCCAAGAAATTCATTGGGGCTAACTGCGGACTACCTAAGGATCAGATTGTGCTGGTGGTTTCTGACTTGAACGAATTTCAACTCTGCTTAAATATAGCGCGGTCACGATTCTCATCACCACAATTAGAATTTCAATTTTTTTGTAGAGTGCCATACTAGCAATCTATAGCGTGATCGTTCTGGCGATGTACTTATAAATGAAAAAAAAAAAAGGTTTTATCCCACCACAGTGACGGCATTGTGCTACTAAGGTTTTCAGATTGTACTAAAGTAATTAGTACCTTAGTAAGTATGAAAAATTGATTGTATAATTCCAAAACATCAAGTATTTTCTTACAGGGAAAATTAATAGCAGAAACTTAAACATCCCCAGAAAACTTTTCTTTAAAAATATTTCTTCTCAGAAACAGATATGCTGACTTGGTTGAACAGAACTTTTTGGCAAATAAACAAATGTAGCTTTATTTTCCTATAAGAAAGGAAGCTCTATTGAACAATTGGATTCAAAATAGCCATTGTTAGATTTGCATTTTAAGCAAATTTTAAGCAAAAAAAAAAAAATCTGATCTAAGAAGTCCCCAGATCCAACACCATGCTATCACAAACACTAAAGTCTAAAGAAACACCTTATTTTTCAGCAACTTGAAAAATAGAGTTAGAGAAGGCAAATCAGACTCTCCCACCTTGCAAAGTTGTTTTAACTTTACAGGCATATTTTAACTTGTTTTAACTTTTTACTTTACAGGCATAAAGTGATGTACTTTGCATATTTAAAAGTAAAATATCAAAAGCATATTTTCTGCCTTCATTCTACTTGCCTGAAAATACGTTTATTGTAAAATAGACCAAACTATATGCAAGGTAGGAAGATGTTGCTAAGGAAAGCAAAGAAAAGAAATACATTTGCATATCCAAATTTCCTAAAGAATTCTTTCAAATATAAAACTGAGACAAGCAGCGGTATAGGCAATATTTATCTAAAATATAGTTTGAATTCAGTGGCAGGTTGCAATCCTAAACATACCGGATGGATTCACATAATCCCCTAAATTGCAAAAACTGGATTGGCAAAACCAACCAACCACATTTTGACCTAATAAACAGTGTGAGGTTGGCCCTGTACTCATTTTATATTTCCATGTGTTCCTGAGCGAAGGAAATTTAATTGATTGAGAAAATCTCTCTCTCTCTTTCTCTCTCCCTCCCCACTCTCTCTCCCCCCTCCCCCCTCTCTTTCCCCCTCCCTCCCTCCATAACCTATGTTTCCCTTAACCTCAAGGGAACTTTCTTCTGTGCAATGTATGATCCTATTCTTCAAAAAGCGTATTTCATTTCTGGCTTGAAGGCCAATTTTACAGGCAATATGTTCTTTTTCTTCCTTTAATTCAGTAGCCTCTTGCCGACAGTAATTTCTGCCAAGATATTTGTTAAATGTTGAAGTAAATAGATTATTTGGGGGAGAGCTGAGAAACTCTGAAACAATCTAACAAAAATCCTGCTCTGCAGTTCACAAACTGGGTTGCAAGGGGGAAAAAACCTGGTGTCCAGCATCCTTCAGGGGTGGAAAAAAGCAAGCATGACTCCCAGTATATGTTTAAGATCTCTGGTGAAGGGCCCTTGAGAGATTCTCCCAAAGAGGATTATCCTACAACCCACCTGAACTGTAGCTGACCAGATCAACACCCAGAGCTGGGCTCTTCCTTTTCCTAGGCCGCCCTTTCTGGACTGTACCGGTGCCATTGAAGTAAGGCAGGGCCAGGCCGCCACCCTTGGCTGCCAGCTCGGTGTAGCTGAGTGATGCCGGTGGGTAGGAGGCTGGGTCGGTGCCCTGGAGCAGGCTCTCAAAATGTGCCCGGCAATAGACTACGTTGTCCTTCATGCCAAAATGGTCGCCTGTTGTCAACGTCTTGTTGCACGTGGTGCAGGTGAAGCAGCTGAGGTGATAGACCGAGTCCCGGGCCCGCATCACCATCTCCGAAGCAGAGATGCCCAGGTGGCAGCGGGCACAGCGCTGCACGGAGAACCTTCTGGGGAAAGAGCACATGAGTTAGTGGAGACCAGCCAAGAGCAGTGAGGCACCGGCACTTCAGCCCCTCAGGCCTGATTGACTAAGGGTGAAGATTAGTTGAGTCTGATTGAGCTCAAACCAGTTTGGGCCAAGGAAAAATAACATAGTAGTTATAGATCGGGTAAGGGGGGCATAATTGACTCAAAAAGCATCTGAGCCTACACTGCTCTTTAAATCCAGAGGAAGTGAGGAGAAAGTGGCCTTCTGGATAAGTTCTGTCTCTGAACTCCAGTTTGTACAGATCAAGCAAGGAAGGCTGTCTAAAGTTGGACAGACAAGGGGAGAATATAGGCATTGTTTAAAAGGGGGATGGACATCCAGTTTGATGTAGTGACTAAGATGCCAGGCAAGAAACCAAGAGACCCTAAGTTCTAGTCCCACCTTAGGCCCAAAGCCAGCTGGGTAACCTTGACCAGTCACTCTCACTTGGCCCTAGGAAGCAGGCAACTGGCAAAACAGTTCCCAAAAATCTTGCCAAGAAAGCTGCAAGGACTTGTTCAGACAACCAAAAGAGTCAAAAGTGGACAAAAAAAAAAGTTAAGAAGATGAGAACAAGATGATTCTTAGATTTAAGTGCTGCGGCTGTTTCTTAAATTCTTGTCTTTTATATTTGCAATCTGGTACACAAAAAAGACTAGGAGAACTTTCACAAATGTGGGGGCAGAAGAAAAATACCATTGTATGAGGGAAATTAAACTGGGCTCAACTACACCTTCTTTGTGAATTGATCCCATTGAATTTTATGAAACTTACTTTTGAAATATGCTTGGGATAAACCCTATAAATCTCATTAATTTCCCCTGGGGGAAGTTCTGTTTTCTTGGGATATCACATAGCCTCAATTTACCAGTCGGCCAAGCATATTGTGTACACCCATCCCGCGTGGTTAATTGATGGTTCAGTTTGTCCTGTAAATACTGCCTGTTTGTACTCCACTAACCCAGAAAATTGGGTTAATGGAGTACTCCATAGTGGGTCTTGCACAGTTATTCCCACTTACCTGTTGAACTCAGTGGGACTACATTTGAATTTACAAGGATTAGGATTGTACTATTACAATTAAGGATAATTCCCTACTATATTTTCATGTTATAAGTAGGTGCCTTTTCCATCTACTGAAAAAATAATGTAAGATGCCAACCTCCACCCCTACACAAACTGTTTTTTGTGTAATAAAGTTTGTATAGTGTAATTTGTGAAGCAATGACATTTTATTAAGGAAATCAATGAATTAATTGCATAAGTTTTAAGGCTGAACCACTCCAGAAATAGAAAACAAATTAGCATTTAACTGGTGGGATGGAATTATGATCTCATATTTTTAGGCTATGCCGCCAGACATAGTTTTCTCTGTCCACCAAAATTTTAAAAAAAATGTCCTGCCCTGCGCTGATGGGGAAAAAATAACCTTTTGGTCACCTTTGCCTGGAAAAATCAGCATATGTAATAATTGAACCCACTGGGTTGACTAGTCTAGTCAAGTTTGCAGTGATGCTGGGTTGTTTTATAATGGAAGGCAGTGCTCAGAAATGTCAGCTGAGTTCCCCAAAGTAGTATCCCGTAATAAATGAGGGAGGAGGCCAGAGATTCAAGCATATGAGGAAGCTCAGCCTCACATTCTTCTCTCCACTCCCAAACTGACCACCCAAAATAGCCCTATTAACTGCAATCCCAGGTCTGCAAGCATATGCTCTCTGTGTGTGCTCGGGGATGCTCTTTCTGGCTCAATATAACTAAGCTCCTTCGGGATTTCTCAGGTGGAGAGAGCATTCACCCGGCAAGCCCAGAAGCCAGAGAGAGGCAAAGCTCCTTTCCTGCAGCGTACAATCAAAGAACAGCAAAGAAAGAGGGCCTCCCTACCCATCGGCTTAGTGTTGGTCCCCTCCGGGCGAAAGGGGGCTGCATACAGAGTTTGCTTCTTCCCTGAGTGTGGGATTTATTACCACAACAAGGCGTTTGGCCTGGGGGTATGAAATATGGAACCTAAGCAGGCTCTACTATTCTGGCTCCAGATAAACGTTGGGAATCTTCTATCCATTCGCAGAGGAGCACCATTCAAATGAATGGGTAATCTTTGAAAAAGATCTGTCTGGTATATATATATAATAACCAATAATAGCACGCTTTACACTGGAACATGATCCTTCTTTAGTAAGGATCCTATGAAATTGAAATTGAAAAGTAATTCAAAGTCACTCTTTGGTTGTTTGAAAAAAGCTAACATTGGAAATAAAGCTTAAAGTTAATTCTAAGTTTAGGAATGTATCTTTTTTGAAAATATCAGAAATAAAGCTAAACATAAAGCATACCTTGGCTCCTTTCTTACCTTTAGTAGGTATAAGATAAAATTGGCAGCTCTAACTCATTCTTACTTGGAAATAGATCTCACAGAATTCAAGGGTATTTAGTGCTTAGTAAATAAGGAGCATGTCCCATTTTGTGGACATCTTAGAAGTTTTTGTGAAATGAATAGGAAATGGTTCCAAGGATGCTTGAGGCTCTGTTGGAACACAACAATAAAAATGGGAAATACTCGCTCAGCACATTGGGAAGGGAGGCTGGTAAAAATTTGAATATATCCCTTTAACAGATAGGCTATAGCCAGGCTAGTCAAAGGGCAGTTTCTCATTAACAAGCAAAGTAGAGCAGACTGCCCAGCGGGAGAGCTCCTTTGCCAAGCCTTTCCTTCCAGGCCCTAGTTAAGGAATGGGTAGATCAACAGCACTCCAACCATAACTCAGGAAAGAACACAGCAAGGGCCCACTGCGGAGAGGATCTGCAGAGGATGTGGTCTCTTAACCTGGTTACTTAGTTAACCTTTTTTCTGAATAGGCAAAATACATTGAAACATAACCTATTCAAAATGGCCTGCACTTGTGTCCGCTATTTACCCAGCCTTTACTAACATTAACACTAATCCAGTTTAACAGGTTGTGCGAATCCCTCCGCTCATGCATTCCTGACCCGATTAAGCGAACTGCATGAACACACAATCTGTAAGAGTTCACAGGTGCAATGCAAGTAAGAGGTCACTAGTGTTGCAGAGATGTTGCACTGATTCTTGGGGAAAGTATTTGGCAAGCGGCTTTTCTGGTGGCTTGACTTTTGCCCTGTCGCTGTTCTAAACAACCGGCTCTTCCTATAGGAAAAAGGCATTTTGTAAAGCTCGATGGAGCAGAGAAGGCCTTGCTTGTCAGTTACTTCCCAGCAGTAAGTAAAATCCCTGCTTCCCAGTAGGGAATCTCTGCCCTGGATTTTTCCACCTGTGCTTCTGAGGGCCTTTTCACAAGGCATCCAATTCAAAGGGGAATGTGCACATTTTCAAATGGTCTTCCACTAACCAAGCACTAATCTAGACTTCTCATGGAGGAAGTGGTGAGAAATGATGGTAGGAACAGATTTAGTACCATATCTGGGACACGATTTTAAATCACTTGATGACACTCCTCCCTTTCTTCCAATAGAGGCAAAATGTTTGTTTGTGGGGAGCAGAGGTGGGAAGCACCTCTGTGAATTGCCTTTACCATAATTTCCAACAAGGCAATTGAGTCGATGCTGGGTGTCATTTCTCTGTTTTCAGTGGGAGATAAGATCCTGATATTCTCTTATAGTGTTTAATTTTCCACCCAAAAAAGGGGCAGTGCATCTAGTTACCTGCCAAGGACATTCATACCTGCATAAACTTAACCTCAAGTAACCAAGAGAGGAAAAGTAACTGTCCTGCAAATATGAATGAATGCTCCCTAGATGATTTTTCTCAGGAAAGTTCGGAGCCTAGAGACGCTCATGCAACTCAATCATCCCATCTTATTCACCCCACCCCACCCACCTGCGAGCTGTTACCTGTAATAATCCTCCTTGCAGTAAATGCTGCCGTCCTTGGCAAAGCAGGTGAGTTCTGACTCCAAAGCCAGTTTACATTCACAGCACTTCAGGCAGCGGAGGTGCCATTGCTTGTCCACAGCCAACAAGTAGTAGCGATCGGAGATTTTGCCCCCGCATCCTGCGCACAGGGCAGGCTTCTCGGGGCTCAGCGGAGGCATGTTCTGCAGAGGGAAGCAAATGTCAGCGCGTCGGGCAAAATCTTACAAGCTCAACATCTAGGTGTACTATTTCAGCCTTTAAAAAGAAAAAAGAAGAAACAATAGCAGAGATATTTCTAACCAAAATCAGAAGGCATGTGTAACGAGCCTTAGCTAAAGGTTTATCTACACAAACCTACTGGATTTCTGTGGTTTGTATAATATTTAGTGCCGCTTCATTTCTGTGGAGACCTAAGGAGGCTAGGAATTATTATTTCTGTCCCCTAGGTTTTAACGGGCATTAGCTTCGTTCCATGTACCTGCGAGTAAGTCCTGTTGAATTCTATTATATGTAGTTCGATATAGTTAGGTATAAGCTTTTTTACTGCACAATAAATCCGGATCCCCTCCATCGACTGGATTTATCCAGCATTAAGCTCTCTGGCTTACCGAATATACCACAATTGTTCGGACTCACTCATCTTTTCGCCCTCCATTGGCAGAGCGCGATGGCTGCGTTCACACAAGGCTGCTTAAGTCCTCAGGAAACTGAGGACTGCCTAGAAAATGCGGTGGGTGAAGTCAAAATTTCTGGCTTAGATTGGCTTCCCAGAAAGGCCTTTTGCTGGAAGAAACTGTTGGATTTCTCCCAAGCCTAAAGAGGACTCTGCCTCAAGCAGGAACTGGCAACCTCCCGCTTGCTGCTTCGCTTGCCTTTCACTCCCGCACGTTGCATGGAGCCGCTTTTGCGAGAAGCCGGCGTTTTGACGTGGAAGATACTGGTTGCTGGAGGGGTGATGGTGGTCTGAATCCTAGGGATGAGTTTCAATTGTAGGGTTTACATTCTGCTCAGAGAAGATATAACCCTCGTTATATCTGGTCCTTCGTCCCGGACCAAAATAACTTTTCCGGCCTTCGTGCAGCCAAGGGATGCGCCCGAGAGTAAGGCAGAAAATCTAGCGAGGGCGAGCTCCGCTGCTTCGCTTCCTAGGAGCGCAAAAGGCCGGGTTCTAGTTGATTCCTTTTCAAAGCGCGCTTTGGGGATTTATATCTGAGAAAACCACCCCGGGACAGATTGAGATGTGAGCTTGAAGCAGCGTGCTTGGGGGCGGGGGAGGGGCGGGCAGGGAGGTCTACTGCCCGAGCCATTCACTTTCATTTTCTTGACCTGGGCTCAACTCCAGAACACATTTTGAAAAAAGTGTCAGACTACTGAAGGAAAGTAAGAAGGAAGCATCGTTTCATCTTTTGCTCCCTTCAGGATGTTGTTTACTTAAGGAGAAAAGGTGGGGGGAAGGAATATAAGCCTTATAAAGTCCTTACTACCTGGATTTTGGGAATGTCCACTAGGAAGGTCAACGGGTAGAAAGACAGTTCAAGCACGTGGCCCGTTAAAACAGGTTGTAAGTTTGTTATAAGGACTCGGGAACTAATCATTATTTTCACACACAAAAAAAAAATCTTTTCCAAATTACCTTTGCATTTAAGAGAGGAAAGAGGAAGATTTAAACCACTTGGAAAACAATTTAAAATTTCCCACAGATTAAATATATAAAGGGTTGAACCTATGAAGCACAAGGAATAGTGGCAGAACCACAAATGAAACCAATGGCTTTGGTTCTTCCCCCCCCCCCGCCCCCCTTGTCTTCTTCATTATTTGGGTTTTTATCCTCCTCTCCCCCCCCCCCCCCATAAAACATAAAGAAATTGAAATGATAACGAAACTGTTGCCTTAATGAATTTGGTCTCTGCTGTGCTTGGAGGAGAATCATAACTTTCGGTAGACCCTTACTTGTATTCTTTATGAATGCACCGGAGATTCTGGGATTTCAGAGCAAAGGAAATAATGTCCTTGTTTACCCGTCACATACACACACACCCAAGTCCCTTTTCTTGCCGCTGGGGTTCCTCGACTTAATTTAGAGTTCTGAAATCTAGTAAGAAACTGTTCTGCTTTTCTGCTTAACGCTCAGAACGACTTCAATTATTAGGCATTTTAAAAGAGAAAAATAAAATAAATATAAATAAAAATAAATCTGAGGATGGGGTGGGAGGGAGACTGAGCTCTAATTGTTTGTTCCGTTTTGTCGATTTGGCTCAGCCTCAGTGCTACTTTTTACAAGTTGTAGCCTTTAGAGCGAACCAGAGAACTGAAGCGAAGGTAAACGTTTATTTTTTTTTTTCCAATACAAGAAGTTAGAATGAATCTTCAGCAGCACCCGAATAATATAACTAAAATTAATCTGTTTGAAAGCCACCAAAATGCATAATTCTCCTCTGTTGCACTTATTTGTTTTATAAATGATTTGGAATATAAAAGACATCTGAGTCGTTTCAAAAGATATTGAACTTACTTGGGAGTAAATTTGGTAGCCCTCAAATCTTCTAAACAATTTCGTTCGGAAGCCTGTTGGGTTTAGAGTCTCTTGCCCCTTGAGAGCCCTTAAAAGCCTTCCTTCTAAACTTACTCAGAAAGCAAATGACATTGAGCCTCGCGAAGTTCATTTCTCATTTCGTGAAACTGCCCTTGAAAACGACAGTTCCAAATGCCTCGTTTTCAAAATGGCAAGTCGCAGCTCCTCAACTAAGCAAACTTTCCTGAACTTGCTTCCTAATCTTGATAGGGGCCGGGCTTGTGAAAGAACCGAAACTTGATATTCAAGCAATTGGGTGGAATCCAAACACCTTAAACACTTTTCAAGAGGAAAGTTAGCTAGGGAAAACTAGACGGGCGATCAGGGGGGAGGATGGCAAATCGCCTTTAATCAGTTTCATTCGGGAGCAACGCCTCCCTTTCCCTGGAGAATGTTTTTGGAGATCTTGCGTTGGGTCCTGCTCACCCGCCTGCGCGCGCACACACAAAACACCCACACTTTTACAAAATAGATTGGGACTGAAAGCCTGACCTTACAAACTCAATAGAATTTACTCCTGAATAAAATATCTTTATGATCACGCTATAATGCCTATCTCTGAGCTTGTTTGTTGTTGGTTTTTTTTTAAAAAAAAATAGCCCAGATGCAAAGAAACAATTGTGATTTTAAAATAGGGGGGAAAGTGGTTAACATCTTTTTAAAAAGACAACTGGAAACTACTCTTTTGACAAATATACCTGGAAGTGAGACTTTAAGAACGTCTATCTGGGCGTTCTCAAATAGGCGCGCGCGCACACACAAGACATTCCAGTGTCCCTGGGAGGTTCCAGTTAGCTTACTTCTAGGATTGGGAGGGGGGGTCTTTCTCTCTCACACACACACAAAATCCACCCTTCCTTCATCTCTTCTGTGAAAACCCCCGACTTTTTCCGCCACTTCTTACCGCTTCCCGGCCATTCATCTGTCCCGCTTTAGCCAGGCGGGATTCGGTCTTGGTCCGCCTCTCCATCTCCTCCATGATCCCCTGGATGTGGCCTCCGGAGATGCCGTGGAAAAGCATGGCTGGGGAACGGAAGGGACACGCGTTTCCTTCGGCTCGGCACCCCACTATTTCCATATACAGGCCCCAGAGTCTTGGTTTAGAGCATCCGAATCGCCGGGCGACGGGACGAGCCCGCAGGAGAAGCTTCGTGGCTCCGGAGAGAAGGCAGGTAGCAGCTGAAAACTGGGGGGAGGCTGCCGAGCGGCGACTGGCGGGAATGATCTTGGGGGTCTTTCCCCCGCCTGGCCGGTGCAAAAGACTGGGCTCCTTCCTGAAGAAAGGCAGGCAAGGAACGGGACGGATGCAAAGGGGAGGGGAAGAAGGGGAAACGAGGAGGGGGGAGAGAAAGAAAGAGAACGCAGACACGAAGTTGAGGCTTGAGCAAACAGAGACAACAATAACGAAAAAATGGTTCACGCAAAAAAAGGGGAGAGGATGGGGGGGGGAGAGGTTAAAAGACAAAGAAAAGCCAAACAATATAGGGAAATGAGAGGGATGGGGGCAGGTTAAAGCAGAGATCTCCGTTTGCTAGAAAGTTCCTGTTGCTCTTGCTTGGATGTGGGACTGCTGCTTGCTGGAGCTCTGTCCAATTTGTTGGAGACAGAAGCCAACCCAGTTTGGATAATTCAGGAGGAGGAGTCCTCACCCAAGAGCTGCCACCAGCCCCCTGCTCCTCCTCCTCCTGCTCTACAGACAACAAAGAGCTGTCAAACTTCGCCAGCCCCCACTGTGATGGGCAAGCAGTGACAAATATTCCGGAGGAGTGGGTGGGAGAGGGTTTAGACCCCTTCTTTCTATCAACGATAGGGAGGGGACAAGAGCCACCTCCCGGGGATCTTTCAGAGAAGTGGATGCAGGGGGGAGGGGTCTAGACTGTACTCCTGTGCCCCATCCGCCCATTCTCCAGCTTCTTCCCCCACCCCACCCTCTGGCATACAGACCTCAAGTTCAAATATTTTTTAACAATGAAAAAGGGTGGGGGAGAGAAATAGGCAAGGCGGATCTTTGAATGGAACTTGGTTGGAAAGCTGTCCCTGACCGAAGGGAGAAGGTTTAGTGGAACGGATAGACAGGTGGACAGATATGAAGAGGTCAGGAAAAATGTAAAGTACTGGTAGATTGACTTTCTCAGAGACTGTAAGACATGTAATGCCTTAAATTCCAGCAGAAGACTTAAATATAGGCAAAGCTTTTAATTCTAGACTTGCTGAAGGAACTCAGTTAACTTTACTTTTCAGAAAAAGTGAATGCTGTTTTATATTAATATTTTATTTTAAAGTGTCAATTCTTTTTCCAGTTCTAATATCCCTGAAGAACTTTATGGCAAAGAATTCCACCTAAGAAGCAAGAATTGGAGAAAACAGCAATTCCTGACATTTTGGCAGAACCCTGGACTAGGATGGCCTTTCTCTTTTCTTCTAGGGAGAAATATTCTCTAAAATCTCCGTTTAATTGATTTCACCCAGCTCCAAAAAGAGCCCACGAAACAGATACAATATTTGAAGATGCTAGGTGGATGGGAAAGGGAACTAATTGAAGAAAGTTAACTGAGAGCTAAGACAGATAGAGACTTAGTGCTGTATTTCTTGGCAAAAGATAGAAGAATATCAAGTTTGGGTGTCCACAAGGATAGGCGGGATTTTGTAGGAAGTGCTTTGCTTCAGCTCGTGATCTCTTGAGATTGAGATTGGCCTGCTCATTGGATGAGCTGAATGAATGATTCTGATACTAAACTTGAGAATCATAAAGTGTTGATCTCCAGGCAGGTGTAGGGAGGAAAAAAAAATAAGAGATTCTCTGCCCCTTCTGTTTTTTTGTGAGTTTTTTTTTCTTCTTGTTGTTGTTCCTTTGAGGCTTGTGTCAGCTCCAGCCCTGGAACCAGCCGGCCCTGGAACCTGACAGCTTCGGCCAACACACCATCCTCTTGGATGGAATCCAGATTTTGGAAATCACCATCCCAGGAAACCACACCATTGGCCACCTGCATTTTTTCATGGCTATTTTCTCTGCCTAGGGACAGGAGGTGGAACTTTTTTTTCATTGCTTAAAAAAACAACATTACTTTTGATTTAGGGATGAAGGAAAAGAAATTCCTTTATGTACCTGTCTATCACACTTCCAAATTCAAGAGTCAGGGAAAGTGTTCTTTGAGTCTGGGTAAGTCTCTCTTTCTTCATTTGAATAGATAGAATAGAATTTTTTTATTGGCCAAGTGTGATTGGACACACAAGGAATTTGTCTTGGTGCATACACTCTCAGTGTACATAAAAGAAAAGATACATTCATTATGAATCATAAGGTACAACACTTAATAATAGTCATAGGGTATAAATAAGCAATCAGGAAACAATATCAATATAAATCGTAAGGATACAAGCAACAAAGTTACAGTCCTACAGTCTTAAGTGGAAGGAGATGGGTGGTGGGAACGATGAGAAGATTAATAGTAGTGCAGACTTAGTAAATAGTTTGACAGTGTTGAGGGAATTATTTGTTTAGCAGAGTGATGGTGTTGGGGGGAGACTGTTCTTGTGTCTAGTTGTTCTGGTATGCAGTGCTCTATAGCGTAGTTTTGAGGGTAGAAGTTTCTTCATTTAAAAAGAACCTGAAAGAACTACAGGGCAGTTCCACAGGGCAGAGAAATCCAAACAAGTGAAATAAGCCTGCATGTGTGCACCTACTTGTGTCACTTCCTTTTCCTTTTTATTGGAACTCAAAGCCCAGGACAGCAGGACTGTCTGCTGATGTTAACTCAGATTAGTCTGAGAAGTTGAAAAAGCATCCCAGAGAGACACAGTACCAAATAACTTCCTTATTGTTCCTTTAAAAACTATATGGACATGTCCATGAAGTCATCAAAAATCTCAAAGAAAACTTGAGTTGATTTCATGCAATCAAGAGATAAATGTTGAGTTGGGGAAAAAAAGGAATCTCAAATATTCTAGGAAGTACTGTGGGGAAAATTAAGAATACAGATCTGATCCTTTGTACACTATCTTAGCCCCAAAAATGAATGGTCAAGAAAGACTCAGCTGTAAGAATGAAATGGTAAAAGGGGGCATGACTCTGCTCCACTTGAACTCCAAAACAGAATTTCCATTGATTTGAATAGAGCAGAAATTGTCATCCAGCAGAGCACCACTGCAGGAAAGTTGGGTAACTGGGCTTAATTATCTTAACTCCCACCCCCCCAATTAAATGTCAGAGGTTGCGTTTGTAGGGCTTGCTTACCCCTAGTTAGCTTTACCATGGGTGACTGAATTAATTCAATGTCCAGGCTTCTCTGTGTACTCTGAATCATAAACAGGCTGGGCTAAAAATGTGCTTGGCTTGCATGAAATTACTTAATTGTTTTCAACGTGCAACAAACCAGGGCTGCTCTATTTTGGCCCCTTCCTGTTCATTTTGCTCAGCGGGATTCTGGACTTCTGCCCCAAAGTCCTACCCTGGCAGGTCTACACAGTAATGGACTCTAATTGTGTCCAAATAAATGTGCTTACTAAAGTGACCTTACCTTGTCAACTTGGACATACCTGCTCAGAAATTAGTTGTTTAATTTTAGTGCATGCTAATTATTAAGTCCAATGTGCTCGATGAGAATTAATGGGGTTCAATATAAGTATGGTGAATGTGCTGGTAGGTGCAATCTTATCATATTAGAGTGCAGTCCTGTTCTTAACTGCTCAGAAGCAAGCCCAACTTATTTTTATGACTTCCATCCCTGGATAGTTGGGTGAAGTGATCTACAATTATGTATGCAATTATTCTGTACATGTTAGTGTTAGTGCGTTAAATCAGCTTATTTTTTTAGTGATCTTGGAGAAGAGTTGGGTCAACATTTTGCAGCTGAGACTCCTTGGAATAAAGGGCAGGGAAAGAGAAATTGGCAGCCTTCTGTCATATCCTGTCCTCCAGTTTTTCTGAGCTACTGGTCAGTGGCTACTGGGTCACTGACTACTGGACCAGTGGTGATGGAATAGTAGACCAAGCCAGCAGGAAGACTCCAGGTTGGGAAAGCCAGGTTAGAGTTTGGACAGAACTTAAAGATCTTATGCAAGAGAAGTTAAATATTTTTTTTTTTGAGCTGAAGTATAAAGCTAAGCCAAGCAAAATTTAAGAGTTGGACAAGGCACATCTTCTATTTCTATTATTTAGACACCCCCCTGCTTGCATAATAAAAAGTAAAATTGAACGTATAGTATTGAAGGAATTTTGTTTTGAAGTGGAATTAATGGCTCAGTCAGTTTATTAATTTTTATCATTATTTTTGTCCACCAAAAGATTCTTTACTATCAATATTAATTGTATGGTGCATACAAGGGCTGTCCTGATTGACCACCGTTGGAAACCAGATTCTTAACTGGATCTATGCTACATAGGGTTCCCCCCCCCCCATGAGTAATATTCCTCTACCCATCTGAACACGGAGAGAAGGTAGCCCAATAAACACAAACACAATACTTATTTTTATGCTTAAATCTTACTGGCTTGCAGAAGCAAGAAGAAAGCAGTCCCATTCCTGAACTTCTACTGTAATCAACATCCCATTTGAATATCGGGTCCTGACTAGCAAATATGCTGATGTGAATGAAGGGCAACCAGAAACCTGGAGTAAACTAATTGTCTGCCCTTGTGTTAATCAATTCTCAGCTAATCCTTTTTGTATCATTTTTTTTCTCTCTCTCTCTCCTTTCCCTTGGGAAGATTTAGCCCAATGGGTACCTCTCTTCATAAGGGAATCCATCGTTTTCAACTCCTGCAGTCTCTGCCTGCAAGGCAAATAATCAGGAAAGGGGATGGCCTGAAAGACCTCAAAACCCACAAGAAGGAATGTGCAGGATCAGAGGAAAGGCCTCACTAGCTGTTCATACAAAAGCCAAAAGGCCCCACACTGAGAGCATTAGTGGTCAGAGCCTGTTCGCCTTCGGTATAGCCAATTAAACGCCAGTAATGGGAGATGGTTCCCTATCAATACCAGTTGTCAGTTATCCAAACTTGGTGGTGTCATCAGGGCAAAACCTTAGGACAAAACTATGAGCCCCCTCTCCTTTCCAGGGGAAGCTGTAGGAGGCTTCCTAATGAAACAGACTGGGAGAAATGGGAGAAAATAAAGGGCATTCATTGTAGCTTTGCTTGCACAACATGCTTACTTGATTAAGCATGTTGTGCAAGCAAAGAACATATGGGGTACAACATGCTTACCTGATTTAATGATAAAGGGTTACCCAGCTGTATACAATGAGCTGTAGTGACTATATTGAACCGTGCACAGAGCAAGAGGACTTAATTCACCCAATACACTAAGCCCTAACAAAGTATGACTCAGGTAAGAGTAGCAACTCAGTCTTTGACAGGAATGACTAAGCATCTTCTGTGACAATGGACCACATCCCTGTAAGTAGGTCTTTCAAAGTTTGTGAATACCCAGCTTCTAAATCGGTCTAATGAACTAAGCTACATCACTCCTTCTCTAGATGCCTTGTGCGCCCCCCACCCCCAGAACACAATAGGAACATGGAACATATCTTTCTTGTTTCCTCTTTGCTTCTCTTTTCCCCTCCCTTCCTCCACCCCCGCCTGTGAAAAAGAAGAAACATGTTAAAGTAAAACGAACACAATGGCAAGAGCAGAAGGAAAACCTTCCAAGAAATGCCGTCTGTTTTAAAGGGAATTATGGGATCCCTTTGTCTGGATTATGCCGTAAATGTTGCCCGAGAACGGGGGACAAAAGCATTCAACTCTTATATTTTCCCCAGAACAGAACAGACTTCTCCCTTAATGTATAATAGCTATTCACATTGAACTGAATATACATATTTCACTATATTGAATAATCATGACTCGGTTTTTGGGAATACACCATTTTTTTCTGGGACGTCTGGTATATTCAGCCTTCCTGGCAGGGCCGTTGTGAACATCAGGATAAGACGGAATGCTTATAGTCACTTCCACTTCCACTTTGGATATATTGGGTGCCAGCGTTTCCCCGGAAGCCTGCCCCGCACAGAACTTGCGCGCGAGAGAGCAAAGGGCTGCCTGACCCCAGGGAGCTGATTGGGAAGGGACCATTAGTACGGCTTGTCCGCAGGTAAAGCGCCTTTGGGACCACGCTGGTTGGTTTCTAGCCCCCCTGCGGCCCCAAAACTTTCCTGCCTCAGGTGCGGAGTTTCCAACTGCCTTTGTTGGCAGCTAAAGACAACTCTCCATTGCTCACCTTGCCTCTTCTCTAAACCTTTCTTCCTCTCCTCTTCTCTCCTCTCCTTTCCATATCTCTTTTTCTCTCCTTGGGAAGGAGGAGGAGAAGAACGAGGCAAAGGAGTCGCCCCTGAAGAAAAACGGCCCAAATAGCCCTTGGGTGTGGGTGGGTGTGAAGGCAAGAAACAGAAAAGGGTTGCATGAAAAGTAGGCCAAAGACGGGTGAGAAGGCCTTCTCTCCTCTTCGAAGGAGTGCAGAGAGGCAAAGGACAGGTGAATACAAAAAGCACGACTCTGACAGGAAACCCGGCTTCCCTGGTCTCCATACATACTTGGGGCCGATGGTTGCAATTATTCTCAGATGGGAAGGGATGAAGGTCCAGATCAAGGGTTCCACAAGAGGCCACATTAAAATGGCGAAAGGCAGCAGAGGGTCTTTCAAACGCCCCAGTTGGGCAGTTATAGCACAGCAGGCATTTCAGCTGGTGGTAGCACCTAGCTGCCCCTGTTGGGCTTCCAAAAAGTTAGCAGGCAGTTTTGGGATCGGAGACCACTCCCGAAATCGCAAGAGTTGTAGGAGAAATTGGAGAACAGCTTGAAAGAATAGCCTTGCCCAAGAACGTGGCACGGAGGTCTCTGCGAAGTGGCTGGAGTTGAGCTCGGCAGGAAAGAGACTTTACATAAAGGCGGGGGAAGGAGGGGGGGGAAAGAGAAATTGTCTTTCCAAGCGGGACGAGGAGGTCGCAACAGCTTGCCAAGGGGCAAATCCCTAGACGGACGACAGCTCGGGGGCACCGGACGGTGAGCCTCACAGCGAGCGTCGGAACAAAACACTTGGCAGCCAGCCGGGAAAAACGAAACCGCGCTTTGGCAGAAGCAAGAAATTTGCTCTGAGTGGACAGACAGACAGACAGACAGACCGACCGACCGACCGACCCGCACGCATACATATCTGGAAGATTATCGGGAAGACAAAGGGCTGAGCCGCAGGCGGATCCAGCAGCTTGATTTTGCTCTAGAGGGAAAAAAAATATTCGCGAGCGGATTAAGAGCCGCCAAAAAAAAAAAAAAAAAACCAACAACAACAGAAAGTGGAGGAAAGGCGAGCGAATATTTTACCTCACACGGTTTACCTCACACGGTCCCTCTCTTACTTATGCTGTATACACGCGGGGCAGGATCCAGCCCAAGTCTCCCTTTCACTACCCGCATCTGAGGCAATCGCGGAAAGTGAATGGCTTCTCTCTTTATTGAAAGGGGCCCAAATGGGGACCATGAGAAAGTCGGGTGCGCGAACTCCAGCCGGGCAGGCAAGGGCAGCGCAGCGATCTCAGCTGGATCAGAGCGGTTCTTTCCTAGTTTTTCTTGCAGGGTCCAATTCAAGCTTTCTTTCTCCCTTGTTCTAGTCTTACCGGCTTCTCGACTAAGGAGGGAACCCGCTTTAAGGCCTCGAGAGACGGCCCTGAGAAGTCCCCGCTTCTCCCTTGGCCGCTGACGCTCGCCCAATTGAGCTCCAAAGCGGGCAACCCACCCCAGGTGTCGTTGGTAGGAAGAAGCGATTCCGAGCCCGGAGTTTTCCTTCCCGGAATGGGACGGCTTTCCTCCCAACGGCCCTAGTTTGGCTGACCAAGAACTTATTTTAAGAGCCTCGTCCCTTTTAAACCCTGAAGGAGAGAGCTGGTTTGAGAATATTTTACCTCACACGGTTCCTTTCACACTCATGCGCTCTACATGCGGAACAGGAGGCGGCCCAAGTCTCCCTTTCACCACCCGCCTCTGAGGAAATCTTGAGGAAGGGATCCTGAGGGATTGAGCCCGCCATCTCCCGCCCTCCCCACCTTTCGCTTACTTTCCCTCGGCAGCTTTGACAAAAAACCGCCCTTTTGGCGGAGGCAAACTCGCCCAGGGTAGAACGGAGCTCGCTCGGGAGCGCTAACCCCCAAGTGGCCGAAAGGGAACCGTCCGCAGCTGCCAACTTCAGAAGGGCGATTAGAGAAAGGAAGATGGTCTCCGTCCAAGTCTGGATCTGTGTCTCTCTGTCTCCCCCCCCCCACCTCCAACGCTTTCTTCCTCGCTCCTGGTCGCCTGGCAGCAGGGATGCGCCTGAGCTGAGGAGCGCCTGTTGCCAACCGGAGGCGAAAGCCCGCAGCCTCCAGAGCGCGTCTCGAACGCACTGCCCGCCAAAAGAAAAAGGGCTCGAGGAGAAGAGTGGGGAGGGAAAGAAGAGAAAAGGGCTCGAGGAGAAAAGTGGAGAAGGAAAGAAAAGAGCTTGAGGAAAAGAGTGGGGAAAGAAAGAAGAGAAAGGGGCTTGAGAAGAGTGGAGAAGGAAGAGAAAGTGCTTGAGGAAAAGAGTGGGGAAGGAAAGAAGAGAAAAGGGCTCGAGGAGAAAGGTGGGGAAAGAAAAGAGCTTGAGAAGGGTAGGGAAGGAAAGAAGAGAAAGGGTTTTGAGGAGAAACGTGGGGAAAGAAAAGAGCTTGAGAAGGGTGGGGAAAGAAAGAAGAGAAAATGATTTGGAGAAAAAAGTGGGGAAGGAAAGAAGAGAAAGGAGCTTGAGGAGAAAGTGGGGGGGGAAGAGTGGGAAAGCGTGAGCAGCGCTCTCAAGGGAGTCTTCACGAGGAGCAAAAATGGATCAGCCGGGCTAATAAGCGAAGAGAATATGGTCCTCTCTTGGCTGCCCGGTCTCAAGTCCGAAGAGGCGCCCGGTTGGGCAACTGGAGGGGGAGAACAAAATCCTGAAACCTTGAGGAGGAGCGGGGGAGGGGGGCTTTCCCTGGCAGACGGTGCCTAATCGTAACCTTGTTGAAGTTCCTTAGTCAGGTTCAGATAAAGGAGACTCAGATGAACCCAGCCTCATTATCTTACATGTTAACCCCCTCTCGGACAGATACCTGCCTGGGTTATTGTACTATGTGGTGCTCGTTAGGATTTCTTCCTAGGTTTCAAGAACGGCAGCCAAGATTTACTTGAAGCGATTCTAGAGAGAGGTTGATTTTGCCAACTCTCCCGCCCCCCACCCCCAAGCCGGTTCTTTCTTAACGAGGAATAAAGGGGACGGGTTTGGGATGGCGTGGAGGGGAAGGGAGGGCAGGAAGCAGTGATGTAACCGGGAGATGGAGGTTGGTCCTTGTTCCTAGCAAAGGATTCCTGTGCTAATTAAAATAAACAAGCGGAGAGCTGTACAAAATAGGGGGCAGGAGCAACTAGGAGAGAGCCTTCCTCTCCTCTCTTCCCCTCCCTCCCCGTCGTTACTACTCCTCCACATTAAAACTGATACCAATTTTTCATCCCTTTCCAGCTTCTTTCTTGTTTAAAGTTCTATCATTATCTTATCATATATCATATTCCGAGCCGTCAGAAAGGAAATAAAACCCACAGTAGAAAGGCGGCGTCCTACCTACCTGGAAGTATCAGTCCGCAGTCAAGCTATCGGGTATTAAGACAGCCCTGCCGGTAAAGGGGAACAGTAGAGCTACGACCATGATTGGAATCTACTGATGAATGAAAATGACAAATCTCTCGCTCGCTCGCACTCTTCCCCACCCCGCTTCCTCCTCCAGTAGAAGGATCGAAGGGTGGGATCGAGGGATTCCTTGGGGGTGGGGGGGTTCTATCCTTCAGTTTGCCAGGGCTGAGATCTGACTGAGGTTCTTGACGGAAGTATCTCAGCTTCAATTCCTGGCTGTTGCCTTTTTGGACCGAAAGCGTGCATGCGTTATAAGAAAACTAGGGGAAAGCGTTACGGGATGTCTAAAGCGAGCCACACCTCTCGCTCGCTGCCGTCAGTCTAACACGAGCTGTTCTATTGATGCGCGGAGAAGACCTCGCCGGCCAACTAAAGCGCAACTTATTTATGGATCATCGTTCGCCTACACAGGCACACCCAGCAGACCTACAACGTTCCCTATTTACAGCGAGTCCCTACCGAGATCCGTGGAGTGAGTGGTGGCTTATTTTCTTTAGGGCTAGAGACACAATTGATTGTGGCAAAACGACGGGGATGAAATGTCGGCGAAAACGCCGTAAAAAAGCGAAGGGATTTTCCTCTTGGTAGAGACCCCTAAAACCACACAGGTGGAAATCCAAGGCTTTTTGCCGCGCATTGGAGAAGATCGACTGCGCAAAATCCCGTTGAATGGTTTGGTTAGTTTGTGATAGCCCCAGTTCGTTCTTATCAATCTCGCAACGAGTGTATTCTAATTTCAAGGCAACAATCCTATACAGTTACCCAGGCGTAGGTAACTGTCTTCTGCGTAGGCCTTGTAAAAGATCGCGATGCGTGGGCATCAATTTGAAACTTCGATCCTACACGGGTGCATAGGATTAACCCTGAAAAAGTACATATGTCAAAGTAACACGCTTCCCGTTTGGTATTGGTTTGAAAAATGCAGGCTTTCTACCTGAACATGATTGGAGGAAGGTGGTGGTGGATAAATGATTAATACTGAGGGGAGATAACTCCTAAGTGAATATGAGAGAGATTTCACTCAAAAGAGTTCTATGTTTGCAGCTTCGTTTTCTAAAAATCCTTTTATATTTCGGTTTTCCTCAAGCAGTTTGTTCAGAAAAAATTAAAAAGTAGAGAATGTATTCATGGGGGTTGGAGAGAGGGATCTCTTCTTGTTTTGTTGGAGAAGAAAAGATAAAGCACATTTCTTGGGAAACTTGTCAATATAATTAAGTGACCTGTTTATTTTCAACCTTCCTAAATCTATATCTTAGATATTCTTGCCGTTTGCAGTCACCCTACTTCATCAATGTCAAAAACAAAAGACAAGGTGTAGCCTTGACCTCGCACTGAGGTGTCTCATTAAATCTTAAAGGGGCAGGATTGAGGGGTCTTAACTTTGCCAGGATTGTCTCGGCATTTATGTATCTGATGACACGTAGAACCTCCAGGGGCAATATAAGAAATGGAACGGTAGTCATTCTAAACAAGCCCGCTCCTTCAACCCAAATAAATGCTAAAAAGCATCTGTCTGATTATTTTGGTAACGATTTGGTGTACACCAAGTAGAACAAGAAAAGACCTTAGTTCCCCCCCTCCCGCTATTCCTCTAAAGTCTCTTATCTTCTCCTCACCAGCCCCCAAATTAGTTGTACTCTTAGTCACTGAGAACAAATCCATACAGACCGAGAAGACAGAGCAAGAGCTAGTACCATTTCCAAGCACCCAGCGTTTGTGCTCCACAGAGAACTGTATGCACGCACACACCGTCAGAGACCGAGCGAAGAAAATAAGGCCACTTTAAGATTGTTGCTCTTCTCCTTAGCCAGAATACCTATAGAATAAGATTAGATTCTTCCTCCCCCTCCTCTCAGCGCACCCATCACCTCACTCCTAATGAATTCGACCCACTAACCAGAATAAGGTAGTCGAATAAGGTAGTCGACTGGAGGGTTGTACTACTTCAGCCCGCTCCCAGGTGGGCAAGGGAATACCATCTCTTAAATAGTTCCTAAAATTTAAAAACCAGAAAATAAAATAAACAGCCCAACACCGTCCCCTTTCCAGGGTGCATTACTTTACTCTTCACAGATCCCTGTTTTAGACAACAGAGGGGCCAATAGAAAAGAGGGGTGTCGGGGTGAAGAGGACATTCTCAAAAAACAATCCCTCACCTGCAGTCTGAAGTGGTATGGCCCCAGATTATACCATCTCAAACCTAGCGGTTCCCGCTACTGTTCGTTCGGCTCCTCCGTCACATGGTGTCCTCAAACTCCCGTTGGAGCCCCGAGCAGTCCCACGGGAGGTTACGCCTCGATTATGTTCTCTTTTCCCTGTTCTCGCTTCTTTGTGGGAACCAGCTCCCCACCCCCTCTCTGGTGTTCCTCAGCCCTTTTAAAAATAAAGGGAAGATTATAATGCTGTTATACCCATATTTGCAACGCTTTATTATTGGCTTTTTAAATAGATTAAAAACCTTTTGGGAAGGAGGTCTTACTTTACACACAGATTATTATTTCACACAGAAATAATAAACCACCTTCCTGTTACTAAATGTCCATCCCAGTTTACATTTAACAAGCTAATAGCTTGAGATCAATGTCTAAGGTAAAGTTGGCATTAGAGGGGAAGCTGAAATCTATTTCTTCTTGTTTCTTCCCTGGCAGGTATTGTTAAGGAGACAAGATTGGATTGTAGCCTGGGACAATGAGGGAGTGGGGTTACAGATTTCATGCTGCAAGATTGTTTGTTTTCTCAGCCTGAATAGATGGAGCTTAGAGAGAAGGTAATAGGGAAAGCATTGAAAATGGAACAATGGAAATAGGTGCCCTCTGTCAGATAAAAGTGGAGCAGTTTCTGAAAACTATACAGGGTTAGGTGGTATGTGCCTCTTGGGGCTTTCGAGTATGCTAAGAAAAAAAATCACAAGGGTATTTGGGCTTTTTACGTTCCAAGAAGAACCTTAAACTTTCTTCCAGAAAGAATCTCTTCTTGGAGCTCTCCGGACAGACTTGTGCATGTCTCTCCCCTTTCTGAGGACAATCTCATTCACTGCAGTTGTCAGCCCATGCCAAGCAAGCAGAAAACCCATCACTGCTGGCGGTGCTTTAAGAGCAATCCGTGGCAGTTTTGTGTAGAAGGCAGTGGATTACCACAATGGTATTTCCACATGTGTGGAGGCTTTATTAGGGCGATGTGGTTGTTGCTACGAAGCATCAGATTAGGAAAACATGCTTTATCTCATTCCTGGATTAAATTGAAGAGTAAGGCAACTGTTTCTTGTTAGGTCACCAAATCATACCTAATTCTTTAAGTCCCATGGACCACATGTCCTTGACTGTCTCCTGGAGCTTGGTACCATTGATATTCATTGCACCAATGAATACTATTTAACAATCTTATCCTCTGCGGTCCCTTTCTCCTTTTGCTTTCAATTTCCCCCAACATCAGGGCCTTTTCCAATGAGAGACAACTGTGGCTTAGATGCAATTGATCATGCCTGGAGCCAAGTGCCACTGGTAGCACAAACTGCAATTCTGGGTAGCTTGTGCCGCAATCTATGTGTCAGACCTCAATCTGCCAATTTGTTCCAACAGATCTATGATATTGCTCCTTTGAGAAATGCATACAACCTGCTAGGATCTGGATCTTCTGGGCTTCATTTGCAAGTATGCTTAGGACTGGGTTCATGGGCTGGAATATTTGCATGCTTAATTGGAAGGTAGTAAATATTCTCTAACATGCTGCATTTGCTAATGGAAAGCACACCCACAGTGCTTCTCCATGTATTTCTCCATGTCTATTTCAAGCAATGAAATATATGTTACACATACCATAATTCCATCACCTCCAACCAGATGGGGCTATGCAGAAGAGACATAGTAAACCTCCAACTGATGCAAAGTGAAGCACTTCAACATCACAAAGATACCCTCAAGGAAATACCATTTTAAGAAGTGACAAGAATGCAGTACAACGGGAAGGATAAGCCATCCTCTGTGCTTTCATGGCATGCTTACTGATCACTGGTTTACTGAACATTGGTTTTGGGCTTGCTGCTGAATTGATCCAAATGGACAAGCCTTAAATCTGGTTGGCTAGTTATTCAGTTTGCTGACATGTACATTGAGATTAAAGCCTGGACCATGTCCTTCCTCCATGAAGAATTTTGGTCATCTTTTCCAAAGGATAACAGGCACTGCAAGTATAAGTCCACTCCCCATAGAAACACGTTGCTTTGTAACTTAACTCCTATACTTCAGAATCTAGTTATGATTCTGGCCAGGTCTTTGCTGCCTTTAATATCCAATAATATATATACCAGCCAAAACTCCATCCCAGAGTTTCCCCATTATTTCGGCTAATAACATCTGGTCTTTTCCTGTAGAGACAAGTTGCATGTTTAATAAGCCAACAGTCAGGAAGGTATAAGATCTGCATGTGCCAGTTTACTCGGAGGAGAAACATATGACCTTAGGAGCCACCAATGGTTCCAGCTCCATTTGCCTTTTAAGAAATAGTGAGCCCATAAACCTTTGTAAAAATAATATAAAGCCAGGAGAAAAATTTCAATTTAACTTCTTGCATTTTTTATTTCTTCAAGGAGACTTTAATCTTTCTCCAATGTTCAGTTGTTGTCATTTTGGATTTAGTATGGCAGCTTTCAGAATGTCATTACAGGAATACTATCGACACATGGAATTTATTTATTTAAATTCTAAATTCTATTTCCAGCTACAGAAAATTTTTTTACTTCTTATCAAAGGAGTTGGTGGTGACACATTCTACTGTATGCTACTACTCATCAGAAACCACAGTACTTCAGTGGGTATTTTCATTTTCCTAAGTATGTTTATGAGAATCTAAGGCACTTTAAACAGTGGGAATTGCTTTACTCCAAATCTGTTTTTAACTGTGTGGAAAGTGGTGCTAGAATTCCCAACCCTGTATTATTTCTTTCTTTTCTCAAAGCTTTCTGAGTTACCCTGGACAATGTTGATTCTCAACCACACTTATCAAATGATAAAATTAACAGAGCCTTGCAGATGTGGAGGGGATAAGTAAAACAGATCTACAATTATGAATGGAAAATGATGCAATAGAGTCTTATCTAGAGAAAGTGGATTGCTCTATGCCCGTAGATTTCAGCATATGCTGAAATATGAGTAAAAATCAATACTGAAAGAGTAATAACCAACATGCAAAAGCTTAACTGCAGGTTCAACGTCCTTGCAGCAAAATCTGAGGAATACCTATGGGACAGTAACATCTATAGGGTTTACTGGGCGAGCCTCCCCTACTAATAGTAAGTTTAATATTTTTGGGGATACAAATTGGTTGTTCCAGGGCACAGGCAAGCTTTTAGACAGAACTAATTTGGCAGATATTTGCAGACTGATTTTCATTGGACTTTATACACTTGCCTTTCTTACTGAAACCGCAACTCCTTAGTTAAAAAAACAGCATACTAAGACAGTTAGTTAATATAATAAATAGATTTTCCTGACCCAATAAGTACTTAACCATGCTTTAAAGAGCAAATCCCAATTAGAAGGATTCACACAACCCATTAAATTGTTAGTTTATGTGGTAGATCCACACAACGTATTATATTATTTGACTTACTATGCTGTATGAATTCAACTACACCACAATCTTCTACCACTTGCCTGAAATGTCTTATTAACATGAGATGACATATGTAAGACTGTGCTATAAATAGTATGTGTAGTAATTTACCATTTGGGCTAGCCAAATGAATCTGACTGGAATTCCTTCATTTTCAGTCAGAATGATCAGGCTGGTAATGATGGCAGGATCTGGGGCACATATTGGATGAAAGAGATACATTCACAGCTACCTCCATGCCTTTTCAAAGGGAAAGACTTCTGCGTTTAGTAGATTTACTCATTAATGGCTAGGTTCACTCCTTGTACTAAAAGGTAACACAGTTTGTGACTCAATATAAAGAATGAACCCAGCCATTTTGGGTTTTAAGTAAGGATTTATGGCTTAGTCTTTCTGTGTGAGCCTATTCAGGATTGGCTTGGTTTAGCCCTATAGGGCGAATACACCCATTTGCTTTATTTAAGCAACCCCTGGCTAGAATAAACCAAGGCTAAATGCAATGTATGAATCTAGGGTGTTAAGACTGAACTGAGACGGTATTTAAGTCTTAAGACTGAACTGAGACGGCGTTTCACTGCGAAGTACTCCGGAAAACTTAGTAGCAATTCATTCCAATCCGTTTCAGCCTCTGTGGCTGGAGCCGAGGAAGTCGCCGTCTTCCTTCCAGACTTTGGTTCAGCTAATTTCCATGTCTAAGTGACCGGAGGACCAGTTAGACCGACCTATTTGCTTTTCGGGAGGCCAGCTAAGTTTGGTTTAATTTCCGGGATCCCCCTTTGCCGCACGCTCTTAATTTCTGCTCTCTCTCTCGCTTTGCATTGGACGCCGCACAAATCAACGAATCGCATTTTAGCCCGGTGGGCTGCCGGTACTCAATCTGTTTGGTTGGTTTACTCGTGAGGACTCCCAGAAAATTGGATTAGTTCAATAAACCACGGTTTTGGGTCGATCGTGGCTTTAAGAATGGGGCTGGGAGCTTTCGAATACCGTGTTGGGATCCTATCCGCATTTGCCTTAACTATGGGCCGTGCTTGCTGCTGCGCTCCTTCCCTCCCGTCCGGCAACCAGAACAAGGCTAGGAAGAACCAAAAGGCGCTCCACCGATCCGGAGGCTGCGTTGCCATTCCCGAGAGCAGAGTGCTGACCGCTCACCTCTGACAAAAGTCAGGCGTTTTTTCCCACGTGAACCGGGCCCGAGAAGCAAAGTTGCCCCAGTCAGGCATCAGCCCCGAAACGGTTTTGTTTTCCCCCTAAGAAAATCAATCCCAACAAACTTAGACGTGCCCAGGATCGGGCCCCGAAAACGACTTGCTCTCCGCCACCTTCCCTTCAACAATTCCGCTGCCTTCGAGGAAGCGAGAAAGCGTTGCGGAGAAAGGCATTTCAACTACTGCGGCTGCAAATTACTGCCAAGGATCTCCCCAGTAGCCCAATTCATGTACATACTGGCAGGGAAAGGAATCTCCCATTGTGGTCTAGGGTGAGGTTCTGAAGTCTCATTGCAGAGCAGCAGCCGAGTGTCTGTCAAACTGAATTAGGATCGCGCGGCGGCAGTATGGGTGGAGGTTAGGTCTGCGAGTTCTTGACCGTAGCGAAGAGACAATGGCAGGCGGAGGGAAGCAAGCACTGGCTGGCAGTCCTCGTTGTGGGATACATACAACAGTAGCGAAAAGAGTTTTGTATTGTTTCACTGATGACTGAGTCGATGGCAGGCTCATTCTGCATCTTATTAGCAATAGCACTTAAATTTATATACCGCGTCAGAGTGCTTCCACAGCCCTCTCTAAGCGGTTTACAGAGACAGTATATTGCCCCCAATAATCTGGGTCCTCATTTTACCCACATCGGAAGGATGGAAGGCTGAGTCAACCTTGAGCAGATTAGAATCGAACTTCTGGCAGTCGGCTATTAGCCTGCAATATTGCATTCTAACCACTGCATCACCATAGCTCCTTTGTACAGGAGTTAACATATACAAAGATGTGCCCTTGAAAATTTTAGAAGGACATAACTTCTAATGCTTTTGATCATGTTCAGCCCTTGGCAGGACCAGTTTGAATTCCTTCCTTCCTTTCTTCCTTCCTTCCCTTTCTCCTTCCCTCCCTCCCCCCCCCATTTTTAGGAAACAGACTTTTCTGTTCAATCCTTGGCGATTCTGGTTTCTGCAATAAGAGGATCCAGCCGGCTTTCCAACTGGGCTATCTTGCTTCACTCACCAATCTCATAACAGTTCCTCCAACGTGATCAAAGCTAAATCATCCACTTTTCACTTGTCCTGCTTTTCTAGCCACATAGTACTGCCAACATTTTTGAGGTAGAAGTGTGTGTGCAGAAGGTGGCAAGAGGTAGCAGTGGATTCTTTTCCTACCAGGTATCTGATGATATAGACTTTACTGGGCAGCCCTTCCATACCTCACAATCAGTGTCAAATCCAGAGTGGTTTCAGAGATAGATAATGGTTGTGAGGTGAAGTGGGAAAGCTTCCTAGTGGACCTTTAAGATACTAGCTTTGTTCAGAATATAATTATCCCAGAATGCTGCTAACCCTGGATCAAAAAAGAACTCAGCTGGGCTCCTTTTCAATATCTGCAAATGCCTGAGCAGAAGCATAGCAAATTCAGACAGATGGCTAACATTGTGGGTCAGCCCTAGCTCTGCCTTATTTATTATGAGGCTGTTCTATCTGCTGTCAGGTGATAGGGGGAGGGGATGGAGGTGGGAAAATGAAGCCAGGTAATCCACCAATCACTTATCTTGTCTTTCATCAAAACTGTAAGGGCAGAATCATTTCCCAGCCTTGCTATTAAAGCGGAATAGAGCTGAGTAGTTGGGGCAGCACACTTCATGTCAGCATCCTTTCCTGCCAACTCAAAAGATTGGAAGAATGCAAAATTTATGCAGCCACAAGGAATAGCCTTAGAAAAGCCATTCCTCTCTTACTCCTTATTATGGCCTGACCATGCCCTGGAAAC
This sequence comes from Pituophis catenifer annectens, assembly GCF_029215685.1. Lineage (NCBI taxonomy): Eukaryota > Metazoa > Chordata > Lepidosauria > Squamata > Colubridae > Pituophis > Pituophis catenifer. The sequence goes on along the minus strand of NW_027256883.1, from coordinate 123,115,760 downwards.
CCTTTTTGTTTCTGTTTCATGTTCTCCTGATATTTCCTTCATCTCATCCTTGGTCCAAACAACACCTGTTGTGGTTTCAAGTCAACCTTAGGTGCCCTAATGAGAAGTAGTTTGCCACTTTAAGTAGGCAGCAAGCACTGACCTATTCGGTCAGTGTCTGAAGGCAATTCTAAACTGTTCGTCTGCCACTCTATGTCCAGCTGTTCCTAAAGAAACTTCAGAAATTCCAATCTGGACTTTAGCGGGTTGGCAATGGAGCTGTATTCTAAGTACTGCAAGACCCGAGAGGCTTGTTCTTCTGCTTCTTGCCCTTCTGATCCATGCAAGGAAGGCATCACTAGCTAGGTCTAGTACCAGCCTTTTCTCTTTAGGGACTGTTCTCTTTTCCCTGGCCCCTTTTGCTTTCAAAAAATGTTTGAACACATGGATGCCTTTACTAACATGTATTTTTTATTTTGTTCTTTTTCCTTAATGGCACCAGGGGCCAAGGAAAAGGGAACAAGGCTACAATAATCAAAGATACAGAGATATTGTTCTTTCCTCTCTAGGTCCATGGAAGCTTCACCAAAACACAACAGCAATATTTCTATTTGCTATGTAAAGATGTTTTAAAAAGCAGGAGAGAAGCTACTGTATGTAATATACTGTGGGCAGGGAAAGCAAAGAAAGCATGGTTTTTTTGCCCATTCTGGGCAGAAATCAAAAGGATGCCCTTTTGGAAGGTCAATCAGTTGAATGGCGCCTCAGCTTTTAGTTCATTTTTTAAAATAGGCCAATGTTGGAACATCCTCAAGATTATTTTTTTTTTAAATCACCAACAGCTGCCATCCAACAAAGAAGATGGCAACCTGGCAGTCCAGGGTGAAATGGCTGCAGAGGGCAGCAACCAACTGCTGGAGGGGAAAAGGCGTGGCAGGCTTAGTTAGCAGCTGAAGCCTATTGGAAACGGAGCTGCTGTTAAAACAGAACAAAGCACTGTAGACCAACCCAGATCAGAAAACAGCCATTTTGAAATGAAACTGAAAAATATGGGCACAACTGCATTTGCAATGAAGTGGGAGTGGAGAGGAGGAGGAGGAGGTAATCCAGTCCTGAGTGTGGGAGCAAGTGGTGAATGGCTTTTATTGGTGAAGAACCAAACAGAAAGTCTAGTTCTGCTCACATCAGATGGCCCCTGGGGTAGGATGGGCCAAACTACTATTGGCTATGAAGCTGATGAAGGTACACAATCCTTCCCTCCAGCTCCTGAACATACCATCCAGGACCATTCTGTTTTGGGCAGTGAGAATTCCAATATTTTCCCCTTCACTTTTACCTGATAGGTCTCAGAATGAATTTCCTGCTGGGAACTCTAGATCAGTCTGGGCAGCTGCTATCTAGCTAGAGTGGCAATGGCTGAAGCTACACAATGCAATAGCATGCAGACATCAGCTACTCTCCTATTCTCCCTTTCAAATATGAATGTCACTGCTCTTCTGGAATAGCGCTAACCCATTTCCAAAAGAATCCTAATAGCTGTGATATGGTGAAAGTGTTTTCCAAGGGTACTGAAGGCCAGGCTTTTTTTTTTTTGAACATGGGTTTAGCACTACTCCAGAATATTTCTATTCTGGAATAGCATTAAACCCATATCTAAAAGGAGTCCATACATCAGCTGATATCCTTTTGAATGCACCTGTGCAAAACACTTCTGGCAAATGAGGACAAGTTTTAATAAATGGCTAGAGCTAATGATCTAGTCATCTGTTAAAACTTGCTTTTTTCTCCAGCTGCATTTTGCCCCCTTGATGTACAGAAAATGATGGATAGATGTTTCTCTACCAGCTCATGGCATTTTGGGGGGGGTGTGTGTGCCCCAATTCCTGTCCTTAATGTGCACTGAACTGTGTAAATAAGGACAGAAACATTTGCTGGAACAGTGGCTGTGTCAGGAGAGGGATTGCTTCTTTGGTTTCTATGGGCTCAAAGAGGGAGGGTGAATAGCATGTTAACTCCCTATGAAGAATAGACATATAAGTAGCTTGATGGCAAATGAAGGACTTTCAGTCAGTGTCTAGCATGTGGACTAAGGGTTGTCACCTAAAATTGTATTTTTAATGTACAGAGAGAAAACTGAATGGTTCATAATGAGATTGAATATGATCAAACTCTGGTGACAATGTAGTTGTTTTCATGGCAATAATGTAGATATAGTTGGCCATTTGAGTTCTTTCAAGAATTTCCTCTACATTTTAGCATGCTGTTCCAGAATTTCCTGGTTGTCTCCTATCAAATCCCCGATGGAGATAAATAGAGACTGGATAAATTTACTGTGATATCAGGATATGTGCCATTGACAAGTAATGTTTGAAAACACCAAGGCTGATAACAAAGCCCCTAACTTTACAGATTCTGGCTTCAAAATAGGGGCATGCAGTTAATTTGTTAATAAGGAGCTTTGTAGTGACAGTGATGGGGGAGGGGGAAAGAAAAATCTACACTTGGTGGCCTGGAAAAAACAAATACAAAACATTTCTTTCTGAAATGTTCCTTTTATTAGAACCAATCAAGAATGATTAGAGTTACCATCCTATCTTCTCAAGAGTCTTCCTCAAATATTCTTCCTCCAGTATCCCTTCTGGGGGATTTTAATGGAGATCTGGTAGCATCTGCCTTAGTTCCTTCATCCCTACAAATATGACCAAGCCAACATGATTGGGTTCTTTCTCAGAAGTCCTCTCTATCTTTTCTCACAACCTTTCACTTTATCAAACTAAGTTGTTAAAGAAGGGGAAATAACTCACCCAAATTTTTAAAGACTCATATGAGCCCCTTGAACTAACTTCCACATTCCCTTACTTTAAAGGAGCTAGCATCTCAATCATAAACTAAGAAATAAATCCCATGCTCATGGAACTCACTGCTCTCTCCTGCCTTTGAATCAAGCAGAGGCCAATTGGCTTTAAACTAAAGATATTCTACCCTTTATCTGGCTTGAGGAAGGAATTGTTTATTATTTAAACCTAGAATAGCCTTCTGATGTTGCTGAACTCCTAACACTTTAGGACTGTCCATTGACATGACCACTAGGAAGGATGCCTGGAGTTTGTAGTTCAGTAAGATTCTCCTCATCTGGGATTTAAATTGTCCTTTCTTTCTTCCTATTGTCCATTTTAGGATTGATGAACAATTGCAAAGGATGATTGTGTTTAATTAAAACCCTGAAGGATGCTTCCAGTCCTGAGGTGATCAAAACATAAGACAAAATGTAGCAGACAAAATGCTGGATGTATTTGCTAATAAAAGAAACAACAGATGCAACAACAGGTCTTTTGATTACCTGTCTGACCAGTATACAATCTCTTGGGGTCTTTAGGCATATATAAATGATGCGTTTCTCTCCTTATCACTTCTCTCTCTCTTCCCTCCCCATCAACATGCATATATTTACAAGCTTCAGACATTTAAAACAGATGAAGTCTAGAAACAGATGCATGAGAATAACCTGTATAAACGGAATGGGAAAGGATTGAAATAGCGGAAGAGATGGCAATGTGTCAGACAGGGTGAATCTAATTTCTGAATGTCAAATACTTTTGGGGTATAAGGAGCATGGTAGCTTATCAAGAAATAAACTGAGATGGGAAATATTTTCCTTGCAATTTAGGTTTTGTCTGAATTATTTAGCAATCTGAAATTGGCAGATATTTCAGTTGTTCACAGCAGAGGTATGCCTAAATTACATGTCTGCCCACCCAGAATTAGGATTCCACCTACTTCTGCTCCACTGGTAAGACTTCAGTCAAATTACAGTGTCAAGAGCTGATACAGTGACCTGATTTCTGGAGTTAAGCAAACAGGTCATGTAATCCTGTACTTCGTTTTGAAACAGCCCTGACTGTGTTTGATCTAAGTAGTTCCTGATTGCAAATTGTAGCCTGGCAAGGCAACATTATATGCATATTTTAATAACTCCATTAAAACAATGTTAGAGACATCACTTCTTTTAAGTGCATTCGTAGTATTGTATAATTACAGATTGAAATTCTGGATCTTTTATTGACCACAATTTATTTTGATTCTTTTTTATTGTATTGTATTGTAGTATTGTATAATTACAGATTGAAATTCTGGATCTTTTATTGACCACAATTTATTTTGATTCTTTTTTTAAAATGCTGGCTTTTGGTTTGCTATCAATCCATGACCTATCAGGAAGCCTATAAAGACAATGGTAGTTAAATATATAATCTAGCAATGCTATTGCTCTGAGTGAGGACTACCATAGATATTTCTAAGGTCTCTTCAAACTGTTACATTCAGTAGTACTATGAAATCACTCTTGATTCCATGAAGTGTTATCTTAATTTATCAAAACATAATCCAGTCTCTCAAGCTCTTCCAGTGTTCCTAAAATAATAATACAAAATCAGTACCAAAATTGTTTTTCTTGGTATTGGTTACTTTGAAAAGCAATAATTCATTTGTTGTCTAGAAAAAAAACCTTGTTAATGGTTCAGAATCTCTGGCACACATATGGATTTTTAACATTAAAATTAGAAAATATTCAGGATAAACAAGAGTAGAAATAGAGGGACACCAAGATGCAAATCAGGGAAGGTATAGGAGGCAGGAAATGAAAAGGAAGAGATGGGAATTATGGCTCCCTCCCACCCCTTACTGCCTTCCACCCTGCCTCTTTTCATAGCATGACACAAAATACTTCAATCATCAAGAACAGGAAAATGAACTGAACTATTTCTTTTTGGACAGATCTTTGATATTCAGTCAGCCATAGAGAACAAGAAAGATGAAATACATTGTTGATGAAGCTTCAACATTGCCAGGAGATAAGGAAAGAATGGTTAATGATGTTCTCCAAATTATTTTTGGCTCTGGAATTTAAAAAAGCAAAACAGAATTAAGCCATATATGATACCCTGCCCATTCCCCAGACATATTGTTCCTAATTATTTATTTTTATTTTTATTTAAATTTGATTTATATGCCGCCCTTCTCTGGAGACTCAGGGCGGCTTACAATGCGTTAAGCAATAGCCTTCATACTTTTGTATATTTATACAAAGTCAGCTTATTGCCCCCACAAACTGGGTCCTCAATTTACCTACCTTAGAAAGGATGGAAGGCTGAGTCAACCTTGAGCCTGGGGAGATTCGAAGTTGCAGTAATTGCAGGCAGCTGAATGTTAATAACAGGCTATTAGTCTGCTGCGCCACCAGGCTCTTATTATTATTCAGGACCTAGGTTTGGTCCTATTTGCTAGTAAATGAACCAATTTCTTCTCTATATTCTCTATGCAGTTCAACGTATATTTCCTTGGAAGGACATTGGTTATAAAAAATAGATCTTATTTTGTTGTATATCTACACAACAAGAGGGGGTATAGATTACTTTGGTCATAACACATACAAGTTAAACAAAGATGAAATCTGCTAAGTGACAAATAAAACAGACATAGAGACTATATATGGTAACATATACTTACTCTTGTCTCAAAAATGAATTATGGGCATACGCAACTATGTGTTACTTTGGATAAGAAAATAAGGTGAAATTATTTAAATGTTATTCAGATGTCATACAAAACCTTCAATAGATAACAAAGAAGATGATCAGAAAATTACACATCTGCATTTCTGACACTGTGAGAGAGAGAGCTATAAATGTCTGGATTTTCCTATAATAGAAAGGGCAATAGTTAGGTAATACATTTATTATAAACCTTTCCATTGATTTAACATGATATCTCTGATTAAATCAGCCAACTTTTTTTCTTCTTCGATTGAGTCTGCTAAAATAGGAATACATGAGTTCCACTGACTTGAGACAGGTCAAGGTTTTTGAGGGGAAGGGGCTAGGTGGGATTTAAGAGATGAAATGGGTGTATCCACTCTCTATAAAGCTTAGAGTGCCAATTTCCCCCCTAGTACCCAAATAAACAGGAAAAAAGTCTTTCCGGACCCTAAGTTATATAGGCCACAACACAACTATACATTTTGCACCCCTACTCTAGATGCTGTGAGAGAGAGTACTATACTCTGAGCTCTGTCCAAAGTGAAAAAAAATGTATCATTGTATTTGCTTCCATAAACTATAGTACATTGAAGACATTTATGTATGTATTTATTACATTTGTATATCATCTAAACTGTCAGGGATATCAGCGGGTTTACATTTTAGTGTAAGTCCAACGACTGGAGCCAGGACACTCCCACAACAGCTACACATAGAATTACAGGTAGTGACAGCAGTATCAAACATCCAGGGTGAGGTAGGCAGAGTGACAATTTCTCAGCCTGTCACTGTTTGCTATGGATGTAACAGAATTCTCTGGCCCTGAGAATGTAAATGGATAATTCTAAAACATTGCAGAACAAGAACAGATGGATATTTTGTTGATATTTTAAAAATAAGTGATTAGCATCTTCCCCTTTAAGCCAAGACTCTGTTAGAAAGAAGATCAAAGGCAACAAAAAGGCTCTATCTTAAAAATACTCATTATTTTTGTTAATTTTCTTTTTGCTTTTAATAGCAGTTTTTATTGTAGACAGAAATATTTGTGTAGACAATAATATTTGAAGTGGTCACTGAATGTATTAAAAACATAATGACGTTAGAAAAGTCAAGCTTTTACTTGTGATGAGTTAGAAAATCTGTTCATTTTCATGAAAATCACATCCAAGATATATGTTCAAAGCTACAGAACAATGGGTAAATTGAAATAAATTTATTATCCTTTTATGATAGAACATAGGAAAGGTTTTTTTAAAGGTTATTAGTATAATAAGGAATGGGATCATTGATGATGTTATGATTGCAAAAGAAATCTGACTGGCAGTTGTAATGCTTGAAATGATGACATTTTAGTTCATTTAATCTAAAAAAAACCCAGTATTATAAGCACTTGTTGAAAATGAATTCCAGTGAATTCACTTGGTGCCGACCTCCGACTAAACATATGTAGGATCAAACTTGAAGGCTTTCATTTTCTTTGAGATTAAAAAAATAAGGTGCACCTATACACAACAGTAATTCTTTGGGGACAGTGAGTGGTATGGTAGGGTAATACATGAGGGAATGCATCAAAAAGAAAACAAGAAAAAGATGGGGCAAATTTTACAGAACATTGATGTTCTTATTTAAAATCTCACATGATTTTAAATTCTTACCCAAAAAGACAGAATTTTATATAAGAAAATTAACATTTTATGTGGTAATCTCAGAAGATTTTGGCCATAAAATTATTTAGATTTGTCTTGGGGGTCCCATGAACACTTAACAAGAATTGTAAATCGCTTTCTAGACAGAGTTTATTGTATTTGTATACATTTCTTTTAAATGAATAACATAATCTATAATCAGGCTAGGATAACATGCCTATACAAAAGTTCCTGGATACTTTCCTCCCAATTTTGGCTTTTTTTTAATACCAATTCAAAAGCAAATGAAATAAAATTTGGTACATTATACCAGGATGCTGTTCATTTCCAAGCTTATTGGAGATAGTGATCAGAAAAATTCAGGATATAAATAACATACCTGGCATTCATATACCATTTAAATATTTCAAAACATATCATATATAATACATGAAAAAGTGCATTTCATTAAAATAAATTTATTTTGTTTCCAAGGAACAATTTCAAGACTAATTTTATTTTCTAGCAATTATGTATATAATTACAATATCTCAAAGATTTGACTACGATTGTCATCGGTCCTTATAATTAAAAAGAGAACCACTATAAGGCCTATTTAGAATTAAAGAAGTTGTAATCTTACTTGAGAGTAAATCCCAATAAACTTACTTCAAATAAGTACAGACTTACTCTTCTTTGTTTTGTTCTGTGTATTTGTATTCATTTAAAAAATGGCTTATAATAAATCACACAACTTCTTTGTCAGACAAGGACTATACATTATTATGGATACAGAGGTAACAAGACCCACTTCTGTATGTTATGACAAGGATTTCCAGAGATTTTGAGGAGTGCGATCTCTGGGTATGTTTTATTGTGCTAGGCCTAAATGAAGATTTGTGTAGAAGCTTCTGCTGAAAAAAGTGAGATGTCTGTTTTTCAATGGCTAAGTTGTCCATCTTTCCCTTACAGCTTCTTAGGATCTACTTTGAAATGGGTAGGCTGAGTTGGCAGTTTTGTACCAGTATTCTAGCTTAAAGTAACCTGTGAGGTAGTTGGTAGCAGTTTAGAATTCAAGCACCCTGGTTTCTCCAGGCTGTGTATATAGTATTTGTCTGATATCTACAAATCAAATCATGCATCATTTGCTTAACATCCCCCATCTGATGTAAAAAGAATTCAGTGGGACTTATTACCTGTGTATAGTTTGTGCAGTTCAATGGGCTTAGAGCTTAAAGTCCAACTGCAATCAAAGTGATATGTTGTTTGGGATGCTTACTCACAGGAGGCTTTCATATTCACAGGTCTGGAGGAACAACTTCAGTGAGCACTATGTATTGTTATTAGATGCTTATAGTCATGTTGCCCAGCCTTTGAAACGCATAGAAAGAAATCCCTTCAGGCTCAGTTTGCTGCATCCATAAATTGCATTATCTATTTTCTATCCATTTAGCTGAGTCTCTTGGTAAACAAATGATTACTTACAGAGATGGATCAGTGTGGGAGGATAGGGTCAAACAAGGGGAAAAATGGGATTTTGTCTATGATGCAGATAGATACTAAAATTCTTCTCTCAACTGTGCATGTCAGCTTTTAATCCTTTATTTTTCTGATGGATTCAGAGTCAACTCAACATTCCAAGAGACAATAACAAGCACAGCAAGCAATATCAATAGAAACTGCTAGGAAACTCATAATAGCAGAGCACCATAGATGACAGTGGAATGGAAGAAATGCTGCAGAATATGTACAAATGAGGGTATATCCAGGATGCTTTCAGTCTGTCTTGGAGGAAAAGCAGTATTTATTGCACTTCATGATTTAATTATGATTTATACTAGGTTGGACAACTCAGCCCAAGCTCGACTCAATTTTTGTGGTCCTTACAGCATACAGCTAAGATTCAGCAGTCCAATCGCATATTTTCATCAGCATATTATGCTTTTTGCCCTTTTTGTCTGCTTAGAGTTTAAAAATAGATGATTGACCTTAACACACTTATTTTCAAGCTTTAAATCCCCCCAAACAGGCAAGGGAGGACAGGAATTAAATCTTTGGCCTTGTTTTCCCTGAAGGCATTAATGGAAACAACCAGTGTGCCCTCAGAGGCCCAAATAATAATAACAACAAAAATAAAGTGTATCCTCCTGAGTCCAGAAAAGATTGCTTCTGGTTTATACTTAACATTTTATCAAAAAGGAAGAGATAAAATCCTCACATGGAATAACAGCATCTGTCAAAATCATACCTATATTAACTTGTTAGCTGCTCAAAGAATTTGGGATCAATAAAAGAAAAATATAGTGTAGTTTTGTCCAGATTTGCAAGTACCGTCAGTTAAGTAAGAAAATCTTTTCAACAAGAAGACACTGCTGTCCAAAAACAATACACACATTCTGTCCAGTTCGTTTTTAAATAGTAGAAGGGAAACCAGATGTGCTTTGAAAATGTATTTGTCATCTGTCTCAAAATCAGCAGCAGTTTTCTAAAGGAACCCCATTGCTCAAAGAGAGCCAGTTTAGTGATTAAAGCACCAGGCTACTGTAGAAAGTGGGAGTTTGACTTCAAGACTTAGCCATGAAGAAAGCCAGATGGGTGATTTTGGGCCAATCATTCTCTCAGCCCAACCCACTACACAGGGTTGTTTTTATGGGAAAAATAAGAGGAGGAAGGTATATTGGATATGTTCACCACTTTTAATTATTTGTGGAAAAAAATAAAGGTGAGGTACAAATAAATCAAAATATGCTAGCTTCTAATAATTCCACCTAGAGGTCTCTGTCTGCATAAACAATTGTTGTGGACAAAAAACTGCAACTCTTCAATTACTCATTCACTGCACCATGTCTTTTTCCTTGTTGCTACTGGAGAGGAGGCCACTCCTGAATATAATCTTTTTATGATATTATTTTATTGCATTTTATTATAATTTTGAGAGTTTTAACCCCCCCCCCCATGGTAAACAAAATATACAATAATACTTTCTGTCAAACAATATATGGAGTTAATAATGTGTGTATTGTGCTGGTTGGATTCTAGAATTATTTAGCCAACAATTGAGTCCCAAGGGTGGGTAGCCAGATGCTTCTGAATAGTTGCAATATGGGATGAAAACTGTGGTCCTGTTTTGTTTCTGGGACGTTTTTTGCACTCAGATTGTTCTCAAAATAGTATCATTGATTAGTCTAATATTATAAAATTCCATTCAATGGAAATACAGGTAGTCCTCAACTTATTTATTTAGCAACTGTTACAATGGCATTGAAAAAAGTGACTTACAAGTTCTTGTACTTATTACCACTGTAGCATCCCCAGTCATGTGATCAAAATTTGGGTGTTTGACAAATTGCATGCATTTATGATGGCTGCAATATCCCAGATTCATGTGATCGCCATTTGCAACCATCCCATCTGGCTTCTGAGAAGCACAGTCAATGAGGAAAGCCAAATTTCCAGATTCCTTCAAAGATGGCATGATTCATTTAACAAGTACAGTGATTTTTGTAATAACCACGACAAAAAAAAAAGGGTCATAAAATTGGGTGCAACTCATTTAACTGCCTTGCTTAGCAACAGAAATTATGCTCCCAATTGTGGTAGTAAATCGAAGACTTCCTGTAATGAAAATCAAAATGGATTAAAGGATGTGATTAGGACATATATTGAGTGTTTACCCCAGAAAGTTTCTAATTCTACTAGTATAAAATAGGTTTTAGAATAAATATTTCAGATTAAATAAATAAATAATTTTATTGTCATTGTATATGTATATACAGTATACCCATACAACGAAATTCACTTAAAACCCAAAGACCAGGTCCAACACACATAACAATCCCCAAACACACTCCCACCCACCACAATTCCCCACCCCTAAACCACCCAAACATCCACACAACAGACCAAGTGCTCACTGATGGTGGCCCTTTAGTTCATTGTTGAGTGCAATTATAGCTCTGGGATAAAAACGATTCAGAAAACATGTGGTCCAAGTTTTAATTGTTCTGTATCTTCTGCCAGAAGGCAACAGTCCAAAAAGATTGTAAGCAGGATGGGAAGAGTCTCTGAGAATGTTATGCAACTTTCTCAAACAGCGAGATTAGAAGATGTCATCCAGGGCTGGTAGCTGGAGTCCAATGATATTCTGGGTAGTTTTAGAGATGGAACTTGCTTAAAACAGCCTTACCTCATTCAAATATGAATCCCAACTAAAGGGGCAATGTTTACACTGACAAATAAATTGTAAGAAATCATTCCAAGAGGGTATTTCGCTATCACAGAGCGTTTGCAATTCAGCCCCTACTGTTGGAAGAGACTCCTTGACTTTACTTATCACCTGCAACATCCCCGCCCAGGCTGGGCTAAAATAAACGACGCCACTGCGCAATCGCGCACCTCGCCTGGGACTTTCAAGAGCCTCTAGTTCGCCCCTTCGTTAATCCGTGGTTACGAGTCGCCGTCTGACCTGGTGCTGGGTACCGCTCTACCATGCCGCTTTCGAGATAGCGGCGGTGACGGCTGCCCGCCTTTTCTCGCTTGAGGCTAAACTGCCGGGTCGCGCAGTTGCAAAGCGCTTCGGCCTGGCGCTCAGGACGTGATTGGCACGAGCGCCTGACCTCTGCAGAGCTGCGCGCGCTCCTTTCCGAGCCAAGCCTGGGCTCGCTGTCTGCATCTTTGTGTCTGGGCTGGTTGGAAACGCAGGGGCCGTTGCTGACAGTCTTTTAATAAACGTTTACAGCGTTCAATTATTTACACCAGTCCTCCATGTTTTGGGTTGTTTTCAGAGGCAGAGTTCTGCCCTGTAATTTCTAAATACAACTCGTTTAGTGACTGTTCAGAGTTACAATGGTACTGAAAAAAAAAGGGACTTTGTAATAGCAACAGCTTTCTAGTGATTTACAGGAGTCTCTTAAATGGTTTACAGAGTCAGTCTATTGCCTAACCTGCACTGCAAACCTTGGCTCCTATGGTGATTTTCAAATGTTATTGGTGATTTCATCCATAGTTAGACCATGTGTAATTGACAGACTTGATTTTATCATAGATTTTATCTGTTAGGTATTATTTTATTCTAGAATTTTTAACTGTATTAACTGACTGTTTTTATTTGCTCTGGTCTCTGGTCAATGATGATAATAAATTGGAACTGAATTGGATTGGATTGGTGATTTCATCCATAGCTGGATTTTCCCGTGGCTGTGCTAGATTACAGATGCTCCATCGATTCTATAAAGACAGAAAATGCCTAAAACATTTTTCTCAGAAGTGGAATAAACAATGATTTGTTATTTCAGAATGGTGAATAAAATTAAGAGTTCATACATGGACAAATTGAATTTTTAAAGTACAGGCGTGTCAGATTTTAAGAGCTTTTAAGTCCTTGCTAAAGTATTGTAAAGAATTTTGCAACGTATGGCTGAGATGTTTTCCCTTTTTTTTTCTTCAAACTGAGAATCTATTATTTTTTCTTAGGGTCACCTGATACTGGTATTTAAATTTATTTATTCATTTGATCAATTTATATAGCCACCCATCTCAACAGTGGACAATGATTACCGTAAAAGAATACATGTAGAACTAGCAATAGCATTTAGACTTATATATTGCTTCATAATACTTTATAACCCTCTCTAAACATATTGCCCCCAACAATTTGGGTCCTCCTTTTACCGACCTCGGAAGGTTGGAAGGCTGAGTCAACCTTGTGTCAGTCAGGATCGAACCCATGGCAGTCAGCAGAATTAGCCTGCAATATTGCATTCTAACCACCGTGCCACCATGGCTCTTATGATCATTTTTCACATTTATAACCACTGCTGCATTCCCATGATCACATGATTTGGATGCTTGACAAGTGGTTCATATTTATGATGGTTGCATTGTCCCAGAGTCGTGTGATCCCCTTTTATGACCTGTCAAGCAAAATCAACAGGGAAGCCAGATTCACTTAACGACCAAGTTACTAATTTAACAACTGAAGTGATTCTCTTAACAAATGTAGCAAGAAAGGTCATAAAAAGGGGCAAAGCTCATTTAACACATTTCTCACATAGCAACAGAAATTTTGGGCTCAATTGTCATAAGTTGAGGACTGCCTATAGTTGAAACTTCAAAGAATCTCCAAATAGGCAGGTGTTGACCTCTTTCCCTCTCGAGTGGCAGAGCATCCGTGTAGTGTATTCCAGAATTCCAAGGTGAGGGAGAAATATTTTCAGTCCAGATCTAAGGAAAGTTTTTTTCTTTTTAATTTTCAGAAAAACGTTGGGCCCAGGCACACAGCCATTCCCTCATATGCTGTTCCAATGGTGAGAAGCAGATTACACTTTCCCCCCAGAAATAATATGAAATAGTTTTCTGATTATTTCTGAAACTGTCTGCAGGCTTGTGAGTCATGAATTTTATTGACATATTTTTTAGGCTACTGGAAGATAAGTTTTAAAAACTAAATTAGCTTTATTATACTGGTTTATGTTATTTTTGTATATCCAGTGACCATGAGTGACATGTGGAAGTTTAGGCATTTCTGGACAAGATTGCATGCCCTATTCACTTTTTTATTTTTGAATTATACTTAACAGTATGATGAATATAAGAGTTATTGATTAATTGATAGGCCTGGTTCACACATAAAATCATGGTTTATTGATGAAGGTAAGTAAGGATTTATTGAACAGATTTATTGGCTTGCTTACATACAATAGATTGCTTTATGCATGCCACTAAACCCAAAATAAACACATCACATTAAGATTTAGTATTATGAAGATGTGAACATGGATTGATATAACTTACATTTTTTGATAGCTGATAGCTAATTAGTACTAGAAAATTGCACCCTATCGGTCCCAATTCTCATACCTTATCAATGAAAATAAATGGCCTACAGCATTTGTTCCTAGTTTTTCATTTTACATAATTTTACATAATTGGTATATCATCAATAAAAACTTATGAGAATCAATATTTAAATCAAAATTAACAATTCATTATGTAGGGAAGTCATCAGAGATATACCTTCCTATAAGTGGGACGTCAGAATTGAATAGCTTTTAAAAAAAATAGAAATGCTTAAGATGTTATGAAATAAAAGTCATGAGATTTTAATGTTTTAATTTGAGCTCATAATTGTTTTAAATTAATTTTTATTGAAAAATTTTTACAGAGTAAAAACATTTAAAAGAAAAACAAGAGAAGAAAAAAGAAAAGAATAAAAAGATGATAAAAGTAAAAAAAAAAAAGACAAAAGACAATATAAAGAAATGGCTTTTGATCTTTACAATAATTATAATTCTTTCAAATTTTATCTTTAGCTCCCTTCTTAGTATAGCCTTTTATTGTCATTGTACATCATATATACAACGAAATTGGTTTAACTTATCTGGTGCAATCCATAACAGAAAATACAAAACAACATAAATAGTATAGAGAATAATCCCTATACAAGTAATTGGGGAGGGGGGAAGGCTAGCCATACATTTCCATATGTGCGTGGAGTGATTGTGATTGTGTTTAGGAATCTGACAGCCCATGGGGAGAAGCTGTTTTTAAACCCGTTTGTCCAGCTGATTATGCTTCAATGTCTTCTGTCCAATGGTAGAAGTGGAAAGAGACACTGGCCAGTGTGTGAATCATCCCTAAGTATCTTCCTTACTCTGCTGAAACAGAGAGAGCTGGCGATGTCATCTAGTGGTGTTAGAGGGCAACCAATGGTTTCTTGTGCCAAATTAATCACTCTCTGTAGTGCCTTCCTGTCTGCAGCTGTTAGACCAGCATACCATACTGTCATACAATATGTGAGGACACTTTCTACCATAGACAGAAAGAAGTCATCAGCTGTTGTTCCACCTGATTTTTCCGCAGGACTCTAAGGAAATTAAGTCTCTGTTGAGCCTTACTAACCACCAGGGATGTGTTGTTTTTCCAGGTGAGGTCTTGACTAATGAGCACTCCCAAGAATTTAAAAGAGGAAACCCTCTCCACACAGCCCTCCTCGATATACAGTGGGGCAGGTTCCTCTCTGTGCTTCCGGAAATCCAGCACCATCTCCTTTGTCTTGCTAGTATTTAGATATAAGTTGTTTTTTGAACACCATATGGATCCCTTCTGGACTTCTTCCCTATATACTGATTCGTCCCTTCTGTTATAAGCTCCAACACCGTTGTGTCGTCTGCAAACTTTATTATGGTGTTAGATGGATTCGAAGCTATGCAGTCATATGTATACAGCGAGTACAGGAAGCGGCTGAGCACACAGCCCTGAGGGGAGCCTGTGCTGAGCTTCAGGGTGGAAGATGTCAGAGACCCAACTCTTATTGTTTGTGGATGGTCAGTCAGGAAGTCTTTGACCCAGTCACACATGAGGGAAGGGAAATTCAGGTCAGTCAGCTTTTCAATGAGAATGCCTGGTAAGATGGTATTAAAGGCTGAGCTATAATCTATAAAACCATTCTTACATAGTTCCCAGATTTCTCGAGGTGTCTCAATGCAGTATGTAAATCAGTGGCGATGGTGTCTTCTATTGACCTGTTGCTTCTATAAGCAAACTGGTGTTGATCAAAATTTAGTGGAAGACAGGACCTGAGGTGTTGTAGGACCAGTCTCTCAAAGCATTTCCTCACTATAGACATCAGTGCAATGGATCTATAATCATTCAGGCTGTTTATGGCTGCTTTCTTTGGAACTAGAATGATTGTAGCTGCTTTCAAGCAAGATGGAACTCTAGCCAATTGCAGGGAGATGTTAAAAATTTTTGTCAGGACCCCTGTTAATTGGTCAGTGCAGATTTTTACCTCTTTCCCCAGGACTCTGTCTGGACCTGCAGCTTTGTTGGGATTTATGGCCTTCAGCACAGCTCTCACTTGATGTTCATGCAGGGTGAGTGGCTGGAGATTAGAGGGCCTTTGACCTAGAGCCACAGAGACAAGTCTTTTAACCTCAAAGTGGGCGAAGAAGCTATTCAGCTCCTCCACCAGCAGGGCATCAGCATTGGCTGTTTTCATTGTATTTCCCTTATAATTATAATTCTTTCCACAATCTGTCCTTTCTAAACATTAAACGTGTAAGTATATTTTTTCCATTTTCAGCAAAACGTCCATGAAGGTTTCCAGTCACTGATAATTGTACTTTTGCCTTTTCTCTAATTAAATGTCAGTTTTGCCATATCTGCAAATTCTGTCATATTCACTAAACATTCCTCCATTGTAGGTGTTTCAGAATTTTCCCATCTTTCTGCATATAACAATCTTGGTAGTCTTACCATGTACAAAAACAATTCTCCATATACTGGTAATAGGGAGCTGATAAGCCATCTGGTCCTGACACTTTTCCTATTTTAGTCTTTTTATCAAACTTTTCATAATCTTTAATTTATTTATGTTTTATCATTTTAAATAATACTAGACAACCCATGTCCCATTGGGTAATCATTTCAGAGAAAATTCTTATCTAAACAGAGAAACAACACGAATAGCGGAACAGTGGGAACACGAGCAAAGTGAAAGAAACATCTTTGTTCCAAAAGACCATGTAAGTCAGATAATAGTTCTTGAATTTTTCAAAGCTTTTGGATCAGTTAAATTGTCCAAGGAAGGAGTTTCATTAGTGGATCTTGATTCTTCTTAATTTTTTTTTTTTTTGCAAAAGAAAAGAGCCAATATTCCTCATACTTTGTTTTATAGGAATGAGTATATCTTTGATGAAATGAAGCTGTATAACCTGTTGACTGACTTATATATTGATATAGTATGTTAGGATGCCACACTAAAAACAGGAAATTCCATTGTAGGAGGAGAAACATATTAGTTTAGATAGCAAAAAATCAGGCCAAGCATTGGTGGGATTCTACAGGTTCAGACCGGTTCAGCAAAACCGGTAGTTCCCACTTCCTGCCGAGAGCGAACTGGTTCTCTGTTGCTGTGAAGGTGGGCCTGCCCGTCCACCCCGGGTCATACTGACCTTTATTTCTACTTCTGAAGCCCAGCTATTCAGGGGCGGCACATTGAAGTGGCCCTCCTCAGCTGTTTTCTTTGCTCCTTGTTTGTAATGCGGAAGTTCAATTTTATATAAACTGCACATACACACGCAGTGAGCGTCTGGCGTGCGCTCAGCGAACCAGTTGTTCAACTGGTAGGATCCTACCCCTGAGGCCAAGTCTGGTAGCACCTTTTCCAACCAAGAAATGTTATTTTAAGGCATATGTTTTTATGCACTGCAGCTCACTTCAGCAGGCTAAGGCAAAATCAACAAATCACATTAGGGCTCAGTGCAACAGATGAACCCCGAATGGTTTAGGATTGTGGGACAAAAAGCAGCCTTTCATGATGAGAGCTACAAGAGATAAAGCATCACTATTGCAATGTAGAAATCTTGGGTTCAGTACATTGTGAATACAAATAGCTCTGGAAATACAAACCTGGAACTCTTAATTTGTTTCTGTTATCTGGGTTTATGATCACACAAAATACATTTACTGTTCTGGGGTAAAAATTATAGTTTGTTATTGGCTTACTGATTATAACTGACTTAGAATAATGCGTGAATAATTTGTGCTTCATGTTGTTTTTAGATTATATACTCCTGCAGTTATTGCTTTATAAGTAACTCAAGAAGGCGAACATGCCTAATACTCCTTCCTCTATCTATTTTCCTCACAATAACTACCTTGTGAGGTAAGTTGGGCTGTAGAAAATGGAAAGGAAAACAAGCCAGAACTTAGCCAAACAAACCATTGTTGCTTTCTTTGCAAAACCTTCCATTTGGCTTGTTCAATAACCCATGGTTAAAATAAACTCTGGCTTGCTATCTATTTTTGTACACTGACTCTTTAGCAGCGAAAAGTATAGAATTAAAACATCTCTTACATGTTCCAGAAACAGATGGGAACATACTGCATCTCCCATCATAAACACAGAAAAGCTGGAAATATTGGCAACTATGTAAATCCCCCCCCCCCCGCTATACATACTCAGAAAAGAGGAGCATTTAAAAATAGGAGCAGTCTGAAAATCTAATCAGAGAGTCCTTGGGGAGATCCTATGCATTTGTTGTTGTGGTGTAAGAACCTCATTAAAAAGCATCTCTATTGTGCTAATCATGGAGAGGGAGTTATGAGAAAAGGATG
Source organism: Pituophis catenifer annectens (assembly GCF_029215685.1). NCBI lineage: Eukaryota > Metazoa > Chordata > Lepidosauria > Squamata > Colubridae > Pituophis > Pituophis catenifer. The sequence goes on along the minus strand of NW_027256883.1, from coordinate 123,097,504 downwards.
CTGGCTGCTGTCAGGTACACATTGTTAATAATGACAGTGCATAAATGTGTGTACATATATACATGTTTCTTTATCCATCTAAAAAAGAGGATTTTTATTGTGGTTGAGCGTTTCATAAGTCTATTTTTTCCTTCTGTTATGTTACAATTTCTTATGAAGTTTATCTTTCTAATAGAAAAATTTGTGATATGATTCTTATCTTCCAATTATCCCTCTTACAAAAAATGGTAATATTTTAAAGACATATTCATAAAGCAGTATGGGTTTACATTAGAAGGATATCAAGATGGGGAGAGAAATATAGGCATACTTTAAAATTGCTTTTTTGACAGTAAATATAAATTACTGCAGATATGAAATTTTCTAAGGCTGTGCAAGTTTCAAACATGATTTGGAAGAAATGCTTCAGACTTATTTATTTATTTATTTATTATATTTCTATACCGCCTTTCTCCCGTAGGACTCAAGGCGGTGTACAGTCAAGAAAAATATAGACACACAAACATCATAAAAATGACTTTCAGCCATCGCAGCACCTCTTTGCTGTTCGTTAAAGTAGCATGACTTTAAGTTGTTATATCTCCTTCCTACCCCTCACCTCTGAAGATTGAATGTCAAATTTGCTAAAATGAGGAGTGCTATATGTGGGGCAGAGAAAATAGTCTGAAGTTATTTAGGTATGTAGGCTGGGTGAAGTAGAGCAAGGATGGATGCACTACCCCCATCCCGCTCCTGGCAGAGATCATCCAAAAGTGCAACCAATGCCATTTCTGTCCCAAATCCAGGCCTGAATCCAGACTGGTAGGGGTCGAGATAATCCATTTCATCCAGAAACCTCTGGAGCTGCCACGCAACCACCTTCTTGACAACCTTCCCCCAAAAGGGAAGATTGGAGACAGGTTGGGTGAAGTCCAGCGATGGCTTCTTAAGAAGAAGGCGGACCATAGCCTCCTTAAAGTGCTGGGGCACTGCCCCCTCCTGTAGGGAAGCATTAATTACCACCAGAGTCTACCCGCCTGTCACCTCCTGGGAAGCTTTCACAAGCCAGGAGGGACATGGGTCTAATACACAGGGGCTTGCGCGCATACTCCCTAAGATCCTCTCCACTTCCTCAGGAGCAACAGGGTCAAACTGTTCCCAGATAACAGGGCAAGAACCTGCCTCAAGGGTTTCCATCAGACCAGCAACCACGCTGGCGGGAACGAAGTTGAGCAATTTTGTGTTCCAGAAAATCTGCAAACTCCTCAGCTCGTCCCTTCAGGTGGACCTCAATCTCCTCCTTCCCCAGGAGGAGGAGGCTCATCTTAAAGAGAGTCGCTGGTGATATTTGCTCTATCAACAAATACACTCAGCCAGAATAAAGACAGTGTGTGTTGAGAGTCCAACTGTGACTCAATCTGCAGTTCACTGTGTGTTTTCCAGGAGGAAGTGTGCAGTATTCATTGGCTAGGATAGGTGCCTGATCTGACCAGAATTATCTGCAGTTCCATACTGGCTTACAGAGTTTAATAGACTTCTTGTCAAATACAAGAAATGAGAAATCCAAGAAGTTTAAATGAATATAAAGGTTTATTGCAAGTTTAAACTCTTTACCAGAATCTGAACTACTAACAGTCAAAACAAATTGGTGGTAGATAAGAGACAGTGGAATTCAAGTTGAGCTAGACTTAGATCTCTTGTGGATGCGAAGGGACTTGAGACTTATGATGTATTTGACCCCTCCCTCAGGATCAGCCTGGTAATCTCCTATACTTTTACTTTCTTTTCTTTCTTTTTCTTTTATAGAAGTGCACTGTTATTTGCTTTGTACAATCCATGTCTGGTCTTATTATTCCTTTACTCTTTATCCATACATATAATAAGTTAAAGTAGAGGAAAGCAAATTTATTGATTATTTCTTCGGCTTTTTTTAATAGCTGAAAGCAATATGAAGCAAGTTCAAATAGTATCATATTACAATACGATTTGGATAAATGTAGCTATGGCAGAACAGAGGGTACAAAAAGAAATCTATAGCCAGGATTGGTGTTGTTACCCACAGGGCAAAAGGATCACAGTAGAACAGATGGATTCCTGCTGGCATTGTAACATGATCAACTGTACTCAAGAAGAGATTATATAATGCAAGAACAAAGCCACTCTAGTGTACCAGAATCTCAATGCAGTCACATCTGCTTAATTGCAAGTGCTTGTGCAGAGTGGGAAAGCTGGTAATTTAATGTTTAACTTCCCTCTTCCTTAATATGTATAAATTAGTATTTTTTGACGGTATCACTGGGATTCAGTTTCTCCTATGAATTGGACCTTGCTCACAAAACTCATTAAATCTAATGGGTACTTACTCCATAGATGTTTCTCATACCACCCCAACATTTGAGACAACATATTCTGTGGCTGGGCTCCTGGGGAGAAAAAGTGAGTGACTTGCAACCTTCCCTACTGGCTTCCCCACTTAACCCAGGGATATCTGTAATTGCTGCCTAGAGGCCTGTTCTTCCTATTCCTATCCTTATTCCCTTGGGGGCGGGGGGGGGGGGGCAGGGGGCGGAAGGGTTAAAAAAATAGTTCACCACTTTCAGAGATATTATTACCTTTCCAATATCAATTGTGTCTGTCCTGCTGGTATAGGGAAATGAATTGTGGTTCCTAATCCAAGGAAACCTGTATAGGTATTCCTCTTTTAGTGGCTGCCTCATTCAGTGACTGTTCACGGTTACAATAATGATGAAAAATTAATTTTGTTACCCATCCACTGACAACCTTCTGAGATCTGTAGAATAAAGTAAAGGAAAATTGAAGCAAGATCTTAGGCATGGTCATCGTTTTGCTTAGTTTTGCTTAATGACTAAGTTGCCAGTCTCAGTTGTGGTTGCTAAATGTACAGACTGTCATTGCTAAATGACAGTCTGTACATCCATGGCCTAAACCCACAATATGGCTATTTCAAATTCCCAGAAGCCACCCAGACTGTTTTTTCTCCAGGACCAATCAAAACAATACCATGAATTTTTTTTTTTGTTTAGTTTTGGCTTTGTGTTTTATGAATTGTGCCATTGCGGTTTGTGAAACAAAATATATGGCAAAGGTTTCTGTGATGTAGGCCAGCCCTCTGTTTCTTTTTTTTGTTCACAAAACACTGAGAGAAAAGTTAATGGGAATTTAATGGGAATTAAATTAGGAAATAAGTGTATTGGTCTTTAGCAGATCTATGCTCTCACAGAAAAGTCAGGGCAGTGTATATCACAGGCTAATACAAGTAACAAATACTGAAAGCTGCCCAAAGGTAAATCTATTAAAGTCAATTTTGTGTGCTTATTCTGCAGTTTTTGCCATTTTGCATAATGTAATGTTCAATGTTCTATCTGCTTACCATGGAGACAGAGAAGTGCCATCCTTTGGCAATTGCAAAATGTATTTAATCATTTTTAAGCTTCATCGTATTGCTACACTCTTTACCATACAAGGAATAAATAGTTAAATGGAAAGCATGAGCCAGTTTGATATAGTGGTTACTTAGGGTTGCTAGGTGTCCACTATTTGAGCAGACAGTCCACTTTTTTCACATTATGTTCATTATTTTTTTTCACAAAATAGTGGACATTTTTTTATTCAAAAGCTTTATGATGAAGTGGTATGTAATCTAAAGCTGTACAGTCTAAGAGAATAAGGATAGGAGAATCGCGTTTTGTCTTTTTTTTTCATAAGTTAGAATGAGACAAAGATCGAATGCTCATTGCAATAATCACATTTTACACAACAGCGCAAAAAATGCATTAAAACAGTTATCTTTTGATATCGAAAATGTAGTGCTGAAGGTTTTTGCCGAATTTTCGAATTCTGCGAAGAAACGAGAAGAGTTGAAATCATTTTTTGAGTTTTGCGAGTCAGAATTCCATGACGTTTTGCGCCATGTTCCAACACGTTGGTTAAGTTTGGTTAAAGCCGTCGAAAGACTTCTTTTAAACTGGATACCTCTAAAATCGTATTTTATTTCTCTTGGATCTGATGAGTGCCATAAAGTTATCTGGAACCTTATTTCAGATCAGGAAAATGAACTCGCAAAGGACGATGAACCAACAATTTCAGAATTGTATTTATATTTCACGCACTTCTTCATGTCAATAATGCAAGACACCCTACTGAAGCTGGAAAGCAAGAAAATTCTTGCATGTGACCTTCACATTATCATGTGTAAGCTGCGTGATTCTTTGCAAAAAAAATACGATGAGCAGTTTTTTGGAATGAAAGTTTTATTTGTCTTACGTAAAAAAACATTTGCCTAAGAATGCCATGCAAAAGTTCAAGAAAGAAGCCATCAATGTGTATCAAAGAGCCATTGCATACCTAGAAAAGTGGTATAATTTCACCGATTCAGTATATGAGACGCTAAATTGTTTCAATCTAATTGATCGCAATAATCCTCCAACTTTAGAAGAAATGACGAACATCTGGTTATTATCACCATGGCGAGAAGAACTTCCACCCAACACTCTCTTCGATGAAATTTCTGCCTTAGAAGAAGTTTATGTTCATCTGCAAGGCGATTCATCCCTTGATAAGTGGATGTACTTTTTCAAGAAAGAGCCAGCTCCGAGTTTACTGAAACTGTTCCAGTATTGTGCATCAATTCCGGTATCAAATGCAAACATTGAACGAATTTTCAGCATCATGGGAAATTTGTGAACTGACGAACGTAACCGACTGCTTGTATCAGTTCGAAGTGAACTTTGTATATTTTTTAATATTTCTCAACGTTGTACTGAAATTAAAGAATTATTCCTTAAACACAAAGAATTGATCAAAGCTGCGCAGTCAAATAAAAAATACACACGACAGCAAAGTAAAATGTAATTTAATATTTTACATATTATTATAATATATTTGATGTTTTGAATTTTAAGTAGTTTTGAAGTGATTATTTTAATACGTGTTAAAATGTTTGTAAGAAAATATATAATTTAATTGTAATTTTTTTTTATTTTTTTACTACTTAACCCCCCTCCCCCCCCACTTGTCCGCTATTTTTGGGAAGCAGACCTGGCAACCCTAGTTACAGTGCTGGCCTAGGAATAGGGAAACTTTGAGTTCTACTCGTGCCATAGGCCTACCAGTAGAAGCTAGTGTGGTGATTTAGAGCCATTGGCCATAGGAAGAAGGCAAGGGCAAACAACTTTATTTTCTCATTCTATAATACTTCACAATTCTGGAATATTCTAGTGGTCTCCCGATCCAAGTTCTAACTTAGTGATGATTGGCTTCCTCATTATCATCTAAGATCAGCTAAGTGTTGCACAAGGCTATTAGGTAATTTTTTTAACGGAATTGGGGCCGTTCACTCAGATAATTTTCCTCTAATAAGTTAAGTGCCTTCTAATTTTATGTCATAGGCAAATCTCATAATCATTTATTTGCTCCTGGCAATCAATAGGATATTGGATGAAATAAGCTATTTCCTAAGTCCCATGAAATTCAGTAATGACTCGTCTCCAGTTTTAAAGTTTGTCTTTTAATGAAATGTCTGAGTAACCTTTCAAACTCCTGAAATATCCCTAAGGTCAATTGAATTTAAATACATCCTAACTTCATTAGATGACATGGCCTGTCTTCCCCACTTCAATTCATTTTATCTCTGGATGCTGATTCCTCAAACAGATTGGTTTCATTAATAATTATGTATAGGTGTGCAATATACCAGGTGTATTACTGAAGCACAAAAAATGGTACATAATCCCTACGCTTTATTAAAAAATGTAAAGTATCAGATTCTTAAATAAATATTTTCTATTTGTCAATAGAAAATTGACAAAAAAATTTTTTTGCAAAAAAAAAAAAAAGGTAGTGGATGAGTTAGATATAATATACTGAAATTTGCATGCATTATTTTGACCTTCAGATGTGATTGACATTATGCGAGCAGTATTTCTAAATTATCTAGGATTGCATAAGATTTAAGTATAACCTAATGATAATTCTTTCCTTTCTTTTTTAGCAGACACAAGATTAGTTAAAATCTCTGCTAATGGAGCTGCTAGTCTGTATGCCAAGTCTCTATTAAATACAGAGTCGTTGTTCCTTGCTCTGAACATTGGCTCAAAGGTTTCGGATATTTGATAATTCATAAAAAGGCTTACACTTCCTGTTCTTCATGGCTGTTTGTGCATCTTCTGTCAGAATAAGCTAGAGACAGTTTGCGAACCTCACTGCAGAGTACAAATGTATACATTCTGTTTGGATTTTAGAAAGAAGTAGAGAACAATATTTATAATATTGTTTTCTACAAGCATAACTGCAGTAGAGTTATAGAATTTGTTTTCTCTTTTCATTTAAAAGAGTGTGAGTTTTTTCTTATCCCTGGTTATGAATTGACCTTCTTTAACATGAACAAAAATAGAAGTATAACATATTGCAGTCAACCCTATTAACTAGTGAGACTAGAGCACTTAAATTGCACTGATAGCTTCTCCAGGCTATGGAACTTTCTTTTTCTCTTAATAGCTACTCTGTATTATTCTGGCTTGATTGGCTCTTACAATGGTCTGCGACTTGTATTTAGACCAGTAGTGGGCAATCTATGCTCTTGATGCATTTCCCATCACCCCTTTCCATCTTATGGCAGACTAATGCTCTGACACTTTACAGTGTGACAAAATGATTTTTTGAGGATGTGAACATTTCTTTTTCCCAGAAGTAAGAGTAGAAGTGGGATCAGAAGGATTCTGGGGCCAAAACACATACATTTCCACCCTAACGCTAACTCACTAATCACCCTGGAATTTGAGAACCAACATTTGGTTATTTTCCTGGTAAATTTCAGACACATGAATTTCTGGTTTTTAGGTGAGATTAAGATAAATATTACTATAATGACAAAAATGGCAACAGTTGGTTTTCCAAAGGCCTCCTGTTCCCATTCCCACTTTCAAAAAGAAAGCAGAAGGTAAAGAACAAATTAATGTGATTTTCATCTCTGATAGATTATTAGATAAATTTTACATTTACATTCATTACACATGAATTGTCTAATTAGTCTTCTGATTGAAACTTCTGGCAATAGAGTAATTCATTCATTGATTCATTCATTCATTCATTCATTCATTCATTCATTCATTCATTCATTCATTCAATTTATATAGCTACCAATGGTTGCTCACAATTGGACTATTGTAATGTGCTCTATATGGGGCACCCTTGAAGACTACCTAGAAGCTACCCTAGTTCAAGATGCTGTGGCACAAGCAATAATTGGAGTATCTCAGTTGCCCATGTACTCCTATGCAAGCTGCATTGCATAGTGCTCTACTACTCCTATGCAAGCTGCATTGGTTGTCAGTCAGCTTCAAGGTGCTGGTTATTACTTATAAAGTCCTGTATGGCATAGGGCAGGGGTCCCCAACTCCCGAGCCGTGGGCTACCACCTGGACTATTTGGAATTGATCCACACGAGTGGCTGGCTAGAGTGCACACACAACTGAACTTGCGTAAGAGGTGGGCCGGTGGGCACTCGCAAGAATGTGTGCCAGCTTACTGCTTGTGCAAGTCAAGCTGCGCGCATGTGCAGCCTAGTTTCCATCTCCCCCCCCCAGGTGGGCCACCATGCCGTAAAGGTTAGGGACTGCTGGCATAGGGCCTAAGTATCTGAGAGACTGCTTATTAGATTATTTTAGTCTGGGATGTCTGTTTGATTTATTGTTTTTATTGTTTTTATGTTTTTTCTAGTACACTGTCCAGAGTCCACTGGAATTGGGTTGCCAATGAATTTAAGTAAATGTCTGAAGAACATTCAGAAGATTCAACTAGTGCAGATTGCAGCTTCCCAAGTAGTAAATGGTATAGGATATTCAAGACATGCAACCTCACTACTGTCTTAGCTGCACTGATTGCCAGTATGTTTTCAGGTGCAACTCAAGGTGCTAGTTGTCATGTTTAAAGAAATGCATGGCTTGGGCCCAGATTACCAGAAGAGTTATCTTCTGATAGTGGTTTCTACCCATCCAATTTGATCTGGCAGGTTGGGCATGCTATAGGTTCCATCAACCAAGGGAATGTTGGTTGGCAAGAACTAGGAGGTGTGCCTTCTCTACTGCTGCTCTCTGAAGCTTTCTCCCTTGAGAGAGTAGGATGGCCCCAACTCTTTTTTGGCCTTTTGGAAAACCTTGAAGATCTGGTTACATGACCAGGTGTGATTATGTGCCTAAAGGGCTCCATTTCCTAGTAATATTGATAGCTATGGTTTTAATTTATCTCTCTTTTTCTCTCTCTCAGAATGATGAATGAATGAATAAGTAAATAAATAATAAGCAAGTAAATAAATATCACATATCTGACAAATGTTTGCATATATTCAAATATAAACATGTAAATTCTTCAGACTACTGTATAATTTACAAAGAATAGATATTCCATTGTTGTGGTATCATCCTTTTCATTTTTTCTGATCCAGTGGAATGTTGGAAATTAATTATGCAAAGGGTGTTTTATTTCTCTGTCAGCTGGATAACTCTCTGAAAATCTGGAACAGAACAGGATTGGCTTTGTGGGGGAGGGGAGCAGGAGGAGTAAGCAAAAGTAAAACCCGGTTGTCTGAATTAATAAATAAATACATCTGTCTCTTGTTCAAATGTTCATTTTCCTCATCATTTTTTCAGTTTACAGATCTTTGAAATGTAGTTAAAATACAGATGGGCATTTAAAAAAAAATGAGACTTACAAACATAAATTGATGCCTGAGATAACTCCTAAAAGTGTGGCATTTTGAATAGCACATGTCAACAATGAGGAATTCCTAAAATTCTTTGTAAAAAGACAGAGTGGGATCCACAGTAACACAAAATGTCTTGTCAAATAGCGGTAACCACGATATTAAATATTCAGAAATAAAGATGTACAGACACTAAAATAGATTTATCATATATTTCCACTGAATATATTCAAAAATATATGGACACATGGATTACAGAATTGGAGTAACCAATACACCTGCAACATCAATAAATAAATAAATAAAGATATAAATAAAGGGAGCACTCAGGATTTCTAGACCCATCTTTAGCCAGCAACCCCTTCTGGAAAATGAGCCTAAAGCTGTTTTTACCTCTTCAGGTGATACCACCTGTCTTCTGTTGTGGTTACCTGCAGCTCTTTAGCCAGTGTGGCAATTTCAGATAGAAACACAACCAAATGAACTAATTCCATTTTGTTGTAAGGCAATGTTAACAAAAGCTTGTAAGTGTGAAAGTACAAATCTCCTGATACTCTTTTTATAACCTGGTAAGCTAGGGAACTTCCTTTCTGAGTTTGTTTCCCTGCCTGTTATGCAGCTATGGGCTTTCCCTGCCTTATCTGAGTGTTTTTCTAGGCAGCATTTCTTCTGCCCATATCCCAAGGACGTTCCCACATACAATTACCCTAGCCCTTGGGAAGATGCTCACACTTGATGCAGACGTTTTGTGAGGAACCTATTTACATGTTTGCTGCAGGCTATAAGTAATAAAACTCAAAGATGTGGTAGACACTTGGACTGTATATTCTTTGAAAATTATTCATAAAATGTAATTTAGAACTTGTGCAAACTCAAACATAGCACCTATTCATTTAAGTTGCCAATTTTATTCAGGCTTCTATGCAAACCTGAGGAAATGCTCTTGCTCTAACTGAAAGTTAATACAGTTCTAAAACCTGAGAAAGGTTTTGTGAAATAGTTCAAAAATTACTTTTGCCAACTATAGTATATTACAAAGGAAGTCACCACATCCTCACAAATTAATTCACAGAAGCTTGGTAGCTAGATATTGATTTATCTCATATCTTTTTCCTGTTCTCTTGGCTGCTTCCGTTTCAGATCTTAGATTTTTACACTTCATAATATTTTTTGATATACCCTTGTAGGTATCTAGCAATCTCCACGGTGAGCTGGAGTTGCACAAACTATGATTCCCAAAGCTGCAGAAACTAGGCCTTTTTTGTTATTGGCCTGCTGCTAAGCATGATCTTCTCATTTGTTAGAAATGGATTTTTTAAAATTATGAATGAATGCAGATATACAGGTCTAGGGGATGCTTAAAAAATGTTCAGGCTCATATACAATCTTAGACCTACCTTGGTCTAAATTGATCAGTTGATGTACATAAATCAGAGTAAGAGCATTGGAAATTAATATTAATTAATAACCAAAATTAATATTCACATATAAGGATTGTGAAGAGAAACTCACTGTGTAAAATCAAGCATGGACTGATACGTTTTATTTATTTATTTATTTATTTATTTATTTATTTATTTATTTATTTATTTATTTATTTACTACAGCTTCTTTGCTACCTTTATCCAAAAAGAGTGATTTACATACTTTATCATATATGTATGTATATATGTATAAAAAAACCTGAAATGATGCAATAATGTGAAGAAAACCTTGATGAGTGCAATACATAACTTACATATTTGCAACTCTTCTATATTACTATTTCAGATGTCTATGCATGACATATTAAAATTCTTTAGGTTTGAATCCTGATCAGATATAATTAATTGGAACAAAATGTACATATTATTTTTATTCCTCTGTCTCCAGTTTTCCCTTCTTGAATAGGAAATCTGCAAGAAGCTTCTGCATTCTTTTACATGAACAATAGCTTCAGATGTCAAGGTTCCTCATTCCAGAAAGGTCCCAAAAGATGTCCATGTATTGTTGCTGCTCTCGCTTGTTTAATTACTTTTTCTATTAATATTAACATCTCTATTCACTGTTTTTTATCAAGATATCTTGACTCATCTTCTAATGCAGGTAATTTCAAGCTGGATTGTTATCCAGAAAAAAATGGGGATAAATCTAGTTTATTCATTCATTTATTTCATTAGAGTTAGATGCTGCCTGACTCCAAGGTAACTCTGGATGGCTCTCTATTTAAAACAAATATATAACATATAATGTACAGTATAATAAAGTGTATATAAAAAACTCTGTCTAGTGCAAAAACAATAATACCCAATTAATTAGGTGGCCACTTTACCCCATTCCAAGGCCCAGGAGGACAGATGGGTTTTCAAGGCATTTTAGAACATTCATATTAGGGGGAATATAAACGCTGAAACAGAGAGGGCACACTTCACCTATGATAATACCAGGAATGAAGGCACATTTATTACAAATTGACTTAGCATTTAAGAGCAAGAGCCAAACTAGGGCCATTGAGGATCTGCCCACCAATCCTTGAGGCAGTGATGAAATCCAAATTTTTTTACTACCGGTTCTGTGGGCGTGGCTTGGTGGGCATGGCAGGGGAAGGATACTGTAAAATCTCCATTTCCACCTCACTGCAGGGGAAGGATACTGCAAAAAAAGGGCCTTGATAGTACAGTGGTTTAATGTACCCTGTTATTAACATAGCTGCCTGCAATTTCTGCTGGTTCAAATCTCTTCAAGGCTCAAGGTTGACTCAGCCTTCCATCCTTTCTAAGGTAGGTGAAATGAGGACCCAGTTTGTGGGGGCAATAAGCTGACTTTGTATAAAATATACAAAAGAATGAAGGCTATTGCTTAACGCATTGTAAGCCGCCCTGAGTCTCCGGAGAAGGGCGGCATATAAATCAAATTAAAAAAATAAATAAATAAAAAAAAATCCCCATTTCCTCCCCACTCCTGGGGGAAGGATATTGCAAAATTTCCATTCCAACCCCACTCTGGGGCCAGCCAGAGGTAGTATTTGCCGGTTCTCCGAACTACTCAAAATTTCCACTACCGGTTCTCCGAACTGCTCAAAATTTCCGCTACCAGTTCTCCAGAACCTGTCAGAACCTGCTGGATTTCACTCCTGTCTTTTGAGGGTAGAGACATGGAACAACTTTCAATCAGTGGATTGAAAAGGGTCCCTGTACACACCATGTCAACTTCTTCCCATCACCAGTATAAAATTCTTACATGCTTTCTCAGCTCTATAGTGGGCAGAAAGAATGGTCTTGAGAGACAGAGGAAGAGCTTCTACCAACACAACAATTAGATAAACGAAAGCTGAATCTGGAACAAAGCCTTCTAGGGTTTCCAGATTGTAAAGCAAAAGAATTGTAAGACCCTCCATCCCTGGTGCTGGCAAGCATCATACAACAACCTCTTCTTTGCTCTCCAGAAGACAAACATCTAGGGAATGGCATGAAACAAAAAACCTTGGGCAGTCATCTGCCACATTAAAAAAAGCTCAAGTAGCTTAGCAGTCTGCAGTGCCTCTTGGCAATTCTGACCTCTGGACACCTACAGCCTGACAGGCTCTACTGGTTCTGACAAGTCCCATAAACTCTACTGGCTCTGCCAGTACTGGCCTCCCGCCGCTGCCACTACCGGTTTGCCTGAACTGGAGTGAACTGGTAGAAACCCACCACTGGACCACACCAACCACAGCACTTTGAAGATCATCTTTGGCTTAGTTATTGCCCCCGTCATGAGTCTAGTCCAAAATCTATCTCCACAGGTTTTGTGATTCCTGATTGCAGTATCAATCCCATCTCCTGTGGGTCTTGCAATCTCATTCCTGACAGCCAGGGCTTCAGGCTCTTCCAGTGGTTCATGGCACTTTTTAAGATATTGGTCAGTGCTATCCCAGGCTCCCAGCCCTCTTCCTTCAATAACCAGAGGGCTAACTAATGCCACAACACTTGCAGAGCATAAAAAAAAACACAAAAACAAAATCAATATATATAACCAATACCCATTTATAACCAATACTTTTGGATGCCATTTTTCAAAAGACCCAATGCATTAGATTAGAAAGTGATAATAAAAAATAGCTAACATCTAGTTCAGGAAGTCAGGGGTGGGTTCTACTTACCTTTACTACCAGTTCGCAACGGGGCTGTGCGCTTCGCTCACGCACTCTTCTATACATGCGCAGAAGCATTTTGGTGACATCGGGGTCGGTGGGCAGAGCCTCCCGCCAGTTTTACTACCGGTTCTAAAGAACCGGTGCGAACCGGGGGCAACCCACCACTGGAGGAAGTACATAAATATGTTAATTCTTTAAACATATTACACAAAAAGATTTAAGCAGAGGATGGTTTAGACATTCTTATTCTTGAAGTGGAAAGACAAAATGAAGCTTAGTTAGGAACTATTCCCCTAACTTTTCAATTTACATTATTTTTCCCCCATGCAGAAATTGACTTAATGCAGGAAAACATTATTTTTTTGAACCTCTTGAAATGAGAGACTGCTTTATTTGTACTATTAATTTCACTATACTGTAATATGAATACTCCTTTTCATATTAAATGAAATTATGTTTATTAGAATTGTGAACAAAAATAACCACACTTTTCTAGATAAAATGAATACAAAATTATCTTTCAGTTAAATATTAATATGGAGAAATAATACAGCTTCCTCAGATAAGGGATTATTTGTGTTAGAGAAGATGACATTGAAAATGCATTTTATTGATAGGCAGTATGGAAAGCACCACATTTTTATAACTAGGTCAGTTGTCCATTAATTTGTACTTTTTGTTGCTGAGTGATATTAATCTAGATAGGATTACATAGATTTAATCCTTAGTAATGCTTTGTAATTCACCTTAGCGGAAATAAGATCTATTGCTTACTGTTTTATAGTGTCATATCATAAAAGCTGGTAATATTCAATCTGATAATTATGCATATTGAATTATTTTGATTTGTACTGCTATTTTGATATAGGCGGAAAATAGTTGAATTTTCCTTTTACAGAAATCCTGTGTTCTTGGCAGCATTTTTGGCAACAGATTTACTAAACGTGTGAGATAGTCTGCATATGCAAATTACACTTGCATTATTTTTCTGTAGCAGTCACAGCAGACGTAGGTGACAATACAACTGCCTTCAAGTTTTTGCCAAAATGTAAATCTATCCTGTTTCATTTGGTGAGGGAGGGCATATGTGTTTAGGAATTCTGGGCAGAAGATGCTAATACTGTAAAATTAGAATAGTAAAGGGAAATGAAACGCTATTGGCTATGTGGAATACAACCCTTCTCATTTTTTAAAAAATGAAGGCAGCAATCATTTATTGTTTACGTATTATTTCTTTACTATATCTATTTCTGGACTGGAAGTTTGAAAAAAAAAATACAATATCATGCCTGGCTTCTGTATTAATTTGGTGGTGTTCTATGAATTTAAAATGATTATGCTGGGTGGTCACTTTGCATAAAGTTCTCTGATTGAATCAGAGAGAATGGCTGGTTCAAGCAGTCTTTTTGATGACAAGGGTCCCAGTGATCAGAGATTAGGACTATTATAAATTTGTGTGCATCCACTGCCATATCACAGATTCACATGCACACATTTATACACATAGCAGTGTCTTTCACACAAATCACTGATGTATACACACATCCTATATAAAGCATACAATCTGTTTTCCCAAACATTCTCCCTTTTCTTCTCTGTAATCTTAAATGGGTTTACAAGGGAGGGGGGGAACACTGATTTTTTCTCGCCCCCAGTAGTTTACTAGCAATTAACCAGTTTTCCATCCCAAATAGATAATGGTCATTTGAGTAGAAAGATTGCTATTCCTCTCGCCCATCCAATCAAGCAAGAGGGAGAAGTACAAAGAATGAAGATATGCTATAAAAATATATTTTATGAATATGCAATTTTCAATTATTCAATAACTGGCTGAGCAATAGAAATATTCTGATTTAGTAACTTACTAGTCCAGAGAATCAGATGTATTTGAAAGTATATTCATCATCCTAAAAATATTACTGACAATTAGAAAAGAAGCCTGGCTTAAACTGGACTTTTCAATATCTAAAACTTTATTCTGGGATAGCTTCTGAATAATCCTATTTCTGCTTATATCTCTTATTTCTTTTAGAAAACAAATTTAAAATTTGAACTAGGATAATAATAATCAAAATTCATTTGAATGCTATTAAGGAAACATATTTTGTAGAAGCAATGAGTAACTTTTCAGTTTAACTACGGTTTTTGCACTCCAGCATTATTGTCATTTCTGTTCAGAACAAAACTTTTAATATTGCATAATGAGGACTTGGGCATGATACATTTTGATATCCATATGCACAGCTCTTTTAGAAGTGTCAACTTGCTGTCGAATTCTTGGGCATGTACTCTAATTTTCCATGCTATCCAGCTGCATTTGAGTTTGAATGACATACTTAAGAAAAGTAGTACAGGGTGCTTAATGTCAACTGAGGTGGAAGCATTGGCAAGTTTGGTTTTGCTTGCAGCCATAAAATCTTGTTTTTCAAAGCTGATGGAAATTCAAGGAGGAATGTTTGTGAGTCTCTCCAGGCTGTGGTTTATGCCTGCATTATCATTCTTATGCCCCTGGCATGCTTTAAGGGACAGTAGCTTGAATCCCACAGGAGTGCAAACATTTTAAATGGCCAAAAGACATGTCAAGAAATATATATGTTCTGTTTCATAATGGAATAATTTGTCCAGGTTCAGAACACAGATAGGGAAGTGAGTAGAGTTTTATGTTACACATATATATTCACAAATACATACAAGATTGATAGCAATTAAATCATTATCTTTAAAAACATTGATACAAATTTCATATTTTAGAAAAATCAACAAAATATATAATTTCAGCTAGGAAATTCATTTGTTAATGTATTTCCTATTTTTAAATGGTCTCCTTTGCCATTCTCTTTTGTGAAACCTCTGGCTAGACTAATCTGCATTAAAATGGAACATTGCATACCCAATTGGGATGGGTAAATCTACTCCGTCCTGATTTGAAACATTCTCCCATTCTTTAACATGAAGGTTAAAGACTTGTCTGAACTCAAAGCAGAGTTTATTAGATTCCATTAATTTGGAATCATTTAACTTTCAGAATCTTTATTGTCATTGAAAAGGCATGTCATAGCCAATTTAGATGCTTTGAAGTTTGGACTTCAGGAGAAGAAATGGCAAAGTTAAAACTGACATGTGATGGAATAGCGAGCCATTGAGTAGATCAGCTCTTTGTAATTCCTCTCTGGACAAGGGGAGGGTTTTAGATTGCCTACAAGTGATCCAGATACGTACTTGCTCCTTGTGAAGAGACTACAATAGACGGTCTCTGGTAGTTTAGAACTTTGATATGTGAGAGATGGAATCTTCACTCAAACTTTAGAACTTTGAGCTTTATGGACATTGGATTTGCATACTTCCTTTTCTAATCACTTTTGGAAGTTGGTTATTAATTGCTTTTCAGCTATTAGTAACTTTTGGATCAACATGTTTTATAGCACTAGCTGAGTTTCCTTCACTTTCCTTAGTGAAAGAAGTCTTAAGTACAAATTTAAGGATTAAACAAAAATTATTTTTGAATAAACAGCAAAAGAGTTATTAGAACGTTGTTTTGGAATTACAAACAGTTTAAAGGTACATGGATCTGAAATAAGATTTTGAAATTAATTATAAGAATCCTTTCTGTGAAAAATGTTTTTATTTTTTGTTTTTTAAACATGATAGGATGAGATTGACATAAGATTGACATAGAGGAAATCAAGGATGTAAAGATTAAAATTAAAGGATAATAACTCTTAAAATTGACTTATGAAATATGAATACAGAACAGAGCAAAATATTTTTTTTAGCAAATACAAGTACAAGTACATGTTTCACTGGACAAGATAAGATTGAGTTGAAAGTGGATTTAAAATGACAGGCTACAACAATATGGAGAAAGATTCTACATTAGGTATATAAAACAAACTGGCTGATATTTTAATAATGAAAAGGGATATACAAATAGCAAACTAAGAGAATGGCCTGGATTATTTTCCTATATTGGATTAATAAAAGAGGCTTGTTAAAGGTTTGAGAAGTTTTTTTAAAAAAGGCTTGCTCAAACTAAAGTTGGATCAGAAATTTTGTATTGAGATCAAGGTTTCCTTGGAAAGCTCCTATTTTTTAAAATCAATCTGGCACAAGATTTGATTTTAAAAGATTATTATCATTTTATTATTAAAATGCATCCATTTGTTTAAAGCTTACTCAATAAATAATGTTGCAAGCTTATTTATTCATTCTTCTTAACATCCATCCTACTTTATCCAGAGGTAGGATATATTTGCCAGCTATTAACTGCTGTGAATATTAATATTTTAAAAAATCATATCCTTGATAATAACAATCAACCACATGAAGGAAATTGAGAAGAGAGAGAAAGAGAAAGGCATGGATAGAAATATAGAAAGTAAATCAGAATTTTAATTTTTAAAACTTTATTTGTTCAATTTATATAGTCATCCATCTCATACTTATGACTTTGGGTGACTTACCATTAAAATATAAACAACTCCCCCCAATAAATTATACAAACAATACATTTCAAAGTGCCAGTAATAATACTTTCAAATATAGTTACAAATATAGAGTTTTATTGATAACAGGCCCAAAACAAAGAATGATACAGCAATTCTTCCAAGCTGAATTCTTTATTGTTTCATATCTTTAGACAAAATTATGCCAGACTGAGGACTCTACCATTTACATCTACAATATGTGTATCTTGTATCTGTAAACTACTAGGGAGGGGCTGTCTTTGCCCCATTTATCTCACACATAGTATCTGTGCTCAGTTGCTGTTTACTTCTCTAGAATGTACCCCTCCCTCCTAGGGTTTCACTGCCTGATTACATTCCATCATATTTGATGAAGGCAGATATGAACAAAAAAGTTAGTTATGATTTGTCCCTGCCATTGCAGCATCCCCAAAGTCGCATGATCACAATCAAGATTCAATGATGAAGCTGGCAGGGAAGGTTGCAAGTAATAGTCATATGATTTCTTGCTTAGTGACCACGCCACTTAATGATGAATTTTCAGGTACCATTGTAGTAGTAAGTTTAGGACTACCTGTATAGCATTAGAATTGGAAAGTGAGTAGAAGGTGATAAGGCTTATTCATAAAAGGGGGGATGAGAGGAATAATTTGCATTAAATCAATTTGGATTGAATTATGAACCAGATTTTTTTTTTTTTTTTGTAATTGGAAGTATGCAAGCTTTGGAAATATGTATGGTGAAACAAATATTGCAAATTTCAGTAGCAGGTTCACTAGTATAATTCTAATTTCTTAACAATTTTCTATTTTTTTTAATGTAGGAATTCGCAGTCGTGAGGTTTCCCTTAATGACTTGTGCAATCTTCTTTTAATGACAGCATGTAGGACTGATGGAATTGTCATCAGTAAATGGCCTGATTTTAATATAGTTGTGTAGAAGGTTAATATTTCAGCCTTAGCTGAGCTTTCTAAAAAATCTCAGATAATTTTGCTGACAGCTACATATGCAGTTACTTTCTTCTGTTGATGACTGAACCTCTGCCTAATTTGAATCCAGCAGTGGAGGGGGCTCAGGGTGCCAAGGAAACAGGAATTTTTGAAATAGAAAGATGTCAATGGCATAACACAGATGGTACTGATCTTTTGGTGTTTTCAATATTTGGTGTGGGGAAAAACCTTTATTCAGTGACAAGCTGAATAGAAAGTGTAATATGCATATTTCTTAGCACTCTTAGACATTCAAAACAGATACTACATATACAACAGTTTTCTCAAATTGAGCAAACATGCATTTTGCTTCCCACATTTAAATACTTTTGAGAATTTTGCAAATATGTTATTTATATGTTATTTGGTTTTTTTTTCTTCTCATGCCGTTCAATTTCTTTGTCCTTTCAGACATACAAGATGTTTTGAATGTCTCCCAAACATCTGAACCAAATAATAAAAAAAACAGATGGGGACTCCTCAGAAAGTCAACGAGACTATAGTCTTATAATACTGTTGACAGTATTCATTTCTGTCTCTAATATGACAATACAACTACTGCTACAGTTTTCAAAATATATTCAAAATATATAAGCATAGAATCTGTTCATTGAAAGCTGTTATTATGCAGTAGTAAGAGAATCCTCAGTCATCTACAGCAGTATTAAGAACCAAGACATATTTTACAACAGCATTGTGACAGAGTTCGCACATTGGCGTAGTAAATTTATTCTATTTATTTATTTGATTTATATGCCGCCCTATCTCCGTAGGACTCAGGGCGGCTCACAACAATAAAATATCCAAATAAAAGTGTGTTAAAATACATGTTAACCCCCCCAGTCCAGGCTGAACAACCATGTCTTTAAGTCGTGGCGGAAGGTGCGGAGGTCAGGGGCCAACCGGAGCCCCAGAGGAAGTTGGTTCCAGAGAGTGGGAGCACCCACAGAGAAAGCTCTGCCTCTAGGGGTCGCCAGTCGACACTGTCTAGCTGATGGCACCCTGAGTAGGCCCTCCCTGTGAGAATGCACCGGGCGATGGGGAGTTGTTGCTGGTTGCAGATGGTCCGACAAATATCCTGGTCCTAAGCCATGCAGGGCTTTATAGGTCATCACCAGCACCTTGAATCTCACCTGGAGGGCAACCGGCAACCAATGCAAGTCACACAGGAGAGGAATAACATGGGCGTATCGGGAACCACCCTCACGACCCGCGCGGCTGCGTTCTGTACCAGCTGAAGTCTCCGGATGGTCCTCAAGGGCAGCCTTTGGTAGAGAGCGTTGCAGTAGTCAATATGGGAGGTGACTAGTGCATGAGTAAATGTGCGTAGGGCATCATGGTCCAAAGAAGGGCGCAACTGGTGCACCAGGCGGACCTGGGCAAACGCCCCCCTGGTCACGGCTGTTATATGATCTTCTAAACTCAACTGTGAATCCAGGAGGACATCCAAGTTGCATGCCCTGTCTACTGGGGCTAACACCTCATCCCCTATAGACAAAGATGGAACCTCCAGATCGGACCGGGATGCCGGTACCCGCAGCCACTCGGTCTTGGCAGGGTTGAGCCGAAGCCTGTTCCTCCCCATCCAGACCCGTACCACCTCCAGGCACCAGGACATCACGTCGAGGGCATCACTGGGGTGGTTCGGGGTGGATATAAAAAGCTGGGTATCATCAGCATACTGATGATACCTCACCCTGAAACCACAGATGATCTCACCTAGCGGCTTCATATAAATGTTGAACAGAAGAGGTGAGAGGACCAACCCCTGAGGCACCCCACAAGTGAGGCCGACCTCTGCTCCCCCACCAACACCGCTTGCGTACGACCCGAGAGGTAAGAGGAGAACCACCGCAAAACAGTGCCTCCTAGCCACTCCTAGCCCCTCGAGACGTCGCAGCAAGATACCATGGTTGATGGTATCGAAAGCCGCCGAAAGATCTAATAGGACCAGAACAGAGGAATAATCTCTGTCCCGAGCCCTCCAGAGATCATCCACCAGCGCAACCAATGCTGTCTCCGTGCTGTAGCCGGGCCTGAAACCCGATTGGTATGGATCGAGGTATTCCACTTCATCCAAGGCCATCGGGAACTGACGTGCCACGTACTCTCAACAACCTTTGCAAGAAAGCGAAGATTGGAGACCGGACGGAAGTTATTCAGAACAGCTGGATCCAAGGCAAGTTTCTTGAGGAGGGGCCTAACCACCGCCTCCTTCAAGGCGGCAGGAAAGCTTCCCTCACCCAATGAAGCAGTTATCACTGCCTGGATCCAGTCACGTGACACTTCCCGAGCCGAATAAACCAGCCAGGAGGGGCACGGGTCCAATATACACGTGGTCGCACTCAGTTTCCCCATGATCCTGTCCACTTCCTCCAGGGTGACAGGATCGAACTCCTCCCAAATAACAAGACCCGCTGCCTCTCCACCGTCTGATCCTGCCCAGTCGGGAGGCCAAGCCGTCCTGAATCTAAGTGATCTTGTCCAGCAGATGCTGACTAAACTCCTCAGCTCACCCTTGCAAAAGGTCCTCCCCCCCTCTGATTCAGGAGGGAGCGGGACACCCTAAACAGGGCAGCTGGGTGATTATCTGCGGACCCGATGAGGGCGGAGAAGTAACGACGCTTCACCGCCACCATCTCCACTAGGTAAGATCATGTAAACGACCTTAGCTGTACACGGTCAGATTCGGAACGACTGCTCTCCAACAGCTCTCTAGGCCTCTCCTGCGGCGCTTCATCTCCTGGAGCTCCCCTGTAAACCACGGAGCCAACCAGGAAATGCTAGATACAAGAAGAATCAGTAATGTGGTTTCTTCTGAGACTAATGTCACTTTTCAGATAAAACAGGCTGTCTGATAGTGATTGTGATTGGATTTATATGTTTGTATATAAGTAAATATACAAGTATATTGTATATAAGCCTTACTTTTGCAATGCAGATGGGAGGACATACAAGGATAGCTAGAGGATTCACTTTATGATAGGAAGACCTGTGCAGTTATGAAGCTAAGGAACAGTAAAATATTAGGATGATTATGAAGACAATTTATCTCAACCGTCTTAGCAACATGTAATGATGTAGTTTAACAGTGTTGTATTTTTCTTGATTCACTTATTAGTTTCAGCTTAGGGAAAGCTGAAGAAATGTTAATACTATATCACATTATTCAAAATTACACATTCCCAGATAAATAAACTACTTTCTGAACCTGATGTATACTACATTTCTCCTAAAATAAATTGGATTGTAAATGCAAATTTCCAATTGATTTGCCTGCCAATTTATTTCTGATCCAATCTCTAAGGATTTCTAAGGTTATAATTCAAGTATTATTTCTTAAAATTCATCAGTTTGTGGTTAGAATACCAGGCTAGAATCCAGGAGACTGTGAGTTCTAGTTCCCCCTTTAGGCTAGTCACTTTCTCTCAGCCCAACCTAACTCAAGGTTACTGTTGTGGAGAAATCAGAAGGAAGGAGTACTGTATTAGGTATGGTTGTTGCCTTGAGTTGCTTCTAATAAAGTAATCCACAGGTGAAATATTTTTCATGCTATTTTGGTAAAAAATTCCAGGATTGGCTTATCTGTGGACCAGGTTAAATACAACATATGGGTTCTTTGAAATCTGAGAGAAAAACCTACTTTATATACTCATGGATGAGGCCATCTTTAGAGAAGCTGCACCTATTTTTTTGACATATAAAATTCTTTGCTTATCTGCAATATTTACCACAATGTGACAGCAGTAATTTTTTTACTTGAAACTTATCTGAACTTATGCTGTTGCATGACTAAAATAAAGCAATAACTGATAAAGAAAAAAGCACCAATCAAGTATTGACTGACTCACCTGAAACCAGCTTGTTCCTTCATCAAGATGTTATCATGCACCAAATCTTTACATGTTCTTTTTTATGAAGTCTATTCTTTTCTATGAAGTCTCTTATTGGACTCAGCAATTTGATGTGGCAGAATTATCTAGTTCTACCTATTCTCTTTTTTTTATACTTGGATTAGTAACGGATCTTTTCCAATCTTCAGGGTTCAAAAATGAATAATCTCTTTGTATATGGTACCAGGACTGGGTCCATCAACCCACATTTGTCTTTAGCATGTTTGCCAAGATCATATCAAGTAATCTACAGTAGTATCTTTTTTTTAATTGTGAACAGAATTTAGCAGTCTCAGGAAAAACCAGGGGCCAATCTGGATCAGAGCAAATATCTGACATTTCTAAAGCATGGTTTGACCACGAATGCCCTGAAACTTGGGCCAATTAAATTGAAGGTTTAAGAGAACACAGAGTTACCAATTCACGTAAGAAATTTCTTTAAACTGAAAAAAGTTGTTTGCCCAATTTTCTCACTTTGTAATCTATAAACAAAGCACTGGAATTTTAAACCATGGATACTAAATAGAAAATTAATACATATTATTAATCCATGCTTGTCAATCCAGGACAATATCATGTTTGCACTATAAAAGAGTGCTTATTAAAAAAAACCCAAAAAACTATACTCCATGTTCAGCAAATCACTAGTTCCCCATATATAGAAAAATACTAAATTTGGGATACAGGATTCAAAATCACATTCACATTTTTAAATTATTTTGCCAAAACCATATTAACCAATTTTTTAGAGCAAAGCAGTGGGGTAAGCATTAGTGATATGGTTCAGGTCTCCTCATACCATTCCAATACAATAACATTGACACACATCCTTTTTAAACATTATCTGAGGTATCTAATAAATATGAAAAATATCTTCTCGTCTTAAGTTCATAAAAATATACTTAATCTTCTTTCAGAATCTTAAACACTGATTTGTTAATATCAGGTATTTAAGAATCCAAAAATCTCTAAACGTTTCACACAGGTTGCCCAATGTAGTATTTTCTGAGGTACTTTTTTTACTACTTCTAAAGGATTTCAGATGAACCTAGAGCAGAAAGAGGATACATGAAATGAAATGTAAAAGGAACACTAAAACGGGGGGCATTCTGGAAGTGACCCTCTTTTTATAAAACTTGAAAATATTTAACTTCTAATTCATATCTTTTATATATTCTCTCCTTTTTCCTTACTTTCACTCTGTGTAGACTAACACCACCATGAACATAGTTGCTGGGGGGGAAAACTGTTGGCAACCCTCACCATAGGATGTTGGCTGCATATTCTGTTTCATGTGCCAAAATAAAATGAAAGAATTATGAGGCACCATGATTTCTGTGGGTGGTATCAAGAGCAACATCTTTTGCTTCAGTGTGATTGCCCGATAGGTTTCCATAAACAGAAGCACAGTTCTGAATTTTGGAAAGAAATTAGAATTATACTAGTGAACTTGTTGCTGAAATTTGCAATATTTGTCTTAGAAATATTGTAGAAATAATGTACATATTTCAACAGCTTGCTTGATTGCAATTACCAAATCATTTTTTACCTGATTGATTGAATCCACATTAAATTTAAATTCTTCCTGTCATCCACACATTTATATGTAAGCATTGCCAACTTCTATCCACTTTCCAGCCTTATCAATATATAGGCGGTCCTCAATTTATGACTAAAATTGGAAGTGAAAAATTCTTTGTTAAACCGTTTGGTCATTAAGCAAGAAACAGTATGATTGTGACTTGTGACCTTCCCTGCTGGCTTCCTGATTGACTTTACTTCTAATAAACCAGCAGGAAGGTCACAATTGGTGGATAACATGACCATGGCTTGCTGGGATAGTGTAATTACACGTCTAATGCTGTGTGTCCAGATTGCCATCGTGTGAGAATGGGAACACTGCGATAGCCAGAACTTCAAGACACAGTTGTGAGTAACATACATTCAGAGTGATCGTAACTTTGGATGATCGTTGAATGAATGGTTGTACTCCCAAGGATAATCTGTAGTTGACATGGTACACTAATATAAACATCACACTCCAAACATTGGAAAAATTTTAAACACATGTAACAAAACCAGCTATAACCAGGAAAGCACACATTATTGTAAAATGAAGACCCAAATTGTTGGGGGCAATATGATGACTCTGTAAACCACTTAGACTTAGAGAGTCCTGTAAAGCACTGTGGAGTGGTATATAAGTCTAAGTGCTATTGCTATTAGCCAATGTGCATTCCTGCTGGGGCTAATATATACCTGATGCACAATCTACCTTGCTTAGAACTTGGATTTTACCAAATGCAAGTTGAGAAGAAGAGGAAGTACAGATGGCTCATACTGCATTTCTTTGCTCTCTCATCAGAAATAGCTTACGTAATACTCATTTCACATAATTAGATGTTTATAGATTATAGAGATCTATCATAGATGTTAATAAGGATCTGAGAATATACAACATGAAGATATTTCATAGGCATTCTGTGTGTGTCTGTGTGTCTGTATGGGTATGCATGGGTTTAGCAGTATCAATGTTTCACCTTAAAATTGTTTTCAAAATCTAAAGTTAATCTGATGTAACTATGTACATGATCCATAACTGATTGAAAGAAAAAAAATATTATCTCTGTGTTGTGGCCTGTCAGCGGCCTGTGCAGCTAGTAGTTGATTCCGGCAGCGAGGAGGCTGGTGTGGTGCTGCGCTAGCAGCCTGTGCAGCTGGCACTTGAGTCAGACAATGAGGAAACTGGAGAAGATGTGCCAGAGGTGGGGATTCAGCCAGGGCTTTCAGAACCTCCAGAAGCTCCCATAAATGAAGAGGAAGAAGAGGAGGAGCCTCTTTTCGATGCATGAGCGCGCAGAGCTGCCAAAGGGCAGGAGTGGCTCCTCAGGAGAAGGTCTCGAGAGTAAGGCTTGGGGCTAATTGGCCACTCCCCTAGCCTATTTAAGGAAGGATGACGACTGAGGCAATTTGCAGGAAACAACTTCATTCACATTCCTTCGTGTCTTGATTCCAGAAACATTTTGATTCGGCTCTTGTTTTTCTCTTATCAGTTTTCCTGCAAATTGTTTCTGGGCATTCTGCCAACCACAGTAAGATTATGGTTATCTGAAATACTGTGCCTCAGAACTGAGTTATTATTCTTTGAATTCTTGTCGACTGTTAATGAAGTTAATAGCCCTTGTTCAGAAAAGACTGATTTAAATTGTACTTGTGTTCAAACAACTACTAAGAAAGCTCATTAGTAGTCCTTAATTAGTAAACTAAGATTTGTACAGACTTTGTTTGTGCTGCGTTCTTTGGGGTCCGTAGTTAGGGCAGAACACTGAAAGATTTTGTAACATTCATGCAATTTAGCATGATAACTTGAATTCATTCCAGTTCCATTTAAATTCTTTAGTTCCATTTAAATTTTTTTAGCTGAAAGTATAATGTGATACTACCATTGATATGTGTTCACAATAAATAAGCCAATTTACTGTGTTCAAGCATAGTTTCATATCCTTATGCCAATGTTTCAGTGAAAAGTGAGTATATTTCCTCAAGATCAATACTTTATCTTCTCATGTCAATAAAATTTCCCCAGAAAGCTTATTTTGTTAAAAATAGAAAAGTTTATTTGAATTGAAACAAGTTCACAGAGGAAATGGTGAAATATCAAGGTCTGATTAGCAAAATGATTCTTAAGTATTGTATCCAAACCTCCAAATTTTTATAAGATTATGCCTGTATGCATTGTTTACTTAATTCCTCTAAGAATAATTACTGATAAATTACAATGTGCTTTGTAAAAATATTCCTTTTGGGGATGACCTAGACTGGGCATTTAATGTGCCACTGCCCCTGCAACGAAGGGGATGTTATCTGCAACTATACTTCACTTGGTTTTCTACTTGTAAATCACCTGTTTTCCCTTTGCTTCTTCCACTTCCTTTTATATAGTATCTTTCATTATAAAACATTTGTGCTTTTATTAATTATAGGAAGAGTTAAACACTCAATAGAAGCTTCTATCTCCACAATTGCTTTGGTTAGCAAAACTTATTTTCTCCGGATTTGTTACAATGATTAAAAAAAATAGAGAAGAAAATAATATCAAAAAATAATGGATTCAAAACTGAATCCAGTTTCTTCAAAACTGAAGAAAATTGTTCTAATCACTGCTGACAAAATGCAAAAGTTGGAGAGGAATTTGTAGGGAAAATTGCTGGAAAGTGTCAGTTAGAATCGTACAATGATCCAGGACAATAATTAAGTATATTTCAGTGTAGAAAATGGTCTGTTCATTGTTAATAGGCTTAGTATAGGCCAGACTCACCTATCCCATGTCTCCAAAGGTCTTCTCCACCCCATGAGATATCTGGCTCTGCTTTCCATCTCTTGGGAGTCCCCACAGGTCTTTGGCCTGCTTCCTACTTGGCCACTCAAGAACTTGCAGGAGAGGACCTGCTCCTCAGTCAGCTCCAGGGCCTAGTAGCACCCAACTAACCTTTTTGCAGCTTCTGAGAGAAGTGGCCAGCTGATGTGATATGAGACTCAGCTTTCCTACAGAGGCAGCCTCATACTACTCTGAAAGCAGGTGTTATTCTCATGATCCTTTAAGGGACTGTTTTAATCACAGTTGTAAGAGTGAATGAATCTGAGGTCCTAACTTTGAAACTAGGACATAAATAGCTTTTGGAGAGAGTCTGTCGAAACTTCGAATGGTCACTAAGCGACTGATCATAAGTCAAGGACTACCTTTAATCCAGTCCTTAGAAACAGATGTTTGAAGGAATTTTCAAACCAAAGGACAATTACATAATTACAGTCTAATTATAGTCCAAATATTATGTTTCTGATACAGTGGAAAATCCTTTAGATGAGATTAGTGCTTTGTAAGGCGAAAGTAGTGGCAATTGGCCATTCAAGCTCCAGAAGGAACATGAGCTTGCATAATTAATATTGATGGATATTAATATCCATATTAATGCAAAAAATATATATCAAAAAGAACTCTACTTTTGTTTGATACATTACTCCAAAACTTTTGATTGTATTGGCCATTCAAAATTTAGGAAATCTCTGAAAGCAATGGGTATATTCCAGTATTTTATTGTTCCAATAAGTGGTTTCTGAAATAGCCAATAGCAGATGAGGCGGATGAACAGAGTACTGGAAACAACAGGAACGCATCTGCATACCGCAGGGAGAGACAGAACAACTTGGCAAACTTTTACTATAGGACCACAAGAGTGGGCCAAGATTTAATGGAACACAACATTAAGAGGTAAAAATGCAATTTCCTCCGGTTTCACTTTTTTAGCAAATTTACACCCATTGATATTTTCATCGGCTATTGAAAAGTATTGCACGGATGAAAATAATGCCAATTCATGGCCAAGTAGATAGCAGCCTTCCTAATTTGAAGGTCACTTTGCGAGAGTGATAGCATGAAACTTCTGTTGCTATCAATCTATTTTTATTTACCTTATCAATACTTAAATCTTTGAAAAATCAGGCTAGTACTTTCAAAAAGTTCTGGGAGGGCAATATATGAAAGTGGAAAGGTGACATCCAGGGGCGGGTTTCAAAACCCGCCGCTACCGGTTCGCTTGTGGGCCGCATGTACAGAAGCATACGGGCAGTGTTACATATCAAGTTGGGTTGCTGGGTGTTCTGATTGGTGGATTCAGAGGGTGGCGTCTGGTTGGTTGTTCACTGACAGCGGGTTACATATAAAGAGCTGTCAAGCGCGGGATGTTGATTCGGTTGTAAATTGAGTTCTGAAATAAAGCTGTTACAGTTATAGCATTCCTGCCGATCCTGTCAGTGTGTAAATTAGAATGAAATAGTGGCGACGAGGATGGGATTACGAGCGGACCCCTGGGAGACGAGTTAAGGGGTTTTCCGTGGCGTTGGAATCCCTCACACATCGGAGGAGAACGGGAGGAGAAAAATGGCGGCGGCGCAGAGTTTTGCTCCTTTCAATTCGGCGAAGGAGTCCTGGGAGGCGTTTGTAGCCCGGTTTGATTGCTATTTAATCGCCAATGATTACCGTGAGTTGTCCAGCGAACGCAAACGGGCGTACTTCCTGAGTTTCTGCGGGCCGGAGATGTTCGAGACGGCGATGACTCTCATGGCGCCGCAGTCTGTGCATGCAGGGACTTGGGAGGAGTTTATGTCAAAGTTAAAAAATCATTATGCCCCCGCGCCATCCCGAATCGCTCGCCGTCAGCATTTCTATCATCGGGACCAAGCTGACGGCGAGTCAATTAGCCAATATGTAGCAGCACTACGGAAAGCAGCCAGACATTGTCAATTTGTGAATCTGGACGATTATCTTTTAGACAGACTGGTAAGCGGCGTGAGGGATGAAAATCTCAAGAGGCGCCTGATTGCAAAGCCTGAGCTGTCATTTCAGGAAGCTCTTGATGAGGCGTGTGCCGCGGAATTAGCCAATCTGTCATTGGCTGATTTGCCACGAGGACAGTTCCCGAGTAAAAATATTACAGAGCAGGTGCATACTAATGAGATGGAGTTCAGTGATGACGATTACCATGGACTGGATAATGATGTGGATCGGATTAAAGACGGCCAGCGCCCCATGAGGCAGGCTAGGCAAGCGCAAGGGGAATGCCTGAGTTGCGGGGGAAGTCATCAAAGAGCAGTTTGCCGATTTAAAGACGCGGCGTGCCATAGGTGTGGGCGCCGGGGACACATCGCACGAGTTTGCCGGGCGCAAAACCTGGCAGAGAAGACTACCCCCCCCACGGGGAATAGGCGGGGCCCTGCACGGAGAGGGGCAGGATCACTGGGACGCTCAGGTTGGGCCCGTGAACCAGGTGGCGTTAATGGGGTGTATCCGGGTTCTCAAGGAACTACCCGACCGAAAATCTACTTGTCACTCACCATTGAGGGCCGCCCCTGCCGTATGGAAGTAGACACGGGGTCGGCTAATTCGATTGTGTCATGGAGCACGGTCAAACGGCTTGTACCCCGTATATCCAAGCGTCGCCTGGATCCCTGCCACCTACAATTACGGGACTATCAGGGAAATGACATTGCTATTGTGGGTTGCGGACAGTTCCGGGTTCAATTTAAGGAATTTTGTGGACGTCTGCCTTTGATCGTAGTGGCAGCACCATTACCTAGTTTATTGGGCTTAAACTGGTTCCAGGCATTGGGACTCGAAATTCAGGGGGTGAATACGATACGGCCGTCCGAACTAGACTCGCTGGTCAAGGAATTCCCAGAGGTGTTTGATGGTAAACTGGGATGCTACAAGGGCTCCCCTGTCTCGTTTAGTTTGGATCCACAGATTCCCCCCCGCCGGCTGAAACCTCGCCGGGTTCCTTTTGCGCTACAGGAGAGGGTTGATGTGGAACTGGATAAATTGATTGCGCAAGGGATTTTGGAGCCAGTTGAATTTGCCAAGTGGGAAACGCCGATTGTGACACCAATTAAGGCGGATGGCTCGGTCCGCATATGCGCTGACTACCGGGCCACGTTGAACAAGGCTCTTCTTGGTCACGCCTATCCTGTACCTGTGGTGCAGCATTTGCTGCACTCCCTGGGCCAGGGGTCGGTCTTTGCAAAACTTGACCTGGCCCAGGCCTACCAACAATTACGGGTGGACGACCAGACGGCGGAAGCACAGACTATTGTGACCCACAGGGGGGCGTTTCGGTGTCGCCGCCTGCAGTTTGGGGTTAGTGTAGCCCCGGGAATTTTCCAAAGCATGATGGAACGGATGCTGCAAGGAATTCCCGGGGTCATACCCTACTTTGATGACGTCCTTGTCGCGGCCACGTCCACATCACAGTTAATGAGTAGGATGCGACAAGTCCTCCGTAAGCTTAGTGACGCAGGCCTCAAAGTTAATAGGAATAAATGTCAGGTTGCGGTGCGACAAGTAGAATTCCTGGGGTTCCTGGTTGATGGGTCGGGGATCCACCCGACGCCCGCCAAAACATCAGCTATTATAAATGCTCCGCCCCCACGTTGTAAGGCTGATCTCCAATCCTTCCTGGGTCTACTTAATTTTTATGCGGTTTTTATTCCACATAAAGCCACTATAGCTGAGCCGTTGCACCGACTCTTGGATAGGGCTGCGTGTTGGCAGTGGGGGGCCAAAGAGGCTGCAGCTTTCCGTGCTGTGAAGAATCTCCTGGTCTCTAACGCAGTCCTCACACAATTCTCGCCTCACCTCCCATTGACCCTAGCCTGTGACGCTTCCCAGTTCGGGGTGGGGGCAGTTTTAAGCCATAAACTGCCATCGGGCCGGGAGCTGCCCATTGCCTACTTTTCGAAAACCTTGGCCCCAGCGGAGCGGCAATACTCGCAGCTGGATAAAGAGGCGCTTGCTTTGGTGGCCGGGGTCAAGCGATTCCACCATTACCTGTACGGCCGGCCATTTACCTTGTATACAGATCACAAGCCTCTCTTAGGCATTCTGGCCGGCGACAGGCAGGCGCCACTAATCTTGTCTCCCCGCATGACTCGATACTCTGTCTTCCTGGCGGCGTATTCGTATAACTTAGTTCACCGCCCCGGCAAGGACCTCGCCCACGCTGATGCGTTGAGTCGCTGTCCCGTTCCTGACCTTCTCGTGGACCCTGTTCCTGTTTCCTCGATTCTCCTGTTGGATGACTCTCCCCTGATAATCACCGCGTCTGACGTCGCCCATTTTTCTGCAAAGGACAGTGTTCTGTCGCAAGTGCTCGATTGGATGGCCAGGGGTTGGCCTCAGGGACCCTTTGCCCCAGAGTTTCGGCCCTACGCTACAAGACGTCATGAACTCTCTTCTCAAGCGGGTTGTCTCTTGTGGGGGCATAGGGTGGTTATTCCCCCACCCCTTAGACACTCTTTGTTGAAGCAATTACATCGGGGTCACCCGGGGGTGGTGCGTATGAAGGCCTTAGGCCGTTGTTATATGTGGTGGCCGGGGTTAGATCAGGCCATCACTGAGTGGGTCGCAACCTGCTCCCAGTGCCAGGCGTGCATGCCCATGCCACCCAAGGACCAGCCTGGGGAGTGGGAGACCCCGGGCTCACCCTGGTCCCGTTTGCATATTGATCTCGCTGGCCCGCTACAAGGACAATCATTCCTGGTGGTAGCTGACGCATTCTCCAAGTGGGTGGAGGTAGTTCCCCTACGTTCACCGACGTCAGAGGCTGTCATTAAGGCTTTACGCTCAATGTTTGTTACACATGGGTTGCCAGATTTGGTTGTTTCGGATAATGGGCCCCAATTCACGGCTGCCGAGTTCGAGGGATTCCTAGCTCACCGAGGAATACGGCACTGTTTGATTTCGCCGTTCCATCCATCTAGTAACGGATGTGCAGAGAGGGCGGTGCGGTCCGCTAAGGAGGCACTGAAAAAGATAGGCCACGGGACTTGGGGTGAAAGGGTGGAGGAGTTTCTATTAGCTCAGCACACCACGCCCTGCCAGTTAACTAATAGAAGCCCCGCCGAGCTTCTTATGGGTCGGAAGCTCCGCACCAAATTAGATAGGCTTCACCCCTCATACGGGCACTCCAAACCATTGGATTCCCTGAGAAGTTACCGTCAGTTCCAAATAGGGGAATTGATATACGCCAGGAATTATGGAGGGATGCCGTTGTGGTTAGCGGGGACCGTAGTGGGGATAGCGGGGCCATGCTCCTACTACGTGGAGGTAGAGCAAGGGAGAATTTGGAAGCGTCACAAGGAACAATTACGGGCGAGGAGGCAGCTGCCAGACTATAGGAGTAAGGGGGGCGAGCTAAGCGACATGGAAAGCTCCTCTGCAGCTGAGGTTAAAAAGAAGCATCAGGCGACCAGGGGATCATCCCAAGAGAGGGTGGAGACAGAGGGTTTCTTTTCGCCGGACAGGGCTGACCAACCAGGGGAAGTAGGGTGTGAGAATAGGACGCAACAGGAGGATACTTTGTCACAAGGGGAACAACCTAAGTCAGCAACTGAACAGGCGGAGGGGGTGGAGCCAAGGAGATCGGGAAGGGTTCGAAGGCGTCCGACATACTTGAGTGAATATGACTGTGTGGGTTAAGAGTATATGTCAAGTTTGGTGGGAAGGAGTGTTACATATCAAGTTGGGTTGCTGGGTGTTCTGATTGGTGGATTCAGAGGGTGGCGTCTGGTTGGTTGTTCACTGACAGCGGGTTACATATAAAGAGCTGTCAAGCGCGGGATGTTGATTCGGTTGTAAATTGAGTTCTGAAATAAAGCTGTTACAGTTATAGCATTCCTGCCGATCCTGTCAGTGTGTAAATTAGAATGAAATAGGCAGGTGGACAGAGCCTCCTATTGCTGCTGCTACTGGTTCACTCGAGCTGGTGTGAACTGGTAGCAACCCACCACACCACTGGTGACATCCCCTTACACTGTAGTGAGCCTTCATCTTGTATTATAAAGGTCAATCCCTCATTTCAGAAACCTGACCTTCAGTTTTATTTTTTCCAGTTCAGCTCTTGAATTTTCCTTCCTAAAGCAAATTTATAAACATAAACAACTATTTTTTATCAGCCTCTTTCAGATTTGCTCCCTTTTCAGGTTTGTCTTTTATCCCCACCCCTCCCCAAATAAAATATGGTCGCTGTCTGCACCTTACATGTAAGGCTTCTGAACTGACAGCAAGAGATCGGCCGAGTAGGTAGCACCAAGCAGATCACTCCAGAAACGGGGATTTCAATTCAGGTCTAACTTTTTTTTTGCTAACTTTTGTTGCGGATTGCGTCGTCTGCGGACGAGCATCTTCAGTTTCAGTTCAATGTTAAAAGTTTATCCCCTTCGGTTTGGTTTTGTTTCTTCTTCTCAAGTTAATTTGCAAAAAGTCCACAGGCCTCGGACCGGAATCTTCCTTTGCCTCCTTGATGTGAGAATAAGTTGGCAATCGTAGCTCCTCGCTGGAGGAACCCTCTGGCGAGGCTGCTGCTTTTCCTTCCCGCCCTTGGGCTAAGCGTCCGTCCGTCGCAGCAGCCCTAGCCAAGGCCCAGGGAAGAGGTTCCTCCAGCCCCCGTAGAGCTTCCTGCTTTCCACAAGGTGCCAAAGAAGCCGCTTCTCTGCGGCAGGAACTGAGAGAGGTAGAAGAGAGGCTGGGAGGGAGGTGCTGCTGCTGCTGCTGCTTTTACGGCCGCCGTCGCGCCAGGCCGGGGAGGCGAAAGAGCGAGACTCGGGCCGCCCTCGGCGAAGACGCCTGGGAAGCCGCACGCGACCCCGACCTGCTCCCCTTGGGACGCGCGGGGAAGAAGAGCAAACGAGACAAGAGCCGGCGCTTCCCTTCCCTCCCGTCCTCCTTTCCCGCCCAGGCCGGACTGGCGCCTGCCTTTTCCCTTCAGGGGGTGCCGCCGCCTCCTGGGACCCCTCACCCCGAGATGCGACCATGGACTGCAGGATCAAGTAAGCGCGGGGTAGGGGTGGGTGGGGGAAGTGCCAGTGGAAGCGGGGCGGCGGGGCGAAGTCGGCTGAAGGAGGAAAGGCGCTCGCCGGCCCGCCGCGGAGAGAGCGAGGGGAGGCGTCAGGCTAGGCCTCAAAACCACCCCCAGCCCCACTTGGCATGTGCGCGGCTGCTGAGGCAGAGGCCGGCCGGGGACGGGAGCCGAGGTCAGCAGGAAAGAGGTGGGGGGAGCCCCATCCCCGCTTCTGCCGCGCGTCTGTCGGGGGCTGCAATCCCAAACCCGATCGGCGGGGAGAGATCCCTTGGCAAGCGCTTGGGCTTGCTTAGGTGGGATCCTCCGGCTCTGGCTGGGCTTGCTTTGTCCTTGGTAAAAACTAGCTTTTCGCCCAAAGCGACTCTCCTCCCCCTCCTTCCCTTCGCAGCATGAAATCCGACTGTCCTTTTTTGAATGGCCGACAGTATAATACCTGCATTCCTCCCCTCTGCCTTTGCTTGGCTCTGCCTCTGCTGGGTTTACCTTGTTGACCAGTACTTGACACAATCACGTAGAGTCAGCAAGATCTCCCTAGTAAAGCAGGGACAGCACATTTGTGCAGAATGAAGTCCAAATAAGAAACACAACAGGCCAAGGCAGGTGTTTTCTGATTTCTTGGTAACCTACAACCCACCTGAACAACTACTTTATACTCATTTCTGGTGCACAGTCTCAGCCTAGATATGAACACACCGCACACAGTGTGTACCTGGGTATCTTAATATGTCATTTCCCCCTTTCTCTAATTGATAGGATTTGAAGAATAAACAGTATAGTACTGTACTGTATTGTATGCCAGGTAACAATTTGATAGGAGCACCAAAATTCCCCTTCATTAACTGAAAAGATGGCATGTGTGGCAAGAGGGGGCAGGAGGATGTTGGCAAGGGAATTCCCATGACTGAGAGGAATGTGAGCAGAATGATGCCACACAATTAATGGAGATAAATATTTTCTGTTTTTAATAATTTCCACGGTGGGTTGGAAAAATATACACCATTTGAATATCTATGCCATTTCCAAGGACTTATTTTTAAAGTGAAAAATGAATGAACTATTTCCTCATTTGGCGATTGCGGTTAAAATCTTGACCTTGCAAGCCTTGCTAAATTTTGCATTCTGAACTAGTTTTAATAGTTTTGCAAACTGACAATGATCTATTCATGGTGAGCCAGCTGGAATAGACATAAAAGCCCTTGCTTCTATGAACTGGCTTACATATTGAACTGGTTTGATACTTTATGGTGCAAAGTAACACAATTTGAAAGGCCTGTTTGTGAAAGCCTAGAAGCAGTTATACAGAAAACAGAAATATTGACCTATGAGATGTTTATCTAGTTTTTAAAGAAGTTGTGGTTATAGTTGGAGAACCTGTTATCATAGAAGTTTTCTTTTCAGTCATTGTGGGTACTTCTGGAGTTAGCAAACTTAACTACACAAACCATTGCAGGAGAGAGCTCAGTTGCAAATCCTATTACAGCTGCAATCTTGTATACAGTTGCTAAGGAATAAGTTAGCCTCACAGAAGGACTAGTTTCTAATTGAGTAGGTATAGTATTTACATTGTGTAAAGATGCATAACAACTAATCCAGAAATTGAAAATGGATTATTTTTAAGGGTAGAAGCCCCATGAATATAAATTTGGTAAAATGATAATAATTTCATGACTATTTTAATACATTGAATTTGTGTTCCACAACACATACGTTTATGCTTCCTTAAACAACTATGGAGTTTAATTTTATTGAATGTAGCACATTCAGTTCCAGTTGCTGTTTAATATCTGCTACGTCTGGCCTTCTATTTACATATTTATTCATTCTTGTGGTCAAGTAGTTATGTAATCAATCAGAGGGTGACTTCTGAATTAGAATTTGGGGGGATGCTCACATGTTCATCTGCATGAAACACTAATATTTGCAAGCTCAAATAATTATTGAAGAGGAAATTACAGTTTGCTTATTGCTTCTCAGTTGTTGTTCTGTCTTAGATTACCCATTCCCATTCTAGCACTTTTCAGTATTTTGCGAATAAATTATTTGAGTTATTGGCTGGAAATTTTAGAAGTTTAATTCCAACACAACTGGGAAACATGATTCAGGGAAAACTAATATTAGCAAAATTCCATTAGAGTTGATTGTAAAACAAATGTAAAACAAATTATGCTGGGCCATAATGTCAAAATGAGGATAATTTTTCCTTAAACCATTAGATGAGTGTTATTTAAACATTGGTGTGTACGGATTAAAAAGTCTTTATCAAATTCAATTGATTTCAATTATATATAATATTTTTGAGATCATAGTTTATATTCTACATGGCCAGTAAGAAATAAATAAACATTAGAACTGCAATAGCAGTTGCTTTGAAAATTTATAGAGGACTATAATATGTATAGGAGTTGGGAGGAATAATGTGTAAGGCATACATTGTATGACATTACATAGGACATACTGGAAGTGTTGCAAGAATCACAATGAAATTGCATGGTGAAAGGTAATCGATTTGCCCATTCACCAACTGTGAAATAATAAAATCCTTCATGTTATAGCTACAGAATTTGAAATAGATGTTGAAAGAACAACTGGCTAATGTATAGGATTATAAAGGATATAATATCAATAGTTTACATACATATGCACTTTGAGTGTATTTTCCTGTGGTCATTTATCACTATTTTATACTGTTTATTTTAATCCCTAATGAAGTAAGGGGAAACAGTTATTTTCCTAAAGATGTAAAAGAAATGTTATTTCTAACTTGCAGCAAGTTATAGCTTAACTCTTCACTTTCAGTGTCAATTCCCACTTCTGTTTATTCTGGCAGGATTCTCTTTGTCCTTCTCAGTCATTCAGTGCTGAGAGTTCAGTACTAGAGTTGGATTAACCATTACATAATCAAATGAATTTCAACAGTCAAGCTTAAATAATATTTGTTGAGTTTGCATTGTAATGCAATTCTATATGTCTCAAGAACGGTTGGTAAATAATCATTGTGTATTCTAAGAGACAAGTAATTATGAGTCAATACTATTATGTAGTTTAATGTTATAACAAACATAGCATTCCTGTGATTAGATTATTTAAATGTTTGTGACCAATTCATGACTAGTCAGATACTTTGTTTTTACTTCCAGAGAAAATCCAGAGACTACCTTTGATTTGGTGATACAAGTAAAATGCCAGGCTTCTGAAAATGAAGGTAATGCACATGCCTTTATATTCTGCATATAAATTAGTTGTGCAAAATGTAACAAGTTATATTTTTAATGTGGATAGACTAATTTAGTTAGGAAATGTGCTTAATTGCTTTTTATTACGGTTATTTTTAGGAATAGAACTATATAATTATAGCTTACTACATTACATATGTTTTATATACTATTATTAGCTGTAGCAACAACAATAATATTTAATTAGAGACATACAGTTTGCTTTGAGTTTGTGCTTTAACCTTTTTTCAATTTGCACATTATAATGGATTCCGTAAGTTGTGTTTTAGCAGTACATATAATTATGATGTTGAAGAAGGAACCCTCTTTGGCTATGTATACATAAGCATTTGTGCTGCTAGTTTAAATCATTTGGTTGCCATTACTGTGGATAACATAACAACATAGCAAGTGGATAATGGTCATGTTAGGAAGGAGAGATTCATGGATAGTAACAACATTATGCTTTGTCTACTTAGATCTGGTAATCCTGCTTAACTACAAAATAAAATAAATATTTTTCTCAGGATGTCTCCCCAAATAAGCTTTTGTATTGGTTTAATCTTTAATTTTTAAAGTTGGATTTGGAAAGAATACCCAGTTTAGAAGCATTGTAGAGAATATGGATTAGCTAAATTCAAGTATTCATGATTTCTGCAGGTAGTCCCCAATTTATAACCATTTGTTCAGCATCTGTACAGGATTATGATGGTGTGGAATAAAGAAAGTTATGACCCCTTCCTGAAGTTATGGGTGTTGTAGCTCCTTCACTGTCATATGGTCAAAAAATATGGTCAAAAACTTGGTAGTCTACCTGCCCTTGCAACCAGACGTAGAGTGTTGTAACTGCCCCCTTTCATCTATATGTCGTCCCATCTTAGCCACCCACCCACGTGTGCAAAGTTGTCTCAACCTTGGCAGCTTTGGCCTGCTTCCTGCTCACTTCTTTCCACTCCATTATGTCTAGGTCCACTTTTGCATTGTTGTGCTGACAGGTGTGCTGAGCTGATGTGAGGCACAGCTTTCTGTCATGGTTTCTGTGCACCATTCTTTAAGCGGGTCTCATTCTCGCGATTGCACTATTTGGAGAAGCGGCCTTCCAAACCTTTGCAAGAACAATTGTATCTGATAGCTTTCTAGCCTTCCTAACATGATCCTTCTAAAGGCTAGATTGTTTCTGCTAACCCAAAATCTAGGCTGGGCATAATACAGGTTAGCAGGGGTGTCAGAGTGCAGCGTGGTGAGGGTGACTGGAACTGGGCTAGGACTGCTTCCCACCTTACAAGACAAGATGCAGGGCTGCCAAAAAGTCAGAGATGGGGAGGAAGTGGGTAGGTGAGGGGAATTGTAGGTCTTACTGAGGTTTGGGGCTGGGAGGGATGAGGTATACAACAGTTTGGAATGAGTGGGTCCTTGGCTCATGATTGGTAACATTTGCTTAACAAATGGCAACAAGGATTGCCAGCTTTGTGGCAATCCCAATTGTGATCATAAGTCGAGGACTACTTTTAAAAGACAAATGGAAGAATAAGCATCACTTGTTAAAAGCATGGTATTCCAAATTTGTATCCTCTGGACCAATACAAATAGGAAAATCCTTGCACGGTGCAATTTCTATATCAATGCTTCCCAGGAGAAATTCCAGAACAGGTTTTAAGACATTAGTCAAAAAACCATAAAACCCCCCCAAAAATCAAAATAAAGTAAAAACCAGGCAAAACATTTAAAATATGTAAAAGGATTTTTTAAAATCTACCTCAGTAACAGAAAGGCTGGGGCATGCCCACTTTGACAATATATTATCAAGTTAGGACTTATGATTCCATTTACTATGGAAAATTCTTCTAAACAATGGTTCCAAATGGAAAGTACAGTATATTAGAGCCAAATAATTTTATAAATCAAGGTGGTTTTTTTTTTCACCCAAAACATTTTTCTAGAATAAAATTGAAAATGTGCCATTAAAACAACGCTTCAAATAGGTTCCACAGACTTTCTTCAAAAATAAACATAATGATGAATACAAACTAGATCAGGACTGTAAAACTTGTGGCCCGTGGGCCCACGGGCCAGTTGCGTCACAAGCTGGCCACGCCTACGCTGGGTTTAGCAAAGGGAAAAAAGTCATGATATGTCATGTGACGCTGCCCTGACGACACAAGTTTGACACCTTTGAACTATATCATTTCTTGGAAGTGGGTTCACATTACTAGAAAGACATAAAGAAAACCTGGAAGGTTGTGAGGAATATCTTGAGAGGCTAGAGGGAATAATAGAGAACATATTTATCAGCATTGTTTCTGGTAAATGTTTTTTGTGACCAGCCATGACAACCAATGATAGTCAATTTGTGACTGATCATCCTCTCTACCTATGGCTATCATTTTGAGAGAATCTTTATGAAATAACTTTCAAAATCCAAGTGGATTGACTGACATCCTCCCACCATAC
Source organism: Pituophis catenifer annectens (assembly GCF_029215685.1). Lineage (NCBI taxonomy): Eukaryota > Metazoa > Chordata > Lepidosauria > Squamata > Colubridae > Pituophis > Pituophis catenifer. The sequence continues at coordinate 123,058,273 of NW_027256883.1, read as the reverse complement.
TTAGGGCTGCTGATCATTTAATTGGCTTCCTTTCATCAACATTAGACTGGAAACAAGTTCCATAGGTACTCAGGGACACACAACCACAGATAATAATTTATTTTTAAAAAAGAGAATGAAGAGAATGAGATAAATCTGGTGACTTGCTATGTATCAAATGGAAATTTTAAATCTAGTGAAATTAAGGTTTTAAATACTTGTGCCTTTTTCTTTTGTTTATATAATGTAACAAGCTTGAAACTATCTACTCTTTTGGATTGGAGGAACCTGTTATTTGTTTTGGAAGTGGACTAGTCTAGTTTCAGGCTCTTATCCTCTGACATTGCAAGACAAATTTGTGTGATTGGTGATTAAGCCATTCATGAAATTTTAGGCTGAGCAACACAGGAAACAACTCACAAAAAACAATTCTACTTATAAAGCTCTTATTGTCATATAGGGAATAAGTTATATCTGTGTGTGGTAATTATGGAATTGTACATTGTAAGGAAGGAACTTCAAAGATAAATTATTCCAAAAGTAAGATTTTGGTATTTGCCAAAGGCCCTAGAGCTGATACTTGGAAGTTAAATGAACAACCAATTAAATATTGGGGGTAGGGTTCACTTCTCTGGTGAGTGTAAGATCCATTAGGATTATATTAAGCAAAATGCCCCAAAATTGACAATAGCTCTGCAATCTTTCTATTATTCCAAAGGGGCAAGATTTATACTGACTTTTTAAAAAAGTATTTGCAGCAAATGTTTATGCACAACTCTTACTTGATGTTCACACCCATATAGCAGTTTTGCTCGATTAGGGAGAATACAGCCTAAATTTCTAAGGTTATTTTTCAAGGGTGTGAAGTGTGCCTAATGTGGTCCTTTGTCACGAAACTAGTATGATTAGAGTGGAAACCAGCATGTGGTTATGTATATTTTCATTCTGATAGAAATGCTTTTTTGTTTTGTTTTGCTATAGGCTTAGGTCTCTCAATCCTGGCTGATAACTTAGAAAAGTTAATTGAAGTTAATTTATAAGAAGTTGCAGAGTGATGGTTTTTTATAGGACGTATTACTGACGATTTATACAGGACGTATTACTGACGCCTATAAGTAGGTGGCATCAAGCAACATATTAAGGATTTAAAAAGTCAATTAGATTTATCAGTCCTTCCTAAGATTTTTTTAGTAGTTGTTTTCCCTTTTTTAGACCAGCAAAATATTTAAACCAAATATCTATCTCTAAATTTAGGAGAGTACTAACTGTAGATGTTTTAATGCACCTAACAGCTATCCTTGAAGGAAAGTTCAGAGAAATTCCTTATTTTTATGTGGTGAAGGAGCAGTTGAAATACAGCTCGTATATTGTTGCATTGCTCATTTTATTTATTTATTTGCACCCCGCCTTTATTATTTTTAAAGATAACTTAAGTGGTAAACTTATCCAACACACACCCCTACTCTTCTTTTCCCTACAACAATAATCCTGTAAGGTGGGTTGGGCCAAGAAAGTGTGACTGGCCCAAAGTCATAAAACACTTTTTGTTTTATATCCTCAATATTAACTAAATTCCTGGATCATTTGAATTTATTTTATATACTGTTGTTAGAGGACCTATACGATTCAGTCTCTTTGAATATAATTAAATTTTGTTTTGTTGTTTATAAAACCACTGTAACAAAAGTTACCGTTTATTTTTAACTTACTTCGTAAATTCAGTTTCTACCTTTTAGATGGAATTTTGGTCATTGACTGTAATAAAGGCCTGACTGATGAGTAATAGTGAGGGATTTGTCCTTTCTGCTCCATGAACTTCATTTAAAAATCTTATTAAACATTCAGACTGATGTTTCCTACTGTTTTGAAAGGCACTAATGCTGTTTATTCCTGTAGCTGATTTTAGGCTCTTCTAGAATTTTATGTCTCTGTTGCCTTTTTAAAAATATTTCACTTATATTTATGAATCCAATATAACATGCACACATTCATCAGTTACCCAGCTTTAGCTTTAAATGGATTTTCATGCTAGGATAAGCGTTTGAATATATCATACTTAAAAATGTGACCCATTCATTGTCTGCGCCTGCACTCTTTTCTTCTTTATAAAAGAGATTTGTATTTTAAATGGGTGTTCTTTTTTTTTTTTTTTGTATCCCATCTGCTTGCTGTGCTTGATCTTGCTGTGAAGTAGAGGTTAGCATGTGACATCACAGTCATAAATGTTGCTGGGAAATATCAGGAACAGAGAATATTATCCTCTAAAAAGACTGAGCAACAAGAAAGACTGGAAGCAAAAATGATGCTCATATGGATAGTACAACTTTAATATTTTTCTGGGATTTTCATTACTCTTTAAAAATAATTTTAGTATAAAATTTAAAAAAAACTGTTGCCTTGTTATCATGAATCTACTTATGTTCTGATAGTAGATACTGAGAGGACCTTTGCATTAGTTAATGTACATTGACAGTATTTTGCAGATTGTTTTTTTGTTATGCATAGTATTTAGCTATTCCTATCCTTTTTATTGCATATGATTAATTGATCTGTTACTTTGGAGTGCTAACCTCAAGCAGAAGGCTTTCAAGTTCAAAGAATACATTTTGGAAATCATTTTCAATTTCAGTATAACTCAAATGTAGATCATCCAGATTGTGCTTTAAAAATAAATAAATCTGAATTTAATCTAAGATCTTTTTTGTCAAGTCCCTATGCCTATATGCAGTGGTACCCATGAGTGATGTCACCCATGCAACATTAATATCTCCATGTAGCCTTTTTAGCTTTGTGACTCCCTTAGTTTTTAATATATTGTATAGAAGTGTGTGTGTGTGAAATGTTTTAATAGTCTGTTATGAATGCTTCCAGTTATAGCTGATAGGCTTGGTGGAACATAACTTCTGCTGGCTGGATATATATGTGATATTCTATTTATGGCTTGAGGAAGAGTGAGAGAGGTGATGTGAAAGATGTAATGGTTGTGTAGCAGGTAAGAGCTTGTACTAGAATTGATGAGACACAGGTTTATGTCCACTATCAGCTATGGGAGTTTGCTGAATAATTCTGGACTAGTATTACCAGTTCAGCAATCTTATAGAGCTGTTGTTATGAGGAGAATCCCACAGCATGAGAAGGTAAAGATCTCCAAGTAAGCCACCCTCAACTCATGGAGGAAAGGTGGTGATATAAAATTGTGAGTGTCATTGGTGTCAGACTGCTGGCAATTATTTAATAAATACATGTTATTACCATACTTCTGATTGGTAAATTTTTCCAAAGGAATAATAAAGTGGTGCTATTTCTCAAAAGAGCATTTCTCAAAAATTCGGTGAATCTTCATGACAGACCATGTGAAGTAGCAAGGTTGGGTTATGCAAATAAGCAAAACCCATTTCTTTTGCAAGCAATATTAACAATATTCAGTTTGACTGGATCACCTGAAAATGTGGAGGCTGAATGAGAAAATTCTTGGCTTGTATGCTTAGCTTTTTGAAGGCTATGTTTATACATTGAATTCCAAATATAGAAATGATAGGAGAGGATGGACACAATTAAGGAAATTTTTTTGTATATTCTTTTGTTAGTTTAAATTTAGACATATATCTTTGTACTGCTATTGAACAAACAGGAAGCCTTATGTGATCATTTCAACCAAGCTTGCCTTAAATAGGCAAATTGTGGTGCACTTTTGTCATAACTCTAATGTATTTTGAACCTTACGTAAACCACGGCTCATTTACAGAAGCTGACTTTTTAAACTTGTACAAAGGAACTAAAGGAAGTTACCCCAACTTTTGGATTTATAATGAAGATATGACATGAATATTGCCAAGTTTAGAAATCTTGATAATCTGCTGGTTAGTGACTCGGAGCTTGATCATCCTACATCAATTTGCTGATTGATGTAGGATGGGGGAAAACTGCAATATATCTCTCCTAGTAATTGGTTCATTATCTTCTTAAGGCACAAGAAATAATTTTTTTTAGGCCTATAGACAAATTTATAATTGTGAGCATAGTGTGGACGCCTGTCTAATCACAAAAAAGAACTTGTTCAAAAACAAGGCAGAACTTGAGATGCACCCTAAATGTAGAATAATATTTATTTGTATATAATGTGATCATCTTGATTTCCAAAAGTTGAACAAGTTTATCATTACAAAAGCACACATTTTGTACCTCATGTTCATCAACCAAACATACTGAATATGGACAATCTTTCTCAGCCATGATGACCAAACACACAATGTTATTGAACAAGTGATTCCAGCTTTCTTTTTTTCTTTCTGGGATTGCTTCCTTTCTCACAGACATTTCTCTTTGGCCATTAAATTCCTTCAGTGCCCTGATTTTAATCAATTCACTTTTATTACATGTAATTTTTAAGGCAATTGATTGGATAGAGGTAGCATGCAAAGCTGCCTGATATAAAATGACAACAGTGGTAGTAGCAGTAGGTAATGGTGTATTGTGAAATATTTTTATAACCATAGCATCTGGAGATTATTTTTCTACTCTCATCTTTCTCTGCTCTGTCAGTTACTTGCACTCATTTCTCATTAATGTTTCAATTCCCTTTAAAAGATTTTCCAAAACCAACATCGTCATCTACAAAAGCCCTTAACTTACGTTTCTTTTTTTAAATATTTATTCCTACAAAATCTTGTCTTATGTTTCTGTTCAGTTTTTCAAGACCCAAAATAAACAAGAGAGGCGATAGTGACCTGCATTCATTTCTTGGTGGGATGCTTGTTCACTACTGTCACAGGTGGTGCTCTTAAGGTGCTATTATGCTCCCATTTTTAACAATAGTATTCTTCCATTCAGAAGACCAATTGAAAACAGTCAGATGGAAAGTCACAGATGGTGTCATTATTATAGTATGCTGGGATGACCATAAGTACAAGCACTCATCTAGTGCCATTGTAAGTTTGAAGAGTTACTGAACAAGTGGTTGTTAAAGGAGGATCACCTGTATTTGTACATATATTGAATTATGGAATCAAGAACCTGTATATTTGATTGAGAATTATAAATAATTAATAAGTAAAGGTAATCTTTGACCTACGACCACAATTGAGTCCAGAATTATCATCATAAGTCATTGGCATCATTAAGTGAGGTGCCATGTGATTTCCTGGCTTAGTGATTACAATTCTGGCTCTCCCTTTGTGATCGTAAGGTGGAACACAAGATGCCTCGGGGTTGGACAGGTCTGACACCTCCCCAGCTTAAATGTGTCCTGTGCCAGGCCTCCCAAGATGTCTGAGCCATCCCTTGCACATCTTCCTGCCGCACTGGGTTTCATATTCTTGGGCCTCATCCCCAATTGCACAGGGTCACAATTTTTCAAATTCTGAAAGAATTCTGAGATTGGCAACCGCTTCCAGAATCGTGTGAGGTAACCTCTGCAAAAGGCCTTGCAGCACATTGGCTGATTCTCTTTCCGAAAGAGATCACCTGATGCGCCATGCAGCCTTCCTAAACGAATTCATGCCATTATAGAAGCGGGCACTATTGAAGCAGCAATTCTTGAATCGCAAAAGCTGAAGTTGCTCTCAAAATGGCACCAGCTTCTGGGATGACACGAAGGGGCCTCTGAAAAAAAAAACATGCGGCATATCGGCTGATTTTAGCATTTAGCACTAGTTGATTGTACCGTTTATTTCTAGCAGTTTTTTCTTTGTTTTGTGCACTTATTCTATACCTATTCCTGCACCTTGTAAGAAAGTTTACCTCATATACTATATATCTTGACTATAAGAATAAATTTATGTTTTACATGGGTGGGGGGGGGAGAAGTAAGTTGATTTTAATTTTTAGATATTGTCCTATTAATTAAGCTATATGGTATATGGGAAGAATCTTGGGAGACCGGGCAAAGAGATGCTGCCAAGACAACAATCAGATAAGAGACAGCATAGCCCACACAGCTAGAGGTGGATGGGCAAGAGTCTCAGAAGTTACCCTTTCTAGTTTCTTAGGCTGTAAAGGAGATGAGGGGGAGAGGAGAATTGTACTTTCATATTTGCAAGATTCTGTCAATGAAGCTTCACACTAAAGCAGAATTGGTTTTGATTGTATGAAGCTGATAGAAACAGAAATATAAATGTTTTCATTGTTTGCTTTTAAAGAATTCTGAATTCAGCTTATAATTTATACATGAAAGAATTTGTATCATATATAGATAGTCCTTATTAGGTAACTGTTTCAGCGATCATTCATTAAGGTCACAGACTTCAACTTGTTAACTTGTGGTTAGAACCTTTTAGGGAAGTGCTGTATTCTAGAGAAAAGCAAATTATGAAGAAATAGCTTGTTAAAGCAATCTTTCCGCTGGGGGGATGGTGGGAAACAAAACAAAACAAATAAAATGGTCAGACATATGATATTCTGAGAGAACTTTATCTGAATGAGATTGCAAGCAATCAGAGTCTTTGCAATCTCTCCTTCTCTGTCATGTGGTTTGCTTATGGTCATTTTTCTGGAACCAAATGCAGTTACTAGACAAGGACTATCTGTATTGTCATTGTTTTATTTTTCATTTTCTAGCCGAAAGGTGTCCCATTCATCACAAATGGGAAAATGCTAATTATGTAACGAGTGTGGAAGTTTTGGCCATCCCATGATTGCTGAATCATGACCCAGAGACTTCAGCCAGAATGACTACTAGTAAGATATAATGTGTGGAGCTAACTTGGGGGTGACTAGGGCATGATTTACTGCAATCCTTCTGATCCAAATTCAAGTGCAGTTTGTGGATTAAGTAAAACCTGTGCAAATGCTGTCCTAAAGCTATAATTGCTACCTCCTCTTAGAGCAAGAGCCACAAGTTTAAGAGAACCTCCAAATGGTGCACCAATTCTGTCTGGGTCAGTATAGAGGTAGTCCTGAAAAATCTTCAGATCGGGGAAGTCTTAGAGACCACAATCGTCTAGTTGAAACTGAGCCAAAGCCTGTTGTTCCCCTTCCAGTCCTGACAGATTTTAGACACTGGGAAAGAACTTCAGTGGCATCACTTGTTTGGTCCTGAATGAAGAGGTATAATTGGGTGTCATCAGCATAGTGATCCAATGCTGCCTGATAACCTCCACATGTGCCCTAATGTAAATGTTAAATAGGAGCAGGGAGAGAGCAGAGCCCTGAGGAATTCAGCAAAGCAATGTCCTTTAATTGGCTCTATCCCATATTACCAATGTCTTTATTTTCAACCAAACATATGCCCATTCATAGCAGTTAGTTTGCAGAGGCTTTATTTTTGATATTAAATAATATAAGAAGTAGCAGGCAGGATGCCTGTGCAAGTGCATGTATGTTCCCAAAAAGTTCCAAACAAATTTGGAACATTACCTTCATGAGTTCCAGCAACCAGAACCCAAAGCAGTGGGTGAAAGTGATATCAGGTTCTATTCAAAAGCCAAATGTGAGAAAATTGCTAGTTTGGGTTCAAGTGACAGTTTCAGGAGCAAGAGAGTCAAGGTTTTTTGTGCAGTCCACAACAAAATTTTGCTGCTACCTATGGTATGTTAAGCAAAGTTCCTACCAGGAGGATCAATCAAAGAACACCCTTGCTAGGTGAAGAGCATTCAGAGTTATTTTATTATGCATCATGTATGGTGTGCCTGGGAATTGGATGTTGCTCCAGCAATTGATTATCCCCTTTACCAGTGCCCAAAATCACAGCTCAAAGACTCTGTCTATTCCTGAAGACCAACAATTCAAATTCTTCCCTGATAATTGGGTGAATCATGCCTCTGTAGGACCTGTACAAATAGAGTCTAATTAAGAGCAAATCCTACAGATTCCTAAAATTGCCTTCAGAGCACCGTTTCACAAAACTCCCCTTAGCCAGGAGGGATTGGATCACCCTACACAGGGTGGCCAGTCAGTTGTCTGTGGATGTGATAAGTGTGTAAAATTAAGTTTTGCTACACATATTGCCACAAGGTAATGCCTGAGAAGGATTCTTTTCAGTTGGGTTCATTCTTTGCTTTCTTCCAGTAATGCTCTAAACTAGTGTTTCTTAAATGATCTGTGGTGAAGGATCAGTTTTTAAAATTTCCAATCTGTCATGGACTGTTATTTTGTAAAATATGATAAAAATGAATTATTAGAAAAACTGAAATTAGAAATCCCATTGACAAAATACAAGCCCAGGTTTTTTTACATTTAGCAAACATAAAATTGCATTGATCATATGCTTGAATATTGTGGCAATGTAAGATTGTTATAAATATTTTAAACATTTTTGAATTTGTGGACTGGTAACAGTTCATGGGCTGTGCTGTTCCATGGACCACACTAAGTAGGACAGTTCTAGGCATCTCTTACACTGCTTCATTTCCGGGGGTCCTGTAAAAACCAAAGACCTCTTTAGGATTCTTGTGCATAGAGAATCTATCTAGCTCTAATACAGTCCTAGGATAGAACCATTCACTCATTCCAATAGCAACTAAGGCTTCAGTGGAACTACCGAGTATATTTGTCAGCCCTTTGAGTTAGTCCAGACAAGAAGCATGAACCACAAGTACTAATACTACCTTTATTATAAAGATACAGTCATAGGATCTTGCAAATCTGAAAGTGTCTCTCCCCTCCATTAATTTTACTGTCCTGATAACTAGGGAGGCTCCCTTTTGAGATGCTTTTTCTACACCCCCCCCTTCCTATGGATTTAGATTTTGTTTACCAGACAAAATCTACACTGGGCTGTTTCTCCTGTCTTTTAAGGTCATTTCTACATAACCTTTACAATACCCAAGCTCTAAGAATAAACTATATCTTTGAAAATCCACAGTGTCCATCAGGCACATGAGGCAGACCGATTTCCCCACATGTTAGTGTAGCTTCAGAGAACTGTAAAGCCAAGAGGGTATAATCTGTATATGGGAAGAGACAGATGATAATGTCTCCTGACTTCCAATCATTTGCCAGTGTTCTGAGATAAAAAGCAGATTCAACATGTGTGTGAACCCCCCCTTTCCCCAATGAGTTGGGTCAGAAGAAATCTGGGTTGGTTAGGTCCATTGTGGCTATGAACTCCTGGCAGCCTCTGACTCCACAGGCATATTAAAGTCTTCCATACCATAAACCTGGGGAACTTCATTGCCATCCCGTTCATGGACTCCAGCACCTCAAGAAGGCATGCTGCTGAAAGGCTGGTACATGGTCTGCTCTGATCCTACAGTCCGACCTCACTAAAAAGTCTTTAAGAACCAGCTATCTGCAGAGCAGTAGTTCTATTAGCTGTTCTGTTAGGGTGCCACAAATATAAGAATTGTTACAATGTAGGACCTGAGTTCATGATTGATGGCATACTTGAAACTTAGCTGGGTTCAGCTGTCCCTGAACAGCACTTAGCTAAGTTTCAATAATGCAAACAAGGCCAGCCTTTTCATCTCCATTTTAAATCATGGATGAGAAAGGCTATTACAGCCTAAATGTATAACATTTTGGAACTTATGTTTTTGGAGTCCCAACAGCTAGCCTTTGGGGCCAAGCAAAGGGAACTAAAAGGCAATATCAGTACCAAACATCAAGATTGGCATTCCTCTGGCTCCTTCCATATCTCCCTTTGCCAATATACAATAAATAAGTAAGAGTCAGCATACAGTTAACCTAAGAGGAAGTGCTTTCTGCAAGAAAATTTTAAATAGAAATAAAAATAAGATTCTTTTTGGCCTCTTCCTTTTTCCTCTTCAAGTTGAATAGTAGAAATGAAATGCAATCTCATTTATGCAGTGATGAGTCTAATTTATCTCATTATACTTGTCTAATGTAGGATAATTGCCTTAAATGTCACTGGTCTTAAAATTATTGATCAAACTAGATGGGTCAGCAGCCTAATCACCTCTTTGGACGTCCTTTGCATTTTCCCTTCCTTTGAAATACTTTTCAGAGCAATTGACATCTTCCATTTTATACAAAATCTGAAGAAAAAAAGTTTGGTTAAGCTAGGCCAAATCTTCATTAATATAGATTTTATTTGAAGCTAGAGTAAAAAGGTAAAGGTTCCCCTCAGTAGATATTTGTGTTTGGCTTAGTACATTTGCAAAAGTAGTCAACTATGTTTCAGTCAATAAGCTAAAGTTTAGTATGATATATAAACAAAGTCATTTTTCCACCAGGGAATGTCTCTCAGATTAGTTAACTTTTCGTTTTTCTGAAGACCATGCTATTTCTTCCTTAGCTCCTTTATCTTTCTACTCATTGAACAGAATGGTACACTGTTTTTCCCTTATGCTCCATTATGGTGTCTAAAACTTGAATGAATAATATAGGTGTAGGTCTTTTTGTTATGCAAATCCAGTGATGAATTTATTTTATAAAATAAAAGGTTTAGATTTTTTTCTTATAATTTCAGTACTTTTATGCTAATATTTATTGAATTTCTGTTGAATTCACTTAATAATTCAATCCCCCACCCCAATGTAAGGCTTACTGCATGGAAAAATAATTTCCTTGTGGTTAAGTGTATCAGCCTTGGGAAATACTTTATCAGAAAGTGTGACCTTACTTTAGTATTACAGGAATGTCAATACTAACCTTGCCAGCAGGCATGCTATTACAAATGTCTAAGACAGCCATAAAGTTAATTTTTTAAATCTAAATATAACCTCATAATATGTGATATAAAATAATAAGAAACTGAGCACCAATAAGAAAAAAGACAAGTATTACTATAAATTGCCTTTCTTCAACTGTTATTTGAATTTTAACATTAAAATATTTAACTTTTATTTTAGAAGGAAAAAGAATTGTTCTGAGATACTGATCTTATTCCAGTTCAAAGTTGTTATTTATAGGCCAGAATATTACATGTGATTATTAATATTTATTTTATTAAAATGTGTAGAAAGATTTTCATTTGTTTACTGAGCAACTGGTAACCATATTTGGAAGAGAAAAAAAACTTTGAAAAAGAATGCGATAAGAGAAGCTGAAAGGGGAATTTCTTGTTTACATCAGACGGTATAGAAGTAGCATGCATCTGTGTATTGGTTTTTTTTCTGAATTGCATTAGCTGGTCCTATTTTCAGCTGCAAAAGCTGGATTCCCAATATAAGCTGATAGTCATGAAAAGTAAAGAACTGAATCAACAAGTAAAAGTTAACATTTAAGTGAGGAATCAAAGCCAAGGAATTTGGTAGATATTGGAATTGGTGCCCAAGGCCATGCTAAAAAGAATAACATGAGTGCAGCCGGAAAGTGAGAATGTAAAACAATACTTTCTCCCCAAGAGATCCAATTTGGATAAATACAGTCCTTTCTGGACTAGAACTTACTTAATTGCTTAGTGAGAAACTCTAATTTACTATTCAATGGCTTGCTTCTTGGGGCACAAGTTCTTGGTTTGTCCCACAGCAGCTTTCAGTAGCATGGTATTTTTTTCATAAATTTCAGGAGCAGAGCCAGTGGATGTGAGTCCCTCAGTCCCTTCATGCTTACTAAACTCGTGCCATGTAACTGGAAAAAGGTTACTATTACAATACTCTCATGTTTTCTGAATACAGTATCAAATCATTGCAACAGAGCAATGTCTTCCACTGGATGATAGGGAGTAGTGGAGAACTGTGATGTATTTAGGGAAGGTGATTATTTTCAGTTGCAGCTCTGATATGGTGGAACATTCTTCTTAAGATTTGATTGCCATCCACATACTGGCCCTCAGAAACTTTTAAAACTTTTAAAAATAGAGGGATTTTTCTTTGAAGATCCTTTGGAAATTAAAGATCACTGTTAGGCTTACATTAAGTGCTTTTATTTTGCTTGTATTTTTATTGGCTTTTATGTTTTTATTCTGTTTCTGTGTTGTAAGCTACCAGATAATGTTTGTTGAATTTGTTGATATATAAATACAAAAATCAATTGGTCAATCAATAAAATATAATATATGATAGTGCATATTGGGAGGAAAAAAACACTTCCTATAGATAGAAAAATTTGCTAATCCTTCATTTCATGGAACAGTATTTCCATTGGTATGATTCTAGATGGTCTCATTACCAGTACATATCCTACAGTTTATTCCATTTTATCATTTCTTATTTCTGACCATCTTATTCCTTCACTCATCTGTATACTTGGTAAGCTATCAATTCATCAGTAGCATCAGCAACATTCAATACCCAGAATACCATTATAAACCTATGCAGCAATAATACATATTTGTAAGGTGTTCGCATAATTGCAAAGGATGCATAATTGCAAATTATGATAAAGTTGTAAACAACAGATTTCTCCTGGGAGGTAAATCATGTACAAAACTATGTCCTCTTTGAGTCAAATTCAAGTTCCAGTTGCTTCGTGGAAGTTATGCAGCTTTCTTTAGCAACAATAGGGAGATGAATTGCCACTGGTTTCTTCTGAAATTTTGTTCCCAAATTCCTGTGCTTTCTTTGTGATCTCCCATACAGTTAATGCCTAGGTGAGATCTTGTTTATCTTTTAGAATTCAGTCAAGGTCAGCAAGATATTGTTATTTCTGTAGGCACAAAACAAGTATGTCTAGATCAGTGACGGTGAACGGTCTCATGGAAACATTGCGTGCATGCCCTTGGTGCTGCATCATCAGAAAAGGTGAACTTCCGGGTTCTAGCACATACGCGTGCCCGGCGATTAGCTGGCCAGCATGCATGCACAGGCCAATTTTCGGCACTGCCGCGTGCGTGAAGGGACACACTCCAGAAAAGCCGAACTTCCGGGTTCTGGCATGTGCAACAATCAGCTTGCTGCCGGGTATGCGCACACCAGTTTTCGGCACTGCAGAATGCACTAAGAATAGCTGATCGTCTTGCGTGCATGCGCACCAGAAAACAGACAAGGCCGTGCATGCTGGGCGACATGGCTTCGCATGCCACTTTGGGCACGCGTGCCATAGGTTCACCATCTAGATAGTCATGCCTAATATTATTGTAAGACATATAAACACATTTAGTTTAGAATTTTCATTTACAGTATAATAAGATTGACTATATTGAACAAGTATGTATTTTAAGTCTGTGTTCTGTCCCCGTCCCCACACACACACAAATAGCCAGCCGGGGGTTAAAGAAGTACTCGGCACACACAAGGTTCATTATCAGGAACTTGGCAGCAATACGATAACCGTCTGCCAAGTGCTTCTCCATTGAGAGTGGAGACAGCAGCCAGTGTGGGTAGTAGTCAGCCAATCAGATTAAAGGACTGAGTCTGCCAATAATTTTAAGTCCCGCCCTTGTTGCCGGGCAGGCCAGCTTTTGACTCAGTCCTTCAGTTGGACTGGCGTGTGGGTTTCTAGCTCTAGCTTATTTCTTCAATTTTACCTTTGCTACTTGGATTTTTCGGTATATTTCATCTGGACTGTTTTGTGACGTTTCTGCTGCCTTATCCCTCTAACTTGGTGTTTTGGACTGAATTTGGTGCTTTGGACTGTCGTGAGTTTAATTTCTTAGTTGTGACTGGGGCTCTGTTTGGTGCGGTTGTATTGGGGCGTTTTTTTCCTTCACCTTGGGGGCTCCCTGGGGGCGTCCTTAGAGTGCCTGCCAGCCTTGGGGGGGGCTTCTCCCTGAAGATTATCCACTTCTCGGACTTCAGACCCTAGCCTGCCTTCCTATCGGCGTTTTTTCGCACCGTTTAAGTTGCGGCGGCCATTTTGTCGCCCTTCGCCCCTCAGCAAGCCGTTTTTCTCCGAATTTTAAAATTGGCGTTTTGAGGCTTGCTTCTTGCTGGATCGACTCCCTGCCTTCCTGGAAGCATCCGATCTGCTTCGTGGTGTGCCTTGCCTGCCTGCCCTGACAATTTGATTTACTTTCGCTGTGACTGTTGCATGCGTTTCCTGGCGGCTCCCCTTGTTAGCCGACAAGCAGCTGGGCTAATTACTGGAGTCTCCTAGCTCCTGCTGTTTTGGCAGTTTGAAAAAGCCTGCTCTCAGCTGAGCTAGCCAGTCAGTTTTCCTTCAGCCAAGCTTCCCTATAGAGCTGCTGCCTCTGTGATTGAACTGGTTCTCCCCTGGATTGTGGAGCTTCGCGCCCCCACCCTGTTGCTGCTGGACATTGGTTCTCTTTCTGTCATCACTTATTGCTTGGTCTCCATTGCTGCGACCATTTGTGGAGTGTCTGTGCTCCCCTACCTTGGCAAAATTCTGCCTCTCCCTGACGGTCATTTGTGGAGTTTCCGCGCTCCCCCCAATTGCGTACTATATTGTGACTGATCCCTTGGTCTGCAAATTGCCATCATGCCTAAGCAGCTTCAAAGTCGAAGCACGGTCGTAAGGCCGGCTCTCCTTCTAATGGGCAAGCTGCTGAGTTGTCTGCGCAGTCACAGGTTACTCCGCCCTCCCGTGTGCACCACAAGAGTAGTAAGCATGGCAGTGCCTTATCCAGGGTAGAGAAACATACAAAGTTCTCACACAACTTTGCGAGAAAGCATGTGCTGACCGTCAGCCTCCAGCTGCTCAACCACCTGCCATCACTACTTCAGTGGATTCTGGCCCGGATCCTCGTCCGCTGACCCCTGACCAGCTATCTCTTCGGGATTGCCCTATTACCATCTCTACTTCCAATTTGTGGGGTCCTAATTCTGCTGATCATCATGCTACCCCACTTCCTGAGGGGCTTCTCGAGTCTCCTCCACCTTCTTCTACTCCTACTCAGCCACAGGAGGCGTTGCCTGCACCTTCTTCGGTTCCGGCTCTCCCACTTGAGGTGGTGTCTTGCCCTCTGCTTCCAGATCAACTGCAGAGACTTATAGAAGCAGCAGTTCAAAAGACTCTGGCTGCTGGATTACGCCCTGCCAGCGTCTCTGGTTCTGTACGGTCAGTCTCGCCGGAACAGTCTCGACCCTCTGAGCACACACCCTCAGGGGCTCCTCACTCTCCTTCTTGCTCCCAAGCTAGTCATGTCTCGACCCTGTCTGAGGCTGAGGGTAGCGACTCTGGGTTGTCAGACGACGAAAATCTTCCTCCTGATCAACCAGCTTATTCCGGCCTCTTTCCGCAGGCCTTGTTCAAGTCTCTGCTCTTTAAGGCCATGAACACGGCCCAACTATCTTCTCCGACTTCCCAGCCTTCCACTTCAGTATCACCGGGGACTTTGAACCCTATGTTTGCAGAGCCGGCTAAACCAGTTATGGTTATTCCTACGCCTCCGCTTTTTCTGGACGTCGTGAAGCGGCAGTGGTCTTCGCCAGGGTCAGCTCCTCTACCTTCTTCAGCTGACAGTTTGAATTTCCACGTCGCGTCTGAATTGGACACTCTTCTGCAACTTCCATCGATAGATGCTCCCATCACCGCTCTCCTGTCGAATGCCACCATTCCAGGCGATCCTGGTGAAGGCCTGCGTCCCGATGAGCGTCGAGCTGACCTGGTCCTCCAGAGGGCGCATCTAGGGGCTGCTTGGGCCATTAAGGCGGCCTCCCCGGCATCCTTCTTTAACCGCACCACGTTGCTGTGGCTTCGCCAATTACAGGACAAATTGTCTCCTGAGGATGCTCATATCAAGCAGGACCTCAATAAGATTGTGGCTGTGGTCCAGTTTTTGGCGGACTCGACACTCAGCGCTGCCCGTTTTGCCGCCAAATCGTTAGCCTCTTCGGTTACGGCATGCCGTTTGGTCTGGCTCCGACATTGGCAGGCGGATGCCAGGCATAAGTGGAGGCTTGCTTCAGTTCCATTTGGGGGGGTCCCTTTTGTTTGGGGAGGCCCTAGATCCCTTTCTAACTGAGACCAGGGACAAGAGGAATGTGTTGGCGGTGGCTTACCGTAGGGGGGATTCACGCTTCTCTCCGTATCCCCCTCGACCCCAGTTTCGAGGTACTGATGTTGGGGGACCCTCTTCCTCCTCCTTTCCCTCGCCCCGTTCGTACACTGGCTTGGGCAGGCAACAGGGCCCTCACGATAGGGCCTCCCGAGGTCGGTCCTTTGGTTTTAAACGGCCCTTTTGAGGGGGAGGAGGTCGTTCCATCCGTCGCCGGCGATGATTGCATTGCTGATCCTCCCATAGGCGGCAGATTGGCCATCTTTGTCACCGCTTGGGAGCGGTCCACCTCTGATCAGTGGGTTCTAGCCACTCTTCATTCTGGTCTGGCCATTGAATTTGTCTCCACCCCTCCCGACTCCTTTGTCTGCTGTCCGATTTCTCGTAACTCCGAGAGGAAGTCCCTTATGGACTCAGCGGTTCAGCACCTCCTGACCATCAGGGCTATTCAGCCGGTTCCTTCTGGTCAGGAGCGTACGGGGTTCTATTCCCGGGTGTTTCTGGTTCCCAAATCTTCGGGGGGGTGGCGGCCTATTTTAGACCTAAAATGATTGAACAGGTACGTGGTGTACCGCAAATTTAAAATGCAATCCTTAAGGACCATTCTAGCTGGTGTTCGGAGGGGTGATCTCCTCTCTTCTATAGACCTGACAGAGGCCTATTTACACATCCCTATCCTCCCTTCCCATAGGCGTTTTTTAAGATTTTGTTACGGGGGGGTGCATTATCAGTATAGGGCGTTACCCTTTGGTCTTTCGTCTGCCCCTCGTACCTTTACGAAGGTGCTGGCCTCTTTGGCGGCCTCTCTTCGAATCCGTTCCGTTAGGCTTTTATGTTACCTCGATGACATTCTTGTGTTGTCTCCCTCCGCCCCTCAGGCGGTTTTGGACATTCGCCTCACGGTTGAGACCTTGGCGGCCCATGGTTTCTTGGTTAATTTAGACAAGAGTCACCTCTCCCCTTCCACCAGTTTGGTTCATTTGGGGGCTCTTATTGATTTGGTTCAGGGCAGGGTTTTCCTTTCCCCCGATAGACAGGCAGGGATTCGTCAGTTAATATCTAAAGTTGAGAGTTGTTGGACTGTCTCCCCCCTTGTCCTCTCACAACTGTTGGGGAAGATGATCTCTGCCATCTCCATAGTTCCCTGGGCTCAACTACACGCATGGGAACTCTAATGGTTTCTCTTGCCGTTGCAGAAGGCGGGCAGAGGCACTTTGTCCAGACCAGTTCCGATTCCTCTGGCCGTTCGCCGATCCCTGCGGTGGTGGCGGTCTCCGGCCCTAGCGGCGGGGTCTTACCTTCTGGAGCCACAGAGAGAGGTGGTGACTACAGACGCCAGCCCCCTCGGCTGGGGTGCCCATTGCCAAGGTCAGTTAGCTCAGGGCACTTGGAGCTTGACAGATTCCCGTCGCCCGATCAACTGGCTAGAACTGCAGGCGATCTTCCTGGCGCTCAGGGCCTTTCGAAACCTGATCTCCGGTTCCCATGTCCTCGTCCTGACGGACAATGTTGCGGCAAAAGTGCACCTGAACAAGCTAGGAGGTACCAGGTCGAGATTTCTCCTTCTGCTGTCACTGCGACTGCGATTCTGGGTGGAACGACACCTCTGCTCTCTCCGGGCAGAGCACATCTCAGGTGCGGACAACTCCCAAGCGGATTGGCTGAGTCGTTGAGTGGACAACGTGGAGTGGCGTCTTCATCCGCGGATCTTCCAGGACCTGTCTCGCCGGTTCGGCTTACCGACCATTGACCTCTTCGTGACGAACGCGAACACTCAGCTGCCGTGGTTCTTCGCCCATTTTCCAGATCCTCGGGCAGCAGGCGTCGATGCTCTTTGAATTCCGTGGCCGGCAGACCTTCTCTACACCTTTCCCCCGACGTCCCTCCTTCCCAGGGTCATCCGCAAGATCTTGTCCGAGCGGGCGGAAGTGGTTCTTGTAGCACCTCATTGGCCCCGGAGACCCTGGTATGCGGATCTTGTGTCCCTCTCGGTGGCCCCATCATGTCGCATCCCCCTCGAGGAGGGCGCTCTGTCTCAGGGCACTCTGTTGCACCCGGACCTGGCCTGGCTCAATCTGACCGCTTGGCGGTTGAGCGGAGCACTTTGACAGCAGTGCATATCCCACCGGACGTTATTCAAACGTTACAGGCCTCACGCCATCCCTTTACGGACCGGATTTATTCTGCCACCTGCCACCG
Organism: Pituophis catenifer annectens; assembly: GCF_029215685.1. Taxonomy (NCBI): domain Eukaryota; kingdom Metazoa; phylum Chordata; class Lepidosauria; order Squamata; family Colubridae; genus Pituophis; species Pituophis catenifer. Next base: position 123,040,359 of record NW_027256883.1, on the reverse strand, counting down.
GATTTATTCTGCCACCATCTGTTCCTGGTGTTCCCGGTCGGGCGTGTCCGCTCTTCAACCGTCCATTGTGGATATTTTAGTGTTTCTGCAGCAGGGCCTAGCTCAAGGCCTTTCTTCCAATACCTTGCGCCGACAAGTCGCCGCGTTGTCTTCTGTCCTGGTCTGCGGATCCTTGTCATCATTGTCGCAACATCCCCTGATCCGTCGCTTTCTTCGTGATGCCACGAATTTGTGTCCTCCCGTGTTGCACAGATACCCAACCTGGGATCTCCCTTTGGTGTTGGAATCGCTGATGGGCTCCCCATACGAACCGCTGCGGACTACTAGTCTCCGACTACTTTCCTGCAAAGTCGCCTTTCTAGCGATAACGTCGGCTCGCCGAATATCGGAGATAGCGGCGTTGTCTATCCGTTCTGATCTTTGTGTTTTTCATTCGGACCGTGTAGTCCTCCGCTTGGACCCCACCTTCATCCCAAAGGTCAATTCGGTTTTCCACCGTTCGCAGGAACTTATTCTGCCTAATTTCTGTCCGCGACCGACTCACCCACGGGAGCGACGTTGGCACTCTCTCGACGTGCGACGAGCCCTGCGGATCTACATTAGGAGCACATCTGCCTTCCGCCATTCGGAGTCGCTGTTCGTCTCCTTCTTACCTGTATCCCAGGGATGCAAGGTCTCCTCATCTACCGTCGGTCGTTGGATTAGACACACCATCGTTTCGGCCTACGACCTGCGTTCCCTTCCGCGTCCAGATCGACTGACCGCCCATTCCACCCGTACCACGGCTACGACTGCCGCATGGGCGACCCAGGCTCCTTTGTTTGAGATCTGCAGGGCGGCCACGTGGACTTCGCCGGTCCCCTTCATACATCATTATCGTCTGGGCCAATTTGCATCGGTGGAGGCGGCGTTCGGACGACGGGTGCTTCAGCGAGTAGTTGCCGGGGAGACTGTTGTTGTTAACCAGCCGGTTCCCACCCTGAATTCGGGACAGTGAACTGGGGTTCACTGTCTCAATGGAGAAGGGGCGTTGGTCCTACCTGATACGCTCCTTCTTGTTGAGTGGAGACAGCAGCCAGACCCTCCCTTGGTCCGGCTGTGTTTTTGAGCTGTCTTCTTCTCTTTACTTACCTGGTGGCCTATGCTACTTCCTATACCCACATGCCGAGTCTGTCTTACAAGTCTTTGCCAAAAGCTGGCCTGCCTGGCAACAAGGGCGGGACTTAAAATTATTGGCAGACTCAGTCCTTTAATCTGATTGGCTGACTACTACCCACACTGGCTGCTGTCTCCACTCAACGAGACGGAGCGTATCAGGTAGGACCAACGCCCCTTTACTACAAGAAGAGGGAGTGTTCCTCCACCAGATAACACCAACTAATACACACAGTTTTCAAAACAGTCCAACTCAAACATGAAACCTTCAGCAGATCAAGTGTTGTACAAAGTGACTAGTCAGAAGTTAGCTTTGTTCGTCCCAGAGTCTAAATGGCCACCACACTCTCTTATATAGCCTGTGGGGTGTGGTTCAGTGACTCAGCTTAATCCCTGGCATGCCTCCTCATCTGCTGCAAACGTTTATCTCACCTTTGTTGGCGTGGATCCAGGAACAACTTATCCCCCTCATCGCTGTCATCGGAGACACTTGGCTCCTGGTCAATCTCCTCTCCCTCGGCAGACACCTGAGGCATTGCCAGAAAGGAGGGGCCTGGAGAGGGTGCCCTGGCCGGCTCCTCTCCTTCATGTTCGGAGCCTTCTTCCTCTGATAAGATGGGCTCGGGGATCGGAGCCACAACAGTCTGTAAGAATATTTGGAATGTTTGTGGCATATCATGAGATGCTTTCACAAAATGGTTACCATTATGGAAATGGAAAACCATAACACACTTATTTATAGGAAGGCAAAATGGGGCAGTTGCTGCCTGCACCAACCCACACCACCAGCTTACTTGTTATTAACTGAATAAGCTGTATTCCTTGTATTTAAGAAATGTAAGTATTTTGTTGACCGTGTTTGGGTCAAATGAATGCAAAATATAGAGCCAATGTGAAGAGCTGATTTCATGAAGACCACGAACACTTTAAGTAGCCGCTGTATGGCAGAAATCAGTGAATTGAACTGAGATCAAAGTCTTTAGACCAGTTCAAGGCACAGGCAGCATTATATGCTATAAAGTCTCCCTTTCAATTAACAGCTTTCTGATATTTATAATGCACTCTGGGTTTTACTCTCATGCTTCTTTCCTTTATTTTAAAATTACAATAGTAAAAATGCTTAAGTTTTTATAACAGGAAAAATATGAATCTGAAGATATCCAACATAGATTAGCCTAATAACAGAATGGAAACCAAGACACTTCAAATTTATCTTATTATTGAATGCCATGTTCTAAATTGCTGAATCATATATCTTGCCAATATGATATCCCATATATCTAATAAAAAGCCATTTTTAATTGGACTATTCACAGGAGTAGCATGAATAATTTATTACACAGTGCATGTATTACATAGTGCAAGTATTATACGGTCATTGATAATAGTGAGAAGCAAGTGGTATGTAAATAATTAGTAGCAAGTAAGTAATAAGTAGTAGTGAATGTATTATACACTAGGTAATTGGTAATTCTTTGGCATGTCCCAAGTTGTGAGTGATTTTGGCAAATATCTAATTGAATAAAGAACCATGAATCAATGTAGTGCAGTGATTGTGTTGGATTAGAACTGGGGTGATTCAGATTCAAATACATCCTCAGCCATGGAAGCTGGTGAGCTTGGCCCAGTCATTTTATAACTCAGCATATCTCACAGAATTGCTATTGGGAAAAATGCAGTAGGAAAAGCTTTGAACTCCTGGAGTTCAAAGAATATGTTCTTTTTCTTCCACATTATTGTTTTCTTTCTAACATTATTGTTATAAGTTGGAGTCAATATGGAAATAGTTTACTCTTGATTTGTTAAGGAGGTTTTTTAAAATGGCTGATGGAATCTAAAAATGACATTTTTTCATAGCAGGTACATTGAGATCATATATTACCACTAATCTTGAATACATGTAGATTATAAGAGACAAATCATATAAGATTAAATGTGGATTATTCTGTAATGGCTCTAATAAATATCAGGAGATTGAAAGAGCTTTCTAGTTTTATCCCAATAAAGCTGAAACTGATTTAAATATTAATTCCATTGACAATTATTTTATTTTTAGAGAGGAGTGGCCTAATATGATGAAGATCCATGAGCCTTTAAAATCCTATTCTTCAAAGTGCATGTGTTAGAGAAATTAAAAAGAGGTTGTTTGGAATGGGAGTAATTGAGATATTGTAAATAACAAGACATTTACCACTGTTTTCTGGAATACGAGAGTGGCATTTTATTGAAGCATATTTTTGGATGTAATTATTAAAACATTTAATCAATCAGTTTGGTGTAATGGTAAGACATCAGGTTGGGAACCAGGAGATAGTGAATTCTAGTCCTGCCTTAGGCATGAAGCCAGTTGGGTGACACTGCACCAGTTACACACTCTCAGCCCCACACATGTAATGGGGAAGCACTTCTGAAAAATCTTGCCAAAAAAACCTTCATCGACTTGCCCAGGAATCAAAAGCTAGCTGAAACAAACAGTCAAACAAAATGCCGCCCTAAGAACAACATGTCAGAGATCCTGTTCATAGATAATGCTAAATAGAAGGTAAAGATTACCAATTTTTTTTAGCGATTTGGTCATGTCTGATCTATGCCACTGTACAGTAGTAAAAATCTCACAGATATTTGAAGATATTTTTCCTCCTTCATCTCGATGTGTTATGTTTTTAGAGTAGGTGTGGGCAGCTTATTGTCTCAAGGCTACATACATTTCTTGGCCTCGTTCTCAGCCTAATTTCAAAAGTAAGCAATAAGTGAGGAATTCAGATCTCTTACAAAAATGATCTGCCCCTTTCCATTAGCCTGCGGTGGAGGGAAAAGATAATAAAAAGGGGTCTTTGAAAAAGAGAGAAAGATAGAAAATGAAGTGCCAGTAAGTTTGCAAGCCTTGGGTTCTAGCCCCAATTATTATTTAGTTCCTACCTGTTCCAGAATTTCCTACTGGCATATAGTGTGATCCTAACATATGCCTGTACTAATGTGACCTTTTCAACTAAAGAATGGATTCTTAGTTTGTTCCAGAACTAACAATATGACACAACAGTAACTGACCTTCCTAAGAATTCTGAACATTTAATTAAAAAACTGTATTATTTCATTGGGTCTTTCATGGCTGCTGATCAATTTTGCATTGTTTTAGTTTGATTAAAAATAAATTTTCTTTGCTTTTTTGCTGCAATTTTATTGTCCTGTATTTTTAATAATACATAATATTCCTGATCAGGGAAACAGATGATCTACAAATATTTTAAATCCTGAAACAAAGTTAACTGCAAACAGCAAAATAGGTCAAATCATGGCAACCCCAACCCCACAGTGACATCACGCAGAAGCCTCTTTTTTTAAGTGTCTATGTTGTGACTCTGCTATGAGGTAAGACTTAGATAGTGATGTCCATATTCTTTTGGATGCTATAAAAGCACTTATTTTCCAGGTAGGGGACTTGAGACTCCAGGTATGGGTTGACTCTTGTCCTATAACTCTATAGACTGAGTTTAAACTGAAGAGACGCCCTCTGCTGATGCTCTCAGTTTCAACTCAGTCTTGAGCTCAGTCAGACCTGTGAATAAAACCTTTTGTAGTTTTTCTTCAATTTTTTAGGGAAAAGTTGAACCTTGGAGTTTTAGATTTCTTGTAAGCTTGCAGAGAATCAGCAGAGCAGTCTTCGAGAGCCTCGGTTCGAGCCATGGCTTCTGCAAGTGAAAGTTTTTCCGGCACTAAGTGCTCGGCTGTTAGGAGGCCGAATACACAAGACTCACTGACAGCGGGCGCCATTTTGAAAGAGCTGGAAGGGCTGTTAGCCCGAAAAAGCTTGGGAAACGTTTTCTTTGCTGGCTCGACGGCTGGGAGCGAAGCCAAAGAGCGGAAAGCCCGTGGCAGGCAGGAAGAGACACCAGAGGTAGCGCAAACGTGCAGGGAAGAGACGAGAGCTGGAGAGCTCTCAAGGCTGCCTGCCCAGAAGGGAGTGCAGACCTTGAGCAGCAAGGGCCACAAACAGTGGATTTCCCCCTGCTTGGCTGCCTGCCTTGTAAAGAGAACAGCCTCGGGGTAGTGGTTGGCTTCCAGGCATTTGGACAGTCGCAAGACTGCTGAACTTTCTGAAAAGCTAAAGCGCTTTCCATTAAGAGACCCTCTAAGGCTCAGAAGAGGGCTGAGAAAAGATTGCAGAAGGCCTTAGAAAAACAGGTTGCTAAAGGGGCCTTAGAGGCAGAGAAAAAGCAACATCTCAGCCCTATAGGGGATAGAGAGATCATTGCTAATCCCTTTCCTGACCAGGCAATGGGTGCTGTTGAACTGGATCTAAGTCAGATGTCTGAAGCAAGCCCTTCTACAGGGTTCAGTCCCGTACATTCCCTTTCACCTCTGCCTTAGGGTAGGGAGGTGAACAGGAGTGGCAGGCCCCCACCTGAGGCGTCGTTCACTTGGACAGCGGCGGGGATCCGCCTGGCAGAGGATTCTGGTGGGGATATTTATTTATTTATTTATTTATTTATTTATTTATTTATTTATTTATTTATTTATTTAAATTTATTTTTATACTGCCCTTCTCCCGAAGGACTAAGGGCGGTGTACAGCCAAAGATAAAACAAGTACCCATATAAAATTTAAAAACAATTTAAAAACACATTAAATAATTTGGCCCCGATGTCATTAAAACAAAAAACAACCCATTAAAATTAATATTCAGGCCAACCCAGCTTGTTGGAACAATAACGTCTTGAGGGCATGGCGAAAGGTGCGTAAGTCAAGGATCATCCATATCTCTGGGGGCAATTCATTCCAGAGGGCGAGTGCCCACAGAGAAGGCTCTCCCCCTGGGTGTCGCCAGTCGACATTGTGTGACCGACGGTACCCTGAGGAGTCCCTCTCTGTGGGAGCGCACTGGCCGGTGGGAGGCTATTGGTAGCAGAAGGCGATCTCATAAGTACCCAGGTCCTAAGCTCTAAAGATGGTAACCAACACCTTGAATCGCACCCGGAAGACCACCGGGAGCCAGTGCAGCTTGCGCAGGAGTGGTGTTACATGGGAGCGCCGTGTCGCTCCCATAATCACCCGCGCGGCCGCATTCTGGACCAGTTGGAGCCTCCGGGTGCTCTTCAAGGGGAGCCCCATGTAGAGAGCATTACAGTAGTCTAGACGGGAAGTGATGAGGGCATGAGTGACTGTGCGCAAGGAGTCCCGATCCAGAAAGGGACGCAACTGGTAAATCAGACGAACCTGATAAAAAGCCCCCCTGGCCACAGCCATCACATGACCTTCTAGAGACAGCCGCGCATCCAGGAGGACATCCAAGTTATGAACCCTCTCTGAGGGGACTAAGATCTCACCCCCAATAGTCAGCGATGGCACCAGCTGGCTATACCGGGACGCCGGAAACCACAGCCACTCGGTCTTGGAGGGTTTGACTCTGAGCCTGTTTCTCCCCATCCAGATTCGCACGGCCTCCAGGCACTGGGACATCACATCAAGGGCATCATCAGGGTGGTCCGGGGTGGAGATGTACAGCTGAGTATCATCAGCATACTGATGGAACTTCACCCCAAAAGCACGGATGATCTCACCCAGCGGCTTCACATAAATATTGAATAGGAGGGGCGAGAGGACCGACCCTTGAGGCATCGCACAAACAAGGTCGACCTCTGCCCCCTTGCCAACACAGACTGCGTACGGTCAGAGAGGAAGGGGGAGGACCACCGCAACACGGTGACCCCTATTCCTAACCCCTCCAACCAGCGCAGCATGATACCATGGTTGACGGTATCAAAAGCCGCTGAGAGGTCTAATATCAACAACCAATACGACCAATGCCGTTTCTGTGCTGTGCCCAGGCCTGAAACCCGACTGGTATGGATCTAGATAAATAGTTTCATCCAGGTACTGGGGTAGTTATCGCGCCACCACATTCTCAACAACCTTTGCCACAAAGCGAAGGTTGGAGACTGGACGATAGTTCGCTAATACAGCTGGGTCCAGGGAAGGCTTCTTGAGGAGGGGTCTCACCACCGCCTCTTTCAAGGTGGAGGGAAAGAAACCGTCACTCAAAGAAGCGTTAATAATCTCCTGGAGCCAGCCTCGTGTGACCGCCCAGGAGGCCAGCACCAACCAGGAGGGACACGGGTCCAATAAACATGTGGCAGCGCTAAGCCTACCCAGAATCCTGTCCACATCCTCAGGAGTCACAGGGTCAAATTCCTCCCAGATATGCCACAGATGGTCCAAAGATGGATCTCAGAAGCGGTGCAACGAGGATTTGAGGCGGGCATAGGCTATAACTGCCAGACAGGCACTATGATCCCAGAGGTATCACGCCAGGGGAGGTTCCAACCATATCGGGAGCGGGAGGCCCCTGAATTATATCACCACCCTGAATCCTCGGCCTCTTCAGAGGACAGTGAGGACTCAGTCTCTATGGAAGAGGGACTGATTGACCAAGAGCTGTCAGATGAGGAGGGCCTGACACCTGACCAACTGGTCTTTAGAGGTCTGTTCAGGCCCCATTTATTCAAGGCCTTGCTGTTCAAGTCTCAGAGTTCAACCCATTTGGGTGTGAACACTTCTGGAAATGACAATGTTAGTGGAGAACAAGACCCCACAAACCTGCTTTTTTCTGAACCAATGCTGGAAGCGGAGGCTATCCCAGCCCCCCGCTATTCATGGATGTCATTCAACGGCAGTGGGCGTTGCTGGGAGCTTACCCCAGCCCCACGTCATTTGACAAGAAGTTCTATAATATGGCACCGAACCTCACCGAACTTCTTCAGACCTCTGAGGTTGATGAGCCCATGGTGGTATCTTCTTTGGCTACCCTCACTGAGGCTGAGGATGTGTTAAGACTGGAAGAAAGGAAACTGGCACTAGCGCTACGTAAGGCGCACCAGGCGGCTGCCTGGGCCATTAAGACAGCCACGGCGGCTTCCTTTTTTACCAGAGCGTTGCTGCTATGGTTGAAACAAATGCAGGACAGGGTGATGGTCAATAATCTTAGAATGCAAAAGGATTTTAATAAGGTGGTCACCGCTACAGAATTCATGGCAGATGCCATGCTTAACTACCAAGTTTGGAGCCAGGGCCATTGCTGCACCAGTCATGGCCAGACTTATGCTCTGGCTCAAGCATTGGCAGGCAGATACCAAGAAAAAGTGGCGGTTAGCGTCAGCTCCATTTAGGGGGGCAAAATTGTTTGGGGAGTCCCTAGATCCAGTATTGGTGGAGTTGAGGGACAAAAGGCGAGTGTTTCCATCTCTTGCTAGGCGGTTCAACCGCTGTCCCTCACCACCCTTTTGGAAGCCTTATTTTCGTCCCTATTCAGGACAGAATTTTCAGAGGCCCCAAAGGAGCTTCACCTCTAGGCAATATTATCAGTCAGGACAGGGGTTCACGGTAAAAAATTGATCGCAGCCCCAGAACCAATGATCCTTTTCGGGGGGCGGCAATAGTCCCTTTTGGATATCGCAATGACTCCAGAACAAAGACTCCCATTGGTGGCCAGCTAGGCCTTTTTGTGGACCAATGGGAGGAGACTTCTACGGACGTGTGGGTAAGGGAGACCATAAGATTTGGTTTCTCCATAGAATTACTTGCAACACCTCCGAGGTTTTTTATTCCTTTTTCCCATATCAAGGGACGCCTCAAAGAGGAGGATCATGGAAGCCGCCATTCACCATCTATTGGAGATCAGGGCGGTAGAGGCAGTCCCAGATGAACAGAAGGGACAAGGATGTTACTCCATCCTATTCGTCATTCAGAAAACCTTGGGGGGGGGGGTTGCGACCAATTCTAAATCTCAAGAGCCTAAACAGATATCTGAGCTATTGGAGGTTCAAGATGCATTCTCTCCAATCGATATTGGAGAATGTCAGAGAGGGAGACTTCTTGACCTCAATCGATCTTACAGAGGTCTACCTCCATGTTCCAATGTCAACATCTCATAGACAGTACCTGAGATTTTGCTACAATGGCAAGCATCTACAGTACAAGGCCCTGCTGTTCGGACTAGCATTGGCTCCCAGAGTCTTCACCAAACTCTTGGCAGTGATAGGAGTATCTCTTAGGTCTAGACCAGTCCGGATACAATGCTATCTGGATGACATTTTAGTGTAATCGTCAAGGAATTTGCGGGTGATGGTGCAATGCCTACAGGATCATGGCTTCTCCATCAATGTGGAGAAGAGTCACCTCACCCCGGTCAACGGCCTTTTACATCTGGGGGCGGTGATCGACACCGTAGCATGTCAGGTGTTCCTGTCACCAGACCGTTTGGAGAGCATCTGGACTTTAACGAGACAGATGCGCTCTGTAAAATGAACTGTTGTAAGTCAAGGACTACCTGTAGTTACATAATACTTTTCTTGGACTTATAATGAAGAGCATAGGAGAAAGGGAGAGCCCTTGTGTGTTGCTTCAAAGCTTTAAAAAGTCTCATTAGAATTTTATAGAAAAATTATCCAGGTTGCTGTCTTGATTTGCTATTTGTATATCCATTTTAATTATTAAGACTTCAGCTGGTTTCTTTAGGTCCAGTGCAACATATTTTTCTATGTCATTCTTACAGCCTGTCATTTTTAAATCAGTCTAAATCATGTCAGGTAACACAATCAGTAAATCGGTAGAGGCAGACACTCTTAAAATTAACTTTGGGGTCCATTGTTCAAAAATATCCTTCAGCATATGCAATATTAAAATACTTGCTTCATTTGATATTAGTAAGTTTAGTTTGAGTGTTCTATTTTAATTGTAATCTTTAGTTCCTTCTACTTCTCTGTAATATCCAAATTTTTAAGCCTTACTTTATTTCCCATGAAAAGAATTCTTTATAATTAATTGCAGAATCTTATTTGTTGTATCTGGACCTTTAGACTATTTGCAACTTTCTAAAATCAAAGTTTTAATCACTCTTTCGCTGTTTACTCCAGATTTTTTAAAGTCCTTAAACTTGCATTTAAAATTTCTTTCACTAAGGATAGAAGAAAACTCACCCAATGCTGTAAATATAAAATATGACAATCCAAAAGTTCCTAAAGCTGAAAAACAGTTAAAAAACAATTTGTGAAAGTGATTACAAAAAGAAGTATGCAAACCCAGTGTCCTTTTTAAGGCACCGACTGCAATTTGAACAAGATGGCTATTGTCTCGTCTCCCAGAGCTTTAAACCTGCAGGAGACTGTTGACTTGTGGTCTCTTTGCAAGGAGCAACTTTCTGAAGCATTTGTGAGCGATCTCAAGTCTTGTCCAGAGAGGAATAACGAAGTCTATTCACTGTCTTTCTATCCTCCTTGCATTTTGCAGAGCCATTGCATAGCCTATCTTCCATTTTTTGCCCAGTTTGGTATTCATCTTTCCTGCAGGGAACTTCATGTGTCTGCTAAAATCTAACCTAAGTGTAATCAGGAGAGGGATCTCTTTAGTTCCATAGAAACAAAGAAGCCCTGGGATCTCTTAATTTAAAGATTTTGAGTCTCTGATTTTTTCAAACTAGAGACAGTATGAACTGAGTTCCTTAAATCTTGCCTCAAAAAAGCGCCAAAACTCTGCAGAACTTTAAGCTTGTTTCTTCATGTATGGCTGAAGTGCCTGGACAGCTTGTTCTAAATATCACAAAATATAGGCCTATCACTTGATAAAATGTTTACATTTTCTTTAATATCCCAAGCTAAAGTTACAGTGGCACATTATTCTTCAATTTACAAAAACCTTATCATTTTTGATGATGCAATAGTGGAGTATATCCCATTCCAGTTTTTAAACATTTTAGTCATTATTTTGACTCATAAAAGCTTTAAGATTTTTTTAAAGGTGTCTTCCCTTAAAATTTAAAGTTAGAGAAAAACATTTTCCCCATGACATATAGTTTAAATTTTTTAGTGAGTACCTTTTAAAAGAACACCAATGCAAGTACTTGCATCCTGATAAAATCCATGTATTGAGTCTTAAAAAAATTAGTGCCATTATTGTTTAAGGCCTATATCTGTTAAAATTTTCCCCTATCTTTTTGCTTAAACAATGGAAAGTTTTGCCGTATGTTCAAATAACATCTTCATCAGGTTCACAACAGGATACCTTAGTTAATTTTCAGTTGAGTGCCTGATAGGATTTTCTTTTTCTGGTTGGTTGGGTGAAAGTCTAGACACTGAGAGATGAGGCTTTACTAGGGCCTCACAATATAGTTATTGTGAATGTTAAGTAGAAGCAGCATCCTCTGATGTACAGATTCCCTGCCCAAACCAGAAGTACAAAGACATAGCTTTTGTTCCAAAGGAAAGGGACTAATCTAAATGCTGCACAGTGTGAAAAACTTTTTATGCAAGAGGGGAGAAGAACTTGCCTTAGGGGTGAGAGGTCAGGAGTTTAACCTTTGACCGTAAAATAAGAGATCAGCAAAGAGTGGGATGAACAAGGCCAGGGAAAATCCTCTCCAAGTACTTTGGGTATTGTTTACTGAAAACGGGTCAAGGAAATGATTGTCAGGGTGGTTATGTGAATTCTCATGAGAGGCATGATTTCTATTGACTTTGAATTTCTTGTGACTTGTGAAGATTTCTTCTCTTCCTCTTATAGTGTAAGGAAAAGCAGAGGAAATTTTGTCCCTTGGTCTTTATTTTATTTTATTTAGTTTATTTTTAGTTTATTTTGGTTTTACACCAGTTTTCCTCCTGAAGTAATGCCAACATCTCTTTGTGTTTCTATGGATTTTTGTGCTTTGTGCTAATTAACTATTCAGGCTAACTACATTTATTCCTAGGATTTTTTTCCCCCATTGGTAGAAAATGGTATTACTCCTTGGGCTCTTTTTAGTTAACAAACTACATTATGAATGTTTTTCAGATAATTTATTTGGCAGACAGTGGGAAGATTGTCCTTAGTTAACACAGAGATCTTTGGGTGGTCATTGTTATTGTACAACACCAGGGAAGAGCTGTTCTCAGTTGTAATGTTAAGGAAATTAGGACATTTTTCTCTCTGATTTTGTTTTGGCATTAAAAGTGCTCTGGAACTTAGTTCCAATCCAATTATATATGATAGAACTGAGTGTCAGTTAATAGACAGATATTGACATAGTCAGATTTACTGGTCTAAGCTAATCATTATTCTTTTTCTTCTTAAGTATATATAAATTAAATATACTGTATATGAAAGTTATTTCTGAAGTTGTTGGCTAGATGAATTGTGTGGTTTATTTTTTTGTCTTCATCTATAATTTTTAATAGGAACCCACAATCTTATTTTAGATGAAAATGTAGCATATATTTCTGTACACATAACATATATTTACAAAAATATATGCTACATTTACATCTAAAATAGCATATTTTACCATATATTTTATAAAAATATATGCTAAGTGTTGTGTAATTCATTTAATCTTAGAATCTCAAATATGAACTATTTTTTTAGTAAATGATTTGAGCTTTTTCTCACTGCATGCATAAGATTTCTGTGTTCTGAGTTTGAATGAAATAATTAAGACATGGAATATCTGTTTTATCTGAAATAAAAGTAGATGAAGATGAACTTAGTTATGGAATTTATACATTGCTCCATTCTGTCACGATTCTGGGTGGCTCATGGAATGATTCATATGTCCCAATTCTTTTTTTCCTGACTTGCTAATTCTTTCAACCTTTTTAGGCAGTTTTTTTTTAAACCAGAAAATAAATTGGATTTATTCTAAAATATAAATGGTATTTGAACAAAATTTGTTTTGATTTGCTTTTAATTAAAATTAACTATATTCTGCTATTAGACATTAATCAAGGATTTAAATAAATATTTCTCCTAGTCTGTCACACTGCAATTACAATTCAGATGATTTGGGCATTATGTTATTCTGTTTTAGATATTGCAGAAATTAATATATTAAGATATTAGGTGGTCTTTTCAACTTTACTAAAACCACTGAAAATCATAACCATAAGTTGGAACCATTGAAAGCAGTAAATATGGGATGTGTGATATGTGCTGCTTTCCTGACATTCACCTCCTTCTGGCAGCCACTCTACCTTCTCACAATTTCAGGACTTTGACTAATAACATAGATTGTATGTTGGGTTACTTGGATTGGGAAATGTGGCTATTTATACACTTGACATTTATTTACCTCCACAATCTGAAAACTCTGGGAAATATAAAATGTTCATAATATATCATTTTTAAAAATTCTGAAAACAGAAATAAAAATAGGATGACTGCTCACTGTTCCTTATAAGGGGCCAACATCACAATAAGAGCAATGTGCGTGTGGATCAGAACCGCAAGGGAGAAGGCCTACAATTTAGCCTAATAGCATATTTCCTTTAAAATATCTTTTTTAGCAGTTGGAGTAGCACTGATTATTTTTTCTGCAACAACCCTGTTAACCTGTTTTCTTTGCTTATCAGAAGTTTAGTGTTGCCTTTAAAGACTGGTATGCGAAGCACGTCAAAACATAGATTTTCAGCTATGTTGCCTGTCATAGATAAATCAATACTTAAATGTATGTGGAACAGCATTTAATTTTTTCCCCCTTGTGCTCACATGGAAGGCCCTTGGGACAGATGGCCCCTCACTGTTGATGGTTCGACCCACAGCTTCAGAGGAGTGTGAAGAAAAGAAATTGCTTTCTTTGTCAAGGTGTTTTCAATTCAATTCTCACCCATTAGCCCTGTTTTGTTAAGTTTTGAATTACTCCATCAGGTGACTGATGAGTGTATTTCCCTCTCTTTGGCTATTGAAATAGGATGGTGTAAAATGGAAAAGGAAAATCAAAAATCAAGTTTTCAGTTATTGATTACTAAAATGTCTTTAATCTGTCCCCTGGCTTGATATATTTGAACTGTAAAATAATATTAAACGTAAATAGAATGCAAAAAATGAAAGCTTAATAGTAGACTTGTATATTTAAAGTAAAATACATATTTGAAACACATAAATAGGAATCAATGGACATTATTTTAAATGTTATTATGATTCTCTATTTTGATCGTGATTTTATATTTAAATTAGTAGAGCCTTTAAATACCTCTTTGTACAAGTAAGAAACCCTAGATTCTCAAGTTAAATTCCTAGTGGGATCACAGGGCTGCAAAATAAAATCTGATACAGTTGGTAATGTCACAATCAGAGTGGTTTGAATTATGCTATCCTGGATACTCCCAGAATGGGAATTGATCTATCGGATCAGATTTGGGTTTTAGTGTCAGCTAAGTTCCCCTGTGTGTCCCTGCATTACCTGTTTTAAGAAACAGAGGGTTTCCATTTCCTTCATACAAAAAATGAAATAAAATATTGAAAAATATCTTTTAGAAAGGATTTTCATGTTAAAAAAGTCAGAAAAGAAAATTTCAGACAAAATACTTATTTTAGCAACAATGTTACAACAACAAAAATACAATTTTTTTAGCATTTCAGTTTCAGAACTGTTTCAGTTTCAAAACTTCTAGGTAATTGATAAAATGTGTATTAAAATTCTATATATAAATACAATTTTCAACAGAGTTTTGAGGAGTAGTTTTGCAGCCATTCAACCCAGGACAAATTTAAATGACCTTTGATGTGCTATTGATGTGCTATTGTAAAAAACTTGCAGGTAGTTTTTGATTTATGACCATAATAGAGCCAGGAATTCAGGTTGTAACTCATGGCGGTCGTTAAGTGAATGACATAGTTGTTAATTGAACCAGTTTTCACCAATTGACTTTTTTTTGCCAGAAACCAGAAGTAAACACTGGAAACTAGTAAAAAAAAAAATGCTGAAAATTATGGTAATATGACTCTGGAATACTGCAAAAGGCCAAAATACGAGCAGGTTGCCAAGTACCCAAATTCAATCATGTGACCAGGGGTAATATGTCTGTTGGGGGGGGGGAGCATTGGATCTTTGAAAACAAGTCCTAAGTAGCTCTTGGGAGGTCGGTGGGAACTTTGAATAGTCATGATGCAACCAGTCATTAAGCAAGGACTACCTGTGTAAGATTTTAAACGATATATGATTCTGCAAAAGTCCATTCTGATTATTTCCTGTCTTATGTTCAGGTTCATTTTTATGCTTTTCAACCCTTGTCATGGAGTTTAAGGTTAGGGTTCTGTCATATGTATCCTGTCCTGTATTGAAAGGGAGGTTTCTGGGTACTGTGCTGTGTAGATTCTTCCTTTTTTTGTGAATGTTCAGCTCCATAAACAGTAATTATTTGCCAAATAAGGGGATTTGACTTCCCAGCATTAAGGCTTTAAAGCACTGAAGCAATTTGAAAGACAATATGTCTTTCCTTCCTCCCCACCTCACAAATATCAAGACAACATAACTTTGAAACAAGCACACATAGAATTACAATGAGTGTGTGTGTGTGTGTCTGTGAACTTTATTTCACATAAGTCAAATGAGAAATAATATGAAAAATGCATACCGTGTTCTCCATTGAGAGTGGAGACAGCAGCCAGTGTGGGTAGTGCTAGTTCAATCAGCATGAAGGACTTAGTCTGTCAATCATTATTAGTTCCGCCCTTGTTGCCGGGCAGGCCAGCTTTTGACTCAGTCCTTCAGTGGACAGGCGTGTGGGTCTTAGTTCCTCCTGATTTCTGGCTATTTTGGCTTTAATCTGACTTTATTCTGGCTTTTTGACCTCGGGTTTCCTGACTACGATTACTGGCTTTATTCCCTTATTGGTTGACTGACTCTCGGACTGTTTTTCTACATTGCATATGGTATTGTGGACTTTGTTACTTTGAAAGGCTGGGGATATTCAGCTTCATGTACCTCCCCTGGGGGTGGTTGATCGCCCTGCGCGTTGTTGGGGTCGTTTGACTCTCTAACTCCTTGGCTTCAATTTCGCTGCCTTTTGGGCTCATTTAACTGTTTTTGTTCAGCTATAGTGCAACTTTTTTTGCTGCGGTGGCCATTTTGCCTTGAATTTGCCTCATCGACGTCTATTGTACATATTCTAATGTTCTTGCAGAGGGGCCTTGCCCAAGGTCTTACTCCTAACACTCTATGTCGACAAATAGCCGCCTTATCTTCAGTGCTTACCTGCGGTTCCTTGTCGTCTTTGGCCCAGCACCCCTTGATCCGCCGTTTTCTCTGGGGTGCCAAGAACTTGTGCCCTCCCGTGCTACATCGATACCCTACCTGGGATCTTCCCCTGGTCTTGGAGTCACTTACGGGTTCTCCATACGAGCTGTTTCGAACCACCAGTCTCAGACTTCTCACCTACAAGGTTGCCTTCTTGGTGGCCATAACCTTGGCCCGCCGCATCTCTGAACTTGCTGCCTTATCCACACATTCAGACCTTTGTGTATTTGATGCGGACCGAGTTATCCTTCGCTTGGACCCTACCTTTGTACCCAAAGTCAATTCTGCATTTCACCGTTCACAAGAACTTATTTTACCTAATTTCTGCCCCCGTCCTACTCACGCTTGGGAGCGACGCTGGCACGCCCTGGATGTCAGGCGGGTGTTAAGGATCTACCTGAAGAGGACGGCTCCCTTTCGTCGTTCGGAATTGCTATTTGTATCCTTCTTACCTACCTCCCAAGGATGTAAAGTACCATCGGCCGCTGGATAAGACACACCATTGCCTCAGCCTGCGACCTTCAGTCACTTCTGTGCCCTACGAAATTGACAGCTCATTCCACCCGCAGCGCGGCTACAATGGCAGCGTGGGCAACCCAGGCTCCCTTGCTCGAGATTTGTAGGGCGGCCACTTGGACTTCTCCAGCGCGCTGCTTGGAGAATCCAAAGCGTGGGTAATGTTCATGTTGAGCTTGTCAGAGACTGAGTGTATCACTTTAAATTTTCTGCCTCGGTTCCGCCTCCTCTGCTCGACTAGTGTCAGTTTAGTTCACTCAGTCGAGTGGAAGAGACTGAACCTTTGGCTTGCTCTGACAACCTCATTGTTTTTCATTCTCCACGCTTTGGATTTTTTCCTTTCTACTCCTTCTAGTGAATTATTTCAACTTTTCCTTTGGATTGGACTATTCTGGACTTGTGAGGGTTGGGTGAGTCTTCCCTGGGCTCCCTGCCCTCCTTGGAGGCCCCTTGCCTCACCTTCTGGACTATTTCGCATAATATTCCACCTGGAATCCATTTAAAATTGGTAGACGTCTAGCCTGATGCTTATTGCCTTGCTAGCGTCTACAGCGGCTATTTCACCTGTTCAGTTTTCGCGCCTAGCCTGCCACCTATGCTTTGCCGGCGCTCCGTGCTGCCTTTAATACTTGCCGCTTGTTCCCTCAATTTCGGGCTTCCGCAGTGGAATCGCCTCAGCGACCGCCGGATTGTTGTCCTGCACCATTACTGTCGGTGGCCGATCGACCCTCCGTGGCATCACCCCTGTTAGGGTGTGTGTAAAAAGTATTTGTTGCTTGTGCAACGAGCAGAGCAGAAACACACAGGGAAGGAGATAAACGTACGGCTCGTGTGAGAAAAATACTTTATAGATTACAAGCAGTCTCGATGTAAGTAAAACAGTCCAAGGTCATAAACAGTAATATCAGTCCAGTAAGTATCTTCCCTTACCAAAGCAAACAGACTTTAGTAACTCTTGGTATACAGTACCATATAACAGATGCAGTAAGCAACAGGATACAATCAGGTATCAATCCGGAAGAAGCAGGAAGAAGGAACGCTTCTCTGTGCTGCTTATTTATGCACTGTAGCCTAATTACAGGGTTCAGCAAACCCTGATTACGTGGCTCAGTTGTTTCTTAAAGAAACAGATATATTGCCTGACCAACAAGTTAGGAGTAAGCTACAAGCTGAACCTAACAGCCCCGACATTGTTTACTGTCAGCTGCCTCCTCAGTACGGCTTGGAAGCGCGGGCTGCCTGATTCCCGCCCGCCATCGCCATCTTGTCTTCGGCTCCCTGCCTCCTAGTCAACGAGGCCTAGGGCGTCTGGTGGTCACCCAGACTGCGGCTCTTATCACCCGGTGGCTGATCGACCCTTGTGGCATCGCCCCGGCTGTGCATCACCGCCCCGCCTATTATCTCCCTAACTGCCACCGAGCTGCATTAATTTGGGTCGCCGCCATTGCGAACTACAGCCGGACTTCAATTTAAACTACAAATGGCCGCCATTTTGAACCATACAACGGCGCCATTTTGAATTCCACAACGGCCCACCATTTTAACATCTCAGCCGCCAGCCAATTGCGACATTAGCCGGCCTTCTTCGTTAGAGTCCCAAATTGGTGGTAGTGGATCTGGTCAACGCAGAGCCTCATCTTCTGACTGACCGGGGGGGGGGCGTTTTCAAGCAGTTTATTTTTCTGCCATCCCTGACAGCTGTTGTCACTCTCCTTTGGCAGGCAATTGTCTGATGACAGGATATTAGTTTTCAAAAAAAAAAAACACCTTACCTGGAACTCTGGACCTTGTCCACCTATGCTTAAGCTCCTCCCATTTCTTGTTCCTGTTATTAAAAAAAAAAAACCAGTCAATTACTTGACATTTAATTGCCTACGTTCATCGCTTTTTCATCTCCAACTTACCATGGCAGACCTCGAGCTGTCCTCCGACTCAGACATCTCCGATGCTCCACCTGTGGTTGAGCCGGTACCTGTCAAGAAAGTGAATAAGTCAAGGTCAAAACGCCCTCCTCGGGCAGCTTCTGCCCCCTCATCTTCCTCAAAAGAACCCTCCGCTTCTGGCCCTTCGGCCAGCAAGGAGGAACAGAGGTGTCATAGGGCCCTGGAACGCCAATTCCTCGTGGCACAGCAGAAGGCCTTGGCTGCTGATCTCGTTTCGTTTCCAGACCACGCCAC
The DNA here is from genome assembly GCF_029215685.1 of Pituophis catenifer annectens. NCBI lineage: Eukaryota > Metazoa > Chordata > Lepidosauria > Squamata > Colubridae > Pituophis > Pituophis catenifer. The sequence goes on along the minus strand of NW_027256883.1, from coordinate 123,021,474 downwards.
CGGCTCCAACTTGCAACCCCAAATTGTCACTGAAACCCAGACCACTTCGGGGATCACTGCCTCATCATCTGCTCTGAGCAGGGACACTTCCGTAGCCTCCCTTCCTCCATCAGGATCAACCAATCATTGATCCCATCCCCGGGCTGCCCCGTCGGCCACTTATACTCCAACAGCAGCAGGTCTCAGACAAAGGGAGGACTCCCATTCGGATTCACCGATGGATGTTCAGTCCATTGTGGCGGCCACCATCTCCAACCTCATGGCTTCTGGCTCCTGGCCTTCAGCCCCGGTTCTGGGTTCACACCATCATACCCGGAATCCGATAGCTAATGTCTCCGGCCGTTACCATGATTACGAATCCTATCAGGACTTGACCCATAGCGAGGACTCAAACTGGGAGGACGATGACTTCGGGATTCGGAGTTCTCAGAAGATGACAACCTCCTACCAGATAGAACCCCGATCACGCGGCTCTTTCGCCCAGCTTTGTTTAAATCGTTGTTGCACAAAGCAAAGGTTTCCACTAATTTGGCGGATCCTCCAGATCAGCAGGTTGCATCTTCGTCGTCACTGCCCTCTGATGGCCTATTCAATGTCCAGACGACGGCTCAGGATGTGATTCCCTGTCCTCAATTATTTTTGGAGGTAATCAAAAGGCCCTGGGGTCTACCAGCTTCCTTGCCGGCTCCTAACAGCTTGGAGTGAAGGTTATACTGTACTGCGCCTAATCTCGAGGAGATGCTACAACTGCCCTCTGTAGACGCTCCAGTCGCTCACCTAACGGCATCCTCGGTTCTCACTGGCGATGTGGCGGACGGACTACGGACTGAGGACCGGCGGGCGGAAGTCCTCCTACGCAAGAATCATCAAGCGGCGGCTTGGGCGGTCAGGGTGGCAACATCAGCATCCTTTTTTAATCGGGCCTCCATCATTTGGCTCAGACAGCTACAGGACCGCCTTCCCCAGGACGATAAGCGTTTACACCAGGATATTAATAAAATCGTTGCGGCCGCGGAATTTTCCGCTGATGCATCCCTGGACTCCGCCAAGTTCGCCTCTCGATCTCTTGCCTCAACTGTAGCCTCGCGCCGCCACCTGTGGTTAAGGCAATGGAAGGTGGATAACAAGTCCAAATGGCAGCTGACTTCCGTCCCCTTCAAGGGGTCAAGCTTATTTGGTGACGCGCTTGAACCCATCCTCGTTGAGGATAAGGATAAGCGAAAGGTGATGCCAACATCTTACCGGCGGGGAGATCGTCGCTATTCGCCATATCCTCAGTGGCCGCCCTTTTGGAGGGAGTCCGGGACCACTGGATCCTACCAGTTCCGATCATCCTCTCAGGGATTCTACAGACCGCCTGACAGGTCTAGCTTTCGAGACCGCGGCCATCGACAGCCTTCCTTCAGGAAACCCTCCAGGGGCTCGGGCAACCGCCCCTTCTGGAGAGGCAAGTGATGCTCACCATTCGGCTCCCATTGGCGGCCGCCTTCACTTCTTTGCGGAACAATGGGAGCGTACCACCACAGATGCGTGGGTCCGCCAGACCATCGGATTGGGCCTCACCCTAGAATTCAGTTCTCTCCCCCCTCCACGATTCATCAGGTGTTCCGTTCCATCCAATCCGACGAAGCGGGACTTGTTCGAGACGGAGATTCAACACCTCCTGGACATTCGGGCCATAGAGCCGGTTCCCCCTTGTCATCACGGGACCGGCTTCTACTCCGTCTTTTTCCTGGTGGCCAAAAATTCTGGAGGGTGGAGAGGAATCCTGGCTCTGAAGGCCCTCAACCAGTTCATCACGTATCGTCAATTCAGAATGCAGATGTTACGATCGATTGTGGACTGTATTCGACCCGGACACCTGATGACTTCCATCGACTTGAAGGAAGTGTACCTGCATATTCCAATCCGTGCTGCGCATCGTCGCTTCCTACGCTTCTCCTTCAACGGCCGGCACTTCCAATACCGGGCTATGCCCTTCAGCCTGTCGTCGGCCCCGTGAGTCTTTACCAAGGTGTTGGCCGCCGTGGCAGCCTCTCTCCAACTGATACCCATCCGGATTTATTGTTACCTCGACGACATCCTCATCCTTTCGTCGACCCCCCAGCTCGCCCGGCAGGATCTCGAGTTGGTAATTGCCACTCTTCGGTTGCATGGCTTCACTCTGAACGAGAAAAAGAGCCATCTCCATCCCACTACTCGGATTCTACATCTCGGGGCGATCCTGGACTCTCAGCTGGGTATGGTCTTTCTGTCGGAGGATCGCCGCCTCAGCATTCGCTCCCTGGTCCTCCAGGTGCTGTCGATGACCTGGGTACCGTTGCTGCTCCTGTCGATTCTTTTGGGAAAAACGATTTCCTGCATTTTCATCGTCCCTTGGGCCAGGTTCCACTCCAGACCTCTGCAATGGTACCTGCTACCCTTTCAGAAGGCACACAGCAGCAATTCCAGCTCTTGGGTCCGGCTACCGCAGTCAGTTCGCGATTCCCTACCTTGGTGGACCTTGCCATCCGTGCTCTCCGGGTGTTCGTTTTGAAGCCCCCCACGTGTGACAGTGACCACAGACGCGAGCCTTACGGTCTGGGGTGCCCACCTTCAGAACCAGGTCACACAAGGTCGATGGTCTCCAGCAGAAGCAGCCAACGACATCAACTGGCTGGAGCTTCGAGCAATCAGACTCGCACTGTCGCACTTCCAGCCTCTTGTGGAAGGTCACCACATCCGCATTCTCACGGACAACGTGACGGCAAAAGCACACGTAAATCGAGATGGAGGAACACGATCGGCTCCCCTCATGGCGGAAGCGACCAGGCTGCTCACTTGGGCGGAACTGCACACTCGGTCGTTGACAGTGGACCACATATCCGGGACCGACAACTGCCAGGTGGATTGGCTGAGCCGTCAGCAGATCAACCAGGCCGAGTGGCGCCTCCATCCGTCTCTATTCCAGGAGATCTCCCTCAGGTTTGGCCGTCCCATTCTAGACCTTTTTGCCCATCCAGCCAATGCACAGCTACCAAGATTTTTCTCCCGGTTCCAGTGTCCCACGGCAGAGGGCACCAACGCCCTTCTGTGCCCCTGGCCACGGGGACTTCTCTATGCCTTCCCTCCCCTCCCACTCCTGCCGAGGGTGATCCGGAAGATTCTGCTGGAACGAGCGGACGTCCTTCTGGTCGCTCCCCACTGGCCGCGAAGATCCTGGTTCACCGACCTGGTGGACCTGTCGGTGGCCGCCCCGTGGCGGATTCCGGACCACAGGATTTCTCTCAGCCAGGGGGTCATACTGCATCCAGATTCTCAATGGTTGCAGTTGACCGTCTGGCACTTGAGAGGGTCCTCCTGACCAAGGATAACTTGTCCAGAGGGGTTGTTTCCGTTATCCAGGCCTCCAGGCGGCCTTCCACGACCAGAATTTACAATGCCACCTGGCGATCCTTCTCAGCCTGGTGTATCGCCAGACATTCGGACCCCACCTCTGCCTCGGTCTCCGACGTGTTGGAGTTTCTACATGCTGGTTTCGACAAGGGCCTGGCGGCAAACACTCTCCGCAGGCATGTGGCTGCTTTGGACACCGTCCTTTCTGGTGACTCGGATGTGCCACTTTCTCGCAATCGACGGATTAGATCCTTTTTGAAGGGAGCGTCTAATCTCCGCCCTCCACGCATCCATCGATACCCGTCATGGGATCTACCGCTGGTTCTTCGAGCTCTCATGGCTGCTCCCTTCGAGCCTTTGGCCTCCGTTGGACTGCGCTTCCTGACCCTTAAGGTCATGTTTCTAATCGCGGTGACATCAGCCCGGCGAATTTCCGAATTGGCTGCCCTGTCAGTTCGAGAGGATTTATGTATTTTCCATTCTAATCGGGTCGTCCTCAGGATGGATCCATCTTTCCTCCCGAAAGTCAATTCCATTTTCCACCGCGCGCAGGAGCTGGTCCTCCCGGATTTTTGTCCGGACCCTAGACACCCGTTGGAGGACCAGTGGCACACCCTTGATGTTCGAAGGGCCCTCCGTTGGTACATCAAGAGGACCTTGGCATTTCGTCATTCTGAAGCTCTCTTCGTTTCTTTTCTCCCAACGTCTCTGGGCCAAAAAGTTTCATCTACTACGATAGGACGATGGCTAAAGGCCTGTATCTGTAAAGCTTACTCCGCGTCAGGCAAGCCTCCTCCCGGCAAAGTGCTTCCTCATTCAACCAGGAGTGCCTCCACCTCAGCTGCATGGGCAACTCAAGCCTCGGTTTCAGAGATTTGTAAAGCAGCCACCTGGACCACCTTATCGCCGTTCATTAGACACTATAAGATCGAAGCTTTTGCAGCTGCTGATGCCTCCTTTGGACGATGGGTTTTACAGTCAGTCGCTGCTCCGGTGCCTCCTCCGGACCTGACTGGAACCCCCCCCTGAATAACTTGCTTGGGTATATCCCACGCTTTGGATTCTCCAAGCAGCGCGCTGGAGAACGAACGTTGCTTACCTGAACATTCCTTCTCGGCGCGCTGATGGAGAATCCAACCCTCCCTATCTTACACATTCAGGTCCGGAGTTTTGTTGTTGACTTGGGACTTCCGTCTGCTTCTTTCCTGTTCTTCATGAACTAAGCTGACACTAGTCGAGCAGAGGAGGCGGAACCGAGGCAAAAAATTTAAAGTGATACACTCAGTCTCTGACAAGCTCAACGTGAACATTACCCACGCTTTGGATTCTCCATCAGCGCGCCGAGAAGGAACGTTCAGGTAAGCAACGTTCGTTCTCCTGGCCCTTTCATACGTCACTACAAACTGGATCAGTATGCATTGGTGGAGGCCGCATTTGGACGCCGGGTTCTGCAAAGGGTCGTTGCCGGGGAGGGTGCTGCGGCCCAGCATGATCCCACCCTAAATCAGGGACAGTGAACTTGGGTATGTCCCACATTGGCTGCTGTTTCTACTCTCAATGGAGAAGGAGCGTTGGTCCTACCTGATACGTTCCTTCTTGTTGAGTGGAGACAGCAGCCAGACCCTCCCTTTCTTGGCTAGACCTTGCGTATTTTCCTGTCTTCTCTGCCTTCTGGTATTTCTCCTTATCCCATACGCTGAGTCTGTCTTCGATTCTTCGCCAAAAGCTGGCCTGCCCGGCAACAAGGGCGGAACTAATAATGATTGATAGACTCAGTCCTTCATGCTGATTGGACTAGCACTACCCACACTGGCTGCTGTCTCCACTCAACGAGAAGGAACGTATCAGGTAGGACCAACGCTCCTTTTCCCGAAAATAAGACATGTCCGGATAATAAGCCCAATCGGCTTTTCAGTGCATATGATAATATAAGCCACCCCCACAAAATAAGCCGCCCCCACCAACTACTTACACACATGTGCAGCCGATCCTGCCATTTCCTCTGGTTGCTTGCCGCGCAACCAAAGTGAGTTGAGGCGAGGCTGGAAGGGGGCAGAAGGGGGGGCATGTCCTTCCCTGCCTGTTCTTCATGCCGGCCGAGCAGCCCAACACGTCCCACCCCACTCCAATGGCAACAGCAGCCTGGCTGCTTCCCTTCCCCTCCATCTCTTTATCGAGAGGGGTGGCAGGTGGGACGCGCGAGAAGCAAGACGGGTGGAGTGAGATGTGGCTCCCCTTGCCGTCTCTTCTCTCACCACCCCCTTGCTGGGCATGGCAGGGCTCCTGCCCCTTGCTTAGCTACCCGTCCCCTTTAGGGATGCAATTTGGAGGTGGCAGGTGGGGCAGGTGAGAAGCGGGACACAGGTCTTAAATTTCAAGCTCTGTCGCTTTCCTCGCTATTGTGTCTAGGGAAACACGCTGTAAAAGATAACCTTATCATGAGTTTGAGAAGTTTGATTGAACTCACGAGAAGGTTTTCTTTTAGAATGTGTTTCCCTGGACACAATGGTGAGGAACGCGACGGAGCTGGAAAGGTAGGATGTGCATCCCGCTCTACCTGCCACCCCCAAATTGCATCCCTAAAGGGGTGGATGGCTAAGCGAGTGGCAGGAGCCCTGTCATGCTCAGTGAGGGCCCTCACATCTCGCTCCATGCGTCTCGCTTCTCCCCCGCCCTACCTGCCACCCCTCTCGATAAAGAGACGGCGGGGAAGGGAAGCAGCTGTTGCCATTGGGGTGGGATGGGATGTGACACTTGGCTGGCGTAAAGAACAGGGAGGGGAGGCGACGGCAGTGACGGGACATCCAGTCCCACACTCGCTGTCTCCTGTACCTCCAAAATAATAAGACCCCCCCAATAATAAGGCCAAGCCCTTATTTGGGGGGGGGGGGGTAAAAGAAAATAAGACCCTGTTGGTAAATGCATCAACATAATGCCCTACATTATACATGAGAAAGCCTTAGCTTTCATTTTTCTAAATCAATATTGAGAATAATTTTTTAAGACTATAATCTTTACCCTTGAGAAAACTTTATAGCTATTCAGTCCCATGAACATCTGGAAGAAACTTCAAACATTAATTCTAGCAGATTATTTTCATTGGGGTTTAGAATCCTTAACTTACTGTGTGAATGACAAAATTTGGTGGGTTCTGTCTTTAATCAGCGCAGTCCCTCAACATTCACAGAAGGAATATGTGGGGCAAGTAATGTTGTGTGCATGATAATATATATCTGGAATTGAATTGAGCATCATAGGGCATCATAGAGGAGCATCATAGAGCATCAATATATATATCTGGAATTGCATTGAGCATCAATTGAACATCATAGAGAAACAGAATCACTTCCGTTTACTGGGTGGATTTTTTCTTCAACAACAGACCCTACCATCTCCTGCTTGATTATTTTAAGTATAGAAGCGTAGCTTCAGAAAATTAAAAGGAGAACTATCAAGAGGATTGAAATATAATTAAATAGCGGAGATAAGTAGGTAGGTTTGTACTATTTAACAAAGTAGTATTTTAACCCCAAATAAAGAATGGTCCATCAATGAAGATATTCAGTCCAGTTGCATGGCCGTGGCATCTCTAGGATAGATGGTTGGGATAGAAGAATGATCTTACTTCTATGTCCAAGATGATGCTAACAAACCTCTCTGGCATTTTCTGTTGCCAACCCATTCTCTTTTATCTGGTAAGTACCAGAGTGCCAAAAACAGTGTATAGATGGATAAGTAAACAATCACAAATGGGTTTGTATGAGTCTCTTTTTCTTTTCTGTTAACCCTTTGTTTTATCCTATTCATCTTCAACAAATAGGCTGACTCACCACCAGGGTGGATAAAAATCAATGATTTTTTAAAAAAAAAATCAGATTTTTTTAATTTAAATCGGATTTTTTTTTATTTAAATCGGATTTTTTTTTATTTTTATCGAATATTTTAATAAAAAACTTTTGGGGTAAAAATCTATTATAAGATAGTTTTCTATTTAAGATACATAAATAATTTAGTTTATTCAGCATGAAATGGAGCTTAGTTATGTAGCATGAGGCTGTATATTCTGCAACACTGGGACTATCGGTGAGTCAACAGTGGGTCAAAGGAGTAGCAGGGATGACACTTGCTCTTTAAAAATTATGATTTAAATCGAGTTGATTTAAATCAAGCCTTTTTACTAGTGATTTAAATCATGATTTAAATCGAGTTGATTTAAATCAAATCCACCCTGCTCACCACCATGTGTTGCATATGGGGAGGCACTTGACAGTGTGGGGTATCTATACCTAGGCATATGAGGATGACAAGATGTGTGAGAGTCTGGGACTTGTGTGCAATTCCCATTGATTTCTTGTGTTGTATTGTAGCCAAGATTGCACCTTTTATCTCTCACAGCATTTGTCCTATGAAACACCTTTTGAGAGAAAGTTGTAAATGAGCCTAATTCACTCTTTTCAAAACAAACTCATGTAAAAGCTGCAGGATCAGCATTTTTACCTTTTTTTTTTGTAATGTAGAAATAGTTTTTGCAATGAAATACCCAATAATTAATAGTTAAAGATTATTTGCCACAGTTCATTTCTTTTAATAGAACTGATGAGAATGCTCATAAATCAACATATTATGTAATAAAATATTTTATAATGATACTTATTAGGTATGAGAATATTGCTTGCTTGTCTTAGGCATGATCTCATTTTGAGGAATCAAATTTCATTTTTCTGCTTTAAAGTATACATAACTATGAATATTATTTACTCTTGTTTCATATTTGCTGATGCTATTACATTATTTATTAGTTTTTATGTCCTTCAAATCTGTTCAACTTGTGGCTGCTTACAAATATAATTAAAACAGGATATAAAAAAGCAAAAATACAATGAGCAATCGAACAAATATATTACTTGGCATCACAACTCAAATGGCCTCTAGAAAAGTTTGGTTGTCAGTTTCTTGTGGAAAATAGTCAGGTAGGTCATCCCTCTAACCTGCAGGGGTGATGAAAAGAATGATGTTTGAGAGGCCCAATTGTTAGCTCAGTAGATGAGCAGGGGATCCTTTTCTCTAAATCCTTCATTTTGTAGCCAGGCTAAAAGCATGGCATGTTCAATTTCATCTTTGCGCTTTCTGTGCAATGAACTTTCACCCGATTAAGGTTTTCGTTTTATGGCATAACTAATGGAATTGCAGTGAAAAAGACTTTCCTTTTATGTTCCCAGGGAGCTGAAAATGGCTTTCAATCCGTGGAAATGCTCTAATACAACATGGGGCAAAAGAGATTCATGGTACAAGGTGGAAAAAATGATAGCTCAGATTTTTTTTTTTCAACAGCAAAACAGATACACGGTAACAATATTTCAGAAGTTAGCATCTCTGGTCAAATTAGAAAAGTTAAAAGAAATAATATTTCATGGCTTTTGGTAGGGATGGGAAACTTACCTGACTGTACACACATTTTAGAACAAATAGAAACCTATATAAAGTGATTTCAGTGATATTTTTAAAAATGTTACCGGGAGGAAGAGGTAAATTCTTGTGTGGTAGTATTAACCCCCTTGAAAATTTCTACCAAACTGCTCTCAGATTTTTTAAAAAACCTCCATTTCAGGGGTGGGTTCTACTTACCTTTACTACCGGTTTGCAACAGGGCTGCGCGCGCTTGCTTCACTGGTGTGCGCGCATACTGTTCTGCATATGCACAGACGCATTTTCATGATGTCAGGGTCAGTGGGTGGAGCCTCCCGCCGGTTTTACTACCGGTGCGAACCGGGGGCAACCCACCACTGCTCCATTGGTACCAACAGTTTTTAAAGTAGTTTTAAAAGTATAAGCATAGGGTGAGAGGATGTGTGAGGAAATGTATGAAAGATGCTGCTCAGAAAGTCTGCGAGGGGGTACATAAGATGTGCCATATAGCTCAGGAAAAGTATGAGGGAGTGTGTGAAAGGTGCTGTGTGGGTTAAATTTGAGATAGGCTGTGTGAGTTGGGAATGTTGCAAGGGACTACGTGAGAAGCTCTGTTGGGGATGGTGTGAGGATTTGCAGTAATGAATACTGTGCACGAAAGGCACAGTACAAGTGCGAAGAGGCTGTAGGAGGTGCATGGATGGGAGAAACTTACCACAATGACTTATGACCTTCCTTGCCAGCTTCCGCATTGGCTTTCTGGGGAAACCAGCAGGCAATCATATAATTGTAAATTATAAATGGCAATCATATGATTGTGTCGAGCTTAGCAACAGGTTGTAAATGTAAACAGGTTGCCAAACACCCAGTTCACAATCACACTACGGTAGCGGAACAAATGATTATAAGTAGAAGTCTACCTACATCCTTCTTACCATATCAGAAATATTTTAATTAAGAGATAAGCTTTTTTGTTTTGTTTTTTCAAACAGGATAGAGTTTTCTCATTTTTTTAAATTGAGGCTCTCTATTTCTTGAACAATGTAATCAGAATAACTAACTTTTCCACTCTAGTAATAATACGTGAACATATATGTATACTTTTTTTGGCCAGGTAATTCTTTTAATAGGCTTCATATTAAATTATAAGAATAAAAATTTGGTTTGTTCTTTATACAAAAATGCCTTTTCTTAGTGATTTGCATGAAAGTATGCTATCAAGAATCTACAAAACTAATATGGATATTTACATATTGTCTTTAATCTGATTCATTTTAAATGTCATACAGCAAATATTCTTCTTCAAAATGATGATCCTTTTTATTAAACTTCTATGTTTTGAACTGTTCTTTCTTTTGATTATGATGGGTGCCTGGCAAATATTGCTTGCTTTCTCTTACTTTCCTGTGCTAGCATCTATTCAAGTTCTTAAGGCTTTTATCTATTTAGAGATAGGATTCTAAGATTCCCTCCTAATCTTGGATATGTCTGATACTAATTCTCAAAGCCTCTAATATGTACCTTTCATATGAAATACATGAAATGGCAAGAACATTTTAATTTGAAGTGCAGGAATGTTCAAAGCTAGAATAATTAATTCTTTTTAATGTATATGATTAATACTATCCTCTTCTTTTGTCTTCTTTGAAACTAGAAAGTAATACAGGTAATCCTTTGGTTGCAATGGCAACTTGGACTAGGATTTATATCGCTAAGCAATGTCATAAAGCACAATGTCATGTGACCATTTTACTTAGTGACTGAAATCCTAGCAGTCCCAGTTGCTATCATAACCCCAGAACAGTGCAGATCATTAGTTGAGACCAGCAAATGAGAGCTATGGACTATAAAACAGGGCCTATAGGTGGGCACTAGAGAGCGTGGCACTTGCCAAAACATGGGGCTTGAAGTGGTATTCCTTGCCCTTCAACATTCTCAGCCTGTCCCCAAGTTTCTACTTTAGGCCCAGCATTAACCAGAGCGCTGCTTCAAGCATTGGCTGTGGGAAGCCCCAAAATGGCCAGCCTCAAGACCCAACTATACACATAGCTCAGTGCCACAGCAAACCCCATGTTGACTCAAGCCACGTATTCTTTAGTGCCCATTCATAGCTCTCACCTGCCAGCCTGCTTCTCTGGGATTCCTGCTCTTCCCAGGTGAAGAACACACTGAGGGTAAGTTGGAGGTGGTGGTGATAGGGTGGTGGCAGGTAGTGGTTATAAATGTAGGTGGGTATGAATTTTTATTATGTAATCACAGGGGCACTGCTAGAGCCAGAACTTTGAGAATTTTTTTTCAGTGCCTTCATAACTTTGAATGATTGCTGAATGAATGAACGGAACTTGAGAACTACCTATAAATTTTCTGATTATGAAGTAATCACAATAGCTAGCCATCCTGTTCTTACATACAAAATGCTGTTGGTATAAGATGCTATTGTACAAAATAAAAAGCAGTGCAAATTATATGTAAAGGTAAAGATTTCTCTGTCAGTCATGTCCAACTCTAGGGCATGGTGCTCATCTCCGTTTCTTGGCTGAAGGAGACAGCATTGTCCGAAGACAATTTCTGTGTCATATGGCCAGCATGGCTATAAGCAAAAGGTGCACAGAACAGCTCTTCTTTAGAAGAGCACTTGACGGCCGTGACCGGGAGGATTTTTCATCAGGTTCGCCTGATCCGCCAGTTGCATCCCTTTCTAGACCGGGACTCTCTACACACAGTCACTCATGCCCTCGTCACCTCTCGTCTGGACTATTGTAACACTCTCTACATGGGGCTCCCCTTGAGGTGCACTCGGAGGCTCCAACTGGCGCAGAGTGCGGCCGCGCGGGTGGTTATGGGAGCGACGTGGAGTTCCCATGTAACACCTCTCCTGCGCGAGTTGCAGTGGCTCCCGGTGGTCTTCCGAGTGCGCTTCAAGGTTTTGGTTATCACCTTTAAAGCACTCCATGGCTTAGGACCTGGTTATCTACTGGACCGCCTGCTACCACCAATAGCCTCCCACCGGCCAGTACGCTCCCATAGAGAGGGGCTCCTCCGGGTGCCGTCGGCCAAACAATGTCGACTGGTGGCCCCTAGGGGGAGAGCCTTCTCTGTGGGGGCACCTACGATCTGGAACGAGCTCCCCCGGAGATACGGAGGATCCCGGATCTGCGCACCTTCAGTTGCGCGCTTAAGACTTTTTTATTTCATCACGCTGGCCTGGCCTAAATCTTCTCCCCTTTTTAAATGTAAATTTTAATTTGTTTTAAATTATGGGGTATTTTAAATTTGTTCAGCCAAATTATTTAATTCGTTTTTATTCTATTTTAAATTTTTGTATTTATGTGTTTTATCCTGTGGCTGTTCACCGCCCTGAGTCCTTCGGGAGTAGGGCGGTATAGAAATTTAATAAAAATAATAAATAAATAAATAAATAAATAAATAAATAAATAAATAAATAAATAAATAAAAAATAACACTGTTAATCTTCCCACTGAAATGGTACCTATTAATCTACTTGCATTTGCATGCTTTCAAACTGCTAGGTGAGCAGGGGTTGGGGCAAGTAATGGCAGCTCACCCCGTCGCGTGGAGCTCGGTCTCAAACCTGGGCTGTCAGCTCTAGTCATCGTTTCCTCTCAAATTATATGAGGAAACACTAAATAGAAAATACATACTTTATAAATATTCCCATTTTCTCAAATTCATTTTCTTGAAATGTCTGCTTATGAGAAAATGCAAGGTATCTTTTAAAACTATTAATGGCAAAAGGCATAGGGATTATGCGAGCTGCTGGGGGGGCTGTGTGGAGATGCGTGGGGGGGGGTTCGGACTGCTCTTTCCTGTCTTAACTTTGGCTGCCTCTGCCATGCGCAGGCCTGATTTCAAGGACCCAGCATCTTTCTTTCGGGATCATCTGGAACCTCGACCAGTTCCCATCAGTCCAACACTTCAATGGGCGAGAAAAGTTGGCATGCTCCTGAGCAGAAACCCCTGGGTGGGATGTCCATCCCGATGGCTGATCCACATAGTGCAGCTTCACCCCCCCCCCCCACGTCTCTCCACCCAGCCCCGCCAGCGGCTCGTAGCCTGCATGGGCACGAAAGGCAAGCATGGTGGTCTAGGATGGAGGCCGTTTCCTGGAAAGGTGATGCGAGAAAGAGAGATGGGCCAGGCACTCCCAATCAGAATTCCAGGTCCAAGGGCTGTGAAAGCCCGCCACAGAGGCAGGGGCTCACACCATCCAAGAAAACACTTCCGGTGAGGGGCTTCGAGAGTTAAAGTCATGGCACCTTTGCAAGAACAGAGTTCCCCTTGTAGAAAGAAAAGTCTGGGTCTTTTGGCGAGAAGACAAATTCAACATGTTCCTCTGCGCGTGGCAACCAAAGTTAAGACAGGGGAGGGCAGTCTGACCATGTTCTGTTCACAGTGCACTTTATATGAAAAAAAAGAAAAAAAGAATCCTACTGAAGATGTACTAACCTGCTCGCACACTTCATCAGACTGTAGGCGGAAAGAGGAGTGCCAAAACACACCATTCCATTTCCTTCCTTCCCCACCCCTCCCCACTTGCCAGTCCTCCTTGCCAGTAGAGATCAGCAAGCCAGATTTGGGGAGCTGAATGCGCTGCCGCCACCTGGGAAAAGAAAAACATCAGAAATGGGTTCTCTCGCAGCACCTCCTTTCTCTCTTCTTCTCCTGAGTGGCAGTGGTGCGTCCGGCTCAACGAAAAGGCCGTTCCGCATGGATGGCAGGTGCGTGTGGGGCACGTTCCCCTCCCTTTTGCCCCTCTCCGGCCTTGCCTCCTCACGTCTTGTTGTTTGCGCAGCAGCTGTGAATGCATCTTGCGGGGGGGGGGGGGTATTTTACTGCATGTGCTTGAAAGCCCAATTGGGCTTATTATCCGGACATGTCTTAGTTTCAGGGAAACACAGTATTACAAAAACAGTGAAGTCAACAATCAAGGTTGGGCGCTTTGTGAGTTTGAGTCTAAACTGCCCTGCATTCCAAGGCAGCATCAATTCTAGGAATGTGAGAGGAGCTGACATTGTATAAAAATAAATGAGAAAGTAGCAGAACGAGTTTTGCAGATGCATTCCATCATTATTAATATGCACTTGATTGTCTATACATTTTTGTATACATTTGTTTTAACTCACATTTCCATTATCGTAGTAGGGCATAGTTTAACATTTCAATCTCAAGCGATATAAAATATGATACTTTGAATGATCAATTAAGTAAGATTCAAATATCTGATAAGGAAAGCAAATTTAGATCATACTGGATTTATAATGTTTTTGGGATGCGTTTTCTAATAAAAATACTTTTTTAAAATATCTTTTGAATTTATTTATAATAATATCTTTGAACAATGAATGACTTTTCCTCTTTTGTTGGTTACTGTTGAAACCTCTTTTTAAATAAACCACACACAATTTTGTATCTTTTCTCTCCTGCTCAACATTGGTATTTAAGATGATAAATATAAAATATAAAATACTTTATATCTAGATGTAAGCAGTTTATATATGTAAGTTTAAATATGGAAGGTAAGCATATCATACATATTACAATAACAGAAAAGTCACTTCTGTGTCTTCAAAGGGGATTAGGATAGATATGGTAATCTCAGATTTCGATCCATTTTCTTTCTTATGTGAGAACAACAGACTTCTATGCAGATGAGAGGAACATTTTTTTTCAACTGGTGCCAAAATGCTATAATTTTTGATAATCTTTTTCAGAGTGCACCTATTACTGGATGGTCTGATTATACGCCACGTGTTGTATATTTGAGTCCTGCATGAAGAGGGCCCTTAGTGGTTCAGTTTATGTAAAACTGGTTTCAGTATATTCTATTCAAAAAAGAAAAAATATGAAATATTGCTTAACTTCAAAATTAATCTTTCAAATAAAGGAAAAAAAAAACCAAATAGAAAATTGTTAGAATTTTTAAAAAATATACCTTTATACACTCTGAAAATTTCTTTGTCCTCTTATTCGAAAAAAAGTAATACAAGTGTTGACAGTACTTATAAAAAAATCTCTTGTTGCAAATTAGGTGTAGATTTCTCCTGCCGGTGTTGCATAATTTTGTCAGCTCCCATCTATGAAAAAACCCATAATTCTTGATGCTTTGATATCTATTGGTAGTAGATTACAACTACCAGAAATAAATCAAGAAAAACATAAACATTACCAACAAAAGACAATTTAAATTATTTTTACTGGATGAATTTATTTAATTTAAATTGTCTCTTGTTTTTTATAAATAAGTGGAATACTATTGTTTTTAAATAAAATGTATATAGTTCTTAAGGAACATAAAGATGGGTCTGAAACACTACCACGCATAATTAATTATGATTGAAGAATATCTGGTGAATGGGGTTGCAGAAATTCAGTGTGATCTTTTAGTCATTTGCTTTGGGGATTAGTATAAGGTGACCAGACATCCCGCTTTTGGCGGGACAGTCACGATTTTTAGCAATTTGTCCCGTGTCCCGCGGCGTTTTAAAAAAGTCCCGATTTTTCATTCTGCCTCCCGAGTCCCAGCTGATGGCTAGAGGGAAAAAAACTGTTTAAACTCTTGCCGCGGGGCTTCAAAGGGCCGCCCTACAGCTGTTCTGTGTTAAAAGAAAACAAATGAGTAGACCGATGCCTGGAAAAATAGAAAAAACAGCCACTACAGCTTCCGCATAGGTTAATTAGCACGTTGATTAGCTCGGCTTCCCCACTCTCAGCTGATTTGCTCTCAGCTGTTTTGTGCAGGGCTCTTGCTGCTTGCTAAATTGCTCGAGCAGATTTTTTTTTCTCCTTGTGCAAACCAAGCTCAAAACGAAACTGAAAGTAAGCAGGCTGTTGGCTTTGCTGATTTCTCCAATGTTGGAAAATTAGGCAGCAGATTTCTTTTCTTTTTCCTCACCAAAAAAGGTAGGTGCAAACAATGAAAAATTTAGGGCAAAAGAGGAGAGTTCAAGATTTTAAAACACAAAAGAAAAAAAGCTCTATTTAACTAGGGAATTGTAATAATTGAGATAGTATTAATTGTATATTGTGTTGAAAGCAGAAATGGTTAAGTTGTGGTTTGGAGGAATATATGGGGGAAATTATTTGGTTTATTATTGATAAATATAATTAATTGATTTGTAAGAAATTGGATTGCATGGAAATAATTGGAATATTCATGTTCATATTGATTAATATACAAAAAAGATAGTTATATAACTAATTGATTTATGTTAAAATGTTGAATTTGTATTAAACAACTGTATTACATAATTACATAATTAACCAATGTGAAGATGGATATAAAAATAGATGACAATGGGAAGGGGTATAATATAGAATAGAAGGGAAAAATTGAATTTGATTAAGATTAGAGATGAGGATGAAGGGTAATATTGTTTTTTTTAAAAAATAGATGAGGAATAAATATGGCAAAAAGCAAATTTAGAAATTGTAAATTTAATTGAAATGATTAAACACTGTTTAAATTTGTGAACCAGTCAAATATTCTGTTCAAAGAAAATACATTGTATGTTTGTATGTGTGTTTCTAATTATTGCTATTTATTCATATTTGCTCTCTTTTATTCTTTAAAGTTTAACAGTTCATTCTTTATCGTAATATCTTTATATTTGTTTGGGGTTGGCTTTCTTCCCTTTCATCTTTTTTATTGTACAGCAATCTTTCTCCTCAAACCTTCTCTTTTCTTTCCTTCTTACTTTCTCTTCCTCCCCCTCTTCTTCTCCTCCCTACTTCCTCTTCCTTTCTCCTTCTCCTCCTCTCTTCCTCCCTCTTACCCTCACTCCTACTCTAATTTCCCTTCCCTTCCTTCATCCCTCTCTATTGCTTTATCGTTTTATGCATATGGACTACTCAGAGGGCTGAAAAAGTTATTTCTGACTGGTCCTCGCACTTTTGACCAGTCCTCGAACTTACGACTGTCGTCACATTTTACGTTTTTGCCCTATCTTGTCACCATGGTGAAGAGAAGCAGTTGTGAAATGAGTGACATGGTTGTTAAGAATGCTACAATGGGCATAAATGATGACCAGTCATAAGTGCGAAGACCGGTCAAAAGTGCGGGGACCTGTCAGAAATCACTTTTTTCAGCCCTCTGGGTAGTCCTTTTGTGCATATGGACTACTCAGAGGGCTGAAAAAGTTATTTTTGACTGGTCTTCGCACTTTTGACCAGTCCGCAAACTTACGACTGTCCTCACATTTTACATTTTTGCCCTATCTTGTCATCATGGTGAAGAGAAGCAATTGTGAAATGAGTGACATGGTTGTTAAGAATGCTGCACGGGCATAAATGTGAGGATGGTCATAAGTGTGAGGACCAGTCAAAAGTGCGAAGACCTGTCAGAAATGACTTTTTTCAGCCCTCTGGTTAGTCCTTTTGTGCATATGGACTACTCAGAGGACTGAGAAAGTTATTTTTGACTGGTCCTCGCACTTTTGACCAGTCCTCGAACTTACGATTGTCCTCACATTTTACGTTTTTTGCCCTATTTTATCACCATGGTGAAGAGAAGCAGTTGTGAAATGAGTGACATGGTTGTTAAGAATGCTGCACGGACATAAATGTGAGGATGGTCATAAGTGTGAGGACCAGTCAAAAGTGCGAAGACTTGTCAGAAATGACTTTTTTCAGCCCTCTGAGTAGTCCCTATACACATAGCCATGGCCACCCGGTCACATGACCAGCTAGCCACGCCCACCCAGTCACATAATAATAATAATAATAATAATAATAATAATAATAATAATAATAATGAGTTAAATTTTAAATTTTAAATTGATTTTAAATTGGGTTGTTTTAATTTATGGCCAAAATATTTTATTATTTTAAACTGCTTTTAAATTTTGTATGTATTGTTTTTTACTTTGGCTGTTCACCGCCCTGAGTCCTATTTGGAGAAAGGCGGTATAGAAATAAGAACAAATAAATAAATAAATAAATAAATAAATAATAATAATAATAATAATAATAATAATAATAATAATAATAATAAAAATACAAAAAAATAATTTTATTTCTATACCGCCCTTCTCCCGAAGGACTCAGGGCAGTGTACAGCCTGTTTAAAAACACAAGACAAAGCAGCAATTAAAATTTAAAATGATTAAATAAATTTGGCTCAATTAAAACCCCAGAAATTTAGAATACCCCAATTTAAAACTATTATGTTGATAGCCCGGCCTGGCGGAACAACAGGGTTTTCAGTGCGCAGCGAAACACCCGGAGGTCGGAGATCTTACGTATTTCCGGGGGCAGTTCATTCCACAGGGCTGGGGCTCCCACAGAGAAGGCCCTCCCCCTGGGTGTCGCCAGCTGACATAATTTGGCCGATGGCACCCTGAAGAGACCCTCTCTGTGGGAGCGGACTGGTCGGTGGGAGGCTATTGGTGGCAGAAGACGGTCTCGAAGGTACCTGGGTCCTATGCCATGGAGCGCTTTAAAGGTGGTAACCAACACCTTGAATCACATCCGGAAGACTACTGGGAGCCAGTGCAGCTCGCGCAGGAGGGGTGTCACATGGGCACAACGAGTTGTGCCCATAACCACCTGCGCGGCCGCATTCTTGACCAGCTGGAGCCTCCGAGTGCTCTTCAAGGGGAGGCCCATGTAGAGAGCATTACAATAGTCCAACCAGGAGGTAACAAGGGCGTGAGTGACCGTGCGCAGGGCATCCCAGTCCAGAAAGGGCTGCAACTGGCGGATCAGGCGAACCTGATAAAAGGCCCCCCTGGCCACGGCCGTCATATGCTCTTCTAAAGACAGCCGTGCGTCCAGGAGGACATCCAGATTGCGAGCCCTCTCCATGGAGGGCAAAGATTCACCCCCAATAGTCAGCGATGGCACCTGCTGACTATATCGGGGCGCCGGAAGCCACAGCCACTCGGTCTTGGGGGGATTGAGTCTGAGCCTGTTCCTCCCCATCCAGACCTGCACGGCCTCCAGGCAGCGAGACATCACATCAAGGGCATCGTTGGGGTGGTCCGGGGTGGAGATGTACAGCTAAGTATCATCAGCGTACAGATGACACTTCACCCCAAAACCACGGATGATCTCACCCAACGGCTTCACATAAATGTTGAACAGAAGGGGCGAGAGGACCGACCCTTGCGGTCGATTGACCTCCAAGCCACGCCCACAAAATAAGCCACGCCCACAATGGTGTCCCTCTTTACCAATGTTAAAATCTGGTCACCTTAGATTAGTAGGCACTTCCAACAGGGTTAACTTTTCGTGAGGCTAGATATCATTTCAATTTACAAATAGTCCTCACTCATCAGCTACTTGTTCAATGACCGTTTGAAGTTGCGATGATGCTAAGTGAGAGATATTTATGACTGTTCCTTGAATTTCTGGCTGTTGCAGTGCCCCTGCAGTTACATGATTGTGATCTGGGTACTTAGCAACAAGTTGCATTTATGATAGTTGCAGTATCCTCTGGTCATATAGTTGTCATTTGCGACATTCCTTTTCAGTTTCCTACAAGGAAAGTCAATGAGGAAGCTGACAGGGAAGGCCAAAATGTAATTCCTCCCCAACATACTTTAAAGAAATGTGTGGTTCTGTAATGTTCAGTAAGAAATTTGCATATTGAAAGGGCAAACAACTTTTAAGATTTGTTTCAAAGTATTATTAGTTTCTGGAACTGATGGGCTCTAAAAGATTGCTACCAAGTAGAAAATAATAATCTGACTTGATAATTACATTTCCAACAATTTTTAGAAAATGAATTGTTTATTTTAACAATCAGAACTGGAATACGATACCAACAGTGGAACATTCTCTATTAATTTTCTCTAAGTATAATATGTGGAAGAAATTAAATATCATTTTCCATTGAAATTTCCCATTGTTGCTTATCTATTCAGATAATAGCTTATATAACAAATGTGCTCTGACATGAATAGGTAACACACTTGTAATACTTTTAGAGTTCTGTGGCCTTTCTGTTCCTTCAAATAGTATGGAATAAAATAATGTAATATTTTTCTTCCCACTTAATTTATAATGAAGTAATTCCCTTATATTTATTAAAAGTTAAATGAATTGTAAGTTGTAATTATTATGGGGACTGCTATAATCTAAAGAGTCTATCTGCCTTTTATATCTAATTGAATATACTTACATTTCAGACACATATAAAAATGCTAGGATGTAGTAGTAATGTATAAAAATGAATAAGGTACAATCACAATTTCTTTGTACGCTACAATGTCATATAATAATGCCTCTTACCACACAGTGCTCCTCAACATTTAATTGGTTGCAGTATCTTGAAATACAATGAAGCAATGCAGGAATAAAAGAAATCCAGAAGGGGGAATGCTAAGAGGTGTATCTGACTTTGAAAATCTTATAATGTGTAATACTGAACATTGGTTAGGCATAATTTATAAATTACTAGTAAAATATGAGCCAGAATCCAAACATCCATGCAACACACACAGTCTAAAAGATTGTATGGTTAAATGGATGCAGCATTTAAATATATTTACAGATGGAGTTTCAGTGGTAGAAGAAGGAATAAAAGCAAATATATGCATGCATGAATCAGTGCCATGATGCAACTATTGATACATTTGTTTGTTTTCTTCAATCTTATTCTCTGAAAATCGGAAACGTTGCAAAAGTTAGAAGACGGGGGGTGGGGGATTCCAGATGGTCATTTAGGAGAATAAAGTAGTACTTATAGCATTAGGAAGCAATCATTTTCTCCTAATTTTAACTGTCTTTAATAAATTAAACAGTTGGGCAAATAATTTAAATAACTTTGAAAAACTGTACAGTTAAAAAGCATTGAGTAAAATAAGCATAGAATAGCTTACTGATCTGTTAACAAGTATGCAAATATAATTATAATATGATGTTTTAGAACATATTTTGAATACTTTAGGATTTTCTTCTTAGACACATTTTTGTACAATATCTCTCTGTGAGCCTAAAGCAACATTGGTCCTCTTTAATATTAATGTACTCTACTATAAGATGCTGCTGCTTTGCCTCTGATTAATGCTGCCTGTCAATTATTTACAGATCCTGTGGTTTTGTGGAAGTTCCCGGAGGACTTTGGAGACCAGGTTAGACATGTGAGATTGATCCTTTTAAAGTGACAGAGTAGTAAATGTAATAACAACAATAATAATATCAACATCATTTCTGTCTCTGCACCAGCTTTTTTACTGAGCTGGAGAAAGACAGATGGTTGGGAATAGCAGTAAGAGAATTTTCACCAGCTGATTGTATTATTAGAATTTGTTTGCTGCATTACACAGGATATTAGTTACTTTCATGGCCTTGTTAAGTTAAGGCCATGGATGTACGTGTGGATGTATCTCTGATGGAATTGTTTTTCCTACAATAATTAATAACCTTCCTGTGGACTACATTAGTGTAATTATGATTGATATAAAAACATTAAAATTGTCACCAGGTGCATAACTTTATCAATAAACTCAGGTGATTTTAGACATATTTATTCACACAATACAGATAAATATGATCAGTTATGAATGTTTTATGATAGCTCATCCCATTGGTGATAGAAATGTCATACACCAGTGTGTCTCAACATTGAGAACCTGAAGATGTGTGGACTTCAACTTCCAGAATTCCCCAGTCAGCCATGCTGGCTGGGGAATTCTGGGAGTTGAAGTCCACATATCTTCAAGCACTCAAGGTTGAGAAACACTGTCATATACGGATGCCACAGTGTCAGTTTGTCTTACACCAGGGGTGTTAAACTTGTGGCCCATGGCCCGGATGCATCACGCGCTGGCCACACCCACCCCTGTTTTAGCAAAGGGGGAAAAAGTCGCAATATGTCACGTGGACAATGTGATAACGCAAGTTTGACACCCCTGTCTTACCCTTAAGGCCAAACAGGTGGAGCTAAATATTAATGATTTTGAATGCCTTTTTTCACAGAAATCTTTAATATTCAGTGCATAAAATATTTATCAGAGGTGTACAATCTGAATTCTGAGGACATAGTTTCAAGAGTCCCTTCAAAACTTACAAACTATAATTCTTAGTTTGACAGGAGGCCAGTTATTAAATACACAGACAATAATCTATAACCTGATTCAGTTCAGTTCAATTTATGTAAATGTTGGATTTAATAGTTATAATATAAATTAAAATTTTGATTTTACACACGCCTCTCTTGCTTTTTTATTTTTTTATTTTTATCATTTTTGATATACATTATTATTTTTAACAATCTATGCTACCAAATTATGAGAGCCTGGGTACAAATTTGTACTTAATACATTTGACTTCTTTAAAAAATAAAAACATAATTTCATTAGTTCAAGCATATTTTTCAATTTTGCTTTGAAGAATGCCAGATACTTGCATAAAGATAAGGTATATATAAACAATAGCTTAAATTCTGTTTTTAATTGTGTTTTTAATATCTGGATTTATATAAGAACTATGTTTGCCAGTGTGGTTTACAAGTCAGCAGTTGTGCTCTTGTACCAAGCATAGTTACGTAAATGTGAGCTCCATTAAAATCAACAACACTGATTGTTATTATCAACAAATGTTAATAAAAGCACAGAAATTTTAATTTAATTTAAATTTTAATTCTGGGATTGTTGCTTTTTTGTCAATTTTTCACAGAGTAATAGAAGTTGAACTCTGTTTCAGCAGACAGAAACTTCATTTGCAGAATGAAATTAATTTATCTTTGACTGAGAGCAAAGTTTGTTACTTTTAGCCTTACTATCTTACCATATTTTCCGGCATATAAGACGACTTTTTAACACATGAAAATCTTCTCAAAAGTTGGGGATCGTCTTATACGCCGGGTGTCGTTCTCCTGTAACCAGGCAGACCAGCCCGAAAGGCTCTGATGAGCCTTAAATGGCTCTGGCGATCCCAGCTCTGACGATCCCAGCTGAGTTCCCTGCAACTCAGCTGGGATCGCCAGAAACCATGTAAAAGGAAAAAAGTTTTTCCCTTTTACATGGCTCTGACGATCCCACGATCCCAGCTAAGTTCCCTGCAACTCAGCTGGGATGGCCAGAAACCATGTAAAAGGAAAAAAGTTTTCCCCCTCCAGCTTGCTTACCTCAGCTGCTAGTCGCAACGCTTGCCTTTCTTCGCTTGCCTGAATCTATTCCATCAGCAAGCAACTCCCTGCCTGCAATCAAGCAAGCAGGGAGTTGTGGACTTCAACTCCCAGAATTCCTCAGCCAGCAAAGCAAAGCTGGCTGAGGAATTCTGGGAGTTGAAGTCTACAAGTTTTAAAGTTGCCAAGGTTGGAGACCCCTGTTCTATTGGGTAAGTTTTTTTCCCCTTTGGGAGCTTTAAAAAAAATAGTCAATTGGGGTTTTTTTAGTTGTTCTTTTTTAGACCTAGCCATTTAAAGTTTAGGAAGTTTTAAATTTAGCTTTCATATAAAAATAAAAATAAAATAAAATAATATTTGTGCAGCTTTCTGAGATTTAGTGTGTTTCTGTAGTGTTTCACTCTAACTATACAAACACACAAAATCTCACAAAGCTGTATGTGGAATTTTGTGTGTGTAAAGTGTGAAAGTTGGTTTTTTGGACTTTTTGTGACTGTGTGAGGTTCCTGCTTGTTGCAGGGGCCATTTTGGGTCTAGCACAGCTGCTTTTACATTGTGGGTGAGCCAGTTGTGTTGTGTTGTGTGTGTTTAGAGTGTGAAAGTTTTTTGGGGGGGCTTTTTGTGGCTGTGTGAGGTTCCTGCTTGTTGCAGGGGCCATTTTGGGTCTAGCACAGCTGCTTTTACATTGTGGGTGAGCCAGTTGTGTTGTGTTGTGTGTGTTTAGAATGTGAAAGTTTTTTGGGGGGGCTTTTTGTGGCTGTGTGAGGTTCCTGCTTGTTGCAGGGGCCATTTTGGGTCTAGCACAGCTGCTTTTACATTGTGGGTGAGCCTGTTGTGTTGTGTTGTGTTGTGTGTGTTTAGAGTGTGAACGTTTTTTGGGGGGGCTTTTTGTGGCTGTGTGAGGTTCCTGCTTGTTGCAGGGGCCATTTTGGGTCTAGCACAGCTGCTTTTACATTGTGGGTGAGCCAGTTGTGTTGTGTTGTGTGTGTTTAGAGTGTGAAAGTTTTTTTGGGGGGCTTTTTGTGGCTGTGTGAGGTTCCTGATTGTTGCAGGGGCCATTTTGGGTCTAGCACAGCTGCTTTTACATTGTGGGTGAGCCAGTTGTGTTGTGTTGTGTGTGTTTAGAGTGTGAAAGTTTTTTGGGGGGGCTTTTTGTGGCTGTGTGAGGTTCCTGCTTGTTGCAGGGGCCATTTTGGGACTAGCACAGCTGCTTTTACATTGTAGGTGAGCCAGTTGATGTTTTTTAATTTTTATTTGGTGTGCATTGGAAGAGGGGTAGTCTTATATGGCGAGTATAGCCCAAACCCTATATTTTAACAGGAAAAGTTGGGGGTTGTCTTATACGCCCAGTCGTCTTATACGCCGGAAAATACGGTAATTATGATTTAATCGCAAAGGCATACTGGAGTTCATATATATTCATACACTGGGCTTACATATATAACAAATGTATTATGCTTCAATTAATGTTTTATTTCTTTTACTGTGTTAATTAAGAACTTAGGTAGATTTTCCTTTGAAACCCTATAGATACAGTTCTTGAAAACAGAAAAAAAAAAATTCTTTTCATAGAGTTGCTTGGGAGAAGGAGTGAAAAAGAGATTAATCCCTTCCCCATCATTCTGATCTAGGCCTTGTAGCTGACAATGTATGATGCGTATAATACAAGAAAGTGGTCATATTATATACAATAAATGCACCTTATAGTTTATTAAAGTGTAAAAAAGTTTAAAAAGTTTAAAAGATGCAACTAAAATCAAGGCATGCACAGCAGTATTTTTTCCAAATTATACCTGCTTCTTTTCAATTTTCTTATGTTTGTATATCTGTATTTCTGTAATAAATTTAAAAATATTTTCCTCCTGACTCTTGGATTGTTGGATACCAGTAGCACTCTTGTAAATTCCTGATTTCCATAAGGCAAACTAATATGTATTTATTTATATTTATTTACTGCATGTCCTGTATTTTTTTCTATTTTAACAATATAATTAACTTTGCTTTATTCTTGTGATAATCACCATCTGAAATTAATATAATATGGCTCCCCCCATTTTATGTTTCCTTCAAATATTTATATAATACTCTGACATATTTTTGGTCAAAATATCACCCCTAAAGTCAAAATCGTGATTATAGTACCTTCCAATATTCCTCTATAAAAGCAGCTTGGTTTTCAAAGGTTTGTTCTTTTGGCCCTGAAGTTGAAGTTCTTTTTCCCCTGAATAGTTAGATTAAAAGCTTAACGTTCATGTTAAGTTCTTCCTTTCCTTTCTTCCTCCTTCACTGTGAGTAGGCAAGGAACTATACAGAGAAGTATGTTAGATCATTATTCACTAAAGCCCTATTTTCTCTTCCATGGTTTTCAGATGCACATAAAATGTTAAGAAACTTCAAAGCAGCATTTTGGGCAACCATTTTACTACTTGCCATTGCTCACTGCTTCCTGGAAGGATTTATTTGCCAGGTGAAGGAAGAACAGTTGAGTCAGGGACCACCATTATTTGAATTAGGTTTAGTTAAGAAGGTACCCATTGTCAGTCCCTATTTTATAGCTTCTGTTCTAATATACTACATAACTAACTGAAGATAAGTAAGCGCTGATGTATCCCTCTCTCCTTGGCAAATCATTACAATATGATATTTCACAACACATGTAAATATGTTCATTTCTCCTCTGCCAGCCATTCATGTCCCTTCTTCTTTCTGATTATAAGTATTTTTTTTCCCTTGTTTGTCCTTTCACTCCTGCAAAATTACCTTTTAGTCAGTCTTGCTTTAGGACTTTGCCCAGGAGTTCTGTTTCTAAATGGAGTTACTTCAATATGAAAAGAAAGCATATATGATTTTCCTATATTCCTGTAATCCTCTGCTGCTCTCATTTTTATTAGGCCAGCTACTCAAAGTGCAGAGTGCACAGTCTTTTAATGACACTATAAGCCCACTTTGCTTTCCTTCCATTTTAGTTTTCAAAGTCCAATAAAATAAAGATGTCTTGTCTGGCAAAGATATATTCTCTTCTAACTCTCTTCTTGATTTCAGTGTGCCTAATGTCAGCTTGAAGGATGCCCAGGTATTTGTAGTGGTCATTTTCATCCAGATTTTTGATGTTATTTTGATAGAGCAACTCCAAACTGCATTGCAATATCTTGACTTTACATATGGACAGTGTTGAGAAGCGATTCTATTTTGGATGGTGTTTTTCCCATATAACTTAAAGACTATCCATGTAAAGTAAGTAGGACAGCCTGACAGATTTCTGGATGTTTGCTAGCTATAGCCTTACTTTTTCAATATTATTGCTATTAATACTATGAATAGTGGTTACAGAGAGTCTCTTTTGAAAGATTCTTCTCTTGATATTAACTTTCGCCAGTCTATCACCATTGACCAGCAACTGTGTCTTCCATTGTACCATCAATCTGCACAAAACCTCTGATATTTCTACAGATTCCTATTACAGGTAGTCCTTGACTAACAACAGTTTAGTGATCGTTCAAAGTTACAACAGCACTGAAAAAAAAAAAAGATTTATGACCCTTTCTCAGACTTACGATCCTTGCAGCATCCCCATGATCATGTGATCAAAATTCAGATGCTTGGCAACTAGTTCTTACTGGTATTTATAATGGTTACATTGTCCCTGGGTCATGTGATCAGCTTCTGTAACCTTCTGACAAGCAAAATCAATGGGGAAACCAGATTCATTTGACAACTATGTTGCTAACTTAACAACTGCAGTGATTCACTTAACAACTGTGCCAAGAAAGCTTGTAAAATGAGGTAAAACTCACTTAACTAATGTCGTTAGAGTACAGTACTGCAGGCTATATCTGCTGATCACCGGCTGCCAGCAGTTTGGCAGATCGAATCTCACCAGGCTCAAGGTTGATTCATCCTTCCATCCTTCCGAGGTGGGTAAAATGAGGACCCAGATTGTTGGGGACAATATGCTGACTCTGTAAACCGCTTAGAGAGGGCTGTAAAGCACTGTGATCATGGTTTTTGCAAGAAGCAGGAAAATTTATCATTGGAACCTTGATGGCATCCCAGTAGAACAGGTCCACAGATTTCAATATTTAGGTATCCTCTTTCAATCCAATACCAAGTGGCCAGCACAGGTTAAGTCTCTCTGTAATAAGGCTAAGATTTCCATCCATGCCCTCGTGCACTTTTTTCATACTGAGGGAGCTCATCACATCCCCTCAGCAATAAAAGTCTACAGGGCATAGCTGCTATCACCTATGGCGCCCCACTCTGGGTCCAATCCAACATCTCCTCTCTTGAGTCTGTGCACAGCCAGTTCCTACGCCGTTTGATGGGAGTCTCTCCCTGCGTAAGTAATGCCGCAATTCGTTTGGAACTGGGCATATCCTCACTTGCTACAATCTTGTGGAAACGTGCAATTGGTTGTCCCTGTGGACCAGACTCCCAGACTATTACCTAGGCCAATGCCTATGGCGGGATCCTTTTCATAGTCCCTGGGCCCATAATATCCACACAAAACTTTTGAAGATCGGGATTTCCCCCATTGAAGCTTTTATTTTAGGCCCTGATGCTGCCAAATTGTTAATTTTTCAACAGCTGGATGACATTGATAGACAAATCTGGCAAACGGATCGGGAACATGCTCACCATTTTCCCTTGGTATTGTTCCCTCGCCTCACCCTCCGCCTTATCTCTCCGCGTTACACTCTATCAAACATAGACTCACATTTATGAAGGCACGATTTAATGTGATCCCCTCGAATGTCCTCAACAGTAGGCTCTTGGGGGGAGTAAAATCCATCTATTGTACATGTGATGGCCGATCCCCGGAATCTCTGTTCCACATTACATTCGTATGTCTCCACTACCGAGACATAAGATCAAGATTCATTTCTCCTATTTCCCAGAGATTCCCTGGTTCACCTGATCTGTTTAGCCTTTATTTCCTACCCCAATATAACTCCAAAGGTGGCAAAATTTTTTGCTGCAGTCGTGGCTGAAAAAAACGGGGGAAGAGATGGGTAACCCCTACGGCAGAGGATCACTAGTATTGACAGTACAGATTGTATCTGAGGCAGTAGATGGTGTACTGTCACATGATCTATCTATATTTGTAAAATATACTCCCCTTCTATGTGTATTTTAATTTGGTCTCTGACCGCAATAAAAAAAAGCTTACTAAAGCACTGTGAAGCGGTAAATAAGCCGAAGTGCTATTGCTATTATAATCAATCCATGCTGTATTCAAGTTGATCTTCCTTTTGCAGTTATTTCTACTTCAGGTGGAAAGAGCTTATTTTCAACTAGAGACTGTTGGATTGCATCAACAATTACACCAAGTAGCAATTTGAAAGTTGTTGATAAGCAGGTAATTTCCCTGTAGTTGCCTGGTGCTGCCCCTTTGTGCTGGATTGTTCATCATCAGGTAAATTTTACCAGATGTTAATGAACCTTTAGTTTCACTTCCTTGCAGTATCTTGTTAAACTGTTTGGCAATGAGTCAGTGGAGACCAGTCAGATGTTTCAGCCAAAAACCATGCACTTCATCTTCACCTGGTGCTAATTCTTGATCTTCCTTGCCTTTTTCTCCAACATTTCGGCCTTTATAGCAAATTCTATCATTTTAGCTTCTTTTTTTATTCTTATCTATCTGCTTTGTCCAAGCTGCACCCTTGTATTTTTTGCGTTGTACCATAGCTGTGTCCAAAACTGTATTGTTTCTTCTTTGTCACATGTTGACTTGTTCACTGCAGTCTCTCCATTGATGGAGTGGAAGAAATGTTTCTCTAGCAGATATTGCATATTGTATGCAATTTGAGTTTTGTATCTATCTGCTGATCTTCTTGACTATAGCTGTTGGTTGCTGCTTTATTATTTCTAATGCTTCCTTGATTTTCCTCATTTTCATTTCTAAGTGATATTTCTTGATCAGGCATTCTTTGGTCTTCTTGTTCTTTAGTTTCTTTTCTTTCATCTGTTCTAGATTGCTTGCATCTAATCTTAACATGCTGATTTTATTTTCCAGCCTCATTTTGATGGTGCACTGTTTGGCTTTTTTCTTGTTTGTTGGTTTTACTATTATTATTTAGATACAAACATATTTTGTTATGTTATATCTTTTGGGATGTTTTTGATTTCCATTCTTTAGTCCTAGGATTTTTTGGATTGTCTTCCATCCAAGGTTGGGCTTACTTAGTTTCTCCAGAGCTAATATTTATAACTGTTTTCTCCAATGTATAAGTTAAGAAAGCATTTTTCAGTTTTTATTTATATTTATTAAAAATATAAATTTAATAGACTGATCAAAAGAAAAGAAAAACAAAAAGTGCAAGAAAAGAAAAACTAAAATTAAAATAAAAAACAGGTCAAAGACAAAATGGCAGCAAATCATAGAGAGTGCCAGTATTACCTTAATACATGTATAAATCACTTCAAACATTCTTTTCAACAGATAATTATCTTATCGTCCCACCTCCCTCTGAAATATTTTACAAATCCCCTTACTTGTTCATTTAGTTTGTGTCCTTCTTAATCTTCAAATCCATAAATTATCAATTTGTACTTTTCTTCTTTCAGCAAAAATTTTAAGCAAAAATTTAAGTCACAGACATGTCATGTCTTGTTTAACAACTGAGAGTGATTTGTTTAACCACAGCAGAATGAGATTGTAAATCTCAGTCATATGATGTCTCCTTTAATGACTATGTTAATTAGAAAGGGAGTTGCCGATCTCAATTTTGCTCATAAAGTGAGGACTATAAGGACAGAACAATAGCTTTCAGTTTAATGTAATCTGCTTGGACAGGAAACTTCCTTTCTATCATAGATTGTCCTTTGCCAACACAAAATTACCAGACTTTCTGGTGGAGAAACAACAACTCCAGATCTTCTGGAGAAGCACCGAGAAGCACTGTGAAAATTATTCCGTGCCAGGAACAACCTTATCTTTGTGAATGTATGCTATATTAAGGGAACTGGTTTGCTTTTCCAGGGGTAATGCTCTTAATATTGTCTCTGCAGAAAAAAAGAAAAAGAAACCAAACTTCTAAATAGGAACGAAGGCTCTTGGAATGACAAGATAAAAATTTCTTCAATAAACTTTATACAGTAATAAGACGCTGGGGAGGAAAGTCCATATTGAATCCAGCAAATGCTGGATTCAGCATATAACACTTGTCCTTATCATTTGCTTATCTCATTATGGAATCACCATGCAGAACTAGTGTTCAGTGATGTACTTATTATGGATGGCTACTTGCTCTTGAACTTTGTCTTTAAGCAACAGAATAAGCATAGATACTTCCTGAAAATTGGGTAGTTGGAAGGTGGTGCTTTCTTGTGATAAAAATTTGAAATATGAATACTTTATTAACTGAAAGGCATGATACATAACCAGATCTAGGCATTAACTGTTCTGTTATAGTCCAAAGTTTCAGTTCTTTCATTGGCTCTCACGTTTCTCTTAGCATGTTTGTGAGGATATTTCACTCCTGTTTCTGATTAACTGCAATAAAACCTAAACTTGATTTCTGAAACTATTCTGAAACTATTCATCTTCCTAATCCATCATTGGAAGGACACTTAACGTCAAAGAAAATTTAATTAACAGAGAACAAAAAAAGTGAAAAATAAAGCTGGAAGAAGCCCATTTTCCTCTTTGCTGTTTTTCTCTTCTTTTTTCCTCAACTGGACTGTACTTAAATGGAAACAAGGACTACCTCAGAGAAACAAGAATTGTGTTATTTATATTTTTTATCCTTAATGATGACTCATAATTTTGACCCTTAATGACCCATAATTTTGCTATAACTTTCCAGCTGAGAATCATAGACATCTGATGTGATATGATCAGATTTCAAGAGCCTTGAAATTTTTGTGTGATTAGACAACTATTCTTAATGTTTGTTAAAATATGTACATGGCGCTATGAAAATATTAGGAAGATACACATATAACAATTCTAAATGTGAACTATTCATTATGTTTTTATTATTAGCTGTAAGTTAATAATAATTAGCTGTAATTATCCCTCCAGTTGTTTTATACACAGAATTAAGGTCTGACACTTGTTTTTGTAAGCAAATATTCTGAAGACCTGAGAAAGGCCTCCCTACCATTTGGTATCTAAAGAGTTTGAATCCTTCCACCCTGAATGCAAATTATCATTGGTATATAAATGTTTTATGTACCGCAAGTATATAGTTGACATTGTAAAAAAGATTATTTTTTTTGCATTTGGAGGGACAGGTGGCAAGTCCAAATCTTGCTAGGATCATGATTTTGTTTTATAGCATTTCCATTGGTCTGAAATGTTGCATTTGATCAGCATATGGTATAGGCAAGCCTCATCTTGACCAAACTCTTTTGTTATCTTGTTATTGTTACAGGTCTTAATGACAGTTGTAAGCCACAGTCCTGGATGTAGGGGGTAGTCTACCCTGGGGAGAAGAGGGAGAAACAGCAGTGTGGATTATGGAAATATGAATTGATCTAAGAAACAGCTCTCTTGTAATAGAATGGAGCTCAAAGAAAGACAGGAGAAACTGGAGAAAAGACGAAGGAATATGATGTGAAAATGATCATTTGAATGCTTTCCTTTTCATTACCAGCTGCTATGTTCTGGTGAAAAGGCATGCATTTGTATATCTTAAGGCTGGGTGAAAAAGGGCCAGATGAATAGAATTACTTGTTAGATATGTTTTCATTTTGAACAAGATAAATTATGTGCATTTTAATAGACTGTATGCATATGCTACTCATTTTTATGGTACAGCTGTAATATTTGACACTACTTAGTGAAAAACAAAAATGCTTATTTTTTTTAACCAACTGTAATTTTTAATTAAGGGTAGCATTTTTGATATTACATATTAACCCAAACAAATTGAATGCTGGATTTGGTCTTTATTCACTGCCTTATAAAAAAGCTAAAAAAGTGAACTATTCACTGATGGTTATATCTTTAAAAATCAATGCACTGGACAAAATAACTACTATGCAGTGATAGAATAGTATATTTAGAATTAGAATAGATTGTTGAATTTTCATTCAGAGTAGATTCCTTGATTTACTTTCAGCAAAAAGAGCATCTTATACTCAAATTGCATTGTTAGAGTCTTCCTCCTTTCTAAAATAGTTTTCGTGCTTACTTCTTTCAGTTAGGTTGCCTTTCATCACAACATTTCTTAAATATGTACTTTCTATCTTGGTTGGACATGGATATAAGCAATGGTGAGATTCAAATAAATTAACAACCGGTTCTCTGCCCTAATGATTCCTTCCAACAACCAGTTCACCAAACTGCTCAGAGAGTTAACCGGTTCTCCTGAAGTGGTGCAAACTGGCTGAATCCCACCACTGGATACAAGGTCTGTGATTTGCTACAGTAACAGAAAACCACATTGCTAATAGATGTTCTTGTTCAGGTGGCTAAATTGTAGTCTAACATACTTTTTGCTTTTGCTTTCTTGGTCCCTTCCCCATTATCTCTTTGTAGTATTCAGTATATTCTTAGTACACACAGGCTTTCTATTAGTTTGTGTTTATATGTTAAAAATGCATTTAATTTACAGATACATTGCATATCTCAAGGAATACATTGCACATGTTGAAGGAATACTTTAAGTATTTTTGGATGCTAATGTTTGACATGATTTTGTATCATGAAAAAGAGGGAATTTCTTAGATTTAAAAAGGCCACACGACGCTGAGCTTGTCGATCGAAAAGTCGGCAGTTCAGCAGTTCGAATCCCAAGTGCCGCGTAATGGGGTGAGCTACCGTTACTTGTCCCAGCTTCTGCCAACCTAGCAGTTCGAAAGCACATAAAAAATGCAAGTAGAAAAATAGGGACCACCTTTGGTGGGAAGGTAACAGCATTCTGTGCGCCTTTGGCGTTGAGTCACGTTGGCCACATGACCCTGGATACGTCTTCAGACAGCACTGGCTCTTCGGCTTTGAAACGGAGATGAGCACCGGCCCCTAGAGTCGGGAATGACTAGCACCTTTACCTTTTAAAGAATTGGAAGTACTCAAAAACAAAATTGTTTTTGTTATCCTCTGTACAAATTGGAAATTGTTCTTTTCTTTTTTTCTCAATTCATTGTTTTTATAATTGCAGATCTCAAAGCAGTTACAGTTTACTTTCATTCATATTTGTCTGAATAATGTGTTTTAATGTTGTGTTGTTCATGTTGTCTGGGACTCTCAGGCTGTTTCTGATATGGTTTAAATAGGAGGCCACATTTTTTCTTGACCATTTTTCCAAAAATGCTGATATATTAAATATCATTCTTAGAACTTGCATTGGTATCTGATTTTCATGGTGCCTTTTCTGTTTTCTGTTGTGTTTCACACATTTTTAAACAATAGCTAATAGCTGCTATTTTGCCTTGTAATGCTAATATAAATTGGGAGCAGACTGAAAATTCATAAGATCTAGTATTTCATTCCATTGCTCAATCCACACTTATTCACAACTTCCATATGGTGTTTCTAAAGCCCTGCAAAATGCATGCATTTGTATATCTTAAAGCTGGAGAAAAAGGTGTGAGATTCCCTTCTGTCTCTGTTCTCCTATTTTCATGTAAAGATATGATGGTGTTATTGGATAAATTATTCATTTTTCTTACTATAGGTACCCTAAGCCCTACTAATTAGATTCTATACCAGTATGACTCACAGAAGGTGGTTTTGAGTCTTGCTGTGTTTGCCAACCACAGGATGTAGTGAAATAGCTGCATATAACAACTTCAAGTCAGGTGTGTGCTCATTGTTTGGATACTGTTTCTGCAGCAGCTCTCTATGTATTCGGTGAAGTCCTGCAACTATTCTTTCTGGTCTAATTTTTAGTTAGTATGTCTAGAAAGCTTCTTTATATTTTTTCCCCTTACAATGTTGTAAGAAAACTTAAACTGCTCTGGAGTAGGCTAATTAATAAAAATACTGATCTGCAGTGCATAGCCATGTACAATGATAGATTTACAATAATAGTACAAGTTAGGTAACTTTATAAGGTTATTTGTTTATTTATTTTCATCCTCAAGATGACAAAGATTTCTAATACTCCTAACCTCCTCCTATTTTCCCCACAACAAGAATCTTGTGGAGTGGGGTGGACTGAAAAAGAGTGACTTGACCAAAGTCACCCAGCTGATGATGGCGGGACTAGAACTCACAGTCTCCTGGTTTCTAGCCTGATGTCTTGACCACTAGACCAAACTTTATCAGCATATGTACATATATACATAACATTTTGTATAATTCATAAGAAAATGGATGGAGACAGGATAAACAGTATATGTTGTAACAAATATTTGTTTCCATATGAAATGGATCTGTAATTAGTTTTACATAAATACTTTTTAACTGGTTTTTTTTTCCTGCAGTGGAAGAGATTGAACACAACCTATAACTTTTTAGTTTTCCCCCAATTAAAATTTGCTTTTAGTTGTTGCTTACCTTAAGGTATAAAAAGGTAATTTGTAGTTTATAGTTTTTTAGTTATCTCCAGATCTCATCATCTAGTTATTCTGGAATTGAAATTCTAGGGTTGAGTTACATTTAGAGGTCTGAACACTCCTGTTTGGTCTCTGGATTGCTTTTAATTCCCTTATATATAAATTTGGATTTTAATTGAAGATGCTGGTTATTATTGCTGGTTGTTAAACTGGTTGAAGCCCACCACTGGGGGGGGGGGTGGTGTTAGTCATTGGCAGCAGCTTGCAAGTAGCTACTCAGAAAAAGACTTGCGTAATTTATTGATCTGAAAAAGTGCTTGTACAGAACATGTATTATATATTGTGAACTAACTCTTTTGAAAGATTTTCATGTCTTTAAGAAACTGAAGCTGGTAATAATGTAAGTTCTCCTTTAGTGGTAATAGTGACTCCAGGAACTCCCTAAATTAAAACTCATTCTCTGTGAGGAAGTACTATCCTTTTTAGAATAGGCAGATTTCCTATTTAATATATCCTTCCATAAGAACCCTGTCTTCTCAGAATTCACCTCCGATGTATTCATTTTCACTGTATTGTCTAACTCATGAGAGCATTTAAAGCAAGTACCAGTTTGGGTGGTGCAGACCCTTTCCTGATTCAGATGTTATGAAGAAATAGAGCAGTGTATTACTAGTACATTATGGTACCTCAACCTTAAATCCCCGATGATTGCCTCAAGCAGCTTTGTATATGTTATGTCTAGCAGGGTTTAGTTATAGTTGTAGTGTTGTTATTGGATGAAACCGATGACGTCATGCACACGGGAGATTCTTTTGTTAGCCATTGGCTGGAGCGGTTGAGCTGTTCATATATAAGAGCTGTCAACTGCCGTTTCTAGCTGAGCCGTTACAGTTATATTGGGAAGCAATAAAGAGTTACAGTTACAATCGTGAGTTGCCTCAGTATATATTGCAACAATTTAACAGTATAGAAGTTAAAGAGAATGTAATGTCTTGTAGGATCCCATCATATAAATGCCCTGATATCAAGGAAGTCATTATTTTATGAGACAGTTCCTTTGAGTAAGAATAGAACCACTGAATAATGCTTTCAACCTTGACTCATAGACATGTTTGAAGAAGTCTCCATGGTCAGTCAGATGCTGCTGAAATATCAAGTAGAATGAACAGAATTATATTTTCCCTGTCTTTGTCCCATAGGAAATCATCCATCAGATTATCTAGTGCTGATTAATTCCAGAAAGCAGATCTGAACCTAGACTAAAATGGATTAAGTTAATCAGTTTCTTCTATTTTTTTTTTTTAAGCTTGTAAGAAAACTGATATCTTCAAAACCTTGCTTTCCAATTGCAGCCAAGCACTTGTTGTTATAAACTTCTGGATCAAATTACCCTGTTTCTCCAAAAATAAGACATCCCCTGATAAATAGCCCAATTGAGCTTTTGAACACATGCGCTAAAATAAACCTCCCCTCGAAAATAAGCCCTCCCCGAAAATATTTAAATGCAGGAAATCAGGTAAGACAGCAAGAGGAGCCCCATCTTGCTCCACACACCGCAAAATAATAAGACTTCCTGAAAATAAAGCCAAGCGCTTATTTCGGGGTTCAAAAAATATAAGTCAGGGTCTTATTTTCGGAGAAACACAGTAGCATTCTTTCATAAGTATATTCATTATTTCCTCTTTTAAAATCTAGTGAAACCTCTTCTTGCACAAAGATATTTACCACTCACTGGATTCATCCAATCATCTTTCCTCTGTTCCCCCTCTTCCCCGTTAATTTGAATAAACCAAGATGGGTAAGATTCAAGACATCAGGCTACAGGCTGCACAGCTGCAAGCATCTTGCCATAGCAAATAGAAAACAAACTCATATAATTGAACCAGGCAATAAAATCAGCAGCTTATTTTGTGTCAAAAACAGAGTGCAAACTGTATGAAGATAAGCAATTTTGTTATTGAAGTGCTGTGAAATTTGTCACAAGTTTCCAAAAAAATCCAGTATGGGATTACCTGGGGTAGATGACAACAAGCCACTCTTAACCATGTTAAAGAATCTGTAAAAGGACTGCTATTTGATAATGCAATGGAGGCTGTAAATTAAGTAGTTTTTGCAGCCCTCTCTGCCATGCAGTAGGTATGATTATGTGCTCAAGTGGTTGTTTGGTTAACTTCACGGTGGCTTTTACTAATTCATTTTGCTACATGAAATATAAGCTCGCAGAGCTTGAAATTGATGAAGGAAATTTTGTTACAGCTATTTATTAAAAAGTGATATCTAATATGCCCACTGATAGCACTCCAAAGTTAAAGGCCTTGGTTATATAAGGTTCCTGCGATTCAGTCAGCCAATTTCTTTTTCTTGCTACACAGGTAGTCCTCGACTTATGATCACAATTGAGACCAGAATTTTTGTTGTTAAGCAAAGTGGTTGTTTAATGAGTCACACTTTTACAACCGTTTTTGCCATGATTGTTAAGTGAATCACTGCAGTTAAGGGAATCCAGCTTCCCCCATTGACTTTGCTTGTTGGAGGTCAGCTGGGAAGATCACAAATGATGATTGCATGACCTCGGAATACTGCAGTTGTAAATATGTACCAGTTGCCAAGTATCCACATTTTGATCATATGACCATGGAGATGTTGAGATGGTTCTAAGTGTGAGGACTGGTCATAAGTCACTTTTTTCAGTGCCATTGTATTTTTGAAAAGTCACTAAATGAACGGTTGTAAGTCAAGGACTTGTATATTAGAAGGACCTTTATATTAGAAAGGGTTAGGTAGAGAAGCTTTTGCTGTTCCTTCAGCAAAGGTATGTTGTTTTCATGTTTGTGTTTCAGAACTTAGAACTGTTTTTCTTAACACAAATTCAGAAAAATATATTTTTCTTTACTGCATGGAAACATTCATTATTTGTTTTCTAGTAATCAATTGTAATTGTGAAATTTTAAAGCTACTTCTAATAAGCAAAATCATTGACTGGTTTGTCTGACAGCTTTGGTTGTGTAGTTTAATTTTTTTCTGGTTGCAAGAAGGTTACAAAATGCTTTTATTTCTCTAATCTACCTGAATTTCACCCATGGTTCTCAGGACATCATGAATCACCATGATGTAGCCCTGGTATATTAACCCCTAGACACCTTTTTTTTTACTGATATCATTACCAAGAAAAAAAAAATCAGTATCTCTTTATAGCACTAGTTACAGAAATTCTTTACCAGAACGTCAGATTGATCTGACTACTAGCCAAGGCATGACTTAAGTATATGTTTAATAGCTTTTCATCTTCTGTAGAAACACTATCTGTCATAAAGAGTATTTTAGTGTTATACAGTCAACTTCAAAATGGATATACTTTCTACAAATATTCCTTAATTTAATTTTTCAGCTGATTGCATATTAAATCCTAAGA
The DNA here is from genome assembly GCF_029215685.1 of Pituophis catenifer annectens. Lineage (NCBI taxonomy): Eukaryota > Metazoa > Chordata > Lepidosauria > Squamata > Colubridae > Pituophis > Pituophis catenifer. Next base: position 122,983,747 of record NW_027256883.1, on the reverse strand, counting down.
AACATTCTGGACAGCATCTTAATTTCCTTTATTGTAAAATCTGAATAACACCTGTAATTAAAGCAGAGAACTGATCTTTACAAGCCTAGGTAGCCTTCCATCTATTGATCTGGCTTATACTGTCAGGGGAGAAACAGTCAACTGCTGAGTTGCTTTGTCATTGACATAAGCTGAGAGGATTTTTTTTCTCTCCTATACTGTTTATACACCAGTGTATAGACTTGCTGGCTGGCTGAATTTTAAAGAGTGCGGAGGTTTAAAGACTTGTCCCCTGAGGGATGATCCTGCCAGTTGGGAAGCGAGCTGAGGCCATATTTTGCAGAAGAGTGTGTGTATATGTGTGTGCGCACACACACACACACATGTGGATGGGGGAGGGACGGAAAGAAAGGTATTGAGTTAGTTTGCCCCTTAAAATGTTTCAGAAAGGGCTGATATATCTATTACAGTGAAATACAATAATATCTGTTTTTCCTCTTTTCTGTGCGTTCTCATTTTATGGAAGACCAGAAAATATAACAGGGATGTTACAAATGTCTGTAAATACAGTTCCTTAGAGATAGAATCTTACGTGCTTCCTAATCAATATTGCGAAGAAATATAGTTTGTGGTGGTTTGTTAAAGACAAACTTGTATTTATTACTGTGAAGACCTAGAGTCTAAAATACTAATATTGTTGCTAGAAGAAAGAGGGGGACACACACAGAGAGAATTCTCTATTATAATAAGCTTAATAAGTTGAGTAGCGTTTAAATATTATATTTATTACTTTGCCTCTTTTATATGAGGCTAGCATTAATTTGCTATCTCTAAGTAAACTGTGACAATCTGATTTTAGTGATGCTTCATAAAATGGAGAGACAATCTTTCTTGGAAATACAGTACTGTATATTGGAAGGTCCAAATAAAATTCTACTATTACCTCGCTGGGGCTAGCACCTAATAAAACAGTTGTCAGGCTTTTGAGCATGTACTTTCTTTCATTTCCTTTTCTTTCTACACTGATTTTACCAATTTCTTGTGGCTTTCCCTTTGACCTTACACTGCATTTGTATCAGTACAGGTTTTGCATCTGATTTAGAGCCTGAATCTAAATTGGAAGATTAGCCAAACATAGCTATGAAAGAATATGCTCACACAGGTGTAATATGAAATTATAGCCATATAACATTGGTGGAAATTAAAATTTCCCAGGAATAATAGATTATGGCAATTAATTTAATATATCTGAAATCCAATAATGAGAAATGTATATGTTAATCAGACCCTAAGAACTGAGAACATAAGACATATGATTGTAGGAGTGAATTTTGCCCAGCTATATTAATTCTCATAATACACAGGATGCATGTTTCCAAGTTTTTCTATTATCCTTTCTTTCATTGAAGTTGGAAAATTCTTAACTAGGGTCTGTAATTAAGGGGCATCCAGTAAGAAAATAATGATTTGTGAAACATTTCTGTCACACTACCCGAATCTGTGTTTCTCTAATGTAACTAGCCAATTTCCTCCAAATTTCTCCTACCCTCTCCCCTAATGAAATACTAATTTTATATTAGTAACTGAAAGAAAATGCAGGCATTTGTATGTTTTTTCCCCAAGCAATCTTTTCAGTTTTTTCCTTCTTGTAAGGGATGAAGCTGGCAAGTTAGAATCTCTGATTCTCCTGCTTAAGGAAGCCATTTTGTTAACAAGACAAAACAGATGTCAGAAAACTTCAAGGCGGGAAAGGAGCAGCTAACAGCCATTGATTCGGAAGGTGGGAGGAAGGGGCCCAGCATTTAAACCTGGCAAATAACTTTTACATGGAGGGCAGGATGCTGGAGTGCTGTTAGATGGACAAGTTCTTCATATATATGGCTTCCTAATTATTGAAGTAAATTTATTTACCTAGCCTTCTTGTGTCTGCGTGGAAATACAGAGTTATCATAACTGCCATGTCAGATACAAAGTCCTGTCAGTCCTCTCTGTTAAAGCTTAGATTGTATATATTCAAGCAGAAACCTTTCGTTATTATAACATAAATCTTTTCAGTGTATTGTACCTTAATGTCACTAAGAAAACAATTTAATTCTGTGTGAATATTGGTACTATATAGCTGAAAATAAGGGAATGGTGCCAATCCTATTTCTTGTTTTGTCATAGTATCAGCGAACACTTGATAGTTATAACTGCTTTTTTATTCTACTATTTTTCTTCACTTTATAATAAATTTTCAAACCAGTATATGCCATTCATGTAATTAGAAATGAGTAGCTGAGTAGCATGTCAAACCCAACAGGAAGAAATGGGTGTATTATTTCTATAAAATTACAGGTATTTTATTTTTATTTTCTTTTTAATTGGCAGGTAATTTTGAACCTTGCTGATATCCTAAAGGGTTAACTCTGTTCAATTTTCTGTATGTAACAAATGAAAAGTTCCAGCTTTTAAAAACATTTACTCATAAAATGCATATGCTGTCAACTTAGTTCCCTTTCCTCTGCCTGCATTTTAATTGAAACAACATTTGTATTTTTGAGCCAGGATCTGTCAGAAGTCCCTATGGCTAGTCTATAGTACAAGTAGCAGCAGACGTGGCCTACCCATATGGTACGGTGCTTCTTGTAAAATCCATATGGCCTTGTTGAAGGGAATCCCAGCAGGGATGTGAAGGGTGTTAATACCCTTCAGGCCAGGTCTTTTCCTCCTGGGGTTTCTATGGTATTGTCTTTGCAATCTGCCAAAGCACAAACTTAATTCCTTTTTAATAATCAATTATTTTAATCCAGGAACATGCAGCATAGTTTCCTCTTCCTATCAAATATTGCTTGATTTTTTCTTAGAAAAAAATTACAGGCATATTCAGGTAATAGTTAAATTTATATAACTTCTTCTTCTTCTTCTTTTTTTTTTGCTTTTACAGGCAGTCCTCCAGAGTATACCTAAATTCTGCTTTCCTTTTGACATTACAAGGTATGTCTTATGATGGGTTTTCAATAAGTGAGGTTGGTGCACTGAAAAAAATTTGCACTGCAAAATATTAATTTTCATAGCAAAGTATTGAATGGATTGAAGCACTGTATTAAAATAATTAAGTAAAGTGTTTTCTGAATTGTAAATTTTAATTTGTATCTTTGTCAGTAGGCAATATGATTTTAGTATGCTTTCAGGCTTTTAATACATAACCATAAATCTTTAGCATGCATTTCTTATTAATATAAAGTTGATAAGACATTGTAACTGTATATTTACTTCCTTCCAGCCCTCAAAAGTATACATAAGAAGTTCCAATGGAAATATCTCTTAAAGATTGTACAGATGTGTTCTGAGGATGTATTTTAATTTTAAAATGGATTTATTATGTATAGTATATGTAGGTCTGCAATATTTATTCATAATTAATAGTTCGGTAGAGCAAGCATTTGTTTTCAGCTTATTAAGCAGTAGATTTTAAAAGAAAATCATTCATGATTTTAAATACCTTTTTTTTTTAAAAAAGTGTGTGTGACAGATGCCATTTAGGAGAGGCATTGCTCCTCATTTTGTCATAGGAGGAACGCCTCTTCTGAGAATGGCTGTTATGACACCAGCTTAGCAGAACTGTTGTTCCATGTGGAACTCTGTGCAGGCTTAATGAAATGCTTAATTATAAGTTAGCTGATTAGTCATTGGAGATTTCTTTAACCACTAGAATTCAATGGACAGAATTCTTTACAATTCTTTAATCCAGTTGGAGGACACATGTCAGGAAGAACAACTAAAAAATTCCAAGCACACCTACTGAACTTCATGGCCAGACAAAGATTTAACTCTGAAAAATTTTCTTATACAAACATTCTGTCAACTGTAGGACTTTGTTTTATCCCATATAATTGAATTTAATTATGGATATTTACCCTGCGTAAGATTTTTTCGTAACTCAAGAAACATTTGGAAGCATTGTTTAAAATGATTTGAGTTAGCCAGTTGTTGTTATGAATTACTTGTTTTTCATTAGCTTCCAAATACTAATCATTCTGTGTCTTTAATACACTATTTTGAAATGAGGGTAAGTTGAAAACTCAAATAACCAAGTGTAATTAAAATTAACCAGGAATTGATATGAGCTTTTAAATTAAACTAGTAAGTATTACTTATGTTAAGGTTGGTACATGAACAGTTGGGAAATGGTGGTCTAGTGGTTAAGGTTCTAGCTTAGAAAACAGGAGATTGCGAGTTCAAGTCCCACCTTAGTCATGAAAGCCAAGTGCGACATTAGGCCAGTCATCCTCTCTCAGCCAACTCATTCTGCAGAGTTGTGGGGAAATAGGAGGGCAAAGATGTGTTGGAGATGTTTGCTGCCTTGAGTTATTTGTAAAAATAATAAAGACGGGATACAAACAAAGAAATAATTTTAACTCTATTCAATGATACAGGGGGTAAAGATACATAAAAATACAGGCATTGACTATGTGATCAAAGCCCATCCATTTTTACTGTGTGGTTTTCACCCTATTCACAACATAAAATGGCAACATAGAAAGTCATGCTGGAAACTCAGTGTGAATTAAGGAATTGAGAAACAGAAATATGCAGAAAGATAGGACAAGACAAATCCAGATGATTAGCATGGGTAAAGAGCAGTAATTTCAAACTTGGCCCCTCTGATTTCTGGGTGTTAACATCCCAGCAAATCTAGAGGATAGAGGATACTAAGAAGACTTCCATATAAGTTTATGGTAGCATTGATACCAGAAATCTTTACTACTTCAGTTTAATTGAAACTCAGTTACTTTATTACTTTTGTAAATCATGGCATTGGTTACAGTTAGTTTTTAAATTTGATTAATACTTCAGCAATCTGAAGGTGAACTTCCTTTTTTTCTTCCTAAATGACAACTTTACGGAGTTACTTTATTTTCATTTGCTTTGTGAAAAAAATCCCTATTTCTTCATATCATTTCTAATTTTGTAACTTTTTGTCTTTATCTTAGTTGTACTTTGAAACTATGAACATTTGTTTTTGTAAAACTGGAAAGTATGCTATATATGCTAATGAAAAGAGTATGAAAGGCATATAGGCAGCTCATAACTTTTATGTAAATCTTTCTGTCACATGAATGGCTACACATTCCTGAACAGTTACACAGACTCATATAAATCTACAGGAAAATGATTTTTTTCCTGTAGAAGGGCAAACAACTCATATTTGATGTTGATAACTACATATCCATACATAAAAACACGTAATTCTTAATCTGCCCTCCAAGAAAACTTTGTCTTGATAATAAATACAGAAATATAAATACTCCCTATCTATTCCATTGTCAGATGAGTATACCCTGTTGTTTAAATATGTGTTTAAAATGTTGCCATCTATTATAGTGACCTTGAAAAAGTCCTTTGTAGTCAACAAGATTGATGAATATTTATATATGTTCTTCATCAATCAATGATTTATTATTTTAGCTATTAAGATTATATTAAAACACACATATAAACAAACAATGAGAGAGAAATGTACTAGAATATTAGGTTTTATTAGAAAACAGTTTGGAGCACTATTTATTTTTGTAAAAATTTACATTTTCTTTTAATGGTTAGTGTCAGCTACTTTTAAAATCTATATTCCCTCTTACTGTTTGGTTTGTAATTTGGATACATGAGTCAGTTCGTAGGAGTGTAATCCATTTTAAGGTCTTCTGGTCAAAGTAAAAATTGAACTTCTTAAATTCTTTATTTCCTGTTACAAAGTAATATTTTAATAGTCATACTACTAACAGCATTTTTTTCACTAAAGCTCTTCTGTCTAGAAATTTTCTTCTATTCTTTCAAGTACAAACATTCTACATCCTTAAAAAAAGTTATACTCAGTTGTGATATATCTCAGTTGTGATTGGCAACTAGGTCATTAAGTGAAGCAGTTGTTAGTGAGACCCCAATTATGCTTATAATTTACTTCAACTTTCATTTGCTTTACAGACCTGCAAGGGTCATAAATGTAGATTGGTTATCACTTTGTAACTGCGAAGGTTGCTCTACGAGGTAGTTGCTAAGTCACGGGTATCAAACTCGATCGTATCACGTGATGTCACGTGACGTATTGCGACTTTTTTTTGCCTTTGCAGAGCCAGAGTGGGCATGGCCTGCACATGATGCATCCGGCCTGCGGGCCACCAGTTTGACACCCCTGGGCTAAGTGAAGACTACTGTACTACATCTATGTCTGTTCACTCCAAAGTCTTTTCATATTCTTTTCTATATTACTTAATTTGATTTAAAATGTTTTTATTTTATTTTATGAAACTATTTTATGACAACAATTAATCTAATAGTATTAACATTAATTTTAAGCATGTTTGCTTTTTAGTGTTAAAGGAAGTGCCTCCTAACACAGTTTTTTCCCCCTAGGGTAACACAAGTTGGACAGCATTTTACTTTTGTGCTTACTGACATTGAAAGCAAGCAAAGATTTGGATTTTGTCGTTTAACATCAGGAGGCAAAGTGTGTCTATGCATTCTAAGGTAAGCTGCTGTATAGAAAAACAAATGCCTACTTACTTTCTTGGACAGTTATTGGTAATTATTGGTTAACAATTGTAGATTCCATAATGGCTAGAAAGCTTTGATGGGTATGGATGTATGGTTATATGCTGCCATCACAATAAGCATAGTTGACATTAAAGACTATTTTTTTTCTATATGAGAGAAATTGTTTTAATGAGATATTTTACAAATGCTGCATAGTTTGCCTGGCTTGGCAGGTTATGTAAATGGTTGTATAACTTTTTTTTTAAAGAGAAAAATTGACACAGCAGCTGCAAATGAAATTGCTTTATGATAATGAAGTGAAGGCCTAGTGCTAATTAATAGAAATTCATCTTCTAACTGACCCAGAGGAAAAGCAAAGTTGCAACATAACAAGGTGTATATTAATGTATGTGTGAATTTTCATCCTAACCTTATTACAAGGCTTTTTGCATTATACCTTTACTTTTGCATTTGCCTTGATTCATGGTAAATTTAACATACATTATATTGTATACCTTTGGTTAATAAGTTAAAAGTAGTAGAGGATGGAGGCCATAGGATGATTTCTTTACAGAGTATCAGAAAATATCAAGTATTGGACTGGGATTATTATTAATATTAATTAATTAGACTTGTATGCCAGCCAACTCTCAACGATTCTGAGTGGCTCACAATAGACAAACTACAATTAAAATCAAAACATATAAAGATAAAAGATGGTATGTGCAAGAACATTCTGGCTCTGTTGAAGCTTCTGGTTGTTCTTCAAGGGCAACTCCATGTCGAGCCTATTGAGGATGATTCTTGGAAGGTTTGATTCAGATATAAAGTGGAATATAATAAAGTGGAATATAGATAGTCCTTGACTTACGACCATTTGTTTAATGGAGGTTCAAAGTTACAGTGATTTCAGAAAAAGTGATTTATGACCTTTCTTTGCACTTAAGACCGATCACTTGATCAGTTTGGGTGCTTGGCAACTGGGTTGCCTTTATATCCAGTTTTAATGTCCTCTTCCCAGCTAGTTTCTTACAAAAAAAGTCCATTGGGGAATGGATTTGCTTAATGACCATGTGATTTGTGCAACCACTATGATAAAAATGGTTGCAACATCTGGTCCTGTCACCTGATGACTCACTTTACAATTGCATCAATTTATACCAGAAATTAATGTCTCAGTTGTAGTCATTAGTCGTGGACAACATGTAGGCTTAGTGGCCTTCTCCGTGGAAAAGCAGGCCATCTGAATGCAACATGTGAACATTTAATTTTGAAAACAGATTATGTATAGAGGGTTGAATTGGACTGATCACCACAGACCAAACCAAAGTTGATAGATTTTTGCCTTCTGTTTCAGTATTTCATCATGTTCAACTGTAATATTTAGTATAAAGGTTTATGCATTTTATTTAACAAAAATTCAAATGTTTCCATAGTTGGCATGTGAATGTTATTTTTCCATAGGCTCCTGCACATGTTACTGGCTAAAATGAAACCTAATTAAGTGGTAAAAGAATATTATTCTAATATTGTATGAATGTGAATATTCCTTTCCTTTTCTGACTCTTTTCTATTTAGGAGTAGATTTGCTTCTCATGAAGCAAGATCTGACCAAATTTAAATTTAATTCAAATTTTAAGTTTCAATCTTCAAATTGTAATTTTGAATCTGTCTCAGAACATCTGTCAGTGTTCCAATGGTTAAAAAATTGTTAATGGCAGAGTTTGAGGTTGAATTTACTTTATGAGATGAACAGCCCCCCCGGCCCCCTCCCGCCCCCAAAATACTCATGTAATTCCTGAGGCTGATTTGCTGTTATGGAAAATGGCCCAGAAATACAGCTCTTCTTTTTTAGCTGTGGTTGGTTTTTTTTTCTCTGATAAACTGTCCTTTTTAAATAAGTGTTACATGTGTAATCTATGTAATACTTCAGGAAGCCAATATCTGACAGGATTATTTTCATCTACCCTGAATATTAATTCAATTGACAACTTTTTATTCGGTTAATTGATTTTTTAGCACTTGACCTAGTTTTTTTCTTCTCTATGAACAGATAATAGTTTGCAAGGTTCCTGCTCTCCCCCCCTCCCCCAAATTTATCCAGGGACTGCCGCTAAAATTGTCATTGGAAAAATAATTTGATTGTGAGATTTCCACCCCGGCCCCAAATTTGGATCTGAAAATCTATTAATATTGCCTAGAAATATTTCTTATGCAAAGTACAAACAAAGCTGCTTTCAACACTAATCAGCCAGAGTTTAAGAAGGTACAGATATTTTTATTGTCATGTTAATGTAATCTCTGTTGCATTCAGGATTCTGCACTGTTTTATATATTTCATTTTTAAAATTGTAAGAAAATATGTATTTATTCTTCCATGAAAGTTTTTATAATATATAAAAATAACTTCATTTTACATTTGATGTGATTTTGTTTCCCTGTATTTTCTCCTCATAAGTGCATGTTTGTAAGAAAGTTTCCATAAATATTAACATTTTTGAATGCTAGTTTCTGAGCAGATAATATTATTGCAGATTCCATGTAAGTAGAAGCTGTAGTTTCAGTTTACACAGAAATCCAGAAAGTATAAATTAATTTAAAAATGTAGACCAAATTATCTTATTTGAACCTGGATTAAGTGTTATTAATCTTAATTGCATTACATACATTTTAAGATGGATGTGTTAACATTAATCATTTTTAAAGTTAGCCATGATTAATCTTCATTTAACAAAATTGCTGAACAAATATGAAACAGAAGTAGTCTCCTCTGAACACAATGGAAAGGAAGATACACTTGCTATTGTGATGAAAAAGCTCAGTTTGACATTTTGTCTTAACATAGGTAATCTCATTCTCTGGTATTATATAGAGAGAGACAACTTTAAAACTAGGAATACATTTTTATGTATTTTTATTAATATTAGCCTAGTTTATTCTTCCTAATATTTCATCATATCCCCATTATTACTGAATTTTTGATTTCATTAGCAGAGTGTGCAGATTATTCAGATTTTCACCTGTCAGATTAGTGACATACACAGATACTCAAATTTTAAATCCACACTCATATTATTCCAATCCAGCTTTACTCAATATATGTTCAACACATACAGTCAGGTCCAGAAATATTGGGACATCGACACAATTCTAGCATCTTTGGCTCTATACACCACCACAATGGAGTTGGAATGAAACAAACACAATGTGCGTTAACTGCAGACTGTCAGCTTTAATTTGACGGTATGTACATCCAACTCAGGTGAATGGTGTAGGACTTACAGCAGTTTGTATATGTGCCTCCCACTTGTTAAGGGACCAAAAGTAATGGGACAATTGGCTTCTCAGCTGTTCCATGGCCAGGTGTATGATATTCCCTCATTACCCCAATTACAATGTGCAGATAAAAGGCCCAGAGTTCATTTCAAGTGTGTTATTTGCATTTGGAATCTGTTGCTGTCAACTCTCAAGATGAGATCCAAAGAGCTGTCACTATCAGTGAAGCAAGCCATCATTAGGGTGAAGAAACAAAACAAAACCATCAGAGAGATAGCAAGAACATTAGGCGTGGCCAAAACAACTGTTTGAAACATTCTTAAAAAGAAGGAATGCACCAGTGAGTTCAGCAACACCAAAAGACCTGGGAGACCACGGAAAACAAGTGTGGTGGATGATCGAAGAATTCTTTCTCTGGTGAAGAAAACACCCTTCACAACAGTTGGCCAGATCAAGAACACTCTCCAGGAGGTAGATGTATGTGTGTCAAAGTCAACAATCAAGAGAAGACTTCACCTGAGTGAATACAGAGGGTTCACCACAAGATGTAAACCATTGGTGAGCCTCAAAAACAGGAAGGCCAGATTAGAGTTTGCCAAACAACATCTAACAAAGCCTTCACAGTTCTGGAACAAGATCCTATGGACAGATGAGACCAAGATCAACTTGTACCAGAGTGATGGGAAGAGAAGAGTATGGAGAAGGAAAGGAATTGCTCATAATCCTAAGCATACCACCTCATCAGTGAAGCATGGTGGTGGTAGTGTCATGGTGTGGGCATGTATGGCTGCCAATGGAACTGGTTCTCTTGTATTTATTGATGATGTGACTGCTGACAAAAGCAGCAGGATGAATTCTGAAGTGTTTCGGGCAATATTATCTGCTCACATTCAGCCAAATGCTGCAGAACTCATTGGACAGTGCTTCACAGTGCAGATGGACAATGACCCAAAGCATACTGCAAAAGCAACCAAAGAGTTTTTGAAGGGACAGAAGTGGAATGTTATGCAATGGCCAAGTCAATCACCTGACCTGAATCCCATTGAGCATGCATTTTACTTGCTGAAGACAAAACTGAAGGGAAAATGCCCCAAGAACGAGCAGGAACTGAAGACAGTTGCAGTAGAGGCCTGGCAGAGCATCACCAGGGATGAAACCCAGCGTCTGGTGATGTCTATGCGCTCCAGACTTCAGGCTGTGATTGACAGCAAAGGATTTGCAACCAAGTATTAAGAAGGGAAAGTTTGATTTATGATTATTATTCTGTCCCATTACTTTTGGTCCCTTAACAAGTGGGAGGCACATATGCAAACTGCTGTAAGTCCTACACCGTTCACCTGAGTTGGATGTACATACCCTCAAATTAAAGCTGACAGTCTGCAGTTAACGCACATTGTGTTTGTTTCATTTTCAACTCCATTGTGGTGGTGTATAGAGCCAAAGATGCTAGAATTGTGTCGATGTCCCAATATTTCTGGACCTGACTGTATATAATAGTATATTACATAAATAGTATATATTCAATATTTATTTATATCTCTGTAAATGATGCAAAAGTGTAGCTTTGCCTTTTTTCCTCTGTTGACCTGGAGGCAGTCTGTTTCACCTTGTTGAATCTGCACTTTATGTTCTGTCTACGAATTTCACATAAAGACAGTGGGATGTTTTGGATTTTCCTTTTTCCTAAGGAGATATTAATATGGTCAACACACTCAAAGGCCCTTCTATGATAGCTGTTGTACGTATTAACTTATTTTCAATATTTTGGGGCCCTTTCAATTATCAGCTGTGTTATCTTTCTGAAATTTGCTTGAATATCTGCTATTTCCCTTCTCATGTAGGGTTCTGGATGATCTTGAGCAACATTTTGCTAACTAGAATTTGCTATCAGACAGTCTGGAAAAAAAAGGAAAAGCTTTCCTTTCTAAGATAACTCTAGCCTAAGTCACAAAAATGTTAATGTGGAGAAGCATTACTGTTAAGATTGATAAACATTAGATTTTGTGGCAAGAAAAAGGTAATTAAAGAAAATCTTTCAATTTTGAGATGGACGTTTAAATCGGGTTATATGAAAATCTGTTCCAGGCCATTGACAGATCAGACCTAGGTTTCCCTAAAAAAGCTCAGCATTGCTGTTTAAGAGGAATAGTATAGTAACTGAAGCAGTAGTACTGTTTTATGAGCAAGTGATTCATTTGCTAGTATGTTTCAGTTACAGTAGAATTAAGTGAATACTTAACACTATCAGAAATGCTATAAACAATAAAACACTATAGGCTAAAGTGATTAAAATGTTATTACAACTGCATAGTTTTTATGGTGAATATAATCTTCTCATCAGCTTACTCTAAGACAGATCCACAATAAACTGCTAATTAAAAACCAAATGAAAGTAATATTCAGCCATTTTAAAACAAAACCGAGATGCCTATATTAGCAGCTTAGAACAAATTATGGAGCAGTCTGTCTCACAGATAAACAAGAAAGACAATTAGAATCTTAGGCTGGACAGTTACAACAGCACCACATGGAAACTTAACATATAATAGCACTGTATGGAAGCTAGCAAATATAACATATAATTGCAAAGGAAGGGAGCATGCTACCTTAGTGGGTTTGAGCAATAAAGATGTCAGAAATAGAGGGCAGATCTAGAAAACAACAAAACAATGAACATACTTTGAAAGTATAATTCTGGGTAAGTAGCCAGGTGTGTTTATAGCAGAAATATGAGCAACTGGCAGAGTTTATACAGTAATAATTATTATATTGGAAAGTTGTGTAAATGGTATGATGGGGTATGATCTTTTTCTTCCCAGGATATAGTTACATTTTATAAATTGTAGGAGGTCAGTTTAAATAGTATTTACATTAATCCAAAATATCTAATTTAATCACCATTAAATTATTCCATCCCCCCAGTTTAATTTACTATGTTAATATCTACTATTACTCTTTCTTATAGGTGAAGATTGTAGCGTAATGTCAAGAGCATATGTATAAGGAAATCCTCAGAAACCCAGTTTCTACTGCATTTGGTATCAGTGTTGTATGAATAGCTAGATGGCATCTGACATGTTCCTATGAATTACTTGCAGTCCTTCTACTTAATAGATTCCTCCATCTCCAAAAACGGTGCCATCTATTACAGCTTTCATGTATTTCAGAAATAGCTTATTTACTGCTTCAGTAAAAATATAATTATAAATTCTTTTCCCTCCTTGCTTGCTCTCAGGGAACACCATACTTCAGATTGCCAATAATGGTGTTTGGCAAATTCTTTCTTACCATCTTGCCCTGAATCAACAAATCCCAGGATTTGCCTTGCTAACTCTATAATAACCAGCAATATATAGATAATAGAATAACAGAATAACAGAGTTGGAAGGGACCTTGAAAGTCTTCTAGTTCAACCCCCTGATCAGGCAGCAAACCTTATAATGTTTCAGGCAAATGGTTGTCCAAACTCTTCTTAAAAACCTCCAATGTTGGAATACCCATAACTTCCGGAAGCAAGTTGTTCCACTGATTAATTGATCTAACTGTCAGGAAATTTCTCCTTAGTTCTAGATTGGTTCTCTCCTTGATTAGTTTCCATCCATTGCTTCTTGTCATGCCTTCAGATCCTTTGGAAGACAGGTTGATCCTCTCTTCTTTGTGGCAGCCCTTACATATTGGAACATTGTTATCATGTTACCCCCCCCCCCCAGTCCTCCTTTTCATTGAACTAGACATACCTAATTTCTGCAATCATTCTTCATATGTTTTAGCCTCCAGTACCATACTCATATTTGTTGCTCTTCTCTGCACTCTTTTTAGAGTCTCAACATCTTTTTATATTGTGGCGACCAAAACTGGATGCAATTTTCCAAGTGTGGCCTTATCAAGGTATTATAAAGTGATATTAACACTTCACGTGATGTTGATTCTATTCCAATATTAATGTAACCTAGGATTGTGTTGGCTTTTTTCGGCAGCTGCAGCACACTGCTGGCTCATATTTAAGTGATTGCCCACTAGGACTCCAAGATCCCTCTCACAGTTACTACTATTGAATCAATTACCACCTATTCTATACCTGTGCATTTGGTTTTTCTTGCCTAAATGTAGAACCTTACTTTTGTAGGATGTGCAAACTGTTGGCTGTAAAAGTCATATCAAATCATTTTTACATTTTTGGCTAGATGGTAAAATCACCTTATTTTAAATTCCTTTCTCTGATATAATCCCTGAAAGTTTGGAATTTATCTTTTCACCATAGTGTAGAAATGGGAGGTGCAAAAGGCAATATAAGGGCTCTCTGGAGAAGTATATAACATTGGGAAAGAAAAGAAGAAGACCACCAGCAGCAAGGTGGATGAGCTCAATTACAGGAGTAATGGCTGTACAGTTGGAAGATCTGAAGGACTAGGTTGAAGTCAGATCATCCTGAAGAAGATCTAGCTTGGTTGCTAACGCTCAAGTCCAACTTGATGGCACAATCAAGAACTAAATTACATTAAATGTTAATGTAAATGTAAAATAAGCAGCTTACTCTTCCACCACCACCCCTTTTATGGTTGTTAAAGCATGTGGGATTTTGATTGAGATTGAGACTATTTTGCATGCTTTTCTGAAGCCATTTAGCTTTGTAAAATTGCCTACTGTCTATTTGCTGCATTATTAATACCAGTGGAGTTTTTTAAAAGAAATATTTGGAATGAAAACTGCTAGGGGCAATAATGTTGTTCATGAACTGGCCTGCATGTTTTTAGTAGAGTGTAGAAAAAAAACCCTCAGGGGCAGCTGCAGACTGCAAACTTAATTGTTCAGGCCACAATGGGATTATCATATTTGGAATCATTGAGGAAAATAGTGAGGAACTAAGATGTGTACAACTCCAACACATGGTAATGTACAGGTTCTTTCTGATGTGCCAGTAGGTTGTTCCTTGTTTTTCGCTTTGGCAGTTCACTTAAGGTCCAGTACATCAGTCACATTTTTTAATGTATAATGTCAAGGGCCTGGAGAATCCACGAAAACAAATTTTCTTGCTTCAAATGTTTTCTTGCTTCAATATTCTATTCTGGAAGCATGGTTTGAAAAATGAATCATATGATAATTTATTCTTGATACATTCAGTATGTGTGCAACGTTTATATTATCTAAGCATGTTTCTGTATTAAAACTCTATTAATTGGGAATATGATGTAGAACATTGTGTTTGGGATATTGTTTGGAAAGGATAAATAAATGAAATGCTTAAGAATATTACATAATATTGAGAGAAAAAATGCACTCTTTGGGTTATGATGGCAGTGGTAATCAGATTTGCCATTGCTAAGCAGGGCTGTCATTGAGTGCAATGTTAGGTCACGGCATTGCTTAGCAACAGCAATCCTGCAGTTATGGTTATGTAGTCAGGACCTCAGGGTGCCCAAGTCATTAAGTGGGAAGAGGCTGAAGTCCCCAGTAATGAGAGAGAGTGTGCTTGCATCTGTGCACTGTGGGTGGGCACTAGGGAGCGTGGGGGATTGGTGGGGGCCTCAGGAGGCATCAGGTGGTCTGACAGGTTGCAGGTGAGCCTATGGAGGCCACAAGAGACAGGGTGGGGAGGGTGTTGTGGTCGGATGGGTCTATGCTACAGAGTACGAACTGGTAGAAGGTAGTATGAAGAAAAAACAACAGGAGTGACTTACTGGGACAGCTTGCAATCTTCTTTGACATCTTCTCCATTGACTTTGCTTGTGGGAATTGGCAAGGAAAGATTGGCCCTAAGTCCATTTTTTTTACAGTTGCTGAACAAATGGGTGTAATCAAAATATATGATCAAGTGTTGATTTTATTACTACTTTTTCTGGCTTCTAGTTGCAAAGACATTTATAAATTAGTAATATCTCAATTCCCAATTTGCTGTACTACAGTGGTGCTTAAAAGTTGATTAACTCTATTGAGTTTTCAATATTTTTGCATAAATATTACGTAAAATGCAATTTGTTCTCCATAGATGTCTCAAAACTAATACTAGAAAATTAGCTAAATAGAACAAATTATTCTTTATACTCGTTCATTGATTTATTGAGGAAAATGACTGTATATTTTATAAGAATATAAGGGAGAAAATGTTGGATGATGAAAAATTCAAACAATATCTATACTTCCTTTTTAAGTGAAAGTAATTGTTCCTCATTCTAGCTACTAAATAGTTACTAAATACTACAAATGAACAGAAAATTGGTACTCTTCAAAAAGATTGATGGAACTTCTTGCGAGCTCTATGTAATTTTTTTATTATTTCATTTGAAATTTCTCTTTTTTTTTCCATGCAAATTCTCAACTAACACTTCTAACATTGTCAGGGCCTCCACAAAACCTTTTATTTCATGTCTTTCAATATTCAGCATAAAAAGACTATATCAAGCTTTGCTTTTTAATATAGGGAGTCCTTAACTTATGACAGGCCAGCTGTTCAAAGCTACATCATATCTCCCCAGTGCTACTTTTGACTCAGTTTCAAACTTCTGACAGTCGCAGTCTCATGACTGCATTTGCAGAGCACCAGTTTGGTTCAGTGGTAAGGCAGCACACTAGAAACCAGGAGACTGTGAGTTTTAGTCCCTCCTTAGTCATGAAAGCTAGCTGGGCAATCTTGGCTGGTCACTCTCAGACAAACTTTCCTCACAGGGTTGTTGTTGTAGGGAAAATAGGTGTGTTGGATATGTTTGCCACCTTGAGATATTTGTAAAAATAATAAATGAGGGATAAATGAATAAAAATAAATAAAATTATATCAATTTTCATTATCCTCTAGTCACATGACCACAACTTTCAGCATTTTTTTTTTACTTCTGGTTTCTGGCAAAAAATGCTCATTGTCTAAAAATTCCTGCCTATGGGCAAGCAATAGTAAAGAAACGATTCTGAGTAAATCCTCCTATCATTCTTGGTTCCTTGTGCCTGACATTAATCTTGCCAGACTAAAGCTCAATCTACCTATTTTATATGTGAAATGTTAGGGAGGGTTCACTCTGAGCCTTTTCTTGTGTATCAAGGATTCCAGGCTGATTTTCCTCTTGGCTCCTTAGGAATGAAGCCCTTGCTCCTGCGACTCTGCACCAAATTCTACCACACCTGCTTAACAACTGTCAAAATTTACAATTGTAATTCCAGGCTCAATTATGGTCATAAGTCAGGGAGTACCTGTACTTGTTTAATGTCATTGTAAATTTCAGTAACAGGAAACACTGTTAAAAAAAATACTTTTGAAATTTGTTTGAGCTGGGTATATAACGTTGATATAAGAAAGTCAGATAGAAATATTTCTAGTAGTTCTAATTAAGGTAAAGAAATCCCTGCAAATTTTACTCCTCTAGTCATTACTGACTATAACGGGTGGTGCTCATATCCATTTCAAGACCATTGAACCAGTACTGTTTGAAGACATTTTCACGGTGATGTTGCCAGCAGGATGTCACAGAGCGCTGCTACTTTCCTACCAAAGTGGTACCTATACATCTACTTGCATTTGTATGCTTTTAAGCTGCTAGGTTAGCAGGAGTTGGGGTGAGGACGGGAGCTCACATTGTCACATGGAGCTTGGGTCTTGAACCTGGGCTGGTGGTTTTCCAGCCAATAAGCCCAGCGTCTTAACCACTGAGCCACCGTACTGCCCCCCAATAGTTCTGATATAGTGCTCTTAAATTACAATAATTTAACTGGTATAATTAGTACTATTTAGCTCTCTGTTAAACTTATTGCATTTTGAGAAATTGCATTTTGAAAAATTGCTATGTCATTTAAATGTTCAACCTAGAAAATGATTAATGAAAATTTATTATAACATAATACCTTAGATTTCTAAATGATTTTTTAAATTATGATAGACTGGTTTATTTGGAAGTCTTTGTACTATAGTTCTTTATCTTAGCCTTCCCACCCCATTCTCCACTTCAAGCAAATCCACCAGAAACAGAATGTTTCAATTTTACACATTTTGTGTCAATTTTCCAGACAGAAAGTAGCCCCCAGACATTAAGACATTTAACTACGGAAAGGCGGTTTCCTTAGTTTTATTTGAATACTAGAAGTTAAGATTCCTGCTGATAGTTCAGGACTGTTAGTGGTTGCCTGACTGTTTGACAGAAAACATTTCCTTTCCTTTATTTAACCTTTGACTTGTGAATATAAAAGCTTTATCAGAATTGTAGTGGAAGTGCAAGAGAGCTGGAAATCGACCTTGTGCAACAAAGCTGAAGACTGTCTTTGAACGAAGGCTTGAATGCCTGACTGGTAGCTCACTGGATTAAAAGAATATGTTAAATACGTTTTTAATTAGTAATGGAATATCGGGTGTTGTTGTTTATCTAACAGGTAGGGACTACATTGGGTAGGATCTAATGGATTAAAAGCAAATACACGGCCACATCCATGATTGATTTTGCAGATACTATTTCCAACTTTTGGTTTGATGTACTGGGCAGCAAATTTGTTGAAACTTTTGCTAACCTGCTGAAATTTCTACCAACCATGTGAACCAATTTTGTGAATTGACTTTTGTGTGATTATTGCTAAAGTAAACATTTTTCAAGATTCAGTAGTATCTATCTTAAACTTATTTAAATCCTAATTGTGTTCCTCATCATTATGAGTTATCATATAAATGCCTCAACTCATCCCATTCCAGTCCTTGCAACCAGATTTTCAGAAAGGATTTGTGTGTATCTTTATGTAGTTGAATGGATGGAAGCTCCACAATAAAAAAAAAAAAAAATCATGTAGTTGGGGAAAATGAGGGGAGGAAGTATGACAAAATATCTGTCTGAGGAGGCTTCCAGAAGCATTGTTGGACATTGTGGTGGATTATACAAGGAATAAGTAACAGAGGAAGCATGCATTGCCTAGTGTAACTCTCTCTTTCAGGGATCCTTGAGTGTAAAAAATTGGTGCATTTTTTTCATAAAACATAATGGCCTAGTGAATGCATGATCATCCTAATCTTATATATGAAAATATTGGCACAAATGTGTGGATGAAAATATAGAAGGTACATTATAATAGTTTTAGCCATATTTTTTTGTAAGTATTCAACTTAACAATTTAAGATTGCTTTTTAAAAATGTTTAAGGGTTGCTGTTGAGACATTTCAACTGTAAAATGAAACTCTGATCTTTTAAAAATGTTGAAATTACAGATTTTTAAAGGATGGCGAATACTGAATATTGTGAATATTCTTTTGAGAATTAAAACAAAACAAGCTCAAAATATGCTCTATTTAGTTACAAATGAGATTTTTAAAAAACAAATTTAAAACAACCATTAATGTGTTCTAGAGAGAGAAGAAACTTCATGTTTCCATTGAAATTACAGTTCTGGATTTATTGTCACTGGACAAATACAGAAAAATCCACATTTCTATGAAAGCAGGTCCTATTCTTGAACCCTGACTAATGGGGTTAAAAGGGAGCAGAGGTGGATTAAATGAGTGCTTTTGCAGGATATTTGACTATTGTTTGGAGTACTAAGTATATATTTATCTTTGACTGTTTGCTGATATTGTTTAATTATAAAATATATTTAATTAAAAATTCCTTTCCACTAAATATCAGAATACTTGAAAAATGACATAGAAGGAAATTGCTCTGAACTTTTTTGAGAGTTTCAGAAATATGATGGCCTTACATAAGGTCTGGATTGAATTTTCTCCTGCCAATACTTCCCGGTGCACTAACTCTGTGTCAATGTCATGTAAGCTAGGTAGATAAGAAGAACTGTTGCTTTCCCACAGAGAGAAGTTGCTTAATTTATTTATTTATTGGTTCAATTTATATGCCGCCCTTCTCTGGAGACTCAGGGCGGCTTACCATGCGTTAAGCAATAGCCTTCATACTTTTGTATATAACTGCTTAGTAGGGCTTTCGCCCCCCCAAGCGGTGTTCTTTTTATACAAAGTCAGTTTATTGCCCCCACAAACCGGGTCCTCATTTTATCTATCTTGGAAGGATGGAAGGCTGAGTCAACCTTGAGCCTGGTGAGATTTGAACTTGCAGTAATTGCAGGCAGCTGGTGCTATTTAACAGCACTTTAGTCTGCTGCGCCACCAAGGCTCAAGTTTTAATCAAAACTTGAATTGTAGTCAGAATATTTTTTAACATTGCTTCTTTCTTTGTGGTTTGAAATATTTTCAAAGTTATCTTTTCTTATGAATTTTCCACTTCTGTATCATCAAACTTGCTTAAGGTTTTTAAAAAAATGCATTACAGTGAAATAATTTTTAAATAATGCTTCCTTCTCTTACAGCTGTTCTGTTTGTCTTTTCAGCTATTTGCCATGGTTTGAGATGTACTACAAACTTTTAAATACACTGGCGGAATATTTAGCTAAAGAGCAGGTAATTTTGTTGTTATTAAATAGAAATTATTTTCTGAAGAACTGCTAATCATCAATGATTTTAAGGTAGTAGTTCCTTTTTTGAAAAAAAAATCAAGAATTACATACATTTTAGGTTACTGGTATTATTATTTTTCTTTAAAATAAATAGCTTAATAATTTTAAAACTTTTTTTAAGTAGGGAAATTGAATGACTTTTCTATGCTAGAAAATTATACACCAGGATTACACCCTGGGATAGAATTTGAGTGTGGATACTTTTAATTGTTTGTGATAAATGTTGGATTAATTTGCTAAAGAAATGTAAGAAAGTGGTGTACACGTCCACCACATATGGTAATATGAGCCCGGTATCTGATGACATTTCCAACATTTTTCCAATTTATTCTTGAACATTCTAGCAATTCTCGTCGGGGGTAGGTGTTGCCTGTAAAACATCTTATACAAATTTTCTTTATATGCAGTTGACATAGTCATTTTGTAATTTTGCGACCACCGTTTTTGCCATTTCTCTAAATCAGTTCCATGGCCAAAATTTTTTCCCCAAGCAATCATTGTTTCTTTAACTTGTTCATCCTCCAATTTAACCTCTAATAAATAATCATACAATTTTTTAATTATGTTTTCATCAGTACCTGTTAAGATTTTATCTAAACTAGTCAAGTTGTTATAAAAATCTTCTGTCTTATAATCTTTATCATGTCTAGACTGTATTTACAAATAGGAGAACCAATTCATCTTTATACCTTGTACTTCGAATTCATGCAAAGATTTAAGTTCACCCTTTTCATTCAGTAATTCACTATACTGAATCTAACAATTTGTTCCTTTCTAAATGTTATTGAATATGAGAATGCTTCAATAGTTGATAACCAGACCGGAATTTTTAAATAATGTTGTTTTTTTACCTTCTCCCAGTTTAATAGCAAAGCCTCTCGTATGAAATGTCTTCTAAAATACCCTGTGTTTTTGTTTCCTTGTACCATAAAAAGTCATGCCAACACAGTAACAAATCATGCCCTTCTAAAGTCAATAATCTGGCATTTCTTAGCATTATCCATCCCTTAATCCACATCAAACTTGTCGCTTGATAATATAGTTCCCAATTAGGCAAGCCAAAACCTCCTCGTATTCTGGCATCTTGCAACAACTTTAGTTTTATCCTCGCTTTTTTACCCTGCCAAATGTATTTCAGCACTATTTTATTCAAATCTTCAAAATAATCTTTCCCAATCTGATTGGGATTGTCTGGAACAAGTATAGGATTCTAGGCAATATATTCATCTTAATCATTGATATTCTCCCTATCAATGATAGTTGTAAATTTTCCCACTTTGCCAAATCTGTCTCTATCTTGTTGGATGCTTATCCTACAGTTGGGTAGATAATATATAGAAAACTATGTTCTGTAACTTTAACTGCTACAAAGATGACTAATTGGCTGTGCTAAGCAGACATATAAAGGAAGGCAAGAAGTTCGTTCACTCTCACTTCTGCTCCTACTCCTGCTATTGAAGGTTGAACTGCTTGAAGGAACTGTGTCTGTGTTTGAAAAGAACTGGAATTGTAAGCAAACTATGTTTTGTGTTAAACCGTGATTGTTTGAAGAAGTTGTTTTGAGAAGCCAAGTTTGTTTTATACTACAAGTAAAGACTGTATTTTTCTTTAAACGTTCAGAGTCTGTGACTATCTGTGTGTTTTGCTAAGCAACGTATCTATTCACTGTCTGGTCCGTTGCACTACTTTTCAGAGGGCAGTTTTACCCTCAACATATCTGTTGCTTAAATTTATTATAATTATTCTCTTTGAGTGCACTGCATCTTGCTGTCAGATGTATCCCCAAGTACTTTACTTTATTTGTGACCTCCATCTTCAATATTTCCGCCAATTCTTCTTTTTGTTTTATTAACATATTTTTTGTCAAGATCTTCGTTTTGACTTTATTTATTTTCAAACCAGCAACTTTTCCATATTCTCCTATTTTGTCTATCAATTTAGTTGTTGATTCTAATGGATTTTCAAGAATAAAAACTACGTCATCAGCAAATGCTTGCAATTTGTATTCTTCCTTTTGAATTTTCATTCCTTTTATATCTTTTTCTTCTCTATTATTTCTATTTATCACTTCTAATGTTAATACAAACAACAGAGGAGACAATGGGCAGCCTTGTCTCGTTCCTTTGTTTATCTCAATAGATTCTGTCAATTCTCCATTTATCATTACTTTTGCTCTTTGTTTATAGTATATGGCTTCTATTGCTTGAATAAATTTTCTACCAAAGCCCATCTGTTCCAGCTGTAATAACATAAATTGCCAGTTCACATTATCAAAGGCTTTCTGGGGATCTAAAAATATCAAAGCCATTTGCTTTTCAGGATGTGCCTCATAATATTCCAATGTATCCAGGACTATTCTCATATTGTCTTTAATCTGTCTTTTTGGCAGAAACCCATTTTGATTGGAGTGTATGAAATTATTTAAATATCTTTTAAGTCTTTCTGCCAATATTTAAGTGAAGATTTTATAGTCTGAATTTAGCAGGGAAATAGGCCTATAATTCTTAATTTGTTGTGGGAGATTGTTGAGCATCATTCAGGAATGTATTGATTGATGTTTGTTGAATTACCTTTCAGAAGAGACATGTTGGGTCCTATAGTAATTTGTAAAAAATCTATTTTTTAAAGTGAGACAATGGACTTGGTGTTAAATATCAGATGATATTTTCATTTTATTTCTGCTTTATCTACATTATAGTGGTGGGCTATAAAGCTTTTAAATTAGGCACATAGAGTGCTCCTTACATTGTATAGTTGTTAATGATTTTGTAGTTCCTTAGAAAGCTTTGCCCTGGAAATAAAGAAATCTGGCATGTGCTATACATATTTTATTTTTATTTTGGCTTGGTTTTTATATGGCTTGGTGTCCTTTCCACCTCTATTATTAATCTTTTTTTGTACTGTTCATTTATTTATTTTTGTTGCATTTTTGTACCAATGTTTGTTTCATACTTTTATACATTACTTTATAAAATGTTTTTCTTTGGAAGTTCATATAGGAATATGCTTTATTGCAATGGTGAAATCCATTTTTTTTTACTACCGGTTCTGTGGGTGTGGCTTGGTGGGCATGGCTTGGCTTGGCGGGCTTGGCAGGGGAAGGATATTGCAAAATCTCCATTCCCACCCCACTCTGGAGCCAGTCAGAGATAGTTCTCCGAACTACTCAAAATTTCCACTACCCGTTCTCCAGAACCTGTCAGAACCAGCTGGATTTCACCCCTGCTTTATTGTAAATACAATCATAATCCATAAAGCTTTGATTAACAGATAGATTACAATTTTGTAAAATTTTGTATAATTTTACAAATTAACCATGGAATTTTTCATGTGTCCAGTTGAGAATAAAGAGGAAAAATGAGATGGTTTCTGTTTGTATAAAAAGTCATTGTACTTATTTTTGCTGTTGATATACAGTGAATGCAAATGAAGTTTTTATGTCTATTGAATATATTTTTGAAAAAAAAAAAATCTTATTTTGCATAGGAAGCTGACTTGAATGATTTATTAGAAACATGGCATAACCATTCTGTGCCAGAGGCAAATACTCCTATCAGCTTAAATTTGGTAAGTATGGCTTTTACTACAGAAAGTTGAATTTTAATTAAAATATTAAAGATAAATCCCAGCTGGATCATATAATAGGGCAACTCTGTAAATAGTAGTGAATTTGGTTTCTCCATACAATTCTTTTTATAGATATGACTAAATATGTTGATTATTATTGTGGAGTGTTCCATTGTGTTTATCCTTCCATATAATCTTTGAGGAGTAGCTGCTAGTTACTTGGTAAATGGCTCAACTTTAAAAGACTGTTCTACAACAGATGCCAAGTGTGCAGGAAATAAGACACATATTCAGTACAGTTTTGCTAACTGTTCTATTTCTGCTGAAATAGAAACTGTTTACAATCGCTCTTATAGTTGTTTTCAAACAAAGCTTCTGAATAATTTATAATAATATATTTGATATTGATTCAGGGTAAAAGTCCAAATGTTGACATTGGCCATATATATATATATATATATATATATATGATACCCGTACTAATCTAGTAAATGTGCAATTACACTTCTTTAACCTATTTTAGTTTTAGGAAATACTCTGATATCCAAAATACGGTAGTTTTGGATCAAGGAATTGGTGTCTCTTTTAAATGTGCTGTTTCTTTTTTTACATTTCCCTTAATTTTAACAAATGTCACACAATACATGTAATTGATTATTCTTTGCATGGTGCGTTCCATATACTTAAAGATAGGTAATTGATTATAGTTTGTACATATGGATGTATAAATACTTTAATAATAGACTATTATGTGAAAAGTTATACTAGTTATTAAATGATAAAAGTACTTCAAAAAGTACTTGGGATGCTATCTTTAACTGTAATCAGTATAGAATAAAGTAATTTGATCCTCCATAAATATATTTTAACCTTTCTGTCGCTTTCTTTAAGACTTAATGCAAAGCTGAAATCTTTTCTTGGTTAACACATTGACATCATTTTTTTAAATAAAGTATTTTGAAATTGAACTTTATTGCAGCCAACCAGTTTACTGGATGTATGAGCATGAAATCAGATGTTTGTTTAGAAGCCTTCTACCCAGAAGCGATTCATGATACAAGATATAATTATTATAGATGAAACTCATAACTCATTTCCTGTTTGAATTCTTTGAAGAAAAAAAAAGTGGGATAAAATATATTTTTAAATTGATTTAACACTGAGATGGGCAACCTACAGTGTCAGAACCTCATTTGCAGCTCCCATGTCTTCATTTTTTCAGCTCCTGAAACTCCTCATCATAATGGCTGAAAATTGGTTTCCTGCTATTTTGAGATAGGAGGCACATAAACCTATATTGAAGATTGCAAATAGGCACATTGGCAATAGAAACAAAACATTCTGTTTTTAGAATTTTCATTCTCTTTAAAATTTAATTTTGCTGTCATATGGGATTTGGTTCTCCCCCCCCCCCCCTGCAATGATAATTACAATAATTAAGATACCTAGAAGATTGGGAGCGCAACAATCTGGGCTGTGTTATTGCAAATTTAAATTTAACATAGCAGTGAATATAATTATTTATCAATGAAGAAGAGGCTTCCTTTAAGAAGTTTTAAAAGCCCCCTTTCTGGAAATATTTTGTTGTTACAAGCCTGTTTACAATAAGTACTTACAGTTGTTGTTGTTAGTTGCAAAGTCGTGTCCGACTCATCGCGACTCCATGGACAACTTTCTTCCAGGCCTTCCTGTCCTCTACCATCCCCCGGAGACCATTTAAGCTCACGCCGACTGCTTCAGTGACTCCATCCAACCACCTCATTCTCTGCTGTCCCTTTCTTCTTTTGCCCTCAATCGTTCCCAGCATTAGGCTCTTCTCCAGTGAGTCCTTCCTTCTCATTAAGTGGCCACTTACAGTACTTACCAATAATTATAATATATATCTTAGTTTTTCTTACCACACCATTTCCTTCTTTAGCAATCCTGTTACTTTTTTTTCTGCAAAACAAAAATAAAATCTTACATGACTTGAAAGGAAAAGCATAAAAGGATGAAATAGTCCTTGTTAAAAAGAAGAGGCAAATTCATTTAGAAAGGAACACATTTTAAACAGCCAAATAAGCCTTGCTTCAAAAATGAATTAGTTGATCTTGTTAGAAAAATAACAAAGTATTTTCCAGTGAGCATATTTTGAATACTCAATCATATATGTTAATAGCAAGTGCAAAATATTCTTCTCAGGTCCTTAAAAAAACTGCTTGCCAAATGATGTTTATTGATTGCAAGAGATTTATAAATCTCCCCTGAGAAATTACTATGTTGTAACTCTGGTCTAAAGAAGGCAAACTACTTGAATATATTTTCCAAGAATATATATTGTCAGATTTGCAACTACATGTGTAAATTGTCTACTAAAAAGGGTCTTAATATTTAATAAAGTGACAATAGTTTATTCTTATAGCTCTTTTGCTTATTAAAAAAATGCAGATAATGTTTTTTCTCTATTTCAGTTATTTGTGTATTTCAGAGAAGGGATCTTAGTAGCGTAGGGATCAAAACTGTATTATTTTCACTGAATATATTTACAGATGGCCCTGTTGAAAGTATGTGAGCAATGTCTTCCCATTATATCTTCATTATATTTCAGTGTCATTTTCATGATAATTGTTCAGCAGATTGAATGTTTGGCTTCTCAATGATTATGAAATCAATCCCTCTAAATTACATCTTGCCAAAAACCCAGGAAAGGTGTTTGCGATAGGAAATAATCCAAAAGTGTAAAAACCCAAGGATACAAGCCTATTGATCAGATTAAACATACAGACAGTCCTTGACTTATGACCGGTGATTTTAAGAGCTTGCCTTTATGACAGCCTTAGAACAGATGCTTTCTGGAATGTAAACAATCACCAGCTGTTGTAAATGATTGTGTTGCCCCTAGTTTTAGGGGCTTGGCAATCTGTTCACATTTACAACTGGTTGTCAAGTGTCCTGCAATCATGTGATTACTATTTGTAATCTTATCTGTCAACTTCCCCAGAAAGACAATGGAGAATTGGCAGGTTAGGTTGCACATGCAGGAAATGGAGAATTTGAGGTCTGTTACCTTGGTACAGCAAGGTTTTCTCCTCCCCTCTATGCAGGGAAAGAAAATTTTCCTGTGTGCTTGAGGAACAGACCACAAATCTGGTGAAAACACTAGTGAATATCAGCCTTCTGAGCCTTTCAAGAGCTGGTGTTCACTACCATTTTTCTCTGCCCAAAAGCTAATAAAAACCAGTGATTTGAAAGGCACATAAGGATGCTGTGTAGGTTAGGAAAGATGCATGGGGGTGCTCAAGTGGTTGGCACAGTGCAAGTGCCAAGGGATTGGGGAAATTGTTCAGGTGGGGAAGACTTATCCAGGCAACGTGCAATCTTCTTTTCTGGCTTCCTCATTACAAACATTCCCTGCTAGTTTCCCATAAGTAAAGACTTGGTGGACAATCATGACTGAGTTTATGCTTCCTGTTGGCTTCCATATTAACTTGTGGGAAGCTGTCAGGGAGCGTTGGAAATGACAATCATTGACTGTGGCAGTGTGGAGGCACTGTATCAGCCACAACTTCCCAAAATTCCATTACCATGGGAGTAATGGGTCCTAACCTTCTATAAATTAACTCATTTGAGTGGCCTTGGTTCAAAAAATTGTGTATCCTGATGCACCTTTTTTCCCAGTTAAAGGTTACAAGCAGGCAAACAGACACAAGAGTTTTACTAGGATATAGATTGTGCTGTGCAGTAAAATTGAAAATAGAGCTGCATGGCAATCAGGATTATTTCTATTTTGAAATAAGGTTTCCCATCGCCCATCGTTAGAACAAAAATAGGACATTCTGAAATTGTAACTAATGAATGAAATGTAGTTCTATATTAAGCATCTACAGTATGGTGTTCAGAACTTTCAGTTGATCAAATCTTACTTCAGTTTTTATATCAACCTATCATGTTGTCTCGTTAAAAGCACAATAACATTCTGTACCTTATGTAATCCAATATCAGTCATTCCATAAATATAAATTATTTCTTGCAAACATAAGGGGAGAGGTAATAGGTTTTTTCCCCCTTTATCTCTGTAGCATTCATAAAATATACTTTATTTATGTTGGTAGTAAAATATATCTTTTTTTTTTTTTTACAAAAAAAAAACCTTTCTAATTTTGGGTATTTATAGGGTTTTTTCCTCTTTTCTAGTTCCATTTGCTTGCTTTCTGATTTTTTGATTAAAACAAATGTATATTTGTTTAAAAATCTCACAGTGACAAATAGTTAATGTAGGTAGTTCCTGATTTATGACAATTTGTTTAACTTTGGTACAAAGTTATGATCGCCTCTGAAAAAGTATCAACTGGTCCTCAAAGTGATGACAATCATGTTATCCCCCCAGTTACATGATGACAATTAGGACAGTTGGCAACTAACTTGCATTTATGATAATTGTGTTTTGCCATCTTCCCAGCCTGCTTCTGATAACCAAAGTCAACTGGAGAAACTGAATTTGCTTAACAATCATGTGAATTGCTTAATGACCATGGCAGAAATGGTTGCAACATTGAGTCCAGCCATGTGATGCCTTGCTTTACAACAACCACAACGACTTAAGACAGAAGTTCCATCCCAATTGTGATCATAAGCAGTGTTGGGTTTCAACTGGTGTAACAACCGGTTTCCTTTGTGCATGCGCTTTGCTCTGCGCAAGCACGTTTCATTTAAAAACAGCTGAGGCGCGGCAATCCGCTCTGCCGCGCCTATCAGCTAGACGGTCAGGGCGAACCGGTTCACTCTCAGCTCACTATCAGAGCAACCAGTTTGCCCAAACTGGACTGAATAGGCTGAATCCCAACCCTGGTCATAAGTTGAAAACAGCCGATGTCTTTTTGTATTAGCCATTTTGTCGCTGTAAGATTTTTCAGAGCGAGAAACAGTAGAGTGAAGAGCCATTTCCAGGCTACTAATATCCCAAAAGAGAGTGGGGAACTTTTTTTCCCCAAATTCCTTTGTAAAAACCTCTGTGTTTGATTACCTCTCATTTCTTTTTAAAAACCATGGAGAACACATTTTATTTAAAAAATTACTCATAAATGTTTCACAATGAGAACCATACATGGAAAGGGTCAGTAACTATAATCCCCAAAACAGAATTAAGTTTTGTGAGGAATATCACATATCCCTTTCTTACTTCCAATTATATGTCACTCTAGAGGTAAGAAAGTAGTAACTGGATATGTTTTTATTGTAGTGCACATCTCCATTAATCAATTTTCTAATAAAACTAGTTAATTAGAATAGTAGTATGTGTCGGAGAAACTAAAAGGCTATTTTTTTAACCTCTTCCAAGTGCTTTCATTTTAAGTTTACTGTGCAAAGCTATTTTCTGATCCTCTTTTGCATTGTTGCTGTCATAAATCTGTTTAGTATGTATGCAGAATCAACATTACTGCACAATTTCAGCAGAAATTAATTTTTTTTAATGGGTACATCAACATGGGTTGAATTATCTGGTGCTTCTGATTACTAATAATATGTCCTCTCAAAGCAGATCTAAAATTTAGTTGCTTATACAGACAGTATTACTTTATAATGATTTTGTCTTTTTGAATAATAATTTTGTATTTTTTTTTCTTGACTAGCATTCATATTTTATTACTCCTGATTTAACTGGATTACCAACTGTTCCTGAAAGTGTACGTTTTGATTATATTTGCAATATTTATATAGATTTACAAATTAAATCATTTAACAAACTTCTGTATGTTTGTTGAATAGTTATTGATTAAACTCCCTCATTAATATATGGCTTCATTCACCTATAGGAACTGCATAATTAAGTATTAATGTAGAAATGTTGGATATTTTGGATAATGTGTGTATATGTATGGGCAGTGTGATTATATCAGCATTTATGCAGCTAATTTAACTAAAATTAATGGAAGGGTTTACTTAGGATTTACTGTGTATATATAATTGGAGTTTTAAATAAATAGTTCTAGATATATAGTAAATTCAAAAACAAGCAAGTCAAGAAGCACCTTTCTGAAAATATTAGATTATTCTTGGATATGTTTTCAAAATATGCAAATGATAATAGATAAATTTCAGTTAAATGCTTGTTAAGGAGATACATTATTTTAACTAGACAGAAATAAAATTATATATAATTCAGTTATCTTTATTAACAGACCTTATTCTTCATTTACTAGAGAAATCTTACTGAATATTTTGTTGCTGTGGATGTGAATAACATGCTACAACTTTATGCCAGCATGTTGCATGAGAGACGCATCATTATTACCTCCAGCAAGCTAAGCACTGTGAGTACTTCACACATCTCTTTTCAAGTAGACTATATTGAGCATCTCACAAAAAAGGCTTGCATAATTCTCTAGATTTAAATATGTCCCTTACATACTCATGAGACAATATCTACATACTCTTTTTAAAAGATGTCGTTTTAATCTGACTCTTGAAGCACGAAAGTCTGATTGATATAGGCTTACTCAAATACATTAAGGCAGGTTAATTACTTTTTGTTACCCAGAGATGAGAGTTCTTTAACCCTCTAGAGTTAGATTTCTATGCCTTCCAACCTATAAAGAATTCTTAAGGGCTATTATAAGATCTTTATTATTCACTTGTGGCTTATTCCATCGGACCTACTAGACAGGAATCAAGGGGCCATGATAATAGCTGCTATCCTAAATCTAGTAGTGTTTGGGGAAGATATACTGTAATGACTCTGATTTTGAGCAGCTCTTCAGACTGATAATGACTTACTATTCCAACTACTTTTTTTTTATTACATCAGTTTTATGCCTCTGCCTAGGCTGAAATGGCTTTCTTGTGTCATTGCAGATGGAACTGAGATAAAGGGTGTGCTGTGTTTATCCATGCTTAAATCTTTTGATAGTCCTGTTTGTTTCAGCTTTTCCCTTGTGGTGTCATTTATAACTCTAAATCCATCACCAGTTAAGTTGAAAATAACATTGCCTTCATGCCAGTGGGCATCATTTATATCTGCATAGTGTCTGCTTAATTTAAGCCCATAAATAAATTAATTAAACTCCTTCAAACCCTTTGCTTTACTTAATACTTTAATACCAGACCTTAACATGTGAGCCTCTATTCTTCCTTTAACAATAAGGTGGATGTGTTAGCATTTTCAAAAACTAATGCTCAGTTGAGGATAAATCCATTAAAAAAACGTTAATTTTAATTAATTTAAAAAACTTTTTGAATGATTTGTTGGCTTTTTATTTGTGGAATATAAATCCCTGGAAACCCCCCCCCCCAATACAAACAACCTGCCGTATCAGTGAATTGCATTGCTGTAACTTGCTTCTTACAAATTGCTTAGAAAGACTAGTAATACCATTTTCTCCTCTTCATATTGCTCTCCCTCCATTTTTTTTTAAAGAAATAAAGGTGTCATTTAGTAGGGAAAATAAAATCACCACAAATTACAATGTTGATGTTGAAAGAGACATTTTTCTTCTCTTTAGCTAGCATGGCAAGAATTTTTTTTAAAATGAATCAAATGTAAAACAGCATCAGCCATTCTGTGAGGTTATAGCTAGAATTGTTAGTGTACTCAATGCAGCAACTTTCTTATGTATGTTAATTTGCAATACCTGGCCAATCATGGTAGACTTTGAAAATAAGCTAAGCAAGCTCACACTTGATCAATATCGGTATGGACTAGTCTAAGAAGTTAAATAAAACTGGGGAATGTAACAGCAAAATGCTTTTCTTGTTCCTCAGAATATTATATGAATATGTTTATTTCAGTTTGAAGGCATCTTAACTTTTTTGTTTTCTTGATCACTGAAGCAGGGTTTAAAAGCTTAAACTAGTAAGCTCCTGCAAATGTAACCAACTTGTGGTCAACAGTGCAGTCTAACAATTACAATCTTAGCTTACATTAAAATAAGCTAATAGTTTTATACTCTAAAGGTTCATCCTTATGCCCTGCTAACTGCAACAGATGCTGTTTTAACTATTTTCAAAGGATGCTCTCATTTTTAGCCAGGGGTCAAGGCAGCTTACTTTTTTTATTTAACAGTTCCAATTTATAAAGACCATTTTCCTCATTTCGTGACAAAAGACTTGCTGATTCTGGTAATAATGCTGTCAGGACTAGGATCTGTGTAGCTCCAGTGTCCACATGGGCTAGTGCAGGAGCTCCCCTTCTCCTCTATCACCTTCTTGTGTTGTTTGGGCAGTTCTATTTTTCACAGCAGAAGATTCCATTTCCCCCCCCTTCAACCTCAGTTCTATATTTGCGGGATCTCCAATCCCATGAATCTTGTCTAATAGGCAAACAGCTATTTCTCCTCACATCTTCCGCTTCTACTCCCAGACCTGGCAGGAGGTTGGGAGGATTAGCAAAAGAAGCAGAGGGTGGTGCTTGTAGCTGCCAGTTCTCCAGTTCATGGAATTGATCTGTGATGAATTGTCTCCATCCCATCCAACCTCAGAGGACATTCCTTGACGGTGAGCCTCAGCTTGCTAGCCTTGGAAGGATAGCAAGAGATACATTGGGCAGAAGAAGAATGGACTCGCTTTTCCTGATCTGAACTGAACCGGTAGCGGAAATTTTGAGTAGTTTGGAGAACCAGCAAATGCTACCTCTGCCTGGCCCCAGAGTGGGGTAGGAATGGAGATTTTGCAATATCCTTCCCCCAGGAGTGGGGTGGGAATGGAGATTTTGCAGTATCCTTCCCGTGTCATTCCCACCAAGCCACGCCCACAGAACCAGTAGTAAAACAAATTGGATTTCACCACAGCCTAAGACCCAGTGAGGAGAAAGGCAAATCTTTTCATTCTCCTGATAAACTATGGATGAGATTTCAATGCAATTATTCTAAATTTTTAGAAAAGGCAAAAGCAGAAAATTTTATATTGAATATAAAACTGAATTCTAAGTTTGTCAATTATTTTTAATATTTTGTATAGATCTTGGATATTTAAATAAGAGTGTATTACCTTTACCAAGGAATTAATTTTCCCTTTATTTCCTAATAAGACCAGGAGTTTTTTGTTTTTTTTTATGTAGACTACTTTTCTGTAAGAGTGTTATCAATTCCCTTTTGTTGAAGGAGTTGTCCTTTATCTTTGGAGGTTAACTTAATATCAAGTGTTTATGACAGTTCATGCAGACTGAATTATGATGTCACTTCCATGTTATCAGCTCAGTTTTGGTTCACTATCTAAGGGCAGTAGGACCAAGATCAAAACCCATAATTCAAGCTCTTTCCTTCTTGTGCTCTCCTTTTTGGGGAGGGGGACAGAAGGGAGGTGGGAGTGCAAAATTGTACTATAATCCACATTCTTTACATCTGGGAACCCTGTGCCACTGAATTGTGATAATAAAGCACTAAACTTACTATGCATAAAAATTAAATAGAGGAAATGTCTGAGACCACTGAGGGGTGTGTTGGTGGAAAGCAACAGATTTCGCTTAAAAAGTTAGGAGAATTCCACTACCAATCAGCTTCTTGGTTTGTCACTATATTTGCATTTCTTACTTTATAATAGCATTTTAACTATGAATGAATGCATATCATGTGCATATTTATTTCCAAAACAGTTATTTTATAATGTTTTTATTTTGCCATCTCACATACCCTTTACCTGTTGTACTTCTTAAATCTATGATATTATATATCATAACTGTAATATTTGTGGATGTGAATTCAGTGTATTTTTCTTCTCCTTAAACTAGCGTGAGAAGCATTTTCAGAAAGGCACTGCTAGAGCATTGATTTTATGCCTGTTGTAGACAGGCCTGAGAAGTTTGGGCCCCAAGTGAACCTGCTGTGGTACTCTACCAGAACATCATGCTGTAGTCTTGTGTATTCAAAGCAAAGGAATAAATCATGATTTTACAACAGTGCATCAGTTGACTTATTGCTGTTTTGTGACCACTGGATGGGAAGGATTGCTGTTTAATGCCATGTCATTGGTTCTCAAATCAGTCAGGCATGAAGGCTTGTCATATGCCTCTGTAATTGTACCTCTCCAGATTTCCTCTAACTAGTCAGCTGGGGCTGTGCATTTTGTCTCTAACACCCAGCTGGCCTGTGCCTGACAGGAGCCTTCTCATCATCCTGTCAGTAATATGTTAAGTAGTGGGTGTCTGTTTCAAGGCCTCTGTTAGAGAAGCAGGTGGAAAGGATGCTATGCTTTAATGCAGAGGTCGAAATATTATCTCTCTTCCCCATCCGTTAAACACACACAGACACACAGATACACACACAGTCACACACACATAGCATTTCTTTATCTGAGAATGGACCAGTACATTTGTAAGTACCTTCTAACTGCATAATCTTGAATCTTCTCACAAATAAATTTTCATCTGCATAAAAATAGCAAAAGGAAAAGACTAAAAATAAGGAAGTAAAATGATTCACTGCAATTGGGAGGCTGTCCTTTCCCTAACCCAGTGAATCAATTATGACCTCATGTTCTGTTAGATAACCCTTAAATAGTTGATACTGCAAATAAGATACATTTCTTCTTATCAGTTCTCCTTCCTTTGACAGACATGGTATTTCATTTAATGTTGTTAAGGGAATTGAGAACATTTGAAAGAAGCAGAACAACTGACCAGATGCTAGGGAATGCAAAACAACCCCCATTTGTTATAATTGCATTAACCTTCAACATGCTCGTCTTCCAGCTGACTCTAAAAAAGAGATTCATGAATATTTGCCAGATCCAGATATCATAACTTAGTTACTTGTACAATAATTTCTTGACATTTTTTATCCCGTTGGATGTAAGCTTTATTTGCATTGATAACCTTTTCATCAAAATGCTGAATCATACTTTTAAAACTTGATCTAATGCTTAGCAACAAGGCTGGGAGGATGTTAGATAAGGGGGAGAAGAAACGTTTGGTCCACAGTCAGCTACCTCTCAAGGATCACTGAGATGTAATGCATTTTCATTCATTTATTTATTTTATTTTTATTTTATTTATTTTTATATGCCGCCCTTCTCCAGAGACTCAGGGCGGCTTACAATGTGTTAAGCAATAGCCTTCATACTTTTGTATATTTTATAAAGTCAGCTTATTGCCCCCACAAACCGGGTCCTCATTTTACCCACCTTAGAAAGGATGGAAGGCTGGGTCGACCTTGAGCCTGGTGAGAATTGAACTCGCAGTAATTGCAGGCAGCTGGATGTTAAATGCTGCTTTAGTAGGAGGCATTAGCCTCCTACGCCACTCAAGCTTCATGCTCTAAAGTGTTTCCCTCCTCTACTGTTCAATATGGAGCCCAAAGATTGATCTTCCTTCCACTATTGGATTATGAATTTGCCCAGTTCCATAAACACCCAGGTCTTTTTTGGATCAAGAATTATTGATAATTTGAAAAATATGGCTGACCCTCTTGTCAAAATAACTTTTTATGAGATTTCTTACCTGAGTGAGAATAAACAGATCTAAGAAAAAGAAAATAACTTTACAATAATTTCTGTACTTCTTGTATCTTTGGTTTCTCAGTCATTTGAAATAATAAAGAATTAACATCAGGCCTGACAAAAAGCAAAGGGAGTTATATACTACCTTTAAAGAACATGCTCACCCAGACTTCTGGGGAAGCAATGATGAACTGAAGACAGGGCCATTGAGAATGCAGCTTGACAGAACAAGGAGGACTTGAGACTGCCCACATATCCTCCAGATAGCATCTCTCTGGAAGAAGGTCATAAGTGGTCTTTGGCAAGTATAGAGCTCTAGGAGTCAAAGGATTGCCATCTTTGTCCTTATCACAGTCAGTGCTTTCAAAAAGATGCTAGTTTTGAATACTTCCTTTCTTAATTACTTCTGGAAATTGCTTGTTATTGGGTATTTTAGGGATATTAAGAATCTTCAGAATAGCAAGTTTCATTGAATGAGTTCCCTTTAGTCCTTGCTTAGAGAAGATTTATGGAAGTAAGGATTTAAAAAATTATTATTTTGTAATACAGCAAAAGGGCATTTAGAACATTGATTTTGGAAAGTTATAAATGGACTAGGAGGCCATATTACTTGGAAGTAAGATTCTGAAATTAATTACAATAATCTTTCTTGTGGATTGTTTAGAATGCTATTAAAATATATGGAGATTTTGAAATTACGTATTAAGATACCTTCCCTTGGAGATGGATATCTGGAAAAATGCATTCAGAAGTTACTCTTAAGATTGCCTGCTATCATAAAACAGTTAAAATTTTGATGAAGCTTCTGAGAAGAGACTAAAAGAAAATGAAAAGAAATCAGGTTCTGGGACACCATTTAAAAAGATTAAAGATCAAGATTGTTAAAAGCAAAATAACGTAACATTGGTTTATTTGATCAAGATTAATGACATATTTTTTCAGAGAAAGTGATGCCACTGTTGAAAAGAAAGGAATATAAAATTGATTTATTTGATGAAGGTTATCCTGTTTTGGAGAACTCTTAAGGGATTTTTGCGGATTAGGACAGAATGATGGGACTTTAAGAATTCGTTTATATATGAGATATGGGAAGAAAACATTTATAGTAGAGAAAGTGATAAATTACTGAAATTGTTGGTACTTGTGATGAAAGGGAAGAAGTGATTTTTTTAATAGAAAGGTATCTCTTTAATATATATAAGAATAATTATATATAGAATTATACTACATTACATTATATTAATTATATGAAGAATAATTAGTACACAAACGATTTTAGAACGCAAAAAGATACAGTCTTCTTAGAAGAGTTCCTCAGCTTTCTTTCAAGATTTTTCTTTATTCATTATAGGCATTTATATTGAGTCCTTTGAATGAACAGGCAATTTACCAATAGTTGAACCAAACATATTGTCAGGCACAAGACCAGAAATGAGACAGTGAAAAAAAGTCCAATCCTCTGTTTGCTTAAACCTAATAGACCAGGCCTGTCAAACTGGCGGCCCGTAGGCCAGATGCATCATGTGTGGGCCACACCCACCCCAGCTCCGTAAAGGCAAAAAAAGTTACAATACATTACGATATGTCACGTGACGTGATCAAGTTTGACATCCATGTAATAGACAGAATCTTTCCAAACTATAGCTATACTTTTTTAACTGCTAGATATATCTTGAGAGATTCTAGGGTGTGATTACCCCGAACCGCTTCATGCCTTCCTCTTCCAGTTTGGACTGTGCAGTCTCTTGATCTGAGTCTTTTTCTGGGAAAGCTCTGGCAAAATTCTCCCAGTCTGCTGCTGCAGAGAACATTCCATTATACATACCACTCTGGTAGAAAATGTTAGGCAAAAGCTTTCGATTTGGTATCAAAACCTTAAACAATTCTTTTTCAAAGATTTATATATGTTCAGAAACTGCACTTCCAGAATCATCTTAAGCAGCATATCAGAGGAACCTCAAAGGCTACTGCTGGCAACATTATTCTTATCTATTATTTATTTATATACTACCTTACTACTTGGAGAAATTCACATTATATAATAGAGGAAAAGATAGATCTTGATTATTGCTTATCACATTTTGGTATTTGATAGGACTATTTCAGTAAAAGGTTTGTTTTGATTTCAACCACTATATATTTAATTGAGATATGGTTTATTATTATATAGGCAATTTATAATTAGATTCATAGTTAAATACAGTGAAAACATGATAATTCAAATCCTTACCAAGGAGTTAACGATTATTAAAATAGTGTCTGAGAATATGGTCACTTCCAAGTAAGTAGCATTTTTATAAAATTAAGGTGTTTTTAAGTGCTTTCTGGAAGTTGATTTGTGCCATTCGAAACTAATTTTAGAAAACCAGAAAAAATTGTAAAAAGAATTTCCACAATTAGCATACTATTTATTTTAATGACTATATCATTTCAGTATAATCTACTATCAAAAGAAACTTTGACTTCTACATTTTCTATTAATTTCAAATATTTATTTCACTTTCATGATACTTTTAAAAGTACAGTATTGTTTGTGTGTATGTTAGCTTCCTTACATTTTGCTGCATTTTTAATTTTTTAAAAATGAGCATTAATTAAATATTTAGACTGTAGACAGATGGTTACCTTCTGTCACTTTAAAAATGTTTTTAATGTGTTGCATTTCTCTCTGCAGCAGTTTATTGTTTATAGTTGCCAGTGTATTTATTTTGACATACTTCTGGGTTTTTTTTTTCACCTGCAAGGTGCTGAAATACTTTGCTAATAATAACTTCAGTGAAAAAGAACACTTTTTCCACATTATATATATATTCCTATCCTTTTCTCAGAATAGCATCCTCAAACATCATTTGTCAGCAGCCAGGAACTAGAAGGCAAAAAATTATAAAGGTATCTTTAAAATAAGTTCAACTGTTGTGATTTCACCAACATTTCATGTAGTTTTCCTGCCATTATTTTTCATGGGATGTTTTTATAACTTTCAAGTCCAGACCAGAACGCTCAAAATTTGTCTCCCACCCAAATATCAACTAGACCTAATCTTTGTCCAAGCATTCCCACTTGCTGAAATCCAGACTACCATTGAGGTAATTGCTATAATCCTTATCCCTAGGAGTGCATCCTTTCAAAATTAACTTTTTTATCCAAACTTTTTCAACAAATTTTGAAATGGGATGAAAAATAGCAAGTGAGCGTGGCAATGTGTATAAATGGACCAAACTGTAGATTACACCCCTCAAAAGTTGCTAACTAAGAAGTACGGGTAGTTCTTGATTGTTCACTACAATTGGACTGGAATTTCCATCGCAAAGCAATGTTGTTGTAAAGCGAAATGACGTGAGTGCATTGCTTAGTGATGGAATCCCAGCACTCTCCATTACTGTCCTTAACCAAGAGTCATGGATCATTAAGCAAGTGCCCACCCTAATCCAGGCCATTCTGGGGTTGGCCCCTCCCTTCCTTGTGGGGTGGCAAGCAGCTCCAGAAGCCCCAGCCTCTCCCCCCCCCTGCAGCTTTGTCCCACCGCAGTTGACAATACCAGCCTGCATTCCAAGACTCCTGCTGTCTTGCACTCTGCTGCCCCAGCTGGCCTTCGCCGTCTTCTTGCTTTCACTTCTGGTGTACCTGGTCAGGCTGGGGCTTGGTTTCACACTGCGAAAAAACAAAACAAAATCCAAAAGCAACACCTGAATTGAGGCACACCCAAAAACTCCAGCTGGGCTTTGTACTGGGGGAGGGGGGGACTTAAACAGTCCAGAGTCGCAGCATGCAAAAAAAAAAAAAAAAAAAAAAAAAAACCCACCATTTGACTTTACTGCTTTTGTTTTTTGTTTTGGAACGCAAAGCTATGCCCCGCCCTGGAGCTTTTTGCAAAGGGTCTGCTTTGAGCTTTTTTTTTTTTTTTTTTTTTTTTTTACAAGCTACCTTTCTTTGGGCTAAACTACAAGAAAATATTATTTCTTTTCACTTACTCATTTCAAATTTTCTTTTGTGCTAGATGTGATCAGTATTAGAAGGTGATTATTTTATGTTAAAACAAGTATTTCAGAGAAATTTGTTTATTTATTTCAGTTGTATTTTTTTCCCCAGCACTACCATTCAGTTAAAGTTAAGGCTTTTTAAAATAAAATGCGGATGTTATTTTGTTTCTGAAAACTAAGAAACTATAATACACAGGCATACTAGGCAGGCATAGACATACAAGCATAGTGGTGATATGCCATTTTTCTGTATTTAGACATGTAATTGTTAATGAATGTGTTAATGTTTTTGCTCTAAATGCACTGCATTTTTTAAAATCTTGACTTAATAAGGAAATTTATAATAAAATTCCCTTTCAGTTACCTTATGTGTCAATATTTTCCTTGTCCATCATTAATTAAATATGCATAATGCATGCATATTTAAAATTATTTTATATTTTTAATTACCTATATTTTAATAGTTTTTTTAATTCTTCAAATTATTGTTTATTCATCATCTTTTCTTTTTCATATAGTTAGCAGAAATTTAAGACCTTTATACCATCTAATTACAATTTTCATAACATTTCATATGTGTAGTTGGGGCCCACCTGCTTCTTAATTTGAAAGTTATTTTGAATGTTTTGGACATTTTTTCTTTAACTCGCATGTTTTGTAATTATAATTGATACGATTTCCACTGATACGTATATTCCCAATGAATATATACTGTAGCATGATGGTTATTGATCTCATTGTTCATTAATTAATATCTTTTGCATTGGTATATGGACAAAAGGCAGCAAGCATCAATTCTCTTCCTTTCGTGAATGCTTTGGTTTCTTGAGATCATTGCAATTTTTATGAGGACATCAACTAACTTTGTCTCTAAGAAGAATTCAAAATTATTTATCAAACATGCCAGACTAGAACAAACAGCCCCAATAGTTTACTTATCCTTTATCTTTTCTGCTATGTGACAGTAACTCTTTCTCCACCCACCCTCCTTCCATTCTTGTGGTTACCTCTCTGAGAAAGTACAAGAACAAAAGACACAAAAGGCTAACACTTGTCCATTCCCAATTCCTGGCATAGAGGGTTAGCACCAGGCAAAGCTGACTTAAAATACCGTATTTTCCGGCGTATAAAATGACTTTTTAACACATGAAAATCTTCTTAAAAGTCGGGGGTCGTTTTATATGCTGGGTGTCGTTCTCCTGTAACTAGGCAGACCAGCCTGAAAGGCTCTGATGAGCCAAGCTCTGACCATCCCAGCTGAGTTGCCTGCTAATCAGGCAACTCAGCTGGGATCGCCAGAGCCATTTAAAAGGAAAAAACTTTTTTTCTTTTACATGGCTCTGGCTCTGGATCCAACTCAGCTTGGATCGCCAGAGCCATGAGCCATGTAAAAGCAAAAAAGTTTTCCCCCCTCCAGCTTGCTTACCTTAGCTGCTAGTCGCAACACTTGCCTTGCTTCACTTGCCTGAATCCATTCCATCAGCAAGCAACTCCCTGCCTGCAATCAAGCAGGCAGGGAGTTGTGGACTTCAACTCCCAGAATTCCTCAACCAGCAAAGCAAAGCTGGCTGAGGAATTCTGGGAGTTGAAGTCTACAAGTCTTAAAGTTGCCAAGGTTGGAGACCCCTGTTCTATTGGGTAAGTTTTTTTCCCCTTTGGGAGCTTTAAAAAAAATAGTTAATTGGGGTTTTTTTAGTTGTTCTTTTTTAGACCTAGCCATTTAAAGTTTAGGAAGTTTTAAATTTAGCTTTCATATAAAAATAAAAATAAATTAAAATAAAATAATATTTGTGCAGCTTTCTGAGATTTAGTGTGTTTCTGTAATGTTTCACTCTAACTACACAAACACACAAAATCTCACAAAGCTGTATGTGGAATTTTGTGTGTATAAAGTGTGAAAGTTGGGTTTTTGGGCTTTTGTGGCTGTGTGAGGTTCCTGCTTGTTGCAGGGGCCATTTTGGGTCTAGCACAGCTGCTTTTACATTGTGGGTGAGCCAATTGATGTTTTTTAATTTTTATTTGGTGTGCGTTGGAAGAGGGGTAGTCTTATACGGCGAGTATAGCCCAAACCCTATATTTTAACAGGAAAAGTCGGGGGTCGTTTTATACGCCCAGTCGTCTTATATGCCGGAAAATACGGTAAATGGGACAGGAATTATTTCTTTCTTTTCCTTCCTTGGACCTGTGCCTTTATCCTCCTGTAGGTTGAGTAGAGCCTCAGAAAGGGGCACCATCTGGGGATGGTTCACACATCATACTTAAGCCATTGGCAAGCTTAGTTGCCAGACATGGGCACTCCAAGCTGTCCTTACCCAGTTAGGAGATAGAGGAAGAGGCATAGTGAAGGATTGCCTTCTACAAAATACAAGCCGTGGGAATATCAATCTTTCAGTGTCCTGGAAGACACAGAAGACTGAGAAATCAGTATTCCCACTGCAAAAAGCTGCCAAGATTTGAAAACAAGCTGCTATGAGTAGAAATGTAAACTGATTTGTACTTGATTTCAGCTTGGAGTTGGCCTTGGATCTGAGATTGTGAATATGCACAGGGCTTAGGTTTAGTGTCAGAGATACAAATAGCTTACTGGAAAGTACAAATGGAAAAAGTAAGCAGTGAGCTGTTTCATAATGCTAATTCTTCACCTCTTCACCTCAGTATTTATAGTAGCCTGAATCTGGAATCATTTATTAGTATTCAGACTTAATTATCTCATGTAAGAGAGAAGTACAGAAATATAGCATTCTGGCAAAGAACAGAATAGAATTCACAGGATGGTCTGTTTATTGCTGCAGTATATAAGAAAGCAGAAGGTTATATGTAGGGAACAATACAAGATGAGTTTGTATCTTCTGGATTTGGCAAACAGTTTTTATCAAGAAAACGTATGATTTGTGTACAGTGATAAGGCAAGAGGATTACAGAATAAGG
This sequence comes from Pituophis catenifer annectens, assembly GCF_029215685.1. Classification (NCBI taxonomy): domain Eukaryota; kingdom Metazoa; phylum Chordata; class Lepidosauria; order Squamata; family Colubridae; genus Pituophis; species Pituophis catenifer. The sequence goes on along the minus strand of NW_027256883.1, from coordinate 122,941,676 downwards.
GCATTTGCAGATGATCTGGTTGTGACCCTAACACAGCCGATGGAATCAATAATCCAGATGAAAGACTTTATAAAAGACTATGGTACAGTATCAGGATTTAGATTGAACCAGAAAAAAACTAAGATGATAGTTAAAAATATGACACAAGATCGAAAATACGAACTTGAAAGGAGGGCAGGTTTTGAGATTGTATCAAAGGTTAAATATCTAGGAGTTCAGGTTGCAGAATCAAATATGAAATTGTTTCAAAATAATTATGAGGTGTTGTGGCGAGATGTACAAAAAGATATGGAGACTTGGAAAAAACTGCAGCTTTCTCTACTTGGAAGAATAGCAGCAGTTAAGATGAACATTTTGCCAAGATTTCTTTTTTTGTTTCAAATGATTCCGGTGCTTAAAAGTGATAAACAATTGAAAGAATGGCAAAGTGGAGTGAATAAGTTTGTCTGGAACGAGAAAAAACCGAGAGTGAAACTGAAAATTATGCAAGATGTTCCAGAAAGGGGAGGTCTTAAACTTCCAAACCTACAGTTATACTACAAAGCAGTAGCTTTCACTCAAGCAAACGATTGGTTTGGAAGGAAAAAGACTGGAATATTGAATATAGAAAGTTTTGATCTTGAATTTGGTTGGCACGCTTACTTATTTTATGAAAACAAAGTGGATAAAGTATTCAAAAGCCATATACTTAGAGAGTCTTTGATGAGAGTTTGGAAGAAGCACCGATTCAAATGGGATTACAAAATACCGCTATGGCTGGATCTTGGTCATATTATGTGGAATACAAATATAATGTCACTCGGGGGGTTTTTATATAAAGAGGTTCTTTTTACAGATGCGGGCAGATGGCAACTGAAGACATTAGAGACACTGTTGGAAGAAGGGATTAATTTAACTTGGTTACAGTATAATCAACTTAAATTGAGATGGAAAGAGGACCAAAAAACTGGTATAATGGTACATGAGGAAGAATTGGTTAGACATATAAAAGAGAAAGGTCCAATGCATATTAAAAGGTTATATAATGTTTTGTTAGAAAGGGATTCAGAAACTGAATTGGTTAAAGATTGCATGATTAAGTGGGCACAGAATTTCGCAGAACCAGTGATGTTGGAAACATGGGAAAAAATATGGGTTCAGAATGTTAAATTTACACAATCGCAGAATTTGAGGGAAAATTTTTATAAAATGTTTTACAGATGGCATTTAGATCCCAAGAAATTATCCTGTATGTATCCTAATGTTCAGCCAAAATGTTGGAGATGTGATTGTTTAGAGGCTACATATTACCATGTCTGGTGGAATTGTAAGAAAGTTAAGGCTTTTTGGATAAAAATATGGTGGGTTATGCAGAATGTTTTGAAGAAAAAAATTCAATTTTCTCCACAATTGTTTTTATTGGGTATAGTAAAGGGTTTTACATTGGATGAAACTAAGTTGATATTGTACATGATAACAGCAGCGAGATTATTGATAGGTAAATATTGGAAAAATGAAGCTTTGCCCACTATTGAAGAATGGACTTTGAAGATGGCCAGTTTTGCGGAGATGGCGAAGATTTCAGCATATTTAAAAGATAGGTCACAAGAGACTTATGAATGGGAATGGAAAAAATGAATAGATTATGTGCAGAACAAATATCAAATTAGGAAGTATCAAATAGCTTTTCATTGAAAGTTTTATATAAAAATAGAAATGTATGAATTTTGAGAAGATGAAAAATTATAAGGGGGTTTGAGGGGTTCAGGTTTTATAAAAAGGGGATTTTGATGGGATTATATTCTGTGGAAGTCAGGGGGGGAGGGTCAGGGGGGGTTCGGTGGGGTTAGGGTGGGGAGTATGGGGTGGGTTGGGGGAGAAAAATGGGGTGAAAATATAATTGTAAAACTTTTGCAATAAAAAAAAAAGAAAACGTATGATTTATTTATTTGTTTATTTGTAACCTGCCTTCATTATTTCTACAAATAACTCAAGGAAGTAAATATATCCAACACATCTTCCTCTTCCTATTTTCCCCAAAACCGCAACCTTGTCAGGTGGGTTGTAATGAGAGAGAGTAACTGGTCCAAAGTCACACTGCTGGATTTCATGGCTAAGGTGGAACTTGAATTCACATTCTCTTCCCGCCCACCCCCCCACCTTTTTTTTTTTTTCCCTTTCCTTTAGCCTGCTGCCTTAACCATTAAACTAAACTAGCTCTCAGGGTCAGAATGGGAAGAAAACAACACATATTGTCCCAAATTAGAAACTTAAGATTCCACAGTGGGAGTCATTATATAGAGAACTAGAAGGTTGACTTGTTTAAGTTTTTCTCTCAATCAACTGACCTGCATGCTTTCAATTGGCTTTTAGCTGAGCTCTTAATAAAAGTTTTATCTTTCTGGATCATAAAGAAAAGGAGCATTTTGCTTCTCCTTTGTAAAACAAGTAAAGCAATGTCATTTCAGCTCTTGTTTAATCTAAAAATTAATTGTGTGTTAGGATATAAAGAAGAATCAATATTAACATGGGGATATAGGAATAACAGAAATAATAAGCTTTTTTAAAAAAATGTCTTTCAAACAGAATGTTTTAAATATCATGCCAAAATTGAGTGATCATTTTGCTAGAATTTATCAACAAAGCAATTTAGCAAGTAATGTGGACATAATTGTTGGGATAAGAGTATGTTAAAATCAAATTGTTGTAGCTTTGAGGAATATAATGAAAGAGTGACTTAGTAATAATCTAAAGAAAATTATTATAAGAATGAATGAATCTTGATATCTTAGACCAAAATGATTTTAGGATTAAATATATTATATTTTTTAATATAAATATAACATATTTGAATATCTGTGTTCTGTAAGGATAACTACACATGAAATTAAGCAATACCATGTTTTCCATTTGTTGATTTAAACTCCATTTCTAGTCATCATTAAGCCAAGAAATATAAAAAGCTGCTTTTCATTAGGCTTTTAAGTTACTTGAATAAACCAAAAGTTTAATAAAGTGCTTTAAACAAATCAGTTTTTTTTATATATTTTTTTAATTGATAATTTTTTTAAAAAATATATAAAAAAAACTGATTTGTTTAAAGCACTTTATTAAAATTTAACTAATAAAGCACGGATATGAATATCACCTTGTATTAGCCAGGATAATTGTTATCCAATGCAGTGGCATTACAAAAGATAGATATTTTTTTTGAATAAAGAAATACACTGTTTAAGTGCACTAAAAATACATTTATGTATTTTAATTGTTAAACTATTTTATTCAATGCCAAGTTTAGATTATGCTTGTAACTTCTTTTGGGCTTTTTATAAATAAAAATGATTGATATCATCAATTGATTTCATAAATATTCTTCAAGTTACTTATTCGTAGTTTTGCATAAAATTTTAAGATGATTTAAATACAGTATATGTGGAAAGCTAAACACCAAGTGATAAGGAAACTGTTTCTGCATGATATCCTAAATTATTTTTCAGATTGTTCATTTGTATTATATGAATTTAATGAATAAACAGAATAAGGATAGAGTTTCACTTATGATCATGGTTGGGGCTGGAATTTCTGTCACTAAACTATGTGATCATAAAGTGTGACGACATGTGAACACATTACTTAGTGATAGCAATCCTGGTAGTCCCAGTGACTGCCATAATTCCAGACATGCGGGTTGTGGAAGTAAAGGGAATCCCAGGTAAGAAGCACGGGAATGCCATGGAGGGTAGGAAGTTACCCTGGTAGGCTGGGCAGAAGTTGCATGTGAATTGGGGGGTACTGCTGTGAGATGCAAGCTGAACATTGTGCTGGATTCAGGGAGGCTAGAGAAAGAGGATACACCATATGTGTGTGCATGTGTGCACTCACAGGGAGACTGGGAAATTAATACACTGCAGCTCAGGGGCTTTTGGGCATACCTTGGTTCTGTGGCTGCAAAAGCACCTGAACCTCAACGCAAAGCCACAGCCATTCTCGAAGCCTCAGATGGCCCGGCCCAGCCACATGGCACAAAGGGGCTTTTTTAGTGAACTGCAAGATCCCTTGGGTGTTGCAATGCAGCATGAAGCCCAGCCCTAGCCCAGCCCATCAGTTCAACACAAAGGGGCTTCTTAGCATGCTATAGTTCTGGGGCTGCAAAAGCTCCTGAGCTGCAGTGCAGTGTGAAGCCCTTTGTAGCATGAAACCCAGTCCTAACCTGGTGTAGCAGAAATACGCAAAGAGACTTCTGCCACCCCAGGAAGCTTCAGCCACCCGTAGTTGCCCTTGTTACTCTGCAATCTGAGTCCCCTGCTGCCCTGTGCTTTGCTGCCCTAGCTGACATTTGCCATTCTCTTGTTCCCACTGCTAACAGGTATTGCTGGCATGGGCCATTAGTGAGGCAGCTAATGGCCGCATGAGGCCATCTTCCTCAGGTCTTGCAAACCACTGTGTGCAATTAGGTGAAGAAATCCTCATAAGGCCAATAACTGCCTTGTGAAGGGCCAGACTGAGCATGCTACTGTAGGTCAGCAGCAGGAGAAGGAAGATGGCAAATATCAGCTAGGGCAGCAGGAGTTGCAGAGTGGGGAGGGGTAAAGGACATAGATGGGAAGGGATAGGTGGGTGAGGGAAGTTGAAGCACTCTTGCGGTTGGTTGTAAGTTCAAATGGGCTTCCAAGCGCCCCAATTTTGATCATGGGACTGTGCATCAGCCATAACTTCAGGAACCAGTTATAAATCCCTTAATTCATCTCCACTGTAACTTTGGCTAGGCTGATTGTATGGTCATAAATCCAGAACTATGTATGAGTTATTTCTGAAAATATAAAAGCTAAAAAAATTTCAAGCATAGATAGTAATGTTTTTCTAATATCTTGCTCATTGTATATCCAATATATGTACATAATTATTATAAAAGATTTAAGCAAATCTAATTTGGAGTCACATTAAAAATAAAAAATTATGCTTATTAATTATTTTGTTGGTAGAAAACAAATGTCCTGTGGGTTTTTTTAGTGTATTCCTGCAATAAATATTAATTGTTGAGAGATAATTTTTTTAAATATCCTTTCATGCATCCAGATTCCAAAATCTCACACTTTTTAGGGGCATTGGTGGCATTGTCTATCTTAAGCATTATAAAATTGGATTTTTTCTGAATTTCTGCAGCTCCAATTTAAAAAATAAGTGTCATTTGTGATGTTTCTTCTATTGTTCCCTAGTTCTGCTCCATCAAACAATCACATTGGTTCCCTATTTGCATCTTCTCAGCTATTTCTTTTGAGGTTGTAGCACAAGTGAAAATGCTGACAAGATAGCGTATGCGCTGTCAAGCCATAAAGTATGTAAGTAGTTTTCAGCTTACTGTTATTTCAAGTTGGGGAAATCTAGACAAAAATATTCCCAGACAAAATATAATCCAATTATAGAACATATTGAGTAATGAATACAGTGTTTTGAATAACTTTAATATCAATCAGAAGAGTCCTTGTATTTTATGCTAATATCACATTCCCAAAGAGCTATTTTAGATACCTAGCAAGAATTTCCTTTTTAGCTTTTTAAAAATATTACATTGCATATTTTAATCCAATAACGTATAGTATTTATTAACACAGTGCATGTTTATTTTTATTTATTTCTTGCCATGAACGTATTCATCTACTTGGGAGGAGATTATTTATTTATTTATTTGTCAATAAACGGAAATAGAAATGTAATAATTTGAGATAGGGAATCTTGATGGGTACCAGATATAATATATTGGCAATTTACCAATTTACTTTGCAATTGAAATTGTAGATATTTGCAAACTGATAGTTTTGGAAATAATTGTGGCATAGACCTTTCAATATCACATACAAGATTCTACCCACTGGAATGTATTTTCTCCCTTTCATGTGTATAGAAATAATTTTCATGTATGAAAAAAAATTAAAAAATGTGTAATGTAGGGCACTTGCTACACATCAGTTATCTCCAAGAAAAATGTCATCATTTAATGTACATTTTTCTTTTTTTAAAAGTAATTTGTATTAAAGATTTTCACATAAGTAAAAGATGGACATGAAATTATGTAACATAAGATTAAAAAAATGAGAGAAACAATGCAGATAGAGAAAAAACTAGAGATATAAAGGCGATATAAAGGAAATATATAAAAGATATAAAGGAGCAACTTCCCATCTTCTTTACAGCACTTTACAGCATTTAAAATTGCCACATGGTTCCCTTTCTCATATTTAATTCTTTGTAATCATAAATCCATAAACGATTTTTTCTATTGTCAGTAAAAAGTCCTTAAGAGGTTTCCAGTCTTTTGTAAAAAATACTTATTGTCTTACCCCTGATTAAATAGATCAGTTTTGTCATTTCTGTAAGTTCTTCACAATCCACTTCTCCATTGCAGGTATTTCAGTAGTTTTCCACCTTTGTGCATATAGTAGCTTCATTGCAATTATCATATACAAAACCAATCTTCCATAAGTATTTTCTAATTGGTTTTTCATAAATCCAAATTAAAAGGTTATTTTTTAATATTTATAAAGTTCTCTTAATTTTTAACACAATATGACTTTTAATCCTTTTAGCCATATTCTTTTCTATTGATCGATTTGTATGTTATAAGTGAAATTCTTAGTACATTTTATCTTGTTTTTGTGTTTCAAACCTCAGCAAAAGTTTGTACATTTTAGCAATCATATGTTCATCATTCGTACACAAATTAAAATTCCATTCTTTTTCAAAGGAGAATATCATGAGGTATGATTTATGTTCTTGTGTACTTGAATATCAACAGTAGGTCTTGTTTTTATGCCAGAAAAGATGCAGTTACAAGTAGTACTTTGTGAAGACCTATGGATAAGTTTTTGAACCATTTTTTCTTAAAAAAGAGATGAAGACTACCAAGCTCATCCTCAAGGCATAACCAGTCTCAAAAATAACTACGGTACTTCTGATTTATTAACCACTTCAGATTCAATATGCGGATGTGTGCATTGTTTTATTTATTTTGTTTTAGCTGATGTACATTTTTACTTCATATTTAGATTTAGATTTGCACAATTTAGTAATATATAAAAATCTAATAATACCCTGTTTACCTCCAAATAAGACATCCCCTGATAATAAGCCCAATCGGGCTGTTGAGCACATGGCAATAAGGCCAAGTGCTTATTTCAGGGCTCAGAAAAATATAAGACAGAGTCCTATTTTTGGACAAACATGGTAATAGTAATAATAGCTTTAATACCATGAATAGAATAGAATAGAATAGAATAAAATAGAATAGAATAGAATAGAATAGAATAGAATAGAATAGAATAGAATAGAATAGAATAGAATTCTTTATTGGCCAAGTGTGGACACACTTGGACACACAAGGAATTTGTCTTTGGTGTATATGCTCTCAGTGTACATAAGGAGAATAAAATACATTCATCAAGAATAAAAAGATGCAACACTTAGTGATAGTCAGGGTTACTAATAAGCTATCAAATTGTACTAGGAAACAAATAAAAACAATATAAATTGAGAGATACAAACGACATGGTTATAGTAATAAGTGGGAAGAGATAGATAGTAGTAAGGAAGAGAAGAATAATAGTAATACAGTCTTAGTAAATTATTTGACAGTGTTGTCGGAATTAGTTGTTAAGCAGAGTGATAGCATTCGGGGGGAAATGTCCTTGTGTCTAGTTGTTCTGGTGTGCAGTGCCTTATAGCTTCATTTTGAGGGTAGAAGTTGAAACAATTTATGTCCAGGATGTGAGGGGTCTGTAGATATTTTCACAGCCCTCTTTTTGACTCGTGCAGTATACAGATCCTCAGTGGAGGGCAGGTTGGTAGCAATTGTTTTTTCTGCCTATCTCAGGTCCTTGGGAAAGATTAGATAAGTGGATAAAAATGCCAGTCTAAACATCTGATGTTGATGTAGCATATGGTACAATGAATCATCATCATCATCATCATCATCATCATCATCATCATCATCATTTGACTTTCATATTGTATATTTTGCAATTTGGTCACAGAGTGAATGAACATCACTACTATTGTTTTAAGTACATAATTACTCTTATTTTAGCAGATATATAAAAACTGTATATTATATTTCTAATTCTTAAGAATCAATCATAATGGTAATTTTTATCATGTAATCAGATTAATATGTTTTGCAATTGTGATTTAGTTATATATTTAAAATGTATTGTTTTACCTCTGCAACATTTTGAACCAGTGTGTACTGTATATATATACATCTATAGTGTCAAGCATTCATCAGGGTATCCATGGGAACTAACATAGCTGTAGTGATCCTAAGAGGAACAAGTTGCACAACATGCATCATGACATTGTGACACAAACTTTGACCTTAAGTATTTCATGGGATGTTGTGATGCATCATGTCTCAAATACCAAAGAAATTATGGAGTTTGCATCTTAATGTCACAATGCCCATTTTGTTATAGGTATGGATGCCCAAGCTAAGGAATCCTGTCTTGAGACCAGCTAAACTCCCTCTAACATTTCTTACATTTTCTTTTAGTTAAAGTAAAATATGAAGTTGGTATGCTACAAAACAAGACTTTTGTACTCCCCACCCCATCACCCACCCACCTCTATTTGGATCAACAGGGATTTTTGAAAATTAAAAAAGGATTAATAGTTCTCTAGAAGTATATCCAACTTGGAAACACTCTGAAGTTGGTTATGCTTGTAGGAGAGCAAAACTAAAACAAACCAAGGCTGAGATGGAGCGACACTATACATCGTAAAGAAATAACAGGTGACAAAAACTAAAATCTGAGTTTGTTTTTCAGCAAGTTTTATCTTTATTAATATATTTTTAGAACATTCAATATACTTATATGGTTCTACATATTTGTGTCAAAGGAAATTTGCATCTGTGTTCAGTGAAAGACTAATATGTTACTTTTTGAAAAGAAATTTACTCATCTTCGGGTATTTCAGTTTGTTCCACTCTTGAAAGTACTAGAAAGATAGCAAAGTTCAGGAAAATACCTGAAATCTTAAATGCACTAATTATTATTAGAAGGACAGGCTGTAACATATAAATAAATGTCTGAGTTTTTGGATTTGTGTCAGTGATTATATTTCTAGCTTATTGTTCAGAAGAGGAGTAGTACAATCTAGAAGTCTAGCATTTAATAAAAGGTAGTTCAATTTAGATGAAATTATCTGTGCTTAACTGTGCTCCATCCTTATTTTAAATAGCTGTTACTAATCAGTAGGCATGAGATCCATGACTAACCCATTTCCTGGGTAGAGTTGCTAAGGGTTTAATATCTAATCTACTGTCTCTTTGCATGTAAAAATTACTAGAAAACATTGTATTTAATGGCTTAAGAACTATGATTAGAATAGTGACTATTAGATAAATTGTATGGGAAAGTAATTGGAAATGCATCCAAAGGAATACACATTATGGAGAATTGCAAGCTATTCATTTGCAGAAACATTAAATTATCTCTATAGCAAGAAAACAGCAATTAAAACAGCAAGCAGCAAAGGGGATGGTAATGGCACTTTGTAAAATTGCAGCTGTTCTACAGAGGTAAGGAAACAAAAATTAATCAGAAATGGGCAGCTTAACTAAGAAATTATGACATCTTTGGCTGACTGGAGCATAACTGTCAAGCTTGGGCTGTTTGGTGGTCAATAGTGACATTCCATGTGTCAGTGAACAGAGTCTCTTGATACAGTAACCCTCAGTTCACACATTACTGAAGCTCCAACTGTCGAACATTTAAGTCCCTTGGTACTACTGTAGCCTCCAATTTTTCCTGACTGGCTCATGTTTCATTCTTTGGCAATTTGCCCTAATGATATCCCTCGGGAGCTTTCAGACTTTCTTCTTTTCCATATTTAATCCTGTTATATTAATCTGAATGAAAGTATATAATGCTGTTCAAAATTGTAATCTCTTGTTCTGTTGCTTTATGGGTTATTTTAATAAAGCATTTTCTCTGCTCCTAATTTAGGCCGGAAGTTCATAACACAAATGGTTTGCTTAATTCTAAAGTGAAAGCTGAATTGTCTGAAACATCCTTGGTTTGTTGATGCCATAAATATTTAAGAAATAAAAGCCTCTTAAAACACGAGGTAGGAAAGCTGACAGAAGCATTTGAGCTTTTTCAGCCACCCCCAGTTCAGGTGGCCTGTATCCCACCCATTTTGGAAATGGCAATGCTCTTTGCTGAAGACAGCAAAGTATTATTTTTACCCACAATCTTTCCTTTTATAGTATCATCTTATAGATGCAGAACTTGATTTGCTTATTCCTTATTCCTTGCTTATTCCTTTGCTTTATATGTCTGAGCTACCATACTTCACCCATAGCACTTGATAATCTTATAGCTGTGTAAAGGAGCGGTACTTCCTTAACTGTTGTATGTCACCCAGAGTCACATTTTTATAAGGTGAGCAGCCTTATTATTATGATATATTAATAGATAACAGTAACTTTGCTTGCCGGGGTGATCCACTTACAGGAAATGCACCTTCTCTACATTGAAAAAAGCAAGGCATTCAATGCCATAAATTGGAATTGCAGGTTACTTTATTTTATTTCTGCACACATAGAAGAACATTGGAAGCCAATAAAGTGGCTGATGCGATGTACATAAGCTAATACTTAGCTGCACTAGACCTGTGGGCCACATAGCTTTGCAAAAGATATTTCCACTGAAATATATTAGGCAGCCAGAGTGGTCTACCTTGAGACATCATAGTTAGGTGCCTTGCTTTTCAGTGTCAAGACACCACATACAAGTAGTTCAACCCATCAATTGGGGTTGAGGAGCCTCTGCAAAATGGTACTACTTCACATAAGCCTACTATATTTTTGCATAAGTCTACACACATACTCTTTCTCTTCCAAACTATCCTAGCTATTGATATTGTGCACATCACACTCAGGAGGAGTGTTGTAGAACCCTGTGCTATTTTTTTTTTCAGTCTTGTTCCTGACAGGCCCTATGGTAGGCTACCTAGGGCAGGGGTGGGCAATTGTGGCCCTTTACAACCTGTGGACTTCAACTCCCAGAATTCCTGAGACAGCCAAGCTGTCTCAGGAATTCTGGGAGTTGAAGTTCACAGATTGTAAAAGGGCCACAGTTGCCCACCCCTGACCTAGGGGATTTTCAACAACTGAATTGTGAGTTGCCAATGCACGAGGCAGGAAATGCTGTGCTTAGTTATTTTTCTGCAACTTGCAGAATGTCAGACACTTAAATTGTGTAAGCGGAATTGATAGATTGGCTCTTTTGTTCATTAATATGGCCCTAGTTTGTATATAGTAATGTGTACAGGTGTTTTTTTTTGTGTGTGTGTGATCCACTATCTAAATGATAAGAAAAATTACATTCTGGTGCTTATATATCTTCGTCCTCTGGCATGTTTGCTATAAAAGATGCTTATGCAGAATTCTCAGTGCTGTGTAAACAAAGGTTCCATACTTGATGCCAGGTTTGAGTTTCTGAGCTCATTGCAGTCAGAATACTGTAATAAATGTACATTATTATAGCATCAGGAAATACGTAGTTGATAAGCAGAGATTTACAAAGAGAAAGCAGAGCAGTAGATTATATTCTGGCTATTGTGACCATACAGTGCCTTCTGAGAATTAGGATCTGTTTCATGTGAAATTCATCTGTTGGCTGCATCTGGCTTTCTTTGCAATCGGTTTGCCCTCAGAAATACATTGTTGTTAATCTCCTTCATAGTTCAAATAGCTCTCATAATATGAGCTAGACTAACACTTAAGAAGTGCAGGATATTATGTGCAAGATGTATTCCTTGTACCCTTTGTGAATTGTAAAACAGACTGGGGCTCCTGGGACAATTGTTAGTAGAGACTTAACTCCTCATTAAATAAAAGTAAGACTCCTGTTTAGCATTTTATTCAGGGAAGATTTTAAAGTAGTGCCAGCTTGGACCCATTTGTTTGTCTTAATAGCATTTTCTCTCTGGGATATTGTCCTTGGCATAGTGTTTGTTCTCTATACCTGGGCCACTTCTGCCATACCTTCCCCTGCATAGCAAGCACTGCAGCTGGTATTGTTATTCTGGCCTCAAACCAAACCAAAATAGATCTCAGACGGCCCTCTCTTTCTTCCATCTACTAAAAAGACCATTGTTTCTTTAAGATGGGAATGCGGTGCACAATCTTGGGGTGGTTATAGCTGCAGTAGCTGTCTGGGAAGGGTTGAAGACCACTATGGGTATGACATGAATGTATATGCATGTGATCTGATGAGTTGGAAGCTTCTGAGGAGAGGAGAGCTTTGTTGCTTGTGGGAGGTTTAATCCAATTTTAGTCTTAACATTGTAGTTGTTATTATTATTATTAGCTATGTATGTGCATTTTATTTTATGTGCATCCTTTATGCTGCAAATGAGTCCCATTTTCGTAGGCATAGCTGAAATATGATATAATAGCTCAATATGATATCATAACTTTATATTCTTCTGTGTTGGTTTTGGTTTTTAGTGTTTTTCCATAGTGTTCTGTATTAACACTTACGTAGTTCTGTGTAACTCTAAATTATACTTTAAGTTCCGTAAGTGTAATTATGCAATTTAGTAACATTGTAGTTTTATATCTGTGTCAGTCATTCTAAATTTTAGTTGATTGACTGACTGAAATTGTGGGAAAGCCAATTATTATCTTATTATCACATAGAATTGTCATATTTCTGTCCTTCCATTTTAAATGTCTGCTGGCCTGACTGATACAAAGTAGTTGTAATGCTCATAAAAACTTGTATTTCTTTTCTAAAATGACCAGTTGAATTTCTGAAAATCAATAAGCATTTTGGAAGCTGTATTTTGATAATTTAGCAAATCCTGTACCAATTCTCCCTTATTTCTATCACAATCTCACTCTTTATGTATATAAAACTGAAGTTTATAAACCTGTCAAACAAAATGATGTACAAAAACCCAATGTTCTGCTAAGGGAATCTAATCCGTTAGCATGAAAGATTTTTCAGTACAATTTACTTTCTTATGTTTTAGTTCACATTACAATAAAGACAGCATTCAGCCTATGAATGAATATATAAAGAAACATTTATAGATTGAAAAGTGGCTTTGTTTCAGTAGAAGATAACTATTTCTGCATCTCTTTATGAGACTATCATTATTACTGATATTTCATTATGTGACTGACAGTAATAAAGCCTTTCCGTAGTACATAGAAATTCAATATTTATCTCAATATTGTATATACATAATTGCAGGTTTATTGTTGCTGACATGATTAATACAGTGTTTTACTTCTTTTCTTTCTTATAACATTACACTTTTGTTGTGTCTGCTTTGAATTCTAGTTAACTGCTTGTGTTCATGGGTCAGCTGCATTGCTATATCCAATGTACTGGCAGCATATATACATCCCGGTGCTCCCACCACATCTCCTGGATTATTGCTGGTAAGAGGCTAAATATGTATTATTCTTTACCTCTCTAATAATTAAGCAAGACAATATGTTGTTGCCTTTTAATTAAATAAATAGGATCATTTGAAGATTACAGTAAATCCAGTTGTAATAGTACAGACTCAAAATGAAAACATGCCATATTTGGCACTGCTTTATAAGATAAAAATATTTGAAACTGTACTTCTGCAGGACTAAGATATGAAACAAGATTTATGTTTCATGATTTATGACTTACATGGCTTATTTTTAGATCACTAGATTTTAGAAGTTGCTGAATTACTGAAGAGACAAAATCCAAAATTTTGTATTATCTTTCTTTCCCCCCCACCCAAACATATGTAGAGATACTAATGTGATTCAGAATGTTTCTCTGTTGAGGGAAGGTAATCAAAAGGTCCTATACAGACACATTGAGAGCTGTCATCATTACTAATTATATTTATTAATATTATTACATTTATTTGCCACTTGTCTCACCATGGGGCTACTCGAGGTGATTTACAACAATAAAAAAATGAAGAAATAAAAGGAAATTTTAAACAAAGCAAAAATAAATAATAAAACAATAAAATAAACAAAAAGAAAACCAAGAAAATACATCAATATGACTACCGTAGTAAAAAAAAAAAGAAGGACCAATAGGGAGCAGAGAGTGGGAGGGGAGGTGGAGTCTGCTGTCAACTTAACAGCCACCTCCAGAGTAGAACTCCCCCATTGCTAATCATTACTAATTTAACATTGCTAATCATTACTAATCTAGAACTAATATTGATATTTTGTGTGTGCTACATGTGGTATTTCAAGCTTATTTCACATCTTTTAGTATGTTAGCTTACAGCACAAAATAATTCTATAATTTAAATAATTCAAATGCTTCCAAGATTCTACAACATCTTCATGATCATAGTTTGTCTAGATTTCTTATAAGCTAATATACTTGTCCCAGTCAAAAAAGCAATGATTTAATGGGCTTAAAAAATCACTGAAATCAAAGGGCAGAGAAAGAATTTCAAAATAGCATAGCTGAAAAAAGAAGCATCTCCTTTCCAGGATGAAATAATTTCATTCATTGCTATATCCAATGTACTGGCAGCACATATACATCCTGGTGCAAAAGTGTACATAGCAAAAGTTTAAGATGTTAGAAGAGCTGAAATGCTTTCTGACATTAGAACCAGTATCCAATCATATAGCATTATTTCATAGGTATAATGAGGGGAAACGAGTGATGCTCAGGGCAGAGTAAATTTTATGTACAGAGTGGATGTGTCCAACTTTCAGGGTCAGAAAAAGAATAGGCAAAAGTCTGTTGACTTGAAAAGATGTGTGGCCTTGTGGAAAGGTCTAGAATGTAAGCCCTAGATTTATAGACAGCTTGATTTCTCTTGTTTATCTGGAGTAAAGCAATTTATCAAGTTGTGTCATTTATTTGAAGGTTCTGTTTAATTGCTGCCTGGAGAATTAAAATTTATTTTGGTACCAAAAGTACCAAAACGTCTGACAGATTTTGGATTTGCTTAATTTTTAAACAAGAAAAAACAATCTTATTAACTTCTTAGTATAGTTTCTTACCTATAACACTATGTAGTTTATGATGAAGCATCTGTTTTAAGAATTCTATTAACATTCTTACAGGATTACAGAATTCTACTTAAAGCTACTTAATGATTCTTTATTAAATTCTCCATTTTTGTTGCAGAATAAACATTTTTCACAATAAAATCATACTACTTTTCTAATTCATACTTTATGTAAGATAACCAATTATTTTAGGAAAATGATGGACTAGGTTAAAATATATATTTCATAAATTGATAAGTGATTGCTAGAAGAAAAACATGCATGTGTCTTAATTGTCATTTTTTCTCCTTTTAAATGCCTGACACTTTCTTTAATGATAAAATTACTAATCAGAAACTGATTATGCCAAGCTTTCCCCAGTATTACTTTTCTATGAAATATGAAGAAAAAACTGATTCATGTCAAGCATTGTTTTTAAATAAAAAGTTGCATTTTGATTTTAATGCAAGATAATATGTCACCTTACTTCGGACACACTTAAACTAATACCCAGTGGTTTAAAAATAAATGCTATGTTACTAAATTAATGAATAGAAGAAAAGTATTTGCACATTCAAGAGAGTTAGTGGAGTAATATAACTTATAAATTTTTTAAATTTTAAATACAATTAAATGAAAATCTCACCAAATTAATATATAAACACAACTACTTCAAAAGTCTATGATGGCAGACAACATGTATCAACAATGCACTATGGGATATAGATTTGTACTTCAGTGAAAAATGTTAATTCTGGAACCCAGGCCAGAAAACGCAGATTTTCTGATAACATAATAGATTTGAAATATTGTGTATATTACCAAGAAGTACATCCTTAACACAAAGCAGTTAATATAAATCATAGTGACAATCCTATTGATATGATCCTCAAATATGTTGATAATAGAGCAAAACTAGACACTATAGGTTAATATTTCAATTTCTGAGTAGCATTCCCAACAGTAATATATTTGGAACTCATCACCTAGTAAACACTCCCTGAGATAGCCAATAATATATATGAAGCAATTTTTGTTGAAGTAGTACCAAATGTATTTTAAGATTATAGGAATCTAATTATACAGTTTTTAAACTATCCATAAATTGACTTATCTAGGCAGGACACTGAAGATGGTTATTCCAAAGGTTGAATAATTAACTGATACCAATTTGTTTTACTTCATATAAAATATGTATTGGTTTATGAACTGTATTTAATTGGAGTGTTTGCTTTACAAATAGAAGAGTTCTAATAAGACTTTGGCTATGGGGAAGGGGCCAAGGGGAAAGATGTGATTTTAGGGTACAGGGCTAAATTTTCTCTGCTACTCCCTGCTCTAATTTAGAAGAGTCTCTAACTACCTTCATGAATCTCTGAGGAGGATACAATGAAAAGGAGGAATGTGCCGAAATCATATTTCCATTCTTGGGTGGGACAATTTCATGAATGCAGTTTTGCTCAGTGGGTTTCAGAAAAGAATTTCTGGCATCTTTTCTATTGTAAATTTGTAGGCTTCCCAAGAACCTAAAAATCTCATTATTCTTAACACTAATTTAGTTGTCAGTGTATATAACTGCTCCTAACATTTGTAGTAAATTGTAAAGCAGTATAAAATACAGAGCTATTTGTATATCTTTCAGCTGTATTCTTTGTCATACATTATATATTGTTACTTCAGTTTATACATGTATGAAAAAGGCTGATTTATCTGGAAAAAGTATCATAGCAACCTCCAGTCCAAATTCACAGTTTTAATCATAAGTCTAATGACTGCAACTTTTTAATAATATTATTCTCAATTTTATACTGAAGTCACATTTCAAAACCATCTGACTAATGTGTAAACTGCAAAAGTGGTTCTGTACTTATTGGCAAATTGAACAGTCTTTATTATTGTTTTGCCTGTTTGAAGGCCAGGGATGGAAATGGAAATGTGATGATATACCATCACTGATAAATATTATAAATAAATAAATATTTCCAGAATGAATTGATTTTTTTATGGAAAAAACTCAATGCTTTTTATTGATTGTGATTGTGGGATTTTATTTGTTTGTTTGCTTGCTTGTCTGTTTGTTAGGGTGAATTCTGCAAGTATAATTTCCAAAGCTCTGAGAGCCACAAAAATAAGGGGGTTGAAATGTAAGTGGTTTATGGCTGGTCATTCTGTTCAATCTACTTGCAGAATAAAATCCCTAATTTTAACTTCGTAGTTTCCAATTCACAAGGTGAGAAATATCATTGGATGGGGGGGAAATAATATTGATACAGCCTGTGTTAGGTACCATTTTGAATAATAGAATATGTAGCATAATATCATTCTGGCAATCATTACATTACATTTAGGTTGTATATATCTCTGTTGTATTTACTATAAAAGCGTGTATTAGAGATGCATGAAGGAAAGTTTTATTGCCATATTTGTGGGAAAGTTTTATAGCAGTTAGTTAGTCTGGCTTTATCTGCTTTAACCAAGAAACCCATGCTGGTTTGTGATACTATATCATTGTGTCTCAGGTGAATCTGGTGTTAGGTCATCTGTGCCTATGATGCATGTCATGAATGAGGGACATAAATTGGTCCCAGTACACATTCCCTATGTTGCAAATCATTCCCTTGTTGAGTTCTTCTTATAACCCTTGTATTTTGCTGGCCACGTGCATCTGAGCAGAAAAGACTAGGCCATGACAGATAATCAATATCATCAAAATGGGCACCTTTTTGGTAAAATTCAGGGTAAGCTTTAGGAGATACAATTTTTTTAAAAAAACAGATAAACATTTTAAGAACATCCTGGGAATGCTTCCAACTTATTTCAGATAATTTTCTTTGCCTATCCTATGTTGTGCACAAATGCGGGCATGCAAAATAAATAAATAAAAGAATTATATATTTTACATCAGGGGCAAAGTTTTAAAGAGATATTGAAATTTTTTATCAGATACTGTAACTAAAAGAAAAAAGCATAAAGTTTAAGCATAGATAGTTATTGTAAATAACTATCTATGCTTAATAAATAACTATCTATGCTTAATAAATAACTATTTAACTATTTAAATCAAAATAAAAAAAATTGTAGCTAACGGCTGAATTACCTGAATATTTAGCACTTTCATTCCATTGGGGAAATAGTAAATAAAACCAAATGGAGAAATAGAACCAGATTTGATAAAACTTTGGCCAAAATGTTAGATACTGATGAAAGCTGAAATGGAAAGATACAATACTGTGTTTTTCTAAAAATCACAGCAAGTAAAAGAATACTATGTACTAAATCTACAAATATACACTTGTTATATTTTGTAAATCATGGTTGCATTTTAAATCAGTCTTACTCATTTAATATACATCAAGACTTCATCTTTTTTCCTGCTGTGTATTGATCAAGTCTAACCCCTTTCCTTTCCTTTCCTTTCCTTTCCTTTCCTTTCCTTTCCTTTCCTTTCCTTTCCTTTCCTTTCCTTTCCTTTCCTTTCCTTTCCTTTCCTTCCCTTCCCTTCCCTTCCCTTCCCTTCCCTTCCCCTTCCCCTTCCCCTTCCCCTTCCCCTTCCCCTTTCCCTTTCCCTTTCCCTTTCCCTTTCGTAGCATTTTTCTTGCATAAGGGTATACAGTAATAGAAGACATAATTCTTACACTATAGAATAAGTTGTTCATGGTCATTTTGCATTTTGCTATTTCAGTGTAATCTACTGCTGTTCAAGGCAAACATATTATTCATATAGTAGAGTGGTTTAGGTAAAGTAAAATAAAACCCAATATTTTGAGTTTGAAGATACAGATACACACAGCTAGATTTCAATACAATTTAACTGTAAATTCATAATAATATAAAGTTATACATGGAAATAGAAACAGACAATTGCAGATCAAAGCCTTTACCTGTTCATTGTAATATTTCATATTTCCCACAAACTGTTTTCATATGTTTCTTTTTGCCCCTCCCCTTTAACAACTGCTCAGGTTTGGGGAGGGGTCACATTACAAAAATGCCAGATCATTTTAGGCTTCTTATATGTACTAGTAGATATAAAATAATAGAAGCTTTGTAACTTTTAGGAAAGTCATGTGAAGGCCATTAATTTTTCCCATTTTGTTAAATTTTTATAGTATTAATGCAGATGATCTGGTCTTCTGAATTGTACATTAGCTGGATGCCATGTAACAGATTATTCCATAAATAAAACCAACAAATGAAAAATGCAGCCACTTTTACTCCATGTGAATTTATTCAATTAACTTGCACAAATGACATTATTTGGGGTTTTCTGATCTGCTCAAGATTATTGAGTTAGAAGATAGTATGAAATTATTTTCTGTCCTCCATTCTATTAAAATATAAAAGAATAGACTGGAGAAGGGTATATGTGATTTAAAGTCAGGTGTCATCAGTGTGATGATAATACCCAATTTTATTTTTCCCAGTCATTAGAGTCATCGCAAGATCGCTATTACTATTAAACTTTAGTCTAGATGTTTTCATATCACAGCCGATAAAGCAATGCTATCTGACAAGATGGTGTCTATATGGATCACTGATTCTTATTTTTGGGACTGGGCAAGCAACATGCACTGAAATGGATATATTCAGTCCTTGAGGGAGTGTATTTTCAGTGTGCTGCTAGATTCATCTTTGTCAGTTACAACCCTAATGCTTTAATTATTTTGGACAGTTTGGACTTGTTTACTGATTAAAAATATAGAAGCATACATTACTATAGGATGATTATTAGCCCAAACTGACCAATTTATCTCAGTTTTACAGGAACTGAAGTCACTTTCAGTAGCTTGTGATCTGAGTTCAAGGTATTTATGGTAGCTTTAAAACAGCTGGGGACCTTGATATTTAAAGGACAGCCTCTGTTGTATCACCTGCCTAAATATTAAATATAAAAATTTAATGATTTTTATATTTGATGAGTGGGTTTTCCTCCACCTTCCCTTTATTCGAAGAAATGCAAATGTGAGACAGGAGTTTTATATTTGGCTTATGAAACTCTCTTCTCTCAAAAGCCTGGCTGGGGCATGACTTTGTTTTCTTTTAACGTCACATGGAGAGCTGACAATTTATCCAATCTGTTGGTAGTTTAGCTTGGTTTATCTATCATGTGCTAATAAGTGCTTTCATATTGATTTGTTTGTTGGTTTTATCTCCACCCTGAGTTCTTTTGATCCAGTGCAATTAGCAACATTTTACTAAGCAAATAATTAAATTGCATGGCTGTAGGAGATACAAAATAGTAATTAATAGATGGGGATGATCCAATTGATTTCTTCTGAATATGTACTGAGATTCACCAAGAGAGATGGATCAGTGATCGTATAATATTGCATGCATGATCAGAAAAAAATATTGGGAGAGGACTGCAGTCTCCATTTGGTAAAGTTCACACTCTGAAGAAGTGAGAGCTGTTGAAGATTTGCAACAGCTCTGCAAGATAGTCTTGTGTTATTCCTTACTTTAAAGCTGGAATGATAGCTAGGTTTTGAACCAGAATTTTCCAGCTTACAGGTTTTTGGGTATTTTAATATTTGGAGCTAGCAAACATGCTTACCATATCTTCCTAGTATCTGATATATTTCTCCCTCCCCCCCCCTTTAATTTCAGTGCACCAATGCCTTATTTGATTGGAGTTCATTTCAGTTTAATGGAGGTAAGTAACTTTCACTTTCTCCATGGCTATATGTTAAGGCTGCGTAATGTCCAAGCATTTTAAAAGCCTAACTGGATCTCTCAGACTATTCTTGAAAAGGCTTCAGTATTCAAAAAAAATGCAATTTATGGGTAATTGGAAGGATAGGAGGGGGGAAAAAAGAAGCAACTTGGTTAACCTTGGATTCCTCTGTTTTATATGAGATTCTCTATAGTTGAGAAACAGAATAGGAGAACTTCCTATCTTCATTAGGTACAGCAGAAGAGAACAGTTTTCTTTCATGTGACTCTTGAAGCAGTCTTAAATATATCAGCATCAAAATGGAATGCTGAACATTCTTCCAAGCTTTTCTGGCAGTGTGCCATTTAATTATATCTAGACTTCTGCATGGAAGGGAATAGAATTATGGAGTGGGGAGGAACCAGGCAGGATCACCTTCTTATTTCAAATATGCTTGCAATTATTTCAGACTGAGTGAGAACTAGTAAAGGAAAGAAAATGGCCAAAAACTATTGTAAGAGTTATAATATATCCCCTCAGTATGGCCTCAGTATGGAAATGTGATGAGCCATTTCATCTAGCATAGACATTGTTTAAAATTGGCACTAGAAAGACTTCTCTACTGATTTGCTTGATCTAGGATCATACAGGTTAAATTTAAAAGAGTGAACAACTCTAGAAAGCCTGTCCAACCGTATCATGGAATTGTTTCCCTGGTATCAATGGGGGACATGCCTGTATATTAAATATACACAGTCGTGTGAGAATATCATGTCATCTATTTCTTACTGTTATTTAAGTCTATAAGCCTGTATCTGCTGTGTTTTATCAGTCTATGCTTGCATTAGTGTAAAAAAAAAAAAAAAAAAAGATTGTAAGGAATGCCCTGATGAACCAGACCAAATGTCCAGTTGTCCTAGCATCTTGTTTCTCACAGTGGCTAGACAAATAGTGGATAAATGTTTTATACAGTGACAGAAGAATAGGAGATCCTATTCAGGGCATTGCAAGAAATAGTCTTGATGGGTATTATTTCTAATACTCTAAATTTCATTAATTATGGTAATGATGCATTATGTAAAGGAATTCTTAATACACATGCTGCCATGGAAATATTTATTTATGACTTAGATTGCTTCATCCCTAGTTTGTTTGCTTGTTCGTTTACAATTTAGATTTGTATGTTAAAAACGTGTGTATGTTTATAAATGAAAATCAGAAAGAGAAGCACTCAAATGCTTACATGGATATTTTTCCTTATTCAGAGAGTCAAAAGTAAATCACTGGAGGATGTGGTGATGCTAAATGTTGACACAAATACATTGGAAACACCATTTAATGACCTGAGCAATCTACCAAGTGAAGTGGTAAATCTAGTTGGTTTTATCCTCTTTGTTATTTGAATTACTTATTTTTCCCTGCTAAGTTAAAAAAAAAAGTACCTTCCCTCACCAAACATTACGTTATCAGCTATAGTTTTCCTATTTAATGGTGTCTTGTTTTGTTTGTTTGTTTGCTTGCTTTTGACAGTTGAAGAAATGTTGAGTGGAACGTCATATTTTTTATTGTGAAGAAAAAGGGAAGATCATAATTATAAAGCTTGCTGCATTCATTAGGCATAGCAGCTTTAAATGCAAGAGTCTCTTCATCTCATCTTAATCATTATATTACAAAGTAGGCATTTCTGTCTGCCTAGTGGCATATCTTGCAAGGGAAAAAAAAAAGGAGTTTTTGAAGGCAAAAAGAAGAAGGGGGCCAATTATCGGCTTCTGGTTCCCTGCCACCTGCCAGCACTTCTCCTTTTAATTAATGATCTGATGACATTGGTCAATATAATAAGAAATGCTTGTAGAGTGGGGTCAGAAAATGCATACTTTGATCTCCTTCAACTTTCTGAAACATTTATTTGTTTTGTCTAAATTATTTCAGTTTTATTTTAATCTCTTCCATCCTGCTGAGGATGGTATGAATTGAAAACTGTACTCTGTCATTTGCTTTGGGAGAGGAACGATGCCATACTTATAATTCTATTTGTAAATTAAACTGCAAAACCTGTTTGTCAGAAAAGACATTGGATCCTTTGAAAATGACGAAAACTGTCTTTTGTCTGTAAAGGCAGATAAATTAACTGGCAGTTACACTTGGACTTTGATCTCATGAAGTTTTTTTCTTCTTCTGGATGCTTATAATAGGATGTATTCTACAGTTCATGTTATATAGACATCCCAAAAGTAGCATTTTACTTTCTTTTGGTCTTCTGCAACATGATTCTGAAAAATAACTTTTTCCCTACCACAGTTTGTTCATTTTTAAGATAGAATTCAGTAGAAGTTGATGATAACAGATGGTTCAAAGTGAGACTAAAATAATATTACATTATTCCTCAAATAAAACACACGAGCATACATACATGTGCATTCATATATACTTGTATACACCACTCAAGAGAATAAGACGGCAATCTTATTTCTGGTTATAGTAATTTTAATATATAAGTTGTATTATCCTATCAGGACATTTATTCTTATATGTTATTTAAAACAATAAAAGCATAATAAATATTCAGATTAATGTTTTACTACTTTGCTTTTGAAAAGAAACTAACAAACATGGGTAATAGCTGATTTGATGATACATTTTTAAAACTATTTTAAACAAATTAATATTGGAATAAATTTAAATCTCAAAATATTATGTGATTATTGATGGAAATATATATTTTGATTTTGCACTAAGAAGAAGTGATCCCTTATATATGTATATCCCATATAAATTCATAGTGCTATAGTTGGGTAGTTTCCAAGCGCACAGAGTTCTGAGTACAAAAGAGATTTCTCTTATTTTTATGTACCCAATGGATGAAGAGGTTCACATTTTTGCATAAACCGACTAAAGATGATCTAGGCTGCTTGCATTTCTATTTTGCATTCTTCGGTTCTGTTTTTCTAAAGGACAATATGATTTGACAGATTTTCTAAATATATTTAGTAGAAAATATATAGTAGAAATAGAATCTTATTCATGAAAAGAAAACTGAATTGGGGTAAGTTGTTAGTGAAAACATACTGATCTGTTTATCAACTCACTCTATATGAAATCCTACAAATGTCTTATATTAATTAGCGTTTGTCTTTTATGGAATAGGAAGTGGGCCTTTTACAAAAATGAACAGTCCATGTAAAATATTAACAATATATTATTTGTATACTCTAAAAAGTTTTATTTTTCCCTTCTGGTAATACATACTATAGTTTATTTGTTTTACCAGTTGTTTAACTGTCCTGATTGCTTCCATTCTAAATGTGCTCTTTTGTAAATCTCAATTGTTAATTAAAACCACATATAAGCATAGACTGAAAGTGTGGTGCTTATCATCTATGCATATAAAATAAGGCTCCTTTCCCTATGTACATTGCATCGAATATGTTTGTTGTATATAATCTACTATGATTTATTTATTTATTTATGTGATTTATTTATTTATGTATTTATTATGTATTTATTTATGTATTTATTTATTTATGTATTATTTATTTATTTATATTTCACATTTCTGAACCACCCATTTCCCTCAAAGACATTAAAATGTTTTATATATTAAATATAGATTTTATATATTAAAGTGTTATTAAAGAGATAAAATAGTGTATTACTGGGGACATATACAAAATGAGCATATAAATAAACCTTTACATTTATTTTAGGAATCAAAAAATGAATTCAGAATTGTTTCCAAATTCCTGAATGCTTTTTCTGACTCAGCTTTTTATAACCTGAAAGATTTAAAATATTACATAATACTTATTCCTATTGTTACCGTATTTACAAGTCCAGGATTTGTAAAATTGTGATACATTCATGTTACAACATCTCATTCATTGAGAATGCTTTTTTTAAAAAAAATTAAAAAAAAAGTTAGTTGAAATCTGAAAAACAGTATTCTTTGCCAATTTATGCCTTTCCATACATGGAAAATATGCTAGTTTTTATTAGATTGACTAGGGGTCTTAATTATTCAAAGGTCAGTGGTCACACTTGTCCTGAATTACCTGTCTGTTTTATTTCATGTGGACCTTTCATGTGTAGTGTGTCTTAATCTTAATGGCTTCATTCTGATATTTGCACATAATAGTTTAGATTTATTGACAATTAATAGTACTGTCATACCAGTAGCAGTTTTGCTACTCCTAAGGTGTTCAAAATTGGAAAAATAAATGAACACAAAGCTCTTTAGGAACACTTTGTTTCTATTTCTCTTTTCCTGCCTTCTTCCAGGGATACCTAGCTTTTATAATTCATCATTTCACTGTAGATTTATCTTTTGCTTTAGAGATCTAGCTGCCTCCCTTACATACTGTGAATAGTGGCTCCCTTAGAAACAGGGATTTGGTTTAATTTAGCATTCAGTTTTTCTTTCCTTATATATCGGATTGGAATTTCTGGTAGAAATCAGGAAAGAGGTCAGGAAAAACTCCCCTTGGGTTAAAATATCTCCCCGGAGATATGGAGGATCCTGGATCTGCGCACCTTCCGCTGCGCTCTTAAGACCTTTTTATTCCACCAGGCGGGCCTGGCCTAATCTTTTCCCTCTTTTTAATTATGCAAATTTTAATCCGTTTTTAAATGATTGGGGTGTTTTAATCTGACTGGGCCAAATTATTTAATTTGATTTTACTTTGTTTTTAAATTTTGTATCTATGTATTTTTACTGTTTGGCTATTCACCGCCCTGAGTCCTTCGGGAGTAGGGCGGTATATAAATCAAATCAAATAAAGTAAAGTAAAGTAAAATGTTATCCTAAATTAGCCACCTCAGCAGCCTGATACCCTCTAGATGTGTTATAATTGTAACTCTCAAAATTCTTTGTCAGCATGGTGTGCTGACTGAATGATATTGATATAATAGACCATATTGCAGAAAAAACTCAGCAATCTGGCAGATTCCACTTTAGTAAAGATTAAGATGTAGGATCTGTAACAGCTGTTTTTGTTTTACCTGAGTTTTTCATGGCTAGAAGTGGTTGTTCCAGATGAGGAAGGGAGGATGACAGAATGGGATTATGTTCTGCTAATACACTGGGCATATTAGCAGAACATATTGTCTCATCATATAATGCTATGGCGAGTTTGGCCAGTCATAAAATTCCCATCTTTTTATTCCCACCACCTCTTCCAGCAACCTAGGCTTCTCTTCCTTTTCCCCATTTCTGAGAAACATTTCTGTGACACATTTATGAAATAAGCATTAGGTTGCAAATCTTTCCTCCCCACACACAAACAATTTTTATTTATAAACATGCTGTGACTTGAGAGATTTTTTTTGCTGAGGAGTAAGTTGTGCCTGTTGCTGGGTATTTTATGTTATAGATGCTGATTTCCCATTTGATTATAAATAAAGAAATGATGAATCAGAGGTTGGTGCATACCAAGGGAAGACTTAGCGGGCATGTAGGATTTCTGGCCTTCCAGTTTGTTTGTTTGTTTGTTTGTTTGTTTGTTTGTTTGTTTGTTTGTTAATTCAATTTCTTAGTCACCCATCTCAGTTAATGACTATGGGCAACTTACAGTTCAAAAAATAAAATTTACAAATAAAACACTAAAACATTTTAAAACAACAGTAAAGCATCCAAAATAAATATACACAGCAGGCGACATACTTTACTTAGCCAAGTAAAGCCAAGAAACAGGGCCTATGACACACATTTAGTGTTCCAGGTTCAGGTACCAGGTTTTTAAGAGTTTATGAAAGACTAACAAAGATGGGGCCATTCTAATATCTGAAGGGAGGATGTTCCATAGAGCAGAGGCTTAGGGCATACCTTAGCCTGTTAAAGTTCCCTCAGTTCCATTGTACACCACTGGGAGTATTGGGAACTCTGAATATGGAGAGGCCGCTCAGGTGCTATCTGATCCAAAGCTGCTGCCACTTTGCTATTCCATGTAGCCACAAAGCTTCAATCGGTCTGAGTAGCAGGTTTTCTGGAATAAACCCAAGCTCACTCTGGAACCCAGTTGGGTCCATTAGTCACCTGGGGCTGGCTGATCGAAAAGGCCTGGCTTCCCTGCAGAGGAGACTGGCACCCAAGAACTTGAGGCTCACCAGTGAATGATCTGTCCATGGCAGGGGAGAAATCAAGCCCCCCTTCCCCAAATCCAGAACACTCCGCCATTGCTCTGACAGAAAAAAACAGATTGAATGTATTACC
Source organism: Pituophis catenifer annectens (assembly GCF_029215685.1). Lineage (NCBI taxonomy): Eukaryota > Metazoa > Chordata > Lepidosauria > Squamata > Colubridae > Pituophis > Pituophis catenifer. The sequence goes on along the minus strand of NW_027256883.1, from coordinate 122,914,820 downwards.
GCTGCTATGAGTTGGGTCCTGGATAATTTGGCCAGCTCCACTGTTGCCATGGTGGCCACAAACTCCTGAGCTCTCTCTGACCCCATACCTAGGGATTGCAGTTGAAATTCCCCAGCACCATAAATCTAAGAATTCCACTCCAGCCCAGCCACAGAATTGAGCTCATGCAGAGGTTGCTACAAAACAGGGAGGTTGGTGCAATAACAACAGCCCTAACTGACATCTCTATGCCCAACTTAAACAGTGCCTCGCATCTGGCAATCTGTTGAGCAAGGTGCCTGGATGCCTCCCAAATATCCCAGACAATCACCCTGGGGTTTTACCTGGTGCCAAACCGGAAACTGTAGAAAGATGTCAGTCCCAGCCAGAACTCAGTAATGCATGCTAGATCAGCATTTTTTTCAACAATTAAGTTGTGGTCAAGGTAGCTTTATCACAGATTGATTTAGCATTCATCAGCAGCAAAAGACAGCTTAGAGCCTTGAAAGCCTGCCATTTGGGGCTGGGGTTGAATCTGAGAGACTGGAATGTGTTGTTGGTTTGAGCTCCGAGCTTGGCAATTTGGTTGCAAATGTTTCGTCCCCATTCGAGGACGAATCTTCAGTGCGTTTTGGATTGTGCTTGTCTGGGGGAGTGTTGGCCTTTAAATACCTTTCTGAGTCCTGGTCTGATTTTGTGTTATGTGATTGGCTGGCTGTAGTTGCTGAGTCCTTGGTTTTAAGTACTGTCTGTGTGATGTAAATTGGTGCTTGTGTTGTTGTTAGGATTTCTTCTGATGATGTCATGGTCTGGTTTCGGGTTGATTTGATCGGCTGCATTTGATGTCCGATTTCTTGTGATCTGTCAAAGTATAACTTTCTTTGGTCTTTAAATGCTGCCTTTGGAATCATGGTTGATGTTATTCTTTCGTTTTAAGTGGTTGGTAGATTGGGCCGATGTCAATGTGGGTATTTATTGATTTATTGGTGGAAAACCAGGCTTCCAGGAATTCCCTTTCTGGAATGTGCGACAGGAGCAAAATACCTGTGGCTTAGTTATTGTAGCTGCCACTGCTTCTTCTGTACGTCTTTACAGATGGTTAGATTCTAGAAAGGTTGGGCAGAGAAGATGAAACTGCAACCAAGGAATAAATTTATCTGTTCTAATTGTACTGTATGGTACTATGGAATATTTGTTTTTATTGTCTGACATATTTTTTTGAAAATCTGCTGTTTTACCAGCTACATAGGAGCTGGGGGGGGAGGGGGGGGACAGGACATTGTTTTTGGTACAGGACTTTGTTTTTTTTTTTTTTTTTCAGAGCAGAAAAGAAGGTTAGGTGGGGGAAAATCTTCACAAGTTTTAAGTATTTTTTTTTAAAAAACGTGGTAACTGATTTCTGAATGTATAAGCTCTTTAATAGCCCTCATTCTGAGCAACAGGCTTTCAGCATTCCAAATATATCTACCATCTTCAATTATCTTTGCCATAAGATATATCTTAATTAATAACATAAATAATGCTGGCTAATTCTGCAATATTAGGAGGTATGATGATTTCCATTTTAGACAAATATTATTAGGTAATTTTGATTATTGATGCTATTTCTTTCTAAGGAGCAAGGCAGAGTCCATAAATGAACTCCTTCTCCTTTTGAAAGAATGTGATCCCGTGAAGAACGGTCAGTCCAAACATCCCTTGGATATAAACCAATATTTTCATAATAGTGCTTTTCTTTGGTTATCATATCTATATTTCCCAAAAATCTTTCAAGTTTGGTATCCCATTGTAAACACAATTACTTGTTTCTAGATAATAGATGTTGAAATATCCAAGGTCAAAAGACCTGGTTGTTTTCTATTTAATAAGCAAGCTGTGTACAGAGCCTTAAAATACACATTTAAACAGGGGTAAAGGGGTGGGGATTTATTTGGAAGTTTCCTGTCATTATTTCTTGCCAGTGCTGTCTGACAGTCACTATTTAAGTATCATTGCTCTCTTATTATGGTTATATACTAGAAAAGCATCTTTAAAGTTATTTAGTGCATTATAAGGGTAATATCTAAATTATTTAATTTAAGATTAAATTTGCTAGTTGAGTTGTACTGATATTCCAAACAAATTTGTGTTGTCATAGAAAAGAGAAAGGTTTTTAATTGATTGTAATTAGCAATCATACTTCTGTAAGATTTAATTATCTGAGGAAATGAAGTTAGATTTGTTATAGCTGCTAAATATATTAATACTATGCTATATATATAACATTTCTGTGCTAGCAACTTCTCCACTTGTTCCCATGTTTCAGTTTTCAGTTTCTTTTCTACCTCCCTTTTCCCTGCTTGATGTTTGATTAGTTTTCTCTTTCATATAAATAATACAATTTATTTAGTGTGCAATATTTTCAGTCCTCTGTTGCTAATCTATATTATTTTTTTTTCAAAGTTGTATAATGCAATTAGAAATAGTATAAATTATCAAAAGCTTACTCTTGAAGTGGTAATAGTTCCAATATATGTATCCTTTATATTTTCTGAAAAATATTTGTGGCCTCTATTATTTCTCCTCTTTCTTTTTACAAAATACATAAACTTGTACAATAGAAGCAGTCATGTTTAATACTCATATTAAATTTATCTTATTTCATGTATTTAAATACCTACATGTTACCTTCCAGAGCATAGGAATTTAAACATTATATTTTTCAAAATTTAAGTAATACATTCCAGAAACCAAATTTAAAAAGCAGCTTTGTTGGTACTGCAATCGGTTTCAAATCTTCACTGCCAGACATGCATCATCAAAATTCTATGCCAGTAACTGTTTTTTTTTTAACTCTCATTGTTTATCTTGTGCCATCAATAATAGCATCTAGCTACCCTGCCTTCTATCAATTTCTTTTGCAGTTGTTTTCATTTTTTCCAAACATCAAAGTCTTCTCCAATGATTCTGTCCTTGGCATTTTGTTTTTCATTATTAGTGTTTCCAGTGAGCAATCTGCTTCACTTTACCTGATATCTATTTTTCTTGTAGTTCAAGTTATTTTCAGAAGTTTTTTTAACCATACCATATTTCATAGGCATTATTTTTTCTTCATTCTACTTTGCAATGATTCAGTTTTATCAGGCATATATTACAGCTTAGAAAATCATGTACTCAACATTGTATTTAATGTGATGCCTCTGCACTTCAATATTTTGTCATAATCCTTCCCTCAAGTAGCAGATAATCTTTATTTAATTACCACAATTGTGATCCTACTAAATATTTAAGGCCAGGAAAATACAGTTTCTTAATATTTCAGTATCTGCACGGTTTACCTGCTTTGGGGTGCTTTGCTATTAACATAATCTTAGATTGTTGGATGTTGTTATAGTTTAAAAAAACTTTTAACCATCTGGTTTTTGCATTCTTTTCTTTTACATTCATTATTGTTTTCAGCCACCCAAGTGGTATTTCTAGTTTAACTTACTTTTATTAATTATTTCTCCCAGGGATTTTAATTTCAATTTCTATTTCTTCTATTCCAGCATTTCCTAGATATGTCCTGCATGTAAATTAAACATTTGGTGGCAGTATATAACTTCTACACTTTCTTTTCTAAGTTTTTAACATAATTAAGGTGCTTCATATTAAAAACTCTGTTGGTTCCTGGGCATCATGCATATTTTTTAATAGGTAGTACTTTAAAGACTATTGACAATTTATTGTGGTTTGGACATCAAAGGCAAATTAAAAGTAAACATCAGTTTAGTGTTCCTGTGCGAACATCCATTATACATTAGCAATATGGCCTTGATTGCCTTTGCCTTTGCCTGAATTCAGCTTGTACCGCTGACAATTCTTATTTCACATATTGTTGAAACTTGATTGCAAAACCTAGAATATTTTCATGTTAGATGTGAGATAAGTGCAGCTGTTCTGTTATGTATTCCTGTGTACTACTCTTTGTGATAGTAGGACACGGGTGTCAAACTCGATCATGTCACATGACGTATTACAATGTTTTTTGCCTTTGCGGAGCCAGGGTGGGCATGGCCTGTGCATGACGCATCTGGCCCACAGGCTGCCAGTTTGACACGCCTGTATTAGAATATAAATTGGTTGTTTCCAATTCTTGGGCATTGTTACAACTTTTTAATATTAATTTATGAACTTCTAGTAAAGTTTAATGTCATCTTCTTATAAGTTTTTAAACAGAACTCTGACAGTCCCCAACCTTTGCGGCTTGGTGGGAGGGGGTGGGAGAGGGGATCTGGTTTGCATGAGCATTGGGCCAGCATGCCCGCACATGCACAGCTCAACTTGCGCAAGTGCGTGTGCTGGCCCATCACTCACATGAGTTGAGCTGCACTGACATGACGCTCATGCAGCCAGATTGCAAATAGGCTGCGACTTGGTAATGGACTGCAGCCCAGAGTTTGGGGACCTCTGGTCTACAATATCTAGTTTAGTTTATCTTCATATGTATAATTGATTTTAGGATTTTTGGGAGGTACAATTCTTCTGTGCAGTCATCCCACCTGTCTTTATTCGTATGTTTCTCAGTTTGTCTTTTTGTGCCCATTTTTTTCATAAAAGTTAATTTTGTTTAATAAATGTTCGGCTCTTTCTATTTAGTTGTTATCCTCATTATGTTTTTCTTTATAAATCAGGCTTATATATAATAACATTAGGTATAAAACAGAATCCAGATTACATCATAGATACTACATCTGAAAGAGAGTTTAAGTTAAGGTATGAGGCTACAACTGATGGAAGACACTGCATTCCTGCAAGCATGGATTCTATGATGCCAGTTATATGATTCAGATAACCAGGTCCTGAATAACTTTATGATACATACTATCACTTAAAATGGAGGCTATATATGAACAGACACTGAATGGAATATAGTGTTATATGCTTCAATATATTGGCACCACAAGCATTTTAGCAGATGAATTTTCCAAACAAAATTTCCATTAATAACTATTTTCCAAATTAGGAATATCTAGGGCAGCCTTTGTGCAACTTTTTTCCTCTGGAGGTCTCAAGAAACCCCCTATATAAAAATTGCAAAAAATAAAAAAAACTTTACAATTTTCATTTCTAACGTACACAGTCCACATTTTACTTTTATAATACCAGATGAACAATAAATTGGCAGCTGAGTTGTGGCATTTAAAAATTTCCACTGAGCGGTTGAGCATTACACAGTTCATGTACATAGTTCAGAAAATGAAGATTTTTTTAAAAATCATGATCTCTTGCAGAACTGCTAGCGACTCATGGTATCCTGGGGTTCAAGTGTTGAGAAGGACTGGCGCTTCTCAATAATAGCAGAACTCTTGGTAATGGCAAATTAAAAAAGTTGAAGCCAACATGATTATCCTAATTTCATTCTTCACATCTTAATTGTATCCTTAAACAGAGCAACTGAATAACACAGCGTCAAAAAATACTGTCCTGAAAGCAGAATTTTTAAAAACTTGAAATGAGGTTACAATGTTCTAAATTGCTGGTAGATAGAAGAAAGTGTATCTTCAATCTTTTGAAAAAAGAAGATTGTTGGTTTCAGACATCAATTATCTATTAAATATTATTTAATGTTTCATTCACAGTGCCTAGAAGTCTAAAAGTCTATTCTCATAGAATATTACATATAATGCCTTGTGATATTTTTATTATAATTAACTTTCAAACAGACTTATAATTTACATCCCATCATAAAAAGATAATTAGAGTAAAAACTAATGAGGATGAAATTCTCATTAAATTCAGGTCAGTCTAATTCATAAAATCTTTTAAAAAGGAAAAACCAGACTCTTTCGATGTAAGTAAACTTTTTTTGACAAACCCTTTCTGTAGAGAGAATTTATTAAATAGAAAAGCAACTTCTGGAAATAATAATGCATGTGTCATAGTGATCCTCAAAAGACTCTTTGCAGAAAACCTCAAATTACCTAGTAGTTTGGGAAGGAAAGCATAGGAAGAAATGTTCTTCAGCTATCCAGGTTGCACTACAAAATAGATTTTAGAATAGAAAAGCAAAAAAACAAAAGTGATATTTTTAACTGAAATTAAATGATAATTAGTACAATTCATTCAGAACTAGAGTAGTGGATCCTTCAGACACTTCAGAACATCATTTCTATATTCTAGAACTTTGATCATTTTTTAATGTATTTCAGAGTTATACTCCTGCTGGATGAGCTGCAGTTCTGCCCCAGTGAACAGGTTGTTGAGATTCTAATATGGCTTCCAAAGCTGACACTAGTACTGTTAAGTAAGTGGAAGTGTATTCATTTCAAACAAGTAGTTCATACCGTGTTTCCCTGAAAATAAGACCCTGTCTTATATTTTTTTGAACCCTGAAATAAGCGCTTGGCCTTATTGCCATGCGCTCAAAAGTCCAATTGGGCTTATTATCAGGGGATGTCTTATTTTGGGGGAAACAGTAGTTTAGAATGAAATATACTAATCAGTAGTCACCAAAAGGAAGAGGAGAGACAGGCAGTAGAATATATTGGTATTGTTAAAAGAAAAGAGAAAAAGTGTACCATTTCTCAAAATGTTCTCTGAATTATTTAATAAACTTGAATTATTTAAATTGCTCCAAAAATTTATATACCTATGTATATTAATTATAATTAATTAATTAATTAATTTTCGTGTGTCTAACACCTCATTTAAAAAGGATGTGTTTGGTAAGATGATTACAGGTAATCCTCGACTTAAAACCACAATTGAGCCCAACATTTCTGTTGCTAGCAAGGCAGTCATGTCCCATTTTATGACCTTTTCCACCACATTTAAGCAAATCCTTGCAGTTCTTAAGGGAATCATGTGGTCATTAAGCGAATCTGCTTCACCCATTGTCAGAAGTCAGCTGGGAAATGGTGATCACATGACCTCAGGACAGTGCAACTGTTATAAATACATGCCACTCAACAAACACCTGAATTTTGATCACATGACCACGAAAACACTGCAAAGGTCGTATATGTGAGAACTGCTCATAAGTCATTTTTTTTTCCACTGCCATTGTGTTATGGAATGAAAGACTGAAAAACATTCCTGGGTCAGCCAGATACAGTTTATTGCGCAGGTTCAGAGCCAGATTTGTACCTGAAATTCTGAACCCCGGAAAGCTCTGATACAACTGCTTATATATGTTTCCAAGACAAAGGGTTTGGTGAGCTCATGCATTTTTCCATATATGGTTAACATACACTTGTTATATGATAATTGACACTTCCTAATTACTAAACCACTATTTTCTAGTTTATAAGATTATCTTTAGCTAGACAACCTTCCTTAGTTCTGTAATTACTAATACGGGAGATTTATTGCTGTCCTTAGGTAATAAGTAATTCTTTGTAACATACATGTCCTTGTGTCTTTGACAGTGAGGCCCCTCAGATGTTTTCCATATGGCTGTCCTTCCGTGACAGCTAGGCCTCATCATAAGATATATTACCAATAATGGGATTTAGCTGATTTTTAATGTAATCTCCAAACAAGCACATTTCTCCCTTATAATAATGTGAATAGAGAGGGTCCTTTAGTGTTCATGTAACTGACCCTGTATGATTCCTACTTTATTCACATTAATTGTAACTTTGAACAATCACTGAATGAATGATTGTAAGTAGAGGACTACCTACCGTATTTTTCGGAGTATAAAAGGGAGTGAAAATTTAGGTGCGTCTTATACACCGAATATAGCCCTGCCCACCCACTGGCCCCCACTCTTTGGCCTCTGCCTCGCAGCAGTTACCTCCTTGCAAGCAAACAACAAGAAAAAACAGCCCCTTTCAGCTTCAGCATAGGTTAATTAGCACAAGTTGATTAGATCGGCCTCCCGACTCTCAGCTGATTTGCTCTCAGCTGTTTTGCGCAGGGCTCTGCTGCTAGCTGCAAAGTGCTGGAGCAGATTTTTTTTTTCCCTAGCTGTGCTGAAAAAACAAAACTGAAAGTAAAGCAGGCTCTTTGCTGCAACGTGACAAAATGAGGCAGGGAGAGATTTCTTTTTCCTTTTGCTCACCAAAAAAGGTAGGTGCAAACAATGGGAAATTTAGGGCAAAAGAGAAGAGTTCAGGACTTTAAAACACAAAAGAAAAAAAGCTATTTAACTAGGGAATTGTAATAATTGAGATACTATTAATTGCATATTGTGTTGAAAGCAGAAATGGTTAAGTTGTGGTTTGGAGGAATATATGGGGGAAATTATTTGGTTTATTATTATTGGTAAATCTAATTAATTGATTTGTAAGAAATTGGATTGCATGGAAATAATTGGAATATTCATGTTCATATTGATTAATATACAAAAAAGATAGTTATATAACTAATTGATTTATATTAAAATGTTGAATTTGTATTAAACAATTGTAATATTAAATAATTAACCAATGTGAGGATGGATATAAAAATAGATGACAATGGGAAAGAGTATAATATAGAATAGAAGGGAAAAATTGAATTTGATTAAGATTAGAGATGAGAATGAAGGGTAATATTGGTTTTTTTTAAAAAAATAGATGAGGAATAAATATGGCAAAAATGAAATATAGAAATTGTAAATTTAATTGAAATGACTAAACACTGTTTAAATTTGTGAACCAGCCAAATACTCTGTTCAAAGAAAATACATTGTATGTTAGTATGTGTGTTTGTCTAAAAAAAAAAAAACTTTAAAAAAAAAACAACAACCACCAAAAAAGGTAGGTGCGTTTTATACTCCGGTGTGTCTTATACTCCGAAAAATACGGTATATATGAACCACATATTATTTAACACAAGTTCTTTAAAATGCACCCATAAATATTCATCCTGTTATACATATCAATGTACATTCTTTTATTATATCAGAATGATCACTCTATTAATTTTCTGAAAATCCAAACACTTTTCTTTCATTAAACATTAGTATTCAACAGGTCTAGCCACTGAAAGTCCCTTTTCTAGACATAGTGTGGACTCTATTGTAGGCTCTATTGTGACAGCAGATCCTCCTTGTACTCATTTAAATATTTACAGGCAAGCAGCATGCATCTTGCTATAAAGCTGTGACCATGGTTGATCTAATGAACAGAAAAAGTTGGTCATAAAGTACCATTGTAATGCTCTCTACTTTGTGTTTTAACTATAACTTTCTGCCCTCCTTTTAAAAAGAAGTGTACCTGAAAATACATGGGGTACATACAAGTATTGAATAGCAGCATTCTTTCTTATATTGGGGGACTGAAGATCAATTTCAGTGTTCCGTTCTGTTTATAGTTAGTAAATTAGTTACAGATTTAGTGCTTTAACTTTTCACTATGTCAGATTTGACAAGGTCCAATATTTTATTTATGTGTGTGTGTGTACACACTCATATATATTCCCTTTTAATTATCCAGGGCAGTACCTCCTAGTTCTCTCACTGATTCCAAAAGTTGGTGTCTCTGGCCTCTGCATTTTTTCTAGTTTACCAGCATCACTTTGTAAGAATAGTGTACGTTTTCCTTATGCTGCAAGACAAAGAGCAACAAGAACCCAATACAATTGATGCGATCTTAGCGTTAGTATGTGCAATATATTTTCAATAGCAGCAAAACTGTCTTCTTAGGTTTAAACGAATTGAAATGTTTTTCACACCTCTGCTATGCATTAGTCATCCTTGAGGTTAATTTAAAACATTGTTAATCTGAGGGGGGAAAATATAGCAGATAACAGGATAGTGTTCATTTGTACCATGATCCATTTTTTTATTGGAGGGAAGACCTGTTGAATTCAGTGAAGCTTACGCCTTAAAAACGCTTAAGATTATTTCTTTTGCTTTTACATTGTTCAAATAATTACCTTATAGAAACAGTTAACTGATTTTCTAAAATTTACACAGGTTCCCTCTCCAATATGTACAGTTGCTGTTGCTTTGATACCTTGCTTCCTCCTTTAAAAGACTGTATATGGTACATAATTGTGTGTATGTGTGTGTGTGTGTGTGTGTGTGCATTTATTTATTTAATATATCAAGTAAATCAATTACTTCACAAACTTCTAATTTAATATTTTTTTTAAAAAAATGGAGATTTTTTTGGGGGATGGGTGTGGTTAAACTTCTATGAATATTGGAATAGGCTCTCCATTGTCTAAATGAATCAGACTCTAAACTTTTATCTGAATCCATGGTGCTTAAATATAAATGGAAAAGATCACAACTATAGGGAGAGGACCTATACTGTAAAGGCCTTTCTGCATAGATTATGAACATAATAACTCAGTAATTCTTTTCCAAAACTATAGTTATAATTAGACCCAATGGGGGTCTCTGTCTTTGATCATATCACAGTAACTGTGACTTTACATTGGAAAATGTCACTACTGTGAAGGTTTATCACCTGTAGAGCTAGTCTTTTCTCTGATGCCATGTTCAGCTCTCATTAGCATTATTCAGAGTTCCATTGTTAATTAGACTGATGCTTCAATTACAATAATCATTGTCAAGAATAATCATGGCTGCTTATCTGAAGAAAAAAGAATATTCACTGTTGCTGATTTTTTAAAAAACTTGACATTTGTTTTAGTAATGCCTTTTGATTTTCATAGATAAATACAATACTAGCTGAGATGAGGCATTTTGCATAAGCTGCACTCAGTGATATTTGCAACCTGTGAACTTGTCTGCAAAATAAGACTTACTAATTCTCTATTAACTCTAATACAATTCTTCTGTAAAAGCAAAAATACTCTGGTTCTGAGAATTATTGGCAGAATACTTTCTTCAGTTGTGGAGCTCTTCTTCAGTTCCCATAGTTTTTATCTAGACACTATTGAGCAAGAACCTCATATGAGTGCCATGTGTATCTGTACAGAACTTATTGCATTATATGCTAACTGGATGAAAAATACATATAAAAGGAATGCACAGTCTTCTGGGGCTCAAGAGCCATATTAAGTGTAAAAGCATATGAATATTTGCATATTTATTCACACACAAATGTTAGTCTCTCTTCCATTCATACGTCACCTAAAAATTCCAATTCACTGTTTCAATTTTCATTTTATCCATCCTGACTTCCCATTGTGTCCTTTCTTCTTTTCCCAACTTTGTGATAAACCCCTTGAAAAGCAGATTATGTTTTTAAATATACTACGGACACTTATTTATAACATACATTCTTGGGTATACTATCTTAACTTAGGCTATATAACATTAGTTCTGACTCTGAACTTCTTCAGAGATAGATACAACTCGTAAGCTGCAGTATGGTGATTTTATAAAAGCATTGTCATTACCATTTAGTTGAACCATTTCTAGCTCATGATAAAGTACAGCATTAGTGAAATCTCTTCTGGCAAGAGAAAAAACACATGGTTCTGAGTTTGGTAGCACAGAATAAATGGGGTTACTCTAAGAGATAAGCTAAATTTAAAAACTAAAAGTTTTTGTAACTCAACTGAAAGATATATATTCATCGTTATCTGAGACACCCAAGCACATAGTATAATGGTGATGGTGGCAAGAAATCTACAGAAAAAGAATCTCACAATACTTACTGTAAAATAATTAAAGCTTATTTATGTCAAGAGGCCTTGGGAAAAAAAGAGAGCATAAACCAATTTGCATTAGCACTTACCAGCATCCCCTGCTTTCATTTCAATTAACAGATCAGTAGGTGTACTTTGCAGTTAAAAAGATAAACTATCAAGAAAGAGCATGATTTTTTTGGCTGACCTGCAGACACCAGAGCTTGCCTGCTGATTAGGTTTGTACCTCCCTTTACCAATTTCTGAAGTGTTAAATTAACTGTTCTTCTCTGTCAACACAGGTCTCGGCCTTGAAAAATCAACTGAAGAAGCAGTCCACAGCTACTGGTGATGGAGTAGCCAGGGCGTTCCTCAGAGCTCAGGTGGCCTTGTTTGGTTCCTACAGAGATGCACTAAGATACAAACCTGTAAGCTATCGTTTATCATTCAGGGATCTATTTTCTAATTCTAAAGAATGTTTGCACATTTGAATTTTATCTATCTCACTGCAGTTAGAAAAGACCCGTGTTGAGCCATGTTATTTTTGGAAAGCATTATACAGTAATCAGATGAAGAAGAAAATTATTATTTAATTTTTATTATATACCTTTATTATTTTTATAAAAGACTTAAGTAAATGACTCGGGCGTATTAGCTATGTTTGCCAATGTGAGTCATTTATAAATAGTCCTCCTCCTATTTTCCACACAATAATTCTGTGTGAGAGTCAGTGTCACCCGGCAGGCTTTCATGCCTAAAGCCACTCATGGTTTCCCAGTTTCTAGTTTGGTGTCTTAATCACTAAACTAAACTGGCTCTAAAAATGCTTAATTTGCTCTTCATTTGTTTCACTTCTAATGTCAGTGGATAAATCACTTGAAGAGTGGAGAATACAATGTCAGATTTTGATTTTCAGGTTGCAGCAATGAAGTTCATGTAGTCCGAATTATGTCAGTGAATAAGCCAGTATTATTCCTAACATATATAATTTATTTATTTAGCTCCCAGTTGTTGGTTATTTTATTTATTTTTTATTTTTTATTTTATTTTATTCACACAACTGTTTTAGTTTTTTTAATTAACTGCATAAATAGTCTATATTTACATGCATGATACGAATATGAAACATTCTTTAAAATTATACATAAATACAGCAATTAAAAGCTCTTTTAGTTCAGTAAATATAAGCTGTCCTGAAATTTATATCTTTAGCACTGAATGATCTTCATTTACCATACTATCTTTCAGTAAAATGGTGCTTTTTAAGTTGAATCTGTGATGACATTGTTACTTCATAATTTAACACAGGACAAAAATTACACTAAAATAAAATGGTGAAATAGAATCATTAAAATAAGGATGCAAAAGCAGGGACAGCATGAAATGTGAATGGCAAAAATTAAATAATTTTTTATTTATTTTAAATAATAAAATAGAATTTTTAAATTGTCCCACAGTGAATTATCTCATGACAAGTTGGCCATGGTTAGTTGACTGTGGTGATTGGCCGCAGTGAGTTGGCTGTGGCAAGTTGTATTTTAAATGTATATGATTGTATTTTAAAAGTATGTTAATTATGTATATTACAAATATATTTCCAATGTATGTAGCCTTTTACCCACCTTACAAAACATACAGCCTTTTAGAGCTTGGTTGTTAAAGTTTCTAAATGGCCCCTTAAGATTTCCTTAACCCAGTTTCTCTTAATTTAAAGATTTAGATTATCCCTTCTTGCATCATATCCTTGGACATTAATACTATAGGACATTAAATAACTGAAACAGAAGATGGTACTCTTTTTGGCTTTGAAATTTCTCCAATTTTTCAAACTATAATTGCCAAGCCTTAGTATTATTTAAACAAAACTCTTGTTATTTTTTTTTTTTTTCAAGTTAAGTGGTGGGTGGTTTTCACCCTTGCAGAGGTTCCAGTATCTTTTGTATGGCTTTATCTTTTTCTTGGCTAGGTTTCTGAAATGCTGCCAGATTTTTTAAAGTGAAGTATAAATCAAGTTAGTTGTTTATGTTCTTTATAATCTTTTAATGATATGGTTTTTGAGAAAGGTGATTTGTTTAGTGTGTTACAGTATTTTTCTTCTTCCTGCTTTATCATGAAGAATTACACATTTATCGCACATAATTTTTCCCTTCCCAAAATATTTCACACAAGCAACTGGATTTTAACTGCTCTTGTTTTCTTGATAAGTTTTGTACATAATAAATGTGGGCATATTTTTGCCATCATTTTTCGTCCACTAACTTTAACCTAAAAATGAGGACTGACATGAATAGTATTAGAATAACTCATTAAAGCAGAGACTTTAAAAATAGGAAGTGTGATATATATTCTCCAACTATTTTGCCTTACTGGAAGATTCTCAGAGAACACCTCTTTTCCTTCCCCACCTTCTGTGACTGGCAGAAAATCTTCCTAGTCAGATAGAGGCTCTCACTATCCTGGGAATATATTTCTGTTAAAAGTTATCCTTGTGGCAAAGGAACAAGTGAAAATGTTTTGCTGCAATGTCCATTTTATAAAGATTCATAGTATGTTTTACAATTTAAGTAAATTGCTAGGGCATTCAAATCCATTCTAAATGCAGCTATTATAAGTTTACTAATATGACTCAGTTTCTTTGAATATTGGCAAATTCTGTTTTACTGTTTGTAAAATTTAATGTAATTATGGTTTTTTTTAAATTCATTTTATTTTGTGTATTTTAAACTTTTGCTTTTAATGGAACTCTGGCCAGTGAGCACAAAGTTTGTAGTGTACATGTGACTGTAAAATGGCCCTTAAATATTTTATTGAATTTCACCTAAATTCAACCTTTGTAAAATGCCCTTAAAGAATACCAGTTGTAACAATTTGACTATGGTATGTTAGTCAAAGACCAAAATTCATAAGTAAGCTAATTAATAAAGCAATTATTATAAACCATGTTCTAATTGTGAATGAAAGGAATCATAATACATACTGTTATCTTTTTAAAGCAAAGATATCTACTGAGCCAGCTTTGCGTTTGCTTTTAGTATAATTATAGGATTTATCTTATTTTATGCTCATGATAATGATTTATTCTGAGCTCGTGTGTCAAAAGTTATTTACAATTATATTAAGCAGCTAGTTTAAAATGTGGATGGAGCTTAAAAAGAATGTGGCCTGCTGTGCCTGCTAGCCCATGAAAAGGAGATGGGGATGTACAGAGTTCTGTAATAACTGTTATCAAGCAGACAAATATATTGTCTGGCCAAAAAGGAAAAAAATCAGTCTGATATTAAAAATATTAGCAGTCAGCTCCTCAGTGCAGAGTCCATAATAGACCTTGATCAAAAATATACTTTGACAGTATGTTGGAAATATTGGTGGATTAATTGGTGGAAATATTCTTGGATTAAGGAAGAAGACAAGTTGCTGTTTAACAGTTTTTTTGTTTTTTTTAAATTTTGATTTATATGCCGCCCTTCTCCGGAGACTCAGGGCGGCTTACAGTGCGTTAAGCAATAGCCTTCATACTTTTGTATATTTATACAAAGTCAGCTTATCGCCCCCACAAACTGGGTCCTCATTTAACCTAACTTAGAAAGGATGGAAGGCTGAGTCAACCTTGAGCCTGGTAAGATTCAAACCTGCAGTAATTGCAGGCAGCTGTGTTAATAACAGGGTGCTTTAAACCACTGTTTATGGGGATAAATGGGGATAAAATAAACTGTGCCTTCAAGAGCTCTGCAACTTCCATTCTCATGTACAGTAATGGCCAAAATTGTGGAAACCTTTTGGGAAACGTTTATTTTCTAAAACTAGCTAATACCGGTAACACCACTTTTTTTTGGAGTAGTACCATAAAATTATATATCAATGGAAAGAAAATTTAATCAAGAATGTAATGCAATTACTTTTATGAAGGATTCGCTATTAGAATAGCAGTTACAGTATAAAGAAGAAAAGTGAAACACGTAGGAAAAACAAGATATACAAAAATTAGCACCATGTCAGTTAATACTTAGTTGGGTAACCTTTAGCATGAATTACAGCCTTACAACGTCTTCCCATGGAATGAACCAAGTCTTTTAGTTCTATAGCTGTTATAATGTGAAACCAAGATTGAATGATTGCTTCTATTAACTGGGTTTTATTGCTGAGTCGCTTCTGACTAACAAGTTTCTTTAGTCGGCTCCATAGATTTTCAATTGGGTTAAGGTCTGGGCTATTCCCAGGCCATTCCAGCAGTAGAATATAATTATCTTGAAACTCCAAAAAAAAAAAAAAAAAGTGGTGTTTTTAGCCATCAAACCTCAAAAATACACTTTTCCCAAACTGTTTCCACAATTTTGGCCACTATTGTAATTTCAAATGACTTTTAGTTCTATATTTGAAACATTAGACATGTTAGAGGAAAAGGAATGAACTCTTTGAAAAGGGAAACTTTAAATCTTTGAATTGGCTTGATGTAATTACATTGAAAACTAATAGAGTGGTGATTTCCTGTTGGTCATTTTTCTAAAAAAGATTATTAACATAAAACAAGCAGTTACAGGAGATGATTATGAAATGTGTCAGAAACACCATAATTGGATCTTTTATTTTCCAAAGGAGGTGAATCCCTAAGTGTAAGTGTTATGTAGCAATATCCCAAGATGATATAATGGTTTCAAGACCTGTGCAATTTTGCTGGTTCACATATGCCAAAAGGATCTGCGTGCAAGATGCAGGGAATGAGTTGTGATCTATTGAATTCCTATCTCTAGCAATGTAAGGTATCCAGCAGTCCAATTGTTTCCCCTCTCTCTTGTATTTACTTGCATTTCTGATCCCAAAAGCTGCATATCAAATCATAATGATTTGTTATCAGTAATCCAAATAGACCATAAAAGGTCAACTTGATTATGAAATAGTTAATCCTAATCAGATTTCTGATCCTTAGCAAGCTTTGTACAGACACTCCTAGAAGAATCCTCTTTTAGGTATTTGCATCTTAGCAGTAGGATCAAGAATTAAGAAAATGTCCATCAAGGAGTAGGAAGGACGCAGTGTGGAAGACCCTTACAGTAGTATTTTTTTCTTTTTCTGTATTGTAGTGCCAAAAAATTGTAGACCAAAATGTAAACTAAAAGTCAATGTATATAACAAGTCCAATATGTTTGGGGAAAGTGCATTGAGAAATGATTTGATGGTTATAGTATGACTAACTGTCATTATATTAGTAGTATGTAAATGTTTGTTTGTACATAATCTTGGCTTTTTTCTTGGAGATGTCTATGGGGACACAATAAAGGAGAACAGTAGTCTTTAAAGATAGGACTTTATGCAAGTGCCTAATATGTAACATCTTTGAATTACTTTTAAGTGTTTAAGTGACAACTGGTTTTAGTTTCCATGACTCATCTCAAACAGACCTCCACATAGAGTCAGTGAATTACTTGAGTTTCTGGGAAATTGAAGTAATATAGTTCCCAATGATGGTTAATTAATGGGATTTAGAGGAAGTACTAGGTATGCACTAGTAACTAGCCTGTTTCAAAGTAGTTCAAAGAAGCTTCTGTTAAAATAGCCCTTTTCATTTCTTAAAATTATTCATGTTATCTGTTAATTTTCTATCCAATCTACCAGAGCCTGAGGTAGTTCTTACTTTATTTTTGAAGTTTCGGGGGTTGTGTAAACATTATAGGCATAAAATACTCCTGTCTTTCATTTCATTTTCAGAAAAATTCATTCAATTCTTTTCATAAAGAATTCTAGCAAATCGTTTGTATTGTAGCAATATACATCAGATATTAACAGTCCATAATTAATACAGATTTACTGTAGAAGGTGATCGATACATAAAACCCTAAATTATCTTTGACTTTTAATAGTTTGGAATTAAAGACTCAGTTTTTAATTCTAAGAGAATTGTCCAATGCAGATTTTCTCATGCTAGTCTTATTGAACTGAATTGGTGAACTTGTTTCTGGTTGACTGGTACAAAAGTATTCTGATTGTTTTTATTCAAATTATTATAGCAGTGGTAGTAGTCTTGAGGGAGGACTTCAAATATATAATTTTACATTTGTGGTGTTAGAAAATCACTTTGAACAACCCTTTAAGCTTTGCTTCTATTATATTGCGGTATGATTCTTTCTGGCATGTGAGCACCCAACTTAAATATTTTTAACCCTATTTTTAACCCATGAATAATACACAGTTTTGTTTAGCTTTATGACTTAAAAATAAATAAACCTTAACTGGATTCTTTTGAAAGAAAGTATCTACTATAGTACTATTTATATAAACTATTTGGGGAATATTCAACATTTCTGAATAATTAAATTAGCTAAATGTGAATGTATCCAGCAGAGAATTAAACAGACATGAGGATTTTATGGAAAATCCTTAGCTAATTTGCATAATCAAAATTCGAATAATCCATTCTGGATTATTGGGCACACTATATTTTATTACAGAATCACAAGAAAAAAAAGGCTTAGTAGAGACCCACTGGGTCACATAGGGCAACTTGTGGCTGTGAAAATGTGCTTTTATTTTTTTTAGTTTTTCAGTATTTCTGATATATTCCCCAAACCATAAAACAAGATCCTTCACTTGCAGAAAAGATGAATTTTTAATTGAAGTAATGGATTTTTTTTTAATAATTAAAATGGATGTTAATTATTTCTAACCTTTTTCGTGTCCATGATTATCTATTGATTGACTGTTTTTTTTTCTGAGCATAATGATTTTAAAAACGCTTTACAAAATAATTCATTTTGGGCATTTGATTTTCCTTACATTTAAAACACACTAGTATTCTGTCTATGCATCATAGGGATTTTTTTTTAGTATGAAAAATAAGTTAAATTTACCAGGTATAAAAGTATTGATTGTGAGTACTGCTATATGCAAAATAATTGGTGTACTGCAAAGAAATGTTAAATGGAATTGTTTACAAAAATGTATATTTCTTATCTTTTTCAAATTTAGGGAGAGCCTATCATTTTTTGTGAGGAAAGCTTTATCAAGCATCGTTCCAGTTCTACTAAACATTTTCTGGAAACTGCAGTGAATCTCCAACTTTTTAAACAGGTATTTCTAAGATTTTTGACCTAATACCATTCTAATGCATGTAGCATATGCATATTCAGGGACAGAGAAATGGATACAACATTATCAATATTCAGTTTCTGAATTTTGAAGTAGTGAAGGATTTTTATGATCTGAGGAGAAACCAGAATATAGCCAGGATAAATTATTGTACATTTCTATTATAATCCCAAAAGATTCTTTCTAGTGACAACTCTTTGAGGTAATAAGAAATAAACCTGCTTCAATTAAAAGGTCTTGGGTTTCTTCCAATATATTTAACTGTATTTCTATTTGGAATCATCCCTACTCCTCTCCTGTGAGCATCCAAAATCTGTGTTGGCAGATTTTCTAATCCTCTAGAACAAATCTGGCAGGTATGTGGGAAATTATTAATAAATTATTCTGATACATGTAAATTTTAACCAATCAAAATTTTAACCTCTTATTCAATGAATAGCTGTTTTTATATAAAAATGTTTTGGATAAATATGTGCATTTAATCCTGATTAACACTAATAAAAATGAGCAGAAGTTGTCCAATTTTCAAATGTCTGCTACATTAGTGGATTGCTACCAGTTCGCCCCAGATCGGGCAAACTGGAAGTGGCGGCAGCGGCAGGAGGCTCCACCCACCCACATGCTTCTGCGTATGCAGAAATGAGTGAACCAGTAGCGATGGGTTTTGAAACCCGCCCCTGGTCTGCTAGCTTCCAAATTGTCTCTTAAACTGCTTCCTTCAGAATTAGGAAATTTGCTGTGTGAGGTGAGTATGTTGCAAACATATGTGGAGAACAGAAGTAGGAGTCTACTCCCAGATCCTTCATGCTCATACTTGTAGCCATGGATAATATAATAATTTTGGCATTATTTAAGAGGCTTTCTTATGGATGAACACAGTGCTGTCAGGGTAATACAATAAATAAAGAAAAGAAAAGAAAACAATATTTTATCTCATAGAGTTGACTTTGACTTTAAAATGGAAAATCAATTTAGTAGGACCATACCATTCAGGCATATTTCCAGTTGGTTTTTTTCAGATGTTACAGCTAAATCTTAGTTTGATATTAATTGCCCAGAGGGATGTGTCTTTTAAATTATGCATGTTCCCATTGCACAGAGGGGAAAGTTAGAAGCTTTTTAATATTCTGATGTATCATATTGAGGGGAATTTCTGTTTGTTCAGACAATCCAGAATCAGGTCATATCTTATGATCATGGGTGATTTTCAAACATTTTTTTAAAACTAGCCTATATGGTTCAGATGTTACAAGGAACCTCTGTTCTTTAGAAGTGGATGCTTTCTTATCTCTTGTTGTTGTAGCAGAGGAGAGGAAAGGGTGAAAGTGCAGTATTTCAGAACTGTTTTGTCTGATGAATCTCAAAAGCTAGAACTCAAATTGTGTATCTGGAACTGAGAGAAAAAATCTTAGTTTTGAACTGTCTTCATATAAAAAGGGTTTAGAAGGGCTACTTCAATTGTAGGTATTTGCTGCCACATGCCATTGATTGATGCCAGAAGATTAGTTTCTCTGCTGGCCTGTTGGAAACCATTGTTGGATGAAGAGAGAACAACATGATATAAATAGGAACAGTCCTAAAAGCTTATTCTAAGCATTGGATAAACGTTGCAGTCCAAGCTCCAGCACAAAATAGAAAACATTTCCTCTGATTAAAACAGCCAGAACCTTTGGTGGACACACACACACACACACACAGACACACACACACACACACACACACACACACACACACACACACACACCATGTTTAACTAATCTTCTGGCTCTCTTTGAAGATATAGTGCAAAACAGATAAGTGAAATTCACAGGATGCTAGGTAACTTTCATTTTTAAAAAAGTTTTTGTTCTTGGAATTTAATGGTTGGTATAGAGATTTATGGCAGCAGAAGTGAAAAGTGCAATTTCTAATTGGAAAGAATTCCCTATTATTCTGCAATAGGGAAAGAAATATGTTGTGAAACTATTTCATGCCCTTTTAGTATTTTATATAATTCCTCCTCCTTGTCTTCCACTTCCCAGCTGCCTCTGATCCAAGACCTATTTGTAATTAGACACTTTTCAAGGTTACTTGAGTCATAAGAGATTTGAATTTAAAGTGTTGCTTTAGGTTCAGTGGCAAATACTGTTTTTTAAACAGAAAAGAAGTTCAAAGAGAGAGACAGATGGATGGATGGTATATGTGAAACAGCAGCAGGGCAGACATTTGCATTGTTGTAATTCTGAAACACTTGTTTTGGAAAGTGATATCTTAGTAATCATACAAATAGGAAGCAAAAGCAGTGTGTAAAAAGTATGCACTACATATTACACCATAGATTTCTAACCTTTCTAACTTACACACAGGGATGTCCACTTAGACTTGTTAATTGAATATAAAATGCCTCAAATAGAATTGGTTGATAATTGAAACTGAGTATTGCACACAAATATGTATTTCACTAGTTTTAGCCAACTTTGAATGACTCACCATATATATATATATGTAATTTCTCTAAAGCCTTGAATGTATGTACTTCTAATAATAGCTATTTTGGATAAGTACAAAACTAAGCTGATCAATCTCCTTCACTTAATGCCATTAATAGGGAATATATAATTTAGTAACCTAAGAAAAGGGTTAACTATTTAAAGTTTGGGAAATGTGCTTTACTGAAGTTGCTGATGGTGTAATAACGTGTGTGCATGGCTGCATACTGCTAAGTCTACGAACAGAAAATGATTTTTTCTGGAAGGAGAGAAAACTGCTTTATCTGATTTGGAATAGAAAACATGATGTGTGTATGAAAAATGGATGAAATCTTTACCCGGTATATACTGTTAAGAGCAGAAGATTGACCAAGTTTTTGCACCTCTGTTCAATTTTTATAAGCCCCTGTGCTATGAATTGTTCAAGATAAAATCACTGAAACCATTCCAGTCTGGTCAAAACTAAAATATAACCTGATTTGACACATAAATTTATTTTATTATTAATAACTCTTATTCTTTAGACAGTGCTCTGAATTGTTAATAGGACATATTTGTGTTTTTTATTCAATACCCAGTAAATACCGGTAGGTATAACACTGAAGCAAAGATATATAAAACCTATGTTACTTAAGGTGAGGAAAAAAATAGGGGGATGGGGCAAGAGTATTGTTCGTTTAGTTTGTCATCCCTCTTGGTGAAATTTGACAAATCCACCAAACACAATTAATGATGCAGCTATTAATTTTTCATGAACTCCAAATTTGTATTAACATTTTGCATGTATAAGATTAAACTCAAAACAAATATCTCCTTTCAGTTCATGCTTAACACTCTTTTATCTTACGTTCATAAATCATGTGCTTGGTATGAGGGCAAGGAATGATTTCTTAACTCTCCCTAGATAGATAATGCTTTGTGGCTCAAAGAATGTTTTCTGCACAGTGATAGTTAAAGGTGCTTTATCTCATTCTTGCTGTGAAATAATCCAGTGATCCCTTACCGTGGTCTGACCATGAACCAACCCATTTGGAAAAGGGCCAGGTTAAGGCTGAGGGGCGGGTGGAGGGAGAAGAATGTTAGCTAAGAAGAAGAGGAAATAATCAGTGATAGCATGTCCTTCGCTGCTACTGCTGAGTCTGCCTTTATCTAGTCCTCTTAAAAATGTATTCATGGAACAGTTTGTTTCATGTCATCAGTCTATCCATTGACAAGCATCAGATTGTCACTGACAGGCCTGTTTGGATAATCTGTGATAGCATATGACAGTCAGCCAAATAATTAATTTTTATTGGCTCCCGTGTACCATTTCAGTTAGCAGCAATTTGGTATTCATGTTGGAAAATGTGCAATCAGTCAAATGATTTCTTTGTTTATCTCATATTTTGGCTACCTAATCTTGGCAAAGAAGTATTTACCTCTTGAAAATATCCTAAAAATGCCAGTACTTTTGGAGAGTTGAGAAATATATATATATATATATATATATATATATATATATATATATATATATATATATATATATATATATATATATAAGCTTTATGAAAATTTAATGTAAATTTAGAGTTTTTACAATACATTGTTATTGAATTGAAAATTATACTGAGATTCTGATTGTCAATAATTTAAACCTGGCAGTTTTAACAAGGTTTCATTATTCTTTTCAGATTATGTATAGCCAGGTTCAGAGATGTTGGTGGATGGAGAATTAGAAACTTGCTTTTTTTTTTTTTTTTTACATCAATTTATTTCTTTTAGCACTACCTGTTTTGGGGTGAGATTTAAATTGGCAAACTATGATAAATGGTTAATAAATGGAGTTCCCATGTAACACCTCTCCTGCGCGAGCTGCACTGGCTCCCGGTGGTCTTCCGAGTGCGCTTTAAGTTTCTGGTTATCACTTTTAAAGCGCTCCATGGCTTAGAACCTGGTTATCTACAGGACCACCTGCTACCACCAATAGCCTTCCACCAGCCAGTACGCTTCCATAGAGAGGGGCTCCTCCGTTTGCCATTGGCCAAACAATGTCGACTGGCGGCCCCTAGGGGGAGAGCCTTCTCTGTGGGGGCACCTACGATCTGGAACGAGCTCCCCCCAGAGATACGGAGGATCCTGGATCTGTGCACCTTCTGTCGCGCGTTTAAGACTTTTTTATTTCATCAAGCTGGCCTGGCCTAAATCTTCTCCTCTTTTTAAATGTAAATTTTAATTTGATTTTAAATTATGGGGTATTTTAAATTTGTTCAGCCAAATTATTTAATTCGTTTTTA
This sequence comes from Pituophis catenifer annectens, assembly GCF_029215685.1. Lineage (NCBI taxonomy): Eukaryota > Metazoa > Chordata > Lepidosauria > Squamata > Colubridae > Pituophis > Pituophis catenifer. The sequence goes on along the minus strand of NW_027256883.1, from coordinate 122,891,527 downwards.
TTGTATTTTAAATTTTTGTATTTATGTATTTTATCTTGTGGCTGTTCACCGCCCTGAGTCCTTCGGGAGAAGGGCAGTATAGAAATTTAATAAAATAAAAATAAATAAATAAATAAATAAATACTAACTTCTATTGATTGCAACCATTGTTTAAAATTATTAGCAGTAACCATTGGTTTTAATTTTACAATGATGAATAAAAAAATGAAAAAAGAATTTTATTGCGAGAGGAAAGAAATGCACATAGATCTTGTATTTTAGTCCTCTTAGCAAATGCAAATGGATTAAAAATGATCATTTAATAAACATTTTCTTTTTCAGTACATACAATAGGTAGGATTTCATAAACATTTTATAAAAATAAAGCTCTATAAAAAGTCCAATATTTGTATAGTTATTATATAACTTACAATATATATTATAATATCCTATATTATGAGTTAATCTTTATTTTAGAACATAGAATAATAAAGCTTGAAGGACTTCTAGTTGGGCAGGAGATTGTATACCATTCCAGACAAATGGCTGTTCAGGATCTTCTTGAAAACTTCCAATGAGCACCCACAACTTCTGGAGGCAAACTGTTCCACTGATAAATTGGTCTCACTGTCAGGAAATTAGTCCTTAGGTTGGATCTCTCTTTAATGATCTTCCACCCTTTACTTCTTGTCCTGTCCCCCGGTGCTTTAGAGAATAAATTGACCCCCTTTTTTCTGTGACAGTCCCTCAAGCACTGGAAGATTGCTATAATATCACCCCTACTCCTGTTTGTTAGACTAAACATACTTAGTTCCCTTAATCATTCATCATATAGTTTAGCCTCCAGACCCCTTAACGCTGAGCTGCGGTGGCGCAGTGGTTAGAGTACACTATTGCAGGCTACTTCTGCTGATCGCTAGCTGCCAGCAGTTTGGCAGATCAAATCTCACCAGGCTCAAGGTTGACTCAGCCTTCCATCCTTTCGAGGTGGGTAGAATGAGGACCCAGATTGTTGGGGGCAAGATGCTGACTCTGTAAACCACTTAGAGAGGGCTGTAAAGCACTGTGAAGTGGTATATAAGTCTTGCTATTGCTATGTTTGTTGCTCTTCTCTGCACTCTTTCTAGGGGTTTAACATTTTTTGTATCATGGTGACCAGAACTGGATGCAATATTGTAGGTGTGGTCTTAATATAAAGCATAACTATCACTTAATGTGATATTCTTATTTGAATAGCAATTTATCTGGTCACAATTCTGCTTTCCTGATTAAATACATTAAGATCATTTTATAGAAATTACAGCTAAATGTTATGAAGTTCCTGTGAAAGCTTCCCTCAATATCCTTATGTCTCTCTGTCCCATAGAACTTTAATTTTTTTAAAGATTGTTTTAAAACTAAGTTTCACAAAAGAAGAAAAATGATGGGTGACTGTAATCCAGCACCATGTGTAAAAGAAGTTAGTCTTCTGACTAATGAACCTTCAGGAAGTATAGAGGAGATTCAAAAAAAATCAATCTCCCCAGTTCCTTCTGTTTTGGGATTGGTTGTGCCCATTGTATTAGCCTTTTATGCTCACAAGGTTCTAAATCTATCAGGTCAAAAAAGCTGCCATCTACTAATATAAATTCTCAGGCAGTGAATTGTACAGAATTTATGAACTGAATTTATACCAGTGTAATTAGAGATTTTCCTTAAAAAGTGTTTGAATGGAAAATTAATTTCAGTAGAATATGGTTGGTACAAATGACAAACATTAACGTCTTTGCTTGTTTTGTACAGTATAAAATGGTATTTGTGCATTTCCTCCACTTTTGCATTCCATACATGTGTGGAATTCTTCTAAGTAATAAGGAAATTAAAGTTTTTGCTTTGTAAAAAGCAGCATGTGGGTGAAAGAAGTTAGTTTTTATTTCTTTCCAAGTTATTTTACTCTACTATCCTTTTCATTGATAGTACTTTGTTAACACTTAAGGAAGTTTCAAGCACAATTTGTTGTTTTAATTACAGACCCTGCTGTTAAGACAGTTTCTATGAATTGGATATAAGCATAGTATGAAATCTAGGAGTTATTTAAAGAAAGTAGTTTCCTTTCTAACCAATATTAAGTAGGCTAGAATTGTATGCTCTTTGGAGAAATTCAAACAGTGAATTTAGAATAATTCAGTGGTTTAACAGAAAAATAGAGATTTTAGACATTGATTTCAAGCTGATAAATCCCCCCCAAACTTATTTTCACAATTTAAAAAAACTTATTTTGAAATAAGCGCTTGGTCTTATTGCCATGCGCTCAAAAGCCCGATTGGGCTTATTATCAGGGGATGTCTTATTTTGGGGGAAACAGGGTACAAGTGTTACCTTAATTAAGTTTCAAATCATCCTTTCCCCTTCCCAAATTCAGTTTTAAAAGCTATGAAGAATAAAGATAATAGTGAACGATGGATGGGGAGGTGATTATGTAATGAAATGGAAGTAGGCATGACCTCTCTAAATTTCTAGTACTTTGTAGAGCAGCTAATAAAATTACATTTTATACAGTTTTCTTAACAAAGTTATTACAGCTTTGATACACATTTTATTGCAGTTTATTGAAGGTCGACTTGCAAAGCTAAATGCAGGAAAAGGATTCTCCGATATATTTGAAGAAGAAATCTCATCAGGAAGTGGAGGTAGATATATACTTTTCTACTTCTTGACTACATGTAGGTTTTGATTAGGACAGCTAATGAATCCCATGAAATGGTGACATTATTCAAATTTGCACTATTTGAAGTAATATTTCTATAGAAAATATGGTAATTGGTTCCAGCTCAAAGGAAATAGGCAATGAAAAAATTTATATATTTTATATATGAATTATTACAGTAAAGGATAAAAAGAATATACTTGTAATTTAAATGTATGGTTAATACAAAGTCACAGAGTAGTTATAGAAAGCAAAATTAAAAAAAAAAAGTTACCAGAGATTCAAGCATACCAACATCTCATCCAAATTTTAATGTTGCTATGATGGCATTCATATATTGTAATTCAATTACACCAAATTTTCACTCTAAGGTAATAACAGGGCTCTTCTTTTTAAAACTTGCCCTCTTTTCTTCTGACAGAACCTTCCTTTTCTCCATTTTGCACACATGAAGATTAGCAGCATCTAAAAACCCAAACGCAATTGCATATGTAATAGCTTCAATTAAGTTTGCGCTAGCCTTTCATTAAGTGAATTTTGGGTCATATTAAACACAACCTGGTATCAATTTACAATTCTTATTAAATCAAATACCACATTATTCAAACTCACACTAATCACAACCTACCTTTTCTTTCATTTCTCCTGCATTGATTAAAATAGTGAAAAATGACAATACTATTTAAATTGGTTTTTAGCATTATGACCGTGGATAGAGTTTTTGATTAAATAACTCAAATAGAAATACTATTCAGATTCAATGTTGCTAAATATCCCCCCCAAAAAATTTAAAAATTCTTGATTGACAGTTATGATCCTTTTTTATAGGATATGAACAAACGTTTGTATAAAATGTGTGTTATATATGATCTTACTGATATTTTACTAAATTGTTTGTATTTTTATTTCAAATATTGCAGTTTTCAACATATATATCAAAAGTTAAAGCAACTAATGTGATATTTGAATAGTTAGAATGAAAAAATAATAATGAATAAAGTAAACACTCATTCTTATGGTTGTGTGGTGAAATTAGTCTATGACTGTAATAAAGTGTTACCTATATGCCTGATGTGAAATTGCTCCTATTAATTAATGCCAATTCTTTTAATACCTAAAAGCATAATTGAGGCTTGATTTAAAATCTTCTTATTGAATTAAATGTTTTTTAAAATGTATGTCTCTTTAATTGTACTTCTGTGTGTTCAATATGTATTGCTATGAAGGTTTATAACTTCAGCTTCATATGATATCATAAACATTATTACGGCAAATTGATAGAACTGAATATAATGGTTAATTAAAAATGACAGAGGCAGAAAGACTTCAGACTTACTTGTTCATCTTCCTTTTCTCAAAATTACATGTACAAATTTTATGCAAGTATCTGCAGTTTTAAATGAAAATGCTTTAGTAATTGTATACGAGCCAATTTTATACAGTGATTACCGCACCAGGCTAGAAACAAAGATCATGAGGTCTAACCTCACGTTAGGTACAAAGTCAGCTCGAAGACTTTCGGCTAATCACTCTCAACCTTAGGACAAAAGAAATAGCTAACCATTTCCAAAAATATTACCCAAAAACCTGCAGGGGCTTGTCAAGCTTGATTTGAATACATGTCCATACATATATGCATATATTCATCATGTTATTCTTTTTTGGATGAGCAATGTTAGGTTTAAGGTACTTTTACAAACATCAGCAATATAAATTACATTAGACAATTCCTCCAAAGCCAGAAGGAACATTAAAATGTTTCAACCTCCAGGACCTGCTAGAATAGCCAACTTTTAATGGCTTTCCTAAAAATCAATCAGGAAGGGTTTTTTTTTTAAATTTCCAGAGGAAATCTGTTCCATAGAAGTGGGTAGTCATTGAGAACATCAATTTTATGATCCTTTTGAAGATGGCAATCCCTGCAGAGGGAGTCCCTCTACCAGTTCTTACTGGGAACAGATAGAGTTGGCTCTCCTTCAGATACCCAAGTCTTGAGACATGAAAGGCTTTAAAAGTAAGAACTAGCACTTTGAATTGCCAGCACCCAGACTAGCTCTTCAGCGTAGTGATGTATATGAACAAATCAAAATGCTTCACTACAAGATGCCTCATTGTATTGCCGAGTTTAAGAGGCTTTAGAAACTGTTATAAAACCCATATCTTCTATGAGAAGCCATTGGCTAGGAATTGATAGCAACTATCATTCCTCATACTATCTTAAAATTAATAATGGTTTTAAAATTAAACCCACATTTACTTGTTCTGCTAACTTTTAAATGTATTTCCACTGCAAAATAAATAGCAGTGCTACCTTTTATGGAATCCAATTTCCCCTGACCATTATGAATAATTTATTAGAGTAATACTATTGAACACACATTGATTTGCTCTTCTCCCCCCCTTGCAAAATTTTGTTCAACTGTAAGACTGTAGAAAGTGTAGTATTATATTATACCCTGATATAATACATATATATATATTTGTGTGTGTGTATATAACCTTCAGACGTTGTGACTGGACAGTCACTTGTCTCAAATTGTATAAGATCTCCTACTTGAATAGGGGGCTGAACTAGAAGTCCTCCAAGATCTCTTCCAGCTCTATTCTGATTCTAATTCTAAATTTACCACGTTTTTAAAATTCTGTTCATATCAGCAATATATTTTGTCAGATAAAATAATACAATCTGATGTTCTGTGAAGATAAGAACTGTAAAACTCTTATGTTCGTTGTGAACCTGAATTTAATGTGCTATGAAGATTATGCATAAAAGTCTAGCAAAAATGGTTCTAATCTTTGTTTCCCTTTAATTTACATTTTTTTAAAGGAAATTTAAGAACATACCATCAGTGGATGCATACTGTGAAGGTATGACAACATGTCAGGAGACTGGAGTATATCTTGCAGTGCAAAAAGTATCACCATGTGAATGTAATCTTATTTAGGAACGTGCAGAAAGATTGCTCAGAATTTGTGCAATATATACAAGTGTATACATGCAGTGATCAGTGCAAATCTCTCATGCAAAACACCCATTTCTATAATCAGAATATTATGAAAGACAATTTCCTAGTGGATTGTGCCCTACATGAGTACATTAGAGTACACTGATAAATGTGTCAGCCATAGAAATGATGTATTGTAAACTCTGGGTGGTACTAGACAAAGCTAGACGAAAGGCAGCTGTAGAAGTGGCATATTCGGGGTCATGCTAAGGGTTGTAATTTAAATTAACCAGAGGTGTGGATTTTCCTTTAGAAACTAAACATGTTATTTAAATTTAGAATTAAACTCTGTTTTCCGTGCATCAGAATCTCTGTCTATGTGTGTATATGTATATTGTATTTCAGAAAGGAGGAGCCTTGATCAACACAGCAGTGAACAAAGCTACTCCAGCTGTGAAAACAGCATACCAATATGTAAGAACTATTCTTTTCCTGTTGCATTTTTACAGATCTGTATGTACAGCTAGTCCTCAACTTACAACCCCAATTGAGCCCTATATTTCCATTGCTAAGCAAGACAGTTGTTAAGTGAATTTTGCTCCATTTTATGATCTTCCTTGTCACAGTTGTTAAGTGAATCACTGCAGTTAAGTCCATAACAAGGTTGTTAAGTGAATCGGGCTTCCCCAATGGCTTAGCTTGTCAGAAGGTCACAAAAGATCATCACATGACCCCTGGCACATTGCAACCATTATAAATGCAAGTTGCCAAGTATCCGAATTTTGATCACGTGAACATGAGGATACTGCAATGGTCATAAGTGTGAAAAAGATTGAATCGCTTTTTTCAGTGCCCGTTGTAACTTCAAATGGTCACTAAATGAATGGTTATAAATTGAGGACTACCTGTATTCTCCTTTCTTTCAGGATGCTATAGAATATTTGCTCTAACTCTATATTATACTAATATGTTGTTTGCTTTAACCGTAATTTGAACAATTTATGAAATTATAATCATGGTTTATAATTCTCAGTGAAGAGTTTAAGTCACTGAAAGCCAAAATCAAACACATTAGGTTTAGTGAGAGTGATGTCAATCTACTCATTATGTCTTGTTTGCAGAACCACCCATACAGTGACTGAATCTAAAGGTGAAACTCCTTCAGTTTACCAGTTCTTTGTGCTAAGATTCTCCCCTCTTCTGCCTAGGAGTTGTTGCAGTAGTAGTAATAATAATAGAAATAGCAGTACTATTTTTATTTGGTAAGTGTTTATACCTGAGCTTCCCACAAACAAAACTTTAAAAAAATCACAATATAATAATACTAAAATAATAATACTTTAACAATTAAAATTATCTCAAAACATCCAGCACTACCATAATTTGATACCATTAATCAGTATCAAGTTCTGATTTAATGCCTCCATTTTGAAAAGAGGAGCATTTTAAAGGCTTTTTTAAACTTAAAACATCTGACTCATAAGTAGTGGTTCACTAGGTTTAGGTTTATAAATTCCAGACAGCATGGTGATAAAATGGAGGATTTTACAGTAGCAGTATTACTGATTTGATCCATGCACAAATGAAATTTCCATGTGGAAGACTAGTGATTTAATGGACCAAATATTTATTTTTCCTGTGCGGAATATGTAAGATGTTCTGGAAGTATCTAGAGATCATCCGAAAGGGACTCAGCAATTGTACCACAATAGAATTAACTTCAATCCTGCCATTTTGGAGGTTTAAAATTCCAGATCGTCCTTTGAAGTTCAGTCAAGGCCTTATCTGGGTCAAGATATTATATAGCCAGGACATAAGAGCCACAATTAGCCAAGTCAAAGTTAGTTAACTTTGTCAGGGATCAGGTAAATCTACTTAGTAGAATAAGGTGAACTAAGGATGATGCTTCCCTGAAAAGTTGTTTCAAGTAAAACTATAAGATACTGAAATTTTAGGTATGGCTCAGAAGAGTTGCAGCCAAACTCTAACCAAGTAGGGCATTTGAGGTTGAGCAAGAATCCAAAATTTAGCTCCTAAAAATAAAATAAAATTAAGAAATAAACTGGATAGCTTCCAAAGTCAAAGCATCCTTAACAAACACACAGCTGGGCATCACAGCTAGGTACCAAGCTCCTTAGATCTATTTAATTTAAATGTGATTATTGCTTGGATGGCTTACATATTTAAGGATCACATCAGAGGCTTTCTGGGCTCCTATATAGAGCTCAGTTGTTTATTGCAGCAGCTGGAAGGTTCAGAATGGTTGCCTAGATATTTGAAGTTCTTTACCTGGTTAAGTGGTCTTTTTAAAATTCTCCATCTGATCAGGAATTTTAAAGTACTTTTTAAAGAAGTTTCTAAATAGTTTTATTTATCTAAACTAAATAGCTTTATTTAGTTCTTAAACAATTAATTCAATAAAAAACAATTAATTAAATAAATAAATAATTTCAAGAAATTCCCTAGAGCAGTAGATCAGTAAAGGAACTTGGCAACTATCAAGGCCCACTTAAATTACAGATAAAATAGTTACATCATCTACATAAAAACAAATAGAGATAGATCAAATAGCTAGAGTTGTAGAATGAAGTTCCAGCTTAGTAGAATGAAGTTCCAGCTTAGAAAGGGTCACAATGGTGTCATTAATATAGAAATTAAAGGTAATTAATAAATAAATCCCTGTTTATCTCCTTTTAAAAGTAGGGGAAATGTGGATAGGTCATTATAATTGTCACTAATTTCTGTGATAGTATTTTAATTTAAAAAATTATCAGCCTGAAAAGGTGGTAGTCAATGGGTATTGTGACTAATTTCTTCTAAAGTTTCCAGTGAGGAACAGAATCTCCATCAAAGCAAGATGAGGATACTTTTATGAGGGCTGAAACCTGCCTATTGGGGGGGGGGGGGGCAAGATGTTTTCCAGGTTCATCCAGTCTAAAAGTTTATAATAGAGAAATCTGGCATAACAATTGCCAATTATTGGCAAAAGGCCGATTGACTAATTGTTGACAGGATTGTGCCTATTATCTTTCTTATATATATTGGGAGTGATAGAGTTCACCCACCTCTTAGGAACTAATAGTGAGTTGTTATTAGCAGTGAACAAAACAATGCAGAAGCCTATCAGTTAGGAATTATTTTCAATAATTCTATGAGATCAAATCTCTTTACCTTAGGGTTTACCAAATAAATTAATTTTTGAATATATGTTTATAAAATTGAGGGTTATTCAGGAGTGGATCAGATAATAGAGGCCTATGAAAGTTACCACCAAATGGACCTCTCATTAAATCATGAAAGTATTTGGTCCCTAGGAAGACTTTGTTGACACTAAAGCTGGATTTAACTGACGAGCAAGACAAGACACCAGAACACATAACTTTATTTTGTACTTCTTGTTGAAACCTATGCTAATTCACTAGTTAGTGACTGTTTTTTCTCTTTCAATTCCTTTTGTATTCTTTGATGAATAAATATTTCTCAGAAAGAAGAATCATTACAGAATTGGGTATTTTGGTAAATTGAAATTACCATGACCTTGGCTAAGGCTTAGAGTTTGTCAAACCAAGGTTTGGAATATTGATTTGAGTTTGATAAAAGGGAATTTGATTCACAATTAAATGATCCAGTACAGAGTTCATGATTTGCAAGAAACATATTTAAATTAATAATTCTATTATGCCAATAATGGCTTCAAAGGATTGGGCAGCAATGAGTCAACAAATTGTAGAGCAATGACTAATAATTTAATGGACCACACTGAAAGAGTATTTGTTGAATGAGGGATCAGTGTGAACTTGTGCACATTAACAAATAAATGAGTTTTCTTGTATATATTGCTTAAGGATATGCACTAGCAATTTGATTTAGTAACACTTCTAAGATCCAGTTAATAGACCACACTATTCTGAACTTGAATCAAAGTGTGGTGAATCTAAACATTATACAGTGACTTTATATTATCTTGTGAGTACTGTAGTAATATCCAATTTCATCCCTGAGGTTGTTCCAGATGGGTATAATCTGGATACTTAACATTGAAGAGTTATCTGATTGGTGAATTTAAACCCTAGTCTCCCTGATGCTATTCCAACATTTTAATCACTACATCACACTACAACCTGTTTCCTTAATACATGAAAATTATCTTAGTGTTGGGAAGATGCTATGGGTGAAGAAACACTGAGAACCAAAACCAGGGAGATGTCTGAAAATTGCTTCCTTCCTTTGAGCTTCAATCATGAATAAATGAATCAGTTCCTACTTTCATTTTCAAAAGATAATTTTTAAATTTACATCATTCAAAATCACACTGAAGCCATATTTCAGGTAAATACATTAAAAGTACTGTGAATTCATGTGTTCATTTATAACTTATATACAGTTCTTTAATGGAATAGTAAAAAAAAAAATTGCTCTCTTTTCTCACCACTGGGTTTCTGTCTTATTTTGATCATTATAATCTTGTAATGATGAATCTGTTCCAGTATTCACTGCTGACTTAAATTTTTGAAGAGAATCCTGGAAAAATTGCCTATGTACCATCCTATTGGTAACATCTTCTGGGCATTTTACTGGTTTAATAAGGAACATCTTAGTTTCTAGTTTCCATCTTGGTGTCCTGTCATGAGTTTGCAGAAATGTGAATAGATAAAATAATAGCTTCAAAGACATACTGTCCAGATGGCAATGGAAAATCAAGTATGGTGAATATCATAGTATTCTCACCTAAGCAATTAATGGTGGAGGTTCCTTTGTACATACTCCAACTAAACATACATACATACCATACACACATGTATATATACTTGTCACAAATACTGAAGTCAGTATTTAATATGCGCTTGCTGGAGAAAACTTCATGCTTTCTATTGGGAGACATTCAATCTGTGTATACTATACTGTTGAAATGTAAATTAGTCTGATGAAAACAATGAAGTTTAGAGACCTTTATAGCTGAGTGTGCAGTTAGAGGATATGATTATCTACACTGCATGCAAACATTTTAAAAATATCCAATGTTTACTCCATTCCCCTGCCCCTACCGCCCATTTTTTTTTGCCTTTACATGCTACAAGGAATATGAGTTAGGAGAGAAAACAGAGCTTAGCAATGCACAGTTGGGGGGGAATTGCAAGGGCTTGGTGAGAACAGTACAAGGAGGCTAAAATTCATGTGTGAGTCATCGACTGCTGGTTGTTTTTCCTGTATAGTTCATCCTAAATTAGATTTGTATTTAGGTGCATTTTCTATTTAGTTTAGGTCCTAAGGAGAGTAGTTTGCAAATATAAAGACCAATTCATAATCTCGTAAGTAACGGATATATTGGAAATAGCAACAATAGCTTCATTATCTTTAATTTGGCTTTTAGTTTTGATAGAAAAATAGCCAACTATTGTAGTTGTTTGAAGAATGAGTTGCAAGAATTTGAATTTGAATAATAAAGTGAATTGAAACACAATTTGTCCCTCTTTAAAGTTAGAATTGCCTCTGAAAGAAAAAACACACTTCTTTACAATTCTTTTGCCTGTAGAATGACTATTTCACTGTTATAAAAAGCGAACTATAATTGTCATTTTTATTCAGGCTGATGTGAAGAGATGGCATGAAACTTTAGTCTAAATCTAATAATAGTAACTATGAAGAACACAACATTTTGACATGGCTCTGCATATAAAAAGAGCTAGATTGGAATATTATTGCCTGAGCTTTTTTCCTATTCAACTTGTGGCCAAACTAAGATTTATTTTTACAGACACACCATTTCATAAGAATGTTACATTAAAGAAATACCAATTTAAAGAGTGTGTTTTGATAACACAATAATGCCTATGCCACAATCCATTTCTTAATGCACAGTTTAGCAATTAATGCACACCTTAATGCACACCTTGTTAGCAATCCGGTATGAAATTAACAAAGTGATTTCTTTTTGTTACACCACATAATGCGAAAATTTTAATTTTAAATTCTACTTGACTTCATCTAGGACAGTATCAAACCCTTGTTTTGCAGATAACAGTTTTTTTCCTTTCCTCTTCTTTCCTCCAGGCAAAAAATCATGCAAAACAGGGAATAAAAGAGGTGAAGAGTAAGTTGAAACACAAGGTATGTGGCAAAATTTGTACTTTCTTACCTTGTTTCTTGCTTCAGTTTGAAGTATATACCTTATGAATCCCACAAGATTTGTGTTTTTAATGACTTTTGAAATATGCTTAGCCCTTTGTTCAACAATGCATTTTTTATAACAAGCCCTCTGGCAACTCTCTGTCATTCTGTGCATCTACTTGAATAATCTCTTTATTGTTTGCATATTTATCATGAAAAAAACAGAAGTCTTCAAAGATCTATTAACAGGATGTATGTTTTCATAAAGCTGATTACTTTGATGTCACAATTGAAGCCTTTGCTTCTAGCTGAGAATTTAAGGCAAGTGACTTTTACTAGAGAAATATAATTCAGCAGGAATTGTTGTCTGTTTAGGTTTCATTGGTTCAGTAAATGGTGGCATTATTTTAGCACCCTAATCCTTCCAAGGGTATGATTTAAAAGTATGAGAGGCATCATATCAAGACTCCATATATTCAGTGTATTATACATTCATAAAAATATTCATTTTTAAATCAAGAAGTTTGAGCACTATTTCACTTTCTCCTCAGGTAGCAAGGCTTAAATGTACAAAATGAATTTTCTTTTACTTGATAGCATCATCATATTTAAAAATGATATGGTAGTTGTTGTTCCAGCATTTAAATCTTTTAGTTAACAATTTTTTTAATGGTGGGTATATGTTTAACTTGATATAGAAATGTGTAGTCACAAATGTTTTTCAGTCTTAATTTTCTCTGTAGGAAAGAGAAGATGGCTATGGAATTTGTAGCTCAGGTTTTTCACAATATGCTCCATTCTGTACCTTTCATAATTCTCCAAGAGAGAACACAGAAAAAAGGCGACTTGCACAGGTAATTAAAAATGTTTTCCCTTTGGATATTGTTAACAAACACAAGATACTTGTTAATCAAGATATGGAATGTACAGCAGTAATAAGCATTGTGAACCCTCTATTGATCCTTGTTCCCTGACCTGCTAATAAAACATAAAATGGGAAGCTGGCTTTCTCCAAAGCATGTTTTAGCGTTATTTTTATTTACATGAATGTATCTGAGTCTCACATGAGTCAAATAGACAGGTCTAGAAAATAAAAACAGTAGATAGATAGTTTTAAAATTTGTCTACAAGCTCAATAAGTAGGCAAAAGTAACAGATGTTATAAAATATTGTTGGAAACACTCTCACCTGTTTTCTTCTGTTAATGCATTTAAAAATAAATAGACTACTCCTTTGTAGACATTGAGAAATGTTCTCAAAATTGCAAATGTGCCCAATGGTCCACAAAACATTGCTTAAAACACACACACACACACACACACACACACACACACACACACACACACACACACACACTGCCCACTACAAGTCATTAGTAGCCTACCTACCTCAAATGTATCCAAGCTGGCATTCACCTTATAAATAAAGGTGAATTGATTGTATAATAATGGAGTTGGCTTTCAGAGTTGGGCAATAGGTAAATTTAAACAAACAAATAAATAAAAGAAACTGCAATAAAAATGTAATTTACCTAATTACTGTGTGCTTTTAAAGAAGTGTTTCCTCTGTAAATTAGCCTAGGACATGGAAGGTTGTGTTACACCATTTGCAGAGAGTAACTATATTAAGGGTAATTCCTATTCAACATGACCATGAATTTCTAAAGTGTGGTAAATACTGTATTTTTATATATTCATGGTGACAAAATTTATTTTAATGTAATCTAAGTACTGAAAAAGAGTATCCTTCACTTTAAGAAATATGAAGATGAAAAATTTGACCCTTTGATTTTTGATAGTTGATGAATTTTGGAATAGCCTGCCAAAATATATATATCTTTTAAAGCTTTAGAATATTTGTAAAACTCCTGTAGAATTTTCATATGTATATCTAGCAGCATCAGAGCATGGGATTAGGCACAATGACAGGTAGAGCAGGTAGAGCTTCCTATCAAATTCTTAGTCCAAAAACAATGAACTCAAATGTAGACATATTAGAATTTTAACTAAGCAAGTTGTTTATATCTACTGTAAAAGTTTTTTTTTAATCCTTAGTGGGCAGACTTCTGCATCTATAGATTTTTTGGTGTCAGTAAAAATACACTATATCATGTTTTTCAGAAATCTAGCTCTATAAATATGTAAAATATTGAAAACTGAGAAAGCAAATAATACATGTAAAAAGTACAGATGCATAGTTAACACTTTTAAGCATTGTGACAACTAGCATGCCATTTTCTAGCACATTCACTATGTTGTATAAACGGAAATGGCAAGTTGTATATTTTAAATATACAGCTGTCTTCTATAGACATAAGAAACAATTTCTAGGTTTAATTTGGATTTTCACATGGATTTATTTCTATATGTCCCTTATATCCATGAAAAATTATTTATCTATTTTCCAGTCTTTTCCAGCACTTCAATCATTAATTGTTTAAAAATGGAACCAGTGCATGTTACATTAATACTGAGAGCAAAATGCTTCCAGAATAAGATGATTGACATGGATAGATTGTGAGCAATTTATAGATTAGAGCAGTATATGCTAGAACTTATATAAAACTACTCAGATTTTAGGTACTACAGTAGATTGTATTACTAAAGTAATGAGCTGTGCTAATAGATCTCAAATAACATTGGTAAGCTTGAATTCCTTGATATGAATTTTGTATTGAAAAATGAAGTCTGGAAATCTCCAGTAGCTAGTTTAATGATCTGTTTATTCTATTGCATATATCAATTACTAATTAATGTATTTGTGTCACTTATCCTAATGTAGAATTCTATTCACATTTTAATAGTTCTACTGCAAAATTTACCTATATAGACTCTATAAAAGTACATACTGTACATTTTTTTATGTAGACCTGTCTCTGCAATTGGATTTCAAGGCACAGTATTTCTCCCTTTATATTAGTTCAAATTAAAAAATATATTAGTAATTTAGGGCCAGTATGTTGCCCTTATAAAACAGTGCATAAAAATCAAACTCATCTTCCTGCTGGAAGATCATATTAATGCTGTTTTTGACATTGTCATTAGTAATATTGTCGTTTTCTAGAGCTGAATATGAATATGCTTTCTACCCCAACAAATAATAGTTTGTATGCCAGTCTGCTAATTAGTTTGGTTATTTCCTATTTTTTTGATGAGGTTTAAATAAATGTCAAGGGTACAGACATGGAGATCTCCCAATTAGGCTTTGCATTTGTAAAGCCCAGCCCCTTTGCTTTTGTGTGAAGATGACAGTTCCAACTGCAGCGTCAGTCTAACAGGGCTCAAGGGAGAGGGTACTTCACTGCTTTTATTGAAAACAAGGCTAGTTTGGCCCAGTGAGAATATTGGCATTGGTCAGAGTGCAGATCAGTTGTTAACAATGAATATTTACTAATCTCTGTCACAGCCAAGATCAACTGCTTTTTTTTTTTTACATTTCACCCATTCAACGCTAGAGCTCAAAAATCAGTGCATTAAAATATGCATAGATTTTACACATGCACATAAAATAGGCATAAATAACTGTATTGCCAAGGGTTTCATTGTACTAACTTCTCCATTGTACGTACACCAGATTGCTTTCTGTGTGCAACAGGGAAGAGATCCCACACCATGACAGCACAACTGATCTTCACCTAAGAGATTCTGAAAAGAATTGTTCTATTTCTGTAAGACATGTGCCAGCCTCCTCATAGCTATTCTAGTCTGTTTGGTTGTGGGTGTGCAGAGGCGGGAGAGGGAGAATAAGAAGGAAGAGCTTAACTGCATTGCAAGTCAAAATTAACAGATGGATTGCCCTAAGCAAGGGAAAAGCCACCACAACAAAATCTAGTGAAAGCGGCAGGCTGAGGCTTTTTATTATTAATCCTTATTAAAATCTTGACGTGTATTTTACAGTTAACCCTTTCATCCCTTCATGGTTAAATAATAATCCCTCTCCCCTTTGCATTAACTTGAACAGAATACTTTTTTTAAAAAAGGAAAGAGAAAGCAAACGACAGGATTTTTCAAATGTCAACAGTTTCTCCTACATTGCCTTTCCTTCCTTTTAATTTTTACCTTCCTTTTTTAATGGAGCCTGTAGAAATGCCTTAGATTGTAAAAAGATTATTTGAGTTTGGTATGATTTTCTTGAGTATCCATAGATGCATCAACTAGATGGATCTTTTAAAATGCAGGTCTGTTTCCACAGCATTGCTTAAAAGTAAATATTTCAGGCAGAACAAAGGCAGATATATTTGAGGATGTGCTAGTTATCCTGAACATCATCTTCAGCTATGGTTGTGACCCATTTTAAATGAAGCCTTTCATGTTTTAAAAAGATACTGATTTACAAATCTTTGTCACACATTTGGTAGCATCCTGTATAACGTTGCTAGGAACATATGTTACAATGAAGAATTAGCTGTGCTTTCTTGTTTTTTGTGAAATGTATGTATATGTATGGTTTGTAACTCAAAATATACAGTTACTTGTAAGAGACTTTTTTTTTAAAAAAAAATGCTTTTGTACAAAATACAGATTCAAAAATCCCACTATGTTAATTGAAAGTGAATTATTTTTCACAAAGATGTTATGTTATATAGGCAATATAATTTGTTGCTATAATATAGCTCCAGGGATGTTCATAAAGCTATGTAAAATATATGAACTTAAAATAAACATGTGAAATATTCTTAGCAAAATCTACTTTGTGGTATAGAAGCCATCAAAAAATGTGGTTGAACTACTTGTGTCTGTTGCTTTACTACTATTTTTTTTTTTCGTATGGCTGTGCTGAATGAACATTTTCAGGTGGTACTTTTGAATTAATTATATGCATAATCAAATTATGGAATGTCTTTGAACCAATACAAACCATTTGGCTTGGCAACCCTGTATTCACTGTGGCTGCAATCTCACTGTGGTTGTGAGTCTTCTGTAGGCTGACAGGTTGACTGTTTCCTGAAAGCAGGCTGTCCCCTACTGAAGAGAGCCCTCTTTGTGCTTTTTCCACCCCCACCATTCCCAATCTCAGAGATACGGTATAGGTTGTGTCCTGTTCTATCTGTCAAGATTGAATGAATTTAACAAATAGAGCTCGATCTTGGCAACATTCAGCCCTATTGTGAATGGAAGGTTGCATGCAACAGATTCAAAGCAAAATTGAACATCATTATTTTTCTGAAATGAAGAAATACCTGTTTGCTTTCCACAGAATGAGATTCAGCAGAGCACGTGGAATCATACTGAAGTTCAGGCATCCAGCATTCCTCATTTTCCTCTGTTTTGGCCTTTTGCAGGAAATTCTACACAATGCTAGGGCACCATTCTAGCTATTTAAGTAATGTGAATAAAATATTGTATGTGACAGATGTCATGCAGAGTAACAGTGAGCAGTGTTGAATCGACAGTTTGGTAGTCTGTTTTAGCTTAAGATTTCTCATTAAAAAAAAGGTAAATTCAGTCAATTAGCACATTGTTTTAGACAAAAGAAAGCATAATCCATAGATGTGCTTGGCTCTGTTAGTTTTTGTTTGAAGAGACAATCTTTTGTCTTTCCTTGTCAATTATGATCCATCTATATTGCAGCCTGCATATCTTTTAATTAAAAATAGAAAATGTAGGCTGCACAAAATTACGAGACTGCCCTCTAGTGGCTTAAATGACTTCAGGGAGGATGTAAAATAACACTTCATACAAACACAGTCCTGTATCTATTGAAAAGTAAGTAAAAAGCAAAACATTTTTTTAAAAAAAAAGCTTATAAAACCATGTTTCTCTGAAAATAGGACATTTCCCGAAAATAAGGCCAAGACTGATTTTTGGGGTGGGCCTAAATATACGCCTCCCCCGAAAATAAACCCCCCTCTCTCTCAAACACACACACGCACATGCAAGGCCAAGTCCTTATTTCGGGGTTCAAAAGAAAATAAGACCCTGTCTTATTTTCAGGGAAACACAGTAGTTTTTCAACAATTGCTTTCCCTGTTCATCAAGTACTGTGATGGCAAACCTATGGCACGCGTGCCAGAGGTGGCATACAGAACCCTTTCTGTGGGCACGCGTGCCGCCGCCAGCTGCTCTTTTGGGTTACGTCACACGCATGTACACCGGCCAGCTGCTCTCTTCTTTGTAAAAGACCAGCTGGCCAGCACGCATGCACGTGCTGGAACCCAAAAGAGAGCAGCTGGCTGTTGTGCATGCGCGCAAAGACCAGCTGGCCAGCACGCATGCATGTGCCGGAAACCAAAAGAGAGCAGCTGGCCGGAGCGCATGCTTGCAACAAAACCCAGAAGAGCAGCTGGCTGCCGAGTGCATGCGTACTAGCCAGTTGCTCTTCCGGATTCCGGTGCTACAGCGCGCATGCTCCAGTTTTGGCACTCGGTGCCAAAAAGGTTAACCATCACTGATCTAGTACAATCTGGAGATGTTGATCCCATTCTAGGCTTTGCAACATTTATTTTTTTCAAAGTATTTTTCCCCAGTTGCTGCAAATCATATCTTCTAACATAGGGAAAGGAAGGGGTTACTTTTTGATAAGCACAAGTGAAACAACATCCTTTTAGTTGAACGCAAGAGTTGGTGAAATTCATTGGTTCCTGGATATTGGAATGTAAGAACCCCATATCGATCAATAAATGACAGTATTCTTCCTGACCACTTACATATTTTTAATTTCTTTTTCTTTTAAGATAATATGAAATATCTTGTTTCTGTATTTATTACTATTACTTATTACTATTACCAAGTAAGATTTGAAACTCTTAAGGGACGTGGTAGCAAAAGGTGGCTTACAAGAGCATAGAGGTACTTTCTCTATTTAAACCAAGGGCAGGCCACCATTTGGTAGCCAAAAGGGGAGCAGTAAGTACAATGACATCACATGAGATGAGAGCCTGGGTTTTTCTGCAGCAGTTGGGAAGTGGTTTCCCTCCCCGTCTTTCTCATGTGTTATTCCTATTTGATGGCTTACATGCCATCTTTATTTTATTTCAATTTTATGTGCATCTCTGTTGTACAGTATTTTGCAGCAGAATCTTATTATCATGATTTCTATGACGTCATAAAAGTTTGACGACAGTAAAGGAAAAACAAGCAGTCACTGATAAATGTTTTCAAAGATGGGATAGAGGTGGGAAGTAGCAGTTGATTATATATATTATACTATATATATTATACTATACTGTATATAATATATATATATATATGTTTTCGTAGATTTTCACGGGTAGAGGTATGCAAGTTTTAGTGTATTTGGGTCTTTTCCTGTGTAAGATTGAGAGTATCTTGGTGACATTTCGATGAGGTCCCACTTGTCATCTTCAGGCTGGTGTCTTCGGCTTCGTGCTCGTGCGAGGAAAGTGTGATCGGAGCTGCCGTCTCTCTATAAATACTGGTGGGGAGGTGTGGGGTGCTGGCTTTGTTGCTGTGAGCGGACTGGTTGCCTGGGCACCTATCAAGGACCTCACCCTCACAGGATGTTACGGAACAGCTGACTAATCTGCAAACAGCAACTCCATCAACCAATCAAGATGTAACAACACAGGCAACCAACCCGCTCACAGCAACAAAGCCAGCACCTCACACCTCCCCACCAGTATTTATAGAGAGACGGCAGCTCCGATCACGCTTTCCTCGCACAAGCACGAAGCCAAAGACATCCGAGATCTGAATGAATGAAATAGCCTTATTTAATACTTTGTTCTTTATATACAGTAGTTTATACACTGCTCAAACAACTAAACGGAACACAAAACTACTGTATGTAACGAACAAAGTATTTAATAAGGCTATTTCATTCATTCAGATCTTGGATGTCTTCAGCTTGTGTTCCCTTTATTTTTTTGAGCAGTGTGTGTGTATGTATGTATGTATATGTGTGTGTGTGTATGTGTATATATATATATATATATATATATATATATATATATATATATATATATATATATATATATATATATATTATATTAACAAATGTAGAACAATTCAACATGCTGATTTTTTTTTAAAAAAAAATAAGGCCGAATTCCATAAAATTGTACATAAAATTATCTAAATTTTGTCGTTTATGATTTGTTTTTAAAAAATTCAGTTGGTAATGTGTAGGACCTACGATTAGTTATATTTAGAGTACATAAAATGAAATCACTGTGATGCGTATGTGAATCATTTCTCACACAGTTAAAAGAAATAACTTGAGTTTACATCTTGACATTACCAAAAGAAGGAACAGCTACAAATGGTCCATTGTAGTCTTTAAAAAACATCACTTCCATTCCTTCAAATAAAATCATTGGGAGAAAGGGGCACGACAATTTGAATGTTGGTTACAATATACTGTAATTAGAATTCATATGTGATTTAAAACATAGCAGCTGCTAGAAGTCTTATATAATGCCTTACATTTTCTACAATAAATCAGAAGCTTGTGTATCCTTGTTATATCTATTTATTTTCTCCAGTCCAGTTTTCTGGGAAGAATTCTGATACAAATTAACTGTAATAAACATAGGATTTATTGATTTAATTGGATCTTCTTACAATATAATCAACTCCAATCTACTTTTCCAAAAGTTTTTGCAGTTCAGTATAAGAAATGAACATGTCAGTTACTTTCCACTTTTATGAATTAAGTCCACTAATGTTAATTTCTGCTTTTTCTTATAAAAATAACATTTTAAGAGGATTTCCTTTCATTTTAGCCAATTTTAGAAACTTAGTTGTTTATAAATCAAAAAGATAAATAACTCTAATTCTGTAGGAATAGTCCAATGCTAATAAACACACTATTTTATCATAGAGATAAAGCAAGCAAAGTGCAGCCTTAATTTTTCCTCTATAGAAAATGACTACTCAAAAAAAGAAACACCTATAATTAGTCCTAGGATCAGTTCATGCTTTCACATTACAAAAAAATCTTCTTTGGCAGTTGCAAAAACTTTATCCAGTTTTTATTCCATGTCTTCTGAGATCACACATATGACTAAAAATAAAACAAAATTTCACTATTAAAATCAACAATCAAAATGAATTCTATCCTTTAAGTGTGGGAAAAAGAAGAATATTTTATTACTCTTCCAGAAGTTATAACTGATTTGGATACTGACATTTTTGAAGGAATTGAATTCTGCAATTGTGGGGATTTCTCCTTTTTCTACATAAAAATGTGATAATTGTAATAACATGGCAATAGTTACCTATTTATAGTGGAAAAATCAATTTGTGGCATCCATTTGCCAAGCATCAAGGAAATGAAGACCTTGTTAAAACATTTGTAGTTCTTGAAGCAAATGCTGTATTTTCCATTCTTGCTTAAGTAAAGAGAAGAGATCTGGTTATTATTAGAATACTAATCAACAAGGAAACAGAAGTCCACTTCTCTTCCGCTCTCCCCCTTTCTTTCCCAAAATTGGCAGGGGAGAAATGTACACATTTGAAAATGAAGTAAAGACAGAAATTAAAAGGCTGAATATCTGCAAACAGCAGGGAACATCAATAAAACGTTACTATAAATAACTGACAAATTTTTCAGGTGTGCATTCAGTTTCTCTCCTTTTGGCATTTATTAAGCTTTGAGTATCTTCCCCCTCCTCCATTTCTTATCATTTTATAAGAAAATAACCTTTAAAATTTGAGGTGCAGATTATCTGTAACTGATATCTATTGCATACTGTCTATTATATCACTGATGATAAGTGACAGAAATCATCTCTCTTGCCCACATCTCAGCCATGGCCTCAGCATACTGAAAATTGAGCTTAGCCAGAACATTTGTCTTTGATTTCATTTTCACTTTCATTAGTACTGAAAAGCACCTTAGTTTGTTTCCATGTGTTTTTAATTTCTTCCTTTAAACTTGGTCAATTTTCACCCTGGACATTAGAAGAAAGTGTGCAATACCTTTACAAGATGATTTAGAAGCTCTGGGGACCTGCTCATTCATCCTACAAGCAATAATTCTGAGGAGCAACTGGAATTTAGGAAGCAAAGGAGTTGTAAGCTGGTCCTTGAATACCTGAGTTAAAACATAGAAGCAAAGTTGGAAGGTGCAATTTAGGCCATCCAGTCCAATGTGTGGCTGAATGCAAGAATCCAAATTATAACTTCCATGCAGATGATCGTCTGCCTCTTGGTAGGAAGTATCCAGTAGAAGTGAATCCATTGCCTGAGTAATTGATTATATTGTTTTACTACTTTTACCATTAGCATTTGTTTTTCAATCAGAATGTGCCCTTTTGTAACTTACATCCATTACTCTGTACCTCATACTGATGTTATATGATTTTGGATAAACGAAAAGTGCAATTGTGTCCTGACCCAAAGTCTACTCTTTTCAAGAATAAACATTACCAGTTTCTTCAACCTCACTTCATAGGACTTCTCTGAATCTGTCCCTGTTTATTTGAATCTTTCTTAAAATGCTTTGCCATATACAGTATGGACCAATACTCAAAGGGAGGTCTGCCCAACACGGAATAAAGTGGACTTATTATGTTCAGTGATTTGTAAGACTATATTTTTGTTGCTGTAGTCAAAATGTGCATTTACATTTTAGCGATGACATACTACTAAATTATATCCTCTTTGACATCAATCACTGTTCCAATATCTTTTCCAGATATACTGTTATCAAACTACCTCCTTCCCATAATTTTTTTCACCCATTTAGCTGAACAAAAATTAGCAGCTCAATTTTCTATTATTTTGAATAAAAGAAATATCTATATTCTAACAAGGGTAAGCTATAGAATAGTTTTAGCATAGTAACAAGAAGGAAGAAAAAAAGGTGAATATATTCCTGTACTTCCTGCATAAACAATGCAAGCCCCACCAATTTTATCACTACTACCCTCTACTACCATCACCACCATCACCCTGTATATTGTAGCCTTATGCTCTTTCAAAGGATTGGGTATGGGTCTGTCACTGAAATTGACAGGTTTTAGTTTGGTTTTGGAGTGGTCTTTAGTGTGTCTGTACCCTCCCCAGAAAGTGCATTTTTTTTTTCAACATTAAGGGAAGCAAGCAAATCAGTTTTAAAAGGGTTTTTTAAACAGTTTTACCTAAACTGTAATTGATTTCTGATGTCTGGGAATAGCAAAGAAAATCTCCCAGCGATTGTCTGATATGTTTTGGTTTCCTCTAAATAAATATTTATATAAAAATACAGATCTGCAAACGTTCAATTGAAATGCCAAATCAGTCTACAGAGAAGGTTCTCACTACGGCAGAAATGGAGCAATTGAATAATTCCCAATATTTTTCAATTGGAGGCTCATTTAAGACCTTACTATAGGTATTTTTCTTCACAAAATGGCATCAATGGTAGTAGAGGAAAATGGGTATATTAAAAATATAGATGTATTTCCCATGAAGTACATGATTGAACTGTTCTGAAACATTCTTTCTAGCATATCTTAGATTTTCCCATCCAATTTATCTTTGCCTTTTTTTTCCTGAACAGGCAAACATTCTTCCAAAAAACCCACTGGGTTTAAGCCAGATCTCTCTTATTTTCTAGAACCTTTTTATTGGGTCTAGGTGCTTTGCAGGAACAAAGGTTTGTACTAGATGATGGTACCTGGATTGTAACATTCCAGCTAACCAGAGTTTATAAAAGAAAACAGAATGAATGATGCTACCACAATCTCTACAATTACAATGGGGGAAGTTCTTGCAAATGTTGTTTTCTTTGGAAATACCTTCTATCCTGTATGAATTAGCATAGTGAGCATTGGCCCACCACAATTTTCTGTGGATATTTTTTAAGAAATGAAGAAAAGAAGTATATGGTACCCCAATGGAATTTAGTCACCTTGAACTGGATTATTTAATTATCAGTGTTTTCCCACCCTGCCTTATTTATGCACTAAGTATTCATTGTTTTCAGAATTCATTATTTAACAGTAATCCCATGAGACAGTATCACAGTGATGTGTTTTTTTTTTAAGAAATACTGCCAACATATTTTATCTTAGGTAAATTTAAGAGATAGAATCATCAGGAGCCGAATAAGTTAATAAGAATTCATGATGCATATATCAGCCTGAGCACTGTTATGGATAAAAGGAAAATAGTTTTAATAAGTAAGGATTGAAATTTTTTAGAGCTCGGTAGTTCCATTAAAGTGTGTGTTTACATATACATACTTGAGTATTGGACCGATTTTGAATTTAAAAAGTGCATTGTCTTGTCAAAATACATACTGTACCTTGTGAGTGATTGCTATAAAATTTCATGTTTTATAAATGATATGAATACAGGTAGTCCTTTGATTTACAACCATTCATTTTTGAAGTTGCAACAGCATTCAAAAAAGTTGTGACTGTTTTTCACACTTGTGACCATTGCAACATGGGGGTGGGACTCGTGATCAAAATTTGGACATTTAGAAATTGGCATGTATTTACGACAGCTGCAGTGTCTTGTGGTCATGTGATCACCTTTCGCCAACCTGCAAAGTCAATGTGGAAGCAACATTCACTTAACAACCACTTTACTAACTTCGCAGCTACAATGATTCACATAACTACTATAGCAATAGCAATAGCACTTAGACATATACTGCTTCACAAAGCTTTACAGCCCTCTCTAAGCAATTTACAGAGTCAGCATATTTTCCCCAACAATCTGGGTCCTCATTTTACCGACCTCAGAAGAATGGAAGGCTGAGTCAATCTTGAGCTAGTGAGATTCGAACTGCCAAATTGCTGGCAACCAGCTGGCAGCAGAAGTATCCTACAGTACTGCATTCTAACCACTGCGCCACCACAGTTCTATGATGAGAGATCGTAGAATGGGGCAAAGCTCCTTTAACTGTCTTGCTCAGCAACGGAAATTTTTTGGCTCAATTGTAGTTGTAAGTCAAGGACTACCTTTAGTCAACCACCTTTTAGTTAACAAGTATTGGTTTGGAAAGTTCAATTAATTGTCTAAATATTTTGGAAGCCATTTTAAATATTTAACCAAAAAAAGGTTCATTCTTTTCCTTCCTTCCTTCCTTCCTTCCTTCCTTCCTTCCTTCCTTCCTTCCTTCCTTCCTTCCTTCCTTCCTCCCTCCCTCCCTCCCTCCCTCCCTCCCTCCCTCCCTCCCATCACTTTTCCAAGATAAGAATTTTTATCCCTTAGGGATGGAGTGCATTGGGAGGAAATGATGTGGGTATAATTCCAATTTAGGAAAGTTCAACTAGAGTGTTACATGCCTACCTGCAGTCATTGATCACAGTGTACATCATGTTCAATAGCCTTTCATTTTCTGACACTGCATATCTACATATCTTTTAATATGGAATTTTGAATATATTTTGTGTGCTCTTTTTCATAGTCGGAAGTGTTGTCATGTGAATGAATCTAATCTTGGTAGTAAATCTGCTGGATGCATATGGTTAACAGCCTCTGTCAATTGATTTGAATTACTGGTCAGTCTTGCTTGGGAAGAGTACAGTCAGGATCTTGGCAGGCTGTGTGAAGATTGACCATGAATTCCAACCTCTCCACAACTAAAATGAATGTTTCCCTTCTCAGGCACGCTTTGGGCATTTTCCGACCAATATGCATAATAATGACTCTGCCTTGGATGAAGATGCTGATGATGAACTAGACCCAGGAAGCAAGTAAGTTAATTTGGGTGTGATTTGAGCTACGGTTTATTGACAGAATTATACATCCAGGACCAATTGGTAAAACCAGTTGAGAATTTTAGGGAGAACTCTAAAGAACCAACAAAGCAAATATTGCACAGTTGAGGGAAAACCTTCGATTACTGTTGAGTGCCGCTCAGAGGCAAGGTAGAAAGAAGAATCCTGAGCAGTACCTTAAATTATGGAGAAAACAGAACAAATAACCAAAAGGGAAAAACAGACTTAGTAGTGATACTGCTTGTTGTGAAAAGGAAGAAAAAAAATAAAAGTATAGGTGGTCCTTTACTTACAACCACAATTGGGAGCAACATTTCCATTGTTAAGCAAGATGGTTGTTAAGTGAGTTGTGCCTAATTTTATGACCTTTTTGCCAGGATTGTTAAGCAAATTACCACAGTTGTTAAGTAAATCATGGGGTTGTTAAGCAAACCCAGCTTCCTCCATTGACTTTGCTTGCCCCAAGCTGGCTAGGAAGGTAGCAACCGGTGATTACATGACTTTGGAATACCGCAACCACCATAAATGCATTCTGATTGCTAAACACCCAAATTTTGATCATATGACCATGGAAATGTTGTGATGATTGTGTGACGGCTGTTTAGAAGTCACTTTTTTCAGTACCATTGTAATTTTGTTCAGCCACTAAATGAATGGTTTTAAGTCAAGGACCTCCTGTATTGAAAGTATTGATTAACTTGCAGCTGGGATAGAAAGTATAGAAAGTAAATGATGGACTGAAAGATAAAAGTGGAACGATATGATGTATATAGGAAAAAATAATGTACAGGCACTCTGTCAACCAGCAATTCAAAACCTGTATCCAAGAGCATATTTTGGGGAGAAAAACCTGCTATAATTTTGTGTGTGTGTGTGTGTGTGTGTGTGTGTGTATGTATATTGTTGCATTCAGGGATATATCTATCTATCTATCTCTGAATGCAACAATATACTGAAAAAAGGCTTTCCATTGCATCTGTATATGATTTCCTGATTAGTGGTATTTCTGCTGTTCCTGCATGTCTGCACCAAGTATACTTAGATGCAATCCTATATACCAGCCTTAATCAGTTTGGCTCTCTCCAGATGTGTAGATTTTAAATCCAGCTTGTCAGTTAGTGGTCTTACTGCTTTGGGAAGTGAAGTCCACACATGTGAAAGGGCACCCAGATTGAAACATACAGCAATATATTTTTACACCTGAATATTGACTCAATGAAGTCAGAATATTGCTCTCAAGGCAATATTCTGTAGCAGTTCCCAATCCTTAGAAAATGGTGCCTCTGCAAGGCTACTGCTTGGCTTTTTTCAAATGATAAATTATAAATTAACAGCAGCAGTTCAAAAAGAAACAAAGGCCACATACCTTTCAAGTCTGGGCAACCTATTAAAATTAAAACTATATTCAATAATAATGTACTAGGCTTTCGGTTCTTAAATTCTGAACAAAGTACATTTCAGCTATCAAAAGCTTAGGAAATAATAATGAAAGATAGATCATAATGAAATAAATCCCATCCACATGGATTTGAAAATCCCGTCAAACAGAACTTGCAAATGCAAGCTTTTGAAAGAGCTCATTCTTGATCTGTGTTTTCCAAAGTGAGATTTTCACACACAAAAAGCCTATACACTAAGGCGTTGTCACAATGCATTACAGGTACTGTATGCATTTTTCTAAAAAAAAATCTCCCTGCAGCATTTCCTTGTTTTCCATCCCAACCTGAAGACAAAAATGGTCATAATTTATCTCCCCCCCCCCCTCCTCCTAGGTTACTGGAAAAGAGAATTTCACAAGTGGCTATTTCTCACTGCTGCTGGCCAAAGCCACAAAGCTAAATAATTATGGGTTTTTTTTTTTCATAACAAATGTAAGCGCTATGAGACTTATTTTGCCAAAATAGATCTTTGTAATAACTGTCAGCTAAAGCTTCACGAACATTTAGATTCATTGTCATGGTCATAAAATACCACGGTAGTGAAAAGACTTTATATTTTTCTTTAGATTGTCATCGGAAGACAGTGAGGAAACATCTTACTATTTGTATGACAGTGATGACTCTGGGGAATTAGCCAAAACGTCTGTTCCTCATGGAGAAATGGACCTGCTGGGAGAGATTTTGGATACACTGAGTACACATAGTTCCGATCAAGGGAAGCTCTCGGGGGCAAAAAGCTTGGACTTTTTTCGATCAATGGATGACATTGACTATAAGTCAAAGGTTAGTTGCTTTATCTTGTCTCTGTCTTAAATCTGAAATAACTTCTATGTAGCGTTAGCTTTTATGGCTGATATATCCTTCTGATTTTTTTGACCCTCTTTGCTCTCTAACTCTTTATAAGCCACTTAGAGTTGTTGATCAACAGGTCAAAAATTTAAACTATATATATAAAATCTTCAAGTAAAGCTGGGTAGTATAAATTAGCTGATCATCTTTTTAAATCTAAATTCCTGGGTCATTCTAATAAGATTTATTTGCACAAATTATTAGCTGATAAATATAATTTTATTCCTTTAAACATTACAAGAGTTACATTTTATGTAAGCTCTGCTTACAAATAGTTAAGTAAATGTCAATTATTGTAAGTAATTTTAGTACTTTGTTTTGATATAGTCCAAGACAGCAATAAAATAATTTATTCCTCCATCCATTAAATCATGTATAATTTGTAATCATTCATTCCATTTTTCCTGTCAAATGTAACTAATTTCATGCACAGATTTTCAGATCTATATTCCTTGTTATATCATGCAATCCATTCTAATAGTTGCTGCAAAAAAAATTATTTCTCAGCTAACACAGAATTGTTTACAATGTACAAGTATACATTGTATATACATATTACAGATGCACACATAACCTCAACTAGCACCCTTCTGTGTTTATGACAAGGATCCCTCATATAGTAATGCATAATATTTAAAAACTGAGGTGGGCATGACACATTTCTGTTTTACTCTGCTAAATTGTTAACCATTTGCTAAGGATTCCATTTATTCTCATCAATGTTTTACTTCCATTATCTGTCCCTCTGATCACATTTAGCAACCAACTTTCAACTTCATATTCCATAGCAAAAATCCTAATCCAAGTTTATTTAACAGACATTTATGATTATCTGCTAAAGAACAGAAATTAGGTCTACATTTTCCTTGTCAAGCTAAAACACACTGCACTTTCCAAAATGTGTTCCTTATCCTTGTTTCAATCAGAATTCATTATGGTATCTTTCCCTTTGTATCTGGAAGCAATGATGGCCTTCATCCATTTGTCAGGTTTCACTTTTCTGTTAAACAGCACATTCCAAAAGCAAACCAAGTCCAAACTAGTGTAATTATTTATTTACTATATCTGTGCCTACAGAATTACTGTTTTCTAAGTTTCTCAATAGCATTGACTTATGGGGAGGGATGGTTCTATTTATACACTGTAAATGCTGTTTATCTGTCTATGGAGATTCTCAGTCATCCACGTCATAGTTGTCCCAAAGGTGCTTTTTCAAGAGACAGCTGGACTTTCTGGGGTTTGGGTTTTTTTTTTTTGAAGACGTTACTCATCCAAGAAGAGCTTTTTCAGGTCTTTTGCAATTGACTGATGGTGATTTTGTTGAAGTTGATAGTGTTCAAATGGTACTCCTTATATTTTGGGATTGCACACAAGGTGTCTATTACTATTAGTATTATCTTTGCTTTCTATTGTCATAGTCATGCTACTTCTATTAGCAGGTCTTTATACATTGGGATCCCCCCACCCCTGTTCTTTTACTTCTAGTCTGCTATCTCCAGTTATTGCAATGTCCACTATCCAGACTTTTTTTTCCCTTTCTTTCTTAATGATAATTCTTATGTGTGGGGTGTTGTGTGGCAGATGCTTGCTTGTTTGAATTCTAAAGTTCCAGAGCACTTTAACTTCTCATTTTTCTTTGTTTGGTGATCCCACCAGTTCTTGCTTGCAAACAAGTGGTATTTCTTGCAGATGTTCCAATACACCAATACTGCTATTTTGTCATGCTGTTGTTAATAGTCAGTCTGCACGATCTTCTTGCAGCAGCTTACTGGGCGGTTCACTGTTTCTTCAGCTTCTTTGCAGAGGCGGCATTTGCTTTCTGATGCTGTTTTCTAATTCTGGTTTTGTATGCATTTGTTCTTAAGACTTGGTCTTGTGCTGCCAGAATTAGCCCCTCTGTCTATTTCTTTAACACTCATTTTTTTTTAGCCATTTGCAGATGTTATTATCTGTTTTGCCTGTTAGTATTTTTAGATACTGACCATGTAATACTTTGCCTTCCCATTTCTCTTTTCTTTATTTGGTCTTTCTTATAGGCCAGTTTAGTTTCTTTGGTATTCAGTAAGTCTTCATGGTATACTAGCTTCAGTGTTTCTTTACTGTCCTTCAGATATTCTTCCAGTGTTCTTTCTTCTTCTTCAAATGTCTGGTGTACTTGCAACATTCCATATCCGTATATGCTCCTTTGTAAATACAGTGTCAACATCATTGCATAATTGAAGGGCTATGATTCATTGTCACTGCTTTTCTGATTTATTGATTGATTGATTGATTTTGTTTGCTGCCCAACTTGCTTCAAACTGACACATTGTTCCAGCTGCATATCTAATAATTGGCATTGTCCAGATATTAATATCCTTGATGGTATTTTCACCACTGAGCTTAGACTTTTAAGTTCTTCATCACTCTTCTAATGTATTCACTACTAATCATCTTCTTGACTTCAGTGTTCTTGATCTTTTCATCTTGAGGGATTCCCAGGTATTTATACTGATATTCATCCACTCTTGATGTTATTTCCATAGGGCATATTGATTCATTCGGTTTTCACAGTTTTTTCCCTGTTGATGGTAAGGATGCCACAATTGCTTGGTTCAGTGCCTTTATTTTCACAGTAAAACAGAAAGATAAATACTCAAGAGTCCAAATGTCCGACAAGAAATCTTTCTCTCAGCAATTCCAGATGAGGCTTTAGTGACTATTCAAGGTTTGCTTTGTTCGTCACAAGGATCCCTGACCACCACCCTCTATTATATAGTCTCTGGGGTGTGGTCCAGTGACTCAGTTCTAATCCCTAGCACGCCTCCTAAGCTGCTGCAATCGTTTATCACGCCTTCGGAGGCGTGCTTCCAGGAATGATGTTTCTTCATCACTCTGATCCGAGCCACCTGTCTCCCTACTGATCTCCTCTCCCTCTGCCGGCACCTGAGACAATGCCAGAGGGGAGGGGCCTGGAGAGGGAGGCCTGGCTGACTCCTCTTCCTCATGCTCGGAGCTTTCTTCCTCCGATGGGACAGGCTCAGAGGGCGGGGCCACAACAGTTCACACTCATCACAGTCTCTTGGCTGTATATTCGGACAAAGTTGAGCAATGATTCTGTTTCAGATGGTGTTTTTCCATTCAGCTTCAGATTGTTTGCGTAAAGGAGATAGGATAGTCTGGCAGATGTTTTTCATGTTTGATAACCGTGGCCTGACTTGTTCAGTATTGTTGACAAAGCAATCAATGACAAACAGTAGTGATGTTAATGAGTCTCCTTGAAAGATTCCTTTCATGATATTAACCTCTCCCAGTCTATCACCATTGAACAGCAATTGTCTCTTCCATTGTGCCATTGATCTTTGCACAATGTTTCTGATGTTCTAATGACTCCTGTTATTTCTAGGCATGTCTTTCTGTCTGTCAAACTTTCACATTTCTGTACCTTCCATTTCCCTCCAATCATGCGGCAAGGAGTTGAATGCCTTCTTGTAATCTATCCAAGCTATATTCAGATTGGTCTTCCTTCTCTTAAACTTTTCCAAAATCATCTTGTCAATAAGCTGATCTTTTGTTCCTGCTTGAGTAGCTTTCTTTCTGCTGTGATCTCTAAGATCTAATCGGATCAAAATACTGTGATTAAGGATAAAGAGAACCTCTAAATTTTACAACATTAAGAGTTGTCTTCATTTCAGTTTCTTTATCACCTAGAACATCTTTACATCCTGAAACTGAATTAACTCAAATTTAAAATTTTTGTGGGGCTAGAAGAAGGAATCAAAATTTGGAAGATTGTTCTGAAAGGAAAGAAATGTTACATAATTTATTCTTGATTCATTCAATTGAATAAAAATAGGCAGGTTAATTAAGATGTTTTAAAATTTAGTGTAATTTTTGTATGCTCTTTTTTTCCGATTAAAAATATAATGAAGTTGTTATTTAGAGTTACCAAGGGAAAGAATTCTGATAGACTGCACATTCTCTTTTTTATTTCAGAATAAATCCAACACTCCAAGTGAGAGCAATCTTGCCCTACTCTGTAGTGGTTGGACATCTGATCTGGCTACTTCGAATCAGCGACAAGATAACAACATCCTCACAGAAAGGAAGCTTCCTCAATCACCCAGGAAACATGTTCCTTCTAGCAGTTATAGAGAATCTGTTTTTGTGCTAAATAAAGAAAAACCTAACCTTACCTCCAGTGCTGATGACTTGACTTCGCCTAATAATTATCCAAGATCTCCAGATTCACCCCAAGAAACTATGCAGGAACATTCTCTGCAAACTTTGCAACTGAAGAGTAAGTGGAATGAAACACTAAGCAGGACCTCTGCAGATGAGAAGTCACCAAACTTGAGTCCAAATCCATCTTTCCTCGTTCCATGGGAGAGGGAAACCCAAGATGGAAATGAAATTCTTGAAGAAGGTGGGCTTCTTCAAGAAGTTGTGTCATTATGTAAACTGACTTCTGCTTTCAATCAAGGTTTAAACATTTCAGGGGACAGGTTTTCCAACAGCAGTGGGAATAAAACGTAAGGAATATTTATTTATTGAGAGGTTACATGCGTGGTAAATGACTAAAGGAAAACAACTCAGGATACCATAAAAAGGAAATAAGAGATCTTCAGGTTTTTTAATCTTTAGTTTTAGTTGGCCTTATTTTTGTGTTTTTATCCTTTTATTTTGAGCCTATCTCCTTTGAATATATTTGCTCCATTTCGATTCACAATATAAACTTGCATTTGGGATGGGGCTGTATAAGAGAACCAGTTTGGTCTAATGGTTAAGGCACCAGACTAGAAACCAGGAAACTAAGTACTAGTCCCACCTTAGCCATGAAAGCCAGCTGGGGGACTTTGGACCAGTCATTTTCTTTCTCAGCCCAACCCACCTCGCAAGGTTGTTATTGTGGGGCAATAAGAGGAGGAAGGAGTATTAGGTATGTTATTGAGTTATTTATAAAGGCGGGATAAAAAAAAATCTAAAAAGAAAATGTGTTTACAAACATGTTTAGCATGCAGTCAGTTACAGCTTCATCCTGGACATTTCCAGTTGTATTTTCAGCTGCCATGTATAAAAACCTGAAAGTCACTGCCAGTCAGTATATGCAATACTGAGTTCAGATAACATGCCATCTTAACTAAAGCATTCTAGATTCATGGTACTAGCTTGATTTCACATTTAAGCCACAGCTGGTCTGTGTCATGAAACAGTTTTTAATCATTTCCTTTCCCTATATGCAAAAAGAAATGTATCAGACAGACACATTTATCCTTCTATAACAGAAACCAAGAAATGTAGCATGACTATTCTGGAACTTAATATGTGATCTGAAGGCCTTAAACTGAGAAGGGCAGATTTAAATACCTTAAAGGCTGAACTGTAAATATGGGGGGGGGGGAGCCATCATTATTTCGTAGCTGCAAATGTGCTTGAGTGAAAAGAAATGCAGACCATTTACCAAACAACGGAACTCTTAAATTTACAGATGATCACCAGTGTAATATTGTTTATGCAGTGATTTTAGTAAACTTGTGAGAACTTTGTTAAATGTGCTGACATTACCGAGCACTACCTATCAGTAAAATGAGAATTCTAATATGTGCTTGTACCACTTATTAACCCCAGTTGTTAATGATTTCTTTGGATTTATTATAAAATATGTTGTTTTTAATTTTTAGCAGACAATGCCCCTGTCTTCCAGACTCTGAAAAATGGTACTGTATATATATAAATATATATTGAAATTATGAAATGCAGCAAAAAGTTTACAACTGCTTTCAGAACTTATTATTATATTTTACATTTTGGTTTTCTTGAAATACATATTTTGATCACAGTTGGAATTTTAATGGAATGAACCTTTGAAAGATGTAATATTTGTAATTGGAAATAATCTGTTCTTCTGGAGATCATGCCTCTTTACAGATAACTTTTAACATGTTTGTAAAGTCATTGGATTGTTGTTAAGTGTGCTGCCTAACCAAATTCTATACTTTTAGTTTTTTAAACAACACAGGAACAGTTGCAGTAAAAAGAGAAATACATTAGACTCATGGTGCAAATCCTTTTTGGTTATAGGCAAATGAGTCAAAGAACCACCACAATTTCTAGCATTTAGGTTTAATTTGTGAAGAGGATGAAATCCATCTATTACAATCTCCCTACCAATCACTGACAGCTTTTTAAAATTGTCTTCTAAAGAATTTATTCAAAAATCAATTATCTGGTATACATATATCAATGTTTAGAAGCTCCTTCAGATTTGTCACTAGATCAAATATTTTGGAAATGGTCAGAAGTGATTTCTAGATATATGTATAAAACAGCTGACAGACTTTTAGGTCCTATAGAATAGTAGTCCCCAACCTTTCCAGTTTGGTGGTCCAGCAGTAGGAGAGAGGAAATGGTTCTGTGTGAGGGGCAGGCGCGCCTGCAAGTACACACAGCTCCATTTGTGCAAGTGGTGTGTGTGTGTGTGTGTGTGTGTGTGTGTGTGTGTGTGTGTGTGTGTGCGCCCGCCGCTCACACAAATGGAGCTTCGCACACATGCCCACAGCTCATGCAAATGGAACTTCGTGCACATGCATGAGCCCACCACTTGCACAAGTGGAGCTGTATGTGGGCTGCCTCCTGGGATTTGGGGACCCCTGCTATAGAAAGATCAATTGAATATAGAAACAATTCTTTTCCCCCCAGCACCTATTTTATAGAATGCAAGGTTCTTTCTCTATTGTATTGTATCATTAATTCGTTCTCCAAGTATAAAGGTTTATCCTAAACATGTTTCACTGTCTCATATACAAGTTTCATTTTCAAAAAGAAGAAAAACTATGCATATGCAAACTTTCCACAGCAATTATAAAGTGCTTCTTCTTTTTTTAAAAAGGTTAAATCCTGCATGGATATCTCTATGAATCTTACACAACAAGGTTATGTGGAGATGGGGGAGAGTGCGAAAAAGCTTTATCTAGTAAAGTTCACAGGTTTTCAGTGACTTTCATGGTTAGTGAATGTGATTTGGGATTCCATCTATATGGAATTCTCTCATGGTAAAGTATGTATTGATGAGTCTTCTTGATGAACTTTTGAAATATAACTTTCTTTGGTTCTTAAACTTACTCCTATGCCAGATTTTATTATAGTTGTCATTTGTTCCAAGGGTAACAATTGTGCCTTAAAAATGTGTGCTGCGATACTTGCCAACTCTTTTTATTATTAACAAAAGGACAAAGTATTTCCAAAGGATCAGAGTAAACTTTCAGCTAGCAATTACTCTGTTTGCCACCAATTATTGTCTAAAAATTCTCTGTATAGGCCACATAAATAATATTTCTATAGTGACAGAAATATTACAGTTCCCATATATCGTTTTACCTATTTTGTATTCTCTGTTTTGGGGAAATTTAAATTACTGTTTTTAATATGGTGAGTTTTTTAAAAAAATATTTTAAAAAATATTTCTCAGGAATCCCAGCAATTATGTCTATTGATCTTGTGATTTTTCTATAAAATATTGGATTATTTTACTGAAATTTAGCTTATTTATTCAGTACCATTTGTCTGTCTAGAATGCAAATAGACAGCCTAGTGTTTTCTGGGACTTCAGCTCCCATCAGATCAGCCGGCATGGCTAGTGGGAAAGTCAAAGGAGAGATAGTTCATAACATCTGGAGGGCAATAGATAGCTTATTCATATTTAGAACAAATAATGCATTGTTCAGTCAGGTGATTAGCTGGCTATTCAAATTTATTTTTAATAGATGATATAAAATCACTTTTAGTTGCTTTATACCCACCATGGATTTTATCAGATATGCAAAAGGGAAATCTGTTTAAACCTTTATCCTATTCCCAAATCAAAAGGCCCAGGCAGCATATAGAATAATTGCACCAACAGCTTTCCTTAACTAATGTCTTTCCAAGAATGGAAAAGATTATTTTGAAAAATCAACTACTTTAGTTCAGAGTTGGTTATGCATCTAATGGATAAGAGATTGCTTTGCTATCACTTTCCAAACCCTTAGATAACCATCCTATGCCCTGATTGACTTTTGCTACATTGCAGAAATTAAAATTGCTTAAACTAGAAAGATATTTTTTCAGGTACCTCTATGCATAGAGAATTACATGGAGTAATGTGTTGTAATGAGACCCACTTTGATGAATAGTAGAATAGTGAAAAAGGCAGTCGTTGTTTTTTTTTCCAAACTGACTTTTTAAATATTTCCCTAGCATTTCAAAAAGTGATATTACTACTTTTTGATTGCTGTGAGTTAGTTTATCAAAAACTGTCAGTACTGGCTAACTTTGCTCTCAAAGATGTCAACAGTGATTTTCCAATTGATTGAATAGACGGCTTGCACTGATGAGCACCTTTGAAAATTTTAATTTTCATAGCTAGACTAGATAAATCCGTCAAAAGATCTGTTAACATTGTTTTAGCAGTGCTTAAATCATTATACTTAGGTTTCATTAGATAAATTATATAAAACAAAACAAATATCCCCTTTTATTCATCCTGCCCATAGTTTACTAGTATATCTTGTAGGCTGTATTGAGCAGGGAATGAAAAATAGTAATGTTAGTTGCCAGTTGGGTGAGAAGTATGTGTCCGTTTCTGTAATCTCTTCCTAATATTAGTATTCATTTCATAAGTGAGTCCAGGCTCCTACTTAGCTAAAGAATTAGAAAAGTATTTATGTCATTAGGAGCTTTTTCTTACGTATCTTTGCTTCAATATAGCAACAGTGTAGATGCCACTGTTAACATGAAACTTTTGTGCTGTGATAGAATGTAATTTTGAAGTCAGCCTTTTCAATAAGAGGCATAAAAACCTTTTTTAAAAAACCTTTTAAAAAAAGTCAAACTTTACAAAATTGCCAAACCTCATATGGGTTCAGCATTGTTATCCCTACACATTCTTCTCTGTGAAGATGTTACCATTTTTTTTTAATGTTGGGGTTTTGTAGGCACCAATTCAGGGTACCTTGCTGCCAATCCTGGGTATAATTCAAGGAGAAAAAGGAATAAGAAGTGTGACCGTCTTCCTAATTTGTTACTATAGGAAATGTAAGGACTACAGCATACATCCAGACAACTGCCCCATGATGGCTGGGGATGGTCAGAGTTGTATTCCCTTATGTCTGGAGGACACAGCCTTGAGGAAAACTAGATCAGGCTTTAATTCACAAACAAGACATTGGTTGGCTTTGATAGGTGTACTGTTCACTTTGTCCAAAGAAAAAAGTTAACAATTTGAAAGCTCTCACTTCCTAGACAACAATAAATCCTGTTCTGAATTCAAAGGAACACATCACTGCCAAGCTCCTTAAACTCACACCTGCAGGAAAGTAAACAATCTTAGATTTCTTTTTTTAAAAAAGTTTTATTAAATTTTTCTTTTACATACATATTTTATGAACAGAGTATTGACCGGGTCTTGTACATCTTGTAACATAGTTATATATTGATTTTTATAGTCTATTCCAATCTTCCTTTTTGTTTTTTCCTAATACAATTTACATATTTCAGTTTTAGCCGTAATATTCTTTTTCCCTACTTCTAATCTCTTCTTAATACATAATATATAAACAATATCACCATCTGCCCTTCAATTCCTAGTTTCTTAGCATAACATCAATTATCTTATTTCTCCACTTATAAAATATATTTTTAAGAATTCCCATCACACTTTTTGTCTATAAACAATGTGCTTCATCATATTCAATTCTTACATTGAAATCCTTTAACTTAATTAACCTTCCACATTTTATCTTAATCTCTTCTTAGTACATAATAAGCAATATCACTATCCACCCTTAATTCCTGATTTCTTACTGTAGCATCAATTAATTATTTTATTTCATCATTTACAATATGTTTTTTTCAAAATCTCCATTGCACTTGTTATCATTTCAATTTTGTGTCTTGATTTCAATTATTTTCATAATTGAACCAAATTGCCACTTCATATTTCATCTCCTGTTCTGTTTTACAATAAACAATTTATATCATCATATTAGCTTCTTACATTCACAATTAATAATATTAATACAGTTCCCTTAGATCTACTAATATATACCTTATTTCCCTTCCTCCTTTTCCACTATTCTTCCCCTTTTAACCATTTTCTCTTGGTCTCTACAAAATTCCACTTCTTAATAATTTGTTCCTTTCATCCCATTCTCTTAACTTTTTCTTTTCCTTTATATTTATTTTATCTTTTCTCCTGAATCCTTTTTCTAACTTTTGGGTCTATTACTTGCATAATTCTCCCCAAGCTTTTTTCTAATTTTTTTCCATTTCCTTCTCTTTCCTTTGATTGATCCTTTTTTGGGGGATATTTCCCCCTGTCCTCTCTTTTTTTGCCACTGTAAATCCCAGTGTAAACATCTAACTTTTTACATTCAATTCCTTTTCCTTCAGTATTATTTTCTTGCTTCTCATTTATATTCTCTTTTTCCTGTTTTGTGTGTTCTAGCCAAATTTCTGACTTTTTGTTGCCCTTTAATAATTCACGCA
Source organism: Pituophis catenifer annectens (assembly GCF_029215685.1). Classification (NCBI taxonomy): domain Eukaryota; kingdom Metazoa; phylum Chordata; class Lepidosauria; order Squamata; family Colubridae; genus Pituophis; species Pituophis catenifer. The sequence goes on along the minus strand of NW_027256883.1, from coordinate 122,853,400 downwards.
TGTTTTTAAACATCTCAATTAATTCCTCACACATCCAAGACTCCATATTGTCAATTTAAAAAATTGTTAATATTTATCTTATATTTAATTAAGATTTTAAAGTCCATATAGTCTCTTTTTTATTTCCAGATAATCCAGTTTAAATGTTTGTCCAATCCACTCCAATTTAAAGCTTTGTTATTTTCCACCTCTGTTGAAAGTTGAGTCCAAGCAATTAAAAAAAAAAAACAAATACTCCTTAAAAGTTCTCATAGTTTCTTTTAGTAGTCAAAGTCACTGCTATTATTTTCTTCAATGTTCATTCCAGTCTTGTAATGCTTTATTTCCACTAGCAGATGTCTCTCTCCAATCCACAATGTTCTCAGAACAAAAAAGTATCAAGCTTACAAAAGTATTTTAAATCCACATAGAAAATACTTTCCCTCGGATTTCTTTTCCTTTTATTATTTTTAGTTTCTCCAAGATCAGTTTTAAGTCGTTATAAAATTTCTTGGGCTTTAGTATTTTAACTTCCTTTTTGTCTTCCTTTAAGTGTCAAAACTGTCAAAAATATTTCAAATCTTCATAAAAAGTACTTTCCTTCCGGTTTCTTTTTCTTGTATTAGTTTTAATTTCTCCAAATCCAATTTTAAATCCAGTTATAAAGTTTTCTTTCTTGGGCTCCTCAAGGAGGAGGTACTTTAACCTCCTCTTTGTTCTTCTTCCTCCATTAAAATTCCCAATTAGCCACTCATTTCCTCTCCGGGACACCTTTAAAGTTTTTTTTTAAATTTCCTTTTTTTACCTGTGAGTTGGCCAGCACTCCTTTCAAACACCGTTCCTGCACATAAATCTTATTCTGGTTGCCCCAGCTTCAGAGTGGTCATTTTTAAATGGCCGCCACCCCCGCCACTAGTTCGAAGAGCCGCCTCCGACCTTTCTAGGAACTTGCCTGTTCCTCTTGGTCATCCGAGGCACCTCTCCTTCTTCACTGTCCCTACAGGACGGTTCTGGTCCAAAGACTCCCTTGACAGCAGTTTGTCCGGCTGGATTTTTGCGGAGCTCATCGGAGCCCGCTATTTTCCAGCCAGCTTTGCCGCGATGCTTCCGGTTTCTCCCCCAACAATCTTAGATTTCTTGTTTTAGCACTTTTTCCTCTTCATTTTAAGATAATTTGGTGTTAATAGGAGCCATTTCTTTTCCTCTTCAAGCAAACAAAAGCTGAAGTTTTCATGTCTTACATGAACTTAAAATTTGGTTGCCTGTGAAAGTAAATTCCAGTGGTGCTTCCTTCTGCCCAAGGTCTCATAACTCTTTCAATCTGGGAATAAGAGATAAATTACATAATTATTCCCTCTTCCACACTTATTTCAAGTAGCTTCATGCAAGACATCATCTTGCTGGATTGTGTTCCCAAGAGTCTGGTGCCATCCAACCATACTTAACTGCACTCTGTGTCGGCCACTGATATTCTCTCATCCTTTTATCTTATAGCGGTGTTGCTTCTGTGTAAGGGATCCAACTAAGTAAATGTGCTTAAGCGCCTCATTTATGTCCAGTATCACAAAATTTCTGAGCAATAGACCCAAAAGTTCTTTTTCAAAAGGTAACTGGACTTTGTTTTGGGAAAAACAAAGTACAGTTGACTTTTGAAAAAGCACTTTTGGGACAACCATGACCTGGATAACTGAGAATCTCCATAAATACTGAGCAATAGGAATTCAGAATATCCAAATAGTTTGTTTTTCTCAAGGATCTGAAATAATGTTTCAGGAAAAACATTATTTTAATGTTAAATATTTGCTACTTACTGACATTGGGGCAGGCTTAGTAAAAATATGGGTCCTGCTATTAACTGCACCATATGTAGCAAGGCATGAATATAGAATCAGTATTAATGGGAGGGGAGAAGAGAGAGAAGTTAATTAAACTTTCAAACTGAAACACTTTTTAAATGGCTTCTCTTAGCTCTGCCTTCATCCCATCTCAGATGTAAGTAAAGCATCAACTAGGATGTGGGAAAGTGTTGGATTAAAGAAGTGTTGAATTTTGTGCAATATTTTTCCTTATATTTGTGTGTGTGCATGTATGTTTTGAAGCACCTGTTGCTTTCTCAGTAGGTCTTTGAGATTGCTTTTCACCCTAGTATATTTCTAGTTTTTGTTTCAAAATTGTGTTAAATTGTGTGTAGCATCTCATTACAGTTGTATAGTTAAAAGACGTACAGTACATTGTCAGTGGGCAAATAGCTTTTAGTCAACTGAAATTGAATAGGGACATCCTGTTATTGTGTTATAATACAAATCTAAAATTTTGCCAGTTATTTAGTAGACCTCAGACACTTACAGCTAGTAATACCTGTATTGCCCACATTATATTATAAATACACAACAGAGTGAGATTTCTGTTAATTTACTTGTAATTGCTGATCCTGTCTGTCCCACTGTTTCTTCACCATGCAAATAAATAGCTGCTTCTTACAATTGATACCAGATGGCAATGAATGGTCAATATGTATAATTTTTATGATCCATGGTATGACATCTCTGGTTGTGATAAATGATTGCTTGTTTCAATACATGTTGCCCTTACATTTGGATTGTTTATTTGGTTAACTTTTGTATATTTCTTGTATATTTTCTTCCCATGGCTAAACGTTGATCGAGAACTACTTTGAATTGACTTACTTGAGTTAATTGAAGCACTGTGTAATCTAGTCCTGATTGCAAGTAGCAGATAAGCACTGTGATGAATTTAGTGTTACATACCACATTCTCTGTATTGCAATAGTTGTGGTTCAAGAGCGTACTTTATTTACGTTACACTGTGTACATAATTTCATTAATGCAACACAATTATATATTTATGACCATTTGTCTTGAAGAAGAGAATACAGAAAAAATTCATCTGAACAGAGCAGATCGTTCAGCGCCTGGTTTATTATTTAAAAAACAAAATTTCAGAGTTGCAGAAATCCTTTTTAAAATTATGTTATGAATATTGCAAACCAATATTGCAAAGCAACAAAATCCAGGGTGATTTGCCCCAGAATGTGTTTCTACTTCTCTTCTACCAATATAGAACTATTTGAAAAGGGACTAGAATTGTATTATTCATGAAATCAGTATTGGTTGCACCAGTTATATATAGAGAAATAAAAATGTTGCAAAAAGAAAATGAAGAATAGTGTAGCCAATCACAAAAAGGGACAGATTTTTTTTTTTTACTGCTAAACAAGTTTCGAAAAAAAGGAGAAATTCAACATATCCAATATCTTCCAAAAAGTTCCCTTTGATGCAGATATAAGGCAAACATCAGCCTCTAGCAATTTCTTTGCATCAATGCCTTTGGGTCCACAAACTTCCTAGTGTAATTGCAGAGAGCATTCTGGGAGGCCGATGACATTCTTGTAAATGAGTGTTTTGTCATGTGCCATACCCACTACTTTATGAATAGGAACCTTTTTTTAATTCTTCTCTTCACTTGCTGTCCAAAAATGTCTCTTGCCAATGATGTTGTCTGCAGGATGGATAGGAACCAGGCCTCCTGGCTCTTAAAAAAAAGAAGATGAAGAAAGACACATTGTTTGAACTTAGCAGACAGGTTGTGCATGCAAAAAGTTAAATCTCAATCCAAGAAAGGTTGAAAAAAGATTCCTGCCTCAAATCCAGAAGAGCTATTTCCCATCAGTATAAACAAAAATGAAACTATAATAGATCAACAATCTGATCGGCTAAAAAGCAGCTTTGAAATGGGCATATATAGGTAAAATTACTAGATAAAAATCAGCTGCATTATAAATTGGTGTTAGGAATGGATCCTGGCTCTGAAAAAGTATAATATGCTGCTCTTGGAGGATGAAAACTGGAACTTTTTTTTATTATTATTAGTAGCACCTCTGTATGCACTTTAAGTTGACCCTTTGGGATAATGTTAATACAAAGTATTTGATGGACTTCACATTGCCATAAAGTGCCCCACTTGTGTAATATAAAACGAATAAAAAAACAGCAAATGTCAACAATGGTGAAATATAGTAGTTTTCTTTCATATTGCTTGGAACTCTATACATAAAGTCAAAAGATTGAAAACAGGAACATTGTTCTGTGATATTTAAGGTGGTTCTCAATATATATAAATCAAAATGAGGAGCTTGCAGTTGTGCACATTTTATTAATCATATCAAGTGGAAGAATAGAATATACAGTATATAAAGAATGCCTTGACTATGGAACTCCCGTACAGAATAGAAATGGACTCTAAATATACAGTTTCCTAGTTACAGTTGAGGAATAAGAAAAAGGGTTTCTAGCAAATCATTTCTCCACAATGAAAACCTTTCAGTACTCTCACTGTCTGAATAGCCAACTCCTGTGTGTTCCTGAACCTTTAAAGATTTCTGCGATGCGTGTTAAAGAACATGAGATTATGAAATGTTGAAAGTTAACTCCATCACTTTCGGTCTTGTCAACGGGAGAATGGCATGTCTGTGGATATAGCCTAGTTTAAGCAAGATGGCAACACATCCAGAAGACATAACGTATACAAATGGAATTTGACATGAAGTCGGCATGGCATACAATCTGGCCAGCACAGAATTCAAACAATAGCTGTTCACTGGAAACAAATGACAGGAGCAGCTAGCTGCCCACCATAAGAAGCCCCATCCAAGCTGCCAAATCCAGGTTAGCAGTTCTGATCATTGGGCAGTCTTCTGAGAGAAAGATAAATCACCTCCATTTAATCATACTTCTAGTCTGACAGTTACAATGGGAAGCATCCTCATCTCCAGCTTTTATCCTGTGTATGCATGTGTGCAGATAAAAAATATGGAAATGTATAAATACTATAAGGATAGAAATGCCTTTCAAGTTCCTCTTGCCAAGATCAGAGATGTTGTCAAACTTGTGCAGTCCTTTCCTCCACTAGATGTATTCTATATTTTTTATTGAAGTATACTGCTAAAACATGTCTTATTTTTTAAACAATCTGTTGTGATTCTCAAAATTTGGCTGCATAGAATATTCACAAAGGAATTGAGATCAAATATATAATAAAAGGCTTATTAGAGTCTGTCAAATACCAGAATCTTTTACTAGTCAGAATCAAACTTTTTGGAGCTGCACCTAAAAAATTGTAACTTTTGGTCAACTCCCTTTTCTAATTCATTGCTTCTGTATTAATGAGAATTAAGTGCATTTGTAAAACGGAAATAAAAGAGATGTAAAATCCAGCATGATACAACCAAAGAATTTAAGCACTTTCAGCTTGGATGACATTCAACTCTCCCATTTGAAATTCTTTGGTGAAATATGCCCACAGTAATTTACAGCAATCAAACAGTAGTACAAATAATAGCACCAACAACACCAATAATTTAATAACAGCAATAAACCGATAGATTTATGTATCCATACTTTTAGAAATATAGTATTAAATATGACTACTTTGAAGCTGTTCCTCGACCTTGTATAATCCCAAACCAATCCATATTCTGCTGTTGCCAGGAATTTAAACACAACTTCTAAAGACCTGAAGGGAGAATTTTCCATTCTGGATTCCCTGTGTTTTTATCATCATCATGATCATAACAGGAAAAATAACACTTATCAGATCCTGGAATTTGAATTTGAGTTTGGATTGAATGCGACAAGTAAAAATACCCCCACCCCAAATCTTCTCATGTACATAAAAACCATAGTAGTGCTTCCAGTTATGATGTGGATTTCCTGGTATGCAAGGAAAGCTAAGGGGAGACTGTGGTTTTTCCATCATCTGAGCATGGGAAGTTGGGGAATTGGATGGGGGGAGGGGAGAGAAAAATTGCCAGAAGCAGAATCTTTAAAGCTTTAAATCCCCAGGGGTTGTTGGCTTTCTTACAAATTTTGCATGAAATCCACCAATGAGCACAGATTCTGTGCCTTAAAAAATACAGGCCTTGGCAAGTACAGGCACATGGTTTCTTGTAGGGAGTAAGGAAAATGCCTTTGATGGAGATACGAAGGAGCTGTTGCTTAGGCCAAAGGGATAGAAACATTTTGAAATCCATAACAATATATTGTTCGAAAGTGGCTCAACCAGATACTTCCCTAATTCACTAAACTATAAGAAAGGGAAGAAGGTAAAGTTGAATCAGATTTTCAACATCCTGTTATTATAACCAATCTCAATAAAAGTAATTTAAGATACCTTGAGGAGTTGATTGCATGGTCTGATCTACCTAAAAGAGCTGGTGATTCTTTAATCTGTAAATTAGACAGTCAATGAATTTGGGACTAGTTCTCACATGAATGCATGGTGGTTTCTTGGCATTCAGTGGCATGGTGGTTTCTTGGCATTCAGTGTACAGGAATGATTTCTGAAGTGGGCTGTAGCAAAACAAGCATGTTTTTCCCCAATTCTACTGGATGTGTGGCAGTTTAGTTACATGGGTCAACGTTCCAGAAAGCCCCAACTCCAATTAAAAACTCAGAGGCAAGCATTTTTCAAAGTTCCATTTATTAGAGTAGGTATACTGGCACTTCTGGGAAAACCCAAATCTGAGAGTTCTGGGTTTTCCCTCAGTAAATCAAAATACGAAATCCAGCCCCTTCACCCATCAGTCTGTCACATGGTCCAATCATCATCTGTCCCAACCTGAGCCATCACTGCAACCACTTCTCCTCCAGATATAGAAACACCATGACCTTGACTGAAGGGAAGAATGCTATTATGTCTAACTACAATCACTCTCCTGAATCGTCCCTCCTACTTTCCCAAGCCCAAGAAGTTGGCAGTGTGGAAGCTTCTGGTGTTAATATGGCTTCCAAAGCTGACAACATGTAGGAGTCAACAGGTCCATTCATGTTATTCATAAACATCACACCTAGAAGTGTTTTTTTTTTTTTTGTTCAACTAATTAACTTTTAACAACAATAAAAAGAATTGGCCCAGGACAAAAGGGGATTTTGATGGGACCCAACTAATCTGCAATTCATAGTAAAACATGCTAGTGGATATTAAAGTTACAGGAAATTACAGGCAATACTTGAAAGGCCAGTTATGTACTGAGGAAGAGAAAATGTAGGGCTCCGAATCCTGTCTCCAAGAGCTGGAGAACCAAGTGGAGGTTCAGGTAAATGTACTGCAGTCTAAAAGACAATTTGAGGTTTAGGACCTGTCGGTCTTGTTTCTGTTTGATAATATCGGATGAATTGCTGAAACATGGAATTTGCAAGGGCACAAATTATTTCCTAATAAAATCCAAATGAAAACAACTACATTGAAGCAAACTTCTACTGTTTCCCATGGATTTAAATGATGTAATAAATTAATAAAGTTTTGGTCTAATCCTAAAATGCAAAAAAAAATTCCCACTGGAATTTTTTATTTTTTTAAAATAAGGCAAGAGCATGTTCTTGATGAACAAAGCCTTGCTGAGTTTTGTACACTAAAAATAAATAGCTTGAACATCTCTGTGTCTTACATGCATATGCACAGCCATGCACCACACACACACATCTGCACGCTGCCTTGCATTCTTAGTTCTTCTCCTAGCCATTTAAATTTATCTCTGCCCAGTTTGAAAATGCTGGTAGTTTTATAGGGTTATGCATCTGTGCTCTAAGTCTACAAGTCTTTAAGATGACAAACACACTCCAAAGAGAAGAATGGTTTCAAAGTTTTATTTTGCTGCAAGAAGAGCTTTTTCCCATAATGTTGATTTAATTCCTGTTTAAAGAATTTAAGTTGATGTACTGCAGAGAAACACCATTACTTCTAAAGACTCTGTATAGAAGTAAGTGAAGGACAAGGAGTGTACATGGATCATTGTGTGACAACATTCTTCTGCAGTGATGGTCAGAAGGGAAAGTGACCCAAACAAGTGGCTTTCAGTCACATCTGAAATGCAGGCACTTAACACAGATCCCAGGAACCATTACAGTCTAAAGTTGATTGTAGTCTATATATAATGTTCAACGCAATGAATAACAATTTCCATAAAATGAGATATGGCACCCAGCCACTTTTATCATGAACGTTTTCCAGAATGAAGTCTTGCATGCCAAAGTGCTTTCCTGTGCAAGCAAGGACAGAGGGATAGTTTGGCTTTTTAAAAAATGTTCTCTTCCTTCCACAGGCACTGAATGTGCAAAACGCTACCACTAGAAAGGCAAAGCTGAAAAGTCTCATGCAATCTTGAAGCCTCCTTTGATTAATAAGCAAGGTATCTGAGTTTAATGGCAGAAATCCTTATGGTCTTATAGGCTTCTACGGTGGTATCCAAAACAATCTTTTTGTTTTATGTTATCGATTGAGAAGATCATTATTAATTTCAGTTAGATCAGTCTTTCCAAGGGAGGAGGTTGCACCATGTTCCACATTTCAACCCGGGATCCCTCCTTCTCTTGGCGACTGGGGCTGTAAGTCCCTTGAGTGGCACGTTTATTGGCAGTAATGATGGAAATTATGACTACCAGAAGAAAGATCAGCAACAAGACCAAGATCATTGAGCCAATGGTGGTGAATATATTGAAGGATAGATCAGCTGTCAGCTGGAAGAATGGAAAGAAGGAACAATATTATGTCACTGAAGCAGAAAAAATAATAAATACAATTTTATCATGGAAATAACTGGCTTACAGTCATGAGTACATTTCAGGATACTTCTCCCCATAGGGAGAAAATCTAGCTGGTTATCTTTATACATACAGCAAACTTTCAATATAGGAACAAATTTAGGAATAACAACAATATTGAAGATCCAGATTAAAATTTGTCTAATTTCCTGACAACTATAGCTGCTGCTTGTTTTTCAGCATGTTGCAGCCATAGGGTTGACTCCCCATTTTCTTATACTTCAGAGCTACCATGGTAAAAAAAAACTATATCAGTGGTATCTTCACCACAGGATGGGAGTTCAGAGCGCCAAGTTGCTTGCAAATCACTACAGAGATACAATAAACAGCAGGACATTCACATAACATTCTTCAGTCATCTTGTATCAAAGGTGCGAGATCCCAACTAAGTCAATGAAATTTGCTTATTCTGAGGGGAGGGGATAAAATTTCTCCCATCAAACTGAAACCTGATTTAAAAGTACAGAAAAAAATATTTTGCTCAATACTAATTAAAATCTTTGGGTATATTGCAAGGCTGCATATAAAAGAGAAAAACATTTCTTGTGGTAATCTAAAACTACAGACAGAAGAAATGAGTGGGGAATGTTGGGATATATAGATAAGAGTATATACACCCAGCAGAGTTCCCAAAGTCTGAAGTTCCAGCTGCCCAGCTAAAGAAAGCAAGCACTTACATTCAACAGTGGCAACATGGGAAGATGCTGGCCATTTTTCACACTTAAGACCTTTGCAGTATCCCCACAGTCACATGATCTAAAATTTGAATGCTTGGCAACAGTGTCCCCAAGGTCACATGATCACCTTTTGCAACCTTCTGACAAGCAAAGCCAGTGGGAAAGTGAGATTCTCTTAACTGTGTTACCAACTTAACAACAGCAGGGGTGGATTCTACTTACCTTTACTACCGATTCGCACGCGCTTGCTTCGCTCGTATGCGCAGAAGCATTTTGATGACGTCGGGGTCGGTGGGCAGAGCCTCCCGCTGGTTTTACTACTGGTTCTATAGAACTGGTGCAAACTGGGGGCAACCCACCACTGAACTACAGTGATTCACTTAGCAGCTGTGGCAAGGAAGGTCATAAAATGGGGCAAAACTCATTTAACAACTGTCTCATTTAACAATATAAATTTTGGTCATAAGTCGAGGGCTACCTGTACTCTGAATTATCCCTCCCCCTCAAAACAATCATACACATGTATAGACAAGATAAAGTAAAGACAACATAATGCCAAGTAATGGGCTCCTAGATGGATGGCATTCAATATGCTACTGAGGAATTGCTGAGGTTCTGTCAGGTATTAATAATGATTATGACACAGTTAGATTAAAGCCTTTGAGACAGCTACTTTGTGATGTTACCATGCAGGACAAAAAATTGCAATGGGATCAGGAAATGTGAAAAACATGAACACAGGAAAGCTCAACACAATGGAAGATGAAATTGGCTATATATTGACCTTAGCCAACTAGAAATGAATTAGTATTGGACACTAACAATATCACATTATTTGTTACTCAGGATATGAAAAACAAGCAATCATGTTGCTTTCATAGTCAAGAAAGAGATATCAAAGATGTACTAGAATATAATATAGTTAATGACCAAATAATACCAACTAGACATTGTGGTCAATGCTTTAATATGATAGTTATCCAAGTTTATACTTTAACACTGATACAGAAAAAAAGAAAGCTGATGAGTTTTACAGTCGTGTTTAATCTAAAACTGACCAAACATGTGCTACAGGTATCTGAAGACTAGAATGCTAATCTTTTCCAAGTTGGAAATTGATTGATTATGTGCCATCAAGTTATTTTTGAACGCTTAGCAACCATACAAGGAGAAAAATATAGATGGACTCTATAACTGAAAAAACTGAAATGAAGCAGGAGAATGACTTGTTTCTGAAAATCCACTGATTTCTTTATTGCCAACATAGACTTCAAACAACCCTAATTTTTACAAATAGATATTCCAAGATGGAGTACATAGAAATAATTTTAATCGTATTATTGGTAAAATAGATGGAAAAGATCAATTACAACAGCAAAGGCATGGCCAGACTATGGAACAGATTACTGCTCATGTGCAAAAGAGCTCAAGAAGGAATTGAAAAGTATTTCAGACAGCTGTGAGAGCCGAGAAAAATTGGTATTGTAATAACAATCTAACCACATCAAAGATTAAAGTCTAAAGGCAGTTCCAACCTCAAATTGAAACGCTAAAGAATACAAATGATCCAACAGTAAGAGATTCCAAGAAGATCAAACAAAAATGGAATATATACTGAAATTCTGTTGAGTAGAGGTGTCACTATCCAATATAGCTTAGAAGATATTCCCTATGTATAAGAACCTTTGTTATTGGTCATTACCAAGGTGGAACACCACATAAATTGATGGAATTCTACAGATATCTGGCAAGTAACAGAAGAAGTATCTATCAAGGATGTAATCAATTTATCCTAACAAATCTCTACCATGATACAGTGGCTAACAAATTGGAAAAGCTCAGTCTACTTACAATATATGGAGGAGGAGGAGGAAGAGGAGGAGGAGAGTTAGAAGAAGAAGAAGGAGGAGGAGGAGGAGGAGGAGGAGGAGGAGGAGGAGGAGGAGGAGGAGGAGGTGGTGGTGGTTTAGGAAAATCCAACACAACTTAAAGCCCTGCATGAAAAGGAAGATAGTAGACATTCAACTGATTTTAGAAAAGGCTGAGGAACAAGAGATGCACAGAGGAACAAGAGATGCACAGAACAACAGTATGAATTATTATTGATGCACACTGCTGGGTAATTGAGAAAGCCAAAGAACACCAAAAAGATGTCAATATGTGCTTCATTGATTATGGAAAGGCCTTTAATTATGTTAACCATTTGAAGTTGTGGAAAGAGAGTGAGAGGAAAATGAGAATTCCAGAGCATTCAATTGTTTGAATGGGAAACCTTTACACAGGTCATGATGCTAAAGATCAGGTAGAATTTGTTGAAACCGACTGGTCTAGATTGACAAATGAGCAAGACAAGTCTATATACTCTTTATTTGATTCAACTTAAATTCTGCATATACATTTGGGGATGGGGACTGTATTGGAAGAGGATGATCATGATATCAAAACTGGAGGAAAAACACAGATAATATACAAATTAAAATATATGATATATTCAAAAGCAACATGTGTCCAGACAGCATTCCAAAATCTGCTTTCAAATAATGGATAATTAGATTGGGAGAGTATACCTCCATGTCTAAAATAACTTTCTCTCTTAGAAGTAAATATGACATAGAATTGAATTCAACTTGAAAACCATTTATATATAATTCTACATATGAATTTTCATTACATTCTAGGACTATAAGTTCAGTAAAATCAGAATAGACCCTCAACAGCTTGGACAGTATTTGATTTTACTTTATGAATTGTATTGTGCTGACTGTGCTATTGATATATTTATATTATAAATTTTAAGAACAACCTGAAATCTTAAAAACAATACTTAATTCAGTTAATGAAATGTTGAAATTATGATGCTTGTAAAATTTCTGTTTAATCATTTCATTTGTATTACTTTTTTCTCTCTAATTGTGTATCTTTTTCTCTCTCTTTAAAAATAAAAAGGCTTAATAAAAGTATTTTTTTAAAACATCAACTTTATCAATCAATCAGTCAATAAACCAGTCAACAAAAATTCAAAGGTTACTCCAAACAAAACTTTATAAATGCAGGAGTTTCTCTAGTTCATTTTATTAGTACAGCTAAGCCCACATACAGTTCTATTAATAATAAATGACTCCCTGTTGTTTCCTAGTGTTTATTTTTCTTTCTTCATAAAGGCAACAGCATGCAAGAATAATTAATTTATTATATGAATCTTTTTTTAAACTTAAGACTGTCCTGAAGTTAAATTAAACCTTTGCAAAGACACCAGCCATTGGTTATGAGTTGCAGCCTATGTCAAATATGGAAAACAATTATCGTTTCCATAATGATATTGTGATTATGTAAGATTTATATTAAAATTATTACTGTAATTATTAAATAATGCTGATAATTTTTAAATTATCGCAATGTATATTTTACTGTAAGTTTCTTAGAATAGCATGATTCAAGCAGCATAGAAGCTTTTATAATAAAAATAAATATAATATAAACAATACTAAATATTAGAATGAAGAAAGTTGTATTATATTCAACAATGTAATATTTTATACAGTGTCAGGAAACTTTCATGGCATCACCACTAGCATCAAATATTTTCCAGGTGACATTAATTAGTTGTTGAGGGACACTTGAATTTGAAGAGCTATGAAAGATATTAAGATATTTTCCCTATCTGTATCAAGAAGCACAAATGTAACTAGAAGTACCATGGGAAAACAGACGTGCTGGACAGCATCACCCTGGGAGAATTTTGATTGTCAATTCCGATTTTGTTTTGGTACTTTTGATTTGGAATACTAGTGACAATTGAATTGTCAAAAACAGATTATATGCTTGGGGCATAACTCCAAAAATATTTAAAAACAAAAGAACCCAGGAGGGTTTAAAAAAAAAAAAGTAAACCAGACCAAAGCTTTCAAAAGCCACTTCCTGAAGATTAAGAAATCAAATTTGACTATATCTGCAGAGTGGTATTTCTGACAATGACTCTTACAGATTGCTTTGAGCAAAATTGTTTGGGCTCAGCATCTATAGGAAAGATAGTAATCTAGTTTCTATTTTCCCATGATAACAGAATCACAGGGTCACATGACAGATAACAAATAAATTGTTGATAGTGGATCCATGTAAAATTGACTCCATGAATCTCTTTAAGGATCTAGTAATCTAATTATCTTAATTCTCTTTTGTCTGGGAAAATGGAATATATTGTATTGTACGGACATATGGTATTTTCCACACAAACTCACTTTTATTAGATAACATTCTCATCGCAGATGAGAAATAATAGGCTATTCTTCCACCGTAATTTCTTAAATGTTTGGGGGAAAATGTTTAATTTCACTCTACTTCAGGAATTTCCTTCCTTCCTTCCTTCCTTCCTTCCTTCCTTCCTTCCTTCCTTCCTTCCTTCCTTCCTTCCTTCCTTCCTTCCTTTCTTTCTTTCTTTCTTTCTTTCTTTCTTTCTTTCTTTCTTTCTACATATGGCTGGGCAATGGTGTTTGCAGTATTCTTCAAATTTTTGCCCATCAGACACATTAGGACTGTAAGTTACTGAATCCCTGACTATATGACCTTAGCTGAACATTTTTCTAAATTCACTTCTGGGAGTCTTCTCCAATCTGAAGTCTTCCATTCCTAGATATTAGGGATGTAAAGCTGCCCAACAACTTTAACATCAGTTCCCAGTGGAAAGTCAAATGGGTCGCTCAACATCCAAACATAGGAATACATATAAATGACCCCACAAAAAAAGTGCTAGGCTTTGAACTATCAGATCAGCAATGGACAATCCTGAATAGGTTTTGCATCTCACATAACATCTCCCAGTATAAACTGACCATAGTATCCTCTGCTCAGTGTGATTGCAGGGTCCCACATCAAACAGTACATCACATTGTGACTGGTTGAGGTCCAATATCTGATTTGTTTAATATAAATGATGCTTCAATGGTTGGATGGCCTAGACCAAGGATGGCTAAGCTTTTCGTTGCTGTGCATGCATGCACCCATAATGCAATGCACGTGTGACCCCCCCACACACCCCACCCCATGCATGCGTGCACTCCCCCCTGCACTCCCCCCTGTACCCCTGCTCATACACATGTGACCCCTCAAATGCGCCCCACCCCCCTGTGCATGTGTGCATGGCTCCCGCACGTGACCTGCCCCTGTGCATGCACACACATCTCCCACATGTGCCCCAGCCCCCACGCATGCTCAGCAGAGACCCAAAAACCAGCTGGCCAGGGGGAGGCACATGCGCATGTGTGATGGAGCTGAGCTGGGGCAACAGTTTGCGTGCCCACAGAGAAGGCTCTGCATGCCACCTGTGGCATACATACCATAGATTTGCCATCATGGGTCTAGACATTGATATTTGAACATAGATCTTTTTGACATTTATACTTTATCATGTTTTATTAATTTAGATGATATGTAAATATATATTCCAGGTCCTTGAATGATATACCATACGCTGAATAAGTAAGTAAGTAAGTAAGTGTCCAGAGTTACTCAAAAGGATAATTCAGGCAGCATGTTGAGATTCACCCTACAAGTGAGTTGGAGACCACATTTTGAACCTCTAAGGTATAAATGGGAATTATTTTTAAAGAAGTAAAAAATTCTAATGTGATGGAAACATACAAAGCTGCTTTAATCCCACCCGACAGTCCTTCTAATTCTGTATTTAATCTGATTGATAGCAGATCTCTTGGGTCCCTGGGAAAAGCTTTTCCCATCACCTGCTAGACTATATATATGAAGGATGGTGGAGTGTTGAAGCTGTGAGATTCTGTACCCAGCTTAGTGAATTTACTTAATGAATCCTAAACTCTTTTTCTGGGAAAAAGAGTTTATATATCTGGGAAAAAAATATCATTTCTTGGTTTTTAATAGGGATTGAGTTCCAAACTTCCACCCCACTTTATTATGAATGTTTCAGAAAAAATTATGTTGTTTCCTTAATTATTCATAAAACACACACAGAGACATATACATGCACCCATATTAGTCAACAATGAAAGGGGGTTGGGGGGGGTGTCTTAGCATGAAAATTCCCCTGCCATCTCAGCCCAAGGAATAGCCTTGGAGGACAGGATGAAGAGTTGCTGCTAAGGTAATGGAAAGATAAACAAGGCTTGAACCCATTCCGTGAAATTGAGTAAACATCTTCCCTAGTTCACATTTAAATAAAGTGAGAGAAAGATGACTCACATTTTCATTTGCAAGATTCTGTTGCTATGGCTGTTACAATAATACCAGTCCTGTATCACCTGTGTGACATTGGTTTCTTAGTCTGGTCTACCTTATAAGATTATCACTTTCCATTTATTTGTGCATTTATCTAAACAATCTTTATAAAGAAAGAAATATAATCTGGGACTTGAAAGGTACCAAAAGATGGTGTTTAGCTACATGTGGTGGTATATGTAAATTGCCTGTATAATTATAATCTTTTTCTAACCATTTATTATTTATATTACTTTCCTCACTGCTTTAAATTTCAATTTATTTTAGCTTGGATTCTTAATCGCAGGGTTTGCTTTATTTTAAAGTAAAATTTAAATTCACTTTCATCCTCATTACAGGATTTAATCTGCCTTTTAAATGTTTGGAAATTTTTAGCAGTTCTTTGAGCCAGTTGTTTAGAAAAACAATATTAGCTCTAGATCAAATTTGTTTCTATAGCATGCACTTCCATCTCTCTCCTCTTTCTCTATGATGATGTGGTAAAGGAGCTTTTTGACATTACTCTAGACATCAGAAACAAATGGTTAGAATATGTGCACAAGCAAACATTTAGTACTGCCTGCTTGCCAGATAGGCTGTACTCAAATATAATTATTCAAGCATATCTTTTAGTATTATGGTATATATGGGAAAGACCTTGGGAGATGGAGTGAAGAGATGTTGTCTAAGGAATAGTCAAATAAGAGATAGCATAACCTGCACCTGTATAATGGGCAGAGCAAGAAGTTCAGAAGGAACCTTCTCAAAGTTCTTGGGCTGTAAAGTCAATGGTGGACAAATTGTACTTTCAGACTTGTAGTATTGATAGCCTTACAAGGTACACTAGATGGGAAACATGACTTTTTCTAGTAGTATTGTAAAACTACTGTTAACAGAATCTTGCAAGTTTTTAAAGTATAATTCTCTTGCTGTCACTTTTGTAGTCTAAGAGAATTTAGGGAGGATTGCCTTCTGAACCTCTTGCTCTGTCCACTATGCAGCTGTGGGATATGCTATCTCTTACATGACAGTTCCCTGGGCAGCATCTCTTTCCTTTAGCACATTTAGGAACAAAATAAAATGATTATTGGAGGAGCTCTCTGGAATGTTAGGCATAAAATATTTCTTCTGGCTATCCTATCCTATCCTATCCTATCCTATCCTATCCTATCCTATCCTATCCGTATTCAAGGAGTCAGTTAGCCCTTTTTGGATCAGGCCTGGATTCATTTGTATTTGGGAATTGAGAACTCTTTCCTGCCTTTATCAACAAGGCAGTGCCTCTTTTTTTTTTTTTTTGCATCTCTTGAGGAACCTTTGTCCCTCATTTGATTAACTGGGAATATGTGTATTGAATGTTAAGCAGGGAGACCCCCACATTTTCACCTCAAACAAAATAAGAAATGAATTTAAGGGCTCTGCCTCAGGCAAAACATCAGAGGAATTTGGAGGGAAGCCGAAAGAGCTCTGAAATCTTGAATAAAAGCTATAGGGATTTAGGAATCCTTTTTTTAAAAAAATAAAGAATGACTGGAGAAATCTGAAGCAAGCTTGCAGATTCCTGCTCAGATAAGGCACGTGAATTTTTTCAAAAGAAGCTAAAGGGAGATTTGTTCATATAAAACTCCTTAGGTAGCATGTGCCTATTCATATTTAGAACCAAACTCATTCAGTATTTTGATAATTTACTCTTTCTTAGTTGAAGGTTGTAGTGTTCTGACTCTTTGGAGACTAAATGTGATATAAATAAATAACAATTGATACAATATTATAAATTATTTTGCCATCATTTCCCAACCCCTTATGTATGAACTGGGTTTTTTCCCTCTCACAGATTTAACTTTGAATTTAAAAACTGATAAAATTAACTATAGTCCACTAAATGGGAAGTTCAGAGGGTGATCTGTAAGTAGACCAAGGGTTTATAAACTTGACAACTTTACGACTTGTGGATATACAACTCCCAGAATCCCTCAGCTAGTCATGCTGGCTGGGTTAATTCTGGGAGCTGAAGTCCACAAGTCTTAAAGTTATCAAATTTGGATCTAGACATTAGCTCTCCGCCTAGCCTACCTGACAGGTTTGTTGTGAGAATGAAATGGTGGGAGTGATAGGGAGAGAGTGGGGGGGAAATTATGTTACTTTGCCAGTGGTGCAGTAGAGCAGTTTTAGGACTGTGGACTCAGATGGACTTCTAATGGATATTGTGAAATATTAAAAATACTCTAAGCCATTGCATAATCAATGCTTTCCTTAAGAGCTGTCTCCCTATTCTATTGTCTTGTCCTGATGGATGCTGCTGCTGAAAGAAAAATAAAGCTCAGAAAAATAAAACATACATAAACTTTTATGTATGTTTGTGTGAATGGTAGCTGCTTAGCAGTTACTACTGGAACTACCAATGGGGCAAAAACACTAGAAGAGACACTGATAATGCTTTATTGTCTTATTCTACTGCCTGCTTGCCAGAAGAACTGAAAACAGAGTGTGGAGATTGACTTCTAGGTAAAGGCATTTTTAAAGATCACTTTGATCCTTGTGCTGGAATAAATCAGAGAAAACAAGCTTATGTACTCCAAGTATTTTTTCCTGTTTTTTTTTCATTGATAGTATTTTAAAATATTTGGATATGTGCATCTAAGTGTGTCTCACTCTTAGTTTGACAGATTTAATAGACAGTTAAAAAAGGAACAGGGCCACACTGTTAACATGAAATCCTTTTCAGCAGTGAAGCTCTCAAGTTCCATTCTTGATGTTCAGAAATATCGTGATTTGCACCTTCTCAGTAACAAAAAGGTGTATTTTGGTTGTTGAGTTAAATGAATGAATGTCCTACATAAATTTGCACTGGTATTTTCTGGTTTTCATTTCGTAAACGTTGCTACAGTACTGTGATAATTTCCCTCTAGCATTTTACAACATCTTCTTAAATCATCTAAGCATTGTGCTACCATATCAGTAACGAGGATGGGTTTTAGATTGCTTTAGTGATGAATGGGAAATGACCTATGAAAAGTGTTGACCTATGAGTAATGGTTGCAATTTGGTGCATTGTAGTCTTTCTTTTAGCTACTGAGAGTATCATTTAAGTAAGATGGCAAAATTATCAAATTTAAGTCAATGGAATGGATAATGGAATGTTTGGGGCCATTTTTTCTTTCACATGCATGCTTTGTACAATTGTAAAAATCGATATGTCTTTCTTTATGATGCTATTAAACAGGTATTTAATTTATTCAATCAACAAATGTATAAGCCCAGTGCCAAGATTCTATACTGTTGTATTATCCTTTCTTTTTTTCCTGCTATATATCAATTCAACAATTAATGAATTGGGGAAATTACTTCTGTGTAATACTGCATGAAATAATGAATTCCTTGTCTCATACAGTAGCATCTGAAAGTCATTCCATCCATAAATATCAACTGTGAAAATCTCCACTCTGTAATTCTTGGATTGGAAAACTATATTTCAACCACTGCATTCAAGGAAGTAGAGTATGAAGATACAAGGCTGAACAAGGAATGCCCAAGATTAAGATTATTTTCTTTCATTATTAAATTAATTATTTCATTAAAAATTAATTATAAAATTAAATTTAAAAAATCATAAAGAAATTTACAAAATTAACGACAGTAGCATTCACATTTTTTAAAATAGGTACTTCAAGCTTTTTTCTC
Source organism: Pituophis catenifer annectens (assembly GCF_029215685.1). Lineage (NCBI taxonomy): Eukaryota > Metazoa > Chordata > Lepidosauria > Squamata > Colubridae > Pituophis > Pituophis catenifer. Next base: position 122,834,223 of record NW_027256883.1, on the reverse strand, counting down.
TCAATGCCATTTAATCAGCATGTAATATTGCAAACTTCATCAACATCTGCCTATCATTTTGAACAATCAATGTACGTGCAAATACCATCAGTTTCAGGGTATTTCCTTAACAATCATGTCTGTGGCATAGATTTTTGAACATATTTCAGAGAAAACTGTTCTAACCAGTTAGTGCCAGAATTCAGCAAATAACATTGAACATGTCTCTACTGCTATCATGAATCTCTGATTAGCAAAACATTTAAAAGGTTTCATGCTGTCACAGCTGGATATCAAGTCAACCCCTCATCTACTGTACGTAGCTGCAACACTTACAGTGCAACCAATTTCTGCTTCCAACTAAACATAGCAGAAGGTAGTGTGCTATTGGTCTTGTGTCCAACATGTGACTCCCTGCTATCTCATTGTTTATTGTCATCTAAATAACTGTGGCTTGTGTTAGCAAGCTTCTGTGAACATTATTGCTGTGAATAATTTCTTTTTAAAAAGCTGATATGATCTGAAAGATGGGGCAACAGACTCATCTGAGCTTCTCCACTAATTATCTGGCATGCTGGTCTGAACACCCTGTATCTTCCATATGCAAACAATTAGTGAAGGGGAAAAGAATGGTCAAGTAACAAATCCTTTGAGATGTTGGGAACTGTGTTTATTTTAATTCTAATTATTTCATAATGCAGGAGGGCAGTGATGTTATTAAAGGTGTCATAGGTTAATTAAAATTAAAAGAGGCTTAATTCACTTATTCTACATGATTTCACGCCAATATACAATAGCCTAGACTAGAACCAAATATTGACCATGGGGACGTTCTTGAGAAGGCTGCAGAAAAAGAGATAGAAACATGTGGTACAGTGGTGGGTTGCCCCTGGTTCACACCGGTTCTATAGAATCAGTAGTAAAACCGGCGGGAGGCTCCGCCCACCAACCCCGATGTCATCAGAATGCTTCTGTGCATGGCCTCATTGCGAACCGGTAGTAAAGGTAAGTAGAACCCACCCCTGATGTGGTATCTGAAGTGGGGTTGCTCAGCTCTTTCAAAATATGAGGTTCTTTCATGTACTGTTGCATTATTGCTGTACTAGTCAGTTCTTTGGAGAAACAATGTCAAATGTTACATGTTTTCCTATTCCTTATTTCTTGGTAGGTCTTTCTCACATGAACATGAAAGAAACAGTTTTGGTGATGTTTATGAAATAGAATTGTGACTCTACTGTTTTAGTATGCTATAGTAATTAAGGCATCAGGCTAGAACCTGGGATACTGTGAGTTTTAATCCTGCCTTAGGCACAATGCCAGCTGGGTGACCTTGGGGCAGTCACTGTATCTCAGCCTAGGAAGGAGGCAACAACAAATCATTTCTGAAAAACCTTGCTAAGTAAACTGCAGTTCAGGCAGTGACTAGGAGTCAAAACAAAGAAGGAGAAGAAAGGAAAGGAGAGGAGGGGAGGGGAGGGGAGGGAAGGAAAGGAAAGAAGGAAAGGAAAGGAAAGGAAAGGAAAGGAAAGGAAAGGAAAGGAAAGGAAAGGAAAGGAAAGGAAAGGAAAGGAAAGGAAAGGAAAGGAAAGGAAACGGAGTTGTAACTAGGGATGTAAATTAAACTTGTTACAGATTTCTCTGAAAGTGGATTTATAAGATCCCTCAGAATGGATTCCGTGAGTGGCATGATGAGCAACACTGAAAAGTTTACTAGTATGTAACTCTTTCTTGTCTAAAATCACAATGTGAAGAAAACTTAGCTTCTAAGAAGTGCATGCAAGGGAATATTTACTTAAAAATAGCTGCATTAGGAAAAAGTATTTAACAAAGGACAGCTCCCCCCTCCAAATATACATATGTTATTCGGTGACAAAAATGGTCAACAAAAATGGATGCCATGTTTTTATGATCTTAATTTTTTTAAAAAAAACATTAAAATTCCTGTTGCTTCCCACTCTTTTTCTACTCCATACTATCTAATACCTTTGGAATTTTATTTTTTATTTATTATTTTTAAATTTAAATGTTCAAACTTCCGCATACATAGTATTTCAAATGTAGAACAAAAGCACCTAAATTTAATACGCTGCACTTTACAACTGTAATGAAGGTGGCACTAAAATATTCATTCTTTACCGACAATAGGTGACTTCTGGATCTTTAAAAAAAATTACTACTTTTGTAGAATCCCACCTACTTGTCTGAAATTTAATAGCTTTCAACACATAGGAATATGCCTTAATGTATAATTTATTTCTATATTTAAAAAGTAACAATTGCTTAAAAACTTTATTAAAGCACCAATTATCTGCACTGATTTTTTTAAACATTAGGTTAAAAAAAATCAGGAATCTAGTAGCATTTTTTCTCCTAACAATACATTTTATTAAAAGGCATATGTTTGCGTGAACTGCATCTTACTTCATCAGAATTGGCAGGAGTGCTTCTAAATTTCAGCTAGTTCTAGCAGTTAAAATGACATTAATAGAGGTAGAAATAAAAACCAATTTATAAGAGAAACTTTGCAGCAATACTAAATAAAATAAAATGGCAAGTTTGCCATAATAGTTAATTTAGAGCATCTAGATCTCTACCTTAATCTATCCATAAATCAGACCAACCTAAAATACAGTCAAAGTCAGCTTGGTTCACATCAAAACTTTGATTAGCTGATATCCATGAAACATCCAAAATCTCTTCTCTCTCTTTAGGAGAGAATTTTAAGCACAATTAACTACTGTATTTTTTGGAGTATAAGATGCACCTTTCCCCCCCAAAAAAGAGGGTGAAAATCTGGGTGCCTCTTATACTCCAAACGTAGCCCCACCCAGCCTCGCAAATGGAGATTTCAGAGGTTGAAAGAAGCCTCTGAAAGAAGCTCCAGAAATAAAGCCTCTGAAAGGCTTTTATGTAAAATAATAGGGCAAGGAACAAAAGAAGAATCAGTAAAGGTTCTAACCAAACTATGCTATCAAATCTGGAGAATGACACAATACCCAACAGATTGGAAGAGGTTAATCTACATACCAATACCAAAGAAAGGAGATTGAACAGAGTGCAGATAATCCTTCAGTATAAAAGCCTCTGAAAGAAGCTTCAGAAAAAAAGTCTCCAAACAGAGCTTCAGAAAAAAAGGCCATTTTTTCCTGAAGCTCTGTTTCGGAGGCTTTCAGAGGTAGAAAAAAAAGTTTTTTTCTGAAATGGAGTTTCAGAGGCAGAAAAAAAAGCAAGGCACAGAGCTCACAACCAAGGAACCAGTTGCTAAAATTCACCTCTGGGAACAGCTGATTGGGGGTATTCTGGGAGGCATATCCACCAATCAATCAGCTTTTTTCCTATTTTCCTCCTCAAAAAACTAAGATGCGTCTTATACTCCGGTGCATTTTATATTCCGAAAAAATACAGTATTTTCAAACATAAGAAAGGTGTATATATTTAATTCCTTTGCATGCTGCTGATATATCTGAGGGAGATAGGCAATTCAAAAATGTGAAAATAAATAAAATATCAGATACTGTATATGAAAAATTGCTATAGTTCCCATTTTTAGTTCTAATCTGAGATCAAGTTCATGACATGGCATGGCTTGGCATAGCATGGCTTTGCATGGCTTTGCATGGCACGGCATGGCACGGCACGGCACGGCACAGAACAGAACAGAACAGAACAGAACAGAACAGAACAGAACAGAATAGAATAGAATTTGTCTCCAGTGCATAAGCTCTCAGTGTACATGCAAAACAACAAAATAATCATAATGACAAATGATAATAATCAGAATAATGATACTAGTAGAGTAGGAAGTGAAACAGATGAGAAGGATAAAAGTAATATAGCCATACTACATAGATTTTATTATAGATTTTAAAGAAATGCATATACTGTAGCCCCAACCCCCTTTACTCCTATTTGAATATTGTTTATAATGTAAATAAAGCTCAGAAGTTTCCCATGAGTTTTCCTGGTGCCAGAAGTTCTTATTCCACGGGGAATGTTGTGTGAAGTGGTGGGATGCAGTGGGGAAAAGAACAAGATGAAACCCAAGGGAGAAGATTTCACCTAAAATATGCCGAGAAAGTTGAAATGATCTATTCCCATCCAGCCATCTCATTATCTGTAATTGCCCCCTAACCAATAGAACTGTGCTTCTTTTTAACTAGCGGTGTGTTTTCATTTTTTTTCTACTTCTCAACAGAAGCAAGGGGAGGTGTCACAGGCACTTTGTGTTTCCTTTTAATCTCTCCTTTTTTTATTTTGTGTTTGTTTTGCTTTTCAAAGAAAGTGAGCAACCGGTTTGACAGAAGTACAAACAAGACACCACAGAGGCACTAGCCATCCAAATTAAATACGACGGTTAACAAAATAATAAAACAAAGCATCGTTTACTACACTGATATCCTCCCACAGATTTTGCTTTTTGTAATATTTAACATAGCTCTTGTTCTTAGCACTTGCGAGTCTATTGCAAACAGAATGTGTTTTGAACAAAGCTTGTAGAAAAAAGGAGATTTTGCAATTTCGAGGAACCTTTATTATTATTATTATTTTAAAAAGGGGGAAACAAGATGAACCACAGTTGGTACTGCCAGGAGGACCCAACAATCTGAAAGCATGCTTTGTTAGCATTAATGAGTTTATAAAATTTTATTAAACCTCATTAGGGAGTCACCAATTCCCAGAATCCCTTCTTAGAACATTTTATTTCATTTTTACTTAGTGTTGTCTCCAGGTTATATTTAGCATACTATCACCACAAATCAGTGCCACTGCTCATCTCTTTGACATCTCTTTCAGGGCAACTCTGCACCACTACCCAGAAGAAGCAAACAAGGTGAGCACCTAGCATTTAGAAAGACAGACAGACAGATAGAAATTGATTTATAGTTAATGAATACAATACAGCATCTGTTATGCTTTTAACACGATCAAGTGCAGCACACCAATGCATCTGTTGTAGCTATGGGGGAATCATTTAGCTTTATCATCTGTATTTATAGCAGGAGGATATGCCACAAACATAGAAATATAGTGGTGCACTTGCATGAAAATACAAAAAGCTATTTCAGGATTCTTTTTTTATTTTTTTAAGGGGGAGGACTAATATTGCATAACACCTCAGCAGCTGTGAATATTTTTAATATAAAAAATGTTTGGTTATTTATACCTGTGCAATTGTGTAGTGATTGAAAATCTGAAGGTTTGAGGAAGATGTAAGTGTAACTCAGTAATAAATGAACCTAAAATAGGAGCTTTTACTGAGTGGATTATTTTTACAAATAACTCAATAGGGTGAATATATTTAACACATTTCCTCCTACTATTTCCCCCACAACAACCCTGTGAGGTGAATTGGGATGAGTGTTCTGACCTAGGCTTCCTTAAAAAGCAGGAAGCAGGAATTGGTCCCGGCAAAAACCTCTTTTATTTACACGACTGTGAATTACTTTCATTCACAGTCAACAAGGTTTGTCCAAACAGTTTTTCAAAGGAATATTTCTTAACACACCTTATCTCGCTTGGCAAGCCAAGCTGCCATGTAACTTGTTTCCAACCGCAGAGTAAGGCAAAACTTGCCCCAGAGTCTCTTAGAGTCACAAACAAAACTTTTCCCTCTTGAAACTACCAAACAAACGAATTGTTTCCTGCAAAAGCCCCCTTCCTGTTCGCTCCTCTTTTGTTTCCTATGGGAGGGGCCAATCATCTCCAAGGTGTGGTTTTACTCCCAAGTCGACCCTGCTTTCTGAGTTGTTCTTGTCTTCTGGCAGCTCTGCGCATGCGCACGCTGGGAATGGACTCCAGCTATTCCTCTGCTTCACTGCTGTCTATCTCCCTCTCTGCCTCCAACGCAGAGCCCTTGTCCAAGCTTTCCCCAGCCTCCAGGACTGGCCCATGTTCCTCTCCAAGCACCTCACTGTCTGACTCTGCTGCCAGCTTTGCTGGCCTCAGGCAGGCCACAATGAGAGAGAGTGACTGGCCCATTGTCATTCAGCTGGCTTTCATGCCTAAGGTAGAACTTGAACTCATGGACATGAACTCATTGTCTCTTGCTTTCTAGCCTGGTGCCACTAGATTAAGGTGACCAGACGTCCCACTTTTGGTGGGACAGTCCCGCTTTTGAACAATTTGTCCCGCGTCCCGCGGTGTTTTAAAAAAGTCCCAATTTTTGGAAAGAATGCATGGCGCAGTGGTGGGTTGCTCCCGGCTGCTTCCTTAGTCCCAGCTGATGGCTAGAGGGAAAAAAACTGTTTAAACTCTTGCCGCGGGGCTTCAAAGGGCCGCCCTACAGCTGATCAGTGTTAAAAGAAAACAAATGAGTAGACCGATGCCTGCAAAATAGAAAAAACAGCCCCTTAAAGCTTCAGCATAGGTTAATTAGCACAAGTTGATTAGATCGGCTTCCCCACTCTCAGCTGATTTGCTCTCAGCTGTTTTGCTCAGGGCTCTGTAGTTGCTAGCTGCAGAGTGCTGGAGATTTTTTTCCCCTAACTATGCTGAAAAAGCAAAACTGAAAGTAAAGAAGGGTCTTCGCTGCAACGTGGCAAAATGAGGTAGAGAGAGATTTCTTTTTCTTTTTCCTCACCAAAAAAGATAGGTGCAAAACTGCAAACAATGGGAAATTTAGGGCAAAAGAGGAGAGTTCAAGATTTTAAAACACAAAAGAAAAAAAGCTCTATTTAACTAGGGAATTGTAATAATTGAGATACCATTAATTGTATATTGTGTTGAAAGCAGGAATGGTTAAGTTGTGGTTTGGAGGAATATATGGGGGAAATTATTTGGTTTATTATTATTGGTAAATATAATTAATTGATTTGTAAGAAATTGGATTGCATGGAAATAATTGGAATATTCATGTTCATATTGATTAATATACAAAAAGATAGTTATATAACTAATTGATTTATATTAAAATGTTGAATTTGTATTAAACAACTGTATTACATAATTAACCAATGTGAGGATGGATATGAAAATAGATGACAATGCGAAGGAGTATAATATAGAATAGAAGGGAAAATTGAATTTGATTAAGATTAGAGATGAGGATGAAGGGTAATATTGGTTTTTTAAAAAAATAGATGAGGAATAAATATGGCAAAAAGGAAATAAAGTAAATTTAATAGAAATGACTAAACACTGTTTAAATTTGTGAACCGGCCAAATATTCTGTTCAAAGAAAATACATTGTATGTTTGTATGTGTGTTTCTAATTATTGCTATTTATTCATATTTGTTCTCTTTTATTCTTTAAAGTTTAACAATTCATTCTTTATCTTAATATCTTTATATTTGTTTGGGGTTGGCTTTCTTCCCTTTCATCTTTTTTTTTGTACAGCAATCTTTCTCCTCAAACCTACCACCTCTCTCTTTTCTTTCCTTCTTACTTTCTCTTCCCCCCCCATCTTCTCCTCCCTACTTCCTCTTCCTTTCTCCTTCTCCTCCTCTCTTCCTCCCTCTCTTACCCTCACTCCTACTCTAATTTCCCTTCCCTTCCTTCATCCCTCTCTATTGCTGTATCCTTTTATGCATATGGACTACTCAGAGGGCTGAAAAAGTTATTTTTGACTGGTCTGGTCCTCACACTTTTGACCAGTCCTCGAACTTATAACTGTCCTCACATTTTACATTTTTGCCCTATCTTGTCATCATGGTGAAGAGAAGCAGTTGTGAAATGAGTGACATGGTTGTTAAGAATGCTGCACGGGCATAAATGTGAGGATGGTCATAAGTATGAGGACCAGTCAAAAGTGCGAGGACCTGTCAGAAATGACTTTTTTCAGCCCTCTGGTTAGTCCTTTTGTGCATATGGACTACTCAGAGGGCTGAAAAGGTTTTTTTTTTACTGGTCCTTGCACTTTTGACCAGTCCTCAAACTTACAACTGTCCTCACATTTTACGTTTTTTGCCCTATCTTATCATGGTGAAGAGAAGCAGTTGTGAAATGAGTGACATGGTTGTTAAGAATGCTGCACGGGCATAAATGTGAGGATGGTCATAAGTGTGAGGACCAGTCAAAAGTGTGAGGACCTGTCAGAAATGACTTTTTTCTATACACATAGCCATGGCCACCTGGTCACATGACCAGCTAGCCACGCCCACAAAATGGTGGGTGTCCCACTTTACCAATGTTAAAATCTGGTCACCTTACACTAGATCAAACTGGCTCTAAGACAACTTGCAAAGCTGTATATTAAATTATTATTAAACTCCATTTGAGAAGCAACCTCTGCTTTCAAAAATTATATAAATGAAAAAATAGATTAGTGCAGTATGAAGTAAGTTTGAAGGGAACTTCTTTTTATAATGAAGGAAAATAAACACTATTTCAGTATTTGTAACTAACTGAATACTTCCATAAAAGAGATCCTTTTGAATTATTGTGATATGAAAAATGAAGGAACAAGAACTAGGTCTTCATTATAATCTGGACACTGTATGAATATAACTCTAATATAAAGCAACCACAAGTATTTATAATTACAGTTCAATCCTTCTCACAGCATTAGTTCTTAGCCACAGCAAGCCACTGAATCTAACACTTGTTGTCTCACCAAGTAGAAGTACCTGTGTAACCTTGTTAGGTTCAAAAGCTAAGCAGAAGCTAAGCAAAATCAGACCTGGTTAGTATTTGGAGGGAGAAAGTACAAGGTTGTTGGTTAATCTGAGAAGTAGAAAAAACATTCTGAAAGAATATACTTCTGCATTGCATGAATATGTCTGTGAAGCAGTGGTGAAATCCAATTTTTTTTTACTACCGGTTCTGTGGGTGTGGCTTGGTGGGCATGGTGTGGCTTGGCGGGCATGGCTTGGCGGGCATGGCAGGGGAAGGATACTGCAAAACCCTGTTCCCACCCCACTCCAGGGAAAGGATACTGCAAAATCTCCATTCCCACCCCACTCTGGGGCCAGCCAGAGGTGGTATTTGCTGGTTCTCCGAACTACTCAAAATTTCCACTATCAGTTCTCCAGAACCTGTCAGACCCTGCTGGATTTCACCCCTGCTGTGAAGTCATCTGCAGTCAAACTTCACGCAAGGTAATCTTTTATATTACCTTTTACTAGTAAAATCTGAAGTGCTGCCCACAAGGAACAAATAAGAAATATATTTATACAAAGGCCATAATTTGTTTTGGTGAATATACTACTCATTTTGGAGTTGATTTAAAATCCCTCAAGTTAACATTATATTGCTGAGCTAAGGCCAAAGCACATTCTGCTTATTCTTTCTTATTTTAATAGGATTATTATTAATTTGTTTTGCTTTGACAAAATGAGCACATATAAGAATGGCAGTAAGATAAAAAACGAAAGATGAACATGCAAGATGAAGGGAAAAGATATGTCAACGGAAGGAAAGGTTGTTATTCAAGGTTTGACACCTTTTTCGTCAGTACGATAATTAGTCAAGAATAACTGCATGGAAACAACTATGCAAATATGGAATAAATTATTTATGAAGTGGTAGGCATTTATTATTGTAATTTAAGTGCCATTAGGATGTATACGTCTAACTACCAATTGCAATTAATGAATATATTAAGGCCCCTCCAATAGGCAAATCCCAGTGTCATATTTTGCAAAGAGGTATTTTTCAGTTTTGAATTCATCATTACTAATATTTGCCATGCTTATTCATGGTTTCAACATTATTAGGAGAAGTGTAACTCTGTAATATACAGCTGTCATTTTTTTTGTGTTTGTTTGTTTGTTTAAAGAATGCACCAATACTAACCCTGAAGATACAGTACTGGATTTGGTTATTGCATACTAGAAAAAGGTAAGTCTGAATGGGAGCCTGTAGGCTTTTAATCTGGGCCCTGGGTGCTGCATTTTCAAACCAAAGAAACACAGCCCGGGCTTCAAGCCTTGGTGATTTATATGGCTCTAGTTAAGGACTGTTATATTCTACTGTTTACTCTACTCTAATAACTGACAAGTTGTTAAGAAAGTTGATAATTCAGAAAAGTAATGGGTCAGAACCAGAGAGAGAATTTTAAATGTAAACAAACAAATTTCATGCAGGAGAGAGAGAGAGAGAGAGAGAGAGAGAGAGAGAGAGAGAGAGAGAGAGAGAGAGAGAGAATATGTGTATGTGTGTATATATTTCAGTTGACATTTGGTGAAATCAAAATAGCAGGCACCAAATGTATTCTGAAATTGGAAAAGAAGGCTTTCTGTCCTGAGGGAGGGCTGATCCTCCCAGCTTTTAGTCTTTAGTGAAAGACACTTGTCTCGAGAGATGTTTAAGTAATCACACACCTCAGGGCTCAGGTGTAATGCAGTTTGGAAACAGCATTGCTTCAGCTTTCGAAGTAGCATGGATCTGAAGTGTGCATAAACCTTTATAAATCATGACATCCTCAAAGACAATGAGAATAGCACAGAGAGACACAAATGAGAAAGACAGTGGCAGCATGACAAAAGCAGAAGGTTTATTATTTGCACAAAGACAGAGATGCTAATACAGACAGAATGTGGCAAAAGAATACAGATGTACAATGAATTTGGAGGATGGACTTGATAATCAAGGTGTTAGGAGGAGTCATTTCCATGATTGCAGGAGTTAATGGGCTTAGCAGCATGTATGTAGGGAATATTTAAAAAAAACTTTTATGTTTTTTATGCAGTCAGCTGAAAACCCCTCAGAGTCACTCTGAGAGTGAGGTGTTATCTAAATTTTATGAAGGATATAAACAAATAAACAAATATGAAGGAATGGCTGTTAGTTATTTTAATGACACATTTTAAATACATATTTGCACCCTAGTATCTGATCCCACAATCTCAAAATTCATTTTGAAGAGGGGATTATATACATGCCCTGCCTATTCTGCAAAATGGACATTTTTTTCATTTTCATGTTTATATTGTAGAAGATATTTTTGAGAGCAATCATTCTTACAAATTCTGTAATTTTCCCATATTCCAAACCTATAACATAATTTATTATTGCAACATCATTGGTGTTGCTTAGATATTTTCTATTTTTTTGTTTTGTTTTGCAAGATAGCCCCAAAAAATTATGTACAGCAATCAGAACTGTCTACCATAATATAATATTAGTAAAGCATTTTTCTTCTATGTTATTCAACTCAGTGCTACAGCCATTTTCAATACGAAACAAAGAAAAAGTGTTTATTCAGACTATTCTGTGTCAGAATAAAAGCCCTTATTAAAATATTGGTAGCCATACATTAATTTTTGCTTTGGAGCACATGGTTAATGAACTGAATATTAAATTCATTCATTCTGCATTCTTTCCAGGTCATTATCAATTCACTTTCCATTTAAGATGGTAATGCTAGATACCATCCACCCATCCATCCCTCCCTCCCTCCCTCCCTCCATCCATGGAGATGAAAGGATACCTAAAGTTTTGATGACAAAATAAGGGTTGAACCTTAATACAAGCCATGGTGGTGCAGTTTTTAGAATGCAGTACTGCTAACTCATGGCTCACTCCAGGAGTCTGATTCTGAATGGCTCAAAGTTGACTCAGCCTTCCATCCTTCTGAGGTCAGCAAAATGAGGATCCAGATTGTTGGAGGCAATATGCTGACTCTGTACACCATGTAGAGAGGCCTGTAAAGCACTATGAACAGTATATAAGTCTAAGTGCTATTGCTACAAGCCCAAATTTGGGTCTACCTACTAAAGATGGTGAAGCAGCAATACAGGAACTGGGTGGGACAGGCTAGTATTGAATCTTAGCAAGACAAAGTAACTTTATTCATAAATCATCTGAACCTAGATTGAGTCCATTATTAGGACAATCTGGAACAGCACTTTTCTGAAGTGAGTGCTTTAAGTTCATAGGAGCACCCAAATATATCATTGATTTCATTATGATCTGAGTTCAGTGTGTAATTTAAAATGTAATTGGGAAGGATATTAATTTGATCATTACATTTGAATCAATCTGTAAAAATAATTATGATTTTAGCTGCAACTAAACTAAACTATCTACTCTCAATGACATCACTCTATCAAATGTCTGGACTGAAGGAAGCTAGAGTAATTTTAAGAATACTGAAACAATTCAGTATTCAATTTTTTATAGTTAAAATTGCATGTGTACAATATAACTAAAGACATGCAGGGGCATGCTTCCATCCAATCAGACATTACATGCATGCACACACATGTGCACAAATTAAGACACTTAAGATCAGTGATAACATTTTGAAAGTCAGAAATACAAGTTGGTGATTTCAAAGTATTGGAAGAAAATGACCACATTAAAAAAAAAAAAAAAGTAAGGGAATAAATAGCCTCTTGATGCTCAAGCTGCAAAATGTAAAGGAAACCAAAGCGAACCTAAATTGGATTTAATGTAAGTAAACTGAAATCAATATTAAATTCAAACTGATAATATAATTAATCCCTATTCCTGACACACTTTACCCTTACTATCATATTAAAATTACAATTTGGCAGCAACATTTGGACTGGAAGGGCTCCAAATACAATCCTCAGTGCATTGGGAGCACTCTCTATATAACTCTAAGGCTATAGGCTGCATCCCCTGTTTTAAAGTTTGTTTTTGCATCATACAATATTAAGGGAGGAGGCAGGATAAAAACCAGACTACTGAAGAAATCCAAACTAGAAGACATTATCAGCAAGTGAAAACGGAGATCTGTTTTTGGAACCTTTCCCTGCCTTCTCTATCACTTTAAAAGTATCAAGTATCACAAATCTGTCTCACGGCCCCTGTGTTTACCATTGCAATAACAACTCCAAATCATTGCAATGACGGACTTTACATCTACCTGAAATACTGCAAAACATGGTTAGAAGTTTTGGATTTGTTTTTATTTTTACTCTCACTTTGGCCAAGATATCTTCTGCTGTGTTTTGATGGCTTTAAAATAACACTGGAAGGATTTCGCTGCTAATCATCTGGTTCACCCCATTCCACGGCTGGGTCATCATCCATGCGCAGAATGAGGTAAGAAAGTAGCTGAAAAAAATTCTGCCACAACAAGAGAGAGACAAAAAAGGAGATGTCGCTTACATCTATTTCACAGCGATCACCAGCATAATTCACATCACAGATACAGTAAAATTTGTTGAAATGGTTCTGGCAGAGGCCCCCATTGAGGCATGGGATAGAGTTGCATTCATTGATGTCCACTTCACATCTGTAAAGGAAACATTAGATTAATATTTAGACCAGCTGTTCTAAGAAAAAGTGAAGGGAAAGAAATTTGGCTTTCTGTTTTCAAGGGCTCTGAAATGGTTTAAGCCATCTTTCCTCAACCTGATTCTTCCAGATTTACAGGACTTCACTTCCTGTTATCTCAAGTCATCAAGGTCCATGCTGGGTATTATGAATATTTAAGTATAAAACATCTCACTGCAGAAAGTGAGTTAACAACTTCTTTGGAAGTCAAGATTAATAGTTTCCATAAATGAGACTAATGCTCTCCTTTTTAAAAGTTGCATTTTAATGAAAGTTGCATTTTAATGAAAGGAAACCAGAATGGGAGGAGAGAAGGACAAAACAAATAGGAAAAAAATTCAGAAAAGAGAAACAGTTATAATAATAAAAACCAATGGATTCTCCTGCATTGCTGTATTATGGATGGATTGCAGATTTGAGAATGTTGAGAATATCATTTGACAATGATATGAAGGAATATTTAAAGTGAATTAGATATATGCAATGTAAATTCAAACACAAGCATTAGTATGACATTACTGCTCTGCTATTTGTAAAAACAATAGCAACTATAACTAGAAAGTTGTGGTATCTGTTAGTTTATGTTCTCTGATCACACAGAACACGGATGAAATCTAGTAAGTATTGATAATGCTATAGAAAAGTTTGTAATGTCAGATATATAAATATATATTTGTGTATAGATCTAGGAAGTGTGAAGTGTCGTAACAAGAGTTCCAAGATGGCAAACACTTTAAGAACTTTAAACATAATTGTGAAAATACTTCAAACAGGAATCAAGGTTTTAATTCATATATCTATAGCATACTAGAAGAAAAATTTTAAAATATCAATCTGACCTAAAAAAAATTTCCAGGCCACATAACATGAAAAAAGTTCTGGGCAGTTTACAATATTTAAAATAAACATTTCAGAATTGGTTTGGAATATACAGTATGTTCACTTAGAATAATCCTAAAACATGCAGGCACTCTTATTATATGTCAAGAATATAGGAAGTGATACCCAATGTCATTTATTCATTACTGAAAAGCTAAAACTTTTTGCTAACTAGTAAGCTTGAAAATATAATGATTTTAATTTCTTTAATTATAGTAATTAGGTTTCTAGATCAGCAGAACATGCATTTTCTTCTTGTTAGAAGAAGAAAAAAATGCACCATTGCTTTTTGAATATTCTTAATTCATCCTTAAATATACATGAACTGGTATTTAATGTTTTCTTTGGGTATTTGGGCCATATAGTGCATCATGGCCAAATTCTGTCTGCATTTATAGCCAGAAATATTTCATGTCATTCATCATTCATATTTCACATTAAACAATACATGCAGTTGTGTGCAGTTCACTTTCATTTTTGTTAAAAGTGATTCAGCTATGAACAGGGGAGTGAGGCTGTGAAACATAGTTTTATTCTTCTTCTATAAGTTTTTTTCAGGTGACATTGGTTACATCAGCCTTCCCCAAACTAGGTTCTCTTTATATTTGTGGATTCCAACCACTAGAATTCTTAGTTACATCAAAATGTTTGTCAGCATTCCAGTGCTGACATAAGGAAGAGAGTTGAGTTCTTATAACTCAGAGAGTTATAAGATGCGTTGCAAGCATTGCTTGTAGGTAGTATTTAAAGGATGAACTCCATAGATTACAAATTTTTTGAAAGTAGCAATGTAGGATTTAGGGAATCTTGTTCATTGTGTAAATGGAGTGTGCATGGAGCTAAAATGAATAGGAAACCATAAGGTAAAGCAAATCATGATTTGTGCTATATGTAGGGTTTATCTACACATGCAGAGAAACCATGTGGTATAGCTTCCCGGAGATGGGCTTGATCACAATATCTTCCAACCTTTTTGAAACAATAGCATTTTGTAACTGACGTAATCTCATTCATGAATTAAGTTCCTTCATGCCAATAATTTTATTTTACCTTTTAAAAAACTAATCCCACCTTATACAAAATAGCCTTTTAATGTGAAACCTTCATGTTGGAGTGAGCCCTTCAAAACACATTTGTGTGGGTTCTGTTTTATTTTTTGCCCCACTGCTTCTGCAATAGAATTAATAGCAAGGTGATACATTACTGTAGTAAACAAACCTAATATTTCTGCTAAGCCCAGTGTCCGTTGAATTAGATTGTAATAGTAACAGTTAATACATAGCATTGTGCAGTTGCATGGAAAAATTAAACATTCATTCTCAAATCATATATGTCACATCAAAAGGTCTTACTGTAACCCTGCAAAGCCTGCGAGGCACATGCACTCTAAGCGTCCTTCAAACTCAGTACAGTTGCCATAATTGTAACAGGTGATATTTCTGTTCTCATTCCCACACAGTGTTGAAGGCATTCGTATGTGCCTATAGTGGGAGAGAGAAAAACCAAGTCTGTAATAATATCCCAATATTCTTTCCAGGCATATCTATTTTTAATATATTAAAACCCTGATATGAAATCTACTGAGTCTTCTCTTGGATTCAAATAAGACTAAATAGAGATGATTACTTCCAAGTAATCAGATACCAAAGATATAAATAGGAGACCTCTTGGGGTCTTGGGCACTCTTTTTCTAGAGTGGGAGACGGAATGGGACAACTTGCCACAGACAAATTGCTGCAGCCAACTCGCCATGGCCAACTCATCATGACCAACTTGCTGTGGTACAACTCACTGTGGGACAATTTAACAATTTTATTTAATTTAACAATTTATTTTATTTAATTAATTAAAGTAAAAAAAATTTAAAAAAATTTTTGACATTCACATTTCATTCTGTTCCTCCTTTTGCATCCTTTCTTCAATAATTCTATTCCATTATTTCTTCGATATTACTGTCCTACAGCGAGTTGACTGTGGCTAGTTGCCTTGCAGTCAGTTGGTCACAGGGACTTGGCCGTGGCAAGTTGACTGTGGCGAATTGTCATAGACAATTCTATGGGAAAGGTGAGTGGGAAGAAGGACTAACCCAAATAAAGGGAGCGGCTATTTTTAGGAAGTGTCTTACTGAAGTTAATGTATCTTCTTTTTAGGCTTTCAGAGAAGACTGAAAAAAAAATTGGGTTGCTTAAAATGAAGAGCAGAGAGGTGTGGTGCTTGCCTAGGATCTGATGCATTTCTTCCGAATCACTTCTAAGCCTGCCCATTCCTGGTATTTCTATAGTTAAGAAAGACACCATTGATGGCTACCTTGACAAAATTACAATCCTTTTTTTTTTTTTTGTAACAATGGTTTACCACTACATTCTTCCAAAAAGCTAGTTCAATTTCACAGCCTAATTTACAGGTCTGGAATTCTTTAATGGTCTCTCATTTAACAATTAAGCAGGTCTGTGAAGAGTGTGTTTTAAAACCTCTTTCAAGCTTTCCTGAATTCCAAAATAGTAATTTTCCCTATTGTTTCTGCTGCATGATCCAAAGACTGTACTTCCAAATTCCCACACTTCCCAAATGTTGGGGGGGGGGTCACATTTATGACCTGCTTACATATGTATTCTCACAAGAAGAGGAAAAATTCCAGCTCCCATCACCCATTTTTTCTGATATATTTCTTTAAGATTATTCTTTTGATAGTGTATCTAATTGTTATCTAATCGTTAGAAGTTATCTATCAAAACAGATTATTTTGTTTAAGAAAATTTAAATGGCCACCCAACTCACTCTCAGGGACAAGAATATCCCCCCCCCCTCAAAACAAGGGTACTGGTAAAAAATTGGGGGGGGAGGTACAAAATAATTCGTATAAATTACACAAAACCCCAATAGCATAAACAAGCCTAAGTCACTAAACAAAGAAAATGAAATGAAGCAGATCAGAATTATATTTTTGGAAAAGTTTTAAATACTGTAGCTATTTGCATTTTAGATAATGAATTAAATGTAATATTAAGTCTCAATGGCTGTTTGTTTGTCCATGAGGAGCCGTTTGAGGGTAAGGGTTATTTTGAATTCTGGAGTATCAATGTAGTTACTTATTTCTTTCTTCCGCTCCCCATTTTTGGCTATTTCCCCATGCCAAATGGCCCCCATGAACTGTAGTTGTTATGGGTATGTGAAAGTTAGGATCCACTCCTGTTTTTGTATATTAAAAGCCTTTTCACACCTTCTTTTCTTTGAGTAAGTACTGACTCTTGGCAACTGCCTGGAGAGGTCCTTGCACTTTTCTTGGCAAGATTTCAGAAGTGGTTTGCTATTGCCTGCTTCCTAGGGCTGAGAGAGAGTGACTGACCCAAAATTACCATGATGGCTTTGTATCTTAAGACAAGACTAGAACAATTTCCCAGTTCCCAATCTTGTAAGCCTTAACCACTACATAAAACTGGATCTCTAACTACTCATAGTGAATGACTATCTTTATCAAAGCTTTGTTACCGTACCTGCAAAATCTTCCAGTGAAATTCCCAGTGCAGAGGCATGAATAACCATTAATGCCATCTACACATGTGGCACCATTTCCACAAAGATGTCCATAACAGTCATCTATGTCTTCTTCACACCTCGTTCCTCTGTATCCAGGATCACATACACATTTGTAAGCTGATATCCCATCACTGCAATTTCCATGAAGACAAGGGTTTGAGGAGCATTCATCAACACTGAGTTCACATTGAGATCCAGTCCATCCCTTGGCACATGTGCAGCGAAAATAGCTGTAAAAATCTTCACACAGCCCACCGTTCAAGCAAGGATTTGAGCGGCAGGCATCCAGCTTAAGGCAACCGGTGACAACAGAATTGGCAGAGATCTTGAGAAACTGCTCTTCTTGTGGTTTTTTAGTATTGTTGAAGTAAGAGAGATGAATTCCACCAATCTCCACAGTGCTCATGCACCCTCTCAGTCCACCTTTTTTATCAAAAGCTTTGTCAGCCAGATAGACATCTGTGCCTTCTCTTAGGAAGTTAAGGTTTCCAGTGGCAACAGTACTTGTAGCATGGTCTCTCTCATCATTTATATCAAGACGCCATCTTGATGACTGAGATAGTGGCTCTATCATAGAGTAGGTGACCTTGTGCCACTTCCCATCATTCACTGATAGGGAACTAGCCAGGCTCAATATAAAAAAGCTATTACCACTTTGCAGCTGAAACAACAATTTGGTATCCTGAATGCTGACAGAGAAGAACTCTGGCTCCTTCTCGGCATAAAGTAGTATCACATCTGAGTCTCGAGTCCGAAAACCAAAGGTTATATTAGTGAGGTCTCTCCTGATCTTCCCATTGCTTCTATAAAAGATGGCACTGCTTCTGCCATTAAAAATGGCATTGGAGATACCTGAGCAGGGATGGGAAGAATTAATTTACTGCATAAGGCTAGTGCTATCATCTCTATATATTCATGGAAGAATTCACGTGGTTTCCACGTGGCATGAATCCAAAAATGCTCAGCAATAAAAGAGCACACTTTTGTGAATCTTAAGAGTTAGAGAATTGATTATTTTCTCCCTATTGTCTAAAATATTGATAGCCCATACTTATTATTTCCTTGATTGTTCTGACTTTGTAATGATTGGTGTAATTATAGAGCTGGAAAATTTCTTAAAACTTTAAGAAACCTGCAACCAATTAGCATGATAAAGTACATCTGAAATAATTTGCCAGAAGAGAAGAAGAGGAGGACATTTGAGGTCAGTTTAAAGGTTTAACCTTATCTCACTGTATCCTCAAATAGAAAGACAGTGGTACTGAATTAGCACTGTGCTGTTTTTAGAACTGCCTTAACTCCAGCTAAAAGATCTGGGTTGCAAAACTGTAGATAATTACATCACAACAAAGAATTAGATTTTTCTGGATAAACTTTGCTACCACATAAATGTTCATCTAGATATAAGAGTACTATCTTGTACTATTTCAGAATAGTGAACATATTCTGAAAAGTCAAAAGGCAACACTCTGATAGCTAAGCATTCCTCTTCCCCTTTCTCCCTCTTAATGATACAAGTAGAACCATATAATTAGTTGAACATTTGGGGCTTTCTGAGAAAAATGAGTTGGCCTTGGTCAGTATCATGAATTCCTATTCTGTCTTGATGGCCCTACAGTACATGATTTTATGGGGTTCAAATCTTAGTGGCATTAAGGATATTTGGCAATTTTTCAGAAAAAAAATCTCTACAAAATTAATATTTTCCTTCTCTTTACTCCTTCTTCAAAATATAGAATACACCTAAAGTAGATAGACATGCATCTACTACCAGATCATTTCAGATTTGTAGCAGCAGGAATGTCTGATTCCTGATCATTTAACACAATAACAGTATGTCCTAAATTGTATTGCTAAAACATTTCTGATTTGGGCAATCAGAAATTGATTCTCTATTGTTACGTTTGTGTATTGCCTATTTTGATGAATCTCAGGGTATAAAAAAATAGCAGATTTCTGAAACCACAATCTTGCCTTGGAGAGGAAGATCGGAATGTAATATTTATTCATACCATCTTCTCCTGCTTCCTATTTTACCGTGCAAATGTGCATTTCTATACACTATGGAAAGCTACTGACTCCCTGCAATTTTCTTCTTAATGTGTCACTGCAGAATGCATTCCACCATCATCTTAAATGCATACTGGAGCTCCGATTGTTTTTAAGGATTTACTATGACCTTCAGAATAATGGAACTATATATAATTACAGTAAGTGGCAAAATTTAACACCAAAATTTCCATTAGAGCCACTCACATAAGTTCCTCTGTGTGTTAAAAGCAAAAATGAAACCATCAGTTGAAGGAGCCTTGCTGGTCAGCCCCATTTCTTCTGGTGAATTGCACATTATCTCTGGAGCTATGATGCTTAACCCAGGGCCATAGGTGGCACTCCTATTAAAACCCTCTATTTGCATTTTTGGACTTTGGGGCAAAATGGATTGTACAGTCCAGTGGCGAAATCCAATTTTTTTTACTACCGGTTCTGTGGGTGTGGCTTGGTGGGCATGGCTTGGTGGGCATGGCAGGGGAAGGATACTGCAAAATCTCCATTCCCACCCCACTCCAAGGGAAGGATACTGCAAAATCCCCATTCCCTCCCCACTCCTGGGGGAAGGATATTGCAAAATCTCCATGCCCACCCCATTCTGGGGCCAGCCAGAGGTGGCATTTGCCGGTCCTCTGAACTACTCAAAATTTCCACTACCAGTTCTCCGAACTGCTCAAAATTTCCACTACCGGTTCTCCAGAACCTGCTGGATTTCATCCCTGTTACAGTCTTAAGGTACCTGCCTCCCAAAATGAACTCAACTATGTTCACTTTTAGAGTATATGATCCTTAGCATCCCATACAAAGCCTTGTGTATCAGCTGATCTAAGTTGCCTATTTGTAGTCTTCTGTTTTTTAAATTACTGGTCATGCTCACCTCAGTTGGAATGTTTCTATGCTAGTGATATCAATAATTAGGCAACCAAAATAACAGAATAACATAGTTGCAAGGGACCTTGGAGGTCTTCTAGTCCAACCCCCTGCTACAGCAGGAAACCGTATAACATTTCAGACAAATGGTAACCCAAACATAGTACAAGAAGCGGATCACCCATTTAGCCTGAAAGAGTGGCAGAAAACCTGTCACTCTATTACTTTAATTTGCAAAAGGCAATAGAAATAATGGAGGAAGCTGAAATACTTGCATTCAAATCCTTGATACACCAGCAGGCATTGGGCTTCAGGAGGGCAAGGACTGAGGTCACACCATTTGACTTCTTCGCAACCTTTCCCGGCCATATTTGGTGGACAAGTACAAGTGAAGTCATCCCAGATTGAATAGCAAACACCACCATTCTGGCATGGAGTGGACTAAAAAGGAAAACATGGGAATGAAAGGTGAGCAAAGTTTTCTGTTTTTCCAATCAATTGAAAAGAGCACGGGGGAAGAAAGAATCTGACTTTCTCCTGGCTTCCACTCAATGCCACTAGTGGCAGTTAATCTTGTTTTATTGTTAATATATTTTAATCAGGGATGCATCAGATCTGGTCTTCCAGATGTTGAGTAACTTTATCATCAGGTTGGCCAGTGGACTAAAGGGAATTTTCTACTCAACATTTTGCAGGCCATATGTTATCCATTTCTTTTACGCAATGTTTAGAGTGGAGCTGGCAGCCACTCTGGCCTATTTATCTGTTTGCTAAGCAAGCAAAACCAATAAAAAGTGGTGGCTTTAATCCATTGACAAAATACTTGCTTCAAATGTCAAAAAATTCTCAGTTAATTTCCTGACCTGACCAGCTAAAGTATCTTAGGTAGCAGAGTTAGCGAAGACCTCTGATTTCACCCTCAACTGGGAAATAGACAGGAAGCAAGAAATCTGAGATTGGGTCTTTCAACTTCTCTGCCCTTTCAAACAGCCATGGGGGGGCTCCAGTTTTTATGAGAATAGCGGTACTGTGAGAGAGGAAGTTCAATCTTCTGTGCCACTTTCTCTAGATCTAAATTAGATCCTAAGGCTGCTAGGAGACACACTTGGGAGTTGTTGTGGGGAACATAGGTAACATTTTTGGGCCTGCATTTCTTTTCCTGCTCTGGTCTAATAACTTCAGGAGATGGAGAATTGATTAGACCCAAAAAGCAAAGAGAACGGAGGGAGGAAAATAAATATTAACCTTTCTCTTGCTACTTCCCACCACACAAAGGTCTCCACCCCTGTGGATGATTTTTTAAAATTATTATTATTATTGTTGTTGTTGTTGTTGTTGTTGTTGTTGTTGTTTTCAAATAAAAAAATAGAATCCCATGTCAATACAGACAATACTGGTAGGCGTAATAACGGTTTTGCCTATTATAAAGGCACTCTGTTGTATAGAAAACAGCTCTAACCAATCAATTGCTTTTTCAACCTAATCGTAGAAATGCTTCTTCTTTAGGGATTCTTTTTTGTCTTTGAACTGCCAACAAATCGAAGCAACAGCAAACAGAAAACTCTTAAAATGACAGCAAGATGTTTGAATATTTGTAATTTTAAAGTCTTGCTTTTATTTTATTTATTTTTTGTACTTTTTTACAATTTTATTAACTTCCTTGTGCATTCAGCTGTACAGGAAAACTAGTTTCAACTGAATGCATGCCTGCCTGCCCAGATGCATAATTAAATGGATGTAAAGGCTGGAGGAAAGCAAGGAGTCCAGGTGAAGGGAGAAATAACTTTGAACTTCTCAAGTCAGAGGAAATGTCAGGCTATAAAGTTGTGAAGAATGAATGAATAGTAGATCCTGTCTACCTTTTTTAAAAATATATTTTTATGACTTTTGCCTTGACTGGCTTCTGTTCACCACTTAATGGTTCTGATATCAAGTAGCACATGTATGTAAGCCTTCATAGAACCAAGATTACAAATAGCATGCTTGTCAAAGGACTCCATTAATGTATGCAGGGCATTCCCAGACCTACTGTTTCGCTCATAATTTGAAGCAATCGAGAATGGTAGCTACTTCGGCAGGCCTAGAAATACTACAAACCCACTAGGAACACTAGGAAGCAATCTGTGCTCATCTTCCAGCCGAATACTGGAAAAGCAAAATTTAATCAGCCTCCCAATTCCCTGAACTCTTGCAGGTCCCGGAGCAACAAAAACCCTTTCCACCATTCCATATAGAAATAAAATAAATTGCCAGCTCTTTTTTTAAATCCATGTATTCAGGCTCCATTTGTCTGATTTCCATGAAAAAAAGAAAAAGAAACAAAATCTTAATAGTTACTGTTACGGGACCTGAATGCCATTCCTATTGCATTAAAATGCTTCTTTCAAGTTGTGAAGAGAAATAATAGCTTGTCAGCATTTTTTTGTAACCACATGCTATTCCCTATAGTATTAACTATGGTTGAATCTTGCTCTTGAGCCTGGAATGGTAGGAGAAGCAAAAATGTCTATAAATAGGGACCAGGTCTGCTTCTGCATTAGTGCAAATCCGTTAGATTGAAGTCTCCTCAGCTCCTCAACTCGTGAGGGGAAGAAAACAACAACTACAAATAATAAGAAAGCAAAAAGTATTGGTGAACATTAGCCATTGCATTTGAAAGCAGCAGAAACCATGTAATAGAGAAATACAGAAAGAGAGTAGCCTAGACAAGGGTTAGGCATGCTGTGAGTTCAGTTGTCATTCCTCTCGTAGGCTTCAAATGGCAAGGAGAAGTGAAAATGAATAAGGAATGTCATCTTTTCCTAAAAATATATATATATATATATAGCGGTATAATTTAAAAGTTGAAAGCAGGGCAAACTCTTGAGGAGAAAATCAGGCAAGCTTATAAGGAAATTGTTAAAATATTCCTAAATGTTTGAGATTTAAATGAATAGCTGCTTAATTTGAAACATACATCATATAAACACAGAATCCTCAACATAATATATTCCATAAGCCTGCACATTCCCTTGCATATAATTGATAGATAATAGTTTTTTTTTTTTTAAAAAGGATGCCATGTTTTACGAAGTGTTAAAAGTTGTGAGGTTTTTTGATACGTCTAATCCATTTTTGGCTACTTTTACACTTCTTCAGCAATACAACATTCACTTCTTGTTTAACATTTTATGAATCTTGATGCCAGGTCTAAATGCCTGTAACATGCCCCATGATTATCTTGTTCTGTAAAGTGTGGTTTTAAAATAATTATGAGAATATTTTGGTTTGGGAACTACAGTGAGTTCAAGTTGCTCTTAATGAACAGCAGCTTTGCTTACTGGTTGTCATTACTGAGAGATTTAAGAGCTGCCCTTCCAGTCTACCAGACATTTTGTGGTATCATTGCCCACAAACTGCAAAACAGTTTGGCAAAATCAGATCTTACCCACTTTTTTCACAAAAAGCCCTGAGATATTCCTAATATTCTTGTCACATGTTGCTTAGGAACCCTACCAGGTCAAAGGGAAACTCTTTTTAATTATGAGAACAGCACCTTTAAAAAACCAGATTCATACCTTGCAGAGGTCATCTCCAATGCATCCTGCAACTACATTGAACAGGGTACTCTTGCTGCTGACAGAATTCAGCGACGCAGTGACCGGGTAAAATTCAAGTGGGTGGTTGCCAAATCTTAAATCTTGAACACAGCCTTTGAAAAATCCACCATTTAGAATGGTTTCTTGCTTGTCTGGTAATCCACCGATGTAGAGAATATCCCTTCTGAGTATTTTTCTTAAGGGTGTAGAAACAGAGCCCAACTTTTTTGATGATTGGAACAAGTCCATCGTGTTTGGCCCCATTTTTAAAGAAATGAAATAGAAATTTCCATCGTTCATAATCTGCATACTTAAGAATTTGTTGGAGTGCGGGCCTGACATTGCAAGTTTCCCGTCTTCTAGCCAGATCTTGAGAAATAGGGACGTGTTTCTTTCTAGACCCAATAAGAAACCAAAAGGCTTGCGTGTTCGCACGAACATTGATATTGTGGCATTTTCATGACTTTCTTCTAGGGAAAAAGCAGCATATCCAGTGGTTTCCTCATGACCAAATCTTCCTGGAATGTATTCTTGCTTTCACATGAGAAAAAGAGAGAAAGTAATGACCTCTTTAATATAAAAATGCTATTTAACATATCATAGATCAGCAGTGCCCAGCACTGAATTTAAACTAAATGCTTGACACTGATTATACTTTTAATGGTAAAATAAAAATGAGCTTCTCTACCTGATTTTAGAGTTGTGATCTGTTGAATTGGTTTGGGTATAGAGTTGCTAAATTTGATTTAAAATACAATGTCTCTTGAGTCAACCTGTGTTACATCAACCTGGCCATCTGAAGCCAACTTTGCAAAACAAGGATGGAATTGGGAGGAGAAGAGGCAGGATGGAATGACTGGAGTCTGGTTGAATCTGGATCATCTTTTTTTTTTTTTTTTTTTTTAATACTCCAAAGCTATGTTTCTAATAAATTCACATTTCTAATAATTTATCAGTAAAATCAATCTGATTAATTAGCAAGTCCCTCTGAACAGCATATCAGCAAGAACTCTTTTACTGATATATGTTATATGCTATAATGCATGGAAGTAGGGGAATGGAAAATCAGATTGGGGTTGACAGAGACAAAATGGATTACATGAAATGGCTGAGTGACAACTAGAATACTGAACAGTCACTGGGTACTTTTCACTGACAAGTGATGCTAATTTTTTTTCCTGGTTTAGCACTCCTGGTACTTATCAGATGTATTTCTATCCAGCTTGAAATGTTCATTAGAGAGGCAACTGTATTGCTATTGGCTCTTCTCAGATTTCCTAGTTTTAATGTGATAGGTAAAATCTGGTCAATGACAAAAAAAATATGTCAATAATATGGACTGGCAAGTACATCAAATTACTTCAAAACCGAGGACTTCCGGTTTGCGAGCCTCGGCGACGGCGGTGTTTCTTTAAAGACCGCCAGCCCCGCCGCCTGTAGAGCCGCCCCGCGATCGAGGAGCGGCTCGAAAACTCCAAAATCTTGAAGATTGAAGGAGAAGAGATAGCAGGGTACAGGTTGAGCCCCTGTAACCCCCCAGGGAACTGTTTCTGGGGAGGAAACAGGCGTGGCTCCCTTCCAACCTGCTGAAACTCCGGGCGGCGTGGGACGTTTCTGCTAATTAGCAGAACAAGCCGGCAGCAGCAAACTCTTAAAGCGAAAGGAACTAATTTTAACAAACAACGGAAATATCAACTTGAATCCAGAAACTTGAAAACTGCAAGTATCAGTGCTTTGTTGACTTTTTAATTTAAAAGAGAAAGTGAGTGAGTGAAAGTGATTTGAAAAAAAATGGCGCCCAGCATTTGAGTTAACGAGCTAATGAAAGTGGATTTGTGAAGCCTTCCTGCTTTGTTACAAAGTTATAAAGCTGCTACAAAGTTGCTCTATCTAAAGAAAAAATTTCTTTTTCTAAAATTTGACTTTGTTTTACTTCAGCTTCACTTGATTAAATCTGGGGGACTTTTTTAGAAGCTTTTGTGGAAGAGGGAAAGGAAAAAGAACTTCCCTCTTTAGAAAAATTAGCTTACGTGGCACAATGGCTTCAAAGAAGCAGGAAGGGAAGGCATCAGGGGGGGGATCCCCCACACATAAACATCAAACGCAACTTCCCCCTGCTCAACAGTTACAAACTCAGAAAAAAGAAATTGATGTGGGAGATTTAAAAGACTTTATTTCTAAAACTTTGGATGAAAAATTTCAAGAATCTCAACAGGAAATAGATCATAAACTTCAAAAATCACATGAGGAATTTCTGCAGGAAATTAATGAAGTTAAAGATATGGTGAAGCAGAATCAAAATATGGTGACCAAAAAAATATCAGAAGTGGCGTCTGGCCTGGCAAATTTTATTGGGAAAGTTGATTTTAAAGTTGAAGAACTCAAATTAGAAGTTAATGTTAGGATGAAAGATAATGACTATAAAATTGAAGAAGCTGATAATAAAATGCAGAGAATTGAAGATGAGATTGTCATGATACAATTCCGGGCGATGGAATTTGCCATACGGCTTCGGGGAATTCGAGAGGAGGAGAGACAGGACTTGAGACAAGTTTCCTCTGAAGCCCTGGCTAAGATCTTACAAGTTAACCCTGATCTGGTATTTCACAAAATAGATAAAATTTACAGAGTGAACTCTTGGGTGGCCAGACAAAGACAATTGCCTAGAGATGTGGTCATATATTTTACTGAGAGAGAAATTAGAAATGAAATCCTCCAAAAATCTTTTCACACCTCTGTACAAGTGGGGGGCTCACGACTTGTAATTTTTAAAGAATTACCTCCTAAAATGCTGAAAGCTAGAAAAGAATTTGGTTTTCTTGTTAAGGAATTGAAAGACTTACAGATACCCTTCCGGTGGGATGCGCCAGCTGGGATAATTTTTAGATATAAGGGAGAAGGATATCGATTGAATACTGTGGAGAAAGCACAACATTTTTATAGTACTATTCTTAAGGAAAGAACACCATCTCCACGTACATCTACAGTTTTGGAGATTAAGGAGAGTGAAGAGAGGCAATTGGAAGAACAGCCTAAGCAGGAATTAGAAAATGTGCAAGGTGCAGAAGGAGGTTTTCTGAGTGAGCCCTTGCTGGATTCTTCTCCAATTTTGGATTTGATTCAGTTGACTGAAGTTAAAGATCAACGTATAACTAGAGCTCAATCCAAATTACTTAAACAAAAGCAACAACAACAACAGGAAAGACAAGACAAGAAGGCAGCAAAGAGTACCCCACAAGAGAGTGGAGCTATGGGAGGAGCAAGATCGAAGCTCTTGGATGAACTTCAAATATTTTGCTCTGCGCTCCAGAAACAGGCCGATGACCCTTAAGTGTTTATCTTGGAATGTCAATGGGTTGAATTCAGCACAGAAAAGGAAGAAACTATTTACATATTTGAAACAATTTAATAATGATATAATATGTTTACAAGAAACGCATATTACAACTCAAGATCAGAAATATCTGATAAATTCAAAATTAGGAGTACATTATATATCTTCAACTTCGCAGAAAAAGAATGGTGTGGTTATTTATGTAAATAAAAAATTAACAGCAAAAGTTATAGAAGTAGATCAAGATGGTAGGTTTGTAGCAATTGAATTGCTTACAGCAAATGGTCAAATTCTTTTGATTGGAATTTATGCTCCCAACCAACAACAGGATTGTTTTTACAAGATGTTACATACTAAAATAGTGCAATGGGACTATAGATCTATTTTATTTATGGGAGATTGGAATGGAGTAATTGATTCTAAATTAGACAAAAAGAGCTTGGCAAAGTCTAGAATTAGACTACCGCAGACTTTTTTTGATTTGAAAGAAGATATGGAACTAAAAGATGTTTGGAGAATACATAATCCAAATGAATTGGATTACACTTTCTTTTCCGATAGACATAGGTCCTTTTCTAGGATTGATTTTATCCTGTTGTCAAATGATCTACTTATTAAGACAAAAAGAACAAAGATTTTTCCAAGAACTTTGACTGACCATAGCCCTGTATGGATAGAAATTGAGATGGATAAGGTTGAGAGACGTTCTTGGAGATTAAATGAGAATTTGTTTAGATATGAAAAAAATACAATAGAACTTAAAAAGCATTTGAAAGAATTTTTTGAGATAAATTTGAATAAAGGTACCCCAATTGAAATTGTTTGGGACGCTAGTAAAGCTTATATGAGAGGGGTACTTATCTACATGAATTCTAAACATAGACTGTTCCGACAAAAGAAAAGATCTGAGTTGGAAATGGAAATAAAGAATAAGGAACAATTACTTATTAAAAACTCAACAGATGAAAGAATACGAAGTGCTATAAAACTTTTGAAAGACCAATTTCAAATGCTTATGGCGGAACAAGTTGCAACAAGTTTACAATACGCGAAGCATAATACATTTTGCAATGCCAATAAACCGGGCAGATGGTTGGCCTACACACTGAGGAAAAAACAAAGTATACGGACTATTGATAGTATTAACATTGGAGGGAAAGAAATTTTTCAACAAAAATTAATTAAAGAAGCTTTTGTGGATTATTATACTAAATTATATGCCAAAGAAGAGGTGCAGAATGGACTTATAGAAAAATATTTAAAGGATAAGAGAGTTACAAAAATTACTGATCAACAAAAGGAAAGAATGAATTATCCTATAACAGAGGAGGAGATAATAGCAGCAATTAAGCAGCTAAAAACAGCCAAAGCTCCTGGCACGGATGGTTTGACTGCAGTGTATTACAAAACTTTACAAGCTGAAATGGTGGAACAACTTAGAGATTTATTTTGCAATATTCAACAAGGGGGTAAAATACCCCCATCTTGGACAACTGCTTATATATCTCTGATACCAAATTACTTCAAAACCAATTTACTTTGGAAATCACATCTTTATCTTTAAATCATGAAGATACTTTGGAACAATTACAGTACCAATATATCGTAGAGCATTTGATGCATTGTATATTTAAAGAAAAAAAATCATATAATAAGCCTTAGTGCCTATGCAATCTAGGGAATGGTGAAACAAGTATTATTACATTGTGCTTTCTATAAAGAATAGAATAGAATAGAATAGAATAGAATTACAGAGTTGGAAGATAGCCATGCTCACTATTTGCTGGATTTCCTAATGAAATATTCAGGAAGGCTGGATATATTTTGTGTAAACTATCTTTTATCAAATGTGAATGACAGTGATTGCTA
This sequence comes from Pituophis catenifer annectens, assembly GCF_029215685.1. NCBI lineage: Eukaryota > Metazoa > Chordata > Lepidosauria > Squamata > Colubridae > Pituophis > Pituophis catenifer. The sequence continues at coordinate 122,804,942 of NW_027256883.1, read as the reverse complement.
GGTTTTGTCAAATACTGTAGCAAGTAAGGTCCAACAAGATTTCTTTTTATCAGATGAGGAATAGATAAGGAATAGATAAACACAAGAATAGGCTAACAAATTACCATATTTAAAATGGGGGGGAAAAGGAGTGTTTATGTGCATGTTTATGTTTTTATAGTCCTGACCAAGGGCTGAAATCTCTCAATCAGGTTGGAGAGAAGGAAGTGGATTACGCTCAGTTGTTGGCCCAACTAAACATCAATCAGTTTGGCATGGTTCAAAGCAGAAAAATCAGCTTTGGTCTTCAGTTAAAATAGTTTTTGACCACTAATGACTAGAGTACCTCATTTCATTACAGTTCAATCACCTCATTTCCAGTTAGATGCCTCAGTGCCAGCATTCTCCTTTGACTTTCTCAATGACCTTTCTTTGAAACCCAAAAAGGAAAAAGGGAAAATGAGGAGTGACCCAAGTAGATTTTCTCCAGCTGAGTGTCTCCAAGATCAGCCTCTATGAGGAGAAGCTGGAACTTGAAATAAAATAAACAGACAATTCCACTCTATTGACCAGTGCAATGGCTTTATATCATTTATCAATTACAGGAGCTAGTACTCAACTTCCCTGTAGCCACATGTGTTTGAAGAAAGCTTTGATGAATAAATAGAGGAGTTACCATAATAGGTATCAACCTCAGAATAGTGGGATTTTGGTTCAAGTCACAAAGCCCTGAGATCCAAGGGAAATGCAACTATTTACCAACCAGGTATCTTGAATCCCATTAGGACTGATTTGCTAAGGAAAGGTAGGTTGACAGTTTCACAATGCAGGGCAGTCTTGGCCTAGAAGGACTTTCTATTTATATCTATGATTTTGTGACAGAAATAGAGATTACGCATGAGTGCCAAACTCTCTTACTGTCACTCATGGCTGAATCATAGGTTCTGTCCTTCTGTTCTTGGGTCAGAATGAGCATGTGGTCCCATAGGTACACTTCTTCAATTTTAACAACACAACTAGAAATGGATCACTTTGAAAGACCCACAAAAAAAAGAAAAAAAAACCTTGGTAGTACAGTGGTCTAAGGCACCCTGTTATTAAGCTGCTTATTAAGACCAGCTGCCTGCAATTACTGCAGGTTCGAATCTCGCCAAGGCTCAAGGTTGACTCAGCCTTCCATCCTTTCTAAGGTAGGTAAATTGAGGACCCAGTTGTGGGGCAATAAGCTGACTTTGTATAAATATACAAAAGGATGAAGGCTATTGCTGAGTACATTGTAAGCTGCCCTGAGTCTCTGGAGAAGGGCGGCATATAAATCAAATTAAAAAAAAAATATTTAGTTGGACCAACAATTGAAGCTAGTCTACTTCCTTCTTTCCTTACCATTTTTCCTGCATATAACTTGGAGTTGCCATAATTCATATACAATTTGATATGACATAGGCCTGGACCAAGGGTGAAATCCAGCAGGTTCTGAGAGGTTCTGGAGAACCGGTAGCGGAAATTTTGTGTAGTTCAGAGAACCGGCAAATACCACCTCTGGCTGGTCCCAGAGTGGGGTAGGAATGGAGATTTTGCAATATCCTTCCCCCAGGAGTAGAATGGGGATTTTGCAGTATCCTTCCCCTGGAGTGGGGTGGGAATGGAGATTTTGCAGTATCCTTCCCCTGCCACGCCTACCAAGACACTCCACACCCACCAAGCCACGCCCACAGAACTGGCAGTAAAAAAATTTGGATTTCACCACTGGCCTGGACCCTAGGGACACTTGTCCCGTCCCACTGTAGTAATATATCATTCAAAACAAATTATCCAAAACTTTTAAAAACGTGTGGTTTAGAGAAGGGCGAAGTGTAGTGAGAATTGGGTTCCACAAAAGGAAAAAAATAATACCCGAATGAGAGTGAGAATTGTTAAAGTGTTACCCAATTTTGTTGCCCAACTGCAAGAAACACACATTCACTGTATTCTCATGTGTATCATTGCTCACAGCTACAAAATATTGAAGGCTAATTAGAACTAAGTTCTGCAACACACTTATCTTTCATAGAACAAGGAGTGTTAAGAGCAATAAACTATTTAAAATCAAAATCAATCCATAAAAGCAATGCCTCACAAACACCATTCCCAGACTTTTCTTTCATACGTGGCACTAAAAAAAACAAAAAACAAAAAACCAGTGGGGCTGAGATATCCGCAGGCCATTTTTTATTTATTTATGTTTGCCTGCAGCGTTTATTCTAATGAAGGAGCCTAAGACCCACAAAAACAGGAGAGCGGTCACTGTGAAAATCCTTTTTGCAACTCTCAAAGGCTACCTACTAGCTATTTCAGTTTATTTCAGGAGGAGCAAGTAAATCCTAGAGCTTGGAGAGAAACGTCCGCTTAAAAGCCAAATGTAAAAATGTTTTAAATTTGGTAACGAAAGTACCTTCCATTTCTTTCTCTATGTGTTTGTTAAACCCATATATGCATAAACTTTCCCTCAGATTGAAATGGGTATTTTTAACTATAAAAGGTCTGTGTCCTCCCCCACCCCCCCCACAGCAATCTCTTTCTTCCTCTATTAAGGGAGAAGTCATTTTTCTTGCTGAAGGGGGAAAGTTTACAATGCAGCAAAGCCAGCAAGTGATAGGAAGAGCCATCACCTTAAAAAGAGAGGAAGCTAGGGGAATCTTCAAAAAGGTAGCCAGACACACGTGCAGTTTTCAATTACTCTGCTTCAAAAGAAATGTTGAATATGATCTGCAATTTAGCATAAACCTTGGTCAGAATTAACCTCTTGAGCCATGGCGTCTGGAGGCTGATCCAAAGAAATCAGTGGTTGTGTGTCTTGCTTTGTTATGGTTCAGGGTGTAGTGAAAAGGCTGCTCAGCACTTGTTAACCGCTTGCCAACTTTTCTTGATTAAATCTGAGTCCAAAATAATATTCTCTCCCACCAGGTTAATACACTGGGTTGCACCAAAATCATCCTGACGTCAATTATCCCCCTCTCTTGGTGCCACTTAAAACTGGTCTTCCAATAGAAAGAAAATCACAGTAATGGAACACACGTTTTTTTCCCCCAAGGATTCTGTCTGTCTGCTTAGGATTAGCCCTTGGCTCCTAATATAAATGTTTGAAATCCAGTGGTTTAAAAAAGATGGAAATCTGTGACCAAATCTCCCTTTTAAGCATTTTGTCCTATTTATGAAAAGTGAACTGGCAGATCCAACTGCAGTGCATTATTACTATTGAAAGTTGTATTTATTTTATTTATTTAAAACATTTATATAGCCACCCGTCTTCCAGCCAACTCTGGCTGTCTCCCTATTAAAAATTCCAGTTTAAATGAGGTCTTCCCATACTGGTATCCAGTATTTTCACTCTAATCAAGGAAATACTAAATTAAGAAATGCAATATTATGATTATGGAGTTTTAGTGTCCCATGCAGTTTGAACCTTAAAGAAAGTGAAAACCAAAGTATTGTAATATTGTAAACAAATTTTGACTTATCTCTTTCCATCACTGTAGCTGTATCTCACACATTTTTCACACACATTATTCTAAATTTTTTTAATTTAAATTTAAAAATATAATATTCTTTAATTTTACATTGTCATTTTTCATTTTGTCCTATTTTATCATTGTGAACTGGTCTCTGTTGTGAAATTATAAAATATGAGGTAAAATTGTGAAAAAAGGTTTCAGATACCTGGGGATTTTAAACATACTTTCAAGAAAAATGTTTACAATATTTTTTTCTTATTTTTCTAGAAATCAAGATTCCTTTTGAACCAGATTTCAAGAAGATTAGGAAAGATCCCATTAATATTGATTTGAGTGAATAAAAATTCATGAAATGAAATAGTTTCCTAGTTTCCTTTCCCTCTGTGCGTGTATATGTGTATTCTTAAAATGTTGCAAATTGAGAAGAATATTGTAGCCAGAAAGAAAAGACATCTCAAATAGTTTCTAATCATTCACAACAGCTCTATTGGAAGCAAAAACCCCTCTTGGAAGACGGATGGTTTTAATTTTGCTTCATAAAGAAGCAAACGTATTTACCAGATGTAGTTCTCTTTTCCAAAGTTGCTTTTCAAACCTTTGGATAAATTACTGCCAAACTTCAAAGCTGTCGACTATAATTATGGCTCCTGCAATGTCATTTTCCAATAGGAATAACTGGGGGGGGGGGGGGGAATGTAGGTGTGGACTGTAAGAACAGCACAGAAAATATGGTATTTTTAAAATGTAGGAATGCATTTTGAAGAGGATGTGTTCCAAATAAAAGTACATAGCAAACTCTTTTACCAGACAAAAGCTCACACGGATCCCTATAATTCCATAAAGCGCTAAATTCAGCACAATTGTGCCATATTTACTAGAAGTGGGGTATCTTAATTGAATCAAAGATCTATAATAATATTTGTCATGCACATTCTAGCTTCCTACTTTTCCTGCCAGGGATGGGTGGGACACCACTCCTTTTTGTAGGAATATTTTAGCTCCACTTTTTGGCATGAATATATTTGAAAGCAAACTCTGGAGGGAGCTCAAACCAAGTCAGACATATTTTAGAGGAATGCTCAGTACAGTTGGACATAGTCTGCTTAATATGAATTGCTATGCACTTCATTAGGATTTATTCTCAGATAAAGAGGTGCATGTTATAACTTTCTTATTAAGTCTTGTCCGAGTGGTTGCTTTTATTTAATTCTGCATCCTTGCCTTTGTGTCTGAGAACCACATAAATTTGGTTGGGAATTAGCTTGTTATCAGTTACTTTGTCTATCATTCGAAGTACCAATATATAAGTACCTATAAGAAGTTAAGACTAAGGTACCTCTAGCAGAGGGATTTTATTTATTAGGGATATACAGCAGTTTCAAGTTAAAAACAAAAAAGTACTTTGGGCATATAGCACTTGTTTGCAACCAAAGCTGGTCCCACTTGCCTTGGTTCCTGCCCTGCTCAGGAAGCTATCTCTGGATCTCGCAGCATTGGATAATTTTTGACCTGCATCCAATCTTCTCTTTTTGGAGTTAAATTGCAACTCCGCATGGTTCTAGAGGGTTATCTGGATCCTTTCCAGTTCATCTTTAGTTCTGGGTAAAGTATTAGCATGGCACTGATTACGCTTGCGGGTGACGTCTGGTCATCTTGTGTGCCAATTAACTTATCTGGACCAAATGACACTTTCCACGGTCACTCATGCATCAGACAACTCCATATAAAACTATTCTTGAAGACCACTCAGAAGCTAAAGCTGATCCAAAATGCAGTAGAATGAGAAGTAGTTATGGATTTTTTTTAAAAAAATTGATTTATGTGCTGCCCTTCTCCGGAGACTCAGGGTGGCTTACAGTGCGTTAAGCAATAGCCTTCATCCTTTTGTATATTTATACAAAGTCAGCTTATTGCCCCCACAAACTGGGTCCTCAATTTACCTACCTTAGAAAGGATGGAAGGCTGAGTCAACCTTAAGCCTGGCAAGATTCGATCTTACTTTAATTGCAGACAGCTGGTGTTAAATTACAGTGCTTCTGTCCAGGGGTGGGTTCTAAATTTTTTTACTACCGGTTCTGTGGGCGTGGCTTATTTTGTGGGTGTGGCTTGGAGGTCATATGACTAGGTGGGTGTGGCTAGCTGGTCAGAGTCGTTTCTGGAAGGTCCTCGCACTTACAACCAGTCCTTGCACTTACGACCCAACTCATTTGTTTGCTTTTAACATTGATCAGCTGTAGGACGGCCCTTTGAAGCCACGCAGCAAGAGTTTAAACAGTTTTTTTCCCTCTAGTCATCAACTGGGACTCAGGAGGCAGCAATAGATTGTGGGTGGGACCAAATAAAAGGTAAGAATAACGTGGAGGGGTGGGGTGGGGTGGGAGGGCGGGGGGGGAGAACCGATTCGGTGATGTCATATCGTCACCGCTACCAGCTCGGCCGAACCGGACCGAACCGGGAGGAACCCACCACTGCTTCTGTCTGTTGAGCTATCCAGGCTTCATGTAAGACCATTATTACTGCAATTTACATTGGTTGCTGATTTGCTTCTGGGTCCACTTCAAGATGTTGATTGTCACTTTAAAGTTCTCTATGGCTCAGGAACTGGGTGCTTATAGGGCTATGCTTCTTCCTGTCTGGTAAAATCTGTCAGGATTGGCTGCATCCTAGGCCTCTTGGTATGCCCACAGTAACATTATTCTCTTTGAAATCTACATAGTTCCAATTCTACTGTGTTTTTGTAGACTATTGAAAATCTGATTTGTCCAAATGGGCAAGGGATTTTTTTTTGGGGTGTGTGTGTGTGCTTCTTGAGGGATGTCTGTATAATTTTGTCATCCAGTTTTCATTCCCCAACATGAGCTTTGGTAAATTATACAATTTTGGCTATTGTTGATTTTTCTTTTGACTTCTTGCTTTACTTTACTTGTTAATTAAAATAAATTAATTGCTGTCTAGGATTGCAACTGGTGATTGAGGAGGCCTGCAGAACCAATAAATAACATAAATAAATCAAGTAATTTAACCAAGAGTCTCTTTCTTCAAGATTGTATAGCACTTATGGAGGGTAGTTGCTGAAGAAGACCTAGTTGCTTTAATGAGTTGCAGACAGCTTTTCTATTTAACTCTCCTAGCTTTAATTGCCTTGTATAAGTTTTTTAACTTTCTATTATATTGTAAGCTGCCCCAAGTCATTGTATCAATGAGATGGGCACCATAAAAATTTAATAAATACATAAATATATAAAGTTAAAGATATTCCACAGAATAATGAGTGACAATGACTTCTTAGGACAGCTTCTTCAGTGAGAACGTACTTGAACCAAGTATGCATGTACATCTCATGTCTTCGAGAATATCTGAAGTATATGGGTCTCATGTGAATTTTTGGTGGCCTTTCCTCAGTTATGCAAAAGTTTGACTCAGTATATTAGGTTGCAGATGTAAAAAAAAATCCATAAAAGAGTAAAACAGTACCTTTCCATTTTCATTCATTAATGTACATATCACATAGACAAATAGCCTGAACTGATTGTGGCTAATTGTTGATGAATTCAAGGTAGAGATATTGATATGGCCAAGATGGATGTAAAAGAGAGGCAGTATATTAATTTGTATTAATATAACCCATGCCTGTATCACTCTGTACAGGCATGGGTTATATTAAGACAAATATAGTGGAAATGCCATGCTGCCATCCCTTTAACTAAGGCATTTTCAATTACCATGTTACTCTGCAGCAGGGGTGGGTTCTACTTACCTTTACTACCAGTTTGCAACCCACCACTGCTCTGCAGTCTCTCTACAGCAGGCTTACAATAGAGGTTTACAAACTTTCTGAGGCTGTGAAAATTGTTGGTTTAAATTAAACACAATTCCAAGAAGCCCTGATCAAGAGGCAAAGTTCTTCTGGTAGAAATATTGATTGTTCAAGTGAAATTGGGTCCAAGGGGATCCCTTAGTTGGACCTAGACTTCTTCAGAACATAGCTTGAAAAATACTGATTGATAATACAATTTCAATTATAATGAAGCATCCTAATTTTGAGATGTTGAAATGTTCTTACCTGTAGCACAGTTTGGCCCAGCATAAGGCCGGTAGCAATCACATTGATAATTCAGCCATAAGTTGTTGCAGCGCCCCTTATTTTGACAAGGCTGGTACTCACACCAATCTTTTTTAACACAGCCTGATTTGACATTTAAAAATGTGTCAGATGATAAGTTCTCTGGGATAATAATGCTGAAATCCACTTCTACGTCCTGAAGGCAGCCTACAAATGAAGGTGCAGAATGTGTACTGTAGATATTTAGTAGAGAGCCATTATTCCCTACTGGCAAGCCACCCAAAAATACGTTTCGAAAAGCAATCACTGCCTGCCTGCTATCTACTATGGCAGCAGTCTGACTAAGACATGATTCTGTGCAAGAGCTCTTGTGTAACTTCAGTGTTACTGCTCTGGCTATGGTGACCTCCACTGAATGCCATTCACCATCATTGACATTATAGGCTATATGTAAAAAGGCCTTCAGCTGATTGTTGACTTGCATGGATAAGTATAAACAGCCATTCTGTAACTCCAGCTTCACAAATGTATCTTTGTCCCCTCGGTAAAATATCAAAGTTGTTGGCTGAACAGTCAAAAAACTAAGGTTTATGCTATAAAAATAGTTCTCAGAGGAGGCTGCAATGCTGTTTACCTGAAGATACCCATTTCCCTGAAAAGACAATGTTGTTGTGGTTTCACAGTGAATTCCTGTGTAGCCAGCTGAACATATGCAGTTAAATCTATGTTGTCCATTTCTTAAATGAGGAATACACAATCCCCCATTCTGACATGTATGTTGAACACAGCCAAAGAGGATTTCTGTACAGTTCTGACCACCATAAAAAATCCCATCTTTCTCTCCAGTGAGACAATGACAGGTATAACTTCCAAGAGAATTTTCACAGATCCCTCCATTCTGACAAGGGTTCATGTGACATTCGTTGATGTCATCTTCACAGTGAATGCCTGCCAAAAAAATAAAATAAAAAATGGAATTGGATTATTTAACATATCTACTTTACAGATAGATATAGATATAGATATAGATATAGATGATATAGATATAGATATAGATATAGATATAGATATAGATATAGATATAGATAGATATAGATAGATACAGTAGATAGATAGATAGATAGATAGATAGATAGATAGATAGATAGATAGATAGATATTCAAATTACAAAGCAACATGATATATATCAATAATTTCATTATTCTGTGTATGATGAAAATGATATGTGAGGGCAAAATGTTAAAAGAAAAGAACACATTCATCTGGAACATAGTGATTTATCCTCAGCTGGAGCTTTAAGAAGAAAAGAAGAGTGATCCCTTAGCTCTGCTTCTGCTAACTCTTGGCTTTGTCTGAAGTCATTAATGCCAGTGTCTAGGAAACTGAAGAAATATAGAACAATTGCCTTTTGATTTTGAGCTCTTTGATAATGGGATAGCTACATCCTCAGACTAGGAAGGCAGAAAAGGAGTAATGGAGGCTTTATCTCAACTAGTGTAATTATTGATTCCCATACTCTTCCAGCTTTGTTAAGCTTTTGATCCTTTGCATATAATACTTAGTCATAATCCAGCTCTCTATGACTTCAGGCCCAACTGCAATATATACAAAAATGATATAAAGGACTAAAGACTAAAGATAGAAGGGACTAAAGACAGAGGGGAAAAAGGTGGAGGCCATTGCAGAGACATTCAGTCTATTTAAATGGAAACAAAAAGGCTGGTGGCCTGCCCAGATTACATTAAATGTGATATTTCATATTGAGGAGGATGATTCAGACAGATCATCCTAGCGAGAGTCCATACTGCTCAGAAATTGTTTAGTAATCTTGCACGGGGGTGGGGGGGGTGGGGGGGTGGATCCAACTGTAAAGGAAGAGTCAGAATCTGTAGTTACTGGCTCAGATGGATGAAAAAGAAAGGCCATGTTTTCGTTTAGCATCAGTACAGGATACAGTACAGGGGCAGGATCTCCCATCCAACAGTTATGACTTCTTAAAGGTATGGAGATATTTTGGGAGTTTTAAGATGCAATGAGAATAAAAGAAAGGTGTCTCTCACTTTTCCATTCTAGGAATGCTCTCCATGGCAGCCAGCTGCTGTTTTCAAAGACTTTCGCACCACTTTGTAATTAACTGTTCTTCAGCCAGCACTAAGTCTATTCTTCTTAATCTATACTAAATCCCACTCTAGAGTTCATGAGTTTAACTCAGCTACCAATATTTCTGTCCAGTAGGCTGACTCTTGCTTTCTTTCCTTTCAATATAATAAAGATTTACAGTTAAAATTGTTCTGGTTAAAATCACTCTGGTTTTCTGGTATCTTTTTTACTGCAGATGCTGAGATTAGTGCTGTATCTTTTTTGAAGGATAAACTAAATTCATCCTTGCCACAAATGGCTCTCTCTCCACCAGTAGTTAGCCATGGATGTGCTATACAAATACTTCACTACCCAGGCATCTGCTTAAAGGATAACCTGTAAGCAAGTTTATTTATTGGTTCGATTTATATGCTGCCCTTCTCCGGAGACTCAGGGCGGCTTACAATGCATTAAGCAATAGCCTTCATACTTTTGTATATACCCGCTTAGTAGGGCTTTCGCCCCCCCCCAGTGGTGTTCTTTTTTATACAAAGTCATCTTATTGCCCCCACAATCCGGGTCCTCATTTCACCTACCTCGGAAGGATGGAAGGCTGAGTCAACCTTGAGCCTGGTGAGATTTGAACTTGCAGTAATTGCAGGCAGCTGGTGCTACTTAATAGCACTTTAGTCTGCTGCGCCACCAAGGCTCTTGACAGAGTTGATAGTCATATACTACAGTCAGGGACTTGATGTCAATACAAAACCAGCCATACAGAGTGACTTACAAATAAGTAATTTCAGTTCACCTGGTCATGTCTATGGTGGGGTTTAATGCTCCCCATCTGCTCACATTCTGTAAAATTATCTTAAGATTCATATAAGTTTGTGGGGATTTGCCTAGTAAAGCAAATTCATTCAGGGACGGTTTTACCCATTTTCTTGCATCTGGCCTAGAAGAAGCTGCACGAAAAAGCCAAGAAGTGTCTCTGTATTAGGAAGGAAACATTATTTATCCATTTTACATTCATTTCTCCCGGTGCAAATGACTTCCTTGAGTCGCAAGACAGCAATGAATGAAGCTGCATATTATTTGATGTGTTTGCAAATATGTCTGATAGGAAACAGTTCCAGGAACTCGTTTGTAAAATCAATACATTTCCTTTCCACCTTTTAAATTAAGTGACACGCTTCTCAATTATGAGAAGTAATCAAACGTGCCAATGCAGTAAAACACATTTGCTAAGACAGAGTTAATATACGAAGTATCAGTAAGGTTTGCTTGTTTCTTTTAAACAGCCTGCACATAAGAAAATGTTTAAAAACAGGACAAAACCAAAACCCTCTACCATGCATGAACACAATAAGCACTTCAATGCCTCTAAGACAAATGAAGGAAATGTAAGAATTTTTGTATTGGCTTTTAATGAGTCTCACTTCATCTCACTTCAACATTCGTATTCTGGCAAACAATGAAGGAACGCTTATAGGAACTGACCCCTCTTAATAATACTTGATACACCCTGGTATACTCCAGGGGTGGGTTCTAAATTTTTTTACTACCGGTTCTGTGGGCGTGGTTTATTTTGTGGGTGTAGCTTGGAGGTCATGTGACAATTCTTTAGGATTTAGCAGAGGTACTGGTCTACCAGGCTTTTAACTGCTTGGAGAGCTGTACCAGTCTACTCATTTGTTTTTGGAGGCACTGGTCTACTCATTTGTTTTTGCAGGCACTGGTCTACTCATTTGTTTTTGAAAGCACTGATCTATCCATTTATTTTTTGGCGGCACCGGTCTACTTATTTGTTTTTGGAGGCACTGGTCTACCCATTTATTTTTACAGGCACCGGTCTACTCATTTGTTTTTGGAAGCACTGGTCTACCACCACACTGCCTTTTAACACTGATCAGCTGTAGGGCAGCCCTTTGAAGCCCCGCGGCAAGAGTTTAAACAGCTTTTTTCCTTCTAGCCGATCAGCTGGGACTCAGGAGGCAGCAATAGATTGGGGATGGGGCCAAATAAAAGGTAAGAATAACACAAGGGGTGGGGGGGCAGAACCGGTTTGGTGACATCATATTGTCACTGCTACTGGCTCAGTGGAACCGGGACAAACCGGGACGAACCCACCACTGGAAAGGGGGGAAAAAGAAAGAAAAGGCGTTGACTTCTAACTCCTTTTGGTGCAGTAGAATAAGATAATAACAACTTTTTACTTTTACATAATAGTCATTTCTGTAACAACAAACCTATCTAATCAGTAAACCCCAAAATCAAAGTTGGGGATGTGCAATGGTTGTAAGTCACTTTTTTCAATGCTGTTGTAACTTCAGACGGTCACTAAATGAATAGTTGTAAGTGGAGAACTACCTGCATGCCTTTGCTTTTGAATGTAAGGAAAGGTTGCAGTTCAGTAGCAGACTGCATAATTAATATACAGATGTTCCTAAGTTGCAGCTCAAACGTTTTCAAGTATCAAACATCTGTCTGAAACCTGGAGAGCCGCTTGAGGTCACTATAGAAATAGTGAGCTCAGATGGTCTGACTTGCTGTGAAGCTGCTCAGATTCCAGCTCAGATCTATCTGCTCAGGACCAAAACGATGAAATTCTAAAATAAACATGTTTATGATATACCTGACCAGGGCTTAGAGCTAAGCAAAATTAGGCCTGGTTTGAACAATGATGGAGACATACCAGACACCTAGAAAGCATCTGAAAAGAAGACAGTGTTAGTGAGTATTCATACTGTTTCCTAGGAAATGACATGGATATTACTGTATAGTCACCAGAAGAATTATATTTTTTACAGTATTATATGCATGCATACAGACACATGCAGACATGATGGGGGACAGATGTATGAGTATTTGCAAATTAAATGAATCAACATTTAATAGAATAGAATAGAATAATTTATTTCTATACCGCCCTTCTCCCGAAGGACTCAGGGCGGTGTACAGCCTATTAAAAACACAAGACAACATCAGTTAAAATAGTTTAAAATTATTAAATGAATTTGGCTCAATTTAAAACCCCAGGAATTTAAAACCCAATTTAAAATTGTTATGTTGATAGCCCAGCCTGGCAGAACAACAGGGTCTTGAGTGCACAACGAAATACCTGGAGGTCGGAGATCTTACGCATTTCCAGGGGCAGTTCATTCCACAGGGCTGGGACTCCCACAGAGAAGGCCCTCCCCTGGGTGTCGCCAGCCGACATAACTTGGCTGATGGCACCCTGAGGAGACCCTCTCTGTGGGAGCAAACTGGCCGGTGGGAGGTTATTGGTGGCAGAAGTCGGTCTCGAAGGTACCCGGGTCCCATGCCATGGAGCGCTTTAAAGGTGGTACCAACACCTTGAATCGCACCTGGAAGACCACTGGGAGCCAGTGCAGCTCGTGCAGGAGGGGTGTCACGTGGGCACAACGAGTTGCGCCCATAACCACCCGCGCGGCCGCATTCTGGACCAGCTGGAGCCTCCGAGTGCTCTTCAAGGGGAGCCCCATGTAGAGAGCATTACAATAGTCCAGCCGGGAGGTGACAAGGGTGTGAGTGACCATGTGCAAGGCGTCCCGGTCCAGAAAGGGCTGCAACTGGCGAATCAGGTGAACCTGATAAAAGGCCCCCCTGGCCACGGCCGTCATATGCTCTTCTAAAGACAGCCATGCGTCCAGGAGGATGCCCAGATTGCGAGCCCTCTCTGTGTGGGGCAAGGATTCACCTCCAATAGTTAGCGATGGCACCTGCTGACTATATCGGGATGCCGGAAGCCACAGCCACTCAGTCTTTAAAACTCAACAGGGCTCACAATAGCTGTGAACTTCCCAAATTTACAGAATTTTGAGGCACTGAGATAAGAAAATCATTAATAGTTACAAAAGCATCTATGTTTTTCATATTGAATGCCAAAATGGTCTCTGCTCTTATTCTTTTTTTTTTAATTTGCAGGGGACAGGTGCAATTGAATAGTTATATTAAAAACCTAGAATATTTCCCGTCTGTTTTATATATAACTCTGGTTTACATTCTGCTGTTGAAAATAGGGTACTACAAGAACCAGACATTTGGCAATTTAATCTACAGTCTAGAGCAATTTAGAAATAAAACATCAGGATGCAGTTGAGGGAAGAAAAAAACTAAGAGAGGGCAGAACAGAAAATGAGATTTTATCATTACCACATACCGTATTTTTCAGAGTATAAGACACACCTTTTCCCCCCAAAAAAGAGGGTGAAATCTGGGTGCATCTTATACTCCAATGTAGCCCCGCCCAGCTTCTCAAACAGAGGTTTCAGAGTTCTGAAAAAAACAACAGAAATGAAGCTTCAGAAAAAAAGCCCCCAAACAGAGCTTCAGAAAAGCTCTGTTTCAGAGGCTTTCAGAGGCAGGAAAGAAAGTTTTTTCTGAAACAGAGTTTCAGAAGTTTCAGAGGCAGGAAAAAAAAGCAAAAAAGAAAAGCAAGGCACAGAGCTCACAACCAAGGAACCTGTTGCTAAAATTCACTTCTGGGAACAGCTGATTGGGGGTATTCTGGGAGGCCGATCCACCTGCCAATCAGCTTTTTTCTTATTTTCCTCCTTAAAAACTAAGGTGTGTCTTATACTCCTGTGCGTCTTATACTCCAAAAAATATGGGTAACTCTCTTCTTTCTATAATCTATCCTGTCTAATCATCAGAATAAACCACAATAGGACTTACTGGTCTTTTCCCCATAGTTCTCTGGATAGTATCTCCCACTTTTTGTATGCAGATGCCCCAATGTTGTGTACAGAAAAGAAAGGAAGGGAGAGAAAAAGGGGGGCAGGGAAAGAAGATTCACCGAGGTTGCCTCCTCTTCCACACTGAATTTAAAGTTCTGTAATTGGAGAAAATAGTGGCAATTCTAGCTTTAGACAGTTGGCTGCCTATTCATCCATTAGTTATGGAATTCGCAGTCCTAACATTATTTGACTTTTTTTTCCTTTTTCGCTTTCTGTTTGTAGAGAGCAGAGAGAATGGCCTTGAAGGATGGAAAGTAAAGCTGCTACCAAGGCAAAGGTCAGGTAAGAGGAGCTTAAGACTGGGCCAAAGAAATAACTTGAGAAACCTTCTCAGGCAAGCTCTTCCTTAGTTCACACGAAGATAAACGAAGGAAGAGGGGGTGGGGTGGAGAGCACATTCAGATTTGCAAAATTCTGCTGCTATGGCTGATATAATAAAAGTAGTCGTGATCTATTTGACATTAATGTCTTAGTTTGGTTTACTTTGTAGGGCTGAGACTCTTTAAGGTAGAATAGAGAAATAATAAATGAACCATTGAATATCACTATCCATAGTTTGTGAAATGGGAATCTGAATATTACACAACCCCACAATAGTCACACTGATATATTTTATATGTCCGTATGCTGATAAGAACATCTGCTGCTCATTTGAATATTTACTACTGAGTAAAGCCCAGTTGATCTGAAAACCTGAAGAATACATGACAAGTTAATTTTTGCTTCTTTTTAATTGTATGTATTTTATTAATTTGTTAAATAACATGTTTCTACATACAATTAAGGAAGATAGTAGCAATGATTTACTAGGAAGGGACATAGAAAATATATTACTAATTAATAGAAAGCATGTATTACATTTTTAGTTCATGTGCTTCATTTTAAATCTAATGTTTAATTGGGAAAACAAATGTATACATCTACTTTAGGTTTTCATGGATGCCTCTGCAAACTCTTCTTGTATATTATGTAGATAATAATTCTTATTGCTTTACTGGAAGAAAAGGCCACTGTCATTATGTTAAAAGGATAAAGAAATATTTATGGAACCACTGAATGTAATACAAATACATTGAGAGACCTATAAATTAGTTCCATAGAAAGACTTTTGTAGAAAGGTATTACAAGTTATTACAAATTACGTTTTCAAGTCATTCATTGTTTTCAGCCGTTATAGGCATCTGCTAATCCCAATTTTCTGCATGTTCTTACATAGAAAAACAACCAATCTATCTATGTAAAAAATTTCTGTAGTTTAGGTATTTCATTCTTTCTGTAGCATTCTGTAGTTCTCATACTCCACACTTCCCACCCCCAAATGATTTGAATCATAATCTATTTTTATTCTATTTACAAATAATATTTTCTTTTGGTAATTCATTTAGATGTTTAATTTCATGATATCTAAGCTAACCCATGTACATTCCACATAACCGGTTCCTTCAATAGTTCACGTGCATACTAATTGTTAGGTTTCAGAAAAATAAAAATTAACATTATTTTTCCATAGTTTTTCAAAATATATTGTTACATTAGAAGCAAACTGATTTTCAAATTGTAAGTTTCAGATAACAGTGAGTTAAAAACAACTTAGAATGAAAAGGAAAAAAAAATACCTGTGATCATTGCCATTAAAAGACCCCAAATTGGTATCCTAGCTCCAATCATTTTCCCCCACAGTAGATGTGATTCCTCTATTAGCAATTTCCATGGGCCCTGCATTTATCCATTGCAAAACAAGGACTTGCAGGGTCTGTTAATAGGCTTGTTTTGCCAGTGCAGATTGACAATGCAGCCAGATAAGTAAGCTTAACATAAATCTCATTATGGTGCTTACGCAATGACTATGTGTTATATGTTTGGGTGCCATTCCAAGCATACCTGGATGTTAATTTTGGACAATAATTTAGCAGTGTTGTACTTTTCTGGGAAGTGTGTCAATAGCTAAGACATATAATGTTTTTCCAATGCATTCCATCACTAGTCAAATATAGTACTGTTACCTGCTGAAGCTACCTGAACATGCAAAGTGAACGTAATGGAACACATCTGAAGGCCACTGGCCTGGAAAAGACTGACTTGTTGTACAGGACAGGACATAACTTCTATGTGCTGGCTGGTTAATAAGACAGATCTTTTCTGAGTAGTTTTTCAAGTGGAGTGACTGCAGTGGATCTGATGTCAAAGAAACTACATTGCAAAACTATGATATGACACAGTGGTTCTCAAGCTTTTCTTCATCACTTTTAAATACCTTTTGTGGCCACGAACCCCCAAGACTTAGCTGAAGATTTAAATCATAACATTTTTTCAAGCCTTCACGGACCCCCTGTGACAACACTGCGGCCCCCTCAGGGCCCCTGAGAACCCCTGATGTAACAGATTCATTAGGGGAGGAGGATTATGCACAGAATTCTATTGAATTGCAGAGTAAGATGATCACGGTAATATGCATCGTTTCTGTAGTGATGCCATTTGTATTATTTTATATAATATGTGTGACGGCACTTTTCTTTAAACAATGTGTCACTTGCATGATGCTATATTACATGATGCAAACTGCTGTGGAAATGTAGCCCACTGCTTGTGGAATCTGGTATATTAAGGCAGGAGTTGGCAAACTACAGTCTGCGGGCCAGATGAAGTCTATCACCAATTTTTATATAGCATAGAAGCCAAGGCTGGGAGGGCAGGTAAGCAGATAGTCAGTTGAGCTCTCAGGACAAGGGGTAGGGCAGACGGCTGGGAATATAGTGAACTATAGAATGAAATGGGATGTGGGATGGCCTATCAGCAGCAACATTGATCAGTGATCCAATGGTTGCTATGTTCCTCAGCCAGCAGACCTGTATCCATTGCAAACATTTTGCCAACCCCCTGAAAATCTGGAAACTCAAGATTTCACTGGATACTCTGTAATGGTTTTCTAGACTCTTCGGATCCTGAGTTTAGAGCAGTATTGCTCTTATAAATTTTGTCTTATTAAAAACATATTGTGGGAACAGACACAGCTGCTATGAAGCATCTTTTGAAACTGGATCCAAAGATCTATATTGCCTTATAAAATATATGATATTTAGACATTGCCGGTTCTTGTTTCTAGTGTGGCCTAGAGTAAAATGCAGGTGTATTTGCATGCTTCTAAATAAGCGGTACAGTTTTACGGAGGCTTATTGTTAAGAAAGTGAGCACAGGTTTTTAATATTATGATACAGTAAGGATTATAGGGAGTTGCCTTTTATATAATCTGTCTAGTTTGACTGGAAACTCCAGAAATTTTTCTTGTTCTGCTTGAAGGTGCAAAATTGATGCAAACCTACTGCTTTATCAGTAGCTAAGATCCTTTTATATTTTTGCTGTTTTAGCTTCTATAAACCCCTGGAAACAGATGTGTATAAATAGTTTGTTTAAAAGTATAGTTTGAAGAGGAAAAATAAGCAAAGGGGCACTCTGATAAATTAATCCCATGAAAGTAGATTCTATTGAACTCAATAGGAATGACTTTAAAAACACTCCTCCTACACACACAGAAAGTATTTCACTGTAATTTCCTACACAATTTTAGCACCTTATACCTTATATGTTCCTTTTTGAAAATATAATGAATAAGCAACAGCATACTTTAAGGCTCAGTATATTCAAAGGCTTGTTCATTCTGAAGTGCTACATCAAATTTTATTGAATAATCATGAAAATTCAGATGTTACCACATCTGTCACTAATTGTCAAGTGATAATTGCTCTTTGCTGAAAAAAAGGAAATGAACTTTCATGGGGGCTGGAGAAAAGTCGACTGAGCAAGGAAGTAAACCAGTCAGGCTAAAATAATGATAATTAACCCTTATATTTCACGGCATAAGCATACAATTTTCTATAACAATCAGCAATCATTTCCCAACCATTTATCTCAACTGCGGATGGAAGGAAAAACATATACACAATACACTGTCAAAAATAGACCCATTATGATGGTTAAATTGATTGCTTTATTAAAAAAAAATATAGAACATATCTAATTTTGTTTTCATTGGAAACCGCTTCTGGATTTTGTGCTTCTGGTGGGAATAAAAAACTTTGATTTTGCTGATTAGATAGGTTTGTTGTTATAGAAATGGCAAGTATATATTATTGTCTAAAAGTAAAAGTGGAGGCTGTGATGTTATTAGCTTCTATTGTGCTACAAAAAATCAGAAGTCAATGCCTTTCCCCCATCTTTGACCCCCCCACTTTCTCCTTTCCCTCTTTTCCTCCCCTAGTTTCTCATTATTTTCATTTTCTTTGCATTTTATATTCTGATAAACTGATAAAAATTTCAGAAGTAACAAAACAGACCTGTTATGAAAAAGCGTGTGAGCATGTGTGCATTCGTCTATATATTTTGAGAGAGATTAGGAAATGTGCCTGTGGAAAAGTACATGCAGATTTCCATCGGAACATTTTTTTTTAATGCATGGAGGAACTGTTGGAAATAGAGCTGGGAAAACAATAAAGTCAGGAGAAACATATATCTATTTAACGTCAGGCCTACACTTCAGAAGCTATATATTTCTTTTATTATACTTTAGGCTAGATATCCCGTTTTAACTGTCTTGTACTTGACCATAAGCAATCCAATTAGAATAGTATTGCTCATCACATTGTGCTTGTTGTTGTGCCTAGCATAATATAAGAGAGTAATTTTTTTCTGTGGAATGGGTTCTAGTTCTGTGGAATGCTGCTAAATTCATTGGGAATCTACTGCTTAGTCCATAGAATTGCTACTTTAGCCTGAAATGCCACGAGTTTTTTTTTTTTTTAACCTAGGCCTAAGCCCCATTAAATTTAACACGATTTCATTCTGAGTGATGACTCAGATGCTTGAGATATTAGTCTCTTACTTGATATATGTTTATAACTTTACAAGTTTAAATGCTAGGAACACATCAGGAATGAGGAGATTAAACTGTGGATTTTCTCACAATGGTGGGATTGTGGGGAGAGAGCTGCCTTTTCATAGAATGGCTGCCACAAGTTTGTGATGTTATAAAAGCCAGTTTGGTCTAGTGGTTAAGCACCAGTTTAGAAAGCAGGAGAATGTGAGTCCAAATTCCGCCTTAGCCATCAGAGCCAGCTGGGTGACTCTCTCAGCCCAACCTGCTGCACAGTGTTGTTGTGGGGAAAATAGGAGGAGGAAGGTGTATTGAATATGTTCACCGCTTTGAGTTATTTTTAAAAATAATAAAGATGGGACATAAATAATTAAAAATAAGTAAATAAGTATGGTCTGTAACGAAAGACTTATTGACCAGGTGGCTAATTGGAGAGGTTGCTTTTTATCATCCTCTGCAGCTTTCCATGATGCTTCCTATCACCTCAGCTTACATTTTTGCTTTAAGCTATATGTATTTGAGAATCAATTCAGTGTAGTGGTCAAGGCACCAGGTTAGAAACAAGGAAATTATGAGTTCTAATCTTGATTTAGGCATCTCTCTCTCTCTCTCTCTCTCTCTCTCTCTCTCTCTCTCTCTGTGTGTGTGTGTGTGTGTGTATCTTTTTTATTTTAACATGCCTCTGCAGCTTAAAAATGGACTAGAAACAATATTGAAGTCTGGTGCTTTCCTTTGTGGCAGCATGCCAGCTTCCTATTTCTTTTCAAATTACACTAAATTGTACTTGATGGTCATCAACAGGCATCTTTAGATATATCTGGTGTTGAAGGAGACCATATTGCCTGGTGCAAGTTATGTTTATAAAAAGACTCCTGATTAATGTAAGCTTACATATCCAGAATTTGGGTTGTTTCTTCCTCATGGAAGACTCTTGTACTGTTAATCAGTGTACCACCCGTAAAAATTCATGATATAACAGGAATTAAAGTGAAATATACATTTTAAAGAACAGACACAACACAACAGAAAAAGAGCAGAATCATTAAGAAATGTGGGGGAAAAGCAGTGTGTGAATTTGAAGTCAAGTCAACTCAGAATCTAGTTCTTTATCTTGGAAAAAGTAAGACAAATGGCTGCTTTAATTTTGTTTTCTTAGATGAGTGTACCTATTTATTTAATTTGTCTGTATTGCTTCTGTTGGATGCTTATCCTACTGTTGGGTAGGTAATATATAGAAAACTATGTTCTGTAACTTTAACTGCTACAAGATGACTAATTGGCTGTGCTAAGCAAACATACAAGAAGGCAGGAAGTTCATTCACTTCTGCTCCTGCTATTAGAAGGTTGAACTGCTGAAAGGAACTGTGCCTGTGTTACTGAAGAGAACTGGAATTATAAGCAAACTATGTTTTTGTGTTGAACCGTGATTATTTGAAGAAGTGTTATCTTTGTTTTGAGAAGCCAACTTTGTTTTTTACTACAAGTAAAGACTGTTTATTTTTCTTTAAACGTTCAGAGTCTGTGAGTATCTGTGTGTTTGCTAAGCAACGTATCTATTCGCTGTCTGGTCCATTGCACCACTTTGCAGAGGGCAGTTTTACCCTCAACAGCTTCTCATATATCTCAGAAAAGTTTACAATTAATGACAATGCAAAATAAAAAAAATAAGTTATACATTAATGTTATATGTTAATGTTAAAACAGTCACTACTGACATTTCATCTATTTTGTTGACAGTCACGATAAACTTGACATTGTTTCACTCTGAGTTTCTTAATGTATTTCTGACTGTGTGATGGCATGAAGTTATTTTGGAATTGAATTGCAGTCATGGCTACAACTAGAATAAATTGCTTACATGGTGGGATCCTCCCTTTTCTTCTTTCCTGTTGTCACTTCCTGCTGTTAGCCACATCTGGCCAAAGGACTCCCCAACATTTCAGAGTATATTAGGAGGATGGGTTGGGATGCAGAGAAAATGAAGCAATTTGAACTCTCAAAGATATTTGTATAGCGGAATGTAAAGATAATGGTTGGTGAAAATATGCAGGAGCAGTTAAGAGAAAATAAAATATAAAATATAACTTAGTCCTGGGAAAGGGATTCACGACATGACAAAGAAATTCAAAATAACCCTGCTTTGTTTGATACAGTGCCTTTTGTCTGCTTTCGTGAGATGTGTAAGCTCAAAATCCATTGGAATGAAGATCTTGTACCAAGATTGGTAAGAAAATTCATTTTCACTTCTGAAAACACTTAAGGTTTTAAAGCATGCTCACTTGCATGCAATTGAATACAATTACACAGAGGGCTTGGGCAACATCCAATCTGCTGTGAAAAGGTCTGTGTATCTTGTCGCTTGTTGGCTGTTTCTTGTTCACTCTAATTGAGATAGGCATGTACATCCATTGTGCTGTCTAGTGTGAAACTGCTCCTACCTTTAAATCTTGCCCAGGGATACAGCAGCTGGAGAAAACAGTTCAGTGGTTTGTGAGAATTGTGTATTGCAGAAGTGCAATGTGTATATATAATATGTAAAACTGGCTAGGTTTACATAATCTCATTGTCAAATCATGTTATAATATAGTCTAAGAGCTAGCAAGGTAGAAAGTGATAGTTTTAATAGGGATGGACTAGTTGAAAAAAAAGAGCAGCATTTGGAGTAGCATTGAAGATGGTCTGAATGTCATTCATCTGGAATAAACCACTATCTTAGTTTGGATATGTATATATAATATATTTTGGAATGAGGTAAGAAGGTCTGAAGGATATCTAAACAACTCCATGAAATATAAACCTTAATATGATTAGAGATGCAATAGGTATGATTTAACTAAATTATGTGAACCCTGCCTTAGACACTTCATCTGCAAAATTTTTGCAATCTAAATTTGCTGTATCAGGATGTCTCAAATTTAGGTAAAGTGTTATTCATATAATAGTTGGTGAGTAGTCAAAGCAACTGTAGATTTTCTGAAAATATAGTCATTTTTAAACTAATATTTAATTATTCAGAAATCCTTAATTTGACTGCATCGTTGGGTTGGAACCAACTGTATCATTGGATATTATGGAATTTTTTTCCCTATTGAATAATATGGAATGGATCAATCATTGCAGTTATCGGATGATGAACCAGGTAGTATCTTTCCTTCAACAAGAAAAAAGAATTAGGGTTTTCCATACACTGTGGGAGCCCTTTGAATTAGTGTCTAATTGCTATAATTGAGCTTCATAAATAAACTCACAACAGCAATACAAGAGTCTTTTATAAGACATCCAGATTGAGGTGTGTTAACAGATACTGGAGAATGTATATTTGAACTGGCAATGTCATCTCAATTATCTTTTTACCTAGGTGATCTCCTATGGCATGTCAGCTCCTAATTGTAGAGTATTCACAGATAAATAAAAATGTGAACGGTAATGCATATTTATACTTCGCTCATCAACTCTAACCCTGATGCAACTGACTATAGGATATTTTATCTGTTTTTCATTTATAGATAACTTTCTGGTTGCTTTCAGGAACAGAAGAAGGGTAAATTCTGATTGTTATTAAATATGATTAATATATATTAGGGCTTCTGCAAATTCTTCCTCCTAGAAATGAGTAGCATTTCATATTTCATCTTAAACCTTCTTAGAGCTATTTCTTATTTTTCTTGATACCTCCTGAAATTTCCATTTCAGTCCTTATTAATAGTATTTCTTTCTTTTTTTTCCATTTGGATATTCTCTCCAAAAAACATGTCAGAAAAGTAGCATGTTGAAGCAGCTGAAATGGAACCACAGATATTTCCAATGGGAACTATTTATATTATCAGCTGGTATTCATTAGTATTCAGTGATTATGTACAGAGAATCATTTGGGTGAAAAGATAACATGGGTGACAAAATGCACATTTTTTCATATATCTTAACATACCTTAATCCTAGTGACATACTTGCATCAGGACTGGTTTATGTATTGCTAATTGAGAACCTGTGCATGAACAAAACTAGACATAATGACCAGCTTCCTTGCTTTTCTTAATACCTCTCAGCTTCACTGTCATGCCCTTACCCAATCCATTCTCTTGCCATATTCCTTAAACTAGCTACAATGAAGGAAAGGGCTGGAAGTGGTCCAGATAAAAGAGATTTTTAAATTATTTTCAGTTTTCCTCCTGAAATGTAATTCCCCCAAAATCTGAATGCTGAGATCTGTATAAATCAGGGCTGTCAAACTCCTGGCCCGCGAGCTGGATTCCTCACATGTTGACCACGCCCGGTTTAGCAAAGGGGGAAAAAGTTCTGATACATCACATGACACCACCGTACCAATGTGAGTTTGACACCCCTGGTATAAATGATACCAAAAGAGGGGGGAACTATAATTTGCATTGTGCTATCATAAAAAGCTCTTTGAATTATTTATTTTATATTTCAGATGCATGGAAATAGTCAAGGAGCTAAATAGACATTAAACTGTGGTAGCCTAAAAGTATACTGGATGCAAAAGAAACAGTGGTGGGTTGCTCCCGGTTCTTGCGAACTGGTAGTAAAAGCGGCAGGGGGCTCCACCCACCCGCCCAGATGTTATAATGGACGTGCTGCACTTGTGCAGAAGTGCACATGCTCCCGTTGCGAACCGGTCGTAAAGGTAAGTAGAACCCACCCCTGAAAAGAAGGCTTAAATAGTATCTGTATCTGTCTCCCTCCTTAGCTCTTGTAGATTTTCCTTCCTTTGGGGCAGAAATGAAACACCAGGATCCTTTGCACTTCCCGAAAGTACAAATCTGGCTTTTCATAGACACACTGCACTGTCAGTTGGTAAGCTGCATCCATGATGTGGATGCAGTGAGTTACTCCTCATCCGTTCACTGTTTTGGCTATGATGGAAAGCAGGGCTTCTGAAAAGGAGCACAGGTGCATTTACGCCTTACTACAGGAGTTGTACTTTTCTTGCTAATATAATAAAAATAAGGATCTTTTCTTTTAGCAAAAGATATAGGAGGCAGCACCAAAGGAAAGACAGCCTAGGATGCTATTATTGGAAAACGAAAGCAGCATGTTTACATCTCACCAGATAAGTGACATACCAAGAGGATAAGGGGGAGGGAGCAAGAAGCAGATCCAGAGGAAGGAAGGTATGAGCTGGAGAAATATATGCATATATCACAGCTTGTACAGTAGCTTTATCCAAGGCAATTCAGCCCAGCAACCAGTGGATTATAAAAGACATGATATGATAGCAGAGATTCCAGTAGAACCTCTATATCTGGATGGAAAAACCTCAATGCTTTTAGACAACCAATTCCAGGTTTCCAACAGTTAGGTAAATGAGTGGATAAATTATAAAAACATAAAGGCAGGTGAAGAATGTTCTAATGCAATAAAGCTTAGTTAAGCTTGGAATTCTGTGTGCTCATAGCTTACTAAAGGAACCTAGCTGCTTCTCTAATTGGCATCTATGAATTTTTAAAGAAAAATTAGGGAAAGAAGTCCCACTGAGTCTTCTGCATGTGGTTTTCCAAAATAAATCCTGTGAAAAAGTAGCTTCTTTTGAGATACACTTGCTGGCTGTTGATCAAAGCAAGTGGGAAATTTGAATTTGTGGTCAAAGAGAAGACAGAAAAGAAAGGAGAAAAATGATAAACTAGTGGGACTTTTAAAACATAAAAGGCCAGTTATATTTAGAGAGAAAATTCCATAATGCCACTTTAAATGGTAGATGGAACAAGAAACCAGCATTCTATAATGAGACACAACTAGCAGTTTCTCCTGGGTAGATAGAAGTGATTGGGTCAATTCCATTGTGAGAATGCAGTTCTGCAGATAACTAGGCATCAAGGTATGTAGGATTTTATAGGTTAATAACAGCAGCTTAAATTAGAGCCTAGTGGTAGGGTAGAGTCTGAAAATGCCACTCAGAGGACAGGCCATGGCACTCTGTATTAGCTACAGCCTCCAAATTATCTTCAAAGGTAGCCTAATAGAGAAGGCATTGTGGTAGTCTAATTAGGTAGTAATAAGGGCACGAGTCACTGTAGCAAATGTTCTCACCCAGATAGGGTCTCTACTGGTACCCCAGCCAAAACTGGGAAACAACTCCCAGTCCATTGCCTATATCTGCTGCTGTAGAAGGAATTGAGAGTCCAAGTTATGGATTTGCTCCTTCAGGAGTAGTCGAGAGATACCACCGGCCAGATAGAAAATCCTGTTGGATAAAGAGTAACTCCATCTTTCTAGGATTTAGATTAAATGTGTTTTCTCCCTTCCATATACTCACATTTCCCAAGCATTGAGGCAGGACTTCAATGGCATCACCATTTGGCCTGGTAATGTATCCTAAGTATATTGATGGTACTGAACCTCAAATTTGGAGCCTTCATATCAATGTTAAATAGGAAAGAGTAGATACCAGGCTGATCTTTCATTCCTCTACCACCCACTGGAGCTACCTACTGAAGGATTGAAATGAAACACAGTGATTCCAATTCTTAACTCCTGCAGGCAATCCAACTCAATTGTACCAAAAGGTGCTGAGGTCTAAAAGAATCAGAATGGGTAGGCACTTCCCCCATCCAGATAGTGACAGAGTTAAGTTATTAGTGCAACCAGTACCATCTTCATTTCACATCTGGACTTGGAGAGCATTCAGATAATTTTTTGTGTCCCTAGAATATTTCTTATGAGGATGGAAAGTTTTAAACTACCTGATGTTCAGTTGAAGTATTGGGCTTTTACTGGAGCATCTTAAGTTTAAGTTTATTTATTTGTCAAACATATATAAGATAACAGGTAAAAGTATAAACATAATTTGAATACATGAAAAGAGTAAGTAAAAAGGAATATTAGGACAGGGACAGTAGGCACGCTGGTGCACTTATGCATGCCCCTTACAGACCTCTTAGGAATGGGGTAAGGTCAACAGTAGACAGTTTAAGGTTAAAGTTTTGGGGGTTTGGGGAAGAAACTACAGAGTCAGGTAGTGCATTCCAGGCATTGACCATCTTTTACTGAAGTCATATTTTCTGCAATTGAGTTTGGAACAAAGGGATGGGGAATGACACTATTACTTTTCTCTTTGGGCCCAATTGAAGAATAAATGTGGTTTAAGTTCTGAAGTTTTAATCTAGATATACTAGACTTGCTTTGAAAGCTAATAAGTATATTTGGTAATAAATGGTTATACGTTGAACCCAAATCACACAAGAAGCTGACAAATATAATCCAGATTTGAAAATAGCGAGGAAGATGTTCTTTTGGAATGCTTTGGCTAAACAAAGAATTAATACTGTACTTGAAGTCAATTGATTTAATGGCTCTTTAAAGACTTTGAGTGTTTGCAGAGTATCCCAAATATATTTAATATATTGGCAATTTAATACAACTGAAATATGTATCAACAGTATGGCTGATGGTTCAACATTTCTGAGGTACCTGCAATTCTGGCTTCTTTAAGAAATGCTGTGCTTGAATAGTAACAAACAATTCACTTTTATAAGATATTAAAAGGTGAAATGCAAACATCCCTTTTATATTTGACCAATGGAAGGAAGAATTGGAGTACCCTCCAGATTTTTTTTTTTAAAAATCATGAAATATACTTCCAAAGACTAAAAATGAAATCAATTCATCAGAAAATATTATTTCAAATATACTGGGTCCTTCAAAGAATATTTAAAAAGGAGGGTCATTCGTTTTTAATGGTGGCAGTTTAAGAAATTTGAAGATTTTTTTAAAAAACTCATAATTTAGATTTGCCCTATTGTACTGTAATATTTCTTTTGTTTTCATAGATAGATAGATAGATAGATAGATAGATAGATAGATAGATAGATAGATAGATAGATAATTTTAGGAAGAAATATTAAATTTAATGAGCTCAGTGTGAAACAGAGTTCTATTTTTAAAACATGGAATTAGTTATCATAGCTTAGGCTTGAGGTACAGTAGAAAGGATAGTTTTACACTTTCCTGGTTTTAAGGAATAGATCCAGGTTTGTTGTCTGTTTTTGAAAAAGTATTTGTGTTGTAAAAGTGAGTAGATAGATACATATGGTCTAGATTTACTGATAAGCTTAAATTGATTCTGTATATGTATTTATACCTATTATATATGGATCTTTCTGTTAATTAGGCTTTCGCATTTCTCTGACATATGCATCTCCAATATATTGTAATTAAATGGTTTGCCAGATCTGTTCTCTTCACATTACTGCAGCATGATGAAATTGAACACTTTGCAGATTATAAACTTAACTCTTTATCAACTCAGTATAAATGCCTCAAAGCCATGTAACAGCTGCAAATGATTTTTAAAAGAGCAAATAAGCTAACTGCCCCTAATTTTAGGGGGAGTCTCTAGGCAATTTACTTCTGTCCCTCCAATCTCATTCCAGATAAAGTAGGTCTGATGGTTTAAATCAGTGTTTTTTAACTTCAGCAACTTGAAGACATGTGGACTTCAATTCCCAGAATTCCTCTGCCAACATGAATGATTTTAAATGAATTCTGTTAATCAGCTGTTTGCACAGAAAGATGTGTCAGACTTAAGTTTGGGGTTTTCAGTTCCTTCTAACCACTAGATAGCACTGTATAATTTGCTTTTGTTTATGGAAAGAGTGTGATATTTCTGGATTGATCTACCAAGGCACTTTGTAGGTGATGGTCTTCTAATTTTTGGTGTTTCTCTTTGTTCCATAACAGGAACAAAGACTGTAATGTAATGCTCACATTTGGGGACAGACACGAATGCCAAACTTCACAATTTTCAATAGTTTAAGTTTTAGAATTTCTCCTGTTTCATTTCCTTTTTGTTATTGTTTTATATGACACCATGTCTGAAGAAAAATTCATGCAAACCTGAACACTTGCACACCTGTTTGTGTTAATTTGGTTGACTGTAATATATACAGTAAATCTCCTGTTTCTGACTGCATACCGTGTTTCCCTGAAAATAAGACCCTGTTTTATATTTTTTTGAACCCCGAAATAAGCGCTTGGCCTTATTTTCAGGGAAGTCTTATTATTTTGGGGCATGTGGAGCAAGATGGGGCTCCTCTTGCTGTCTTATCTGTTTTCTAGCTCTTTCTCCCTAACCCTAACCAGAGGAAATGGCGGGGACTGGCTGTGCATGCGTTTAAATATTTGGGGGAGGCTTATTTTCAGGGAGGGCTTATTTTTGGAGGGGGGGCTTATTGTAGCACATGCGCTCAAAAGCCCAATTGGGCTTATTATATGGGGAGGTCTTATTTTCGGGAAAACATGGTAGAAATGTAGTAATAAATAAATAATGAAGGTATTATATGGTGTATATCTTGGAGAGAATAATGCTGTCATGGGCAACAATCTATGGTGTGTTGGACCCCAAGAATTTAGGCTTAAAATATCTGGGCTAAATGATCACTAGATGTGCAGAAAGCTAATTTTTAGCTGTTATCTTATGATCAACATGAGTAGGTGGTTCATTTTATCCAACCTCAGAAGCTAAGTAAGGTCAGGCCTTGTTCTGTCCCCCTTCCCCACACAGGCAAACACACAATCAGGCATGCCTGCCAAGATTTTATTAAGCAATCAGACTAGAAACCCTTGCAGATAAGAGTTTTGGCAGTAAACTGCGAAATGCCTGCCAAGTCAGTTTTCACTCACAATCAGCAAGAGAGAGTTTCTCCTCAGTCCAATTCCGTAGCAAAAAGTAATCCACGAAGCCAGAATTGGCCAAGGTCCAATCCAGATTTCAGGTAATGTGATGTGACTCAGGTTTTTAACTTTGACCGTCACAAAGCCTGAAGAGCAATCACACCCACTTTTATTCCTTGTGGGGTGTGGCTCAGTGACTCAGCTCAATCTCTGGCCCTCCCACACCTCTTTCGTTGCTGTGCATGCTTCTCCCTCCGACGCTGCCTGGGATCAAGCCAGGATTCATCATCTTTGTTCCCTATCTGTTGTTGTTCCGATATGCTTTCCTCCTGGCATATCCCAGGCTGTTCCTCTTGGCCTTCGGATGGAACCTGAGGCATTGCCAAAGAGGAGGGTCCTGGAGAGGGAGGCCTTGTCAGTTCCTCCCCATCACCTTCTGAGTCCTCTTCTTCTGTTAGGACAGGCTTGTGAGTCAGGGTCACACAGACCTGGTTAGTCAAGCTCAACATTATGCAGACTTGTACTACTGGTTGTCAGGCCAAAATATGCAACTGTGTGGAACATTTAGTCCAGGCCTTAGGAATGAGGAAGAAAAGAGTAAATTGTTAAGGCAGGGGGTGGGTGGGGTTCAGAAAAAGATTCCTTGGTCCTGAGGAAGATGAATCTGTGGGAAATAAACTCTAAATAACACTGCCTAGATTTTGTGTATTATAAGATGGCCATAAAGAATCTCTGACAGGCTTTCAAAGTTCTTTTATTCTCACCTCAATCGCACAACTGTTCAAACATCCGCTATTTCCACATACACACATATGCACACAACATTATTCTTTGATTTTTGCTTTCATTGTAAACCTAGTGACTACCAACCTGTGTCTCCTTGTTCATATTCATTGGGAAGCAATTGGGCTCGAAGAAATGTTATCATATAATGTCTATGTGTATTTATCCCTATAGGATTGCTGTAGTATTATTTCCCCTTATTATTTTCTTTACTCCTTGCTATTATTGTTATGATTATTATTCTGTTGCATGTACACTGAGAGTTTCTGTACCAGAGGCAAATTCCTTGTGTGTCCAATCATACTTGGCCAAATAAAGTATTCAATTCAATCCAATCCAATCCAATCCAATCCAATCCAATCCAATCCAATCCAATCCAATCCAATCCAACCCAACCCAACCCAACCCAACCCAACCCAACCCAATCCAATCCAATCCAATCCAATCCAATCCAATCCAATCCAATCCAATCCCATTTATGTAGTGATTAATATATAAATGCTGCCATCTCGGTCCCGTCTCCCTTTCTTTCTTATATAAAGGGTTTCATTTGTAGACTCTATTTTAGCAATGAGAATGGCCAAAGGGTTCTGCAGCTTCAGCCCAAACCTTAGAAATTGCACTCAGCAATTGGAACATAGATTTTAGGAGGCATAAATCAAATTTTGAAACACTTCTTTAGATCCATAACTACTAAAAACATATTTTTTAAAGAAGGAACAAAACACTTCAAATTTTTGGAAATTTGTGTCCTAAAGTTAGAAAAAGATTACTTTTGTGTTTTTGTGGAATTATATAAATGTATAACACTGTCTATCTCCTAGTACACAAGAGCTACTGAATGAAAACTAGGATTTAGCAAAATGAATTATTGGTATAGATGCATGCAAGTTTCTCAATAATTCCCATTTTTTGAATGAGGTGTAAGTGATTCAAAGAGCACACTTTGTCAGAATTTACTCAAAATTGAAACAGATCCAATGAAAAGCAACAGCAAAAAGAAAAAAAAAGACTAAAAAATAGTCAGGCTCTTGCATATGCAGTTTAACTCAAAGTTAACAGTTTTTCGTAATAAGGATGTGATGGATTAAACAAAGGCTTTAACACGATGGCAGAAAGACAAATCTTAAGATCTATTTTGAACTTCTCCAAATGCTTTTTCAAGATCAAAGAGTTTTGGAAAGAGGGAAAAGTGCTTTAAAATGCTAATTCTTTCTTTCTTTCTTTTTTAAATACTTGGGAAGTGCCAAGAATTTCCATGATGTTCTTTAGAGGCTAACATATTATAATGCAATCAAAAGTAAGACTCACTTAGTTCAATTAATGTTATTGATAGGTAAGTGTATATAGGGGTGCAGTCTTAATCCTATAATTCTGATCATTGTGTCCATAATATGGGTTTATATACAGTCTAGAAAACAAATTCTCCCACATAAAATATATACTGATCTTTCAATAAAGATCTGTAGTTTAAGCAATAAAGATCTGTAGTTTCAGTTATGTGTGAAATAAGATATGCTAAAGCATGGAACAGTGCCTTTTCATTTTATGGAATCGTCTGCTGGGTTTTTCTCAGAGAAGCCTATCAGGAACATGCCTGCCATTCATTTGTCTACCATTTACTTAATGAAAAATAATGAAGCTTTTTAACTAATTGGCCACCGCCTTTCAAGTAGTAGCTCAAATCATTAGGATTCATTAATCTTTTGGAACTCTGGGGTAGAGGTGGGTAAGCATAAAGAAATGTTAGAAGCTTGGGAATTCTTGAACTAGGTAGATCATCAATTCTATATGAAGCTCTCAGAAGTCTGTTCTGCATAAAATGAACCTGCAGTAAAACTAGACAACATGCACCTTTTCAGCTGGCATGGATTGTGTTCTGAGCTGTGCACATGACTTAGTTTGTGCCTTTAATAAATAAATAAATATATATATTTCTCCCGCGTAAGAAAACCCGAATAACCAAAGACCTACATACCAACACCCGCGAAAACCTCAGAAAACACACACACACACACACACACACATACATTCCTGGAATTCATAGCACATTTTACAGAGTATTTAATTTTACAGATTACTTTACAGATTACCTTATTTCCTCCCACAATAAACCTTTGAGATTAAATCATGGTTTGCCCAAAGTCCATCCAGTGAATTTTATTAATCTGCACCAAACCCCCAGTTTCCAATCAGACATCAAGATCAATGGATGGGTTTTGTTATATCTCACTCTAATCTACCTCTCAGAATTGTTGAACAAAAACAAATAATTGTAGAAGTTCCGCTAGAGGAAAACCCAATAGACCAATGCTGGTGCAATATTTGTGACTGGAAATGAATGGTAGTTCCTATAGTAGAATGTTCACAGATACTATTCCCATCAGTTCCATGTCAATGACCTGAATTAATACTTTGTGAGGAGAGGAAGATCAAAGAAAATAGCCAGAGCGGTAAGTCCTCTAAGGACAATAAATTCAAAGAAAAATACAAGGAAGCTTTAAGAGTTTGCTTCCTTTTATTATGCAAAATCTGGTAATGAATACTACTCAGTGGTTCCCAATCTGCCTTGTCTCTATTAAAGTCTAATAATGAAATCATAGCTAAAATGGGATCGACTGTTTTATTTCTCTTTTAAGGAAGATTTGCTGTTATATATTCAGTCATCTTGTTCAGCAAAAATAATAATTACATCATGGATCTTGATTTGTCTTAAAATGGACATCCATTGCACAAAAGCACTAAAACCTAACACATCTTGCATATAGGAAATGCAAAATAAGGATGAGGTGTCTTCAGAACAGCCCAACAATTATGCATATGAATTGTTCGTTTGCTTGTTATATTTATACCCAGGAGCTCAAGGCAGTTAACAATGAATTCTCCTCCCAAACCACTCCCTTGCAACAAAAATATGGTTAAATAGGTTGGACAGAGAAGTGACTGGCCCAAAGCCACCCAGTGAGTTTCTTTGTCCAAGGGTAAACTTGAACTTAGATCTTCTCATCTTAGTCCAACATACTTACATACTCACAATTTATTTGTTAGTCAGAAAAAGTCAAGAAGAAATAATTGTCCACACAACAGTTATCTATATAAAGACATAGCTGCCAGGCTTTCCTTTGGTTTAGCTATTTTACTACTTCTATGCATAAATAGTGAATGAATGCTAATGCAAGCTGAATAGATGTGATTAGTGCTTGATCAGTGCATCATGCACACATACAATCATTCTACTGAATACAGGCAGTAATATTAACAATACAGGGCAAACTGAAGTTGCAGCACCATGGAGAGCTCTGTGTAATCTGAGAGCTTTTAGTCCCTGCTCTAGTCAACCTTTTCTTAATTACTCTCCAGTTTTTTGTTTCAGAAATATAAACCTTAATATATTTCCAGAATTAAAGGAAATCTTTTGGCTATCTGTGATTTTTCTCAATACATGCTTGTTATGTATGCTGAAGCAAGAGCAGATTTGTCTTAGATGAAAAAATATGTGAGGTTCCTGACCATTAATCTTGAACTCATTATAAAGAATACAGTCCAATTCTTCAGGTCTGGTCAATTCTTTTTCCACTGAGCTAGACAAGAATGACAACATGGAGCCTTCATGGTATTTCACCTTGCAGGAATATTTGATTAGACAAAGATCTGAATGTTAAATCTGTTCTGCTAGAAGGAGGCTGCTTATAGTACTTCCCAGATGTGCTGCGATTACAAGTCACAAAACTCCCAGATTCTGGATCTCAATCCCAACACAACTGCAAGTGGCAGGGTGAAGAAGGCTGGGTAAGAAATTCTTATCAGTGTTTTGATGGGCAATGGTAATTCTGTAGCTTCGCTCCTTGAAGCTTGTCTGCTGGTGAGTTTGTCACCTCTAGGAAATATCACTACATTCTCTAGCCAAGAAATTATTGCACATATGGTTCAAGTGCCATTACATTACATTTGTTCATGTTGGTTCCACATGGTTGGAAAGGAAAAAAAAGACTCTGAGGATCCCCTCTAGGGACTGAAGATGCCAAGACCAATAAAACTGGGGAAAACACAATGCAGGCAGAGCCTTCCTTATGGAAGATACACCTCAAGTGTTATTTTGGACTGGGAATAATATACAAATTCTGAAACATCTATTTATTATAGTTAGATTTCCCCCCTTAAATGTAGCATAGTAGCATTTTTCTGTGAGAAGTCTCTGTCCAAAGCTTTTGTCTTACTTCATATTTTGAGGCTGAATTATAAAATAATCTAGCAACAATTGGTATTTTTGTAGCTAACACTCACAAAATGGCATAATATTACTAATTTTGATATGTGCATAGAACCTGCTACAAATTCAGTCTATAAACTGATTCAGCACATTTGAACTATATCTTAATTATGGCAAAATTGTGATTAAGTTGCAATTGAAAAAGCTCCCAATTCAAATGTCATGAACTTATTTTAGACTCTTCATAGGCATTAGAAGGTAACAAAAGTTACCTTCAACAAAAGTTGAAACAAATCAGCATACTTCAAAATTGAAGAGACCCATAATAGACAACAGTATAAAATACGCTATCAGTTATCCAAATTGCACATTGAAGAAAAATCTGCAACTGAAGTATAAGAAATCTGGGAAAATCAAAGTTTAAGCCTGATGTTTTGAGTCAGGTAACAACTCAATGACAACTTCTTGACCATTAGACTTGTGCAAATTCAACATAAATTGGAAATCTGAGACTAAAAGAGGTAATGATTCAATGTAAGACTGCAATCTGAGATTCAAGGGGAATCTGATTTGATTATATTGTTATTGTTGGTTGCACAGTTGGCCAGATGTTCAGACTGGATTTGGCATTTTTATCTATCCATCTGAGCCCTTCCCAAAGAGTTGGGATATTCTTGTTTGACACTGTCTTGTTTGACATTGTTGAAGGTACAATTGCAGGATGTAAGCTGTTCCAAGTAAAGCTGCTTTTTGCAATTGACTAATGGTGATTTTGTCAATACAATTGACTAATGGTTTTATTCAAGTAGTGCTTCAGATGTTTTGGGATTGCAACCAAGGTACCTATTACTAGTGGTATTGTTTTTGCTTTCTTTCACCACAGTCATTCTACTTCTATCTGCAGCAGAATAAAAATATATTTGTATTTTGTGAATTTCTTTAGTTATTTCTTGTCTATTGTGTTCTCTCCAGGTACTGCCACCTCCACTGTGCAGACTTTTCTGTCTTTCTTATCAATTGTTAAATCTGGGATGTTTTGCGGCAGATACTTGTTTGTTTGAATTCTAATTTATTCAATTTCTGTTGCCGCCCATCTCAAGCAAGTGATTTTATATGCCACATGATTCCCAGTGACTCTAATGGGCTTAAAGATCTGAGACCACAAGATGCCTTTAATTGCTTTATATTTTTTGACAAAATTGGATGAAAATACTGTTAAAGAAATTAGGCCTGCCATGTTTCAGATAGATACATCCAAAGGCTTATTGGAATAAGTTTTGAAATAATATTCTAGACCAATTTTAGAGTAGTAGGAATGTATTCTACTCTATAACACATCAGATTCTCCTGCAAAATTTCTAGAAGGGAAGTTTTTCTGAATATGATGTCAGAATTAATAAAAAAAAAACAAAACTCTTTCCATTTGCTTTTCTGGATGCCAGGCTAAACATGTCCCTAAAGAATGACCACCAACTTCTTCTGTAATTTATTGTTCCATGTCACTTATCTTTTCTGGGAGGCTAATAAAGTTTATCATGGTTGGCAAATATGGTCCATTATGATATTCACTGGCTTCAAATAGAGGTACAGGGCAAATTGGCGAAAGTAGATGGTTTCAGGGCATGCCTTTGGAAAAAGACAAATGACTTGCCCTTATGAGAGGTACAACTTTGTAGTTTCTGGTTGTTTGGATTTGTAGGAAGCCCAAAGAGCTGACATAGCTGGTTGACAAGTTAGTCTCTTAGAAAGCAATGTTCTAGGTCCGTGATGGCGAACCTATGGCATGGGTGCCACAGGTGGCACGTGGAGTCATATCAGTGGGCACGAGAGCTCAGCTCCGGCATGCATGCGTGTGCCAGCCAGCTGATTTTCGGGCCTTCTGGGCCCACCAGAAGTCAAGAAACACACTGTTTCTGGCCTCCGGAGGGCCTTGGGGGGGAGGCCGTTTTTTTTTTTTTAATTCGATTTATATGCCGCCTTTCTCCAGAGATTCAGGGTGGCTTACAATGCGTTAAGCAACAGCCTTCATACTTTTGTATATTTATACAAAGTCAGCTTATTGCCCCCACAAACTGGGGGCTGAGTCAACCTTGAGCCTGGTAAGATTCGAACCTGCAGAAATTGCAGGCAGCTGTGTTAATTACAGGGTGCATTAAACCACTATACTACCAAGGCTCTCTTTTTGCCCTCCCCAGACTCCTAGAAAGGCTCTGGAGCCTGGGGAGAACAAAAAACGGGCCTAAGGGGCCCACCGTGCCATCACGTGTCAAAAACGGGGGGAGCACGGGGGGCAGGGTGCATAGAATTATGGATGTGGGCACACATGCGTGTGACCCCACCGCGCTCCCCCCGCTTTTGGCACGCGATGACAAAAAGGTTAGCCATCACTGTTCTAGGTTAATTAGCTAGCAAAGACACCGAAAGTAGTTGGCACAGTGAACTACAATGCCACAGAAACTGACAAGAATCAGTACAAAGAAAGTACCAGCACTGAGAAAATTTATTTTAAAACTTAATACCCCACCCTTATATTTAGAACAAGAAAGGTTCAGGTGCTGCTTGTAAGTATTAACCTGGCACCGATTCATTCACTCACTGTCAAGATTCTTAAACCTGTCCAGACTGTACACAATTGCAAAGTAAGAGCAACTATGCTTAAAATACTGAGAGCCGAATTGTGGCCTTAGTTTTCTTGGTGGGGTAGTTTACAGTGCAACATTCCATACAAATAAAGAGTTAAAGCTTGTAGCTGGCCACAAGCAGTAGAAAAGCCACTAAATCTGCAAAGCTCTTTGAAAAGCTACAAAGCATTTCAAAAGCACCTGATTCAATTCACTGCTTCAAAGCAAATCATTGCTTTGATCTGTGAATCTGCTTCAGTTGGGTGATTTGACTGAAGCTTTATCAAACTGAAGCACTTTTGAATCTTTGCATAAGCTCACTGGTCATAACTATTCGTAAATTCATTCTAAATAAATCCTAAAATTCATCTGTCAAAGAAAGCAACTGATTTCAAAATTATCATGGCAAATTCACCAATCTGTTGAAAAATGATCAAAATGACAACAACAAAAAATACAATACGAGTGTATGCATCACTGATCCTGCAAAAATTGTTAGGAAAAAAAGCTTATTAATGTGTGGTCATTACCAGAAGAAAAAAGCTGGTTATTGATAGATGCATTCACTTAGTCTTCAGATCAGTGGTGGGTTGTTCTCAGTTCGATCCAGTTCTTGTGAACCAGTAATAATGGCGGTAAGAGGCTCCACCTACCCACCCAGATGTCATCATGGATAATCTGCGCATGCGCAGAAGTGCGCACGCTCCTGTTGTGAACTGGTAGTAAAGGTAAATGGAACTCACCCCTGCTTCAGATCATTCTGGTCTGATACTGAAGGCAGGCTATATGCCTTTCTCTGAAATAGAAAGAATTATTACTACCATCAGTATAGTGTTTGGTTGGTCCATCACTAATGTCCTTCAGAAGTTCTCAAGGCAGTAGCTTTCAGACTCTGTTCTGGCAATAGGTCTGATGTTAGTATCAACATCTTCAGCCAATTATCATAGCCTATTTGTCTACAGATCCCTGGTGTTGACATCTGCCTCTTCGCCTGTAGACTGAGGGGGCGATTAGTTTACTGATTAGCTTACTTTTGTGCAATGACTCCATTGGATAGATTGAAAAAAACCCTCTAAAATATAGCATGGCAAGCAAGATATAGCAAGATCCACTAATATCAGCAAAAGAGACCTCTCGCGTCTGCTTGCCAAGAGAGAAAACAAGTCTTCTTGCCAGAGAGAACATTGCCAAGGGATTCCTCAAGATCCAATCCTCCCTGGGAAGATAGAATGCCTGAAAATGTCTCAGGAGCTTCTCATTCAAAAGGTTGGCAAAAGCAGGCAAGCTGAAAGACATTTGTCCACTAGTATTAATATATTCAGAAGTATTAATTCAAAGGAGTGCTTGGGCTGCTTCACAAAATGCTTTGGTTCATGAAGTCAACAAGTTTACAAAGTCATCAGACCTTGCAAACTTCCTGCACTAACTGATTTTAAATTTCTGAGATTTCCTGCTGATAAATATAGAGGTTCTCCTTCACTAACATGGAAAGATTTCCATGAAAATTGAAATGTCAATATAAATCCTTATGTAAGGAGGAATACTAATAGTAATATCCTTATATTAGAAAGAATACTAATAGTAGTAATCATTGGTAGGCTCCTGCCGATTCGCACTGGTTCACAGTTCGGAGAACCAGTTGTTGGGAAAAATCTTTTCCCATTTTACAGGGCTAATCCTACAAGGAACGCAGGAAGGAAAGATTCTAGCGTGCCTGCATTTCTAACCCAATCCTTATCTTAATTGCCGTCCCTGCTGCTTTAAGTGTTTTCAGAAGCTGCCTCTGGGTTAAGCTTTGTTACATTGTAACAGCCTTAATAGTTCTTGGCAGTATGCCCGAACTTTCTATCTGTAGCTGAGCTTCTCTGGAGTCCCCACCCCACCCCAGAGTTGTTTGTGGTACTTTTATTCCTGGGACTTGAACAGCTATTTATAGAAGGGTTGGCATAGCCATAGAAGAAATGGCTGAGAGGCAGGATGCAAGCTTGGCATTCTGTCTGATTTTTTTACTGCCTTTCTGAGGGCATGTGATTTTTCCTTAAATCTGGATGATTACCTTAGGATATCTTGTGAGATGAGTGAGACCAGCTGGTACCTTTAAGTGGTGCAAATGGATCTAATGATTGCTTCTTCTGGGTGCTTTGTCAGTTCACTGAGCATAGAAGTCTCTTGTCTTTGGGGATTCTTCAGTCATCCAGGTCATGGTTATCCCAAAGGTGCTTTTTTCAAGAGGCAACTGGACTTTCTTGGTTTCCAGAAAGTCCAGTTGCCTTTTGAAAAAGCACCTTTGGGACAGGAGTCTCTTGCATTGCTTCAGAGTGGCCAAGCTACATAATTGCTCACTGATAATAAGTGGATCCTTCTTCCAATTTGTTATACTTTGCTCTCATGATAACATGGCATAGTAACATGGCACCAATTATAGAAAGTTAGCACCCACCACTTTCCTAGAAGAATGAAATATTTTGAGAAATATTAAAAAGGAAGAATATATTTCCCTGGATGAGAAATGGAGAAACATGTTTTCTTAGAGGGAGAAAGCAACCCCCACCTTCCTTAATAGCCCACAGAAGATGTCAGCACTTAAGAGATAGATAGCTATATTCATAGACAAAAATTCCCTGCAGCAAGGTCTGAACAAAGGCAGAATGGGATTAGCCCTCACTCAAAATGTTAATTTGTTAATTTGTCTCTTTAGCACAGCATTTTATAGCCCAAATATGCCCACCCACTTTCTGGAAAGCTTAAATGACCTCTTTGCTAAAGGGTTTCACTTTATGAGCAAGAGTTGGCTGTATTTTAACTATTTTAGTTCCTCAATGTGCTCTGACACCCTGCCTGATTTGTAACTCTGGGTTGCAGGTATTGCTGAGGAAAAGGAAGGTATTCAGACAGAATGGTTTAGCTTTCCATGAAAGCTGTGACTCATTGATCTTCAGTGAGTATTCAGCCATTTCTAATCTAATGACTGATATTTAGGGCAGCTTTTTGCAAGCAAAGAAGCTTTTTGTATTTTTGTACAGGTAATCCTTGATTTACAACAGTTCATTTAGTGACCATTCAAAGTTACAATGGCACTGAAAAAAGTGACTTATGACTGTTTTTCACACTTAAAACTGTTGCAGCATCCCCATGGTCACAAGAGGCCAGGTGAGGCTATGCGCTCCTCGACCTGAGTGACATCAAGTTGGCCATACCCATTCAGTCACATGACCATCCAGCCATGCCTACCCAGCCAGTCATTAGGGCAGAGAACCGGTTGTTAAATTATTTGAAGCTCACCACTGTAGTAATATATTATGACATGCTATGGATAATTCATACCAAAAAATAGGAAGCTGACTTAGCTCAAACATCCTATGGCTTGAAGTATTTTAGTAACATCTTTACAGGCAGAAACCAAATGGGATTTCTCCATGTTTGTCAGAGAAATCTTCACAACTTGGAAATCAAGTTGGTAACTTTGCACTTTCAAAGCATAAGCTCTGTCCCAGATGTCTAAGCCTTTTCCTACCATTCAAAATGAAGGAAAGCAGGACATGCCTGAAGATAAGGAAGTGTTTAGTAACAGGAGGAATTATGAGTACAGCACCTTATTTATAGGGTTGATGTAAAACATGTTCTGTTGTCCATTGTTCCATTGTATAGATGATTGTATGCACGCGCACACATTATTCAACCCCATAAGAATCCTGAAGAAATATATAGCATTCCTCAAATGATTTCAATAAAATAAGAACTGAACAAACAATGTGATTATTATAAATGCAGTGAACCTTGTTAAAGAATGAACCATTGGCATGCTTCTCTTTTCATATGCGATTGTTCTTTAAAATGTAAGCAATTTAATAGAATGGCATATTCCTGAAGATTCTTGTCTTAAAAATTTACAAATATTATGATAAAAGTGACTTTCAATGAAAATATTTGTGGGCCTACAAATTGAATTAATTAACTGATAGGTTTTGGAAAGAGAGGTGCTATTCACTAGCATTGGTTGTTACCCAACAAAATCCTCTTTCGACCCATTTAACATCTCTTTCCTTGGTTGGTCTTTGGTGAAAGATTGAATTCTTTTCTAAGGTGAAATTTTTAGTGTATTTCAGCGTGATATTTAAGCTATACCTGGATATTTTTCCTAATTACATTTTCATTTCAATTCCAAAACACTTTTTATAGAAAGAACTCCTGAGTTATATATATGGCATACAGACTTAATTCAGTTTACATCCTTTAAAAAACCTTCAGTTTGAAATTTTGAGTGCATAGAAACCCATCAGTTAATTAATTCAATTTCCAATACTAAGCAAATGAACCACATCTCAAATAAATAAACATATTAAATTACATCGTGATTTAAGACAGCAGAAAATGTTTGGGGGAATTTTTCTATTTCCAATTGTTCGGAAAATATTCTACTGTAGGAAGTAGCTAATATGCCATTGATATCAGTTACCAATATTGTACTCGCAGAGAATTGAGTATACATCACTATGTGTAGTAGCCACTCCTAAGGGAAATTTTCTTATCAATCATATGCATAGAAATATTTAGAAATATTTGTTTCTTGCACATCACTTTGTATTATAGTCTCTTCTACGGAAGTATGTTTGAAGTAATGAAACAACTTTCAGTCATTATAGTAGTTGTCCACCAGGGGGAACCTTTTGATTATAACACAAGTGTAGTGCACTGAATTGACAGAGCTAGAGGCTCACCTGTGAATCCAGAAGGACAGTTGCACACATAACCTGATGCTTTATGGTAGATGAACACTGAGGGCAGTTCTGGAATTTTTTCCATACCAATTTGGCCATGACAATTCGACGCACTCACTCCCGCAGAGACATGGATTATTGCTACATTCATTGGTGTCTATTTCACAGTGAGAACCTATATACCCTGTGGCATTGAAAACAACAGAAAGAATTGTAAATTATTGCCCTTATTTCTGATTGCGGGTTCTAGTGGTAACTTTGGAAGCAACAATGTGAATGTATTAGAGCATATGTGAAGGGAAGAGCAAGGAAGAGTTAAGAAAAAAAGAAAAGAAATTAGTTCTATATGCATTTGTGATACAATGTGAGTATGCCATAATTGCAGTGATGAAATCCAAATTTTTTTTACTACCGGTTCTGTGGGCGTGGCTTGGTGGGCGTAGCAGGGGAAGGATACTGCAAAATCTCCATTCCCACCCCACTCCAGGGGAAGGATACTGAAAAATCCCCATTCCCTCCCCACTCCTGGGGGAAGGATATTGCAAACTCTCCATTCCCACCCCACTCTGGGGCCAGCCAGAGGTGGTATTTGTTGGTTCTCTGAACTGCTCAAAATTTCTGCTACCGGTTCTCCAGAACCTGTCAGAACCTACTGGATTTCACCCCTGCATAATTGGATTGAAATATGTCACATACAAAAGACATTTCCTTATGGCACCAGAACTTTGAATGGCACCCAAAAACCTACTAGCATACAATGCAGTACTAACAACAAAGATACAATATAATATCTTTACAGCACCCAGTGCTAGTTAATAGGCAGGTTGCTGAATTTTGTACCAACAGTATAATCTCCAAGTGGTTCTCAAAGGTTGTCCCATGTGGAGAGTTGCAGTAGCCCAAATGAGTAGTCATCAGGACATAATAACAACTGCATGCAAGATCCATCAACCCAACTCCAGACAAGGCTGCAATTGACATGCCAGTTGAGTTTTCCCTGCCCATTCAGCAGGAGTCCAGAAAGAGCACCCACACAACCCGGTCATTCAAATGCTCCTCAAGGATACTTCTCCTCTAGGAAGTAGTACAGCTATTCTATTTTGCTTAGGCTCCACTATTTCAGTAACATCACCTACTCAGCCTGGGTTGGCAATATATAATATGATGTCCTATATTGACAATATTGTTTCCCAACTAATGGATGACCACTCCTAACAGCTCCATGAAGATGCTATTGAAGCGGTGTTCTAATATCTAAGGGGCTGCCATAAGGAAGAGGGTTCAATCTATTCTCCAAGGTACCTGAAGGCAGAACAAGAAGCAATGGATGGAAACTAATCAAGGAGAGAACTAACCTATTTATTGTTCCTTGGTCATCCTACACAGCAGATAGTTTGCTTCTTTTTTATAGTGTTTACTAAGGAGGGAGGCAGGGCTGTCTAAAGTCGAACTAGGTGCATGGTCCTTTATCACAGCATATTAGTGGAAGTTATTGTTATTTTCTCAAGTTTGGGTTCTTTCTTTATTGAGAACAATTATCCCCCCCCCCAAAAGAAATCCCTACAGAGCCAGAAAAATACTGATTCAGCAATTGAAACAAGCCAATATCATGGCGATAGTAAATCTGGAGCCCCAAACTGAAACAGGAGTGTACTTGGAGGGCCCCTAAGCTAAACACCATGGTTTACAAATCACAGTTTGCAGTGTTATTGTATTAAACCAATACTACAAGACAAAATCTCAAGCATATTACAAGTTAGAGTGATATCTGTAGGAGAAGCAATAGCAGAACCTAAGGGTGGAGTTAAAAGAGGAATCAGCCTAGAATCCCTATGTAGCCGCAACAAACTAACCAGGTGCTGATGGTTAGTTGAGAAGATTCCTGTGCATAAGCTTTCAAAAAGAAATCTATTTAATTGAAGATTTACACATGGACCTGGTCTTTCGTGCCTGATAATATCTGAATGTGGCCTGAATACAGTCAGAACAGTCTGATTACAGAACATTCAAACCTACTAGTATTCCATACACATATTTCTGTTCCCTTTTCCTTAATGTGCACTATTCCTGATTACAGGAAGGGAAGGCAGAAATGCAATGCAGTTAGGACCCAACCCTAAAACTAATCTTAAGACCTCAAACAGCAGCCTCCCTTATTTGTTTTACAACTTCCCCAAGTGACTTCCAGTGGGATTGATGCTACTTATTGCAGCAACCTTTTCTTCTTCCTACCTTGTTTCCTCCAAAATAAGACATCCCTTGATAATAAGCCCAATTGGGCTTTTGAGCCGATGGCAATAAGGCCAAGCGCTTATTTCAGGTTCAAAAAAATATAAGACAGGGTCTTGTTTTCAGGGAAACACGGTACATTTAGAACCATTTTACAATTTCAGACGCTCCTTTATATGCAGTCAAGAAATACAGTGTTCTTTTTAACCCAATATGGTGTCCTTTTTCAATTAATCCAAGTAATTAATACATCCACAAATTGCTTACTGGAAAGACAATTGAGGCCACAGTTCTAAAATTAGTGAGAGAATCACAGGAATTCTATGAAGGTGCCAGAAACAAGGAAGGGGAGAAGGTGTTTAAAATCAAGTTTTTATTTTTTGGTTTTTTGATTTTTAAAGGCAACCTTATCACCCTAAATAGTAAAGGGCTAAGAATTATTTATTTATTTTATTTTATTTATTATAATTTGTCAAACAGAAACAAAAACAGGAATAATATAAAAATACAATAACAGGGACAATAGGCACGTTAGTATGCTTATGCACACACACCTCTATGGACCTCTTAAGTATGAAGTGAGGTCCACAGAAGTCAATTTGTGACTAAAACTGAAAATTTGTAGCTGAGACAACTGAATCAGGTAAAGCATTCTAGACTTTGAGAACTCTATTACAAAAATCATATTTTTTACAATCACATTTAGAATGATTTACATTGAGTTTAAAGCAGTTGTTTGCGCGCATATTATTGTGATTAAAACAGAAAAAATCATTTACAGGTAAAACATTACTACGTACAATTTTGTATGCAATACCTAAGTCTGACTGCAAGTGATGCAGTTCCAAGTTATCCAAACCAAGAATTTCGAGCCTAGTAGCATAG
Source organism: Pituophis catenifer annectens (assembly GCF_029215685.1). Taxonomy (NCBI): domain Eukaryota; kingdom Metazoa; phylum Chordata; class Lepidosauria; order Squamata; family Colubridae; genus Pituophis; species Pituophis catenifer. Next base: position 122,760,629 of record NW_027256883.1, on the reverse strand, counting down.
GTAATTCTATTATGTACAGAAGAGTGCAAAACTTTTCTCGTAAAATACTTCTGAACCCGTTCGATTGTACTAATGTCAGATATATGGTAGGGATTCCAAACAGTTGAACAATACTCTAAGATTGGTCTAGTGTAAGTTTTATAAGCCCTAGTTAGCAATACAATGTTTTCAGAAAAGAAGCTTCATAGAATTAAGTTTACAACTCAGTGCTTTTTTAGCAATGCTGTTACAGTGAATTTTGGAGCATAGATCATCAGAGATAAGTACACCTAGGTCCTTAACAAAGTGAAGGTCATCTGCTAGATCAATACCACCTAGCTTATACTTGACATTCTGATTACATTTACTAATATGTAAGACAGAGCATTTATTAATCGAAATTTGAAGTTGCCAAATGGATGATCATTCAGACACATAGTCAAGATCACTTTGCAAAACAACAGAATTATCTGTAGTATTAAATAATTTTACGTCATCAGTAAAAAGGATGCAATTTCTTTTAAGTTGACCACATAAATTGTTAATATAGAGCAGTGATGGCTATCCTTTTTGCTGTCACATGCCAAAAGCGGAGGGAGCATGGGGGGGGTTGTGTGTGTGCATGCCCACACCCACAATTCAATGCGCCCCACCCCCTGCTCATGTGTGCATGACCCCCCATGCTTTCCCCGCTTTTGGAATGCGATGGCACGGTGGGCTAGGTAGGCCCATTTTTCGCCCTCCCCAGGCTCCAGAGGCTTTCTTGGAGCCTGGGGAGGGCAAAAATGGCTTTCCCCACCCCCAGAAGCCCTCTGAAGATTGGAAATGGCTCATTCTCTGACTTCTGGTGGGACAGGAAGGCCTGAAAATCAGGTGGCTGGTGCGTGCATGCACGCTGGAGCTGAGCTAGGTCAACACTCACATGCCCACAGATATGGCTCCGCATGCCACCTGTGGCACATGTGCCATAGGTTTGCCATCATGGATATAGAGCAAGAAAAACGTGGGACCTAAAATGCTGCCTTGAGGAACACCACTGTTAACTGACGCAGGATTAGACAGCGAGTTCCCTATTTTGACTTTCTGCAGTTTATTACACAAGAAAGCAGCAATCCACTTGTGCAAAAGTCCAGTAATGCCATAAGAATTTAATTTCAACAGCAGTTTATCATGTACTACTGTATCAAAAGCTTTACAAAAATCTATGTAAATTGCATCTACAGCTTTACCTTGATCAAGAGGTGTAGTCCAGATATTTTTACAGTGCAAAAGTTGTAAATTACAGGATGAGTTTTTTCTAAAGCCAAACTGTCAGATAGCAAGTTATTTGTCCCTAAGTGGTGAACGATGTAGTGGTTTATGATTGATTCCATAACTTTGCATGTAACACAACACAAAGAAATTGGTTTATAATTTTCAACTGAACTAGGGTCACCCTTTTCAAAGATTGGTATAACTATAGCTGATGACCATAGATTAAGCAGAGAATTAGTTCGAAATGATACTTCAAAAATTGTACACAAAGGTTCAGCTAAGACAGTAGCAAGCTTTTTCAAGAAAAAAAGCACATAATACATCTGGACCTGTGGGTAGCAATGGCTTTAGATTACATAATGCTAGTTGAACATTATCTACTGTATATTTAATATTCAGCAATTTGTTACAACTATTTGTGGTTCGACTTGTGAATGAGGCACTGCAACCATTGCTATCCACAAAAACTGAACTAAAAATGTATTGAAAAGATTGGCCTGACCAACATTGTCATTACAATCATCCCCATTTTGCCCTTTTAAAGGTGGAATCACTTGTGAGTCTTTAAGTTTTGAGCTTATGAAGTTGTAGAAGGCTCATGTAGAGTTTAACAGCTTTTCCTCCTGTTTACAGAAATAATTTGTGCATTTGTCTTTAATTTGACTACATAAGGCTTTGTAGCGGCTTTTGAAGTTGGCAACATAGCCTGTCTTGTTGTTCCACCAAAGAAATGTTTTCTTAGATTGTAATTTTCTTATTGCCTTGGGTAATTTATTCTTTATAACTTCTTTGGTTTGTCTTGGTACGTATAAATTTATAGCTTGATTAATTTCAAGCAAAAAAATGTTATAAAAATCTTCTACATTTTTACAACCTGAAAACAAACGGTGCTAATTTAAAGTTGTTAAATCAGCAAGTATTAAATTATAGTTTGCTTTTTCAAAATTATAATTTGAAGAACAGTCATTAAGACCCAGTTCAGGAGGATGCAGATTAATACAAAAGTCAATCGACTTATGATTGCTGTTAGAAAAGGGTCCTTTAACATGTAAACCATAAATTAAATTTAAGCTATTACAAAGAATTTGACCTAGACAATTGTTAAGACTAGTGTTGTCAAAACCTAACTGCTCTAGCCCCAAAGTTGTAACAGCATTGTAAAAAGTTACAAGTTCATTTGTTTAAGGCCCAATTAATTAATGGCAAATTAAAATCACCAAGAAGAACAAAAGGATGTGGGCAAGGAGCCGCCCAGGTTAATAGTTCAATTAACTTATTCATATGGCCAAGATCACAATCAGGGGCTCTGTAGCATAACAAAAAGAGAACTGTAGTATTTAGAGTCAGGCCACAGACAATGGACTCTGAGAAAGCAAGCTCAGGAGTAACATTAATCTTTTTCAATCCTAGGGACATTTTATTAAAAAATTGCAACACCACCATCTCTGCAATTTTCACGGTCAGACAGAAAAACATGATAATCATTTGCGGTAAAAGAAATGTCTAGAAAAGATGCTTTCAAGCAAACAAAAATGAGGTAGAAAAAAGACATGTTCAAGAGCAAAAGCAATTCAGACATTTTGTTTGAGAGGCTTCTTGCATTAAATAATTTACACATTAAACCAGTAGGGGTGGACCTTAAGGAGATGGGGGTGTATGTGCATACCTAATATTGGTGGACAGGAACACGAATGTTAGGGTGTGGGCCAATATTCTTACATTTAATACGGTCAGCACAGTACTCGACATATAAATCTGTTTCACTTTTGTCCAAACATTCTTTAAGTTCTGCACAGAGCTCTCGGGCACAGATACATTGTAGGATGGACAAATCAGGCCGCAAATGTAATTTCTTGTGGTCTACGCTGCTTTTGGCAAATGAATTTATCATGGATATGAACTCCCGATTACAGGCTTCACTCTTGCAAACTACTTTGCAAAAACGGAGTACCACTGAACCTTTGTTATTCTTATACTTCTTATATTCTACATGGAAAATGTCTACAATTTTGTTGGGTGTAATGGTCGATGCCTGGAAACTGCTGATAATGCCGCACACCCTGGTGATGTGATATCAAATTAATCAGAGTTGTCCAATCCGAATAAGATCACGTTTGGTCATTTCTTTTCTCTCAATTGTGTCTTTTATGAGGAACGAGATGTGGTGCAAGGGTTTAACAATGTCCTGTGACTTAGGTCAGCGATTTAAATCGGAATTGCAGGAAATTGATGGTTCACTACTCTGCGTCCTTTCCTTTTCTTATAAGGCCGTCAAACATGCTTCCATACTGTCAACCCGTTTGGACAAAACAATGAAATTGTCGAATTTAGGCTTGATACTATTGCCAATATTTTGCAGAATCATCAGAATGGGCTAAAATGGATCCAAGTTGGAGTATCAGGGCCTTCTTTGCCCTTATTTGTTGCGAGCAGCAGTAAAATGAATGCTGTATGCTAAATCAGGATATGGAACGTGTATTCTAAATATTTTTTGGAATCTAGTTCAGGCTTCTATATTGCTTATGTTAAGGAATTGTTTAATTATATCTGTTTGCTTTACACAAAAGTTAGGGTTATGCCACTATTATAGAAATGCATGTTTTTTTTTTCACTTTTTATTAAAGAAGAAAAAGAATAAGACAAAACTATAAAAATAATAAAAACAAGAAAAAGAGAAGAATCACCCCCTTGTGCATATAACAGCTGGTCCTGTATAGATGTGTCCCTGTGTGTGTATGTTTTTTTTAAAACAACAACAACAACAACAACAACTCATTCAGCAAAAGATAACCAGCAGAGATGGATGCTTGTGAAATAATGCAGAGCTTATCTGGCTAGCAGTGACACATGTAACCCTCTGTGGTATCTTCACAGGTACCATTATTATGACACGGATGTGACCAACAAAAGGAAACAGGTATTTCACAATGCAGACCCATGTATCCATTGCCTATGCAATTGCAGCTATATCTGCATTGCAATAAAAGAAACACAGACATATTTTTTAGTCCATACTACTGATCTGAACAATTGTGCAGTTTTCTCTATCCTGGGGGAAGAAACCCTGCATGGCTAGCAGTGGGCCTCTAGAAATGATCTAATGCAGTAGTAGGGAATATATTTTGCTCTGTAGGACTAGGTTACATTGCTTAGATCACTGGTTTGGGGGCTGCAATGTGTTTATATTTAATGTATTATAAACCACCCTTATTCACTGTTCTGAAGCATCTCTTAAAAACAATACAAATAAACAGTAATAAAAATAAAAGGTATGCAATGCTTTTCCATTGTTTTACTCTATTCCCATCAACCCTCAGCTGTCAGGGGAGAGGCAGATTAGTTTTACCAAAATGACTTCAAAATTAGGAAGGAATCTTGGGGCTACAAGTCACTGACCCTTGTTTTAATGGCTGTTTATTGGTGAAGCAAGAGTCTCATTTCTCTGAAGATTTCCCATCTAAGATATTAACTCTCCTTTTTAAAATCCTGTTTTCTTTAGCTAATCTTTTCAGCACCAGTGAGAAACCTGCATTTCTTTTCTTCTTCTTCTTCTTCTTTTTTTCATTTTATCTATTAATACAATCCATCATTTACACGCTCAACTGTGATGGGTCGCTTCGAAGGTTGATTCTTTGTAATCATCTTTAATGCTTAGGTGAAACTTTTTCCATGTTTTACTAGTCATTCAAAGATGAAATGAAACTCAGAACCCTAGTTTTATTTATTTATCTATTTTCATATTTGTATTTCTAGGCATATTCCAGAATTTGCATCTCATTATCTACAAACATAATCCCTCTTCATTGATCCAACTTCAAGACCAGGCTGAAAGCAAAGCTGCTGCTGAGACTAGCACTGTAAAAAGTAAAAAAAAAAAAAAAAATCTACCAGAATTCCTCTGAGACAATTTGGGGCTTTCATCTATTCCAATTTCCATAAAAATATTCATTAAAACAATACACTGCAGTACATAAAATTAAGGTAGGATATATATTCTTCTGTGACAGGGTGGGAGATTATATATGTAGGTCAGACTTCAGGAAAAGATTGACAGAAAAGAAAACTTCTTAATTTAATTGAAAATGCTCATTCAATGGATCCCTTTGAATACAAGGGTTGTATATTTGAGTGCTTTTGGGACTGAAAAATTTGAAAAACATGGAGGACCAGATCAGACAATACTGTTTTTCTAAACAAAGCCTTTTAGGATTTAAGAAATAGTTATACGCACTACTCTCTAATATATACTTATGCAAATATATTTAAACATACACATACACACACATATTCATATTAAAATTACTGTTACCCCATTAGGTATATACTGTATTAGGAAGGACTAGAAAGGTTTGGTTTTCTGCAGCAATGAAAGTCAAGCTATGATTATTTATATCATACTAACTTGGCTTTCTCAGAATATCTATGTTTTGTGTTGTATTGTGTGCGCGCATGTGTGTAATTCCATTGAATTTATGTGGTATTATGGTCTGTCTGCTACATCTGTGGTTTTACATGCATAAACACTTGCACAGTTGTAATTAAGTGTGATACAGTTTTTAATTGTTGTGGAAGAAAAACACACTCACACAAGTAGCAGAACTGAAATATGTAATGTACTTTGTATTGTAGTTGTGCAATACTATTAAAGATAGATGAAGTTATACTGAAGAAATTACTCTCTGGAACAGTGGTAAAAGACATCCTGTTGAAACATCCTGTTCTATACAGAGAACATCTGCAAATAAAGAGCACCATAAAATATTCAAGAGCGCTTTGCTGCATTTTGTGTAGTGCCTGCATTAATTTTTTTTCTTTTTTTGCAATTAATGCTCGCTATTTTCTGCATGAGTTCACCAGAGGATTTTGGGACTAGTTGAATGAGTCAAACTGAATCAAGGAGAATATTCATAATAGTCAAAATACTGAATGAGTCAAAAGGAACAACTTGCTAGTATCCATCTTCCTCTTCCCAAATACTTAGGAGCTAAGATACTGTACTAGTTTTATTTAAAGATATGCATTGGCCATGGAATCTTAGTGGTGCTGTGGCCTAGAGGTGGAGCTCTTGCTTCAGAATCAGCTGTGAGTTCGATCATAGGTAGCAGCTGATATTTCTCTCTCTGGGCACAATGAGTAAATATCAGCTGCAAACTCTGCATTGGCAACAGGAAGGGCATCTGGCCAGTAAACACTCAGCTCCATTCAGTTGCCCCAACTCCACCCCGATGCAAGGGATTATAGGGTCATTAAAAGACAAAAAAAAAAAAAAATGGCCATGGAATCTCTTCCAGCATGTTATAATTTTTTTATAATCTCCTACCTACCATCTGGATTCCAAAATTGCTCTGCCAAAGATAATGACAAAACAATTTGGATTTTTGAGAATCCACATATTCCACCTTGAGTGCATGTATAAAGCTGCATTTTTTTTATCTGCTAAGAGCAGAAACCCTGACCTTGTCACCAGAACCATTACTTCAGTAGACAACTTGATTATCTTCCTCGTACAGCAGCATAAATAAAACCTATTGTTTAATATAACCAGAAAAGGGTACCTTATCCCAGTGTGATGTCTGGTCTCTTCTGATAGGACAATGCGCCTGATTTACATTTTGAGGCTTGCATTCCCAATGGGACACTACCTTTAGTAAAACCATCATTTCTATTTTGAGGTTCTCCTTATTTATGTAATTAATTGGCACACACACCAGCACACTCCCACACACAAGAGGAAGAGAAAGAAAGGAATCATTAGCGGAAATTTCAGGTTTGCGCAATGCAATATTAGAGGGAGACATGAAACAAAGTGGAGGAAAATGGGAAATCAGGTTTTGAAAAATGCCTTGATTATTTCAATTTAAAATGTATCCTTGATTATATAAAGCAGCAATATATATATGTGTGTGTATATATTTTAAATGCAGCTATTTTGGAAAGCTTCCATATTCATTGATAGATGGGGTAAACATGGGTTTGGGAATTTGGGCTGTAGTAATACAGCCTACAAGTGGTATGTTACAGGTTTAAATATTTCTCAATATTTAAAAAACCAGGTAGAAAATCCTGGTTTTATGCAGTTACAAACAACCAGCTGCAACTACTGTACTAGAATTCATTTTTCCACAGTTCAGCAATCCACTATTGTACATTTGGGGTTTTTTAACTTGAAATCTGTATGATGCCTAAGATGAAATCAAGAATAGCACCATGCTCCAAATTCAAAAGGGGAAAAAATTTCCAAGCATGAGGGTTCCATTATGTCACACCTTTCAACAAATCCTCTATTCCTGGAGTGATTCAGCTTCTGCTATGCAATACCAGGAAAAGAAGTATTTAGGTACGTACCCTCATACTCAGAATCACTTTTTCTCCTTTGAAACTGGATCAGTGCACAGCCTTACTAAAGTTTCTTTTGAGTTGAATTCAAATCCTGTTGATTTCATGGATGCATCCATATTGTCTTCCTGATGGCTGTATGGAAGTGGTTCTCTTATTATCTCCTTTCAGAACAGTTGTTGGCTATCGAGTCTAAACTACAAGTGCTGACATTTTTTAGTCCAGTCCCCAGTGGTTTTCAAGTTCAGTGAAGTTGAAACAGTTGTTGCATTTATGACATCTGCAATTGGCTTAATTCATGCCAGTTTATGCCTTTCTCTATTGATGATTCCAATTTCATGATTGTAGCCAAAACTCAATCTCCCTCCCCCCCCCATTGATAGACCCGATTGCTTCTTGTCGGATGCAAAGGTTTCAGAGTTTTATTTATTAAGTAACTCATGAGACTGTTACCTGTGTTACATATTATATACATATTACATATTCAACTAATCTTCATTGTAACATTGATAACATTGCAAATGTGATGAAATAATCCATGTTCAAACTGAAAGAGACTTAATGAGCTAAACTGTTGGGTCTGAATTATAGATCTTAAATAGATAAAATGGATCTTAAATACTAAACTGTTGAAATAAGAATAAGGTTGGTTTGGTTTCTGGCTATTCAGGTAGTCCTTGACTTACAACCACAATTGAGCCCAAAATTTCTGTTGCTAAGTAAGACATTTGTTAAGTGAATTTTGCCCTGTTATAGGACCTTTCTTGTGACAATTGTTAAGTGAATCACTGCAGTTGTTAAGTTAGTAACATAAGTATTAAGTGAATCTGGCCTCCTCCTTGATTTTGCTTGTCAGAAGGTTACAAAAGGTGATCACATGACCCCAGGACACTACAACCATAAATATGAATCAGTTGTCTGAATTTTGATCACACAGCCATGGGGATGCAGCAACAGTTATAAATATGAAAAATGGTCATAAGTCACTTTTTCCAGGGCTGTTGTAATCTCGAACAGTCCCTTAAAGGAACTGTTGTAAGTTGAGGACTATCTGCATTTTCTAATTCATCCAAATTCCAGTTGCAATTAGAGAATCAATGTCCAGTCACAAAATCCACATGTTTATCTACATGACCTACAGGTGTTTTTAGAAAGTTAGGTGGAACAAAAAAAAAAGTACTTGGCATCTGCTGTAAACAAGTTATCCAAATACATGATAGAATCTATGCACTGCCCCCCCCCCATTGAGGCATGGTTGACTTGCACATTCATCATTGTTGATGGCATATTTTTCACCAAGGAAGCCAACTGGGCAGGAACAGTAATAGCCACCTAGAGTATCATGACAGGCACCATCATTCAGACAAGGCTCTGACAAACATTCATTGATTTCTAGTTCACAGTTGATACCTGCAGTGAAAGTTGAAGTTGAAGACATGTCATAAGTGCCTGTTCTGAAAATAGATGACAATTTATAGCTTTATACAATGATTTGAAACTCTTTTGGTTCCCAAATTTTACAGTGATTATTTTTTGTTTCATATCTGGGGGAAGAGGCAGAAATCTAGATTTTAATGAGGACAGAAAGCAGAGCTCTTGTTTTCTAACACTGTTGTCTGTAGAGTTCGGTCACTGACTTACTTCCTTGGAGACAGCTTTAAAATATAACATTATTTTATCCAATGAATCTTCTCTGCTAAGGTTCTGTGACCTGACCAGATTGACACAATATTTTAAGGGAGATCCACAATGAGGACCAATAACAGCAAAATGCTGGGTGTGATCAGGAAATTAAGTTCCTCCACTTTTTCATATATAAAGGGGTGGGTTTTGATTGCTTAGTTATGTCCAAATTTTCCACATCATTTACCTGCTCAAAGAAATCCCTATATGCAGGTCAAAATGTATCAAATGTGTTTAATTCTTAGCGTGTATTAGATCCTTAGATTCTTAGCATGTATCTTAGATCTTTAGCAGAAAATGTTCATTGTGGTACAGATATGAACAAGGCTACTAACCTAGTTTTCTACATATTGTGTGAAAGCTTCAGCTGAAACAAAAACAGTAAAGCTCTTCTCGTGAAAATAATGGCTTATGGATTGTGACTTGGAAGATAACAGGATTATATTGTAAAGAACGTTAATGTATCCTTGAAATGAATGATGGAAAAATAAATACATTGTGTGTCTATAAAACTGTAAGAAAAGAGAAGGATGTAACAGATCAGAATGAAGGTGGCCAGATCTTATATAGTAATGCTGATGAATACCTACAGCGAAGTAAAGGATGTAGATTTAATTCTGAATGATGATCTAAAATGTATGTCAGAAAGTATGAGAAAAATTAAGGAAGTATCCTACTTTTTTTTTTTTTTTTACTAAAGGTATATTTCTACAATCCATGTTTAGCCAAGATGTTAATTCATTTGACTTCATCAAATCATTAGGACAGGGACGGTAGGCATGCCGGTTTCCTTACAGATCTCTTAGGAATGGGATGAGATCTACAGTAGACAGTCTAAGGTTAAAGTTTTAGGGATTTGGGGAAGAAACCACAGAGTCAGATAGTGCATTCCAGGCGTTGACACCTCTGTTACTGAAGTCGTATTTTCTGCAGTCTAGTTTGGATTGGTTTACCTTGAGTTTGTATATAAGAAGTACTTGTGGTAATATTATCAGTGTGCGGGTTGGTGATGTGGATATATGTCTAAGCAACAAATCCCCAATGATTCTGCTGCAAATGTCAGATTGTTTGTATGATGCAACAAGCTATAAAAAAATATTAAAGACCAAAGTAGTTGTATTTGACAAGAAAAATGGAGTGAATAATTACAAGTTACACATACATTGTGAAAAACTAGAGCAAGTAGATGAGTTTTATACCTTGGTAGAATGATTACTAAAGATGAAAAATATGAAGAAATTTTATGAAGTGCAAACACTAATAGAAAAGCAGTATTATGTGATTTCTTGCAAGAAATGAATATTTACCAAATGAAGCAACAATTGCTATGTATAATAATGTTCTTCAGCTCACTTTGTTATACGCAAGTGAGAATTGAGTATGCAAGGAAAAACTGAATAAGGTGGGAGTGGGATACTTAACAAGTGTATGTGATAAAACTAGATGTGATAAGGTTAGGACTGAGTAAATGCTGAATTAATGTGGACTAAGAACAGACGTGAGTGACGAAAGAAATGCATTGAGATGGTTTGATGAGAGAGAGAATGAATGTTGACTTGCAAAACAAACACATGTAGGAAGAGTGAACTTATTGAGATGGAAAAGTAAAGTTAGTGAAATCCTGAAAAACAGAGGTAAAGAAGTTTTAAAAATAGCAGGCAATGCATGATGTGATATGAATGAAGCGAAAGCAAGGATTTTGGTTGCAAAGAAAATAATGAAGAAGCATTGTGAAAATACTTGATGTAAACTACTTTTAGCAATGTTTCCTTTTCTTATCTAATATCTTAATTTCTTTTGCTATTTCTTACTTCTTTTCTGATTCTGCATAATACTGCTTACCCTAAAAGGGAGTTGTGTGTGATTCATCTTCATTCCCCCCCCCTTTTTTTTAATTTGATTTATATGCCGCCCTTCTCCGAAGACTCAGGGCGGCTTACAATGTGCTCAGCAATAGCCTTCATCCTTTTGTATATTTATACAAAGTCAGCTTATTGCCCCCACAAACTGGGTCCTCATTTCACCTACCTTAGAAAGGATGGAAGGCTGAGTCAACCTTGAGCCTTGGCGAGATTTGAACCCTGCAATAATTGCAGGCAGCTGGTCTTAATAAGCTTAATAACAGGGTTGAATAACAAGTTGTTTTATCTACTCATCATTGAAATCTTTTTTTCATAACAAACAACAATCCAGGTCTTTAAATTCAAACTGCTGAAATAACCCAAGAGGCCACTTGGATTTGACATTATTCTTTATATAAATTGCTTGACATGCAATTTAAGATGCTAATGGGTTAATCCTTCTTATGTCTATTTTCCTGAAGAGCTGTGCTCTTTTCAGGCATTTGTTTGTGCTGTTTGTTTTTTCTAGTAATGCAAACAACAGGAAAACAGGGCACCAGGTTTTGGTATGAAGCTATCATACCTGGATTTGCTACAAATATCAACATTTATCACTGAATGTAGTAAACTTTGGCTACTTAGTAGAATACATTTCTCTGGTTGTACCAAAAAGTTGCACCAGGCTGGTTTGTTAATATATGGAATTTTTCAATAAATATGATTTTAAGAAGTTGCATCAGGCTCAGTTTCATCATGGCTGTTTCCTTGGTATAACTAGCTAATGAATTCCATTGAGTCAGCCATTCCAACTATGCCATAAGGCAGAGTGAAGCAACTGTCTCAAGTGACATACCTGGTAATCTCTGGCAATCCTTCTGAGTTCCCACCTGTAAAGTACAGCTACATGTACTACATGCCTTGTCTTCTAGACTCTACATTTTTCTAGTATCTCAGATGCAATGGAGGACACCATTGCCAATGAAATGCAGCTCAGTTGCTAGTCCTCTCTAGAAGATAATTCTGTAAAGGTGAATGAGATCTTATTTGATAAAATATCACCTACTTTCCAGAGATAAACTGGCTTTAGATATTTCTATACCATGAGCACAATATATCATACTGTTAGATGATTTGGATCAAAGCATGGGCAAAGGGTAGTTGGATAATGGCATAAACATCAGAGGTGTGTGAATCGGCTGAAATTTGATTCATAATTGAGATTTGAAGGCATGAAGATTTGATATAATCCAATTGAAGATTTGATTCAACAAAATATTCAACCATAGCCTATAAAATGTCAAAATAACTGCAACTATTTCAACTTTGAACAGAATGGGATGAAAATAGCAGGCGGATCCTTTACTGAACAAAGTGTCATCTGGATAGATGAAACAGTTTTATAACAAAAAGCTTCTGAAATATGTTCCCCCACCACTTCAATTATGTCTTCTGGGAAAGATAAAATAAAAATTATGAAAGGACAGTACTCCTATCTCCAAAGTGTCCAACAAAGAGCTTATAAAAATGTAGAAAATGTCCTAATCCAATTTTTAAATAAAAATGTTAAGTATTTAAAGTTGAACTAACTCTTACAAAAGAGTTCACCTCCACTAGCTTTTCTGAGTTTACAAACATGATTAATTTACTAGAGATTAACAGGAATTATATTGCAGATCATTTGGCGGACTCGGTTAAGGAACAACAATGAAATACATGGATTTGTGGAAATTCCAAGGATTATACAGAAAGAGGAAATCAAAATTTTCAAAAGAGTAGCAGAAATTCTTTTAAACCTCTTGCTAGCTCTGCAGGTGAACCTGCCTAAACAATTCTAACAGAAAACTAAGAAATAAATAGAGGAGCAGAATTCCTCTAAGCACTTTGACAAGGAGAGTTTGTAGAGACGATGATGAAATTCATTGGCAGCCGCACATGTCAATATCAGCAAACACGTTATACTGTTCATTATCCTTTCCAGTCTATGGATAGAAAAATATTATAATCTTTGAATTGATGAAAACCAAGAAAGAGTATTATATTATTATCTAAGAGCAAGAACAATTTGACAGTAGAGCTGATTACCAAGGGAAGGGGTGAGTTTCTATTCCATGGAAGAATTCAATAAGGGCTGGACAGTCAAATGTTGTGAAAACATTAATTAAGATTTATTCTTAGAGTTGAGGGATTAATTCAGTTTCCCAAAATGTCCTTCCAACTTCATGATTCTATGAAATTCCAAATCACTTTTAACTTTCCAGAGTTATTCAAAGCATTCCAACGAATTCTGTTCAGGTTGAAGGTTGAATTCATTTATTCAAATGGAGATAGTCCACTGATGAGTGTGATGTTTGCCTGGCATATTGTGAAATGTGAATGGTGTGCATGAAATACCATAAAAACTGCTTCACACAGGTTTTGCATGAATATTTTTAGAGATACATGTTCTCTTGTTCCTCCCAAAGAACACACTTTATTCTCAAACATGTGTGCAAGCAACTATATAATCAGACCACCACGCTATTAATGAAAAAGACCTCTAGACATACATATCATATTCTTTGCCCCGAGACAATGGGCAATATATTTAATCCTGAGAATTGTTCTCATGTCACAAAGTGTACAGAATCCCCATATTTTACAATTGCTGAAACAATTTGAAGTTTAAGAAAAGAATAACAAAAAGATTATACTGAGGAACAATAGGCAAATCTCAAGGATGGGAAGGATATGTTTCTCAATAAAATTGTCATAAGTAACAGGTTTTTATATACACACACACAAATACACCCACACACACCAAACACTGTCTAGTGACCGTAAATCTGTCAGGACTTGTTAACAGCAGTTCCCTGTGAACATTTGATAACACAGTGACAATAATAAATGAACTGTGTATATAAATCTCAGAACAATCATATTAAAACAAATATACCCTCCTCGCTCCCCACCCCCACCTTATCATTAACATGAAACTACGGCTTGTTTTTGCTGTGCTGGATCAGGCCATTGGTCTGTCAAACCAATAACTTGCCTTAGGCTACTGAGCAAAAGGCGCTTTCCATCTGTAAAAATGTAGCCACTGCAATGATTATATATACACTGCAATGGAAAATATAATACAGATACAGACATACACATATAAAATACATACACAATTATGGGTATGGGTATGTGTACATGTACATATACACATATGTACATGTACATATATGTGTACATGTATATGACTTGGATTATTTTAAGTCAGAAATTGCATGTTGATAATAAATGAAGTAGCAGCATGGGAACTTGGGCAAATAATTATGTGGCGGCCTCAAGTTTCATCTATAAACTGAACAATAGTCTACCACCTACTCCCTGTTAAGAAAAGAATAAGATGAAGAAAATTGTCACCTAATGACCTCCTGCAGATAAAATAGCCTTTGTCTCCGGTTATTCAAACAGAAGTAGTAAGTGTAATACAACAAAGTTGGAGTGACACCCACCAAAGAAACATTATTAGCCATTTTAAAAATAATAGACTCCGATTTTCAATCTTCAATCTTTCAAGCCACGTTTAATCTCTTAGCTGACACGTTACCTAAGAAAATCCACAGTATTCTTCTGTATAATGCTGACTTTGATAGTCAATACTTTTCTTCAAGGTAGATCTTAACTACACTTCATAGTGCCCCATCAGGAACACAGGAAATTAGTCTCTCTGGAGAATTCAATATTTTCTTCAGATTAACAAATGTTTACATAATGAAACACAATTGTTTTCTATTTCCTATATGGCCAGCGCCAGTTGCACTTCATCAGCTGTCCAACAGAAGCATTATATACACTATAAACTATATTCACTCTTCCCTGTGATTCAGGCATACTAAGCTCGTTTCTTCTAGTCAAAATTACATGAGACATTTCTTAACTCTTTGATGAAGCAGGACCAAAAAAAAAAAAAAATTAAAAAATTCATCCAGCAGATCAGTTGCAGAAAACCGTCTGGAGAGCTCACAGAGCAACTTGCAACCCAGAGCCGGTAACGAGAGCATTTGGTTAGCATTACCGTGGTTGATTTATTGCGAGCTCTCAGCATACATATCAAAAGTTATAAGCTTTTTTAACATCCCAGGGAAATGAGATGAGGGTGGATGATTTCCCACTGTGATTCATGGTGTCAGGCTGGGCTAATAGCAATAGGCAAGCTCCCTCTGACTGAGTAAATGAGGATTTTTATTACCAGCAGAGACACCTTGGGAGTTTCATGCAAGATTCCCTCTGGCTCGTGCATTTAACACATCTCACTCACAGCAAGCTGCAGAAAACTAAACAACCACCCGAACAACAGCAGGAGCCGCTGATAAATCATTCTGTTAAGTGGGCTTTAAAACCCACTCTTTTACTATTGCAGGAACAGAAAGCTGCCCTTTATGGAATTATTACTCTTATTATTTTAGGCATGGATGCTAAAAAACTATTCTCCAGTGGGTATCTCAGCACATCTCTTTGGGTTTATATTTTATGGCGCACTTTCTTTGCTGTTTTTAATCCTTCTGACAATTCTGTGCTCATACGGATTCTTGTGCTATACTTCCCTAAACAAAGCTACTGAACTAAAGGAGCCAAACAATATAAACTTAAATACAGACAGCATTCCTAGAACGTGCAAGAGGACTAGTGACTGGGAAGAATGCTCTTGTTTTTTCTTTTTTCCTAGAGGTGTCTCAACTTGAAATTGTGCTTAAACGGGAAAGAGTAAAAGGCAGAATTGCCAGAAAGGATTTTCATAATGCCCCAGGATTGGCTCAGTTTTCAACTGGATGGAAAACTGCAAACCATGGGAGAAGAAGAAGAAATAGGGGCATTTCTTTTTTCAATGTTTTGCATGGTTGGTACTGTCCTTTCGAATGGCTTAATTTGATTTCAACTATAGCTGAATTAGGGATGTGGTGGCTCAGTGGCTAAGACGCTGATCTTGTCGATTGAAAGATCGGCAGTTCAGTGGTTCGAATCCCTACTGTCGCGTAATAGGGTGAGCTCCCATTACTTGTCCCAGCTTCTGCCAACCTAGCAGTTCGAAAGCATGTAAAAAATGCAAGTAGAAAAATAGGGACCACCTTTGGTAGGAAGGTAACAGCGTTCCGTGGGCCTTTGGCGTTTAGTTATGCTGGCTACATGACCACGGAGACATCTTTGGACAGTGTTGACTCTTTGGCTTTGAAACAGAGATGAGCACCGCTCTCTAGAGTCGTGAATGACTAGCACATATGTGCGAGGGGAACCTTTACCTTTACCTTTTATAGCTGAATTAAGAAGCAGTCCCCAATTATGATCATAAATATAATGAAACCATCCTAGAAAGATATTATGTATTATTACAAAGTGACTAGTAATTTGAATTTCTTAGCACTACATTTTAGGAATGCTTAAAATCCTAACCTGATCTACCTATTTATTTCAGGGTACTGACCTCTCCTTAGGTTTGCAGAAATTAAATCTTTTAAACTTTCAATTCTACTACACTCCTGGTAGGTAGGATTAGTCAGTAAGCTTAAATGAGAACAGTGTGTTTTTCTTTTTTTAGTAAAGAAGTGTCATATAAATAAAGGTCAATGTGCTTGATTCCAATGCTTGTAAATACATGAGATTGGAAGAGAAAATATGCACTTGCCTTCCTTTCCTTTTCTTTCCTTCTTTCCTTTCCTTTCCTTTCCTTTCCTTTCCTTTCCTTTCCTTTCCTTTCCTTTCCTTTCCTTTCCTTTCCTTTCCTTTCCTTTCTTTTCCTTCCCCTTCCCTTCCCTTCCCTTTCCCTTTCCTTCTTTCCTCAATCCCTACATAACCAACTATACAGATGATAGATGATGCTGAATGAATGACAATCAGATTCACAATAAGGATAAACTTATTGTGTAAAAAATTCTTAAAGTTTTAGATAAATAACATTCAGATCATTGCCATGCCCTGTAGGGATGAGAACAGTATGAATGCTACTGTAGAAAGCTTTCTGCATTTTGCAATTGGAGGAAGACATTTTTCTAGGTAAGGTGACTGAAGCAACAAATGCACAAGAAAACCCCTGTTTTCATCTGTGGCACGTTTCATGGTAAATCAGCCAAATGATTGGTCAAATGTTAAAAGGAAAACTGGGGGAGGGGGAGAGTTTGGAAGAAGGACAATACTACTCTTTCTTCCATCTGATGTTCAAGTTTCTCCTCCTGATAAAGGCCACCAGCCCCGCTGAGCAATCCCGAATCCTGTCTGGATGATTTAATTTTCTCTTTTCCCTTTTTAATACTGGTTTTCTTCTTGTTGTTGAATGGCGAGCTTGTCTTCTCCATCATCAAGGAGTTTATTCCTGGGTTGCAGCTATTGCCTTTGGTTTGGCTAACAGAATCATGTCATGCAGCTTCCTACATACAACAGGAGGTCCAGGTTGAATGTGATCATTTCAGAGCAGCTGTACTGGCAGTTAATGGGCTTTTCCGTCTCTCTCCTTTCTGTCTTTCCTGTGGCTCTGTAGTTCTTCTCATCACTTGCCCTGGACCAAGACACATACTGATAGCAGCAGGGTGGCAGGAAAGCAACACATTTTTTTTATTTGAAATATTATTTGGTGTCCATATGATGGATCTTAACTGAAGGCAGACTTCAAAATAAAGTCTATGCCACTCAACAGAAAAGATCTACTTTTACTTTTTGACATAACTCCTACACTCCTTGACAATTTATTTCCCAGGGGTGGAGTAGAGATGGGATGCAACATTTACACTCCTGTAAACGCCATCATATTTTTATACACTATGCGTTATCTGCTACCAAGCTCCTTATCTTTCTAGAAATTGCTCGCTAAACTTAATGGAGGGTTATTTGTTTCGATAGTTTTACATGTCAGCTATGTTCCTAATTAAAATTTTCAGGATGAAACCACACAATTCTCCCTGACAACAACATACATTCAGGAATACACTCAGGGCACTTCAGCATGAGGATTTGTGCCAGTATGAAAGCAGGTCCGGACCGTGATGTCCCCAGGACATGAGTGGCGCTGGAGAGCTGAGCTGATTTATTTCCTGCTCAGCTGCCTTGCAGCTAAAATGGCTGCAAACTGATTTCCCACTGATGAGAACATTTGCTTTCCTGCTTTTCCTGATTCCAGCATTCAGGTCCTGTGAGGTCTCACGGTTCCCCTTTAAGAGTTTAGAGAGATCCTGAAGCACTGAATCAACTGGACTTCAAGGGTTCCTCCCTTCATTCCCCATTTGAGTGAAACGAGGGGAGATTATTTTTGTTGCAACAGCAATTTGGATTTGCCCTCTTTGTTTTTTTTTCACATTTCAAATCAGCAGAAGTGAACTGCTTCTCACAATTTGGGGAATGAAAACAATAATAATATGGAAGGCTCTACTTTCAAAACCTACTTAGCACACGTCCTGTTTTGCTTTCATCCCTTTCTTTCAATACTAGAGTAACTATCTAAGTAAATAGATAGTTGTTCAACCCTTCAGAGACTATGGGATGAATGAGATAATATAATACAAAGGGCCAATTAGATGATGGTGCCAGTGAGGTTCTGGAGGACAAATTTAATGAAATAAGCACAAGGAATGAAATTGAACCAGGTTCATAAAAAACACTGAGCAATTTCAATTTAACTGCTTTTTTTAATCCTTATAATACTATTTTAAATATATCAGCCTGTGAAATATAGCCTAATAGACTATCTAAGAAAAAAAAAATGGCATTTTTGTTGAAAAGAGGCCCAACATCATAACTCCATTAGTTAATGCTATTGATTTCAGTAATGGTGGATAGTGCCCCTTATATACATCAGTTCCAACAATTTTAATGGAACGCACTTGCCAAGAAATTTGAGTTGCAAGTAAATATCTTCTGCCTTTTCATGTACAGTTGCTGAAATGCAGGAATGGGATATTGAAACAATGTGCAATATTAAGAAATATTATTGGAAATTTCATGGTGAGATTTCACATGATATTGTGTGAAGTGAGGTTAAACAAGAACATTTTGCATTGATCTCCAACTGTGCTTTTTTTCTTGGGATTTGTGAACTTACCCTATCAATGATTCATACTGAACAGTGGTTAGATAATCCTACAGTTTCTTTGACAGGCAAGACAATAATCTAATAGATAGATAAAAATCAAAAGTGAATTTAAGATTCATAGAAATATTCTTATGTGCTGAAAAATATGCAGCTTTGTGAGAGATAAGGCAACGCTTCAGAATGCATAACCACCTTGTCAGGACATATGAAAATGTCTCTTTCTAAGAGGTGGAGAATGAGGTGGCCTTTGATGAAGGTGATCTGAAAGTCTGATGCATAATTTAGAGTGATTCTTATAGAATCCCTGCAGCTGCAATCCCATGGTGAAATGGTAAGGGAATATTAGGTCCATAACGAGATTGCAGTCTACAGATGGTAAAGTGAAATGAAGGGAAAGCGAAACCACAGCATATGTTATGTGAAAACAGTGTGTAGTGCTGCTGAGTGGAGAAAGCAGCATGAAACTGACAGTTCCTAGAATGAGAGAGAAGCCTGTATACAGTACGGTAGGTCAAGCAGATCGATAGGAAAACTAAGCAGGCATGGAGGTCCAAGAAGGTAAAGACTGGTGGAAGTGGAAATTAGGGAAAGTCAGCTTCAAAAGAGAAGGCAACAGAGTTTCAGATAGTTATATCTTGTTCAACAAACTTTCTCAAAAGGGAAATGGATGGAAAAGAAAAGGAACTCAAGGAGACATGGAGACCTAAGAATATATTTCCCACATTATATCCTAATACTTGCCCTGGACAGTGAGGTACACTTAGCTGATCCGACACATACAGCAAACATTAAATATTAAAACATGTTTTTGTGGGAACTTTGGTGTTCTTTTATTGTTTGCTTGCAAACATTTCATTACCCACCTAGGTGACATCATCACTATTGCAATTTAACATCAAACAGGAGAATCTTTTCTCCATGTACAGCATGCTGACATAGGTAAATGTAAAGATTCCCCTCGGGCATATATGCTAGTCGTTTTCGACTATAGGGGGCGGTATTCATCTCCGTTTCAAAGCCGAAGAGCCAGCGCTGTCCAAAGACGTCTCCGTGGTCATGTGGCCGACATGACTAAATGCCTAAGGCGCACAGAATGCTGTTACCTTCCCACCAAAGGTGGTCCCTATTTTTCTACTTGCATTTTTTACGTACTTTCAAACTGCTAGGCTGGCAGAAGCTGGGACAAGTAACGGGAGCTCACCCCATTATGCGGCACTAGGGATTTGAACTGCTGAACTGCCGACCTTTCGATCGACAAGCTCAGCATCTTAGCCACTGAGCCACCGCATTCCCTGTACCTTGTCCATGTATAGCATGCTGACATACCCACTTCCAAATTACAAATGCAAGGATTCCACTGCCTGTTCTTACAGTTTGCATAGGTTTGCCAAGACAAGGGGACTTGAGTAGCTATCTGGAAGGTGCTGCAATTGGGGGGCTGCAAAATATAGGTTGCATGCATACTAATTTTGTGAGTTCTTACCTGTGTACTCAAGAGGACAAATGCACTCATACTTCCCTATGAGGTTCAAGCAAGTGGCACCATTCAGGCAAGGTTCAGAAGCACATTCATTCACCTCCCGTTCACAATATTTCCCTTGGTAACCTGGGACACAGTAGCAGGAGTATCCCCCAATCTTGTCTCTGCACAAAGCTCCATTGAGGCAAGGATTGGAAAGGCATTCGTCAGTGTCAATTTCACAGTGTGCACCTGTGAATCCTTCAGCACAGAGGCAAGTGAAACCACCAGGTTCATCCTGGCAGGTGCCTCCATGCCTACAGAAATATGAGTCACACAAGCTAGTGGCAGTTTCACAAACAGTGCCAGTGTACCCCATGGGACAATCACAAGTAAAGTTGAGGTTTCCAGGAACACTTGCACAAGTAGCATTGTGAAGGCAAGGGATAGAAGAGCAAGGATCATCTGTTTCTTTAATACAATCTTCTGCAGAAATGTTTGCCGATGAGTCCAGACAGTGGCAACTAGTGGCCGTGGCAGCAGCATGGCACTCAGAGTCCTTTTGGCAAGAATTGGACAGGCACTTGGGGCCATCATTCATGCAAAGTGATTCTAAAAATAATAGAAACGCAAAAGAAAAATTAATAGACAACTTTCAGCAAATCAGCACATGAGCTATGCAAGAAAAACTTGCACTCCCTTTTTCTAGTTTAATAGAAAAGGCTCTCTTGTTCAGGGCTTAAAAGTGCATATACAGTAGTGGCCAAAATTGTGAAAACCTTTTGGGAAAAGTGCATTTTTGAGGTTTGATGGCTAATAACACCACTTTTTTTTTTCTTTTGGCGTTTCAAGATAATCATATTCCATTGCTGGAATGGCCTGGGAATAGCCCAGACCTTAACTCAATTGAAAATCTTTGGAGTCAACTAAAGAAATTTGTTAGTTGGAAGCAACCCAGCAATAAAACCCAGTTAATAGAAACAATCATTCAATCTTGGTTTCACATTATAATAGCTACAGAACTAAAATACTTGGTTCACTCCATGGGAAGACATTGTAAGGTGTAATTCAGGCTAAAGGTTACCCAACTAAGTATTAACTGACGTGATAATTTTTGTATATCTCATTTTTTCTATGTGTTTCACTTTTCTTCTTTATACTGTAACTGCTATTCTAATAGCAAATCCTTCATAAAAGTTATTGCATTACATTCTTGATTAAATTATATTTCCATTGATATATAATTTTATGGTACTACTAAAAAAAAAGTGGTGTGATTAGCTAGTTTTAGAAAATAAACTTTCCCCAAAAGGTTTCCACAATTTTGGCCACTACTGTATATCTCATAATCAGGAAGTCCTCAAAGTATTTACAGGCCAATATTGGGACAGACATACCTTATAGTTCTATATACGTAATTATTTTACAATTACTTATTTTGCCATACTTATTCTGAGGTAAGCTGTTTTTCTTCCAAATGAATAGGCACTCTCATTTCTACTTCTACTGTTATAGGGATAATTCACAAACCTTCAAAGGCACTCAAAAAAAAAAAAAAAAAGAGCTGAACTTTTGTAGTTGGCACCAGATTCATTTTGATTCACTCCCATTTTCCTCCCCCATCCCCCCATCCCGAATTCCCTTTCCTTGGTAAGATATTCTGTCTGTATTCAGTCTGGATTTCAAGACAGTAGAAGATCATGGATCCGTTCTGTAGAACAGTAAGCATAATGCTTGATCTATTTAAACATAAAAATAATATTTCATGCACCTACTATAATTTGTTGGATGGTAGACAAACTTTCTATCAGGTGATTTTAAACGTAAATAAAATAACATGTAATATATGAGAATGTGTGTGTGTTTTTTAAAAAAACCAACTGTATCAATCATTTAAAATATAAATACAGAGTGTTGTGGAGGGATCTAGATAGATCACAGCTTGAAGAACGATCAACTACCACAAAGCAAGAAGTAGTTTTTTTTAGTTTCTAAAGATGCTGTTTTTTTATACAGCTGCAAAATCTCCCCCCCGCCTCCTCCTCCTCTTCCTCCCCCCTCCTCCTCCTTCTTCCCCCCTCTCTCCCTCTCCCTCCCCCCCTCTCTCTGTGCCACAATTTTTTCCCCAATCCTTACCTAGAAAAATATTTTATGTACCAGCTATCCAAATGATTAGTTGGAAAGCTGCAAGTGTTACATTTCAAAGAAGAATAAAGCCTAAAAAGGAGATATGTCTTCCCTGCAGTAGTTCTTATACAGCAACAGTAAATTATGAGATTAAAAAAATATAGGGGGAAATGCTGGTGATCAATTATAGGTTATAAAACTAAATATCTCTCCCTAGGTTGCTTTTAGCCTTTCTCATACTTAAAGTTTTTGAGCACAAGACTTGAAAAAAATAACAATTCCAACCATATCAATTCCTGACCTAATAAACAAAAATCCATCTCCCCTCAGTTGGTTACTTAAGATATTGCGTGAACCTTAGTACGGTATTGAATCTCATATGCCTTAGAATATAAACTGTGTTCACATTTACATCTCAGCTCTCTTGTTTTTAAAAATATACTGAAAAGGCACGTGTGACCTAGTCCAAAATATACGAGCGTTCATTAAAAGTCTGGATATTTAGAAGATGTAGGAAATTCTTTCGTCAGTAGACATAATTTCCTTCTTCACAGGGCTCAGTTGGCATATGTATCTCCCTGAAAAGGGAACATAGATAGCTTCCCGGTGTTTGGCCTTTTCACACAGGAAAGCAAGTATCTGATTCCATGGGAACTACCTTTCCTGTATATCCTGACCTGTTTTGTGAGTAACCCTTGCTAGGGGGTAAAAGCATGCTGTGTACAGGCACAAGTGCTTCCTCATGCTTGAGCTACAAACATCTGTTCTTGAAATAAGAATATTGTCCCAATTAACACTGTCAGAAGGGAGTAAAGAGAGTGTGAGAGAAAGGATGGGGTGTAGGTTAAAGCCCACAGTGATGACGGGGAACTGGGTCTTAGCAGCTTCTTATATAGAATTAGAACCACACATATTCTCTTCTGTTCTCCACCAATTAAGATCACATAGGAGTGACCTGCTCTGACAAAAAAATTTTTTAGAAAAATTTAACATCTAAAAATATTAAAATAAACTGCTGACCATTCTAAATTTAGACTGACTGATACATGAAGTAATGCTCGGAGTCTATTTAAAAGGCATTATGGCACTAACCTAATTACTCAAATAATTAGCGCCAAACATTTTACCCCATCGTTAAAGCCTTTTGATGTAACTGAGAAGTTTGGCAAGAGGCTTTTCCCGCTTAGAAAATGGAATATATTACAGTTGAAGTAATGAGTTTTCCCAGGAAGATTTTGTTCATATTAAAGATTGCCATCTACTGGCTAGTATTAGTATTAATCAAGATATAGCAGAAATTATTTTTTAAAAAAATCCCACAGAAAGATTGACATCTGATATTATAATACAATTATGGTATAAATCAGAAAGCCAGCTACTATGGAAAAGTGACTTTCCTTCAGAGTCTTGGGAAAGCCTGTACAGTTGCTGCTAAATTGTAATTGTTAATATGATTGAAGGGAGGAAATTATTAAATACGTGGGAGGTAATCACATAAACCGAAATTAATCAAGATAATAGTTTTAATTAAACAAAATGCAATTTTCTCTGGTCTCTATTTTTGGGAATGTGATCAATGCACACCATTCCAACACAAAAGACAGTGCATGGCCTAAAAAACATTGTGTATCCTTTGAGAAGTCTACATTACTGGCAAAAGATGGAAGGAAACAGAAGTGGTCCACCAGCAGAAAAGTGAGTGCCCCACTGGGAGACAGGAAAGAAGGAAGGAAGGAAGGAAGGAAGGAAGGAAGGACTGCATGGATATTTCCATGTAACCCTCTCTTCCTGGTTACATGTACCTGTCCCATCAGGTCTAGCAGAAAAGTTACAGGCCCTATCTATTAAGGAATGTCATCTGATGGAACCCCAGAGGAGAGCTTTTTCTGCAATAGCACCTGACCCTTGGAATATCATTCCCCTAGAGCCATGATGGCGAACCTATGGCATGCGTGCCCGAAGTGGCACGCAGAGCCATGTTGCCTGGCACGCCAGCCTTCACCCCAGCCCAGCTCCACCACGCATGTGCACTCAGGGGCGGGCACATGCAGGGGACTCTTGTGCGCATGCGTGGGGAGCAGGGCATACGTGCGGGGGCACTTGCATTGCATTTGGGGGGGTTCATGCATATGCGCCCCCCCGCACCCCATTTTGGGCCTGGAAGGCCTCCTGCACCAACCTGGAAGCCAAAATGGGGCCCGAGAGCAGCTGAGGCACATGTGCGGGGATGCGTGCACATGTGCAGGGAACACGCGCATATGCGCTGGGGCAGGGCGCATGCATGGGGGTGGTTGCATCACATTTTGGGGGTCCAGGCACACACATGTGCATTTGTGTGCGTGCGCACGTGCATGGGTGCAAGCTTTGGACATTTGGCACCAAAAAGGTTAACCATCACTGCCCTAGAGGTTAGATTGGCCCAGTGGTGAAATCTAAAATTTATTACTACCGGTTCTGTGGGCGTGGCTTGGTGGGGGGGGTAATGTGACTGGGTGGGTGTGGCCAATTTTTTTTTTTTTTTACTTTTAAAACCATTTTTTCTCTAACCTTCGGCAAAGAGGTTGTAAAAAAATGCTTTCAAAAGGCTCTGACGATCCCAGCTAAGTTGCCTGATCGGCAGAGACTTTTTTTCTTTTAAATGCCTCTGACGACCAGGCAACTCAGCTTGGATCATCAGAGGTATTTAAAAGAAAAAAAGAGTTTTTTTCTTTTAAAAGCCTTTGATGATCCCAGCTGAGCCGCGCGATCATCAGAGGCTTTTTTTTACTTTTAAAAGCATTTTTTCTGCCGAAGAGGTTGTAGAAAAAATGCTTTTAAAAGTAAAAAAAAAAGCCGATTGTTCAGCTCAGCTGGGCATGAGGGGGGGCAGGGATTTTTGCTACCGGTTCTCACTCCTGGATTGGTCCCAACCCTACTTGCCTTTTGAAAGGCTCTATCAATAGTTGTGTCAATGTGCCTTAGCATCCAGTGACAGTTCAGGACCTGCCTGATGGCTATACTGATTGATCTGTGACTTACACTTGCCTGTCTTTTATATTTTTTTGGTTTTAACTTTTGGTTTTAAAGAGAAATTACTGCATTATTTATTGATTTCGGTATTTTATTTTACTGGTTATACTATCCGCTTATCTTAATAATGTGAGTCACCTACAGTACGAAATGTGAGATGGGAGGTTATACAAATTGAATAAAGAAAGAAACAAAATCTATTTCTCTCCAGGAACTGGATTCACTTTAAAGTTTTGGGTAATTTTTTTCTAGATCAAGAATGCGCTTTGTTGGCTCAAGGCTGCATTAGACATGTGTATTATATTGAGGTCTGCATCCTTAAGCAAATTCAGGGTATTCAGAAAAGGATTTGAGGTAATTAGTGGGTTTAAAAAAAAAGATGAAATGAATGCTTTAAATCTCTGTAAGTCTTAATGTTCTTCCTGTATTCTACATTTCTGAAATATCACTCTATGAACTCATGGAGCAATAGAAGGAATTCTAATACAGTCTGTGGGATGTGTTTTATACACCTCTTTCCTAGAACATTTAATAGCCTCTCCCTTTGGCAGAATGCACCAGCCAGTGACTCTTTCTAGCTATGTGTTCTGACTCAGCTTAGCAAGTAATGATAAGCCGCTTACTTGCGAGTAAAAACAAACCCCTTTTCAAACAGGGTAGGAACAGTCTTTTATTCACATGGATAAACAAAAATCAAACTTAATTAGCCCCAACAGATCTGGCCAAGAAATCCGAATTCCTTGCCGCATCCTAAAAGTGAACTGTTGTCTGCAATGACAGGCCACTCCCAAACCTCTATTATTTATTTCCCAGCCAGGGAGGGGCTGGCTAGCATCCACATCTGCTTTTTCTTGAGAGCCAGCTTATTGTTTTCCTTTGCTCTCCTCTCCTTTCTTCTCTGCGCATATGCACATGTGGAATGGGCCCCATCTGTTCCTCCCCCTCACTCAGTTCAGACCCCGAAGACAGCTGCCTCTCCACCTGGGGGGGGGGAACGGAAGGTCCTGGCTCTGCTTCTGTCTCTGAAGCCATTTCCTTCCAAAGGCCTGAAGTGGCCCAGGCTCTCCCTCAACCTCCTCCTTGTCTGACTCTGCTGCTAGCTCTGCTGGCAGCCAATGGGCCACAACATTATTGGAGAATTTAGGCCTATATGGAACCATAGAGAGAGATATTTTTTAATAACAGAGCAAGGCTATCAGAATAATCTATAAAGGATTCTTTTCAAGGGAAATGGTTTGATAAAACAAACAGAATCCATCATGTTATGCCTAAAAATGTGTATTGTTGGGACAAGTATATCATAGTTTAAATATTAGGGAAAGAGACACATAAAATGTTAAGGGATTTTACATATGAAAAGAAATTGCAGTGTTCCAACTTCCCACCCACCCCGATTCTCGAATTATATTAGTATTTACATTTATTGAATTTAGGTTTGTATGCAATGTCAGCCTTCCGTTTTCACTTTAGCTTCCAGACCCACATACCTTAAGAGTGGCACTCCTGAATACAATGACAGTTGCCATTTCCTTCATGCAAATCGTATTTCCACAAAGATCATTACAGTGACCACAGTTCAGTAAAGTACAATACAGAACAACACAGTGGCCTTCTGGACTGCCGATGACCAGCACAGTATATCAGCCTGTCATAGTGCAAAAATTCTCAGTGTGGCACCTGAGAGTGCCAATGTAGTCATGGACACCTCCTTTGTCACCTCCTGGATCTCAGATATGTGTGATTTTTCTACATTAAAAACTAATTTAATTTAAAAACTGTTAAGCTACAATGCTGCAAAACAAGGTTTTTCAGCTTCCAGTACAATGTTTCTGTTCAAGAGTGGCCCTGAGTCTCAAATGGCTTCCATAATCAATGCCCTCTTTTAGAAAATAAAAATGATGGGTGGCTACTACGTGGTCTTTATTTGGATATGGATCCACTTTTCAGAAGGAAAAAAAAAAAGGAATTGAGAATAATAAGAGATGTCCTGCAGGATGGTAGGCTAGAGTAGTTTGTGCAGAAGTAGCATTCATATAAATCCATGCTTTGAAACTGGCTAAAAACATCATAGCCATGAATATGTCCCTTATTGTAGGTAACGAAGCGGTAGTTGCAGCAAACTTACTTTGTTCCTTCCTGTCAGATGGGACTCTCATTTACTGACTTTTGCCTGAGAAGAGCAAAACCTGTTGATAATTATCTAAGAAAGAAAAGCACTAAGAGAAGATCCAACACCCCACTTTGATATAAATGGCATCTTAGACTTGCCTTCTTGAAAGTGCTCCTTCTTCCTTTCTCTCAGTTCCTTGTATATGTTGTCTCTTTAAACTTAACCTATTAGCTGACCTGAAGGGACGCGGTGGCTCAGTGGCTAAGACGCTGAGCTTGTCGATCGAAAGGTTGGCAGTTCAGCAGTTCGAATCCCCAGTGCCACATAAGGAGTGAGCTCCCGTTACTTGTCCCAGCTTCTGCCAGCCTAGCTGTTCGAAAGCATGTAAAAAATGCAAGTAGAAAAATAGGGACCACCTTTGGTGGGAAGGTAACACCATTCCATGCACCTTTGGCATTTAGTCATGCCTGCCACATGACCACGGAGACATCTTCGGACAGCGCTGGCTCTTCGTCTTTGAAACGGAGATGAGCACTGCCCCCTAGAGTTGGGAACGACTAGCACATATGTGTGAGGGGAACCTTTACCTTTACCTATTAGCTGACCTCTTTTTATCATCCCCATTATTTGAGGACTCAATAACTGTTTAACAAGATACACATTCAGTAAATAATAAAAATAATTCTTTTGAAATATTCCCTAATATTAAACTGAGCCACAATTAGAGCTGCATCAACTAAGTTTTTTTTCTTTCGTGCCTTAGAATTGTACAAATATTTTTTTTTTAGTAATCAAGTGGTTGTTTAAAGCAATCCAACCTGCCAATGAGATTATACCCAACCATGCTCAATTCATGGTACCAATGAAATATCTTCAAATCCTAAATAGGAATTGAAATAACATATTTTACTGGACATATATTTATTGCCCAGGATATTCAGCATGGCTTTAAGGAATTTGTTGCTATGGTATACCTAGGCATGTCTCAATTTGTTTGCAATGGGTTGTGACAGATAGTGAAGAAGGCATCCTGTAAACCTACTAAGAACTCCCTGGCAAATCAAACCCAGAAGACCATGTATGCTGTCTTGAGTTTTCTAGTGCTACATAATGACTCTTAAGGGAATGCCAAAAAGAATAAGAACATAAGCATATAACTTTATGAAGAGCCTAAGAGACATGGAATGCTTTTTCTTAGTCATATACAATATGAAAAGAAAGAGAAATGGGATACTTGAATCATACGGAACAGTAGGCAACGAATTAAGATAAGCAAAGAAAAAAAATGGGGCAGAGAGGCTACAGAAAAGCACTAAGTTTTATTTTTGGCATTTTCACCCAGTCAAGGATCTCTGTAGATCACAAAGCTACTGATCTGTTCTGTTCTGCATCACAGGCAATACTGTTGATAAGCAAATGGTGGTGCTGTTGATTGTGGCATTCTATAACCTTCATATTCATTGCCAGTCTTCAAGAATTAAACTATTAGATTCCATCAGTCCATTGTCATTTTTTAAACATGTTTTCCCAGAAGTAAGGCTCACTTAAGCCCCTTGCTATCCATTTGTAGACAAAATACAAATGCACTATTTGTTCCAATAGGGTACGAGCAAAATAATCCTCTCAACTGCAATAGATGAATGAGGAAGTCCACAACTTACACTCATGTGGTTTAAGTGTATAGCTGCAGCATTGTCAAACTTTTTTTTAACTTCTCCTCTCAGTCTGCAAAGCATTCTATTTCCATATTGCGCCATGTTTATACTCTTTTCTAAATGACCTCATAATTTCCTGATTCTCCAGGCAAGACTTGTCCAAATGCATTATATATAAGGCTCATAGCACTCTACATCCTCATCAAAGCAGTGTTATCTTGGGGTGAGATGGGCCGCAAACAAATTTAATAACAAAATAATAATAAATGAAATGAAATCAAAATACTCTGTAACAAATTCTAGTCGAACAGATGGAAACTTTGTGTTCTTCAGGAATGAAATATTGCTCTAGTTGCTAATGAAGGTAATATCCCCATTCTTTGACCCAAATAAGGGTGAAGAAAGTGAGGCTAGGGCAAAAGGTTGGACTGCGCTATAAGAGGGATAGAAGAAAAGATGAAGATCTATAGACATACATTGCAAGATTCGCTGATACAGACTTGGGAGAGAAGCAAGAAGAAGCACTATTTTAAAATACCGGGCTGGCTATCCACTATGGAGGCAATGATTCACCCTAATACATTAGACATTGGTAAAATGGTAAAATATAACGAAATTTTGGATAACAGGAGAAGATTAAAATCCAACCAAGAATTAAAAGAGCAGGGTATAATTATAGACTGGTAGCCGTATCTCCAGCTACAATTGAGATACAAAAAAGATTTAGAGGAATTTGGATTTGAACCGAATTTAACACAAATAGACAAATTATTAACTGGTCCGGAAGTGAAATTACTATCTAAAATATATAATTATTTATTAAACTTTAATTTGGAAGAGGAAATCGTAAAGGGGCCAATGATAGCATGGGCTAAAAATGTGGGACATAATATTGAGTTAGAAGATTGGGAAAAAATCTGGAAGAAAAATTATACATTAACAAAATCTGCTGCATATAAAGAAAATCAATATAAAATGTTCTATCGGTGGCACTTAGCCCCAACAAGACTTGCAAAAATGTATCCCAATCTAAACCCTAATTGCTGGAAATGTAAAAAAGCGCAAGGTACCTTTTTTTTATATATATGGTGGCTTTGTCCAGAAATCAAAAAATACTGGATTAAAATTCAAAAATGGCTAAATGAAATTATGCATTGCCAAATAGAATTGAAACCTGAACTGTTTCTTCTGGGGATCATTAAAGGAAAATATCCTAAAAAGATTAAATATTTGATCATTCATATTACTACAGCAGCAAGAATTGTACTTGCACAAGCTTGGAAAATGTTCACTATACTGACAGATTGTGTAATAATCCGGAAAATCTTTGAGTGTGCAGAAATGGACAAACTTACTATAGAATTAAATAATAAGGAAGACTCAGAATATTACTCAATTTAGGAAAACTAAATGGATCAATGGATAGAAAAAAAAATAGGAAATATATAGATCAAAATAAGACATAAATTGTGTTTACATATATTTGATCAAGTAGGAATATCTGGGAATATATGAATAGAGTTAAGATTTGTGTACTGTCGGAACGACGTTGAAGTGTACAATTATTATGGACGTATTTTTGTTACAGATGTATTTGTATTTTAATATTTTAAACTTTAATAAAGGTTTCTTGAAAATTAAAAAAAAAAGAAGAAAAGATGAAGAGCAGCGGCAGCAGCAGCAGGAGGAAGACAGTAAATAAATAAATAATTTGGAAGGCATTCCTTGTATTTTCCAGAAGGCTAATGACAAATTGGATCACAAAAGAAAAATGAACAAGCCTTTAGGTCATACCTTGTGCAGAAGCAGAAACATTATGGCCATAAAAACGCCAAGGCACTAAATATAGAATTTATTTACTCCAGGCCTGTTTTTTGAAGCATCCTTCTAAATTGCCATGGCAACCTTATGCGTGGCTTATTGCCTTGAATGAAGAACATTGCCATGGAAACCAATAAAAACAACCTCAATGGCAACAAAAGGAAGACGCAGTGGTTCTGTTTCCGTAAGAAAGAGCCAATTATTTCGTTAACCCCCCAAAAAACATTTAAATCAGAAAAGACAAAGGAAACTCCATAGTTGTATGAGTGAAAAAGCGAAGTAGCACCAACCTTCTCTAGCAAGGAGAAACTGGTATTATAATAGAAACAAATAAAGAAGAAAAGAAGCAGCGAATTTTAAAATGATGTTTGGCATTCAAATTGGTACGGTTCCAATTTGGACCAAACTATTTATTCATGAATTCTGATTATGTTTTAGTTAATTTGCAATCTGATGTTATTTTTTTTACCCTTGTGAAATTGAAAATACTAAAAACTGGGGCAATGAAATTAACCTAAGTATATGTGTTACTATACATGTTGATGTAACATTATTATACTATTATCGAGAAGTAAAGAGATATGATAGAATAGAGAACCACAAAAGCAAAATACATATGCTGATACAGAAAGCTATAAAATCACCTTAGATGGTATGTATTGTTTGCTGTGTTATGTTTTGTTTTTATGTATTTGTGGTTGTTTTCTATGTCGTTTTTAAAGACAAAACTGTTTAATAAAAATTATTTTAAAAAAGAAAGAAAAGAAATTAACCTAAGTAAAGGGTTTACGCACACACACACAAACACACAAACACAAATACACACTGGACTAGATTAGTTTAATTGTAATTTATTTATTAAACAAGAAAGCTACACATAACCCAATTGCAGGCTGCCTATTCATGCAATAACCCTCATAAACATTTTCTAAAGCCAAAATAAGCTTAACTGGTCCTGGAATTATCCAAGAATGATTCAAGGTTAAGATGGACTGCATTTGGTTTCAATCCATGTATGGCCTCCTGAAGTCTGTTTTTGTTTGTTGGTTTGTTTATTAACATTCATATTTTGTCCCAAACCACCCAAACTCTGAGCAGCAAACAACTCCAAAATACAATCATTAAGAACCAACCAGATGGGGAGGAGGAGAAGGAGGAGATGGAGATGGAGATTAAACAGATTAACAGAGTTGGAAGGGACTTTATAGGTCATCTAGTCCAACCCCCCACTCAAGCAGGAGACCCTACACCATTTCTGACAAATGGCAGTCCAATCTTTTCTTGAAAGTCTCAAGTGATGAAGCTCCCACAACTTCCGAAGGCAAGCTGTTCCATTGGTTTATTGTTCTCACTGTCAGAAAGTTCCTCCTCATTTCTAGGTTGAATCTCTCCTTGGTCAGTTTCCATCCATTATTCCTTGTCTGGCCTTCAGGTGCTTTGGAAAACAGTTTGACCCCCTCCACTCTGTGGCAGCCCCTCAAGTATTGGAAGACGGCTATCATGTCTCCCCTGGTCCTTCTCTTCACTAGATTAGCCATGCCCAGTTGCTGCAACCGTTCTTGGTATGTTTTAGCCTCCAGTCCCCTAATCATCCTGGTTGCTCTCCCCTGCACTTTTTCTAGAGTCTCAACATCTTTTTTATAGTGTGGTGAGCAAAACTGGATGCAGTATAAAGGCTTTATAGAGTGGTATTAGTACTTCACTTGATCTTGATTGTATTTAGGACTTTAGGATTGCATTGGCTTTTTTAGCTGCCGCTGCACACTGCTGGCTCATCTTTAGTTGGTTGTCCACTAAGACCCCAAGATTCCTCTCACGATCACTGCTATTAAGCCTGGTTTCCCCCAGTTTACATGAGTGCTTTTGGTTTTTCTTATCTAAGTGTAGGACTTTACTTTTCTCTACATTGAATTTCATTTTGTTAGATAGGGCCCAGTTTTCAAGTCTGTCAAGATCCATCTGGATCTTGAGCCTATCTTCTAGGGTGTTAGCTATTCCTGCCAGCTTAGTATCATCTGCAAATTTGGTGAGTTCCACTTCTATTCCCTCATCTAAGTCGTTTATGAAGATATCGAAGAGTACTGGGCCTAAGAAGGAACCTTGTGGTACCCCACTGCTTGCTTACTGTAGACCTTCTTTTCTCACACTACTGTTTAATTTGTGTACTGTTCTTGCTGTTCCTATCTTACAATTGCTATATATTAGCCTGAGTCTGTCTTATAAATATAGTAACATTGGTATCCGCAAGAGACAGGATATGTAAAATGACATTTTCCTCTGCAAAACAGTCACATCCGTGTTTCATTTTGCTTACAGCGATGCAATGCAAATATACAGAAAGGAGTTATTTGGAAAAGTTTTTCCTTGTCTCGTGGCATGGAAATGATATAAAAAGCAAGTAGCAGTAGCGCCAAAATATCCCAAAGGTCAACTTCAGTCCCCCAGCAAAATAACTTTGGTCTGCTGTAAGCTTTTTTTTTTTTTTTTTTTGGTCTTCTTGCTCAACTCTAGAAGTTCTGTTCCCCAACTTTTAATGCATAGAGAATATGTTTTCTTTTATGGCTGAAACTTGGAGATACACATCCTTGTCAGTGCTGTATGCAGCTAGGTCAACATTATATCACAAGGTTGTTTTTTTTCCCTTTGTCAGTCAGCTGGGAATCAAGAATGGAGCCTTAGTTTAAAAGATAAATGTACTTTATAAATCTAAGAGCTATGGTGGTGCAGTGGTTAGAATGCAGTGCTGCAGGCTACTTCTGCTGACTTTTGGTTGCCAGCGGCAGTTCGATCCTCACTAGCTCAAGGTTGACATAGCCTTCCATCCTTCTGAAGTCAGTAAAATGAGGACTCAAATTGTTGGGGACAATATGCTGACACTGTAAACCACTTAGAGAGAGCTGTAAAGCACTGTGAAGTAGTATATAAGTCTAAGTGCTATTTTTACTTATTTACTGCTGCCCCGTTCATTGCTCTTGGTATATGTTGTGGCCCGCCGGTGGCCTGAGGAGCTGGAGCAGAGTTGGACAGTGAGGGGGTTGGGGAGGAACACGGGCCAGCCCTGGGGGCTGGGGGAAGCTCAGACGAGGGCTCTGTGTCAGAGGCAGAGAGGGAGCTAGACAACAGTGAAGCAGAAGAACAGCTGGAGCCTGTTCCAGTGTATGCATGCACAGAGCTGCCAGAAGACAAGAACAACTAAGAAAGCAGGGTCAACTTGGGAGTAAAGCCACCACACCTTGGAGGTGATTGGCCGCTCCCATAGGAAACAAAAGAGGAGCAAACGGGGGGGGGGGTGGGCTTTTGCAGGAAACAATTCATTCAGTCAGTCGTTTCAAGAGTGGAAAGTTCTGTTCATGACTCTAAGAGACTCTGTGCCAAGTTTTGCCTTGCCCTGCGTTTGGAACCTAATTACCTGGCAGCTTTCCAAGTGAGATAAGGTGTGTTGATAAATGTTCTTCTGAAAGACTGTTTGCCAAGCCTTGCTGACTGTGAATGAAAAGAAATAAAAGGGGTTTTGCCGGGACTAAGACTCTGCTTCTTGCTATTTAAGGAAGCCTAGGTCAGAACAGTGTGGTCTTTTAGGACATTTAGACAGCAGGGCGCCCAAAAGTTCAATACAACCATCCTACTGAGACTAGGGCTTTCTAATTTCTTTTAAAAATGTAAGTTTTTAAATTAAAATTCGAAGGCATGCTGAATATATATAAATAAGAATTATTCCTAGCTTTGCATAGCTCTCTTCCAAATGCATCTGCAAAAATCTCTGTTCTAATATGCCTTCTATTCAGAAAGTAAGCCCAACTTAATGTGGATGTGGATGGGTGTGCATGCAAAGGAATTGTAGGTGGGTGACAATAGGTTGAATGGATCAGAGGCTTGCAAATTTGGCATCAATACAAAAGAATATTTGTAGTTCAGGGTTGAACTACAGTATGAGCTCCTTGGTGTTCTCTGAGCTTGGTTGTTTTCTTGCAGATGTTTCATTGTCATTAATGGTAATGAAATGAATGGTAACGATAATGAAATGTCTGCAAGAAAACCACCAAGCTCAAAGAACACCAAGGACCCCATGATTTTGCACCAGTCAATTTCTGGCTTATCGTTTGGATCTTTCCAAATGGAATGGTAAGTTTAGAAAGCAAGAAACAAGCAGGGACTGGAGATAGAGTTTACCACTACTAATGATGATTGCTGGCAATGTTGAAGCTCTCTTTGGTCAGTTATCATGATAAGTTCATTATCATTGTTTCACATGATAACAATGGGAATTGATGATGATTTGGATTACCGCAATGTCCTCTACATGGGGCTGCCCTTGAAGATCATCTGGAAACTTCAACTGATTCAGAATGCAACAGTGCACACAGTAATGGAGGCCCCACATTTTCCCATGAAACACCTCTGTTGTCCAAGTTGCACTGGCTTCTTTCTGGGTGCAGCTCAAGGTATTGGTCATCACCTTTAAAGCCCTATATTCAGTGGTGGAATTCAAATCTTTTTACTACTGGTTCTGTGGGTGTGGCAGGGGAAGGATACTGCAAAATCCCCATTCCCTCCCACACCTGGGGGAAGAATATTGCAAAATCTCCATTCCCACCCCACTCTGGGGCCAGCCAGAGGTGGTATTTGCTGGTTCTCCGAACTACTCAAAATTTCTGTTACTGGTTTCTCCAAAACCTGTCAGAACCTGCTGAATAGCACCCCTGCCTATATAGCATGGGGCCAGTTATTTGCAGGACCATGTTTCTTAAGTACATCTACTGTCCTACCAGGTCAGATAGGGTGGGCATGCTCCTAATCCCTTTCCTGAAATATTGTCATTTGATAGGAGCTAGAAAGTGTGCTTCTTTGATGGCCACCCCTCCTCTATCGAACACTTTACTCCCTGAATTTTCGTAAGCCTCTATACTCCTATCTTTCTGTAAAGCTCTGAAGATCTGTCCCCCCACCCACCCTCAAGTGCTGGGATAAGAGAGTGTATGACTTAGTATCAGTTTGTTGTTGTTTTTAATCTTTTTAATGTATTTAGTATTACAGTTTTATTGTAGTGTTTATGTTGTTTTACTTTTGATTAGGAGCTGCCCTAGGGTGGTTATAAGATGGGTGGATATATAAATGTTTTCAATAATAAACAAATGATGTAACAGCTGATTCAGAGAGCCAAAATCACTAATTTTCACTCACCGTCCCCTATCACCGTGGCTATGTTATGCTGGGTTTTGTACATCAAATACATCCAAAGGGAAGGGTTGAGATACTTTTAAACTATTGATAGTCCTTTCCCACAACAAAAAGGTTATCTTCTTTTCAGCGGTGATGGTTGCTGCTGGTTTGGACCTTTTTTTTTTTTTTAATTTGATTTATATGCCGCCCTTCTCCGGAGACTCAGGGCGGCTTACAATGCGTTAAGCAATAGCCTTCATACTTTTGACTTTATACAAAGTCAGCTTATTGCCCCCACAAACTGGGTCCTCATTTCACCTACCTTAGAAAGGATGGAAGGCTGAGTCAACCTTGAGCCTTGGAGAGATTCGAACCAGCAGTAATTGCAGGCAGCTGTGTTAATAACAGGGTGCTTCAGGTGAACCAGTAGTTCTGGCAATCAGCTGGCCCCGCCCACCCACTCCCACCCTATCCTGTCCTATATTTCCTTCTTTCTGGCTCAGCTGATTCGCACGGCATAGCTAATTTTCGCGCCTCCACTGTTCTACTTACCGAGGCTGTCTTAGAAGGTAAGCAGCTGAGCTTCAAATCGCTGTATTTTGAATGCTGCATGCAAGCGCATTAGGCGCACGCTCGCGCGAAGCCCACGTGCCCGCACGAAGCCCCTGCACTCATAGAATCAGTTATTAAACCAGTTGCAGCCCACCGCTGCTTCTCTTCCACAAAAGAGGTTGATAACTCTGTCATAGTAAAAGCAACAACCCTGTTATTACTCTGATAACATCAATGTCTTTAGGGAATCTCTTAAACTCTACTAGACTTACATCATTTCAGCTCCATAGTGCTGATGGTTTAAGCATCTACAGCTATGGCTCCTCCCACAGTTCCATCAGCTAATAAGAGGAGAATTAAATCCACTTCACGGTATCTGCAGCAAGTGAGCAGCCATGAGCATTAGTCAGCTGTAAAAAAAGCCAAAACAATGAATAAAAACTCTAGGGGCAGACAACAATGGAAGCATACCAACATAGACAGGAAAAAGTGCAGCTTCTGATGATACTGGATCATTAAGGGAAGAGAAGAAAGGGCCTGTGTATTCCAAGCAGACCAGTGTTTCCTTAGAGCCAAAACAAACAAACAAACAAACCCACCATTTCAAGAGTGGCAATGGGGACCTGACTTCATCATCACTCTCAATCATCTGAAATTCTTTACCTGCTGCTTCATCAATATCCTAACAGGACGGACGGACGGACGGACGGATGGACGGACAGACAGACAGACAGACAGACAGACAGACAGACAGATTCAAGAGGATTCCTCACAAATGCAAGTGTCTTCTGCAGTCTAACATTCAAGCTTTTTGAAATGGCAAACTCAGGAAACATTAACCATTTGGACTGAATGATATTTGTAGTATATATAGTAGGACAATGCAATAGAATCTTGAAAACCTGCCAAAGCAATTCTTCGGATCAATTTGTTAGATAGCATCATTAAGACAGAGTAACTCTGAAACTGTTTATAACACATAATTTGTATTTCATAATACATAATTATATGGCTACCTATCAGACGGCTCACTGTCAACATAAACAAATTAAATAATAATCTCACATTTGATCAAACTTCCAATTATGGCACCTTGTCATCATCACACTAATTCCATGTTTTCTGGTTTCAACTCTTATCTTAGTTCAATCCTAGGGGAAAGAGCCAGGTCTTCATAGCCTTCTGGAAGGCTCAGAGGTCAGGGGCACTTTGGATTTCAGGAGGCAAAGGGTGAATAAGTCATGCCTCCTAGGTCCCGCTAAAAGACAACATTTAAGTGATTGGACTTAGAGTGCGCCCAATTATCTGACCTGGCTGGACAGACAGATACGATCAGGGAGAGGCAGTGTCTTAAATTTCTCCATTAATTCTTTTTTTTTTAATTTTATTAACATAAACAAACGTAAAACACAAATACATGTAAACACTTATACATTAACAAAGAGTCAATCGACTAACTTCTAGAAAACCTTCGCATCGGTGATTAATGTCCATTTAACCAATTTTCCTTAATCATACTATTTACAAATTTACTTGCTTATACCTTAATATATTTATTGAAGTTCAGCAGTATCTTTCTACAAACATATTAACCATTTATTTATACAATCCTACGGCTCATCTCATGTATCTATTTCTACAATTCTTGAGTTATGTTCTCCTAATGTCCTATGTTGTTGGCCCTATCCTTCTTTCTAACCATGTGTACCATTTTTGCCAAACTAAATAAAAGTCAGTGTTCTCTTTATCTTGGAGCTCTTTTGTGAGCCTATCCATCTCTGCGCATTCATTTATTTTTGTTATTATTTTTTCTTCTGTTGGTATTATCTCGGATTTCCAATTCTGAGCGTACACTATACGTGCCGCTGTCAATATGTGGATGGTAAGATATTTTATCTCCTTGGTACACTGTGGTGTAGTCATTCCAAATAGAAAGAATTCTGGTTTCATTTCTACACTTTGCCTCGTTTCTTTGATTATTCTCTTAATCTCTTGCCACTAGTGTTGTGCCTTCCTGCAAGACCACCAGAGATGGTAATATGTCCACATTTGTGTCTTGTACTTCCAACACATTGGTGATGTGTTTGGAAACATTTTAGCCAAACGTGCCGGAGGAAGGTGCCATCTATAAAATATCTTGTATAAATTTTCTTTGTATGGAATTGACCGTGTCATCTTATAATTTTCTGCCCATAGCTTGTCCCATCTGTCCAACTCTATATTGTGACCTATATTTCTTGCCCAGCTTACCATGTTTTCTTTCACTGTTTCCTCCTCTAATTTATACCTTATTAAATATCCATAAATTTTAGATATTATTTTCTCATCTGTGCCTTTTAAAATTTTATCTAGTTCACTTGGTTGGCTTTGAAAAACATAATGTCTCCGGTCTGCTGTATATTTTGACTCAATTTGAAGATATGGCCACCAATCAATCATAATGCCTCGTCTTTCCAGTTCTTGTCTCATAAGTAGGTCTCCCTCACTACTCAACAATTCTTGATATTTCCGCATCTTTCCTATTTCTATAGTGTTTGGATAAATTAGCGCCTCCATAGGCGACAACCATCGTGGGATTTTACTATAGTGTTGCCTTCTGATATCTTGCCATGTTTTATATAGTGCACCTCTTATTACATGTCTCTGGAAGTACGGATGTTGCTTGTCTGTGCCTTCCCACAGAAAGGCATGCCAACCTCGACTCAGATCAAATCCCTCCAAGTATAGCGTTCTCCTATTTGATAGATCTATCCATTCTCTGATCCAATTCAACGCCGCCGCCTTGTAATATAGCTCCCAGTCTGGTAGACCTAGGCCTCCCTTCTCCTTTGTGTCCTGTAAGCATCTTATTTTAATTCTAGCTTTCTTTCCTTGCCAGATGTATTTCATTATTGTCTTGTTGAGATCCTTAAAGAAATCTTTTCCCGGACCAATTGGTATCACTTGGAAGAGATATAGGAGTCTTGGTAATATGTTCATCTTTACAGACGCTATTCTGCCAAGAAATGATAGTTGTACCTTATTCCATCTTTCCAAGTCTTTTCTAATTTGCTTCATCAATTTAATGTAATTGTCCTCTCTAATAGTTGTTGCTTTTGTAGTAAGCCAAATTCCCAAATATTTTACTTTCTTCGCAATTTGCATTCCTAATTCTTCTTCTAATTTTTCCTCTTGTGTCATTGTCATATTTTTGGTCAAGACTTTGGTTTTTTGTTTATTGATCTTAAACCCCGCCACTTTGCCATACTCCTCTATCTTCTCTAATAATTTGACTCCCGCTACTTCCGGTTGTTCCACTATGAAGACCACATCATCCGCGAAAGCCTGTAGTTTATACTCCTCATTCCTTATCTTCAGTCCTTTTATTTCTTCTTCCTTTCTTACTTCCTTTAGAAGGACTTCCAGTGAGATTATAAACAGTAGAGGCGATATCGGGCATCCTTGTCTTACCCCCTTTTGGATGCTTATTTTTTCGGTCATGTCTCCATTAATTATAATTCTCACTGTCTGGGAAGAATATATTTTCTTAATCATTTTCAGGAATTTGTCGCCGAAATTCATAATCTGCAGTTGTGCTATAAGGAATTTCCAATTCAAATTGTCGAACGCCTTTTGTGCGTCGAGAAAGATTAGCGCTGATTATTGATGTTTTGCTCGTAGTATTCGAGAACGTTTATTATTATTACCTTTCTCTATCGGCGGAAATTTCTCCATTAATTCAATCATCATTGTGCCAAAATAACAATAATGAAGGATTTTTATATTGATTCACTGACCTTTGGGTGATACAGGTAGTCCTTGACTTACGACCAAAATTGAGCTCAAAATGTTGTTGTGGTGAGACATTTGTTAAGTGAGTTTTGTCCCATTTTACTACCTTTGTTGTGGCCCGTCAGCGGCCTGTGCAGCTAGTAGCTGATTCTGACAAAGCAGAGGCTGGTGTGGTGATGCGCCAGCAGCCTGTGCAGCTGGCACTCGAGTCAGACAATGAGGAGGCTGGAGAAGATGTGGTGCCAGAGGTGGGGATTCAGCCAGGGCCTTCAAAACCTCCAGAAGCTCCCATAAGTGAAGAGGAAGAAGAAGAGGAGCCTCTTCTTGATGCACAAGCGCGCAGAGCTGCCAAAAGGCAGGAGTGGCTCCTCAGGAGGAGGTCTCCTTGAGAGTAGGGCTTGGGACTAATTGGCCACTCCCCTAGCCTATTTAAGGAAGGACGAAGACTGAGGCAATTTGCAGGAAACAACTTCATTCATATTCCTTTGTGTCTTGATTCCAGAAACCTCTGATCGGCTCTTGTTCCTTGTCAGTTTTCCTGCAAATTGCTTCTGGGCATTCTGCCAACCACAGTAAGATTATGGTTACCTGAAATACTGTGCTTCAGAATTGAGTTATTATTCTTTGGATTCTTATCAGCTGTTAATGAAGTTAAATTAACAGCCCTTGTTCAGAAAGGACTGATTTAAACTGTACTTGTGTTCGAACAACTACCCGTATATACTCGAGTATAAGCCGACCTGAATATAAGCCAAGGCACCTAATTTTACCACAAAAAACTGGGAAAACTTATTGACTTGAGTATAAGCCTAGGGTGGGAAATGCAGCAGCTACTGGTAAATTTCAAAAATAAAAATACAGCACACAGCACACAGAAGCAAGGAGGTTCTTGCCCAGTACGGCACGGACAACACAGAGGCTGCCGGCATGCAGAAGAAAAGAAGAGCGGTGATATCAGCAGTTATCAGACCAGCCACAGAGGCTGCAGGTGCCTGCAGATGAGTGGGAGAGACCGGAGAACACCCGCCCTGCACCGGAGAACAGGTAAGTGGGACCCTCATTCGAGTATAAGCCGAGGGGGGCTTTTTCAGCATATAAAATGTGCTAAAAAACTCGGCTTATACACGAGTATATATGGTACTTTATTTGTTTCCATTTCTATACCGCCCTTCTCCAATAGGACTCAGGGTGGTGAACAGCCAAAGTAAAAAACAGAACATACAAAATTTAAAAGCAGTTTAAAATAATTAAATATTTTGGCCGTAAATTAAAACAACCCAATTTAAAATCAATTTAAAATTTAACTCAAGCCAGCCCAGCTAGTTGAAATAAATAGGTTTTCAGGGCCCGACGAAAAATCCGGAGGTCTGTTATTGTACGTATCTCTGGGGGGGAGGTTGTTCCAGAGGGTGGGCGCCGCCACAGAGAAGGCTCTCCCCCTGGGGGTTGCCAGCCGACATTGTCTGGCGGACGGCACCCTGAGGAGGCCCACTCTGTGCGAGCGTACTGGCCGGTGGGAGGCTATTGGTGGCAGAAGGCGGTCTCTTAGA
The DNA here is from genome assembly GCF_029215685.1 of Pituophis catenifer annectens. NCBI lineage: Eukaryota > Metazoa > Chordata > Lepidosauria > Squamata > Colubridae > Pituophis > Pituophis catenifer. Next base: position 122,718,275 of record NW_027256883.1, on the reverse strand, counting down.
AAACTCATTAGTAGTCCTTAATTAGTAAACTAAGGTTTGTACGGACTTTGTGTGTGCTGCGTTCTTTGGGGTCCATAACTGGGGCAGAACAACCTTTCTTGCCACCGTTGTTAAGTGAATTGCTGCCATTAATAGGTTAGTAACATGATTGTTAAGTGAATCTGGCTTCCCCTTTGATTTTGCTTGTCAAAAGGTTGCAAAAGGTGATCATATGACCTTGGGACACAGCAACAGTCATAAGTATGAAGCAGTTGCCAAGCATCTGAATTTTGATCACAAGATCATAGAGATGCTGCAAAGGTGGTAAGTATGAAAAATGGTCATAAGTCACTTTGTTCAGTGTCGTTGTAACTTCGAGTGGTCACTAAACCAACTGTTGTAAGTCAAAGACTACCTGTACTATGAACATATTGTAATTAGAAGTTGTAAAATGGTTTAAAGCAGGGAATACAGAATACAATTTCATTTCCTATTCTACCTTACCCTGAAACAGGACAGCAGCCAAAGCCTTTTTGATCTTTTAAAAAAATCTTCAGGTACAAGGATATTTGAGGGGATGTGGTGGCTCAGTGGCTAAGACACTGAGCTTGTTGATCAAAAAGTTGGCAGTTCAGCGGTTCGAATCCCTAGTGCCGTGTAATGGGGTGGGCTCCAGTTACTTGCATCCGTTCCGTGAGCCTTTGGCATTTAGTCATGCCGGCCACATGACCACCGAGGCATCTTCGGACAGTGCTGGCTCTTCGGCTTTGAAACTGAGATGAGCACCACCCCCTAGAGTCGGGAACAACTAGCACATATGTACGAGGGGAACCTTTACCTTTACCTTTTATAAGGATATTTAACCAGTTTCTGAGCCTGGTGTGATTACATGGCATGCCTCCAAGTGCAGGGGATTATCTTTGGAATTTATAAAAACAAGAATTAATTCCTGTCCAGCAAAGCTCTGCCTTAATGTATCTGCAGGAATCTCTGTGCTTGGTATGCCTCCTGATCAGGAGATGCTGAATTAAACAGATTTATAGCAGAGAGTAGTCTAGTTCAGAGCAGGAGCTTTCAAATGTAATGTATTCTTCCTTTCTCACAGGACATTAAAAATACTATTTATTTTTCATAGAACATTAACTCTCCAGGCCTACCATTTATAGATTCTTAAAGATAAGAAAGTTTACTTAAACATGTATTCTGTTTAAGGGTTTTCTTTGCCTATCAAAGGTGAAACAGGTTAGTGAACGAAGTTGATACTAGTATCTTGTAGTCAAAGAACTATTCTAATCTCTTAACCCATGTAAGGCAATTCATTATTTATTTAGAATTTCACTTAATCTTAGGTAAACTTAGATTATGCATTCTGGCTGGCATACTTTAGAAAGGAGTATTTTTGTTATCTAGCCTTTCAGGTAGCATTTGCTATAATAAATATTTATTATTTTATTATCTAATATGTGAAGGAAGAACATATATCTGAAGCAGATCCTTTGTTTAAGGTCAAAATTAGCAGAAACAGAACTAATTAAAAAAAGATTAAGAAACGAAGCATGTAATGGCTAGAATAAGGGAAGAATGGCAGGGTGAAGGTTGATCACTTAGCTTATTGTTTGGGGGAATTTCTTAGAAATACCAAACATTCATGTCTTCTTTCTGTAAAATATAAAGTCCTAAATACACTCTTGAATCCAAATTATTTTAAATTCAGCAGGGCTTATTTCTGAGTAGAGATTAGATCAAATTTCTGAACAAGATTGTATTCAGCAACATACTAGCCTAGAAGCTGAGCTGAGTAGGGCAGAGTAGGATTTTTCAGTAACAAAGGGATATCATTCCTTGGGTGAATGCTTGGATGGCTCCATTTTTAAGTGCCCCTTTTGCAAGGAAACAAACTTCCAGTTCGCGTCAGTTCTCCATCTGGGCAAAAAGTGTTTGGATGCCTATGAGATGCCTGAAAACGGAGTGGATGGCTCTGTTTCTAAGCATCCCATAGGTGTCCAAACACTTTTCACCCAAATGGAGAACTGATGTGGACTGGGAGCTTCATTTCCTTGTAAAAGGGGTTCTTAAAAATGGAGCAGATGGCTTTTCACTTTTCCAGGTGAAAAGTGTTCTGGTGGTGGCAGAAAAGAGTTGGGGAGGGAGGAGTGGGAGAAAGGCACCGCAAACACTTTTCATTCCCACAATGAAAGTTTCTGGAGTCTGTGATCTCGTGATAGTTCAGGCATCCAATCTCTGCAAAAGAGGATAGGTTCCTGAACTCACACAATATTATGGCACCCAGGAGCTTCCATCGACTCTCCTCTTCCTCAAAGGCACAGAAACCATGGCACAGAGGAGACAGGTCTTGTAAGGTGAGTCCAGCGAACAGGAAGGGACGGGGAAGCATGAGGTATCTTAGTGGGTTGGGAAGGCCTTGGGGACCTGTTCCATCACTACATCCCCCATGGCTTTCCCCACCCTGAGATACCTCATGTGCACTTAACAAACACACATTCAATTAGTGAATGCATGGGCAGAAAGCAGGGAGTGATCTCGTTCAAGGTACGAGATTCACTCCTATGAACCCTCAAGATACAAATGGAATGGGTAGGCTTTATTACATTCATAACTCTAGGACTACCTGTATTTTCCATAATTAATTTAAATGGATTTACAATCTTGCAGGCAGAATTGGTATGCCATCTGTGAATTTTCCTGGAGTCATGGTTCCTGCTTGAGGAGCAAGTAGTGACTGTTTCCAGAAGCACATTTGTATAGTTGCTCCCATTCCTAAATGTGAAGCACTGCTCACAGTGACTCATGCCTTACCCACTCCTTGACTGTACTATTGCAATATGAGGTTGCATTTGAAGAGCACTCAGAACATTCAGCTTGTGCAAAAAACAGTAGTATTTGCCATATTGGATGCACCATGAAAACATCACACTCATGTCAGAAACACCAAGATACTTCCAGGTTGAAAGGATTAGCCAGTGACATCACAGCTGCCCAGGGGATGCCCAGATGGGGACTCCTTTCATGTACTGGGTAGGAGCTGGAGTGAAGGACAGGAACTCATCCCACTCCATAGCAGTACTCAGGTCTCGAACACAGATTTGCTAGCTGCCAACCCAGCATCCTAACCACACGAGCCACCGTGTTCCTATATGCACCATGATATTCTCACATAACATCACATAACACTGAGCTGCACTGGGTCTTAGTGGGCTTTTGGGTGCAATTCAAGGTGCTGTTGTTAAAAGCTCTACATGACATGCATCCAGGTTACTTGTAGGACCACCTATCTCCAATGGTTTCTGCCCATCCTTTTAGATCTGGGATAGTAAGAATTCTTCAGGTCTCATCGGTGAAACAATGCCAAGTAGGTCAGGAACCTAGAGCTCTTGGGCAAATAGGCAACTATAAAAGATAGGTGGATAGAAAGATATAAATATAGATCCTATATTGCTATCAATTATAATTACATTCTTGCTTTAGCTGGGCAGTGAAAGATCCTTGATGACTTGAGTGACTCTGCTGGGAATCAAATAAAAATACTTTAAAAACTCTACATGTTCTGCTTGATAACTCAAAACCTGGCATAAATCTATATCAAGGATGGACAACTTAAAACTTCATTTCATCCTAAAGACTCACAGAATTGCTGATTAATTTTAGTTGCATTATTGCAGAAAATTGTAAGGGTGATTTCCTACCATTTTGAGATGAGAAGTATAAGAATTGAGCCAATAAATAAGCCAATTATTAAATATTTCCAACAAGGGAGCTGTTCAGTTAAAAATCTAAATTATAAATCTCTATAAAACAATAAATTGAAGAAAAATGTCACTGTTTTTTTGTATACTGTTCTCAGAATTATTCTTTGCTGTCCTCCAAACTGCTCTCTAAATGAACATGCATGAGTATATCTATGTGTAGATTTATTTAAGTGGAGTTTTAAGTGCAGTATCCTTTGAAAAATACAGTAAGTGATAAATGGTAAGTTGCAGAAAAGAAAGCAGTCTCCCATGAATGCACATAACAACACTTTCCATTTCAGTCTAATTCACAACAAGGGAAGGCAGGTGACTAAATATTCCTGATGTCTACAGCAACAACCTTTTTTGGAAAGTTGGTACTAAACAATGTATTTCTAAAGCAGGTGCTGCAATTCATTTTTTAAACTAAATCATACACTTAAACAAATAAAGATTTTGTATGGATGGTAGCAGTCCTTTATGGATGAACACGTGTTTGTGTGTGTGTGTGTGTGTGTGTGTGTGTATGTGTATCATTCTCATAATCTTTATTCTTTTATACATTCTCAGATACTTTTATTTCTGGGAAGACTACTTGAGAAGATGGTGTTACTGCAATTCCAGATGCAATTGAATGACATTGATTTTCATTTTAGATCTCACGATTCTGAATTTTTTTTTCCTTTGCTGGCTTATTTATGTCAAAAACTATGATTTCCTTTTTGGTGATCTATTTTGAAGAGAGTTTGGTATTTTATTTCAAGAAAGAAATGCTAGAAAGTCCTGCTAAGGGATCATTGTTTGATACCTAGGTCAACGACCCATGATGTTACACAAGGGTATATTTCATTTTCTAGTCCAATGTCCGCTAGAAAACTCTGTGAATGCAGAATGACAACACCAAATTCTGCTTCTTTTTACCATCCAAATATCATCTGGAGCATCTGGTACCCTTGAATGTTTTTTTTTTAATTGAAAAAGTTTTTCAAATACAAATTTTTCCCTTTTTCCCCCACTCCTCCCTAACCCCCCCTCACCATCCCCTCCCCCCTGTGGCTTCTTCATAATAAAACCCAAATTCATAACAGATTATATAATACTTTACCATCCCCTTACTCCATCCCCATATACTGACCCTTTCTTTCTAATAATATTATTATATCCCCCTTATATTATACATTTCAAAATGACATTCTTCTATAACATTATATAACTCTTAATTTAGCATAATAATATTATTATATCTCCCAGTTTAGCGATTTCTGCTCATAATCTACCCTTTTTCTACCCCCCCATACATATATCCTTGAATGTTGAATAATCTCAAAAGTAGACTGGAAGAGACTGGACAAGATGAGATTAAACCATATAAATCAGAAATGATGTTAGTAAACAGGAAACTGGGGATTCAGCCTGTCTAGGATGAAGTTGCACTCCTTTGAAAAAGTAAATCTCTTCTGGAAAGTGCAAGTTCCATGGATTCTCAAGTAGGAATCTTCTGGAGGCATTCTTCCACTTACGTCCCCATGATCTGAGCTGATCTACCTGGCATACAAGACTGGACCTTCCTGTGTATCTCCCCCAAACTATGGAAAGTACTCTTCTGAGAATGTTCTGGATGTCCACATTTTTAGCATCTAGAAAAATCTGTAAATACCCAACTGTTTTAAATTGTTAATTGATTTTAATGTTAGCTTTATGTTTTTTTACATTCTTATTGTTTTTTTTAAATTCTGTTAGCTTCCTTGAATACTTATTCAAATGGACAGGTGGTGTATAAATTAGAATAAATGAATAATAATATTTCTTGATATTATTCTTCTGTCTTGATTTATCTCCTGAATGTGTCACCAGTGAGAGGCTACAATGGATTCAGTTGTTTCAAGGGCAATCCCCAAGACAAATGTTCTTTATAGAAAGGTAACAGTACCACACTGTATTTTAAGTGTGGTGTTTGGTTTGTAGTTCTTCTCCAATTAAAGAATTAGAACTTATTTTGCCCTTTCTTGCAGTTGTTATTACTAATGGTCTTGATCATTTTTCAACCATGTGTTTAAAACTCTCTGGCAGAAAAAAAAAAAAGATTATATGCTTGTTAACATTTCATTATCTCTTTCTATTTTATCCAGGCTGCCAAGAAATATTCAGAGTGGGAGAACTGCAGGGCGACTACAAGAATTCCCCACTTTAAAATTTAAATGGAACTTTTCCAAATGCATTTGGTCTCATCACACAATGACAAATACTTTTCTAATGCTTTTTATCATTTCCATGCTACTTTGTAACACAGAACGGTATTATGTATCTCTACTGAAGCTGTTAGGACTACTAGATTTTGGATAAAGAGTTAAGCATTCAGATTTATCTTTGGATTGTTAGTAAAATACATGAACACACTTACACGCACTCAAGTTTGAATGGCTACATTGGAGATTAAGAAAAACTATAAACCATACGGTTTAGTGCATTCCATAGGCGTAACATCTAGGCTGCAAAAACCCAGAAGAGCACTCAGAATATGCTAGTTCTTTGCTGCCATCTATCAATTACTGGAGTTTTGCAGGTTGGATATATGTATACCTATATGTAAATCACATATTAAATAAAAGCATGGAATTGGAAAGAAACCACACATATTATCCCTGCTCCTCAGATCCTATATCTGCTGAGCAGATATTGGATTATAGTTTTCACTTGTGATATAGAACCAGATATAGAATCACAAAGAAGACTGAAGGAGGGAACTCAAAATATAAAACATGATAGTCCTGGTCAGAACTACTTCTGAATCCATAAATAATATTTGCATTAAGAATACAGTGACAAGGATCGGGCATTCATGTGGTAAATGAAATATAGATTTAAGATTGCTCAACTCAAAGGACAACCCCTTCTTCTTACCCTAGGAAAGTAGGGAAAATAGCCTTGATATAGTCGATAGTGAGCAACCAAATGTCTTTAACTGGTTTTCAAGTATAGGTAGTCTTTGATTTATAACTGTTCATTTAACGATGAGTCAAATTTATGACAGCCTTGGAAAAAGCAATTTATGATCTAACCTCAAAGTTACAACCATTGCAACACTGCCAGGGTCACATAATTGCAATCTGCATGCTTGACAATTGGCTCGCATTTATGATGTTTGCAAAATCTTGCAATTACAATCTTGTGATTTGCGATCTTCCCAGCTGTCTTCCAACAAGCAAAATCAATTGGGGAAGTCAGATTCGCTTAAAGACTGTATTGTCATATAACCCCCCCCCCCATGATTCATTTAATAACCACAGTAAAAATGATAATAAAATCAGGTCTGGTCATGTCATGATTCACTTAATAACCTCATTGCTTAGTGATCCAAATTCTGCTCTCAACTGTAGGACTAAGTCAAGGACTATTTGTAAAGCTTTGACAGCAATAATCTTCCACTTCAATTTTGGCTCGAAAATGTTAGACTTCATACATGGATATTCTGCAGTGATGAGTAATATCCATTTATATCTTTAACATCTGTTGACTTTGGCATTTAGATTTTCTGCTCAGTCATGTAATATCTTTTCTTTCCTGTCTTCAGTTCCTTATCTCAAGTTTCCTGCTGTCCTTTTGTAACCAGGGAGTTGCAATAAAATTGGGGAAACGATTGAAGGTGGAGCACAGAGTTGAGCGTTGATATATAGAAGAGGCAAGGAAATTCATTGGGTGCTACAAATCTGAGTGCCAGGCCTTTTAATTAGCAGGATGTAAGAAAGAGGAAGTTAAGAGGAGAAATGAGAAAATTAAGAAATAAAATGAGACAAGGGGCATCTTTATGCACAAAGTAGAGCCTCAGAGTTTGGGAAATTATAAAATTGTGAGCTGTAAGTATAAAATCCTACAGATACAGGAACTCTATTTTTTCTGTTTGGAAGAAAAGACAAGGAAAAAGAAGGGATTAGTTTGCTGAGGAAATAAGTAGGAGCTAGAGAGTTAAAATGAGACAAGAAGAGCACATGAGAGTAAAGGAGATAAGAACAAAGCTTTAAAGTGTAAGAAAAATTACTGGTGAGTCAGGCAGCTTACAAAGACAAAAGGGGGATAAAACACAAAGCCTCCCAGTTGGGAGAGTGACAGAAAGATTATTTATGAGCCAGAGATGAAGGGAAAATGCACAAGTTTGTCCTCCTGCTGTGTACCCTGCTGGTAAGCCTGCCTGCAGTTTGGGTTCAAGGGAGGTGGATTGGCAAGTTCCTCCTACGAAGGGAACCAATCCAACATGTCAGCTGGAGAGAAAATGTGGGTGAAGAGGTGAGGTGCACTTAGTGTGTGAAGGCTGAGGAAGAAGAACATGGCTGCAAGACCTTTAGATTTGAATCAGGGCCAGCCAGGAGGTGCAGCAGAACCATAACGAGGAAAGAAGAAAGTACCCCATGTGACTTTGGCAAGACAACAAAGGTTGAATTGTGTGAATTTAAAGTGAGGTTTCAATTGAGTGGTGTGATGGTCTTGTGGTGAAGATGCTCGCCTCCCACACGGAAGATTGAGAGTTCAATCCTAGGTAGTGGCAGATATTTCTCTCCTAGAGTAAAAGGGGACATATCTGCTGAAAACATCGCATGGAGTCAGGAAGGGCATCTGGCCAGTAAACACGCAGCTCCATCCAGTCGCCCTGACACTACTCTGAATTAAGGGAGGGCCGGATTTTCCTATAGGCTAACTAGGCTTCAGCCTAGGGCCTCAAGATCAAGAGGGGCCTACATTCAAATTGTTAGCAAAATTAAAATTACACTTTCACTATAGGTGAAAGGGCCTCATAAGTGGAATAGCCTAGGGCCTCTTTTCATCTAAATCCGGCCCTGATTAAGGGATTACAGGGTCGTAAAAAGGGAGTTATATACAAAATTTTAAAAAGAACCTATCCAGCTATGGGGTGCCAGAGAAGGACTGAATTTTCCAAGTGTGCCTCTCAGGACTGGAATGAGAGACTTATTGCCACAGAATTCAATGGTTATTATTGTATAAAGTTAGCCTTGTATCTGTATGAGTCAGGTTGGAAATTTCTAAGGTTATTGTTTTAATGCAGGAGTAAAAGGGACCTCTGCTATGGTTTGAATGCCAGCTAGTAAAGAACAATGGTTTGTTCATAACTCAAAGTGTATCTTGGGTGTTATTGGGGTCAATAGGGGGAAGAGGAGTTGCTCCTTAGAATCCCCTGCTGGTCGAAAGGTTTAATGGCAGGCTTGATTAGAATAAATTCTATAAGAAGCAAGAAGACATTTTGTATGACAAATCTCAAGGAGAACTCTTGAACCCAGGCCTGGCTTCTTCATTATAGCAGAGGCTGCTGAGCGATGCTTCCTTATTTCCTTATTTGTCCCCTTTTTCTTGTCTCTTGGAAATAATAAATAATATGAATATACAGCTAGACAGAAAATGAGAAGGATCATTACTGTTATCAACACTTCTGGAGAACACAAATATAGTCCTTTTCTTTTTTCATTTAACCAATGTTCTTCAAATATTGCAATGAAGCTGCGAAGCTGCATTTTGTGTGTAATAATAAAACCAACACAACTGTAAGTGTAAAGAAGGAACAGGTACGCTTTCATCACCATTCATCTTTGCTTGGAAATGTTTTTTATATAACTGACTCATATTTATGACAATTGAAGTGTCCCTGGATCATGTGATCACTTTTTTCAACCAAGCAAAGTCAATAGGGAAGCCAGATTAACAACCACAGTGATTCATTTAACATGTGTCAAGAAATATTGTAAAATGGGGCAAAACTCTCTTAACAACTGTCTCAATTGTGGTTATAAGTTGAGGACTACTTGTATTTGTAGTTTCATAATAAGGTAGAGAGACTGTAGGAAGTTAGCACCCACCCCTTTCCTGGAAGAGTGAAATATTTTAGGAAATATGAAAAAGGCAGAATATTATATTTCCCTGGATGAGAAATGGAGAAGCATATTTTACAGACAAAGCAGCTCCCACCTTCCTGCCCACCACCCTTTGTCAATGGGCCATTAAGGCCTGGGCCAGTCTATTCTACATAAGAAAGATCTGCCTCCTTCAGGCAGAGCCATAGTAGGAATTGCCAAAGATAGGATTAGCCCTCTACACAATAGCAGCAGAAACTCACCACATGTGACCTGGGAAGCACATATGACCATCAGCCAGCAAGGCCCCCACCCCCTGGGAGTCTGACAACCAATCAGGATACTCTTTCGGGGCCCCAAGAAATGCAGAGCCAGAGAGAGCATAAAAATCCGAGGATTTACTGTATCTGCCCTTTTCTGTTCAGGAACTCAAGCCATGTGATCCTGTCCACCATTAAACCATCTTTCCAAGCAGTCTCCATGTTTCCAGTGTCTGTTTCCCCACTTGGAGCAGAACCTAGAAGGATGTTTCTTCCAACAGAGACCATGAACACATGGCTTCTGATATCCCCCTACCCACCCACCCAGCCAAAGTACTAGCAGTGGTTTAAGTGTCTATATTTTCTTCTATGTAATGATTTAATAATATCTTATATCTCTGTGTATGTTTCTGTTCCCCCATCATGCCCATCATGTAGCATCGGTGAGTGATCTATAAATGTATGATTTTTTAAATTTTTCTGTTCTCCATAGCAATAGCACTTACAGTAGATTTATATATCATTTCATAGTGCTTTATAGTCCTCTCTAAGTGGATTACAGAACTAGCATATTGCTCCCAACGATCTGAGTCCTCATTTTACTGACCTCGGAAGGATGGAAGACTGAGTCAACCTTGATCCGGTCAGAATCAAATTCCTTGCTGTGGGTAGAGATTGGCTGTATTCTAACTACTGTGCCACCAGGACTCTCTTTGCTTTCTTTTTACCTGGGTGGGATTTAAACAGGTAATGGGCTTCATGTTTCATTGAGGACTTTCTTGGTATACTCAACTTGAATGTTCGTTGTTCCTCTCAAGATCAAACCAGGGGTGCTATTCAGCAGGTTTTGACAGGTTCTGGAGAACTGGTAGCAGAAATTTTGAGTAGTTTGGGGAACCGGCAAATACCATCTCTGGCTGGCCCCAGAGTGGGGTAGGAATGGAGATTTTACAATATCCTTCCCCCAGGCGTGGGAGGGAATGGGGATTTTGCAGTATCTTTCCTCTGCCACACCCACCTAGCCACGCCCACCAAACCACACCATGCCCACCAAGCCACGCCCACAGAACCGGTAGTAAAAAAATTTAATTCCACCACTGAATCAAACTCCAACTGTGGGCAGAGTTTGTCTGCAATACTGCATTCTGGCCACTGCACCACTGGGCTCTCTCCATAGGCTCTGGTTTGCTTCAGACTGTTTTCAATTTCCCCCCCTAATACTAGCTCTCCCCTGTATACCAAATTTGGTTCAGTACTATTCTCAGAGAGTTACCATGTAATGGACAAAGTTTTAAAATCCCTTTACCTAATTTCTTTTAAACAACCAATTAGGTTTGAAAGAATAAAAAGGGCAGTTTTGTAATTTTGGTAATATACAAATTGAGTAATTACAATGAGTCAATTCACAATCAGTTAAAAGTGATGAACAGAAGCAGGGTCTTCTGGTGGAGATACAGTATAACAAACTGAAGATGGATCTGCAAAAATGGAGCCAACAAATGCAACAAAGACAAAGGAACAGGATGAGGAGAGGACAGGAGATCACCCACTTGTGCTCTGGACAGCTGCTCCATGAGCAGACTGCTGGACAGAGGTCTTCCATGGGTCTGAATACCAAGAAATGAGTTTGAAAATGTTGAAGTCAGTTGAAGTCCACGCTTCCTAAAGTTGCTTTTGACGCTTTTTTGTGCAAAGTGACACAAATGTACTTTCAAACAGGCAGAAAATGTATGAACCAGAGGTTATTGTTGGGCTACAGGTTACTGTTATTCATGCTGGCTGGGTCTATTGGGCCTTATAGTCTCAGGATATATAAAAAAGATCAATTCTGTTTTAGAGGTAAGAAGTGATGGTGATTGTGACTCTTCCATAAATTCTTATTGTAATTCCAGGAACAAACCAGTTTTAGTCAATTGCTCAAAAAACATGAGACAAACAGAAGGAAAAAAGAATACATAAGAGTGCTTTAACAAAAATGCGGAAAAATTCAACAAAGAAAAATGTAGTATGTTATGTCATTATAGCATTGTGTTCTATTTTCCGTTTGATAGTGTATGTATCACCTTCAATATCATCTTTGTGCTTTGTTTTTTTTTCTTTCTTTCGTTACAGATAATAATCAATTTACAACCATTCATTTAGTGATCATTCAAAATTACAACGGAATTTTAAAAAGTGACTTATAGCTGTTTTTCACACTTACGATCATTGCAGCATCCCTGGCCACATGATCAAAATTCAGTGTCCTGGGGTCATATGATCATCTTTTGTGACATTCTGACAAGCAAAGTCAATGGGTAAGGCAGACTCACCTAACAACCACGTTACTAAGTTAACAACTGTAGTGATTCACTTAACACCTGTGGCAAGCAAGGTTGTAAAATGGAGCAAAACTCAAAAAATGTCTCACTTAGCAACATAAATGTTGGGCTCAGTTGTTAGGTCGAGGATTGCCTGTATTAATAAAAGAAGCAATTAAAAAAAAAGTGACATGAATAAAATCTTTCAGCCAAGCTCAATTTCTGGTGGCCTCATGGACTCTTTTATTTATTTATTAATCAATTTATATAGCTGCCCATATCAGCTATATAGTTTCTTGAGAAGAACATGGCACTAGTTTGTCGCTGCCTTTTGTGGACATTTCTATGACTTATGAGTTCAGTTTACAACCCTCCAATTCCCTGGAGATCTTCATCCAAGTACCAACCAGGCCTGAGCATGACAAAATTAGTCAGGTGCTACCACCTGCTGAGGTAATTGCTCAAAAGCCCCATTTGTTTGAACTGATTCCATTTTGGGGGAATCAATTTTTACTTTAGTAGGATGCTAAAACACTGTCACCAGCTGGGTTCAAACAAAAGGACCAGGGTGAAAAGTCTGAATGTACTGATGAACGTATTAATGAAAGTGAGAGCAAAGAAGGGAAAATGCACCTTAGCACATTATCCAGCCACATTTGTTTGATACCCAAGAAATTGCCTTTTCCCTCCCTTTTCTGAGAAGCTACCCGGGGACACAGGCTATGTTTGTTTGCACTGTGTGTAATCATTTTCTGACAGCCAGCTAGTTTCCCTACAGGAAAAGTCCTGGTCCTGTGAATATCAGCCTTGCTGGCACTTCTTTCTCCATCAGCTAACGAGAGTTGACAGAAGCACCAGCACTTGAAGGAGCTCATCAGCCAACGATGGTGCCTCTCTGCCTCCGATGGAAAGCAGTTGGTTCTTTCCATCTTCTTCGCAAGTAAAGGATGTTCACCAGCCAGAGAAACAACTCCATCTCCCTTTCTCAACTGACCTTTTATCTTCCCATAATAATTAAACATGAATTAGATATTTTGCAGAATATCAGAAACTGTCCTCTAGAGAAAATATGATGTTAGGAAATCATGTCACACCTTTTGTTCAAAAAAGAAAACTGTGCTGCTGCGGTTTTAAGGGATTGTCAGCTATCACAACCAATAAAATACCTTTGTGTTATATATTGAGCTCCCTTTCACAGGAAATAGAACCACTTGGAACATATTCTAATGGCCTTTTATTGCCCGATCCGGTAGTGATGGCAGTGGGTGGTTCGGAGAACCGGTAGCAAAAATCCCCCCCATGCCCAGCTGAGCCACGCGATCATCAGAGGCTTTTTTTTTTAACTTTTAAAAGCATTTTTTCTACAACCTCTTTGGCTGAAAAAATGCATTTAAAAGGAAAAAAAGCCTCTGATGATCGTGCGGCTCAGCTGCGATCGTCAGAGGCTTTTAAAAGCATTTTTTCTGCAACCTCTTTGGCTGAAGAGGTTGTAGAAAAAATGCTTTTAAAAGTAAAAAAAAAGAGTTGGCTACGCCCACCAAGTCACATTACCCCCACCAAGCCACGCCCACAGAACCGATAGTAACTAATTTTACATTTCACCACTGCCTTTTAGAATGCTTTAAAATGTACATGGATGTCCCCAGATGTAATGTTCGGTTGAATTTCACATTTGCTAGAACACAAATGCATTTCCACATATGCCCAAAGAGATGCCAGACAAATAATCTGGTAGGGGTTCTAACTAATCCTAAAAACTGAACGTGCCCATGTATCTTTAGCAGCATTTTTTTTTCTATTGACCTTGGTTGGTGAGAGTTTTCACAGCATGGAAATTGCTAGTCTTGTCTGCTAATGGAGAAACATCAAGGTTACATTGAAGTCATCACTACAATGGCCGATTCAAAGGATGTCAATTGTATGCATAGTCTTAAACTGATGGCTCTCTTTTGCTCTGATCCAAAGTGAGCCATATTAAAAGCACCACAACCAGGACAATTTTCTTTTAAATTTTATATGTCATGGAAAGAGAAAGAGAGTGAGAAGAGAAAGAGAATAGCTTTCAAATATATTGCAAAAAATTGAGATTTTTCGGCTATATTGATTTAGATTATAGGTTGAGTTATCATTGTGGAATACTTTTATATATATTTCTGAACATATGAAGCTTAAAAATCATCACCAATTTTGTCTGTGCTATTGATACTGCATATCAAAAATTTAATGAAGACATTTCTTCCATTCTACACCATAAAGTGACACAGTTATATGACGTTTTACCAAATTACTCTGCTGGTTGCCCCTATTAACTTAGAGAAAGATAAAACAATAAAGAGCAGACTAATTTGTAAGAGAAGACAGGTATATTAAAAATGGATTTCATGGTGCATGCTGAAACTAGAGATTGATCTACTATCCCAAAAAAACCCCAACCCTGGTACAGGGGTGAAATCCAAAATTTTTCCCTACTGGTTCTGTGGGCATGGCTTGATGGGCATGGCAAGGGAAGGATATTGCAAAATCTCCATTCCCACCCCACTCCAGGGGAAGGATACTGCAAAATCTTCATTCCCTCTCATCCTGGGGGAAGGATATTGCAAAATTTCCATTCCCACCCCACTCTGGGGCCAGAGGTGGTATTTGCCGGTTCTCTGAACTACTCAAAATTTCCGCTACCAGTTCTCCAGAACCTGTTAGAACCTGCTGGATTTCACCTCTGCCCTGGTGGCTTTCTAATGCTCTAGACCAGTGATAGTGAACCTATGGCACATGTGGCACACAGAGCCATCTCTCCAGGCACACCAGCCATCACCCATTGCTCTTCCAGGTTCTGGTATGCACATGTGCACCAGCCAGCTGGTCTTCGTGCGTGCATGTCCACCAGAAATCAGAAGACCAGGTGACTGGAGTGCATGCGCATACCAGAAACCCGAAGCTCAGCTTCCTGATGCGCGCATGAGCCCCGGGGAATTGCTCTTCCAGTTTCTGGCGCTCCCGTTTCGGCACTCAGTGCCAAAAAGGCTCACCAACACTGCTCTAGACTTATTCAAATTAGTCAAAATTATTCCCACAATGAAGTTTGTATTTACACAAATGAGTGAAAGGATTGCTACTACATGAATACTGGCCAAGCAGAATGGTCCTGAAGTTTCTCAAGATTTGTCTGCTGAAATTTAGTGGTCCTTCAGAGGAGATGAAAAAGGGCCCCATCCTTGTGCTATATATTAATCCCTATATACTGATTCACATCTATATGCTTGTAGTGAATTCTTTTCTGAATACATTTCTCATTGTGTTTTTGTAGAAAAAGGCATAAAATGAAAAGATGGTACTGGTACTGGTACTGTCCTGTTGCTTCAGGCCTGCATCTTAAGTTTATCCTACAGTCCCTAGTCTCCAACAATAATTTCTCGACCAATATATTTTGCCTTCATCTAGTATTCACCAAGTAGCAGCCCTTATACTTGTATTTGCCAATACAAAGTTCATGTACAGAGAGTTAGGGATTATAATGTTCACTATGAAGCATTAGAAAGTCATCAGATTTTTGGATAGTAGGCCATTCTCTAATGGCAACCTATAATACATGTCAACAATTCTTTAAACCAACTGATATTTTCCCCCCAAACATTATGTGGCTATACTTCCTAGCTGACAATGAGATGTGTGTACTTTAAAGAATTGCAATCAAATGGCATATTCGTGCCCTATGGAATATGAAATACTTTTCAGAATCTAAAGCCATACTGCCAAGTAGCAGTCATACTCTATCCAGCCCCTTATTTTGATGGGACATTAAAAATAAAGATGTGGGTTCAGTTCCTGATAGATTTAAAATACCTATTATGGTTTAATACTTTCATCAATACTGAAAGAATAATAATTTCAGCCCACACTCTCTGAAGATGTCGTCATATTACTTACCTGCTTCCTTTGCCCCGATGATGGAAAAGGAAATGGGCAGCAAATCGGTAGGACTTGGATTGGGAACAGCTATGTCAAAATCTCTACTCAACCACAAGCATACTGAGACCACTGTTTTAATGGACTAAATTATCAAATATGTACTTTGTATGTACTCAAATTAGACATTTAATTTTTTTTAGTATTTTACTGTTTTTTAGTGTTTTAAAATGGTTTTAAGATTTTAATTGTAGTAAGCTGTATGTTTTTGAATTGGGAGCCACCCAGAGTCATTTACCGAGATGGGCAGCTATAGAAATCAATCAATCAATCAAATAAACAACGCAGTTGCAGATGCCCTTATGATTTTTCTCCATGAGTGCTCAGTTGGGCCAAGTCTGCTACCCATGTTTGAAGAAAGTTTAAACTTTTCCCTCAGACCAAATTGTTCCATAAAATGTCTCAAATCTTTGGAAGAAACATGGGCTAATTTAATGATAGCTCAACTGAAGGCACGATTACTAAATAAAACCAACTTTTTCATTTCATATTCATCCCCTTTGAACCTCAATAAAAGCTAAAGGAACTTGGAGGCCCCCAAGTATTTTGAGTTTAAATACTGAAAGTAGATGCCTACAGTCTGAAGCTTGTAATATATTTATATATTGTACAATATATTTATAGAGAACTTGTTTCTAAGCCTGAAAAAATAACAAATTACATACATATTGTGAAATAAATTGATTTATATAAACATACTATGCCACAGAAACAATTTTCATATGTGTTCAAATGGAAGGAAATCAGAGGCTTAGGGTTCAACATCTCATCCCACCATGAAGGCTTCCCTCTTTCCTAGTGATGGGTTTATGTAATTTTATAGGCTGATTAATTTTAAAATTAATTTTAAAAAAGACTCTGCATCCGAAGATAAGAGCCAGTTTTGTGTCGTAGTAACGATGCTGGCCTAGAAACCAAGAAACTGAGTTCTAGTCCTGCCTTAGGCCTGAAAACAAGTTGGGTGACTTTATTCTCTCGGTCCAACTCACTTCACAGGGTGGTTGTTGTGGGGAAAATAGGAGGATGAAAGAGTATTTGTATTTTTGTCACCTTGAGTTGTACATGAAAAAAAAAGGCATGATAATACAGGTAGTCCTTTATTTACAACCACAACTGAGCCCAACATTTATATAGTTTAAATGAGGCATTTGTTAAGTGAGTTTTGCCCCATTTTCTGATCTTTCTTGGCTCACTTGTTAAGGGAATCACTGCAGTTGATAAATTAGTAATCTGGTTGTTAAATGAACCTAGCTTCCCCATTGACTTTGCTTGTCAGAGAGTTGCAAAATTGACCCTGGGACATAGCAAAATTAATAAATATAAACCGTTGCCAAGCATCTGAATTTAGATCACTTGATCATGATGCTGCTGCAAAGGTCACAAGTGTGAAAAATGGTCATAAGTCACTTTTTTTCAGTGCCGTTGTAACTTTGAACGGTCATTAAATGGACTGTTGTAAGTCGAGGACTCCCTGTAGTCTAAACACACACAAAAAAATCTATGTCTAAAATGTAATTATATCAGTGGTGGGTTGTAAAAGCGGTGGGAGGCTCCGCCCACCTGCCTGGACGTCATCATGGATGATCTGTGCATGCGCGCACGCTCCTGTTGCGAACTGGTAGTAAAGGTAAGTTACTACCCCTGAATTATATGCTCATTCTTCCAACAGAGCCCTTGACTATTATCCCAAAGTCTTGTCCTGGTGCTAGTTCTGCTCTTTTCATTTCAGCCTTCACTAATACAAATTTGAGCTTCTCTCATTAGGCCACAGCAACCTCAGCAGACTGCCAAAAGGGGAAAAAAGAAAGAAACCCAGATTGAAAGCATTGCTTTTCCATCTATCTTTCAAATCCTTTGACACATGAGCATGGGTTCTTTCTCTTCCCTAAACAGTTTCTATTCCAATTGCTTATTATGCATGAAATATAAGTACTATTAATTTCTTTTGTGAAATCATGCTTGAACTTGCTTTTTTCCTTCCCCATTTTTTTTTTTCATTCAGTCTCATGTTTCTTTGACTGCAATTCCAAGGTCAAGGAAAGGCTTGTTGTATTGATTATATATAAAATGCTGTGCTTTATTTCTGGAGAATATAACATAACGTAAAAGAAAGAAACAGAAATTAAATGCCTTGGACGTTGTTACTGAATTAAATGTTTTAAAAAAGTATAGGGAAGGGAATGTTTACTCTTTTTAGTATTAACCTGAGAGATGTCTGTTTAAGACTAAAAAGAATAAACATTCCCTTCCCTGTAGTTTTTAAACACTTAAAAGTGGTAAATTACAGAATTAGAGATTGGATAAGACAAGTGTGAATCAGAATTAAGCATTTTAATTGTTTTTAAAATATCTCTTTAAAAAGCTGAGAATTAAGAAGACAGAAAGTTATGAAAGAGACATAAACGGAAAAGTTCACCATTATTATCTTTTTTCTTATCTTCTTCTTAGAGAGTCAACCCTTACTATCTTTGGACAATCACTGCTGATAGAAATAAAAAAAGGTTAAACATTTTGGTAATATAGAACTCTTTGCTAATTTAGCTATCATCACACAATGTCCTTTATATGAGAAAGTTGTTCAAAAAGTTATTCAAAATCATATTCTTTGTTTAAAGTTTTTCTTCTGTTAGCTTATTGTGTTATCAATGACTAACTGGTCTTAGCATCTGCTTTATACCCAACTATAAAACTATGTTCAGCCCAACAATCTGATGGCTTCAGCAACAGAAGGTGACCCAGATTACAAGGCATAGTACATTAATGCCAAATCTTGTTTAACAGCAGCTGCTGTAAGCTTCTCTGATTAAGATTCACATTCGACAAGCACAAATCACAACAGCCTCTTCAAACACACACAGTTTTCAAACCTGTTCAGCAGATCTTTTCTTTCATAAACACACATCAATCTTGCCAGTTTAACCCCTTTTTATTTTTTACATCTTGTACATAGCTGTCATCCTTCTGACAAAATGATGAAAGAAGACCATTTTAAAAGCTTTATAAAAAAATATTCTCCTGTAAAACAGGAGTTTATTCAAATGGCTTCTCTAAAAAGACAAAAATAAAAAGAAGAATCAAGTGCATATGCTCATTTTGTCCTTCTAATGGGACATTATGTTTACAAAGCTGAAAGTAATCCTATGATATGTGAAACTTTTTTTAAAGAAGTCATTTTTTGTGGGAGAGTTTTTTACAATATTTTATTACTTTATTTAATTTATGACAAATCTAAGAATGAGACCCATTGAAAACAGATATTAGTAAATTGTAAAAGAAGGATATAAACATAGGTACACACAGAAACAGAGGTCCCTTTTAAAATATTATTTTAAAAATGGTGAGTTTTTATAATAGTTCGTATGTCTAAAAACACTTACATTTGCGTGAATATTCCAGAACCATTTGTTCAAAACTTTGTCCCACCTAATCAAACATTTTGAACTTTAACAGCTCCAAAGTCATAATTCTACGGATTCACATAATCCAGGAGTTTCCCTTAAAATATGTAAACTGCCTTCAGATATCTTTGCTGGAATAGTTTAGCTCTTTTCTTACACACAGGCCTTAAATAATGACAGGAGAAAGAGAATTAATGCTTACTTTTTAAACTGAAGAGCAGCAAGAAATTGAGGTAGAAGAGAAGAAAATTAGTTCTTGACTGAGCCATATTATTCATTCCAATAAAATATCTTCTTTCAAAGTTTCCAGTTACACAGGAGATGGATAGTTATTGCTTTCTACTCCTGCCCTGAGTCCATAAAGACAGTCAAGGGACAGGGTCTAATGTATCCCATCTCTGCTTCTGTCCCTTGCAGCATGAACCTGCAGAGTTCCATTTAAAAAGCATTTGTGCTTGCTAACATTTTATTTTAGCAGCACTGGGTGGCGACTCAAACCTGGTGCAGATTTTTCAGCTTAGTGGACTGGAGTCTCTCATGTCCCCTGTGGATTTAAGGACAATTGTGCTATTGGACAGAGAAACTGCCCTCAAACCATATCCATAAATTCTCCTTTTTTCATCATAAAAGACTCTTCTATATATTAGTTCTATTTTTTTTCCTCCCAGAATATATAGCAATATCACATTGTAGGAGTAATAGCCCTTTATAAATTAAATTAAAAAACAAGGCAAAACAAGCTTTATTGTTTCTCTGTAAATTTTAGCAATTATTACCTGATGCTATTGTAGATCTCATAATAGAGGAAAATCCCTTTAATGAATATGCCAATTTCACAATATTGTGACTCATTCTTTCTGCTAAAAAATAAGACTAGAGCTTTATGAGAAAAAATATAGTAAGTTTTTATTAGTATTACTTTTAGTCCTGAATAACATTAGATTTGAGATCCAGATTTTAAGCCTCTGCCACAAGTCTTTGGAAATTAACTAATTGGCACAGAACAAAGTGTAAAATATTCAGACAATCATTTTCATTTACAGCTACACAATCCTTTATTATGCATCCAAAACTATGTATCAGTAAAGATGATTCTTTAGAGTTTATAGTTTAAGATTTTCAAACCAAACTTCTCATCCAAAACACTAAGGAAATTTAGAAGTCAGGGGATCAAATAGTTTTCCACAAACAGGAAGCAGAGAGAAAGAAGTATGGGTGTACCAATCCTGAAAAACCAGATTAGGGACATGGGAAAAACCAGGTTACATCATCATGGAGAAAATCTATATGGTCATTAAGTGTTGACACGGACTTGATGACAAATAATCGATCAATCACTCTCACAATGGAGGGATATAAAAAAATGAAGTTTTTGCATTTGATAGCCTCATGATGTTACCATCAAGATGATCAAGTTCTGGCCTACATCAAATTATTCACAGTAGTTAAAAGGGGGAGGGGAATTTTTGAAGAATTCTAAAAGGACGGCCTCAGTATAGAAATTAACATGTTGGTTTTATTATGATGCTTACTTCAGTTGGTTATTCACACCCTCATGATTGAACTAGTATTGCAATGTGCTCTACATCGGGCTGCCATTAAAGACTATCTGGAAGTCAACATTTGGAAGGATCAAAATGGGTGGGGATGGCTCCCATATGATCTTATGTTACTGCTGCTATATATCAGGAGTGCAAAAATAACTGGAGATAGGCTGTCCCACAGATAATCAGGCCCTATACTACAAAGGGCTTATAGGTGATGACCAGCATCTTTGAACTGCACCTGGAAGCTGATTGGCAGATTGGCATTGGCCTTTATAGTATAGGGCCATGATGGCGAACCTATGGCACGTGAGCCTTTCTAGGAATCTCTGGAGGCTGGGGACAGCAAAAAACATCACTTCCTGTCCAACCGGAAGTTGGGAAACAGGCCATTTCTGGCCTCCGAAGGGCCTCCTGGCGGGGGGAAGGCCGTTTTTGCCCTCCCCAGACTCATAGAGAGGCTCTAGAGCAGTGGTTCTCAACCTTCCTAATGCCGTGACCCATTAATACAGTTCCTCATGTTATGGTGACCCCCAACCGGGGGTGGGTTCTAAAATTTTTTGCTATCGGTTCTGTGGGCATGGCTTATTTTGTGGGCGTGGCTTGGAGGTCATGTGACTGGGTGGGCGTGGCTAGCTGATCATGTGACCGGGTGGCCATGGCTATGTGTATAGGGACTACTCAGAGGGCTGAAAAAAGTCATTTCTGACAGATCCTCACACTTTTGACCGGTCTTCGCACTTATGACCATCCTCACATTTATGCCCATTGTGGCATTCTTAACAACCATGTCAATCATTTCACCACTACTTCTCTTCACCACGGTGACAAGATAGGGCGCAAAACGTGAAATGTGAGGACAGTCGTAAGTTCAAGGACTGGTCAAAAGTGCGAGGACCGGTCAAAAATAACTTTTTCAGCCCTCTGAGTAGTCCATATGCACATGGGGACTATCCAGAGGGCTGAAAAAAGTGATTTCTGACAGGTCCTCACACTTTTGACCAGTCATCATTTATGCCATCATTTATCTTCTAGTCCAGAGATCTCCAACCTTGGCAACTTTAAGCCTGGCAGACTTCAACTCCCAGAATTCCCCAGCCAGTTATGCTGGCTAGAGAATTCTGGGAGTTGAAGTCCACAAGTCTTAACGCTGCCAAGTTTGAAGACCTCTGAGCTAGGGCTTTGGGACCAGCCTTTTGGGGAGGGGGTCCCATTCGGAGAGACCCCCTGCCTCTCAGGAAGCATCAGGTCCAGGCAAAGAAAGTTGCTAAGGTTGGAGATCTCTGGACTAGAAACCTCCAAAGGTCCCTTCCAACTCTGTAATTCTGGTATTGACAAGCAAGCACAGTTAAGCTACTTAAATCCTCCAGAGCAGGGGTCCCCAACCTTTTGGACCTCAGGGACCACCAAGTTCATAATTTTAAATTTCGCAGACCACTAATACGAATCCAGTGCGCCACTTGCTGAGGCATTTGGACTCCCAGTGATGGGATAGGGTCCTTCAGGCACTCTCCCCCACTCTTTCTCTCTCTCTCCCCCTCTCTCATTCTCTCTTTCTCTCCCCCCCCTTTCTCCCTCTCTCCCCCACTCTCTCTCTCTCATTCTCTTTCTCTCCCCTTCTCTTTCTCTCTCCCCCCTCTCTCTCTTTCTCTCTCTCCCCCTTCTCTCTCTCCCCTACTCTCTCATTCTTTCTTTCCCCCCTTCTCTCTCTCCTCCACTCTCTCTCTCTCATTCTCTCTTTCTCTCCCCCTTCTCTCTCCCCCACTCTCTCATTCTTTCTCTCCCCCTTCTCTCTCTCCCCCACTCTTTTTATCTCTTTCTCTCTCCCCCTCTTTCTCTCATTCTCTTTCTCTCTTCCCCCCTTTCTCTTTCCCTCTCTCTCCCCCACTCTTCCCCACTTTCTCTCTCTCATTCTCTTGCAGGGGGCCGATCTGGTGTCTGCAATGGAGAGCAAAATCCAACTTCTTCTCTCTGCTGTAAGTGCAGGATCAGGATTCCGCCTTGGTATATTTGCGGTGCAAGGCAGCCCTCGTTTCCTGCCGACTCGGAGCGGTAAACAGCGTCTGGTTTGGGGAACAGCTGGATTTTGCTCTCCATTGCTCTCTCGGCCCCATGCAAACTCTAATCTCTCGAGAAGCCCAACCAAAGTTTCCCGCCCCACTTCAGGGAGCGCTCCTCGAGAGACGAGAGCTTGCAGGGGGCTGAGAGAGCAATGGAGAGCAAAATCCGCTGATCCCCAAACCGGACGCTGTTTACCGCTCCAAGTCCCAAGTTGCAAGAGAGGAGGGCTGTCTTGTGCTGCAAATATACCAAGGTGGAATCCTGATGCCCCACTTACAGCGGAGAGAAGAAGCCGGATTTTGCTCTCCATTGCAGACACCAGATCGTATTGCACCACCTGCAAAAATGCAAAAATTTCCAAATGTAGCCCTGCCCTCTAACAGCCCTCCTGATATTCAACTGTTGTCTCTCAAGGAGGATACTTACTTGGCCATCTTCATGCTTGAAAGGATTCTACAGTGTAACAGCAGATGTCTCCCACCTTGGCAGCTTTAAAACTTGTGGACTTCAACTCCCAGAATTCTCCACAATTCCCCAGAATGGGCTAGGCGGGAGTTGAAGTCCACAGGTTGAAAAAGAGCCACAATTGCCCAGCCCTGGGCTAGGGTAGGCTGATGCCGCGTGGGTGGGAGGCGAGGGGCGGATGAGCCAGCAATTTAACAAATGGTTCGGTGTGCTGCAAGGCCAATAAATTGCAAAAAAACACTGAACCATTTGTTAAATTACTGGCTCGCCCACCCCTCGCCCCGCCCCACCCCCACTATTTATTGGCAAGGGGTGGGGCGAGCCAGCAATTTAACAAATGGTTCAGCCAAACCACCTAGAACCGGCAGAATCCCACCACTGGTTTGTTTCCCTCTAGCCATCACCTGGGACTCCGGAGGCAGCAATAGATTGGGAGTGGGCAGGGTAAGCGAATGGCGACTGGCGATCCAACAGAGGCAGAGGGTGAGTGTGAGTGAAGGTGTGGGGGGGTGAGAGAGGGCTTTGGCGACCCCTGTGAAATGGCCGTTCGACCCCCAAAGGGGTCGCGACCCCCAGGTTGAGAACTGCTGCTCTAGAGCCAGGTGAGAGAGAAAAACGGGCCTACCAGGCCATTGCATGCCAGGAGTGGGAGGGAGCAAGGGGGTCACGTGTGTATGCACAGAGCGCATAGAATTATGGGTGTGGGCATGCATGTGTGCGACCCCCCCATCCCCCTCCTGGCACGTGATGGCAAAAAGTTTAGCCATCACTGGTATAGGACCTGATTATCTGTGGAACCAGGGGTGAAATCCAGCAGGTTCTGACAGGTTCTGGAGAACCGGTAGCAGAAATTTTGAGTAGTTTGGAGAACCGGCAGTGGAAATTTTGAGTAGTTCAGAGAACTGACAAATACCATCTCTGGCTGACCCCAGAGTCGGGTTGATCTGTCCCCGTCTACACACACACACAAACACAGCCAGCCGAGGGTTAAGAAAGTACTTGGCACGCACACAGGTCGTTATCTCAAACTTGGCAACAATATAAGCACCGTCTGCCAAGAGCTTTACTGCAACAGATAACATAAAATTACATACGCATTGCAAATAGTCCAGCAAAAACAATATCCCTTCAGCAGCTTCAGACGTTGTTCAAGTAACTAGCCAGAGTTAGTTTTTGTTCATCACGGAGTTTTACCAGCCACCACCCTCTCTTATATAGTCTCTGGGGTGTGGTCCAGTGACTCAGTTCTAATCCCTAGCACGCCTCCTTAACTGCTGCAACCGTTTATCATGCCTTCGTTGGCGTGCATCCAGGAACGACGGCTCTCCTTCCTCGCTCTCATCAGAGACACCTGGCTCCTGGCTAATCTCCTCTCCCTCGGCCGGCACCTGAGACAGTGCCAGAGGGGAGGGGCCTGGAGAGGGAGGCCTGGCTGACTCCTCTTCCTCATGTTCGGAGCCTTCTTCCTCCGATGAGATAGGCTCAGAGGGCGGGGCCACAACAGGGGTGGGAATGGGGATTTTGCAGTATCCTTCCCTTGGAGTGGGGTGGGAATGGAGATTTTGCAGTATCTTTCCCCTGTCATGCCTACCAAGCCACACTACACCCACCAAGCCACACACACAGAACTGGTAGTAAAAAAAATTGGATTTCACTACTGTGTGGAACCACCTATCTTCAGTTATTTTTGCCCTCCTGTTATATTCAAGAAAAGTGGGTATACTACAGATCTATTCAATTTGATTCAATGTCATCATATGAAATCAAGAAAGTATACCTTTCTTGTCTGTACACGCCCCACTCCCCCACCCCTGGGAGCAGCATCCCTTCAGAAATACAAATTTGCATCAACTTTCCTGGGGTTCCATAAGGGCTTTAAGACTTGACATTGGTTCCAGGCAGATGAAAATATTGTGGTATTTCTGAAATCAAATTGATAAAAGTGTTGGTTCATAACACATAATTGGCTGTGGTGATCCCAGGCTATCAACGCACCGGGTGTCATACCAAAAAATCTTGGATGGCACTTAGAAAATATGTTCATTGACGAAGTTTGCATATGTCAATGACAAAAGGTCTCACTGTGTGGGCACATCCACTATGCCAATACATTATGACATCTTAGGTACTTGGGAAGAACTCAGTAAGTATGAAGACCAATGCCAGTTAAAGAATTGGCAGCTATGATTTCAGATTGTTGCATTACCGTGTTTCCCCGAAAATAAGACCCTGTCTTATATTTTTTGAACCCCGAAATTAGAGCTTGGCCTTATTTTCAGGGAGGTCTTATTATTTTGGGGTGCGTGGAGCAACATAGGGCTCCTCTTTCCATCTTACCTGATTTCCAGCTCTGTGTTTAAATATTTTTGGAGAGGCTTATTTTCAGGGGGAGGCTTATTTTAGCGCATACTAGAGCCTTGGTAGTACAGGGATTTAAGGCACCCTGTTATTAAGCTGGTTATTAAGACCAGCTGCCTGCAATTACTGCAGGGTTCGAATCTCGCCAAGGCTCAAGGTTGACTCAGCCTTCCATCCTTTCTAAGGTAGGTGAAATGAGGACCCAGTTTGTGGGGGCAATAAGCTGACTTTGTATAAATATACAAAAGAATGAAGGCTATTGCTGAGCACATTGTAAGCCGCCCTGAGTCTTCAGAGAAGGGCGGCATATAAATCAAATTAAAAAAAAAAAAAAGCCCGATTGGGCTTATTATCAGGGGATGTCTTATTTTCGGGGAAACAGGGTACAAAATCACAATCAGTCAATTGCAAAAGGCAAATTCATTTGGAACAGTTTACATCCTGCAACAATATCTTTAACACCATCAAACAACAAAATCTGCTTATTCGAGAGCCTGGGAAGGACTTAGTAAGTGGATAAAAATGCCAAATCTAGCCTAAGCATTTGGCTAGCTGTGTGACCAACCATAATAATAACGGTTTTATTGTTCTTGTGGGCTGTCCTAAAGGTAAGCATGGAATAACAATAAAACAAAAACGATTCAATAAAGTGTAAAAATACATACAGGGAAAAAAAGTTGGCTTCACCTATACACTGAAAACCATTGGGCAGCCTTAAATTACATAAATAAGTTTTAAACATACAAACAAACAAATAAAATGCCTAAAAACATAATTAAATTTTTACTACTTTTACCTTTGCTATATTTTGATATATGTGGGCTGGTTCGTATTTTGATGTGGGCTGCTGAATGAATTGCTTCAAAAAATTTAATTGTTGATATTGTTGGGTCTATTTTATTGGTTGGATTCATGCTTATCTACATATACTCATGTTTTGGATGAATTATAGTAGTTAAAACCTCAGGGTGTCATAATATGATTGCTGATCAAGTCTATCAATTGCTTCAAGCGCAATTTATTTGTGAAGAAAGTGTTATATATAAATAACTTACTGCATTGTGACCTCTGTATGTTGCTTCTGAATATCAGCTACAGAGGCATGATAGCAGAAAGGAAATACATTTCTCTTATCCTCAAAGTAACTAGCCAAAAGGAAACAGAACAAGGCAGGCCTATCTCTCTCTTTACTTTCTTTTTTATAGAAAGCATTCTTAAAAATTTTAAAGTTTGAGTACAGTATTTTAAACTAGGTTAAGAAAAATGTATAAATCCTTCTGTCTATTTTATTATCTTTCATTTGCAAATCCTACATAGAGAAAAGGCAATATTTCGGTAATGACATTTGCATGAAGAGAATATAGAATTGCAGTGCTATTTGACCTTGATAGGTTTTGGAATCAATAATATTTTTGGAGGTTCCACTTCATCTTACTTGGGTCAATGTTTTTATATAACAAGATGGACCTTTTCACTGTCCTCTGGTCTCTTATAACTCTAATTGCACCTCTCATGATGATTACAATTTCCTGTCTATTTCTTGCTTTGATAATCCATCTAACTATGCCTGATTTTCATTTGATTGCCAAAACATCAGCCATCCAATATATTCTGCCCCCATATTTAATTCCTGGACTTCAAAATGTCTGATTATCTCAACTTCCATCAGCTACTTGAGGAAGAAGGAGATTTTATTCCTCTGCTGATTTCTTGATATAGCTATTAAAATTCCCATTGAATATGTGGGCTGCTATCAAAACTTCTAAATTATGGGAAGCATGTCAAAATTATTCAGATTATACATATTCATTCAATTATTATGAAAAATGACATAAGCACCCTTTCCAAAGGATTGTATTTCAGGTACATAATCCTCTTCTCGTATTAACTTCACATCAGTTCTTTGAATAGGTTAGGCTAAAAGATAATACTGACTTCTGAATGTCAAAATTGAATTGATTTTTGAAATCAAAAATACACAAATATTTTTGTGTATTTTATATACACAAATCAAATCTAACAATTTTGCTCCTATTTTCTCTATCCTTGTGTCTGCTCAGATTACATTCAGAATTATGGAATTTGTAATCCCATTTTTATGGGATTTTGAGTTTTGAGGATTACAATGATCACACTGAGTCTTATTGCATAGTAATATTCATTTTTCTTCATGTAGATTGCGATAAAATATCAGATTTGTTATCCTTTTTTCTGACTGTGAATGGAATTGGAAGTGCCAAGATTTTCACAATGATGGGCAAAATGTTAACATGTTAACCTTTCAGATATTCCCCACTGGTTCTGCAAAACAGCAGAAAGATTGGTGATGGCTGGTGGGTGAATGCCATAGTTGAGTGGAAATTTGTAGCAAAGTCTCCTCGTTCTGGCACTTAAAACACTTGGCAACTTATAGTTCTTACGTTATTTCTACTTCTCTATTCAAATATTTTTAAAACTGGTTTCCTCTTTTATACTATCATCTACCCCCATGACAGGTGCTAACTGCACAGCATTGTAACTCCTATTAGCAAGAATAAAATAATGTTTGCAACTGTCTACAAAATGTTTTGTCTTGGGTCTCAGCCATGCCATTTGGAGCTGGCAATAAATTGTCATTTTCCATTTCAGACACTTACAACAGGTCAGAATTTGTAACTACATCTAGTATACAAATAGCGACAGCACTTAGACTTATATATAGCCCCACACTGCTTTATAACACTCTCTGAGTGGTCGTGCAACCTTGAGCTGGTCAGGCTTGAACTCCTGGCTCTGTGGGCAGGGTTAGCCTGCAATATTGCATTCTAATGACTTGCCACCATGGTTCCTGATATTATTGATAACAGATGAATGACTAATTAAATGACAAATAGGTTCCATTATAATTAGAAATGCTGTGTTTTCTTACAATATAGCCTCCCTTGGTGGTTTTCAACAGTTTTATTGTAGCTTTTTGCTATATCAGTGGAAAACCTTACATATTGTCCCCAAGACAAAAACAAGATGATTTTGATAAGAAACATACTGAGATTTCCAGAAAAAGAACTTTTCCGCCACGTGATCCTGCATGCCCACGTTTATTCTTGTCTATGTCAAACCCTGTGACACCCTGGCGTTTGCCATACCAGGGGAGGTGATAGGTGCACTGGTGTTGGTGTGTGTGTATGTAGACCTGGAGGCTGCAACGGTGTGCCGACAAATGCAGCAGATCAGCTGTGCGGCGGGGAGGTGTGAGGCAAGCGGCTCCAAAGCACCAGCATCAGGCCGACGATCAGCTGGTTGACATAGCAGCAGCAGTGAAGGGCCGGCAATCAGCTGTTCCGGCTTGCGAACCAGCTGGGCAGCATCTAATCAGCCATCCCGATTCACAGCTGGCCATGGGGCAAGGACAGTGCTGGCGGAAGGGCATGGTTTGCCTGGATAAAATGTGCTGGGAGGCGGATGCGCCCAGTGCTGACTTTACATCTGCTGCATTTTGCTTTTGGAACTCATTGCGTGCCAGAGTCCGGCTAAATAAATCCAGTTAGCCTCCATTCCAAGTGATGTCTTAATGCTGGTTTAGGTCTGGAACTCGGACCCTTGAGAGTCTACTTGTTTTAATTTATGTAGAGAATACCTTGGTTTCTTAGTCAATCTCACAAGTAACAACAACAGAATAACAGAGCTGGAATGGACCTTGAAGGTTTTCCTGCTCAAGCAGGAAACCCTATTACCATTTCAGACAAATCGTTGTCCAACCTCTCCAATGTTGAGCATTTACAGCTTTTGGAGGCAAGTCAAATGTTTAATGAACAAAACAATTTATAGCATCCTTGTAGTATTTCTCTGTGTTCAACTTCAGTGCAGATAAAGGGCACCCACACAGCATGAGAATCGTCTCCTGTAGAGAGAATAGACTGGAGGAAGGTTGCTCTTAAATCAAACTCTATTTCTTGCAACAGAGGAAATACACCAAAGGCAGAACCTTCAAAATGGGCTCATTAAATTATTTTTATTAAATGCAAGTTCCTGAATATAAATAAAACTGTTTCCATTGCCATGCAGTTCATCAGATTTACCTAACTATTGGCAATTGGATTGTACCTAGTCACCTTCTCCTTACTCTCTGAACACATAGCCTACAATGGAGAGCTTAGTGATCTAAAATATGATAGACTGAAGTCCTATAGTTGCCTGTATTTTAATCTATGTGACACTATTGATAAGTTTCTTGCACTGCAGGAAGAAACAAATCATTTTCCACCTAGATACTGCAGGAGTGTATTGGAAGCGCTATAATTCAATTTAATGTACAATTTGAGTACCCTTTTCTTTGTTGCATTCCTGCAAATACAACTAGTCCTTGACTTACAAGAGTTCACTTAGTGACTCTTCAAAGTCACAATGGCACTGAAAAAAGTGAGTAATGGCTGTTTTTCACTCTTACGACCATTGCAGCATCCCCATGGTTACATGATCAAAATTCAGATGCTTGGCAACTGACTCGTATTTACGATGGTTGCAGTCATGTGATCACATTTTGTGACCTTCTGGCAAGCAAAGTCAATGGAGAAGCCAGATTCACTTAACAGCCAGGTTGTTAATTTAACAACTGCAATGATTCACTTAACTATGGCAAGAAAGGTGTAAAATGGGTCAAAATTCACTTAACAACTGTCTAACTTAGCAACAGAAATGTTGGGCTCAATTGGGGTCATAAATTGTGGTCTACCTAAATATATGGCACTTTCTTTTAACTTCAGAGTATAGGGTTAATACCATTAGCCACGGAAGAAAATACTGTTCTGAGTCAGAGACCAAATTGTCTCTTGTTGTTCTAGATTACTTAATTAATATTTTTCAACTTCCTGCCAATGAATTACTTAACCACAATAGCTATCTCTATGATAATCCTCTCTCCTGTGACAATCTATCATTTTCCCCCCACAACATCACTTGGTGAAGTAGATTCAGTGGTGAAATTCAGCCGGTTCTATCTGGATCTGGTAGCCCTGGCAGTGGGAGGTTCCACCCACCCTCCCGGACGTCATCACATCCCATTTTTTACCCTCTGTGCATGCACAGAAGGTTCTGCGCATGCATGGAGGAGGCGTGCATGTTCACATTTGTGATCTGGTAGGGAAAGGTAAGTGAATTTCACCCCTGGGTAGGTCAAGCTAAAAGAGAGTGACTGAATCAAAGTCACCCAGTGAGTTTCTATGGCTGAGAGTGAACCTGAGTCTCCCTGGTGCAAATCTATACCTAAACATTATACAACCCTGGTTCTACACCTAACAGTTCAGGGGAAAATACTGGAATTCATCTTTCTTTTCTGAGAAATAAACATTAGAAATACTTGCCATTGGCCAGGGATGTATCTTTTTTTATGTCTAGAGATAGCATGGGACTTGGTTACAGAAGAAACTGCTTTAAACGATTTTTCATCATCAATCCATTAACTATCCTAATTGGCTGAAACTCCTCATGGTCTTCCAATTCTACTGAAAATAACTAGATCCTTCTGCATGGAAAGAATTTACTCCATCAATGTGCTGCATTCCTTCCTGGTATGAAGACATATGTTGTTCAGTCTAGGTTGAAATGACATTCAAGATAAATGACTACAAGCCTGGAACCACGCTGCTCTCCGATGGATTCAGCTCAGTAAGCCACTGTCATTTAAACTGTTATTTTTATATAGGAATCTCCTTTTTCAGTTTTTTGGCTTGTGCTTATTCTGTAGTATTTCTCACAGAACTGTCTTTCATTCTTGATCCTTTTATACAGGGATTGATCTTGAAATCTTCTTCCTGGACCTGTGTGATTTCTCACTAAGTTATTCCAAAATTGATTACTGATGAAAGCATTTCCTTGTCGTGTATTAATTTTATTTGGCTTGAGTCAGGTTTAATTTAAACTGAATGGCAAATTTATAACATTGCTATATGAATATTTTAGTCTTTATACTACCAAATATTAGAATTGGATATACAGTAAAAATAACACATCACAAAAATCCTACTTGCTTCTTGGGAAAATAAAAAGAACTGGTTACCTGTGAATGTGTTATCTTTGAGAGATCATCTATACTGTATATCCATACCTACGGGGTTTTGCCCCGTGCAATAATTCAGCACATGTAATTTTAGCAAGAACACAAATTGAAGGGTGGATTTGCTTGAAGTCTGCAGTAACATGCCACACAAATGACATACTTCATGTAATTCCAAATGTTGTCCTCACCCACAAATCCCCCAAATAAGAAAGAAAAGTGTGTTCTCTGATCATTTCAACTGCTGGAAGAAAATGACTGATATCATCTTTGTCTGAGGAACGCTAAACCTGATGTACTGGAACCACAATCATTTTGGAAGCAGGTTGAAGAACAGATGATGACATGAATGTTAAGGATTAAAAGAGAGTAGGAGGATCTTTGTTGCATTGCCAAATTTATCCTTAGGTGAGCAAGTTATGGTTATTGATACAGGGTGGTAATGTAGCCCAACCTGCCTCTGATGGGTGGAGTAAGCAATAGTCACCATGGTATCTTAAAATGAGATGGAGTTCACTACTTTATAGCTCCCCCAAAACAACTGGCCTGTATGCCATAAAAATTACAAGGACAATAAGTCTTCTAGTAAGGAATACAGGATGGAGACTTGGAGAGGCAGCAGCTGAGATAATAAAGTATGAGCTCAAAGATTCTCATAGGAGAAAATCCATTGCTGAGTGGAATCAGAAGAGGTATTAGATTTCTTGCTTGCTTTTAGGCTCAGAAAGACTATCAGCTCAATTTGAAATGAAGGCTTGAATTGGTGTTGTTGTCCCAAAATCAAACTTTAATATTGAGTGACCTCCCAGCAGTTAACAGAGCCAAAACCTTTTACTGGGCTAAATTGCCAGTGGAACAGATTGCTGTTTCTTCTTTTCTCCCAATGGACACTGCTGGACTAGACACAGCTGAAAGTCCGGTATGGCAGATAGTCTGGCCATTTTGCCACCCAAGCCATTAAAGCATCTGCAATACTACATTCTTCTCCTAGAGCACTGTTTTGCAGCCTCAGCAACTTTAAGATGTATGGAGTTCAACTCCCAGAATTCCCCAGCCAGCATGCAAACCAGAAAATGAGAGGACTACAGCTAGTCCTCAACTTACAACAGTTCATTTAATGACCGTTTGAAGTTACAAGGGCACTGAAAAAAGTGACTTATAACCGCATTTCACACTAACGACCCTTGCAGCGTCACCATGGCCATGTGCTCAAGATTCAGATGCCTGGCAACTGACTCATATTTATGACGGTTGCAGTGCTCCAGGGTTGTGTGAACCCCTTTTGCGACCTTCTGACAAAGTCAATGGAGAAGCCAGATTCACTTAACCGTGTTGCTAACTTAACTACTGCAATGATTCACTTAACAACTTTGGCCAGACAGAGCATAAAATGGGGGCAAAATTCACTTAAAAACTGTCTCACTTAGCAACAGAAATGTTGAGCTCCATTGTGGTCATAAATTGAGGACTACCTGTAATTGCAACAGGATTTTTTTCATGAATGCCTATCAATGTGAAGAATATTACCCATGATCAAGTCAAAGGCACTATTTACAATTTATTATTGGCATCAAGACATATATTACAAGAACCCTATATTTCCTAAAGGAAGCTATTAAGATCATAGATGTACAAAATAATCAAGTGGCATCACTTGTCTCAAACAAAGGTTGAGAATGAGACAAATTAAAGTGTTACCTGGTGGCGCAGTGGCTAGAATCCAGTATTGCAGGCAAACTCTGCCCACAGCCTGGAGTTTGATCCTGACAGGGTTCAAGGTTGACTCAGCCTTACATCCTTCCAAAGTTGGTAAAATAAGGACCCAGATTATTGTAGGCAATATGCTGACTCTGTAAACAGCTCAGAGAGTTCTGTAAAGCACTAAGGGTGGTATATAAGTCTAAGTACTGTGGCTATTACTATTGTTATTAACTGCTATGTTTAGAAGAGAGCTCATAAGAGCATGTAGCATGCTACTGGATGGACAAAACCTTATGCCCTGGAACATCTTGACTGAGTTACTACATATGTGCAGAAACTGCAGATTCTATCTCAATATGAATCACAGAGATCATAGTCAAGGAAGGGTGACTGTTTCATTATTTTGTTCATATTTTGCAAATGTGGCACCTCCAAATGTTTTCATAGGTGTTCATTAATCATACTCATTAGCATACATCTGAAAATAGTATCTATAATTGCATTGCCTTGTCACATTTGTACAAATATCACTAAAGAGCATTTTGTGCTCTTGTTATGTTATGCATTTTTGTAGCTCTCATTTTCATTTATATTTACTTATGTGTCATTGTGCATGACCAGGTCAGGAGGTTTACCTTAAATGCAAGCAGCTATAGCCAATACTTGGACAAAGCAACAGAAATGCTAATATGAATTAAGTTATCAGAAAGTTCAAAAATAGCTAAAATGATTCTCTATGCACCGCTGTCACAGAAATCACTGTGGCTATCTCAATGTATAAAGTTTCTAGCTGCATTCAAACAGATTGTATGTATATAGCTAGCAACTTCATTTGGAAAAAAAGCCCATTTTTACTTAATTTAGGCAAGAGGGGCAGCAGCTAACAAGTCAAAGAAACAAACAAATAAATAATAAATAAATTTAATCAAGAGAGGGGGGGGAGGGAGGGAAGGAAGGATTTGGAAGACTAGTTCATTTTAAACAGATTAGCAAGCAAACACCCAGAGACTTCTCTTTTTGTGTCATCTCCTATTGGAGATTGGCAACCATCAATGTTATTTTTTATCCACTGATGATTTGCTTGGAAAAATGTAGTGTGGCAGTTTTCCATTCCCTTCTGCATCACTGTTGCATATATATATAATCCCTGCCACTGTATATGCCACTATAACAGTTTTATTCAGTTCCACCTGTAGTTGCTACTGATAGGCAGAGGAATGCTTAGTTACTGGAAGCATTATTTACCAAATACCAAAATTGTCTTTGAAAATAACTACTATTTTTGCAAGAAGTGTTTATTTGACAAACTTCATATCCATTCTATCTAATGGCCGTTCCACATCCTAAAGCATGACCCCAGGACAGACTCTACACAAAGAAATGGTTCTCTGACATATATTCAATATAAGCTTAAAATAAATTGAGTTCATTGTATGCCTCCCACTCAATGGAAATTCAGCTTCTTTCTGGCTTTGCAGTCTGAATTACAAAATTACCCATCAGCAAAAAAACATTTCAGCTTGGTCATCTGCCTTGCCTTTCCATGTTTCTAAAATCTGCTTTCATTCTTTTCTTCTTAAAGTAGAAACTGCTTGGGGAAAAGGAATCTTCCTTCCTGTCATCAGAGATGCTAACCAATGTTGCCCTCAATCAGCTTCTGCCAAAAATATTTGGAACCAGATCTCCCATTCCTCTCAATGCTCAATCCTAGAGAAGAATGATTTATAATTATTATTTCATATGCTGGCAGTTTTCATGGTACGGGAACTGTCCCATTGCTCATATGATGTATCTTTCTTCCACTTTATTTTTTCTAATGAGGAGAAGCTGTCTTATCTTTAAAATCTGCAGTAAACCACCATTGTTACTTAATGGAGAAATTAATAAAACCCGCAGCCAATTGGCATACATGCTCCTATATGTTCGTATGCATACATATGAACATAAAAACATAAGCACAGCACTGGTGAACTACTGGATCAGATCCCTGGCCCATCTAGTCCAACCAACTGCACAAGAAAGCCCACTAGCCTCCCAGCAGAAGGCCTTTAGAGACAGTCACACTGTCGTGAAAGCTAATGG
The DNA here is from genome assembly GCF_029215685.1 of Pituophis catenifer annectens. Classification (NCBI taxonomy): domain Eukaryota; kingdom Metazoa; phylum Chordata; class Lepidosauria; order Squamata; family Colubridae; genus Pituophis; species Pituophis catenifer. Next base: position 122,682,532 of record NW_027256883.1, on the reverse strand, counting down.
CTATTGTTCTCCACAATTTTCATAAACTGGCCTTTTTTGAAACTAGCCAAGTCAGAATCACACCTTATGATAGCAAATTCCAAAGCTGAATTGTACATTGGACAAAACAAAACAAAACAAAACAAAACAAAACAAAACAAAACAAAACAAAACAAAACAAAACAAAACAAAACAAAACAAAACAAAACAAAACAAAACAAAACAAAACAAAACAAAACAAAACACACAACACAACACAAAACACAAAACTATTGCCTGTCCTGATTTTTCTAGCATACAATTTCATTCAGTGACTTCTTGTTCTAGAATTTTGGTTCTAGTTCCAGGACTGTTTCTTATAGTCCCTAACAAGCTGATGGCCCTTTATTTTAAGCAGATGCACATTATGTGGACACCTTCATCAAACCATTTACCATTATTCCAAAATCTCTTTCCTCATCAGGTACTCCTAGCTCTGATCCTACTAGTTTGAGCAATTAAAATTTGGGGGACCCAAGTGGGTGTGTATGTATGCATGCATATCTGTTTGCTATTAGAGGGATTCTGGACATGTGTCATGGCTTTGTTGGATCCCAGTTCAGAGGAGGAGGAAGAGGAGGAATTGGAACTGGGACCATCCGATGAGGAGGGCACGGTCCTTTCTAAATGAGTGGCGAGTCCAGTGGCTGAGATTGAGGCAGTCCCAGGATGGTCTGGCAGTGGGGGGTGGGGGAGGCGGCCGACTGGACAGAGAACTGCTGCAGGAGTGGAGCAGCTGCAGAAGGCCTGCAGAGATGACAGACTATACCATCTCTGATGAGGAACAGCTGCCTCCCCTGCTCAATCCTCAGGTGAAGAGAGCAGAGTGGAGGGAAGCACAGAGGAGGTCAGCAAGGCTGCTCATGAGGAAGCAGCCTTGTCAACTCCACACAAGGAACAATTGGGGAAGGGTGATTGAACTGAGGGAAGGTGTGTGTGTCAGGAGCACCTACTTGCTTTTATGTGCACCTCCTTTCCTGAATCTTGTTTCTTGAACTTTGGACTGTGGGTTTTTTTGGAACCTGAACCTTGCCCTTTGCTCTGTAGACTTTGGACTTGGCTCTCAGATTGTGCTTTGGTTGTTGGAACTTTGGTTTTATGGGTATTGTTACTTCCCGTTTTGCCTCATGGGTGGGCTAGGGCCCAGTTTGTGGAGCTGGGGAATCTGGACTGAGGGAAACCTAAGGGCTGGAGCACAGCTTCACCAAATGACCATTGGTGGGTCATTTATTTTTGTGATAAGTAAGCAATAAACAGACTGTACCTAACCTCTGCCTTGCCAGCATGACTTGAATCAGAACAACATGCCCCCAAGTTCCTGCATTCAACTTGATCATTTCATCTCTGTGCAAAAGCAGGACGCATATCAGCAGATCTTCTTCTAATGTTCTGGTGGTTTGGGCTGGCATATGCATTCTTTTGAACTGATCTTTCTTCACTCCTGCCCTCTATTCTAAATTTGCATGTCTGCCATGACCACAATCATTTAGGGAGGTATTAAAATGCAGACATGTTACCCTTCACTCTTATAATAGACATTCCAGAGCATTTCTATTCATGATTTGCTACTGTATCATCTTGGACTGCATCCAAGAAGATTGGCTGGCATTTCTGATCATTAATCTCTCCTTACTATAAAGTCTCTCTCAAAGAGAAATTTTGCTAATTGCATGGAAAGGGGTAACATTTTCCTTTTGGGAAGTGGTGTTTGAAAGGAATTTTTTTTGCTCATTCACAATCTGAGAAAACTCTGGAGCTGCGTTATGTACTATTGGCAACTTTGGAGGCAGCAACGATGAGCAGTATTTGCTCTGCAAGTTCTAGATTGTAAATATAAGGTAATTCTCATAATACACCTTCCAATTGAGCAAGCCTTTTGATCTGGCAATGAAAATAACAATGAAAGCAATAATCCCTCTTGATTGTGGCAGGGTTTAATCGAGATCAATCAATCAGGACTTGAGGGCATCATTCAAGCAGTTTATGATCACCTTTCATAATAATCATTTGTAGTTTCCAGTATGCATATTGTCAAGTTTATGTGGGTCTGCAATACTTGCAAAAAAATCATCATCTAATTATAGCTTCCCTTTTCTGACCAAATGATCAAGAGGTGGCCTAGTCAATTGATGCTTTCGATCCTGCCCTTAGCTTTACATCAGTGAAAGTAAGTTTTAAAGAGTGCTATTCTGGTGACAATTTGATATGGTATTAGGGTTTTTAATCTGACATTGATATTCATCTGTTACATTAGAATATCAGTATCTGGGAGACATAACAAATCAGGCATTATTTCCAATAAATGCTAAATCCATCCAATGCAGAATAATTTTCTTTTAAAAAATGCTGAAATGCTGTTATTCATCATCTGCAAATCACAGTTCCACACTTGCAAAATGTTTGATTGCAACAACAGGACCAGCTAGAATGTAGTGCAATAGAATGACGTTACACTGTCATGATTTGATAGCGTAGGGGTGAGAGGAAGAGTTGATATCTGATACGATCTGTATTTGGAATTTCCCATAAATATGTTAGTGATGGTATAGTACAAATATGTGCATGGATCTGAAAAAAAAGTAAAGATAACTAGGAAAACTCTCAAATTAATTTAAATGTCCAGATTTAGGAAATGGACAGAGTAAGGTTCTGAAAATGTTCTATATAAAAGATATTCTTTTGTTTCCTGTACAACTTTCTTATAACAGTAAACAACACATTTTTTTTTTTTGCAAAAAAAAAATCCAATGTGATGCAAGGTAGCTGCTCATTATTTCTCTCTCCTGCCTTTCTTCTTATAAAGCATGACAGGAAGATGGATGATAAACTAGCATTCTGGTTTTTAAGATGAAGTTCTTCTGCCTTTTTTTAATGGCAAAGAATTCAAATGCAGTCAAAATAATATACCCAGGAATAATTCTCACCTGATGAACTTTTATGTAAAACAGGCTTTAGAATTATTGAACTGGAAGACCTCAGTTAGTTCATGCCCCCAAATATCCAAGTAAGCCCTAGAGGTCTGCCTCCAGAGGGAATTGAATCACAAACACACAGCAGGTGCTTCAAGAGCAAGGTGAAAACTTATGGCAGTACTCAGTGTGCAGAAGAGACATTTTAAAAAATCTGCAATGTTCAATATCTATTGTGAGAGATTTCAGTGCAAGCAGAAAATCTGACCTGTTGCAAGGGGCCAGGAAGAGCCACAATATATGCTAAGAGGCAAAAATATTTTATAGCTCTTTTCCATTTGGGAATGGAAGAATGGAGATTTTTTTCTTTTGCTTCTACTTTTTTCTCTCTTGCCTTTGCACTGTTGTAGGAGGCAGAGTTCAGTGAATATTTCATAGCTGTTTTGTTAACTGAGTCTGTAAAAAAAAAGTACCGTATTTTCCGGCGTATAAGACGACTTTTTAACACATGAAAATCTTCTCAAAAGTCGGGGGTCGTCTTATACGCCGGGTGTCGTTCTCCTGTAACCAGGCAGACCAGCCCGAAAGGCTCTGACGAGCCTTAAATGGCTCTGGCGATCCCAGCTCTGACGATCCCAGCTGAGTTCCCTGCAACTCAGCTGGGATCGCCAGAAACCACGTAAAAGGAAAAAAGTTTTTTCCCTTTTACTCTGACGATCCCAGCTCTGACGATCCCAGCTGAGTTCCCTGCAGCTCAGCTGGGATCGCCAGAAACCACGTAAAAGGAAAAAAGTTTTTTACCTTTTACTCTGACCATCCCAGCTCTGACGATCCCAGCTGAGTTTCCTGCAACTCAGCTGGGATCGCCAGAAACCACGTAAAAGGAAAAAAGTTTTTTACCTTTTACTCTGAGGATCCCAGCTCTGACGATCCCAGCTGAGTTCCCTGCAGCTCAGCTGGGATCGCCAGAAACCACGTAAAAGGAAAAAAGTTTTTTACCTTTTACTCTGACCATCCCAGCTCTGACCATCCCAGCTGAGTTTCCTGCAACTCAGCTGGGATCGCCAGAAACCACGTAAAAGGAAAAAAGTTTTTTACCTTTTACTCTGAGGATCCCAGCTCTGACGATCCCAGCTGAGTTCCCTGCAGCTCAGCTGGGATCGCCAGAAACCACGTAAAAGGAAAAAAGTTTTTTACCTTTTACTCTGACCATCCCAGCTCTGACCATCCCAGCTGAGTTTCCTGCAACTCAGCTGGGATCGCCAGAAACCACGTAAAAGGAAAAAAGTTTTTTACCTTTTACTCTGAGGATCCCAGCTCTGACGATCCCAGCTGAGTTCCCTGCAACTCAGCTGGGATCGCCAGAACCATGGCTCTGACGGTCCCAGTTCTGACGGTCGATCCCATCCCAGCTGAGTTCGCTGCAACTCAGCTGGGATGGCCAGAGCCATGTAAAAGGGAAAAAGTTTTCCCCCTCCAGCTTGCTTACCTCAGCTGCTAGTCCCAACGCTTGCCTTGCTTTGCTTGCCTGAATCTATTCAGGCAAGCAAGCAACTCCCTGCCTGCAATCAAGCAAGGAGTTAGTTGTGGACTTCAACTCCCAGAATTCCTCAGCCAGCAAAGCAAAGCTGGCTGAGGAATTCTGGGAGTTGAAGTCTACAAGTCTTAAAGTTGCCAAGGTTGGAGACCCCTGTTCTATTGGGTAAGTTTTTTTCCCCTTTGGGAGCTTTAAAAAAAAGAGTCAATTGAGGTTTTTTTAGTTGTTCTTTTTTAGACCTAGCCATTTAAAGTTTAGGAAGTTTTAAATTTAGCTTTCATATAAAAATAAAATAAAATAAAACAATATTTGTGCAGCTTTCTGAGATTTAGTGTGTTTCTGTAGTGTTTCACTCCAACTACACAAACACACAAAATCTCACAAAGCTGTATGTGGAATTTTGTGTGTGTAAAGTGTGAAAGTTGGTTTTTTGGACTTTTTGTGGCTGTGTGAGGTTCCTGCTTGTTGCAGGGGCCATTTTGGGTCTAGCACAGCTGCTTTTACATTGTGGGTGAGCCAGTTGTGTTGTGTTGTGTGTGTTTAGAGTGTGAAAGTTTTTTTGGGGGGCTTTTTGTGGCTGTGTGAGGTTCCTGCTTGTTGCAGGGGCCATTTTGGGTCTAGCACAGCTGCTTTTACATTGTAGGTGAGCCAGTTGATGTTTTTTAATTTTTATTTGGTGTGCATTGGAAGAGGGGCAGTCTTATATGGCGAGTATAGCCCAAACCCTATATTTTAACAGGAAAAGTTGGGGGTCGTCTTATACGCCCAGTCGTCTTATACGCCGGAAAATACGGTACTCTATCCATTAATCTCCCTGATTAATGGATAGAGGAAAAATCCAGGCTTCCATCAAGCTAATCAGAGAATGGGCTTCAGTTCCTATTTTGAGGAGGGACACTGCCAGCTGCCAAGATTATGCCACCAAATTTGGAGTTACAAAAATCGAGATGATCACCAAAAATACAATTTTTGACTACTAATAAGTCATCCAGATTTTTTTGCAGACCAGATATAGTTAGCCTAGTCAAGAGGGACAGAGTTTGGGAAACCGTCTATCAGCCACATGGTAAAGACTGGATGATAGACAATAAATCTGCTCTTTTGCACAGGCAAATTGGATGTTACAACAATAAATGGGACTATAGCAAATTCTCCCACCCCCTTGACTTTCAGGATGATTAGAAATTAACAGTTCAGATTAAATTTTTGCACTGTTTCATGAATAATATAACTCTGATAATCAGCTAATTGGTTAAAAAAATGTGGTTTTCTGAAAATGCCCTCTGACCACTGATGAAATCCATAGTACAGGCTTCATATCCAGGTAACTATGGAAACAAGAAGGTATTTATTTTCTTCTATTTTGTCAAATTGCAATCTGATTCTGGAATATATTTTCAGCTATTTAAGAGCTCATTTCTATTAACTCTGCTGAATGCTTCAAGTACTGATATTATGGTAATCAAATTGAATTTTAATGAAAGCCTTTTATAGAAATCAGTGCTGAGTTCAGAAAGTCTGAGACTTACCTTTCTAAAAGTATAAGGAAAAGAAAAAGGAATAATACAGGCCCACTTCCTGTAAGGATGCCTAGATATATCCAGAACAGAGATAGGGAATGTACTGTTCTCTGTAAATTGCTTAATTTTTAACAGCAGGTGGCCAGCAGAGCCAATGGTGAAGGATACTGGAAGTTGTACTTCAGCAACATTTAAAGGGCCACAGATTCTTCATCTGCTACAGTAAGTAGTACTGTGACATCTTATCAATACAATTATAGTGTTTTAGAACATTGCTCTATACTTCAGAATAGCAAATATATTGGTTTTGTTTTCTGCCTAATTTGCTTCAGCTATTGCAGCCAATCAGGCTAAATTCTGATTATTTAATCCAAATTAATTTTTGTGTACAGGTAGTCCTCGACTTACGATCACAAGTGAGCCCAAACTTTCTACTGTTAAGTGAGACAGTTGTTAACTAAGTTTTGCCCCATTTTACGCCCTTTCTTGCCACAGTTGTTAAGTGAATTGCTGCAGTTGATAAATTAGTAACACAGTTGTTAAGTGACTCGGGCTTCCCCGTTGATTTTGCTTGTCAAAAGGTTGCAAAAGGTGATCACATGACCTTGGGACACAGCAATGGTCATCAGTATGAGTCAGTTGCCAAGCATCTGAATTTTGATCACGTGATCCTGGGGATGCTACAAAGTTTGTAAGTGTGGAAAAACGGTCATAAGTCATTTGTTTCAGTGCCGTTGTAACTTTGAATGGTCACCAAACAAACTGTTGTAAGTTGAGAACTACCTGTACTTTAAGCTTTTTTGTATTTAGGTTTTGATGCAAGAAAAAATGGGTGCATTATTGATATAAACGAAGCATAGATTACCTGCCTTTGGTCTCATGCAATTTGTGCTTCCTTGCAAGGATTTAAAAGCTGTATGCTTTTAATTGGTATGACACATACTAGATCAAGAGCTTGAAGGGGAGGGGCAGGAACAAAGAAATTAATTCAGCAATATTCCTCAGTGGCTTCAAATAGACGTTAAACAGGAGAGGAGAGAACATTGAGTCCTAGAACATCCTACAAACCAGGAGCCTCAAGTTGAACCTCTCCCTTCCAATAACATTCATTGAAATTGGCTATAGATTAAATATGAAAATCACGATAACACTATAATCTATAATTCTATAATTCTCACTTCCCATAACTGGTCCAGAAGGATACCATGGCTGATGATTAGCAGTGAAATCCGGCCAGATCTATCTGGCTTGCGCGAGCCGGTAGGGCTGGTGGTGGGAGGCTCCACCCACCCACCGGGACGTCATTATATCCTGTTCTTGACCCTCTGGGCATGTGCAGAAGGCTCTGCCCATATGCAGAAGAGGTGTGCACATTCACATTTCTGATCTGGTAGCAAAGGTAAATGTATTTTATTCCCGGTGATGATATTCTTGGCTTTGCCATAAGTCTTTAACAAGAGCTATTAATGTGTCTCTGTATTAATGTGTCCAGACCTGAATTTCAACTGAAATAGGCCTGCAATTGTAACTTGACCACCTTCTCAACAACTTCTTCCTATAAAAGGATGGTAGGAGACTGGACAAAAACTGTCCAGGACAGTTGGCCCCAACTTATTCAAGACTGGCAGACCTCTCCTCCTCTAAAAAGAAACCAACATCAGTAGATGAAGTAAATTTTATGTCATATCCTCACCGATTTATAAAACCAGTAGGGACAAAAATGGCAGAGTTAACAGAGGTTACTGTCAATTTCCTCTGGAGTTACAGGGTCAAACATCTCTCAGGTAACTAACAGTGATTGTGCCTCTATTTCTGACCAAACTCAGTTCTGCCTCAATCCAACTGCAAGAGACTCTGAATAACTATCCATCAATCACACAGAGTATTCTTCACAGCAGCCCAAGAAGTGGTCAACCAACACTCTCATGCCTAATAAGGAGCAGCTCATCTGAAAAAGTGGTACTGAACTCCTATAAACTATAATTACATTTCTCTGCTCTTATCATTGTAATGTAATCTTAATTTGGGGTCTTACATATGCTTGATTGGATTAGCTTCTCGTCTTTCTCCAAAGGTACTTGAGAGAGGTTCATTATGGCTAGGAACACCTGAGTTGCCTAGGGACTATTAGTTTCAGGGAATTTGACAAGTTAATTTGGTAAGTCTCTGTTGACCTTACTTTGCTTTATGGTTTCATTGCTGCTTTTTGGCTACATGTCAGTAAAAAAAGATGATAGCATGGAGCAAGAATCTTAGCTTATTTATTTACACTGAGGAATGCAACATTGCTTAGAAAACAAAACTTGCTTTGCAATGTTAATGGAAAGACAGAAAATGAGAACAGATCTTATTGATCCCAAACTATTTGTGACAGCTACATAAAATCCTTATAGGACTTGATGTATCCTTGATGGAAGAGTCACTGTCCCATTGATAATCCTCACTTTCACTGTTAAGGTGTTAGGGATAATGGCAATCAAGTTTGTGGCAACCCTTCATGAAATTAAAATTATAGTATATAAATCTAAAATCATAGTGCCTCTTAACTGACTGTTTTCTAGGCTAAACAGAGGTGTAGTTTCTTCATCCTTTCCTCATAAAAGTTGGTCTCTAGTCCCTCATCTTTCCTGATGCTCACTTCTGGAAATATGGATTTTGATGAGCATTTCATCAGCAAGTCTCATAATTACCTAGTTATTTCTCTATTGTAGTTTATGGAATCATACAAACTTCTGTTTTGCACAATATAACTTCAGATTTTCTGCATCATGCTGTTTTTCAACTGTCTGTAGGGCATCTAATTGTGTCAAAAGAGATTTTGCTGTTTTTAAATCAGGTAATTGTGCTGTTAATTTAATTATAATTACCAATTTAAAAGTATTTCACTATTAAAAGGAAGTCATGATTTGTAAATAAATCTAAATTAAAAAGACAAATTATTATCTGTTCTACTGCATTCCATGAACATCTGACTGGTTCTACTTTTTTTCCTCAGCTACTCTTTTTTCATGAATAACTTCTGAATGGCCAAGGTTCTAAGCAACACAAGAAAAAATAAGTTTGAGCTGTATAGTTCCACTATCATTATACCTTTTGAAGGAACCATGTCTGATGTTTTTAGCACCCTGGATAAAGCAACCATCTGTGACTTTAAACCATGATTTATAGTTTACAATTATATGCACACCCAATTATTATGGCTTGTTTTTCATTACACAAACTCTTGAAACAATAACTGATCAGAAGTAAGGACCATAACAAAAGCCTGCTTAACTAGATTCTTCTGTCCTCCAGGGGCCCATTCTTTAAGAAGATTCCTATCAATTTGTTTATTCTTAATCATTTATTTTAACTTGTGATCCCTTTGAGAGGATGGATATCCTGAAAAGTAGGTTATAAATACATATGTAATACAAATAAGTAAATGCAGAATTATCTTTAAAACTTTCTGTAAATATGTTTCTGCTCTTATCCCCACATGTACAGTATCTTGGTTTCTATTCTTACTTGTGGCATCTTCAATCACCCAAGGACATCTTGCTGCCATTCTTTAAATTGATAGAAATCTGACAGCAACTTTTCTAATATTTTTTAAAAAGGCTTAAACTGTTGTGACCTGTGGCTCACTTTATCAAATGCATAGAGTAATTAATAAAAATGGTTAGTTGGGGGAAAAAAATGCTACCAGACTCCTGATGCTTTGCTACCACAGATTAACATGGCTGTCTTCCTATAATGTCCAAATTTACAGAAATGTATTTGGAAGTAGGTAGTAGGTAGGTTCTCTTCAATGCAAAATTATTCAAATAAAATATGCATTTGCTTTAGTATAATCTATTGATTGTTTCTTGTTTTCTATTTTGATTCCTTCTCTGAACAGCAACATATTACTCTTATTTTTTTCAGTGCTATGCTGAAAAGGAATGGAAATCTCTTCCATCAATGTCAGTTTCAAACCCAAGTTATAAGTAACTACATTTTCTCCCATGCTTTGCAATTTGTATTTCCTATCACTAGTCTTTTTCACATTTACGTTTGGTTAATAATTTCCTTAGATATCATACTGAGTTATTTTCTGTTATCCACCTGTTTCCTATTTGCATAGAGATTTCCCATATTTTTTTCCATGAAGAGAAGAAACAAAGAATCTTACCTTTCCAGATTTTTTTTCTTTTTTAAGAATGCATATATAAGTCCCCTCCCATTTTTAAAAAATCTTCACAAGAATCATTTGAAATACATTGAATCAAGAGATGCACTAGGCATGGTTGGTTATTTTAACTATTTACAATGGTGTATCTCAGTGTAATCATCCAACAGCTTGAAACGGGAAAAAGATATGGAATGTATGTAAGTTCCATTAAATTCTAGGAGATATACTGACTATTGAGCATGTTTAGGATTACATTTTAGGAGGGGAGAATCTATGCTGTGCATAATGTTAAAGACTTGATTTCTATTAATGTTCAGGCTGACATATTAATTTGATGTAGAGTGGAGATGTTTACCTACAACATCTGGCCATAAAATGATTAGGAGCAATTTTATGGAAATCAGCCACCATTTATGCACACATGTATTGTGCTATGATGAAAAAAATATTTTGATTAAATCAGGTGATTCTAAGAGTTCAAGAATATCAGGTTTCCAAAGGTGAATTATCATAGAAATTCCTGTCATGGTAATGGATCATTTAGCATTCTAACATTCGTTATTTGTACTCAAACCTTGAGGGGTGCTCAAACTGCAAATAAATACTGTTTTGAAGAATGTAAATTAGAGTCACACTGTTAATCAGTCTGACTTTCAAACCAGAATGCCTGCAGATTTTTTTTTTTTTTGCAGTAAACAAATTTGCTAAGTGACAGTGTGCTTTCGCATAAATCCATGTAATAAGCATTGAACATTTTTTAAAAAGTGGAAACATCATAAATTAAAAAAAAATATTTTTAAATGTCAAAGCCAAGCACCATAATTTTGGATTTACCCTAAAAGGAGAAATGGAGGAGGTTACATTGCCAGACTCACATTCCCCTAACCTGAAATGGTATGTATCTCTCACTAGTTTTGTTTCATATTTACAACACACACAGAGAAGTGAGAAGCAGCAGTCCACCACCTTCTTCTCTTTATTTAGTTCTCAAGATGCCTGACTCACCTTGGTTCAAGTTAAAAAATAGCTCTGAGAAAGCCAGTTGTGCAATTTTTAAAATTTGTTCCAATATCCATTATGTTAATGCTTAATTGATACTTTATGAAGCACATTTGCTAAGTTTGGCATACATTTAACTAAATATAAAGTGAAATAAATATGCTAACCCAATTTTAAAACAAAGAGGTGGAAACCCAAATCAGTGTACTGCATGAAGACATCCAAGTTCTTCCTTCTAGTCCCCAGAACCTCGAGACCTCTAATGTTACCTAAAGCTCCTCCTCATCAAATCTCTTATCTTTTTCCAAGATAGAGATAAATCTCTTCCCAACTCTGCTGGATCATAAGAGGAGTAGTTCCTTTTGAGATATGGAAAGTCCTTCTGTGTTTAGAAGGAGGACAGTGGTCTTTTGATACAGTGGAACCACTGGCTAAAGAGGAGGAGGAGGAAGGAAGATAGTCACCTGAGATGCAGATGTAATGTAGGTGATGCAAATTAAAATATCTCCTTGGGTCTATCCACAAGTGTTTCTAGTTGCTTGTGCCTGACCTGCTCAATGTCCGAATCTATTTAAGGATGTATGCATGTTACATAGTATCATAGGACATCCCTTTAAATATGCATGGTTTTGTATTTGATTTATTTTAGCTGTATATATTGGTTTTACAATTGATTGGTTGTTAAATTGTGAACTAGTTTACAGTATGCTGGGTTTTTCTTTGATTTTTATTATGCTTTGTTAAAGGCACATAGGAAATGATGATGATGATCATGATTAGGGTACATGTGAAATATGAACCTCATTAGGATGAAGAAGAGCCAAGATATGGCAAAGAAGAACTAATAAAAACTTTAACAAAAATGCACATTTCCTCTATTAATAAACCAAATTATTGTCTAAAGATTTGAGATGACTTTTTAAAAATATAATAGAAGCCCTATTCCTTATTTATAATTGTTTGGGCTAAAATAGAGTGATTGGTTAAAATGAAATCATAACATCATAGCCAAGTATAGACTTGAACATATGTTTCCTTGAAAGAAATCTAATATTTAATTACTATAATGCACTGGCTCAGTAAATGCCAAACAGTTTATAATAAACGGGAGGATATTTATCAGGGGTGGGCTCTAAAATTTTTTACTACCGGTTCTATGGGCATGGTTTATTTTGTGGGCGTGGCTTGATGGTCATGTGACAAATCTTTAGGATTTAGCACAGGTACTGGTCTACCAAGCTTTTAACTGCTTGCAGAGCTGTACCGGTCTACTCATTTGTTTTTGGAGGCACCGGTCTACTCATTTGTTTTTGGAGGTACTGGTCTACCCATTTATTTTTGCAGGCACTGGTCTACTCATTTGTTTTTGGAGGCACTGGTCTACCCATTTATTTTTGCAGGCACTGGTCTACTCATTTGTTTTTGGAGGCACTGGTCTACCCATTTATTTTTGCAGGCACCGGTCTACTCATTTGTTTTCTTTTAACACTGATCAGCTGTAGGGCGGCCCTTTGAAGCCCCGTGGCAAGAGTTTAAACAGTTTTTTTCCCTCTAGCCGATCAGCTGGGACTCAGGAGACAGCAATAGATTGGGGGTGGGGGCAAATAAAAAGTAAGAACAATGCAGGGGGGTGGGGGACGGGGGTGCAGGGGGAGCAGAATCAGTTCAGTGACGTCATATCATCACTGCTACCAGTTTGGCGGAACTGGGCGGAACCAGGAGGAACCAACCACTGATATGTATGTTTCTGGACAATTTCATAGGTTTTTTTGCCCTTTTAGCAGGCCATGTTCTTAGAGGGAAAATACATTTAAAAAATAGGGTCAAACATTACAAATTAGTGAAATGTTTCCAGACTAGCCTGTAAGATGATAAATTCTGTGAGATAGCTTTTTGTCATTGGTATAGAACAGTGATGGCGAACCTATGGCAGGTGTGCTGGAAGTGGCACGCAGAGCCATCTCTCCGGGCATGCCAGCCGTCACCTGTTGCTCTTCTGGGTTCTGGCATGCACATGTGCCGGCCAGCTGGTCTTTGCACACGTGAAGTGCCAGTAACCAGAAGAGCAGCTCCCTGGCACACATGCACGCTGGTCTTTGCACGTGCGTGTGCGCCAGAACCTGGAAGACCAGGTGACCAGCGTGCACATGTGCACCAGAGAGCTGCTCAGCCGGAAACTGCTCAGCCAGAAACCGGAAGCTCAGCTACTTTTTTCTTTTCAGGAACTACTTTTTTCTTTTCCCATTTCTCTACTATCTTTATTTTCATTTTCATTTTATATCATGATAATCATAATAATTTCTTTTTAAGAAAGAGTGAGCCATGTCAAAGTATGTTACTTGAGGTTACCAGGAAAATTCATTCTGGTGATGAAATTAAGACTCCAGATTTCTGTTGCATATATAAACTATGTAGATATATATTTAAACACACTTGCAGATACTGTACATAATTTCTCATTATTGTGATGAGTGAGGTAAATTGGAGTTGTACAAAAAGTTTCAATTCTTACTTTCTTTTAAAAAAAGTAGCTGATTTAGAGTATGACTGACATCTTTCATTAAAGATTCTCAGGTTTGTTACCATAATTATATGTAATACAAGTTACCCTAGTTAAAAGATATTTGTGGATATTTGTCATGTTTGTTTATATATTTGTACTTATATTTGTATGCTGCTGTGTACAAATATACGTGTACAATATTAACAAGTTATCCATCACAACATATAATGCTGCCCATGAACCAAAAATAAGACAATAACTCCCCATTGTGGTTGCTTCCATCATACCATACTGACTTTAGTTTTCTGTGATTTAGGAATGTAGCAATAGCGGAGTATTCAGTATTGCAATAAACTGTTAAATTGCACCTCCTAGTGGGCGCATAATCCATTTCATACAGTTATGTTTACAGTATATATTAGCAATTAGTTGGCAGAATTGTTAACATTTTAAAAACCACATTAATAATATTATAATGCACCTCATAATAATGGCTTCTAAAGTTCCAAGCATCTTAAAATTTGCATTTTCAATGGGACTGTAGGAACATACAGTACAGTTTGCAGTAATAGTACGGCTTGCAAGGAATGTTCTGATATTTGTATTAATATCAGAAACAAGCCTACAAGATACCTTAACTTCTTTTGCAGGTTCCAGTTATGTTTGGAGAGTTAACTAACAGCTGGCTGGTTATATTGCTGTTGGCAGTGGAATAGCTGAGGCTGAATGCAAACAGCACATTCTGATGTCCTGAAAGAATATCATGGTCATAAGTCATCATATCTTGGCCTATTTACTCAATAATTAATGAAAAGAGATAACAAACAGTCAGATCAAAACTTTTTCATGTCAAAATCTAGAAACACACAAACTCAAAATAACCCCAAGTTGATAAAATGGGACACACAGAAAGTTGGAGAGCCTTTCAAAATTCTATTATTGCACCCTACTACAACATTTCTCCCCTTCATGGATTACTGCCTTGTTGTGGTGAAGGGGCTTGCGTAGCTCAATGAAGCTATGAGCTATGCCATGCAGGGCCACCCAAGATGGACAAGTCATAGCAGCAAGTTCTGACAAAATGTGATCCACTGAAGAAGGAAATGGCCACCCACTCCAGTATCTTTGCCATGAAAATCCCATGGACAGTACCAAAAGGAAAAAAGATATGATGCCGGAAGATGAGCCCCTCAGGTCGGAAGGTGTCTACTGGGGAAGAGCAGAGGGCTAGTTCTGGTAGCGCCAGAAAGAGTGAAGCGACTGAGCCAAAGCCAAAAGGACGCTCAGCTGTGGATGCATCTGGTGGTGAAAGGAAAGTCTGATGCTGTAAAGATTTTCACTCCATAGGAACCTGGAATGTAAGATCCATGAATCAAGGCAAGCTGGACGTGGTCAAACAAGAGATGATAAGACTGAACATCGACATCTTAGGAATCAGCAAACTAAAATGGACAGGAATGGGTGAATTTAATTCAGATGACCATCAGGTATACTACTGCGGGCAAGAAACCCTCAGAAGAAATGGAGTAGCCTTCACAATCAATAAAAGAGTAGGAAAAACAATACTGGGATACAATCCCCAAAATGACAGGATGATCTCAGTTCGAATCCAAGGCAAACCATTCAATATCACAGTAGTCCAGATCTATCCCCCAACCACTGGTGCTGAAGAGGATGAAATTGACCAGTTCTATGAAGCCCTACAGCACCATATAGAATTAATACCAAAAAATGATGTCCTTATCATCATGGGGGATTAGAATGCTAAAGTAGGAAGCCAAAAGATAACCAGAATAACAGGCAAGTTTGGCCTTGGAGTACAAAATGAAACAGGGCACAGGCTGATAGAATTTTGTCAAGAGAATACGATGATCATAGCAAACACTCTTTTCCAACAACCCAAGAGACGACTGTACACATGGACATCACCAGACGGTCAACATAGAAATCAGATTGACTATGTGCTCTGCAGCCAAAGATGGAGAACTCTATACAGTCATTAAAAACAAGACCAGGAGCTGACTGTGGCTCAGATCATGAGTTTCTCGTTGCAAAATTTAGGCTTAAATTGAAGAAAGTAGGGGAAAGCACTAGGCCACTCAGGTATGAACTAAATCATATCCCTGATGAATATACAGTAGAGGTGACAAATAGATTTAAGGAATTAGATCTGACAGATAGAGTGCCTGAAGAACTATGGACGGAGGTTTGCAACTTGACTTGTTACAGGTAATCCTCAATCTATATAAATAAAAATGTAAATGTTCATTTGTTCAAAATTGTAAATCTCTGAAAGTTCTTCACCAATTGCTTTGAAATTTTGACACAACGTTGCATTCGAATACGTGCATGTTTTTATATACCTATATTATATAGATGTCACACCTGTGACAGGTAAAAACATGCTTTCTTGAAAAACAGCACCATCTGTTGGACGTAAAAGCAACACACGCTATACTAAATATTTTACGATTCCATTTCAATGTTTCCGATTGCATTGTTAAATAGAATTTTCATAGATTTTGATTTATTTTCATTTTGATTTAATTATTTTGTGCGACATTGCATTGGAATTGAGCTGTGCCGTATCCCTCTGTAGCTCAGGTCATGCCTACTTTGCCTCCGTCCCACCAGTCTTTTCATTCGGTTGATTGGATTCAGACCTGAGTTGCCTTTCTCTACGTTTCTTTTTGGACTTTAACTTCACAGCACCACAATGGTAAGCGCGAGCCGGGTCTTTTCCCCTCAGCGCCACTGCCGCCAAACCCACAAGCAAAATGGTGGGAAATGTCAACCGCCGCGAAGCGTCCTCCTGACTAACGGAGTATGCCGTACCTTTGGCAGGGACCCCGATGCCGCCTGTGGTGTGGAGAGCTGTGAAGGTGAAGGCGGTTATACCGGCAAGCCGGGAAACCAGTTCTTACACCCGCGGCAAAGTATCCTCGGAGGCATCCGAAGACAAACCTCCGGAGCCCCAGGAATGCAAACTCACTGACGGCAACCCAGGCAGAGGCCTCCGCCAATCCCATGATGCGCAGCTCTCCCAATACAAGCACCAAATAGGTAAAAATCCAAGAAAGCAATTGATTAAGCGACGTTAAAGTCCAAAAAGAAACGTAGAGAAAGGCAACTCAGGTCTGAATCCAATCGACTGAGTGAAAAGACTGGTGGGACGGAGACAAAGTAGGCGTGACCTACAGAGGGACATTATTGGCACTCGGACAAAAAATATTGTATACCCACAAGACTGGGCCACATCAACGCGTGGCCAGGTACAGCTAGTTTACAATAAAAATTGAGGCCAAAATTTCTGTTGTTTAGATATTTGTTAAATGAAATTTGTCCCATTTTACAACCTTTCTTGCCCCAGTTGTTAAGTGAATGACTACAGTTGTTAAGTTAACAACACAGTTGTTAAGTCAACTGGCTTCCCTCCTGACTTTACTTATCAGAAGGTCGCAAAAGGTGATCACATGACCCCAGGACACTGCAACTGTCATAAATATAAGTCAGTTGCCAAGCATCTGATCACATGACCTTAGGGATGCTGTGATGGTCATGTGAAAAATAGGCATGTCACTTTTTTCAGTGCTGTTGTAACTTTGAATGGTGACTAAATGAACTGTTGTAAGTCGAGGACTACCTGTAATTGTGGAGAATGGCAGTTGCCTCTACGGAAGCCAGGTGTCTAGTGTCAAACTAAAGCTCCGGTTTCTGCTGCAATAGCCTCCTGCAGCCCTCTGCCAGTGAAAACCGAGCTCTCTCAAGCTCCATTTTCGCTGAAAGATGGCTGCCGGAGGCCATCATTTGGCACTCTCTCTGGTGTTGCCTGCCTCCGCTGGAGACAGTGGATCCCCCCAGTCCTGCCCAGGCCACCACAAGTGCCCCCGACATGAGTGACGTTGAGCTGGCCATGTCCCCCAAGGTCAAACACACAATGAAATCAAGTTTGACACCCCTGCTGTATTGCTATTCCATGCTTATGTCGAAGAGTCCAAAAGAACAATAAACTCATTAAAAGCCGTGGTGACGCAGTAGTTAGAATCCAGCAGTGCAAGCTAACTCACTGCTCACTCCAGTTCGATCCTGACCAGCTCAAGGTTGACTCAGACTTACATCCTGAGATCAGTAAAATGAGGACCTAGATTGTTGGGGCAATATGCTGACTCTGTAAACTGCTGAGAGCTGTGAAGGACTGTGAAGTGGTATATAAGTCTAAGGAGTATTGCTATTATTATGGCTGTCACAAACCAAACCTCTCCTGAAACTGCTTGGCCTTCATCTACGGTTCTTCCACCATGCTTCAAAGGAATCACATCA
Source organism: Pituophis catenifer annectens (assembly GCF_029215685.1). NCBI lineage: Eukaryota > Metazoa > Chordata > Lepidosauria > Squamata > Colubridae > Pituophis > Pituophis catenifer. Next base: position 122,664,573 of record NW_027256883.1, on the reverse strand, counting down.
CACACCCAGATGGCTACATGAAACTTCTTCCAATCTTATTTTTTAGCCTCTTGGAGGAAGTCCTGCCTATATAAATAATTAAAAATCAACATTCCTTACGGTGAAAAAATTGATATCATAAAATATATTGCAACACTGAAATTTTAGTGATTTGCTTTGGGACAACAACAAAAATTCTACTGGAACTAAGATTCTCTTCTGCCTTTGGGTGCTCTTAGTAGCAGTAAAACTGTGCGAGTTTGTAATTTTGACTTTAGGTGAAAACAAAGATCTTTGCCTGTGTAGCTATGGCCATTACTTAATGCAATAAACCTTGCTACTACAGTTTAAAAGGTAAACTAACATAATTATCTATTTAATGTGTAAAAAAATATATGATGTACATTTAGATTCCTAAATTAGTGATATAATAAAAGCATGTGCATGCTTTTAAGTTTCTAAGAACTATTACCAAAGTTAGAAAGTTTATTATATTTAAAGTATGTCTTGCAACACACCAGTTTGGAAATAATCTTTAAATTAAATCCTTGTATGTAGATAGTATTAGGTTGCAATAGGACTCTAATCTGTATAGACCTGATTTAAGCACTAACCAGTATTATTTTATGTTTAGTTTTTAATTATATGGATTTTTTTCCTCATGCTCAACAAAGTTCCTTTCCCTTTTTATAATAAAAGCAATTGAAATTAGTATTTCAATTCCACAAGACTTCATTTGTGCAGGTTTTATTTACAACGAATTACATTTAAATTATTATTATTTTCCCCAAAACGCTCCATAAAAAAGCAAGATTAAGGAAGCCACAAACAAAAGCCAGGCTTACATGGTTGATCCCTGGATGTATTTTAGATTGCTAACAGCAATGACTCCTTCTGATACCAAAGACATTGTCTAGGAAGCAGTATTGCTACCTTGATTTATTTCACCTTATATTGAAATAGAAATGGTTTTAAAATTGTGACAAAAGAAATACAAATATAGTTTTAACTGTAAAGCTTTTTATAACATACAAAATGAGATATGTGCACAGTGAAAACATATGGGGAGGGGACTTCAATCCATAATTGATTAAATCTATATTTTTTACTCTTCAAGAATTTATTTTTAAAAAATTACAATTTTTAAGAAAAATACATGATTTTGAAAGCTAAACCACTGCATTAAAATGTCAACAATAATTTTTCATGCTCAACAGCTTTAAAATAACTGAAGTCAAAGAAAATATAGATATATTAACTTTTCAATTGTTAAGAGAATTTTCAGTAGAACACTTGTTTTAGTTTGTTGTAGCAAACAAACAGACACCATAAAGGCCAACTGTGTTATAAATTTTTTGCACTGTAGCTTTCTTCATGTAATGAACGGAATATTAATTCTCTCTCTTGGTCTCTCTATACGCCCACATTCACACAGAATAGCATATACTGCAGTCAGAAAAAAATTCATTAGAGAAATTATAAATAATTTTCTTTACAACAGCTGTGCATGTCTTAAAAATGATTTAGAATAAGTGTTTTTGATCTCAGATAAGCACAGCACTTTTACACTGTTCATTAAAAGCAGCTGCTTCTTTTTCACATTTTTGACCAAATCTGAATAAAAATGTGGCTCTTTTAAGAGTGTGATAATGGAATTTGGTCTCCATTTAGTGATTAAACAAAAATTGAACTTATTTCATTTAAATGATTTTAAAATCTAAATTAGTTAACTAAATAGTTTGTATAATTATTTTCATATATCCAGTATTTTTTTGTCTTCTGTCATACAAAAGAATGCTAGGATCCCTGACAAGAAGACACTTGTCACAATCTCTATTCTCTGCATTTCATTTCCCCTCTCTTCCTCTCTCTCTCCATACACACACACACACCTATTTCAACATAATACCCCATTCATTTAATGAAATAGACAACAGCTTATATAATACTGTTAGCCTTCAAAATGCCTAACAGCTGAAGACTAATGAAATATCACATTTCACAGACATGATCATTAATGTTCATTATTTGAAATGTTCTGTACAGGAGCTGAATCAAGACCCAGTAACGTTCCAAGGTAAGTTTGTTCTCTAGGATCCAATATTTGTTCAGGTTTAACTGGATGAACTATATTTGCTGGTTGTGGAGTAAGAGTATATTTTTCAAGAAATTCCAGATCTGTTGTTTGCTGATAATCTGTTGGAGGGGGTTGTGAAGGAAGAACTGAGTGAGATGAAGTTGTAACAGGAGGCTGCGGTTGTACAAGATCAGACTGAGTTTCACGCATTCGAACAGATATCAGTGTCACTGGCACACATGTGTCTGATGGTACATTCTGTAGCATTGCCTTGGTATCCACTTGATAAGTTGTGTTCTGATCCACAAATGGTTTAGAATCACCTTGAAAAGCCTTATCATCTGATGTGTACTGAGCTGGTAATGACACAATTTTTTCATCTGACAATGAATTTTGCAGTTCATCTGCAGACTTCCCTCCATGTACGTGATCAGTATGGTATTTTAGTTTATCTTTTCGTTTAAATGTTGAATTGCAGTATTGACAGTTGAAAGGGCGAGCATCTGAATGAATAACCATGTGTTTAGTTAATGTCTTCTTAATCCTGAAGGACTGGTTACAAATTTGGCATTTGTATGGTTTCTCACCTGCATTAAAAAGTCAATATTAATAGAATAAATGTGCTATCTTTTATATCTTATCTATCATTTTTAATCTTTGTTATATAGCAAAACATTTTTTCAAATAATTTCTATAGAATACAGAACATCTGACACTGAGAAAAAAACGCAAGTCATTTTAAAGTTTATTATTTCATTTTTTAAAAAATACATAATTAATTTTAAAAATACAGGAAACCTTCCATTTATTCCAAACTTTGTTTCAGGTGAGAACAAAGCATTGAGATATGCAAAACTGATATACAACGTCATTAATTGATACTCTGTGACTTGCAATACATTCAGACAAGCTGATGCACGCTGATTGCCAGACTTAGATAAAAAATGTGCTGAGCTACTTAGTTTAACAGAAAGCATTGTAGGGCATGGGGAGGCAAGGATGGGTGGGAAGTGAGGTTTTAATTTTGTAGTTTTACTTCAAGAGGATTTTTTCCCCCCTCAAAAGTTCATCAAATAAAAAATAACTTTAAAATTCACACCTCAATAATCACACAGTTTATTAGTTTTGTTAGTGTTTGCTTGATTGTGTGATTTAGTGTGCTTGATTGTTTTGTGTCTTGCATTAGGGTTATGAATGAGAAGTCAAAATAGCTTCTTATCTTAATGATGACAGAGGGGATAGAAATTCATGCTGAATAGTATCAGCCACTCAACTTGCAGGAAGGTGGGCCAAAAGAACTGTTTTAAAACATTTTGACAACATTCTTTAATGAAAGCATTGGATTGGGAAAAATATTTAGTTAACTGGGGAAACTTGGAGAGTCCAACAACATGGAATATAGCATAAAGCAAGGAAGGGAATTGGGATAGATTAAGAATCCAAGAGATTCTTTAGCAAATCGTTGAACTGTGAGAATTAAGAACAATGCTCAAAATGTTCTGGATTAATTATTTTCACTACCCAAAATAGAGGAAACTGAAAAACAAAGAAATGCAAGCATTCTCTTCTGCTGCAAGCAAGTTTTTAAAAATAGAAGAGATCACAACTGAGTTTTTAGGCTACTCTGATTGTTTACCTGAATGTGTCCTAAAATGCATTTCTAAACTTGATTTCCCCTTAAAAACTTTCTTGCAGACTTCACATTGATGAAATGTTGCTTTGTACCTTTGAAGAAAAGCAAGTAAATAAAATATATTAGAAAATAGATTTTTTTACCAAGGAATGTTTTCAGGCTTACATAAACTAAGTTACTATTATAGGCTTATTCTCATTTTCCCCTGTTTTTAAATTGTTTCTTAGAAATATATGTGCATTTAATTGTTTGCTTGTGGACAATTTCAATGCCTTCACAAGGAGTGTTAACACAAATAAATGTGTAACCCATCAAGAAATTCAGTTCTATCCAGTGATGGGGCTGGAGTCACAGTAGCCAGTTGTTAAAATTTTGGGGCAAATCTGTGAGTCAACTTGAAGGCAGAGCTGAGCCACATGTATTAATCAGATTTTGATGGCTAGCAGCATGGTGGCAGCAATGGCGCTGGCAGAGCTGGTCCTTAAACATTTACTAGTTCTGGTTCTATCTCTTGTAAATGGAACATTTTAAAGAAAGAAAAAGACCCTTAATGATGCTGTGATTCTATGTACTATATATAACACTGCCTAGGAGTAAACCACTCTGTTATGTTTTTCATTTTTCATTTTCTGAAATGATATAGGGTTTCCTGCTTGAGCAGGGGGTTGGAGTAGAAGACCTCCAAGGTCCCTTTCAACTCTGCTATTCTGTTAATCATATATAGGGTTGTATATAGGGTTGTAAACATTCATATTCTCCAGTACAAAGGTAAAGGATTAATGCAAAATCCAGCTATTCTATGCTGATTTAGGAACTTCATGACTCAAAGGCTACCTATCACAACAGTTGGAGAAGAATGAGTGTTATTATTAATTAAATATTGAAGTACACTTTCTATATCTTATTTTCCTTGGCCTTGTTGTTTTCAATTTCATGTCCCCTTTCAGCTGTCTAATACACACCCGTTTAGGATAAAAATTCATACATCTAAAGTAAAAAACCCCATAGAAAATCAAATTAGATAAGGCATTTAGATCTATAATTAGTATCTTCTCTGTTTGCTTCTCACTGTTTTGGATATGAAGAAACAGATGTCATGTATTATTGAAACCTTTTCTCCCAATGAAGTTTTCCCTGACTTGAAATGTCCCACCTGTAGGTATGCATATTTTGCTTTATATGTGATATCTAAATTATATTTTCATATTTTTATAATAATTGAAAATTATATCTTATCATACCATAATACACTATATTTTTTCAACATTAGTATTCAAGGGGTAAAAAGAATGCATTCATATAAGACTATTTTTGGATCAATTAAACCATGATTTAACCAGAACCTGACCCTGGTTCTATTTGGTACAAATCAATCTAACATATCCTCAGATGTTGGATATGTTACAACAATATATCAATATTGAATATATTTCAATATTAAATTAAACTTACTTTTGCCACACTTTTTCTCCTAGATGAACACTTTTATAATGAACAGTGAGATGATCTCTTCGGCCAAAGCATTTTCCACATTCCTCACATTGATGGGCTTTCTCTCCTAAGGTGAAGCAATTAAATATACTGAATTAATTTAATAAAAGTTCCAGGAAGCATCCCAAAAAATGTCAGAGACATCCAACTATTTCTGATTTTGGGCCAGTCACTCTCGCTCAGTCTAACCTACCTATACAAGATTATTGGGGGGGGGGGGAGAGGAGGTCACCTTGAGCTGTATAAAGTAAAGCAGGATATAAATAAAATAAATAAATTAGGGATCAATGTCCACGGCTCGCCAGTATGTGATGATATATGTGTCACCAAGACTGGGAGCAGGGGGAAAAAGTAGGATTTGTCAAAAAATATAATAATAAATAAACTGCGGATAGGCTTAACATGTCTTTTAAAATTAAATTTATTATCCCGAAGGTAGGTGTGTGTGTGTGGGGGGGGGGGGGGCGGGAAGGGATGGAATTGAGATTACTGTGTCCTGATTCCACCACTGATCTCCCTTCTGTGACCCTTGGCTGTTGAAAAAATAACTTTAAAATGTGCAGTTCCTCCATGAGAAAACAGTTGCATTCTAGTATACCTCAGTGTTTTCCATGAGTAGGAGCCTTTTCATTCATGGAATAACAGTCTGGCCACATATATTGGCATACATCCTCTTCATCTCTAACCAGTCATGGTGAAAACAGATATCCTTTCTTTCAATAAGCCATTATTTTGTGAAATATAAACGAACGCTATGTTCCTAGATTCTTTGATTGAAAAAGGTAATGTCAATGCCACTCCTTACCTGAATGTATCTTTTTGTGTTTTGTAAGGTGATCATGGCGAATAAATGTTTTTCCACATTCTTCACATTCATATCTCTTATCATCATGGTGGACTCGCAGATGAAGCCAGTATTAACAGGAATACAAGATTAGCATCTGCATGCTTAATGTGCCATGATATTCAAATTTGAAAATCTAAATTAGTATAACTTACACTAAGGTTACATAACTTATATTAACTATAACTTAAATCTGAAAATCTAAATTAGTATAACTCAATAATGACACCATCTACTCTGAGAGGTTGCTATAGTATTTCTGAGTAGATACTGTATGCCGCTACTGATTTTATTAAGTCTAAATAGTTTTAAATTTTGGAAAAAATGGGTCATGGAATCTAGTTGTCTTATTTCCAAGTAGATGGGTAAAAATTATATTTAAATTTTGTACTTGTCTACTTGGAAATAGATGACCATTCAGATGAGCAAACTTTGGTAAAGATTGCTCATCAATAGTCCATTTTTTGCTAAAATCTAAAAATAACTTCCATAGGGATTTCTCTTATTGTAGTAATTAGTACTGAATTTTAATTCTACTCTTTAATGACAAGCTAGCTATAAATTGTATAACAATGTCATTTCAAAGCATAACTGATTGTGGCATAACAGAATAGAAAGTATTACCTATAGGAGCTTCCATGACGAAAACTCTGCCCACAAATGCTACATAGATGTGGTTTTTCTCCACTGTGAATTCTCAAATGTTCTTTTAAAGTTGTTCTGTAAGGAAGAAATTCAAATATAAGGAGGAAATTATTTCCTAATGCTTTTACGATACAATAATACATTTCATTCTAATACATTTAAAATGGCCACAATCTGATTTTCTGCAAAGTATAACTGACATCTATTGATAATGGACAAACTGTTACCAGACACTGTCAATCCATTGCCAATGATCACCGGATTTGGCTTTTTTTTCAGAAATACATGTATGGTTCTGGCATTTCTGCCATCATAGTATGTAGCACCCAGGACATTCTAAAAGTTTTAGTGCAATACTTTGGGACACCATGTACTGTACATCCAGTCTCTGGGGTCACTGTAGAAGTGTCTGTGTTAATGAAGATAAGTATTTTTATTTAAAAAATTTAAAGTTATAAGATTCTGTCATTTTATTTGGTGAATAGATTAAATTTTAATTTTAAAAATCAATCTGTTGTTCAATCCCATTCCTAATAAAATCACTGTTCATATTGATAGAAGTACAGGAGAACACTACCTTATTTATCATTTTAAGTCCCATGGAGTCACAAAGTTGAGAATTCTGCTATGCTATATAGTTGAATATGTAAATACATGGCATATAAAATAAACTTAGTAAGTGTGCCTATAGCACATAAAATGTGAGAAGAGGAAGAATCTGAAAAAGGCCGTTTAACACATTGATCAAAGGCTAGGCCTCTGCCTGTCCATATTCTTGTCTAATTCTATTGAGAATCAAGCCTCTGCTGATCTGAAGAGTCTTTATTTGGGTTCTGTCTTTTAGCCTTTCTTAGTATGTACCAATAGTCAAGTCTATCTTTATTAAGTAGGCAAAGCCTTCGATACAAAGAAGAAAATGATGATTTGGATAGCGTTTCCCAAAATAAAATGCATCTTTCTTCAGGATCATTCTTCAACTGTATAATCCCAGAACAGGTTGCTGACATATTAATGAGTGTCTTCTAAACTGCAAAGCACTCTTTCTTTTTTAATTCAAAGTGCTGTACAACACTCATTTGATATAACCTAAATAGGAGAAAGACAAAAAATTCACTGATATAAAAATGGAGAGCCAGTTTGGTGCAGTAAATGCTGGATTAGAAACTGGGAGATCCTGAACTCTGGTCTTCCCTTAGGTACAGAAACTGGCTGGATGATTTTAGGCAGTCTCTCTTTTTTAGCCCAACCTATTTCAAAGGTTGTTGTGAAGATCATAGGAGGAAGGAGCATTATGCATTCTGCCTTGAGTTATACAAAATAAAGAAGGTATGTACATCAAATAAAAACATACACCTGAAACCCTAAAAGTCATTCGAGTTTCCCTCGGCTCAGTAGATACAAATGATGATTGATGAGTAAAGACTTGGGAAGTAAATGGTATGAAATATTCTGAGAAACATATAGGTGCTGATCAACTACCTTTACAATATTTTTTTTAAAATATTGGTGAATTCATTGATCTACTTTCTGTTTAATTTATATAAAACACAGCATGTGTATTCAGCATACCTTTCTCTAACTGATTTTCCACAAATAAAGCAAGTCCATTTTCTCTTTCCGCCATGAGTGCATTCAATATGGCGCTTCAGATTTCCAGTGTCATTAAACTGACGACCACAAATATCACATGGAAAAGGTCCTAAAAAGACACAGGGATTCAATTTTACATTTATGCAATTTGAGCAAGTGATTCGAATAATTAACAAACACATATTTTGGAACACAAAAATACAAAACTGAACAAAATACTCTCTTATTTTGAAAAACCTAACCACAAGCACATTAATATTTCATTTTTAAACAGTCCATCATTTCTTCCCCAGAAGTTGCTATTGATAATTCTGACACAAGTTTACCAAAACTTAACTACCAAAAAGGAAAATATTTTGTACAGATTTGTATTTTTTTGCATTCTCTTATTTTTTGTAAAACTTAAGCATAAACATATTGATACTACATTTTTATGGACAACTTGGTAAGCCATTAAATTATGGCGTCATAACTACCAAGAGTGACTCCCTGGACCAGTTTATCTATGAATTGTCTGCCATGTGATTGTTTTCTATATTTTTTGCCAATATCTAAAACTATAGGTCTGACATAGCCAAAGTGGGATGATCTGCCACTAAGATTTTTAAAACTTGATTGTATGACTCAAATAATCGTTTAGCATTATATTAGGAAAAACAGCCATGCTGCCTCTTGAAGTCTTCTTGGAAAGGAGAAAGCAATTGTTTTAACAGATGTTTATTAAATGAACAATTTCCTTCAAAATGTACCAAATTACCAATAGTGACTTGCAGAAAAGAAATGCCAGATTGAAGATGGCTCTTGAAAAGCAGAGGCATGATTTATCTTTATAAAATCCATTTATCCTTAAACAAAATTAGAAATACGATAGCTATTCATGCACTGGGTAAGTGGTCACTTTCTTAAATATTATTTGAAAAGCTAGGGAAAACATCCCTTAAGCTTCATAGTGCAAATCCCACATTCTTTGATTCAATTCTGCTTGATTTTCTAAGGGCCAGTAGATTTACCAAATTGCAGAATGTATGATGGTACTTTCCAGTATCATTTGTCTTAAAAATATCAAAGTCCTGCTGGAAAGCAGAGTTTATATTTTTCTTTATGAAAATTACCATTCTTGAAACAGGTATTCTAGTACCATGATGAAGGGATAAGTAGAAGACATTACAATAGAGAAAAAATTGGAAATGGTTATCCCCTCTTCTGTAGCCTGTGAATCCAAGCAAATCTGATGTTTCTATGTCAACATCACAACTACAGCTTTTAAAGCTCCAAAAACAAGGAGAGTGGAAAAATGCTAGGAAGTGCAGTTATATCTTCCAAGTTACATGTATTGTAGAAGGCCAATAACTCTAAGTCCTTCTCTGTTATTTTTTTATATTGAGAGGTACTTCAAAAAATAAATGTCATCTAATATTTCTATTTCAAATGTAATATAGTTGTGCTGATGCTGTCAGGTTTCGATATCGTCTTCAAATAAAATAAATTGCATTTCCAAACAGATAGTCTTTGAAGAAATCTTTCATTTTATTAAGCACGACAATCTGGCCCCGATCGTGGCGTAGCCAGCTCTGGTTTCCTGACCCCAAACCCTCCCTTTCCGTTCCCCAAATCTCTGCGTCTCATTGGCCTTCTCCCAAATCACTCTCCCCATATCTACTACCTAAGCTCCCAGGAATGCCCCCCCTCCCTCTCATCTCCTAGGGGATATTATCTTCAAGGAAAATAAGTAGGTGAAGTGTCAAGCGTCCTCTTGCCAGCTGGTCCCTCTTCTCCTTCTTATGTCAGCACTAGAGTAAATGCAGGTTGAAGTGCTGACAGATGCATTAAATAGAATTGCAGCAATTTTTTTCCTAATAGATTTTAATGACAAAATTGACAAAAAAATGTCAATGTTCTTTTACTTGTCTGATTATTCAGTAAATGCACAAATTTATTACATGCGATTAAACAAATAATGAAATATAAACAGGTCAATGTTTCATATGTTACTTAGTTCTCAGCAATGAAGAAAATGGTTTAGGAGAAAATTTTTAATCATTTCTGGTCAAAGTTTACTGTTTCAAGAAAAGTGGGAAAACAATATGTCCAAAGGTTTAGTAGCTCACAAAGCTACTAAAGCTTTTTTTTAAACAAACAGGAAGTGACCCTGATAAGTTTCCCCACCTCTCTTCTGTTGTTGGGCTTTTATTTTTTTGCATTTTTCAGAATGCATTGAAAAACAGTTTTTGTAATTTTAAACTAGTGTTAAAAATCAAGTAATTGGTCAGGTTCATGGAAAATTGGCCTTCCACCAACTTCAGAATGAAGTGGTGAAATCAAATAGATAAGCTGAAGTGGAGGATGGGAAAAATACCCTGTGAGCTACAAAACATGTATTGTAAATCCCTAACTATAACTAGATTAACTGAAATTTTCTGGGGTTTTTACTCAAACACCTCTAAAGAAGGATTCGTTTAATTAATTTGTCCAAAAATTGAACCTCATATCTTCAAGCAGTTTAAAGAATTGTTCAAACACTGTGAATAGAGATTTGGGAAATTGGTATACAGAATTCAATTCAGCTAATGAATTGAAAACATATATGCACTGAATATTTTCTTACCTAAATGGAACTTTTCTTGATGTTTCAATCTCGTAAAGCGGGATTTAAAATGCTCTTCACAATAGGTACATTTGAAAGGCTTATTCTGAGTGTGAAGAATTCTGTGTTCTTCCAAGTGAGGTCTTCGTGTGAAAGACTTATTGCAAATCTGTAGCAACAACAATATGCAATGATTAAGTAAAATACACAATCTTGAGCTTTCTGAAAAAAGTCAAGTTATCTGTGAAAATATATACACAAATCCAATCTTATCACTCAAAGGAATGAATTATAAATCAGCATATTACATTTACATTTGCAAATAAGCTGAGAATTTTAGGTGCCAAAATGTACCAAAAAGTTGGGTTTGCCTTATCCAAGTATAGGCTTATCCATAGATATATACAGTAATATTTTAAAAGTACCTGTAATTCTTGTATATACTCACATGAATCTATCTGTAAATAAATTGACTCTCAAATATTTTAACCACAATACAATGAAAAATGTGGATTGGTTTATCCATAGATAATGCATTTTTCATAATCTTTTGGTTAAAAATTTGAGGGTTGGCTTATCTACTGATAGTTGTATATGTATGCATACATATGGCAGCTTTCTAGAAATAACTGTACTATCCAATTGCATAGTTATGACTATTTGCTTCTCTGTTAATCTTGTTAATTTCAAGTTTTATCATAACTTTAGCATATACAGTGTGGATTGCTACATACTATTTTCTCCATTAAAGTTACCTTATTAAACCATTGACCAAAAAAGACCATGCATCAATAAACCACTAAATCATATTACAGTACTTTTTATTTTTATTATCCTGAACCCAACTGCACCATGCACTATTTACACACTAAAGCACATAATGAAATGTAGGATTTCCCATTTATCCCTAACGTTATGATTTAGTAACTTTAACATAAATTGTTTTAGGCACTTATTACTTATTAGGTCCATGTACTCAAACAATATCTACATATTACTCTCACAGCATAAAAACAGCAACATAATGAAGAGCATGGAGCAAAGCTTTTGTCCATGCTCAAGAATTTCAGAGATTCTTTTCCTACTGCAGCTCCTTGACAAACATTCTAAAACAATTTACAATAATTCTAAATAGCAGTTAAAACAGAAAATTCAAGAACTTCAGTAAATAAATGCACAGCCTCTGATCTGAATTCAAGTCATAGATAAAAAAAAGCAGAAGAATCAAATAATTTCAGTGAAACCAAAAACATACCTCACATTTCCATCCTTCACTTTTTTTCTTCCTGGTAGACAGAAACTCTTGTACATTTTCAGGATGAAATCTGAGGAGGAAATCTACTAAGACATTATTTATTTAATAAATATAACACAACAAGAAAATCACTAGTTTGCATTTTGTTACTGCTTGCTGGCCTAATTGTATAATTATTAAAAAGAAATATTATCCTGTACTGCGTATAAAGAAAGCAAAATATTTGAAATTTCTTAATCTATATTCCCATTTGAAAAATTATGTATATAACCCAAGCTGAAATTTATAATTCGGCATCAGCACAAATGTTAACTGTTTTTTTAATGTGCTTTTAGTCATCCTCTTTAAGCACTTTTTGCCCCAATTTACTTAAACCACCTTTCAATATTCACCAAATAGCAGGACATACATTAAAAAGAATATGTAATACTACTGAACATACTGATATCTCATTTCACATGTGTACATGTTTGGTGGAGAGCATTATCCTGATTTGATTCAAGGTGCCTACACTACTGATATACTACTTTATAAATATACACAATTTTACCCAGCCTGAAGTCCTCTAGATTTTCATCGACTCCAGGCAGGGTATGATTGGGAAAGGATCATGTATGTTATGCATGCTTTTAACATCCTACACATTTAAAATAAGTTGCCATGTATTTAACTGGATTATTGTTTATACCTAATATCCTGCAGCATTCAGTTATATAATTTTATAATAAAAGGAAACCAAATGATCATTCTGTATTACCCAAAATGTAATATGATTCAATGATACTTGCCTTTTTACATGCTTTATCAGGGTCTTTTTGGTGGCGTGCAGTTTGTTACAATATGAACATTTGTGTTCCTTTTTATGAAATTCCAATTCACTGTTGTGTTTTTTTCTGTGTACTGTTAAGTTAGATTTGGTTGAATAACGCTGCTGGCAAATATCACATTCAAAAGGCTTTTCACCCGTATGTACTCGAGCATGGCTTTCAAATTTTCCTACAAAATAAAAGATATATATTTTAAAATGAAAAACAGCTGATAAATATTAACCTCTAATATTATCACAATAATAGTATGTGCTATATGAAGTCTGTGAGAAAGTTTTAATACAGATTATTTTATAATGTATTATTTTTTAAAGAAGCCTTTCTAATTACTGGCTGGAACATCACCTTTTTTCATATAGCATATAGTGATAGGAATGTGATGATATATACCGTATTTTTTGGAGTATAAGACACACCTACCTTTTTTGGCGAGGAAAACAAGAAATCTGCCTCTGCCTCCCAGCAATTTTGCCTCGTTTGCCCAGCAAACAGCCTGCTTTACTTTCATTTTCGTTTTCAGCATAGCTTGATTAGCACAAGGAAAAAAAAAATCTGCTCCAGCAATTTACCCCCTTGCAGCAAGAGCAGAGGCCCACGCAAAACAACTGAGTTGGGAGGCTGATCCAATCAACTTGTGCAAATTAGGCTGTGCTGAAGCTGAAAGGAGCTGTTTTTTCTTGCTGCTTGCTGCAAGGAGGTAACTGCTGAGAGGCAGAGGCCAAAGGATGGGGGCCAGTGGGTGGGCGGGGCTACATTCGGTGTATAAGATGCACCTAAATTTTCACCCCCTTTTAGGGAGGAAAAACTGCCATTCTTATACTCCGAAAAATACGGAAACTGCCATCCTACTGTATCATTTAACACTAGCTCTCAATCTATACAAAGGAGACTTATATAAAGGGCTGGAATACACAGTGAGTTGTTACTGTTGTGTATACACAACATTATTTTCATAAAGGTGGAACCATTCTTGTCTTAAAACAAGTTGCTAAAGAATGTCTGGGATTCTTTTTCTTACTATAATCTTACACATTCCTATTCCTATAGTCCTGGAACACAAAGCGACTAAGGATTGAAGATCATTATCTGAATATGATTGTATAAATGTGTCTAGAACTATATTAAGATTTAATTTAACTTTAAATAAACTAAGATTCTAAGGCCATACCACAATACGATGATAAGCCAATGCAACTTTATTTTTATCTTGAATTGTTCAAATGTTTGATCATCCATAGGAGAATGCAGTTTGGTTAGTCTTCATGTAGGTGTTTATATTTGATATTACCAGGTACATGAGCTTTGGCAGCCATAAAAGGCAAATGATTTCATGTTTTTGTATTGTTCAAAAATATTTTAATTGTAGCATATTTTTTGAATTGTTAAACTGCCTAGAGTTATTGATTGAGAAGGGCAGTTATAAAAATTAAATAAATAAAATAAAGGTTCAATTGAACAGCAAGCCTAAAATTGCATATTGGGCAAAAGGGTATCCAGAATCAAGGCTAGACTTTTTCTTCTCTCTTTCTTCTCTTGCTATGCTTCTATTGATACAATAATAAATTGATAAGGTTACCAAAGTTACCACATACCAGTTGAGAAGCAATAATTTAAAGGGCAGGCCAATAATCTGTAGGCTCTCCAGTTACTGTTCAATTGTAGTTCCGAACAATCCGTTAGTACAACCAATGGTGATGGGTAAAAAATTATACAATTCAGTAGTATAACAGCCAAAAATTTCTACAACTAAATAGTACCAAAAATGTGCAAGTCTGCTGCAGTGTTTGAAAGGAGCTATATGCATTTTACTTTGCATGGAGTTTATATACCAGTGAAGTTAATTAGGTTTCACAATGCATAGAATTTAGTAATGCTTATAGTGTATATCACAATACTAATATATTTTCACAAAATGTAGGGACACATTCCTACATTGATTGAAGGCCCCAAATGGCACAGGTAGAATTTGAGTGGAGATGAAATATTTGAAGTATTTCAATATAGACAAATATAGACAAATATTTGAAATATTTGTCTATATTTGAATTATATAGACAAATATATATTTGTCTATATTTCTGAGGTCTTTCTAATTTAACATTACCTATTAATCTGAATACTGTTTGCCTGCAATTTGGGCATATGTGTGAGAGCACGCAGTGTTCTTGAAATCTACTTGTAGGCAGATTCAAAATAAGATAACATTTAATGTGACACAATGTAGATACCTTACAGTTCATTTTTATTGTATTTGTTAATAAGGCCTAATGAAGTGATTCATTTACTAGACCTACAGTTCAATTAGGTCAAGACAACTGTACACATGTGGTCATTAAATAATCTAACTTCCCAGGCTGTGACTGTCTGTTATTTCAGCAGCTAGGAGTTTCTCTAATTGCTTTCTGAGCGTTTGAAAAATGACTCTTATAAAGCAGGAAAAGCTGTAAAAAAAATCTAACCTCTTCCAACTAGCAATCTGATAGCCAGATGGGTCTTCCTCAGCTCAATTAACTGCAGGATTGTTACTGTGGGTAAAATAGGAAGGAGCATTATGTATGCTGCCTTGAATGGTACAGAGATATTGTGTCAGCTTCTGTTGATTTAAGGATTCAGTGAAGCATTTTTACAAGGGATGCCTAAAGTTTTGCATGTACTGTTAAGTGCACCATGGATATATTTCAGATCTAATCGCAATTCTATACATTGAATCTGGCCCTGGATGTTAACCCAAGATTGACTTTTTGATTGCTTTTAAACCTTTCTCAGCCACCCTGCAAAGGTAAAAGACAAAACATATTCTGATTTACCTGGTCGATCAAATATTTTATCACACTTAGGACACTGCAAACATTTTTTGCTGCTGTTCTGAAGAATAGGTGGAATACATGTGGAAAGATTATCTTCAGAAATATTTCCTGCTGGACCTTCTGGCTCATGGACCTCTCCACCACATTCTTTTTCACTGTGTTGTTCAGACTCTGTATCATCTCCCAAAGTGTCCTCTTCCTGCCCATCAGTGTTGTATTCACTTCCACTGTTCTCGGATTCATTGCTCTCCTTATTAGCAGCAATTGTATCTAAATTGGTATCTGATGCATTGCCACTTTCATTGTCACTCTGATCAAACTTGGCTGGGCATTTACGATTTCGCACTGATCGTCTAGTACAAATCCCTGACTTCTCAACCATTTTTAGCCCATGTTCTTTTTCCCGTGCAGAAGATTTGTGTGCTTTGGACAAATGATTTTCTAATGATTTCTTGTAACAAAAATTACGATTGCATAAAGTGCATTGATGATTGTTGGCTATTTTAGGTGTTTGTTCAATTGTCTTTTCTATCCGAGATGGGTTTTTTGTTTTCTTTTCAGTTTGTGAAATGGAAACATTTTCACTATTTAGCAATTTAACTGCATCAATAATATCTAAAAATTTTGCTGCTTCTAAAATTAAAGGTATTTCATTTTTATTTAAGAAAAACTGTGATGTGTAAAGAAACTCAAGCAGATGATGGAAAACTGAATGTGTTACATGATCCAAGGTAATAACATTTGTATTTGGATTTTTGCTCAAATAAGCATGAAAGTAACTGCTCCCAACAGCAACTACTACTTTATGGGAGCTAAATTCTTTTCCATCAACAATTATAAGAAGATCACAAAAAGACGTCTGCTTCTGTCGATCATCATTTAAATATTTAAGTAGATTTTTATTGTATTGCAAAGAAGTTAAAAGCTTTCTTTGATCAGGCAGCAGAGAAAGTTCTTTGGAATATACGAGCTGGTCTGCAGTAGCAACTTCTGCAGGATCAACATGAGCTTCCTGTTCAGAGTCTGTTACAGGAATCTTATCAGTTTGCTCCCTTGGGTGACCAAGATGTATTTTGTCATCTACATTTACATTAAGCCTTCTTCTCTTCTTCATTGCAATTGTGCCACGTTAAAATCAGAACTGTTATCAATAAGCCAAACTTTTCCAAACGAATAGTTGCTTCAGTGATACTTGAAGTTATGACCTGCAAATGGATCAAATAGTTTTCTTTGAAACTAATGAAAAAAATTGATTCATTCCAGTTTAACACCAGTTAATTTACTTCCACATTTGATGAGGTCCTACGAATTGGCATCCTCCCTCTCTTTCTAGAAAGCAAAAATTCACCTTGAATTGAACCAAAACATTTAAGTCACATGCATGATATCAAATTGTAAATAGTACTTATTCCTTTATTTGTCAACAGAAGTAATCAGAAAAATAGCCAAGAAAAGCTATTGTACCAGGAAGCATTTAGATCCGTCTCCAGCTGCATCATCTCTTTCAAATGTTGCCACTAGTAACATTATTCAATGTACCTTGGACTGCAAGGTGATCAATTTGTGTGCCATTCATCTCATCAGAGTAATATTACTCTGGGCTGCTTACAAATATTAAAGCAGTAGGACAATAAATAAAAACAATACTGTTAAAAGATGGGGAGGAGGGGAACATGAAGCACATGGGGAGAGGTGAGTTCTTTCCTAACCCAATAGCTACCTCCAAAATGGGATACCCCACTGGAGCCCCAGGTCAACTGGCAGAACCAGATTTTCAGGCTCTTATGGAAGATCAAAAGAGTGGGTGCAGATCTCACCTTGAAGTGTATGAGGCAGGAACCATAGCAGAAAAGGCTCTTCTCCTGGACCTCATCAGTCAAAAATTCTTGACTAGTGGGGTCTGCAGCCTGCCTGCTCTATCAGTACTAGTAGGGTGAGCCAATCCCATTGGGATAGGATGGCTCTTCAGAAAACGGGCCGAGCCATGAAGGGCTTTAAAGATGATAACCAACCTGTTGAACTGCAACTGGAAGCAAGCTGGCAGCCAATGTTACACTGGAATTAGGGGTCCCAAGAACTGCTTGTGGTGCTGCATCCTGCACTGATTGTACCTTCCAAATACTCTTCAAGGGTAACCCCATGTGGAGTGCATTGAAACAGTCAGGCATGAAATGACCAGGGCTTGAATGCACAAAGATATTTATTTTTATTCACTGCAGAATAAACAGTTGGTCACTTAAAAAGCAGTCATCTCTACTCACTGATCTGTTTGACTAGTTATAATTGCCCAAGACAGATGCAAATGAGTATATGACTTAATTCTAATCCTTTTTCTTGTACTTAAAAATTAACATATGCAAGCAATAAAATGGAGTGCATGTGATTTATCACCAAGAGAGAAAGTTGCAAGAGAGCTAATAAGCAGTAAATGTGAATAGCATCACATATCTTGCTAAACTATGATTTAATACATATTAAATTATTAAACCACAATTAGTGGGTTTACACATGACTCATCAAACAAATCAACGCAGACTTATCCCTTGAGGCACAAATTACCAATAATAATTATCAAATTATTCTACTCATGTACACATTACATGAAGATCTAACT
Organism: Pituophis catenifer annectens; assembly: GCF_029215685.1. Taxonomy (NCBI): domain Eukaryota; kingdom Metazoa; phylum Chordata; class Lepidosauria; order Squamata; family Colubridae; genus Pituophis; species Pituophis catenifer. Next base: position 122,646,227 of record NW_027256883.1, on the reverse strand, counting down.
CTCTGGAGAAAACTCTAATGCTGGGAAAGATGGAAGGAAAGAGAAAAAGAAGATGACCAGCAGCAACATGGATGAACTCAACTGAAGTGGCAATGACTGCATCCTTGGAAAACCTGAAATACCTGGTTAAGAAGAGATCATGGATAAAATCTGTGTCTATGCTAACAGCTGCAATGATTTGATGGCCCATAATAATATCAAAGTAATAACTATGCTTTACAAACAAGGGCTGGGTTCACACAACCCAGAACCAAAGAAACTACCTTATAATTTAGTGTGTTATGTGAACCAACTTAGTCATTCCTGATAAGGAAGACTCAGTGTATAAAAACAGCTGTTTCTTTTTTCCAGGCTGCAATTGTTATTTCCTCTATTCAGGTTCTTTTGCTCTTTTGCTTAAATGCTATTGCTCTAGGTCTAGAATACCACCCAGACAGCATGTTACCATGACTGCTCAACTGTTATTATTACCTGCCCCTCACATAACTGCTCGTTTTTTCTCCTTTTCAGTGTTTTATCTAATGCCTTTTGTCTGCACGATTCCAGAAACATAGCCTTAGCCACATAAAGGAATGGGAACATGTTCACCATCATCCTCACCCTAGATATTATTGGTCCTATCTTCCCTGCTATGCTTAGATGAGCAAGTGAGATGTGATAGGTGGCCTTAAACAAGCAAAATCAGCCTTATCTGCAAGTAGCTGCTCCTTTGCTCTTTCAGTGGGTGATGAACATAATACCCGGCCCAACTGTCACATTATTAGTGTAAGGAGCAGATCAGAGAGGAAGCAACTTCCATCACAGTCCTCTAGGACAGCTGTCACAAACTTGTGGTCTGTGGACCACTGGTGTTCCGCAGAAAAATTATTTGCATTTTTTATATTATATTTATCTTTTTTTAAAAAAATCATATTAGTGGTCTGCAGGATTTAAAATTATGATTTTAGTGGTCCCTGAGGTCCGAAAGGCTGGTGACCCCTGCTCTAGGAAGCAACTTGGACAGGAGGGGGAAAAAAAAAAAAGGCTAGCGGGACTGTTTTAAGTTTTATCCTTCCTGGGCCTAATCCTTCCTTCCATTGTGCTAGCAGAGATTGAGCAAGGAGAAAGGCGGCAGGAGCGTAAAAACATTTTGTTTAGCCTGCATACCGATGCAACACAACTGGAAAGGGGGGGGGGAACGGGCTTCAGGGGACTTCCATATGAGGGGAACCCTCTCCATCGCTGCTTCCCCGACCTCTGTCGCAGGGTGGGCGGCAGAAGAAATTGCCAGGTGCCTTTCCTTTCTCAACGAGGTAGTGACAGCGTCCCCCTTTCCTTCACCCACAACAACCTTTAATCATGATCCGGCCTTCAAGGCTGATAAAACTAGGTTTAAACTAGATCTAACAGGTCAGATTCGCTCAGAAGCGGCCAGCAAATTAAAGCCGAGCCTCAGGCACGTCGGACTGTCGCCTCCCTCTTCAAACCACCCCCACCCCCGACCGGGATGGCGAGAGTAAAACTGCGCCCCTCGGAAACCCCCTGAACCCACCCGGCCTCCAACGAGGGGAGGAGCCTCTTACCTACCTTCCTCCCCTCGCCGAGGAAAGGGGCAAATAACGGTCCCAGGCGCGCGCTCTGGGAAAACGCGCTTCTTCCCCATTTGCCGTCGCCAGGCCGGCCTCCAGATTCCGAAAGGCAGCCGTGGCAAAAAAGAGGAAAGAAAAAAAAATACACCTCCCCCCCTCAAAAAAAAAACACCAAAAACAAAAAAAAAAAACCCCACCGTCGCGCACCGTTAACCCCCCTCAGGTTTCGCCATCACTTCCGGGTTCCATGCAGGAGGGGGGAGGGTGGGTGAGTAAAGGGTGACGTCACTCAGACCGAGTTTTTTTGACAGGAAGCTGGGCAGGTTTGTCGTTCCGGCTCTATGGCACGTGGGTGGAAAAAGGAGGCGGAGCAAGAGGAAAAACGGAGGGATGGCGAATACGCGGGGAATTTTTTTTTTCTCTTTGCCCTCCGGCTCCCAATGGGCGTTTGCGGAATGTTCACTGCAAAACCGTCAGCCGCCCCAGAAGCGAGTACTACTGTAATAACAGCGGTGCCCAACCTTTTCCGACTTGGCGAATCGGCGGCGACAGCAGCGGCGGCGGGGTGGGGCGGAGAGATGAGAGAGGGAATGGTTCCGCGAAGGCAGCGGGCGAGCGCGCTCGCAGCTCTTATTTGCGCAAATGGAGCTGCGAAGGCGTTCGCCCGCCCGGTTCAGAACGGACCGCTGTCCCGCCGGGACCCCTGATTTATGTTAACGATAAGTGACTGGTATGTTTTGTGTTAAGTCACAGTAAATTGGCCTTATGGGTATTTTGACAAGATACGTTTCTATTCTCTAGTCCCAGAAATAAATGACTTTGATAAACGTTCAAAGAGAACCAAGTTTTTTTAAAAAAGGGAGGGGCCAAACATTTGAGCACGGATTCCAAATCACCACGAATATTTCCAAGGTTTATTTATTTACTAACATAAATAAAATTTCGGGAGGCTTTCAAGAAAAAAGATCTTTCCCAGACGGCATTGGTGGCTCTTCACTGGCAATTCAGACGGGGGAAAAAACGATTTCCGAACTTATTTCAGGATGAAGCTGGAGCAGAAGGCGGACTTGAGCGCAATAAACAACCAAAAGAAGAGTGTTTATATGGAGATTCTTTGTCATCTAAGACGTGGTTGTCCCAAGGGTGCTTTTTCTAGAGGCAACTGGACTTTGTTTTTTTCTTTGAAGACATTCTCATCCAGGAAGCTTCTTCAGCTCTTGAATGGATGGTGGGGAATGGTGGGATCCAGTCAGAGCTGGAGAAGCTTCTTGGATAAGAAGCAAAACGTCTTCAGAGAAAAAAACCAGAAAGTCCAGTTGCCTCTTGAAAAAACACAATTGGAACAACCGAAACAAGACAAGTCATTTTCTCGAGAGAGAGACGGTTTTAAATTGAGCGCTCGCTTTGTTATTGGTGCATTACATGATGAGTTCGGCAGCATTGAAGTGGGAAAAAGGCATGAAACCAGGATGGCAAAAAACAAAACCAAACATCTCAAGTTATTGGTCGAATGTTCAGAGCCGCTTGGCGATTGGAGGAAAAAAAAATGTTACGTGACAACTGGCTGCGGGTTTTTTTTTTTTTGTCAATCTCACCTGATTGGCGGAGGCTGCTTGTTTGAATTCTCGAACGGCGGTTGCGAATCCGATTTTTTTTGCGGGGGGAGGGGTAAGGAATTTGTGAATTCATTTCGGACGGGCGAAGAGCCTTCTGGTTGTCAACGGGACACGTTGACGACGGTCGTTTTCCCCGTATGGACGAAAGAAGGCAGGCTGTGGGACCAGCCGGGCTTCAGGAACCGTGTCCTCCGGAGCGGAGCAAGCGCAGCGCTGCCTCCCCAGGCTGCGAGGATGGAAACGACGCCGTGCTATTACTCGGCCACTTCTCCCGGCCTCCCTTCCTCAGTTTCGGCTCCGTCCGCGTCGGTACTTCGTGCGTTCGCCGCCTGGCCGTGGAGAACCCCAACGCAGAGGCTATCCACGGGGCCGTCTACCGCCCGCCGCCCGCCTCCAAAGGCTTCACGGTGCAGCAGGACGGTTTCCTCCTTCAGGTGCTTTTTTTTTTTTAAGCAGGGGAAGGCGAGGCGGCGATGTGGTCTGGGAGGGGTCGGCTCAAATGCTAATGCTGAAGTCTAAGCCGAAGGCGGACGGTTGTTAATGTTCATGTAGCATTGGTAGCCTGAAAGATTGCCCGGTATGCAGGAACGGTTAAATGTCAACGACAAATGTAGCAATACTCCGCACTTATTTGTAGGTTTTGCTCCATAAATTTCAATTGATCAGGTACTGAATAATCTTTAGTTTATGGATGCCGTCTGCTGATGCTCTCCCAAAATCCTACTTATTTTTAAAGGGTGTGGTAAATTAACTTCTTGTTTACTGTTTCTAGGAAAGGGAACCTTGGGGTATGTTAATGGTTAATAGGTAATTAACATTAACACTAATGTATAGCCTCCCCAAACGAGGCTCCTTCTATGAGGATGGTTTTTTGCTGGATGTAAACTTCATGAATACAGGTAGTCCTCGACTTACAACGGTCTGTTTAGTGACTGTTCAAAGTTAGAATGGCATTGAAAAAAAGTGACTTACCACAGCTTTTCACACTTATGACCTTTCCAGCATCCCCATTATCATCTGATCAAAATTCAGATGATGGCAACTGATTCATATTTAGGACTGTTGCTGTGTCCCAAGATCATGTGATCACCTTTTGTGACCTCCTGACAAGCAAAGTCAATCGGGAAGTTTGTTACTAAATTTTAAACTAAATTTTGGGGCTCAGTTGTGGTTGTAAATCAAGGACTACCTGTACTTATTTATTTTTTTTATTTATTTAATCAAATTTCTATACCGCCCTACTCCCGAAGGACTCAGGGCGGTGAACAGCCAAGATAAAATACAGATAATACAAATATTAAAATATTACTTCTTATATTAGGGCTTGTTAAAAGAATTTTTCGGATCCCTTTTCCAAGCCGGAATAAAAATAAGATGCAAGGTATCTGGCAGGTGAAAAGGAGATCCATTTATTCCCCAAAGCAAAGAGGCTTGTTCTTGGTGGTAGGCTGCAGAGAAAATGGGCTACTTTTATAGGGCTACTGGTCCTTGGTGTGGACTTAGAGAAGGCGGGAGTATATATATGAGCTGGTTCTAGTGCTTCAGTGTATCAAAATGTCAGTCTTAATTAGTATCTGTTGACTTGCCTTTTGCTGTGTCTGGACAGCCTATTTGTGGATATGGGGAAGGTGATTGAATAGGTTCTTGATAATTTTTGCTCAGGTACTTGGTTTTACTATTGTCAGTTGATAGCAGAGGTGCAATTTGCCAATTTCCCATAGTTTCCAGTCTCAGTGAATCATGGATTTGTGTTGACTAAGAGATAATTGTGGTGTAAAGAATATATATAATTATGATTATTAAAATAAAATACTTTACAGAGACTAACAGTTAACATGAACATTTAACAGTTAACATAAACATGCAATTTGGTGTGTGTGGGGAGGGGTTGCCTTCAACTCAGTATTGATTCCTGCCCACTACTTGGGCAGAATGGATGGATACAGTGCGTGCAGTTTTATTGGCAAGATTTCAGAAGTTTACCATTGTCTTTTCCTAGGCTGAACAAGAGTGACTGACCCAAGCTATCTTAGTGCCTATTGACTAGAATTCATGGTTTCCCAGTCTCTAGCCTGATGACTAAACCATTTACACCAAAGTGGTTTTTACTATACAACTTAACTTATAATATCAGATATTGAGAGTAAGAGTCAAAAGTAGGTCTATCTATTTTTCTAGCTAGAATGCAGTACATAGTTACAATGATGAATCTCCAAAAGCTAAGCAGTTTTTGCATGGATAGAAATCTGTCAGAAAATCTCACTACAATGGGAGAAAAGTTGGGAAGTTGAAAAAAATGTGAAGAAGGCAATGTCATAATACCATTTCTGCATATAATATTGTCAAGAAAACTGCTATACATATGGTCTTTCTGTAACCTTGATCTTCACTTCAAGATGAAGAAAATCAATTTCAATTTGCTTATAGAATAATCCTCTTTTCCTTCCTTTCCTTTTTCTCTTTGCCCTTGTTGGGAGAATTTCCCTGGGTTCCTTTCTTGAGCTGGAAGAGCATTAGCAGTTTTCCTGGGAAAGTATAACCATCCCCAAAATCAAGACGTGGAGTATGGCTGCTTTGGGGGCAACTGGCAACAGACTGGCCCACCAGCAAGTTTTTGATATGATTTTAAACCTTTGGTGAAAGACATGCTGTGAGGAAAATATATGGTTTTATGACTGGGAGAAAGAAAAAAAAAGGAAACGTGGCTTTCTATAGTTATAGGAAATATCCTTGTTATCTCCTTTATCAAAAAAATTCTTCCTGGCCAGGGCATGGTGAAAAGAGCATGGGCATAGGTGTCAAAATTCCCAAATCTTTTAAGTGTTGATTCCAGGCTGCCTTTCAGGGTTCAATTGCCTTTAAGGACACATTCTAGATAAGGCTGTTAAAAGGCATGGTGGGGGGAACAGATCAGAAGCTTTTTAAACTGCTATCAACCTTTTCACAAATGTATATGTTAGTGGCTGGTAAATTATTTGAACTTTGGAGGCTTGTATAGGTTATTAAGAATTAAGTGTGCTTTTAGTGGGTTTTTTTTTCTTTTTGTAAACTAATGTTGTTACAAATATTATTTATAGAGCACAGTCTTGGTCTGAATTTATATGAATACGTGGTATTATAAAGATATTAATTGTGACAAAGTTGTCAAGATCTTGTTTCAGAAGGCCTTTTTTGTTTTTGGAATTGAGTGGCATAGAAATCAGAACTTATCAAATTTGCAGATGACACTAAGCTGGCAGGAATAGCCAACACCCCAGAAGACAAGTTCAGGATCCAAAAAGATCCTGACAGACTTGAACAATGAGCCCTTTCCAATAATATGAAATTTAATGTGGAGAAAAGCAAGGTTTTACACCTAGGCAGGAAAAACTAAAGATGTAAGTACAGAGTAGGTGAATCCTGGCTCAAAAACAGTAACTGTGAGAGGAGTCCTAGTGGACAATCACTTAAACATGAGCCAGCAGGGTTTTGGTTGTATAAATAGAGGCATAAAATCAAAAGAACGTGAAGTATTAGGACTGCTTTATAAAGCCTTTATAAGGCCACACCTGGAATACTGCATCATTTTGGTCACCACATTAAAAAAAGATGTTGGGACTTTGGAAAAAGTGCAAATAAGAGCAACTAAGATGATTAAAGGCATGGAGACAAGAACATATGAAGAACAGTTGCAGGAATTGCATATGGGCAGTCTTAAGAAAAGAAGGACTAGGAATGATGGATTTTTAAAATTTAAATTGTATTTTTAAAAATTTTTATCATTTATTTTAATAAAATGATTTTGGAGTAAAAATCTATCTAAAGATAGTTTTCTATTTAAGATACATTAATAATTTAGTTTATTCATCATGAAATGGACTTATGTAGCATGGGGCTATATATTCTGCAATATTGGGTGAGTCAACAACAGGTCAGAGGAGGAGCCGCTGCGGGACAGATATGACAGTTGGTCTTTAAAAATTTTGATTTAAATCGAGTTGAGTTGATTCAAATCAAACCCACCCTATTCCTAACAGTAAGAACAATTAACCAGTGGAACAGCTTGCTTTCAGAAATTGTAGGGGCTTCATCACTGGAGGTTTTTAAGAAAAGTCTGGACAGCCACCTATCTGAAATGATACAAAGTCTCCTGCTTGAGCAAGGGGTTAAGCTAGAACAGGGGTCTCCAACCTTGGCAACTTTAAGCCTTGTGGATTTCAACTCCCAGAATTCCTCAGCCAGCAAAGCTCCAATTCTGGGAGTTGAAGTCCACAAGGCTTAAAGTTGCCAAGGTTGGAGACCCCTGGGCTAGAAGACCTCCAAGGTTTCTTCCAACTCTATTCCAAGTGATTGATTTTGACATTTTGTTGCTACCTATTGGGAAACATTGTGCCATACCCGCAAAATATATAAGCATGATTTTATTCTCGTACAATATTTTAAAGAGCTATAATTTGACTATATTTAGGGCTACACTATGAAAGCCACAGTTCTGCTATGGAAAGCTCCTAAGTTTCAAAGCAAATTTGGAGATTGTACACAAAGCAAAATTTGATCTATTAGTGAGCCCTACTTTTCTGGAGAATGATACAATTAAATATACTCCTGGAATATAATTTTTAGCATTCAAGGAAATTAGGTTCATACAAGATTGCACTTGTAACTGGATATATTCATCATGTATTTGTCACAGACACTATGCCAACTGCTTGTTTCATGTTTTTCTTTTGCAGCCTGGAGAGAGGATCTATATATTAATAACATGGACACCACTAGAAGGCGGCAAAGTTCGAGAGCTCATAACTTTTATTGTAAATGATGTTGTAAAACATCAAGCAGTTTTGCTGGGGAATGCTGAGCAACCTATAAAGAAAAAGGTAAGATGCTCTGTAGGAAAGCCCACCCCCCATCCTGAATAAAATATTCTTTATTCTTAATATTAAAAAGAGGCAGAATAGAATATTTTCCCTAAAGGAGGAGAAACATCTTAAAGGCAGAAAGCAGCCCCACTCTTCCTGCTATAGGAAAACAGTCTCAAGCAGAAGCCTGAAGAGGCTAGGCTTTACGAATGGATATTTTGTATCCATTCAGAAAGCTGGACCATGACCCCATAGGAATTTGGCAACAGCCATTAAAATATTAAAGGGCATGTTCTTGCACAGGAACATGCATCTCAATCACAAAGTCCAAAGAATGTATAAAAGCCCACCTACTCTCTCTCAACCCTTTTTATCAGCCACCCCAGAAACATACTGCTGTAATTGGTTCCTGGCTACCAAATAAATAGAGACCTCCTTTCCAAAATGCAGCCTGCCTCCAGTTCATTACTACAATGTCCTTCTCCCAGTTTGAAACAGGACCAGATTTTTCTTCCAACAGCTCTTTAAAATCTTTCTTGTTCTGATTTTTAATAAAGTCAGTCTCTTCATTTGCAGGCAGGATATCCATTTATGTAATAAGCTTTTCTGCATAAATTGTTAGAATATTTGAAAAGGCATGTTTGGTTTTATTGAAAGCACAAAATCATATACCAATGTAATTAACGACGCAGAAATGTCATAGGTCTATGAGTTTTATAAATATTTAAAGTCTCCACAACACTTACACCTGCTATATACGTATTCTTGTCTGTCCTCTAAAATTTTGAATATATCTCCCTTGGTTTTAAGCATCTTGAATTTCCCCCAACATTGGATTCAACAAAATGAAAAAATAGCTATTGTAAATAAAATATGCAGTAGAGATACAAACATAGTAGAGTTAAAATGTTGCAATCCTGATGCCAATTTTAAAAATGAGAATCAGTGTTCCTTTATATTTATTTCTAAATATGTCAGGAAGTATGAGCTTTTAATTTTATAGGGAAAATAAGGAAAAGTATAATACTTGCCTATGTGTATTTAATGTCATTTCAGAAAAATCTTTGGGATACTATTAAAAGAAGAACACCTGCACAGCAATCACGAAAAAGAGTGCCAGTCATTAAAAATATAAATAAAACATTTCAGATGTCTGAAAAAATAGAGAAAAATAGAAGCCCTCTTCAGTCTTGTGAGAATCTGGAAGTGAATTCAAACAGAATTTCACCTAATGGAAATTCCTTAATCATTTCCGAACATAACCTATCTCTTTCCCCTATTAGTCCCATCAGTCAGAAAAACCAACATGTCATTTATACTCCCCTATCAACTACATATTCTGTTCCAGAAGCACCAGCATGTCTTAAGTTATTAAATAATGTAACAGAAACCCCTACTGTTACAACTCTATATGATAATGTTTTGGAAAAAAAGAAAGTATGCCAACATAATATTATTAACTCAGCAGAAATGAATGCAAAATCCATTGGTAGACCAGAACAATTGAATATATCTTTGAATCATAGGAAGATTTTAAGTCCTGATTCTTTTATAAACAATAGTTATGAAGTGACAGAAGATGCAGCTATAGCAATACCTATTCTTTCGCCTGATCAGTTTTTAAGAGAAAATCAAATGGTTATTCAGCCAAACTCAGAATGTAAAACAGTATCCTTTTCTTCAGATGTGAAATCATGTATGTCAACAGCAAAATTTTTGAAACAGAAAGAAAAGGTGCAAGTTTCCTTTTTTATGGAACCTCAGCTTTCCACCAAAGCTCCCAACAATATAAATGAAAGAAATCCTACAACACATTGCTATGATAAGATTGAACAAAATGTCAAATCCAAGGCAAGTGATCAAGTTTGCTGCCTTCAGAACAAAAAAAAGCCTTTGCTTTCTAGCACTGTTATCAAAACTAAACCTAATCCTGAAGGAAAAGAAACAAAGATGTTAAAACTAAAATCTAAAAAAAGTCTTTCTAGTGCAATCGAGCATTGTGTGGACATTGTCCCTAAAAATGCAGACCTGGACACATTGCCAAGACTTCCAGTTATAGAAAGTGTTTCAAATGAAACTAAATGTATCAAAGATAAAGCCGGATTCATTTATTTGGAATCATCTCATAATCGTAAAAGAAAAAGTGGAGAATATTTAGAGGATGTTAAGAATGGAAGAGAAGAATATGCAGAAAATTTAAGAAGAAAAAGAACTTTGAAATCCTGTGACGGAAATGGAAGCAAGAGTGCTTTGAAATTATCAGTTTCCAAATCTCAGAATGGAGATAAGCAAAAGAAGAGACATGGTAATGTAAAAAAAAAAAAGCATTTAATTTTCAATTGGTATTCTGTTAGAAAAAATAGTATTTTATGAAGCTCAGAGTGAGGCAATCTTTGGTTCGCATTCTGTCTTTTGTGATTATAAAGTGATAGAATAATTTGCTTATATAAATTATTGATCTTTTGCTTCAATTTCATGTTTACATGAATTTTTACCCCCCAGGTTCTGCATCACAAAAATCTAAGAATTTTAAAAGGACAAAAAATATTGTTCCTGTTGCACAGTCTCAACTGACTTTTGTGAAGCCTTTAAAAACAGGTAAACATAAATTCCTGGCATTTTGCACTTTGAAAGAAAGAGGATTTTTTAAAAAATATATCATTTGAAATAATTTTCATAAAGTTTATCTAAAATACATTGAGTAAAATAGTAAAAATAGCAAAAGTTAGTAGAATTATATGGTTTGCATTCTTTTCATTTTCGTACTACAGGAGATAAAGAGCCACACCCTGTTTTTTAGCCTTTTAGGAAAAGCCTTAAAACAGCTGTGGTGACTGGCATGAGGTCCTGAAGGAGAAGCTGTTGACTGGAGTGGTTGGTGCTCAACAGAGAAGGCAACACCACATCTCCATTTCAAACCCATTTAATTTTTTTTTTTTTGTAATTTTAATCTGTTTTTATATTTATAACTTTGAATATTTGTATATTTTATCTCACTGTAAGCTGTTCAGAACCCCTTGAACTGGGAGATAGGTGCCAAATAAATTTAATAATATTTTCACAGTGGTTCAAATATTTAATGAAGAATAGTTCTTTTTTGGGAAATATGTGGCATTAATTTTAATTTGTCTTATTAAACTAACATTACATACCAAGTTTCATAGTCTTCAGCATGAATTGATGAGTTAATAAATTGCCACATAATTAGCCTCCTTATTTCCTTGCCTAGATGGTAATTCTGATATATGGAATTTAACTTCTGCTCCAGTAGGTTCTTCTATAGCGTAGGCAGCCTTCCAGCATCCATCAGTATTTATCTGGCTAGCATCCTTGCAGCAAACAGCCTGGTCAGCTTCAGCATGTTATCGCAGCCTGATTTAGCAGGAGCAGCTGATTGACGGTTGGATCCGCCTCCCGGCATACTGCCAATCAGCTGTTCCAGGTGTGGGGATCGCCGCCGCCTCCCCACGTCCCATTTTCGGCCCGTTCCAGGCAGCGGCAATTGCCACTGCTCGCTGCCTGAAAGGGCCAAAAACAGGATGTGCAGAGGCTGAAAATGGGGCTCATGGAGGCCAAAAACGGCTGAAGGGTGGGGGTGGGTGGGCGGGGCTTCAGCAACACTCGCTAAGATGCACAGATATTTCCACTCACTTTTTTGGGGCGGGAAAGTGCATCTTTATAGTGCGAAAAATATGGTATATAAAAAACCTTTCTGGGCTCCAACTTTAGACTATCTCAGGGCTTCTGAAAAAAGCCAGGTTTTCATGGCTTGTGGAAGGGGGAGATTGTTCCATGTTACTGATGCTGGAATTTTTTGGTGCTCATCCTCTGAACTCCGTGAATGATATGGCAGAGATCAAAAAATTATTGTGTAGTGATTTAGACCCACGAAGAAGTAGAGTGAAGACTGATTTGGGAGAGTGAAAGATGTGCTAAAGATGCCATTTTCAATCCAAAATGGGTAATTCCTGCTTACAATAATATATATTCATATGAGCGTAGACATAGTGTACAACCTGATGAGTTCCATATGTAGAACTATTGGTTGCATACACAGTTTGAACAAGAAAGCTAAGTGTAATAAAAAAGGAAGAATTTAAACAGAATTCACCTCAAGCTTGAAAATTTTTGGAGAATAATGGAGAATTATGTGAAATCTTAAAACAATTGTTCCATTACAATTGTTCATCTGTTCCGTTATCTCATATTTTGTGGTACTGTACAAAACATTGGAAAGAGACACTTCACAATCTTATTTAACATAAGCAAATCAACATTTATCAGTGTTAAAGCAACCATGTGATTTGAAAGGCTTGTACTGCTCCTTTGCGAGTTTGTCTCCACAACTTTTTGTGCATTACATTTGATTGTAGCCAAAAGGCCGAGAAGCATGCAAAGCAGTCACACTAGATAGAAGAGCCAGTTACAGTGGAAGGGTTTATGTACTTCAAGAAATGTCAATTTCCAATCCTTTGCTCAGTACTCCTAGTCTCCATTTACAGTTAGAAATGGAGCTTTGATATATTCTCATTAGGTGATAAGGATTTCAATGTTTCAGCAAAAACAATAATATAACTTTTAATTATTTTAAAAGATATTCCTAGGCATCCAATGCCTTTTGCAGCAAAGAATATGTTTTATGATGAGCAGTGGAAAGAAAAACAACAACGAGGTTTTACATGGTGGTTGAATTTTGTACTTACTCCTGATGATTTTACTCTGAAAACAGACATTTCACAAGGTAAAGTTGATCAATGGCATCTTATTATTTCAAGGGTTAAGAGTAGTTAAGAACTGTCCTGTGTTCCAGAAATTAGCTGTGTGTATATATGCACAAAAACTTTTCATTATAGTTCTTTCATGCATCTGCACATTTATTACAATCAGCTAGAAATATAGTTGTGTTGGACCTGGTACTATTATCTGAAGTCAGCCTAGCAATCAGATTAAAAGTCTTTTCTCTTGATTGCTGGACTTTCTTAGGATTTGGTGTCATTTGTGCTCAGCAAACTTTAGCCATCTGGCCATCCTTCTAATGGTAATTCAATTATTTTTAAGATGAGATTTAAAGTAAGTTTTAAACTCACAACCATTTTCTCTTTATTAGTTAATACAGCATGTCTCATCCTGGGAACAGAGACTTATAAAACCAGTGTTCCTAAAGCACCAACAAAAGAAGAAGCATCATTAAGATCATATACAACTCGATGCAAATTAAACAAACTTCGTAGGTCAGCTTGCCGCTTGTTTACCTGTGATGAAATGGTGAAAGCAATAAAAAGGCTGGAGATTGAAATTGAAGTGAAACGTTTGCTAGTTCGAAAAGACAGACACCTGTGGAAGGATATTGGTAAGAATATAACTGTTTTAGAGCAGGGGTCCCCAATCTCCAGTTCATGGACTGGCACCCGTCCACGGCATGCCAACAACCAGGCTGTGCAAACAAATGAAGCTCCATCCGCGGGATACAGGAAAAATATTTCTTCATGGAACTGGTCCCTGGTGTCCAAAAGGTTGGGGACTGCTGTTTTAGGAGGGGGCAGGGTTGGCTTAAGAAAATTGATGAATAAATTGATCGTGCCTCTGCTACTGATGTGATCAATATCTTTCTGTAACAATATTAAGAAATGCTTTCACTACATAATTCTTTTGCGTTTGTCTTTCTTTCAGGAGAACGACAGAAAATCCTCAACTGGCTTTTATGTTACAATCCACTGTGGTTGCGCATCGGCCTAGAAGTGAGTTTGTACTTTGTAATGATTATTCTGTAAGCAATATGCTATTCTGTAAAGTCTAATGATTATTGTGTTATAAGGAACTGTTCAAGATCAGATATCAGGATATGATATTCTTTAATGCAAAATTCTTCTGCTTGAGAACATAATGCTTAAATAGGCATCAGTGGCCAAAACAAGCGCAGTATTTTGTGGCTCATTAAGTTGATTTTCAGTGATGAGAACAGCTGCATTAACATAATAATATAGTATATTGTTTTCTTCCTTTCCCATACATTGTTCTATTGCTTCCTAAAATATTCTGTGAGGATAATATAGCAATGCAGACTTAGTGAATATGTTCAAGTTCCAAATTGTTGCAAAAATTTGAATGTCATCCTATTGCTACAATAGTTTTATTCATATTTTGAATTATTTTCACCCTTTTATCTTTGTCAGACAATCTTTGGTGAACTGATTGCTTTGGAAAGTAACAGTGATGTGATGGGTTTGGCAGTATTTATACTAAATCGCTTGTTGTGGAACCCAGATATAGCAGCTGAATACCGACACCCAACTGTGCCTCACCTTTATCGAGATGGTAAACTTTTTCTTCGCTATTATAATAGTAGTATTTCAAAATTGAGAGCAAGTTTGGTATAGTGGTTAAAGGCACCAGGTTAGAAACTGGAAGATTATGAGTTTTAGTGCTGCCTTAGCCATGAATCTAGCCAGGTGTCCTTGGGTCAGTCATTGTCTTTATCCTAAGAAGGAAATGGCAAACATTTCCAAAAATGTTTTAAAAAATCCATGTACAAATCCAGATTGACTGAAAGAACAAAGGTAAAAAAATAGTTACAAGAAGCATCTCTATATAAAATATTGCATTTATAGGTCATGAAGAAGCATTGTCCAAATTTACACTGAAAAAACTTCTACTACTGGTTTGTTTCCTTGATCGTGCCAAAGTGTCTCGAATTATTGAACACGACCCTTGCTTATTCTTCAAAAATGCAGAATTTAAGGTATTCTCACTTAAACTTGTCTTGAATTATGTTTGCCTATAATCTGTATGCATTTGTGTGTTTGAAAGACACAAGCCATGCTTATTTCTTTAGAATATTTTTTAAAAATAATAGATATCCGGTACAAGAATTTTTCAGGGCTGATTAAAATTTAATCAACAATGGGTTTATTACAAGTTTTTGATAATATGTAACTGGCAGTTTCATTAATGATTGTAATTGATGTCCATAATATTAAAAACAAAGTATACAGCTAGCAGTAATATTTATATTATAGTTCAGTGACTTAATTATGTAGGATAATAAATTATTGTATATGTGTACTGATTCCCTCCCCCCCCTTTTTTTTTTCCTAGTCTAGTAAAGAAATATTACTAGCATTTTCCCGTGACTTTTTAAGTGGAGAAGGTGATCTTTCACGTCACCTTGGCTTCATGGGTTTCCCTGTTAATCACGTACAGACTCCGCTTGATGAATTTGACTTTGCTGTTACAAATTTAGCTACAGACTTACAATGTGGCATTCGTCTTGTGTAAGTTTTTGCTGAATTTTGTCATTAAAATTATAAAAATATATTGCATGAAGAAATTAATTACTTTTTAATATGAAATATTAATGTATTTAAGGAGAACTTTAGAACTGCTGTCATCAGATTGGACTCTTTCTGAAAAATTAAGAGTGCCCGCAATCAGCAGACTTCAGAAGATGCATAATGTTAAACTTGCTTTTGAGGCATTGAATAATCAGGGAATTCAGTTGAAAGATGAACATGGTAAGTACCAGACAGTAATGTGGAGTGGTATCCTATAAGTCTGTTGATTTTGCTTTTCATTAATCTGTTTCATTGGTTTATAGGTTCAACCATTGACACAAAGGATATTGTAGATCGACATAGAGAGAAAACATTTGCTTTGTTATGGAAAATAGTGTTCGCTTTTCAGGTACTGCATAATCATTGGTTTAATTTATCTTTAGAGCATAAAATAAAAAAGTATATTCTCTATCTTCAGAATTTCAGCAAACAATAAATAGTCTGTGCATGAAACTTAACATGGTATTACGTCTGCTTCATGCATAAAGCCGATGTATAAAAGTAGATGTGCTATACATAGAATTTGAGGGGAAAAATTCAAAATAGATGACAGCACCGATGAGGGTATATTTATTTACATTTGGAGGGCATTCATGAAAAGCTGTCATACAAAGTAGCAACTATAGATATTAAGATTTGAAACCTTTAAAATATACATATAAATTATCAAGAAATTGAGTGCTATCGTTATTTAGATCTTAATTTTCAATCATTTTTCAGCACTGTGTGCAACTTTTTAAAGCAACCATATCTTATAACCATATGGCAACTGTGAAAGGTAGCTGCATAATTCCAAGGGGGAAAAAACAATTGCTTTAAAGCATTACAGGTAGAGTCAACTGTAGTGCTCTTTCATATTTCGGAGCATCTTTTTAGAATTGAGAACAAAGCACTGCAGAGTCCTGATTAATTTTTAAATAATGTATACATATGTATACACATATATGTATACACATATAGCTATATAGGACTGGTTTCCTAGATTAAGACATTATTTTCATAGCCTCTCTGAATTATTAGAACTTTCTGTAGGCTCTTTTCACAACCTGAACAAAATCAACATTTTTGAAAATGTGTAATATCCAAAACCTGTTGCCATTTTAGTTTTGATAATTTGTCTTAGCAATTTGTTAAGAGTTGGTATGTTTTAACATCCTAAACATTACTCAGAATGATTTTTAAAATTCCATCAGTAATACTCTCAGTTTAATTATTTCACTATATAAGGAATGTGTTATGAATAAAATTGTGGTTGGACCTTGTTTAGGTGAATATTTCTCTTGACGTGGATCAGTTAAAAGCAGAAATTGCTTTCTTAAAAAACATGCAAGTTACAAAATTAAAAAGACCTGATGTGGAATGTGTTAACAGCATGGGAAATGACACCAACAGGACTTATTCATATGAAAGCTTTGGTGAAAATGTAAAACTGCTGATGGACTGGGTGAATGTTGTCTGTGGATTTTACAATATTAAGGTAAATAATTATTTCCTTAAACAATTTCACAAAGCACACTGTTCTGAGTATGATAATTATTAAACTTAACCAAATGTAATAAACGTGAATTGAAATGTTGAGACAAGTATATTTATGTTTTGATCATATACAGTATTTGTTATGTGGATTATTACTGCTGTGAAAACTAAAATATTAAAGTAAGAGTTGATTATGATAATTTATTTATAACAGTATAGCATTTGCTACTGCCTTGTCTCTTCTTGGTATACTTCATTGATGCTAAATGGCATCATATGAATAGTTGCTTGCTGGTGGGTGGAAGATGATGGTGATGATGATTTAAGCAACCTATGGCACAGAAAAAAAGGTATAAATATAATGGCCTGGCAGTATGATTGGGCTTAATATATAAAAGATAATACTATGTTATTCAAAAATATATTCCATATTGTTACATTAAATCATTTGTCTGTACATTACTTTCGTTAAGAGATTATGTGACACTGATTCTTTTTAAAAACATTAAATTTTCTACTACTAAATGTGTATTCTCTTAAGGTAAGTTAATTATTTAACTTGATCTAAATTTTTAAATAGCCTTATAATATGTTCATATATTCTGTTTTAGTTCCAATAAGTTGTTAAAAAACACTAAAGATAAATCTGAAATCTTTAAATAAGAAGAGCTTAAATACAAAGTTGATGCTTCAGTTTAGTTTAGCAAAAGTCAAGGATAAGATCTGTCTCACTGTGTCCTCCCCCCTCCCCAAATCCACGGCATCATCTAGTTGTGGAATAATATCTCAGAGTAATATTCTCTAGAAACCTGACACAAGAATTTCCAAACCATTTGGTATTACGTTTTTTATTTTTTATTTATTTTTAGAAAATGCACAAATCTTCCTAGCTGTCATTTAAGACTACCCACTTACAACAAATTTTCTTTCATAGTTAAAATTGAACAGACAATATTTGTAGAAGTAAAATGAATTTGCCCTTCCTTCCTCCTTCCCATCAGCTGACCTAGCCTTTCTGCCACAATTTACTATTCATACAGCCTTGTTTCTTTCCTATCAGCTTGCTTGTCTCCCAATCCTAAACTGCCTGAAAAAAATAATTTTAGGCTAGTACGTAAGAAAAGGTAGATTACTTTTTTAAAATAAAAGATCTTTGTAAAAAAAATATCCAGAGGAATACATCCCACGGAAGTTATTTATCTCAGAATAACTCCTTCAAGAACTGTTTTAACATAGATTTATTTACTTTCAGATTTATAGATTTAGATTTTTACAACCATCACAGAGCTACCATTGTTTTTATGTTCCTTTATTCTAGGTGGAAAATTTCACAGTGTCCTTTTCAGACGGAAGAGTATTATGTTATTTGATTCATCATTATCACCCATGTTATGTACCTTTGGAGGCTATATGTAAACACACTACTCAAACAGTAGAATGTACCAGAAGTGGCACTCTTGGGATGAATTCTTCTTCTGAATCTGATGCTTCTCTAAATCTAATAAATGGAACTTTTGATCAAAGTGAGTTCATTAGAAACAGAGCTGGCTTCAAAGCAGGCTGGAATTATGAGTTACTATTTCTTCTTTAATATATTCCATTTTTCATGTTTCTGTTTACAAAGATATAAGTACTTCTGTGCTTTATAAAGAACTCCTTGATAATGAAAAGAGAAATTTTCAATTGATCAATGCTGCAGTTTCTGATCTGGGAGGTGTTCCAGCTATGATTCAGCATTCAGACATGTCTAATACAATACCTGACGAGAAGGTAAGCAGTAGGATCATTAAAATTCAAAGTTGTTTTATTTCCTCACAACATATAGTAAGTTTCTGTTTATATGTTCTTTCTTTTTAGGTAGTCATTATTTATGTGTCATTTCTGTGTTCAAGACTTATAAGTCTTTCTAAAGAGATTCGAGCAGCTCAGTTGATTCAATCTGCTTGGAGAAAATACAGATTGAAAATATTTGCTGAGGTATTCAGTTGCATTCTATTTTGCTCTTTATTGTCAACTCAGACTACTGCTAATGGAAGGAAAGAGGATTGTTTATATTATTATTTTTTTCAGACCAAGAAGCAAAAATCTAATGCTGTAGTTATACTTCAAAAGCACTGGAGAAGATATTTGGCTGTTCTGGAACTTCAGAAATTAAAAAAGGCAAAGCAAGAAGAAACTGAAAGAATTGCAATCCAGGTATAATTGACTTTGTATAAAACCACTTGATCAAAATGAATCCATTTTTTACTTAAGGTAGTTAAGATATTAAGTTTTAATTCCTGAAGCCATTAGATTTCAAGTTCAAGTAAATAAAGGTTTTACTAATATAACATTTGTTGGTCCTCATACTTTATAAAACAAAACCTTGAACAAACAAATGTATAACTTGTGTTTTCTTCTTGTTATTTAGAGATGTCAAGAGGCTGTAATTGTCCTTCAAGCTTGGTACAGAATGAAGAGAGAGAGGCAGCGGTTTTTAAAAATGTGTGGAGCAGCATCTGTCATTCAAACATACTATCGTGCACATAGAGAAGAAACCTTTCAGAGACAGAAATTTTTGCAAATCAAAAAGGCAACTTTATGTTTGCAAGCAAGCTACAGGGGCTTTAAAGTACGAAGAATGCTAAGACACCAACACATGGCTGCTACTAAAATCCAGGCTACGTACAGGGCTTATGCTGCTAGAATGAAATATCAAAGTTTGATTCAAGCTTCCATTGTGATTCAGAAATGGTACAGGACTTCTAAAAGTGGATCCAAAATAAGAACAACATTCCAGGAGACAAAAGCAGCTGTGATTTCCTTACAGGCAGTTTTGCGTGGTTGGCAAGTGAGAAAATGGCTTCAGAGGCAGCATGCTGCTGCAATTACTATTCAATCTGCCTACAGAAAGTATAAAGCTATGAAAAAATTCAGGCTGGTGAGATGTGCTGCTCTTACTATACAGCAACATTATCGGGCTTACATCTCAAGTAAAAAACAACAACAGGAATATATTGTTCTTTACAATAGCATTTTATTATTCCAGGCAACTTGGAGAGGAATTATTGTGAGGAAGCAAATAGAAACACAGCATCAGGCTGCAGTGACTATTCAGTCCTATTATAGGATGCATGTGAATCAAGCTAAATTTAAACATTTCAAGAAAGCTGCAATTACAATTCAGAGATGGTATCATGCTGTTACTCAAGCCCGTAACACACGACAAAAATACCTTGCTTTAAAGGAAACAACTGTTAAAATGCAGGCAATTTACCGAGGTTTGAGAGAAAGGCGAAAAATCCAGCGCATGAATCAAGCAGCTATTTGTATCCAAGCCATGTTTAAAATGCATCGATGTAATGTTCAATATAGGACCTTGAAAAGTTCAGCTACTATAATTCAAGCACGATACAGAGCTTTCTGCAGAGGACAGAAAGATCGGAAAAAATATCTGGCACTTAGAAAGTCATCTCTCATCCTTCAAGCAGCTTACAGAAGCACGAAAATTAGACAGGAATTGAGAAGTAGTCACCAGTGCATACTAGTTATTCAGTCATATTATCGAATGTACAGAGAACGGAAAGCTTATTTAAAGCTAGTTGCAGCAACAAAAGTAATTCAGCGATGGTATCGTGCTTCCAGAGATACAAATGCTCAGATGTATAAATACAAAATGATGAAGGTTTCTGCTCTCCAAATCCAGGCGGCTTTCCGAGGTATGAAAACTAGAGTCCTTTTGAAAAAGATGCACATGGCTGCTATCATCATTCAAAGGAATTTTAAAGCTTTTGTTCAGAGGCGTAAATTTATTTTTCTTAAATCAGCTGCTGTGACAATTCAGAGCAGGTATCGAGCAACAGTACTCTCAAAACAGCAACGTGAGAAGTTCCTTAATTTGCGTAGAGCAGTGATTGTAATACAGTCTACCATCAGAGGCCTGCTTGTTAGGAGATATGTAAAGCAAATGCATCTAGCTGCTGCAGTTATCCAAGCAACCTTTCGAATGCACATAACTTACACTCAATACAGAACAATTAAGTCTGCTTGTATTGTAATACAGCACCATTATAGAGCATACCAAACAGTTAAGCAAACCAGAGATTTGTACTTAAAACAGCGTCACTCTGCTCTAATTCTTCAGGCTGCTTATAGAGGAATGAAAGTGAGGCATATGTTAAAGAAAAAGCATGAAGCTGCAGTAGTCATACAAAGTAATTATAGAAAACACAGGCAATGGAAATCCTACAAAAATATTCAATGGGCAGTCAGACTCATCCAGGCAAGATTCAGAGCCAACCAAGAGAGCAAAATGGCAGCCCAGCAATATTCTTCCATTAAGAAAGCTACCATCTGCATTCAGAAAGCTTTTCGCAGGATGAAGGCAAGAAACCAAAGAAGACAGGAAGCTGCTATCTTGCTTCAGCGGAATTTTAAAATGCAAAGAGCACGTAAAAATTACCTTGCCTTAAAAGTGGTTGCTATATCTCTTCAGAGAAAGTATCGAGCAACAGTACTCTCAAAACGGCAACGTGAGAAGTTCCTTAATTTGCGTAGAGCAGTGATTATAATACAATCTACTATCAGAGGCCTGCTTGTTAGGAGATGTGTAAAGCAAATGCATCTGGCTGCTACAGTTATCCAAGCAACCTTTCGAATGCACACAACCTACACTCAATATAGAACAATGAAGTCTGCTTGTGTTGTAATACAGCATCGTTATAGAGCATACCAAACAGCTAAGCAAACCAGAGATTTGTACTTAAAACAGTGTCGCTCTGCTCTAATTCTTCAGGCTGCTTATAGAGGAATGAAAGTTAGGCATATGTTAAAGAAAAAGCATGAAGCTGCAGTAGTCATACAAGGTAACTATAGAAAACACAGGCAATGGAAATCCTACAAAAATATTCAATGGGCAGTCAGACTCATCCAGGCAAGATTCAGAGCCAACCAAGAGAGCAAAATGGCAGCCCAGCAATATTCTTCCATTAAGAAAGCTACCATCTGCATTCAGAAAGCTTTTCGCAGGATGAAGGCAAGAAACCAAAGAAGACAGGAAGCTGCTATCTTGCTTCAGCGGAAATTTAAAATGCAAAGAGCACGTAAAAATTACCTTGCCTTAAAAGTGGTTGCTATATCTCTTCAGAGAAAGTATCGAGCAACAGTACTCTCAAAACGGCAACGTGAGAAGTTCCTTAATTTGCGTAGAGCAGTGATTGTAATACAATCTACTATCAGAGGCCTGCTTGTTAGGAGATGTGTAAAGCAAATGCATCTGGCTGCTGCAGTTATCCAAGCAACCTTTCGAATGCACACAACCTATACTCAATACAGAACAATTAAGTCTGCTTGTGTTGTAATACAGCATCGTTATAGAGCATATCAAACAGCTAAGCAAACCAGAGATTTGTACTTAAAACAGTGTCGCTCTGCTCTAATTCTTCAGGCTGCTTATAGAGGAATGAAAGTGAGGCATATGTTAAAGAAAAAGCATGAAGCTGCAGTAGTCTTACAAAGTAACTATAGAAAACACAGGCAATGGAAATCCTACAAAAATATTCAATGGGCAGTCAGACTCATCCAGGCAAGATTCAGAGCCAACCAAGAGAGCAAAATGGCAGCCCAGCAATATTCTTCCATTAAGAAAGCTACCATCTGCATTCAGAAAGCTTTTCGCAGGATGAAGGTAAGAAACCAAAAAAGACAGGAAGCTGCTATCTTACTTCAGCGGAATTTTAAAATGCAAAGATCACGTAAAAATTACCTTGCCTTAAAAGCGGCTGCTATATCTCTTCAGAGAAAGTACAGAGCATTGGTTGTGATGAGAAGACAAACTAAAGAATATGCTTCTGTTCGTACAAAAATTATTTTTTTGCAGTCTGTCTATAGAGGCTTTAAAATACGGAAAGAAATCAGATGCCAGCATTTAGCAGCAACAGTGATTCAAGCAACATTTAAAATGTATAAAGTTAAACTAGCTTACCGGAAACTGAGATATGCTACTATCACCATGCAGAAGTACTATCGATCACATCTAAAGGAGAAACAAAAAAATACACATCAGGAAATTCAGAAATCTATAATAAGCCAGGTCACTTGCAGAGGAACAAAAATACAGCCAGAATTGGACATCATGCATATTTCGGCAACTGTCATCCAATCTCTTTATCGGATGTATGTACAGCAAAAGCATTACAAATTGATATGCTGGGCTGTGATAACTATTCAATCTGCCTATCGTGGAATGATAGCACGCAAAAAAACAAAGAAAATGCGTGCAGCAAGAAACAGGCAGTTGTGTCATATAGCTGTGAATGATAGAACTGAAGCTATTGAATCAAAGAGTCAGTGCTATACAAATGAAGTTGGAGAACAATACCAGAAATATTGGAAAGCTGTAGTTTTAATACAACAACATTACCGATCTTACCCGACTATGAAACATCATTCAACGGTTTACTTGCAAACACATAAGAGAATAGTTCTTTTGCAAGCTACAGTGAGAGGTTTCATTGAACGGCAGAGGTTTTCCAGAATGAAAAGAAGTACAATAAAAATACAGGTATTTAAAAATTCAGTTTTCTCCAGCATTAATTGTTTCCAGTGACAATAGAATAAGCTTGAATAAATAGCAATAGCACTTAGACTTATATACTGCTTCACAGTGATAGCCCTCTCTAAGTGGTTTATAAAGTCAGCATATTGCCCCCAACAATCTGGGCCCTCAATTTACCCACCTCGGAAGGATGGCTGGTTGAGTCAACCTTGAGCCTGGTGACATTCAAACTGCCAAACTGCGGCAGCTGGTGATCAGCAGAAGTAGCCTGCAGTACTGCATTCTAACTGTGCCACTATGGCTCTTGTAGATTTCCTTGGATACAATTTAACTACAAATTAAAAGCAAAATTATGTAAGTCCACTACCTTTAAGATATGGAATATCCTTTTATAGCTGTCCCTCACCTATGTTAGGCTGCTGCTTTCATAATTTTATATTATGAGGCTATGAGCTCAAGTTTCATTTATATCCCTTTAAAACAGAGATGGTATCGAGGAAACTGGCAGAGGAGGAAATACCTGCAATATCGTAAGAAAATTATTACAATACAAAGAATGGTGAGAAGATGGATTAGCCACAGAAATACAAATACAGGTGGAATTCCAAAAGACATAACCCCCCAAAATGTTAATACTGGAATAACTAAATTTCAGGTAAGTAAATTTTCAGAAAAATGATACTGTTTAGAAATGTGCATAAAAGACAAACAAATTTATTTTCAAACCCAAATATTTTCTTTTGGAATTTTTTTTCTTAGGCATGCAGTGATCCAGATAAACGAAATCGCTTGTAATGAAGTTTCTGTTGTTCATAATTTAATTATGAATAAGAGGGCTGATGTGACCTATATTTGATGAAACCCAGCTGCATATTTGGGAGGGAGGTTCCCCTCTCTGCAGTGTATTTCCCAAAGTTTCATTTAACTTAAATATTGCCATCTTGTTGGACTTCAGAAGTGTACCATTTCTATAATAGCTCCTCTCTTCTGAGTGTCAGGGTTCTTACCAATGCCCTAATAAAAGCAGGAGCCTCAAGCCAGTTTTCACGGAAAATCCAGTTATTTATTAGGAGCGCCATGTCGGTACGGACCTAGCTGAAGCCAGCTTTGACCCCACTCAGTTTGCGCCTTGCCTTTGACCCTGTTTCCCCCTCCCTCCCAAGGTGTGTCATCAGTCAACAAAGCAATTTTGTGGGTCATAGAAGTCACTCCCTCCGGCTGTTCCTGGTTTCTGTGGAGATGACTTTGACTTTGGCCTGCTAGGATGTACGTTGTTTTGACTGAGGGGCAAATTCCTCAATGCAGCTGTGAGGCTCGATTCCCCATCCCCCTGCCTATGGCAACTCGGGAGCAGATTAGGAAAGTTTAGTGAGTTGACACTGAGGTCTAACAGACCCCTATCCTTCTATTCTCCCAGAGAGTACTTAAAACCTGGCTCTTTCTCAAGGCAATAGAATAGGGCAAGCCCAGGTTAGGATGAGAATATCGGCGCATAAAAGAAATGGGGCTGAGGCATAGGGTTTTTCTGTTTTTATTGTTATTGTTGGTTTTTATAATTGTTTATATTGCTTTATTGTTTGTAAGCTATTGTAAGTTTTAAGATGGGCAGCTATATGAATATTTTAAAAGAATAAAAAATAGTCAAATGATTGCTCATTCTGTTTCAGACAACTTACTCTAAAAACTGCAAACATGAAAACAATTATCTTTCTCTAGGATATTCTGTGAACTAAATTTAAAATCTTGCATATTGCTCATTGGAGCAATTGGAAATGTTTTATGAATAGCTCATTCCCTAAAACTGTCTATTTGCAAATTTTCATCAAGTGACTTTCAGAATTTTTTTTTGAGAAAAACAATTGCCTGAAAAAATAGTGGAATTTATTTTTAATAAGCTATATATAGCTTATTAAATAAAGCTATCTTCTGGGAAGTTTCTGCCTCTTTTATTCCTTAAACATGTAACTTTCCCTTCTCCCCTTATAAGGCACTGTGGAGAGGATATTCTTGGAGGAAGAAGACTGATACTCCAGAAACCAGATCTCTGCGAGACAGTTTGATCATTGCCAATAAAGAAAGCAAAGAAGAGAAGAAGCTTTATAATAGAACTGCAGTTGCCATTGATTATCTTCTTAAATATAAACATTTTTCTTATATTCTAGCAGCTCTAAAAGATCTAGGTTAGTAATTTGATTCAAGGGCAGTCATATTTTTAAATATCAGTATACAAACATTCTTCTATGTACAAAGTGAAAAACAGGAAAAACTAAAAACTAGTTCTTTTTATCGTCTTTAAAAGCATTGGTGTCTCAAATAAAAAAAAATCAGAGAGATAGCTGGGCCAAAATTAATGTGTCTGAAAGAAATATTTCACCACTGGGTTGTTCCCATAATCAATTGCAATATATGGTGCAATTTGATTCATATGTGTGGAAGGGAGGGAATATTTATGTTTTGATAACTTATCTTGACTTATTGATAGTTTTCTGATCATCTTCCACATGTGAGGCTGAAATTTGTGCAGTTGAGAAGTCCTCAGGCTATAGAAATCTGGGGTTTAAATAATGGTATGACTAGCAATGTAGAATGTAGTAACTCTAAATTCTAAATAATGTTGCATTTGAATTTTGTAAGATGCAATAAATAGAATATTATAGCACTAGACTAAGAGTTGACATGTGCAATCAGTTCTGGGGTTTCAGTTATATGAGGAATAGATTGGTCACTGAATTTATATTTCTTTCTGCAATATATTTAGGTATTAGTTTGAAAAGATGTAATATTTTTCCTATTTTTCTCTTGTCAGAGGTTGTTTCAAGATTGTCTCCTGTTTGCTGTGAAAATATGGCCCAAAGTAAAGCAGTCTGCATTATTTTTACTTTGATACGGAGCTGCAATAGAAGTGTCCCTAGTATGGATGTTATTAAATATTCTGTCCAAGTCTTGCTTAATTTATCAAAGGTATTCATTTATTTTCATGTTTGTTGAAATTAAGCTTTAAGCTTAATTAAAAATAATTAAGCTTATTTTTGTAAGTTTGTATTACAAAGTTTACAACTGTTATTATTTTCTCATTTATAATAAGCGCCAGAATTTAAATTTCAGGTTATATTGCAAATGAGAGCTAAACTCATTTACACTATTGAAGCTTATTTCAAGTTTAATTTAGCACAATTCTAAACTGCCAAATAATTTATGCTGTGAAAAGTACCAGTGATACTGGTTTTCAAAAAAATATTTCAGTCTAAAATTGATTAGAATTTTACGTAATGTGCAATGATTCAAATTGCAAAAAAAATTACTCATTATTCTTGTAGCTTGTATCAATCTGCCAAATAGTTTAAAAGTCCTTGTACAAAACACTTCATTACAAAAAATTAGGGAAAGTATATTTTAAATTAAGGACGTTACTTAGTCCCACATAGTTACTGGAACTGCTTATCAAATAATTTATGATAATGTACCTTTAGTGAGTGTTAGTTGAATCTAGTCTTGTATTTGGGGGGGGGGGTGGATTTGCAGATGATGAAAAAGTACCAATCTAGAAGCACTGTTGCAGTTCCCTATACTGTCAAGATATGGTTTGGAAAAACTGTATTTTGAGAGAAAGTTAAGAAAAGAAAGCCCTGTTTAAGCATTAGAAAAGAAATTGAATTTCATTAGGCAATAAAAAATCTTCAGGTTAATTTTCAAAACATTTAAGTAGTAAGACATTTATATATCCTAGAGGTCGGGGAGGGCAAGTTCTTATTTTTGCTAGTAAAAGAAGACACTTGCTGTCCTCTCAATTCATAAGTTATAGTTAATTCATACGAATATATATTATAATAGTCATTGTCCTGCCTAAGTACAATCTGGAATTTAAAATATTTGCTAGAATAAACTTAGTTGATTCTGCTTATATTGTTTATACTTAACTAACAAATAGACACGAATGAGTTTTGATGCTGTAATCATTGACATTTGTTTGTCATTCTACAGTTTCCATAATGATTTCACAAATGATGAACAATCCTAGGATTTTTTTTGAGAATTAACTTACAACTCTTCTCATCTGTTTAGTATGAAAGGACTATTGATGCTGTTTATTCAGTGGAAAATTCAGTAGAAACACTGTTGGATTTACTTCAGATGTACCGGGAAAGACCTGGGGACAAAACTTCAGAAAAAAGTGGTAGCATTTTTACCAAGACCTGCTGCTTATTTGCTCATCTCTCAAAGGACTCAAGAAGAGCTTCTGTAGGTTTTCTTTGTTAACTTTTTGTGTCTTCATTCTGTAGGAATTGCCAAAGTATATATTCAAATATAAATAGAATAGAATAGAATAGAATAGAATAGAATAGAATAGAATAGAATAGAATAGAATAGAATAGAATAGAATAGAATAGAATAGAATAACAGAGTTGAAAGGGACCTTGGAGTTGTATATGTATTCAAAAATTGGAATGCAAATTCTTTTTCCTTGTTTGGACCTGCATGCCAAAAAATAGAACTAGCCTTCAGGTTCAGATACAGAAACTAGTACTTAAGAGGTAGCAGTGTAGTTGCTGGAAGTTTTTTAAAAACAGACATTCTAAAATAAAGTATTTTAGAACTGAATAGTGAGCAAATATTCCTACTTGCTCTCTCTCACACAGTGAAATTGGTTGTTTTAAATTAAAATGTATTTTCTGAGTAGGCAAAATAACAAGTTTACTATGTTATTATTTCACATATATCTGGCCAACTAATACTTGCTTATATATAATGGTTTCATATAGGATGTCGCTGATTCATCTTAAGTACAGCTAATCCTCATTTAGCAACCACAATTGGGACTGATAACTTGGTTGTTAAACAAAGCAGTTGCTAAGTGAAACCATGAATGTGCTTACTTCAGCTTTCCTTTGCTTTCAGACCTGTGGAGGTTGTAAATTTGAGGGCTGGTTGCAAAGCTATTTTTTCATCATTTCATTGACTGTAACTGTTCAGGCACTAAATGAGGCAGTCACTAAATTAGGACTACCTTATAGTTAAAAGTAAATCCTGGCTATTAGATTCTAATAATGGGATTTGCTTCTCTTAGCTATGCTGAAGATAGGAAGTTGCTTCTTTGGGGGGGCTCTGACAATTCACCACAGCAACTTGTCATGACCATTCACCACAGGACAACTTGGTGCAGGACAAGAGTTACACTAATATCAAAGAAATGGTGGAATAGAATAATTAAAGAAAGGATGCAAAAGGAAGGACAGAATGAAATGTGAATGGCAAAAATTAAAATATTTTTATTTATTTTAAATAATTAAATGTAATTGTTAAATTGTCTTGCGGCAAGTTGTCCCACGGGGAGTTGGCCATGACGAGTTGGCCCATAGCAGGTTGGCTGTGGTGAGATGGCCATGGTGAATTGGCTGTAGAAAGTTGGCTATGGCAAGTTGTCCCATTCCCTCTTTGGGGAATATAGTTGAATGTAGACAATTTCTACTGAACTTTGCCTTTTAGTATATAGATTATAAATCAGGTTGACTGGATCCCACAATATTTAACAGCCTTTAAAAGTACAACTTAGTTCAAACTATTCACAATTGATAGACCATACTACTTTAGGGGATGTTTTTTGAAAAATTACTAGCTCTTCCCATTCTATACAATTCTGTGTTTTAACAAAATATGTCTTATTTTAAGTGTTTGAAATTGTCCTTTTCTGTAGAGTAAATCCTGAATTTTGTGTAATATAGCTGAGACTAGCTTTAAAATGAAGTACTTGGTGTAAATGAGGCATACTGACTAAATTGGTCCAATTGAAAATTTGAAAGGATTTTCAAAGATGTACAGCTATGAGGTTTCATTGAACAAAATACTATATTTTAACAACTCTGGTTTATTTTTTTAGGAGATTCGAAACAATCATAAAACAGTTGCTAGCCTTCGGAGATTGTTTAAACTTACAGCCCGTAAACATCAAATGGATGTCCAAAGAATGCGTGCCAAACAAAAAAAAGTTGCATACACAAATGGACAGAGTTCCATTCCTGTAAAAACAAAAATAGTTTCAAGGTAAGTCTAAATTGTTGTAACTTTAAATGTTCTGTTTCAAATTATACTTTTATTTTTATGGATTTTTTTTTTCATCCTATAGGCAGAGGCCGGATTGGGATTTAAGGAAAGATAATATAAGAGAGATAGTTGATCCATTGCAAGCCATTGAGATGGTAGTATACACACTTGGAATTTCCTGCAATTAAAACATGGAAGAGTTTACAATTATGACATTTTCAGAAAGAAATGGCCTGGACTTCTTTATCGATGTACATATTATGCATTTGTTTCATAAAGCTTGTTTACCTGTGTTTGAACTCATCTGTCAGTTAAACTAAACTTCTTATTGACATTTATCTGTTGAATTAATAAAATCTCAAATATTACTTTTATATAACTTAGAGCTAAGAAAAGTATATATTTTATACTGTGTACAATATAGATTGTTATTTTATACAATAAAACGGAAAAACTACGGTTGTTAGTTAATGTAAAGTGGTTTTTTTTGTTGTTTTAGAGAGAAATTTGAAACATATTAACAGCTTAATAGCATAAAATGAGCATGTAAAACTTGATTAAGACTGAGGGTTTGTCTGTGGGAAATTGCATTCTAAAGAACTGAACAGGATTATTGAAAGACAACACCAGAAAAAAATAATTAAAGCTCTGATAGGATTACTTCCCAAAAAATTATTCATTTTTCCTCTTTGCAACACTTTAAAAATAATATTTTTTTATATTTTGTTTTTACTTAATAAAATTATTTTCTGGTTTACAAATGGAAAGTAGCTTTTCTTATCCGTAGAATTCTTAGTTTTGCTTTACCACTATGAACCCTAAGTTTCCTATTGTTACTTCATGATAAGTTCTTTCACAAGATATGACTACTAAATGGAAACATCAAAAGTATGAAAAAAAAAACCCTATCAGTAGTTGCAAGTCTATTCATATTCAGTTCATCTCACACTCTTCAATTACTAGTTTTATTGTCATCTTTTGTATCTTCTTCCACTGATATATTTGATGCCTACATATTCCTTTTTCTGTGGCTGGACCCATATTGTGAAACAAACTGACTGGAGTTTAAGTAAACCTCATTCCCCATAACTTAGTAACAGACTCAAAACATTTGTTTATTATGGCTTTTTAATTGTATCAGATGCTTTGATTTTTATTGTTTTTAACACAAACACATTATCTATCTATCTATCTATCCACACACATTTTCATTTTTTTTTCATTTCATTTTATTAGATTTCTATACCGCCCTACTCCCGAAGGATTCAGGGCGGTGCACAGCCAAACAATAAAAACACATACAATACAAAATTTAAAAAATAGAATAAAATCAAATAATTTTGGCCCCGACAAATTTAAAACCCCAAACATTTATATAATGAGATAGATAGATAGATTAGATAGATAGATAGATAGATAGATAGATAGATAGATAGATAGATAGAACGAACACACAAGTTGGTAGAATCCTTTCCTAAATTGACTTCAAATAAGCTTTTGATTTTCCTTCAACCACAAAAGATTTAAAAGTAATTCCTACATGTTTAAATGCCTTGGTCTGTTTGGTGGTAGTATTGTCTGTCAATGAGTATGGCTAACAAACCTTTTAGTAAACACTTCTTTTATTTTTTTAATAGTTGATTTGCAAAGCTTCCTTTCAATAAAATGCATCAGCCCAAGGATTTGACCTATTTATTTTCTTCATCCTAGAGGAGCCCAGAAGAAAACAAAACAAGGCTACTACAATAAAGCAACACTCAATAATGGATACAAAAATAATGCAAATTTCATTTTAACAGAAACAAAGTAATAGCTAATCTATAAGTTATGCTTATTTGCAATTGTCTTGGTAAATATGATTTTACTTTAAAAAATTTATATATATGATGGGGAGGAGGCAGTTAACATCCCTTCAGAAGAGTTCTATAATTAGAAAATGTTCTACTGCTGGCAACTGCGGAAAAATTGAACCATCTGAGATTTTGAACAATTCCAGCCCAATTTGTTTTACTTTACATTCATAAATAGTTTAAGGGGCAATTGAATGTCAATGTTTACAATGAACTTGTACCATAGTATTTTTAGGAATAGTGCTATTTAGTCCTGTTTAGCTTTCAGTTTAACTAGGAACCCCATCCTTCACTGGTTAAAGTATGTCACCTTATTTTATTATTTTATTTATTTTATTAAATTTATATACCGCCCTACTCCCCAAGGACTCAGGGCGGTGAACAGCCAAAAAATAAAAAACATAGATTACAAAATTTAAAAGTATAAAACCACATTAAATAATTTGGCCCGGGGCAAATTAAAACACCCCCAATACTTAAGAGAAATTTAAAATTTACAATTTAAAAAGTTAAAAGGGAAAAAGTTAGGCCAGGCCAGCCTGTTGAAATAAAAAAGTCTTGAGGGTGCGGTGGAAGGTCTGTAGATCCAGGATCCTCTGTATCTCCAGGGGGGAGCTCATTCCAGATAGCAGGTGCCCCCACAGAGAAGGCTCTCCCCCTGGGGGCCGCCGGTCGACACTCCCGGAGGAGCCCCTTTCTGTGAGACCGTACTGGCCAGTGAGAGGCTACTGGTGGCAGCAGGTGGTCCTGTAAGTATCCAGGTCCTAAGCCATGGAGCGCTTTAAAGGTGGTAACCAAAACCTTGAAGCGCACCCGGAAGACCACCGGGAGCCAGTGCAGCTCGCGTAGGAGAGGTGTTACATGGGAACGCCACGTCGGTCCCATAACCACCTGCGCGGCCACGTCGGTCCCATAACCACCTGCGCGGCTGCACTCTGCACTTGGAGCCTCCGGGTGCTCCTCAAGGGGAGCCCCATGTAGAGAGCATTGCAGTAGTCCAGGCGGGAAGTGACGAGGACATGAGTGACCGTGCGTAAGGAGTCCCGATCTAGAAAGGGACGCAACTGGTGAATCAGGCGAACCTGATGAAAAGTCCTCCCGGTCATAGCCATCAAGTGCTCTTCTAAAGACAGCCGTGAATCCAGGAGGACCCCAAGTTGCGAGCCCTCTCCATGGGGGGTAATGACTCGTCCCCAATAGTCAGTGATGGCACCAACTGACTATCGGGACTCCGGAAACCACAGCCACTCGGTCTTGGATGGGTTGAGCCTGAGTCTGTTTCTCCCCATCCAGATCCGCATGGCCTCCAGGCACTGGGACATCACTTCAAGGGTATCATTGGGGTGGTCTGGGGTGGAGATGTACAGCTGAGTGTCATCAGCGTACTGATGGTACTTCACCCCGAAACCACGGATGATCTCACCCAGCGGCTTCACATAAATGTTGAACAGAAGGGGCGAGAGGACCAATCCCTGTGGCACCCCACATATAAGGCGCCTCTGGGTCGACCTCTGCCCCCCTGCCAACACAGACTGTGACCGGTCGGAGAGAAAGGAGGAGAACCACTGCAACACAGTGCCCCCTACCCCCAACTCTTCCAACCGGTGCAGCATGATACCATGGTCGATGGTATCAAAAGCCGCTGAGAGATCTAACGGGACCAGGACAGAGGAACAACCCCTGTCCCGAGCCCTTCAGAGATCATCAACCAACGCGACCAATGCCGTTTCCGTGCTGTACCCAGGCCTGAAGCCCGACCTTGAATGATAGCCTTATATATATAGTGGGTTACAATAATCCAAGTGAGATTATTAAGGCATGAATCACTTCAGTGTTGGGGAGATACTGTTTAACAAAGTGCAGATTATTATATATAGGTGTTTAAAAACCTAGCCTAGAGCTATCCAGTCACATGAAAGACCTTTTAACAAATCACATAAGTGTTGCAGATTTTTTTCACATTTGAATCAATCTGATTAATTAACGTTTAATTATTATGAATTAGTAATTAAATATTTTCCCACACTTTTAATGTTACATTTGTAGAACTTGGAATGGTATATTGTGAAATATCCTAAAGGAGATACTGCCTTCCTACAACTTAGATGTAGATATACATAATTCTATTTGGGGAATAAAGTCATAGTGAAAAGAAGAACAGTTTTTACCTGTCAAACTTCATATAGCTGGCAAAGCCAAAGAAGTAAAAATGATATGGATTTCAATAAAAGTATTTTATGCCAGTCTAGGAATAAATACAGAAGAAAGTATAATATGAATGTCCCAATTTGATGAAAGTGAGTTAAT
The DNA here is from genome assembly GCF_029215685.1 of Pituophis catenifer annectens. NCBI lineage: Eukaryota > Metazoa > Chordata > Lepidosauria > Squamata > Colubridae > Pituophis > Pituophis catenifer. The sequence continues at coordinate 122,612,667 of NW_027256883.1, read as the reverse complement.
TAAGATTAAATCTGAGTCATTTTTGATTGAATCTGAGGCCTCAGTCATTACCTAGACTGAGTAGCTGTTTAAAAAATAATCTTTCAATTTATCTTCTGAAACCTTCCGGTCTGTCATACTCTCCTATAAATTATTAACTGAACTGACTTCAAAAATGGAGTAAACTACCAAAAGTGGGATAATACAAACTTGCCAGGAAAGCACTCGGGATGGGGTATAAAAGGTGGATGTTTTCATTTCTAATAATGTTTGCTGCAATAAGGAAACTTCTTGCTGAAGGTAAAAATCAAATATATGTTGTGCTTAAAATGTCACTACTTTTTCAAGAATTGTAAGGCAGTAGATACTGATGTCCTAGCTTAAAAGGGGATGTGTGTATCATCCCCTTCTGAGTACATCTTTATTTTTAAGAATATATGTAAAAATGTATAATTGCATGCATCCTGAGAGGCTGAAAGTTGTACTAGCAATCAAAAGATTTTGGATAACAATTTAATCTTAACCAAGTTTTGTGTGTGTGTGTGAGTGAGGGAAACATGGTAAATAGAAGATCATATTTATCGGGATATAACATCATTATACAATAAGCCTCACATTACAAACGTGCATTTTAATTGCATTGTTTTGTAAGATTTTTTTTTTTAAAATTGTAAACTTTATTAAAACACATATAAAAATATATAAAAACATTTACACAACAAACAACACGTAAATAAATTAATCTTTTGAAGCTTTGTTTCGTATTGGTTCTTCAGTTAATACAGTTGTACTTATTTCCCTTGGTCTTAACCTGATAGTTTTCTTTTTCTATTTCTCCCTCCCCATTCTCTTCTTCCCCTAAGAATTCCCCCTTATTAGTCTATGTACTGTATATTTGGATTATGCCTTTCATTTTAGGTTTCCCTCTACAGATTTGTCTGCCCATAGGAAGTTATTTATATACATATTTACACTTTTATCCTATCCTTCTTCTAAATGTATTCCTTTGTTAGTGGAGTTATGCCATTGATACCACTTATTCCATATTTTATAGTACTCTGTCTCTTCCTTTTCCTTTAACTCCTTTGTTAGCATATCCATTTCGGCACACTGTGTAATTTTGTCCATTACTTCTTTCATTGGAATTTTTTCCTGTTTCCAGTTCTTGGCATATGTTATCCGCGCTGCCGTTAGAATATGTATCAGCAAATATTTTATTTCTTTAGGGTATGTTTTGGTGAAAATTCCTAACAGGAAAGTTTCTGGCTTCTCTATTTGTAGTTTGGTGATTTGTTCCAGCCGTTTCTTAATGTTGGACCAAAATTTCTTTGCTGCCGGGCATGTCCATCATAGATGGTAAAAGGTACCTTGTGGGTTTTTACATTTCCAACATAGCGCACTATTATTCGGGTGTATTTTAGCTAGTCTTGTAGGCGACATGTGCCACCTGTAAAACATCTTCAGCTGATTTTCCTTGTATGCCACCGCTAATGTTATTTTTGTGTTCAGTTGCCAAAGTTCTTCCCATTTCTCCAAGTCTATTGTATATTTAAAGTTTTGCATCCATTTAATCATCGTATTCTTAACTGTTTCCTCCTCCAATTTATATCGCAACAGGAATTTATAGATTTTACTAATTAGTTTCTCTTCTGAATCTAGTATGATTTTATCTAACTCTTGTTTTTCTTTGTAAATTTCATATGACTTTATATATTCCTTATGTTTCGATTGAATCTGTGAGAAGGTCCACCAATCTATTTCTCTGTTTAAGTCTGTTTCCAATTGTTGTTTAGTTTTCAATTTCCCTTGGTAATCAATTAAGTCTTTGTATCTAATTATATCTGTGGGTTCTATTAGGTTTGGATGCCTTAATGCTTCTGATGGTGAAAGCCAAGTCGCGATTTTTGTATACTGTTGTTTTTTAATTTTGAGCCAGATTAATAGTAATGTGTTCCTAAGTGTGTGTCTTTTGAAGTAAGTGTGTGTTTTATGTTTTTCGTCCCATAAAAAGGAGTGCCAGCCTAGTTGTAAATCGTGGCCTTCTATTGTTAATATTCCACTGTTTTTCAGATCCATCCAATCTTTGACCCATGATAACACTGCCGCTTGATAGTAAAGTTCCCAATCTGGGAGTGCTGTTCCCCCTCTGTTCTTGGTGTCCTGGAGTAACTTCAATTTTATTCGTGGTCATTTCCCCTGCCATATAAATTTAGAAATCATCTTATTTAAAGTTTCAAAGAATTTTTTCTCTAACTTTATTGGCGCAACCTGGAACAAATATAACAGTTTTGGTAAGGTGTTCATTTTAATAGTGGAGATTCTTCCCATTAAGGAGATCTGTAGGTTTTCCCAATTATCCAAATCTTCTTTTATCTGTATCACTAATTTATAATTATTTTCTCTTATTGATAAAGTTTTTGGTGAGAGCCAGATCCCTAAGTATTTTTTATTTTTTTTTTGTTGCTTGGATTTGTATCTTGTTCTCCAGTTCTATCTCTTGGGACTTCGTAAGGTTTTTTAATAATAGTTTCGATTTATTCCTGTTTATTTTTAGGCCGGCCACCTCTCCAAATTCTTCAATTTTCTTAAACAGCTTTGGCACTACTTCTAGTGGCTCTTCCGCTATGAATACAAGGTCATCAGCAAAAGCCTGAACCTTGTACTCCTCTCGTCTTATTTTTAACCCTTTAATTTCCTGGTCTTCCCTAATTTTTTTTAGCAAAATTTCCAGTGTTAAAATATACAGAGCGGAGAAAGTGGGCAGCCTTGTCTAACCCCTTTTGTTATATCAAATTGGTCAGTCATGTCGTCATTCAAAATTACTTTTGCTGTTTGTTTGGTATATATTTCTCCAATAATTTTGTCGAAATTTGTTCCGAATTGCATGCTCTCTAATTGCCCTTTTAAAAATTTCCAATTTAAATTGTCAAATGCTTTTTGGGCATCAAGGAAAACCAGCGAAGCTTGTTTTCCGGAAGTGCTTCGTAATATTCAAGTGCATTTATTATTACTCTCATGTTGTTTTTAATTTGGCGACCCGGCAGAAATCCATTTTGGTCCATATGAATATAATTATTCAGTACTTTTTAAATTCTTTCCGCTATAATTATTGCAAATACTTTATAATCTGTGTTCAATAGAGATATTGGTCTATAGTTTTGGATTAATTGGTGATCAGTATCGTCTTTAGGTATGATTGTAATTATAGCTTCTGTCCAAGTTAATGGGATTTTTGTCTTCTCTAAGGCCTCATTGTATAGTTCCAGCATGATCGCTCCTAATATATCTTGTGCAGTTTTGTATAATTCCAGTATGCCATCTGGTCCTGGAGTTTTGTTATTTTTTTGTTTTTTCAGAGCAGCTTCCAATTCCATCTTTGTTATTGGCCTATTTAACATTTCTCTCTGTTCATCTGTATTTACTGGAATATCTGATCTTTTTATGTATTGTTTTATCTTTTCATCTTCTACTTCTTCCTGTTTATATAAGTTTGCATAAAATGTTTGAATAATTTCTTTTTTCACTTTCCTACTGTATTGGATTTCTCCATTTGCATCTCTAAATTGGTGTATCATCCTTTTATCTTTATCTCTTTTCAGTCTGTAGGCCAGCCATCTCCCAGTTTTGTTCGCGAACTCAAAGTAATTCTGTTTGGCCATTTTTATTTTCCAAGCTAATTCTTTTTGATTTATCAGATTTAAATTATGTTTGATTATTTTCCATTCTTCTTTTATTTTTTTACTATGCGGATATTGTTGCAGTTTATGTTCTATATTTTTTAATTCTTGGTACAGATTATCTACCTGTTGTTTCTTTTCTTTATTCTTTTTCCCTATATATGCTATGGTCAGACCTCTTATATATGCTTTTGCTGTATCCCAAGTGTTCTGTAAGGAAGTGTCCTCTTTTTTATTTATTTTGAAAAATAATTCTAGTTCCTTTTCTAGCATCTGTTTAAATTCTTTTTGTTTACAGATTCTTGTTTTGTAAGATTTTTTAAAGGACTGGTATTTATTCATTAGGTTCTAACATCCTTTTAACAAACTTCACTTTCCAGAATGTTTAGATCTTATAAAGTGAACAAACCTACATATATATAGGCGGGTTTTTGTCAAAATTTGAGTCATGAAGTAGAAACGATGTATTCAGCTGGATTCTTCTGAGCATAGTCACTGATAACATATTTTAAAGACATGAGTTTCAGTCTTTTTTTTCATTTGCCTACTGTCCTTGGTTGAAATGAAGTAGTTTGAAGAGTATATTTTTCATTTCTTCCTACTTGAATATTAATATATTTCTTCTAGACAAAGCTTGTGAGTTCCCCAATATAGAAAATGGAAGGATTGCACTATATTATTATAGTTTTAAAAATTATTATTTTCCAATGAAGAAAGGCGAAAAGCTCACATATACCTGCTTGGCTGGATATTCAGCTGAAACTGGAAGTCAAAATGGAAGGGTAAATTGCACCAATGAAGGCTGGACACCAGTACCCAAATGTTACAGTAAGTCTACATCCTTATTTTTCTAGTTTGGTTAGAAAAGAAATGTTGTATTCTTCATATGATAAAAAAATGTGAATGTTATATATAAAGTATAGCTAGAATGAGCAATCTGTATACACAATTTGATAGTTAAATAACTGACAAAAAAGTTCCAGATTGCTGTTGTGTCCATGGGATGCTGCAACTGATTGCAAATGTGAGCTAGATGCCAAGCATCTGAAATGTAATCACTTGACAGTATGGGTGGATATGGCAGAATGGGTGATAAGTACCTTTTGGGGGAGTTTTGTTGTAACTTTGAATAGTTGTTAAATATCGAGTAATTAAGCAAGGAAACTCTGTAGATTTCTCAAGCTATTAACATGGCTTCTTCATGTATGGAATTTGGTTAAGTGACTATGGGTCCTTTTTATAATATAATTCTTTTTTTTTAATAATATTTTATTGATTTTTAAAAAAGTTTTTTAAAAAGAAAACATCAAATCTCAGTTAACATCTGAGGTGTCGTGCAGTTACATATTTACATTATGTACATATCAAGTATCTTCAAATCTATCATTATTAGAAATAGACATATCCTTATAGTCTTGTTCTATTATTCCACCATTTGTACCACCTTTCCCATACTGCCTTAAATTTTGAATTCTCATCGTCTTTAAGAACACTAGTTAATTTTGCCATTTCTGCGCATTCTAGGATTTTATTTATTATTGTCATCTCTGGAGGGGTTTGTTTATCCTTCCAGTATTTTGCAAAGGTTAATCTGGCCGCTGTTATAACATGTATAATTAATTGTATCTTGTCCTTAGAGAGTCCGTCTCCCATCATTCCTAATAAAAAGATTTCGGGGGAAAGTTTTATATCTTCATCCACTATTTCTCATAGCCAAATTCGTATTTTTGTCCAAAACTTTTTTGTCTCCGGGCAGGACCACCACATATGAAAGAAGGTGCCGACCTCCTTTCCACACTTCCAACAAATTGCTGAGGCACTGGGAAATATTTTTGCTAGTCTAGCTGGGGCTAGATACCATCTGTGAAATATTTTATAGTGGTTCTCCCTGTAAATTGCTGATTTAGTAAGATTATAATTTCTATTCCAAGCCTCCTCCCAGTCATTGAAATTTAGTCTGTAGCCAATATTTTTTTCCCAAATGCTTAGTTGATTCCTAGCTATTCCTTCTGCTCTGTCCTCGCCTAATAAGAGGTTGTAAAATCTCGCTAGCATTTTCTTTTCAATCCCCAACATAATTTTATCTAAATTGTTGTACTTCGTCTCTATACCAAATTGGTCCCTATCTTTTTGGTATAGAGCTTATCTGCAGGTAGCTCCACCAATCTAAATTAAAACCTTGATTACTTAGTGTTTCTCGTGATCTAAGAATACCATTTTCATCTAATATATCTTTGTATGTGCCAAATTTCAAGATATCCCTTTTATTAGTGGTAGTCAAAGCCCCCATAATTGAGAGCCAAATCGGTACTTTCGTATAAAATCTTTGTCTAATTTCTTCCCATGTTTGAATCAGGGTCTCCCTTAATTTGTGTCTATGGAAATATGAGTTCTTTTTATTCTTTGGGCCCCATAAATAAGCGTGCCAACCTGCCTGTAGATCGTGGCCTTCTAACGTCAGGATTCTCTTATACTCTGGTTTCTCTTCAGATCATATAAATCTTTCGCCTTTTTATAATATAATTCTTGCCATGTAAGAGTTTAATTTTTATGAACAAAGGAAAAAATATAACATTTTTCTCCTCTTTTTCTTTAACGCACTAAAGAGAAATGCGTCCAACCTACTTTAGATAATGGTGTTTTTGCTGATACAAAATTGTCTTACGACATCTGGGAAAACTTAAAATATAGTTGCCATTCAGGCTACCAAACTCCAGAAGGCAAGAGGGATGCAAGTATACAATGTCTTCAAGATGGATGGTCAGTTCAGCCACAGTGTATGGAAGCCACTAAAGAACCTTTAGGTAATACTAAACCCATGACCCATTGGGTCATTGTTTCAAAGATATTTTGTTAAAAAAAACTGAATGACCAGAGGTGGATAAAAAAAATCATGAGACTGGAAGAGTCTTCCAACTTCCTGTTGTCTTTCCCAATGAATTTCCTTGTGGGAAGCTGGCAGTAAACCTGGAAAACCAACCTTCCTTCCTTCCTTCCTTCCTTCCTTCCTTCCTTCCTTCCTTCCTTCCTTCCTTCCTTCCTTCCTTCCTTCCTTCCTTCCTTCCTTCCTTCCTTCATCACCTCCTGAAAGTTGCAAAACTTTTCATCCTTTAACACCCATTGTCCCCAAGATAAAAAATCTTGCAAAGATTGAGGATGCAGTTCTGGCCAGGCTTGGAGCTACTTGCACAGAACCTGCCAAATAACCCAAGAGACCAATAGAATTAGATCTGACCTTTAATTGATTAGCTGAAGTCAATTAATCTGGAAAAAAGTGTTCTGAGTTATTTTGACTCTGCTATACCTGTCTTAATTTATGCCTAACTCATTGCTTCCATATTTAGGCTTCTCTCAAAATAACTTAAAGTGTCAGTGAATTAAAAATATCAACAACAACAAATATAATGACATCTGTATCTTGTATTGTTTTCTGCACAACCTATTTTTCCTCTTCCCTTTTTTCAATGCCTGTTTGGTTTTTCTGCCATTTGTTTTCAGGGACTTGCTTAGCTCCAGATCTGTTATATGGTCAGTATCATACAGTGCAGAGAGTGTTCAATGTGAATGACAAGCTCAAATATGAATGCATGGATGGATATGTTACAGCCGGAGGAAACACAACAGAAGAAGTGCTGTGTCAGATTCAAGGGTGGTCGCTTGTTCCCAAATGTACTAGTAAGTTAATTTACAGGACTTTGCTTTAGGCCAAAAACAACATTCCTAACTAGGAGCTATCTGTCAACAATGAAAAATATATCACTTATTCATGTACATTCTTATTTTGCCTTGCTTTTTAGAATTAGAGTGTTCAACTCCAAATCCTGTTGAACATGGAAAAGTTTATCCCAAGAAAAGCACTTATGAAGAAGGAGATGTAATTCAGATTATCTGTTTGGAAGGTTATACTTTAAGAGGATCTGAGTTAATTCAGTGTTATTACTTTGGCTGGTATCCAGAATTTCCAATATGTGAAGGTACTTCTTTTGTACTATTCATAGATCCCTATAACTTTGTTTGGTAAATTTGTATACCATATTTTTCGGAGTATAAGGCACACTGGAATATAAGACGCACCTTAGTTTTTGGGAAGGAAAATAAGAAAAAAGCTGATTGGCAGGTGGATCAGCCTCCCAGAATACTCCCAATCAGCTGAATTTTAGCAACAGGTTCCTTGGTTGTGAGCTCTCTGCCTTGGTGTTTTGTTTTGTTTTTTGCTTTTTTTTTTTTCTGCATCTGAAACTTCTGAAACTCTGTTTCAGAAAAAACTTTTTTTCCTGCCTCTGAAAACCTCCGAAACAGAGCTTCAGAAAAAAAGCCTCTGAAGCTCTGTTTGGGGGCTTCTTTTCTGAAGCTTTGTTTCTGATGCTTTTTTCAGCCTCTGAAACCTCCATTTGAGAAGCTGGGTGGGGCTACTTTCGGAGTATAAGACGCACCCAGATTTTCACTCTCTTTTTTGGGGGGAAAAGGTACGTCTTATACTCCGAAAAATACGGTAATTGCCCATCTCACAAACATGACTCTGGCACACAAAACAAGAAAAATACTTAACAAAAACCTATTAAAGACAATAAAAAAAATGAAAGTCATTTAGAAATCCATCTGCAAGACAGTTCATTCGATTTCCCTAGCAACAGAGCCACTTTGCAGGCTCCATACCTACTGCACATTACTGGATTCCCACAGCCACATGTTTTCAGGCCCTTCAGTAAAGTCAGCAAGGCCAGGGTCAATCTTAGGGGGAATGGTCATTCACAGGGTGGGTGCCACAGCAGAAAAGGCTCTCCTACTGGGTCCCATCAGATGAACTTGCTTTGTGGATAGGATCTGCAACATGCCTTTCTTGCCAGTCCTGATGGGATGGGTAGATGTGATTGGGGAGAGACAGTCCAGGAGTGGGCTTCAGATCCTTTAGCAATGGGTTCACTGCCCCGTTGCTGGGTGGGTGTGGCATGGTGGGTGTGGCCTAGATGGCTGCCTGCATGGGGGATGGGGCGTTTTTCACCCTCCAGAGGCTTTTCACCTTCTCGAGCCTCCGGGAAAGTGAAAACTGCTTCCCCCAGCATCCGGAGGCCCTCCAGAGGCCAGAAATAAGCCCGTTTCTGGACTTCTGGAACCTCCAGCAGGCCCTTTTTTGCCCTCCCAGACCCCCTGCGCAGCCCCTGCAGTTACCTGGAATGATGAATAGGCCATGTGGAGACTCAGGGGAGGGGAGGGGAGGGGTGGCCTGCCAGGGGTGGAATTTGGAGATTCACTGAACCCCAGAGATCCTTGGCTAGAGGATCACCCGAACCCTGCTGAACCCCCAGGAGCCCACCCCTGGACAGTCCCTCAAATAACCCAGTCCCATGCTATATTTAAAATTCAAACAGGCAAGTGCTCTCCTTATAGGATGTCCTTTTAAATTTGCCTTCTAACAGAGCAGATGTTAAATCAACTTTGAGATTAGTCAGGCAGGAATATATTTTGCTAGCTTCAGAATCAGATTTGATTCCAGGATTTAAAAAGTAGGTCATTTTTAAGGTGACCAGACGTCCCACTTTTGGCGGGACAGTCCCGCTTTTGAACAATTTGTCCCGCGTCCCGCGGCGTTTTAAAAAAGTCCCGATTTTTAGAAAGAATGCACAGCGCAGTGGTGGGTTGCTCCCGGCTGCCTCCTGAGTCCCACCTTATGGCTAGAGGGGAAAAAAACTGTTTAAACTCTTGCCGCAGGGCTTCAAAGGGCCGTCCTACAGCTGATCAGTGTTAAAAGAAAACAAATGAGTAGACCAATGCCTGCAAAAATAGAAAAAACAACCCCTTAAAGCTTCAGCATAGGTTAATTAGCACAAGTTGATTAGAGCGGCTTTCCCGACTCTCAGCTGATTTGCTCTCAGCTGTTTTGCTCAGGGCTCTGTAGTTGCTAGCTGCAGAATGCTGGAGATTTTTTCCCCCTAACTATGTTTTAAAAGCGAAACTGAAAGTAAAGCAGGGTGCAACATGGCAAAATGAGGCAGAAAGAGATTTCTTTTTCTTTTTCTTTTTCCTCACCAAAAAAGGTAGGTGCAAAACTGCAAACAATGGGAAATTTAGGGCAAAAGAGGAGAGTTCAAGATTTTAAAACACAAAAGAAAAAAAGCTCTATTTAACTAGGGAATTGTAATAATTGAGATACTATTAATTGTATATTGTGTTGAAAGCAGAAATGGTTAAGTTGTGGTTTGGAGGAATATATGGGGGAAATTATTCGGTTTATTATTATTGGTAAATATAATTATTTGATTTGTAAGAAATTGGATAGCATGGAAATAATTGGTATATTCATGTTCAGATTGATTAATATACAAAAAAGACAGTTATATAACTAATTGATTTATATTAAAATGTTGAATTTGTATTAAACAACTGTATTATATAATTACATAATTAACCAATGTGAGGATGGATATAAAAATAGATGACAATGGGAAGGGGTATAATATAGAATATAAGGGAAAAATTGAATTTGATTAAGATTAAGATTAGAGATGAGGATGAAGGGTAATATTGTTTTTTTAAAAAATAGATGAGGAATAAATATGGCAAAAAGGAAATATAAAAATTGTAAATTTAATGAAATGACTAAACACTGTTTAAATTTGTGAACCAGCCAAATATTCTGTTCAAAGAAAATACATTGTATGTTTGTATGTGTGTTTCTAATTATTGCTATTTATTCATATTTGTTCTCTTTTATTCTTTAAAGTTTAACAATTCATTCGTTATCTTAATATCTTTATATTTGTTTGGGGTTGGCTTTCTTCCCTTTCATCTTTTTTTTTTTGTACAGCAATCTTTCTCCTCAAACCTACCACCTCTCTCTTTTCTTTCCTTCTTACTTTCTCTTCCCCCCTCTTCTTCTCCTCCCTACTTCCTCTTCCTTTCTCCTTCTCCTCCTCTCTTCCTCCCTCTCTTACCCTCACTCCTACTCTAATTTCCCTTCCCTTCCTTCATCCCTCTCTATTGCTGTATCCTTTTATGCATATGGACTACTCAGAGGGCTGAAAAAGTTATTTTTGACTGGTCCGGTCCTCACACTTTTGACCAGTCCTCGAACTTACGACTGTCCTCACATTTTACATTTTTGCCCTATCTTGTCATCATGGTGAAGAGAAGCAGTTGTGAAATGAGTGACATGGTTGTTAAGAATGCTGCACGGGCATAAATGTGAGGATGGTCATCAGTATGAGGACCAGTCAAAAGTGCGAGGACCTGTCAGAAATGACTTTTTTCAGCCCTCTGGTTAGTCCTTTTGTGCATATGGACTACTCAGAGGGCTGAAAAATTTATTTTTGACTGGTCCTCGCACTTTTGACCAGTCCTCAAACTTACGACTGTCCTCACATTTTATGTTTTTTGCCCTATCTTATCACCATGGTGAAGAGAAGCAGTTGTGAAATGAGTGACATGGTTGTTAAGAATGCTGCACGGGCATAAATGTGAGGATGGTCATAAGTGTGAGGACCAGTCAAAAGTGCGAGGACCTGTCAGAAATGACTTTTTTCTATACACATAGCCATGGCCACCCGGTCACATGACCAGCTAGCCACACCCACCCAGTCACATGACCTCCAAGCCACGCCCACAAAATGGTGGGTGTCCCGCTTTACCAATGTTAAAATCTGGTCACCTTAGTCATTTTGCCATTATCAATAAGGACTTGCTTCTCAAAAGGCCTAGCCTGCAAACAGTTAAAACTCTGGGGACAGAGTAGAAGTTGTTAGAGCAATCTGGTTTATTGGACAAGAGTTAAGCTTTAACCATAGAGTTAAGTCTACCAACCATATGTGAGCCTCCAATTTGGTAGAACAACCTCCATTAATATTTTCATTATACAATGTATTCCTTTTCCCTGAACTTCACCAAAATCACTAATTATGTAATTTGCTTTAAATATGTTGCAGAATAGTTAGGAGGGAAAAATTATACTGAATCATTAACTGAAGAGCATAAACCAAATGCTCCTTTTCTATATACAGCATGTTAACCCTTAGAATTATTTTTTTCAAGTAGGTGTGTTTAACATTTTGGTTCCCTGGAGGTCTGTGATGGCTACTTTGATTTTGCTTCGCTTATTATCTTTGAAAAGTGTAGTAAAAGCGATGTCTTGATTTTTTTTCCTAGATAAAAATAATGATTATTGTGTCCAGATTTCCCTTGGACATGGCTTTTCTGAAAGAGTATACTGTAAAACTTTTACTAAAACAAAATGGTATTTTGCTATTATTTATTATTCTGATTACAGAAAGAAGAAACAAATGTCCTCCCCCACCTCAGCCCCCAAATACCAGATTGCTAACCAATTTAAGAACCTATCGTCAGGGGGATGTAATACATTATCAGTGTGAGCGTTCTTTCCAGCTTAATGGAACTAGAGAAATCCGATGTGAGAATGGGAAATGGACTTCACCTCCCAAGTGCATAGGTCTGACTCTAAATATTGATGTTAGATAATTATATAATGGAAGATGGAATTTTACTATATAGTGTAATGCCTATGTTGTGTATTTTCTCTTCAAATATAAATGTGATATGCATTCAGGGATATTTAGTCATCCAAAATAGAATAGTCTAGATATCAGACATTCTGGATAGCTAGTTCTATCTATCCAAGAGATTCAGATGATATTATTTCTGTAAGAATATCTTTATTCCCAGAACTAAAAACGGTCCCTTTTCTATGTCAGAGAGGTGTAGAGGTTAAAGGTCATGGTATCAGGCTGTGCGTAGCACACTGCCGCACCTCAGATGCCTATGTATCTTGCATGCCTATATGATCTCATTCTGGCTCTGGTCTGTATTATCTCACCTTGCTTTCACCATCAGGAGGATGGCATCTTAAGGGGGGCGAGTAGTAACTACCATAAAAACACTGTCACTAGTTTGCCTTTCTCTGCTTGTAAAAACTGTATAAAAGCAATAAATGCTGCGAAGGCAGTCAGACATCTTCGCACTTTGCAAATGACTGGACCCTGATTTCTACAGAGAGGCAGTAGAAAATTGAGCACATCCTTTTGCTGAGTTCTGAATTTTCCTAATTATGACTTTGTTAGCTTCAAGCTAACATGTTGAGAAAGAGAAAAAGGAAATTTGTAACTTAAAAATGCAAAAGGATTGAAATGCCATTTACTGTATGTAATAATTTTGATAAAGTATAGTTGAACATCATTAAATTGTTATTGTTGTACGTCTCTTTCCATCATTTTTATTTCTCAGATGTGGGCAGGGCATTGACCACAGAAGATTATCGGACTGTAGAAACTGGTGGGAACTGCAATTCCCCTCCTGTAGTTAAAAATAGTATTACTGTTAATGATATTGGTCAGTTGGCAAGTTACAGCCCTGGATCTTTAGTGGAATATGCATGTCGTCCCTTACATATAATGAAAGGATCCAGTACAGTTCATTGTATCCATGGAACTTGGACTGAGCCACCAACTTGTTTAGGTAAGCTTTGAATAAATAGGATACATTTTATATAAATGATTAAATTGAAGAATTCTGTGAAATCCTGAATAAATGAATGATGTAATGCCAGATCATAATATTTTTAAATTTTAACATATTTGCCAGCTTTCATTCAAAATCTGAAATATTTCTAGACAGCAGATATGTACCACAGGAATATTGAAAACCGGTTATCATGGACATTTTCCCCAAATATGATGAATGAGCTCAGAACTTTGTATTAAAAGTTCCCATCCCCCATATGGCCATATATATCTTTTTATTTTATATAAAATGACATGTTGTATTATTCTGCATCAACAGTGTATCCCTGGATGCCTAATCCTACTTATATATTGCAGATGAAAGATATTAGATTGAAAGACCACTATAGCATATTACTGTTCTATGAAATGTTTATTTACAAATTAGGCTAAATAAACATGCAGCATTACGTTTCTATAAACCTGATAATTATTCTTTAAAAGTATAATAGTTGTTTTTCTCCAAAAATTTCTTCTCCAAAACCATTTGAAAACTGATTGCTCTAAGTGTGATTAAAACACAACATTTGACCAGCATAATTAATATTCAACACGTATCTGAACATACTGTTTGGTTATCCCAATTAACATATCTTCATTTTATAAGAAATAGCTAACAATAGATAAACTCTGCCCATTATACATTTTGTGTTATGGATTGAGCTACTCCAATGTGAATAATACATGAAAGGATTAATCAGTTTGTTTTTTTATACTGGGGATCATGATTCTGTTGATTACCACAAAGCTTTACTCTCTAAGGGAGGAGACTATAAAAGGCAACAAATCATTGTTAACCATAAATGAAGAATGTTTCCCTTTCCCATCTCCCAATATCCACAATCAACTAGATTTGTGCCTTGGTAACTACTGAGTATCAATAATTTTTTAATCACAGAACTTAATACATTATTGTTAACTCTTGCCTTACAGAGCCATGTTTAGCTAGAGAAGAAATTGCTGGCAATTACAACCTAGAAATGAAATGGAAGCTTGAAGAAGAATGGTATTTCATGCATGGTGATTTTATTGAATTTGTATGTAAACCAGGATATGTTTTGCCACCCTTAGTGTCAGAATCCAAATTGCTGGTGCAATGTAATGATGGACAATTGAGATACCCTCAGTGTATTTCCAAAGGTAAAATGATGCTGTTCTTAACAAAAGTTTTATCTGGAGTTTGGCAAATTCCAACATTCTCAGATAGCAACTATTTACAGTTATGACAGTGATGAAAAAGTATGATGAAAAAGCTGTTTTAGGCACAGTACTCTTCAACATCTTCATCAATGATTTGGATGAGGGGATAGATGGGGAACCCATCAAACAGACAACACCAAACTTGCAGGTATAGCCAAAACTCCAGAAGATAGGCTTAAGATATAGAAGGATATTGACAGACTTGAACATTGGGCACTATCTAACAAAATTAAATTCAATGGTGAAAAAAAAGTAAGGTTCTACATTTAGGCAAGAAAAACAGAATGTGTAGGTACAGTATAAATGGTGCGTGGCTCAATAATAGTAACTGTGAGAGGGATCTTGGAATCCTAGTGGACAATTATTTAAATATGAGCCAGCAGTGTGCTGAAGCCAACACAGTTCTAGGCTACATAAACAGAGAGATAGGATCAAGATCACATGAAGTGTTAATACCACTTTATAATGCCTTGGTAAGGCCACACTTGGACTACTGCATCCAGTTTTGTAATGATGTAAAAAAGATGTTTAGACCCTAGAAAGAGTACAGAGAAGAGCAACAAAGATGATTAGGGGACTGGAGGCTAAAACATATAAAGAAACAGTCGCTGGAATTGAGTATGTCTAGTTTAATGAAAAGGACTAGGGATGACATGATAGCAGTGTTCCGGTATCTCAGGGGCTGCCACAAAGAAGAGGCAGTCAACTTATTTTCCAAAGCAACAGAAGGCAAGACAAGATACAATGGATGGGAGACCTAGAACTAAGGAGAAATTTCCTGATAGTTAGAACAATTAATCAGTGGAACAACTTGCCTCCAGAAGTTGTGAATGTTCCAACACTGGAAGTTTTAAAGAGATTGGATAACCATTTGTCTGAAATGGTATAGGGTTTCCTGCCTAAGCAGGGGGTTGGACTAGAAGACTTCCAAGGTCCCTTCCAACTCTGTTATTCTATTCTATTCTAATTATGCAACCAATGTCCATGTTTATTACTTTTGCAGCCCCACCCTCTCTTTCATGTGTTCACCATTACAATGTTACTATGCATTGTCCTGTGCCTAACCATTCTTCTGCCCCTTTGCAGAGCAAAGAGATTGCATAAATAAGTGGGCTGCTTTCCTCTCCTTAGGGACATGCAGTATGTCCCTAAAATGTATTAACCACAAGATAATAAGCTCAGCTCTGTGATCTTAATTAATTAATTAGAATCATGGGCTGGTTGGCAGCGGATGCCTAACCAGTTTCACAGTAAAGGTTTGCGTGCCTCCTAAGGGGCTTGTGGCTTGCAGTTGCAAGCATGCTAGGCCAGTGGTTCTGAACCTGTGGTCTGCAAATCTCTGGGTGGTCTGCACTATCATAGGAGGTCTGCGAAGACTTAAAGAAATGTTATGATTTAAATCTTGAGTTATGTCTTGGGGGTCCATGGCCATGGTCTGTGGTCACAAAAGGTATCCATGGTGCATGGTGTTCTAGGCAAACAGCCAATGCAAGTGCATTTGTTTCAATGTATATTGCCCACTGTGTGAATGCTTATTCTTTTATGTAAATATAAACAGCAATTCTGTTCTTACTCGTTTTTCCAGTGCTGGAAATGATGGGGGAATGCGGAAAAGGGATTTGCCCTTTTATCTGACTTCCTCAGGAATCAATTTCTGAAAACTTTCCTTGCTGTTTGGGCTCATCCAGCTGTTTGGGGCCATATCTTTCTTATGCTGCAAAGCAAAGAAAAAGTAAAATTTCAAGCAAGTAATGTGATTTTGCTTAAGCAAAGATTGCTTAAGCAATTGGTTGACAGAACCAATTGCAAACATGGATTGCCAGTATATCATTTGGTGGTTAAAAGTTCAATCATTGTATTACAGTAATGAGATTCACCAGTTATGTGCATCTAAATGTTACTTTTTTATATAAAAAACATTGATAATAATATATATAAAATCAGAATGATAACTCTACCTCTCACTTTGAATGGGGAGGCATTTTACCCCAATTTTATAGTTTACTACTCTATAAAATAAGGATTGCAGGAGAAAATTTGTGCAAAAGCACCTTTCCTCTCTCAATTTTAAAACTGATTTTATCCATAAACATTACTGTCTTATGCTACCTTTATTTTTTCTACTGTGTTTTGCAGGCTTAAGTGCTAACTGTGGCCCTCCACCTTCCATAGAAAATGGGGTTGTTATGGGCTCATTAACAGAAAACTATGAAGATGGTTCAACAATACAATACAGTTGCAATGAATATCATGTTTTGCAAGGTTCCATAACAGTCTTTTGTTCAAGGAGCCAATGGACTACTCCACCTGCTTGTATAGGTATTGTATAGTAGTGTTATCATTATAACACAATGCAAATAGATACCAAATAAACATGGAGCTTCAATGCGTTTCAATACATTTTAGAAAAGCATTGCTGTCTTCATGGAGGGCCCTCAATGTAAAGTTTTCCAATTGCTCAATTGTATTACATGGCAATGAATTAGATGTTGCAGTCATCCTTTGTAGCACTGGAATGAAAGCTCAGAATTGGTATATAACAACAGTGAGAATAGACTGCTCTTGAGAAATGTGATTCTCATTCTGCATGCAGCTTGAATGTTAAATTATTGAAGCTTCAGTAACCTGGGTTTTGTAATAATGTCTCCCTGATTGTAATAATGTCTCCCTGATTCATGATTTGATAATGGATGAGAGGGTTGATCTACCATGTATTAGTGAAATCTGCTTGGGCATGGAGGAGTATATTCCCATCTCAGAAATGAGACTATCTGGGTTTCAAGCATGGCTCCAGTTGCCACTCTTGGTGATGGAATGACTATTGTCATCTGAGAGATGCTGTTGACTTTCAGAGGCACTGCCCCACAGATAATCAGCTGTGAGGCCCCACTGATAAGATTGATTTCTAGAGATCAACTTAATTGTTGTACTGTCTTGTTCAGATTCCCTGCCTGAGCTGCTCGATGTAATAGGCATGTTGGTGTTAGAGTTCCCCAGACTCTATTTGGGGGACTTCAACTTTCTCTTCCTAAATATGGAGCAGGAAGCAGCTCAGAAGTTCACAGCCACGATGCAAATCATAGATCTGATCTCACTTAGATTATTTTAAGGCCTGACTCACAGCAGTGGTGTTAGCCCTTTGAGGTAGTCCAGACAAGAAACAGAACAATGAATATTAACTTTATCTTCAAATTAGCAATCTAATGGAGTGAAAATAAGCTCTTATTAATTCTGATTTATGAAGTTGTAGTTCAATAATATTTACATTTTATCAGATGCAGTATAAAAAGAATCCTGGTATCTAAGGAAAATGTTCTATTAAATTTCATGGTATGGTAAAAAATAATAATATTGTGTTTATTTTCTAAAGAGCCATGCACCTTGTCACAGGAAGAGATGGCAAAAAATAATTTGCTTTTGAGATGGAGTTTTGACAATCGACCTTATTTTCTTCATGGAGAATTTGTTGAATTTGTATGCAAAGCATATCACTCTACAGGACCTCTATCAAATTCACCCTCTGAATTTAGAGTACAATGCCAGAATGGACAACTATTTTACCCACAATGTGTTAGGAATCAAAGGTAAGCAAAACATTATCTGCAACGTATTTTCATACTTATGTAGTCCTATGTTTTCCTTATTCAAATGTATTTTAAGGATTTGGGTATATTGGCTAAAAATGATATTGGGACAATCAGTGGTGGGTTGCTCCTGGTTCTGTCTGGTTCTTGCGAACCGGTAGTAAAATTGGCGAGAGGTTCCACTTACCCGGCCGGACATCATAAGGGATGATCTGCGCACGCGCAGAAGCACGAGAGAAAGAGAGAGCAAAGGGAGCACGCACGCA
This sequence comes from Pituophis catenifer annectens, assembly GCF_029215685.1. Classification (NCBI taxonomy): domain Eukaryota; kingdom Metazoa; phylum Chordata; class Lepidosauria; order Squamata; family Colubridae; genus Pituophis; species Pituophis catenifer. The sequence continues at coordinate 122,594,455 of NW_027256883.1, read as the reverse complement.
TGCTCCCGTTGCGAACCGGAAGTAAAGGTAAGTAGAACCGACCCCTGGGGACAATGTATATTTAATATATTTATCCAAAGTGTTCAAGCACTTATTTATTGCTACCTCAAAAATATCAATTTCCAAGGACTTCCTGTTTGGTTTCTTTCATTCTGCCATAATTAGAAAAATAGAAGTTTTTTATTTTTTAATTTATCAAAGCTCCGTTGAACCTGAATTATTGGCAATATTAAAAACAGATATGTTCTACTCTATTAAATTAAGTATCTCTTACAGGATTTAGCTTGATGTAGAAGACTTGATGGATATTTATACAATGTATCTTGTAATTGTATAAAGCACCTTGTAAAATAGAGAAAGGGAAGGTATTCTAGTATGGGTACATAAAATGAAATTAAAGCAGGAGATAGTGTCAGTCTGTTCAAGAATATGAAAAAAAAACCTTATTGATATAAAATTCTTCCTCTTTTTTTTTTAGATGAGAGATCAGTTGACAGAAAATGCAAAATTTTGCAATAGGTTATTTGGAAGTTACAATGGTTTATATAATCTCTTTTTTGAGCTGAGCAGTACTGCTGTTTTCTCACTTATGAATAATTAATCTTATATTCTAAACCAAGTTTTAGAAGTACTGGTTATAATTATATACTCTGTGTCTCTTTGTAAGTAATGCTTAACATATTTTGTTTTTCTTTAGATAAGAAAATTGAAAAAAAAAACCACCTTGAGTGACTCCTCTGCCTCATTTCATGTTGCAAGAAGCATGCAAATTAACTTTCATTATAGTACCTTTTTTTTTTTTTTTTACTGCTGGAAGATATAGTTACTCGGGTTTATTGGATTAGCTGTTGGCTTCAGCATGCAACATCATTTGAAGAATAATTCTGATTTGGATTCAGATAAATAAATATTCATATTTATTACAATAAACAGCTTTGCATTTACCCACTTCAGTTTTTTTAAAAAATACCAAAATTCCTCCAAGTTATTCTTTTATTTTTCTTCTTAATAATACACCTTAAAAGACTTTTTCATATCTGAGATTAATCAACATGCTTCAGGTATTCTTATGTGACACGGTAACAGCAGGTTTAACAACTGACATTTTATATATTAAGCCTTTTGAGGGTGAAGGCTTATTCTCTGAGCTTAAGCCTGTTAAAAACATTTGCTTAACAAAATAAAAGTGTATATTAGGCCCCTCATTCAAAAATCTTTCTCATACAAAAATCTTAATGGCCTTCCATGAAGTACCTTTATCCACTGTACAATTCCAGTGGGAACCCAAATTGCTATGATTGTGCATAGAGAAATTTAAGGACTCTATTATGAAAAAAGTCAAGAGCAGAGCCTTGGCTATTGGATTTGAGAGGTTCATTGCAAGAACAACAGTTCAGGTAGAGAGATTGCCGTGACACCGAGTCTCCACTTCCAGGAATAAAGGAGACACCTATCTGAATGATTTGCTATTTCATCCTCAGCAACTACTTGAACAACAGATAGTATTTTTTGGATGGGGATATTTGAAGATCAGATGTCAAGATGAATGACAACCTGGTATCTGTCTCCCTTTTATACATCACTGGAAATAATGAGCAATCACACTTTTCCAGATAATCTCTTCATACCAAGGCCATCCCTCACAATCTGATTCAATTCGTGAGCAACATAGATGACTCTAACAAAGATTTTTAATGGGTTGCACTTTTCATGTTGTTCTATTGTCCCTGGCTATGATTGAATTTAGCAACTCAATATGAATAACTCATCTGCTGTGTGAGTCATATTCATTGCCCACCACAAAGCAGTCCCTATTAGGGGTGCGGTTTTGCATCATGAGAAGTGCTGTGCTTATTGTGGAAGGTATTAGCAATAGCACATACAGTTATATACTGCCTCATTGTGCTTTACAGCACTCTGTGGGTGATTTATAATGTCTGCATATTGCCCTCAACAATCTGGGCCCTCATTTTACTGAAGGATGGAGGGCTGAATCAACTGAGCTCCATCAGGATCCATCTCAAAGTTTGCCTGCAATACTACATTCCAACTACTGTGCCACCAGGGCTCTTCATTCTTTTATTTTCACCCCATTGAAACCAGTACATGCTGAAGGAAAGGTAAGAAGACAGAGCCCACTCCTACTGGACCAGGATAAAATAAACATAAGGACTTCAGCTTATTGCTACGCTATTCAAAACACTTTCTTGCTGCATCCATGATTTGGGTAGGTCCTGCTTGGCTGGCAAAATTGCTGGGTGAGAAGATAAAGCAGTTGGTGTAATCAGATGGAGAAAGTAGCAGAATCCATCATCCTCCAACATACAGAATAGCTAGCTGGTCATTCAAAAGTACCATCTGGTGTTTTTTAACCACTCTTGCTGCCAAATGACTGCTTCAAATTGTGGAGGGATCTTGCTATTTGAGAGCCAATCACTTTTTGCTAGTAATATGGGCTCTGTAGTAGTAATTCTGTAGTAATGTCAGAGATAAACAAAACAGGTGTTTTAGTGCTGCCAAGATGGAAAGTTGTCCCCCCTTCCCCCAATGTTGCAGTGATTGCAAACAGCGCAGAACTGGTCTTTTAAGCACAACTTAAGAGTTTTCCAGTAATGGGAGGTCTGCTCAGTTCCCAGTACCACCACATTACATTGTCTCAGTTACAGAAAGAATCTTCTTCATCTTCACCCTGACTTTTGCCCTCAACTCTAGGGTTTCTAATGGAGGAAATAGACTGACTTCAGGTAAGTCCTCGCTTATCAATTGTGTCACACAGCAACCATTCAAAGTGATGACAGTTCTAGAAAAAAAAAAACTTTGTGATCAATCCTCATAATTACAATTTTTGAAGTCCAGCAGACACATAATCACCAATCATGTGCTTCACAACCAGCTTGTGACAAGCAGAATTAATACAGAAGGTAGAATTAAAATAATAAATGAACATCATGATTTTTGTTGCTTAGTAACCATTTAAAGTGGTATTGTTTAAAGACTAAAGGGGAAGTAAGGTCATAAGCCTAGTTGCCATCCATATGATTTTCTGTTTAGCGATCGTATTCCGTGGCAGAGATGCTAATCTCAATTGTGGTTACTAAGTGAGGACTATCTGTATCTGAAACATAAACACCACTATCTCCTTTACTTGTGTGAGTGAAGAATTCTGCTGGTCCCTTCCTCAGCCTTACCCACTGCACCATCAGTTGATAGAATTGTTTCCTCAAAACTCAAGAGACCTCAAGTTTGTTGTGGAGCTAATATGAACTTTATCCCTAAATTTGAAACATATTTACATTTCCAAATAGGCTTCTTTGCCCACCCAAAAATGCAAATCACCAAGTAATTCAGGCAAAGCAAAAGGATTTATTAAGGAGGATCAAGTCTTTGCAGGAATTAGGTAAGGGTAGACTAGAGAAAAAAAAGGACTAGGACATGATAGCAGTATTCCAGCATTTGAGGGGCTGCCATAAAGAAGAAGGAGGTTAGCTTATTTTCCAAAGCACCAAAAGGCAAGACAAACAACTGATGGAAACTAATTAAGGAGAAAAGCAACCTGGAATTAAGGAGAAACTTTCTAACAGAGAACAATAAATCAGAGGAATGGCTTGCCTTCAGAAGTTGTGGGTGCTCCATCACTGAAGGCTTTTAAGAAGAGATTGGGCAGCCACTTCTCTGAAATGGTATAGGGTCTCCTGCTTGAGTAGGGGGTTGGACTAGAAGACCTCCACAGTCCCTTCCAGCTCTATTCTGATTATTATTATGATTATTAAAACAAATGATATATACATTTTTCTACGTAATAGGTCAAAAGGCAAGTGATCAAAGAATAAAAGACATTGATTACATGTCAGAACACTAGAAAACATTATTCTACATAGCATTCCATAAGTGGCATATTTATGGGTTATATTTCTCTTTCCCAGCTGGGATTGTTATCTTTCTTAAAACTTAAAATTGTATTTATACACTCTCTATTGTTTAGTGATGAAAAAACAAGTTCTCACATGCTGAAAGAAATGGCCTGGACTAAGAAAAAAAAAATCCTTGGAAATTAAAAAAAAGGGGGGGGGGGCACTAGACTAAAAATGCCAATATCACCTTTTAAAATGCTAAAAATGAAGCCTAAAATTCTAGGTAACCTACCACTTTTCCCTGAGGAAGAGGAGGAATAGTACTAAATAATATTAAAACTATTTCTTACAACATGATTTTATTACTCTGCCCCTCCCCCTTTGTGTAGGAAACCTTGGCTAGGCCCTCCCACTTTATAATTCTCTAATTGGCTTTACTCCCTCAGCTATGGCTTATTCCATTGTTTTATTTTTATTTATTTTTTTACTTAAGGGAAGTCCTAAACTAAAGGTGGGGAGAAGCTTTAAAGGCAAAACAGATCCCTTTTTAAAACAGAAGAAGATTCCTATTTAGAATGTGTATGTGTACTATATCTACCAAGCAGCAGTAAACATTCAAATATAACGAAGAATTAGTTCTCCAAAATATAGGATAATCAGTCTTTCTCAATATTCTTTGCTCAAATGACATCCCCACCCCCTCTTGCTTGGCAGAGATCATTTCATATGTTTGTACACTAATGTGTGGGTCTCAGAAAATCCCATGTGGGTTTTGTTGTATAATGAATTAGGTTAGGAATTTCAAGTCTGTTCACCATTGTCCTTTCCTTTGACAAATTCTGAAGAACATTTGTCTTGGGTAAGCATATTGCTTAATACTTTATAATGCAGGTTTCTAATAAACACAGAAGTCTTGTGGACTTTGGAGTATGAATAAGTAAATAATCTGTTTTGTGGATCCAGAGCTGAAAAACCTCCCCAAGGACAGTTATTGGTGTCAGTGATAAAAAGCCCCAACTGAATGGTGTCGATGTTGACAATCTGAAATACCAACATGCACTGTTTTGGCTATATAATTTTTGTCCTATTATGGACAAATTGTATTCTTCAGAAGGGTAAGTTATTATTTTTTTTTAATTTGATTTATTCAAGGAGAAGTAAAAGTTGTCCTTTTTTTTTGCAGGACAAATAGAGTTTTATTAGTACTTTTTAGGAAAACTAGAGAAAAATATCAATTATTTTAAATTAAGTCTTATAAAACAAGAACATGTCATGAGAAAATTGTGATTTATCATATTTGTATCTAAATCAGATAATAGGATTGTTCTTTATATTGCAGCTCATGTCCATTGGCTAAGTAAGTGTGGTTAGATGTTCAATCATGTCTATTCAGCTTATGTACTGAAATGTAATAACATAATAGTACTTGATATCCCTTTCTGAATTTTGCAATAGTTACAGAATTCACAGGAACTTCTACATTAAGGATGGATGTGTACATCTGTTGTGGCCCCTAAAGTCACCTTTATCTTATTTTAAAATTTGGAATTCTGTATTCCACTTCAAGAGATGCAATAATTGCCTGTGACAAATATGTGTGGGTTTATCATTAAATTATTCGTAAACAATGAGGTTAGGTGGAAATGAAATACAGATGGTATATTATGTTGTAAGTAACAGAAAGACTTAGTTGAAGATTCTTATCAGTTCTCATCAATAATCATCCACTGATTTTTATTAATCAATTATTAATAATTCAGTTGTTAGTACAATTGAGAAAGTCATTTTAGTTAACAGATTTTGAAAGACCAACATATTATTTGTTATATAATTTCTTGGACTTGTATATAGTTGTTGACAGGGGAAACTGGTTGCAAAATTTTTCATGTGCCAAAATTATTTGGCTGGGTTTCAGCACCAGTTTTGTACTTTGACAAGGCAAACACACATATTATACTCTAACCTCCAGTTACAAAACCGTGCATTTGAAGAAGTCGGTAAAGTTTGCAAAAATGTATGGCAAAATAACTTTTGCTAGGCATTAAGAAGCTTCAAGTAGTCACCAATATTTTTCTATTGTTTCCCAGTTGAACACATTACAATGGAATTGTTAATCTTATAACAGCTATCCACTGAGGAATATTAATAGCATCCATGATTGAGGGCTGCACTTAATATTTTCTCTGAAGACAAGTGACACAGTTGGTGGGACAATAATGCACTTGTGAAGTGCTATGTCACACATGTGGTCAAGGGCCAGGATCTTTTTGTGTGTATGTGTAGGGAGTGGTTTGTTTTTTCTTTTCCTATTCAGTTTTTGAATAATTGTTTCAGTATGTATAGAAAAACCAGATATTGCTTTTGACCATAATGTTGGGCTGTGGTGTGCAGCTTTGGAGCTAGCTAACAGATTAACATTTCTCGTGGGGTTCCTTGTTTGATCCCTACCACAACACTTGTTGTGTACAAGTATGAAGTCATTGTAAAAGTGCTGGGGAAAAGTCTGAACAATAAGGCAGCTTTCATGGTCATGGTCAAATATACTTCATATCTTAAGAACAGTAGGCAGGCAAGTATGTAACTATAATGGTATGTGAGAAAGGCCTTGGGAGGCTGGACAAAAAGATCACGCAAAGGGAATAGTCAGGGAAGAGACAGATTAGCCCACAACTAGATAGTACAAGAGGCAAGAGGCCCAGAAAAGATCCTCCCTTCTCTGGCTGTAAAAGAGACAAGTGTGGATGGTATGGAGAAGGTTTATATTTTCATACAGCCCTTGACTAACAACCATTTGTTTAGTGACTGTTCTATGGTACTACAGCACTGAAAAAGTGATTTACGTCTGGTCCTTGCACTTAGGACTATTGCAGCATCCCTATGGCTGCATGATCAAAATTCAGGCACTTTGCAACTGGCATGTATTTATGATGGCTGTAGCATCCCAGGATCATGTGATTGCCATTTGTGATCTTTCCAGCAGCCCTCTTAGAATAAGCAAACTCAGTGTGGGAAGGCTGGTTCACTTAACAACTACATGATTATTTAACACCTGCAGTGATTCACCTAGCAACCATGGAAAAAAGATCATAAAATTGGATGCATCTCACAACAATGACCTTGCTCAGCAATGGAAATTCTGATCCCAATTGTGGTCATAAATTAAGGACTACCTGTACTTACAAGTTTCTGCCAATGTAGCCAATTACAATAAAGTAGATTCAGCTGATCTGGTTGTTTTTTCTAACTGATTTATCCTGTAGTGCCAACATCAATCTTGCAATCTCCCTTTCTCTTATCTGACCATTCCCTTGGCTGAGTTTCTGCCTAATCTCCCAAAGCCTTTCCAACACACCATTACAGCTGCTGATGCAACATTTACTAGCTCTGAATCATGCTAAATGAAAAAGCTCCATTACTATTCCTGACTTACAATCTTCTCCTTTCCAAAACAATTAGAGGGGAAAAAAACTACACTATAAAAGAAAAAGGCAAGTGGTTTCACAGAAAGAATGCTTAACCAATATTGAAAGGGTTCCAGACCTTGAAATGAATGAAACTTAAGTTTTACATAATAATTATATTCATTGATTTCAATGTAGGTGCAAAATAGTCCAACTGAAAAAAAAAATTGAGAAGGAAGGAATCAGTTACTATGAATTGATGTTTCTTTGTGATACATAGAAGGACTTACAAATGGTTCTATAAATGAGAATGCGAAGTAGCCATTGCATCTACATTTTGCAAAAAGTGAATTACTTACAGGCAAGAATTTTTACTCCCAAAGAAATGGCAGAGCTTATTAGTGCAGAAAAAGATCATTAACTTATTCCATTAATAGAAATTAAGTTCTTCTCTCTGCAAAACTTAATACAATTGAAATTTACTACCTCCTTTTTGCAATCCGCATTGCTCTTTCAGTATCCCAGCAGATGCAAGTTCCATATGATGACTTGGTCAATCTACTTACTGAGCCAGGTAAGATACAAACTCTGTAATGTATTAAAAAATGAATTTTGAGAAGGTCATTAAACCTTAGGTGAGATAGATCTGTGTATGCTTTTTTAAAAAAATGAACAAGTAAACAATAAAATATTTCAAACTCAGTCATCTCAAACTCAGATTATCATGCATATATACACATACTGTATATCATGGACAAATTTATATATAAATATACATACTAACTCAAGATGGCAAACATATCTGATACTCTTTCCTCCTATGAGATGTGTTGGCCTAAGAAAGAATAACTGGCACAAAGCATTCAGTTGTCATTCATGCCTAAGGCAGGCCTAGAACTCACAGGCTCCTGTTTTCTAGGCTATCATTGTAACTACTAAACCAAACTCGATTTCCATTTAATGTTTACTGGTGGACTTTACAGTAGAATCCCAATTATTGAAAGAATTCCACTAAATTTGAATCCAGCCCAATGTGATACATATTTTCAATATGTGAGAAGCATATTTTTAAAGTACATATTACAATATTATTGTTTCATGCTAATAAAATATCAATGGGCTACGAGTATTGTGGATTTCTTAGGATCATACATCTTCGAAAGTGTGAAATTTTATCTTTATCTAGGAACTCTTGATAACATCAACTTTGTATATTGTCAAGAAAAATAGTCTTGTTATATCTTATGAAAATATCCTAACTCTTCAATGTTTCAATTTTCACAAGTGTAATTAATTATGTTAATTTAATATTATTAATTAGTTACATTTTTTAAAAAAAATACTTTTTTAATTTTTATTTTTTAAAGTAAAAATTACTTAAAACAATAAAATAAATCTTGATTTTAGGAAAAAATATGCAGAGGCAAACGTATATTATACCTGGCAATATTAATTCAAAAAAGATGTACATTTACACATACACCCAAAGAATTGCATGTTTTCTGTAGCACATCTATTTTAATTCTCAAGCAGATGTGTTTCTAGCCTATAATCTGTGACCTTGTTAACCCAAGATTCTCGGAACAGAAACTAATTCTGTAACTAAGTGATGGGTCCTCATCAGAAAAATATATCCTAATATCATACAGAATTAATAACAGAGATGGACAAAAAATGGGGAATGGTAGATAGGAATTGTAACTTATTACTTAACCTTCCAAAGATAAATGCTGGGTAAAGTGGGAGATCAGAAGTATTAGAAATGGAGAGCTTCTGGAAAGATTCACTTTTTGAGATATGATAGATTATTGTATCCTTTGGAGTATTTTTAAACCAAAAACTGGAAGCATTTTGAGACATAATGGCACAAAAGAAACTGCTTGCAATATAAAGAGGAAATCAGTCTACTTCATGACCAGCCTGGATTGGAACTAATTTATTAAGATTGATTTTAATAACAAGAATTTTTGCTCATTGTTTTATGACTTTGTGGAAATTTTCTTATGGTTATTAGAATTTATCACTGTTTATAATGAAATAAAATATATTTTTGTCTAATAATGATGATTAGGATATTACTTGGCTGTGCTCTCTCATAATAATTGAACAGGAGCAATAACAGTCACTGAATATAATATAGAATCCAATGATAAATAGCAGAAAGTCTTTTGAAATTGGCTTTCAGAGTAAAAAACAATCATTCTGTTTATTCCATGCTTTTATATAGTACAATTATACCCAGGGCTGACTTGTTAGTCAGTCTACTATATCCATTTATTAAATATTTTAATTGTAGAGATTCCAGCAAGTTGTGGTCCTCCACCTGCTATTGGTAACGCAATGCTTCTAAACAACAGAAGACAGGAATTCTTATCAGGTGAAACTGTGATATATCAGTGCTACAGGCTGTATGAAATGGAGGGCACTCCAATTGCAAAGTGTGAGAATGGCCATTGGAGAGGTGTTCCGAGATGTGTTCGTAAGTATACAGTTTAAAACTGAGAAATCCTGTAGTGTTGGCAAAATATCCTTCTAAGAAAAACACTAATCATAACCCAAAAAAAGCATAAAAATGGCTATTTTCTCTGATATTTTTGCTTCCCTGCAAAGAAGGGTGTTTTAGATAGGGATTTTTCTATAGCGGCACCAATACCTTAGAATTCTCTTCCCCACTCAGTATAGTCAGCCTCATTTTTATTGTCCTTAAGACATATTTTTATACTTTAGTGTACTTTATATTTTAAAACATATTTTTATATTTCTCCCATAATTGTCATGCCCATTTTGCTATCACATCTTAATATGCCATATATTCTTCATGCATTTTCTATTTTTTAAAATAATATTATGAGTACTAGATTTTGATGCTTGCAATGCTTTTAAATAATTTGGGATATATTTTATTATTTGTTTTTAATTTTCCGGATGGATCTAGTATTTATTTTTGGATTTTATTTGTCAATAGCTGCAGGATCGCTTACTCGGAGCATGCATTGTATGTATATACACACACACGTATACAAATGTGCAAATAAATAATTACAAGTTCAAAATTGGGACATAGTTACAATAATTGTCATTCTGTAGTATAAATGGATATATTTATTTATTTGCAGCAGGGTAGTTAGGAATTTTTGCTCAATAGTTAAGTTTTTTTAGAAGATCAGAGTCTAAGACCATTATAATCAGTATCCAAAATCTAAGACTCTCATGGTATAGCATTTCTATTAGTCTGATGAAATTAACATGTTTGATATGATTATTACCCCTTCAATTTATCTATGTTATACTTAAAAGTTCACTGTGCATTATTTAACATAAGACCTAAATAAAAAATTTAACTTTATTAATTATTCTGTTCTAATTATTCGGCAATATTTTTAGTGTGCTATATCAATTTAATATATAAGTACATTTATTTATTCTTCAGAAACTTGTAGAGCTGATGATGTTGATATGGACCGCAACAATATTCAACTGAGGTGGATTACCAAGTCAACCTCTATGAGATCATCTGATTATTGGATGGAGTTTGTGTGTAAACCAGGATTCCATAAGCATCCATTATCATCACCATTTATGAAACAATGTGTAAAGGGACGATGGGTGTATCCCAGATGTGTATAATAGAGTTAAGTATTTTTTAATTCGCCTATTAAAAATCCACACATATTCACATAACTTTTTCCTTGCATGTTGGCGTATAATTGCCTGTCTTTAAGGTACTTTTAAAAATCAGAAAGAAAGAATGAAGCGGCAAATTGTGTTGATTCTTATCCTGTCTGCTGACATCTCCTGTAATTGGTGATTATTTGTGAGCTCTTTGGTCTTTAGAATCCTCAGAAGTGAAACTTACCATATTTTTCGGAGTATAAGACACACCGGAGTATAAGACGCACCTACCTTTTTTGGTGAGGAAAAGAAGAAAAATAAATCTCCCTCTGCCTCTGAGCAATTTTGCCTCGTTGGACCAAACAGCAAACAGCCTGCTCTACTTTCATTTTCTTTTTCAGCATAGCTTGATTAGCACAAGGGAAAAAAATCTGCTCCAGCAATTTACCTCTTTGCAACAAGCAGCAGAGCCCTGCGCAAAACAGCTCAGAGCAAATCAGCTGAGAGTCGGGAGGCCGATCCAATCAACTTGTGCTTATTAGGCTGTGCTGAAGCTGAAAGTAGCTGTTTTTTCTTGCTGTTTGCTTGCAAGGAGGTAACTGCTGCGAGGCAGAGACCAAAGGGTGGGGGCCAGTGGGTGGGTGGGACTACATTCGGTGTATAAGATGCACCTAAAGTTTCACCCCCTTTTAGGGGGAAAAAGGTCTTATACTCCGAAAAATACAGTAAGTGATATGTTTTCATCTGTTCAGAAGAACAAATACTAATCAGGTTTCCTATTTAATCATAATTCCCACCCCTTATTGATTTACATTGTGTGCCATCTTGAAATCCCATCTGAAGGAGGGATCACAGTACATTACTCTGCCAATCCACCTTTCAACTGTAGACCATTGTAAGAATCCTAGTACCTAGAACTGCTGTTTCAAACTGGCATTTCAGGTTGCCATAGCAAACTCACAGGAACCAGGATATTTTAAAGGGAAACACAATGATATTCAACATCTACAGCGCAGAAACTGCTAATCGAGCATCACTGTGTTTCCTTGAAAATTTAAAATATTCCACAGCACTCCTATGTGAATTCATTGTTTCTGTTAAACTCATAGTTCCCAAACTGTGTGCCATGATGCTGCAAGGTATCAAAGCCAGTTCATGAATTGAGGGGCATTGTGAAAAACCTACTGAGATACTATGGGCACCATGAACCAAGAACGTTTGGGACTTACACACTTTTCCAAAGATTGATTTAGTCCTGCCAGCTTATCAATATAATCTGTAGTGGCCTCCCATTAGTTTAATGGGGCTATGTGTTACAGCACTGCTATATAAACTGTCCTTTCAGCATTCTGGCCTGTGGTTTCTATTTTAAAAATGTGCATGTGACAGATAACTTGTGTAATTATTTTTTCAGCCATTAATTAAAAACAAGGCCTTTAGTTGTAAAACAAAGAATGTTAAATTAATTGCTTTAAAACTTTTAGGAGTTTACTAGGATAGCAACTGACAGAGCAGGTCATATTGTACTGAAAAGAATTCTAAGGCTACCAGGTGGTAATTAAAGAAGCTACAATTCATCAAGAAAATGTGAGGATGACTGTGTTTGCTATAATCTGTTTAATTCAAATTATATACAATACATAGAACATCGCATGAGTTTTTATCCTTGTTAAAAACTCTCATTTTTAGAAAGCTGGGATTTGTATAAAGGGAAATATGTTTAAAAGCATCCTGTATATTGTTATTCTAATTACATACTGCTTAAGTTGTTCTAACATGTTAATGTTAAAGAAGATATAAGGAAGAAGCAAACCTGCTGGGATGAAATAATGTAAGCCATAAATTTGTCACTTGTGGAAAGTTAGGTAGAATCAATATTCTTTATTGTTTGAATCTCACATATTATCAATGTCTTTTATTCTTTGATCACTTGATTCCTGATGTATCACATATATTTTGTATGTATCATTTGTTTCTGTATTGTACAAAAAAACTCCCCTTGAATAAAGACTGCTTACTTTGCCTGAATTACTTGGTGATTCATATTTTCGGGAGGGCAAAGAAGACCCATTACAAAGGTAAAAGTCCCTCACTCATATTCAGGGATCCAGTTCTTATCAATGCCATGTCAAACTTGCGATGTCTGAGTTTTGAGGAAAGTTAGATAAAATCAATATTTTAAAAATGCTACTACTTATAATTGCAACCAGTATCGGTCACCATAACAGATTATGAAATTTGGAAATGCCTCACCTAGTTTTTCAACAGTTGTGCTTTGCACATGTGGGGGCAGCCAATGAGCATCTTCTGAGAAGATTGTCAGTTATTTACTAAAGTAGTTGCTTAGCAACCAGATGGAAATGGGTGGGGGAGGAAGAATTCTTCAAAATAGAATAACGGTTATTTATTCCCTTGCAGTAATAAAGTAAAAGGTAAAACCCACTGAGGGGATAAAAAGGAACTGTTTCTGACAACCAGGATAGATGCAAAGTGAATTATCTTCTCTTCATCTTCAAGCTCCAGAATAGACTCCAACAGTATGAATCATATTTTAAGGATACCAGGAGTGGGAAAAGGCAAAAAGCTGCACATATGACATCACATTTCATCCTTCATTTTCTCCATTTCAGTTGTAGTCAGAGCAAAGTGGACCAGCAAAAAAAGTGGATTGAAGAAGGGCGTTTTATTATGCAATCACTTGTCTCATTCATGGAATTGTTACCCTTAGTAGCTTCTCATTGTTTTTCATGCCATTTTTCTTTTCCCTATCCCACAGAAAATCTGTTAGACAGGAAGGAAAGAGTAAGTGAATGTCTTCTGATTAATTGCACTGGAAGCCCTCCATGTGGAAGCATCCAACATTTGGTAGTTTCCCATGAGTGGATGATTTGTAAAATATATACAAAAAGTAAAAAAAATATATAACCATTTAATTAGTAAACAAGATAATCATGTCCCAAGCAATTTTTAAATTATGAAACAGGCAGGAAAACAAAATCTGCCATGCTATCAGTAATAAACAAACACCAAACCATTAGTGTGCTGGTAAAGATAACACATTGCTGTGCTGTGCTAAGTCACTAGATGACTAACAGTTGTTCAATGCACTAAGCATTGTTTTTAACCTGCTCACAAAGTTATGAAACCAAATAATTAGCTCTTGCCAGTCAGGGCAAGCCAACTCTAGGACACCACTGCCCCAAATTCATAAGTCATTGGTAATATCTGTGGGAAGAAGGGGAAAACAATGTTAAAGTGATTGTGAGGTATGTTTGTACCAGATTATAATGTGTGATGACCTGGAACCTCTAGTTTTGCAGTCTTAACTCTAGGTTGCAAAGGTTTTCCTAAAGCTGATTGGCAGAAGAATCAAGAAAGCGTTTCTACCTCAGTAAAGAAAAAGTAGCAGTAATTTTCAAATCGGCAAAGCAAAAGAAAATATTTATTTCTCCTGGAAGAAATAGTATCTATAAGGTTAAATATAAAAACCCGTCAGTCTTCTGAACATTCTGATGTGGTGCCATCACAATGATATGATGAAAAATGCTTTGTCTTCTTTCAGAAAATTGCAGTCTCATTACATTTTATCCTTTTTGTACAGACTGAAGGGTTCAGTTGATTCAAAGTATAGAATTAAATTAATTTAGAAATACTCAAGAAATGCTCCTAAAGCAGGACAAATAATATTAGAACTCTTCAATAGATTGTTTTATTTAAAATAGAAATGAATACATTTCCTAGGTGGTAAAAGCACTGAGAAAGAATGAGGATTTGAGAAGATTTTAGCTTTTAACTACAGTGAAAGTTTTAGCAGGATCCTTTTCAGGGAAAAGCATTGAATTAATATTTCCTAAACATTTCAGTAGTCACTACCCCTTTCCCCATGCAGATTTCAGAATTGAGATTTGGATACAGGCTCTTTGTTGAATTTGGCAGTCTGCCTTTTGTTAGAAGGTAATCCGGTTGCTTTTTAAAACACAGATCCAAGATCCATAACTGAATCTTGTGATCTTTAAATCAATTTTTTTCTTGCTTCTGTCTTCATGACCTTTTACTGAATTGGCTATTTTTAAATATATTCTTTGCCAAACAGTTTCATATAGGATTCTATTATTCAAAAAGTCTGCTTGTGTTAATCCTTATTACTGAAAATGTAAATCAGAACTAATATATCAATTTAGCAGATAATTTTAAGTGGATTTTACAGCTGAAATAAATTCTAGTTATGTTACAGTATATAAAATAAGGGGACTTTATGTACTAAACAGTAAAACATACACACAGGGAAACAATTGGTGAAGTAAAAGGAGAAGAAGAATATTTAAGATATTATTTGTTGGAAAAATTAGAACAAATAGAAGATCTCATTCTGAAAATAATTATTAAATTACTATAAGCCTAATGATGGATTGGCTGCTGTGCGTTGTATCATTTCTTCTAGGAATATGTACTTCTGACCATGGTGAGTTCTCAATATTTTTAATATGGACATAGCTATATGAAAATATAACTTTTTCATATATATATGACAAAAAGTATTCTATGAATTATTTCAGAATTGTAGAACAAATTCCTATAAGAATTAGATTTGCAGGGGGAAAAAAATCAGTTTTGCATTTTTTAAATTTAAAATTGTAAAATTCTGGCAGCTATATTATTAATTTTCCAGTTACTGTAGAACAGTGGTTTAGTACACAGTTAGATGTTTATGAAGTTGTTCAGCAGAATATTATACTTCTTAGAATGCTGTGACATGCCATTTACATTTGGTGTTACTATACATAGAAATGTATTCTTCATAAGCATATAACATATTGGCAATCCCATGCTAATGGTTACAATAACAACTGCATTCTTTATCAAAAACAAAACATATTTATCTGTTTATTTATTTATATCGTATCTTTATTAGTTTAATCAGTACTAAAAGCAATACCATTCTCCCAGAGTGGTCAATATTAGAAACACTGGAATGCAGTGAGCTAACAGGGTCATTATTTAGATGCTACTTTAAAAAGGTGGCTATTCTGAGGAAAAATGATAGCACAGGAATATGAATGAACTTTAGGAGAAGGAATAATATGTAAAATTGGAATCTAACTTAAGAAAATCATGCTGCATTTGTTGTGCTGCCAAGAAAAAAAAAACAATAAATACAATTGTCTGCATGCTGCTAACTGTAACTTCAGTCTGCAGCCCACCTGAAATTGATTTTGGAAAGACTGAAATGAATAAACAAAAGGAATATCTGGAAAATGACAGAATACAGTATAAGTGCCACCCTGGATATGATCTGGAAGGGTCTGACTGGATAACATGTAAAGCAGAAGGTTGGATACCTCCACCAAAGTGTTTTGGTAAGTGGGCTATGTGATGAAATGATTGCTTCAATGTAGCTTGAGACAGTGGTGAAATTCACATTTTTTTTACTACTGGTTCTGTGGGCGTGGCTTGGTGGGCATGGTGTGGCTTGATGGATGTGGCAGAGGAAGGATACTGCAAAATCCCCATTCCTACCCCACTCTGGGGCCAGCCAGAGGTGGTATTTGCCAGTTCTCCGAACTACTCAAAATTTCCACTACCGGATCTCCAGAACCTTTCAGAACCTGCTGAATTTCACCCTGGCTTGAGAGTAATGTAAGTAGAGGAATAATTGAACAGTCCCCTATAAAGAAGGTGGGAAAGTTTTTAGCAAAAGTGAAAGAGAGAGAGCTACCAGTTGGACATACAGGTAGATCACAATTGGTAGGAGTTCAAATAATGTGAATTATAAATTGATATCAGACTGCATAGTTAAAATTCAGTTAATGCAAGGCTAGCATGCACACAATTGAGACTAGCACATTGGCAGTTGAGGCTAATACATATGGAGAGCTGTTGAATTTTAGATGCTAACCATTGTATATACAAAATAGAGAAAAGAAAGATTCTGTTCAAGGAAAGCTCAAAAATAAGAGGTTCATTTGAAGAACTACAGCAGAATACTGGAGACAGCAGGTACACTTTGGATATAGGTTTTTTTTATGGTTATACAATATTTCATAACTTTGTAATATTTATGCTTTGAAATTTTAATTGTCTATTTTCATTGAGCTGGAACCAATTACCCTATTCTTATAATAGGACCACTTTGTGGGAATCATTTTCCATACTACGTGAAACCTACCTGTCATAAAGAAAAGCAGATAATTAGCATAAATAAATAATGAATGAATGAAAACAGAGGCACTGCTGGCCATTCTTACATACTATAACTTTTAAGTACATACATAAATTTATAATTAGGTAAAGAAATATAATTAAAATAAAGGAATATCAGCTTCCAACCCAAAGGCAATCTATATTTTTTTCTCACTTTCTTTTAGCACCCTGTATTCTCACAAAACAGCAGCTGGGTGACAGAAATCTTCTTTTGAATGGTGGACAACGACATTCAGAATGGATAAGAAATGGGCATACAATAGAATTTACATGCAGGAAAGGATATTTCATTGTATCTCCTTCTATCAGAAAGTGTGTTGATGGGAATTTAACTTTACCTTCCTGTAATCCTTCTGGTAAATGTACTATTATTGTGAATCAATTTCATTTGGCTTTTTTTTAACCTTAACAAATTAATCACTATTTTTTTTTCTTTTTCGTGTTTTTCATTTCCCTGGATTGTTGTTTTCTTTCTATTTAGATTATATATTTGGACCACCACATACCTTACATATGACCTAGGGTTATTCATATCCTATTTAAAAATGTTTCCCGTTTGCCATATCTTGACCTATTTGTTTCTCAGATGTCTCACTGTTATCAGACCCAATCCTGCTTTTTATGTTCTTCTCCCATTTAACTTTATATTACTGGGTGTGATCTATATATTCTTTTTTTACAATTAAAGGTCCTGATCTAAACCTAGATTAATTAAACACATCAAAGCTCTAACAGATGTGTATGGCATTCGAGAATTATTTGGTGTGTTTTCACAGCAGCCGCAGAGACTTTACTACTTTGAGAGTTATATACAGGTAGTCCTCAACTTACATCCATAATTGAGCCCAAAATTTATTTGGCTAAGTGAGAAATTTGTTAAGTGAGTTTTGCCCCATTTTAAGATTTTTCTTCCCACAGCTGTTAAGTGAATCATTGCAGTTGTTAAGTTAATAACTCAGTTGTTAAGTGAATCTGGCTTCCCCATTGATTTTGCTTGTCAGAAGGTCACAAAAGGGGATCACAACCATCCTAATTATGAATTGGTTAGCAAGCATCCAATTTTGATCATATGACCATGGAGATGCTGCAACGGTTATGTGAAAAATGATCATAAGTCATCTTTTTCATTGCCGTTGTAACTTCAAACAGTTATTAAGTGAACTGTTGTAAGTCGAGGACTACCTGTAATGATTTGCTTCTAAAAGGAGCAGAATGATATAAAAGTTATCCAAGATTTTCAGAAGTAACAGGATAATATATTTTTATATAATATATTTTCCGCATAGATAAGGAATAGTGTAATGAAAATGATTTGTTGTTTAGATTTTCTTGAGTTCACATGATAACTGGTTTTATCGAGGAGAATTTTGGGCCATTTACCTTTTAGAAACACAATAGAAGAACACAACATCTGGTCCTGAACAACTCTTTATAAAATTAGGATCTGCTGTTTCCAAAAATCTGTCATAATAGGGTTAGCTTTCTATTTCATAGAAGGGCAATTGTGATTTCTAAACACAAACTTAGTTTAAATCAAGCTGGAGAAAATGAAATTATTTTTCAATGAAATTATTTTTGACTATAATCAGGGGAATTATAAACTTATAATTATAAATTATAACTATAGCTACAATTCCAAACTAGAACTTGGTGCACGAGAAAGAAATAAGATACCAACATTCATTAATAATCAATGGAAAGAACCTGCATAATGATTTATGTGTTATGTATTGTGTCCTTCTAATGGTGCAGAGACTTCTATTACTGCTTCTACCACTTCCAGGAGACTGTTACCACTAGTATTGAATTCCTCTTCACCAGGTATTAAAATAGTATGATGCCAATAAAACATTTTGAGAGAATTTTTTTTTAGGAAAACTAAAAGTGGTATTCAGTAAAGATATAGTTTCCTGGCATCAGTTCTAATCAAATACATACATAGATATTTGAACATACTGAAAATAATAACCACAATCTTATTCAGGTTAACTGACTACATTTGCTGAATTCCTTGCTTTTAACTAATTGTTAGGAGACCTTTACCATTTTTCATATGCCAGTTTAAGCAACATAACTGTAATAACAATTTGGAAAACAAATTGCAAAGACGTTAAATGAGGAACTGCATTATTATCTTTCAACAATGTTTTTGTGAGCAAAATCACTTGTTCAATTTGTTTTATATCCTCCGAGAGGGGGAAAAAACATATATTTTATGACCTTGGTCCAAAAATAAGCCAGGGAAGCAGCCCAAGAAAGCAGCAGGGCAAAAATTTAATTACCTTTCTAGATGTTGTTTTCCAATTACATGTAGCTGCATTGGAACCACAGATTGTCCTCATAATTTTGTCAGAGCATAGGTATCATATAGGATACCCGCAACTATAGAATGCTGATAGAAAATAGAGGAACATAATAACTTCATAACAATATTTCTATTTTTCAATACAAGTCATTTGCACTGCTCCACAAATAGAAAATGGTAGCTTTTTTCCTCTGTGGACTCGTTACAACATTGAAGATATAATCTACACAACATGTAAACCAGGATATATGCTTGAAAGTCATAAAAATTCCTCTAAATGCACCAAAGATGGCTGGTCGCCATATCCAAAATGTGTCAGTAAGTAGTTTTCACAATACTGCGGCTGTGCATATTTTTTTAATTCAATGCCAAATCTTAAAGGACTGATAATATATTCAATTGTACACACCTATATTTCTGCAGTACTCAAAGTTAGTCTTTTACTGTTATTTTCATTTAATTATGGATAAAATAGAAATGACATGCTATTCCATATGGCAGTGTTTCTCAATCATGGCAACTTTAAGGCATGTGGACTTCAACTCCACATTGGCCCTGGAGGATACAGACTACCTGGATCCATACCAATCGGGTTTCAGGCCGGGGTACAGCACGGAGACGGCATTGGTCGCACTGGTGGATGATCTTTGGAGGGCTCGGGACAGGGGATATTCCTCTGTTCTGGTCCTCTTGGATCTTTCGGCGGCGTTTGATACCATCAACCATGGTATCTTGCTGTGATGGCTCGAGGGGTTGGGAGTGGGAGGCACCGTTCTACGGTGGTTCTCCTCCTATCGCTCGGGCTGTACGCAAGCGGTGTTGGCAGGGGGGCAGAGGTCGGCTATGAGGCCCTTCACTTGTGGGGTGCCCCAGGGGTCAGTCCTCTCGCCTCTCCTGTTCAACATCTATATGAAGCCACTTGGGAAGATCATCCGTGGTTTTGGGGTGCGGTATCATCAGTACCCTGATGATACCCAGCTTTTTATATCCATTCCAAACCAGCCCAGTGATGCCCTCGACGTGATGTCCTGTTGCCTGGAAGTGGTATGGACCTGGATGGGGAGGAACAGGCTTCGACTCACCCCTGCCAAGACCGAGTGGCTGTGGGTACTGGCATCTTGTTCTGATCAAGATGTTCCATCGTTGACCATCAGGGGTGAGGTGTTACCCCCTGTGGATAGGGCTCGCAACTTGGGGGTCCTCCTGGATTCACAGTTGTCTCTGGAAGACCATGTGACGACCGTGACCAGGGGGCATTTGCCCAGGTTCGCCTTGTGTGACAGTTGCACCAAGATGCCCTACGCACCGTTACTCATGCGCTGGTCACCTCCTGTCTTGACTACTGCAATGCTCTCTACCTAGGTCTGCCCGTGAAAACCACTTGAAGGCTTCAGCTGGTGCAGAATGCAGCCGCGCGGGTTGTGATGGGAGCGTCCCGACACTCCCATGTTACACCCCTCTAGTGCAGCTTGCATTGGTTACCGGTTGCCCTTCAGGTGAGGTTCAACGTGCTGGTTATCACCTATAAAGCCCTTCATGACCTAGGCCCGGGATATCTGTCAGACCCCCTGCAGCCAGTGACAATCCCCAATCGCCCGGTGCATTCCCACAGACAGGGCCCCCTCAGGGTGCCGTCGGCCAGACAGTGTCGGCTGGTGACCCCCAGGCGGAGAGCTTTCTCTGTGGGTGCACTCACCCTCTGGAACCAACTTCCATTGGAGCTCCGGATGGCCCCTGACCTTTGCTCATTCCGCCGTGAGTTGAAGACCTGGTGGTTCAGTAGCCTGGACTGATGGTTTTTTTTTAATGAATTTTAAACTGTTTTAAATTGGATTTTAATTTTATATCGTTTTAATAAGGAATTATGCATTTTACCTTTGTGAGCCGCCCTGAGTCCTCGGAGATAGAGCGGCATATAAATTGCATAAAATAAATAAATAAATAAACACCCAGAATTCATTAGCCAGCATATGGCAACCAGTGAAGATTCTAGCCTGACTTCATATTCCTTCCTGTTTTTCAGATCCATATTTTCTCTCACATGCTCTCTAGCTAATTTGAAAAGTGCTCAATTTGAACACTGAGTTGAGTTAATTTAAAGTTGACCCTTTATCATAAAGGAATCATGTAGGCTTCAAAAAAAAATAGTGCTGAAAAAAGCTACAAAACAGCAATTAATGCAGGATGCTGTGTAGTAAGGTAAAGACATTATAACTACAGGACTAAAAAGAGGAATATAAACAGGTAAAACAACTGTAACATCATTCCCCTTTCCTAAGTGTTGCAAAGTTCCAGAAATAAAACACTTATTCAAGTCTAGTTTTTGTCAGAATAAGGAAACAGGGTATTTT
Organism: Pituophis catenifer annectens; assembly: GCF_029215685.1. NCBI lineage: Eukaryota > Metazoa > Chordata > Lepidosauria > Squamata > Colubridae > Pituophis > Pituophis catenifer. Next base: position 122,572,734 of record NW_027256883.1, on the reverse strand, counting down.
CGGGCATTTTAAAATATTTGTGACAAAATTTCTTTATGAATTTAGATAGCTCTTGAGTAACAACCACTCGTTCAGTGACTGTTCAATATTAAAACAGCACTGAACAAGAGGGATTTATGATCTGTGAAGTTGCAGGTATTATGGTATCCCTGTAGTCACATGATCACAATCCGAGTGCCTGGTGCCTGGCTCTCAAGTATGATGTTGCAACGAGCCATGATAACATGATCATAATTTCCAATGTTCCTGATGGCATCCCACAAACAAAACTGCTCCTACTTCTGTTCTCTCCTCCCCCCAATTTCACGCCATAGTACCCCTCTGCAAAACCTCAGTCTCTCCTGTGATACAAATTTTCTCTGTCTAAATTGGGAAAGTGGTTTTTGTGATCCCTATAAGATAGCATTTTGAATTGATATAGACATCTGATGCAAATCTCAATAAAAAACAACAGCTTCTTGAACAAGAAATATGACATCCTAATTGGACCTTAATTTTTCATTAATTCTGATAATCATGGCTCCAGTCAAGTTTAGTATTATGTCCTACTGTATTTTTCCTTTTACTGTCTTTAGTAGAGAGATAGAATATGCACAGTAAGATTGACAAATATGCAACCTTGCAGAATTTCCAAAGTATAGAAGTGATTAGTTTTGATCACTTATGCAGAAAAAAAATCTTTTGTTATTGCAGTTATTCAAATCAGCTTTTTAGCCTTGTGAGAAATTTCCTGAAGTTTGGAAATTACTTTGCATGTTGTTGAATTTGATAAAATACCCTAGGTTTCAACTGTTTAAATAAAAAAAATATGTTGAACTAGTAAAAATATTTTTTAAATATGATGGCTGCCATAGATAGATTGTCATTAATCAGTTTTGGTAGCCTTAATATGGATAGATTGGTGAGTGAGGGATTCCGATCCTAAGTACGATTTCCATTCATGGAGGAATTTTTATTCAGTTTTCTGGCTTTTGAGAGAGGACTTCCAGATGAAAGTAGGGGAAACAGACAAATACTACTTGCTAGTAGTATTCCCTGAGTAGAATTGTCCTTGCAGAGTGTTCCTTGCAGAATGCTTCCATTTGTGAAAACAAAGATTGATTCAAACCCATTATGGCTTCAGCTTTAAGACAGAAATCCTAAATGTATTTAGAAGTTCACCTGCAATCAGTAGACTAAGTTTTTATTATGGAGTATAAAGTTGGGTAATCCATTTTGATGATTATTATTTTAAGCTAGTATTTTGAAATGACACACAAGAGAACTTTCTAATAATGATGAAAATGGGTGGAATAGGTTGATGTTTTGGAATGGATTAATTGTTTGTCTTTACTTTCTTCAAAGGAAAACAGTGTGACTTTCCTCATATAGAGAATGGAGCACTATCCTGGTCCAACATATATTATAGTGATGTCTCTTTTCCCAAAAAAGTGGGACAAATAATTGGTTACAAATGTAATCATGGTTTTCTGCCAAGAAATAAAAAACATTGGGATAGAATCAAATGCACTAATTTTGGCTGGGATCCAGAACCACGATGTTATAGTAAGTGCATCATTGTTTAAGTTTCACTTTTATGAGTTTGGAAAGCCCCAACAATATTAACTTTATTTTAAAATATAATTAGCATTAATCTATTTTAAAAACTACTACCAGTAGCATTCTATAATGCATTGGTAGGGCTGAAGAGAATTCAAAGGCAAAATTCTTTTGCAACTTCTTAAAACAAATTTAGGAAGTCTTCAAACATCTTTGCTTTGTTAATTTATGAACCAGTTTTATACATTTTTAAATACAATTTTGCAAGGAATTACATATTTTAGATTTCTTATATATTTTCTATTATCTGATATCTAACAAGAAAAATAAAAAAGAATGTGTTATATTGCATTTATTTATCAATTTTTAGAAATTGGAGTAGTAAAAAAAGCTACACTTGGTTAATTACCAGAAAGTCCAAAAACCCTGAGCATTTTTTCAATTTCCACAAAAATTTCAATCAAATTATTTTTATTGTATCTTTTTTCTTTCCTTTCTATTTTTCTTGTTTTTTCCTTTTTTGCAATTTTTACATTTCTTTTATTTTTTTCTTCCTTACTTTATATTAGTTTGTTAGTTTTTGTTGTCGTGTTTAAATTTTTAAATAACAATTATATTATATATATATATGTATCTGTTTTCTTTTTAGAACAGTGCATTCCTCCTAAAAACTTGCCACATGGTCATGTGACTTATAACTATGGGAGTACTTTCATAGACGGTGATGAGATTTCATTTAATTGCGATATGGGGTATTATCCTGAACACCATTTACCAATAGCCACATGCAGAAATAATGACTGGTTTCCCACTCTGAATTGTGTTTCTGCAGGTAAACATCACTTAGATCCCTTCTATGTATTTCTGACTATTGGAGAGCAGTACACATTCCATCCAATTCATCTTCCATTCCCTAATCTGGCCTACTCCCTCCAGTTGCACAACTAAAATTCAGCTCTGGTTTTCTTTGCTTTCTTGAAATAATATACGTAGCTCCTTTTCCCAAGCACTAATATTTTAATTGACCAGAGAGAGTTATTTTTAAAATGGGAACAAAACTATCAAAACTAACTGCCTAGTTAATTAGCTTTTACTCATTGAAACTTTATTTATGATGGTTCAGCAATTAAATTGAGGAAATAATTTTGCTTTGGCAAAATTGACTCAAAATTGAGTCTTAACAATATGGGAGTCCTCTTTTTCTTCTTCCGCTAGAATCTGAGGAAGGATTTATTTTAAGTTTTAACAGAATTTACAGAATGAAAAAGTGGTTACCTCTGTGCAGAGGTCTGGATTAATGTAGGGCTTATTCAATGGTCTGATCAAAAAAATATTTAGTTGAAAATAACCACGGTGGGGAAAAGAAAGATCATGACAGTTGATAGGAAGAAGGGGAGAAAGTATCCTCCGGAAACTGAAAAGGTTACTTACTAGAAGAGAAAAGAGATACAATATTGATAGCCAAATCTGGTCCTAGGTTCTGCTTTGGTTTACCTTCCCAATAAGCAACCGAGTCGGAAGATAATTTAAAAGCAGTTTATTAGGGAACCCTGGTAAAGTGAGATCTCCCTATGAAAAGGGAGAACCCCGAGACCTATATTACATTCCTTTGTATAGTTAACACAACAAAGAAAATGCAAGAGAGAAGTTGATTGGACAGCATAAAAGTGCACAGTAAATCAACTACAAAGATTGTTTGAAGTTAGATAACCAGATGCCAGTTGACACTAAGAATTTTTTTCTTATCAGGATATAGTCTCCAGCCATCCTTCTGTAGCTTATCTTTTCAGTTTAGGAATGTTAGAAGCTATCCAATCAATCTATACAGCCATAGGATAAGAAATTTTCATATATTCCAGTCTAATGGTTTTATAAAACCGTATCACCTTATCATGCCATTTTAAAAGACACAGAAGTAGGTCAAATTAAAATACAAAATAACTATGTTTAAAATACCAAGTAAAATACAACGTATTTTAAAATACAATATAACTATGTTGCTAACAAAATACAAAGTCCATGTCATGTGCCCCTCAGCATAGCTTAATATAGGATTCGACTGGAAGCATCACGGCGGGACAGTCGGGAAATTAGTGGGCTCTGATGAGCTCCGTGAAAACTCGGACTGACGAACCACTGCTGAGGGGTCTTTGGACCAGAACCATCCTGCAGGGACAGGGAAGAAGGAGAGGCACCTCGGAAGACCAAGAGGAACAGGCAAGTTCCTCGAAGGTCAGAGAAACTGTCTATGACTCAGTGGCGGGGGGTGTCAGCCATTGCAGGTGTCATGAAGCTGGGGCAACCGGACTACGCACTGAGCAGGAGTGGTGAATGGAATGGAGTTTTTTGAAGCCGGGTGAGTGACAGCCAATCCATAGTTGAAACAACAATAAGGGAAAAAATGTTTAACTTGAAGACCCCTAGCAATAAAACAGCAGCTAATGAGCATGGGAGGAAGAAAAGAAGATCTTGAAGCACAATTTTAAAGGGACAAAAACCCAATGGAAAATTGACTTTTGAACAAAATTACTTGGAAAATAATCTGGAAAATTTTAAAAATGAGAGAAATTACCCCAAGATTGGTTAAAGGATCGGAAAGAAACAAATAAATCCTTTTTCCCCCTTTCTTTTTTGAATCTTAAGAAAAACAAAAGAGAATGGACAATAAACCCTTATAACAGAAGTGTTGTATAAACAAAAGAAAAAAAAGAAGTGAAAAGAGCTGTTTAAATTCAGACTGGACTATAAAACTGATTTGATATTTTTAAAGTTAAAAAGAAAAAGAGAAGCTAGGTAAGATTGCTAATATAGATTGAAACAAAATGGATATTTGTTAGACAATCAGAAATTGTGGATTGCAGAGAGACACCTTCTGGAGTAAAAAAAGGAATATAGCAACTTGGTCTTTGTTCTGGAAAATTGTGAACTTTACAGATAACAGCCGTGAGAACTTTTGGGGAGGTTTCCTCTGTCTGCAAGTGGCTTGACTTTGGGAATAAAGGGGGAGAAAAGGAATACAACGGAATTTTTAAAATTGGAACTCAAAAAGAATAAAATGGCGCAGGAATTTAGAGAAATGATTAAATTGATGTACTTGTCATGGAAAATGGAAATAAGAGAAATAACTACAATGTTACATGGAGGATTAAAATCCAAGGACACAAAAGCTGAGATGGAACGTATGCAAGCTGAAAATAAAGAAGACAAAGACAATGTATTAAATATAAAAAGTAACTGAACATGTGGATAGCAATAATAAAAAGGAGGTTTTTAGAGATTATATTGGGATTAACAATGAAAAAAATAAAGAGGATGGAAAGAGACAAATAAGGAAGGAAGGGTGGAGCAGAAAGAATATAAAGAACTTAAATGATTACACTGGGATTTACAGTGAAAAAATAAAAAAGAGAGAAAAAGGGTGAAAATAACAGGAAATATAGGGCAAAATAGAAGAGTTCTGGACTTTGAAATACAAAATGATAATACTGGGATAAACAGTGGGCTAAACAGTGGTGAAACCAAAAAAAAAAAAAAGAGAGAGAAAAGAGAGGGGGAACAATGGGAAATATAGGGCAAAACAGGAGAGATCAGGATTTTAAGGCACAAAAAGAAAAAAGGGGAAAGAAAAAGGTAAAAATAAAAATGAAAAGGGAGAAAAGCAAAGAAATGAAAGAGGAATATGATGTATATGACTAGAATTGAAATATGAATTGTAATAAGAAATAATGTTAAATCATATGATGGTGAAAATGAACTGAAAAATAATTGGAGTAATAATTGAAATATTTTTAATGGTTTACGGTGGTACATGTATAAATGATTAAGTGATGATTTGGAACAATATATGGAGAAAGCTATATGATTAGAGGATAAATAGCTAGAATATTTTTAAATTTAAGGAAACTAATAAATGAAATATTTTTAATTGCATATCATGGTGAAAGTAGAAATGATTAAGATGTGGCTTGGAGGAAGATATGGGGAAAATTATTTGATATATGAAAATGGAACTAATTGGAATACACACACACACACACACACACACACACACACACACACAAGTTTTGTGTATTTGGATCTTTTCCCATGTAAGATTGAGAGTATCTTGGTGACGTTTCAACGAGGTCCTACTCGTCATCTTCAGGCTGGTGCCTTTGGCTTCATGCCTGTGCGAGCAAAGCATGATCGGAGCTGCCGACAAGACGTTAAAACACAAAAGACTAATGGGCACACAGCTAGGACCTCGCCCACACAGGATGTTACAAAACAGCCAACTAATCTGCAAACATCAACTCCATCAACTAATCAAGATATAACAACACAGCCAACCAACCTGCTTACAACAACAAAGCCAACACTCCACACCTCCCCACCAGTATTTATAGAGAGACGGCATCTCCGATCACGCTTTCTTCACACAAGCACAAAGCCGAAGACACCAGCCTGATGATGAGTGGGACCTCATCGAAATGTCACCAAGATACTCTCAATCTTACATGGGAAAAGACCCGAATATGCCAAGACTTGCATACCTGTACCTGTGAAAACCCATGAAAACACACACACACACACATATATCTTTTCCTTCTGGTTCAAATATATAAATGAAAAAGATATCTACATAATTTATTTATATTAAAATGTTGGATTGTATTAGTAAAGGAAATGTATGTTATAAAATAAGTGGGTTTTATTATTACTACAAAAATTAAATAACTGTAACACCACATAATTAATTAATTTGATGATAGATATAAAAATAGATGATAATAGGAAGGGATTTAATATAGAATAGAAGGGAAAATGGAATTTAGTTAAGATCAGAGATGAAAATGAAGGATAATATTGGTAAAAAAATAGATGAAAATAAATATTATGGCAAAAAGGAGGTATAGAAATTGTAATTTTAGTTGAAAGGACTAAAAATTGTTTAAATTTGTTAACCGGCCAAATACTCTGTTCAGCAAAAATACATTGTATGTTTGTGTGTGTGTTTGTGTAAAAAAAATAAAAAAAAACTTTACATAAAAAAAAGTATAGCTTAATATAGAAGAGTAATAGGATAATAGTAGGATATAGAAATAATTCCAAATTTGTTAATTGTTTTCATTTTCATTTCATTTGCATTTGCATTCAGCAATATCTCCTTTTTCAGCATGGTTGTTCCTTATTTTGCTATTTCTGTTTTCAAAATAGAAGGAAGTTTTACCATGGTGAAACTTCTAGTTCTCTCCCACTTCACTGTTATAAAGGGCAATACAGCAGCTAGAATCATTCTTACTGAATTTAAGTTCCAAAGTGTCTATTCCTAAATAATTGTGTATGCATTGTTTATTTTACAGATATTCATCCATCAACTGGGTGAAAGACAGTTCACCCTTCTCCTCTTTTTTCTCCAAACACTCTAGAAAAATGAGAGTACCAGCCTGCTCTTTCTAATTCTATTAGCATGATTTTGATAGCTTATTATATAGATGCCATATGCAGAATCCTACTGGAGAAAGATTCAACTTTAAAAGATTAGTCACTCCTGTATAATAAACTCAAGGCAATCCATGGTTTATAAATCTGAGATATACAGCACAGAAGCTACAACTTACAACAAATAGGTCCTAGATGCATTGATCCTTTGTATCATCGATTTGTATCTTTATTTACTGCTTTCTCTTTGTTTTAATAATAACTGAATTCACTGAAGTGCTTTCAAATGTATTAAATCATCTTTATTTTGTGCCGTTTTGGTTACATAAAGAAATAACCAGCTTTGGATGTTAGATTTTTATCAATGGACCAAAATGTTATAATGCCTTTTTCTAATTAATGAATCTCCTGGAACATTTATTAAATGTCCTATATCAATATATGCATTTCTCTTCTGTAATTATAGATAATATAGTCTACATATAAGGTACTTGCTGTTATTCCTATTAAGCACGTGTGAGCATTCTGCCAAATATTCGCTTGAAATAATGGTGAGCTCTAAGCACAATTTTATTTGTAAAATAAAACTAGGACTCTGTAGAACTCCTGCAGTGAATGTTTTATTCCATTCTCATCCGAAAGATGACTTTACAAAAGCTGAATTACAGAATAGTATAACCTATGCCATTTTTCCCACCTCCAATTCTACAGATTCATATAAATGAAGAAGAAGGTTTTAGTAGGTGAACTTTACCAGCATTTAAATAATACTGATATACAGATTCTCATCTGTTTTTATATTATGTGTATTTAGATATACAGACACACATTGTTAATTTGTCTTGTGAGAAACAGATATATTTTCTGAAATAAATATGTTAAAAACAGCAGCAAGCTTTATTTATTTACCATTTTGAGGATTTAAATATCTTAAAAATTAAATCTTTCTATAATGAAATCTACTTATATTTTCTCTAAAAGACTAAAAAGGAATAAAGGAAATTTCTTTCCTTTTGTAAAATCACATTTTCCTTTCTAAAAAGAAATTTTCCTGGTTGGTAAGAGGAGAAGGGTAGATATTGTATCCTTCTGATAAGGAAGCAATGTCTTATTTTTTTTCTTCTTCTAGCCCTGGGAGCTGATACTATTTTGACCTTCGGAGTATTTGTATAAATGGAACCTAATCCTAGATCTGTAAAATCTGGGGAGAAAAAAATAAGTCCTAAACTGTACAAACACTTTCCCTGATATAATTGACTAATGGTTAACTACATTTGGCTGAAGACTGTAAAAATCTAGAGGAATTTAAGAAAAGTATTGGATATCTGAAACTTTCTGTAATTATTCCTATAACTATTGACATAATAAATGCAAAATAGATATGTCAATAACTAATTTAATTAGTTATCAAATTTCTATTCTGCCCACTTCACCTGAATCACTCTGGGTGATTTACATAAAATTGCAGTGTTAAGCCCTGCAAGAATAAGAAGAGAGTTTGCATTTACAAGCATTTTTCATAACTCTCATGTCTAATAATCTACAAGTGAAGACCTTGGAATGTTTTAAAATTGATCAACCCTGGAACAAGTGGTGATTTTTTTTTTCTTTTGAAGATTTTGAATCACTGCTGGAAAAGCTGAAATATTGCTTGATTTGTTTGTTATAACATTGCAACACAAACTTCCCAAAATTCTTGTGAGGTCCTCTCTTAGCTGCAAAGACCATATTCTTATTCAGATAATACTTCCTCTTCATGAACAAAAAGCAACCCAACAAACAAAAGTGAGGAAGTGACAGGTAGTAGCTGGGAGAAATCAGATGAAATAATGAAACTGCTGAGCAGAGGTTTGGTAGTTCAGACATTGCCTGAAGAACTATGAAGAACTGGCTGCTCCTGGTAGTTGCTTTTATTCTCTGGCCAGGTTGCTCTTCTCAAAATGGTAAGTTAAGAAGATGAGAAATCAGGGGTTGCTAAGGGAAACAGTTTCTGCTGCAGTCATTAAAGGAACGGTTACTTTTAGCAAAAGCAAAGAGTTCTATTTTTCATTTGTGGCTTTCTTGAAATTTGTAATGCCAGATTCTTTAAGAATGTCATAAACTCATAATTACAATCCCCTTATCATATGCAAAATTTTTCAGCAACTGATTGTTGCAAAAATAGCAAATAGCATCAGTATTGTAAATTCACACCTGTTTGGGGGGATTTTCTTTCAGTTAACAAATAACTTGATACCATAATAACCAAGTGATTGCCATGTCTAATAATGCTACTTTAAAACTGATGTAAAAGTTTACTCTTTGATTTCATTGAAGTATTTGTGTTTAATGGTTTATTTTACTTATAAACAAAAGGATCCCTAAATGTTGAAATGAACAGGTGTAAAAACGGAATATATTTATTGAATATATTTCCACATCATTCAACCACTCAGATGCTAATGTACTAAAATCAGAGATTACAGAAATAGAGGACTTTTCCTAGCAATAAATCCTGCTGAAGCTTTCAGACCCAAGTTTTTTTTCCCCTGTGTATATGTAGAAGAACATGTTGTCAGTACTGCAGCTATCTATACTTTCCCCCAAGTCCATCAGAGACTAGGTTCCTAGTCTCCATCAGAGACTAGGTTAACTAGACTAGGTTCTTTTTCTCTATACTTCCCTATAGACGAGGTGATTGTTTTATGATGCCCTCTATTAATGCTCTGCTCTGCCGCTACAGCACATAATATCTCCATAAGAGCATCGATCATGCAGGGACCCTCTGCAATTTGTGTAACATTTTATGTAAAGGAGATGAGTCTTCATAAATCAGAAGTTTGAAATTTTAGAGATGCATCTCAATTAGGTTTACATCAGGATAAAAATAAAATCAATTAATAAATATCTGAATTTATGGTAAGAATATCCTTTAGGAGAAGACAGGTAAGATAATATTCACTTTACAACAGGGGTGGATTCTACTTACCTTTACTACCGGTTCGCAACAGGGCCGCACTTTCTCTCTCTCTTCGCTCGCGCACGTGCGCTCTCTTCTGCATATGCAGAAGCATTTTGATGACGTCAGGGTAGGTGGGCAGAGACTCCCGCCGGTTTTACTACTGGTTCTGTAGAACCGGTGCAAACCAGGGCAACTCACCACTGCTTTACAAGACACAGGAGCTTTGACTGCATTTGCTTATATTCATACTAATCAAAACTTTGAGCCAGTAATTTATTTATCACTGTTTTGGATGGTTGCCAGCAAGTTGCTAGGGCTGAGCTTTCTTGTTTCTTCTTTTTAATCAATTGGTTAATAAACTAAATTGCTCCCCATACCCAGCATTGCTCAGGTTAAACATCAGAAAGGGAAGGTTACATATTATACATAGTCCTTGAGTTATGACTCACTTGGATTCTGTCCATCATGGTTATAACTTGTTACAGTCCTAAAGAGGGTCGGTCACAGGACTGATCAGATTTTTTATAAACATTTTTGTTGTGGCCATAAACAAATTACCATGGTCATTAAGCAAATCCACAGTTGTTAAGTGATCTAATGGTTCACTATTGATGCAGTTTTGTTGAAAACTGGAAGTAAATGCTGGTTTTTGGGCAAAATTGTTAGAAAACAAGGTTGTGTAACCAGGAATGCTGTAAATGACCATAAATGCAGCCCAGTTGTCCAGCACCAAAGTGTATTCATGTGACCATGGTGAAAGATGACTGTTGAAACTTCAAATCTGGGTCATAACTACCTCCCCAGGTAAATTCCTGGAAACTTCAAACAATCACTAAATCAAGGACTACTTGTAGTGAGGATTAAGTGCCTAGCAGGTATTAGTTTCCAATTAAGATAAAACTGGGACATGATTATGTAACTTGGTTTAGAGCAGGAAGTTTGTTATCTCACAATTCATGAGTCGTTCATAAGAGTTACCATATTTTTCAATGTATAAGATGATACTTTTTCTTAAAAATATTTACCTAAAAATGAAGGGGCATCTTATACACGGGGGTTGAGAGGAGAATCGTGGTTGCGAAACTGCCGATACCTTATCTCTGCAAACTAGCCTCACAAGTGAAACTTCCGATTGCAGAAAAAAGCTAACAGGTTTCTTCCAGTCATGAGCCTTATGTAACTGACATCAGCTGATGCTATGGAGAGCATGTAGCCAGTGCCCAGATGCGACAGGGAGCGGTAATGTTGGAGCGTTCTGAGCCCATAAAAATGTCAGAAAACAAAACAAAACAAAAATACCAGTACTGGTAAGTGAATGTCTTACTCTGCAAAATAAATGTCTTCTATTTTGATATTGATTTTTGAATTTTGGGTACAAAAAATGGGGGAGGGGGCATCCTATACATGGTGGTGTCTTATAGATGTAAAAATATGGTAATAGGAACAGTGAACTTGTTGAAGCAGGTAAGATAATTTAATGTAAATATAATTTCAGCATGTGAAGAACCAAATGAGATTGACTTTGGGGAAATTGTGAGCGCTGAGAAAACCAAGTACCTGGAAAATGACTGAGTGCAATACAGGTGCTACCCTGGCTATGTCTTGGAGGGACCTGAATGGATTCAGTGTCAGGGGCAAGAATGGACACCTCATCCACCAAAATGTTTGGGTAAGCCATCATGCTTTCTTTGACTAGTGCAGAACTGGGAGAAAATGTAAAAATCTTCCAATAGGAGAAAAATTACAGCTGCCAAATTCCTTGAGAATTAGCTTGGATTTGGATCCACATTTTCCCTCTACACTGGAGCCACACATTTTCCTGGTGTCAGATTTTTTTTTTTATTTGAAAGCTGGAAAAAATAAACTGATCTAAATTGTTGAATAAGCAAGCAAGTCAGTGAATATAATTACATGATATTCAATGGGAAGCTTATGTTCACTTATGTGGAATGCTGAATAACTGGGGGTAAGGTTACATCTGGACAGAAATTCAGTGATTAATAAGGTAGAAAAGTGAATTCTGTCGCTATGAGATCAAGATTTCTGGCTGTTCCTCCAGTTCCCCAAGTTTATTTCTCAGGCTCATTACAGATATTAGGATGGAATTAATTCAACAAAGGACTTTATAATATTTTTGGATAGCTCAGAAAATGTTTTAAAGGCTTTGCTGATCAAACCTATAATAGTAGAAGAGTTAAATAGGTGGAAGGACACTGACTCATATGACACAGGATTGCCTCACTATTAACAACAATAAGCTCATTAAAATGAGCAATAAGAATAATATCTGTCTGTCTGTCTGTCTGTCTGTCTGTCTGTCTGTCTGTCTATCTATCTATCTATCTATCTATCTATCTATCTATCATCTATCTATCTATCTCTATCCATCCATCATCTATCCATCCATCATCTACCTACCTACCTACCTACCTACCTATCTGCCTGCCTGCCTGCCTGCCTGCCTGCCTGCCTGCCTATCTATCTATCTATCTATCTATCTATCTATCTATCTATCTATCTATCTATCTATCTATCATCTCTAAGGAGCCAGGGGCCAATCTTCCATACTTAAAAATGCTGAGAAGTTTTGCATTACATTTCAACAGCAAATGGAACACTCCAGCTGTCTCAATTTTTTTCCATTACAATTCAGTAAACTCATAATGTCTTTGCAGAAGATTCTGAGTTGAGCTGTTTGTTCTTAGCTTGAAATAAAGAACACCATCTGTTTGTGCATGCTCCTACGAGCCATTGCGTTTTGTAAACCAGGCTGATTTTCTTGGGGGTGGAATAGAGGGAAACCAATGGACAAATTACTTCACTTGAGAAGATCTACCTTATTTATTCTTAGAATTTTTATAGGGAAGTTTCCCAACAATTGCATCTCATTTCCAAAGTTCATAAGTCTCTGTTGTAAATATCTCTGCAGCATCCACAGTTTAAAAATTCTCCTTAAAAACACAGCATTCATCTTGCCATGAATGTCCAGTCTATCCTTCACCAATTCCATTATCTCAGAATTTCTTGTACTCATATTCCTTTCAATCTATTCTGGCAGATCTATACTTTTCAGACCAAGCACTTTCTTGGAATATGATCTGGCAGCAAGAGATCATATTCCAATACATCAAGTTGCAAATGAAATACATTTGTTATTTCTTGCTTTTGGATATCATCCTCGGTTTGGTTCAAAGCAATTGTTGACCCATCAATATTTTAATTTATATTTTCAACCTATAAGTTGGGCAGCATTCTTTTTTTCAAGTGCTTCCCAGAAAATTTGATCTCCTTTTAGAGACATTTTGAAAAAAAATCACTGTACTTTCCAAGGACAAAAGAAGCAGATAAATCATAATCCAGCCTCCACAGAGAAAGATTGAGATAAAGTTTTGTTCCCAAAATCAAAAGTGCTGAAAAAACGGATATTTTTTCCATCAATATTTAAAAAATAAAGACCAGAGCTCTTTATATTGTTTAAAGAGCTAGAAAGAAAAAAATCATAATCCTATATAAATGTAAATCCAATCAGATGACTTTCACTGCCAAACAATGTATTTTCTCCTTACAGCAAAAATGAAAGTGGTTTGGAGTTTGATAGTAAACAGTGAAAAAAACAGAAAAAAATTTAAAAGTTAAAAGTGCATGAAGGGATTATCAAATAGGTCAGCAATCAATTAGTCATAAATCAAAAGTTGGTAAAGTTTTAAAAAGTGCAATTAAAACCCAGGCCTGGTTAGGAAAAACAAACAACTGAAAGGAAAATATGGTAAGAGACCCAACTTTCTGGACTCTCCTTATTGAGAATTGAATCCCTCTTCTCTGCAGGTACACAATCATCAGAGGGTCATGTTGGGTCCTTCCTCTTCTCCTACTCTACTCTTCAAAAAATAGGGAGCAAAGCCACCAAATAACTGGCTTTGGAGGTAAAATCAGCTGTTCATCAGTGGGAAAAAAGAGTCACCAGCCACTTAACATGCCATCTTGGGAGAAGTCCACCAATAGTTTTATTATTAAGAATCAAACAAGGGTATATGATCCAGAGATGATGATTTTTTTTTTTTAATTTGATTTATATGCCGCCCTTCTCCGGAGACTCAGGGCGGCTTACAGTGCATTAAGCAATAGCCTTCATACTTTTGTATATTTATACAAAGTCAGCTTATTGCCCCCACAAACTGGGTCCTCATTTAACCTACCTTAGAAAGGATGGAAGGCTGAGTCAACCTTGAGCCTTGGAGAGATTCGAACCAGCAGTAAATTGCAGGCAGCTGTGTTAATAACAGGGTGCTTTAAACCACTGTAGTACCAAGGCTCTTTGGTGATTTGTGGTATATAAAAACTGTTGTAGACTTTCTATGAGTAAAATGCAATAACAGATCATTAACAAAGGGCCTTGAACTTGAACTTTGCTATTGCTTAACCTGTTAACCATTTTTTTCTTCATAGAGATAGTGTATGACAGGTCAAATTAGATTGCAAATAGATGTACAAGTTTATAAATTTTGGATTTGTTTTGCAAGAGGGGCGAGTTATTATTGCTGCAATATATTTGGCAATATTCAATGGGGGAAAGATAATATGCTTTTCTTTTTAATGTTCTTGTCTAATTTTGTTTTATTTTTATTAAAAAATTTCCTTTCTATTTTGTATTGTAATCTTTTGAATAAAATAAAAATAAAAAAGAATATCTATCTTATTTTCTTTTTTTAGCGCCATGCCATATCACTAGCAACCAAAAACTTGTTTGTGTTTGGAGGCCAAAGAAAAACAAAGTTTATTCAAAGTAATGATAGCCTTGAATTTCAATGCGATGAAGGACATGTGCTTGTGGCTCCATCAGTCAGAAAATGTGCTAACGGTTACATGGAGTTGCCATTATGTATCTCTGGTAAGCATGTTGTCAATATGATGGATTCCTCTAGGATTGTAACTAATTAAAATAATTAATATATCATAATGAATATGAACATTTGCTTCTAAACTTCCTTTTTGAAAAGAGTGATTTACTAATCACTGAAATCACTCATATTTGATGAGCTGTGGTGGCTCACTTGGTTAGAAATCAGTAATGCAGGCTACTTCTACTGACTGCCACTGCCAGCAATTTGGCAGTTTAAAATTCACCAGCTCAAGGTTGACTCAGCCTTCCAACTTTCTGAGGTCAGTAAAATGAGGATGCAGATTGTTGGGGGCAATATGCTGACTCTGTAAACCACTTAAAGGTAAAGGTTCCCCTTGCATATATGTGCTAGTTGATCCTGACTCTAGGCGGTGGTGCTCATCTCTGTTTCTATCATTTATTTTTGTGTATTCATATAGATACACACACACACACATGTAATCCTCAATTTAAAACAGTTTATTTAGTGACCATTCAAAGTTACAATGGCACTGAAAGAAGTGACTTACGATGGTTTTTCACATTTATGACCAATGCAGTATCCCCTTGGTCATGTGATCAAAATTCAGATGTTTGGAAACTGACTCATAGCAAAGTCAATGGGGAAGCCAGATTCATTTAACAACCATGCTACTAATGTAACAACTGCAGTGATTCACTTAATAACAGTACCAAGAAAGGGTGTAAAACGGGCAAAACTCACTTAACAAATGTCTCACCAACAGAAATGTTGGGCTCTATGTGGTCGTAAGTGTGTGTTGTGTATATGTACACAGATAGATACAGATATAGATATACTTATACTTATACTTACACTTACACTTATACTTATACATATGCAAACTATTCTAAAGATACAAGTTCCAGGTGTAGCTATAAAAGAAGAGCCAGACATCACAATCTCCAGAACTTAAAATATATTATCACTTAGCTTTTGTCAGCCTCTGCTAACATTGTCAGAGTGTAAAAACTACCATTGAAGAGATATTCGCTTTTATACATCATTGATCAATGATGTATAAATTTGATAGCTAAATTTATAAATTTAATTGATCCTAAGAACTCTGTAAGGGGCGTGCATGAATGCACCAACGTGCCTGCCGTTCCTGTCCTAATGTCCCTTTTTATTTGTATCCATTTAATGTATTCATAATGTTTATACATTTCATGTATTCATAATCATGTTTATACTTTTATCTGTAATCTTATATATGCTTGACAAAAATAAAAAAAATAAAAAAAATAAAAAGTCTTCTAACTTCTCACGCTATTACCCAAAACTGTGATGAAGATGGCTAGCCAGAGAGCATTATAAGAAGGGATTGCTTTTCTTCTGAAAGCTGTTAAAGCTCATGATGCTTCTTCAGCTCTTTTACATGATACAAAAATGGATGATAACTGTGGTTCTGGGCAGATTCTTTGGACATGCAAAGTGCAAAGAGTAAGAAGTTCCCTGAAGAGAATTTGTAGTTGCTGATCATGGGCAAAGACAGAAGAGTTTCTGCAGAAAGGGAAAGAATCTGTGATATCAAATGCATGCCATTATGCAAACCTTTATGTAAACAATTTATTTCATCTGAACAACACCCTCCTGACATATGTGGCATAAGTTGTGGTTTATGTCAGTTGTATTTTGATATTGCATTAGCTAATTTTGTGGCTTGATGATGTTTGCATGGGGCTAGAGGGGGAAAATATGCAGAAAAGTTCATATTAAAGGTGATTCTACTCCTGTAAATTAAACCTGACTGAGAAACCAATGCCATGGTGGTTAGTACTACATTTATTGTACTAGCTACAGTTATAGAATCTTATAGATCCTGGGTGGAGATAAAAGGTGTTTCCACTAATGATACACGATATTGAGGACTCAATTCAAAATGTATAAGACATTTAATATAAATATATTGTTTTCTTTGGACAAGTTAGATGGAATTAGCAGCAAAAAATACTTCTTATACAAACTTGTAAAAATAATGAGACTTTTGAATTTAAGAAAAATATATTATAAAATAGTGACACCATGTTTTCTTTAAAAGACCTCTCCCCCCAAAAGGAAATAAAATGTAGTCACATTTTCCCTTGTACATGGGAATTTTCCTGGTTAGTAAGAGAAGAAGAGTAGATTTTGCATCCTTCTGATACGAGGTAATGTTATTTTCTCTGTTCTTCTATCAACCTGGGGGTTGATACTATTTTGCCCTTCTGAATATTCGTAGAAGTGCAACCCTATCCTAGATCTGCAGTATCTAGTGGGGAAAAAAACAGGTACCAAAGTGTACAAACACTCTCCTTGATATGATTGGCTAATGGTTAACTACATTTGGCTAAAGATTGTTAAACTTCAGAATCATTTAAGGAAAGTATTGGATAGCTGCAAACTTGTGGTTCCTATAATAATTGACAGAATAAATGCAAAATAGGTATGTCGAATATAAAATGTAATTTAATTAATCATCAAATTTCTACACTGCCTATTTCATCTGAGTCATTCTGGGTGCTTTACAATAAAAATACAGTGTTAAGAGCTGGAAGAATGAGAAAACTATTTGCATAATAATTTTGCTGTTAGCTTCTGCTACTTATCAACCCTGGAAAGCAAGTGACAATTTTTCCTTCTGAACAGTTTGAAGCACTGCCAGAAAAACTGAATTATTTGCTTCATTTCTTTGTTGCTATATTATTCCAGTAATATTTCTGCCTCCCAAGTTCCTTGACAACAAATAAACATAAAATGATGAAGGGACGGTAGTAGCTGTGTCACAAGTAAATGCCTTATTCTCCATTATGTAAATAGTATATGAACGGGATATCAGGGGTTAATTTATTCTTCACTTCTTAATGTATTCATACTTCACCACTCCCATATCTAGCTCCACCCATTGTATATATAAGGAGCTGCACGCACCCATTCCTTGCTTCTATCTGTGAATATTCAGTGAATATAGAATGCCTTATGTAAATAAAGAGAGATATATTTGAACTCTTAATTCTTAAATGATTTATTGAGTCTGATCCTGAAAATATTGCAACAAGCTGGTAGCAGAGGATGGTTGAATTGACTCAATAAAAACTTAAATATGTCTAAGAGAGATAGGCCCAACACCAGGGCATACAGCAAAGAAATAGAAATGGATCAAGAAATAATCGATGAGTCCACAAATGCGATTTCGAGAGAATCTGAAGAATACACCACTGAAGACGAAGAAATAATAAATGAAAATGATGACCGAGAGGAAAACAAAATAGAAAACAACGAACTCAGGTCAGAGATATTAAAACTGTTAAAAAGCCAGAAGAACGATGAAAGCCTCATCGCAAACCTCCAAGATATGCTGAAAAACAGCGGAGCAGCGAGAGAGAAGCACATCGCTACTGAAAAGCCAAAAGATTCAAAAATAGTGAGTGATACGATTACAGACAAAAACGCTGTGAAGAAGAAAAACGGTGATCCCACGCAAAATTTCGAATGGCAGCCATCTTGGTTTCAACAGACCTCCAGGGTGAGCGAAGCAGAGCCAATCAGAAAACTTGATTCAAAATTTCTGGCGCGAAAGACATTACTAGATAATGAAAATGAAAAAGAAAAGTCAAACACCTCAGAAGGATCAGAATCGGAAAGTGAAGGTGATTCAACAGACACACAAATAAAGTCAGCAATGAAAACGCTTTTTGCTGCATTTGGACCGAAACTAAAGATTACCAAAAAATCAACTAGAAAGCAAACGAGCAAGCCAACGCTTCAAAATCTACCCGCTCCCATCCAGACGACGAGAACACCGACGCCTGAACCCAGAGAGCCCTGCAGATACCACCCCACACCGCAGATCGATGCAAGGACCAACGCTCTCAAGAGAAGAAAAAGAACAACCGCTATCGTCAGGACTCCCAAGATCGAGCCGGAGACCGATTCATCTGAGGAGGAGCAGAGCGAGCGAGCCGCAACGACGAGAACCTCTCACGACGACTCCAGGAATGAAATGAGCAACGCGCATGCGCAAGACTACGCAGACAGTCCAGGAAGACATGAGTTGCTGAAAGGATCGTGCAGACTCGTTGCGAGCATTCCCACGCCGTTTTGTAATTTCCAGCATTTACGAGACCACGGACTACCCCCGGTTGTAAGTAATGGACCCAATAATGTCGGAAACTTGCCCAGTGACTTCCCAAAGCTGAGAATAGATGGCATTAATTTACAAGAATGGTATCAGCAGCTCCAGGTTGTCTTTATGAAAGAAAACTTACTGTTTTTTATCACTAATCCCCCAAAAAGACCTTGGACTCTAAAGTTAGACTGCTTACACCATAGAGCATTTTTCTTATTAATTTCTAGTGTATCTCCTGCAATGTATCACAGCATTAAGCAAAATCTGACCGTCTCAGAAATTATTCAATGCATGTTCAATTTATTTCACAGTGATAGTGTAGCTACTACCACAAGAATGTCTAAAGATTTCTTTTCTTCTAGGATAAAACCAGGGGTTTCCATAAGTGAACATTTAATATCTTTAAACAAAATTAGAGCTGAACTGCATTTAAGGGGGGAGGTGATTTCAGACCAAACGATGAAAAGTGTTATCATCAACTCACTTGACCCATCATGGGATAATTATATGTCTCATTTAGACACAATCAATCTAGGATACTTATCCATAGAAAGTCTATCCAATAAGTTAATAGCTGAAGACAATTCAAGGAGGAGTCGCTCTAACAACCACATAGAACACAAACCATATAGAAAGGTAGCTTTTCAAGAAAGATATCATGAAACATTTAGATGCCACAACTGTGGATCCAAGGATGTGTAGGAGAGATTGTCCCAAAATTCCAAAAGAAAGACATAGGTCAGAACATAGAAATAAATACAACTATAGACAGTCTTCCATTGATAGACATAGATATAGAAGCCCACCAAATTATAAAGAGCACAGAGGGGGCAGAGATAATTCAAAGGATAGAAAATCTGGTTCACTGAATGGACTGAACAAACAAGACAACACTAACATACAACAAACTGAGAACAATAATTGGCTTATTGATTCTGGAGCAACTAATCATACCACTAATAATAAAAGTATATTATCTTCATTTGTGGAAGATAAATTTGTAATAAAGGTAGCTAACCAAGAAAAAGTCCAAGTAATAGGTAGAGGGAATGTAACCTTACCTGGCCTAGGAAAAATAGAGGGGGTATTACTAATACCTGAAATACCTCATAACATACTAAGTGCCATAAAACTAAGCAGAGATTCTGATATTAATATTGTGTTTTCAAAAGGAAAAGCGACTTTGGAGAAAAATAAAATAGATATAGGTACAGTAATGATTAAAGGAGGCCTACCTTATTTAATAACAAAGGAGAAATGGTTACACAACATTGACTCAAATATGGAAGATTGTATTGAACTAGATAATGGAAACATTAGTAACAGTGACAATGATGAATGTAAAGTAGCTCATAATCACAAGGATACACATAATGAGAAAAAACCAAAAATAGGTAAGCCAATTCATGATGAGTGTGCTCATGTTTTACATAGGAAGTTAGGACATGCCAGTTTTCCTGTAGTACAAAAGATGACTGAACACGCAGAAGGTGTTAAAATAAAAAATTGTGAAAACTATTTGGAATGCTCAGTATGTAAGTCTACAAAACTAAAAACTAGTCCCAGGCCTAGAAAATCAACAAGGTCAACCAACAAAATTTTTGATTTGGTACACATGGACCTGGTTGGTCCACTAACTCCATCAATCACTTATAAAAAACGTTACTTCTTAACCATTGTGGACGATTATAGTCGTTATGGATTTGTTTACACATTAAAACATAAAGATGAAACTTTTCAGAAATTTAAAGAATTTTACAAATGCGTAGAAACACAACACAATATCAAAATAAAACAAATCATGACAGATAGGGGATGTGAATTCATGTCTAAGGAATTCTCCCAATGGCTGAAGGACAAAGGAATGTTACATTACACATCTAGCCCATTTTCTGCATTCCAGAACGGAATTGTAGAGAGAAAAAACTCAACATTACAAACCATGATTAGATGCACATTGGAAGATGCTGGCTTAAGCAAACAATTCTGGTCAGAAGCCCTACAATATTCCAATTACACACAAAATAGAACTTGGTCCAGCATTATAAATAAGACACCATATGAAGTGATGTATAATAGGAAACCAAAATTAGCACACATGCACATATTTGGAGTCACTGCAGACGTACACATACCTAAACAATTAAGAAGAAAAGGAGAAAATGTGTCTAGAAGACTTAGATTTATGGGATATGAGACAGGTACAAAAGGATACAGATTCATTGATAATAATAACAAATTTATAGTTTCCAGAACAGCTGTGTTCCATGAACAGGCCAACTGGTCTAAAATACATCTTAATGAAATATTCCCAAGCAACAACACAGGTACAAAACCCCAAGAGAAAAGAACTATAGAAAAGCAAAATGACAACAAAAGTAGAAACAAAACCAAAACATGGACAAACAGTCAACACAAAATAAAGACAGATACATTAACAAAAAAGGAAGCAAGATATTTGCATGATAATAATAGTAAACCTGAAAAAACAATTAGAAATACCAGAAATCAAATGCCAAATAAGTACAAGGATTATATAATGCATATGAATGGAGAATCAACGACACCTAATACATATGAGGAAGTGTTAAAACTTCCTCCTAAAGAAAAAGAAAAATGGGAATCAGCAATGACAAAAGAGATGGAAAGTTTACGAGGATTAGATGTATTTACACCTGCAATTGCACCAAAGGACAAAACTATTATTGGCACTAGGTGGATATATAAAATTAAAAATTTAGAGGGAGGCAATACTCTATACAAGGCTAGATTAGTTGCACAAGGTTATGCACAGAAATATCCCGAGGATTATACTGACACATATTCCCCCACTGTAAGAACTGAGAGTGTCAAAACAGCTCTAGTTGTAGCATCAGCACTCAATCTCGATGTATTCCAATATGACATACAGACTGCGTATTTACACGCAAAATTAGATAAGGAAATATATGTAAGAGCACCTCACAGTCAATATACAAACAAGAATGAGACTTGGTTATTAAACAAAAGTTTATACGGGTTAAAACAATCTGGTAAACGATGGTATGATTGTTTAGTAAAAGTACTTAAAACTATGGATTTCAGTGCTACTACTGCTGATAACTGTTTCTTTGTTAAAAAGGGCGATGATTTCATAGAATTTGTATTGATCTATGTGGATGACATTTTGTACATAGGTAAACATAAAGAAAGAAGAGAAACATTTGTAACAAAGCTAAATGAACATTTTTCACTGAAATCTTTAGGCAAAGTAAATAAGTATCTTGGTGTTCAAATTAGTAAAACTAGAAGAGGATTCAAGCTTTCTCAGAGAGATAAGATCATAGAGCTCTTGAACAAATGTAATCTAAGCAATGCTAAACCCTGTGACACTCCTATGCAGACTGACTTTCTAAGGAATGCAGATGAATCATCCCCTGAGTTCAAAGATAACACATTCTATAGATCAGTCATAGGTTCCCTTCTTTACATTTCCAATTGGACCAGACCTGATATCGCTTTACCCCTCAATTTATTGTCCAGACATGTCAGCAAATCAACAATGTACCATTGGGAAGCTGTCAAAAGGATATTAAGATATTTAAAGAATACCTTAGATTTTTGTTTGATATTAGAGCCTAATAATGTCAAAGAGCCAAACCTCACATGTTACGCAGATTGGGTTACGCGGATTGGGCTGGAGACACTTCATGCAGAAAAAGTACATCTGGTTATATATTCCTTCTTAACGGTTGTCCAGTTTACTGGTACACTGGCAAACAAGATTTAGTGGCCACTTCAACAACAGAAGCAGAATATGTTTGTCTATCTAAAGCAGCAAATAACCTTGTATGGTTTAATGACTTAATTTCTGACATTTGGAAAAAACCCACCTTGCCTTTTATCATGCATGAAGATAATAAAGCAGCTATCGAAATATCTAGATCTGACGCCATTGGACAAAGGTCCAGACATATAGACATAAAATTTAAACATGTGAGACAGTTATCTCAGGATGGATTTATTAAAGCGGTGCATTGTGAGACATCAGAACAATTGGCTGACATATTAACAAAACCTTTGCCATCTAAACAACATAAATACCTGACTTCTAAATTATATGTTTTGTATTGTTCTGAATCTGAATGTAATTGGTGTAGCATATCGAATCGGCATTTAGAGGGGGATTTGTCACAAGTAAATGCCTTATTCTCCATTATGTAAATAGTATATGAACGGGATATCAGGGGTTAATTTATTCTTCACTTCTTAATGTATTCATACTTCACCACTCCCATATCTAGCTCCACCCATTGTATATATAAGGAGCTGCACGCACCCATTCCTTGCTTCTATCTGTGAATATTCAGTGAATATAGAATGCCTTATGTAAATAAAGAGAGATATATTTGAACTCTTAATTCTTAAATGATTTATTGAGTCTGATCCTGAAAATATTGCAACAAGCTGGAAGAAATGTGCTGAGATATCCAAATTGCTGAACTGAGGTTTGGTAGTTCAAACATTGCCTGAAGAGCCATGAAGAGCTGTTTCCTCCTAGTTGCTGCTTTTCTTCTCTGGCCAAGCTTCTCTTCTCAAAATGGTAAGTTAAGAAGAAGAGAAATCAAGGGGTTACTAAGTGAAACCTCTTTTATGGCATTCATTAAAGGAACAGTTATTTTTAGCAAAACCAAAGAGTTCCATTTTCCATCTGTGGCTTTCGGGAAATTTGTAATGGCAGATAATTTAAGATTATCGCAGATTTATATTTACAAACTGATTTGTGAACAGCAAAATACTTTGTTTCAGTATTGTAAATTCACACCCTTTTGAGGGATTTTGTTTCAATTAATAAAGACCATGAAACAATAATAACCAAGTGATCCCCATGTCTAATAATGCTACATTAAAGCTGATGTAAAAGTTTACTTCAGAACAGAATACAGAATAGAGTATAGAGTACTCTATTGAGGTGGAAGTAACCTTGGAGGTCTTCTGCTCCATTTGCTCTGGCAAAGAGGCAGCGGCTGCAGGCTGTTCACTCTGGCAAAGAGGTGGCAGGCCACAGGCTGCTCACACCGGCAAAGAGGCGGTGGCGGCAGGCCACTTGCATCAGCAAAGAGGTGGCAGTGGCAGACTGCTTGCACTGGCAAAGGGGTGGCAGTGGCAGGCAGGCCACACCAGCAAAGAGGTGGTGGCAGGCCACTCACCGCAAATAGGCGGTGTCTGCAGGCCATTTGCTCCGGCAGCAGCTGCAGGCCTCTCATGCCAGCAAAGAGGGAGAGGGGCAGGCCACTTGCACTAGCAAAGAGGCGGTGGTGGTAGGCCGCTTGCACCGGCAAAGAGGCAGCAGCAGGGGTGGCAGGCCAGTGTCTCAGAGCAGAGTCACGCCCAGCTGCACCAACAAAGGCCAGAAATAGCCACCCACCATTTTCTGCTGCAAAAATATTTTTTAAAACCCTGACTGTCAGGAAGCAAGACCCAGCAAGAGATGAGGCACCAGAGAATCACTATTGCTGTTGCTACACAAAGATAAGTCTAAGGCTCTGGCCATTGCCACTGCCACTGTCACTGTTTTCTGGGCTGTTTTCTGGCTCTTTTTCAGGCCGTTTTGGATGTTCAGTAGTAGTAAATAAATAGAAATGTAAATTGTACCTTGTTGAGGCTTTTGACTCAATTTCCTTCTCTATTTCTTTATTACTACTGAACATCCAAAATGGCCCAAAAAGCAGCCCAAAAAACAGCCCAAAAGTTACAATCCACTTGGACTCTGCTCATCATGGTCAAAACTTGTTATGGCCAAAAAGTGGATTGGTCACGTGACTGATTAGATTATCCATACCCATTTCATGGTGGCCATTAAGTAAATACCATGATTCCAGCAATCACTGTAAGATAAGCAAATCTATTGTTGTTAAGTAGGTCAACGTTGATATGTTTTGCTGGAAATTGGAAGTAAATACTGGTTTTCAACAAAACTGTCAGAAAACAAGGTCAAGTGACCATGGGATGCAGCAAACAGCCATAAATGCAGCTCATCTCTGCAGCACCAAAGTGCATTTATGACCACGGAGAAGGGTGACTGTTGGAATCTGGGTCATAAGCACCTCTCCAGGTAAGTTCCTGGCAAGTCCAAATGATCACTAAATTGAGGACTACCTGTAGTGAAGATTAAGTGCCCAGCAGGTATTAGTTTCTGGTAAAGGCAAAAGTGGGAAATAATTATGTAACTTGATTTAGAGCAGGAAGTTTGTTATCACACAGTTCATGACACATTCATGAGAGTTTTTGGCCCCCACAGAGAGGGCTCGCAATCTGGGAGTCCTCCTGGATACGCAGCTGTCCTTGGAGGAACATCTGACGGCTGTAACCAGAGGGACCTTTTGTCAGGTTTGCCTGATTCGCCAGTTGCGGCCCTTTCTTGATCGGGATTCCCTGTGCACAGTCACTCATGCCCTCGTCACCTCTCGCCTTGACTACTGCAACACTCTCTACATGGGGCTCCCCTTGAAGAGCACCCGGAGGCTCCAACTGGTCCAGAACACAGCAGCGTGGGTAGTGACGGGAGCAGTATGGCGCTCCCATGTAACACCGCTCCTGCGTGAGCTGCACTGGCTCCCGGTGGTCTTCCGGGTGCGCTTCAAGGTGTTGGTTATCACCTTTAAAGTGCTCCATGGCATAGGGCCTAGCTATTTTCGAGACCGCCTGCTGCCACCGACGACCTCCCATCGACCCGTGCGCTCCCACAGAGAGGGCCTCCTCGGGGTGCCATCAGCCAAACAGTGCAGGCTGGTGACCCCCAGGCGGAGGGCCTTCTCTGTGGAGGCACCTACCCTCTGGAATCAGTTGCCCCCAGAGATAAGGAGAATCCATGACCTCAGTGCCTTCCGCCGTGCCCTTAAAACCTTCTTTTTCCAGCAAGCCGGGCTGGCCTAATTTTTTAAGTGTTTTTAATTGTTTTGTTTATTGTTTTTAATTAATGGGGCCAAATTTATATATATTTTTAACTGTATTTTAATATTTGTATTTGATGTTTTTACTTGGCTGTTCACCGCCCTGAGTCCTCAGGGAGAAGGGCGGTATACAAATTAAAAATAAAATAAATAAATTAAATAGCAAAATAAACTTGTTTAAGCAAGTAAGATAATTTTATGTAAATATAATTTCAGTATGTGAAGAACCAGATGAAATTGACTTTGGAGAAATTGTGATTACTGAGAAGGTCAAGTACCTGGAAAACGATCGAGTACAATACAGGTGCAACCCTGGCTATGTCTTGGAAGGACCTGAATGGATTCAGTGTAAGGAACAAGAATGGACACCACATCCACCAAAATGCTTGGGTAAGCCATCATGCTTCCTTTAACTGGAAGAAAATGTAGAATTGCAGCTTCTTTCATTTGAAATCCAGAAATCTAGTTACATCTGGATTCAAATTCAATGATCCGTAAGGTAGAAAAGTGATCTCTGTTGCTATGGAGTCAACATTTCTGGCCAGGACTCAGATTTCTTTTATCTGAATTGTTGTCTCAATAGTGGCTGTTCCTCCAGGTCCCCAAGTTTAATTTTTCTCTCATTACAATTAATAGGATGGGACTGATTGAATGAAGGATTTATAATATTTATTGGATAGCTCCGAAAATGTTTTAATGGTATTAGCAATAGCAATAGCACTTATATACTGCTTCACAATGCTTTACAGCCCTCTCTAAGTGGTTTACAGAGTCAGCATATTGCCCCCAACAATCTGAGTTCTCATATTACCAACTGAGTCAAGGCTGAGTCAACCTTGAGCTGGTTAGAATTGAACTCTGGCAGTTGGCAGAATTAGCCTGCAATACTGCATTTTAGCCACTGTGCAACCATGGAATAGAGGGAAACCAATGGACAAGTTACCTCCGTTGAGAAGATCTTGCTTATTTTCTGTTTTTTAGCACCATGCCGTATCACAAGGCAACAGCTAGCAGCAAAAAAATTATTTGTGTTTGGAGGTCAGAGAAAAACTCAGTTTATTCAAAGTAATCATAGCCTGCAATTTCAGTGCAATGAAGGATATGTCCTTGTGGCTCCATCTGTCAGAAAGTGTGTTGACGGTTACATGGAGTTGCCTTTATGTATCTCTGGTAAGCGTGCTCAAAATATGATTGATTCCTTTGAAATTAGAACTAATTAAAGAAATTAATATAGCAATAAATATGCTTCTAAATCACATAGTAGCTGTAATTTAAAACAAAAATCTTAAATACATCTACTTGGAGAAGAATGTTCTGGCATTTTCCCAAAGATATGAATTGCCTCTAAGGTTCAATCCAAAATCTTGAATTTCAGCTAAGAATTATTCTTTTGTGTGATTGAAGATATGCATAAGATCGATAGGAATAGGAATTTGTTTCAAAAATTGCAAGGGTTATATAAAAATATGTTGATATATAATTAGGGGAGAACCATATTTTGCATGATGAAAAATCGCTTTTGTTTGAAATTGGCTGGATGACTTTATTAGATACAGTCATCATACAGTTATTATATACATATCAACTTAGGACAATTGAGCCCAACATTTCTCTTGTTAAGTGAGACAGTTTTAAAGTGAATTTTGCCCCATTTTATGTTTTTCTTGCCAAGTAAGTCATTGCAGTTGTTAAATTAGTATCACAGTTGTTAATCTGGCTTCTCCATTGATTTTTAGAATTTAGAATACTTTAGAATACTTCATTTCTTAGCAGTCCCAGACTGAATAGAATTGAAGATTAACTCTTAATTCATCATCATCATCATCATCATCATCATCATCATCATCATCATCTATCCAAATCTGCCTATCCCAGGTCCTTGGTAAGGATTTGATAAGTAGACAAAAATGCCAACTGTATTTCTGCCTGAGCAGAAAGGAAACCGCAGATGAGAAAAAGATCAATTCCTAATTGACAAAATGTTTTGGAAAACTGCAAGAGAAGGAAGATGAACCTGAACGTAGCATGAATTGACTACAAAAAGGCATTCAACTCTCTGCCTCATGACTAGATAATCCAGTGCCTAGAAATAACAGGAGTCAGTAGAAACATCACTTTATAGATCAAGTCTGTTCTAAAGATGTTATAAAAACCGACTTAAGTAGTTGGAAGAAAGATGAGAAATTCAGAGATGCTATCATGTGTAGAAAGTTGCTGAACCATTGAGGCAATTTCACGAGTAGCTGACAATGCAAAGGACCCAAGTGCAATTTTGGAATAAAAATCTGCCACCAATCTTTATGATGATGATGATTTAACTGTAAACTTCCCAGTGCAATTGAAAGAAGAATTTCAAGCTAATTTACAACTTTGGAGAGGACAAGTTCCAGACTTTTTCTTCATGAATATAAATGAGATTGAGAACCCCTTGAGAAAAAGAGAAGTTTATAATTACTTGGTAGATATCTCAGAGAAACAAAAAGATTTTAATCTATGAAGATAAGCTGGAAGGAGTGACATAAATTTAATGAGTTTATTGGAATTAGGATGGGTGTTTACCAGTCTGCTACTGTGTTTTCCCAAAAATAAGACCCTATCTTATATTTTTTTGAACCCCAAAATAAGCGCTTTGCCTAATTTTCGGGGAGGTCTTATTATTTTGGGGCACGTGGAGCAAAATGGGGCTCCTCTTGCCATCTTATCTTATTTCCAGCTCTGCATTTAAATATTTTCAAGGAGGGCTTATTTTCAGGGGGAGGCTTATTTTAGCTCATGCACTCAAAAGCCCGATTGGGCTTATTATCACAGGATGTCTTATTTTCGGGAAAACAGGGTATATGTAACTGAAAGAAAGTTTTAATGTAACTCTATATTTGTAAAGTGGGTTTGAAAATGTGTTTTATTTCTGTATATGTAATGCTTGAGTAATCCCTTAATCTTGTAAAATATTATTGAAAGTATATTTGAAAGTATCTATGTTAAGAGGAAATTTAAAAAACATAAGAATTTAGTGATTTTATTAATATTTTTAAAGAAAAGTTTAAAGTTTTAAAATGGATGTTAAAGAAAAGATTTTTTTCTCTTTAAGATTAAAGAATCTGAAAAAATATAATGATTAATTTGGCTAATATTAATGATAACTGCTAGTTGAAATATATATTATTTTCTGCAGCAAGAAAAAAAAGTTGAGACAGTTAAATTGATTGTTTTATTTAAAGAAACTTATGATATTTTGCTATTTTGAATCATCTTCTAATTCCAGAAATCTAACCATTTTTGGGGAACGGCAAGGCTATATCATATATGTGGACCAGCCAAGTAAATTTGGAAAATTGCTACTATTTAAATATCAAAAACTGAATTCAAGAAATGTATAATTATTCATTTTAGAAAAGGCTATTTTTTCTGCTAAGAAAAAATGACACTGTATAATTTTTTTCATAGATTCATGACAAGAACAGATTATGTTTTTGTGTAATTTAAAATATTAGTAACATATGTGAAATATATTTTGGTGATTTATATCAATTTAATATGTTAATTCTTAGAGGAGGAATTGTTAACTTATCCATTTTTAAGATGCTTTTATATTAGTCATTCCTTAGATTATCTGTTCCATAGATCTACGTATATTGCTGTTTTTTCTGTGTATATTTCAAAAATACAATAAACACATACAACTTGAATGGATATTCATTAAAACAGATTTATTGGCATCTTTTGCAATCAATCAAGAAATACAGATAATCTCAAAGCTTTAGGTTGGAATATGGCCAAAGTCTTTACCCTTCATGCTTTCATATTTAATAGAAAGAGGGCAAAACTGCAGTGGTCCACCCAGGACTGAGAATGGAGACATTTCTACTTTATCTGAGAAGCAATACAGATCTGGCTCTTCAGTAGAATTCAGATGCCAAAAATATTATGCCATGGAAGGTCAGAACAGATCTTTCTGTGACAATGGAACATGGACAAAAGTGCCCATTTGCCTCGGTAAGCAGAAAAGAAATCCAAGTCTTCATCCAATTTCCCTCAGCATTTTCAATCATTAGGATACATTCACTGCTTTCTTTCTTTCTCACATAAAAATGTTTCAATTGGTCTTGCCTACAGCAGCTCTCCTTTATCTATGGACTTAGTTCTACATCTGAGATGAACTGGTTAGTAGATGAAAGCTAAATTCTATTGGTAGACCTTGGCAACAAGATAATATGACACATTTGGACCCTGACTTCTTCTCTAACAGATTTATTTTCTTTTTCATCTGAGATCCCTGTATGATTCCCAAGGCTGAACTGGAAAGGCAGAAGATAGAAGTTAAAGATGGAATGGATGCATCTGAAAATACATTTGTGCAACGTGGTCATTCTATTGAGCTCACCTGTAAAACAGGATATGTCCTTGCAGCAAATGCTTCCCAATTAGCTTCTGTAATCCATTGTAATGGGAAACCACCTGTAATTCCTAATTGTGAAGGTGATTCAAAAAGTTTAATTTTACAAACTGTGGCTAAATTAGTGCAAAACCAGCACATTCATCCTTGAGAATTTTTCAAAAAGATTGTTCACTCATAAGTGCAGGATAATATATCTGCATGGCAGGGATGTCAAACCGGTGGCCCATGGGCTGGATGCGTCACGTGCAGGCCACGCCCACCCCAGCTCCGTGAAGGGAAAAAGTGTCAAGATACGTCATGTGACGCTATGAGTTGGGCACCTGTGGTTTATATCATCGAATGCTACAGTAATTGCTTTTGCCAAAACCAAATCCCACAGCTGAGTTACTACACTTATATTTTTAAAGAATTCATAATCTATTACCATACTATCCATACAGCAGTAACAATAGAAATTGCAACTCAGTTACTAACAAGAATATAGGAACTTTTTTTTTTTTTGTTACTGCTAGAAAACATTGCTTTGCCTCTGATTTTGGGACTAGTAGATTAGTGGATTTCACAATTCTTGTAGTTTTACATCTCCCAGAACCAGTAATTTCTATACAGGCATAGGAAGAACTTCATGGAGATGTTTGTTTGTTTGTGCATTCATGGCATTTCTCTATCATGTTGCTCCTATATATATTTTCTTGTTCAATACAACAGATGATTTATTTTTTCCAGAAATTACATGCAACTCTCCAAGAGTATTAAATGGTTCTTTCCGACCTATAAAAAATATATACCATGACGGGGATCTAATTCGAATACAGTGTGACAGTGGATTTACACTTGAAACAGATTATGGAGGAAAGGTGGTTGAATGCACAAAAAATAGATGGTCACCTTCACCAAAATGTGTCTGTAAGTAGAGGTTGCATATATTACTGATTAGGGCCAATATATTTAACTGCACAAGTGTACATTTTCACATTATTTTACATGAATTTTTCTCTTTCTTTCTTTCTTTCTTTCTTTCTTTCTTTCTTTCTTTCTTTCTTTCTTTCTTTCTTTCCTTCCTTCCTTCCTTTCTTTTTTTTCCTTCCTTCCTTCCTTCCTTCCTTCCTTCCTTCCTTCCTTCCTTCCTTCCTTCCTTCCTTTTCCTGCCTGCCTGCCTGTCTGCCTGCTTGTCTTTCTCTAAAGGACAAATTTCACCCAGCACAGTTTAGCAGATTTTGCACATATTTAAAATTTTTATGTAGTTGCAACAGGATACAGGCAGACATGAAAGGAAGATGTTCCATCAGAAGAGAATAAACAAAATTGTACAATTGCAATTTCACTCATTCACCTTGAAAAGTTTCTAAATACATATGGGATGTGTGCAAGAAACGTGTTTTAACAAAGTGTGGAACATCTGCTTTTCAAATAAAAAGGAATAACCAAAGTTATAGGCCATTCATAGGCAGGTAGATACACATGTCAGAAAGCATAAAAACAACACAGACAGTATTACTTTCTGTTAGCAAAATATGTAGGGCTATTGTAATTATGGATACAAATTATAGATTGGGGAGCCTAATGTTTCCTAAATTTTGAACTGAAGAAACAGTAGGTCTAAAAGTTGCTAAATAGCTGGAAATGTTGAATGTTACAGTATGAAATGAATAGCTTTAGAGAGTGGAAGAAAAGGCAGAGGATAATTTATTACAACTGCCTTCTTCCAGAAATGAAAAGAATCTCACTTCCTGATTGGTGCCCAGACATATATTTATTTATTTCATTTAAATAGCTGCCGATTGTGTACCAAGCGCTGAGTGGCTCACAACCAAAATATAAAGAGACATCTCTGTATAATGAAAAAATGCTAAAACCAAGAAACCTAACATCATAATCAAACTTAGGTCACCTTAGTCCAGTTCTGTCTTCACTACAACTCTAAGCTATCTGCATCCCCTTTAAAGTATGTATGGTTTATTTATTTCAGTGTTTCTCAAACTTGGCAAGTTGAGGATGAGTGGATTTCAACTCCCAGAATTCTAAGGACTGAATCCCACACAACTTCAAGTTGCCTTCAACTTCAAATTTGAGAAACACTCATTTAGGGTTTTTTAAAGAAGAAATTTGTAAAAATAATATTTCAAATTTGACTGTCCTTTTAATTCATTTAAAACTTATATCACATTCCTGTCAAGCGTTTTCCTAGTGACTTTAAATTTTTAAAATTATTATTTTAATATTTTGTTTAATCCACAATGAAGCTCAATCATCAAGTGTTTTGCTGTTCTGAAAACCCCCTTTAACTTTAAAATAATTTTAATCCAAATGTCCTTAAGAAAATAAGGTTTTAAGTGAACCCAATGTCCTTAAAGTTTTCATTGTGTTACACTGGTTCTCCTTCTTCCTCTGGAATAGTTCTAATCAGTGTTGATGGGAAGAGAGGTCTAGCCTACTGTTCTTGCTTTGCAGGTTACCAGATTTTCCTGTGTATAAGACACTACTTTTTCTTTAAAATATTTACTTGAAAATGGAGGGGTGTCTTATACACAGGAGGCAGAGAGAAGGCCACACATGCTGGATGAGCCTCTCTCTTATATGCAACTCTACCATTCCTCTCTATTGTAGTTGTTTCCTATATCACATTGCCACTCTAGGTTTCATCTCTATTGTTCCTGTGATGCATTTCCTGTTCTTGTTGTATTACTCACTCTAACAAGATGGCTTCTGCACAGTGATGGCTTCTAAAGTGCTTGCTACAAGAAACTACATGAAACATGGGGGCGTCTTCTACATGGAGGATCTTATAGACAGAAAAATACAATATCTCAGTGCTCAGCACTCTTCCCACTTCATTGAAACTTCCCAATATCAACAGTAACATGAAAACATTGGATGAGGTTGAAGGCATTTCATTTGATTGTGAAAATAACTGAATAGTAGACCGCATTAGGATTGATTATTGTCCATTCCCAGTAAGTATGATAAAAGAGTCATTTATTCAATCTGTTAGGATGAAAAATGAGATTAGCATTACAGATAGACTTCTTCCTTCTCTAATCATTTAGATTTGTTATTTAGCTTTTTAAAATTATTATTTCAATGATTATAGAGAATATTAATGAAAAGAACTTTTGCTTGCGTTTTATAGTAGAAATAACTTGCAAAGCAGACTATATTGAACATGGAACCATATTATCTCCAAAGGCAATTTATAAGGAAGATGAGAGAATACAATTCTCCTGTAATGAAGGATACACATACGTTGACAGACCAGATGCCATATGTACTATGTATGGATGGAGTCCAAAACTTCAATGTACAGGTATGTATGTTTCTAATGGTCATGGTTACCCTGAAATCTTATTACATACTGGATGCATAGGATTGCAGTTCCAATCAATCTGAAAAAATTCTGGTGGTTTAGGAAAGAAGCCTTTGTATGTTTGTATTTGATTTCATTTTCACCAGAGATACTTACAGACAACATGAATAACAAGTATTGTCTTAGAAGAATCATCTTTTTTTTATTTAACAATTAAAAATGCTGGTTCAGTTTTCCTCTGAATCTATGATCATTTGGGACAAACATTTATTTGGGTCTGTAATCAACCATACATAGTCTTACTCAGCAATAAATGTAGGCCCAAATAGGAGTGAATGTGTCATGTAACATTTCTAGGACATGGGAAACATGTGACAGATTGTGTCTAACTCAAAGTTTAGAAAAAAAGCATTTGTTTTCTTTAGGGACAATATAGATGATAGTCCCATAAGGCAGCAAAACAAGCTATTTTTGGAAGCATGGGATGAATGAAGCAACAGAAAATCAGTTGGCCAACAGATAGTGTTCAACAATTCTATTTCAGATGATGTTTTTCCATATAGCCTCAGATTGTTCATGTAAAAGAGGTGAGATAGTCTGTCAGATGTTTTTGATGTTTTATAGCCATGCCCTGACTTGTTTAGTATCGTTGAAAGAAAAATTGGTGCATTGACAAATAGTAGTGATGATACCGAATCTCCTTGAAGGATTTCTGTCTTGATATTACCTCTCCCAGCCTATCACCATTGACCAACAACTGTGTCTTCCATTGTGCTTTAGATCCTTGCACAAGCCTTCTGATGTTTCTACTGATTGCTATTATTTCTTGACGCTTGATTATCCAATCATGTGGAAGGGAGTTGAATACCTCCTTGTAATCAACCAAAGCTATGTTCAAGTTAGACAACTTCCTTTTCCTGCAGTTTTCCATAATCATCTTATCAATTAGGAGATTGATCTTTTGTTCCTCTGCTATTTGAGTAGTTTCCTTTCTACTCAGTCAGAAAGAGCTTGTTTTTAAGTAGATGCTATTGGACTGTTTTAGCTACTAATACACACCAATGTGAAATCACAGCTGTCAGTTTTTTAGCTAGTGTTTACTTTCATTCGTATCAAGTTTTTCCCAAGAACCTAAGATGTCATAATGTATTAGGGGAGCATGTAAATCCAAGTAGTGTGGCTTTTTCTAGATGGATGGAAATTTTGTGAATGTGCAGATGTTTTAAATGC
This sequence comes from Pituophis catenifer annectens, assembly GCF_029215685.1. Taxonomy (NCBI): domain Eukaryota; kingdom Metazoa; phylum Chordata; class Lepidosauria; order Squamata; family Colubridae; genus Pituophis; species Pituophis catenifer. The sequence continues at coordinate 122,537,965 of NW_027256883.1, read as the reverse complement.
CATCCAAGATTTTGGGATATGACACCTAGTATGCCAATAATGACCAAGACCACCATGGTAATATTATGCCATAATGTAAGCCAGCTGGGTGACTTTGGACCAATTAGTTTATCTCAGCTCAACCTACATCATATGGTTGTTTTGAGGTTAGGAGTATGAAGGAATATTATGCATTTTGGCCCTTTGAATTACTTAGAAAGCAATAAAGCAGGATAAAAATCAAATATTTCAACTTTGATTTTCAGATCTTAACACTGTGATCTTTTCCAATTCTTGTTTTGGATTCTATTATCCTTTGATATTGCCATCAATATTCCACACTTTCTTATTTTCAACCACTGTTAAACCTGGTGTGTTATGAGCTGAGACATTATCTGTTTGTATTCGGAAATCCTGCAATATTTTAACCTGTTTATTTTCAATTACTTTTCCAACTCTATGTTCCCATCCATTTTTTTGTTTCTGGAACCTGATAATTTTGACAATTCAGTGAATCATTTTGACGACTGTGTTATTTTGTTGTTTATAATCATTTGTGTGATTTCTTGCATGAGCTGAGTAAATGATCTACTGTTCCTTCCTTCTCTGCATAATATGTAAAGATCATAAACAAAACACATTCTGTACGTCCACTGCAAGGCTTATAGCATGAGTATCTCTCCTCATTTTGCAATATATTAATCTCATAGGCAGTGACTTACTGACTATGTATCCCTGTTCATCTTTCCCTATAGAAATTCAGTGTCCCTCTCCAGAAGTGAAGCATGGGATCTTTCAACCTAGGCAATCTCAATATATGTATAACGATGCAATCGAGATAGTATGTTATTCAATTGCATATTTCCGAAAAAAGTTTTCTAAATGCACTGCTAATGGTTGGAGCCCACCTCCTCTCTGTTAAGGTAAGCAGCTTTTTTTTAGTTTCTTTGTTTTTAGTTTCTTTCTAAAATAGAATTTGCTTTATTTTTTTATGAGTGGTAAATTGCTTTATTGAAAATGAATGATTTATTATGAAATAATAATAGTGACACTATACTTTATTAGAGCTAGCAGTAGTGCTTGTAATTCACCCTGTTTGTTAGCCAAACTTTGAGCGTTTGTATATAAGCATTTGAGAACTTTATGTCTGTCCATGTTCCCCCCCCCCCCCCCGGGTCTCCTACCTGGTGTTTGGGATTTGCATTTTCCTCATCACTCATTACCTCATTGTTTGATTTGTTTTCTTGGGCTTAGGTAACATGTAGCCCACTTTACAGAGAACTTTTCCTTCTGAAGCTAGTCAGGTAGCTCAAAGTGAAATGGCTGTGGAAGATAACTAATAGTTCTTTGGGAAAAGTGAAGGTTCTCTGTCTATTGAAGCATCACAGATAGACTGCATAGCACTTGGAGTAATAGGAGAAATCAGCAAATACCACTTTGATACAGAACAAGAAATTATCGGTAAAAGTGGTTGAGCAGACTGACTTTTTTTTTTATGGCACGTGAATAGAATGATTGCAACAATGGGGGAAAAAAGATAAGTTGAGGAGTTTAACTTTGATTAAATGAGGAATGGAGGGAATAGTACTGAAATGAGAGGCAGAAGGCCTGAACACCAAAAAAGGCTGCATGCAAGTAGCTGCAGGAATGAAATGACAGTTTTAAAGAGGGAAAGGAAAAGACAGTAAAAGTTAGGACTGTCTCAATCTGTGATTAATGGAAACACAACAGCCTCATGTCTTGCTTGGTTTATAGACACATGCGAAACACAATGGGCACATACCAGTCTCTATAAAATTTGTCAAAAGCCACAAAATATTTAAGCACTTTGAAAATCTATGTTGTCGAGAAATTGTCAATCAACTATGACTTATCCAAAGGTGGTAAATGGGAAATTAAACAGAGATATGGGTATGCCTAACAATTCTGATGCCAAAATATTTTTGTATAAAAATTGAGCATAATAAAAAAATAACATCAAAGAGGCAAGGAACAACAATCAAAGAAAAAATAAGTTAGCCAGAAGGTAGGCCAGTATTTGAGCTTTGGCAGCAGCTTCCTAAAACATTCCAAGTTTCCTGCTTAACCCTGAACACAAAAACTGTAACTTCACAGGTCTTCTCAAAAACAAAGAATTCTGAAATCAGGAGCTATCTTGTTATACTAAATCACATTGAGATATGACATATGATATTATGACAACACCATTATCTGAATGGAGTCGCTTAGAAAAAGATACTGTGGGGTTATATTGGGGTGGTGGTAGTTTTTTGGTTCTGCTTATATTTGTATCCTGCTTCAATATCCAGCTATTGAATCAAGGTTAACCTAACATGTTTTATGGAAAAAAGGGAATATAAATCTCTTCAGTCCTAGCCCATAGATGTAGTATGTATAGTATGACTGGCAATTTTGGTGGAAAAAGTATAAAACTTTTTAATATTTTTTTTAAAAACAGAAACGGGTTTGTTTCTATGGACAAACCAGAAATTATGAAGTTCTCTCTGTTGAAAATCTCTTCAAAGATACTAGTGAGGTTTTACGTTCTCATTAGAGATCACAAGATACTTTTTAAAATTATATCTTGTGAAGCTGCCTGAGGCATGCATGCAATGAATTTATTCGTTATTCCTTCATTGTATCTCCCTAATATGTACAGTGACTTCGAAGCAACTCAGCAGCATCCAGAAAATGGACATCTAAATCCTAAAACATTCCTGGCTAGACATTCTACCTCTTACAATCAAAATCTGAATCAAATCATCTTCTCTTTTTATTATTATTATTATTATTTGATTTATATGCCGCCCTTCTCCGGAGACTCAGGGCGGCTTACAATGCGTTAAGCAATAGCCTTCATCCTTTTGTATATTTATACAAAGTCAGCTTATTGCCCCCACAAACTGGGTCCTCAAGGTCTTTCAAGGTTCCTTGAGTTTTCTTGAGAGGCTGCTAGGTAGATGGGAGCCCTTCTCACAACCTGCAGTCTAGTGCCACTTTTTGTCTTAAGACGTTAACGTTCCTGACGTCCAGCAGGAAGTGAGGGGTGGTCATGGGCGTTCAGTATTGGACCAAAATCATATCTACTGAATTGTGAATTGTATTTCAGAGGTGCAATCTGCTATACCGTCTATAGTAACAAAGTGAAATAGTATTTCTTTATCTATTGAATGATATCCTTGCATTTGAATGGCAGATGTTTCTGAACCTTAAGCTTAGAACTGGAAAGAGAAATAAGGATGAAGGAAAAAACGACATAGAGAAAAGGTTGCACAAATTTTCCTGATGAGACAATCATAGTAGGGTTTTGTTTTGTTTTTTTTTTACTGGAAAGAGTCATTTCTTAAAATATTAGCTGAGGGAAGCATTTTCTTTTAAGACCAAAGCAATATAAGTTAGTTCTCAGTTTATCCAATTTAGGCAGCTTTTGCAGTTCCTTGTATAACAATGGAAGAAGATTTGAACTGCCACAATATACAGCTGAGGTGGAAGGAGTGGAATAAAGTATATTGTAGAGATGGAAATACAGTTGAATTTCAATGTAAAAGAGACTATCAGCCACACTCATATTCCAGGCCATTTAGACTTCCATAAATGGAAAAATGGACTATCTGTATTCAGAGGTGGGCTGCTGGGGGTTTGCAGGGGTTTGGGAGAACCTCTAGCTAAGATTCTGTGTAGTTCGGAGAACCCCTAAATCCCACTCCTGGTTGGCCCCGCCCCTCCCTCCCCTCCCAGGAGTCCTCACATGGCCCTTTTTAGATGCGAGGTAAGTGCAGGGTTCCTCCACGAAAAACAGTTCAGGAAGGCCAGAAATGGCTGTTTTCATCCTCCCAGAGGCTTGAGGAAAGCCTCCAGAGCATGGGGAGGGCAAAAACGCCCTTCCCCACTGTGGTGCAGGAGGCCAACTAGGCCATGCCCACCATGGGCATGCCGACCCAGCAACTGAGCAGAGAACCCCTTGCTAAAATTTTTGAAGCCCACCCCTATCTGTATTGCATTAATATTTATACTTTTCCCTTACAGTTTCCATCACTGTCTTACTAGGTGTCTTTCCTTATCCCACTTTGGAGAGAATCACTCTTTTAGAAAGATGGATGGTCATACCCAAATTAAAATAAATTTGATATACAATTATTTCATTGATATGCCTCATAAAGGGAAGAAGATGGCTTCTCAATCATCTTGAACCAAGAGGTTTCCTTTAGATAATAGAAAAGGAGAAAGGCTGGATGAATTCACACAGTTTTTATATATTTTAAGGGTATTCATGGGTTGAAAAACACCTGAAATATTTAACAAACCGAAAGAAATGTCTCTGGATAAAATGGAATTCTAAACCAACTTGGCTTTCTGAAATTGTTCTAAACCAGGGAAATCCATAGGGATCCCATGATTTAAATCAGTTTCCTTTCATTTAGAATAATAGGGGGAGAAGTCTCTCTCTCTGTGTGGTAAGTGGTGTATTTTAAAACAACAAGGATTGGGTCAGAGAGGTACAAGAACTGCCATAATTTCTCTCTTCCTCAGTCCTGGCAGATTTCTCTTCTGGGGCTGTAGTGAGTAGAATCTCGAATTTATCCCAGGGATGGGTTCTACTTACCTTTACTACTGGTTCACAACTGGATCACGCATGCGCAGCTTCTGCAGATGCGCAGATCGCTTCTGATGACGTCAGGGTCAGTGGGCAGAGCCTCCTGCCAGTTTTACTACCGGTTCTAATAGAACCGGTCCGAACCGGGGACAACCTACCACTGATTTATCCTCAGTGGATATTCTCACTGATTTCAATAGCTCCAGTACAGCAAATTTAGTCTGAATTCAGCCTGAATTTATCACTGTAAAATTCTTGGGTTGGAGCCAATAGTCCATTGCAATCAAAGACGTTTCATTTAGTAATGACTCGTCCAATTTATCCAATGGTATTTCAGAGGGTCTACTCTGAGCAAAACTAAATTTGGATTCAGTCCAGTAAAGTTCTTTACTTATCCTAAATGTTATTCTTCTGGTTCACGCTGCCTGCCAGAATTTAGATCCTAAAATATATTTTAAAAATCCCGATTAGCATCAAGATTCCTAAAATGTTTGAGGTTTTATTGTATCAACAGTAATTTTAGAGATGAAGAAAAGAAGGAAACAATTGCTTAGTGACAGAATGCTCTACAATCTACTCTAGAACAAGCCTCCATTTTGTTCACTTGATGTAATGGATAGAGATACAGGTAGTCCTTAATTTGCAACAGTTTATTTAGTGACTATTCAAAGTTACAACAGCACTGAAAAATGTAACTTATGACTGTTTTCACAGTTACAACCTTTGTGGCATCCCCATGATTACATAGTCAAAATTCAGATGCTTGGCAACTTGGTCCATATTAATGACCTTTGCTTTGTCACAAGGTCATGTTATCCCCTTTTGCGACCTTCTGATCAGCAAAATCAATGGGGAAGACAGATTATTAGTTATTAACTAATCAACTGCATCAATTCACTGAACAACTATGGCAAGAAAAGTCGTAAAATGGGGCAAAACTCACTTAAAAATGTCTCACTTAACAACAGAAATGTTGGGCTCATTTGTGGTTGTAAATCGAGGACTACCTGTAATCAAGCCTGATATTTCATTCATATTGCCCATGTGTGGAATCAGTTTAATATTGCAAAAGTATCAAGGGTGAATTCTGCTACAGAGGAAGAGGTATAAAACATAGTTCTTTAAAATATAACTTGCAAACTCACATTTTATTTTGTAGGTCTAAGACAATGAATTCAGCAGCCCATTTTAACCAGCGTATGAACATTAGAAATCATGGATAATTCTCTTTAATAATGGATAATTCTCTTTAGTAACTCTGCATGAAACTTCATTGTGAACTCTGGATTGTCTGCAACTGTTCACAATAGATCTTGAAGATAAAAAGCCTCCTTTCTAAAAGCTACATTTTAGTACTTAGTATTATTAATAAAGTGATAATGCAGTTTTCAACAAAAACATACATCATCTTTTACTATTATGATATACATTTTTCAAAACGTACCAGAAGTCAATATTGTATACCTTTATGTATAAATTTTTAGCCCAAATATTTGATTAATGAGAATTACCAATCATCAGCCCTTCTTAAAGCCATGACAATATATCATTGAAAATGATATTTTAGTATGAAGTGTTGAGTTCATTAAATGAATAAAACTCATCTGTAAAAATCATTTTCATTTCTTATTTTCTGTCTAGATATGTAAATTCTCACAGATATCAGCTAAGACGAATTGAGGTCCTGTAGCTTATGCCTACAAAGTTCTTTCACAACACTTTTATTCACAGGTAGCATTCACTTCCCTGTGTGCTGATTGAAATTTATATAAAGGTAAATATTTCCCTGTCAGTCATATCTGCCAATGATGCTCATTTCCCTTTCTTGGCTGAAGGAGGCAGCATTGTCTGAAAACAATTTCTGTGGTCATGTGACCAGCATGGGTATAGGTCAAAGGTGCATGGAATGCCGTTACCTTCCCACTAAAGTGATACCTATTAATCCGCTTACATTTGCATGCTTTGAACTGCTAAGTGGGGCAAATACCGAGAGCTCAACCCATTGCACAAAGCTCAGGTCTCTAATCCCGGGCTGTCAGCCCTCCAGGTGAGAAGCTCAGAGTCTATAACCACTGAGCTATTGCACTCTCTATATCTATCCGTCTGTCCTGTCTGTCTGTCCTGTCTGTCTGTCTGTCTGTCTGTCTCTATCTATCTATCTATCTATCTATCTATCTATCTATCTATCTATTTATCTATACATATGCATATACAAATATATCAGTTAAAAAGCCTTTTTTGACAGTTCCTGGAATAAATTTTGCAATGTTTACTAACGCTATGGCTCAAAGTCCTTCTCACACTGAATACTGAAGTTATTCTTGCAAGACTGGACTAGGACTTACTTTATCCATCCTGCAATAAATCATCATGCTTTTCATTTTTCTAAAGTTGTTATATTCAGGCATCCTATTAAGAGTCAGAGAGAAAGCAGAACTGCTTAACTCATTCTTTGCATCAGTCTTCACGCAAAAAGAAACTATAGCCCAACCTACCAAAAACATAATTATAAAAGACAGACTAGAAATAAATGTTAAAATAAGCAAAAAAAAAAAAAAAAAGAGAGAGAGAGAGAGAGAGAGAGAGAGAACACACCTGTCTGATCTTGATGAATACAAATCACTGGGACCTGATGGATTACATCCCAGTGTTCTAAAGGAGCTGGCAGATGTCATCTCAGAACCAGTATCCACATCTTTCAAAAATACTGAAGCACCAGGGAGCTACCAGAGGACTGGAAAAGAGCTGATGAGGTTCCCATTTTAGAAAAGGAAAAAAACAAAAAACCAGAGCCAGGAAGCTACAGACCAATCAGCTTAACATCCTGGGAAGTTACTGGAAAAGATAATAAAAAAACAGAACAGCCAACATCTAGATTCGAGTAAAGTAATAACTAACAGTCAGCATGGGTTTGTTAAAAACAGATCATGCCAAACCAATCTTATTTCATTCTTCAACATAGTGACTAAAGTAGTAGACCAGCTGTGGACATAATATACTTAGACTTCAGCAAGGCATTCGACAAAGTAGACCACAACCTGCTTCTTGGTAAGCTAGGAAAAAGTGGGATAGATAGCATCACCACCAGATGGATTCGTAACTGGCTGATAAACTGTTCTCAACGAGTAGTCCTAAATGGGTCTAGGTCTACATGGAGGGAAGTAAGCAGCAGTGTACCACAAGGCTCCGTCTTAGGCCCAGTACTCTTCAACATCTTCATAAATTATTTAGATGAGTGAATAGCAGGTGAATTCATCAAATTTGAAGATGACATTAGGCTGGCAGGAATAGCCAACCCACCATAAGACAAGTTCAGGTTCCAAAAAGGTCTTGACAGACTTTGGGCCCTATCTAACAAAATGAAATTCAATGTAGATAACAAGTAAGGTTCTACACTTAGGCAAGAAAAAACAACTATATGTATACAGGCTAGATGAAACTTGGCTTAATGCCAGTAATTTTGAGAGGAATCTTGGAGTCCAAGTGGATAATCACTTAAATATGAGCCAATAGTGTGCAACAGCAGCCAAAAAAGCCAATGCAATCTTACATTAATTGAGGGATAGAATCAAGATCACTTGAAGTTTTGGAACCACTTTACAAAGCCTTAGTAAGACCACACTTGGAATACTCCATCCAGTTTTGGTCACCACAATAAAAAAAAGAAGTTGAGAGTCTGGAAGGAGTGTAGAGAAGAGCAACAGAAATGGTTAGGGAGCTGGAGTGGAGCCTAAAATGTATGAAGAACGGTTACAGGAAATGTAACCGTTTCCTTTACATGTCATCGAACATCCTCTATGTCGTCGAACATCTAAAATCTCCTCCACTTCATAATGTTGTTCTCTGCCTACATCCACAGGTGGAGGCGGAGGAAGTGGGGTTCCTCGTATATTGGAGATTCCCACCGGACATAGGAGGCTACTATGGAAAACTGGATGGATTTTCTCTAGCGGGGGGGCAACTGTAACTGTACAGTGACGGGGTTGATAATTTTAACTATTGGGAATGGGCCAATATATTTTGGGACAAATTTTTTGCATGGCATCTTGATGTTTAAGTACTTAGTGGAAAGGTAGACCCTCTGACCCACATGGAAAGGTGGTTATGGTTGCTGTTTCTTATCCGATTGATATTTGTACCTATCCACTGCCTTCTGCAGGGCATCCCTAACATGGTCCCAGACTCTTGCCATTTTGCACAGCCATTCCTGTAACCCCACCTCTTCAGATTCTGGGTGGGGGCACTCGGGTATCGGGACGAATTCAACCCCTGAAACAATATGGAACAGGGTATATCCGGTGCTGCTATGTATGTTGTTCATGTATGCGACCTCGGTGAAGGGTAATAGGTCCACCCAGTCGACTTGTTGGTATTTGATGTAGCACCGGATATACCTCTCTACCATTGCATACTTCTGTCAGAATTTGGCTGTGAACTGTACCCCGCGATCGGAGATAATCCTTTGGGGCACTCCATGAAGGTGGTATGTTTGTTAAGAACAGTTTGGCTAGCTTTCTAGCCGAAGGTAATCCCGGGGCTGCACCTGTTGCAGCTGGAAGGCGAGCCTCAGCTGGGATGCCCCTGCCAGCCCCTCAAGTTAGGAGCGCTGCTGTTCCTGGGGGACATGCCCCACCTCCAAAGATGTCCCATCTACCCCACAGTGTATGATGATCTTAAAGAGGTGTTCAGTGAACAAGACTGTGATACCCTGCCTCCCCATCGAGCCACTGATTGTGCTATTGAGTTCATTCCAGGAGCTGTTTTACCTGAACCCAAAATGTACTCAATGACGCCGCAAGAATTGGCAGAGATGAGAACATATATGTTGGCACGGTTGGTGGAGGGATGGGTGTTTACAAAATTAGACCTACGGGAGGCCTACTATTAGATTTTATAGGAAAAGCCCAGGAAAGCCTGGGGGGGGGATGGATGGGTTCCGTAACCCTCTCTGCTTTTGACTTCCAGACAGCCACATGGTAGGGGGGCTGCATGTCAGCCAACGTCGGGGCTGACATTCCGGTGGGAACAGAGGGAGACAGAGTGTGCAGCCCACGTTCCTGCCCGGATATCTTGCCTTGCTATCACTTGCCCCCTCCTGCATACAGACGGTGGAATCCTCTTCCTTCAGCTGTTCACATGGAACTCCAGCTGAGGGCAGATAGGACTGCACTTGCGTGGATGAGGTGCTGGCTGCATTAGCCAGCATTAATGGAGGTTTATCAGACCTATCCCGATCGGAACGGCCCCAACGAACCAGGACTAATTGCATTGAATTACTGGCCAGAGGAAGGCAGCTGGAGCCCTCCAATCAGCACAGGGATTTCGGGTGGAATCTGGGGGAGGAGTAACGCTAGGTTTAAAATGAGAAGGGAAAGCACGATAAGGTTAGAGCTGACAATATTTCAATGTAATTGCACTGAGTGATTGTCGGAGCGTGCCGAATTTAGAAAGATAAAACTTTAGCACAACATCCACCTTGTTGTCTGCGATTTATTTTCTTATCCTGATTTGGAACCTGACAATGGATATGTGTAGTCTAGCGAAAAGAAGGACTATGGGATACATGATACCAGTTTTCCAATATTTGAAGGCTTCTACAAAGATGAAGGTGTCAAACTACCGTATTTTTCAGTGTATAAGACGCACCTTTTTACCCCCAAAAAGGGGGTGAAAATCTGGGTGCGTCTTATATGCTGAATGTAGCCCCACCCACCCGCTGGCCCCCACCCTTCGGCCATTTTCAGCCAGTTCCAGGAGGCAGGGATCTGGGTCGGGGCACAGCATGAGGAACAACCCTCCCTCTTCGGGACGGTCAGGGGAGGGGGAATCTGCCCAGCAGCTTAAGGGAACAAGGCAGGTGCCACGATTTGTGGATGGTCACCCCTCTGGCCACACTGACTTCACTCCCCAGCAATGTGAGGAGCTGCCGCCGCTGCTGCCTAAACCCTCTCTGCGCCCAGGAGCCAAGCCGAGCTGAATGGGAGCCCCTAAAGGGAAACATTCCTCCTTTCAGTCATCGCTGCCGGATTCCCCAATGCAATTCTCAAGAGGGCAGCAGACCCGCGATCCCCTTCCCGATTCCAAACATGGGGTGTGCAGAGACAAAAAAAAAAAAGTGCACCGTGTTTCAGGCGGCGGATCTGGCCAGGAGGAAAGAGAAGTTGAGTCTGCTGAGAAGGAGGATGGGGGCACGCAGCTCTGCAATGTGCAGAAAAACACTTTCAGGCGGCAGCGCTACAATCTCCCCCCCGAATCCAAAGCACTTCTCAGTTCCCCGCTGCACATTGCGGGGGAACTGGCCGCCACCTGAAGCGCGACTCTTGAGAATTGCATTGGGGAATCTGGGCAGTGATGGCTGGAAAGGAGGAAAGTTTCCCTTTAGGGGCTCCCATTCAGTTCGGCTTGGCTCCTGGGCGCAGAGAGGGCTTAGGCAGCGGCGGCGGCGGCTCCTCACATTGCTGGGGAGTGAAGTCAGCGTGGCCAGAGGGGTGACCAGCTGCAAATCGTGGCACCCGTCTTGTTCCCCAAAGCTGCAGGGCAGATTCCCCCCCGCACAGACCATTCCGAAGAGGTTTGTTCCTCAGGCTGTGCTCTGTCCCTCCCCCCAGAGTATGCAAGGGTTCTCTTTGGGGGAAAGCAAGTAGTCCCTGCACCTCTTGCTTGCAGGTGAAGGAGGAGGGCAGTGCCACCTTAAAATGCTGGTAGGCAGAGATAAAATACTTTTTTCCTTGTATTCCTCCCCCAAAATTAAGGTGCGTCTTATACTCTGGTGCGTCTTATACACCGAAAAATACGGTATTTTCCAAAGCACCAAAAGACAAGAGAAGGAACAATGGATGGAAACTAAACAAGGAGTGAAGCAACCTAGAGCTAAGGAGAAATTTTGTAATGGTGAGAGCAATCAACCAATGGAGCAACTTGCCTTCAGAAGTTGTAGGTGCTCCATTGGAGGTTTTTCAAAAAGTGACTGGACAATCATTTATCTGAAATGGTATAGGGTCTTCTGTTTGAGCAGGGGCTGGACTAGAAGACCTCCAAGGTCTTATCCAGCTCTATTATTCTATGTCATATGTTCCTAATGAACTAATAAAAACCGATACAAATTCAGACTGATCCATTGAAGATGTTCTGCACAAAGTGAACCCAGGCACAGGGCTGCAGGGTAGGTGTCCATGTATTTCCAAGCATGGTCACTGGGTATGTTCAGATTTGGCAGACTTGTGATTCTACACAGGCACCCTTAACTGTGTCTTAGCTACAGACTGTGGTTCTGCACAAGCACTTTATTAGTGCCTCAGCCACAGGTGGCTGTGAAGTTCTGCAGTTTAAAAACTCCAGCCTGCTTTTGAGAAATAATATGGCAGCCTCAGATTCTAAAGAAGAGTTTAATGATTCTCCAAAACTTTTTACACAGTTAGACGTCACCAACATGTGGGGCAACTCAAGACATATTTTCATAGAAGGCAAGAAAACCTGCTGCTTAGGCTTTAATACATAAAATGGTTACTTCAGGCCCAGCTTGTATGGATGTTGCAAACTGTGTTGTAAAGCTACAGTTTAGTGAAGGGTCACTAAATGAACTATCGTAAGTGGAGGACTACCTCTATACTGGTGGCAATCACAGCCAAATTTTTTGAAGATTTTTGTGATCTAGAATATAGGGACATTTTTCTTATGTTTTATTTATGTCCTCTCAACTCTGAAATACTAATAAAAGCATATGTTAAAGGGAAATAAAAATTATTTGTCAGTGATGTTTCATTAGAATGAAGTATAAAAATATTCCGAAGAAATATTTGTGTGAGGGGAATTATAGTGGTATAAATCCCTTTTTCAGGAGGGAAGGAAACATGATTAAATTCTAACCAAGATATGACTTTCAGACAAGAAGTCTATATTCTTCATAAGTCTCCAAGAATTAATTTTGCTAGAAATAAAACAGTGATAACTGACATAGTTCATCAATTCAATCTGATCCCATAGATGCCTCCAAATTTTCTAAGGAAAACCATAGAAAAAAGTTTCTCTTGACAATTATTAATGTGCTATCCAAATATGCCTGGACCTCCTTTTTATCTAATAAGTCCACTGTGAGGCAGCTGCAGCCTTTCAGAACATCTTTGAAATAGGTTGTATACCATGAAAGTTATAGAGAAATGCTAGGAAATATTTCTCCTCTGAGGAACATTTGGACATGTTATTGCATTCATTACTTTGTCCCTGTAATGGCTCTTCTTCTTGTCCTCCAGAGCCATTCCCTTTTTCCTCTATAGGTCCTGGGGGAGATAAACACTGTTTATATCAATGGCCACTAACCTTTTGGGCACCAGGGACAAATTCTATGGAGAAAGGTTTTTCCACAGCCCGTAGGGGGCATGGTTTCACCTGCTGCCCGCATCCCGTGGATGGGGCTTCACTTGTTTGCGCGGATTGGTTTCTGGTATGCCATGGCCCATGCCAGTCCATGGACTGGGGCTTGAGGACCCCTGGTTTACATTAGAGAAAAAATGAGGGGATCTTTTTGACTCAATTCAAATTGCATAAGAAGGATAATAATACATATTGTTTTCTTCATAGAAGTTAGATGGAATTTGCAGCAAAGAATTTTTCTTATACACCTATAAAAATGAGAGTTTTGAATTTAAGAAAATAATTTAAAATATTGACAACATATTTTCTCTTAAAGACAAAACAGGAAAAAGGGAAACAAAATGTAAAATCAATTTTTTCCTTGTAAAGGGGAATTTTCCTGATTAATAAGAGAAGGGTAGATCTTGTATCCTTCTGACAAGGAAGCTGTCACATGTAAATGCCTTATTCTCTAATATGTAAATAGTATATGAACGGGATATCAGGGGTTAATTTATTCTTCACTTCTTAATGTATTCATACTTTACCACTCCCATACCTAGCTCCACCCATTGTATATATAAGGAGCTGCACGCACCCATTCCTCGCTTCTATCTGTGAATATTCAGTGAATATAGAATGCCTTGTGTAAATAAAGAGAGATATATTTGAACTCTTAACTCTTACTAGATTTATTGAGTCTGATCCTGAAAATATTGCAACAAGCTGGTAGCAGAGGATGGTTGAATTGACTCAATAAAAACTTAAATATGTCTAAGAGAGATAGGCCCAACACCAGGGCATACAGCAAAGAAATGGAAACGGATCAAGAAATAATCGATGAGTCCACAAATGCGATTTCGAGAGAATCTGAAGAATACACCACTGAAGACGAAGAAATAATAAATGAAAATGATGACCGAGAGGAAATCAAAATAGAAAACAACGAACTCAGGTCAGAGATATTAAAACTGTTAAAAAGCCAGAAGAACGATGAAAGCCTCATCGCGAACCTCCAAGATATGCTGAAAAACAGCGAAGCAGCGAGAAAGAAGCACATCGCTACTGAAAAGCCAAAAGATTCAAAAATAGTGAGTGATACGATTACAGAAAAAAACGCTATGAAGAAGAAAAACGGTGATCCCGCGCAAAATTTTGAATGGCAGCCATCTTGGTTTCAACAGACCTCCAGGGTGAGCGAAGCAGAGCCAATCAGAAAACTCGATTCAAAATTTCTGGCGCGAAAGACATTACTAGATAATGAAAACGAAAAAGAAAAGTCAAACACCTCAGAAGGATCAGAATCGGAAAGTGAAGGTGATTCAACAGATACTCAAATAAAGTCAGCAATGAAAACGCTTTTTGCTGCATTTGGACCGAAACTAAAGATTACCAAAAAGTCAACTAGAAAGCAAGCGAGCAAGCCAACGTCTCAAAATCTACCCGCTCCCATCCTGACGACGAGAGCACCGACGCCTGAACCCAGAGAGCCCTGCAGATACCGCCCCACACCGCAGACCGATGCAAGCACCAACACTCTCAAGAGAAGAAAAAGAACAACCGCCATCGTCAGGACTCCCAGGATCGAGCCGGAGACTGATTCATCTGAGGAGGAGCAGAACGAGCGAGCCGCAACGACGAGAACCTCTCACGACGACTCCAGGGACGAAATAAGCAACGCGCATGCGCAAGACTACGCAGACAGCCCAGGAAGACATGAGTTGCTGAAAGGATCGTGCAGGCTCGTTGCGAGCATTCCCACGCCGTTTTGTAATTTCCAGCATTTATGAGACCACGGACTACCTCCGGTTGTAAGTAATGGACCCAATAATGTCGGAAACTTGCCCAGTGACTTCCCAAAGCTGAGAATAGATGGCATTAATTTACAAGAATGGTATCAGCAGCTCCAGGTTGTCTTTATGAAAGAAAACTTACTGTTTTTTATCACTAATCCCCCAAAAAGACCTTGGACTCTAAAGTTAGACTGTTTACACCATAGAGCATTTTTCTTATTAATTTCTAGTGTATCTCCTGCTATGTATCACAGCATTAAGCAAAATCTGACTGTCTCAGAAATTATTCAATGCATGTTCAATTTATTTCACAGTGATAGTGTAGCTACTACCACAAGAATGTCTAAAGATTTCTTTTCTTCTAGGATAAAACCAGGGGTTTCCATAAGTGAACATTTAATATCTTTAAACAAAATAAGAGCTGAACTGCATTTAAGGGGGGAGGTGATTTCAGACCAAACGATGAGAAGTGTTATCATCAACTCACTTGACCCATCATGGGATAATTATATGTCACATTTAGACACAATCAATCTAGGATACTTATCCATAGAAAGTCTATCCAATAAGTTAATAGCTGAAGACAATTCAAGGAGGAGTCGCTCTAACAACCACATAGAACACAAACCATATAGAAAAGTAGCTTTTCAAGAAAGATATAATGAAACATTTAGATGCCACAACTGTGGATCCAGGGAACACAATAGGAGAGATTGCCCCAAAATTTCAAAAGAAAGACATAGGTCAGAACACAGAAATAAATACAACTATAGACAGTCTTCCATTGATAGACATAGATATAGAAGCCCTCCAAATTACAAAGAGCATAGAGGGGGCAGAGATAATTCAAAGGATAGAAAATCTGGTTCACTGAATGGACTAAACAAACAAGACAACACTAACATACAGCAAACTGAGAACAATAATTGGCTTATTGATTCTGGAGCAACTAATCACACCACAGAATTGCAGAGAGGAAGAACTCAACATTACAAACCATGATTAGATGCACATTAGAAGATGCTGGCTTAAGCAAACAATTCTGGTCAGAAGCCCTACACTATTCCAATTACACACAAAATAGAACTTGGTCCAGCATTGTAAATAAGACACCATATGAAGTGATGTATAATAGGAAACCAAAATTAGCACACATGCACATATTTGGAGTCACTGCAGACGTACACATACCTAAACAATTAAGAAGAAAGGGAGAAAATGTGTCTAGAAGACTTAGATTTATGGGATATGAGACAGGTACAAAAGGATACAGATTCATTGATAATAATAACAAATTTATAGTTTCCAGAACAGCTGTGTTCCATGAACAGGCCAACTGGTCTAAAATACATCTTAATGAAATATTCCCAAGCAACAACACAGATACAAAATCCCAAGAGAAAAGGACTATAGAAAAGCAAAATGACAACAAACATAGAAACAAAACCAAAACATGGACAAATAGTCAACACAAAATAAAGACAGATACATTAACAAAAAAGGAAGCAAGATATTTGCACGATAATAATAGTAAACCTGAAAAAACAATTAGAAACACCAGAAACCAAATGCCAAATAAATATAAGGATTATATAATGCATATGGATGGAGAATCAACGACACCTAATACGTATGAGGAAGTGTTAAAACTTCCTCGTAAAGAAAAAGAAAAATGGGAATTAGCAATGACAAAAGAGATGGAAAGCTTACAAGGATTAGATGTATTTACACCTGCAATTGCACCAAAGGACAAAACCATTATTGGCACTAGGTGGATATATAAAATTAAAAATTTAGAGGGAGGCAATACTCTATACAAGGCTAGATTAGTTGCACAAGGTTATGCACAGAAATATCCAGAGGACTATACTGACACATACTCCCCCACAGTAAGAACTGAGAGTGTCAAAACAGCTCTAGTTGTAGCTTCAGCACTCAATCTCGATGTATTCCAATATGACATACAGACTGCGTATTTACACGCAAAATTAGATAAGGAAATATATGTAAGAGCACCTCACAGTCAATACACAAACAAGAATGAAACTTGGTTATTAAACAAAAGTTTATACGGGTTAAAACAATCTGGTAAACGATGGTATGATTGTTTAGTAAAAGTACTTAAAACTATGGATTTCAATGCTACTACTGCTGATAACTGTTTCTTTGTTAAAAAGGGTGATGATTACATAGAATTTGTATTGATCTATGTGGATGACATTTTGTACATAGGTAAACATAAAGAGAGAAGAGAAACATTTGTAACAAAGCTAAATGAACATTTCTCATTGAAATCTTTAGGCAAAGTAAATAAGTATCTTGGTGTTCAAATTAGTAAAACTAGAAGAGGATTCAAGCTTTCTCAGAGAGATAAGATCATAGAACTCTTGAACAAATGTAATCTAAGCGATGCCAAACCCTGTGACACTCCTATGCAGACTGACTTCCTAAGAAATGCAGATGAATCATCCCCTGAATTCAAAGATAACACATTCTATAGATCAATCATAGGTTCCCTTCTTTACATTTCTAATTGGACAAGACCTGATATCGCTTTACCCCTCAATTTATTGTCCAGACATGTCAGCAAACCAACAATATACCATTGGGAAGCTGTTAAAAGGATATTAAGATATTTAAAGAATACCTTAGATTTTTGTTTGATATTAGAGCCTAATAATGTCAAGGAGCCAAACCTCACATGTTACGCAGATGTGGATTGGGCTGGAGACACTTCATGCAGAAAAAGTACATCTGGTTATTTATTCCTCCTAAACGGTTGTCCAGTTTACTGGTACACTGGCAAACAAGATTTAGTGGCCACTTCAACGACAGAAGCAGAATATGTTTGTTTATCTAAAGCAGCAAATAACCTTGTATGGTTTAATGATTTAATTTCTGATATTTGGAAAAAACCTGCCTTGCCTTTTGTCATGCATGAAGATAATAAAGCGGCTATCAAAATATCTAGATCTGACGCCATTGGACAGAGGTCCAGACATATAGACATAAAATTTAAACATGTGAGACAATTATCTCAGGATGGATTTATTAAAGCGGTACATTGTGAGACATCAGAACAATTAGCTGACATATTGACAAAGCCTTTGCCATCTAAGCAACATAAATACTTGACTTCCAAGTTATATGTTTTGTATTGTCCTGAATCTGAATGTAATTGGTGTAGCATATCGAATCGGCATTTAGAGGGGGATTTGTCACAAGTAAATGCCTTATTCTCCAATATGTAAATAGTATATGAACGGGATATCAGGGGTTAATTTATTCTTCACTTCTTAATGTATTCATACTTTACCACTCCCATACCTAGCTCCACCCATTGTATATATAAGGAGCTGCACGCACCCATTCCTCGCTTCTATCTGTGAATATTCAGTGAATATAGAATGCCTTGTGTAAATAAAGAGAGATATATTTGAACTCTTAACTCTTACTAGATTTATTGAGTCTGATCCTGAAAATATTGCAACAGAAGCAATGTCTTATGTTCTCTCTTGTATTACCCAGAGTTGTTAGTATTTTGACTTTCTAGATATTTGTTGAAGTTCAACCCAATCCTAGATCTGTGGTATTTGGTGAAAAAACAACCGGTACCAAATTGTAGCAACAGTTTCCCTGATATGATTGGCTAATATTTAATTGCATGTCGCTGAAGATTGTAAAAGAAGTTTTCATAAAAATCATGTATAATAATTTTGTTGTTAGCTGCTGCTACTGAAAACCTTGGGAAAGTTCAGAATTGCTCAACACTGAAATGAAAGTATTTTTTTTCTTCTGAAAAAAACTGCCTGAAAAGTTTACTTTGTTTGCTTTCCCACCGCAACAAAGAGTCCTTTAGCTATCAAGATCATATTCTTATTCCAGTAATACTTCCTCTTCACAAGTTTCCTAACAAAAAGCAAAGCAACAAGCAAAAAGGAGGAAAGAATGATAGTAGCTTTGCGAAATCAGATGAAATAGCCAAACTTCTGAATGGAATTTTAGTGATTGGGAAATTACCTGAAGAGCTATGAAGGCCTGGCTGTTCCTGGTTGCTGTTTTTCTTCTCTGGCCAGGCTTCTCTTCTCAAAATGGTAAGTTAAGACAAAGAGAAATCAAGGGGAAAACAGTGTCTGCTGCATTCATTAAAGGACAGTTACTTTTAGAAAATGCAAACAGTTTCATTTTTCTCTTGTGGTTTTCTTGAAATTTGTAATGCCAGATTCTTTAATAATGTCATAGATTTATAATTCCAATCCTCTTTTCAAATACAATGTTTTTCAGCAATTGATTTGTGAATAGCAAAATACTTTGTATCAGTATTATAAAGTCATGCCCATTTGGAGGCTCTTTGTTTCAGTTATTAAGGAACTTGATATGATAATAACCAAGAGATTACCATGTCTAAGATGAGGCTTCATAAATCAGTGTTTGAAATTATAGAGATACGTTTACATCAGGATAAATACAAAGAAATCAGTGGAAGTCTAAATTCACAGTGATTATATCCTTCACAAGAAGATGAGGATAATATTTTTTTTTCTACTGAATATTGACTTCAGTAGACATTGAAGCTAAGACTGTATTTGTTGATATTCATAGTAATATTCATACATTTGAGCCAATCATATATTTATCAATGTTTTTTCATGGTTACAAAAGTCAAAGAAGAGGAGAACTGGAACTGGCCTCAATCAACAGAGAACATAAAAGGCATTCCTTTCTCCATAATTGCAAAATTAAATGATAACACATCAGTAGAGTGAGTGTTATCTCATATTAGGCTCTTACTTTCAAATATGTTAGGTGAAGGGTTAGATATAGTTATTTGGCAATTATTTTCTTCCCTTGTTTCTACCCAGTGTGGCGGATTTGAAATGTATATTTGCATTCTTATTTATGTATTTCTAAAGAAAGAAGAACAAGGGAAGAACATGAGAGTGTTAAAAACTACAGAAAAAAATCTGTGTGGCAGCATTTAGACCTGATAAAAAGAAACAACTATAGATAATATGTATTGAGAAATTAATATCAAGGTTAATACTAGTAAGCAATGGTTTAATATCTCTAGGAAAGGAAGCATTAAAAATTTTGGTCAGATGTTGCTGACGAAGTATACAGGGAAAGAAGACAGATTGATTACAACCGAGAAAGGTTTAATCATGAAAATCCAATTCAACTGTCAGAAAGATTTCTCAAAGGACCAACCAGGGTAAACCAACGTGCTGGCAAGAACAAAATTCCATAGAATTAGATATTTTGGGGGAAAATTTGGAGAGAGGGAAAACCTCTCTCTACCTCCCTATACCCAGATTTGCTTAGATTAGGCATCAGCAAGAAAAGCTAACATATTACAAGTAGTTCTTGAGTTATTACCCACGTGGAACCTCCCCATCACTGTCATAACTTGTTATGATCTTAAAGTGAGTCAACTCCCATGACAATTTTATGATCTTTTTGTACTTGCCATTAAGCAAATTACTGTAGTCATTACACAAATTCATAGTTGTTAAGAAAAGCAATGATTCGCCATGGGCAGAGGTCTGCCAAAAACTGGGAATCAGTGCAGGTTTTTGGCAAAACTGTAATAACACAAGGTCATGTGTTTATAAATGCAACCCAGTTTCCCAGTGACCAAAACGTGGTCATGTCACCATTGGGGTGGGCAACTGCTGGAATTTCAAATCCAAGTTGTAAGTATCCCCTTTGGAACTTTGAAGGTCATTAAACAATGAGTCATTAGTCAAGAACTATTAAGTGTGTAACAGGTACTCATTTGCTACTTTAGACAAAAGTGGGAACTAATTATCTAGGAGGGAAATTGGTTAGCTCGCAGCTCATAAGGGTAAATAGGAAGAGGAAGTTTGTCAATGCAGATAAGATAACTTAATGTAAATATAATTTCAGCATGTAACGAACCAGATGAGGTTGACTTTGGGGAAATTGTGAGCACTGAGAAAGCCAAGTATCTGGAAAATGACCGAGTGCAATACAGGTGCAACCCTGGCTATGTCTTGGAAGGACCTGAATGGATTCAGTGTAAGGGACAAGAATGGACACCTCATCCACCAAAATGCTTGGGTAAGCCATCATGCTTTCTTTGACTAGTGTAGACCTGGGAGAAAATACAGATTTCATCCAATAGGAGAATAACAGCTGCCATTTTAAAAATAAATTAGCTTAAATTAGGTTTTACTGAAGCCAAAACTGTTCTGGTGTCAGCTTTTTCGTTTGAAATCTGGAAAAATGAACTGTGTTTCATTTTCCTGATTTGCTTGAATGAGGAAGCAAATCAGTTGATATAATTAAATAATATTCAATTGGAAGCTTGTGCTCACTTATTAGGAATCTGAGAAACTGTGGAATTCAGCTACATATGGATACAATATCAATGGTTAATGAGGTAGGAAAGTGAATTCTGTTGCTATGAAGTCCAGCCAATTAGAATGCTTGATATGTTTACACTTCTGAAGAAGAAAAATATTCGAGTCTAGCAATTAGGATTAATTCAGCAAAATTGACAAGATTCCTGCACTATCATTTCTTCTGTATTAATAGTACACAAACTAGATCCCACCCTCCTTGTGGATAATTCATCACATTCCCATATTCTCTCTGACTATCTTTCTGTGAGATAACAGAAGATCAAACAACTCAGTACAGTTTCTCCAAAGATTATTCAGAGGACAAAATACCATCACTAAAATATTTCTGACTAAGACTCAGATTGATTGATTGATTGATTGATTCATTCATTAATTCATCTATTCTTCATATTTCTAAACTGCCCATCTCCTTCAAAGAGGGAGTGTATCTCTTATCTTGGTAGTAGCTTTTCCTCCAGTTCCCCAACATTAGTCCCATTGGGGAATTAAAGATTCCAGATATTAGGCTGTTGTTATTTATTTCTTAATTTTTGATGGGAAAATTCTCCTTTCTTTAACCCGGGGTGTGGGATGCCTTGCATTTTGAAAGCTGTTACAACTTATTTGTTTATCTGCTGCTCTTGTCCTTGAATAGAGAAAGAAAGTGTTTCTCATGCTTTCAAATGAAATAATTTTTGGGGAAGGAAATGCAAAAAGAATGCGCTATAACTTACAAGTTTTATTTGAAAATATAAACCAAAAAATTGATGGATCAATAACATTTGTGCAAACTCAAGATGAGATCCAAAAGCAGGAAATAACAATTTGAGGAATTGGAACTGTTAGGTTCAGCTTGTAGCTTACTCCTAACTTGTTGGTCAGGCAATATATCTGTTTCTTTAAGAAACAACTGAGCCACGTAATCAGGGTTTGCTGAACCCTGTAATTAGGCTACAGTGCATAAATAAGCAGCGCAGAGAAGCGTTCCTTCTTCCTGAGTGTTCCTGAATGCTCCTGTTGCTTCCTGCGTCTTTCTACTGCTGGGGTTAGACTAGATTGGTATATGGTACTGTATACCAAGAGTTACTAAAGTCTGTTTGCTTTGGTAAGGGAAGATACTTACTGGACTGATATTACTGTTTATGACCTTGGACTGTTTTACTTACACCGAGACTGCTTCTTATCTTGTATATAAAGTATTTTTTCTCACACGAGCCGCACGTTTATCTCCTTCCCTGTGTGTTTCTGCTCTGCTCGTTGCACAAGCAACAAATACTTTTTACACACACCCTAACAGGAACCCAAACAGTTTCTGTAAGATGTGAAGAAGGAAGTGCTTGATTGAAAAAATATAGATTTGCCAGAAAAGATTGAAAAGAATATGAATATAAGAAATTCTGAGACATGGATATGATGAAAGATAGACTAGACTTTGTGGCAAGGGCAATGTTGTGTTTGTCATGGATAAATGCCTTATTCTTAAATGAAAGAGATATATGCTCATAGAGTACCAAGGGTTAATTTATTCTTCCTTTCCTAATGTATTCTTCTGTAACCACTCCTACTCCCTAATCCTGCCTCACTGATATAAAAGGGGATGCACGCTCCTCCTCCTTGCTTCTATCTACAATCACTCAGTGAATATAGAATGCCTTCTGTAAATAAATAATACTTTGTTTGAATACTATAATTCTGAATTCTTTATTGAGTCCGATCCTCGAATTACAGCAACATTCTGGTAGCAGAGGATGGTTGGCTGACTCAATAAGAAACAGACATGCCAAAGAAAGAAAACTTCAGAAACAAAAGAGAAAGACCCAACACCAGGGCACACAACAAAGAAATGGAAACAGATCAAGAAATGATCGATGAATCTACAACTATAATGACAAGAGAATCTGAAAACTTCACTACAGACAACGAAGAGGTAATCGATGAACCCGACGACCAAGAAGCGAGCGAGACAGAAAACAACACGCTCAGATCAGAAATACTAAGACTGCTGAAAAGCCAAAAAGACGACAAAAATCTCATCGCGAACCTCCAAGACATCATAAAAGATAGCGGAGCAGCAAGAGAAAATCACACCAACGCACCAGAATCTAAAGACCACAAAATGGTAAGCGAATTACCTATAGATGAGAGTGTAACTAAAAGAAAGACTAACGGTCCCGCGCAAAATTTTGAATGGCAGCCATCTTGGTTTTGCCAGCCCAGCAAAATGGCCAACTCAGAACCAATGAGAAAGCAGAGTTCAAAATGGCTGGCGCGAAAAGCTTTACACAGCATGAAAATAAAAAGAATAAATTCTATTCATTAGAAGAATCTGATACAGACACCGAAGAAACACCAAGCGAACTACAAATCGAAACAGCTATGAAAACACTTTTTGCAACTTTCAGTCCGAATTTAAAAATATCGAAGAAATCGACGAAAATACCAAAACCAGCTGATCAAACAGCAAAGAAAAGACAAACAGCACAATCCAAAAGCAAAGATGCAGAAGCAAGCAAGCAAACGTTTCAGCATCTATCCACTTCAACCCGAACGACAAGAACACTAACGCCCGAACCCAGAGAGCCTTGCAAGTACTTGCCCACACCGCAAATGCTTCCGGGAGCCAGAGGCCTCAACCAAGACGACTACGATGGAAAGAAGCAAGCCCCGATCATCACCTGGACACCTAAAGTCGAACCAGAGAGCGAGTCATCAGAGGAAGAACACTACGAGGGAGCTACAGTGACGAGAACCTCTCCTGACAGCTTCAGGAACGAAATGAACAACGTGCACGTGCAAATACACCCAGATGAATATAGAGACAATAAAGAACAGAGAGAACCATTCAGACTAATCACGAGTATACCTACACCATTCTGCAATTATCAGCATATACAGGACCATGGACAGCCTCCAGTTGTAAGTAATGCAACAAATAACATTGGAAACTTGCCTAATGATTTTCCAAAATTGAGAATAGATGGTATTAATTTACAGGAATGGAGTCAACAACTCCAGGTTTTTTTCTTAAAAGAGAATTTATTATTTTTCATAACTAACCCTCCTAAAAAACCATGGACCCTAAAATTGGACTGCCTACACCACAGAGCATTTTATTTACTAATCTCTAGTATATCACCTGCTATCTATCATAGTATTAAGCATAATCTAACTGTCTCAGAAATAATTCATTGTATGTTTAAACTGTTTCATAGTGAAAGTGTGGCAACCACAACGAGAATGTCTAAAAAAATTTTCTCAGCCAGGATAAAACCTGGAACTACTATAAGTGAACATTTATTATCACTAAACACAACTAGAGCAGAACTTCATTTAAGGGGAGAAATAATATCTGACCAGACGATGAAAAGCGTTATCATTAATTCATTAGACTCATCATGGGACAATTACATATCACATTTGGATACAATTAATTTAGGATATCTATCTATAGAGAGTTTATCAAATAGATTAATAGCTGAAGATAATTTGAGAAGAAGCCGCTACAGTACATACAAAGAACACAGACAGACCAAAAGGGTAGTATTCCAAGACAGGTATCAAGAATCAATTGAATGTTATAATTGTGGATCCAAAGAACATTATAGAAGAGACTGTCCAAAACCTCCTAGGGAAAGACAAAAACATGACACTAGAAACAGATACCACGACAGACAATCATCTATTGACAGATACAGACATAGAAACTCACCAAACTTTAGAGAACATAGAGGGGGCAGAGATAACTCAAGAGATAGAAAGTCTGGATCATTGTATGGATTAGACAAGTACACTATAACCAAAAACCAAGACTCAAAGGATAATGCCTGGCTCATTGATTCCGGGGCAACAAATCACACAACACACGATAAGAAAATATTATCTTCCTTCGTAGAAGATAAATTTGTAATTAAACTGGCAAATCAAGAGGAAGTCCAAGTCATTGGAAGAGGAAATGTAGAATTACCAGGTCTAGGGAAAATAGAGGGGGTTCTATTAATACCCAAAATACCTCACAACATTCTTAGTGCAATAAAGCTAAGCAGGGACTCTAACATAAATATAATATTCTCAAAGGGAAAAGTAACTCTAGAGAAAAACAAAATAAACATAGGTAATATAATTACCAAAGGAGATTTACCATATTTAATCACAGAGGAAAGATGGCTACACAACATTGATTCAAACATGGAAAATGACACTAGCATAGAAAATGAAAATGATAATGACAGTGACAATGAGGAACACGAACCTGAACATAATGATGAAACCATATCTGTCAGCAATACACATACTAACAAAAGACCAGTAATTGGAAAACCAATTCATGATGAATGTGCACATATATTACACAGAAAATTAGGACATGCCAGTTTTCCTGTAATACAAAAAATGATTGAACATGCTGAAGGTGTTAAAATAAAAGACTGTAAAAATTACTTGGAATGTTCAGTATGTAAGTCCTCAAAGCTCAGAACCAAGCCCAGACCCAAAAAGGCAACAAGATCATCAAATCATATTTTTAACCTGGTACATATGGATCTAGTTGGTCCATCAATTACATACAAAAAACGATATTTTCTTACTATTGTAGACGACTATAGTCGTTATGGCTTTGTCTACACCTTAAAACACAAAGATGAAACATTTCAAAAGTTTAAAGAATTTTATAAACGTGTAGAAACACAACACAACATAAAAATAAAACAGATCATGACAGACAGAGGATCTGAATTCATGTCAAAGGAATTCTCCCAATGGCTAAAAGCCAAAGGGATGTTACATTTCACCTCTTGTCCTTTCTCTGCCTTTCAAAATGGAGTAGCGGAACGAAAAAACTCGACACTACAAACCATGATTAGATGTACATTAGAAGATGCTGGTTTAGGCAAACATTTCTGGTCAGAAGCACTATTATATTCCAATTATACACTTAACAGACTTTGGTCTAGTGTCATAAATAAAACACCCTACGAATTGATGTATAGTAAAAAACCCAAGATAGCCCACATGCATGTATTTGGAGTTACAGCAGATGTACATATACCGAAACAATTGAGACGTAAGGGAGATAATGTATCTAGGAGGCTCAGATTCATGGGCTATGAAACAGGTACTAAAGGATATAGATTTATTGACAAAAATAACAAATTCATAATTTCTAGGACAGCTGTATTTCACGAACAGGCCAATTGGTCTAAGATACATCTTAATGAGATACTCCCAACAACAAGACCAGATATTAAGACACAAGATAAAACAGAAAGGGAAGGACAAAACTGCAGTACACAAAAGAGCAACACCAATACAAATAGCTGATATACTGACTAAACCTTTACAATCAAAACAATATAAATATTTAACTTCAAAATTACATTTTTTATATTGTTCTGAATCTGAATGTAACTACTGTTGTATGTCGAATCAGCATTTAGAGGGGGATTTGTCATGGATAAATGCCTTATTCTTAAATGAAAGAGATATATGCTCATAGAGTACCAAGGGTTAATTTATTCTTCCTTTCCTAATGTATTCCTCTGTAACCACTCCTACTCCCTAATCCCGCCTCACTGATATAAAAGGGGATGCACGCTCCTCCTCCTTGCTTCTATCTACAATCACTCAGTGAATATAGAATGCCTTTTGTAAATAAACAATACTTTGTTTGAATACTATAATTCTGAATTCTTTATTGAGTCCGATCCTCGAATTACGGCAACAGTGTTGTTAAGGAGAATTATTCAACAGTGGATGTTGCAGAGATATTTACAACAGAGTGTCAGGTCCTCCATCATGTCCTGCCATTCTGTTGAAGGAAGGCTTGTTGGCATTTTTTGCATGCTTTCACTTTTGCTGAACTGCTTGGGAATCAGGGAGGGGGGTTGTCTTCAGAGATGGAGCAGACTCCCTCTCAGCTGGTTCCAGCTTGATTCCAAGGCCATCAAGCCCTGAGAGTGACTTGTTATCTGCCAAGCACCTCAGCATTCTCAAAACATCTCTGTGGCATCACATTGGTGAACTGGTCAGGAGGTTTGGGTTTTGGGATCATGGAAGAATTGCTTTGTGCTTTGCATGGGACCTTCATATTCTGCCTGACTTTACTGCAACCACTTTCTCTCAGTAAAAATTCTTTTGATTAAACTCAATGTAGCAAGCAGTTAAAGCTTTCCTGAAGGAACAGTTGGTGCAGGTCCTTACACAGAGACTTGTGAAATTTGGAAATGAGATGCAATTCTTGGGAAAGTTCCCAATTAAAAAGCTAAGGAAAGGTTACATTATAACAACCAAACATTTGACGCTGGACTCAAGAGATAATGACCAGGGTGATTTCTGGTAAATACCAAAACATACTTTTAACAGACTGGTTTGAACTTTAACTTTGCTGTTGTTTAAATTGTTTTTTAAAAAACATATATGAAATGTATCACAGGTCAATTGGGTTACAAATAGATGTACAAGTTTAGAAATTTTGGACCTGCTTTGCAAGGGGTGGGGGAGTTATTATTGTTGCAATAGATTTGTCAGTATCCAACTAGGGCGATAATATATGTTTTTGTCCTTTTTTAATTCACCTTTTTAAAAATGGTTTTGTCTGGCTTTGTTTTGTCTCTATTTTTTTTCCTTTGGGATTTTGTATTTTAACCTCTTCAATAAAGGAAAAATTGTAAAAATAAAATGAAATATAGGAAGCCAAGGACTAATCTTCTCTGCTTAGATAAGTTGAGAAATTTTGCATCATATTTCAACAGAATATGTAACACTCCAGCTGTCTCGAATTTTGTTCCATTACAACTCAGCCAACTCAAAATGTCTTTGCAGAAGATTCTGAATTGGGCTGTTTGTTCTTAGCTAGAAAGAAACAACATCATCATCTGTCTGTGCATGCTCCTACAAGCCAGCCCTCTGTGAAAGGTCTAAAAACTATAGCAGAATCATAACTTGTTTATCATTAATATTGTGCTCTAATTTGGCTTATTTGATTTTGACCTGGAACTATCCATTGTGATTGGTAAACTGGGTTGATTTTCTTGTAATGGAACAGAGGGAAACAAATGGATAAATTACCTCCCTTGAGAAGATCTACCTTCTTTTCTGTTTTTTAGCACCCTGCAGTATCACAAGACAACAGCTAGCAGCAAAAAACTTGTTTGTGTTTGGGAATCAAAGAAAAGCTCGGCTTATTCAAAGTAATCAGAGTCTGCAGTTTCAGTGTAATGAAGGATATGTGCTTGTGGTTCCATCAATCAGAAAGTGCGTTGACGGTTACATGGATTTCCCGTTATGTATCTCCGGTAAGCATGCTGTCAATATGATGGATTCCTCTGGGATTGTAACTGATTAAAATAATTAATATAACGAACATGAACATTTGCTCCTAAAATTCTATTCTTTTAAAAATGATTTAATCTTCACTGACATCATTCACATCTTGGTTTAGAATTTTAGTAGTTGTAATCTAAAACAAGAAACCTGAAGCATATCAGATTGGGGAAGGATGTTATGATATTTTCCCAAACTCTTGAACTTCAGCTAAGAACTATGATTCCATGTGGTTGAAGATATGTATAATATTGGTAGACATAGGAATATGTTTCAAAAATTGCAAAGGTTGTATAAAAATAAGTTTATGTCATATCATTAAAGGAGCCCCA
Source organism: Pituophis catenifer annectens (assembly GCF_029215685.1). Classification (NCBI taxonomy): domain Eukaryota; kingdom Metazoa; phylum Chordata; class Lepidosauria; order Squamata; family Colubridae; genus Pituophis; species Pituophis catenifer. The sequence continues at coordinate 122,509,236 of NW_027256883.1, read as the reverse complement.
TATTTTGCATGATGCAAAATCTCTTTTGTTTGAAATTGCTTGGATGAATTAATCATATAGTCATGTTAATATTGATCTGACTGGTATTATTATTTAATTAATAATTCCATAGGTTTGGGTGATGAAGGATATTTTATTTTTCTTTGTTTGAAGACATTGAATTTTCAGATTGTTATGATAATTTTTGTAGCTCTACAAAAAATTAGTCCAGAAGATATTTTTTAAAATTGTCACTCGGTCCCTTCATCGTCATTTATAAGAGCCATGGTGGCATAATGGTTAGAATGTAGTACTTTAGGCTATTTCTGCTGACTGCCAACTGCCAGCAGTTTGGCAGTTCGATTCTCACCGGCTCAAGGTTGACTCAGCCTTCCATCCTTCTGAGGTCGGTAAAATGAGGAGCCAGATTGTTGGGAGCAATATGCTGACTCAGTAAACTGCTTAGAGATTTTATTATTTTATTTTATTTTATTTTATTTTATTTTTTTATTTTTTTTATTTATTTATTTATTTATTTATTTATTTATTATTTGGATTTATATGCCGCCTTATCTTCAAAAGGACTCAGGGCAGCTCACAACAATAAAACACATACAGTCCAATCCTTCCTTTAAAAATACACAATAAAACTATAAAACTATAAAAACCATTAAAATCCCCTCTAAAACCCCTTCAGTCCAAGAGAGGTCTGTAAAGCACTGTGAAGCAGTGTGAATAGCATTGTGAGGTGCTATTGTTATTTGTAGGTGGAAGTCTAAATCTTGTGCATTTTCAATCTGATAGAACTATTTCTCCTAAGAAACATATTTATAAAATAATTGGAAAGTGATGTAAATTGAATAAGCAGATAAATTGTTAGCATGTTGTTTAAAACAAGTGAAACAACAAAATATAAAGCTGGAAATATCTACATAAGAGGGCCAGAGCATTACAGATCCTGTAAAAGTAAAAGTTAATTTATTTTTTTCCAATGGAATGAGCAATTATATAATACTGATATTACTATGCAGTTATTTGCACTACTATCTATGTGTAATAATTAATTTAACTGAATATTATCCTTTACGGTCTTTAATGGAGAATCATTATGTGTCAGAGTTGCAAGGTAGACCCAGACAGGATGAATGATCAGATTAGCTAATTCTAATTTTCTATAGAGTTACATTAATAGAATCCTGCAATCCTAAAGCACATTCTTTCCCCCCTGTGTCCTTTACAGCCCTTGAAACTGGGAGGGTCTCTTCTCAACCACTTGCCCTGTCTGTTCCAGGCAAGGGCTAAGTTGCCTTTTATCTGATGGTTCCCTTGGCTGCATTTCTTTTCCCTTTGTCCTGAGATCATTTCTACATACTATTACATCATATATTTCTGTCAAGATCTTGGACAACATAGAGCAAAATCGATGCTCTATGTATCAATGTATAGCAAAAAAAAAAAAAAAAGTGGTCATGAACATTTAGGTGCATTTGTGCTCTATTGAGGTGTAGATCAGGGGTGAAATCCTCCTGGTTCGGACCGGCTCGGGCGAGTAGGTAGCGATGGCAGCAGGCAGTTTGGAGAACCAGTAGCAAAAATCCCTGCCCCCACCCCCCATGCCCAGCTGAGCCGTGTGATCATCAGAGCCTTTTTTTCCCTTTAAATGGCTCTGACGAGCCAAGCTCTGACGATCCCAGCTGAGTTGCCTTCTAACCGGTAGCAAAAATCGCTCCCCCTCCCCCTCCCCAGCCTCCAGATTGCTTACCTTAGCTGCTGGTCGCAATGCCTGCCTTGCTTCGCTTGCTGTAATACCTACAATCCATTGCATCAGCAAGCAACTAAATCTCCCTGCCTGCAATCAAGCTCATCGGTGAGCAGCTCTATCTGCCTGCCTGCCTTCCTGCTTAGACTTGTGGACTTCAACTCCCAGCAAAGCTGGCTGAGGATTCTGGGAGTTGAAATCCACAAGTCTTAAAGTTGCGAGACCCCTGTTCTATTGGGTAAGTTTTTTTCCCCTTTGGGAGCTTTAAAAAAAATAGTTAATTGGGTTTTTTTTTAGTTGTTCTTTTTTTAGACCTAGCCATTTAAAGTTTAGGAAGTTTTAAATTTAGCTGCTTTTATACAAAAATAAAAATAAATTAAAATAAAATAATATTTGTGCAGCTTTCTGAGATTTAGTGTGTTTCTGTAGTGTTCCACTCTAACTACACAAGCACACAAAATCTCACAAAGCTGTATGTGGAATTTTGTGTGTGTGATGTGTGAAAGTTGGGTTTTTGGGCTTTTTGTGGCTGTGTGAGGTTCCTGCTTGTTGCAGGGGCCATTTTGGGTCTGGCACACATGCTTTTACATTGTGGGTGAGCAGTTGTGTTGTGTTGTGTTTTGTAGGTTAAAAAAGGGCAAAGAAGTGACATTGACTTGGCCACGCCCATCCAGTCACCTTACCACCAAGCCCTGCCCACTAATTAAGCCACACCCACAGAACCGGTAGCAAAAAAATTTAGATTTCACCCCTGGTGTAGATTGTGTTTTTATTCTGAATTTCACAATACTTAAGTAAGTAATAACTTATGAAAAATTTAAAATAATAATAATTTTAAACCATTTTTTTTGTAATTGTTATTTTAAGGAATGTCAGCAACTCCAGCTAACATTTCCTGGCCTATTGGTTTTTTCTATTTAATAGAGAGAGGAAAAAACTGCAGTGGTCCACCCAGGACTGAGAACGGAGACATTACTACTTTATCTGAGAAGCAGTACAGATCTGGCTCTTCAGTAGAATTCAGGTGCCAAACATATTATGCCCTGGAGGGCCAGAACAGATCTTTTTGTAACAATGGGACCTGGACAAAGGTGCCCAATTGCCTTGGTAAGTAGAAAAGAAAATCTTCATTCAATTTTCATAACATTTCTAATCATTAAAATTCACTGCCTTCTTTCTGTCTTGCTTAAAAATCATCTAATTGGGCTTGCCTGAATCAGCTCTCCTTTATATTCGATCTCATTTCTGTGTCTGAGGTGAAGTAGCTAGTAGATGAAAGCTAAATTCTACTATTAGCATTTTGCAATGATAATATGATGCATTTGGATCCTGACAGAATTTCCTTTCTTTCTCATGTCAGATCCCTGTATGATCCCCAGGACTGAACTGGAAAGCCAGAAGATAGAAGTTAAAGATGAAATCGATGCACCTGAAAATATCTTTGTGCAACATGGTCATTCTATTGAGCTCACCTGTAGAACAGGATATGTCCTGGCAGCAAATTCTTCCCAATCGGTTTTTGTAATCCATTGTGATGGGACACCACCAGTGATTCCTAAATGCAAAGGTGACTTTAAAAAGCTTAATTTTATAATCCTGCTATCACCAATCCACAGCCAAAGCACTTCAGTTTGAGCCTATTTATCATTAGAGCGGGAATAAACCACAATCATTTACATATGTCCTTTACTGGGGCAGATATTTTTATCTCTCTGAAACCTCCCTGGACTGCACTTTTCCATTCTGCAAGGGCCCAATGGAAACTCTTGGGATGCAGTTGAAATAGGAGAAACCTGAAAGACTGCAGATTGCTGGAGAGGGAGTAGTGCAATGAAAGACACACCTATGGCCATTTCATGGCTAAATTATTGCAATAACTGCCACATTGTACCCTTGAGAATTGTTCATCAATGTAAGGTAATATATGCACATAGCAATATTTTTATATCATTGAATGGTACAGTAATTCGTTTTGCTGCAGTAAACTCCATACGTGACTTACTACATATTTCTGTTTTTAAGGAATTTATAAACCAAAATCTAAACACCAATACCAAAAGAAATTCCAATCTAGTTGCTAGCAAGAATATAGGAACTTTTTTAGTTACTGCTAGAGAACATTGCTTTGCATTTGATCTTGGGACTAGTGGAGTAGTGAATGTCTAATGAGGGACAGTTTAGCAGTTCCACCTTTCCCAGAACCAGCAGTTCCACCACAGGTATCAGAAGAACTTCGTGGAGATGTTGGTTTGTTTATGCATACATGCCATTTCTTTACTATGATTATCCTTGTGGATTCTAGGCAGTTTACAGATATTAAAATAAGCAATAAAATAATACAAAATTCAATAATATGACTAAAATCAAATCATAAGAAAAATGCACTCATATAGACAAAACTGCCTGTGGTTCTACTGGCTTCAAGAAGATCAGCAGAGTGGCTGTCATACTCAACTTAGAGCAGCTGTTTCCAAGGAGGGGAGCTGCAAAGAGAAGATGTGATATTACTCCCTGAGTAACCTGAAAGCTGGAGACTCTTAGTTGTCTTGCCATCCAGGTTAGACAAACCATGGTTATTTGGAAAATTCAGTGTCATACTTGTCATACGCTTGAGCTATAACCAACTTTAAAAGTCATGTCCAACACTTTGGATTGCACTCAGAGGTATATTGGTAGCCAGTGCAGCTCCTGCAGCAGTGATGTAACATAGCAGAACTAAACGTATACACTGAGCATACAGGATATTGAATTCCAGACCAATTGATGTTTTGATGGTATCCCCAGGGCAATTTCAGGAAGAGCTAATTAATTGTTTAATTACATTCTAAGAAGTTGATATCAACTCTCAGCAATCACAAAGATTGATTTTCTCCAGGAAATCTGCCCCAATCTTCAAATCTTCCATCAAACTGTAGCTTTATATTTCAATTCAAAACCAAAGTGAAGGGGAAGAATAATTACAACAACTTTCTGAATTTATTTTTGATCTTTCAAATAAATACAAGGCTATTAAGATGACTATGATTTTAGATACTGGCAGTTTTAAATTAGTTGTGCCCATCAGTATGTATGTCTATTGATTAATATGTTCTTGTGGTGCTATATAGATATTAAAAATAGTAATGATATTGTTTTCTATGCTTATGAAAAGCAATGTCTACAATCCGATATGAGTTTTCCCTTTTCATATAATATATGGTTTATTTTCTCTAGAAATTTCATGCAACTCTCCAATAATATCTAATGGTATTTTCCGACCTCAAAGAACTATATATCATGATGGTGATCTAATTCGGATTCAATGTGACAGTGGATTTACCTTTGAACCAGATAATGGAGAAAAGGTGGTTGAATGCACAAAGAATGGATGGTCACCTCCACCAAAATGTATCAGTAAGTAGAACTAGTGTACATTACTATGATTGTAGAATGGCTGATTATTTAACTCTGTACAAGTGTACTTTTTAATACTATTTTACATGATTTTCAAGTTTTCTACCAAAGGGACATATTTCATCCAGAGCATTTTAACAGCATTTACATATATATAAAATGTATTTTTCAGAGTATAAGACACACCTTTTTACCCCCCAAAAGAAGGTGAAAATCTGGGTGTGTCTTATAGTCCGAATCAGAGGTGGCTTTCAGCAGGTTCTGACCAGTTCTGGAGAACCGATAGCAAAAATTTTGAGTAGTTCGGAGAACCGGTAGTAAAAATTCTGACTGGCCCCGCCTCCATCTATTCTCTGCTTCCCAAGTCCCAGCTGATCAGGAGGAAATGGGGATTTTGCAGTAATCTTCCCCTAGATTGGGGACGGAATGGAGATTTTACAGTATACTTCCCCAAGCCACACCCACCAAGCCACACCCACAGAACTGGTAGTAAAAAAATTTGAAACCCACCGTCGGGTCCGAATGTAGCTCTACCCACCCACCTGTTCCCACCCTTCAGATATTTTTGGGCTCCGTGTGTTGCATTTTTAGGCGGTTCCAGGTGGCAGGGATCTGGGTCAGGGCACAGCCTGAGGAACGAACCTCTTTGGGATGGCTCGGGGGGGTCATCTGCACGGCAGCTTCAGCAAACAAGACGGGCCCCATGGTTTGTGGCTGGTTCCCCCTCTGGCCGCTCAGTGGGCCGCTCAGGGCAGACAATGGCCGTGATGACTTCACGCCCCAGCGATGTGAGGAGCCGCTGCCACCACAACTACCTGAGCCCTCTCTGCACCCAGAAGCCGAGCTGAGAGAGAGCTCCTAAAGTGAAACGTCCCTCCTTTCCAGCCCCCATCACTCGTTGGCCCGATTCCCCAATGCAATTCACAGAGCCATGTTTCAGGCGGTGGCTGGTTCCCCTGCAATGTGCATCGGGGAACTGAGAACTATTTTTGGATTTGGGGAGGGGATTGCTGCGCTGCCACCTGAAAATGCTTTCCTCCCCAATGCACATTGCAGAGCCGCACGCCCTCCTCCTCCTTCTCAGCAGACTCACCTTCTCTTTCCTCCTGGCCAGATCTGCTGCCTGAAACGCGATGCACTTTTTTTTGCCTCTGCATGCCCCGTTTTTGGAATCGGGAAGGAAAGCATTTTTGGGTGGCAGACCCGTGATCCCCTTTCTGATTCCAAAAATGGGGCTTGGAACATGGTGGACCCTACAATCTGAGCCTAGGGCCTGGCAATTATAGTCCCAGTCTTTTTTTTTTTTATTTTATTATTATTATTATTATTATTATTATTATTATTATTATTATTATTATTATTATTATTATTATTATAGATAAAAAAGAGCAACATGTTCAAAATCCATATATACAGTATATTCTCTGGTTACAGTTCTTTAGAGTAATATTCATCTTAATCATAATAGTATTTTCTAATAGTAGTTTCATAATAACAGTGCTTTTCCCTCATAACATTAATACATAATTAGTAATACTAATCAAAAATAATCAAAAATTAATAAATTACAGTAAACAACCCTAATAGTGAGATTAATCTTTCTCTTGTAATCTTCGAGATTCTAACTCCTGTTTCTCTTATTTAACTATCGATAGGACAGATCCCATACCTCAAAATGTTCAGTGTCTTCCTTTTCTTTAATTTCAAATATTAGTTTATTCATTTCAGCACATTCTAAAATTTTTGTTATCTTTTCTTCTGTGGGGATCTCCTCGCCCTTCCAATGTTGTGCGAGCATGATTCTGTTAACATATGTACTATTAAATATGTGTTTCTTTTACTATATTGTCAAGTATGCTGCCCAACAGGAATATTTCTGGTTTTAAATTTATATGTTCCTTTATTTTTATTTTATTTATTTATTTTATTTTGAATTTGTATACCGCCCTTCTCCCTGAGGACTCAGGGCAGTGAACAGCCAAGAAAAAACATCAAGTACAAATATTAAAATACAATTAAAAAGATGTATATAAATTTGGCCCCATTAATTAAAAACGATAAACAAAACAATTAAAAACACTTAAAAAAAATTAGGCCAGCCCGGCTTGCTGGAAAAAGAAGGTTTTAAGGGCACGGCGGAAGGTACCGTATCATTTTTTCTAGCCAGGTTTGTATTTTAGTCCAGTATTTTTTTGCTTTTGAACATGTCCACCATATGTGGTAATACGTGCCCAGGATTTGGTTGCACTTCCAGCACTTAAACATTCTGGCTAATCTTGCTGGTGGGAAGTACCATCTATAAAACATTTTGTATAAATTTTCTTTATATGCAGTGGACAATGTCAATTTATAGTTTCTGTCCCACAACTTTTGCCATTTATCCAATTCTATGGAATACCCAAAATTTTTAGCCCATGCTTTCATCGTTTCTTTTACTTGCTCCTCTTCCATTCTAATAGTCAATAAATAATTATAAAAAATTTCAATCAGCTTATCCTCTGGTCCTGTTAAAATTTGATCCAACCCTGTTGGTTCTTTTAAAAAATTCATACATTTTGGCATCTTTATGGTATCTAGATTGTATCTGTGGATGCGGCCACCATGCTAAATTTATCCCTTGGTTATTCAATTACTGTTTGTTTTTCAATTCCCCCTTCTCATTTGAAATATCTTTGTACCTTACAATTTTTCCCATGTCCATCACATTTGGGTATGTTAGTGCCTCCATCGTGGAGAGCCAGACTGGCATTTTCAAGTAATGTTTTTCCTTGATTTTTGCCCATACTGAGAGTAGGACATTTCTAATGTAGTGTCCCTGAAAGTATTTACAGGTGAAACTCGAAAAATTAGAATATCGTGCAAAAGTTCATTTATTTCAGTAATGCAACTTAAAAGGTGAAACTAATATATATGAGATAGACTCATTATATGCAAAGCGAGATAGTTCAAGCCTTGATTTGTCATACTTTTGATGATTATGGCTTACAGCTCATGAAAACCCCAATTTCACAATCTCAGAAAATTAGAAAATTAGAATATTGTGAAAAGGTTCAATATTCTAGGCTCAAAGGGTCCCACTCTAATCAGCTAATTAAGCCATAACACCTGCAAAGGGTTCCTGAGCCTTTAAATGGTCTCTCAGTCTGGTTCAGTAGGAATCAAAATCATGGGAAAGACTGCTGACCTGACAGTTGTGCAGAAAACCATCATTGACACCCTCCATAAGGAGGGAAAGCCTCAAAAGGTAATTGCAAAAAAAGTTGGATGTTCCCAAAGTGCTGTATCAAAGCACATGAATAGAAAGTTATGTGGAAGGGAAAAGTGTGGAAGAAAAAGGTGCACAAGCAGCAGGGATGACCACAGCCTGGAGAGGATTGTCAGGAAAAGGCCATTCAAAAGTGTTGGGGACTTTCACAAGGAGTGGACTGAGGCTGGAGTCAGTGCATCAAGAGCCACCACACATAGACGGATCCTGGACATGGGCTTCAAATGTCGTATTCCTCTTGTCAAGCCGCTCCTGAATAACAAACAACTTCAGAAGCGTCTTACTGGGCTAAAGAAAAAAAGAACTGGTCTGTTGCTCAGTGGTCCAAAGTCCTCTTTTCTGATGAGAGCAACTTTTGCATCTCATTTGGAAACCAAGGACCCAGAGTCTGGAGGAAGAATGCAAGATGCTTGAAGTCCAGTGTGAAGTTTCCACAGTCTGTGTTGATTTGGGGAGCCATGTCTTTCCTCTTTTAAATGGAAATTTTAAATCTGGTTTTAAATTATTGGGGTTTTAAATTTGTTCAGCCAAATTATTTAATTCGTTTTAATCTATTTTATATTTTGTATTTATATGTTTTATTCTATGGCTGTTCACCGCCCTGAGTCCTTCGGGAGTAGGGCGGTATACAAATTCAATAAAATACAAAATACAAATACAAAAAATGTCACCTGCTGGTGTTGGTCTACTGTGCTTCATTAAGTCCAGGGTCAACGCAGCCATCTACCAGGAGATTTTGGAGCACTTCAGGCTTCCTTCCACAGATGAGCTTTATGGGGATGCTGACTTCATTTTCCAGCAGGACTTGGCACCTGCTCACACTGCCAAAAATACCAAAACCTGGTTCAATGACCATGGGATTACTGTGCTTGATTGGCCAGCAAGCTCACCTGATCTGAACCCCATAGAGAAGCTATGGGGCATTGCCAAGAGAAAGATGAGAGACATGAGACCGAACAATGCAGAAGAGCTGAAGGCCGCTATTGAAGCATCCTGGTCTTCCATAACACCTCAGCAGTGCCACAGGCTGATAGCATCCATGCCACGCCGCATTGAGGCAGTAATTAATACAAAAGGGGCCCAAACCAAGTACTGAGTACATATGCATGCTTATACTTTTCAGAGGTCCGCTATTGTTCTATGTACAATCCTTGTTTTATTGATTTCATGTAATATTCTAATTTTCTGAAATTGTGAATTTGGGATTTTCATGAGCTGTAAGCCATAATCATCAAAATTACGACAAATCAAGGCTTGAACTATCTCGCTTTGCATGTAATGAGTCTATCTCATATATTAGTTTCACCTTTTAAGGTGCATTACTGAAATAAATGAACTTTTGCACGATATTCTAATTTTTCGAGTTTCACCTGTATGTGCTTTATATTTCTCATGTCATAGAAAGGCATGCCACCCCAGTTGTAAGTCGTGTCCCTACAGTACAAGTAATCGTCTATGTCTCAGGATTATCCATTCTTTTAGCCAGGTAAGGGCAGCTGCTTGATAGTATAGTTTGTCAGCCCAAAACCTCCTCTATTGATAGAGTCTTGCATTAATTTCAACCTAATCCTTGCCTTTCTGCCTTGCCATATAAATTTGGTTACCATTCTATTTAATTCCTTGAAATATTATCTTTCTAGCTTTATTGGAATTGTTTGGAACAAGTACAACAGTCTCGATAAGATATTCATTTTGTCCCAGTCTTTAAGAAAGGAAAAGAGATGAAGGAAGCTGGTTTTAGAGAAGATATGGGCACCAATGTTTTGTCCTATAGCACTGATTAAAAAATATTCAGCCAACAATGTGGTATCATTGTATGCTGCCCTCATTGATCTTGAAGCAGCTTTTGACTCTGTATTCAGGACCAAATTATGGGAGTAGCTGGAAGTTGCATCAATTGATTATCTCCATTTAGAGGTGTGGACTGATTAAAATTCTCACTGCTCACTGCCAGGAGTTTGAATCTGATCAGCTCGAGGTTAACTCAGCCTTCTGAGGTCAGTAAAATGAGGACCCAGAGTTTTTTTTTTTTTTGGAAAAGTTTTTCAGTTTTATTTCTTATACACATAATATAAAATGTACATTTTTCTTATACATAATTAATCATACATATACATGCTTTCCGTAAAGAAAGCATTAAAATAAAGCATTTTAATTACATTCAGAGTTGCTCTTCTACCCTTTCTTCCCTCATTTCGCAACAAACCTTCTTTTTGTCCTCTTTCCCTTCCCTCCCTCCTCTCCTCTCCTACTTTCTCCTTCCTCCTCTCCTACCTCATCCTACTTCCCCTTCCTTTCCCCCACTCCTCTCTTTTTTTCCCCTTCTCCCCTTCTCTCCTACTCCTATCCCCTACCCTTCCTTCCTCTCCTTTTCCTTTTCTTCCTCTCCCTCCCTCTCCTCTTCCTACCCTCTCCTCTTCTACTCCTCTCTCCTTTCTATCTTCTTTGCTGTGGAATATTCTTCTTGTTTGGTATCTGAGCAACTCCTGTATTCTAATAGTATATACTTTCTTTCAATTTCTTTTCAGATTTATTCTATCTATCAGTGCTATCATCATAATTGTACATTTATTATTATTATCTTCTTTCTTTTCCCCCCTCCCATCCTCCTTTTTCATTTACTCTGGTGTCATCTGGATTTCTATTTCTTTTTTATCCTCTCCCTCGTTTAACGTTCTATTATCTAAATCATTTATCTATCCTCTTATCTTCATATTTCTTTTCTAACCATATATAAAATCTTCCCCATGTCTTGAAACACACTGATTCCTCTTTATCTCTTATTCTTAAAGTTAATTTATTCATTTCTGCACAGTCTAGTCTTTCCCATACTACCAACAAACCAGGGGTGAAATCTAAATTTTTTTGCTACCGGTTCTGTGGGCGTGGCTTAATTAGTGGGCGGGGCTTGGTGGTAAGGTGACTGGGTGGGCGTGACCAAGTCAATGTCACTTCTTTGCCCTTTTTTAACCTACAAAACACAACACAACACAACTGGCTCACCCATAATGTAAAAGCAGCTGTGCTAGACTCAAAATGGCCCTGCAACAAGCAGGAACCTCACATAGCCACAAAAAGCCCCAAAAAAAACAACTTTCACACTTTACACACATACAACACAACACAACTGGCTCACCCACAATGTAAAAGCAGCTGTGCTAGACCCAAAATGGCCCCGCAACAAGCAGGAACCTCACACAGCCACAAAAAGCCCAAAAAACCAACTTTCACACTTTACACACATACAACACAACACAACTGGCTCACCCACAATGTAAAAGCAGCTGTGCTAGACCCAAAATGGCCCCGCAACAAGCAGGAACCTCACACAGCCACAAAAAGCCCAAAAAACCAACTTTCACACTTTATACACACAAAATTCCACATACAGCTTTGTGAGATTTTGTGTGCTTGTGTAGTTAGAGTGAAACACTACAGAAACACACCAAATCTCAGAAAGCTGCACAAATATTATTTTATTTTATTTTATTTTTATTTTTATATAATAGCAGCTAAATTTAAAACTTCCTAAACTTTAAATGGCTAGGTCTAAAAAAAAGAACAACTAAAAAACCCCCCAATTAACTATTTTTTTTTAAAGCTCCCAAAGGGGGGAAAAACTTACCCAATAGAACAGGGTCTCCAACCTTGGCAACTTTAAGACTTGTGGACTTCAACTCCTAGAATTCCTCAGCCAGCTTTGCTGGGAGTTGAAGTCCACAAGTCTAGGGACTTCCGGTGGCACCGCAGGCACCGAGGACACTCTTCTTCTGAGCGCCAGCCCCGCGATCTCGTAAAGCCGCTAGAACAGCGCAAATCAGCTGTCTAGTGGCTTGAAAACTTTCTCTCTGGGAAAGGGGAGGAAGAGAGCAGACGGGCATAGGTAGAGCTCCCCAAGGAGCACCAGGAACAATTCTGGGGCTCGAAGGGTGAGAGCTCCCTGGAAGCCCGACAGAGCTCCGGATCTGGGATGTTTCTGCTTTAAGCAGAATAAGACACCACGACCACCCCTGCAAACAACGCTTGGATTAAACATCATTCAGAAGCAGGCTGAGCAAACTCAGGAGAGATTAGAACTGCAAGTACTGAACTTTAACTCCAAATGTGTATTACTTCCTTCTGACTTATTAAGGGGAGAAAGTGAAATCAAGATGGCGATTGAGCTTTAATGGGGCGTGAAAGTGAAAGTTAAAAAGGAAAGTTTTTTTTTCTCAGCGAGGGCAGCCCCTGTGCAAAATTAGAGATTTGTGCTTTTTTTTAAAAAAAGGAGAAGATTAAAGAATTACTAAAAGACTGATTTTTGGATTTGGTGGATCTATTGTTCTGGCAGCTGAGTAAATTTAAATTGGAAACTAAAGATGGCTTCAAAACAAATTAAGGCTATTGTCCCCAAAAGTGCTGGGTCTTCGCCAGCTCAAATGTCCAGATTGCAATCTCTCTCTGTTCCAACGGAATCAACAATATTAACACTTGAAATGTTGCAGGAAGCCCTCAAAACACAAGCTTCTGATATAGAAAAAAAATTGTTTCAATGTTTCAGGAGCAAACACGTGAGGTTGCTGAAGAAATTGAGCAAGTCAAAGAGACTATCCAAAAACGAAACCAAGAAATTAGAGAAGATATTATCTTGGCAGTACAAGGATTGGCTGGACATATTGAAGCAATAGATAAAAAAGTGGAAGAAATTAAGCAGTCTAATGAGAACCTTGAAAATAAAATGGGGGAGGTCCAGGGCAAGATGGAAAGAGTAGAGGCTGATGTGATAATGATACAATATAGAGACATGGAATTTGCTCTAAGAATAAGAGGCCTCAAGGAAAATAAGCAAGAGAATTTGAGAGAGATCTTTTCAGAAGCATTTGCACAGATAATGGGAGATCAAAAAGCAAATTTTGAATGGCAAATTGACAAAATTTATCATGTCAATTCATGGATGGCCAGACAGAAATATCTACCAAGAGACATTGTAGTTTATTTTACAACAAGAAATCTTACAAGTCACTTTTAAAAATAAACTTCAAGTGCAGGGGCAGGAGGTTTTAACATTGAAAGAAATCCCCCACAAAATGTTGAGAACCAGAAAGGAGTATTCCTTTCTGGTGGAAGAACTGAGAAACTGACAGATACAGTATAGATGGGAAGTTCCAGCTGGTCTAGTGGTGAACTATTCAGGAGAAAGATATCATCTCAATTCAGTGTGGAAGGCAAGAGATTTCTATACCAATGTGTTAAAGGCTGGATGCCCACAGCCCCAGGAAGCTAGAAGGAAGACGGAAATAGAGGGGGCAAGAAAGGGGGAGAAAGAAAAATTGTTGGCACAGGGCCAAAAGGGTGATTTGCTTATCCAAGAAGAATTAATACAATTTTCGACTACTGTTCAAGCTTTGGAGATAGAAGAACATAAGGATCAAAGACAGACTCGAGCGGCAGCCAAGCGTCAAGAAGAATTAAGAGTGCAGCAACTTCAAATGATTCAAGACACTACAAAAACAGAAGCAGTGGGAGGAGCAAGATCAAAAAGTAAAATGCATGGAGATTTCCAGCAGATGCTCCAAAAGCTTCAGGGGGCCAAGAATGGCAACTAAATTTTTGACCTGGAATGTTAATGGCCTAAATTCACCACCAAAGACGAGAAAAATATTTCACTATTTGAAACAGTTTAAAAATGATGTAATTTGTTTACAAGAGACTCATATTAGAAGTAAAGCTCAAAAATACTTAACAAATGCAAGGTTAGGTATACATTTTGTCGCATCTGCTCCCGAAAAGAAGAATGGTATAGTTATATATCTAAAAAAAGACTTAATTGCCAAATTAATTGAAGCAGATGATCAAGGAAGATTTATAGCAATTGAACTTTTAATAAAAGGAGAAAAAATACTTTTAATTGGAGTCTACGCACCGAACCAACAGCAGGAAAAATTTTATAAGCTTTTACATTCCAAATTATTACAATGGGATTATAAATCATATATTTTATTGGGTGATTGGAATGGAGTTTTGGACACTAAAAAAGATAAGGGGCTCTTGCAGAACATTTCAACGCGTGCTAGATTGCTAAAATCGTTTTTTGAAATGATGGAGGTTATGGAGTTGAGAGATATTTGGCGAGAGAGAAATCCTGGAGAAAAAGACTTTACCTTTTTTTCTGATAGACATCAATCCTTCTCTAGGATTGATTTTATATTAATCACAAATGATTTTTTTTCCAGGGTGAAGAAGACGAAGATTTGTCCAAGAGCTTTAACGGATCATAGTCCAGTTTGGATGGAATTAGAGAATGGAATGGGATCTAGGAGATCTTGGAGGTTAAATGAAAATCTGTTTAGATATGAGGAAAATGTAAAAGAATGCAAAAAATTTATCAAAGAATTTTTTATTATAAATATGCATAAGGGTACATCTATGGAAATGGTTTAGGATGCAAGTAAAGCATATATGAGAGGTATTTTGATATATTTGAATAATAAATATAGACACAAACAGGAAAAAAAAAGGAAGGACTTAGAAGAGGAAATTAAAAAAAAAAAAGAACAAGCTTTGATATTGAACCCAGCAGATAAGAAAATAAAAGAAGCAATTAATTTATTGCAAGGGCAATTTAAAATGTTAATGGCAGATCAGGTCGCAACTAATTTGCAATATGCTAAACATAATATTTTTTGCAATCCTAATAAACCAGGGAGGTGGTTAGCATATTTGCTAAGGAAAAAACAAAAGTCACGGACTATAGAGAAAATAGAATATAAAGGTAAAGAGGTTTATCAGCAAAATATGATTAAAAAAGCTTTCTTAGAATTTTATACGAGATTGTATGCTAGTGACAAAATTCAAGGTACAGATATAGATAGATATTTACAGAAAGAGAATATTCCTGCAATTACAAAGGAGCAAAGGGAGGGTTTAAATCAACTAATAACCACTGAGGAGATTATGTTTGCAATTAAGCAGCTGAAAGTGGGTAAAGCTCCTGGGATGGATGGTTTGACAGCTGCTTATTATAAACATTTGCAGTTAGAAATGGTGGGACCACTTAAAGAATTATTTACTAATATACAATCTGGAGGAGATGTACCCCCATCTTGGAGGACAGCTTATATTTCTCTGATTCCAAAGGAGGAGCAAGACCACACCCAGCCAAAAAGTATAGGCCCATATCACTTTTAAATACAGACTACAAGATTTTTGCTAAAATATTAGCAAATAGGTTAATGACAGTCATGCAACAAATGATTCATAATGATCAAAGTGGTTTCATAAATGGTAGACAAATGAAGAGTAATGTAAGGCAAATGGTTAACTTATTGGAGTATTTGGGAAAGAACAACCAAATCCCTGTGGTGCTGATATTTCTTGATGTGGAGAAAGGATTTGATCAATTGAATTGGCAATTTTTATTGAAAATAATAGAAAAGATGCAGTTTGGAGAACATTTTATAAAATCTATTAAGGCAATATACCAGAAACAAACAGTGCAAATAATAATTAATGGTAGTTTAACAGATACTTTTAATATAGAAAAAGGAACAAGACAAGGATGCCCTTTGTCTCCATTATTGTTTATCTTGACTTTGGAATTTTTGTTAAGTAAGATACGTGGGTCGGACAAAATAAGTGGAATTAAGATTAGGCAGTATGACTATAGATTACAAGCATTCGCAGATGACTTGGTTGTTACTTTAACCCAACCATTACAGTCGGTTGCAGGTTTAATGGATATAATTAATCAATATGGACAAGTATCTGGATTCAAAATAAATGCAGGGAAAACGAAGATAATAACTAAAAATATGACTATCAATCAAAAAGCAGAATTAGAAAGATTAACAGGATTTGAAATTGTAAAAAAAGTTAAGTATTTAGGGGTCTATATTATGACATCAAATGCAAAATTATTTAAGCATAATTACGATCCGTTGTGGCAAAAAATACAGAGAGAGATGGAAAACTGGAAAAAATTACAATTATCCTTGTTAGGAAGGATAGCAGCAGTAAAAATGAATGTTTTGCCTAAGTTTTTGTTTCTTTTTCAAATGATACCTATACTTAAAAAAGATGAGAATTTGAAGATATGGCAGAAGGGTATTAATAATTTTGTCTGGGCAGGGAAGAGACCGAGAATAAAACAAAAAATAATGCAGGATACACGTGAAAGAGGAGGCCTCAAAATGCCTAATTTAAGATTATATTATGAGGCAGCTGTTCTATCAGCAATGAGTGATTGGATGAATTTAACAGAAGAAAGAATATTGAATATTGAGGGATATGATTTGGTTTACGGGTGACATGCTTACTTATTATATGATAAGAAAGTGGACAAGACTTTTAAAAGCCATATATTAAGGAATGCTCTATTGAGTGTCTGGAAAAAGTATAAATATAAACTAAACGAGAAGTTACCATTGTGGGCAATACCCAGACACGCGATAGAGAATATAAGTGTAGAGCAAAGGCAGGATGTGATTACATATAAAGAGCTTCTTAACAAGGAAAGGTATACTACAATTAAAATCTTTGAATCAACTAAGAGAAGAAAGGACAATTCGAACATGGTTTCAATATGTACAGTTGCAAGCTAGATGGAGAGAAGATCGGAAAATTGGTTTTTTGCAAAATGAGGAGAATTTGGTAAAACAGATTAGAGACCAAAGTCAAATGCATATAAAAAGATTGTATAATGCATTGGTAGAAATAGATTCAGAGACGGAGTTAGTTAAGGACTATATGATAAAGTGGGCACAAAATATTGAAGAACCAATAATGATGGAAACATGGGAAAAAATATGGGTTAGGAATGTGAAGTTCATGCAAGCCCAAAATTTAAGAGAGAATTTTTATAAAATGTTTTATAGATGGCATCTGGATCCTAAAAAGCTAGCCTGTATGTATCCAAGTGTATCCAAGTGTGCAACCTAAGTGTTGGAGATGTGAATATGATGATGCCACGTATTATCATATATGGTGGACATGTAAAAAAATTAAGGCATTTTGGATAAAAATATGGTGGATTATTCAAAATATTCTTAAAAAGAAGATAAAATTTACACCACAGTTCTTTTTGTTCGGTATAATTACAGATTGTACTGTTATAGAGACTAAGTTGATTTTAAATTTAATAACAGCAGCCAGACTCTTGGTAGCGCAGTACTGGAAGAAGGAAGACCTGCCTACTATTGAAGAATGGACATTAAAAGTAGTGAATTTAGCAGAGATGGCCAAAATTTCAGCATATTTGAAGGACCATTCAAATGAAAGATATATATTGGAATGGAGAAGATGGATTGACTATATTCAAAACAAATATCGGACTAAAAAGTTTCAAATAGCCTATGAATGAAATCTATACTTTTTTTTTTTTTGAAATATGATTAGTTAGTTGTAAGGGGAGTTAAAGAGCAAGAGGGAGTTTGGAGACCACAGAAAGTTAGCTTATTTTAGCTTATGTTTGTTATGTTATACCCTGTTTTTGCTCTGGGAAGTCCGGGGGGTGGGTGGTTGGGGGGAGGGGGGTTGGAGGGAGAGGGGAGGGGGGGTGGGAGGGGGGGGATGAGGGGAGAAAATTGTTGTATTGATTATTAAAACTTTTTAAATAATAATAAAAAAAGAAGTCCACAAGTCTAGGCAGGAAGGCAGAAAGAGCTGCTCACTGATGAGCTTGATTGCAGGCAGGGAGATTCAGTTGCTTGCTAATGCATGAATTGTGATTGTCATGTGATCAGCAGCTAAGATAAGCAACCTGGAGGCTGGGAGAAAAAAAGAAACTTTTTTTCTTTTACATGGCTCTGGCGATCCAAGCTGAGTTGTCTGATTAGCAGGCAACTCAGCTGGGATGTCAGAGCTTGGCTGGTCAGAGCCATTTAAAAGGAAAAAAAGGCTCTGATGATCACAGGGCTCAGCTGGGCATGGGGGGCGGGGGCAGGGATTTTTGCTACCGGTTCTCCGAACTGTCCGCCGCCATCGCTACCTACTCGCCTTAGCTGGTCCGAACCAGGAGCATTTCACCCCTGGTTCAATGGTCCTTCAGAACCTGGCCCCTGGTTCCCTCCTTTGAAGATAAAGAAAAACTTTATTTAAAAAAGGTTTTAATACTTATTTTAATAATTTATATAGTTGACTATCTCACAAAAGTGACTCTATGCAATGAACAGAAAGTTAAAACTAAAACACAAACACTATATGAAAATCAAACATATATGCACAGTCTAAAAATCACTCTATTTCTAAATTAAAGTATAGAACTGAACAAATCAATCAGCAGATTTCTATTAATTTGCTTTTAGAATGTTGTTTTAATAAATTCCCAAAATACCTCAAAATCTTTTTTGTGGTTTCTCTTTGAGAAAATCAGGCCAGAGAAGCATTTATGCAAATCTAAAACCATCAGGTTTTTTCCCTTGCTAAAGAAAATGTATTTAAGTATATGCATAATACAATTATACTTAAACCATGCAATATTAATGTATGCTCTTATGACTTAATTGTATAGATTATCTAGTTCATTTAGTGACCGTTCAAAGTTACAATGGCATTGAAAAAAGTGACTTATGATGATTTTTCACACTTACGACTGTTGCAGCATCCCCATGGTCACATGATCAAAATTCAGATGTTTGGCAAGTGGTTCAAATTTATGACGGTTGCAGTGTCCTGGGCTCATGTGACCTCCTGACAAGCAAAGTCAATGGGGAAGGCAGATTCACTTAACAACCGTGTTACTAACTTAACAAATACAATGATTCACTTAATAAGTGTGGCAATAAAAGTTGTAAAATGGGTCAAACTCACTTAACAAATGTTTCACTTAGCAACATAAATTTTGGGCTCAATTGTGACTCAAGGACCACCTGTATTTAGAATTTTATTTTAAAAAATGCATCGGACTTCTGAAACAGACAGTCTCCTATGAATGAATTCTTTGCAAAGGTTAAGGTAAATAGGTGAACAGAACTCTTGCATCTTAACTTTTTAAAACTGTTATTGATAATTATAGGCTTATTTTTTAATATTTAAAGAAATCTTGGCATAAATTGATTTATACTGAAAGTTGTTTTTTCATTTTTTCCCCAGAACAGTCATGTGGTCCGGCCCCAGTAATCCCCAATGCTTCACTGGAGCAAGAAGATAGCGAACAATATGATTCTGGAAAAATAATAAATTATACATGCAATCATGGATTTGATACTAAAGAATCTACTAAAAAAACATGTAGAAGAGGAAAATGGGTAGGATCCTTCACTTGTAAAGGTACAGTAATTTTATTTTTGAACTTCTCAAGGTAATTGTTTTTGAAGCAACATTGTTGAAAAGTGATGCTTAAAAGAAAGAGGCCAAACTTGCTGTCTTTCAATCTATGCAGACTCAGACAAATAGGTATTTGTTGTTCCAGAGATTGAATGATTCTTTACATTGTGTGGGCAAAGAAGACTAGACTAAAATAACCAATGGAAGCATTATTGGAACTGATCAACATGTGAACAATATTGTGACTTTAGCTGGCCTAATATTGATGATATATTTTGTCATAGTTTATTTTTGGCCTATATTCTCTTGAATCAGTTCAGAAAATTGAAGTCTTGTATCCTCTATCCATTTAAACCAGAGCCTGGTTTAGCTCTGCAGACTAAAGCACCGTAATTAACATCCAGCTGTCTGCAATTACACCAGTTCGAATCTCCCCAGGCTCAAGGCTGACTCAGCCTTCTATCCTTTCTAAGGTAGGTAAATTGAGGACCCAGTTTGTGGGGGCAATAAGCTGACTTTGTATAAATATACAAAAGTATGAAGGCTATTGCTTAACACATTGTAAGCCGCCCTGAGTCTCCGGAGAAGGGCGGCATATAAATCAAATTAAAAAAAAAAAAAAAACGTGTCCCACACCCCGTATAGTTGAAAATGCTGAAATTATTGAAGATACAATGAAGAAGTACCTGAATGGTGAGAAAATAAATTATCAGTGTAATGATGGTTTTGATATACATGGATCAGCTGTTGTAACGTGTAGACAAAATAACTGGTCACGCTTGCCAAGATGTGTAGGTAGGAATGTATGGTCTATAATATTTTTGGTGAGATTCACAAAATTCACATGGAGAGTACATTTTTTTAAAAAGCAGAAATTAAATATTATTAATCTGAACCATTCACCCAAAACGAGCTGATCCTGTGTTGTTGCTCTTAATTTTCCTGTTTGATAAATAGATAAGCCTCTGGACATTTTGATACACTCATCATTTTTCCACCCATCCCCAATTGCCCAACTTCCAACCCACAGTCCAGCATTCCCCCTCAGGTGGCCTGCAAAAAGGAGCAAAATATAGCCTTTAACTAGTCAGGAAAAAAAAAAAGTTACAACTTCATTGCAGGACTATTCTTCAGAATAATTAGAAAGGATGGGGAGACTCTTGTCAATGGTAACTGGTATTTTGAGCTCTAGAGGGCAGAGACACTGAGAGCTGGGAGACAGGATGAAGCTGAACTTCCTCCAATTTGAAATGTCTTCTTTTCTGTTCAAGAAGAAATGCAGCTCAATACCCTTGGTAGTATTTCCTCTGCTTCAGCATTTCCTAATCGGAGGGTGGGGGTGTCAGCCTAGATATCCAGTCTATGTGAGGTCATGGAAACCCAGCATGAGGGACAGATTTTAGATTAGTACAATATTTGTATCTGGAAATATCACCTGTGGTTGACTTGCCTACCTTGAATGATCAAGTCTGTATGCGTATTTATTTTTCCTCCATTTCTACCCCATCACAATCTAGAGACTGTTAGCTGCTTACATAGAGTATAAAAACCAAATATAAAATCCTCAGTATAATCAACTGTAAAAATAGTAAAGCAACAGAACGGAGTAAGCAACCTTTAATCTCTTGTCTCTCAGCCAGATCTGATGGTTTCCGAACATCAGCAAAGAATATTGAGACTATCTCCCTCACAGCCTAGGGTAGAGGATCACAATTTGTTTGTTTGTTTGTTTGTTTGTTTGTTTGTTTGTTTGTTTTGTAAAGCATGTATAAGATAACAGATATAAGTATAAACATGATTATGAATACATGAAATGGATACGAATAGATGGGGACATTAGGACAGGGACGGTAGGCACATTGGTGCGCTTATGCACGCCCCTTACAGACCTCTTAGGAATGGGGTGAGGTCAACAGTAGACAGTCTATTTGCATCCATTGCTTTGATATCAATTGCTTTGATATCCAGCTTCATGACAGACTGATTGGAAGGGAAAAGGCCAGAATAGTTCATCGTGCAGGGGTTCACTAGATAGCTTCTTTTCTGCATGTAGTTCATAGAAGGATTTAAATTTCTTGCAGAATAATCCAGTTATTTATTTATTTATTATTATTTACACAAACACAACTCTGCCATTAATCTGCGGCTGATCAGATATCATGACAGTATTGATTGAAAGCACCCGGTTTCATTTCTTCAAGATCAGTAGAAACAGGTGCTGGAGGAGGAGGAGGAGCTTCCTCTATCTGTAGCCTCACACTCTCCTCACCTCAAAGGGAAGCACCCTCAAGCCTGCAGCATCACTCTTGTATTTTCTGTGCTATAGGATGTGGGTTGACAGTTTTGGTTTCATAATAATAATAATAATAATAATAATAATAATAATAATAATAACAACAACAACAACAACAACAACAACAACAACAACAACAACAACTTTATTGTCATTGTACGTGTATACACAGTATACCCATACAGCGAAATTCACTTAACACCCAAAGTCCATGTCCAACACACATAATAATCTCCAAACACACTCCCACCCACCACAATTCCCCACCCCTAAACCACCCAAACATCCACACAACAGACCAAGTAATGTCCAAAAGCTCACTGATGGTGGCCCTTTAGTTCATTGTTGAGTGCAATTATAGCTCTGGGATAAAAATATTCAGAAAACATGTGGTCTGAGTTTTAATTGTTTTGTATCTTCTGCCGGAAGGCAACAGTCCAAAAAGATTGTAAGCAGGATGGGAAGAGTCTCTGAGAATGTTATGCAACTTCCTCAAACAGCGAGATTCGAAAATGTCATCCAGGGCTGGTAGCTGGAGCTTGATGATATTCTGGGCAGTTTTAATGATTCTCTGTAGAGCTTTTTTGTCATCTACAGAGCTGTTCCCATACCATGCAAGAATGTAGTATGTCAGGACACTCTCAATGGTGCTGTGATAGTAGGACAGAAGCTGAGATAGATTTATCTTCCTGAGCATTCTCAGGAAGTACAGCCTCTTCTGTGCCTTCTTCACAAGCTTGTTAACATTCATAGTCTATGAGAGGTCCTTCGAGATATAAGTGCCCAGAAATTTAAGACTACCATCCCTCTCCACCTCCTCACATTTATGTACAATGGTAAATGTACATCTTTCTTCCTCCTGAAGTCAATTATAAATTCTTTAGTTTTTTTGGTGTTAAGTGTAAGATTATTTTCTTTACACCACAATGTCAGCCCTGTATTTCCTTTCTATAAACAGACTCATTGTTCTTATTAATGAGCCCCACCATTGTTGGGTCATCCACAGATTTAATAATTGCATTGGTGTGGGTGCAATGGGGTGCAGTCATGTGTGTACAGGAATAAAGGAAAGGGCTTATTTATATATTTATTTATTTATTTATTTATTTATTTATTTATTTATTTATTTATTTATTTATTTTTTATTTATTTATTTATTTTGTCGCATTTCTATGCCACCCAACTCCCAAGGGACTCTGGGCAGCTTACAACAAAGAATAAAACAATGCGAACAATCCCATAAAAAATGTTAAAAGAAAAACATTAAAACATTAAAAACTTTAAAAACGTTAAAACACATGCATTCCAATTCGTGGCTGGGTCTTGCAAGATCATTATAACGAGATCAACGGCCCTAAGCTTGCCAGAAGAGCCAGGTCTTCACCGCTTTGTGGAAGGCCGATATGGTGGGGGTGGTCCGGACCTCAGGAGGTAATTGGTTTCAGAGAGCCGGGACAGCACAGAGAAGGCCCTCCCCCGCGGGCCTGCCAGCCGACATTGTTTAGCTGACGGGACCCGGAGGAGACCGACTCTGTGGGATCTTACCGGTCGCTGGGAGCTATGTGGTAGAAGGCAGTCTCGAAGATAGCCTGGCCCTGAGCCATATAGGGCTTTAAAGGTAATGACCAACACCTTGAATTGCACCCGGAGACCAATAGGGAGCCAGTGCAGCTCGTGGAGAATTGGTGTAATGTGGGTGTATCTAAGCGCACCCACTATAACTTGCGTGGCTGCATTCTGGACCAACTGTAGTCTCCAAACACTTTTCAAGGGTAGTCCCATGTAGAGCGCACACAACCCTGGGGGGCTCCTGTGCTTAGTATCAGAGTAGAGGAATGGTGGGATCCCATCCTTACTGACTGTGGCCTATCTGTCAGAAAATCCTTTATCTAAAAACAAATCCTCTGATTTATACCTAAATTGGACATTTTAAGAAACAACCTGTTGGGTAAAAATGGTGTTAAAGGCAGAGCTATAATCCACAAATAACAGCCTCGCATATGTCCCCTGTTGTTCCAATTGATTCAATACAGTATGGACAACAATAGACATAGAAGCGGGAGCACGTTTTCAGACATTTGCTTTAGGAAAACCAAGTCCATTTTATTTGAACGGGACAATTTTTTATTTAAATTTTAGATGTAAGATGTTCTTCTCCCCATCGAATTCAAAATGGTCAGATTATTGGTGAAATAAAGGCAAAGTATTTGCCCCAGGAGAAGGTGCAGTATCGATGCTACACAGGTTATGCTCTTCTTGGATCTCCTTTCATTACATGTTCGAAGAATGGTTGGACAGAAACACCACGTTGTACAGGTATCTATGTGCAGATCTTCACTATGTAGAAATGAAGATAGAATTGGAAATGAATTTGCTTTTACTTCACTGTCTCTTTCATGTTATTTTGAAAAGGTTCTATCATGCTTTTTCAATATTTTATTGCTAGAATTGTAAAATTTAATGTCCCTGAACTGTGAAAGTACAATATATTTTCATTAACATTGTCCCTCTTCTACAAAAATTTGAATTTCTACTGATATAAATCTATTCAGTTCATTTCATAGCTAGAAGTCTTTTCTCATTTGAAAGAGTATGTGACTTTTGGAGCACAAACATGGATTTCTATTTCAAAATTAGCCTCTCCTTCCCAGTCCTATATCATAGAATATGTCCTATCATAGAACATAAAACTGGTTGTTATTTAAAAAATCTCATATATATTACATATATTACTTATGTTAACTTCTCCATCTGTTTTCACACTTATAGTCATCATTCTACCAAGATATGTAGATTGACCCATTTGCTTAATTTCTCCATTTATTAAAAAATTTGTATTCTCCTTTCCCTTTCAAATTTAATCGTTTGACGGTTTCCTATATTTCTCCTCATTACACCATTCACATGACTAACATTCACTCAAATCATTTATATTCTCAGCCAAAATAGTGACTTCACCCATAAATGAAATTATGTTCACATTCATGTCCCCAACCAATGCAGGCCTCCTTATAAGGGCTTATTATACTTTTATAAAGGAATATATAATAATTATGCAACACCGTGTGTGTGTCTCACATATCCTTGTCTAACGTCCTGCTTAGTTAAATGCTCCCTTGATTGTCATGCTTGCTTTCTCTCTAATACCTCTATTATCATATTCAGCAACCAATTTTCAACTCTACACAAAATCTTCCATAATTTCAAACCAATTTTCCATTATTTCATAATTCACTTATTTTCCTCGAGGGTACCAAGGCCTAGTCAAATACTGTAACCACTTATCATTGAAAGCACATTTTAAAATTTCTCCTGATGTAGTATCAAATTTTCCCATCCCTACCATTTTTCATCATTTACTGCCTTTTTCTGACTTTTCTTTTGATGCTAATATCAGTAGCATTCAGTTCCATACCTTTCAATTCTGTTATGTATTGATACTTTTAAGCGGGAGTTTCAAACCTGCCTACGTTTCTGATTGGCTGACAGTCCCTCCGGGATTGTATATAAGGAGGGCTGCAGCCTCTGAGTTTTTGCTGAAGTCTCACTGTAAATTAAAGAGCTGTTGTCACTTGCTTGGTTGTGCCTCTCGTTATTCCCGAACCACTTCATTGGCGACGAAGGTGGGATTGAGAGCACAAGAAGCGAACCAGTGAGACCACGAGCTTCAGCTAGGCGACGAGGCGAACTACAGGAGGCATACCGAACATGTCTGCCTACGTTCCGCCCAAGCCTTTTGATCCGACCCGCGAAAAATGGGTCTCGTACCTAACGAGGTTTGAATGCTCACTCGAAGCCAGCGACATGCAAGGGCTCTCCGCTAATCAGAAGAGGGCCCTCTTCCTAAGCCACTGCGGACCGGACGTGTTCGAGATGGCAGAGTCACTGTGTGAGCCAACTCCGGTCCAGACCATCTCATGGGACACCCTGATGGCCACGCTCCGGGCTCACTATGCTCCCGTGCCCTCCAAGTTCGTGCAACGATACCAACTCAGACAGCGCGTTCAGCGAGAGGGAGAACCGGTCAGCGCATACATGGCCAGCCTGAGAAAAGCCGCAACCCATTGCGACTATAGAGACTTAGACGATGCGTTGCTTGAGCAACTGATCTGTGGTGTTCGGGACATTAGGCTGCAATGGCGCCTGCTCGCCAAGCCTGATCTGACGCTTGCTGGAGCCCTGGACGAGGCCAGGGCTCACGAAGCCTCCACAAAAGCCGCAGAAACACTGCAGCGTCCGCTGACCAGCAAAGACAACCCCAAGTCTGCCCCGGTGCACAGAGAAGACGCCGGATCCAGCTCTGAGTCCGAGTCGGATGAGGACATTTTCCGAACCGAGCACCAGAGAAAAGACACCGGCAGCCCTCGGCGAAGTTGCCCCAGCTGTGGAGGGCACCATGATAGACTGTCCTGCAAATACAGGGAGGCTATCTGCAGGCGTTGCGAGAAAAAAGGGCACTTGGCGCGAGTCTGTAGAGCCATTTTGCCCAGAAAACACCAACCACGTGAGCGCCGCAGCCAACCAGAATTGACGCGCCAGAAACAGCCAACGAGAGAAGGCGGCGCGAAAAAACGGCGCGAATTTGAACCTCGAGATGGCCGCAGCATTCACATAGACCAGGCCAGCGCGGAAATCGAGGACAAAGTTAGCACGGTGGTCGAAATCAACGGCAAGCCATGCTCGATGGAGATCGACACCGGATCGGCTCTCTCTATAATGTCTTGGGCGACCCTAAAGACCCTCCTGCCATCGTTCCGAAAGGACCAGCTCTCCAAACAGAGACTGCGCATCCTAGACTACCAGGGGAACCGAGTCCCCCTTGAAGGCGTGGGCACGTTCCGAGTCACCTACGGAGACTACGAAAGAGACCTGCCGCTGACCATCGTCACAAAACAGCTTCCCAGCCTTCTCGTCATGGGGTGGTTCCGAGCCCTCGGCATGGGCTTCACCGGCGTCCACCAGATGCTCAAGTCATCATTAAAAGACAGTCTCCTGACCGAGTTCCAGGACGTTTTCGGGGACACGTTGGGCAAGTATGTGGGGACCCCTATCTCCCTTAACTTAGACCCCAACGTAGCCCAAATAAGACTCAAGGCCAGACGGGTGCCGTTCGCATTGAAACCAAAGATCGATGCGGAACTGGACAAACTAATTAAACAAGGGGTGTTGGTTCCCGTTGACCATGCAAAGTGGGAAACCCCTATAGTGACCCCAGTAAAGTCTGACGGCTCAATTAGGATCTGCGCCGATTACAAGTGCACGATCAACAAGGCTTTGCAGCCGAGCGCCTATCCGGTACCGATCGTGCATCATCTACTACACTCCCTGGGGCCCGGAAAAATTTTTGCCAAATTAGACCTGGCTCAAGCCTATCAACAATTACCAGTTGATGATGCCACGGCAGAGGCGCAAACGATTGTAACTCATAGGGGTGCTTTCAAATGCACCAGGCTCCAGTTTGGGGTGAGCGTTGCACCCGGCCTGTTTCAAAGCACCATGGAGCGCCTCCTGCAAGGGCTCCCCGGAGTGGTGCCCTATTTTGATGACGTTCTAGTCAGCGCTCAGGACGAACGTCAGTTAGGGGACAGAGTAAGGAACGTCCTTTCTAGATTTAGGGAAGCGGGACTTAAGTTAAAGAAAAATAAATGTATGATCGCTGTCCCCTCCGTTGAATTTTTGGGGTACAGGGTGGACGGCACAGGCATCCACCCTACCAAAAGCAAGGTGAGAGCGATTAAGAGCGCACCTGCCCCCAAGACCAAAGCTGAGCTCCAAGCCTTTCTTGGACTGCTCAATTTTTACTCAATGTTCCTGAAAGACAAAGCTACCGTCGCAGATCCCCTTCACAAACTATTGGGGAAGAATGTACCATGGGTCTGGGGGAAACCACAAGCAGCCGCTTTTGAGGCAGTAAAGAGACTTCTATCAGAAGACAGTTTCCTAATCCAATACAACGCAGCGCTACCGCTTGTATTGGTTTGTGACGCCTCCCCCGTAGGAGTTGGTGCCGTCCTGGGCCATAGACTGCCGAACGGCCTAGAGGCGCCCATTGCGTTTTACTCTCGCACCCTGTCAAGCGCAGAGCGAAACTATAGCCAATTGGACAGAGAGGCTCTGGCTGCAATTGCGGGGGTTAAAAAGTTCCACGAATACCTTTTTGGCCGGCAATTCGAACTTGTGACTGATCACTGGCCCTTGCTAGGACTTTTGGCAGGTGACAGGCCCACCCCCGCTGCTCTTTCCCCACGTTTGACTAGATGGGCTATTTTTCTTTCGGCCTATTCATATCAGCTGGTACATCGACCCGGACGGACCCTGGGTCACGCGGATGCCCTCAGCCGCTGTCCCCTACCTGACTTACTGACCAATCCAACACCTGAGGCCTCCGTCCTTCTACTGGACACATTAACTTTGGGACCTATTTCCTCTGCCGAAGTGGCAAAAGCCTCAGCCAGGGACCCGATCATTCGTACTGTGATGGGGTGGGTGCTGAAAGGGTGGCCGGTCAAGGTGGACGGGGGGGAATACCAAGGTTTTGTAAACAAACGAAACGAACTGTTTACGCAAGGTGGTTGTCTGTTGTGGGGTGACAGGGTGGTAGTACCAACAAAATTACGAACAAGGGTCTTAGAATTGCTGCACGAAGGGCATCCGGGCATTGTCAGAATGAAAAGTTTAGCCCGCAGTTATGTATGGTGGCCCAACATGGACCAAGTTATCTCCGAGTGGGTGGGAAAGTGCAGACCCTGCCAGGAGTCTCGCCCTGATCCCCCGGTAGCACCCATCCGAGAGTGGGAGAAACCAAAAGGGCCATGGGGGAGGATCCATATTGATTTTGCTGGCCCCTTCCATGGGCAAACATTTTTAATTGTAGTAGATGCCTTTTCGAAATGGCTTGAAATAATTCTAATGCCCTCTACCACAGCCGAGGCTGTTATTAAAGCCCTTCGTAAGCTTTTCGCCACACATGGCCTACCGGATACTCTAGTATCTGACAACGGCCCTCAATTCACAGCAACCCTGTTCGAGGGATACTTGGCCGGACTGGGCATCCGCCATGCCCTATCGGCCCCGTTCCACCCGGCTTCTAACGGATTGGCCGAACGTTTTGTAAGAACGGCCAAAGAGGCCCTATCCAGACTAGATAACGGAGACTGGCAGGCCAGGATAGACCAATTCTTAGCCGTCCAGCATGCCACACCGTGCACAGCCACAGGGAGAAGCCCAGCAGAGCTCCTCATGGGCAGGAAGCTTCGGTGCGTGTTAGATAGGCTTCACCCCAACTATTCGCACGAAAACTTCAAGGGAGAGACCTCTGGACTAAGACAGTTTCAGGTTGGGTCCCCGGTGTTCGCTCGGAACTATGCCAGCGGACCGCTATGGGTTGCAGGAACCATAGTGGGCATAACAGGCCCGAAATCCTATACGGTAGACGTAGGGGTAGACAGACTCTGGAAGCGCCACATAGACCAACTGAGAAAAAGGGTAGTCGGCGAAGCAAACATAAATTTAGACATCTCCGAGCCTAACTATAACAACTTTCCCAAAACAGCTAACTCAAGCCCGGGTTCGCGAGAATACTTAGCTGACAAGCCCTGGTTCCAGCGCTGCCCCAGCGAGTCGCCACTCCCAACCGGGGATAACCACGCCCCGGACAAAATCCAGGAGGTTCCATTGGCGGAGCCGGGAGAGACAGAAAGTCCCTCCGACCAGCTCGACGCCCCACCAAACACTGAACTGCGCAGGTCAACTAGGACGAGAACTCGGCCTGGGCACCTGCGAGATTTTGTGTGTACTTATGTAAATTTTTGAATGTTAGTGCCTTCTGGGAAGGGAGGGGTGTTATGTATTGATACTTTTAAGCGGGAGTTTCAAACCTGCCTACGTTTCTGATTGGCTGACAGTCCCTCCGGGATTGTATATAAGGAGGGCTGCAGCCTCTGAGTTTTTGCTGAAGTCTCACTGTAAATTAAAGAGCTGTTGTCACTTGCTTGGTTGTGCCTCTCGTTATTCCCGAACCACTTCAAATTCCATCCTTCAACTTATCCCTATTATATGCATTATAACTTATATAATGGGAAGGAGGACTTGGGCGATCATCTTCAGGGCCATGTGGAGGAATTTGTGAAATATCTGATGGGAAAAGTTGCTTGTATCTATTCTCAGTAGGAGACCAAACATAGAGCAGGTCCATTAGAGATTCCCAGGGAATGGGCTTACCCAGGTATCTGGGAACAGGTTGATTCTGTTAGATCTGAAGAAGTGGACAGGGTCCTCAGGGCTGTCAGTTCAAGTGCCTGCCTATTAAATTCATATCCCTCCTGGCTGGTGAAAACCTCCAGTGGTGATCAATGCATCACTGCAGAAGGGGGCATCCCTGGGATCTTTTAAGGAGACATTAGTCTCTTCCCTCCTTACATGCTGTGGGTGACTGGATTGGGGACAATAGGCTTGAACCCTGGTAAGACTATGTTGCTATGGCTGCTTGGAGCTTGGGATCTGGGAATTTAATATCTTCAGTTCTGGATGAGGTTGGGGGTTGCAACCTGTGGGTTCTCGTAGACTCACAATGCCTGCTCAATGGCACATGTAACATTTTTGTTACATGAGTTGCACTAGTTGCTGGTTTGCTTCCAGGTCCAATTTAATATGTTAGTTATCATCTTTAAAGGCCTTCATGGCACAGGGGACTATTTCACCCCAATGGGATTGACCCACCCTACTCACTCTGGCAAAAGCAACATGCTGCAAACCTCCTCAGTCAAGGAACTTTGCTAGCAGGATCTGGTAAATGATCTTTCTCTGCCATGCCTCCACAATCTGGAAAATCTTGCTGTTGGATGTGAGATATGCCCTCACCCTCTAGTCTAGGCCTTATGGATTTGCCTCAAGACCTCGGTCAGCCAATTGACTTGGGCTCTTTACACTGGAAGTGACTGGTGAACTAAGAAAGAAAGTTCTACCACTGTGATGCTTATGTACTAGTTCCTAGTTTTAATCAATCTCTATTAATTTTAATGTTTATAATTTTTTAATGTTTTTTCTATTCTTGCTTTTATTGTTTTGCAAGCCTCCCATCACTTCAATACTGACATGGATAGCACAACATCCAGTACAACTACACAATTGATTTGTCCAAAGTTTGAACAGTTATTAATGGAAAATGGGTACTAAAAATAAGAACACCTTGTGGGGAGATGCTGTTTATCCCAAAGCAATTGCTATTCGTTTAAATACAGATCCGACTTTAGGTATTAAGAAAGTAATGACTGTATTTTCTGAAGTTGAAAGACAACACTAGGGAAAGCAGTAGTAATCATTTTCTGCCTATCAATTGACCAAGCTGTATGATATTGTTACTTTTTAAAAATAAGAATTAGTATAATTTTGAAATGACTATGTTTCTTATGAATTTTGAAATGAATATGTTTCTTATGAATATGTTTAAAATGTGTCTCTGTGTGTGAATACACTATAATATTTGTAATCATGAGGACTCTTGCTCAATAGATTCTGTATCTGTTATAGATATTGGGGGAAAATGTGGACGTCCACCTTATGTGGAGAATGGAGACATTGTGGACTCACCCAAGCTAATCTATTTACATTCTGAAAGTGTAATTTATCAGTGCCAAAATTATTATACAATGCAAGGTTCTCCAAGAGTGACTTGTCAAAATGGTCATTGGTCACAAACACCAACATGTAGAGGTATAAGTAATATCTTTAATTCTTTATAGATTTAATCTTTATAGAGAAATATTTTATTTTGGGAACGGAATAAATTTCACACATCAGAGATGTTATGTCAGTATGTTAGTGCCAGAAAATATTTTACTTCCTTGTAATTGAATAAAAGTAGTAGTATTATGAACCAAGATAAAGTAACTTTCTCAGGGAGAAACTGCTTCATAATGGAGAATTGTACAAGATCTTTTGCCATGTACAAATGTTGTCCTCATTTTGTGAAACCCTCCTGGTGAAATTCTGCTTTCCCTAAGCTATATTTCATAACATACATCTTTTTAGTCAGTGGCATGATTGATAAAATTCAGATTTTAGTTTACTTGAGTTCAGTAGGTAGATTTTATTTTTCTTAGTATTTCACAGATCAGAACACTGGGCCCTCCATTATCATCATCATGCCATCAGTCAGTCAATCAATCATTCCTTGAACAAAAATTACAAAAAGTTATGTTTCCCAACAATTCACTAGGGCTCTTTTTGAATGATAGTATAAGTTGAATCTCTAGGGAACTAACATTATTATTTTTTAAATAGGCTAAGTATGGATTTAGACTCTGTTGACTTAATCACATCTACCCTATTTAGTCAATGTTGAAAAAGAAGATATGAGGTGACATTGTAAGAGAAGTTGCCTGAACCTGGTCTTCTCCTAATCCAGATATTCAGTATGAGGAAATTTGGAAGAAGGGGACTAAAATGTTTTTCTTCTTCCTTCTACACATGTAACATTGTCTTGCTTAAAAGAGTTTTAATTCATGACTGATAATTAGTTCATGAGAGACAAAATAAAATAAAGGGGGGGAATCCATTTACATAGATCTCTAATCATTTTAGCCTATTGCAAAATAGAATTTCTAACCTAAACTTTAATTGCTTTATCAAATGAATTCCTCAGTGTAAAACTTTCTATTTGTCATCTGATCTGTGTCCTTTTTCAGCTGCTTGTACAGCAAGTCAAGAAGATATGAGAGAACACAACATAAGGCTGAAGTGGGCCAACGGGGATAAAATATATACTGAGGATGGAAATGTAGTGGAATTTGTATGCTTAAGAAACTACATACAACATCCAGATACCAGATCATTAAGAGTTAATTGTGTGGATGGGAAATTTAACTATCCGCGTTGCATTCCTGTATGTATATTTTCAGAAAAATACTTTAATTCAACAATATTAACATTTCTTTCACTTGTCTATATCTATATACCTATATATCTATATCTGTGCATTAAAAAAATCACTTGAAATATTTAAAAGACCTAGGTCTGGCAGCTAAATTTGTCGATGTAATGTTTTCTAAGGTAACTTGGTCTTCTGCATTTCTTCTAAATCAGAACACTTCTTAACAGACTTGATTTAAACATTGATCATTGATAGACAGACTTGAACATTGGGTGCTATCTAACAAAACGAAATTCCATGGTGAAAAAAGTAAGATTCTACATTTAAGCAAGAAAAACAAAATGCACAGCCATAGTGTAGGTGGTACCTTGCTCAATAGTAGTAATTGTGAGAGGGCTCTTGGAGACAATAATTTAAATATGAGCCAGCAGTGTACTGCAGCTGCCAAAAAAAGTCAACACAGTTCTAGACTGTATAAACAGAGGGCTAGAATCAAGATCACGTGAAATGTTAATACCAGTTTATAATGTCTTGGTAAGGCCACACTTGGAATACTGCAAACAGTTTTGTTTGCCATGATGTAAAAAAGATGTTGAGATTCCAGAAAGAGTGCAGAGAAGAGCAATAAAGATGATTTGGGGACTGGAGACTAAAACATATAAAGAAGGGATGCTGGAATTGGGTATGTCTAGTTTAATGAAAAGAAGGGCTGGGCTGACATGATAGCAGTGTTCCAATATGTCAGGGAATGCCACAAAGAAGAGGGAGTCAAGCTATTCTCCAATGCAACTGAGGGCAGGACAAGAAGCAATGGTTGGAAACTAATCAAGGAGAGAAGCAACCTAGAATTAAGGAGAAATTTCCTGACAGTTAGAACAATTAATAGGTGGAAAAACTTGCTCCAGAAGTTGTGAATGCTTCAACACTGGAAGTTTTTAAGAAGAGATTGGACAACCATTTTTCTGAAATAGTATAAGGTTTTCTGTCTGAGCAAGGGGTTGGACTAGGAAACCTCCAAGGTCCCTTCCGACTGTGTTGTTTTGTTAAGATTCATTTGTTAAGCACTATGGGGACGGGGTTAATACTTAAAAACAATGAGGAATGGGGCTGGAATGCTGAATCTGCCAGCATTTCATCTCTTCTGGTCTGTTGATCAATCCTGACAGATTCCAAGATGAAGACCTCTATGTTAAACCCAGTGGGCTATTTTCACTTATTTCATTGGCCGCAGTCAATAAATTTAGTTGCCTCAAAATGAATGGTTCCAAATGAACACACATACATTTTACTTTATTTATTTCATTTGCATTGATATTGAAATATTCTCCTGGCTTTTGAACTTGCATATGCAACTTACTCACTTGTGTGTCTAGATGCATATTTATAAATACCTATCAGAAGCCACAGGACCAGAAATCCAGTGGGCTATTTTCATTGATTTCATTGGCCTCAGTCATCAAATTTAGATGCCTGAAAAAGAATTGTTCCAAATGAACACTCATACATTTTACTTTATTTATTTCATTGCATTGATATTGAAATATTCTCCTGTCCTTTGAACTTCCATATGCAATTTACTCACTCATGTGTTTACATGCATATTTATAAATACCTACCAGAAGCCGCAAGGCCAGAACAAAAAATAAAATTACTAAATTAGTAACACTTGATAATAGCAATAGCAAAAGCTCTTAGTCTTATAGACCACTTCATAGAGTTTTACAGCCCTCTCTAAGCGGTTTACAGAGTCAGCATATGGCTCCCAACAATCTAGGTCTTCATTTTATCAACCTTGAAAGGATGGAAGTCAACCTTGAGCTTGTCGGGATCAAACTCCTGGCAGAAGTAATGCAGAGTTAGCCTGCAATATTGCATTCTAACCACTGTGCCACCACGGTTGTGTAATCATACATTATATATTACATGTAAAATGAGATATCCCACGAAATATTTCTAAGCTTAGAATAAATGGAAAAATAGATTGAGCAAGAACACTCTCTGAAATGAATTGGACCAGATTGATTGATTATCTATTAGTAAATGAGATTCTATTGACTTCCAGAGACTACTAGATCCAACCTAAGAATTACTTGCTTTCTGTTGAAAACTTTAGGGTGCACACTGATTGAATTTGTTGTATTGAGCACAATGAAATCAATGAAAAGAGCTCATTGGAGTTAAATTAGACTTTTCAGTCATTTCATTCTCAGGACAGAGGGATCTCCTGGTCTTCAGTTTTGGAATCTGACAGGATTCAGCATCAGATTAGAAGAGATGACATGATGGGCAATGTTTGTGCCTCCTTGTCCCATGCCTCCTTGTTTTTAAGTATTAACCCCACTTCCCATAGAACTTCTTTCCCATTGCTCTAAATGGAAGGAATTTCATTTGGATCACAGGAATCCCCCATTATATGATGAGTTTACATTTGAAATTGCAATTAATACAAATGCTATTAGTGAAATACAAATTTTGCTGAAATGTACATGTAAATATCAAATATATGTATAGTGTACATTTTATTGGAAATCTTCCTAGTTAACAAAAAATGATTTTTTTCTTGGCATTGCTGTGCTACAGTTCCCAGTATTCTTCTATTGGCTGTGTTGTCTGAGGATATTGTGAGTTTGTTTATTCACTGCATTTGTGTTCCATCTTCCCTCAAGTGTATCCACTGTGAGGATGAATTAAAGTTTGGTAACATCTAATTCCCCATTCCTATATTTAAAATGTTGGTGTTTTGAGTTCATTCTGACTGCCAGAGCTTATATCCCAAAATATAGAGAATGCCCAATAAATTATTACAGTCTATTACATGTCATTGTGTCAAAAGTAATCTTAAAAAAGATAGAAATTGCTCAGTGATAAAATGGGCTACAGTTCTTGAGTCTCTTGAGTAGTTTTAACCATTTGATTTAAAAACGGTGATACTGACTTTCAAAATTGTCTTGGCCATGTTGTCTCAAAAATAATTGCAGGCTGCTTTCTGCTGCAGATCATATGAATGAGTTTAAAAAATAATTACATAAAATGTACAGATGCAAATTTATTTATTACTTACTGTTCACTTTTTATTTTAGAGAACTGCGTAAATGAAGAACAGGATATATACAGCACCCTTTAAACCAGAAGATGAAAGTCTGAAATCATGTATCGTTCTCTTTAATATAACCACATGAAGCTGGATTGTATACAATTATAAATGGTGGATCCAAACCTAAAAGCCTACTCTGTAAAAGACAGATTTTACCAACTGAAATTACTGTGAAAATGATAACATTTAAAAACAAGTTTATAGAACATCTTTAAGGCAGATAAAATATTATAATATAACCTTATAAATATATTTTTAAAATGCATACTGAGTGAGGAATGTAGATTTTCATATATATATATATATATATATATATATATATATATATATATATATATATATATATATAAATTGTAAACATTTGATTAATCTAAATTATCAATCAACAGCCCATCTTAAAGGAATGACAATAGATAATTGAAATTGATGTTTTTACATACAGTATAGAGGTGTTAAGTTCTTTTAAAAAATTTTTTAAATCCATTAATCATTTTTGCTGCCAAACAATTTGTAGTATATTTTGTAAAGATACATTTAATACTTCAGTTTACGGTCTAATTCAAGATCCAGAAAGAAATTGGTGCTCTGGAAATGTTGCTCTGGAAATAGCCAAATGTATTTTGATGATCAGAATTTGATGGAAGTCCAGCCAGATGGATTTCTATACTTGTTTTTGTTTTGGTTTGCTTTTGATTGTTTGTTTTTACAGTATGAAATTATATAATTATAAGTAATTAAAAATTAAGATAAAGTTTAGAAATTGGCACAGGCCTCCCCAAACTACATTCCTTCAAAAGGTGTTATTTAACACAGAATGGGCTAGAATTTGCCATGTTATAAATTCAGTCTGATTCATTGCTCTATACAAAGTGAACCCATTCAAAACAAACCTTGTAGCACCTTTTTGGATTGCCAACTCCCTTCATATTTTTCATTACCCTAGACTAACAAGGCTATGCTTCCTTTAATGAACAAAGTGAAGGGAACTTCATAAGGAATTTGATGTGTCCTTTTTGAATATGACAGAGCTGTTTGGTGGAAACTTATACAGAAGTATAAGATGTTATCTCAATGGCCTTTTCTAAACATTAATTGATTTGCTAGATTAGGTCAGCCGCTGCTGCAGTTGATGGAATACAAGTGGCCCTCATTTAGCATCCACAATTGGAGCCAGCAATTCAGTTGTTACAAGAAATAGTTGCTAAGTGAACAATTGTGTGACTGCAAACTTATGTTTATGGTTTTACTTCAGGCCTATCAAACTGGCAGCCCGTGGGCCGGATGTGTCACATGCAGGCCACACCCATGCAAAGGCAAAAAAGTCCCAAAATGTCCTGATACATCACGTGACACGATCGAGTTTGACACCCGTGCTTTATAGCATCAGATGGATATGACCCCATATGCCCAATTGAAGAGAAAGGTTTCTGGAACTTGACTCACAAGGAAGCCAGATAACAGGGCAGATTTTGTAGCCTTTAATCCTGCTCCCTCGCCCTTTGGAATATTCACTCTGATGCTGGGATAATTCATAAGAAGAGAATGTTTATAGTTGCATTCATTTGAGGGGAAGGGATTACAAGAGAGTAAGCAGGCACACCAAGGGAAGCATACATTGAAAAGCATTCACTCTTTGCCTAGTGCAATTCATGAATCATTTCAGAGGCAAAGAAAAGCCTTTAGCTGAAACCTGGTTAAAGCATCAGTAGCAGTGCCAGACGAAGGGTTCCAATCAACTAAGATGACAAAACTGAACCAGTTAACTTGCAGTTAGCATTTTTTAGGGACGTGCTACAACGGGAAGAAAAGCAGCTCAGAAAGAATAACCTGTTTAGTCAATCTCTCCGCTCTGCAAGAGGCGGAGAAGAAAAAAATGGACCAGACACAGGACATCTACTAACTGACAATATTGCCAAACAAATGACAGGCAGAGAGATTCTGCAAAAGTTGCAAGAGATTTCTACCCAATGAAGTACACCAGATCAAGAAATCAGCTCCATGGGGAAAACAGAACTAATTTTTCGTGAGATAGACCATAGTAGCAGTATCTTGCAACTCTGCTTATCTTTTACCTTCCCTCCTTACAACCTTCTAAGTCGGGGAGTCAGTTTGATCCTTTTCTTACTAATTACCATATTTTTCTGAGTATAAGTCACACCTTTTTCCCTAAAAAAAGAGGGTGAAAATCTGGGTGCGACTTATACTCCGAATGTAGCCTCGCCTAGCTTCTCAAATGGAGGTTTCAGAGGCTAAAAAAAGCATCAGAAAAGAAGCCCCCAAACAGAGCTTCAGAGGCTTTTATTCTGAAGCTGTTTCAGAGGCTTTCAGAGGTGGGAATTTTTTTTTTTTCTGAAACTGAGTTTCAGAAGTTTCAGAGGCAGAAAAAAAGGCAAAAAAAAAAAGCAAGGTACAGAGCTCACAACCAAGGAACCTGTTGCTAAAATTCACCTCTGGGAACAACTGATTGGGGGTATTCCGGGAGGCAGATGCACCTGCCAATCAGCTTTTTTCTTATTTTCCATCCCAAAAACAAGGTGCGTCTTATATTCCGGTGTGTCTTGTACTCCGAAAAATACGGTATCTCCTTTCTTGGGCTTTATAAAAAGTTTCTGCCCTTGTTATTTCTATAATTGTTTCTGAATATTCTTTTTAAGGTCCTCTCCATGATTCCCTATAGCAAAGGATGCAATATTCCAGGGTAAATTGTTTACCTAGTTGGTCCAGCAATATTGTTTGGGCCCTATTGGTTCAAATATTGAATTGGAACTCTTTCACACAAACACACACACAAACAGATCAATGTCATAGGAATCTATGATGGGTGAGCATGTGGGGCCTACATCTAATACTATAGTTAAATCTTTATAACTGCATCACGTGTGGGAATCATTAGAAACTGCTTGAAGGAAGATACAACAAAAGGAAGTGATATTTCTGCTTTTAAAGAATAGAAGGCTGAGTGAACTAGCCAAACAAAGGCATGCCACTGCTTTAGCTGCTCTGTTTGATAAATTAAAGGATCACAAGTATGCCAAATGTGATCCTCAGCTTAACATGGCAATTGGGACCAGAATTTCCATCACAGAATGGCAAAGTACAGGTAGTCCTCAATTTATGACCACAATTGAGCCCCAAATTTATGTTGTTAAGTGAGGAATTTGTTAAGTGAGTTTTGCCCCATTTTATGACTTTTCTTGCCACATTTGTTAAGTGAATCTCTGTAGCTGTTAAATTAGTAACAGGATTGTTAAGTGAATCTGTTTTCCTCATTGTTTGTCAGAAGGTCCCAAAAGGTGACCACATGACACCAGGACACTGCAACTGTCATAAATGTGAGTCAGTGGTCAAGCATCCGAATATAAATCACATGACCATGGGGATGCTACAACGGTCATAACTGTGAAAAACGGTCTTAAGTCACTTAGTGATGTTGTAACTGCTTCTTTCTTCCAGGTTGGATGAAGTAGGCTTGCAAAAATAACATGCACTGTTCAGTATGACCAGTGTTTTGCAAAGTTTGCAAACATTGCAAAGTTTAGTGTCAAGAAAAAAAAAATGAACTCTATATGACAATGAGAACAGACACGCATTACAACATTAAAGTATCTTCCACTCCAACTGAGCTAATTAATATTCAAGGGAATTTCTGTGTGTTCCTGCACTAGAAAGGAACACCCTTAAATGAGAAAAATATCTAAAGAACTGAATATGCTTTTCAGCAATAGCATTTAGACTTATATATCACTTTACAGTGCTTTACAACCCTCTCTAAGCAGTTTACAGAGTCAGCATATTGCCCCCAACAATTTGGGTCCTCATTTTACCTACCTCGAAAGGATGGAAGGCTGAGTCAACCTTGAGCCTGGTGAGATTTGAACTGCCAAATTGCAGGCAGCCGGCAGTCCGTAGAAGTAGCTTGCAGTACTGCATTCTAACCACTGCACCACTGTGGCTCACTACTGCACCACTGTGGCTGACTCATTTTAATATTAAATTATTAAATAATAAAACATGTATAATATTTCAATAATATTCTTGAGGATATTGTGTGATGCAAATCAACTCTGGAATTTAATGACTAGGACATTCCGAAGGAAACATCAGAGATATGATACATTTTTGTGTCGATCGATCAATCTATTCAATTTAATTCAATCTGATAAAGGATCTGAACCAAACAAAATGATTAAATGGTACATAAACATCAGCAACAGAACATTTTTCTAGAGACCCACATGAACCTATTGCTCAATGGAACTCAGAGTCATTTGTTTATAAATACTGAGAGATGATATTCAAAATCTATCCAATTTAATTTAATTCATTAATTGGTTACTCTTGAATATACTACATATATATATATTCAATCAGTCACTCTGGAATTGTTCCCTGAATCCTTCTATCTAGCCTTTTAACTATGCTGAATTCAATATGATTTGGTTACTTTAAATTTTTGACCTCCAAAACTCTCTTGAATGGTTCCCTTAACCCCCAATTTTTAAATCATTCCCTACTTGCTATTATTCAGAAAGTCACTCTGGCATTCAAAAGCCAAATGTGGCTCTAAACAAAAGTTTTGCTCCTGTACTATCAAAATAAATGGAATGGGGAGAATAGGGTTTTTCACTATCTGCATAGAGTGAGGCAATATTCTAGTCTGACCCTTTTCTATGAAAGCCTCCTTAATTTTCATCAGAGACTTGTATCTCCAGATGAGTTGCTAACTCTAGTCCAAATGCAATAACAATGATGAATAATCATTCAATAATCCTATCATTTCGTCAAGGACTGGAGACTGACGTTGAAACCACTTCCTAAAATCTTGTTAAAAATCTGCAGGGATTAGTCCAGGCAGTTGCCAGGAGTCAACACTGACTCGAAGGCACAAAACAAAAACGAAAAACTTCCCTAGGCTCACAACTAATAATTTACTATTCTGCTTTCATAGTCAAAAATATTCTGACTTGTTTGCACAGAGTATAATATACTATATTTAGAAAATCCATGGAATGCAGCTGGTAAGTTCATCTAGTCAAACTGGAAAGACACTTTGGCTGTAGTACAGAGAGCATTGTTCAGCTATCACTGTGATTGAATGGGGCTTGTACAGGATACAGTTATATGCAGTGGTGCGATTCAATTCTTTTAACAACCAGTTCTGTGGGCGTGGCTTAGTTGGGTGTGTGGCTTGGTGGTCATGTGACTGGGTGGGTGTGGCTAGCTGA
Source organism: Pituophis catenifer annectens (assembly GCF_029215685.1). Classification (NCBI taxonomy): domain Eukaryota; kingdom Metazoa; phylum Chordata; class Lepidosauria; order Squamata; family Colubridae; genus Pituophis; species Pituophis catenifer. The sequence continues at coordinate 122,468,117 of NW_027256883.1, read as the reverse complement.
TCATGTGACTGGGTGGGCGTGGCTATGTGCAGAGGGACTACTCAGAGGGCTGAAAAAAGTCATTTTTTATGCCTTCTTAACAACCGTGTCGATCATTTCACTACTACTTCTCTTCACCACAGTGACAAGATAGGGCGCAAAACGTAAAATGTGAGGACAGTCGTAAGTTCAAGCACTGGTCAAAAATGCGAGGACCAGTCAAAAATAACTTTTTCAGCCCTCTGAGTAGTCCATATGCACATAGGACTCATCATTTATGCCATCATTTATCTTCTAGCCCTAGCTCAGAGGTCTTCAAAAAGTCCACAAATCTTAAAGCTGCCAAGTTTGAAGACCTCTGAGCTAGGGCTTTGTGGCCAGCCTTTTGGGGAGGGGGTCCCACTCGGAGAGATCCCCTACCTCTCAGGAAGCATCAGGCCCAGGCAGAGAAAGTTGCCAAGGTTGGAGATCTCTGGACTAGAAGACCTCCAAAGGTCCTTTCCAACTCTGTAATTCTGGTATTGGCAAGCAAACACAGTTAAGCTACTTAAATCCTCCAGAGCAGGGGTCACCAACCTTTTGGACCTCAGGGACCACCAAGTTCATAATTTTAAATTTCGCGGACCACTAATATGAATCCAGCACGCCGCTTGCTGAAGCACCTGGACTCCCAGTGATGGGATAGGGTCCTTCAGGCACTCTCCCCCTCTCTTTCTCTCTCTCTCCCCCTCTCTCATTCTCTCTTTCTCCCCCCCTTTCTCTCTCTCCCCCACTCTTTCTCTCATTCTCTTTCTCTCCCCCTCTCTCATTCTCTCTTTCTCTCCCCCCTCTCTCCCCCTTTCTCTCTCTCTCTCCCCCTCTCTCATTCTTTTTCTCTCTCCCCTTTCTCTCTCCCCCTCTTTCTCTCTCTCCCACTCTTTCTCTCATTCTCTTTCTCTCTCCCCCCTCTCTCTCATTCTTTCTCTCTCCCCCTCTTTCTCTCTCTCTCCCCCTCTCTTCCCCACTCTTTCCCTCTCATTCTCTCTTTCTCTCTCCCCCTCTTTCTCTCTCTCTCTCTCCTGTCCTTCTCCCACTCTTTCTCTCTCATTCTCTCTTTCTCTTCCCCCTTCTCTCTCTCCCCCACTCTCTCTCATACGTCCACAGTATGCAGTCTTTCAACCAACTGTTCAGACTTCAAAGCAGTTTAAGACCAACCAGTTTGCAAAGTACCACTGTGATTCCAACCTGCATCAAACAAAATGTGTTAATGGATTATGGCTTCCTGAGCCATGGTGTAAAGGTATCGTTTGCATGCTATGTACAAGTTTATAGTTTCTTCAATAGGATGACATTAATCATATCAAAAAAATAAAAGTGGGGCACACCTGAGAACTGTCTTCCTATGTAACATCTTTTGATGGCACACAGTTTCTTCTGCAACACCCCATTAAGGTCCTATGAGTTTGGCATTCTTTGTCTAAACTCATGAAATAATGAAATAATGTGAATATATCCATCAAAAAAGAAAAGATAATTTTGCAATATAGAAAAATCCTTCTTAACAATCCAAGGACAAAATCAAATGCAGCATTACCCTTAAAATCAGTTGGTTTCTTCCTTAGCAGCTATTTTGTTTCCTTCACAGGTTTAGTTTGTGACTGTTAAATTGGTTTTGATCTTATATATCTTTTACTGTAGTTGTTTTATATCTACCCTTGAGAGTTTCATGATTGTAGTAAAGCTCCAGTGTGATCAATTAGTAATAGGAAACAAATGGCTCTTTTGTGAGAGTTGTCAGGTGAAATGTTTAAGGATGAATTATGAGTACTAGCCAGGGGTGAAATCCAGCAGGTTCTAGAGAACTGATAGCGGAAATTTTGAGTAGTTCAGAGAACAGGCAAATGCCACCTCTGGCTGACCCCAGAGTGGGGTGGGAATGGAGATTTTGCAATATCCTTCCCCCAGGAGTGGGGAGAGAATGGGGATTTTGCCGTATCCTTCCCCTGTCATGCCCACCAAGCCACGCCCACAGAACTGGTACTAAAAAATTTGGATTTCACCACTGGTACTAGCTGACAGCAAAGGGTTAGAATTTATTTATTTTTATTTTTATTTTTTATTTTAAATTTGATTTATATGCCGCCCTTCTCCGGAGACTCAGGGTGGCTTACATGCGTTAAGCAATAGCCTTCATACTTTTTGTATATTTTATACAAAATATGTTGGAAGCAACAGACATTAGGTCTTAAATTTGAGTCCTGAAATATTAGTTTGTGAAAAAACAGACTGGAGTATATGAAGAGAAGTGTGAGAGCATATAGCAGAAAAGAATGATTGAGAGAAAAGATACGTAAAAGATTTACTATGATCTGATAACAACCATATAGTTGTTTTTTGTTTGTTCCCCAATTGGGTCAATCCTGGGGTTTAGTATCATTGTGGAAAGGGACGTTGATGTGGCATCTCTATGGATGTTACTCTATGATGTAATTTTAGCTGCTGCAGTTTGTTGGTTCAGTGTGATGGCTGCTATTTCTACTACATCAATCACTGGAGACTTAATCAGAGCATGCTGTTAGGTGCTAAATCTTGGAGAAAATTTCTGGAAGCTGAAGTGATTAGTTAAGGATTCTCACCATGCAAGCAGTCTACCTCACAGACAACAAGAAACTGGCAAAGGAAGGAATAGCACATAAGACTTTTCATTGGTTCCCAAAAGATTATCAGGATCAATTCCTGGTGTTGATCTGTATAGTTTGGCAACGGGATACCTGCAGGTCTCCAATCGCTGTCAGCTAGTTTACATGGACAAGGTGCTAGTAGTATTTAACTTCCATGAAACGAGGGGGAGGACTAAAATATAAAATCACTGTTTCTCAGTAGTAGCATCAGTCTTATTGTTTTTTTTTTTAATTTTTAATTTATTTATTTAAAACAATACATCAGAAAAAAGAAATAGTCAAACAAATGATCGCGACAGGAACTTTACATGATATTTACACTTTCTACGGTATGTAGGCTTCAGTCAGATTTAACATATATTAAACATAATCCTGGTTATACTTGACTTTTTGGGCGTCTGTTGTTCAACCAAATGTACCATTTGTCCCAACATTGGAAATATATGGAGTCCTTTTGATCTCTCAATGCTTTAGTCAGTCTGTCGGCTTCCGCATAATCCAAAATTTTCTCCAAAATCAAATCTTCAGCCGGCAGGTCTTTCCCCTTCCAATGTTGGGCGAAACATATTCTTGCTGACGTGGTGATAAATACACACAGACACCATATATTTGTGCCTATGTTGTCTGGCCTAATGTTCAGTAGATAGTACTCTGGTTTCAGAATTAGGTTATAACCTGTGATTTCCATGATCCATGCCTGTATGATTTTCCAGAATTCAGTCATCCTGGAACAGGTCCACTACATGTGGAAATAAGTGCCAATCTCCCCACACTTCCAACAGTTTGGTAAGAGATTTGAATACATTTTAGAAAGACGAGCAGGTGGAAGGTGCCATCTGTACAGCATCTTGTACACATTTTCTTTGTATGATGTTGCCCACAGGAATTTCATATGCTTAAGCCAGATTTCTTCCCATTTTGTCATATCAATTGGATAGCCAATATTTCTCCCCCAGGCAATCATAGAGTCTTTAACTATTTCATCCCCTATCCAATAGTCTATTAAAAGTTTATATATCCTTGATAACATTTTGTCCTCTTTTCCTAGAATGATATTGTCCAGATCATGCTGATTCAAATTAATACCATCTTGTTCCCTATCTTTTTTAAATTTCTAGCAAATTTGGGCATAAGCCCACCAATCCAGTTGTCTTCCCTGCAACTCCAACTCATTTCTTGATTTCAGACTACCATGGGGGTCCAAAAGTTCCCGGTAAGAGAGGTGATTTTCTTTGTTATATAGAGGCCTATATGTTATAGCTTCGAGTGGGACCAGCCAAGGGGGGGATTGAAGAGTAAAATTTACCCTTAATTTTCCTCCAGGACTTAATTAGAATATTCCTCACATAATGTCCTGCAAGGCACCTGTGCTTTGGGATTTTGTTTTGCCAAAGAAAATAATGCCAACCTTGATGTAGCCCCTCACCTTCCAAGATCAACAACCTCTTTCTTCTCAACAATATCCAATCCCTGATCCAGACTAAATTTGCGGCCTGATAGTAGTATTCCCATTTTGGAACACCAAATCCTCCTCTTTCTTTAAGCTCTTGAAGCATTTTAAGTTTGATTCTGGGTTTTTTATTTTGCCAAATGAATTTAAGGACATAGTAATTTAGTTTTTTTAAAAAATTATTATCCAATCTAGCTGGTGCTGTGTAGAATAGGTATATCCATTTCGGGAGTATGTAAGTTTTTATAATTCTACCTAGTAGATTTTATAATTTTATATTCTACCTAGTAGGGATATCTGCATGTTCTTCCACTTCTCTAGATCCTGACCTGTTCTCTTGAGAAGGTTCAGGTAGTTGTCTTCTTTGATCGTGGAGCATTTGGCTGATATAATAATACCTAGATATTTTAGTTTATTTACAATTTGGAACCCCAAATTCGCTTCTAATTCTTTCCCTTGCTTTACTGTCAGATTTTTGGCAATAATTTTAGTTTTTTCCCTATTGACTTTTAATCCCGCCACCTTACCATATTTTTCTATTTCCTGGGTCAGACACGGTCCCGATATCAACGAATCTTCTAATATAAATACTAAGTCATCAGCATAAGCCTGCACCTTATATTGTTGATTTTGGATATAAAGACCTTTTATCCCCGTATTACGTCTAATTTCCCTCAGTAAGGGTTCTAATGACAGAATAAATAACAACGGGGAAAGCGGACACCCTTGTCTAGTTCCTTTCTCAATATCAATTTGATCAGATACATCACCATTAATTGAAATTTTAGCAGTCTGCTTCGAGTAAATTGCACGGATTGCCCGAATAAATCTTTCTCCAAATTGCATATGTTGCAGTAGACCTATTAAAAAGCTCCAGTTCACACGATCAAAGGCCTTATGTGCATCCATGAATACCAGGGCCAGTTGTTTATCAATATGGGTTTCGTAGTATTCCAAAACATTCATAACTATTCTTACGTTGTCTCTAATCTGTCTGCCTGGTAAGAAGCCATTTTGGTCTTCATGTATAAATTGGTTAAGAAACCCTTTGAGTCTCTCTGCTAAAACTGCTGCGAATAATTTATAATCTGCGTTAAGGAGCGAGATGGGCCTATAGTTCTGAATCTGAGATAGGTCACTATCATCCTTTGGCAAAAGAGTTATTAGTGCTTCTGTCCATGATTTCGGGGTCTGTCCCTCCCGAATCACCCCATTAAATAACTCAGTCATATGCGTACCTAGTATTTCCCAAAGTGCTTTGTAATATTCAATCGGTAGGCCATCTGTACCGGGAGTTTTCCCTGTCTTTTGTTTTCCCATGACCCTTTCGATTTCCCCCTCCGTAATTTCTTCATCCAATACTTCCCTAGATAAACCTGGTATTTTGGGTATGTCTGATTCCTCTAAGTATTTCTTTATTTCCTGCTCAGACTTATCTTCCTTACAATATAGGTTAGTATAAAATTCCTGTGCAATTATTTTCTTCCCTTCTTCCCCTGTAATCCAGTTGCCTTTCCCATCTCTCAAGTTATGGATTCTATTCTTTTCCTTTTCTTTATTTAGACGGTAAGTGAGCCACCTCCCTTGTTTGTTTGCCCTTTCGAAGTATCTTTGCTTCATCCACCTTATTCTTTTCTCCAAATCCTGTTGATCTAATAAATTAATTTGGTGTCGTGCATCAGTCTTATTGTTATAGCATTTTTCTTTAGGAAAATGTTCCAAACTGATCTCTTTCCCAGAGCATTTGTGGATTAATTGCATGTCCTGTACCTTAGATTTATTATTAGGATCTGATTGCTATTTAACTTTGAAAGTAATTTATGCATGTTGTTTCATTCTTAATATGTGTTTATCTGTAAAACATTGTCAAATAAGTATCTCTTGAAGTTTAATGCAACAATTAAGTAACAGGAATAAGGATAGAATTAGCAGGATTTGATGGCCTTGGTGCCCAAAGCTACTTCCCTAGCATCGCTCGGGGACATCAGCAGTAAAAAAAAAATAAATAGTCAAATAAACTGAAAGCAACCTAAAATCTGAAGGGTACTACAAAGACTACTTGCCAGGTCTACCATTCAGGCTGAAGCAAATTTCATCCTATAACTCATCTGAAACCCTGAATAAAATGAGCCCTGATATTTATATCATACAAATATAATTAGAATTTCATTCTCATTGTGATCAAGAAATTCTCAATCACAGTAGATAAGAGATTTGACATAAAAGCCTCCTAAGAAAATACTTAGGATTCATCTCAGTAGTGGGATTCAATTACCTTTCTACCGGTTCGCAAATGCGAGTGCGCATGCGCAGAGCATCCACAATGACGTCCGGGCAGGTGGGCGGAGCCTCCCACCGCCGCTGCTACCGGTTCACCTGAATTGGGTAGAACCGGTAGAAATCCACCACTGATTCATCTTCATGGGATGAAGTAGAAGTGAAATAATATTGAGTAGCTTCATTCAAAGAATTATAAGCTTTAAAATAGTCCATCCATGAAGAATTATGTCTTGAAATATATTGGGAATTCTGCAATGGTATAACCGAGTTCTTTGTTTTGGCTGTGTTTTTGTAACTGATTTTGCTCCATTGTATTGTTTACATTTGCCTTGGACAGAAGTTCTCAAAGTCTAAGTTTAAACTACACTTGAGAACTGCTGGCCTAAACATCAACTCTGAAATCTAAACTTTAGATTATCTCTACAAGTTATCTAATGATACTTCGGGCCACATCAGGGATCAAAATAGTTAGGCAAAAAATCTTTTAAAAAGTGGTTTAAGAATGTTCAGCTCTAATCCTAATCAAGTTCAAATTATAAGATGTTTTGTTAAAGGAACCTGCCCTCCACCACCTCAGCTTCCCAATGCCGTCAATGTAGCCGAGATGAGAATCTACAGGAGCGGAGAAGAAATTAGCTTCAAGTGTCAAGAACATTCCTTCTTCGTGGCCCACAAAAAATAAAGTGTGAATATGGAAAATGGCAAACACCTCCATTCTGTCTTGGTTTGTATGCTCAGTTTTGCCTTTATTTTAAAGATAATGGACAATACAGATAAAGTGTAAGAAGCTGTTTGAAAAAAGGTGAGAACATTCAGAGCACGTTTTACGGAATTCATCCCAGCCATTTATGAACAGTGGCCTCTCTGTATATATATGTGCTGTGTTCTAAGGGACTAAACAGGTTATTTGCACATTGTGTGTTGTCTTTGTGTTTCCCTGAGAGTCAGATCAGGGTTGGTACACGGGTGCTGAAATTATTTATGTTTCTGCTCTGCCCTGTGTCTGTGTGTGGTGGCAACTTACAGGGATTGCATATTCTCTATTTTGGATCACATGACCAAGAGGGAGGGCCTTAGGATAGAAGGGCTGGTAACATTTTGAGACTTTCTCAGCTACTTCTCCCATAGGGGCTGCTTTTTTAAAATAGAGATTTGTTTTCTGAGTGGTTTTTCTGTTTCCTGTTTTTCTGTGTTTCCTTTTTCTAGATTTATGGTGTAAATCTCCTCCTCAAATTGACATCGTGTAGTAGAAATTGGGAACTGTGCAACATTTTTTCCTGGTGAAATTGTAGAATAGCGTTGCTCTTCAGGTTTTGAAATTAGTCAGTCAAATACTGTGACATGTGAAAATGGGAAATGGTCTGAGCCATCTGTTTGCACAAGTAATAAATAGTACTTTTTTCTGAAATGCAAACAGTGGATTTGGGCTCTAAAAAAAGTTATACAGGCTTTTTATCCAGCCTTATGCTAATGTTAGAAATTATGCAAGGAAGATGCATAAACAAGGAACTTGGGGGTTTTATATAAATATTGAGAAGTTTCAAAAATGTCTCACAAGTGGCCTCAAACATTAATCTCAAATGAAATGTCCTGCATACGTTCAGAATTGTTGTTGTCAAAGCAAGGTTCTGACTTCAAAGTCTCTCTTCTTCAAAATTAAAGAGGAATTCAGAAGGGTTATTTGGACATCACGCAACCAGACAATTCCTCTGTTGTTCAGTGAAAAAGCCTACTTTTTTCAAGGTGAACCTGAAAAAGAAGTGTCACTACTTTAATAAATCAGCTTCAAAGATTTTCTTTCCTAAAGGCCTTTTTTACCATCCAGAGAAGAGATGGTGAGTGTAGATAGTTTAGGCAGGGGCCACAACCACAACAAAAGGATGCAAAGCTAAGCACAACACTGTAAAGCTTTGGGAAGCCTTTTCTTGCCAGTCTGTGTCTGGGGCTTCACTAGTATAATATTCCTTTGAGTCTTTGCCTTCAGTGCTATTCTGGCTGCCCTGTTTTCTCTCCTGGGTGTCTGCTAGAATGGCTTTTTAAGAAGGAGACTATTATGCTTTCTTTGGGGAAAAACAAAGATCTTTTTCTCTAATCTACAGGAATCACTTCTCACTGGGACAGCAAAAATACATACAATCTCTCCAATTTTCTCTTTAACGACTTGGTGAGGGACAAAGCTTGGGGGCTTTGAGGCATTCATTACTACTTGGCTTAAATGCAAAGTTGCTTGTTATGGGAGATTGCAGTTACAGAACTAACAACAAAGGAGACAAAGGCTGAAGGATGTCATGATGGTTTGTGTGTGTGTGTGTATGTGTGTATGTATGTGTATGTGTGTAAGATTTTAGATACAGTAAAAGACAAACCTAAAAGACACAACAGGTGCAAGAAAAGAAAGAAAGAAAAATCCTGTTATGAAATATTATGACTTCCAAACTTATCTCTCTCTCTCTCTCTCTCTCTCTCTCTCTCTCTCTCTCGCTCTCGCTCTCGCTCTGTCTGTCTTATCTAACCATCATCTTTCTCCATCTCTATCCATCCCTAATCTCCATCTATCTCCATCTATCTAATCTATTTTGTATGCCACCCATCTTGCCTGGACTGACTCTAGTTGTCTTACAATCATTCAATCATTATATTAGAAATACTATTGTCCCTCTTAGCTCTCCCTTCATCCCTTCATCCCTTATTTAATTTTCACCTATTTCAATAATAAAATTTATACATAGTCCTTTCACTTTTTTCTTCTTTTAGCAAGAGGGCCATAAAAGGTGTCTGATCTTTTTAGAAAGCAAATAGTTTTCCCCCGAATCAGAGAGTTCAGTTTTGCCATGATTTATGACTCAGTGACTCATACGGTTAGAACACTGGGTTGACAATCTGAAAGCTCACGTTCAAAGTGCTGCTCTATGATGGGGTGAACTCCTGTCATTTGCTCCAGCTACTGTTCAGCTAGCAGTTTGAAAGCATGCAAACACAAGTAGATAAATAGGTACCACTCCAGTGAACACATTAACAGGAATATGGTGGGCAATGGTGAGAAAGGAAGGAAGGAAGGAAGGAAGGAAGGAAGGAAGGAAGGAAGGAAGGAAGGAAGGAAGGAAGGAAGGACTGAAAGTCACTTTTGTCAACGCAATGTCTGTTTGGCATGTGCTTTCTTCCAAAGCTCCTGGTGCTCTACTTTAGAGGTGCTGGCAACATCCCTTCAGATCTATGTTGTTTTTAAATGAATGTAAACCCACTTATCAGCTAGATCAAGGCTGTCAATCTCCCGGCCCATGGGCTGGATGCATCACGTACTGGCCATGCCCACGCCCACTTTAGCAAAGGGGGGGGGAAAAGTCCCGATATGTCACATGACACCGCCGTGACGACGTGAGTTTGACATCCCTGAACTAGATCTTCGGTGTCATCTCTGCCACACTCTGCCAAGTGTATCTCAGTGACAGAGATATTGTTGGGAACATAGTATATTTTTAACATTAAAGCTGTAATCTTGAAAACTGCAACACAATAAAATTAAAGAAGCATTCCAGACAAGTATCCCCATACCACCTTTTGTCTGATTTCTATTGCAGAAACACAAAGCTTATTTACCAAGTGACTGATGTAGGATTTGAAGTCTTCCAAAAGGAACATCGCCAGGTGATTATCTGGTCTTCCAGCTAAGTTCCACAATAAGGCTGAAATGACCTAGTGAATTTACAGAGTGAATGGTCCTATTAAATATACATGCAGTGGATACCTCTTATTGTTTCTATCTTATTGGTAAGAAACTTGCTAGAGCAGTGGAAAATTTCTTAACTGCCAGCGACAGAATTATAACCATCAGAATTCATGCCAAGCTTCTCAATATCACAGTTACCCAAGTCTATGCCCCAAAGACTGCTTCAACAGAGCTTGAAATAGAGGGTTTTTATGCCATGGTCTAAGAAATTCTGGTACAATTGGTACAAATATATATATAACTTTATTGTCATTGTACATATATACAGAGTATACCCATACAACAAAATTCAATTACACCCAAAGACCAGGCCCAACACACATAACAAACACACCCCCACCCACCACAAATTCCCCATCCCTGAACCACCCAAACATCCACACAACAGGCCAATCAATGCTGTCCAACAGCTGACTGATGGTGGCCCTTTAGTTCATTGTTGAGTGCAATTGGGATAAAAACTATTCAGAAAATGTGTGGTCTGAGTTTTAATTGCTCTGTATCTTCTGCCAGAAGGCAACAGTCCAAAATCATGAATACATGGTTCAAACAGCACAAGTGCCACTTATACACTTGGACCTCACCAAATGGACTTCACCATAATCAGGTCAACCTTATGCAATCATCAAACAGTAGTTTTCACTATTTTGTTTAAAAATGGTGATACTGACTTTCAAAATCGTCTTGCCCATGTAGTTTAATATATTAAAAATTATTACAGGCTGCATTCTGCTGCAGATCAGATGAATCAGTTTAAAAAAGAATTGCATAAAATGTACAGATGGGAATTTATTTCTTTATTCTTCACATTTTATTTTACAGATCTAAGCAAATAAACAATAGGACGCATACCACAGCCTTTGAACCAGAAGAATATCTGGAGTCATATATTATTTTCTTTCATATGATCCCATGAAGCTGGATTGTATATACACAATTATAAACAGTGGATCCGAATCTAAAAGTCTATTTTGTAAAAGATAATTACCAACTGTAATTACTGGGAAAATAATAACATTTAAAAATAAACTTATAGACCACCTTTAAGGCAGATAAAATTTTACAATATAACATTATAAATAACTTTTTAAATATATATCTGGAGTGAGAAATGAAGAATTTTTTCTATATACTGTAATTTTACTTTTAAACATTTGATTAATCTGAACAATCAATCAGCAGCCCATTTTAAAGCAATGATAATAGATAATTGTAGTTGATATGTTTAGCATATGGATTCTTGAATTCTTCAAAAAATAAAAGAAATCCAAAAATGATTTTTATTGACAAACAATTTGTAATATAGTTTGTAAAGAAACAGAGATGCACAGTGAACATTTCAATTCACTATCCAATCAAAGATCGCCAACGATTGCTCCTCCTGGGGTTGCTCTGGAGTTAGCAAAATCAAACTTGATGTTAATAATCAGAGGGAGGTTTAATCAGAGCCGAAAGGATTTCTGCCTATTCTAAAATCTAACGTGGGAAAATCACAAATAGATATATGCTTTGTTTTTCTTTTTTGTTTTGTTTTCCTTTTTTTCTGTTTGGACAGTAAGATATTGTAAAATGTATTTATTTAATAAATGTATATGCTGCCTATCTCACCAGCAAGTGACTCTAGGCAGTTTACAACCAGATAAGCAGTATCAAAAATTAAAACAAATGATAAATATTAACAATGCCCCCAGGCCAATCAGCAGAGCCACATTTTAATTATAATACTGTGTTTTCCCAAAAATAAGGGGTATTTTCATGGGGAGGCTTATTTTAGCATATCCGCTCAAAAGCCTGGTTGGGGTTATTATCAGGGGATGTTTTATTTTCAGGGAAATAGGGTAAGTAAAACAAGATTTTAACAACAGGCATAGAGCCTGGTGGCGCAGTGGACTAAGTGCTGTTAAAGTAGCACTTAAATTGCCAGCTGCCTGCAATTATTGCAAGTTCAAATCTCACCAGGCTCAAGGTTGACTCAGCCTTCCATCCTTTCGAGGTAGGTAAAATGGATTGTGGGGGCAATAAGCTGACTTTGTATAAAAAAGAACACCGCTTGGGGGGGCCGAAAGCCCTACTAAGCAGGTATATACAAAAGTATGAAGGCTATTGCTTAATGCATTATAAGCCGTCCTGAGTCTCTGGAGAAGGGTGGCATATAAATCTAACTAATAAATAAATAAATAAGATTAAGCTATATCTTAGAAATTGATGCAGGGTTTCCAACTACATACTTCAAAATCTGTTAGTTGACACAAAATTTGCTGTGATGTAAATTTAGACTGATCCACTGAAGTTTTTCTGCACAGAAAGTAGGCATAGGACTGCTTGGTCCATGTTTTTCCAAGCATGGCCAGAGGGCAGGTTTAGATTTTGTAGAGCTGTTACTCTGCAGAGGCACTATTAAATGTGTCTTAGCTACTGGCTGTGGTCCAGCACATGCACTATTATTAGTGCCTCAGCTGGTGGCTGTGAAGTTCTGCAGTTTAAAAACCCCTGCCTGCTTTTGAGAAATAATATGGCAGCTTCAGATTCCAAAGAAGAGTTTAATGGTTCTGCAAGCCTTTTTACACCATTGGACACACCAACATCTGGCAACTCAAGACATATTTTCATAGAATGCAAGAAAGCCTATTGTCCAGGTTTAAATAAAGAAAATGTTTACTTCAGGCCCATCTGATGCTTACCAAGCTACGAGATGGGGAAAAGATCATCTTTATCTTTCAGCAAAGGACATGCAGCAGGTAAGTAACTGGTTTTTAGTTACTGGTCAGTAAAACATGGTGGTAGAGATAGCACAATAATAGTTTTATAATTTGCAGTTCCTGAATCAAAACCACATGATGGATTCTACTGGTTCGCACCAGTTAACTTTCTAAGTAGTTTGGAGAACCAGTTGTTAGAAGAAATCTCCTCCCCGCCCCCCACTTTATAGGGCTAATCCTGTAAGGAATTACAACATTCTGGTGTTGTTTCTAGCCTAATCTTTATTGCCCTGCTTACAGAAATTGCCTCTCCATTAACCCTTATTACATTCTTGGCAGTATGCCTATACTTACTGTCACCTCCGGAGCTTCTCCTGAGTTTTTTTTTTTTCTTTGCTTGACTTTCTTAAAGAAGAAGAGTTGTTTTAAGCTTTTTACACTGTGTTGGGAGGAAATACTCCCCTGTTGGAGTTCTTCCAGCTGGGATGCAATGATCAGCACTTTGAAGAAATAATTGAATAACAAAGCAGAGCTGCCGAAAAGAAGCTTTTAATGACAAGGAACCAGAATGAGTGACATTCAGCAAGGCTTCTTGACTATCTAGAAAGGTTGACATTCAAACGTGACTTTACATACCCTTTCTGACTTTTGGTCTAAAACTGTTTTTTGGTGAATTTAATTCTGTGCTTGGTGATGTTTAATCCTGTGTTTATTGATGGGATAATTTCCTTTGTTTGGAAGGAAAAATGTTAATCTCTGTTTCTGAAAAGAAGTAGCTTCAGAAATCTGGCTAGTTCCTGTGTCTATTTGTTCTGGTAATTGGTTTAACAAGAAACAGCTACTGTGTTTGCTCCTTTCTTCATTCTGGAGAGCTTAAATGACCTCTCTGCTAAAGGGTTTCACTTTATGAGCAAGAGTTGGCTGCTGATAGTTATTACATTTTAACTATTTTAATTCCTCAAGGTGCTCTGGCACCCTCCCTGATTTGTAACTCCAGTTTGCAGGTATTCCTAATCTAATGATTTGTATTTAGGGATTGGTATTCTTTGCTTTGCAAGCAAAGAAGCTTTTTGTATTTTTGTACAGGTAATCCTTGACTTATAACAGTTCATTTAGTGACCATTCAAAATTACAATGGCACTGAAAAAAGTGACTTATGACCATTTTTCACACTTACGGCTATTGCAGCCAACTGTCATTAGGGCAAAGACGCTATGTAGAATTGGCTGTCCCACCCAGTCACATGAAGCACTGCAGTTGTGAAATGAGTGACATGGTTGTTAAGAATGCTGCAACAGGCATAAATGACAACTGGTCATAAGTGCAAGGGCAAGTCAAAAGTATGAGGACCAGTCAGAAATCACTTTTTGCAGCCCTCTGGTAGTCCCTATGTGCATAGGGACTACTCAGAGGGCTGAAAAAGTTATTTTTGACTGGTCCTCACACTTTTGACCAGTCCTTGCACTTACAACTGTCCTCACATTTTATGTTTTGCACCTTATCTTGTCACCGTGGTAAATGGAAGCACTGCAGTTGTGAAATGATTGACATGGTTGCTAAGAATGCTGCAACGGGCATAAATGTGAGGATGGTCGTAAGTGTGAGGACCGGTCAAAAATAACTTTTTTCAGCCCTCTGAGTTGTTTCAAGTAGGTTTAATCATCAATAAAAGTGCCTTAACAAGCCATCATTACAGGTATATATCTATTTATTTTTATTTTTATTTATTTATGTAATTTATATGCCGCCCTTCTCCCGAAGGACTCAGGGCAGCTTACAAGAAGGAACAAAAAAATTACATCAAAGTCAATTTAAAATTAGTTAAAATTAATTAAAAATTTAATTAAAATTATTAAAAATCACCCCTACGGATTCAGCCCATTTGGTGAAAAAGCCACATCTTCAATTCGCGACAGAAGGAGAGGCGGTCAGGGGCTGTCCTGAGGCCGGTGGGCAGCCCACTCCAGAGGGTCGGCACTCCCACAGAGAACACTCTCCCCCTTGGGAGCCAACATTGTCTGGCTGACGGCACCCTGAGGAGGCCCGCTCCGTGTGAGCGCACCGGACGATGGGAGGATGGCAGGAGATGATCCTGCAGGTACCCCGGGCCTAAGCCATGTAGGGCTTTATAGGTGAGCACCAGCACCTTGAAATGAACCCAAAGAACTACCGGTAGCCAGTGCAGCTCGCGCAGGAGAGGTGTCACACGGGAGTACCGAGAAGCCCCTGTAACAATCTGTGTGGCCGCATTCTGGACTAACTGTAGTCTCCGGGTGCATCCCAAGGGCAGCCCCATGTAGAGGGCATTGCAGTAGTCCAACCGAGATGTAACAAGGGCGGTATACAAATCGAATAAATAATAATAATAATAATAATAATAATAATAATAATAATAATAATAATGAGTGACATGATGGCAAGGGTATCCCGATCTAGGAAAGGGCGCAACTGGCACACCAGGCATACCTGTGCGAAGGCCCCCCTGGTCACGGCCGTCAAATGATCTTCTAAAGATAGCCGTGAATCCAGGAGGACCCCCAGATTGCGGACCCTTTCTGAGGGAGTAAGGACCTCCCCTCCCATCACAAGTGACGGGGCCACTAGATCATGAGATGCCGGTATCCACAGCCACTCAGTCATGGATGGGTTGAGTCTGAGTCTGTTTCTTCCCATCCAGGCCCATACCGCTTCCAGGCAGCGGGACATCACAGAAAGGGCATCCCCAGGGTGATCCAGGGTGGAGATATAAAGCTGAGTGTCGTCAGCATATTGGTGGTACCTCACCCCGAAACCACGAATGATCTCACCCAGTGGCTTCATATAGATGTTAAAGAGCAGGGGGGAGAAAACCAACCCCTGAGGCACCCCACATGTGAGGGGCCTCGGGATGGATCTCTCTCCCCCGGTCCATACAAACTGTGAGTGGCCCGAGAGATAGGAGGAGAACCACCGTAAAACGGTGCCTCCTACCCCCAACCCCCCGAGTCGCTGCAGTAGGATACCATGGTCGATGGTATTGAAAGCCGCTGAGAGGTCAAGAAGGGCCAGGTTGGAGGAGCAACCGCCAGAGATCATTCACTAGAGTGACCAATGCCGTTTCTGTGCTATAACTGGGCCTGAAACCCGATTGGTATGGGTCTAGGAAGTCAGTTTCCTCCAGGAACTGCAGGAGCTGCTGTGCCACCATGGATTCAACAACCTTCGCTATAAAGCGAAGGTTGGAGACTGGACGATAGTTGTTAAGGGAGTCTGGATCAAGGGTGGGCTTCTTGAGGAGGAGACGAACCACCGCCTTTTTAAGTGTGGTGGGGAATACCCCTTCCCTCAGAGAAGCGTTGACAACTGCTTGAATCCAGCCTCCAGTCACCTCTCTGGCTGCAGAAACAAGCCAGGAGGGACAAGGGTCCAATAAACCTGTGGAGGCACCCAGTTGACCCATGATCCTGTCCACTTCATCCATTGAAACAGGCTCAAACCCAACCCGGATGTTACCGTCAGGACAGGCCCCTGTCACCTCACCAGACTCTGCCCAGTCAGAGTCCAACCCAGTTCGAATCTGAGCGATTTTATCTTGCAGAAACTGTACAAAATCTTCAGCTCTGCCCTGCAAGGGGTCCTCCCTCACTCCATGATTGAGAAGAGAGTGGGTCACTTTAAACAGAGCAGCTGGGCGGTTTTCTGCAGATGGAATGAGAGCGGCAAAATATTGGCATTTTGCCGCTTCCATTGCCACAAGATAAGACCTAATATGGGTTCTTAACTGTGTTCGGTCAGATTCGGATCGGGAGGATCTCCAACTGCCCTCCAGGCATCTTCTATGACGCTTCATTTCCCTGAGCTCCATGGTAAACCATGGATCTGTGTCAGGTCAGAGGCCGCAAAGGCGCGATTCGATCCAAGGCCCCCACCGCGGCCTGTTCCCAGGCCGCAACTAGGGCCTTGGGGTTAAGGAGGCGGGAAATGGCCTAAGCTCTGTCAGGAACCCTTCCGGGTCCATCAGGCGCCTGGAGCGGAACAGTCTCATTGGTTCCGCCTCCCAGCAGTGGGGAATGATGGAGAGAAAGTCCAGCCTGAGGAGGGAATGATCGTCCATGACAGGGGGTAGATTGACAAGTTTCCCCTACCACGATCATTTATCCACTGTCCAGAGAGAAAAATCAGGTCGAGTGTCCTTATTCCTCTCTTATGAATTGGGCCCTGCACAACCTGAGTTAGGTCCATGACCATCATGGAGGCCATGAACTCCCGGACTGACTCAGATGTCTTCCTGGCCAATGGTAAATTGAAGTCTCCCACAACCAGAAGGTTGGGGAGTTCAACCAACTCGGCCAGGACATCTAGCAGTGCGGGCAGGGCTGAGGCTACGCAGCTGGGAGATAGGTACGTAACCAACAGACCCGACTGAACTCCAGGGTCCCACTTCAAAAGGAGGGATTCACACCCGCCTATCTGAGGAACAGTGTACTCCCTGGTACTGAGGCTTTCTCTAATAACAACCGCCACCCCCCAGCCCCTACCCTGGAGTCGCGGCTGGTGAAGCACACGGAAGCCTGGGGGGCATAAATCAGTGAGAGGGACACCTCCCTCCAGCCCTAGCCAGGTCTCCATAATGCATGCCAGGTCCACGTCCTCCTTGTCAATTAAATCTCAGACAAGGAGAGCCTTGTTCACCACGGACCTACATATGACAGGAACCGGAAATACCTCACAGATGCAGCTGAAGGCAGCTCCTCGAGAGTCAAGAAATACATCTCAAACTAATCCTGCCAAGACTGCAGACATAACCCTTGTAATATCTTTCCTTTTTTCATTAATACAACTATCACGTTTTAAAACATTAAAAACCCCACTAACCCCATAAGCATTACATATATACATTGAAAAGATATAAAACACTGTATTACTAAAACATTTTATTATTTTATTTATTTATTTATTAAATTTCTATACTGCCCTACTCCCGAAGGACTCAGGGCGGTGAACAGCCAGGAAATAAAACACATACATAGAAAAAATTTAAAATTGAATAAAATGAATTAAATAAATTTGGCTGAATTTAAAATACCCTTAATTTAAAATACCCATATTTTAAAACACACTAAAATTTAAAATTTGCACTTAAAAGGGAGAAGATTTAGGCCAGGTCAGCTTGATGAAATAAAAGAGTCTTAAGCTCGTGGCGGAAGGTGTTCAGATCCGGGATCCTCCGTATCTCTGGGGGGAGCTCGTTCCAGATTGTAGGTGCCCCCACAGAGAAGGCTCTCCCCCTAGGGGCCGACAGCCGACATTGTTTGGCTGACGGCACCTGGAGGAGCCCCTCTCTGTGGGAGCGTACTGGTCGGTGGGAGGCTATTGGTGGTAGCAGGCGGTCCCGTAAATAACGAGGTCCTAAGCCTGGTTATTACAATGTTATCACATTACATTGTGAACCATACGAAGTTCTGATGCAAGTGACTGTAATATCTTCCATTCATATTAACACAACTATCACATATTAAGACATTATAAAACATTGTGAAACATGCAGAATTCCGATGCAAGCAACTGTAACATTACTGTAACATCTTCCCTTCATACTATCACATATTAAAACATTATAAAACATTGTGAAAACATGCAAAGTTCTGGTGCAAGCAACTGTATCATCTTCCCTTTTCATATTAACACAACTGTCTCATAATAAAACATTAAAAAACATTGCAAAAGAGTCAAAATTGTAAAAAGGAACAATATTAACACTTTGTACAAATTGAGTCTGTTAAATTATAGGAAAAAAACAATATCAACACTTTCTACAAATTGAGTCTGTCAGGTGGTCGCGAACATCGGCCGCTGCGAGTCACAACTGGCCCTCTTGTGCCAACGGCCCTCTTTGCACTCTGGGCTTCTCCATCCTCATTGGAACCACTGGGCTCTTCTCACTGCTTACTGGAGTGTCTGGCACTCGACTGCTATCGGGTATACTCGCTCGCTCCGAGCTCTCGTCAACATTTTTTACTTTTACTTTACTTTACTTTTACTTTTATTTGATTTATATACCGCCCAACTTCTGAAGGACTCAGGGCAGTGAACAGCCAACAATAAAATACATATATACAAAATTTAAAAAGCAGAAATAAAATCGAATTAAGTAGTTTGGCCCAGACAGATTAAAACCCTAATCAATTTAAAACAAATTTAAACTTTGAGTATTAAAAAAACACCTGGTGAAATAAAAAGGTCTTTAGAGCATAGTGGAAGGTGCGCAGATCCAGGATCCTCCGTATCTCCGGGGGGAGCTCGTTCCAGATAGGTGCCCCCACAGAGAAGGCTCTTCCCCTGGGGGCCACCAGTCGACATTGTTTGGCCGACGGCACCTGGAGGAGCCCCTCTCTATGAGAGTGTACCCGCCGGTGGGAAGCTATTGGTGGTAGTAGGTGGTCCCGCAAGTACCCAGGTCCTGAGCCATGGAGCGCTTTAAGGGTGGTAACCAAAACCTTGAAGCGCACCCGGAAGACCACCAGGAACCAGTGCAGCTCGCGCAGGAGGGGTGTTACATGGGAGCGCCGTGTCGCTCCCATTCCACCCACGTGGCGGCACTCTGCACCAGTTGGAGCCTCCGGGTGCTCCTCAAGGGGAGCCCCATGTAGAGAGTGTTACAATAGTCCAGGCGGGAGGTGACGAGGGCATGAGTGACTGTGCGTAAGGAGTCCCGATCCAGAAAGGGATGCAACTGGTGAATCAGGCGAACCTGATAAAAAACCCTCCCGGTCACGGCTGTCAAGTGCTCTTCTAAAGACAGCCGTGGATCCAGGAGGACGCCCAAGTTGCGCGCCCTCTCCGTGGGGCCAATGATTCACCCCCAATAGTCAGTGATGGCACCAACTGACTATATCGGGATGTCGGAAACCACAGCCACTCAATCTTGGATGGGTTGAGCCTGAGCCTATTCCTCCCCATCCAGATCCACACAGCCTCCAGGCACCGGGACATCACTTCAAGGGCCTCGTTGGGGTGGTCTGGGGTGGAGATGTACAGCTGGGTGTCATCAGCGTACTGGTGGTACTTCACCCCGAAACCATGGATGATCTCACCCAGCGGCTTCACATAAATGTTGAACAGGAGGGGCGAGAGGACTGACCCTTGCATATGAGGGGCCTCGGGGTCGACTTCTGCCCCCCTGTCAACACAGACTGCGACCAGTCAGAGAGAAAGGAGGAGAACCACTGCAACACAGTACCTCCCACCCCTAACTCTTCCAACCGGTGCAGCATGATACCATGGTCGATGTATCAAAAGCCACTGAGAGATCTTACAGGACCAGGACAGAGGAGCACCCCCTGTCCCGAGCCCTCCAGAGATCATCTACCAACATGACCAATGCCATTTCCGTGCTGTACCCGGGCCTGAAGCCTGAGTGGAACGGATCCAGATACGTCGCTTCATCCAGGTGCTGGGGAAGCTGTTGCGCAACCACACTCTCAACAACCTTCGCCACAAAGTGAATGTTGGAGACCGGACGATAGTTTACCAACATTGCCGGGTCCAGAGAAGGCTTCTTGAGGAGAGGCCTCACCACCGCCTCTTTCAAGGTGGCGGGAAAGTCACCCTCACCCAATGAAGCATTTATAATCCCCTGGAGCCAGCCTCGTGTCACTTCCCGGGAAGCCAGCACTAACCAGGAAGGACACGGGTCCAATAAACAAGTGGTCGCATTCAGTCTACCCAGAATCCTGTCCACATCCTCAGGGGTCACAGGATCAAACTCATCCCAGATAACAGTCTCAAGACCTGCCCCAATCCCTCCCCCTGAGACTACCCAGTTAGAGTCCAAATCTTCCCGAATCTGAGTGATTTTTGTCATACAGATACTGAACAAAATCCTCAGCTCTACCCTCCAAGGGGTCCTCCCGCGCTTCCTGGTGGAGCAGGGAGTGGGTCACCCTAAAGAGGGCGGCCGGGCAGTTATCTGATGACGCAATAAGAGCAGCAAAATAACTACATTTCACTGCTTTTATCCCTACTAGGTAATTCCTAATATGAGATCTTACCTGTGTCCGGTCCGATTCAGAAAGACTGGCCCTCCAACTACTCTCTAGGCGTCTTTTCCGGTGCTTCAACTCCCTCAGCTCTTTAGTGAACCAAGGAGCCAAATGAGATCGGCACCGGGTCAGAGGCCGCAAAGGCACGACCCGATCCAGAGCTCCAGCAGCCGCCCTATCCCAGGCAGCCACTAGGTCTCCAGTCGAGGCGTGTGCCAGAGCCTCAGGAAATGGCCCAAGCTCCATCTGGAAACTATCAGGTTCCATCAGGCACCTGGGGCGGAACCATTTTACCAGCTCCGCCTCCCTGCGGCGGGGTGCAGCGGTTCAAAAGTCAAGACGAAGGAGAGAGTGATCTGACCATGACAAGGACAACATTAATCTAAGGCTCCATCCCTGTGCATTACTCATTGTCCATGGATACTTCTGGCCTGTCCACAGGTTATGTAAAGCCGCTCAGCTACACGCAAGTCTACTCGATTGCGATGATACAAAGTTCCTTCAACATCCACCAAATAGGAACATGGAGCCTATTGTTGTAAGCAGCTACCCATTTTCCAGCAACCTGTTCAATCTCCAGGCAGCGGTTTCATCCGAATCTGTTCCCCGATCTTTAATTCTGGCAAATCTCTAGCTGAGTTGTCATATCTTGCCTTGACCACTTGTCTCTTCAGCCATAACTTTTCTTGAACTCCTTGTATCACCAAGGGCTCAAGCTGCCTGTTGGACACTGGTAGTGATGTCTATAGTCTCCTTGCCATCAGTCTGTGCCGGACTACTGTCCATGCCCTCAGATGGGGTATTTCTCCAATGTAGAATGGCTTTCCATGGATCTTTACCTTCACTGTGAGCTTTCCTACAAAGATTCACAGCTGATTCAGTTTTGCCGTTAGCTTGAAGATGATGCAGTGATGCGGTGAAGAGGTCACATGCTCGAACTCCCACTCAGGGGCAAATTAAGATAGTCTGCTTGGTTAACTTCAGCAAAAAAAGTTTGTTCCTGTTGCATCCAGCAGACCGTCTGATGCTCATGTTCTCCTCCAAGTGTCACCTGATCTAACACACCACACTACTCAGGGTGGTGTGGCCCACTAGCGACATGCACAGATTGAGGCTGATCCCGAAGACAAGGAGGCTGGTGTGGTGTCGCGCCAGCAGTCCGCTCATGTCGGATAGTGAGGAGGCTGAGGAGGATGTGGTTCCAGAGGCAGAGACTCAGCCAGGGCCTTCAGAACCTCCAGAGGCTCCTTCAAGTGGAGAGAGCGAAGTGGAGGAGCCTCTTCTCAATGCTCGAGCACGCAGGGCTGCCAAAAGGCAGGAATGGCTACTCAGGAGGAGGAGGTCTCCTCGACAGCAAGGCTTGAGGATAATTGGCCACTCCCTTAACCTATTTAAGTCACACGCCGTTAGTAAGTTTCTTGCTGGAAACAACTTGTAATGATCATCAGAGCATTTTTGGAAAAGTCCTATTGTATCTTGTTTTCTGGGCTGGTTGCCAACCTTTGCCAGACTTTGGTTTATTCTTGCTACTTAATAAATTTGATAAGGACCATTGGTGTGTGTCAATATCCTCGAGAATCCGGAGCTGGGGCAGAACACAGGGTATCACTAATATACATTTCACATCCTGGCTTATAGACAACATTTAGAATGTAATTCTGCAAACTAAGCATCATGCTCTGCAGACGTTTGGGAGCACACAAAAGGGGCTTCTTGAATATGGCTATTAGCGGCTTGTGATCAGTTTCGGCTATGATTATATCCCGGCCAAAAAGATAATGGCAGGCAAATACAATACTTAAGCGCTCCTTTTCAATTTGAGCATAGTTCAACTCGGCAGAAGAAAGCGCTCTGGACGCGTATACGATCGGCTGACCTTCTTGCATTAGGCAACATCCTAGGCCATTTTTGCTCAAGTCACTTTGAATGGTAATAGTCTTCGTAACATCATAATATTTTAACACTGGAGCAATAGTGACCAAGTGTT
Organism: Pituophis catenifer annectens; assembly: GCF_029215685.1. NCBI lineage: Eukaryota > Metazoa > Chordata > Lepidosauria > Squamata > Colubridae > Pituophis > Pituophis catenifer. The sequence goes on along the minus strand of NW_027256883.1, from coordinate 122,445,314 downwards.
TTATTTCCTGTACTGCCTGCTCATGTATGGGGAGCCAAAGTTAAACTGCATCTTTGTCCAGAAGGCATCTCAATGGCTGGCACACTTCCGATAGGTGCGGCAGAAATTTTGCTAGATACAGTATGTAACAAATCTGATAAATCTCTGCACTGATTTAACATCAACAGGCGATGGCATCTCCACAATGGCTCTAATCTTTTCTGGATCAGCTTTTAAACCTCGTGAAGACAAAATATGCCCATGGAAGTGGACTTCATGCACCTTAAAATTGTAACTTTTTTTTTTATTGAAAAAGTTTTACAAATACAAATTTTCCCATTTCCCCCCCCTTTCCCTCCCTAACCCTCCCTAGTCCTCCCCTCCTCCCATGACTTCCCCATGGTGAAATCCAAATCCACATCATATTATATCATACCTTCCCTCCCTTCTATTCTCCCCCCTGTGTACTATACATTTCTACATAACATTGAACTATTCTACCCCCTATGTACTATACATTTCTACACAACATTGAACTAAAAGCTATCTGATACTTCCTAGTTTGATATTTATTCTGCACATAATCTATCCATTTCTTCCACTCCCATGCATAGGTCGCTTGAGTCCGGTCTTTTAAGTATGCTGATATCTTCGCCATTTCTGCAAAACTAGCCACCTTCAAAGTCCATTCTTCAATAGTAGGCAAGACATCCCTTTTCCAATATTGACCAATCAGTAACCTAGCTGCTGTCACCCATAGCTGCTATCAATTTTGTTTCACCCATTGAAAAACCCTTAACTATACCCAACAAAAACAATTGAGGAGAAAATTGGAGTTTTTTCTTCAGAACATTTTGCATGACCCACCAAATTTTTATCCAGAAAGCCTTCACTTTCTTGCAAGTCCACCATATATGATAATATGTAGCATCCAAACAATCACATCTCCAACATTTTGGTTGAACATTAGGATACATGCATGACAATTTCTTAGGATCTAAATGCCACCTATAAAACATTTTATAAAAATTTTCCCTCAAGTTCTGTGACTGCGTAAATTTAACATTCTGAACCCATATTTTTCCCACGTTTCCATCTTTTTAACACTGAGCCTTAACTTTACCTGCCTATACCAATCTAATAGTGCTATTAACTTCTCATCATGATCATGCTCAACTTCTTTGTCTGTTTCACCACTATAAGAATATCATTAGCTATTGGCTCAATTCCATTGAGCCCACTCAGTAATTCATGCTACTTTTGTTGATATACTTCTGGTGCTACCGAAACTCCAAAGGGTAATTTAAGCCATCTCTTTCTACCCCATGGGGTCCAGAACGTAGTCATGTAGCTACTTATTTCATCTAGCTTACACTGTAAAAAGGCGTCTCTAGCATCAACCAGCGTAAAAACCTGTGCTTTGGGTAGCTTGTGCAAAACGTCATCAAGCATTGGCATTAATTAATGTGACCGCTTCAAGACCATATTCAGAAATTTAAGGTCAATGCAAATTCTAATCTTCTCTGACCTTCTAATAACAACCATGTTGCTTATCCAACCAGTGGGCTCAGTTACTGATGTAATATGTCCTTCTGCCTCGTACTTATCCAGTTGTGCTCTAACCTGCTGCTTAATAGCTATAGGCACATTGTGTGGTGAACTTTGTACTGGGGAAATAGCAGGGTCAAGTTCAAAATGAACCTCTCCTGGAACAGATACTATGGGGCCCTCAAACACTTCCTGGTATACTTGGAGGATTTGCTGTTTTGTCAATGGCCCCACCAAAGATTTAGGGGAGTAACTTACAACATTGTGTAACTCAGTCGGAATGGTAAACTGCATCAACCCCAATGCGCACATGTTGATCCTGACAATAATGGTTTCTGATCAGTTTCCACAATCTCAAATTCAAGTTTATAAAGATCCCCACGTATGCTGCATTCTGTTTGAAATACGCCCAGTGAGTTCATTAATTCTCCTGAATATAACTTCAATTTAGTACTGCTAGGCTGAAGAAGTATCTTGGATGCCAATTTCATTTTGTCCTTCAAACTCATAACATCACAGGTTGCACCTGAGTCCAGCTGGCAAGGTTGAATTATGTTGTTAAACCTGAGATTCACAAACCATTTTTTGCCCTTGGAGTGTATTGTACTGATACATTCTTTCCTATAAACCGCATCAGTGATAAACAAAAATGCCTCCTCCTGTGATGCATTCTCCAAGTCTAACGTTTGCTCAATTGTATGCAGCTTCCTTATTTCTCTTTCCCATGCCTGACACACTCCTGCAAAGTGGTTAAGCCTCCCAGACACTCTGCAGATTTTCCCATATGCTGGGCACTGCTCCCTCTCTCTTGTATGTGCATACTGCCGCAATATTTGCATGCTACTTAATTGTTCACAGATGAATTATAAAACTGCCTTTTATTCTGATATTTGTATTGATAAGTCATCATATTTGGCTGTTGTTTAGAGACTGTATTAACACAGTCCTTACCTCGCTCTAGAACTCTCAGCCATTTGTCATTAAATTCTATAGTCCGACACATCTCAATTGCTACTTGTAGGCTTAAATTATGCTCCCTCAAGAGGCAGTGGCATTTTCTTTCACTAGTAGCGCCCAAAATTATTTTGTCCCGAATGAGCTCATCCCTTAAGGGACCATAGTCACAACTGGCTGCTTTTTTCTTTAAGCGTGTGACAAAATTATCTACAGTTTCACCTTCTTCTTGCTTGCAGCTGCCAAATATGTATCTTTCAAAAATAACATTTTTGAGAGGTCTGAAATAAGTCTCTAAAGCGTCTAGAATAACTTTGGTATCTCTTTCTTGCTCCAAAGAAAGGGTTAAATTGAGTTTGTAGATATGGAGACATTCACTGCCCATCAATCTCCTTATATGTGGCAGCTTGAACTGCTGCCGACTTCTCTTCCAAGCCTTTAGCTAAGGCATAATCTTCAAACTCTGCCCTGAACTCATTCCAATTGCTACCGCAGTCTCCACTCGCCCTCATAGGCTCAGGCAGAGGTATACTGTTAGCAGCTGCCATACTTCCACTGCTTAGCTTTCGGGAGTATGCTTCAAATGTATCCAAAAAACATGGATTCAGGCTTCTGACACATGTTTCAAGTAGGTTTAATCATCAATAAAAGCACCCTAACAAGCCATCATTACAGGTATATATCTACATATGACAGGAACCGGAAATACCTCACAGACACAGCTGAAGGCAGCTCCTCGAGAGTCAGGAAATACATCTCAAATTAATCCTGCCAAGACTGCAGACATAACCCTTCTAACATGAATGCCCATACATTTTGCTTTATTTCATTTGCATTGATATTGAAATATTCTCCTTTGAAATTGCATATATAACTTACTCACTTACTCATGTGACTACACGCATATTTTTAAATACCTGTCAGAAGCCACAGGACCAAAACAAAAAATAAAATTAACTGAATTAGTAATTACTGATAATAGAAATAGAAATAGCACTTAGACTTATATGCCACTTCACAGTGCTTTACAGCCCTCTCTAAGTGGTTTACAGAGTCAAGATATTGCTGCCACAATCTGGGTCCACATTTTACTAATCTTGGAAGGATGGAAGGCTGAGTCAACCTTGAGCCAGTGAGAATCAAACTGCAAAACTGCTGGCAGCCAGTATGTAATGATTCATTACATGTAAAATAAGGTATCCCATGAAATATTTTCAAGTTTAGAATAAATGGAAAATAGATTGAACAAGAAAACTCTCTGAAATGACCTGGACACAGTGGTGGGTTTCAAATTTTTTTTTACTACTGGTTCTGTGGGTATGGCTTGGTGAGTATGGCAGGAGAAGGATACTGTAAAATCTCCATTCTGGCCCCACTCCAGGGGAAGGATACTGTAAAATCTCCATTCCCTTCCGATTAGCTGGGACTCGGAAGGCAGAGAATAGATAGGGGTGGGGGCAGTCAGAGGTGGTATTTACCGGTTCTCCAAACTACTCAAAATTTCCACTACCAGTTCTCCAGAACTGGTCAGAACCTGCTGAAACCCACCTCTGCCTGGACAAGAAAAGCTATCCATCACTAAATGAAATTCTATTGACTTCAAGGGACAACCAAATCCAGTCTAAGAATTACTTGCTTTCTCCTGAAAACTTTAGGGTGCATACTGAATTTATTGCACTGAGAACAATGAAATGAATGAAAATAGCTCCCTGAAGTCCACTCATTTCAGCCTCAGGACAGAGGGATCTCCTGGTCTTCAGTCTTGGAATCTGCCAGGATTTAGGATCAGACTAGAAGAGATGAAATGATGGGTGATGTTTGTACCTCCCTGTCCCATGCCTCATTGTTTTTAAATATTACTCCCATTCCCATAGTAGTTTTCTCCCATTCCTGTATGGACAGGATTTCATTTGATCACAGGAATCTTATTGTATGATGAGACTTTCATTGAAACTGCAATTAATGCAAACACTATTAGTAAAATATCAATTTGTGTTGTGATATACATGTAAATATGAAATATTTCTGTAATGGACATTTTATTGGAACTTTTTCTTTGTTAGTTAATAAGGAAATGGGGGCTTTCTTGGTATTGCTGGACTACAGTTCCCAGTATTCATTTGTATCCCAGCTTTCCTCAAGCGTATCCCCTGTGAGGATGAATTAAAATTTGGTAACATCTAATTCCCCACTCCTGTTTTTAAAATGTTGGTGCTTCAGATTCATTCTAAATGCCAGAGTTTATATTCCAAAATATCAAGAATGCCTAATAAATTATTAAACTTTATTAGATGTCATTGTGTCAGAAGTCATCTTAAAAAAAAATAGAAATTGCTCAGTGATAAAACGGTCTAAAGTTTTTGAGTCACTTGAGTAGTTTTAGCCATCTGGCTTAAAAAAAATGGCGATGCTGACATTTCAGAATCTTCTTGCCTATGTAGTTCGATATGTTAAAATTATTGCAGGCTGCTTTCTGCTGCAGATCGGATGAATCACTTTTAAAAGGAATACGTAAAATGTACAGATGCAAATTTATTTCTTTTTTTTTAATGTCAAGGTTTTTTTATTTATATATAAGTATTTTGAATACAGTGTATTGTCCGAGCATAACATTTTACAAAAAGGAAAGAAAAAAAAAGATAACACATTTTTTTTTTTAATTTGATTTATATGCCGCCCTTCTCCGGAGACTCAGGGCGGCTTACAATGCGTTAAGCAATAGCCTTCATTCTTTTGTATATTTTATACAAAGTCAGCTTATTGCCCCCACAAACTGGGTCCTCATTTCACCTACCTTAGAAAGGATGGAAGGCTGAGTCAACCTTGAGCCTTGGAGAGATATACACATATACTTATAGCAATAATAATAATAATATAACAAAATAATTCTAACCATATTTATAATTATATTCGCTTATTTATGCTCCTATTATTCCTATTGTTCCTATATATTGGCATGCATATGATTATAAACAACATTCATATTTTACTTAAACATAACAATACTCTTTCTTCATCTAATTTCTACCTCTTATCTCTAACCATTGATAAAACCTATTCCACGTTAAATAGTATTCTGTCTCCTTTATCTTTTATTTTCAAAGATAATAATTGAAAATGTTGCAAATTTACTTCTTTGCTCTTCACTTTTTATTTTACAGATCTAAGTAAATGAATAACAGGAGATATATAGCACCTTTGAGCCAGAAGATGAATGTCTGAAATCACATATTTTCTTTAATGTGACCACATGAAGCTGGATTGTATACAGAGTTATAAGCAGTGGATCCAAACCTAAAAGCCTATTTCATAAAAGACAAATTTTACCAACTGTAACTACTGGGAAAATGATAACATTTAAAAACCAGTTTATAGATCATGTTTAAGGCAGGTAAAATATTATAATGCAACATTATGAATAACTTTTTAAAAATGCATCTGGAGTGAGGAATTTTCCCTGAATTTTAGCTGTAAACATTTGATTATTCTGAATTATCAATCAGCAACCCATCTTAAAGCAATAACAATAGATAATTGTAAATGATATTTTTAGTGTGTAGATGTGTTGAATTCTTAAAAATAAATAAATCCAAAAATGATTTTCTGTGGTCGACAGATAAACCCCATTATCGTTTTAAAGAGACAGAGACTAAAATAATCCTAGGACAGAGTTTTTATTTACTTTGCAAAGGGCCTTTCTCTCTGGAGTAGAGAAAGACGGAAATAAAACAATTTACACAAGTTTTTATAGTCTTCAGGAACATCAGAATACACATCAATAAAGTACCTTGGGAATCAGTTTCAGATCTTACATAACATCTTATATAACATATGTAGTACATAATTCCACCCTGGAAATTCCCCAATTCTCAACAGAAATACCCCTCAAAAACATCAATTGCGTACTTCCTTTAATTAAGGAAGAGCCTTGATAGTACAAGGGTTTAGTGCACCCTGTTATTAACACAGCTGCCTGCAATTTCTGCTGGTTCGAATCTCTCCAAGGCTCAAGGTTGACTCAGCCTTCCATCCTTTCTAAGGTAGGTGAAATGAGGACCCAGTTTGTGGGGGCAATAAGCTGACTTTGTATTAAATATACAAAAGAATGAAGGCTATTGCTTAAAGCATTGTAAGCCTCCCTGAGTCTCCGGAGAAGGGCGGCATATAAATCAAATTAAAAAAAAAAAAAATGAGGGCAAGTTAACTCAAGAACATATTTCCTGCAAGATAAACATCCTCTAAAAAACACAGGAATTACACACTTCCTTTCTCATGTTCTTAAATGTCAGCTAAATTATATAATCAGGTTATACAAGGTAAAACAAAGCCTTAACATGATTTTAAAATGGCGTAACTCAGGTTATGCTTTTACAGGAATAATTCTTATTTTTCTCACATTTTCCATTGCCAAACAGTTTGTAATATATTTTGTAAAGAAACATAGTACAGTAAACACTTCAACTCACTATCCAATCAAAGACCCACAAACAGTTGCTTGTGCTGTTGTTGCTCTGAAGTTAGCATAATCAAACTTGACGTTCATAATCAGAAGGAGGTTCAGCCAAACAGATTTATGCCTATTAACATCTAAGATGGGAAACAAGGCTTTATTTTTCTTTTCTTTTTTTCCCTTTCTTTTTCTTTTTGACAATTGTTATTGTTAGTTGAGAAGTCGTGTCTGACCCATCGCGACCCCATGGGTAACGTTCGTCCTGGCCTTCATGTCCTCTACCATCCTCTGAAGTCCATTTAAGCTCACACTTACTGCTTCAGTGCCTCCATCCAGCCATCTCATTCTCTGTTATCCCCTTCTTCTTTTGCCCTCAATCTTTCCCAGCATTAGGCTCTTCTCTAGTGAGTCCTTCCTTCCCATTAGGTGGCCAAAATATTTGAGTTTCATCTTCAGGATCTGGCCTTCTAAAGAGCAGTCAGGGTTGATCTCCTTTAGGACTGAGTGGCTTAGTGCTTTTCCCTACTTTCTTCAATTTAAGCCTACATTTTGCAACAATCAACTCCTGGTGTTGTTTTTACTGACTGTATAGAGCTTCTCCATCTTTGGCTGGAGAGCATATAGTCAATCTGATTTCTGTGTTGACCGTCTGGTGATGTCCATGTGCAGAGTCATCTCTTGGGTTCTTGGAAAAGAGTGTTTGTTTTGACCATGGTTTTTTGGTGATAATTCTATAAAGTGCTGTAGGGCTTCATAGAACTGGTCAATTTCATCCTCTTCAGTACCAGTGGTTGGGGCATAGACTTGGACTACTGTGATATTGAATGGTTTGCCTTGGATTCGAACTGAGATCATTCTGTCATTTTGGGGATTGTATCCCAGTATTGCTTTTCCTATTCTTTTATTGAACATGAAGGCTACTCCATTTCTTCTGAGGGTTTCTTGCCCGCAGAAGTATACCTGATGGTCATCTGAATTAAATTCACGCATTCCTGTCCATTTTAGTTTGCTGATCCCTAAGATGTCAATATTCAGTCTTGTTATCTCTTGTTTGACCACGTCTAGTTTGCCTTGATTCATGGATCTTACATTCTAGGATCCTATGGAGAAAAAATATTTGCAGCATCACACTTTCCTTTTACCACCAGATGCATCCACAGCTGAATTCCTTTTGGCTTTGGCCCAGTTGCTTCATTCTTTCTGGCGCTACTAGTACTAGTCCTCTGCTCCTCCCCAGTAGCATATTGGACACCTTCTGACCTGAGGGGATCATCCTCCGGCATCATATCTTCTTTCTTTTTGGTACTGTCCATCGGGTTTTCATGGCAAAGATACTGGAGTGGATTGCCATTTCCTTCTCCAGTGGATCACATGAATAGTAATATTAATTGTTTTTCAGGTTTTTGAAAAATATTTTAGAGGCAATGGGATTATTTCTTTTACATTATATTAATAGGATTTTGAATGTAGTTTTAATATAACCAAGCAAAAAAAGAAATCAGATAGCAGAATTACGAGCCTATTGTAATATACTGTCTTGACACTCTCAATACAGATGTTTATTAGGCTTAAACAGACAGCCTACTCAAAACCGAAAATGTATATTGAAAAAAGAAAGAAATGGCAGTTCTCCTGTGTTGACAAGTAACAGCTGTATTTGCAGTCTGCTTTTTATTGTAATCATTAAACAACACACCATTTTTATTAAACTTTATACATTAAAGATACAAAGTTAAAAAAAAGAGAAAGAAATGGCAGAAAAGAATGAAAAAAGAACCAGAAACAGAAAAAAATACTGTGTTTCCCTGAAAATAAAACCCTGTCTTATATTTTTTGAACCCCAAAATAAGCGCTTGGCCTTATTTTTGGGGAGGTCTTATTATTATTTTGTGTTGCATGGAGCAAGATGGGATTCCTCTTGCTGTCTTACCTGATTTCCAACTCTGCATTTAAATATTTTCAAGGAGGGCTTATTTTTGGGAGGAGGCTTATTTTAGCACATGCACTCAAAAGCCCAATTGGGCTTATTATTAGGGGATGTCTTATTTTCAGGGAAACAGGGTATATTAAGAATATCATAAAGAAAAAAGACAGTATATAAAGATGTAACAGAATAACAGAATTGGGAGGGAACATGGATGTCTCCTGGTATAACCCTATGCTCAAGAAGAAGCATAGAAAAAAAATCAACAAATACTAAGAAAAAACACACATTCTATTTACACCTTCTAAGAAAATAAAATGGTGATAAGAAATTAATCATCTGGTTCAGGTTTTCCTGACCAAAAAAAGGGCCAAGGAAAGATCCTAGCTGTTTTTCTAAAGGTCTTTAAGGTGTGGACCAATGTTAATATTAAAAATGCCTTGTAAACCTTCTTAAAGTTTATTGTATGTTATTGTATCAATAATTATTTATTAAAAAGGAAGAATTGCTCAGTGATAGTATGGTCTACAATTTTTGTGTCACTTGAATAATTTTAGCCATTTACTAGAAGTAGCATGCTATAGAACCCATCAGTCAAGGAACTTCAACTAAGAGGTTCTAGGAAAAGAGCCTTCTTTGCCATGGTTACAATCTTGCTGCTGGAGATGATATATGACCCCACCCTCTAGGCCTTCTGGATTGACCTCAAAACTTGTCTCACACAATTGGCTTGGGACTATGATGGGCAGTGGTGGGTTGCCCCTAGTTTGCACCGGTTTTATAGAACTGGTAGTAAAACCGGCGGGAGGCTCTGCCCACCGACCCAACATCATCAAAACGCGTCTGCACATGCGCAGAAGGGCACATGGCCCCACTGCGAACCGGTAGTAAAGGTAAGTAGAACCCACCCCTGATGATGGGGGTGCTTTACACTATTGTGTGAGCTTTTGTGTGAGGGGAGCTATAGTGATTTAATTCCCTTTTTCAGGAGGGAAGGGAACTTGGTAAAAACCAAGTTTTTATAGCTCTTATACACAGGTATAAAAATGAGGTAAGAAGAAAAAGGTAGATCTTGTATCTTTCTAATAAGGAGGCAATATCTTTCTTATTTTCTCTGTTCTTATATCCACTGGGAGTTGATATTATTTTGACTTCCTAGATATTTGTAAAAGTTAAATCCAACCCTAGCTCTCCAGAATCGGGGGGAGGGGAAGGGGAAACAAACAGGCACCAAAGGGTACAGTCTCCCATGGGATTGCCAATGATTAACTGTATTTGACTGAAGATTGTAAAACTAGTTTTTTTAAAGAAAGATATTGGATATCTACAACGTGTGGTTCCTATACATCATAAATGCAAAATAGATCTGTCAGATTCATAAATGTCATGTATAATAATTTTGATGATAGCTGCTGCTGCTGAAGACATTGGGAAGATTCTTGAATGCAAGTGGTGTTTTTTTTTTCCTTCATAAGAATCAGAAGCACTGCCTGAAAAGCCAAAGTATTGCTTTATTTGTTTATGGTAATCATTGCAACACAAAGTTCAAAAAATTCTTGTGGAATCCTCTCTTAGCTCTTGGCAAGATCATATTCTTATTCCCGTAATACTGTCTTCTCCCAGATTCCTTGACAACAAACAAACAAACAAAAAATGAGGAAGGGATGGTAGTAGTTGGGAGAAATCCACCGAGATTGCCAAACTGCCGAACTGAGGTTTGGTAGTTCAGACATTGCCTGAAGAGCTATGAAGAGCTGGCTACTCTTGGTTGCTGCTGTTCTTCTCTGGCCTGGCGGCTCTTCTCAAAATGGTAAGTTAAGAAGAAAAGAAATCAAGGGGTTACTAAGGAAAGCAGCTTCTGCTGCGTTCATCAAAGAAGCAATTTCTTTTAGCAAAAGCAAAGAGTTCCATTTTCCACCTGTGGCTTTTTGGAAATTTGTAATGGCAGATTCTTTAAGGATATCATAGACTTACAGTATAATTCCAATCCCCTTCTTAAATGCAAGATTTTTGAGCAACTGATTTGTGTATAGCAAAATACCTTGCATCAGTATTGTAAATTCACACCTGTTGTGAGGGACTTTGCTTCAGTTAATAATAAAGAGGATAGGATGATAACCAAATGATTACCATGTCTAATAACGTTACTTTATGTTTAATGGTTTATTTTGCTTATAAACAAAAAAGATCCTCAAAAGTTGAAATGAACAGATGTAAAAATGGAATATATTTATATTATATAAATATAATTTATATATCTACCATATTTCTACCATAATTTAACCAAGTACATGCTGTCAGTATGAATCTACATTTCCCCCCCAATTTTTCTCTCGTCTTCCTTCTAGATGGGATGATTTTATGAGAGCCTCCATTATGCCTTGGGCTGCCCCTATAGCACATGATACATGCATAAAAAGATAGATCATCTAGGAACCATAACCTGTTCCAAGGAGACAAGTCAGAAGTTTGAAATTTTAGAGATGTATTTCAGTTGTGTTTACATCAGGATACATACAAAAGTAATTAGTATATATCTTAATTCACAGTGATGATATCCTTTAGGAGAAAAAAACAGGGAAATATTCACATCTCAAGACATTGAAGCTAAGATTACATTCACTTATATTCACACTAATTGAACCTTTGAGCAAATAATAATTAAATAATTAATTAATTATTTATCACTGTTTTTGATGGTTGCCTGACAGTTGCCTAGGCTGGGCTTTCTTGTTTCCCTTTTTTAATCAATTGATTTATGTTTCTTATATGGGGGGAAAAGTAAGAAAAGTATTGATCCTGTAAATGTAGACCACAGAAGGTGTTCCTTTCCCAATAATTGTAAAATTAACAAACCATTTGTACAATCGGTAATGATTGCCATCTCGTATCAAGCTGTTACTTTCAAATTCGATAGCTGAAGGGTTAGAGATATTCTACAATTATTTTCTTCCCTGCTTCTGCCCACCATTGCTGTTTTGAATGAATATTTGTGCTCTCTACACTGTATAAACTCTCTCTCTCCCTCCCTCTCCCTCCCCCCTCTCTCCCACTCCCTCTCTCTCTCTCTCTCTCCCCCTCAATATCTCACAATTGTATTCTACTATGCTCTATCTCTAAAAAAGCTAAGGGAAGGGAAGGGAAGAACAAGGTGAGAGAATTATAGCCTATAGAATAAATTCTCAGCTGGCACCATTTAAACTTGATAAAAAGAAAGAAACTATAGATAATAGATATTGATAAATTAATAGTAAGAAATGGATTTATTTCTCTGGGGAAAGAACTGTTGCCAGCTTTAACATTTTTGAGTCAGATATTGCTGAGGAAGTATATAGGGAAAGATGAGAGGGTGATTACAATTAACAAAAAATTATTGTTGAAAATCTAATATGTACAATATCAGAAAGATTCCTTCAGGAACACCCATGTTTAGCCCCGGTAAGTACCGGCAAGGAGGAAATGCCACAGAATCTTTTACAAAGAAGTTGCTTTCGGGGGGCAAGTTTGCTGGCTCTTCAACCTCTCTCTATCTCGCCATCCACAGAGTTGCTTAGGTTACACATCAGCAAGGGAAGTTTACATATTACAGGCAGTCCTTGAGTTATACCTTAATGGAGACTTTCCATCACAGTTATGCAACATGCTATGATCATAAAGTGAGTCAGTCATGAGAGTGATTTTATAAATATTTTTGTGGTGGTCATTAAATGAATTATCACAGTCATTAAGTGAATATGTATTTGTTAAGTATACCAATGGTTCGCCATTGGTGTGGTTTTGCAGTAAATCAGAATTTAATTTAATATTTAATATTTAAATTTATATACTGCCCTTCTCCCAAAGGACTCAGGGCAGTGAACAGCCAGAAGTAAAAAACATCAAATATAAAATTTAACAACAATTTAAAAATAAATTAAACATTTTGGCCCAACAGTTAAAATCCCCCATTAAAAATCCAAATTAAAATACACAATTGGAGAGTTTAGGCCAGCCCAACTTGATGAAATTAAAAGGTTTTGAGGTTCCAACAGACAGTATGTAAGTCCGGAATCATCTGTATCTCCGGGGGGACCTCGTTCCAGAGGGCAGGTGCTCCCACAGAGAAAGCTCTCACCCTGGGGGCCGCCGATGGCACCCAGAGGAGCCCCTCTCTGTGGGAGCGTACTGGCCGGTGGAAGGCTCTCAGTGGCAGATGGCAGTCCCATAAATATCCAGGCCCTAAGCCATGGAGTGCTCTAAAGGTGGTCACCAACACCTTGAATTGCACCCGGAGGACCACCGGGAGCCAGTGCAGCTCACGCAGGAGATGTGTTACATGGGAGCGCCATGATGCTCCTATAATCACCCGCGCGGCCGCATTCTGGACCAGTTGAAGCCTCTGGGTGCTCTTCAATAGTCAGAGATGGCACCAATTGATTATATCGGGATGCCGGAAGCCACAGCCACTCGGTCTTGGATGGATTGGGCTTGAGCCTGTTTCTCCCCATCCAGATCTGCACGGCCTCCAGACACTGGGACATCAAGGGCATCATTGGGGTGGTCCGGGTTGGAGATGTACAGCTGAGTGTCATCAGCGTATTGATGGTACTTCACCCTGAAACCATGGATGATCTCACCCAGTGGCTTCACATAAATGTTGAACAGAAGGGGCAAGAGAACTGACCCCTGTGGCACCCCACATACAAGGCGCCTCGGAGTCGACCTCTGGCCCCCCATCAACACAAACTGTGACTGGTCAGAGAGGAAGGAGGAGAACCACTGCAACACAGTGCCCCCCACCCCTAACCCCTCCAACTGGCGCAGCATGATACCATGGTTGATGGTATCAAAAGCCGCTGAGAGATCTAACAGGACCAGGACAGAGGAACAGCCCCTGTCCCAAGCCCTCCAGAGATCATCAACCAATGCAATCAATGCCGTTTCCGTGCTGTGCCTAGGCCTGAAGCCCGTCTGGAATGGATCGAGATAGACTGCTTCATCCAGGTACTGGGGAAACTGTCACGCCACCACACTCTCAACAAACTTCGCCAGAAAGCGAAGGTTGGAGACAGGACGATAATTTGCTAAAACAGCCAGGTCCAGGGAGGGCTTCTTGAGGAGGGGCCTCACCACCGCCTCTTTCAAGGTGGTGGGAAAGTAGCCCTCTTTCAAAGAAGCGTTAACAACCTCCTGGAGCCAGCCTCATGTAACCTCCTGGGAAGCCAGCGCCAACCAGGAGGGGCACGGGTCCAATAAACAAGTGGCCATGCTAAGTCTACCCAGAATCCTGTCCACGTCTTCAGGGGTCACTGGGTCAAACTCCTCCCAGATAACGTTCTCAAGACCTGTCTCCGTCACCCCGCCTATATCTACCCAGTCAGAGTCCAGGCCTTTCCGAATTTGAGCGACTTTGTCATGCAGATACTGCACAAAATCCCCAGCCCTGCCCTCCAAGGGGTCCTCACGCACTCCCGGATGGAGCAGGGAGCGGGTCACCCTGAACAGGGCGGCTGGGCGGTTATCTGCAGATGTGATAAGAATGGAAAAATAATGAAACTTTGCCATTTTTACCGCCACTAGGTAGGTCTTAATATGAGACCTTACCAGTGTTCAGTCCGATTCGGAAAGGCTGGCCCTCCAACTGCTCTCTAGGCGTCTTTTCTGGCGCTTCATCTCCCTCAGCTCCTCAGAGAACCAGGGATCTAAGTGAGATCGGCGGCGGGTCAGAGGCCGCAAAGGCACGACATGGTCCAAAGCTCCAGTGGCCGCCCTATCCCAGGCAGCCACCAGGTCTTCAGCCGGGTCGTGAGCCAGAGCCTCAGGGAAAGGCCCAAGCTCCATCTGGAACCTATCAGGATCCATCAGGTGCCTGGGGTGGAACCACCTGGTTGGTTCCGCCTCCCTGCGGCCCCGTGTTGCGGTTTGAAGGTCAAGTTGAAGGAGAGAATGGTCAGACCATGACAAGGGTTTAATCACTATATCCCCTATACCTAAACCATTCAGCCACTGGCCAGAGATGAAAATCAAGTCCAGAGTGTGTCCCCCTATGTGTGTAGGGCCATGAACTAACTGGGTCAGGTCCATGGCCATCATGGAAGCCATGAACTCCCGAGCCACCTCAGACTTTTCACTGATGGACGGCAGATTGAAATCCCCCATAACTATAAATCTGGGGGTATCAACCGCCATCCCGGCTATCACGTTGAGCAGTTCAGGCAGGGCCGCCGCCACATGGCAGGGAGCCAGGTACGTGATCAGCAGGCCCACCTGTACCCCATGACCCCACTTCACAAAGAGGGACTCACATCCAGTTATCTGAGGCACAGTGGCCTCCTTCGGACCAAGACCTTCCTTTATAACAACCGCTACCCCCCGGTCCCTCCCCTCAACCCTTGGCTGATGGAATGCTCGGAAGCCTGGTGGGCACATTTCAACAAGGGGAAACCCCCCCCTCCTGGCCCAACCAGGTCTCTATAATACAGAGGCCAGGTCCGCTCCCTCCTCTTGAACAAGATCACAAATGACGGGGGCTTTATTTACAACGGACCTGGCATTGCACAACATCAGCCAAAGGCCCGGGCCCTGAGGAGAAGTAAATGCTTTGTACTTACTTAGATTTTCATAAATCTTAGAGAATCTTACTTAGATTTTCACATGACCCTGTCATAAAACAGGATCATGTGTACACGGGATGCTGCAATTGACTGTAAATACAACCCAGATGCCCAGCACCAAGGTGCACTCATCTGACCGAAGCAGGGGGTGAGTGTTGAAATTTTGAATCTGGATCATAAGCACTCCACAAGTAAGTTCCCTGGCATTTCAAATGATCAATAAATTGAGGATTACTTATAGTTAAGTGTCCAGCAAGCATTGGTTTCTTAGTTAAGACAAAAGTGGGAAATAATTATCTAACTTGGGTTTGTTATCTCCAGTTCATGGGAAGTTCATGAGAGTAAATAGAAAAAGTGAGCTTGTCTAAGCAAATAAGATAATTTTATGTAAATAAAATTTCAGCATGTGAAGAACCAGATGAGATTGACTTTGGGGAAATTGTGAGTGCTGAGAAAGCCAAGTATCTGGAAAATGACCGAGTGCAATACAGGTGCAACCTTGGCTATGTCTTGGAAGGACCTGAATGGATTCAGTGTAAGGGACAAAAATGGACACCTCATCTACCAAAATGCTTGGGTAAGGCATCATGCTTTTTTTTTTTCTAGTGTAGACCTGGGAGAAAATGCTGAATTCATCCAATAGGAGAAGAATTGTAGCTGCCAAATTCTTTGAGAATTGGATTGAATTTCCATCTGAAGCCAGGCTTTCCTCTGAAGCCATAAACTGTGCTGGTGTCATCTTCTTCCATTCGAAAGCTAAAAAAAAATTAAACTGATCCAAATTGTTGAATGAGCAAGCAAAATAGTAGATATAATTAAATGATATTCAACTGGAAGCTCATTCAAGAATGCTGAGTAACTGCGGGATACAATTACATCTAGTTACAGACTCAGTGGTTAATAAAATAGGAAAGTGAATTCTTTTGCTATGGAATTCAGCCAGCTAGAATGCTGTAGAAGGAAAACTTTTGAGTCTAGTAATTACAATTTATTCAGAATATTTACTCAGTTTCCTCCATGATCTTTCCATCTCTATTAATAATACAAAACTAGATCCCATCATCCTTGTAGCTGGTACAGTTGGGTAAATCATCACATTCCTACATCCTTTTAGCAAAAACTGTCTAGGAAATAACAAAAGCTCAGACAATTCAGCACAGTTTGTCGAGGTTATTCAGAGGACAAAAGCCTTGGTAGTACAGTGGTCTAAGGCACCCTGTTATTAAGCTGGTTATTAAGACCAGCTGCCTGCAATTACTGCAGGTTCGAATCTCGCCAAGGCTCAAGGTTGACTCAGCCTTCCATCCTTTCTAAGGTAGGTAAATTGAGGACCCAGTTGTGGGGGCAATAAGCTGACTTTGTATAAATATACAAAAGGATGAAGGCTATTGCTGAGCACATTGTAAGCCGCCCTGAGTCTCCAGAGAAGGGCGGCATATAAATCAAATTAAAAAAAAAAAAAAACTTCACTGAAACATTTCTGGCCAGGACTCAGATTTCTTTTATTTGACTGGTGCCTTTTCCTCCAGTTCCCCAAAGTTATTCCTTATGCTTGTTATGGATATTAGGATGTCATTAATGCTTGTTATGGATATTAGGATGTCATTAATTCAACAAACCCCTTCATGAATTACTGCCATGTCATGGCAAAGGGGCTTGAAATGCTCAAAAGCTATGAGCTAAGCCTTGTGAGGTCACCCAAGGTGGACAGGTCATAGGAGAGTTCTGACAAAATGTGGTCTACTTGAGAAGGAAATTGCAACCCACACCGGTATCCTTGTCAATAAAACCACATGAACAGTACCAAAAGACTAAACAATATGATGCTGGAAGATGAGTTCTTCAGATTGGATTGTGTCCAATATGCTACTGGGGAAGAGAGGAGGGCAATTACAAGTAGCACAAGAAAGAATGAAGCAGCTGGGCCAAAGCTGAAATGACACTCAGCTGTGGATGTGTTTGGTGGTGAAAAGAAAGTCCAGTGCTGTAAGAACAATATTCCATAGGAATCTGGAATGTAAGATCTATGAATCAAAGTAACATGGATCTGGTTGAACATGAAATGGGAAGATTGAAAGCAACATCTTGGGAATCAGTGCAATTAAAGTGGATGAGAATGAGCAATTTTAATGGAAAAACAATACAGGGATATAAACTCAAAAATGACAGAATGATCTTGGTTAGAATTCAAGGCAAAGCCTTCAATATCATAGTAATTCAAATCTATGCCCCAACCACTGATGCTATAGATCAGGGTGTCAAACTGGATTTCTTTGAGGGCCAGATCAGCGTTGTAATTTTCTGCGGGCCAGCAAGGACTGGGCCGGGGAAGTGTGGGGGGAGATGGGATGGATGTCTTCTGCAGCACTTTGCTGGCCAAAATAGGGTGTGGGGGTGCATGCCCCCCCACAGTACATTTTTGGCTGGCAGAATGCTGCTGGAGGCTGGGGAGGCCAAAAATAGCCTGCACCACAGGGACCTATGAGGCCTCCGCAAGGCCCATTTTTGGCCAGTAGAGTTCTGCTGGAGGCCAGGGAGGCCAAAAACGGGCCACACGGGGGGCTTGTGGGGCCTCCATGCAGTCCATTTTTAGCCAGTAGAGGCACTGAAGGCCAGTTCTTTGATATTTCCAGGCCAGTCCCATGGGCCAGGTTTAAGCACCCCATCGGCCAGATTTGGCCTGCGGGCCTTAAGTTTGACACCCGTGCTATAAAGGCTGAAAATCTACAATACCTTATAGAACTAATACCAAAAAAAGATGTCATTTTCATCATAGTGGATTGGAATTCAAAAAATAGGAAATCAAGATAACCGAAATAATAGCAATAAGAAGTTTAGCCATGAAGTTAAAAATGAAGTAGGGCAAAGACCCTGATGTTGAGAAAGATTGAAGGCAAAAGGACAAGGGGACAGCAGAGGATGAGGTGGATAGATAGTGTCATTGATGCAATGAACATGAATTTGGGCAAACTCCAGGAGACAATTGAGGACAGGGGTCCTGGTTTGCTATGGTCTATGGCGTTGTGAAGAGTCAGACATGACTTAGCAACTAAACAACGACATCACAATTCAATAAGGGGCTTTATAATATTTACTGGATAGCTAAAAGTTTAGTTTAGTTTATTTATTAGTTTATTTTGAATTTGTATACCGCCCTTCTCCCTGAGGACTCAGGGCGGTGAACAGCCAAATAAAAACATCAAATACAAATATTAAAATACAGTTAAAAATATATATATAAATTTGGCCCCATTAATTAAAACGATAAACAAAACAATTAAAAACACTTAAAAAGAATTAGGACAGCCCGGCTTGTTGGAAAAAGAAGGTTTTAAGGGCTTTAAAGTATTGTCTGTCAAACCTGTAATGCTGGAAATGTTAAATGGGTGGAAGAACATTGACTGATAGGATACTGACTTGCCTCATTATTAATAACAATAATCTCATTAATGTGAGCAAAAAGTAGAAATTAGAAACTAGAAATTGTCCCATTAAACTCAGTAAACTCAAGACATCTTTGCAGAACATTCTGAATTGCGCTGTGTGTTCTTAACTTAAAACAAGCAGAACAACATCCATTTGGCATGCTTCTACAAGCCAGTCCTCTAGCATAGGTCTAAAAACTATAGCAGAATCATAACTTGTTTATCATTAATACTGTGCTCTAACTTGGCTTATTTGTATTTGGCCTAGAATTATCCATTGTGACTTGTAAATCTGGTTTATTTTCTTAGTGGTAGAATAGAGGAGAAACCAATTGGCAATTATCTCCCTTCAGAAGATCTACCTTCTTTTCTTTTCTATTTTTTTTAGCACCCTGCAGTATCACAAGGCAACAGCTAGCAACAAAAAACTTGTTTGTATTTGGGAGTCAAAGAAAAGCTCGACTTATTCAGAGTAATCATAGCCTGCAATTTCAATGTAATGAAGGATATGTCATTGTGGTTCCATCAGTCAGAAAGTGTGTTGACGGTTACATGGAGTTGCCTTTATGTATCTCTGGTAAGCATGCTGTCAGTATCATGGATTCTGTCAGTGATTTAATCTTCACTGAACTCTCTCACATCTTGGCTTAGAATTTTACTAGTGTAATCTAAATTTTAAAAAAATCTGAAGCACATCAGATAGGAGAAGAATGTTCTGGCATTTCTCCAAACTTACAAATTGTCTCTAAGGTTAAGTCTTAACTGAACTTCAGTTAAGAATTATGTTTCCTTGTAGTTGAAAATATGCATAATATTGGTAGACATAGGAATTTGTATCACAAATTGCAATTGTGCAAAAATACGTTGATGTCATATTATTAAAAGATAATTTAACTTGGAAAGTATTTGATGGTTAAATCAGCCTATAAATAGAAAGTATACTGTGCTACGCTCACAGAGCTGATGGATTATTTTTATGCTGATAAAGTTGAAGAGTTTAAAATTAAAATATTAGGTGCTTGATGAATTAACAGGTAAATTGTTAGCATGTTGTTTAAAACAAGTGAGACAGCAACATAAAGTTTAAAATATCTACATATGATAGTATGAGAATTACAAATGCAATAGAATATACAATAGAACAGATTCAATTACAGATCCAACAGAACGAGCAATAATATAACACTGATATTACTATTTAGTTATTTAATCATATCTATCTGTGTGTAATAATTTAACTGAAAGACCTTTACAGTCTTTATTAGAACATGATTATGTGTCAGCCTTGCAAAGTAGATCGTAGAGAATGTATCATCAGATGAGCTAATTCTACTGTTAAGGTAGGGTTACTTTAACAGAATCTTGCAAACCAAAAGTACATTCCTTCCCCCTGTGCCCTTTACAGCCCATGAAACTGGGAGGGTCTCTTCTGAACCGCTTGCCCTGTCTATTCCTGGCATGGACTGAGTTGCCTTTTATTTTATTCGGCTTATATGCCACCCTATCTCACAATGGACTCAGGGCGGCTCACAACAATAAAACTGATGGTTCCCTTGGTTGCATTTCTTCCCCTTTTCTCCCAAGGTCATTCCCACATACCATTACTTCATATATTTCTGTAGAGATCTTGGCAGTTATCTGAGTCAACATAAAGCAAAAAGTATTTTAACTTATAGCAAAACAAGAGAGAGAGAGAGAGAGAAAGAGAGAGAGAGAGATTGCTCTAATAGGTTGTACCTGATTTTATTTGAAAAGTTGGGCAGAATGTATAATAATGTTAAACCAATTTCTTTATAATTATTATTTTAAGGAATGTCAACAGTTTCAGCTAGAATTTCCTGCCCCAAAATTTAACAGTATCAATATAATCAATTTAATCATATTTTATTGTTAATCAAATTGAATTTGAAACATATCAGAAATTTTAAAATACCTTTAAAATTGAAAATGCTGATATTTCTGACTTATGGGGTGAAGACTTGGAATATTTGATAATGGAGTATCAATTTATGTAAGACTTTAAAACATGTTAAGTGTTTGTGTTAAGTGTAACTTGAGTTTGAAATGAATTTATGAAAGGATTTTTTCTGAGTTTAGTGGAACATCTGAAAGACTATTTCAGGACGATTTCTGATTGTAGCTGAAATAGATTTTCTTTGTTGCTGGTGTAAGAAAGGTAAGGGCACATCAACTAATAGGGTTGCGAGGTCTGCTTCCAAAAAATAGTGGACATACAAGTAGTAAAACAATAAAAAAAATTTTACAATTAAATTATATATTTTCTTACAAATATTTTAACACATATTAAAATAATCATTTCAAAACTTTACTTAAAATTCAAAACATCAAATATATTATAATAATATGTAAAATATTAAATTACATTTTACTTTGCTGTTGTGTGTATTTTTTATTTGACTGCGCAGCTTTGATCAATTCTTTGTGTTTAAGGAATAATTCTTTAATTTCAGTACAACGTTGAGAAATATTAAAAAATATACAAAGTTCACTTCGAACTGATGGTACAAGCAGTCGGTTACGTTCGTCAGTCCACAAATTTCCCATGACGCTGAAAATTCATTCAACATTTGCATTTGATACCAGAATTGATGCACAATACTGGAACAGTTTCAGTAAACTCGGAGCTGGCTCTTTCTTGAAAAAGTACGTCCACTTATCAAGGGATGAATCGCCCTGCAGATGAACATAAACTTCTTCTAAGGCAGAAATTTCATTGAAGAGAGTGTTGGGTGGAAGTTCTTCTCGCCATGGTGATAATAACCAGATGTTCGTCATTTCTTCTAAAGTTGGAGGATTATTGCGATCAATTAGATTGAAACAACTTAGCGTCTCATATACTGAATCAGTGAAATTATACCACTTTTCTAGGTACGCAATGGCTCTTTGATACATGTTGATGGCTTCTATCTTGAACTTTTGCACGGCATTCTCAGGCAAATGTTTTTTACGTAAGGCAAATAAAACTTTCATTCCAAAAAACTGCTCATCGTATTTTTTTTGCAAAGAATCACGCAGCTTACACATGATAATGTGAAGATCACATGCAAGAATTTTCTTGCTTTCCAGCTTCAGTAGGGTGTCTTGCATTATTGACATGAAGAAGTGCGTGAAATATAAATACAATTCTGAAATTGTTGGTTCATTGTCCTTTGCGAGTTCATTTTCCTGATCCGAAATAAGGTTCCAGATAACCTTATGGCACTCATCAGATCCAAGAGAAATAAAATACGATTTTAGAGGTATCCAGTTTAAAAGAAGTCTTTCGACCGCTTTAAACAAACTTAACCAACGTGTTGGAACATGGCGCAAAACATCATGGAATTCTGACTCGCAAAACTTACATACCATTTCATCATAAAGCTTTTGAATAAAAAAAATGTCCACTAATTTGTGAAAAAAAATAGTGAACATAATGTGAAAAAAGCGGACTATCTGCTCAAATAGTGGACACCTGGCAACCCTATCAACTAATTTGATTTGATCACAGCCAATTTTGGTTTTCTTTTGGAACAATCTTGTAATAAATAGAAATACTGTATATGCAAATGTTTTCATGTTAAAGATGTGAATGCTGTTTTACTATTTTGAATTACATTCTAAAATGAAGGCATCTAATACTTTCTTAGGAACTTGGGGTTATATCATCTGTAGCCAAGAAAGTTTGGAAAACTGCTATTACTTTAAATATCAAGAAGTGGATTCAAAAATGTATAACATCAGTTTTTGAAAAGATCATTCTTTTCTGTAAAGAAAATTTGATATTGTAAAATTTTGTCATAGATTCTATAATAATGACAGATTATGTTTAAGTATAATTTGGAATTATATAATACATATAAGGTGTGTGTGTATTATATAAATTACACACACACACACACACACACACACACACACACACACACATTTAAATTATTTAGATCAGTTTAACCTGTTAATTCTTAGAGAAGAAATTCTAAGTTTATTTATTTATTCATCTTCATCCTTTCATATTTGATAGAAAGAGGGCAAAATTGCAGTGGTCCACCAAGAACTGAGAACGGAGACATTACTACTTTATCTGAGAAGCAGTACAAATCTGGCTCTTCAGTAGAATTCAAATGCCAAACTTATTATGCCATGGAAGGCCAAAAAAGATCTTTTTGTGATGATGGGACCTGGACAAAAGTACCCATTTGCCTTGGTAAGCGGAAAAGAAAGTCTTCATCTAATTTTCATGAGCATTTCTAATAATTAAGAATAACTGCTTTCTCTCTTTCTCTCATAAAAAGAAGATTTAATTGATGTTTCCTGCAGCAGCTCTCCTTTGGATACGATTTCAATTCTATTAACTGAGGTGAAGTAGCTACTAGATCAGCGGTTCTCAACCTGGGGGTCACGACCCCTTTCGGGGTCGAACGGCCATTTCACAGGGATTGCCAAAGCCCTCTCTCACCCCCCCCACGCCTTCACTCACCCTCACCCTCTGCCTCTGTTGGATCGCCCGGTCGCCATTCGTTTACCCTGCCCACTCCCAATCTATTGCTGCCTCCGGAGTCCCAGCTGATGGCTAGAGGGAAAAAAACTTTAAATTCTTGCCGCAGGGCTTCAAAGAGCTAGCTGCAAAAAGGTAAATTCCTGGAGCAAATTTTTTTCCCCCTAGTTATGCTGAAAAAGCGAAATTGAAAGTAAGGAAGCAGGGTCTTTGCTGCAACGTGACAAAATGAGGCAGAGAGATATTTCTTTTTCTTTTTCCTCACCAAAAAAGGTAGGTGCAAAATTGCAAACAATGGGAAATTTAGGGCAAAAGAGGAGAGTTCAAGATTTTAAAACACAAAAGAAAAAAAGCTCTATTTAACTAGGGAATTGTAATAATTGAGATACTATTAATTGTATATTGTGTTGAAAGCAGAAATGGTTAAGTTGTGGTTTGGAGGAATATATGGGGGAAATTATTTGGTTTATTATTATTGGTAAATATAATTAATTGATTTGTAAGAAATTGGATTGCATGGAAATAATTGGAATATTCATGTTCATATTGATTAATATACAAAAAAGATAGTTATATAACTAATTGATTTATATTAAAATGTTGAATTTGTATTAAACAACTGTATTACATAATTACATAATTAACCAATGTGAGGATGGATATAAAAATAGATGACAATGCGAAGGGATATAATGTAGAATAGAAGGGAAAAATTGAATTTGATTAAGATTGGAGATGAGGATGAAGGGTAATATTGGTTTTTTTAAAAAAAATAGATGAGGAATAAATATGGTAAAAAGCAAATATAGAAATTGTAAATTTAATTGAAATGACTAAACACTGTGTTGGAAGAAATATCCTTCTGGGTTCTGCTCCAAGTGGGGAAAAAGACACTGGAAACATGGAGACTGCTTGGAAAGATGGTTTAATGGATCACATGGCTTGAGTTCCTGAACAGAAAAGGGGCAGATACAGTAAATCCTTGGGTTTTTATGCTCTCTCTGGCTTTGCATTTCTTGGGGCCCCGAAAGAGTATCCTGATTGGTTGTCAGACTCCTAGGGGGTGGGGGTCTTAGCTAGCCTTGCTGGCTGATGGTCACATGTGCTTCCCAGGTCACATGCTTCCAAGGTCATGTGTGATGAGTTTCGGTTGCTAGATGGGGTCCATTGTGTTAGTTTCTGTTGCTATTGTGTTGCAAATGTCCTTTGACAAAGGATTGACTTTCTGCCTCTGGCCCATTAACAAAGGGTGGGGGGCAGGAAGGTGGGAGCTGCTTTGTCTGTAAAATATGCTTCTCCATTTCTCATCCAGGGAAATATAATATTCTGCCTTTTTAATATTTCCCAAAATATTTCATTCTTCTAGGAAAGGGGTGGGTGCTAACCTTCTACAACTGTTTAAATTTGTGAACCGGACAAATACTCTGTTCAAAGAAAATACGTTGTATGTTTGTATGTGTGTTTCTAATTATTGCTATTTATTCCTATTCTCTTTTATTCTTTAAAGTTTAACAATTCATTCTTTATCTTAATATCTTTATATTTGTTTGGGGTTGGCTTTCTTCCCTTTCATCTTTTTTATTGTTCAGCAATCTTTCTCCTCAAACCTACCATCTCTGTCTTTTCTTTCCCTCTTACTTTCTCTTCCCCCCTTTTCTTCTTCTCCCTACTTCGTCTTTCTTTCTCCTTCTCCTCCTTTCTTCCTCCCTCTCTTACCCTCACTCCTACTCTAATTTCCCTTCCCTTCCTTCATCCCTCTCTATTGCTGTATCCTTTTATGCATATGGACTATTCAGAGGGCTGAAAAAGTTATTTTTGACTGGTCCTCGCACTTTTGACCAGTCCTTGAACTTATGACTGTCCTCACAATTTACGTTTTTGCCCTATCTTGTCACCATGGTGAAGAGAAGCAGTTGTGAAATGAGTGACACGGTTGTTAAGAATGGTACCATGGGCATAAATGATGACCAGTCATAAGTGCGAAGACCGGTCAAAAGTGCGAGGACCTGTCAGAAATCACATTTTTCAGCCCTCTGGGTAGTCCTTTTGTGCACAGGGACTACTCAGAGGGCTGAAAAAGTTATTTTTGACTGGTCCTCGCACTTTTGACCAGTCCTTGAATTTACGACTGTCCTCACATTTTACGTTTTTTTGCCATATCTTATACCATGTTGAAGAGAAGCAGTTGTGAAATGAGTGATATGGTTGTTAAGAATGCTGCACGGGCATAAATGTGAGGATGGTCATAAGTGTGAGGACCAGTCAAAAGTGCGAGGACCTGTCAGAAATGACTTTTTTCAGCCCTCTGAGTAGTCCCTATACACATAGCCATGGTCACCCGGTCACATGACCAGCTAGCCACGCCCACCCAGTCACATGACCTCCAAGCCACGCCCACAAAATAAGCCACACCCACAGAACCGTTAGTAAAAATGTTTAGAACTCACCCCTGGTTGGGGGTCAGCACAACATGAGGAACTGTATTAAAGGGTCGCGGCATTAGGAAGGTTGAGAACCACTGCACTAGATGAAAGCTAAATCTAGGTAAATCTTGCAATAAGATAATATGGTGCATTTCGATCCCGACAGCCTTCTCAAATAGGATTTGCTTTCTTTTTCACCTCAGATCCCTGTGTGATCTCCAGGACTGAATTGGAAAGCCAGAAGATAGACGTTAAAGATGGAATAGAGGTGCCTGACAATATATTTGTTCAACGTGGTCTTTCCATTGAGCTGACCTGTAGAACAGGATATGTCCTGGAAGCAAATTCTTCCCAATCAACTTTTGTAATCCAGTGTGATGGGACACCACCCGTGATTCCTAAATGCAAAGGTGACTCAAAAAGTTTAATTTTACAATTTTGCTATCACCAATCCAGGGCCAGTTTGAGTCTATTTATGATTAGAGCTAAAATAAGATGCAATTATTTATGTGTTTTACTGGTAATTCTAATCCCAACTTGAAGCATTCCCAGCTGGGCTGCACTTTTCTATTCTGAAAAGGCTCATTGGAAATTCTGGGGATGTAATTGAAATAGGACAATCTGAAAAGTTTCAGATTGCTGAAGAGGAGTGGTGCAATGAAAGACACATCCATTGGTGGTTTAATGGCTAAGTTAGTGCAAAAACTGCACTCTTCAGATGCTCCCCCAAAAGTCTGCTGTATCATCAATGTAGGGGTAATCTGAATCAGTGGTGGGTTTCTACTGGTTCACCCCGGTTCCACCCACCTACCCGGACGTCATCACGGATGATCTGTGCATGCGCAGAAGTGCCGTGCGTGAACGAAACAAGTTCACAGTTCCGAACCAGTAGTGAAGGTAAGTGAAAACCACTACTGAGCTGCATGGCAATATTTTTATATCATTAAAAGATACAGTAATTGCTTTTGCTGATAATAGACTCCATAGCTGAGCTATTGTTTCCATTTTTAAAGAATAAAAATATAAACTATTACCATACCAAAATCTAAATATCAATACCAATAGAAATTCAAACTCCATTTCTAACAAGACTATAGGGAATTCTTTAATTAGTGGGGAAGAATATTGCTGTGCTTTTAATTTTAGCACTAGCAGATTAGGGGATGTCTAGTGAAAGACAGCTCACAATTTTAGTGGCCCAACCTCTCCCAGAACCAGTTGTTCCACCACAGGCATTAGAAGAACTTCATGGAGAAGTTTCTTTGTTTATTCATGCATGCTATTTCTGTACCATGTTGATTCTTATGGATTCTAGGCAGTTTACAGATATTAAAATAACAATAAAATAATCAAAAATTTTAAATCCAATAACATAATGATTAAGAATAAATCATAAGAAAAATGCATACACGTAGACATAAATCTATGTGGTCCTACACTCACTACTAGCTTCAAGAAAACCAGGAGAGTGACTGCCGTTCTCTATTTAGGGCAGCTGTTCCTAAGGAGGGGAGCTGCAAGGAGAAGATGTGATATCACTCCCTGACTAACCTGAAAGCTGGGAACTCTTGCCATCCAGGTTAAACAAACCCTGGTTATCTGGAAAACTCAATGTCATAGATGCCCAAACTCAAGCTATAAGCAACTAATCATGACCAGCCCCTTGATTGTACTCAGAGGCACATTGGTAGCCACTGCAACTTTTGTAGCAATGATGTAATGTAGCAGATCTAAGAGTATATATTGATCGTACAGGTATTGAATTCTAGACCAGTTGATGTTTTGATGGTATCCCTGGGGCAATGCCAGGAGGAGATAATTAATTGTTTAATTACATGCCAAGAAGGTGGTATCCACTCTCAGAAATCACATAGATTGATAGTCTCCAGGGAATTTGTCCCACTCTATCCTTCAGGTCTTCCAGCAATGCATCCATCATCACCCTAATTGTCCATCTTTATTGTTGTTGGTGATCCACTACCTGAGAGTTATCATCATGGATAGATGACTGCTCCTAATTCTGAGCAGAATTTGAACAGAATGGGAAAAGGAACAAGCCCTGCAAGCTCCATCGCAAAGCATTTGAAGGCCTGATTTCTTTCCCCTGTTATTGTTAACTGAAACTGTAGCTTCAGGCAGGAGTAGAACCACTACAATGTGGAACCCCTAATTTGCAATCTTTGCAGGTGGTTGAAAACACTACTGGGATTGACCATGGGACTGAATAGCAAGAAGAGCCTTGGTACTACAGTGGTTTAAAGCACCCTGTTATTAACATCAGCTGCCTGCAATTTACTGCTGGTTCGAATCTCTCCAAGGCTCAAGGTTGACTCAGCCTTCCATCCTTTCTAAGGTAGGTTAAATGAGGACCCAGTTTGTGGGGGCAATAAGCTGACTTTGTATAAATATACAAAAGTATGAAGGCTATTGCTTAACGCACTGTAAGCCGCCCTGAGTCTCCGGAGAAGGGCGACATATAAATCAAATTAAAAAAAAAAAAAAAGAAGAAGAGAGATATTAAATTGTAGCTTTATATTTCAATTCAAAGCCAAAGTGAAGGGGAAGAATAATTATAGCAACTTGCTAAATTTATTTACAATCTTCCAAATAAATAGTAGCCAAGGGCCACTAAAAGTATTTTAAATCAAGTTGGTTGATTTCACACTACATTTTAGATACTAATTTGCAGTTTTAAATTAGTTAATGCCCATCAGTATGCATGACTGCTAATGAAAATGGTCTCATTGGATATTTTTAAAATAATAATGATATTGGGTTGTTTTTTTTGATAATAGAAAGCAATGCCCATAATCTGATATGAGTACATATTTCTTTTTTCAATATAAGATATGATTTATTTCTTTAGAAATTACATGCAATTCTCCAAGAATATCAAATGGTTCTTTCCGACCTCAAAGAACTTTATACCATGATGGGGATCTAATTCGAATTCTGTGTGACAGTGGATTTACTTTTGAACCTGATAATGGAGAAAAGGTAGTTGAGTGCACGAGAAATGGATGGTCACCTTCACCAAAATGTGTCAGTAAGTAGAACTTCCATGTATTGCTAAGACTTATAGAAGGGCTAAGATATTTAACTCTGTGGAAGTGTACTTTTTAACATTATTTCATATAATTTTCCAATTATTTTTGCCCAAGGGATTTATCTCACCCAGAACATTTTGGTAGATTTTACACTTTTATTTATTTATTTGTCAAGCACATATTAGATAGCATATATAAGTATAAACCTGATTATGAATACATGAAATGGATATAAATAAAAGTGAGCATTAGGACAGGGTGGGTAGGCACGTTGGTGCGCTTATGCATGCCCCTTACAAACCTCTTAGGAATGGGGTGAGGTCAACAGTAGACAGTCTAAGGTTAAAGTTTTGGGGGTGTGGGGATGAAACCACAGAGTCAGGTAGTGCATTCCAGGAATTGACCACTCTGTTGCTGAAGTCGTATTTTCTGCAATTGAGTTTGGAGGGATTTACTTTAAGTTTGTATCTGTTGTGTGCTCATGTATTGTGGTTGAAGCTGAAGTAGTCATTGAAACAATATCATTTCATTCACCTTAAAAAGATTCTTTATTTTGAAATACATGTGGGATGTATGCAAGAAACGTGTTTCAACAAAATGTGGATCAGTGTTTATTAACTGCATGAAAATGGTGGGAGTCCCTTGGCATCACCCAGAATTGGTAGCATCCTAGGGGACAATTGAACACTGTCATTTGTCTCCCTCTTAATCCTCACTTGGTAGTATGCCTCCCTCAAGTCCAGTTTAGTGAAGATTTTCCCCCTTGCTAAATAACCTACCATGTTTTCCCAAAAATAAGACTCTGTCTTATTTTCTTTTCGGTCCCAAAATAACCACCAGGTTTTATTTTCAGGAGATGTTTCACCCCCTTTCCTTAGGACCATTGCAGTCACGCTTCCCACACCCTGACACCTGTCACACCACTGTAAGATGCCACAAGGCTCATAATGCCGCTTATGGCAGGATGTCACATGGCTCATCACGCTGGTTCTGCCGCTCACGGCAGAAGGCTGCGTGGTGTGTTGTGTTGTTGTGTGCATGACCATAATGAGACTCGCGGAATTCTGCCATGAGCAGCAGCACCAGCAGGACGACCAGTGAGCAGCTGCAGAAGAAGTTGGACAGTGGCATGACAGGTGTCAGGGCATGGGAAACCTGGTTGCAATGGTACTAAAGTAAGTGGTTATGGAGTGCATGGAGAAGCTCCACCCCCCACCCCTGCCGTAGCTTGATTTTTACTCCTACGCCTTGCTCTACCTCGTACAACCAGATAGTAGGTGTTGCTTAACTAGGGTTTATTTTTGGGATTTGACTTATATTAGGCATAGATGTGAAAATCGGGCTGGGGCTTGTTTTCAGGGAAGGTTGTATTTTCAGGGACACATGTCTCTGAAAATTAGGGGGAGACACATAAGCAGTTCAGCCCCTTGTAATCTACGTGAAACCTAAGGGACCCTTCTTTCTCTTCCTTGAAGAGTAGCGGGGCAGCCATTCTTGATTTCACTGGCTGAATGAACCCCCATTCCAGCTTCTTATCTATAAATGCTTGAAATGCATCTATCTCTTTGGGGGTCATCAAGTACATCTTTGGCTTGGGCAGTTTAGCTCCCGGTATGACCTCTATGCATAGTTAGTGGGTTGATGAGGTGGGAGCACATCTGACTCTATCTCACTAAAAACCTCAGCCAAGTCACAATATTCTGCCATAATTAGCAGTTCTTACCCATCTCCTCTTCTTAGTGTATTCGCAGGTTCTGCTTTTACTTTCCTAACTTCAGGTGCAGGGCTGGTCCTCTGCACTTTCCATGGCCCTTGCCAATTAGAAGCTTTTTTCTGCATCCCCCGCCTATCTTTGTCCCAATCCACAGAAGGGTTCCACTTTTGCCACCATGCCAGGCCTAGGACCATGGCCTCAGTCATAGCCAGGGATTAAAATAAATTAAATAGTCTCCACGTAGTTCCCTGCCTTGAACTTCACTGGCTCAGTTAGGCAGGTAGCTGGCATACCACCTCTTATAGATTTCTCCAATTGGGAAAATATTATGGGTCACTTCAGCTCCCTCAGTCTCAGTCCAAGTCTCTACACCACCTGGGGGCTGACCACACACCTGGGACAAATCACACCTGACCAACTCACCATGGGGCAAATCTCTGCAGGACAAGAATCACACTAATATCAAACAAATGGTGGAATAGAATAATTAAAGAAAGGATGCAAACGGAGAGACAAAATGAAATGTGAATGACAAAAATTAAAATTATTTTTAAAATTATTTTAAATAATTAAATTGAATTGTTGAATTATCCTGCAGCAAGTTGGCCATGGTGAGTTTGCTGCATCTTTTTATTTTTTATTTTTATTTTATTTATTTTGTCAAGCACATATTAGATAACAGATATAGATATAAACATGGTTACTAATACATGAAATGGTTACAAATAAAAGGGGGACATTAGGACAGGGACGGTAGGCACATTGGTGCGCTTATGCAGGCCCCTTTTGTTGTCCCGTTCTGTAGATAAAGAGCTACTGCTTTTCCTCCAACAGCTTCCCAATCTCACAGAATAATAAAAGTGCTGGATAAAGTCATTTCCTTCCTCACATATTCCTCTCTTGTTACCTCTCTAAGCTTTCACAGTCTTGTGTGACTAGTAGGTTTGGCAGAAGAATTGGGAGCTTTATATTAGGGTTCATTGGAACTCAGTAGAACAAGAAAATAAAGAATGTTATGATTATGAACAGAACAGAACAGAACATCAATTGATTAGTCTTGTGACCTTATCAATAAGATAAAAGAAAAATAAAATTTATAATCTGGTTCCAGGATAAAATAGATTCCCTCTGTGTGTAATGGGAAGTTCTCAAATGTGTTTAAAAAAAGGCTTCATTTTGAAAAGCATGTTGGCAACAGTAGGATATTTGAAAAAAAGAAAAGAAAAGAAAAGAAAAGAGGGATGCGTTTAGAGTTTCTCCTGGATGGGAGCCATTTGATCTTTTTCAAATCAATCAATTGCCTTTTGCAGTATAGAATCTGATTGAGAAATGGCTGCATTTCTGGATGCCCATTCTCATCTATCTTGGTATTCTTTGATTGCCTTTGAGGTAGTCCATGTCAGGAAAGTAACTCCACCAATTTGACTGGATCTTTATTGATATAGGCCAGTAATGGCTAACCATTTTGCCATCGCATGCCGGGGGGGGCGGGGGGGGAGGTTCACTCTCGCACATGTCCTCACCTGTAATTCTATGCGCCCCGCCCTGCAGCTCACGCAATCCCCTCTTCCACCCCCGCTTCTGGCACGTGATGGCCCGGTAGGCCCGTTTTTCTTTCTCACCTGGCTCCAGATCCTCTCTATGCATCTGGGGAGGGCGAAAACAGCCTTCTCCACCCCCTTGGAGATCAAATGACTTTTTACATTGTGTGGGCAAAGAAGGCTAGACTAAAATAACCAATGGAAGCATTATTTGAACTGATCAACATGTGAACAATGTTGTGACTTTAGCTGGCCTAATGTTGATGATATATTTTGTCATAATTTATTTTTGGCCTATATTCTATCTCTCTTGAATCACTTCAGAAAATTGAAGTCTTGTATCCTCTATCCATTTAGATGAAATGTGTCCCACACCCCCTATAGTTGAAAATGCTGAAATTATTGAAGATACAATGAAAAAGTACCTGAATGGCGAGAAAATAAATTATCAGTGTAATGATGGTTTTGATATACATGGATCAGCTGCTGTAACATGTAGACAAAATAACTGGTCACACTTGCCAAGATGTGTAGGTAGGAATGTATGGTCTATATATATTTTTGCTGAGATTCACAAAATTCACATGGAGAGTACATTTTTTTTAAAAAAATCAGAAATTAAATATTATTAATTTGAACCATTCATCCAAGATGAGCTGAACCTGTGTTGTTGCTCTTAATTTTCCTGTTTGACAAATAGATAAGCCTGTGGACATTTTGATACACTCATCATTTTTCCACCCATCCCCAATTGCCCAACTTCCAACCCACAGTCCAGCATTCCCCCTCAGGTGGCCTGCAATAAGGAGCAAAATATAGCCTTTAACTAGTCAGGAAAAAAAAATAAGTTACAACTTAATTGCAGGACTATTCTTCAGAATAATTAGAAAGGATGGGGAGACACTTGCCAATGGTAACTGGTATCTTGAGCTCTAGAGGGTAGAGACACTGAGAGCTGGGAGACAGGATAAAGCTGAACTTCCTCCAATTTGAAATGTTTTCTTTTCTGTTCAAGAATAAATGCAGCTCAATACCCTTGGTAATATTTCATCTGCTTCAGCATTTCCTAATCAGAGGGTGGGAGGGTCAGCCTAGATATCCAGTCTATGTGAGGTCATGGAAACCCAGCATGAGGGACAGATTTTAGATTAGTACAATATTTGTGTCTGGAAATATCACCTGTGGTTGACTTGCCTACCTTGAATGATCAAGTTTGATTGCATATTTATTTTTCCTCTGCTTCTACCCCATCACAATCTAGAGACTGTTAGCTGCTTATATAGAGTATAAAAACCAAATATAACATCCTCAGTATAATCAACTGTAAAAATAGTAAAGCAACAGAATGGACTAAGCAACCTTTATATTAATCTGTTCTCTCTCATCCAGATCTGATGGTTTCCAAACATCAGCAAAGGATATTGAGACTATCTTCCTCACTGCCTAGAGTAGAGGATCACATTTTTTATTTATTTATTTATTTTATGTATTTATTTATTTTGTAAAGCATGTATAAAATAACAGATACAAGTATAAACATGATTATGAATACATGAAATGGATAAGAATAAATGGGGACATTAGGACAGGGATGGTAGGCACATTGGTGCGCTTATGCACGCCCCTTACAGATCTCTTAGGAATGGGGTGAGGTCAACAGTAGACAGTCTACTTGCATCCATTGCTTTGATATCAATTGCTTTGATATCCAGCTTCATGACAGACTGATTGGAGGGGAAAAGGCCAGAATAGTTCATCATGCAGGAGTTCACTAGATAGCTTCTTTTCTGCATGTAGTTCATAGAAGGATTTAAATTTCTTGCAGGATAATCTAGTTATTTATTTATTTACACAAACACAACACTGCCATTAATCTGTTGCTGATCAGATATCATGACAGTATTGATTGAAAGCACCCGGTTTCATTTCTTCAAGAGCAGTAGAAACAGGTGCTGTAGGAGGAAGAGGAGTTTCCTCTGTCTGTAGCCTCACACTCTCCTCACCTCAAAGGGAAACACCCTCAAGCCTGTAGCATCACCCTTGTATTTTCTGTGCTATAGGATGTGAATTGACAGTTTTGGTTTCATCATCATCATCATCATCATCATCATCATCATCATCATCATCACAACAACAACAACTTTATTGTCATTGTAAGTGAACGAAATTCACTTAACACCCAAAGACCATGTGCAACACACATAATAATCTCCAAACACACTCCCACCCACCACAATTCCCCACCCCTAAACCACCCAAACATCCACACAATAGACCAAGTAATGTTGTCCAACAGCTCACTGATGGTGGCCCTTTAGTTCATTGTTGAGTGCAATTATAGCTCTGGGATTAAAAACTATTCAGAAGACATGTGGTCTGAGTTTTAATTGTTCTGTATCTTCTGTCAGAAGGCAACAGTCCAAAAAGATTATAAGCAGGATGGGAAGAGTCTCTGAGAATGTTATGCAACTTCCTCAAACAGCAAGATTCGAAGATGTCATCCAGGGCTGGTAGCTGCAGCCCGATGATATTCTGGGAAATTTTAATGATTCTCTGTAGGACTTTTTTGTCCACTACAGAGCTGCTCCCATACCATGCAAGAATATCGTATGTCAGGACACTCTCAATGGTGCTGCGATAGTAGGACAGAAGTAGATGCTGAGATAGATTTATCTTCCTGAGTATTTTCAGGAAGTACAGCCTCTTCGGTGCCTTCTTCACAAGCTTGTTAACATTCATAGTCCATGAGAGGTCCTTCGAGATATAAGTGCCCAGAAATTTAAAATTACCATCCCTCTCTACCTCCTCACCATTTATGTACAATGGTAAATGTACATCTCTCTTCCTCCTGAAGTCAATTATAAGTTCTTTAGTTTTTTTGGTGTTAAGTGTAAGATTATTTTCTTTACACCACAATGTCAGCCCTTGTATTTCAATTCTATAAAAAGACTCATTGTTCTTATTAATGAGCCCCACCACTATTGTGTCATCCGCAAATTTAATAATTGCACTGATGTTATACAATAGGGTGCAGTCATGTGTGTACAAGGAATAAAGGAAAGGGCTTAGCACACAATCCTGGGGGGCTCCTGTGCTTAGTATCAGAGTAGAGGAATGGTGAGATCTCATCCTTACTGACTGTGGCCTACCTGTCAGAAAATCCTTTATCCACAAACAAATCCTCTGATTTATACCCAAATTGGACATTTTAAGAAACAACCTGTTGGGTAAAATGGTGTTAAAGGCAGAGCTATAATCCACAAATAACAGCCTCGCATATGTCCCCTGTTGTTCCAAATGATTCAGTACAGTATGGACAACAATAGACTTAGAAGCAGGAGCAGGAGCATGTTTTCAGACATTTGCTTTGGGAAAACCAAGTGCATTTTATTTGAATGGGACAATTTTTTATTTAAATTTTAGATGTAAGATGTTCTTCTCCCCATCGAATTCAAAATGGTCAGATTATTGGTGAAATAAAGGCAAAGTATTTGCCCCGGGAGAAGGTGCAGTATCGATGCTACACAGGTTATGCTCTTCTTGGATCTCCTTTCATTACATGTTCGAAGAATGGTTGGACAGAAACACCACGTTGTACAGATATTTATATGCAGATCTTCACTATGTAGAAATGAAGACAGAATTGGAAATGAATTTGCTTTTACTTCACTGTCTCTTTCATGTTATTTTGAAAAGGTTCTATCAGGCTTTTTCAATATTTTATTGCTAGAATTGTAAAATTTAATGTCCCTGTTGAACTGTGAAAGTACAATATATTTTCATTAACATTGTCCTTCTACAAAAATTTGAATTTCTACTTATATAAATCTATTCAGTTCATTTCATAGCTAGAAGTCTTTTCTCATTTGAAAGAGTATGTGACTTTTGGAGCACAAACATGGATTTCTATTTCAAAATTAGCCTCTCCTTCGCAGTCCTATGATGTCATAGAACATAAAACTGGTTGTTATTTAAAAAATCTCATATATATTACATATATTGCTTATGTTAACTTCTCCATCTGTTTTCACACCTATAGTCATCATTCTACCAAGATATGTAGATTGACCCATTTGCTTAATTTCTCCATTTATTAAAAATTTTGTATTCTCCTTTCCCTTTCAAATTTAATCATTTGAGGGTTTCCTACATTGCTCCTCATTACACCATTCACATGACTAACATTCACTCAAATCATTTACATTCTCAGCCAACATAGTGACTTCACCCATAAATGAAATTATGTTCACATTCATGTCCCCAACCAATGCAGGCCTCCTTATAAGCGCTTATTATACTTTTATAAAAGAATATATAATAATTACGCAACACCATGTGTGTGTCTCACATATCCATGTCTAACGTCCTGCTTAGTTAAGTGCTCCCTTGATTGTCATGCTTGCTTTCTCTCTAATACCTCTATTATCATATTCAGCAACCAACTTTCAACTCTACACAAAATCTTCCAAAATTTCAAGCCAATTTTCCATTATTTCATAATTCACTTATTTTCCTCCAGGGTACCAAGGCCTAGTCAAATACTGTAACCACTTATCATTGAAAGCACATTTTAAAATTTCTCCTGATGTACCATCAAATTTGCCCATCCCTACCATTTTTCATCATTTACTGCCTTTTTCTGACTTTTCCTTTGATGCTAATATCAGTAGCATTCAGTTCCATACCTTTCAATTCCATCCTTCAACTTATCCCTATTATTTGCATTATAACTTATATAATGGGAAGGAGGACTTGGGCGATCATTTTCAGGGCCATGTGGAGGAATTTGTGAAATATTTATTTATTTATTTATTTATTTTATTTTATTTATTTTAGTTTTTAAATTTTTATACTGCCCCCTCTCCCAAAGGACTCGGGGCAGTGTACAGCCAGGTAAAAACACAATACAAATATCACAATTAAAATTTAAAAAATTATTAAAAGTATTACATTTAAGGCCAAAATTAACTAAAAAACCCAAAAATTTAAGAACTCTGAATTTAAAACTCAATTATGAAGCTAGCCCTACCTGTCGGAAAAGTTGCTTGTATCTATTCTCAGTAGGAGACCAAACATAGAGCAGGTCCATTAGAGATTCCCAGGGAATGGGCTTACCCAGGTATCTGGGAACAGGTTGATTCTGTTAGATCTGAAGAAGTGGGCAGGGTCCTCAGGGCTGTCAGTGCAAGTGCCTGCCTATTAAATTCATATCCCTCCTAACTGGTGAAAACCTCCAGTGGTGATCAATGCATCACTGCAGAAGGGGGCATCCCTGGGATCTTTTAAGGAGACATTAGTCTGTTCCCTCCTTAGATGCTGTGGGTGACTGGATGGGGGACAATAGGCTTGAACCCTGGTAAGACTATGTTGCTATGGCTGCTTGGAGCTTGGGATCTGGGAATTTAAAATCTTCAGTTCTGGATGAGGTTGGGGGTTGCAACCTGTGGGTTCTTGTAGACTCACAATGCCTGCTCAACGGCACATGTAACATTTCTGCTACATGAGTTGCACTAGTTGCTGGTTTGCTTCCAGGTCCAATTTAATATGTTAGTTATCATCTTTAAAGGCCTTCATGGCCCAGGGGACTATTTCACCCCAATGGGATTGACCCACCCCACTCACTCTGGCAAAAGGAACATGCTGCAAACCTCTTCAGTCAAGGAACTTTGCTAGCAGGATCTGGTAAATGGTCTTTCTCTGCCATGCCTCCACAATCTGGAAAATCTTGCTGTTGGATGTGAGATATGCCCTCACCCTCTAGGCCTTCTGGATTTGACTTAAAACCTGGGTCAGCCAATTGACTTGGGGCCATGATGGAGCTCTTTATACTGGAAGTGACTGGTGAACTAAGAAAGAAGGTTCTACCACTGTGTTGTTTATGTACTAGTTCCTAGTTTTAATCAATCTCTATTAATTTTAATGTTTATAATTTTTTAATGTTTTTTCTATTCTTGCTTTTATTGTTTTGCAAGCCTCCCATCACTTCAATACTGACATGGATAGCACAACATCCAGTACAACTACACAATTGATTTGTGCAGAGTTTGAACAGTTATTAATGGAAAATGGGTAATAAAAATAAGAACACCTTGTGGGGAGATGCTGTTTATCCCAAAGCAATTGCTATTCGTTTAAATACAGATCTGACTTTAGGTATTAAGAAAGTAATGACACTATATTTTCTGAAGTCGAAAAACAACACTAAGGACAGCAGTAGTAATCATTTTCTGCCTATCAATTGATCAAGCTGTATGATATTGTTACTTTTTAAAAATAAGAATTAGTATAATTTTGAAATGAATATGTTTCTTATGAATATGTTTAAAATGTGTCTCTGTGTGTGAATACACCATAATATTTGTAATCATGAGGACTGTTGCTCAATAGATTCTGTATCTGTTATAGATATTTGGGGAAAATGTGGACGCCCACCTTACGTGGAGAATGGAGGCTTTGTGAACTTACCGAAGGCAATCTATTTACATTCTGAAAGTGTAATTTATCGGTGCCAAAATTTCTATACAATGCAAGGTTCTCCAAGAGTGACTTGTCAAAATGGTCGTTGGTCACAAACACCAACATGTAGAGGTATAAGTAATATCTATAATTCTTTATAGATTTAATCTTTATAGAGAAATATTTTATTTTGGGAATGGAATAAATTTCACATATCAGAGATGTTATGTCAGTATGTTAGTGCCAGAAAATATTTTACTTCCTTATAATTGAATAAAAGTAGTAGTATTATGAACCAAGATAAAGTAACTTTCTCAGGGAGAAACTGCTTCATAATGGAGAATTGTACAAGATCTTTTGCCATGTAGAAATGTTGTCCTCATTTTGTGAAACCCTCCTGGTGAAATTCTATATAATAGACATCTTTTTAGTCAGTGGCATGATTGATAAAATTCAGATTTTAGTTTACTTGAGTTCGTAGATTATATTTTTCTTAGTATTTCACAGATGAGAACACTGGGCCCTCCGTTATCATCATCATGCCATCAGTCAGTCAATCAATCAATCATTCCTTGAACAAAAATTACAAAAAGTCATGTTTCCCAACAATCCACTAGGGCTCTTTTTGAATGATAGTATAAATTGAATCTCTAGGCAACTAAAATTATTACTTTTTAAATAGGCTAAGTATGGATGAAGACTCTGTTGACTTAATCAAATCTACCCTGTTTAGTCAATGTTGAAAAAGAAGATATGCGGTCACATTGTAAGAGAAGTTGCCTGAACCTGGTCTTCTCCTAATCCAGATATTCTGTTGCAATATTTTCAGGATCAGACTCAATAAAGATAATAGAAGTTATAGGTTTAAATATAATTCTCTTTAATCATAATAGGCATTCTATATTCGCTGAATATTCAAGATAGAAGCCAGGAAAATGGGGAGGATGGCTCCTTTTATATACAAGGGGCGGAGCCAGGAATGGGAGTGGTAAAATATGAATACATTAAAGCTCAAGTAATAAGTTAACCCCTGATGTTCCATATATACATTATTTACACATTAGAGAATAAGGCATTTACATCTGACAAATCCCCCTCTAAATGCCGGTTCGTTATACAACACCAGTTACATTCAGATTCAGGACAATATAATACATATAATTTAGAAGTTAAATATTTGTGTTGTTTAGAAGGTAAGGGTTTTGTTAATATGTCAGCTAATTGTTCAGAAGTATCACAATGTATTGCTTTGATGAATCCGTCTTGAGATAGTTGTCTCACGTGCTTAAATTTTATATCAATATGCCTGGACCTTTGTCCAATTGCATCGGATCTAGAAATTTCAATGGCCGCTTTATTATCTTCATGCATAATAAATGGTAAAGTAGGTTTCTTCCAAACATCTGTGATCAAATCATTGAACCATACAAGGTTATTTGCAGCTTTAGACAAGCAAACATATTCTGCTTCTGTGGTAGAGGTGGCTACCAGTTCTTGTTTACCAGTATACCAGTAAACTGGACAATCGTTCAATAGAAAAACATAACCAGAGGTACTCTTTCTGCATGATATATCACCAGCCCAATCTGCGTCAGCATAACAAGTAATTTTTGGTTCTTTGTCATTATTGGGTTCCAATATTAAACAAAAATCTAATGTACTTTTCAGATATCTTAAAATTCTTTTGACAGCTTCCCAATGATACAAGGTTGGTTTGCTAACATATCTTGACAATAAATTGAGAGGTAATGCAATATCTGGCCTAGTCCAATTAGATATATAAAGGAGTGAACCTATAACTGATCTGTAAAATGTGTTGTCTTTAAACTCAGGGGAAGATTCATCATTGTTTCTAAGAAAATCAGTTTGCATAGGTGTGTCACATGTTTTGGCATTATTTAAGTTACATTTGTTTAGGAGTTCAATGATTTTATCTTTTTGAGTAAGTTTGAATCCCCTTTTTGTTTTGTTAATTTGTACACCAAGGTATTTATTCACTCTACCTAGTGATTTCAATGAGAAGTGTTCGTTTAACTTATTTACAAAGATTTCCCTGCTCTCTTTATGCTTTCCAATATATAAAATATCATCCACATAAATTAATACAAATTCAATATGATCATTACTCTTTTTTACAAAGAAACAGTTATCAGCAGTGGTGGCGTTGAAATCCATGGTCTTTAGTACTTTTACCAAACAATCGTACCATCTTTTGCCAGATTGCTTCAATCCGTAC
Source organism: Pituophis catenifer annectens (assembly GCF_029215685.1). Lineage (NCBI taxonomy): Eukaryota > Metazoa > Chordata > Lepidosauria > Squamata > Colubridae > Pituophis > Pituophis catenifer. The sequence continues at coordinate 122,404,532 of NW_027256883.1, read as the reverse complement.
AGACTCTTATTTAGTAACCAAATTTCGTTCTTATTAGTGTATTGACTGTGTGGTGCTCTTACATATATTTCCTTATCTAATTTTGCATGTAAGTATGCAGTCTGTATGTCATATTGAAACACGTCTAGATTGAGTGCAGATGCTACTACAAGAGCTGTTTTGACACTCTCTGTTCTCACTGTGGGTGAATATGTGTCAGTATAGTCTTCTGGATATTTTTGTGCATAACCTTGTGCAACTAGTCTGGCCTTGTATAAGGTATTACCTCCTTCTAAATTCTTAATTTTATAAATCCACCTGGTACCTATAATTGTTTTATCCTTAGGTGCGATCGCAGGTGTGAATACATTTAATCCTTGTAAACTTTTCATTTCTTTTTCCATAGCTAGTTCCCATTTTTCTCTTTCTTCACGGGGAAGTTTCAATACTTCCTCATATGTATTAGGTGTTATTTGTTCTCCATCCATATGCATAATATAATCTTTGTATTTATTTGGTATTTGGTTTCTATTATTTCTAATATTTCTTTCAGGTTTGCTATGGTTGTCATGCAAATATCTGGCTTCCTTTTTTGTTAATGTGTCTGTCTTTATTTTATGCTGACTATTTGTCCAAGTTTTGGTTTTGTTCTTACTTTTGTTAATATTTTGATTTTCTGTTGTTCCTTCCTCGCAAGATATATTATCTTTGCTTTTATTAGGAAAAATTTCATTAAGGTGCAACTTAGACCAATTGGCCTGCTCATGAAACACAGCTGTTCTGGATACTATAAATTTGTTATTATTATCGATGAATCTGTACCCTTTGGTTCCAGTTTCGTATCCCATGAATCTTAATCTCCTGGATACGTTTTCTCCCTTTCTCCTCAATTGTTTAGGTATGTGCACGTCTGCAGTAACTCCAAATATGTGCATGTGTGCTAATTTAGGTTTTCTATTGTACATCACCTCATATGGTGTCTTATTCACAATACTGGACCATGTTCTATTTTGAGTGTAATTTGAATAATGTAAGGCTTCTGACCAAAATTGTTTGCCTAAACCAGCATCCTCTAATGTGCATCTAATCATGGTTTGTAGTGTGGAGTTCTTTCTCTCTGCAATCCCATTTTGAAAGGCAGAAAATGGATTGGACGTGAAATGTAGCATCCCTCTATCCTTTAACCATTGGGAGAATTCTTTAGACATGAATTCACATCCCCTATCTGTCATAATTTGTTTTATTCTGATATTATGTTGTGTTTCTATGCGTTTGTAGAATTCCTTAAATTTCTGAAAGGTTTCATCCTTGTGCTTTAATGTGTAAACAAAACCATAGCGACTGTAATCATCCACTATTGTTAGGAAGTAACGTTTTCTATAGGTAATTGATGGAGTTAATGGACCAACTAAGTCCATATGTACCAAATCAAAAATATTGTTAGTTGATCTGTTAGATTTTTTTGGTCTAGGACTGGTTTTTAGTTTGGTGGATTTACATACTGAGCATTCTAAATAATTTTCACAATTTTTTATTTTTACACCTTCTGCGTGTTCAGTCATTTTTTGTACTACAGGAAAGCTTGCATGTCCTAACTTCCTATGTAAGATATGAGCACACTCATCATGAATTGGTTTACCTATTTTTGGTTTCTTCTCATTGTGTGTATTTTTGTTATCATGAGTTATTTTACATTCATCATTGTCACTGTTACTGACATTTTCATCATCTGCTTCAATACAATCTTCCATATTTGAATCAATGTTATGTAACCATCTTTCTTTGGTTATCAGATAGGGTAGACCCCCTTTTATCATCACAGTGCCTACATTTGTTTTGTTCTTTTCTATAGTTGCTTTCCCCTTTGAGAAAACTATATTGATGTCAGATTCTCTGCTTAGTTTTATAGCACTTAGTATGTTGTGAGGTATTTCTGGGATTAATAATACCCCCTCTATTTTCCCTAAACCAGGCAAGGTCACATTTCCTCTGCCTAATACTTGAACCTTTTCTTGATTAGCTACCTTTATCACAAACTTATCTTCTGTAAATGAAGATAATATACTTTTGTTATTAGTGGTGTGATTTGTTGCACCAGAATCAATAAGCCAATTATTGTTCTCATCTTGTTGTGTTTTGGTGCTGTCTTGTTTATTTAGCCCATTTAGTGACCAGATTTTCTCTCTTTTGAATTTTCTCTACCCCCTCTACTTTCTCTGTAGTTTGGTGGACTTCTATATTTGTGTCTATCTGTGGAAGATTGTCTGTAATTGTATTTGCTCCTATATTCTGGCCTATGTCTCTCCCTTGGGACTTTGGGACAGTCTCTTCTACTGTGTTCCCTGGATCCACAATTGTGGCATCTAAAGGCTTCATTATATTTATCTTGAAAGACTACTTTCCTAAAAGATTTGTGTTCTGTTTGGTTACTGGAACGATTTTTTCTTGAATTGTCTTCTGCTATCAATTTGTTAGATAGACTTTCTATTGATAAATATCCCAAATTAATGGTATCTAAGTGTGACATAAAGCTATCCCATGATGGATCAAGTGAATTGATAATAACACTTTTCATAGTTTGATCTGAAATCACTTCCCCCCTCAATTGCAGCTCAGCTCTTATTTTGTTTAGATTTATCAAATGTTCACTTATAGAAACCCCTGGTTTCACTCTAGAAGAAAAGAAATCCTTAGACATTCTTGTGGTTGTGGCTACGCTATCGCTGTGAAATAGATTAAACATGCATTGAATTATTTCTGATACAGTTAGGTTTGGTTTGATGCTATGATACATTGCAGGAGACACGCTAGAAATTATTATGAAAAATGCTCTATGATGTAAACAGTCTATTTTTAAAGTCCAAGGTCTTCTTGGAGGACTAGTTATAAAGAATAGTAAATTTTCTTTCATAAAAATAACCTGAAGCTGTTGGTACCACTCTTGTAAATTAATGCCATCAACTCTAAGTTTTGGGAAGTCACTGGGTAAGTTCCCCACATTATTTTGTCCATTACTTACAACCTGAGGCAGTCCGTGGTCTCTCAAGTGCAGGAAATTACAGAACGGCATTGGGATGCTTGTAACGAGTCTGCGCGGTTCTCTGGCCAGTTCAAGTCTTTCGGGGCCGTCTACGTAGTTTTGCACATGCGCGTTGCTCATTTCTTCTTTGGCGCCGTTGTGGAAGGTTCTCTCCATTTCAGCTCTCTCGATCCGCTCCTCTTCAGATGAGTCGGTCTCCGGCTCGGTTTTTGGGGCTTTGGTGATGACGGCGGTTCTTCTCTTTCTCTTGTGTGTGCTGGCACTCGATTCTGTCTGCGGTGTAGGACGGAATCGGCATGGCTCTCTGGGCTCGGGTGTCGTCGTTTTCGAAGTCAGGATGGGAGCGTGCAGGTCTTGAGTTGTCGGTTTGATTGCTTGCTTCTTCGTTGATGTCTTAGAAATTTTCAATCTTGGCCCAAAAGCAGCAAAAAGTGTTTTCATTGCTGACTCTACTTGAGACTTTGTTAAATCGTCTTCACTTTCTGATTTTGGTTCATCTGAAGAGTTTGAGACTTCTTTTTCACTTTCTTCGTCTGATAGCGTTTTTCGCGCCAGAAATTTTGAACTGAGCGTTTTGATTGGCTCTGCTTCACTCTCTTTTGAAGTTCGTTGAAACCAAGATGGCTGCCGTTCAAAATTTCGCGCGGGGTCACATCTTTTCTTTTTTACAACTATTTTCTCAGTAGTCATTTCACTCACAGTTTTTTGATCTTTGGGTTTTTCTTTAATGATGTTTTTCTCTCTCGCTGCTCCGCTGTTCCTCAGCATCTCCTGGAGGTCCGCGATGAGGCTTTCATCATTCTTTTGGCTTTTTAGTATTTTTAATATTTCTGACCTGAGTTCGTTATTTTCTATCTCGATTTCTTCCTGGTCGTTATTTTCACTCATCAGTTCTTCTTCTTCAGTGGTGTATTCTTCGGATTCTCTCGAAATCGCATTAGTGGATTCGTTGATCATCTCTTGATCAGTTTCTATTTCTTTGCTGTAGGCCCTGGTGTTGGGCCTATCTTTCTTGGACATTTTTAATTACTTATTGAGTCAATTAACCATCCTCTGCTACCAGCTTGTTGCAATATTTTCAGGATCAGACTCAATAAAGATAATAGAAGTTATAGGTTTAAATATAATTCTCTTTAATCATAATAGGCATTCTATATTCGCTGAATATTCAAGATAGAAGCCAGGAAAATGGGGAGGATGGCTCCTTTTATATACAAGGGGCGGAGCCAGGAATGGGAGTGGTAAAATATGAATACATTAAAGCTCAAGTAATAAGTTAACCCCTGATGTTCCATATATACATTATTTACACATTAGAGAATAAGGCATTTACATCTGACATATTCAGTATGAGGAAATTTGGAAGAAGGGGACTAAAATGTTTTTCTTCTTCCTTCTACACATGTAACATTGTCTTGCTTAAAAGAGTTTCAGTTCATGACTGATAATTAGTTCATGAGAGACAAAATAAAATAAAGGGGGGGATCCATTTACATAGATCTCTAATCATTTTAGCCTATTGCAACATATAATTTCTAACCTAAATTTTAATTGCTTTATCAAATGAATTCCTCAGTGTAAAACTTTCTATTTGTCATCTGATCTGTGTCCTTTTTCAGCTGCTTGTACAGCAAGTCAAGAAGAAATGAGAGAACACAACATAAGGCTGAAGTGGGACAACGGGGATAAAATATATGCTGAGCATGGAAATGTAGTGGAATTTGTATGCTTAAGAGGCTCTAAACCACATCCAGATACCAGATCATTCAGAGTTAATTGTGTGGATGGGAAATTTAACTATCCGCGTTGCATTCCTGTATGTATATTTTCAGAAAAATACTTTAATTCACCAATATTAACAATTCTTTCACTTGTCTATATCTATATACCTATATATCTATATCTGTGCATTAAAAAATCATTTGAAATATTTCAAAGACCTAGTTCTGGCAGCTAAATTTGTGGATGTAATGGATTCTAAGGTAACTTGGCCTTCTGCATTTCTTCTAAATCAGAACACTTCTTAACAGACTTGATTTTAACATTGAACATTAATAGACAGGCTTGAACATTGGGTGCTATCTAACAAAATGAAATTCAATGGTGAAAAAACAAAGATTCTACACTTAGGCAAGAAAAACCAAACACAGATATAGTATAGGTGGTACCTGGCTAAATAATAGTAACTGTGAGAGGCATCTTGGAGTCCTAGTGGACAATTACTTAAATATGACCCAGCAATGCGCTGCAGCTGCCAAAAAAGCCAACACAGTTCTAGACTGCATAAACAGAGGGATAAAATCAAGATCACGTGAAGTGTTAATACCACTTTATAATGCCTTGGTAAGACCACACTTGGAATACTGCATCCAGTTTTAGTCACCACAATTGAACAAAGATGTTGAGACTCTAGAAAGAGTGCAGAGAAGTACAATAAAGATGATTTGGGGACTGGAGGCTAAAACATATAAAGAAGGAATGCTGGAATTGGGTATGTCTAGTTTAATGAAAAGAAAGGCTAGGGGTGTCATGATTACAGTGTTCTGATATCTCAGGGGCTGCCACAAAGAAGACGAAGTCAAGCTATTCTTCAAAGCACCTGAGTGCAGGACCAGAAGCAATGGATGGAAACTAATCATGGAGAGAAGCAACCTAGAACTAAGGAGAAATTTCCTGACAGTTGGAACAATTAATAGGCGGAACAAGTTGCCTCCAGAAGTTGTGAATCCTCCAATACTGAAATATTTTAAGAAGACAACCATTTGTCTGAAATGGTATAGCGTTTCCTCCTGAGCAAGGGGTTGGACTATAAGACCTCCAAGGTCCCTTCCAAATCTGTTTATTCTGTTAACATTCCTGTGATATAAATAAAATCCCTACTGCTTAGAGCAATGGGAGAGCAATGGGGTTAATACTTGAAAATAATGAGGAATGGCACTAAAACACCCAAATCTAACAGAACCCAAAAATATAATTAGATATAAAGACCTAATTGACCACCAAGGAAAACTGAAATCCAAATAACAATTGGAAACAGAGTTAAATAGAGTTAAATAGAGAAATCGATTAGTGGACCTTCTCACAGATACAATCCAAACATAAGGAATACATTAAAAAGTATGAAATATGTAAAGAAAAACAGGAACTAGATAAAATTATATTAGATTCTGAAGAGAAATTAATTAGTAAAATCTACAAATTTCTGTTGAGATACAAGATGGAGGAGGAAATAGTTAAAAATACGATGATCAAATGGATGCAAAACTTTCAATACTCAATAGAATTGGAGAGATTTGAAGAATTCTGGCAAACGAATACAAAAACAACATTGGCAGTGGCATACAAAGAGAACCAGCTAAAGATGTTTTACAGGTGGCATATGTCTCCTACAAGATTGGCCAAAATAAACCCGAAAAACAGTTTGGCGTGTTGGAAATGCAAGGATCCACAAGGCACCATTTACCACCTATGGTGGACATGCCCGGCGGCAAAGAAATTTTGGTCCAATATTAAGAAATGGCTAGAACAAATCACTAAACTACAAATAGATAAGAAACCCGAAACCTTTCTGTTAGGAATTTTCACAAAATTTTACCCCAAAGAAATAAAATACTTGTAAATACATATTTTAATGGCAGCAAGGAAATATATGCCCAAAATTGGAAATTGGAAAAAACCCCAACGGAAGAAGAAATAATAGATAAAATCACACAATGTGCCGAAATGGACAGGCTGAAAAAAGAGCTAAAGGAAAAAGAAGACACTGAATTTTATAAAGTCTGGCATAAATGATATCAATGGCATAGGGCTACTAAGGAAGAAATATAACTAGAAGTCAGATAGAATAGAAGTACAAATGTGCATATAATTACTTCCTTATGGGCGAATAAACCTACAGAGAGAAACTCAGAAAGCGAAGGTATAATCTAAATATATAATATACAGATTGTTAAAGCAGAAGTCTTAGAGAGCAGAAGAGAGGAGAGGGAAAAAAGGCAATAAGAAACTATTAAATTAAGATTTAAGGGAATAAGTATAACTGTATTACTTGAAAGACCATTACGAAACAAACGCTTCAAATGATTGATTATTTATAAATGTTTATTGTATAATGTATTTTTATGTTTTTGTCATATGTGTTTTATATGTTTTATATCTGTTTTAATAAAGTTTATAAATTTTTATAAAAAAAAAAAAGAAAATAATGAGGAATGGGGCCCAGAATGCTGAATCTGCTGACATTTCATCTCTTCTGGTCTGTTGATCAATCCTGATAGATTCCAAGATGAAGACCAGGATATTTTTTTGTGCTGGAACTGAAATGAGTAGAAACTCTACTTTAAACCCAGTGGGCCATTTTCACTTACTTCATTGGTGTCAGTCAACAAATTTAGTTGCCTCAAAATGAATTGTTCCAAATGAACACACATACATTTTATTTATTTATTTCATTTGCATTGATATTGAAATATTCTTCTGGCTTTTGAACTTGCATATGCAACTTACTCACTTACTTGTGTGTCTACATGCATATTTATAAATACCTATCAGAAGCCCACAGGACCAGAACAAAAAAATAAAATTAACTAAATTAGTAACCATTGATAATAGCAATAGCAAAAGCACTTAGACTTGTAAACCACTTCATAGTGTTTTACAGTCCTAAGTGGTTTACAGTGTCAGCCCCCAATAATCCTGGTTCTGATTTTACCAACCTTGGAAGGATGGAAGGCCGAGTCAACTTTGAGTTTGTCAGGATCAAACTCCTGGCAGAGGGAATGCAGAGTTAGCCTGAAATACTGCGTTCTAACCACTATGCTACTATGGCTGTGTAATCATACATTATATATGACATGTAAAATGAAATATCCCATGAAATGTTTCTAAGCTTATAATAATTGGAAAAATAGATTGAACAAAAAGACCCTCTGAAATGAATTAGACATGATTGATTGATTATCCATCACTAAATGAAATTCCATTGACTTCAAGAGATTACTAGATCCAGCCTAAGAATTACTTGCTTTCTTATTGAAAACTTTAGAGTGCACACTGATTGAATTTGTTGCATTGAGCACAATGAAATCAATGAAAATAGCCCATTGTAGTTAAATTAGACTTTCCAGTCATTTCATTCTAAGGACAGAGTTTTGAAATCTGACAGGATTCAGCATCAGATTAGAAGAGATGAAATGATGGGCGATGTTTGTGCCTCCTTGTCCCATGCCTCCATGTTTTTAAGAATTAATCCCAGTCCCCATAGAACTTCTTTTAAATGGAAGGAATTTCATTTGGATCACAGAAATCTTGTTATATGATGGGGTTTGCATTTGAAATTGCAATTAATACAAACGGTATTAGTGAAATACAAATTTTGCTGAAATTTACATGTAAATATCGAATATTTCTATACTGAACATTTTACTGGAAATCTTCTTAGTTAATAAAAAATGGAGACTTTCTTGGCATTGCAGTGCTACAGTTCCCAGGTTCTGTCTATTGGCTAGGTTATCTGAGGATACTGTGAGCTTGTTTATTCACTGCATTTGTATTCCATCTTTCCTCAAGTGTATCCCCTGTGAGGATGAATTAAAGTTTGGTAACATCTAATTCCCCATTCCTATTTTTAAAATGTTGATGCTTCAGGTTCATTCTAATTGCCAGAGTTAGAATGAATATTTTGATATCCCAAAATATGAAGAATACCTAATAAATTATTAAAGTTTATTACATGTCATTGTGTCAGAAGTCACTTTAAAAAAAAAGAAAGATATTGCAGTGATAAAATGGTTTACAATTTTTGAGTCACTTTAATTGTTTTGGCTTAAGAAATGGTGATGCTGACATTACAGGATCTTCTTGTCCATGTCGTTTGATATTTTAAAATGAGTACAGTTGCTTTCTGCTGAAGATCAGATGAATCAGTTGAAATCAGTTTAAAATCAGTTTAAAAAAGAATTACATAAAATGTACAGATGCAAATTTATTTCTTTGCTGTTCACTTTTTATTTTATAGATCTAAGTAAATGAAGAACAGGACATAAACTTTAAACCAGAAGATGAATGTCTGAAATCATGTATCATTCTTTTTAATATGACCACATGAAGCTGGATTGTATACAATTATAAACAGTGGATCAAACCTAAAAGCCTAACTCTGTAAAAGACAAATTTTACCAACTGTAATTACTGAAAAATGATAACATTTAAAAACAAGTTTACAGACCATCTTTAAGACAGATAAAATATTATAATGTAACCTTATAAATATATTTTTTAAATTCATCTTGAGTGAGAAATGTTAATTTTTCCCCTGCATTTTAGCTGCAAACGTTTGATTATTCTGAATTATGAATCATCAACCCATCTTAAAGCAATAACAATAGAAGTTGTAATTGATATTTTTAGCATGTAGATGTGTTGAATTCTTAAAAAAATATTCGAAAAATGATTTTTTAAAATTACCAAACAGTTTGTATTATATTTTGTAAAGAAACAAAGGTATATGGAAGAAATGTCCATCTGGGTTCAGTTCCAAGGGGGGGAAAAAACACTGGAAACACAGAGGCTGTTTGAAATATGATCTAATGGTGGACAGGACCACATGGTTTGAGGTCTTGGGCAATCAAGCACCTGGGGGGGGGAGAGAGAGAGAGAGAGAGAGAGAGAGAGAGAGAGAGAGAGAGAGAGAGAGAGAGAGAGAGTCCCCCTCTCTTGGGCCCCGCCTTGGAGCTTCCTGTTCCTGTGTAAGAAATGTATTCTGATTGGTTGTCAGACTCCCATGGGTCCATACAAGGGTTACTTTGTAAATTGTCTTGAGTCCCAAGCTTGGCTGAATCTTGCTGGGTGAGCTAATGAAGGGACTTTGGGCAATTCCTATTATGGCTTATTGGCTTTTTCCTGGTTTGGATCTTGAGTGAGGGCTAATCCTATTATGTCCTGAAGGTAAAGGTCTTTTGTTTTGTAGATAAACTGGCCCAGCCTTTTGTCTTGTAGATAGGTTGGCACCAGTCTTTCTGGGGCTATTAACAAAAGTGGGGGCTGTTTTCCAAGAGCATGTTTCTTCTTTTCTCATCCAAGGAGGTATAATATTCTACCTTTTTAATATTACCTAGAATATTTCATTCTTCTAGGAGGTGGGTGGGTGCTAACTTCCTACAACAGTAAACATTCCAATTCACCATCCAATCAAAAATCCACAAACAGTTGCTTCTGCTGTTGTTGCTCTGGAGTTAGCATGTTCATAATCAGTTGCTCTGGAGTTGATGTTCATAATCAGAGGGAGGTTCAGCCAAACGGGTTTGTGCCTATTAACATCTAAAATGGGAAAATCATAAACAGATAGAAGGCTTTCGTTTTCTTTTTTTTCCCCTTTCTTTTCCTTTTTGACCATAAGTTATTGTATAAATATGTTTCAGAGGGACATATTTATACAATATTTCTCTGTGTGAAACAGATAATGGCTAGGCCTGGATGACAAATTAGAAGCTTTGCAGCAACGATACAAAACTGAATTAAAATGCAGTATTGTGCGTGGAAGGGAGCAGGCCCTCTCTGCAAATGGTTGAATGGATGTGTGGATGGAATATCAAATCCTAGGAATGTGCATGAATCTGAAGCTGGGCTTTAAAAGGGAGGAGGTGGTACAGTTGAAAAATAATAACCTAAATATTTTTTTTTTATGTTCAGGTATCAGTGAATTGCAGGCAGGATTTAGTCCATTAAAAAAATTGTTATCTGGACCTCCCACAGTTTTAATGTTGTTGTTTTTTCTACAGGAAAAGTGCATTTCTGCTTCCTTATCCAACTCAAGAAAAAAATGTAGATAGGAATCTATTCGGGTTGATTCTCCAAATTATATGACTTTTATTTTTGGGCTTCATGATCAGATCTTTTAGATTAGCTGTGGAGTTTTATTTTATTGGAGACTAAATCAAAGATTAAGACAGTCATTTTGGTGTAGTGAGTTCTAGTGCAGCTTTAGGCACAAAGACAGTTGGGTGACCTTGGGCCAGTCACTCTTCTCAGCCCTCAGAAGGAGCCAATGGCAAACCACTTATGAAATTTTGCCAAGTACACTGTAGGTACTTGTCCAGGCAGTTGTCAGGATTAAACACTGACTCGAAGCCCCCCCCCACAAATATCTTTCTTTCTGGCCTTCTCCCCACTATTTATAGCTTTGCATTTAATGATTAAGAAAAAGCTACGGGTCAAACATGATACAGTCCACTAATTGGTACCAAAGGACACAATGTAACAGTGAACAATTTGTATTATTTTGTAGAATCTGAGGAAGTGGCTGAAGGGGAGAAAGGAAGTATGTCCTGAATGGTTTCTTAGCTATTTGTTAGAGAAAGATTTTAAGAGGGCTAAAGAAAAGAGAGCTTAAGGGGGTTAAGCAAATGGGGGGGGGGGGGAATTGCTATGGAAGAAATTGTTAGAAGCAATGGCCATCCCATTGACTACCCATTATTTAGAATAAATAGAATAGAATAAATTGTTTGGTTACAGCAATACAATAAGAGGAGATTTGGAATTGGAAAAGATTTTCACAACTGAAGTCAAGAGAGAGCAAGGAAGAAAAATATGAATCAGACACCCTTAACCAACTGTTCAAGAAATCAGCATCACAAATAAGAGCATTAAATAAAAGAAGCTTTTGATAAAAATATTTTTAAATTAACAGAAATTTACCAGAATTTAAAATTTGGTTGGAGTGTATGTATTGATGGCAAAGAGATTGTAGCAAATAGAACACTCTCCTCAAATTTTCCAATAAATAAAGCTATGAGACGAAAATGCCGACTTTCTCCATTATTATTTGCTTTAGAAATTTTCAGACAGGATTCAAAAAGACATACAAATATTCTGGGAGAAGAATACAAGATGAAATGTTATATGGCTAATGTAGTATTAACTATTATTCAACTACAGAGCTCTATGAGCTCCAAAAGATCTCTGAAGTCTTCAGTGAAGTCTCTGGATAGAAAATTAATGAAAAAAACAAAACAAAAACAAAGATAATAATAAGATCAGATAGGAAGATGACTTTCTGATAAAAGCATTTCGTTGTGAGATAAGGAAAAAAAAAACCCTGAAATATCTGGGTCTCTATTTGACAACAAAAGCATATTTCAGAACAAATCATGGGGAAGAAAATAAAACAAAATCATGATAGTTGGAGAAACTTAAAACTTCATTGGTTAGGACTTATCAGGACAGTAAAAATGAACCTACAAACCAAATTGAACTTCCTATTCCAAATAGCAATAGCAACAGCACTTAGACTTATATACCGCTTCACATGCTTTACAGCCCACTCTAAGCAGTTTACAAATGTCAGCATATTGCCCCCAACAATCTGGGCCCTTATTTTACCAACCTCGGAAGGATGGGACGTTAAGTCAACCTTGAGACGGTGAGAATCAAACTGCCGGCAGTTGGGAGAATTAGCCTGCAATACTGCATTCTAATAATTAACTGATTTACATGGAGAAAAGTGGGAGAAAACCACGAGTATGATTCTAACATTATCAAGATTCAAAAGAAAGAGGCAGATTTGTATTTCAAATTTTAAATTATATTATTCTGTATTCTGATAGCATGAAGATCACGAGAAGTGATAGTACTGCTTTATACTACAATATAAAGGCCACACTTGGAATACCACATCCAATTCTGATTGTCACAATACAAAAAAGATGCTGAGACCAGGAGTGAAATCTAAAATTTTTGCTACCGGTTCTGTGGGCGTGGCCTAATTAGTGGGCAGGGCTTGGTGGTAAGGTGACTGGATGGGCGTGGCCAAGTCAATGTCACTTCTTTGCCCTTTTTTAACCTACAAAACACAACATAACACAACTGGCTCACCCACAATGTAAAAGCAGCTGTGCTAGACCCATAATGGCCCTGCAACAAGCAGGAACCTCACACAGCCACAAAAAGCCCAAAAAACCAACTTTCACAGTTCACACACACAAAATTCCACATACAGCTTTGTGAGATTTTGTGTGTTTGTGTAGTTAGAGTGAAACACTACAGAAACACACTAAACCTCAGAAAGCTTCACACATATTATTTTATTTTAATTTATTTTTATTTTTATATAAAAGCAGCTAAATTTAAAACTTCCTAAACTTTAAATAGCTAGGTCTAAAAAAAAGAACAACTAAAAACAAACCCCAATTAACTATTTTTCTTAAAGCTCCCAAAGGGGAAAAAAACTTACCCAATAGAACAGGGGTCTCCAACCTTGGCAACTTTAAGACTTGTGGACTTCAACTCCCAGAATTCCTCAGCCAGCTTTGCTGGGAGTTGAAGTCCACAAGTCTTAAAGTTGCAGATAGAGCTGCTCACTGATGAGCTTGATTGCAGGCAGGGAGTGTCAGGTTCCGATTTATCTCACATGTCAGCGCTGGGGAAATCATAGTTTGGAGCGCTGACCGGGAGATTCAGTTGCTTGCTGATGCAATAGATTGCAGGTATTACAGCGTTGCGACCAGCAGCTAAGGTAAGCAAGCTGGAGGCTGTGGGGGGGGGGTTTAGAAAAAAAGAAACTTTTTTTCTTTTACATGGCTCTGGCAATCCAAGCTGAGTTGCCTGATTAGCAACTCGTCAGAGCCATTTAAAAGGAAAAAAGGCTCTGATGATTGCGCGGCTCAGCTGGGCATGGGTGGGCTGGGGCAAGGATTTTTGCTACCGGTTCTCCGAACTGCCCGCTGCCATCACTACCTACTCGCCCAAGCCGGTCCAAACCAGGAGCATTTCACCCCTGGCTGAGACCCTAGAAAGAGTGCAGAAAAGAGCAAAGATGATAAGAGTTCTGGAGACTAAACCATATGATGAATAGTTCAGGGAACTAGGTATGTCTAGCCTAAGGAAAGGAAGGGAGAGAAAGAGAAAAGAAAGAATGAAAGAAAAAGACAAAAAAACAAAGAAAGAGAAAGGAAGAGAAAGGAAGGAAGTGAGAGACAAAAAAAGAGAGAGAGAGAAAGAGAGAAAGAAAGGAGGAAAGAGGAAGGGAGAGAGGGAAAAAAGAAAGAAAGAAAGAAAGAAAAAGAGACAAAGAAAAAACAAAGAAAGAGAAAGAAAGGGAAGAAGGGAGAGACAAAGAAAGAAAGAAGGAAAGAGAAAGAGAAAGAAGGAAAGAGGAAGGGAGAGAGAGAAAAAGAAAGAATGAAAGAAAAAGAGACAAAGAAAAAACAAAGAAAGAGAAAGAAAGAGAAAGGAAAGAAGGAAGGGAGGGACAAAGAAAGAAAGAAAGAAAGAAAGAAAGAAAGAAAGAAAGAGAAGGAAAGAGGAAAGGAGAGAGAGAAAAAAGAAAGAAAGAAAAAGAGAAAGAGAAAGAGAAAGAAAGAAAGAAAGAAAGAAAGAAAGAAAGGGAGAGACAAGAAAGAGAGAAAGAAAGAAGGGAGAGGAAGGGAGAGAGAGTGGAAAGAACGAAAGAAAAAGAAAAAGAAAGAAAGAGAAAAGGATAGACAAGAAAGAGAGAAAGAAGGAAGGAAGAGAAAGGGAGGGAGAGAGAAAGAAAGAAAAAAAGAAAATAAGAAGAGGAAGGAAGGAACACAAACCCTGGCACTAGACTTGGCTTCCAAAGACGCTTTGAAACAGGACAGCAATCTAGGACTGGAAGGGATCTTAGAGGCTATCTAGTCCAACCCCCTGCTCCAGCAGGAAACCTTACATTGCCTGTATTATTTTGGTGCCTCTGTCAGAGAGGAAAATTGTCAGAAAGGAGAAGGAGTTTACTAGGACAAGGCTGCCATGCAGAGGAAGGCAGAGATAGTCCTTGATTTATGACCAGAATTGAGCCCAAAATTTTGGTTGCTAAGCAAGAGCATTGTTAAGTGAGTTTCACCACATTTTACTCAATCCATGATCTTTTCTGGCTCTAACAGTCATGTGCAAGTTAGGGAAGAACATCTGAGGGTGTGTGTAATATTCTAAATCTATAGAAGTTATAGTTAAATGTGTGGCAGAAAGTGGACTCTGAGTGTGTTTTTCCAAATGTAGTAAGTGAGGTTGAATGTGTATAGTTTTAAAAGAGCTCTCTGTGTGTATACATACACATATAGTATATATAGTAAATAATGTATCTTTTTGTGTGCCTATACACTATACGATGTAATATGTATGTACACATATGGCATATGTACATAGGATTAAATAGTATATTTTGGATGTTCAGTAGTAGTAAATAAATAGACAGGGAAATTGAATCTCGTTGAGGCCTTTGAGGTGAGGAGAGACCGGCACCCTAACCATAACAGACTCAAACTCAATCCCTCTAAGACTGAGTGGCTGTGGATGCCGGCATCTCGGGTTTCAGAGGCTCCATCACTTTTGATATATGGGGAAAAACTTGCACCCGTTGATAGGGCTCGCAACTTGGGTGTCCTCCTGGATGCTCGGCTATCCCTAGAAGACCATCTAACGGCCGTGACCAGGGGGGCCTTCGCACAGGTTCGCCTGGTGCACCAGTTGCGCCCTTTCCTGGACCGAGATGACCTTCACACAGTCACTTATGCCCTGGTTACTTCCCGCTTGGATTACTGCAATTCCCTCTACATGGGCCTGCCCCTGAGATGCACCCGGAGACTCCAGCTGATCCAGAATGCAGCTGCATGGGTTGTTATGGGAGCCCCTTGTTACTCCCATATAACACCCCTCCTGCATGAGCTGCACTGGTTACCAGTGGTTCTCCGGGTCCGCTTCAAGGTGCTAGTCCTCACCTTCATGACTTAGGTCCGGGATATTTGCATGACCTTCTCCTGCCTGCCTCTCACCGTCCTGTTCGCTCACATAGGGCCGCTCTCCTCAGGGTTCCGACGGCGAGCCAATGTCGCCTTGCTGTGCCCAGGGGTAGGGCGTTCTCTGTGGGTGCTCCCACCCTCTGGAATGAATTGCCTACTGAGCTCCGGATGGCTCCTGATCTCCGCTCCTTCCGTCGGGACTTGAAGACTTGGCTTTTCAAACAAATAGGCTGAGACTGATTCCAGGCTTTATTATTTACTACTAATTAATTATTTGGATTAAATTATGATTTTATTGTACTTGTTTCTTAACTTGTGTTCGCCGCCCTGAGTCCTTTGGGAGAATGGCGGCATATAAATACCTTTAATAAATAAATAAATAATAATAACCCTTGACATGAGTGACGTCAAGCTGGCCATGCCTACCCATTCACATGACCACCAGCTACACCCACCCAGTCACATGACCACCAAGCCACGCCCAGACACGTGACCACCAAGCCACGCCAGACACGTGACCACCAAGCCACACCCACCATCAAGCTATGCCCACTAAATAAGCCACGCCCACCATGTAGAACCGGTAGTAAAAATTTTTAGAACCCACCTCTGGAAAAACCAACTGTATAGGTAGATTAGGTGAAACTTGGCTTAATGCCAGTAATTTTGAGAGGAATCTTGGAGTCCTAATGGACCATCACTTAGATATGAGGAAATAGTGGGCAAAAGCAGTCAAAAAAGCCAATGCAATTTAATTGATTGATTTAATTAATTGATGGATCAAATCAAGATCACTTGAAGTACTGGTGCCACTTTACAAAGCCTTAGTAAAACCACACTTGGAATATTCCATCCAGTTTTGGTCACCACAATACAGAAAAGAAGTTGAAAGTCTGGAAGGAGTGCAGAGAAGAGCAACAAAAAGGATTAGGGGGCTGGAGGCTAAAATGTATGAAGAACAGTTACAGGAACTGGATATGTCTAGTCTAACAAAAAGAAGAACTATGGGATACATGATAGCAGTGTTCCAATATTTGAGGGGCTCCGACAAACATGAAGGTGTCAAACTGTTTTCCAAAGCACCAAAAGGCAAGAGAAGAAACAATGGATGGAAACTAACCAAGGAGTGAAGCCACCTAGGGCTAAGGAGAAATTTTGTAATGGTGAGAACAATCAACCAATGGAGCAACTTGCCTTCAGAAGTTATAGGTGCTCCATTGGAGGGTTTTCAAAAAGAGACTGGACAATCATTTATCTGAAATGGTACAGGGTCTCCTGCTTGAGCAGGGGTTGGACTAGAAGAACTGCAAGGTCTCTTCCAACTCTATTATTCTATGTTCGATGTTCCTTCTGAACTAATCATCTCCAGTATGAAATGCCCCCATCCAATAAACCCAAGCCAATCAGCAGAACCATGTTTTAATTATAGTAAATAAAAGATTAAGCTACATCTTAGAAATTGCTGCATGATTTTCTACTACATACGTTCAAAATCTGTTAGTTGACACAAAATGGGCTAAAATTTGCAATTTGCTCCTGTTCAACATTTATATGAAGCCGCTGGGTGAGATCATCCGCCACCATGGACTGAGGTATCATTAATATGTTGATGATACTCAGCTGCATGTCTCAGCCTGTGGTGAGATAAGTGATACTGTGTCCTCTCTCTCACAGTTTCTGGAGGCTGTTAGGGCTGGATGAGGAGCAGCAGGTTGCAACTAAACCCTGGCAAGACTGAGTGGCTCTGGGTTTGGGGTTCTTTGGTCCAAGGAGAATGCAGAGCGGGATGGAGCCCATTAAATGGCTCGTAAGATGTGTTGTTGGCGGGGCAGGGGGTGGGGGGTTATTTTATTTTATTATATATGACTCTCTCTTTTATTGGTTTTATTGTTTCTATACAATGTTTTTATATTCTTGTAAGTCGCCTTGATTCACCATGTTTAAATAGGCAGCAATATAAATCCAATACATACATACATGCATACATACATACATACATACATGCATACATACATAAATTCAGACTGATCCATTGAAGATGTTCTGCACACAGGGCTGTGGGGTGGGTGTCCATGTATTTCCAAACATGGTCACTGGGCATGTTCAGATTTGGCAGAGTTGTGATTCTACACAGGCCCTTAACCTGTATTTGAAGTTCTGCAGTTTAAAAACTCCAGCCTGCTTTTGAGAAATAATATGGCAGCCTCAGATTCCAAAGAAGAGTTTAATGAGTCTCCAAAACTTTTTACAAAGTTAGACATCACTAACATGTGGGGCAACTCAAGACATAATTTCATAGAAGGCAAGAAAACCTGGTGCTGAGGCTTTGATAAATAAAATGGTTACTTCATGCCCAGCTTGCATGGATGTTGCAAACTGTGTTGTAATGCTACTGATTAGCAACAGTGGACAACAGAAGACATCTCCTGTGAGGCTTACCAAGCCTGTGAAATGGAGAATATCTTTATCTTTCAGCAACAGACACCTGACTGCTAAGTAACTGGTTTTTATGTATTGTTCACTAAAGCATGGTAGTAGAGATACCATAATAATGGACTATGTTTTATATTTTGCAGCCTCTGAATTAATACTAAATGGGCAGTGGGCAATTAAAAACATCCTGCTTTTATATAGGTATTCCTCGACTTATGACCACAATTGAGCCAATTTTTGTTGTTGTTAAGTGAGACATTTGTTAAGTGAGTTTTGCCCCATTTGGATGGAGCTTCATTTGTTTGTGCGGCTCAGTTTCTGGCATGTCGAGGCCCATGCTGGTCCATGGACAGAGGGTTGGGGATTCCCGATTTACATTAAAAAAAAATGAGGGGATTTTTTTTGACTCAAGTTGTGTAAGAAATATAATAATACATATTGCTTTCTTCATAGAAGTTAGATGGAATTTGCAGCAAAGGATTTTTCTTATACACACCTATAAAAATGAAACTTTTGAATTTAAGAAAATAATTTAAAATATTGACAACATATTTTCTCTTAAAGACAAAACAGGAAAAAGGGAAATGAAATTTAAAATCAAATTTTTAAAAGGGAATTTTCCTGATTAATAAGAGGAGAAGGATAGCTCTTGTATCCTTCTGATAAGGAAGCAATATCTTATTTTCTCTCTTGTATAACACAGAGTTGTTAGTGTTTTGACCTTCTAGATATTTGTTGAAGTTCAACCCAATCCTATTGCAGTATTTGGTGAAAAAATAACTGATACCAAATTGTACCAACAGTTTCCTGATATGATTGGCTAATGTTTAACTGCATGTTGCTGAAGACTGTAAAACTCAAAAGTAATTTAATAAAAGAACTGGATATCTACAAACTTGAGATTTCTATAAATAGATATAATAAATATAAAGTAGATATGACATATGATATCAAATGTAATTTATTTATTATCAAATTTCTACAGTGCCCTTTTCATCTCAGTCACTCTGGGAGATTTACAATAAAAAATAGAGTGTTAGGACATGGAAGAATGAGAAAATGGTTCCCATGGCCAAGAATTTTTCATAAAAATCATGTATAATAATTTTATTGTTAGCTGCTGCTACTGAAGACCTTGGGAAAGTTCAGAATTGATCAACACTGGAATGAAAATGGAGGGTTTTTTTTCCTTCTGAAGAGTTGGCAGCACTGCCCAAAAAGTTGAACTATTACTTAATTTGTTTGCTGTCCCACCGCAACACAAAGTTCACAAAGCTCACATGAAGTCCTCATTTAGCTATCAAGATCATATTCTTATTCCAGTAATGCTTCCTCTTCACAGCTTTCCTAACAAAAAGCAAAGCAACAAGCAAAAAGGAGGAAGCGATGATAGTAGCTCGGAGAAATCAGCTGAAAGAGCCAAACTGCTGATCTGAATTTTAGTGGTTGGGAAATTACCTGAAGAGCTATGAAGGCCTGGCTGTTCCTGGTTGCTGTTTTTCTTCTCTGGCCAGGCTTCTCTTATCAAAAGGGTAAGTTAAGACAAAGAGAAATCAAGGAGAAAACATTGTCTGCTGGATTCATTAAAGGACAGTTACTTTTAGAAAACGCAAACGATTTCATTTTTCTCTTGTGGTTTTCTTGAAATTTGTAATTCCAGATTCTTTAATAATGTCATGGATTTATAATTCCAGTCCTCTTTTCAAATACAACGTTTTTCAACTACTGATTTGTGAATAGCAAGATACTTTGTATGAGTATTATAAATACATGCCCATTTTGACGGTCTTTGTTTCAGTTAATAGGCAACTTGATATGATAACCAAGAAATTACCATGTGTAAGATGAGGCTTCATAAATCAGAGTGTTTGAAATTATAGAGATGTATTTCCATTGGGTT
This sequence comes from Pituophis catenifer annectens, assembly GCF_029215685.1. NCBI lineage: Eukaryota > Metazoa > Chordata > Lepidosauria > Squamata > Colubridae > Pituophis > Pituophis catenifer. The sequence continues at coordinate 122,384,428 of NW_027256883.1, read as the reverse complement.
TATATCAGGATAAACACAAAGAAATCAGTGGATGTCTAAATTCACAATGATTATATCTTTCACAAGAAGATGAGGATAATATTGACTTCAGTAGACATTGAAGCTAAGACTATATTTGCTGATATTCATAGTAATATTCCAACGTTTAAGCCAATCATATATTTATCACTGTTTTTTCATGGTTAAAGAAGTCAAAGAAGAGAACTGGAATTAGCAGTTTCAAGAGAGATTGTTCTCATTCTATGTTCTCAATCAACAGAGAGCATAGAAGCATTCCTTTGTCCATAATTGCAAAATTAACTGATATCACATTAGTACAATAATGGGGGAATGTTATCCCATATCAGGCTCTTACTTTCAAATATGATAGGTAAAGGGTTAGAGATAGTTATTTGGCAATTATTTTCTTCCCTTTTTTTCTACCCAGCATGGTGGATTTGAAATGTACATTTGCATTCTTTATATCCTATAATATATTTGTGTGCATGTTTGTGTTTGTGTGTGTGTCTATTATTCCTCTATTAGATCCCTACTATGTTATGTATTTCTAAAAAAGAAAGAAGAACAAGGGAAGAACATCAGAGTGTTAAAAACTATAGAATAAATTCTGTGTGGCAGCATTTAGACGTGATAAAAAGAAACAAACTATAGATAATATGTATTGAGAAGTTAAAATCAAGGTTAATACTAGTAAGTGCAATGGTTTAATATCTCTAGGAAAAGAAGTGTTGGCAGCATTAAAAATGTTGGTCAGATGTTGCTGACAAAGTACACAGAGAAAGAAGACAGGTTGATCACAACTGGGAAAGGTTCAGTCATGAAAATCCAATACATAATACTGTCAGAAAGATTCCTCCAGGACCAACCAGGGTAAACCAAAGTTCTGGCAAGGACAACATTCCACAGAATTACATGTTTTGGGGGGAAATTTGGATAGCCTTACAACCTCTCTCTACCTCCCTATACCAAGATTTGCTTAGATTAGGCATCAGCAAGAAAAGCTAACATATTACAAGTAGTTCTTGAGTTATGACCCTCCTGGAACCTCCCCATCACTGTCATAACCTGTTATGGTCTTAAAGTGAGTCAACTCACATGACAATTTTATGATCTTTTTGTACTGGCTATTAAGCAAATTACTGTAGTCATTACACAAATTCAAAGTTGTTAAGAGAAGCAACGATTCACTATGGGCAGGGGTCTGCCAAAAACTGGGAATCAGTGCCCGTTTTTGGCAAAACTGTTATAACACAGGGTCACAATGACTGAAGGACATTATAAATGCAGTTTCCCAGTGACCAAAATGTGGTCATGTCACCATCGGGGTGGGCAACTGTTGGAATTTCATATCCAAGTTGTAAGTGTCCCCTTTGGAACTTTGAAGGTCATTAAACAATGAGTCATTAGTCGAGGACTATCTGCAGTGTGGATTAAGTGTGTAGCAGGTACTGGTTTACTAGTTTTGACAAAAGTGGAAACTAATTGTCTAGGAGGGAAATTTGTTAGCTCACATCTCATAAGGGTAAATAGGAAGAGCAAATTTGTCAAAGCAGTTAAGATAATTTAATGTAAATATAATTTCAGCATGTGAAGAACCAGATGAGATTGACTTTGGGGAAATTGTGAGCGCTGAGAAAGCCAAATATCTGGAAAATGACCGAGTGCAATACAGGTGCAACCCTTCCTATGTCTTGGAGGGACCTGAATGGATTCAGTGTAAGGGACAAGAATGGACACCTCATCCACCAAAATGCTTGGGTAAGCCATCATGCTTTCTTTGACTAATGTAGACCTGGGAGAAAATGCAGAATTCATCCAATAGGAGAATAACGGCTGCTATTTTTTAAATAAATTAGCTTAAATTAGAATCCAGGTTTTACTGAAGCCAAAACTGTTCTGGTGTCAACTTTTTTGTTTGAAATCTGAAAAAATGAACTGTGTTTCATTTTCCTGATTTGCTTGAATGAACAACCAAACCAGCTGGTCGAATTAAATAATATTTAATTGGAAGCTTGTGCTCTCTTATCTGCTTCTCTTGTCCTTGAATAGAGAATAAAAGTGTTTTTCATGCTTTCAAATGAAATATTTTTTTAGGAAGGAAATGAAAAAAGAATGTTCTCCAACTTACAAGTTTTATTTGAAAATATAATGAAAAAATTGATGGGTCAATAACATTTGTGCAAACTCAAGATGAGAACCAAAAGCAGGAAATAACAATTGTACTCAATCTGCAATTTGAGAAATTGGAACTCAATCAGTTTCTGTCAGATGTGAAGAAGAAAGTATTTGGTTGAAAAAAAAATATAGATTTGCCAGAAAAGATTGAAAAGAATATGAACATTTATTTATTTATTTATTTATTTATTTATTTATTTATTTATTTATTTATTTATATTTATATACCGCCCTTCTCCCACCCTTCTCAGGGTGGTGAACAGCCAACAGATAAAACACAAGAAATACAAAATTTAAAAACAGTATTAAAATCCAATTAAATTAATTTGGCCCACAATTAAAAGCATCCTCGTATTAAGACCCATAATTAAACAATTTAAAAATTAAAACAATTTAAAAGAGTTAGGCCAGCCTGGCTTGTTGGGATAAAAACGTCTTTAGGGAACGGCAAAAGGTGCGAAGATCCGGGATCCGCTGTATCTCCAGGGGCAGCTCATTCCAGAGGGTAGGTGCCCCCACAGTGAAGGGTCTCCCCCTGGGGGCCGCCAGTCGGCATTGTTTGACCGATGGCACCCTGAGTAGCCCCTCTCTGTGAGAGTGTACTGGTCAGTGGGAGGCTAAAAGTGGCAGAAGGCGGTCTCATAAATATCTGGGTCCTAAACCATGGAGCACTCTAAAGGTGGTAACCAATACCGTGAAGCACACCCAGAAGACCACCGGGAGCCAGTGCAGCTTGAACAGGAGAGGTGTTACATGGGAGCGCCGAGTCGCCCCCATAACCACCCGCACGGCCACATTCTGGACCAGTTGGAGCCTCCGGGTGCCCCTCAAGGGAAGCCCCATGTAGATAGCATTACAGTAGTCCAGGCGGGATGTGACGAGAGCATGAGTGACTGTGCATAAGGCATCCCGATCCAGAAAGGAACACAACTGGCGGATCAGGCGAACCTGATAAAAAGCCCCCCTGGCCACAGCCATCATATGCTCTTCTAAAGACAGCCGTGTATCCAGGAGGACGCCCAAGTTGTGAGCCCTCTTTGTGGGGGCCAACGGCTCGCCCCCAATAGTCATCGATGGTGCCAACTGACTATATTGGGATACTGGAAGCCACAGCCACTCGGTCTTGGATGGGTTGAGCCTGAGCCTGTTTCTCCCCATCCAGATCCGCACGGCCTCCAGGCACCGGGACATCACATCAAGGGCATCGTTGGGGTGGTCTGGGGTGGAGATGTACAGCTGAGTGTCATCAGCGTATAGATGGCACTTCACCCCAAAACCACAGATGATCTCACCCAGCGGCTTCACATAAAAGTTGAACAAAAGGGGCGAGAGAACTGAGCCTTGCGGCACCCCACACACAAGGCACCTCGAGGTCGATCTCTGTCCCCCGGTCAACACGAACTGCGACTGGTCAGAGAGGAAGGAGGAGAACCACTGCAACACGGTGCCCCCTACTCCCAACCCCTCCAATCAGCGCAGCATGATACCATGGTCGATGGTATCAAAAGCTGCTGAGAGATCTAATAGGACCAGGACAGAGGAACAGCCCCTGTCCCGAGCCCTCCAGAGATCATCCACCAACGTAACCAATGCCGCTTCCATGCTGTGCCCAGGCCTGAAGCCTGACTGGAACGGATCTAGATAGACCGTTTCCTCCAGGTACTGGGGGAGCTGTCGCGCCACCACACTCTCAACAACCTTTGCCACAAAGCGAAGGTTGGAGACTGGACGATAATTCACTAATACAGCCGGGTCCAGGGAAGGCTTCTTAAGGAGGGTCCTCACCACTGCCTCCTTCAAGGCGGCGGGGAAGTAACCCTCACTCAAAGAAACATTAATAATCCCTTGGAGCCAGCCTCGTGTAACCTCCCGGGAGGCCAGCACCAATATAAAAAATGCTGAGACAATAGATATGATGAAGGATGAACTAGACTTTGAGCAATGTTGTGTTGTTAAGGAGAATTATTCAACAATGGATGTTGCAGAGATATTTACAACAGAGTGTCAGGTCCACCATTATGTCCTGCCATTCTGTTGAAGGAAGGCTTGCTGACATTTTTTGCATGCTTTCACTTTTGCTAAACTGCTTGGGAATCAGGGAGGGGGATTGTCTTCAGAGATGGAGCAGACTCTCTCTCAGCTGGTTCCAGCTTGATTCCAAGGCCATCATGCCCTGAGAATGACTTGTTACTTGCCAAGCACTTCAGCATTGTCAAAACATCCCTGTGGCATCACATTGGTGAACTGGTCAGGGGGTTTGGGTTTTGGGTAAATGGAAGATTTGCTTTGTGCTTTGCATGCGACCTAAATATTCTGCCTGATTTTACTGCAACCACTTTCTGTCAGTAAAAATCCTTTTGATTCAACTCAATGCAGCAAACAGTCAAAGCTTTCCTGAGGGAACAGTTGGTGCAGGTCCTTACACAGAGACTTGCGAACTTTGGAAATGAGATGCAATTCTTGGGATAGTTCCCAATTAAAAACCTAAGGAAAGGTTATATTATAACAACCAAACAAAGGTATTTGACCCTGGACTCAAGAGATAAGGACCAGGGTGATTTGTGGTAAATACCAAAACAGACTTTTACAGAGTGGTTTAAACTTTAACTATGCTGTTGTTTAGTTTAGTTTAGTTTAGTTTAGTTTAGTTTAGTTTAGTTTAGTTTAGTTTAGTTTAGTTTAGTTTACTTTACTTTACTTTACTTTACTTTACTTTACTTTACTTTACTTTACTTTACTTTACTTTACTTTGTTATATTTGTATACTGCCCTTCTCCCGAGGGACTCAGGGCGGTGAACAGTCATAGTAAAAACAATGTACAACAAAAATTAAAAGCTTATTAAAATAATTCAATTATTCGGCCAAATTTAAAACATCCAACTAAGATCATTTAAAAACCCCTATCAAAACCCAATTTAAAAAACCTTTATCCTGTCAGTCCAGCTTGCTGGAATAATAGGGTCTTCAGAGTGCGACGGAAGGCACGGAGGTCGGGGATCCTTCGTATGTCCGGAGGCAGTTCATTCCATAGGGCTGGAGCCCCCACAGAGAAGGCTCTCCCCCTGGGGGTCACCAACCTACACTGTTTGGCTGACGGCACCCTGAGGAAGCCCTCTCTGTGGGAGCGTATTGGTCGGTGGGAGGCAATCGGTGGCAGAATGCAGTCCAGATTTTTTAAATTGTTAAAAATATTCATATATGTACTGTATCACAGGTCAATTGGGTTGCAAATAGATGTACAAGCTTAGAAATTTTGGATCTGCTTTGCAAGGGGAGGAGAGTTATTATTGTTGCAATAGATTTGTCAGTGTTCAACTAAGGGAATATTATATGTTTTTGTCCTTTTTTTAATTCCCCTTTTTAAAATGTTTTTGTCTGGCTTTGTTTTGTTTCTATTTTTTTTTCTTTTGGGATTTTGTATTTTAACCTCTTCAATAAAGGGAAAATTGTAAAAATAAAATAAAATAACATGTAAAATAATAAAATGAAATAGTAAAGGAATCCAAGAGCCAATCTTCTCTGCTTAGATAAGTTGAGAAGTTTTGCACCATATTTCAACAGAATATGTAACACTCGATCTGTCTGAAATTTTGTTCCATTACAACTTAGCCAACTCAAAATGTCTTTGTAGAAGATTCTGAATTGGGCTGTTTGTTCTTAGCTTGAAAAAAACAACACCATCTGTTTGTGCATGCTCCTACAAGCCAGTCCTCTCTGTAGCAGTATCACACATTGGTTATCATTAATATTGTGGTATAACTTGGCTTATTTGATTTTGACCTGGGACTATCCATTGTGATTGGTAAACTGGGCTGATTTTCTTGGTAGTAGAACAGAGGGAAACCAATGGACAAATTACCTCCCTTCAGAAGATCTACCTTCTTTTCCCTTTTTTAGCACCCTGCAGTATCACAAGACAACAGCTAGCAGCAAAAAACTTGTTTCTGTTTGGGATTCAAAGAAAAGCTCGCCTTATTCAAAGTGATCATAGCCTGCAGTTTCAGTGCAATGAAGGATATGTCCTCGTGGTTCCATCAGTCAGAAAGTGTGTTGACAGTTACATGGATTTCCCATTATGTATCTCCGGTAAGCATGCTATCAATATGATGGATGCCTCTGGGATCGTAATTAATTTAAATAATTAATATAACAAACATGAACATTTGCTTCTAAAGTCCCATTCTTTTAAACATGATTTAATCTTCACTGACATCATTCACACCTTGCCTTAGAATTTTAGTAGTTGTAATCTAAAACAAGAACCCTGAAGCACATCAGATTGGGGAAGGATGTTGTGATATTTTCCCAAACTCTTGAACTTCAGCTAAGAACTATGACTCCATGTGGTTGAAGATATGTATAATATTGGTAGACATAGGAATATGTTTCAAAAATTGCAAAGCTTGTATAAAAATAAGTTGATGTCATATCAATAAAGGAGCCCCATATTTTGCATGATGAAAAAATCTCTTTTGTTTGAAATTGCTTGGATGAATTAACCATATAGATGTTAATATTGATCTGACTGGTATTATTATTTAATTAATAATTCCATAGGTTGGGTGATTGAATTTTCATTGAATTTTCAGATTGTTATGTTAATTTTTGTAATCCTACAAAATATTAGTTCAGATTGTCACTCGGCCCCTTCATCGTCATTTATAAGAGCCATGGTGGTGTAGTGGTTAGAATGCAGTACTGCAGACTATTTCTGCTGATTCTCACCGGCTCAAGGTTGACTCAGCCTTCCATCCTTCTGAGGTCGGTAAAATGAGGAGCCAGATAGTTGGGAGCAATATGCTGACTCTGTAAACTGCTTAGAGAGGTCTGTAAAGCACTGTGAAGCAGTGTGAATAGCACTGTGAGGTGCTATTGCTATTTGTAGGTGGAAGTCTAAATCTTGTGCATTTTCAATCTGATAGAACTATTTCTCCTAAGAAACATATTTATAAAATAATCGGAAAGTGATGTAAATTGAATAAACAGATAAATTGTTAGCATGTTGTTTAAAACAAGTGAAACAACAAAATATAAAGTTGGAAATATTATATAAGAGGGACAGAGCATTACAGATCCTGTGTGTATTAATTTACTTTTTTCCAATGGAATAAGCAATTATATAATGCTGATATTACTATGCAGTTATTTGCACCTCTATCTATGTGTAAGAATTAATTTAACTGAATATTATCCTTTACGGTCTTTAATGGAGAGTGTCAGTGTGGCAAGGTAGACCCAGACAGGATGAATGATCAGATTAGCTAATTCTAATTTTCTATAGAGTTACATTAATAGAATCCTGCAATCCTAAAGTACATTCCTTCCCCCCTGTGTCCTTTACAGCCCTTGAAACTGGGAGGGTCTCTCCTCATCCACTTGCCTGGTCTGTTCCTGGCAAGGACTAAGTTGCCTCTTGTTTGACGGTTCCCTTGGCTGCATTTCTTTTCCTTTTGTCCTGAGATCATTTCTACATACTATTACATCATATATTTCTGTCAAGATGTTGGTCAACACAGAGTACAATCGATGCTCTATGTATCAATGTATAGCAAAAGAAAAAAAAGAGGTCATGAGCATTTGGGTACATTTGTGCTCTATTGAGTTGTAGATTGTGTTTTTATTTGAGTTTCACAAATACTTAACTTAATAAGTAAGTTATAAATTATGAAAGAATTCTACTTTAAAATACTAATATTTTTAAACCATTTTTTGGTAATTGTTATTTTAAGGAATGTCAGTAAGTCCAGCTAACATTTCCTGGCCTATTGGTTTTTTTCCACGTAATAGAGAGAGGAAAAAACTGCAGTGGTCCACCCAGGACTGAGAACGGAGACATTACTACTTTATCTGAGAAGCAGTACAGATCTGGCTCTTCAGTAGAATTCAGATGCCAAAAATATTATGCCATGGAGGGCCAGAACAGATCTTTTTGTAACAATGGGACCTGGACAAAGGTGCCCAATTGCCTTGGTAAGTAGAAAAGAAAATCTTCATTCAATTTTCATAAGCATTTCTAATCATTAAAGTTCACTGCCTTCTTTCTCATTTAATTGGGCTTGCCTGAATCAGCTCTCCTTTATATTCGATTTCATTTCTGTATCTGAGGTGAAGTAGCTTGTCGATGAAAGCTAAATTCTACTATTAGCATTTTGCAATGATAATATGATGCATTTGGATCCTGACAGGATTTTCTTTCTTTCTCATGTCAGATCCTTGTATGATCCCCAGGACTGAACTGGAAAGCCAGAAGATGGAAGTTAAAGATGAAATAGGTGCACCTGAAAATATATTTGTGCAACATGGTCATTCTATTGAGCTCACCTGTAGAACAGGATATGTCCTGGCAGCAAATTCTTTCCAATCAGCTTTTGTAATCCATTGTGATGGGACACCACCAGTGTTTCCTAAATGCAAAGGTGACTTTAAAAAGTTTAATTTTATAATCCTGCTATCACTAATCCAGAACCAAAGCCCTTCAGTTTGAGTCTATTTATCATTAGAGCTGGAAGAAACTACAATCGTTTACTTATGTCCTTTACTGGGGCAGATATTTTTATCTCTCTGAAACCTCCCTGGACTGCACTTTTCCATTCTGCAAGGGCCCAATGGAAACTCTTGGGATGTAGTTGAAATAGGAGAAACCTGAAAGACTGCATATTGCTGGAGAGGGAGTAGTTCAATGAACAACACACCTTTTGGACATTTCATGGCTGTTATTGCAATAACTGCCACATTGTACCCTTGAGAATTGTTCATCAATGTAAGGTAATATATGCACATAGCAATATTTTTATATCATTGAATGGTTCAGTAATTCATTTTGCTGCAGTAAACTCCATACCTGACTCACTACATATTTCTGTTTTTAAGGAATTTATAAACTGCTACCATACCAAAATCTAAACACCAATACCAAAAGAAATTCCAATGTAATCGCTAGCAAGAATATAGGAACTTTTTAGTTACTGCTAGAGAACATTGCATTTGACCTTGGGACGAGTAGATTAGTGAATGTCTAATGAGGGACATTTCACAATTTTAGCAGTTCCACAAGTAATAAAAGCTCCATCACTAAGAATTTGAAGGCCGGTCACCATTAATTGAAACTGTAATCTCAGGCAGGAGAGGAACTACTACAATGTGGAGCCCCTGATTTGTAACCTTTCTGGTGGCTGAAAATGCTACTGGGCTCAACAGTGAGACTGAAAAGAAAGAATGAGGGTATCAAGTACAGGGGTAAAGGGGTATCAAATTGTAGCTTTATATTTCAATTCAAAACCAAAGTGAAGGGGAAGAATAATTACAATAACTTTCTGAATTTATTTATGATCTTTCAAATAAATACAAGGCTACTACTGTAAAAGCACTTTAATCAAGATGACTAATTTCATAGTATATTTTAGATACTAACTGGCAGTTTTAAATTAATTGTGCCCATCAGTAGGTATGTCTATTGATTAATATGTTCTTGTGGTGCTATATAGATATTTAAAATAGTAATATTGTTTTCTGTGCTTATAGAAATCAATGCCTACAATCTGATATGAGTGCACGTTTTCCTTTTTTCATATAATATATGATTTATTTTCTCTAGAAATTACATGCAACTCTCCAAGAATATCTAATGGTACTTTCCAACCTCAAAGAACTATATATCATGATGGGGATCTAATTCGATTTCAGTGTAACAGTGGATTTGTTTTTGAACCAGATACTGGAGAAAAGGTGGTTGAATGCACAAAGAATGGCTGGTCACCTCCACCAAAATGTATCAGTAAGCAGAACTAGTGTACATTACCATGATTGTAGAATGGTTGATATCTTTAATTCTGTACAAGGGCACTTTTTAATACTATTTTACATGATTTTCCATATGGTAGGAGAATGTTCTATGACAGGGGTGTCAAACTGACAGCCTGTGGGCCAGATGTGTCACGTGCTGGCCACTCCCACCCCCATTTTAGTGAAGGGGAAAAAAGTTGCGCTACATCACATGATGACAGCATGTCATCACGAGTTTGACACCCCTGTTCTATGAGAACAGAATAGACAAGATTGCATCAGTGCATTTCTACGAATTTATCTTGAACAGAGTCTTTCTAGATACAGTAAGTGGGAACCATGCAAGTACCATGCTCTAAACAAAGTGTGAAACATTTGCTTGTCAAATGAAGAGGAATAGCCAAGATTATAGGCCAATTCATGGGGAAATAGATACACATGTCATAAAGGAGAAAACACAGGTGAACCTACTGTTTCATAAACTTTGAACAGAAGAAACAGGGCTGAAAGTTGCTAAACAGCTGGAAACATTGATTGTTATAGTATGACATGCATAGCTTTAGAGAGGGAAGGGAAAAGACAGGATAATGTATTACAACTGCATTATTCCAGAAGTACAAACACATTCATTTCCTTGCTGATATACAGACATTTGTTTATTATTTATTTATTTATTTATTTATTTATTTATTTATTTATTTCATTTATATAGCACAGGGACTAGGATTGTGCCCAATGTATCCTACTTGGTACAATGGGCAGATGTCCTTAGGGAGAGGTAGTCCTGCAAATAATCTGGTCCTCATGCCATATACAGCTTTAAAGGTAATGACCAGCACTGTCATGAAGAATGAGGAAGCTGATCCAACTGAACCTGTGAAATATGAGCCACAGGAGACACCAAGTGAAGAATCAGATGAGACTGATGAAAAACAGGTACCAGCTGGATCACTGGAGAAGTCAGATGTTGATATAAGGCCTTTAAGCCCTTATCTGGTGACTAGTGTGAAGAGCAACATCACTGAGGCATCTTCCCAGCAAGGGAATTAATATCTTAATTAGTGATAGCTGGCTGCATCCTGATTTAAGAAGCAGCTCTGACCCTGGAAGGAAGGTGTCTGATCTTTGGCTCTTGTGTGATGTTCCTGTGAATTCTGTTCATGTAAGAAGTCTTTGACCTCTGGATTGGATGACAATCCTAACCTGGCTCTTGGAACTCTGGATTGGTTTTGGACTATTCTGCATATTCTTGTTAAAAGAAAGGGTTTTTTTTTATTTATATTGTTTTTTTCACTTTTAGCAAGTTTACTCCAAGGCTGATGAGATAATCTTCATAGCAATCATGTTTGAATGGGTATGGTTGAAACCTGAATCAGGACAAGCTTCTTGAATTGCACCCTTTGCTTAAAATATTCCTCATAGCCGCCCTTTAAGGGATGCTTGCCCAGGAGGGATTTCATCACCCTAAATAGGGCTGCTGGGTAGCTATCTGCAGATATAATAAGGGTGGAGAAATAACTACACTTCCTCACAAGATAAGCCTTATTGCCACAAGATAAGTCTTAAACTCTAAGCCAGGGGTGTCAAACTAGTGGCCCACGTCCACCTCAGCAAATGGGAAAAATGTCATGAAAGATCATGCAACAGCAATTTGATGCTGTGAGTTTGACACCTGTTCTGTAGGGCTTACCTATGCTCAGTTAGTGTTGTCATTTCTGTTCTGAAACATAGTGGACCCTACAATCTGAGCCTAGGACCTGGCAAGTCCCAGTCTTTAAGAAAGCAAAAGAGATGAAAGAAGCTGGTTTTAGAGAAGAAATGGGCACCAGTGTTTGCTCCTTTTGCACTGATTGAAAAATATTCAACCAAGCATGCGGTATCATTGTATGTTGCCTTCACTGATCTTAAGGCAGCTTTTGATTCTGTATAAAGGACCAAATTATGGGAGAAGCTAGAAGTTGCATCAATTGATCATAAGCTTCCCTGTTGAGAGTTGTGGAGGTGCAGTGATTAGAATCCTCACTGCTCACTGCCAGGAGTTTGAATCTGATCAGCTTGAGGTTAACTCAGCCTTCCATCCTTCTGAGGTCAGTAAAATGAGGACCCAGATTGTTGGGACCAATATGCTGTCTCTGTAAACCGCTTAGAGAGGGCTGTAGAGCACTATAAAGCAATATATACGTCTAAATTTAATTCATGCCTTGTACACCAATATGACATTCACGGTCAGGTACAATATGCAAGAATTTCTCTCAAAACTACTTACAGCTCAAAAGATATATATATTTTGGTTCACCTGTTTTTCAATTCTATATCAATGGTATGGTGAGGTGTCCAAATGATTTTTCCATCCTCCTAAACTAGGGGATTGCAGCATTGCCCTGTATACAGCTGATACTATAGTTCTTTTCAGAATAGCAAAACACCTCAAAGTGTTCTGAGAAATCTGGTCTAATATTTTGGTCATTTCTGTTTCAGACTGGAATTGTGGCTTCACTATTGACCCATCATTTCTATTCGAAGGTCTTTGTATTTTGTGATTTTCTCTAATTCTTTCTCTTCTCTTTTTCTGTCAGAAGAGAACCAGCCAGAATTCTTTGTCTTTTTTACCAACAATTGTTAAGTGTGGGTGTTATGTAGCAGGTCTTGTCAGTTTGAATTCTAAAGTCCCAGAGCAGTTTAGCTGCTTCTTCTATTTTGTGATGCCACCAGTTCTTGTTTGCAGGCAAGTAGTATATCTTTCAGTTCTTCCAATACATCATTGTGGATACTTTGTCATAACTTTGTTGTAGTTTCTCTGTGCAATCTTCTTGCAGCAGCTAACTAGATGATTCACTGTTTCTTCAGCTTTTTGCCAAGGCAGCGTTTGCTGTCTGAAGCTGTCTTCCCAACTCCACCTTTGTATGTATTTGTTCTTATTAGTAGTAGTATGTTTTATTGCAGTCTACCAGGTATTTGGCATTTTTAACCACCTAATCTTTTTTTTAAGTTGTTTTTGTAATTATAGCAGCAGCAGTAGTAATATTAGCTACAGTGGTCCTAAATGTGCTTTTTCAGGAGGCAACTGGACTTTCTTGTTTTTCTTTTGAAGACATTTCACTTCTCACCTAAGAAGCTTCTTCAGTTCTGACAGGATAGTGCGGAATGGAAGGATTTATATTCCTTGCAGACAGCTGGTAATTTGCATGCTTTTAAAGGATTGTTGAAGCACCTGGAGGTTTAACTGTGTCCTCAGGGTCACCTGAGTAGTGCTCCTGGTTCCTGTACTCTGCAATTTTTCCTCTGGAAATCCATTTCTACTACCACACCATTCAAAGGGTGCTCAACCCAAATTGTTTTCACAAGGCTTAAAAAACTTGGCTATTGGGACATGGAATGTGTTAAGAGTCCCATTTTTTGGCTTTACTGTTAGTTGATCCTGGCTGCTGTTTGTATTTAACTTTTGGATGTTTTTATTGTTTTAGAAGTTAAGAATTGTAAGCTGCCCAGAGTCACTTGATTAAGTTAAGCAGCAATAGAAAATGAATGAATGAATGAATGAATGAATGAATGAATGAATGAATGAAGTAGATGCTCTAGACAAATCACAAATTCTGGAATTCTCTGTCCCAAATCAACTTAAAGATACTAGTGAGGTTTTACTTTCTCATCAGAAATCACAATACTTTTTTTAAAGAATTATATCTTACAAACCTGCATCAAGCTGAACTTAATCATTGCATTCCCTAACTTCTACAATAACTTTGAAACAAGGAAACTTAGCAGATGAGAAAACAGCTAAGCAAGATTTACACTAAACAGAAGCTTAGTTGTATAATTTGAGAAATCTAAGCCTTTACTTAACAATGCTAAGCCCAAGAATGCAGAAGAAGGTGATTGTGAGTTCTAGTCCCACCTTAGGCATGAAAGATACTGAGTTACTTTGGGCCTTTCACTGGCTGGTTGTGGTGGGGAAAGTAAGAGCTAGGAGTATTAGCTATATTTGCTGCCTGAAATATACAGAAATATATATGAAAATACAGGATAAAATAAAAATATAATAACAGCAACAATAATAATGCTTTGATAAGTCACTGTGCAGTGATAAAACAGGAAGGCAGAAAAATAATGTTTCAGTATGTAATTCTTTCCCGTTTGCAGTAGATATTGCCAAGTATACAAAACAGGCCAGGGAGATGCTACTCTGACCTCGCTTTAATCTTGAAGAGGGAGATGCTACTCTGACCTCGCTTTAATCTTGAAGAAGTAGCATCCAATAGAGATCTCAGCCTATTCTTCAGTACATATGCCTCCTGCAGTAATGCTCTCCACTGCTATCTCTTGTCAAGGGTCCCTAAAGATTGTTTTGGAGCCTACAGTTTGTAAATGTATTTGTACTAAAAACTTAAAAGAGAGAGGGGAAGAGCTGCGTCTTTAAAAAAAAAAAGCAAACCAACAGAAAACTAGTGTTCTTCCTCAGTTTCTTCCTTCTTCATATCTTGTCATCTCTGTGCATTAGACATCACGCATAGTATGAGTAGCCTTCCAAGAACCATGAATGATGAAACCCAATTGTTATTTTTGCTTTCAGAAAAATGTGATACTTCTCTACGTATTCATAATGGTCATTTTGCTAGTACTTATCAGGACATGTACATAGAAGGTAACGACATTACATTTGTTTGTGATAAGGGATATTCTCCTGCAAACCAGCAGTCAACATCTACTTGCACAAAAAATGGCTGGTCACCTGCTCCAAGTTGTATCCTGACAGGTAAGTTTTAGGAATGTCAGCTAAAAATGCCTGACTTGAAATTGCTTATTGTGCTTTGCTATAGATACTTTTCTTGAATTTGTGATAATTCAGGAGCAGGCGTGAAAACAGAGTCATAACTCCACAGGGAATTATGCTATGATTAGATAAAGGTATGTATGTGCCTAGAAGTATGACAATGTCATACTTTTATTTATTAAACTTTGTCATCTATTTCTTATGCTTTTACATAAATGATAACATTTTAAAAAAGGTTTACAGAGCATCTTTAAGACAGATAAAATATTATAATGCAACATTTGATTAATCTGAACAATCAACCATCAGCCCATCTTAAAGCAATGACAATAGATAACTGGAATTGATATTTTAGCATTGAATTCTTCAAAAAAATAAAAGAAATTCAAAAATGATTTTTCTTGACAAACAATTTGTAATCTATTTCGTAAAGAAACAGAGTAGAACAGTAAACATTCCAATTCATTATCCAATCAAAAATCCCCAATGATGGCTCCTCCTGGGGTTCCTCTGGAGTTAGCATAATCGAACTTGATGTGCATAATCAGAGGGAGGTTCAGCCAAATGGATTTCTGCCTATTCTAAAATCTAACATGGGAAAATCACAAACAGATATAATGCTTTATTTTTCTTTGTTTTGTTTTGTTTTCCTATTTTTCTGTTTGGGCAGTAAGATATTGTATAAAAATGTATTTACAGTATTTGTTAAATTTATATGCTGCCCATCTCACCAGCAAGTGACTCCAAGCAGTTTACAACAAGATACAAATAACAATATAAAAGATGAACGCAATAAAATGATAAATGTTAACACTAAATTTGGACTATAAGACGCACCTTTCACCCCCAAAAAGAGGGTGAAAATCTGTGTGCATCTTATAGTCTGAATGTAGCCCTGCCCACCGCCACCCTTCGGATATTTTCAACCTCTGTGTGTCGCATTTTTGGGCAGTTCCAGACAGCGGGGATCTGGGTTGGGGCACAGCCTGAGGACCAAGCCTCTTTGGGACAGTCTGGGGTGGGGGAATCTGCCCGGTGGCTTCGGTAAAAAAGGTGGGTCCCATGGTTTGCGGCTGGCCACCCGTTGGGCAGGTCTGGGCAGATAATCACCATGATGACTTCACTCCCCAGCAATGTGAGGAGCTGCCACCGCTGCTGCCACCACCTAAGCCCTCTCCGTGCCTGGGAGCCCCTAAAATAAACCATCCCTCCTTTCCAGCCACCGCTGCCCATTGGCCTGATGCAATTCACAGAGCCATGTTTCAGGTGATGGCCGGTTCCCCTGCAATGTGCTTCTGAGAACCAGGGAGGAAAGCATTTTCAGGTGGCAGCACCAACCGCCTGCCACGTTTGTGGATTCGGGGAGGAAAGCATTTTGCATAGCAGGGAATGGGAGTGTGCAGTTGATCAGTCATTTGAAGGGGAGGGGGAAGATGCACACTTTTAACTTTGCACGCGCTGTAGTCGGTGTTGGAGGAGGAGAGGCGGAGGAACTGGGAGTGCTGATGCTCTGGCCCTCTGCCCCCCCCCCTCAGGCTGCCCCGGATAAGCTATATTTGCTGCCTGAAATATATGAAAATACAGGATAAAATAAAAATATAATACCAGCAACAATAATAATGCTTTGATAAGTCACTGTGCAGTGATAAAACAGGAAGGCAGAAAAAAATTGTAAAAATGAATCCTGTTTAAGACTTCCTGTTTGCTGCTGGCCGCCGCCAGACGTTCCTTTGGGATCGTCAGCTTCCACTGCCTGTCAGAGCCGCCTTCACAACGGAACGGCGGCTCGAAAAAACTCCGTTTCCATGAGGAAACGGAGATAGAGCCGGCAGGGGTGGGTAGAACTCTCTGCAGAGTCCCAAAAGTTTTTCTTTTTCTTTTGGGACAGAGCGGATGAGATGCCCCATATCCCCAGCCGTCGCTCCGGGCTTTGGGAGACCTCTGCTAATGCAGAGCCAGGCGTCAAGAGCAAGCCTGTGAATCTAACAGATTACTTAAAGAAAATGTGAGCTGGATCTGTAATACTGAACCGCAAGTATTTTACTTATCTTTTAAAAATAAAAAATAACTTAAGAGAAAAGAGGAAAGGAAAGGAGGGGAAAAAAGTTTTTTAAAATGGCGCTTGCAGCAGCTGGAGAAGAGGCAGAAAGGAAAAGTCTTTCCGTTTTCTATTATTACAATGTAGCGGAATAAATACCACTGGCTACATTTGTAGACAAAACCTCGCTCCTGTGTTTTTCTTTCTTTTTTTTTTCTGGAGACTTGATATTGTTGTTGACTGGAAAGAAGTCTTTTTTCTTGTTTTTTTTTTTCTTTTTTTTTCTTTTTAACAAAGCCTGCCTGGGCGGAAACATGGCACTGAGACTTACAAAGTCAGATAAACAAGAAGGGGGGGGGGAATTCCCTCACCCACAATTTAAAGGAACAAGTTTTAACTCTTCAGTCTCAGAAACCTGATTTTAATATAATAGAATTTCTCTTAGAGGAGATTGAAAGAAGGGATGAGATTGTGAATCAGCATCTTGAAGAATTTAAGCAGGAAATTAAAGAACTGGTAAAATCTAAGTTTGACTTTTTGGAGCAAAAAATTTTAAAAGTGGTTAATGGTTTTTCAGAATTTATGATACAGTTGGATACAAATACTAATTTACTAGAGTCTAAAATGGATGAAATTCAAGATAAATTGGACAATAGAATTCAAAAAATTGAAAATGATTTGATAAACATTCAGGATAATAGCTCAGAAGAAAAACCTAAAATGGATGCTGACCAAAAGTCTGGTAATGTAGAAAATCTGCAACAGAGGATTGAAAAAGAAGTTCTAATGGTTCAACATAATTTTACAGAATATGCGATAAGACTGAGAGGTTTGCAGGAAAATAATAGAGATGATTTAAGGAAAATATCTTCTGAAATTCTAGCTGGGATTTTAAAGGTTCAACCTGACGAAGTGTTTTGTAGGATTGACAGAGTTTTCAGAATAAATTCCTGGATTGCTAAGCAAAGGCAACTGCCTAGAGATGTGGTGATTTATTTTACGGACAAGGAAATTAGGAATAATATTGTGCAAAATTCCTTTAATTCTAATTTGCAATTGTATGGAAGAAAAATATGGATCTACAAGGAACTCCCACCTAAGATATTAGCAGAAAGGAAGAAATTTGGTTTTCTGGTGTCTGAGTTAAAAAAGAGAAATATCTCATATAGGTGGAATGCCCCAGTTGGTATTATACTGAGACATCAAGGAGAAAGATATCAGTTAGATACTATTGAAAGAGCGGAAGAATTTTATCAAAATAGGTTGAACATGAATTTAACATCTTCAGGAATGATACAGGATAAGCAGAAGGAGCTGGAAATAAAGGGAAAATATCGAATTACAGAGACTGTACCAGATAAATTGCCTTTGGATTTACCGGACACCCCAGCTGGATTATCTACAAATTTGAGAGAAGTGCCATCTGATTTTAATGTGATGACTTATCAAGGCAAGCATGGAAACCAATTAGGGGATATACAAGGGATAAAAAAGAAACATGAGACACCAAAACAAAATCAACACGACCAATCTACAAAGCAGAATGAAAACCGACCAGTTGACACACAATCTGTAGAAAGGAAACCAGGATGGAAGTCAAACCCACAAAAAGAAAACAAAAAAAGAAATAGGTTGTATAAAAATAGAAATTTCTAACTCAAGCAACAGTGAAGCCAGTGACTTTAAAATATGAATAATTATGTGAAAACATAGAGGAGGCGACATATTGGTCAATATCATCCTGAGGATAGTGGCAGATCTCTGCATTGCCGTAATTTTGGGACGTGGAAAGAGCCTCAAACTGATGGATTTGAATTATCTACTTTGAAATTTCTTTTTGTGTTGATAAATATATTATAATTATCTTGAATCATAAGGCAAGAGAATCATGCTGGGGCATGCAGAAGATCCGGTTGTTACCCACTACGATGATGGAAATCAATAATCCTGATGAAACCCACAATTATTATTATATGGAATATAATTATAATGTCACTCGGGTGGTTGTTTTTACTTTTATACATATAAGAAGATATTTATTACTGATGGGGGCAGATATGATTGAAGATCTTGAATAAACTGTTGCATCAGTAAGCTATGTTACCCTATTATGGATGTTGGTTTTAACAATCCAGCGGAAAGACCTCAAAGAAGATATTATATGGACTATAAATTTAAAGTTATTGTCTTTTCTTTTTTTTTATTTAGATATAATGGAATATATATATATATATATTTAAGTAGTGTGGGCAGTGAATTAAAGATATTAAGAATTGTTGTGTATGGTAAATTTGCAGGACAGTGGGTGAATAAGCTAACTACAGACTGATTAGTTTAAGAAAAGGGATTTTTAAGTGATATATTTAGGGGAGTGGAGGAAATGGATAGAGTGGAATAAATGTTAAATTAGATTTTAAGGGGAGGCCGCTTTGAAATGTTATAGTAATATATATAGAAGATTAAATATTAAAGTAGGATTTATCGTATAGTTTTAAAGTGGAAGGTGGTCTTGAATTGTTGTAATAATATATAGATATAAAACACTATTATGTTAAATTAGAAGTTATTTTATAATAGTTATAGTATAATGTTTTTTTGTTTTTTTTTTGTTCTCTTCTTTTCTGAAACGTATGGATAAAGGGGGATGTTATGATATTTATAATATTTTTAGTAAGTAAAGGTCAGTATTTTGAGGAGGGAGTAAGTAATCTGTTATGAATTAGGGGTTTTTTTGTTACGAAGAAGTCACAGGGGGGGATGGGTGGGGAGGGGGGGTTAGGGAGGGGGAGGGAGAGGGGGGGGAAAAAGGGGGAAAAAAATTTGTATTTGAAAACTTTTTCAATAAAAAAAAAAATAATAATAATAATGCTTTGATAAGTCACTGTGCAGTGATAAAACAGGAAGACAGAAAAAAATTGTAAAAATGAATCCCACTTTACAATGCCTCCAGTTTAAGATCTAATATGTCAAGCCAATATCACTACTTTATCCCTACAGTGCTCACAGATAGTAAGTGGAAGAAATAAAGGTCTTTTATTCTCCTATCTTCCACTGTCACTTTCTGTTTCCTTCTTCAGATGCAGGGCAGAAACCCAGGCCAGATTCTGAAAATGCATTAGAAGAACATAGCTAAAAGCTTCACATCTGATGCTAGAACAGATATAAGCAAAACAAATGAACTGATAGAATATTCTGAATATTATGGGTGCCTTACTTTTTTTTTCCCCATCCTTTCCCTTCAGAAAGGGGCTGTGACTATATCAGTATAGAAAATGGAAGAATGGCCAAACCATATGAACTATACAGACCTTTTCCAATATCGGAGGGACAATCAATTTATTTTTCTTGTAATCATGGTTTTCTGCCTACAAACAAGGAAATGTGGCAAGCAGCAACATGCATCAAATCCCACTATGTCCCAGAACTAAAATGTTTCAGTAAGTAATTCTTTTCCGTTTGCAGTAGATATTGCCAAGTATACAAAACAGGACAGGGAGATGCTACCCTGACCTCGCTTTAATCTTGAAGAAGTAGCATCCAATAGAGATCTCAGCCTATTCTTCAGTACATATGCCTCCTGCAGTAATGCTCTCCACTGCTATCTCTTCTCAAGGCCCCCTAAAGATTGTTTTGGAGCCTACAGTTTGTAAATGTATTTGTACTAAAAACTTAAAAGAGAGAGGGGAAGAGCTGCGTCTTTAAAAAAAAAAGCAAACCAACAGAAAACTAGTGTTCTTCCTCAGTTTCTTCCTTCTTCATATCTTCTCATCTCTGTGAATTAGATATCACGCATAGTTAAGGTGACCAGATTTTAACATTGGTAAAGAGGGACACCATTGTGTGCGTGGCTTATTTTGTGGGCGTGGCTTGGAGGTCATGTGACTGGGTGGGCGTGGCTAGCTGGTCATGTGACCGGGTGGCCATGGGTATGTGTATAGGGACTACTCAGAGGGCTGAAAAAAGTCATTTCTGACAAGTCCTCGCACTTTTGACTGGTCCTCACACTTATGACCATCCTCACATTTATGCCCGTGCAGCATTCTTAACAACCATGTCACTCATTTCACAACTGCTTCTCCTCACCATGGTGATAAGATAGGGCAAAAAACATAAAATGTGAGGACAGTCGTAAGTTTGAGGACTGGTCAAAAGTGCGAGGACCAGTCAAAAATAACTTTTTCAGCCCTCTGAGTAGTCCATATGCACAAAAGGACTAACCAGAGGGCTGAAAAAAGTCATTTCTGACAGGTCCTCGCACTTTTGACTGGTCCTCACACTTATGACCATCCTCACATTTATGCCCGTGCAGCATTCTTAACAACCATGTCACTCATTTCACAACTGCTTCTCTTCACCATAGTGATAAGATAGGGCAAAAAACATAAAATGTGAGGACAGTCGTAAGTTTGAGGACTGGTCAAAAGTGCGAGGACCAGTCAAAAATAAATTTTTCAGCCCTCTGAGTAGACCATATGCAGAAAAGGACTAACCAGAGGGCTGAAAAAAGTTATTTCTGACAGGTCCTCGCACGTTTGACTGGTCCTCACACTTATGATCATCCTCACATTTATGCCCGTGCAGCATTCTTAACAACCATGTCACTCATTTCACAACTGCTTCTCTTCACCATGGTGATAAGATAGGGCAAAAAACGAAAAATGTGAGGACAGTCGTAAGTTCGAGGACTGGTCAAAAGTGCGAGGACCAGTCAAAAATAACTTTTTCAGCCCTCTGAGTAGTCCATATGCATAAAAGGATACAGTAATAGAGAGGGATGAAGGAAGGGAAGGGAAATTAGAGTAGGAGTGACGGTAAGAGAGGGAGGAAGAGAGGAGGAGAAGGAGAAAGGAAGAGGAAATAGGGAGGAGAAGAAGAGGGTGGGGGGAAGAGAAAGTAAGAAGGAAAGAAAAGACAGAGGTGGTAGGTTTGAGGAGAAAGATTACTGTACAATAAAAAAGATGAAAGGGAAGAAAGCCAACCCCAAACAAATATAAAGATATTAAGATAAAGAATGAATTGTTAAACTTTAAAGAATAAAAGAGAACAAATATGAATAAATAGCAATAATTAGAAACACACATACAAACATACAATGTATTTTCTTTGAACAGAATATTTGGCTGGTTCACAAATTTAAACAGTGTTTAGTCATTTCAATTAAATTTACAATTTCTATATTTCCTTTTTGCCATATTTATTCCTCATCTATTTTTTTAAAAAAAAACAATATTACCCTTCATCCTCATCTCTAATCTTAATCAAATTCAATTTTCCCATTCTATTTTATATTATACCCCTTCCCATTGTCATCTATTTTTATATCCATCCTCACATTGGTTAATTATGTAATTATGTAATACAGTTGTTTAATACAAATTCAACATTTTAATATAAATCAATTAGTTATATAACTATCTTTTTTGTATATTAATCAATATGAACATGAATATTCCAATTATTTCCATGCAATCCAATTTCTTACAAATCAATTAATTATATTTACCAATAATAATAAACCAAATAATTTCCCCCATATATTCCTCCAAACCACAACTTAACCATTTCTGCTTTCAACACAATATACAATTAATAGTATCTCAATTATTACAATTCCCTAGTTAAATAGAGCTTTTTTTCTTTTGTGTTTTAAAATCTTGAACTCTCCTCCTAAATTTCCCATTGTTTGCAGTTTTGAACCTACCTTTTTTGGTGAGGAAAAAGAAAAAGAAAAAGAAATCTCTCTCTGCCTCCTTTTGTCACGTTGCAGCAAAGACCCTGCTTTTGCTTTCGCTTCTTCAGCATAGCTAGGGGAAAAAAAATCTGCTCCAGGAACTCTTTACACTGATCACCTGTAGGGCGGCCCTTTGAAGCCCCGCGGCAAGAGTTTAAACATTTCTTTTCCCTCTAGCCATCAGCTGGGACTCAGGAGGCAGAATGAAAAATCGGAACTTTTTTAAAACGCCACGGGACGCGGGACAAATTGCTAAAAATCGGGACTGTCCCGCCAAAAGCGGGACGTCTGGTCACCTTACGCATAATATGAGTAGCCTTCCAAGAACCATGAATGATGAAACCCAATTGTTATTTTTGCTTTCAGAAAAATGTGATACTTCTCTACGTATTAATAATGGTCATTTTGCTAGTACTTATCAGGACATGTACATAGAAGGTAACGACATTACATTTGTTTGTGATAAGGGATATTCTCCTGCAAACCAGCAGTCAACATCCACTTGCACAAAAAATGGCTGGTCACCTGCTCCAAGTTGTATCCTGACAGGTAAGTTTTAGGAATGGCAGCTAAAAATGCCTGACTTGAAATTGCTTATTGTGCTTTGCTATAGATATTTTTCTTGAATTTGTGATAATTCAGGAGCAGGCGTGAAAACAGAGTCATAACTCCACAGGGAATTATGCTATGATTAGATGAAGGTATGTATGTGCCTAGAAGTATGACAATGTCATACTTTTATTTATTAAACTTTGTCATCTATTTCTTATGTCTTTTACATAAATGATAACATTTTAAAAAAGGTTTATAGAGCATCTTTAAGACAGATAAAATATTATAATGCAACATTTGATTAATCTGAACAATCAACCATCAGCCCATCTTAAAGCAATGACAATAGATAACTGGAATTGATATTTTAGCATTGAATTCTTCAAAAAAATAAAAGAAATTCAAAAATGATTTTTCTTGATAAACAATTTGTAATCTATTTCGTAAAGAAACAGAGTAGAACAGTAAACATTCCAATTCATTATCCAATCAAAAATCCCCAATGATGGCTCCTCCTGGGGTTCCTCTGGAGTTAGCATAATCGAACTTGATGTGCATAATCAGAGGGAGGTTCAGCCAAATGGATTTCTGCCTATTCTAAAATCTAACATGGGAAAATCACAAACAGATATAATGCTTTATTTTTCTTTGTTTTGTTTTGTTTTCCTATTTTTCTGTTTGGGCAGTAAGATATTGTATAAAAATGTATTTACAGTATTTGTTAAATTTATATGCTGCCCATCTCACCAGCAAGTGACTCCAACCAGTTTACAACAATATACAAATAACAATATAAAAGATGAACGCAATAAAATGATAAATGTTAACACTAAATTATCATATTTTTGGACTATAAGACGCACCTTTCACCCCCCAAAAGAGGGTGAAAATCTGTGTGCATCTTATAGTCTGAATGTAGCCCTGCCCACCGCCACCCTTCGGATATTTTCAACCTCTGTGTGTCGCATTTTTGGGCAGTTCCAGACAGCGGGGATCTGGGTTGGGGCACAGCCTGAGGACCAAGCCTCTTTGGGACAGTCTGGGGTGGGGGAATCTGCCCGGTGGCTTCGGTAAAAAAGGTGGGCCCCATGGTTTGCGTCTGGTCCCTCCTCTGGCCACCCATCGGGCAGGTCTGGGCAGATAATCACCATGATGACTTCACTCCCCAGCAATGTGAGGAGCTGCCACCACTGCTGCCACCACCTAAGCCCTCTCTGCGCCTGGGAGCCCCTAAAATAAACCATCCCTCCTTTCCAGCCACCCCTGCCCATTGGCCTGATGCAATTCACAGAGCCATGTTTCAGGTGATGGCCGGTTCCCCTGCAATGTGCTTCTGAGAACCAGGGAGGAAAGCATTTTCAGGTGGCAGCACCAACCGCCTGCCACGTTTGTGGATTTGGGGAGGAAAGCATTTTGCATAGCAGGGAATGGGAGTGTGCAGTTGATCAGTCATTTGAAGGGGAGGGGGAAGATGCACACTTTTAACTTTGCACGCGCTGTAGTTGGTGTTGGAGGAGGAGAGGCGGAGGAACTGGGAGTGCTGATGCTCTGGCCCTCTGCGCCCCCCCCTCTCAGGCTGCCCCGGATAAGCTATATTTGCTGCCTGAAATATATGAAAATACAGGATAAAATAAAAATATAATACCAGCAACAATAATAATGCTTTGATAAGTCACTGTGCAGTGATAAAACAGGAAGGCAGAAAAAAATTGTAAAAATGAATCCCACTTTACAATGCCTCCAGTTTAAGATCTAATATGTCAAGCCAATATCACTACTTTATCCCTACAGTACTCACAGATAGTAAGTGGAAGAAATAAAGGTCTTTTATTCTCCTATCTTCCACTGTCACTTCCTGTTTCCTTCTTCAGATGCAGGGCAGAAACCCAGGCCAGATTCTGAAAATGCATTAGAACAACATAGCTAAAAGCTTCACATCTGATGCTAGAACAGATATAAGGAAAACAAATGAACTGATAGAATATTCTGAATATTATGGGTGCCTTACTTTTTTTTTTTCTATCCCTTCCCTTCAGAAAGGGGCTGTGACTATATCCGTATAGAAAATGGAAGAATGGCCAAACCATATGAACTATACAGACCATTTCCAATATCGGAGGGACAATCAATTTATTTTTCTTGTAATCATGGTTTTCTGCCTACAAACAAGGAAATGTGGCAAGCAGCAACATGCATCAAATCCCACTATGTCCCAGAACTAAAATGTTTCAGTAAGTAATTCTTTTCCGTTTGCAGTAGATATTGCCAAGTATACAAAACAGGCCAGGGAGATGCTACCCTCACCTCGCTTTAACCTTGAAGAGGGAGATGTTACTCTGACCTCGCTTTAATCTTGAAGAAGTAGCATCCAATAGAGATCTCAGCCTATTCTTCAGTACATATGCCTCCTGCAGTACTGCTCTCCACTGCTATCTCTTCTCAAGGGTCCCTAAAGATTGTTTTGGAGCCTACAGTTTGTAAATGTATTTGTACTAAAAACTGAAATGAGAGAGGGGAAGAGCTGCGTCTTTAAAACAAAAAGCAAACCAACAGAAAACTAGTGTTCTTCCTCAGTTTCTTCCTTCTTCATATCTTCTCATCTCTGTGCATTAGATATCACGCATAGTATGAGTAGCCTTCCAAGAACCATGAATGATGAAACCCAATTGTTATTTTTGCTTTCAGAAAAATGTGATACTTCTCTACGTATTAATAATGGTCATTTTGCTAGTACTTATCAGGACATGTACATAGAAGGTAACGACATTACATTTGTTTGTGATAAGGGATATTCTCCTGCAAACCAGCAGTCAACATCCACTTGCACAAAAAATGGCTGGTCACCTGCTCCAAGTTGTATCCTGACAGGTAAGTTTTAGGAATGGCAGCTAAAAATGCCTGACTTGAAATTGCTTATTGTGCTTTGCTATAGATATTTTTCTTGAATTTGTGATAATTCAGGAGCAGGCGTGAAAACAGAGTCATAACTCCACAGGGAATTATGCTATGATTAGATGAAGGTATGTATGTGCCTAGAAGTATGACAATGTCATACTTTTATTTATTAAACTTTGTCATCTATTTCTTATGTCTTTTACATAAATGATAACATTTTAAAAAAGGTTTATAGAGCATCTTTAAGACAGATAAAATATTATAATGCAACATTTGATTAATCTGAACAATCAACCATCAGCCCATCTTAAAGCAATGACAATAGATAACTGGAATTGATATTTTAGCATTGAATTCTTCAAAAAAATAAAAGAAATTCAAAAATGATTTTTCTTGACAAACAATTTGTAATCTATTTCGTAAAGAAACAGAGTAGAACAGTAAACATTCCAATTCATTATCCAATCAAAAATCCCCAATGATGGCTCCTCCTGGGGTTCCTCTGGAGTTAGCATAATCGAACTTGATGTGCATAATCAGAGGGAGGTTCAGCCAAATGGATTTCTGCCTATTCTAAAATCTAACATGGGAAAATCACAAACAGATATAATGCTTTATTTTTCTTTGTTTTGTTTTGTTTTCCTATTTTTCTGTTTGGGCAGTAAGATATTGTATAAAAATGTATTTACAGTATTTGTTAAATTTATATGCTGCCCATCTCACCAGCAAGTGACTCCAACCAGTTTACAACAATATACAAATAACAATATAAAAGATGAACGCAATAAAATGATAAATGTTAACACTAAATTATCATATTTTTGGACTATAAGACGCACCTTTCACCCCCCAAAAGAGGGTGAAAATCTGTGTGCATCTTATAGTCTGAATGTAGCCCTGCCCACCGCCACCCTTCGGATATTTTCAACCTCTGTGTGTCACATTTTTGGGCAGTTCCAGACAGCGGGGATCTGGGTTGGGGCACAGCCTGAGGACCAAGCCTCTTTGGGACAGTCTGGGGTGGGGGAATCTGCCCGGTGGCTTCGGTAAAAAAGGTGGGCCCCATGGTTTGCGTCTGGTCCCTCCTCTGGCCACCCATCGGGCAGGTCTGGGCAGATAATCACCATGATGACTTCACTCCCCAGCAATGTGAGGAGCTGCCACCACTGCTGCCACCACCTAAGCCCTCTCTGCGCCTGGGAGCCCCTAAAATAAACCATCCCTCCTTTCCAGCCACCCCTGCCCATTGGCCTGATGCAATTCACAGAGCCATGTTTCAGGTGATGGCCGGTTCCCCTGCAATGTGCTTCTGAGAACCAGGGAGGAAAGCATTTTCAGGTGGCAGCACCAACCGCCTGCCACGTTTGTGGATTTGGGGAGGAAAGCATTTTGCATAGCAGGGAATGGGAGTGTGCAGTTGATCAGTCATTTGAAGGGGAGGGGGAAGATGCACACTTTTAACTTTGCACGCGCTGTAGTTGGTGTTGGAGGAGGAGAGGCGGAGGAACTGGGAGTGCTGATGCTCTGGCCCTCTGCGCCCCCCCCCTCTCAGGCTGCCCCGGATAAGCTATATTTGCTGCCTGAAATATATGAAAATACAGGATAAAATAAAAATATAATACCAGCAACAATAATAATGCTTTGATAAGTCACTGTGCAGTGATAAAACAGGAAGGCAGAAAAAAATTGTAAAAATGAATCCCACTTTACAATGCCTCCAGTTTAAGATCTAATATGTCAAGCCAATATCACTACTTTATCCCTACAGTACTCACAGATAGTAAGTGGAAGAAATAAAGGTCTTTTATTCTCCTATCTTCCACTGTCACTTCCTGTTTCCTTCTTCAGATGCAGGGCAGAAACCCAGGCCAGATTCTGAAAATGCATTAGAACAACATAGCTAAAAGCTTCACATCTGATGCTAGAACAGATATAAGGAAAACAAATGAACTGATAGAATATTCTGAATATTATGGGTGCCTTACTTTTTTTTTTTCTATCCCTTCCCTTCAGAAAGGGGCTGTGACTATATCCGTATAGAAAATGGAAGAATGGCCAAACCATATGAACTATACAGACCATTTCCAATATCGGAGGGACAATCAATTTATTTTTCTTGTAATCATGGTTTTCTGCCTACAAACAAGGAAATGTGGCAAGCAGCAACATGCATCAAATCCCACTATGTCCCAGAACTAAAATGTTTCAGTAAGTAATTCTTTTCCGTTTGCAGTAGATATTGCCAAGTATACAAAACAGGCCAGGGAGATGCTACCCTCACCTCGCTTTAACCTTGAAGAGGGAGATGTTACTCTGACCTCGCTTTAATCTTGAAGAAGTAGCATCCAATAGAGATCTCAGCCTATTCTTCAGTACATATGCCTCCTGCAGTACTGCTCTCCACTGCTATCTCTTCTCAAGGGTCCCTAAAGATTGTTTTGGAGCCTACAGTTTGTAAATGTATTTGTACTAAAAACTGAAATGAGAGAGGGGAAGAGCTGCGTCTTTAAAACAAAAAGCAAACCAACAGAAAACTAGTGTTCTTCCTCAGTTTCTTCCTTCTTCATATCTTCTCATCTCTGTGCATTAGATATCACGCATAGTATGAGTAGCCTTCCAAGAACCATGAATGATGAAACCCAATTGTTATTTTTGCTTTCAGAAAAATGTGATACTTCTCTACGTATTAATAATGGTCATTTTGCTAGTACTTATCAGGACATGTACATAGAAGGTAACGACATTACATTTGTTTGTGATAAGGGATATTCTCCTGCAAACCAGCAGTCAACATCCACTTGCACAAAAAATGGCTGGTCACCTGCTCCAAGTTGTATCCTGACAGGTAAGTTTTAGGAATGGCAGCTAAAAATGCCTGACTTGAAATTGCTTATTGTGCTTTGCTATAGATATTTTTCTTGAATTTGTGATAATTCAGGAGCAGGCGTGAAAACAGAATAATATCTCCACAGGGAATTATGCTATGATTAGATGAAGGTATGTATGTGCCTAGAAGTATGACAATGTCATACTTTTATTTATTAAACTTTGTCATCTATTTCTTATGTCTTTTACATAAATGATAACATTTTAAAAAAGGTTTATTGAGCATCTTTAAGGCAGATAAAATATTATAATGCAACATTTGATTAATCTGAACAATCAACCATCAGCCCATCTTAAAGCAATGACAATAGATAACTGGAATTGATATTTTAGCATGTAGATTCTTGAATTCTTCAAAAAAATAAAAGAAATTCAAAAATGATTTTTCTTGACAAACAATTTGTAATCTATTTCATAAAGAAACAGAGTAGAACAGTAAACATTCCAATTCACTATCCAATCAAAAATCCCCAATGATTGCTCCTCCTGGGGCT
Organism: Pituophis catenifer annectens; assembly: GCF_029215685.1. Taxonomy (NCBI): domain Eukaryota; kingdom Metazoa; phylum Chordata; class Lepidosauria; order Squamata; family Colubridae; genus Pituophis; species Pituophis catenifer. Next base: position 122,355,103 of record NW_027256883.1, on the reverse strand, counting down.
CCTCTGGAGTTAGCATAATCGAACTTGATGTGCATAATCAGAGGGAGGTTCAGCCAAATGGATTTCTGCCTATTCTAAAATCTAACATGGGAAAATCACAAACAGATATAATGCTTTATTTTTCTTCGTTTTGTTTTGTTTTCCTATTTTTCTGTTTGGGTAGTAAGATATTGTATAAAAATGTATTTATTTGTTAAATTTATATGCTGCCCATCTCTCCAGCAAGTGACTCCAAGCAGTTTACAACAACATACAAATAACAATATAAACGATGAACGCAATAAAATGATAAATGTTAACACTAAATTAGCAAAATAGCCAAGGAAGGGACCAATAGACAATGGGGTGAAAGTGCAGACTTCTCTTAATCAACTAACCACCTCCAGTATAAAACACCCCAATCCAATGCCCGTAGGCCAATCAGCAGAGCCAGGTTTTAATTATAATAAGTAAAACAAGATTAAGCTATGTCTTAGAAATTGCTGTAGGGTTTCCAACTACACATCTTCAAAAAATTTTAGTTAACACAAAATGAGCTAAAATTTGCCATGATATAAATTCAGACTGATCCATTGAAGATATTTTGATTTCCTAACAAAAAGCAAACCAACAAGCAAAAAGGAAGAAGGGATGGTAGTAGCTTGGAGAAATCATATGAAATAGCCAAACTGCTGAAATGAATGTTAGTCGTTGGGAAATTACCTGAAGAGCTATGAAGGGCTGGCTGCTCCTCGTTGTTGTTTTTCTTCTCTGGCCAGGCTGCTCTTCTCAAAATGATAAGTTAAGAAAAGAAATCAAGAGGAAAACAGTTTCTGCTGCATTCATTAAAGGCCCAATTATTTTTAGCAAAAGCAAATAGTTCAATTTTTCATTTGAGGCTTTCTAGAAATTTGTAATGCCAAATTCTTTAAGAATATCGTTTATCATTCCAATCCCTTTTTTCAAATACAGCATTTTTCAGTAATTGATTTGTGAATAGCAAAATATTTTGTGTCGGTATTATAAATTCAAACCCATCTGGAGGCATTTTTTTCAGTTAATAAAGAACTTGATGCGATAATAACCAAGTGATTATCATGTCTAACATAAGGCTTCCTAAATCAGAGTGACTGAAATTATAGAGATGTATTTCAGTTGGGTTTATATCAGGATAAATGCAAAGAAATTGGTGGATGTCTAAATTGGTGATTATATCTTTCACAAAAAAACAAGGAGGATAATATTCACTTCACAAGACACTGAAGCTGAGACTATATTTTCAGATAGATAATCAGACTTTTGAGTCAATCATATATTTATCACTGTTTTTTGATGGTTGCAAAAATCATTCATGAAGGAAAAGGAAGAAAAGAACCGGCCTCAATCAACAGAGAGTATAGAAGGTATTCTATACTTTGCAGTAATTATAAAATTAACTGATAATTGTTACAATAAATAGCTAATACTAACTCATTTCAGGCTCTTACTTTCAAATTTGATAGCTGAAGGGTTAGAGATAGTTATTCTACAATTATTTTCTTCTCCTGTTTCTTCCCAGCATGGCTGATTTGAAATTTATATTTGAATAATACTTTTGTGTGTTTGTATGTGTCTGTATATTATTCCACTATTGTATTCTCTTAGAACTCTTCTGCCTTTTACACAAGGAACATTGTCTTGCTTAAAAGACGTTGTGGATCTTAGGTGCTTTAGTTCATGACTGTAACAGCTGAGAGACAAAAGGAAAATGAGGGGAAAAGAAAGAGAAAAATCTATTTACTCAGATCTCTAATTATTTTACTCTATTGCAACATAGAATTTTTCACATAAACTTTAATCTCTTTATCAAAGGAATTCTTTACTGTAAAATTTTTTATATGTCATCTGATCTTTCTCAGCTCCTTGTACAACAAGTGAAGAAGATATGAGACAACACAATATAAGGCTCAGGTGGACGCAAAAGCTTTCAATATATAGAGAGAAGGGAAATCTTGTTGAATTTCAATGTATCAGAGGCTATCAACCACATCCAAGTTCCAGCTCATTTAGAGTTCAATGCATGGAAGGGAAACTTCACTATCCAGATTGCATTCCTATATGCATATTTTCATAAAAATACTTTAATTTGCCAATATTAACATTTCTTTCCTCTGTCTATATCTACAGTATAGCTATATTCCTATATATCTAGGCATTGACAAAAGCACTTTAAATATTTAAAAGGCCAAAACTCTGGCAACTAAAGTTGTGGTTGTAATGGATTCTAAAGTAACTTGGTCTTCTGCAGTTCTTCTAAATCAAAACACTTGTTAAGATCCTTGTGATCTAAATAAAGTTCCTTCCATTCAGAGCAATGGGAGAGAAGTTCTATGGGGACGGGGGTAATACTTAAAAACAAAGAGGAATGGGACAGGGGGAAAAAAATCTGCCAGCATTTCATCTCTTCTGGTCTGTTGCTAAATCCTAACAGATTCCAAGACCAGGAAATTCCTCTGTCCTGGGGCTGAAATGAGTAGAAACCAGTGGTGGGTTTCAAAATTTTTTACTACCGGTTCTGTGGGTGTGGCTTGGTGGGCGTAGCATGGCTTGGTGGGTGTGGCTTGGTGGGCATGGCAGAGGAAGGATACTGTAAAATCTCCATTCCCTCCCCAATCCAGGGAAGGTTACTGCAAAATCCCCATTTTCTCCCAATTAGCTGGGACTCAGGAGGCAGAGAATAGATGGGGGCCACCAGTCAGAGGTGGTATTTACCGGTATTCCAAACTACTCAAAATTTCTGCTACTGGTTCTCCAGAACTGGTCAGAACCTGCTGAAACCCACCTCTGATGGAAACTCTACTTTAAACTAAGTGAGCTATTTTCACTGATTTCATTGCCTTTGAATGAATGTTTCCAAATGAACGCCCATACATTTTACTTTATTTATTTCATTTCCACTGATATTGAAATATTCTCCTTCCCTTTGAACTTGCATATGCAATTTACTCATGTGTCTACATACATATTTGTACAGATAGTCCTTGTCTTATGACCACAAGTGAGCCCAAAATTTTTGTTTCTAAGTGAAACATTTGTTAAGTCCACTTTGCCCCATATTACAACCTTTTGTGCCACAGTTGTTAAGGGAATCACTGCAGTTGTTAAGTTAGTGACAAGTAAATCTGGCATCCCCATTGACTTTACTTGTCAGAAGGTCACAAAAGGTGATCACATGATCCCAGGACCCTGCAACCATCATAAATATGATACAATTGCCTGCATTCAAATTTTGATCATGTGACTATAGGGATGCTGCAACGGTCATAAGTGTGAAAAATAGTCATGTCATTTTTTTTGTAACTTTGAGCAGTCACTAAATGAACCTTTGTAAGTCAAAGACTACCTGTAAATATCTGTCAAAAGACCCAAGACCAGATTTTTAAAAAAAATTAAATGAATTAGTAAGCACTGTAAAACATTCATTACATGTACAATAAGGTATCCCATATTTCCAACCTTAGAATAAATGAAAAAATAGATTGAACACAAAGACCCTCTGAAATGAATTGGATGAGATAGATTATCAATCATTAAATGAAATGTTATTGACTTCAAGAGACTACCAGACCTGACCTAAAGATTACTTGCTTTCTCTTGGAAACTTAGGGTGCACACTGATTGCATTTATTGTACTGAGGACAATAGAATCAATGAAAAATAACAGTTTCTACTCATTTCAGCCTTAGGACAGAGGGATCTTCTGGTCTTCAGTTTTGGAATCATAGTACTTCTCTCCCATTGCTCTGAATGGAAGGAATTTCATTTGGATCACAGGAATATTATGTACCATGGGGATTGCATTTGAAATTGCAATGAATACAAATGGTATTAGTGAAATACAAATTTTTGTTGTGATTTGCACGTAAATATCAAACATTTCTGTAGTGAACATTTTACAGGTAGTCCTTGACTTACAACAGTCCATTTAGAGACCGTTCAAAGTTACAACAGCACTGAAGAAAGTGACATATGGCCATTTTTCACAGTTATGACCTTTGCAGCATCCCCATGATCACGTGATCAAAATTCAGATGCTTGACAACTGGTTCATATTTATGATGGTTGCTGTATTCCAAGGTAATGTGATCACCTTTTGTGACCTTCTAACGAGCAATAGGGAAGCCTGATTCACTTAACAATCAGGCTATTAATTTAATAACTTTTGAGTCCCTTGAGTAATTTCTTTGGTGTAAAAATGTTGATACTGATATTTCAGAATTTTCTTGCCCATGTAGTTTGATATCTTAAAATTATTACATTCTGCTGCAGATCAGATGAATCAGTTTAAAAAAGAATTACATAAAATATACAGATGCAAATTTATTTCTTTACTGTTCACTTTTTGTTTTACAGGTCTAAGTAAATGAACAACAGGACATATGCAGCACCCTTTAAACCAGAAGATGAATATCTGAAATGATATATCATTCTCTTCATGACCACATGAAGCTGGATTGCATACAGTTATAAACCAAAAAGCCTAGTCTGTAAAAGACAATTTTTGCCAACTATAATTACTGGGGAAATGATCTCATTTAAAAACAAGTTTATAGACTATCTTTAAGGCAGATAAAATAATATCCATGTGCGAATAGGCGGCAATGTAAATTTTCTAAATAAATAAATAAAATATAAGGTAACATCATAAATAACTTTTTCAAAATTTATCTCAAGTGAGGAATGAAGAATTTATATATACATTTTACCTTTAAACTTTTGATTAATCTGAATGATCAAACAGCAGCTCATCTTAAAGAATGATGATAGATAATTGTAATTGATAATTTTAGCATATAGATGTGTTGAAAAGTAAAAGGAAGGAAAAATATCTTAAGGGTGCAATCACATGAGGATTGAAGAGGAAGTTTGGAAAGGGGTATCAGAAATATTCATCATCCCCCCCCAAAAAAAAACCTGGGGAGGAGGGGGAAAAGAGTGGTGTATTACATAGACAATATCCATCTCCTGGATATGGTGAATTTTTTCATTCTTATGGAAGACCACCAGATACCCTCGACTTCCCTGGTGTCATTGTGAAGTTTGTAGAGCAACAAGTTGAGGAGTACACATTTCACCAATTTTAACAACCCATTGCAATTACTTGTGGACAACATTGTGTATTTTTCCTACTGGATTGATTTTGGAAGAGGGAGAGGGAGGAGGAGGAGGAGGAGGAGGAGGAGGAGGAGGAGGAGGAGGAGGAGTTTCAGACAAAAGATTTTGGATGCGTCATAATGAAGCCGAGCCAAACAAGATTTTTTTCTCACATTACATCTTTTTCTCATTTTATTAAATTTTCCCATGAGGAACGCAGAGGACACTAATCATCTTTCATTCATTCCAGTGGTGAAATCCAATTTTTTTTACTACTGGTTTTGTGGGCGTGGCTTGGTGGGCATGGTATGGCTTGGTGGGCGTGGCAGGGGAAGGATACTGCAAAATCTCCATTCCCACCCCACTCCAGGGAAGGATACTGCAAACTCCTCATTCTCTCCCCACTCCTGGGGGAATGTTGTGGCCCCGCCCTCTGAGCCTGTCCCATCGGAGAAAGAAAGCTCCGAGCATGAGGAAGAGGAGTCAGCCAGGCCTCCCTCTCCAGGCCCCTCCCCTCTGGCATTGTCTCAAGTGCCGGCCGAGGGAGAAGAGACAGCTGATTCGAATCCGAGTGATGAGGAAACATCATTCCTGGACGCACGCCTCCGAAGGCGTGATAAACGTTTGCAGCAGCTTAGGAGGCGTGCTAGGGATTAGAACTGAGTCACTGGACCACACCCCAGAGACTATATAATAGAGGGTAGTGGTCAAAGGATCCTTGTGACGAACAAAGCAAACCTTGGATAGTCACTAAAGCCTCGTCCGGAGCTGCTGAGAGAAAGATTTAAAGTGTCGGACATTTGGACTCTTGAGTATTTATCTTTCTGTTTTACTTTGAAAATAAAGTCACTTGGCAGACGGTGTGTCTATCGCTGCCAAGTCGGAGATAAGACCTGGGTGCGTTCCAAAGTGTTTCCTTAACCCTCGACTGGCTGTGTGGGTGTGTGTGTGGGTACGGGGACAGATCAGGGAAGGATATTGCAAAATCTCCATTTCCACCCCACTCTGGGGCCAGCCAGAGGTGGTATTTGCCAGTTTTCCAAACTACTCATAATTTCCGCTACCGGTTCTCTGAACTGCTCAAAATTTCCGCTACTGGTTCTCCATAACTTGTCAGAACCTGCTGGATTTCACCCATGATTCATTCATTCATTTAATTATTCATTATTTGTTGATAGAATAACTAACTTCTATCATTGGATGACCACAGGTTGGGAACCATACAAACTCACTCAGAAATATCAAAATAATATTTATTAGCTTGAAAGATTCTAGGGTTGTGTAATAAGAAATCTGTAAGAAGCCAATTTGTCCAGAATCACTAGGTTTTTTTCTTACATGCTTAATGCTTAAATCTATAGGGAGCAAAAATGCTTTTGAAACCCAGAAAATTTAAAAATTTAAAAAACCCTAACCCTAACCTTCAACCATATCATAGCAGAAATTGACCAAACCTGGTCTTTGTATAAGGGAGATTTTCCATTGCAACGTGGCTTTGTTATCAGGTTTAGGGTTAGAATATTCTAGGGTTAGAATCCCTGTTGAGTAATTTTTCTAAACAGTGATATTGCAGTTTTGGTACAAGCACTCATGTTGTTTTAGCTGCTTTTAAAACTTCTGTATTGGATATATTGTAAATAACACAGAGTAATTTAGAAGCTGGATAACCTAACAAATCTCACATATACTGTGAGTAAATTAATAAATATATGTAAGAGATAATGTAAAATATCTTTCTTTCTACTTCATATATTTATAATATTGTTTTGCTTATTATTTATATTGTTTAAGCGAGTCAGGCAGTTTAGTTAATAACTAATAACAGTTGTAGGAGTAATGTAAAATGTGGAGGGAGATATGGAAGGGAATAAACTCTCTAACATACTTTGCCCTATTGCAACATAGACTTTTCTATATCTAAACAGTGATCCCATTCTCAAACAAATTATTCAGGGTAAAATTAGCATCTGATTTATGCCCTTTTGCAGTTCCTCAAATAACAAGGGAAGAAGATTTGAGATGCAACAAAATATAGCTAAGGTGGAGGAATGGGACCAAACATATTCTGAAGATGAAAGTACAATTGAATTTCAATCTAAAAGAGGTTATCAGCACACTCATATTTCAGACCATTTAGAGCAGGGCTATCAAACTTCCAGCCTCCTAGCCAGATGTGTCATGCATTGGCCATTCCCACACCCAGTTTACTGAAGGGGGAAAAAGTCCTGATACGTCACATGACACAGCCGTGATGACGTGAATTTAACATCCCTGATTTAGAGTTTGATTTAATTTGATTTGATTTATTAGATTTCTATACCGCCCTTCTCCCGAAGGACTCAGGGCAGTGTACAGCCATATTAAAACACATATAAATATACAAAATTTAAAATTGAATATATAAAAATTTGGCCCATAGATTAAAACACACATACACCCATTCTAAAATTCGTATTAGGCCAGGCCGGCTTGTTGGAACAAGAGGGTCTTCAAAGCGCGGCAAAAGGTACGCAGGTCGGGGATGAGACGAATCTCAAGGGGCAGCTCATTCCAGAGGGCTGGTGCCCCCACAGAGAAGGCTCTCCCCCGGGTGTCACCAGTCGACATTGTCTGGCCGACGGCACCCTGAGGAGCCCCTCTCTGTGGGAGCGTATTGGCCGGTGGGAGGCTGTTGCTGGCAGCAGGCTGATTTAGAGTTATTTGCATAAGTGGAAAAATGAACTATTCATATTGCATTAATATATGTACATTTTCCCTTTCTTTCTTTCTTTCCTTGCTTTCTTGCCATTTTTTTATTAGCAGCATGCAAATAGAATATTCCAATTTTCATCACTGCAGTTTTCATCACTGCCTAAATAGCTGTTTTTCCTTATCCCACTTTGGATAGAATCACTCTTTTAGGAAGCTGGATGGTTATGCCCAAATTAGTGCAGTCTTTTAGAAATAACTTTAATATAAATTATTATACTGACATTCCTTCCTAAAGGGAAGAAGATGGCTGCTTCTCAAAAAATCTTGAGCCAAGAGGTTTCCTTCAGATAATGAAGAGGGAGAAAGCTTGGATGAGCTCACACAGTTTTTATACATTTTAAGAGTTTTTAAATCCACGGTTTGAAAAACACCCGAAATCAGTGGGGAAATGCAAACATTTTTGCTACCAGTTCTGTGGGTGTGGCTTGGTGGGTGTGGTTTGGTGGGGGACGGGTCATATGACTGGGTGGGCATGGCCAACTTTTTTTTTTTTTTTAGTTTTTATCACTACCGGTTCGCATTTCATCCCTGCCCGAAATATTTAACAAACCTAAAGAGATGTCTCTGAATAAAATGGAATTCTGAACACTTTGGTTTTCTGCAATTGTTCTAAACCAGGGAAATCCTTAGGGAAGTTTACATGTGCTTCCCTCTCCCTCCTTTTATCTTCATGTGGATTAGGAAGCGGTTGGTCTGAGACATTCCTTCAAGCTACTTTCTGGGCCTGGTTTCAGGTTCCTCTTATCTGACAGCTGCTTTGGTAATGGCTCTTCTTCTTGTCCACAAAAGCCATTCCCTCTGCCCTTTACAGAACCTAGAGGACATAAACACTGTTTACATTTTTTTTAAGTCAAGGATTTTTTTTTTTTGACTCAATTCAAATTGCATAATAATACATATTGCTTTCTTCAGAGAAAAAGTAGAGGGAATTGGCAGCAAAGAATACTTCTTATAAATACCTATAAAAATGAGAATTTTGAATTCAAGAAAATAATTTAAAATATTAACACCATATTTTCTCTAAAAGACAAAAAAGTGAAAAATAAAAATAAAATGTAAAATCATATTTTCTCCTGGTTAGTAAGAGGGGAAGGGTAGATCTTGTGTCCTTGTGATAAGGAGGCACTTTCTTATTTTGTGAGATGGGGTCATGGGGTTCAGATGGGCTTGCTGCTTACGTACCTGGCTCCCTGCCCAAGCTACTCGATGTGATAGCCACGGTGGCAATTGATACACCCAGGCTTATGGTCATGGGTGATTTCAACTTGCCATCTGTTGGTGAAATGTCGGAGATGGCTCGGGAGTTCATGGCTTCCATGACAGCCATGGACCTGACCCAGTTAGTTCATGGCCCCACTCACAGAGGGGGACACACCCTGGACTTGATTTTTGTCTCTGACCAGTGGTTGAGTGGTCTTATTATAGGGGATATAGACATGAAACCCTTGCCATGGTCAGATCACTCACTCCTTCATCTGGACCTTCGAACCGTTACACCCCACTGCAGGGAAGTGGAGCCAATTAGGTGGGTCCACCCCAGGTGCCTGATGGATCCTGATAGGTTCCAGATGGAGCTTGGGCCATTTCCTGAAGATCTGGCACACGACTCGGCCGAGGACCTGGTGGCTGCCTGGGATCGGGCGGCTGGTGGGGCCTTGGATCGAGTTGTCCCTCTGCGGCCTCTGACCTGGTGTCGATCCCTCGTGGCTCCTTGGTTCACCAAGGATCTGAGGGAGATGAAATGTCAGAAAAAATGCCTAGAGAGCGGTTGGAGGGCCAGTCTCGCTGAATCTGACCGAACACTGGTAAGGTTGCATATTAAGACCTACTTTGTGGTGATAAAAGTGGCAAAGTTTAATTACTTTTCCGCTCTTATTGCGTCATCAGAGAATCATCCGGCCGCCCTGTTCAGGGTGACCCGCTCCCTGCTCCACCCAGGAGCACGGGAGGACCCCCTGGAAGGCAGGGCCGAGGATTTCGGACAATATCTGTATGACAAAATCACTCAGATCCGGGGGGATTTGGACTCTGACTGGGTAGATTCGGGCAGGGTGGCGAGGAATAGTCTTGAGAACGTTATCTGGGAAAAATTTGACTCTGTGACCCCTGATGACGTGGACAGGATTCTGGGGAGACTTAGTGTGGCCTCATGTTTACTGGATCTGTGTCCCTCCTGGTTAGTACTGGCTTCCCGGAAGGTTACATGAGGCTGGCTCCAGGGAATTATTAACGCTTCGTTGAGTGAGGGTTACTTCCCCACAGCCTTGAAAGAGGCGGTGGTGAGGCCTCTCCTCAAGAAGCCTTCCCTGGACCCGGCAGTATTAGCCAACTATCGTCCTGTCTCCAACCTTCGCTTTGTGGCGAAGGTTGTCGAGAGTGTGGTCACACGACAGTTTCCGCAGTACTTGGAGGAAATGTCTTATCTAGATCCATTCCAGTCGGGTTTCAGGCCCGGGCACAGCATGGGAACGGCATTGGTCACGTTGGTAGATGATCTCTGGAGGGCTCGGGACAAGGGTTGCTCCTGTTAGACCTCTCAGTGGCTTTTGATACCATCGACCATGGTATCATGCTGCACCAGTTGGAAGAGTTGGGGATGGGGGGCACCGTGTTACAGTGGTTCTCCTCCTTTCTCTCAGACTGGTCGCAGTTCGTGTTGGCAGGGGGGCAGAGGTCGACCTCGAGGCCTCTTATATGTTGAGTGCCTCAGGGGTTGGTCCTCTTGCCCCTTCTGTTCAACATTTATGTGAAGCCGCTGGGCAAGATCATCCGTGGCTTTGGGGTGAAGTACCATCAGTACGCTGATGACACCCAACTGTACATCTCCACCCCAGGCCACCCCAACGATGCCCTTGAAGTGATGTCCTGGTGCCTGGAGGCTGTGCAGATCTGGACGGGGAGACACAGGCTCAAGCTCAACCCTTCCAAGACGGAGTGGCTGTGGTTCCCGGCATCCCAATATAGTCAGTTGACTCTATCACTGACAATTGGGGGTGAGTCTTTGGCCCCCTCGGAGAGGGCTCGCAATCTGGGAGTCCTCCTGGATACGCAGCTGTCCCTGGAGGAACATCTGACGGCTGTTGCCAGGGGGACTTTTGGTCAGGTTCGCCTGATCTGCCAGTTGCGGCCCTTTCTTGATCGGGATTCCCTGTGCACAGTCACTCATGCCCTCGTCACCTCTCGCCTGGACTACTGCAACACTCTCTACATGGGGCTCCCCTTGAAGAGCACCCGGAGGCTCCAACTGGTCCATAACTACCCGCGCGGTAGTCACGGGAGCTGCACTGGCTCCCAGTGGTCTTCCGGGTGTGCTTCAAGGTGTTGGTTATCACCTTTAAAGCGCTCCATGGCATACGACCTAGTTATCTTCGAGACCGCCTGCTGCTACCGACAGCCTCCCATTGACCTGTGTGCTCCCACAGAGAGGGCCTCCTCGGGGTGCCATCAGCCAAACAATGTAGGCTGGTGACCCCCAGGGGGAGGGCCTTCTCTGTGGGGGCACCTACCCTCTGGAATCAGCTGCCCCCAGAGATAAGGAGAATCCAAGATCTCGGTGCCTTCCGCCGTGCCCTTAAAACCTTCTTTTTCCAGCAAGCCGGGCTGGCCTAACACTTTTCAAAATGTTTTAATTGTTTGTTATTGTTTTTAATCATGGGACCAAATTTATAGATATCTTTTAATTGTATTTTAATGTTTGTAGTTTATGCTTTTACTTGGCTGTTCACTGCCCTGAGTCCTCACGGAGAAGGGTGGTATACAAATTTAAAAATAAATAAAATAAATAAATAAATAAATTTTCTCTGTTCTTCTAGCCTCTGGGAGTTGATACTATTTTGTACTGTGAGGAGAAAATAATCATTCTGTATGCCTAAGCTTTTGATTAATTCCTATTGATGACTGGTGATGGTTATTGTATTCAACATTAATATGTTTGTAATGGAGACCTGCAATTTCACTGGTGTTGATGTACCTTTTACATGCTCTTCTAGCCAGTAGGGTTTGGGGGGCCTGGGATGGGTTCAATATTGACATTAATTAACTGCTGCAAGTATAAAGTATTAAGAAAATTTGTAATCAAAATGTGCATCTGATGAAATGATAGTTTACATTAATGTTTTGGTGTGTGGTTCCTTATATTTCAGGATGCGAGGAGCTGGTGCTGTGGAAAATGGGGAACTATTTGGTTATAGCGTGTACAAAAATAGAAATGTTGAAATAACATTGGGGTGGGGTTGAAATAGCATTGGGGTGGCGTGCTGGAGGGCAGTTGCTATGACAACGTGGAAAATCCCAAAAGTTATGTGTTTGCTGTTTGAACTATGGGTCAATTGGTCAATTGGTATCAAGCCATCCCTTTAGATGCTTGTCTGATTGACCCTCATTGCAATGTGATTACTGTAAGTGCCTTATGTTTGCTATGCTTTAAATTCTAATAAATATCTGAATCCTAAAGTGAGACTTTTGTGGTGTGCTGTCTGTTCAATTTTTATTAAGTGTAGCTATGCTCATAATCAGGTTTGACAGTACTTCTGGATATTTGTAGAAGGGCAAACCCATTCTAGATCTGCAATATTTGAGGGGGAAAACAGGTATCAAAGTGTACAAACGTTTTCCCTGATATGATTGACTAATGTTTAACTGCATTTCTCTGAAGATTGTTAAACTCCAGAGTAATTTATGAGAAGAACTGGATATCTGCAAACTTGAGGTTTCTATAAATATTGACATAATAAATGTCAATAAATAAATAATAAATCCATGAAATGACTTTGTTTCAGAAATTGTGGGTGCTCCAACACTGGAGGCTTTTAAGAAGAGATTGGACAACCATTTGTCTGAAATGCTATAGCAGTGACGGCTAACCTTTTTGCCGTTGCATGCCAAAAGCGGGGGGAGCATGGTGGGGTTGCGCATATGCATGCCCTCACCCATAATTCAATGCCCTCCAATGTCCCCACACACATGTGCGCACAACCCCCCCACACTCCCCCCGCTTTTGGCCTGCGACGGCAAAAAGGTTACCGGTGGGCCTGGTAGTCCTGTTTTTTGCCCTCCCCAGGCTCCAGAGGCTTTCTTTGGAGCCTGGGGGGGCAAAAATGGCCTCCCCCCGAGGCCGAAAACGCCCTCCCAGAGCCTCCACGTGAACCCTGTACTTATCTGGCATCCAAAATGGGCCACATGGAGACTCCTGGGAGGGGAGGGGCAGCATGGGCAGGGCCAGCCAAAAATCAGCTGGCCAGCGCGAGCATGTGAACTGGAGCTGAGCTAGGGCAATGGCTGGTGTGCCCACAGATATAGCTCTGCATGCCACCTGTGGCACGCATGCCATAGGTTCGCCATCACGGTGCTATAGGCTTGAGAAGATGGTTGGACTAGAAGACCTCCAAATCCCTTCCAACTCTGTTATTCTGTATTTATTATGCTTTGGAGAATAGGATGATCCCTTCTTCTTTGTGGCAGCCCCTTAGATATTGGAACACTGCTATCATGTCACCCCAGTCCTTCTTTTCATTAAACTAGACATACCCAATTCCTGCAACCATCCCTCATATGTTTTAGCCTTCAGTCCCCTAATTAATTTTGTTGCTCTTCTCTGCACTCTTTCTAAAATCTTTTTTACATTGCAATGCAACCAAAACTGGGTGCAATATTCCAAGTATGGTCTTATCAAGCCATTATAAACTGGTATTACATTTCATGTAATCTTGATTCTATCTCTCTATTAATACAGCCTAGGACTACATTGGGGTTTTTGGCAGCTACAGCACACTGCTGGTTCATATTCACATGATTGTGCAGTAGGACTCCCAGATCCTTCTCGCAGTTACTATGTTGAGCCAGGTACCACCTATTCTACACTTGTATATTTGGTTTTTCTTGTCTAAATGTAAAACCTTACTTTTCTCTACATTGAATGCCATTTTGTTAGATAGGGCACAGTATTTGAGTCTGTCAAGCTCTGGTTCTTGAGCCTATTTTCTGGAGTGTAGACAATTCCTGTCAGTTTGGTGTCATCTGCAAATTTGATGAGTTTCCCTTCTATCCCCTTGTCTAAGTCATTGATGAAAATATTGAAGAATACTGGGCCTAAGACAGAGCCTTGGAGTACCCCACTGCTCACTTCTCTCCATGTAGATATGGTTCAATTAAGGACTACATGTTCAGTGCTGCTTGTCAGTGGGTTACAAATCCATCTGGTGATGATGCTGTCTAACCCACATTTTTCTATGTTATCAAGTAGTAGGCTGTGGTCAATTTTATTAAATGCCTTACTGAAGTCCAAATAAATTATATCCAGAGCAATTCCCTGGGTCCCCTATTTTTGTCACTTTGTGAAAGAATGCAAACAGATTTGTCTGGCATGATCTGTTTTTGACAAATCCATGTTGGCTTCTGCTTATGATTTTGTTTACCTCTGGGTATTCACAGATTTGTTGCTTAATTTTCTTTTCCAGAATCTTTCCAGGTATTGATGTCAGGCTGATAGGTCTGTGTTTTCTGGATCCATTTTTTTCCTTTTTTGTAGATGGGAACTACATCAGCCCTTTTCCAATTGTCTGATAGTTCTCTGGTGCTCTAGGATCTTTGAAAGATATGGTTCAAAGGTGCTGGATCTCATCTGTCAATTCCTTCAGAACCTTGGGGTGTAATCTATCTGGTCCTGGTTATTTGAACCTTCTGGAGTGGATAAGTGATCTCTTACCATTTTCTTGCTTATTTTGACTTGCATTCCTAATTTGTATTTTACAGTATTTTTTTAATAGGTTGGTCTTTTTTTTCCTTTTATATAAAGACAGATGCCAAAAATGAATTAAGAAGTTCTGCTTTCTCCTTGTTTCTCATCACTTTCTTGCCATTTTCTCCCATTAATGGACCAATAGTTTCCTTGACTTTTTTCTTGTTTTTTCCATGTTGAAAGAAGCTTTTGTTGTTGTTGTTGTTGTTGTTGTTGTTGTTATTTTTGACTTTTGTAGGAAGACTTAGTTCATTCTGGGTCTTAGCTTTCCTGACTTCAGCTTTGTAGGTTTGGGCTATTTGCTGATATTCTGCCTTAGTTATGTGCCCCTCTTTCTACTTTTTATACTTGTTTCATCTTTGTTTTTCAGTTTATCAGAGAGTTCTTTGTGCAGCCATGCTAGTTTCTTTTGAGATCTCTTATTTTTCTTTTTCATTGGAATTGTGTTAGACTGACTTTTTATAATCTCATTTTTCTAAGTTTCCCAAGCTTCTTGGGCTGTTTTCCCCTGAGGATTCTCATCCATGGAATCCTTCCCAAGCTCTATCTAAGTTTATTGAAATCAGTTCTCTTGAAGTCCAAGACTTTAGTTTGACTTTGATCTTGAGCTTGCATAATGTTGAATTCAAATAATACATGGTCACTCTCCAGCAAGGTCCCTGTTACTTCAACATTTTCTATATTTCATCTCTGTTACTGAGGATGAAATGCAGTATGGCTGACCCTCTAGTTCTCTTCTCTACCTTTTGGGACACAAAGTTATCTGCTAGATTTGTCAGGAATCTGTTTGATCTTCCACTAGGTTTATTTCCCATTGATGTCAGAGAAGTTAAAGTCCCCATTACTATTGTGATGTGATTCCTACATACCTTAGTTAACTGATTAGCAAAAAGCTCATTTATTTCTTCTGTTTGGTTGGTTGGTTGGGTGGACTGTACTATATATCTATGGTAAAGTCATTATTTTTTCCTTTTATATTGACCCAAATGCATTCAAGATGTTTTTAACCATTATTCTGTTGTATTTTTGTTGAACTATGGTTGTTTCTTATATATAGCAGAACTCCACCTCCTTTTATTAGGTCTGTTTCTTTTAAATAATTTAAATCTCTCTAGTTGTACATTCCATTCATGGGTTTCATCCCACCAAAATAGATACTTAGATTAACAGAATTGGAAGGGACCTTGTAGGTCATCTAGTCCAACTGCCAGCCGAAGCAGGAGACCCTACACCATTTCTGACAAATGGCAGTCCAATCTCTTCTTGAAAGCCTCCAGTGATGAAACTCCCACAGCTTCCAAAGACAAGCTGTTCCATTGGTTGATTGTTCTCACCATCAGAAAATTTATCCTTATTTCTAGGTTGAATCTTTCCTTAATCAGTTTCCATCCATTATTTTTTGTCTGGCTTTCGAGTGCCTTGGAAAACAGCTTGACCTCTTCCTCTCTGTGGCAGCCCCTCAAATATTGGAACACTGCTATCAAATCTCCCCTGGTCCTTCTCTTTACTAGACTAGTCATGCCCAGTTCCTGTAACCGTTCTTCATATGTTTTAGTCTCCAGTCCCCTAATCATCCTGGTTCCTCTTCTCTGCACTTTTTCTAGAGTCTCAACATCTTTTTTATAGTGTGGTGACCAAAACTGGATGCAGTATTCTACTACTGTGGTCTTACTAAGGCTTTATAGAGTGGTATCAAGTACCTCACTTGATCTTGATTGTATCCCTCTGTTAATGCAATTTAGGATTGCATTGGCTTTTTTGGATGCCGCTGCATACTGCTGGCTCATATTTAACTGGTTGTCCACTAAGACTCCAAGATCCCTCTCACAGTTATTGCTATTGAGCCTGGTTTCACCCAGTTTATATGTGTACTTTTGGTTTTCTTGCCTAAGTGTAAGACTTTACTTTTCTCTACATTGAATTTCATTTTGTTAGATAGGGCCCAGTGTTCAGGTCTGTCAAGATCCAGATGGATCTTGAGCCTATCTTCTAGGTGTTAGCTATTCCTGCCAGTTTAGTATCATCTGCAAATTTGGTAAGTTCCCCTTTTATTCCCTCATTTAAGTCATTTATGAGGATATTGAAGAGTTCTGGGCCTAAGACAATATGTCAGATATCAAATGTAATTTATTTAATAATCAAATTTCTACAGTTCCCTTTTCATCTGAATCACTCTAGATGATTTACAATAAAAACATAGTGTTAAGACATGGAAAAATGGCCAAGAATTTTTCATAGAAGTCATGTATAATTATTTGGTTGTTAGCTGCTTCTACTGAAGACCTTGGAAAGTTCAGAATTGATCAACAATTCTGTTGAAGTAGAGTTTATGTTTCTTCTGAAGAATTGGAAGCACTGCCTAAAAAGTTGAACTGTTGCTTGATTTGTTTGTGGTTACAATCACAATACAAAGTTCACAAAGCTCTCATGAAGTTCTCTTTTAGCTATCAAGGTCAAATTCTTGTCCCAGTAATATTTCCTCTTCACAAGTTCCCTAACAAAAAGCAAACCAACAAGCAAAAAGAAGAAAGGGATGATAGTAGCTCAGAGAAATCAGCTGAAAGAGCCAAACGGCTGAACTGAATTTTAGTAGTTGGGAGATTACCTGAAGGACTATGAAGGCCTGGCTGCTCCTGGTTGCTGCTTTTCTTCTCTGGCCAGGCTGCTTTTCTCAAAATGGTAAGTTAAGAAAAAAAAAAATCAAGGGGTTACTAAGGAAAACAGTGTCTGCTGCATTCATTAAAGGACCAGTTACTTTTAGCAAAAGCAAAGAGTTCCATTTTTCATTTGTGGCTTTCTGGACATTTGTAATACCAGATTCTTTAAGAATATCATGGATTTATAATTCCAATCCCCTTTTCAAATACAAGATTTTTCATCAGTTGATTTGTGAATAGCAAAATACTTTGCATTAGTATTATCAATTCACACCCATTTTGAGGATCTTTGTTTCAGTTAATAAAGAAATTGATATGATAATAACCAAGTAATTACCATGTCTAAGATGAGGCTTCATAAATCAGAGTGATTGAAATTGTAGAGATGTATTTTAGTTGGGTATATATCAGGATAAATACAAAAAAAAAAAATAGTGGATGTCTAAATTCATAATGCTTGTATCCTTCACGAGAAGACAAGGAGGATAATATTGACTTCACAAGATATTGAAGCGAAGACTATATTTGCTGATATTCATACTAATAGCCATATTTTTGAGCCAATCATATATTTATCACTGTTTCTGATGGTTGCAAAAGTCATTCATGAAGGAAAAGAAAGAGGAGAACTGGCCTTAATCAACAGAGAGCATAGAAGGTATTCCTTTTCCAATAACTGTAAAATGAACTGGTAACTCGTTGGCATGAGATTCTGCCCAGCATGGCTGATTTGAAAAGTATATTTGCTTTCTTTATAGAGTATAATATTTGTGTGTTTATCAGCAGTGGGTTTCACATATTCTTACCACTGGTTCGCTTTGCTTGCGTGCATCTTCCACACATGCATTTTGCTCACATGCACACCTTCTGCACATGCGCCCAGCCTTCTTGCATGCACTTTGCTCGTGCGTGTGCCTTCTGTGCATGCGCCCAGTCTCGAAAATGTGGCTAAATAGGACGCCATTACACCGGGGGGGGCAGGCCCACCTGCAGTCACCGTTACCGGTTCACCTAAACTGGTACGAACCAGATGAATACCACTTCCGGTGTGTATACTCTCCCACTATTGTATTCTCTTTGAGCCCTACTATGTTCCATATCTCTAAAAAGGAAAAACAAGGAAAAACAACAAGGGAAGAACAAGATGAGAGAGTTAAAAACTACAGAATAAATTCTCAGTTGACAGCATTTAGACCTGATAAAAAGAAACAAACTACAGATAATGTGTATTGAGAAATTAATATCAAGGCCAATACTAGTAAGCAACGGTTTAATTTCTCTAGAAAAGAAATTTTTGGCAGCATTAAAAATTTTGGTCAGATATTGCTGATGAAAGATGACAGGGTGATTACAACGGAGAAAGGTTTAATCATGAAAATCCAATACATAAAACTGTCAGAAAGATTTCTCCAGGATCACCCAGGGTAAATCAAAGTACTGGCAAGGATGGAATTCCACAGAATCACACACAAAAGGGATGCATTGAGGGGCAATTTTGATAGCGCTTCAACCTCTCTCTACCTTCCTATCCCCAGATTTGTTTAGGTTAGGCAAGGGAAGTTTACGTATTATAGATAGTCCTTATGTTATGACCCATTTGGAGCCTACTCATCAGAATCATAACTTGTTTTTTTTTTAAAGAAATTTTATTGAGTTTATAAACATATATATATATTAACATTTCCATTAATATCGGATGTGCAGTGGTTTTAACTATATACAAAATATATTTCTGGTGTCATTTTGATTACTTTTTGCTTTTATTTAACACACCTTTTTCTCTTCCTTTCATTTTATCATTCATCCATTCATACCACCTTCCCCACACGGTATAGTATTCTGAATTCTCATCATTGTTTAGTTCATGGGTTAATTTGGTCATCTTTGCACACTCCAGTATTTTCCTAATTATATTGCTCTTCTGGTGGTTGGATTTTCTCTTTCCAATATTGTGTGTAGGCCAGTCTGGCAGCTGTAATTATGTGTATTATTAAATGGATCTTGTCTTTTTCATTTGGCTTCTTTACTATTCCCAGGAGAAATATTTCCGGAGTCAATTCAATGTCTTCCCCAATTATTTCTTGTAACCATCCCCTGATCTTACTCCAATATCCTTTCGCCTCAGGGCATGTCCACCACATGTGAAAGAAGGTGCCTTGACCATAGCCACATTTCCAACAATTGGGATGCATGTTGGGATACATCTTTGCTAGCCTAGCCGGGGCTAAATACCACCTGTGGAGCATTTTATAATGGTTTTCCTTATATGACGTGGCTCTGGTCAATTTAAAGTTCTTATTCCATGCCCCTTCCCATTCATTTAAATTTATGTCATGTCCAATATTTTTCTCCCATGCACTCATTTGATTTTTTATTATATCCTCAGCCCTGTCTTCATCTAATAGATAATTATATAATTTAGCCAGGATCTTTTTACCTGTTCCCATCAAGACTTTGTCCAACCCATTATATCCTAGTTCAAAACTGCATTGTTCTTTATCTTTCTGATACCTGGATTTTATTTGTAGATAGGTCCACCAGTCTAAATTTATTCCTTGCTCTCTCAGGGCCTCATTTGATTTAAGATTTCCTCCTTCGTCTAAGATATCTTTATACCTACACATTTTCTCCATTCCCCATCTATAGGGATAAATCAGGGCCTCCATCGTAGAGAGCCATCTTGGGACTTTTTTAATAATATCTCTGCCTGATTCCAGTCCATGTTTGTATCAATGAATCTCTAATTTTATGTCTATGGAACTATGTTTTCTTATTCTTATCTGTGTCCCATAGGTATGTGTGCCACCCTTTTTGTAAATCGTGGCCTTCTAGAGTTAAAATCCTCTTATTTTCCAGGGTGGCCCAGTCCCTTATCCAAACTAGCTTAGCTGCCCTATAATATGTTTCCCAATCAGGAAGTCCAAATCCTCCTATATCTCTTTTACCCCGTAGAATTTTAAGAGAGAACCTCGGTTTTTCCCCTCCCATACAAATTCCCTGATAATTTTATTTAGTTCTGAAAAAAAAAATTATCTAAATTCACCGGTATATTTTGATATAAGTATAGTACTTTGGGGAGAATGTTCATCTTAATCGCAGCTATTTTGCCCAAAAGTGACAATTTTATTTTCTTCCATCTGTCTAGGTCTTGTTTCATTTTCCTAATTAGAGGGGTATAATTATCAACTTTTAAGGATGAACACCTTGCAGTAATCCAAATTCCTAGATATTTAATTTTTTTAACAACCTGTAATCCCACAATTCCTCTATCTCTTTCTTCTGAACCTTGGTTATGTTCTTGGTCAGTATTTTGGTTTTAATTTTGTTCAATTTGAAGCCTGCCACCTCTCCATATTCGCCTAATTCCTCTAACACTTTTTGTCCCGATTCTATAGGATCTTCTAAGATTAAGGCTACATTGTCCGCAAATGCTTGCATTTTGTAAACCTCTTTCCTAATCTTTAAACCTTTTATTTCCTCGTTGTTTCTAATTTTCCATAGCAGGACTTCTAGAGCCAAAATAAATAATAATGGTGACAGGGGACATCCTTGCCTTACCCCCTTTCTAACCTGGAATATTTTTGTCCTGTCTCCTTTTACTAAAATACTCGCCTTCTGATTATCGTAGATAGATTTTATCATCTTTTCAAAATTTGTTCGGAATCTCATTACCTCCATTTGTTTTATCATAAATTTCCAATTTAAATTATCGAATGCCTTACAAAGAAAATACATACAAGATGTTTTATAGGTGGCATCTCCCCCCTGCACGTCTGGCAAGGATGTTCCCCAATACTAATCAGAACTGTTGGAAGTGTAAAACACAGAAGGGGACCTACTACCACATGTGGTGGTCATGCCCAAAGGTCAAAAATTTTTGGAAAACAATTCAAAATCAGCTGGAAGAAATCACCACCCAAAAAGTGCCCCTCAGACCGGAAATATACCTATTAGGAATACTGACAAAGGACTATAAAAAAGAGACACAATACTTGATAATACACATCCTGACCGCAGCTAGAATCACTTTCGCACAAATGTGGAAACTGGAGGATACGCCATCAGAGGAAAAAATAATACAAAAAACAATGGAATGTGCGGAAATGGACAAACTTACCAAAGAAATACAGGAAAAAGAAGATTCAAATTATTACTTAATTTGGCAAAAATGGTACAACTGGTTAGATAAAAAGAACACGAAATAAGGGAATACCACCCAATGATACAAAAATAAGGAAATAAAATGAAATATCGTTGTATAAACATTGATACATGATGAAGGATAAATATCCATTGGTTGATTGTTCTCACCATCAGAAAATTTATCCTTATTTCTAGGTTGAATCTTTCCTTAATCAGTTTCCATCCATTATTTTTTGTCTGGCTTTCGAGTGCCTTGGAAAACAGCTTGACCTCTTCCTCTCTGTGGCAGCCCCTCAAATATTGGAACACTGCTATCAAATCTCCCCTGGTCCTTCTCTTTACTAGACTAGTCATGCCCAGTTCCTGTAACCGTTCTTCATATGTTTTAGTCTCCGGTCCCCTAATCATCCTGGTTCCTCTTCTCTGCACTTTTTCTAGAGTCTCAACATCTTTTTTATAGTGTGGTGACCAAAACTGGATGCAGTATTCTAGGTATGGTCTTACTAAGGCTTTATAGAGTGGTATCAAGTACCTCACTTGATCTTGATTGTATCCCTCTGTTAATGCAATTTAGGATTGCATTGGCTTTTTTGGATGCCGCTGCATACTGCTGGCTCATATTTAACTGGTTGTCCACTAAGACTCCAAGATCTCTCTCACAGTTATTGCTATTGAGCCTAGTTTCACCCAGTTTATATGTGTACTTTTGGTTTTCTTGCCTAAGTGTAAGACTTTACTTTTCTCTACATTGAATTTCATTTTGTTAGATAGGGCCCAGTGTTCAGGTCTGTCAAGATCCAGATGGATCTTGAGCCTATCTTCTAGGTGTTAGCTATTCCTGCCAGTTTAGTATCATCTGCAAATTTGGTAAGTTCCCCTTTTATTCCCTCATTTAAGTCATTTATGAGGATATTGAAGAGTTCTGGGCCTAAGACAATATGTCAGATATCAAATGTAATTTATTTAATAATCAAATTTCTACAGTTCCCTTTTCATCTGAATCACTCTGGATGATTTACAATAAAAACATAGTGTTAAGACATGGAAAAATGGCCAAGAATTTTTCATAGAAGTCATGTATAATTATTTGGTTGTTAGCTGCTTCTACTGAAGACCTTGGAAAGTTCAGAATTGATCAACAATTCTGTTGAAGTAGAGTTTATGTTTCTTCTGAAGAATTGGAAGCACTGCCTAAAAAGTTGAACTGTTGCTTGATTTGTTTGTGGTTACAATCACAATACAAAGTTCACAAAGCTCTCATGAAGTTCTCTTTTAGCTATCAAGGTCAAATTCTTGTCCCAGTAATATTTCCTCTTCACAAGTTCCCTAACAAAAAGCAAACCAACAAGCAAAAAGAAGAAAGGGATGATAGTAGCTCAGAGAAATCAGCTAAAAGAGCCAAACGGCTGAACTGAATTTTAGTAGTTGGGAGATTACCTGAAGGACTATGAAGGCCTGGCTGCTCCTGGTTGCTGCTTTTCTTCTCTGGCCAGGCTGCTTTTCTCAAAATGGTAAGTTAAGAAAAAAAAAAATCAAGGGGTTACTAAGGAAAACAGTGTCTGCTGCATTCATTAAAGGACCAGTTACTTTTAGCAAAAGCAAAGAGTTCCATTTTTCATTTGTGGCTTTCTGGACATTTGTAATACCAGATTCTTTAAGAACATCATGGATTTATAATTCCAATCCCCTTTTCAAATACAAGATTTTTCATCAGTTGATTTGTGAATAGCAAAATACTTTGTCCTGTCTCCGTTTACTAAGATACTCGCCTTCTGATTATCGTAGATAGATTTTATCATCTTTTCAAAATTTGTTCCGAATCTCATTACCTCCATTTGTTTTATCATAAATTTCCAATTTAAATTATCGAATGCCTTTTGGGCATCGACAAACACTAAGGCCATCTGGTTTTCGGCGTGTTCTTCATAATATTCTAGGTTATCCAACACAGTTCTCAAATTATCTCTGATTTGTCTCCCCGGGAGGAATCCATTTTGATCTTTATGTATCCAAATGCTTAGTATTTTTTTGGTTCTTTCCGCCATTATTCTCATAAATAGTTTATAGTCAGTATTTAGGAGGGAAATTGGTCTATAATTCCGAATTTGTTTTAGGTCGGCACCTTCTTTCGACACTAGTGTGACATGCGCTTCCTTCCACGATTCTGGGATTTTAGAACCCATCAATACGTCATTGAAAATTTCCACTAGTTTTATTTCTTATTATTTCTTCTAGTTTTTTGTATATTTCCCCTGGGAATCCATCTGGGCCTGGCGATTTATTATTCTTAAGTTTAGAGAGAACTGTTTTTAGTTCAGCTGTTATCTTTCTATTAAGCATTTCTCTCTCTTCCTCTGTTATTTGCGGAAGCTCTGCATTTGCCAAATATTGCTCTATTTTTCCTTCTGGAACCTCCTCTTCTTTGTATAGGGTCTCATAAAACTCCCTGGCTCTTTCTAGTTTATCTTCTTCTTTGTTCAATAGCTTGCCCTTAGAGTCTTCTAATAAATGAATTGTCCCCTTTTCATTTTCCTTTTTTAATTTATAGGCTAGCCACCTGCCCGACTTGTTGGCATTCTCAAAATAGTATTGTTTCGTTCTTTTTATTTTTTGCACTAGTTCCTCTTGGTCAATGATGTTCAGTTTGTGTCTCCACATTAGCCAGCTTTCTTTAGCTGTTTCATCTGCCGGGTTTTCTTGGAGTTTTCTTTCCGCTTCTCCTAAATGGTTTAAATAGTCTTCCAGGGTCTTTCTTTTATCCTTACTTTTGTATGCACTGTAGGAAATTACAACTCCTCTTAAATAGGCCTTCATTGCATCCCATACTATTGCACGAGGTGTTCCTTGATTTTCATTTTCCTTGAAAAAAGTCTTTACTTCTTCTTTAAGTTTTTTTACACATTCTTTATCACTCAATAATTTGGTATTAAACCTCCATCTCTGTTGTTTCTTTCTCTTTATACTCTTCCACCTTATTTCTAAGGGGTTATGATCTGCCCAGATGTTCGGGTTAATTTCTGCCATTCCTATTTCTAATCCCAGCTTCCTGCTGACTCATGCCATGTCTATTCTAGACCACGACTTTTGTGGATTTGAATAAAATGTATATTGTCTGTCATTTGGGTGTAGGGCTTGCCATATATCAATTAAATTCAGTTCATCCGCTAAATCAAAGAAAGCTCTTGGTAGATTTGCCCTTTTATTTTTCTTGATTTTATTGCTTTTATAGTCTTTATCCAAATCTACAATACCATTAAAATCGCCTATCATGCAAATTTCATTATATTCCATTTTTCCTAATTGCTCGTGAAGTTTCTTGAAATACTTTTCCTGTTTTTTATTTGGTACATATATACCCACTAACAGTATTTTGGAATTCCTTCTCCTAATCTCAATCATAAGAGTTCTTCCCTTTGTGTCATTAAACTTTAGCTCTGCTTCAGTTCCTTTCTTTACATAGATTACCATCCCCCTCTTCTTCTTTTCTGCTAGGGAAGTAAAAGTTTGACCAAATTTTTTGTATTCTAAACATTTGCCCTCTTCCTTTTTTATGTGGACCTCCTGTAGACAGATTATATCTATATTTTGTTTAACTAAGTTTGTTAGTGTTAATTTCCTCTTTTTATAATCGTTTAATCCATTAACATTTACTGATATTAATTTCAGATCGTTCATTCCTGTTTTCCTTGTCTAGTTTTTAGTTTTTGTTTGTTCGTACCACTCTTACTAGTCTTGCTTTTTTCCCTTTGGCTTCTTCTTCTATCCTCTTCTCCTCCACGATTCCTTCCTTAATATTTATAAACATTTACTGATATTAATTTCAGACCGTTCATTCCTGTTTTCCTTGTCTAGTTTTTAGTTTTGTTTGTTCGTACCGCTCTTACTGGTCTTGCTTTTTTCCCTTTGGCTTCTTCTTCTATCCTCTTCTCCTCCGCGATTCCTTCCTTAATATTTTGGTGGTGCGAGGTTTCCTCTTCTACTGCTATTGTCTCTATTTCCTCTTTACTGCTCTGTTCTTCCTCCGCGCCTCTCAACTGATCGAGGAAGTCTTGTGCTGTACTCAAACTGTCGATTTTTATTTTCCTCCCTTGCCAAGTGATTAACATCCCTTCTGGCAGGAGCCACCTAAATAATATCTTTCTTTTATTTAATTGTACAGCTAGGAATTTATAGTCCTTCCTCACCTCCCTTACTCTTCTTGGTACCTGTTTTAGGATTATCACTTCTTTTCCTCTGTAAGTTATTGGTTCTTCCCTCGCCATATTATATAGAATGTCTTTCACTTTTTTCCTTGCAAACTTTACATGTACCTCCCTAGGGAGCCTGTTCCTCCTTGCGTAATTTGTCTGTACTCTAGATACGTCGTCCAATTCTCTAATTATCTCTTGTTTATCTTGTTGGAGTACGTCTGCAATCAGCTCTGCCATCTTCTCTCCCAGGTCCTCCTCTTTGTCTTCGGCGATATTTTGGAAATGCAGGTAGAAGGCCGCCCGGTCCATCTCCAATTGGATTATCGAATCCTCTAGCTCTCTATTTTACATTGTCAGTGTTTGGTCTACGGTGTCTAGTTTCTTCTCGGTTTGTTCTACTCTTGTTTTCACTTTCTGAATTCTTTGCTCGTTGTTAAATATTGAGACTTGGATCTCGTTCATCTTCTGGTCCAATGCATGGATATCTATTTTTAATTTGGCATGATTGTTTGACATTTTCTCCTGCATGGCCATCATGGTTTCTTGGATTAGAGTCAATGATGATTGCATAGTTTATATTGTTGGTGCTGCTATGTGTTTTTCCATTTTTGCCAATCCTTCCATTGATTTCTGAGTAACTGGAGAGGTCATCGTTATAGTGGAATTTGATGGAGTCTTTTTTCCTGTTTTCACAATTGTTGATGACATGCTTGTCATTTCTTTCAAAATTGTTTCTTGTTCTCTAATTACTTTCTTGATATTTCTCCAAATTCTCATTCACCAGCTGCCGCCTCGACTTGTTTGATATTTATCTATTTTTTATTTTGTCTTCTGGTTCTTTAGGAAAAGGTAAATTCTATTTGTCAGTCAATATCAGTTTAAGAATCTAAGTCACTTTCCAACAGTGTCTTACCTAATGTCACTTGGTTTGTAGTATTAATAATAAAGATTAATTCATGATTTATAATTAATTTGTAGTTAGCAAGTTTAGTAATTGATAATTGGTTAATTAATAACTTGATTAGTAAAAATATGAATTTGTTTACAAAAAATTTGATTCAAGTCCTACTAACATACAATGATTATCTTACCCCTCTTAATAACTTAGATATTATAAATAATATATAACATCACACAACTATCAAAATAATGCAATGCTTAAAATCTAAAACTTAATTTTCTATATCAAGCTTAATTCCTGGCTATCTATATATAAATTAATATGAATAAATACTATAAATACTATAAATAGAAGTAAATACAATTTTAAATAGATGAATGAGTCTAAAAACTAAGTATGATATTAAATTTAAGGATATATACTATATATACCAAATCTAATAATTAATTAATAAAGGATTTAACAATTCTTATTAGTAGTTATATTTGAACAATCAGGATATTGAAGAAAAGATTGTCAAAAAATAACAATTTTCCCCTTTTTTCCCCTTTTAGAATATAAATTGTTCTTTATTACTCAGCCTCCAATCTTCTTCAGGCTGCTTTTTTTTCACCAAGTCTATTTATCAAAGCCAGCACTCTATAGTATTTCTTGCTACCAGACTGTCTATGAGTCAGCTGTTTCAATTGTTTTCCAGTCAAATCTCTGTAATGGCTGTGCTTCCTGCTCCCTGGAACAATCAAGCACTATCCACCTAGCTTCAGCCTCCGATAGATCTGCTGCTATAGTCAACAAAAGGAAAGAAATATTTTCTGAGTTCTTATTTCTTCTCACCGATCTTCTCTTTGCACACGTAATTTCGACACATCAGCTCTTTTATTTTCCTCGCCGGCTTGTCGGGCACTATATCTTTCCAATCTGCTCTCTGCTTGCAATCGCCGCTCTTTCCCTCTCCGAGCCCTTCACCCCCGACTCCACTGACCCCTTCTTCTGATGCCAAATTTCACACAGGCAGGGAAGGTGCATTGGTCCGATTTCAACATTGCAGCCTCCGATCTCCCTTGCTTCCTATCTGGTTGCTGGTTACCGCAGCTTCGGGTCCACCATTAGTTGGCTGACTCACGCGTGCTGGACTGACAGAGCCGCCCAGTTTGTGATTGGCGTTTGCACTCCGCTTTCACGCTCACCCGACTCACTCTCTCGTCCGCGGGGCTCTCCAGGCTCCATGCCCCCGAAGGGTTCCCCAGAACACGGTGACTAGTGGAGTTGAGGAGCAGCAGTCACTCACTCAATGCCATATCACCGCGGATCGCCAACCGGAAGTCCAGAATCATAACTTGTTATGATCTTAAAGTGACTGACTCAATTTTATGACCTTTTTGTACTGGCCATTAAACAAATTAAACTAATTTCCATGGTCATTGAGCAAATCCATAGTTGTTAAGAGAAGCAATGATTCACTATGGGCAGGGGGTTGCTAAAAACTGGAAGTAAATACTACTTATACTACTCTTTGGCAAAAGTGACATAAAACAGGGTCATGTGACTGCAGGACACTATAAATGACTATAATAATATAAATATAATATAATATAAAATATAATATAATATAAATGAGTAAATATCCCCTTTGGAACTTCGAATGTCACTAAGCAATGAGTCAATAGTCAAGAACTACGTGTAACATGGATTAAGTGTGTAACAGGTATTGGTTTATTAGTTTAGACAAAAGTGGGAACTAATTATCTAGGAGGGAAATTTGTTATCTCACAGGTCATAAGAGTAGATAGGAAGAGCAAGCTTGTTGAAGCAGGTAAGATAATTTAATGTAAATATAATTTCAGAATGTGAAGAACCAGATGAGATTGACTTTGGGGAAATTGTGAGCGCTGAGAAAGCCAAGTACCTGGAAAACGACCGAGTGCAATACAGGTGCAACCCTTCCTATGTCTTGGAAGGACCTGAATGGATTCAGTGTAAGGGACAGGAATGGACACCACAGCCACCAAAATGCTTGGGTGAGCCATCATGCTTTCTTTGACTAGTGTAAACATGGGAGAAAATATGGAATTCAGTCAATAGGAAAAGAGCTGCAGTTGCCCAATTTTTTGAGAAGTAGCTTTTATTTGATCCAGGTTTTCCCTTCTATACTGAAGCCAAAACTGTCCTGGTGTCAGACAGAAATCTAGAAAAATGAAATTGTGTCTCATTTTTCCCAATTTGTTTGAATGAGCAAACAAATCAGTTAATATAATGAGTGGTTTGAACTTTAACTTTGCTGTTGTTTAACCTATTAACAGTTTTTATTTCTTATATGTAATGCATGACAGATCAATTGGATTGCAAATAGATGTACAAATTTATAAATTCTGAACCTGCTTTGTAAAGGGGGGGGGATTATTATTGTTGCAATAGATTTGTCAGTGTTCAACTAAGGGGGATACAATATGTGTTTATGTCCTTTTTTAATTCACATTTTTAAATGTTTTTGTCTAGTTTAGTTTTGCCTCTGTTTATTTTTTTTCTTTTGAATTTTATATTTTAGTCTTTTGAATAAACTAAAATTGTAAAAAAAAAGTGAAATCAAGGGTCGCAATCTCCTATGCTTAGATAAGTGGAGAAGCTTTGCATCATACTTCAATAGAATATGGAATACTCCAGGCGTCTGAAATTTTGTTGCATTACAATTCAGCCAACTCAAAACGTCTTTGCAGAAGATTCTGAATTGGGCTGTTTGTTCTTAGCTTGAAAGAAACAACATCATCTGTTTGTGCATGCTCCTACATGCTCCTACAAGCCAGTCCTCTATGATCCTTCTAAAACTATTGCAGAATCATAACTTGTTTATTATTAATATTGTGCTCTAATTTGGCTTATTGGATTTTCGCCTGGAACTTTCAGTTCTGATTTGTAAACCAGGCTGATTTTCTTGGTAGTAGAACAGAGGGAAACCAATGGACAAATTATCTCCCTTCAGAAGATCTACCTTCTTTTCCCTTTTTTAGCACCCTGCAGTATCACAAGACAACAGCTAGCAGCAAAAAACTTGTTTCTGTTTGGGAATCAAAGAAAAGCTCGGCTTATTCAAAGTAATCATAGCCTGCAGTTTCAGTGCAATGAAGGATATGTCCTCGTGGTTCCATCAGTCAGAGAGTGTGTTGATGGTTACATGGATTTCCCGTTATGTATCTCCGGTAAGCATGCTATCAATATGATGGATTCCTCTGCGATCGTAACTAATTAAAATAATTAATATAACAAACATGAACATTTGCTTCTAAAGTCCCATTCTTTTAAACATGATTTAATCTTCACTGACATCATTTACACCTTGCCTTAAAATTTTAGTAATTGTAATCTAAAACAAGAACCCTGAAGCACATCAGATTGGGGAAGGATGTTGTGATATTTTCCCAAACTCTTGAACTTCAGCTAAGAACTATGACTCCATGTGGTTGAAGATACGTATAATATTGGTAGACATAGGAATATGTTTCAAAAATTGCAAAGGTTGTATAAAAATAAGTTGATGTCATATCAATAAAGGAGCCCCATATTTTTCATGTTGAAAAAATCTCTTTTGTTTGAAATTGCTTGGATGAATTAATCATATAGATGTTAATATTGATCTGACTGGTATTATTATTTAAATAATAATTCCATAGGTTTGGGTGATGAAGGATATTTTATTATTCTTTGTTTGTTTGAATACATTGAATTTTCAGATTGTTATGGTAATAATTCACATCTTGTCTTGGAATTTTAGTAGTTGTAATCTAAAATAAAAAACCTGAAGCAAACATTGGGGAAAAGATTTTCCCCCAAACATCTGAATTGTTTCTAAGGTTCAGTCCAAAATCTTGAACTTCAGCTAAGAACTATGATTCTATGTGGTTGAAGATATGCATAAAATTAGTGGGCAAAGAATAGGTCTCAAAAATTGCAAAGGTTATATAAAATATGCTGATGTCATATCATTAAAAGAGTCCCATATTTTGCCTGATGAAAAAATCTCTTTTGTTTGAAATTGCTTGGGTGAATTTATCATATGGTCAATGTTAATATTGAACTGATTGGGATTATGATTTTATTTAATAATTCCATAAATTCCAGAATATTTAGGTGATGAAGGATATTTTATTATTCTTTGTTTGCAGACATTTAATTATCAGATTGTTATGATAACTTTTATAGCCTTACAAGAAATTAGTTCAGAAGATATTTTTTAAAAATTGTCACTCGTCCCTTCATATGTAGGTGGAAGCCTAAAGAGAGAGAAATAGAGAGAGAAAAATAGATTGTGAGCAGTTACAGCTACATTGTTCCAAAGGTGCTTTTTTAAAAAGCTATTGGACTTTCTTTGTTTTACCTTGAAGACATTTTGCTTCTCATCCAAGAAGCTTCTTCAGTTCAGACAGCGGGTGCATTGTAGCTCTGTTGAGATGTAGCTTGTGTTTTGATGTTGAAATTTCACAAATACTTAACTTGCTTATGAAATAATTCCACTTTAAAAATAGATAGTACCTGATTTTATTGGAAAAATGAGTAGAATCTGTAATAATTTTAAACCAATTTCTTTGTAATTATTATTTTTAAGAAATGTCATCCACTTTAGCTAGCATTTCCTGGCCTTTTGGTTTTTTTGTTCTCTATTTAATAGAAAGAGGAAAAAACTGCAGGGATCCACCCAGGATTGAGAACGGAGACATTATTCCTTTATCTGAGCAGCAGTACAGATCTGGCTCTTTAGTAGAATTCAGATGCCAAATGTATTATGCCATGGAAGGCCAGAACAGATCTTATTGTGATGATGGGACCTGGACAAAAGTGCCTGTTTGCCTCCGTAAGCAGAAATGAAAAAGACAGTCATGCAATGGAAGACATATCCTTTGGCCATTTAATGGCTAAATTAGTGCAAAAACTGCATGCTGTACCCTTGAGAATTTTCCCCAAAAGGCTGTTCTTTCCTTAATGTAGGGTAATATATCCAAAGAGCAGTGGTGGGCTTCAAATTTTTTTACTACCAGTTCTGTGGGTGTGGCTTGGTGAGCGTGGCATGGCTTGGTGGGCGTGGCATAGTGGGCGTGGCAGGAGAAGGATACTGTAAAATCTCCATTCCCTCCCCAATTCAGGGGAAGGTTACTGCTAAATCCTGATTTCATCCTGATCAGCTAGGACTCGTGATGCGGAGAATAGATGGGGGCAGGGCCAGTCAGAGGTGGTATTTACCGGTTCTCCGAACTACTCAAAATTTCCGCTACCAGTTACTGGTCAGAACCTGCTGAAACCACCTCTGCCACAGAGTAATATTTTTATAGCAGTAAATGGTACAGTCATTGCTTTTGCTGACAATAAACTTCATGGCTAAGCTACTGCATGTTTCTATTTTTAAAGAATTTATAAACTCTTACCATAACAAAATCTAAATATCAATACTAATAGAAATTCCAAGTCAGTTTCTAACAATACTATAGGAACTCCTTTTGTTACTGTTAAAGAATAATGCCCTGCTTCTAATCTTAGGACTAGCAGATTGGTGTATGTATAGTGAGGAACATTTTATAATTCTAGCTGTTGAACTTTTCCCAGAACCAGCAGTTCCACCACACTCATCAAAACAACTTTATGGAAATGTCTGTTTGTTTGTTTATGTGCACCTGCCATTTCTGCACCATGTTGATCTTTGTGAATTCAAGATATTAGTAGTTTACTAATATAGTAATATTGATTAATATATCATGGTGATACACACACACACACACACACAAAATTTTGTTATTGTTCTGTGCTAATAAAAAGAAATGCCCATAATCTGATATGAGTACAAGATTTTCTTTTTTCAATATACTATATGATTTATTTTCTCTAGAAATTACATGTAACTCTCCGAGTATATTGCATGGTTCTTTCAAACCTCAAAGAACTATATACCATGATGGGGATCTAATTCAAATTCAGTGTGATAGTGGATTTACTTTTGAACCAGATAATGGAGAAAAGGTGGTTGAATGCACAAAGAATGGATGGTCACCTTCACCGAAATGTGTCGGTAAGTAGAATTTGCATCATTTCTATTATTGTAGAATGGCTTTATATCTTTAATTCTGTACAAGTATACTTTTAAACATTATTTTACATAATTTTCTAATTAGTTTTGCCTAAGGGACATCTCACTCAGAACATTTTAGCAGATATGATAGGAGGATGTACTTTGCAAACAGAATAGACATGATTGCATCATTGCATTTCCATACATTCACCTTGAAAAGATTCTTTCTAGATACAGTATGTGGGAACCATGAAAATAACATTCTTTAAACAACATGTAGAATATCTGCTTGTCAAATAAAGAGGAATAACCAAAATTATAGGCAAATTAATGGGCAAATAAATACACATGCCATAAAGAAGAAAACTAAGATGGCCAGGGCTGGTCCCTGCACTGCCTTCCCTGGGCCTGTGCTGGACTTGGCCATGGGCTCTCCCTTCCGCTTTATCTCTGCAATCTTCCCTGAGTCTTCTCAGTCCTCCTGAAGGTGCTCAGGTAGACAGCTGGGGCTCAGGACTCCAGAGGAGTTATTTAAAGTTATTTATCGCTATTTAAAGCATAAGAAAGTAGAGCTGCTTAGAATATGATTAAAAAGGCCTTTTTGGAATTTTATACAAAGTTATATGCTAGTGACTCAATACAAGGTATAGATATAGATAGATATTTAAAGGAAGGAAATATCTCGGAATTAACGTTGGAACAGAGGGAAGGATTGAATCAACCAATAACTTCTGAGGAGATCGTTGCGGCAATTAAGCAATTAAAAACAGGGAAAGCCCCAGGAACAGATGGATTAACAGCTGTTTATTATAAGAATTTACAGCTTGAAATGGTGGAACCGCTTAGAGCTTTATTTTGTAAAATTCAATTAGGGGGAGGAGTTCCACCCTCTTAGAGAACAGCTTTTGTCTCATTGATTCCAAAGGAAGATCAAAACTGTATCAAACCTGAAAATTTTAGGCCAATTTCACTTTTGAACACGGATTATAAAATTTTTGCTAAGATATTAGTGAATAGATTAATGCCAGTTATGCAACAAGCTATTCACAATGACCAATCAGGTTTCATAAAAGGGAGGAAGATGAAATATAATGTTAGACAAATTATAAACCTATTGGAATATTTGGAAAAAAATAACCAGATCCCTGCAGCGTTCATATTTTTGGATGCAGAGAAAGCATTTGATCGATTGAACTGGCAATTCCTGTTTAAGATAATAGAAAAAAATGCATTTTGGGGAGTATTTTATACATTCAATTAGAGCAATATATCAGGAACAAACAGCACAAATAATAGTTAATGGAGGTTTAACAGATGCATTTAAAATTGAGAAAGGTACTAGGCAGGGTTGTCCCTTGTCGCCATTGTTGTTTATTTTAACTTTAGAAGTTTTGTTGAACAAGTTACGTGACTCTGATGTCCCCTATCTCCTCTACTGTTTATATTATCATTAGAAATATTATTAAATGAGGTTAGGAAAGATAAAGAAATAAAGGGATTAAAAATCAAGAATGAGGAATATAAACTTCAAGCATTTGCCGATGATGTACTATTCATTATAGAACAAACAGCACAAACAGGAATGAAATTGTTGGCAAAAATAGAACAATATGGAAATTGGCCGGACTTAAAATTAAACAAAAAACAAAGGTACTAACGAAAAATTTCACAAATTCACAAAGAAAAGAATTAGAGGATGAATTAGGAATACAAATAGTAAAAAAAGTAAAATATTTGGGAATCTGGCTCATGAACAAAGGATCAACATTTAAGGAGGACAATTACAACAATTTGGCAAAACAGATAAACAAAGACCTAGAAATATGGAGTAAATTGCAACTATCACTGTTAGGGAAGATCACATCCATTAAGATGAATATACTACCAAGAATATTATATCTCTTCCAAGTGATCCTGATAAACCCAGGAAGAGCTTTCTTTAAGGACTTTAATAAAATGATTGCGGACTATATTTGGCAAGGAAAGAGGGCAAGAATTAAATTAAAACACCTCCAGGATACACGAGGGAAAGGCGGACTAGGGCTACCAGATTGGCAAATATATCATAAAGCAACATCCCTCATCTGGATAAGAGACTGGATAGAGCTTAAAAATAAAAGGATATTAACAATAGAAGGTTTCGACTTACTGAAAGAGTGGCACGCATTTTTATGGCAGGAGAGAGACAAACAACATGAATACTTCCGGAGGCACATTATTAGAGGAACACTCCTAAAGACTTGGCTAGAGATCAGGAAAAACCATTATGATAAAATTCCAGAATGGCTCTCAACGATGGAAGCATAAATATATCCCAATGCGATGGACATGAATAAAATGAGAACATACAAAGAATTATTGAACAGTAAAGGAGAACTAAGATCACGAGAAGAATTGAAAGAACAGGTACAGACATTGATTGGTGGCCATATTTACAAATAAAATCTAGATACAAAATGAACTCGACACAATTTGGATTCCAAAAAGAACCAAACAAATTAGATAAAAATTTATTGGGAACAAATGATAAACAAATAACTAAAATTTATAATTATTTATTAAAATACAAATTAGAAGAGGAGATGGTTAAAGAAAACATGATTATATGGGCAAAATTTTTTGGTTATAGTATTGAATTGGATAAATGGGAAAAATTATGGAAAGTAAATACCAAACTAACAATGTCTGTACCCTATAAAGAAAACATCTATAAAATGTTTTACAGGTGGCACCTCCCCCCTGCACGCTTAGCAAAAATGTTTCCCACCACTTCCCCAGACTGTTGGAAATGTAAAACACAAAAAGAAACATATTACCACATGTGGTGGTCCTGTCAAAAGGTGAAACAGTTTTGGAAGATGGTTAAAAACCAAATAGAAGAAATTACAAGCCAGAAAATACCAATGAAACCAGAAACCTATCTATTAGGAATATTTACAACCCATTATGAAAAAGAAAAAAAATACTTAATTACACACATCTTAACGGCAGCAAGAATCATTTTTGCTCAGAGTTGGAAATCGGGAGACACACCTCCAGAAGATAAAATAATGTTGCTATTTCTTATATAGGCACTTTAAGTACAGAGGGTAGACTCTCCTCTCTATTGATTCAGTCACATCGACTCTGATTAGCCCATATTGAAGAGAATATATAAATTGACATTTTAAGAAAGGTTGGCTGAACTTGTGTAACAAAGACCTTTAGTATGAGAAAATCTGGAAGAAGGAGACTAAAATATTTGCCTTCTTCCTTTTGCAAATACAATAATGTCTTGCTTAAAAGAGGTTTGTGTGTGTTAGGTGTTTAGTTCATGACTGATAACAGCTGAGAGACAAAATAAAAATGGAGAAGGAGGGCAAAAAGAGAGAAAAATCCATTTACACAGATCTCTAATCATTTTACCCCATTACAATATAGAATTTCCAACCTAAACATTAATCTCTTTATCAAAGGAATTCTTCAGGGTCAAACTTTCTATGTTTCATCTGTTCTGTGTCCTTTTGCAGTTGCTTGTACAGCAAGTGAAGAAGATATGAGAGGACACAATATATAATGTAACTTCCTGCTTAGTTAAGTGTTCCCTTGATTGTCATGCTTGCTTTATATCTCTCTACACAAAATCTTCCATAATGTCAAGCCTGTTCCTTTTATCATAAACTTTTCCTAAATCAACAACAGACATATTTGTAATCATGAGGAGTGTTGCTCAATAGATTCTGTATCTGTTATAGATATTGAGGGAAAATGTGGACGTCCACCTCGCGTGGAGAATGGAGATATTGTGGACTCAATCAAGCCAATCTATTTACATTCTGAAAGTGTAATTTATCAGTGCCAAAATTTCTATGCAATGCAAGGTTCTCCAAGAGTAACTTGTCAAAATGGTCATTGGTCACAAACACCAACATGTAGAGGTATAAGTAATATCTTTAATTCTTTATAGATTTAATCTTTATAGAGAAATATTGTATTTTGGGAACGGAATAAATTTCACACATCAGAGATGTTATGTCAGTATGTTAGTGCCAAAAAATATTTTACTTCCTTGTAATTGAATAAAAGTAGTAGTATTATGAATCAAGACAAAGTAACTTTCTCAGGGAGAAACTGCTTCATAATGGAGAATTGTACAAGATCTTTTGTCATTTACAAATGTTGTCCACATTTTGTGAAAACCTCCTGGTGAAATTCGCTTTCCCTAAGCTATATTTCATAACAGACATCTTTTTAGTCACTAGCATGATTGAAAAAATTCAGATTTTAGTTTACTTGAGTTCAGTAGGTAGATTTTATTTTTCTTAGTATTTCACAGATGACAACACTGGGTCCTCCAATCATCATCACACTATCAATCAATCAATCAATCAATCAATCATTCCTTGAACAAAAATTGCAAAAAGCTATGATTCCCAACAATCCACTAGAGCTTTTTTTTGGAGGGGGGTGGAATGATAGTATTAGTTGAATCTCTAGGGAACTAATATTATTATTTTTTAAATAGGCTAAGTGAAGTGTCTATGAAGACACTGTTGACTTAATCATATCTACCCTGTTTAGTCAATGTTGAAAAAGAAGATATGAGGTGACATTGTAAGAGAAGTTGCCTGAACTTGGTCTTCTCCTAATTTAGACATTCAGTATGAGGAAATTTGGAAGAAGGGGACTAAAATATTTTTTCCCTTACTTTTACACATGTAACATTGTCTTGCTTAAAAGGTTTAGTTCATGACTGATAATTAGTTCATGAGAGACAGAATAAAATAAGGGGGGGGATCCATTTACATAGATCTCTAATCATTTTAGCCTGTTGCAACATAGAATTTCTAACCTAAACTTTAATTGAATTAAATTATGAATTGAATTAATTCATATTTCATATTCATAAATTAAATTAATATGAATTAAATTTAAATGAATTCCTAAGTGTAAAACTTTCTGTATGTCATCTGATCTGTATCCTTTTGCAGTTCCTTGTACAGCAAGTGAAGAAGATATGAGAGAACACAATATAAGGCTGAAGTGGAAGCGCGCGGATAAAATATATTCTGAGGATGGAAATATTGTGGAATTTGTATGTTTAAGAGACTATAAACCACATCCAAATTCCAGACCATTAAGAGTTAATTGTGTGGATGGGAAATTTGACTATCCGGATTGCATTCCTGTATGTATATTTTCAGAAAAATATTTTAATTCACCAATATTAACATTTCTTTCCCTTGTCTACAGCTATAAAGCTATATATCTATATCTACTGTATGCATTAAAAAATCATTTAAAATATTCAAAAGGCCTAAGTCTATCAGCTAAATTTGTGGATGCAATGGATTCCCACTCAGTCTTTGGCAATTCTTCTAAATCAAAACACTTCTTAAGATTCCTGTGACCTAAATAAAATTCCTTCTGTTCAGAGCAATGGGAGAGAAGCACTATTAAGGTTGATGTTACTTAAAAACATTGAGGTATGGGACACAAACATCGCCCATCATTTCATCTCTTCTGGTCTGTTGCTGGATCCTGGCAAATTCCAAGAGAAAGAACAGGAGATCCCTGTGTCCTAGGCCTGAAATGAATGAAAACTCTTAATTTAACCTCTGTGGGCTATTTTTATTGATTACATTGTCCTCAATGAAACAAATTCAATTAACGTGCACACTAAAATTTTCAGTAGGAAGCAAGTAATTTTTCGGTTGGATCTAGTAGTTTCTTGAAGTCAATAGAATTTCATTTAGTAATGGATAATCTATCTCGCCCAATTCATTTCAGAGGGTCTTCTTGTTAAATCTTTTTTATATTCATTCTAAGCTTGGAAATATTTCATGGGATACCTTATTTTACATGTAATGAATGATTATCAGTGGTTACTAATTCAGTTAATTTTATTTTTTGTTCTGCTCCTGTAGCTTCTGACAGATGTTTATAAACATTTATGCAAGTTGAAAGGGGAGGAGAATATTTCAATATCAATGCAAATGGAATAAATGAAATCAGTGAAAATAACCCACTGGGTTTAAAGTAGAGGTTCCATCATTTCAGCCCCAGTACAGAGGAATCTCCTGGTCTTAGAATCTTCCAGGATTCAGCAACGTGTCCTGAAATGGCAGATGTTTTCTCCTCCCTACCCCATTACTTGTTTTAAGTATTATGCCTGTAATACTTCTTTCCCATTGCTCTGAATGGAAGCAATTTTATTTAAATCACAGGAATCTTATTGTATCGTGGGGCTTCCCTTTGAAATTA
Source organism: Pituophis catenifer annectens (assembly GCF_029215685.1). Taxonomy (NCBI): domain Eukaryota; kingdom Metazoa; phylum Chordata; class Lepidosauria; order Squamata; family Colubridae; genus Pituophis; species Pituophis catenifer. Next base: position 122,316,321 of record NW_027256883.1, on the reverse strand, counting down.
CAATTAATACAAATAGGAGTAGTAAAATACCAATTTCTATCGAGATTTACAATCAAATACCAATTATTTCTGTAATGGAGCTTCTTTCTAATCAATGACAAAATGGAGGCTTTCTTGGTATTGCTGGACTACAGCTCCCAGTATCCTTCTATTGGACTGTGTTGTCTGAGAATAATGGGAGTTTATTTATTCACTGCATTTGTATTCCATCTTTTCTCAAGTGTATCCCCTGTGAGGATGAATTAAAGTTTGGTAACATCTACTTTCCCACTCCTGTTTTTAAAATCTTGGGCTTTGGGATCACTCTGACAGCCACAGTTCATATCCTAAAATATCAAGGATGGTTAATAAACATTCTTTAAATTTGTTACATGTTATTGTAAAAAGTAATTTCTTTCTTTCTTTTTTTTTTAAAGAGAACATTGCCCAGTGACAGAATGGTCTACAATTTTTGAGTCACTTGAGTAATTTTAAGTAATTGGTTTAACAAATTGAGATGCTGACATTTCAGAGGCTTCTTGCTCATGTATGGAATCAATTTAATAACATAAAGTTATCAGAGAGTGCATTTTGCTGCAGATCAAGATCTATCAGTTTAAAAAAGAATTATATAAAATGTAGAGATGCAAATTTATTTCTTCATTCTTCACATTGTATTTTACAGATCTAACTAAAGGAACAACAGAACATGTACATCATTCTTTGAACCAGGAGATGGATGTCAGAAATCATTTATCATTCTCCTAAAATATGACCACATTAAACTGTATTGTCTATAGCTATCAACAATGTATTTGAACCTAAAATTCTACTTTGCAAAAACCAAATTTTAACAACTGGGAAAAAGTTAACATTTAAAAACAAGTCTATAGAGTATCTTTAAGGCAGATACATCTAGAATGAGGAATTTATATTTTTAAAAAATATATATATTATCTGTAAACATTTGATTAATCAGAATTAGCAGTCAGCAGGCTATCTTAACACAATAATAATAGATAATTGTAATTAATATTTTTAGCTTATAGATGTGCTGAGTTCCTTAAAAAATAAAAATAAATAAATAAATGTTTTTTTCACCAAACAAATTGTAATATATTTTGTAAAGAAACAGGTATACAGTAAACTCTCCATTTTACAGTCCAATCCAAGATCCAGAAGCAGTCTAGTCTTCCTTAGGTTGTTCTGGAGGTAGCCTAATATAGCTTGACGCTCAGAATCAGAGGGAGGCTCGGCCAAATGGATTTCTGCTACTCTGAGGTGTAACACAGGAAAATAACAAATAGGTACAAGGTCTTCTTCTTTGTTTTGTTTTTCTTTTTAACAGTATGAAATTATATAATTATTTATTAACAATTAAAATTACTGTATTTTTTGGAGTATAAGATGCACGGAGTACAAGACGCACCAAGATTTCATAGAGGTAAACAAGAAAAAAAAACGTTTTTGCCCTCCCCAGCCCCCAGAAGCACTCTGCAGGCCTCGCAAACCCTCTGTGTGTTCCATTTTTGTGAAAAACAGGCCCGTTTTTTTTCAAAAACAGGGCCTGCAGAGGGTTTGGGAGGCCTGCAAAGTGCTCCTGGGGGCTGGGGAGGCCAAAAACGAGCTGTTTTTCATTAAAATGGGCCTGTTTTTCACAAAAACAGGGCACACAGAGAGTTTGGGAGGCCTGTAGAGTGCTCCTGGGGGCTGGGGAGGACAAAAATGCCCCCATTTTTCAAGAAAATGGGCCCATTTTGGCCTTCCAACCCCCCCCACATCACAGTTTTGCCCTCCCCAGCCCTCAAGAGCACTCTGTAAACCTTCTAAATCCTCCGTGCATCCTGTTTTTCTGAAAAATGGGCCTGTTTTTGGTGAAAATGGGACACACGGGTGGGGTTTTGGGAGGCCAAAAATGCCTGTATTCAGTGTATAAGATGCATCAATATTTCCACCTTCTTTTGGGGGGGGGGGAATGTGTCTTATACTTCGAAAAGTACAGTAAGCTAGATCTTAGAAATTGATGCAGGGCTTGCCAAACCACATTCCTTCATAAACTTTATTTGACACAGAATAGAATGAAATGTACTAAAACCACTAATTACAGTGGTTCTTCTTCTACTGTTTTTAAATCCATAAAATCATTTTTGGCATTTCATCCTGATGTGGTTGTATCATCTCTGAATTCTAAAGAATTCATTGGCTTGGCTTCTGACTGGACACTAGATGACAACAGTCTTGATGTTATAAACTGAACTCCAAGACACCCCCCCTCCATTCTGGGGGGGACAGCAAATTTCAGTTGATAAGCTTTCATTCCTTCTCACACACCCCTAAGTTAGGGGGAGGCAGTCTGAGCCTTTTCCTAATAATTCTGCGCATGTTTCTGTAACTTTCTGAATATTCTTTTCAAGGCCATCTACATCATTCTATGTAGCAGAGTATAGGTCAAGTGGAAATTTGTCCACTTCTTACTTGTAGCTTGATACACTTCCAGTTTGAAGATATGGTGGTATATTAGCTTATTTATAAATAATTAGAGAGTTTTGTAAGCTATTAATTGACTTTAGTTAAAGCGATTAGTTTATTTGTGCCTTTGCCTGCTAAAAGTAACATCTTTTTAACACCTACTGGCAAGAACTAGAGGGGTCGACCACAAACACCCCATAGGTTGTCCACAAATGTTTCCTATATAACTGGTAGGTTGTGAACTTTGACACTTGGCTAAGATATGTTGCAAGTGAACCCATTACTGAAATTAAGGAAAATAATATGGTATTTAGCTTATGCTTAAGCGGATAAAGATGTCTAAACAGGAGTCTGGAAGTAAGCAAAGTGTATCATTAACATAGTAAAAAACACACCTAGAGGTCCAATCTATAATAGTCCAGCCTATCAAAAGCAATACGGAAGAAAACAGAATAGGAATGCAGATCAAAATAGGAAAGAAAATAGTAAGAGAACATGTATCCAATCTGGATAAATTCAAATCACCAGGACCAGATGGATTACATCTCAGGATACCAAAGGAGCTGGCAGATGTGATCTTGTCTCTACTAAGGAAAGTCTTTTAGAGTTCCTGGAGCACAGTGAAACTGCCAGAGGACTGGAAAACAGCTGATGTGGTTCCAAACTTCAAAAAGCGAAAAAATTACTGATCAATCAACCTGACATTAATACCTGAGAAGATTCTGGAAAAGATTATCAAGCAATAGATCTGCAAACACCTAGAAACAAACAAAATGATTGCTAGAAGCCAACATGGGTTTGCTAAAATCAGATCATACCAGTTAAACCTTATTATCTTCATTGACAAAGTGATTAAACTAGATTGGGGAAATGTTGTGGACATATTTAGTTTACTTAGACTTCAGTAAGGCATTTGACAAAGTAGACCACAGCCTACTTCTTGGTAAGATAGTAATATGTGAGAGAGACAGCATCACCACCAGATGGATGTGCAATTGACTGACCAACTGCATTCAATGTCAAGTTCTCAATGGAACTACATCTATAAGGAGGAGAGCATGCAATGGGGAGCTTCAATGCTCTATCTTAGGCCCATTACTCTTCAACATCTTCATAAATGGTTCAGATGAGAGTATAGAAGAAGAACTCATTAAATTTGCATATGACACCAAGTTGGGGAAGTTGCAACACTTTAGAATATAGACTCAAGATTCAAAAGGATTTTGACATACTTGACCTTTGGGCACTATCCAACAGGTCAATGGTGAGAAAAGTAAGGTTTTGCACCTAGGGAGGAAAAGTCAAATGCACAGGTATAGAAGAGGTGATAGTAGTAGTAGTAGTAGTAGTAGTAGTAGCTGTGAGAGGGACCTAGATTACCTAGTTGATTATCACTTAAGTATGAGCTAACAGTATCTGCAGCTGCCAATGCAATCCAAGGATGCATCAACAAAAGGATATCATCAAGATCATGAGAACTGGTAGTACTGCTGACTAGTGAGGCCATACTGCATCTGGTTCTGTTTACCACAATCCAAAAAAGATGCTGAGGTCCTAGAAATTGTGGGTGCTCCATCACTAAAGGTTTAAAGAAGAGTTTGGACAATTTTTTGTTCAGAATAGCACAGGGCAGTGATGGTGAACCTTTTTGGCACCAAGTGCCAAAAAGGTAGTGTGGAAACATTGCACGTGTACGCTGTCATCAGGGCCACGTTCTGGAAAAGCCGAACTTCTGGGTTCTAGCCAGTGCACATGCACACACCAGTTTTTGGCACTGCCGCGTGTGCGAAGGACAGCTGATCGTCACATGCACATGAGCTCCAGAAACTCAGAAGACAAACAGGTAAGGCCGCATGTGCCAGGAGACATGGCTTTGCATGCCACTTTGGGCACGCATGCCATAGGTTCACCATCATGGGTATAGAGTCTTATGCACAAGCAGAAGGCTGGAACAAAAGACCTCCAAGGTCCCTTATTTGCACCTTATTTGTGAGAACCTCATTTAATAATGTCTGCTCAAGGCAGAATTGTGGCAGATGACACCATCTTAATGTGTCAAATGTAGGAAGACCAATACTTAGACCAACATAGGCCAACATAGGCCTAAGCCCATACTGAAGGCCAAAGGAAGAGAGGGGAGATATAAAGGAGACAGGGATGGGTGTTGCTGTTTCTAAAGGTGGGGCCCATGAAAGAGACGGCACACTTCTTCAGTACCGTAAGTTGGCAGCATTTAATGAAGGTAGGTGTAGGGCATCCACCCCATTGTAACATACCATGTGGACAGAAACAATTGGAGGCAGATGGGCAAACCCTCAGAAGAGGAAGTTGGCACAGAGTAAAATTTGACAGAGTGATGTGGTATTATGTAGAATGTTAGGCTTTATTATTAGCATTTTAGCATGGCATCTATGCCTCCTTTTGCAAAAATGTTTTTCCTTTGAACCAAACCTTTGATGAAACAGTAGGACTCTGTTCTGAAGTCCCAATGCTTCTTTATGTCAGTAGGCTTGGAAATGCTGAAAAGGGAATGCCCTTGGGCTCAGAATCCTATATACAACACAGAGATATAAAATATAAATACATTCTTCTTGTTGTTGTTGTGCCATATCCATCATCGGACATTGGTGATCATGTTGGCAATCCTATTTCTATCAACAGCTGTATGAAAAAGTGCTGCTGAGTTTTCCAGTCCCTTAGGTTTTGAAGCCATGATGTTCTTCTTCTGCCTGGACCTCGTTTGCCTTCAATCCTCATTTCCTTCAATCCTTGTTTCCCTGGAGGATTAAGTGAAGGATGCTATATTTTTCTGGGTGTTGCATCACATGTCCAAAATATTCTAACTTTTGCTTTTTAATGGCTTTGATTATTTCCCTTTGCTTTCCCAGGCAGCTTATCACCTCCTCATTTGTGATTTTATTAACCCAGCTTATATGTAACAGTCGTCTGTAAATCTACATTTCAAATGCTTCCAGTTTCTTCAAGTAGTTTTCTGTCAGAGACCAACTCTCTACTCCGTAGAGCAGAAAAGATGTAACATCTGACAAGCCTGATTTTCAGTCTTAGGCTTATGTCATGACTGCAGAAGACTTTTTTCATTTTGAAGAATGCTGTTCGAGCTTTCTCTATCCTTGTCTTTACTTCACTGATCATGTCCCAGCTTTCATGTAATCCTTTCAACTTTTTCTAATGGTATTCCTTCTGAATTTATCAGTGGTAAATTAATGGGTTGTTTGCTGACGACCATGACCTTGGTTTTTGAGGTGTTAAGCTTCAAGCCATATTTTTTCAGATATTTCTGAGACTCTGTTGATGAGCTGAAGGTCTTCATGCTTACTGGCAAGCAGAACTGTATCATCAGCATATCTCAAATTGTTTATCTAATATATAAATACATACCGCATGAAATTCTTTCAGTTACTATCAGATAGCCTGAATTAACAGAAGCAACAAATAGAGTTTGAAGACAGTATCAAATTTAGAAGAAAGGGTCATGGCAACTAAAATTTATAAGGCAGACTCAGTGCTGTTGTAGCAACTATATAAGCACATGATGGTAGCAGCAACCCCTGGCTCTACCTGAGCAATGATATTCATATCAAGTAGGAGCCAGAATTTCAAATAATAATTCTAGATGCTTTCAAGAAGAGAAAATAAGAGTGCATTGCCATATAACTGTATCCTGTACAAGCCCCATTCAATCACAGTGATAGCTGAACAATGCTCTCTGTACTACAGCCAAAGCGTCTTTCCAGTTTGACTAGATGAATTTACCATCTGCATTCCATGGATTTTCTAAATATACTGCTCAAAAAATAAAGGGAACACAAGCAGAAGACATCTGAGATCTAAATGAATGAAATAGCCTTATTAAATACTTTGTTCTTTATCTACAGTAGTTTATACACTTTATACAGTAGTTTATACACTTTATACAGTTACATGTATGTAACTGCAATAAAAGTAATACTGCAATTGCAGTAATTGCAAGCAGCAGATGTTAATAACAGTGCTTTAGTCCACTGTACTACAGGCTCTTACAAAAGCCTAGTTGTGAGCCTAGGGAAGTTTTTTGTTTTTGTTTTATGCCTTCGAGTCAGTGTTGACTCCTGGCAACTGCCCGGACTAATCCCTGCAGATTTTTAGCAAGATTTTAGGAAGTGGTTTCAACGTCAGTCTCCAGTCCTTGATGAAATGATAGGATTATTGAATGATTATTCACCATTGTTATTGCATTTGGACTAGAGTTAGCAACTCATTTGGAGATACAAGTCTCTGGTGAAAATTAAGGAGGCTTTCATAGAAAAGAGTCAGACTAGAATATTGCCTCACTCTATGCAGATAGTGAAAAATCCTATTCTCCATTCCATTTATTTTGATAGTACAGGAGCAAAACTTTTGTTTAGAGCCACATTTGGCTTTTGAATGACAGAGTGACTTTCTGAATAATAGCAAAGTAGGGAATGATTTAAAAATTGGGGGTTAAGGGAATGGGTAGAGAGAGTTTTGGAGGTCAAAAATTTAAAGTAATCAAATCATATTGAATTCAGCATAGTGAAAAGGCTAGATAGAAGGATTCAGGGGAATAATTCCAGAGTGACTGATTGAATATATATAAATATATATTTTGAATATCATCTCTCAGTATTTATAAACAAATGACTCTGAGTTCCATTGAGTAATAGGTTTATGTGGGTCTCTAGAAAAATGTTCTGTTGCTGATGTTTATGTATCATTTAATCATTTTGTTTGGTTCAGATCCTTTATCAAATTGAATTAAATTGAATAGATTGATCGATTGACACAAAAATGTATCATATCTCTGATGTTTCCTTCGGAATGTCCTAGTCATTAAATTCCAGAGTTGATTTGCATCACACAATATCCTCAAGAATATTATTGAAATATTATACATGTTTTATTATTTAATAATTTAATATTAAAATGAGTCAGCCACAGTGGTGCAGTAGTGAGCCACAGTGGTGCAGTGGTTAGAATGCAGTATTGCAAGCTACTTCTGCGGACTGCCGGCTGCCTGCAATTTGACAGTTCAAATCTCACCAGGCTCAAAGTTGACTCAGTCTTCCATCCTTCCGAAGTGGGTAAAATGAGGACCCAAATTGTTGGGGGCAATATGCTGACTCTGTAAACCGCTTAGAGAGGGCTGTAAAGCACTGTAAAGTGATATGTAAGTCTAAATGCTATTGCTAAAAAGCATATTCAGTTCTTTAGATATTTTTCTCATTTAAGGGTGTTCCTTTCTAGTGCAGGAACACACAGAAATTCCCTTGAATATTGGAAACTTCCGGTTGGCGCCGCAGAGATATAGACGGGGAAATGGCGAGCTCCGCAGAGCTTTGCCAAAACCCCGTCTGCCAAGCTGCCGCCGACAGGTCTTTGGACCTCCCCTGTCTTGAAGGGACAGGGGGACAAGAAGGAACCCCTTGGGTGGCCGAGAGGAACGGGCAGTTTCCTCGGGGCCGGAGGCTTTCCCTTCATGCCGGCGGCAGTGGAACAACAGCCATGGCAGCTGTCCTGAAACCACGGCAACCAGGAACAAAGATCGTGCTGGAGGAGAGGAGGAGAAGCAAGAAGCGGAGAACAGAGCAGGGAGTTTGAAAGCTGGGTGAGTTGACTTCTGCCCAGGCAAGAACTGCCCATAAATGCTGGATTTACAAAAAGTGTGCCCCAGCCTTAACAGCGGCTGAGAAACATCGGGGCAAAAAGACTCAAATGAATGGTGGAGAAAAGACCTGTTGATAGACAGCATTAATTATAGACTTTTTGGAAATGACTTCATTACAGATTTGGTTTTCTTTTTTTATTTTTCTGGCTATTTCTTGTGGCTAAACGAGATTGGATTATGTTTGAGAGAGAGAAAGGAGAAGAGGAAATAAATATGCTTTTAAAAGTAAAGATAAAAGACAAACGGAGATGGAAAAGATGGCTTCCAGCTGAAAAATGAAAGTGTAAATTCCAGACTGCTTGTTACTTGAAAGAGAAACTTTGTTGCTTGTTACTTAAAGTGGATTATTTTGAGAAAAGTTTCAAGAGGCTTGACTTTGGACATATAATCTGTGTATTGGAGGATACTGAAGATCAGAAAGAAGAAATTAAATGGAATAATGAAAACTGATTTATTAAGCATGGCAACAAGAGAAAAAGGGTGTGGCAACAAAAGAAGAACATGATGATACCATATATGGAACAGTCAATTCAGAATTAACTTTATAGAACTTATAACTTTGAAGACATTGAAATGGAAAATAAATATACTCAGATAGATTGGAGAAGGGGAAAAAATGGAATATAAAGTAACAAGATAACAAAATACCATAGTCTGAATTAAATGGATGTAATGGTGTCTGGGAGTTTGATCTTTGAATAATTTTAGGAGATACTTTCCTTCTTCTCTGGGCTCTCTCTCAATTCTATTCTATTCTATTCTATTCTATTCTATTCTATTCTATTCTATTCTATTCTATTTTATTTTATTTTATTTTATTTTATTTTATTTTATTTTATTTTATTATTTTATTTTATTTTATTTTATTTTATTTTATTATTTTATTTTATTTTATTATTTTATTATTTTATTTTATTTCTTTCCTTTTTTTTCTTTTCTTTGTCCCTTTCCCCCTCTCAATTTTTTCTAATTCTCTTTTCAATTTCTTTTGTTATATTTCTATTCTCCTTCCTATTTGTATTCTTGTTTTTTTCTTTTGTTTTTATTTTAACTATTATTAATATTGTTACTATTCTCTCTCTTTTTTCATTATTATTTTTATTTAAGTTGATTTTATGAATATACAACAATTTGATTTGGAAAAAATTAGTATAAATGATTGAAAATTATGATTTTTGGATGTTTTAATACTTTTTTAAATTTGGAATTTTTAAGCTCTATTTATAGACCTAATAATTTAGAAGAAAATGTTCTCTAAGGTGCTGGATATTAAGAAGAATTGATTACAGATTTAATAGTTATAGAAAATTGATTTTAAAGTGATTTAAAATGTTGATATTCACTGGAAATAAATATGGCACAGGAGAAAGCCTAGGAGAGAATAGGAGCTAAGATATTCATCGACATACTTTTTTATTTTTAATCAGTTAAAAACATGGAGGGGAATGGATTTAAAAATGAATATGAGTAATACATTGTGAATTAATTTAAGGTTAAATAATTGAATAAGAGATGTAGAAATGGAGGAAAACATAAAGCTGGACAATAATTAAAATAAAATGTTATGAATGAGTTAAACAAATGAAGTTAGGAGTGGAGAGAAGCATGATTCTGGAGAACAGTGAAAGTAAAGCTGTGATCTAGTCTTACAAATAAGGTAGGAGTGGAGGAAAGCATCATACTGGAGAACAGTTAAGGCAAAACTAGAAACTGGTTAAAAATAAAAATAAGAGTTAGGAGTGGAAGAAAGCATGGGCTGGAAAATAGCCAATAAAGCTGTGAACCAGCTATTAGAGTTAGGAATGGAGGGAAGCATATGCTAGGTAACAGTTAAAGCAAAACTGTGAACTAGCCAAAAAATAAAAAGTTAGGAGTGGAGGAAAATATACCTGGAGAGCAACTGAAATACAGTTGTGAACCAGTTAAAAATAGAGGTTGGAGTGGAGGAAAGCATTGCTGGGAAGCAACTATTTGAGTTGCAAACCAGTTTCATAATAGATTTAGGAGGATTGAAGGAGATAATGTTGGTATGCAGTTAAATTATACTGTGAACCAGCTCAAATAAGTAAAGTTAGGAGTGGAGGAAAGCATCGCTGGAAAGCAACTGATTAAGTTGCGAACCAGCCAAAAAATAAATTCAGGAGGAAGTAGAGGAGACAATACTTGAGAATAGTTAAGCCAAACTGTGAACCAGTTAAATAAATAGAGATAGAAGTGGCGGAAAACACTGTTGGGAAATAGCTATTTAAATTATGAATCAGTTAAATATTAGACTTTAAAATAAAGTATTTTGGGAATGACAAAATGCAGATGGAAATGTTGATTGATTTAGAAACAATTAAGAGAGGAGAGAGGAAAATATTCTTCGTTAAGATTATGGATATTAGTTGTCATTTAAAAGAGTTACAAACTTGATGTAATGGGTCTTAGAAATGAGGAATATATATGAAATATTGATTGTTAAAATGACAAAGATTTGGAATGATGTCTATTTGGAAATAATTGTTTAGAATTTAGGGTGACATAGTAGAATGTTTAAAATCTAAATGTTTAGAATAAGATTTCTTTTTCTTTTCTTTTTCTTTTCTTTTTTTTTCTTTTTCTTTTTTTTTTAAAGAGGTAAATGGATAAAATTTGGAACAAAATTGGTTGAGGGAATGTGAGTAATTGTATTTACTTTATACCGGATCAAATCCTTGCTCTAAAAAGATGTATTTTATGTTTCATGTTTTAAAAAATAAAAAAAACTTTTCAAAAAAAAATCCCTTGAATATTAATTAGCTCAGTTGGAGTGGAAGATACTTTAATGTTGTAATGCGTGTCTGTTCTCATTGTCATATAGAGTTAATTTTTTTTCTTGACACTAAACTTTTCAATGTTTACCAAAACTCTGGTCTGAACCTCTGTTCATACTGAACAGTGCATGTTATTTTTGCAAGCCTATTTCATCCAACCTGAAAGAAAGAAGCAGTTACAACATCACTAAAAAAAGTGACTTAAGACCGTTTTTCACAGTTATGACCGTTGTAGCATCCCCATGGTCATGTGATTTACATTCGGATGCTTGACCACTGACTCACATTTATGACAGTTGCAGTGTCCTGGTGTCATGTGGTCACCTTTGGGACCTTCTGACAAACAATGAGGAAACCAGATTCACTTAACAATCCTGTTACTAATTTAACAGCTACAGTGGTTCACTTTTTTTTTTTTAATTTGATTTCTATACCGCCCTACTCCTGAAGGACTCAGGGCGGTGCACAGCCAAACAATAAAATACATACATACAAAATTTAAAAGTGGAATTAAAATCAAATTAAATAGTTTTGGCCCAGACAAATTAAAACCCCAATAAATTTAAAACCAATTTTAAAATTTGAATATATAAAATACTAAAAAATATTAAAAAATTAAAAATCTTTTATAAAAGAGGGAGAAAATTAGGCCAGGCCCGCCTGGTGAAATAAAAAGGTCTTTAAAGCGTGGCGGAAGGTGCGCAGATCCGGGATCCTCCGTATCTCCGGGGGGAGCTCGTTCCAGATAGTAGGTGCCCCCACAGAGAAGGCTCTCCTCCTGGGGGCCGCCAGTCGGTATTGTTTGGCCGAAGGCACCCGGAGGAGCCCCTCTCTATGGGAGCGTACCGGCCGGTGGGAGGCTATTGGTGGTAGTAGGCGGTCCCGCATGTACCCAGGTCCTGAGCCATGGAGCGCTTTAAAGGTGGTAACCAAAACCTGAAGTGCACCCGGAAGACCACCGGGAGCCAGTGCAGCTCACGCAGGAGGGGTGTTACATGGGAACGCCATGTCGCTCCCATTACCACCTGTGTGGCCGCACTCTGCACCAGTTGGAGCCTCCGGGTGCTCCTCAAGGGGAGCCCCATGTAGAGAGCGTTACAATAGTCCAGGTGGGAGGTGACGAGGGCATGAGTGACTGTGCGTAAGGAGTCCCGATTCAGAAAGGGACGCAACTGGCGGATCAGGCGAACCTGATGAAAAATCCTCCCGGTCACGGCCGTCAAGTGCTCTTCTAAAGACAGCCGTGAATCCAGGAGGACACCCAAGTTGCGCGCCCTCTCCGTGGGGGCCAATGATTCGCCCCCAATAGTCAGTGATGGCACCAACTGACTATATTGGGGCATCGGAAACCACAGCCACTCGATCTTGGATGGGTTGAGCCTGAGCCTATTCCTCCCCATCCAGATCTGCACGGCCTCCAGGCACCGGGACATCACTTCAAGGGCATCGTTGGGGTGGTCTGGGGTGGAGATATACAGCTGGGTGTCGTCAGCGTACTGGTGGTACTTCACCCCAAAACCATGGATGATCTCACCCAGCGGCTTCACATAAATGTTGAACAGGAGGGGCTAGAGGACCGACCCTTGCGGCACCCCGCATAACAAATGTGGCAAGAAAAGTCATAAAATGGGGCAAAACTCACTTAACAAATTCCTCACTTAACAACATAAATATTGGGCTCAATTGTGCTCATAAATTGAGGACTACCTGTACTTTGCCATTCTGTGATGAAAATTCTGGTCCCAATTGCCATTTCAAGATGAGGATCACATTTGGCATACTTGTGATCCTTTAATTTATCAAACAGAACAGCTAAAGCAGTGGCATGACTTTGTTTGGCTAGTTCACTCAGCCTTCTATTCTTTAAAAGCAGAAATATCACTTCCTTTTGTTGTATCTTCCTTTAAGCAGTTTCTAATGATTTCCACATATGTGATGCAGTTATAAAGATTTAACCATAGTATTAGATGTAGGTTCCACATGCTCACCCATCATAGATTCCTATGACATTCATCTGTTTGTGTGTGTGTGTGTGAAAGAGTTCCAGTTCAATATGTGAGCCAATAGGGCCCAACCAATAGGGACCAACTAGGTAAACAATTTACCCTGGAATATTGCATCCTTTGCTATAGGGAATCGTGGAAAGGACCTTAGAAAGAATATTCAGAAACAATTATAGAAATAACAAGGGCAGAAACTTTTTATAAAGCCCAGGAAAGGAGATACCGTATTTTTTGGAATATAAAACGCACCGGAGTATAAGATGCACCTTGTTTTTGGGGTGGAAAATAAGAAAAAAGCTGATTGGCAGGTGCATCTGCCTCCCGGAATACCCCCAATCAGCTGTTTCCAGAGGTGAATTTTAGCAACAGGTTCCTTGGTTGTGAGCGCTGTATCTTGCTTTTTTTTTTTTTTTTGCCTTTTTTCCTGCCTCTGAAAGCCTCTGAAACAGCTTCAGAATAAAAGCCTCTGAAGCTCTGTTTGGGGGCTTCTTTTCTGATGCTTTTTTCAGCCTCTGAAACGTCCATTTGAGAAGCTGGGCGGGGCTACATTTGGAGTATAAGACGCGCCCAGATTTTCACCCTCTTTTTTGGGGGAAAAGGGTGCATCTTATAGTCAGAAAAATATGGTAATTAGTAAGAAAAGGATCAAACTGACTCCCCCTGACTTAGATGGTTGTAAGGAGGGAAGATAAAAGATAAGAAGAGTTGCAAGATACTGCTACTATGGTCTATCTCACAAAAAATTAGTTCTGTTTTTCCCATGGAGCTGATTTCTTGATCTGGTGTACTTCATTGGGTAGAAATCTCTTGCAACTTTTGCAGCATCCCTCTGCACATCATTTGTTTGGCAATATTGTCAACTAGCTGTACCTGGCCACGCGTTGCTGTGGCCCAGTCTGGTGCTTCCACTGGGCTAAAAGAGCGAGGCTGAAGTTCCAAACTCTCCACGAACATTTGATGGGCGTGGCCAACTCGACGTCACTCACTTTCATCAGTCACATGACAGCCCGCGAGCCACGCCTACCCAGCTGGTGATTAGGGCAGAGAACTGGTTGCTAAAAAACAATGGGAACCACAAAATCCTCCCTGTCTCCCCCTCTCTTTATATCTATGTCTCTCTCTCTCCCCCATCTGTATCTCTCTGTGTCTCTCTCTCCCCCCTGTATCTCTGTGTCTCTCTTTCCCCCTCTCTCTGTATCTCTCTGTCTTTCTCTCCCCCCTTTCTCTGTATCTCTCTCTGTCTCTCTCTCCCCCCTCGGTATCTCTCTGTCTCTCTCTCCCCCCTCTGTATCTCTCTATGTGTTTCTCTCCCCCTCTCTCTGTATCTCTATGTCTCTCTCCCCCCCTCTCTCTATATCTCTGTCTCTCTCTCTCCCATCCTCTCTCTCTGTATCTCTGTATGTCTCTCTCTCTCCCCGTCTCTCTATTTCTCTATGTCTCACTCTCCCTCTCTCTCTGTTTATCTCTGTCTCTGGCCCAGCCTCTTCTGCATCCCCTGCCATTGCCCTTACTTTTTTAGGCCAGGCCTTCACAGCTCTCCGCACCACAGGAGAAACTCAGGGGCCCCCTCTGTCCTCCCTACACCGATGTTCTCTGGGGGTTCGACGGGGAGATGAATAGCAGGGAAGGGAAGGGAAGGGAGGGAGGGGGTGTGGCAGGGGTTCGAGGCTGGTTTGGGGCTTCCCACCTGAAGGAAGAAAGCGGCAAAGCCAGGAGCCACACACACCCACTGGACCCCTGCTGCGTAGTTCTCCTCTCCCGCCTGCCAAGGGCAGGGGAATGATTAAATCCCCTGCTCTTCCAGGCGAAATGAAGGAGGGCCGGCCATCCTCCCTCCTGCCCGTTTCTGCCCCCTGAAGCCTCCCCGGAACCCCTTTTCTGCCAGAAGCCGATATTTTCATGTAGGCTCCGTGAACTGCCAGAGCGCCCACCTGGGAATCAAAGGCAGCACTGGTCAAAGGTGACCCCGAGGCTCCAGTTGCCTCCATCTCCTGCTCACCGACCAGATTCGCATAGCGCCGGTTAGCAGCTGGTCTTTCTGACCTCGGGGCCCATGGTAGCGCTGGGCCAGGCACGATTCGGGCCAGGCAAGGGATGGAGAGTTCCCGCTCGGCGGACCCAGGCAGCCTCGTTGCCAGGTGTTCTTTGGAGGGAGCCCTGAGAGCGGCTGGTGATGGGAATGGGCAGCAGCGGCGGGCGAGGCTAGTTCATGGGGTGGCTGGGGGAGGGGGAGGTCAGAGCCAGGCTCGGACAGGCTTCGCTGAGCCCTAGAAGTGCTGGCTGCGAGGCGAGGGCTTTCCGGCGGGGAGCCGGCTGCCTACCTCCCGAACCTGGTGGCAGGATATGGCCCTCGGGCCACTCTGCCTTCCAAATGTGCAGTTTCTTGAAAGCAATATGGAGAGTCTAAATATAAGGAGCAGAAATCTGTTGAGCGTAATCAGGGCTGGGAGGCTGCCATGTTGGTTTTACGTCCAGCAGATGGCGCTGTTTTTCAATGTTTGTCAATGTCTTTTAATGTTTTCCAATGTTTTTCATGTTTTTACCTGTCACAGGTGTGACATGTATATGGACAGGTATAAAGAAACACGCCCGTAGTCAAATGCAACGTTGTGTCAAAATTTGAAAGCAATCGGTGAAGAACTTTCGGAGATGTGTGGTTATGTACAAACGGACATTTACATTTTTATTTATATAGATTAGATGTCCTGTGTCTGGTCCATTTTTTTCTTCTCCACCTCTTGCAGAGCAGAGAGATTGACTAAACAGGTTATTCTTTCTGAGCTGCTTTTCTCCCCGGTGGAGCACTTCCCTAAAAAGTGCTAACTGCAAGTTAACTAGCTCAGTTTTGTCATTTTAGTTGATTGGAACCCTTTGTCTGCACTGCTACTGATGCTTTAACCAGGTTTCAGCTAAAGGCTTTTCTTTGCCTCTGAAATGATTCATGAATAGCACTAGGCAAAGAGTGAATGCTTTTCAATGTATGCTTCCCTTGGTGTGCCTGCTTACTCTCTTGTAATCCCTTCCTCTCAAATGAATGCAACTATAAACATTCTCTTCTTATGAATTATCCCAGCATCAGCGTGAATATTCCAAAGGGCGAGGGAGCAGGATTAAAGGCTACAAGATCTGCCCTGTTATCTGGCTTCCTTGTGAGTCAAGTTCCAGAAACCTTTCTCTTCAATTGGGCATATGGGGTCATATCCATCTGATGCTATAAAGCACAGGTGTCAAACTCGATTGTGTCATGTGATGTATCAGGACATTTTGGGACTTTTTTGCCTTTGCATGGGTGTGGCCTGCATGTGACACATCCGGCCCGCGGGCTGCCAGTTTGATAGGCCTGAAGTAAAACCATAAACATAAATTTGCAGTCACACAATCGTTCACTTAGCAACTATTTCTTGTAACAACTGAATTGCTGGCTCCAATTGTGGATGCTAAATGAGGGCTACTTGTATTCCATCAGCTGCAGCAGCGGCTGACCTAATCTAGCAAATCAATTAATGTTTAGAAAAGGCCATTGAGATAACATCTTATACTTCTGTATAAGTTTCCACCAAACAGCTCTATCATATTCAAAAAGGACAAATTCTCTTCACTTTGTTCATTAAAGGAAGCATAGCCTTGTTAGTCTATAGTAATGAAAAATATGAAGGGATTTGGCAATCCAAAAGGGTGCTACAAAGTTTGTTTTGAATGGGTTCACTTTGTATAGAACAATGAATAAGACTGAATTTATATCATGGCAAATTCTAGCCCATTCTGTGTTAAATAACACCTTTTGAAGGAATGTAGTTTGGGAAGGCCTGTGCCAATTTCTAAACTTTATCTTAATTTTTAATTACTTATAATTATATAATTTCATACTGTAAAAACAAACAATCAAAAGCAAACCAAAACAAAAACAAGTATAGAAATCCATCTGGGTGGACTTCCATCAAATTCTGATCATCAAAATACATTTGGCTATTTCCAGAGCAACATTTCCAGAGCACCAATTTCTTTCTGGATCTTGAATTAGACTGTAAACTGAAGTATTAAATGTATCTTTATAAAATATACTGCAAATTGTTTGGCAGCAAAAATGATTAATGGATTAAAAATTTTTTTTTAAAAGAACTTAACACCTCTATATTGTATGTAAAAACATCAATTTCAATTATCTATTGTCATGCCTTTAAGATGGGCTGTTGATTGATAATTCAGATTAATCAAATGTTTACTATATATATATAGTAAATTTATATATATAAATCTACATTCCTCACTCAATATGCATTTTAAAAATATATTTATAAGGTTATATTATAATATTTTATCTGCCTTAAAGATGTTCTATAAACTTGTTTTTAAATGTTATCATTTTCACAGTAATTTCAGTTGGTAAAATCTGTCTTTTACAGAGTAGGCTTTTAGGTTTGGATCCACCATTTATAATTGTATACAATCCAGCTTCATATGGTTATATTAAAGAGAATGATACATGATTTCAGACGTTCATCTTCTGGTTTAAAGGGTGCTGTATATATCCTGTTCTTCATTTACGCAGTTCTCTAAAATAAAAAGTGAACAGTAAGTAATAAATAAATTTGCATCTGTACATTTTATGTAATTATTTTTTAAACTCATTCATATGATCTGCAGCAGAAAGCAGCCTGCAATAATTTTTGAGATATCAAACAACATGGCCAAGACAATTTTGAAAGTCAGTATCACCATTTTTAAATCAAATGGTTAAAACTACTCAAGAGATTCAAGAACTCTAGCCCGTTTTTTCACTGAGCAATTTCTATCTTTTTTAAGATTACTTTTGACACAATGACATGTAATAGACTGTAATAATTAATTGGGCATTCTTTATATTTTGGGATATAAGCTCTGGCAGTCAGAATGAACTCAAAACACCAACATTTTAAATATAGGAATGGGGAATTAGATGTTACCAAACTTTAATTCATCCTCACAGTGGATACACTTGAGGGAAGATGGAACACAAATGCAGTGAATTAACAAACTCACAATATCCTCAGACAACACAGCCAATAGAAGAATACTGGGAACTGTAGCACAGCAATGCCAAGAAAAAAATCATTTTTTGTTAACTAGGAAGATTTCCAATAAAATGTACACTATACATATATTTGATATTTACATGTACATTTCAGCAAAATTTGCATTTCACCAATACCATTTGTATTAATTGCAATTTCAAATGCAAACTCATCATATAATGGGGGATTCCTGTGATCCAAATGAAATTCCTTCCATTTAGAGCAATGGGAAAGAAGTTCTATGGGGAGTGGGGTTAATACTTAAAAACAAGGAGGCATGGGACAAGGAGGCACAAACATTGCCCATCATTTCATCTCTTCTAATCTGATGCTGAATCCTGTCAGATTCCAAAACTGAAGACCAGGAGATCCCTCTGTCCTGAGAATGAAATGACTGAAAAGTCTAATTTAACTCCAATGAGCTCTTTTCATTGATTTCATTGTGCTCAGTACAACAAATTCAATCAGTGTGCACCCTAAAGTTTTCAACAGAAAGCAAGTAATTCTTAGGTTGGATCTAGTAGTCTCTGGAAGTCAATAGAATCTCATTTACTAATAGATAGTCAATCAATGATAATGAATCAATCAATTCATTTCAGAGAGTGTTCTTGCTCAATCTATTTTTCCATTTATTCTAAGCTTAGAAATATTTCGTGGGATATCTCATTTTACATGTAATATATAATGTATGATTACACAACCGTGGTGGCACAGTGGTTAGAATGCAATATTGCAGGCTAACTCTGCATTCCTTCTGCCAGGAGTTTGATCCCGACAAGCTCAAGGTTGACTTCCATCCTTCCAAGGTTGATAAAATGAAGACCTAGATTGTTGGGAGCCATATGCTGACTCTGTAAACCGCTTAGAGAGGGCTGTAAAACACTATGAAGTGGTCTATAAGACTAAGAGCTTTTGCTATTGCTATTATCAACAGTTACTAATTTAGTAATTTTATTTTTTGTTCTGGCCCTGCGGCTTCTGGTAGGTATTTATAAATATGCATGTAAACACATGAGTGAGTAAATTGCATATGGAAGTTCAAAGGACAGGAGAATATTTCAATATCAATGCAATGAAATAAATAAAGTAAAATGTATGAGTGTTCATTTGGAACAATGCTTTTTCAGGCATCTAAATTTGATGACTGAGGCCAATGAAATCAATGAATATAGCCCACTGGATTTCTGGTCCTGTGGCTTCTGATAAGTATTTATAAATATGCATCTAGACACACAAGTGAGTAAATTGCATATGCAAGTTCAAAAGCCAGGAGAATATTTCAATATCCATGCAAATGAAATACATAAAGTAAAATGTATGTGTGTTCACTTGGAACCATTCATTTTGAGGCAACTAAATTTGTTGACTGCGGCCAATGAAATAAGTGAAAATAGCCCACTGGGTTTAACATAGAGGTCTTCATCTTGGAATCTGTCAGGATTGATCAACAGACCAGAAGAGATGAAATGCTGGCAGATTCAGCATTCCAGCCCCATTCCTCATTGTTTTTAAGTATTAACCCCGTCCCCATAGTGCTTAACAAATGAATCTTAATAAAACAACAGAGTTGGAAGGGACCTTGGAGGTTTCCTAGTCCAACCCCTTGCTCAGACAGAAAACCTTATACTATTTCAGAAAAATGGTTGTCCAATCTCTTCTTAAAAACTTCCAGTGTTGAAGCATTCACAACTTCTGGAGCAAGTTTTTCCACCTATTAATTGTTCTAACTGTCAGGAAATTTCTCCTTAATTCTAGGTTGCTTCTCTCCTTGATTAGTTTCCAACCATTGCTTCTTGTCCTGCCCTCAGTTGCATTGGAGAATAGCTTGACTCCCTCTTCTTTGTGGCATTCCCTGACATATTGGAACACTGCTATCATGTCAGCCCAGCCCTTCTTTTCATTAAACTAGACATACCCAATTCCAGCATCCCTTCTTTATATGTTTTAGTCTCCAGTCCCCAAATCATCTTTATTGCTCTTCTCTGCACTCTTTCTGGAATCTCAACATCTTTTTCACATCATGGCAAACAAAACTGTTTGCAGTATTCCAAGTGTGGCCTTACCAAGACATTATAAACTGGTATTAACATTTCACGTGATCTTGATTCTATCCGTCTGTTTATACAGTCTAGAACTGTGTTGACTTTTTTTGGCAGCTGCAGCGCACTGCTGGCTCATATTTAAATTATTGTCTCCAAGAGCCCTCTCACAATTACTACTATTGAGCAAGGTACCACCTACACTATGGCTGTGCATTTTGTTTTTCTTGCTTAAATGTAGAATCTTACTTTTTTCAACATGGAATTTCATTTTGTTAGATAGCACCCAATGTTCAAGTCTGTCTATTAATGATCAATGTTTAAATCAAGTCTGTTAAGAAGTGTTCTGATTTAGAAGAAATGCAGAAGACCAAGTTACCTTAGAAAACATTACATCGACAAATTTAGCTGCCAGACCTAGGTCTTTTAAATATTTCAAGTGATTTTTTTAATGCCCAGATATAGATATATAGGTATATAGATATAGACAAGCGAAAGAAATGTTAATATTGGTGAATTAAAGTATTTTTCTGAAAATATACATACAGGAATGCAACGCGGATAGTTAAATTTCCCATCCACACAATTAACTCTTAATGATCTGGTATCTGGATGTAGTATGTAGTTTCTTAAGCATACAAATTCCACTACATTTCCATCCGTAGAATATATTTTATCCCCGTTGGCCCACTTCAGCCTTATGTTGTGTTCTCTCATATCTTCTTGACTTGCTGTACAAGCAACTGAAAAAGGACACAGATCAGATGACAAATAGAAAGTTTTACACTGAGGAATTCATTTGATAAAGCAATTAAAATTTAGGTTAGAAATTTGCAATAGGCTAAACTGATTAGAGATCTATGTAAATGGATTCCCCCCTCTTTATTTTATTTTGTCTCTCATGAACTAATTATCAGTCATGAACTAAAACTCTTTTAAGCAAGACAATGTTACATGTGTTACATGTACTGTAACACATGTGTCGGTACTGCTGCCACCGACGATCTCCCATCGACCTGTGCGCTCCCACAGAGAGGACCTCCTCGGGGTGCCATCAGCCAAACAGTGCAGGCTGGTGACCCCCAGGGGGAGGGCCTTCTCTGTGGGGGCACCTACCCTCTGGAATCAATTGCCTCCAGAGATAAGGAGAATCCAAGACCTCGGTGCCTTCCGCCGTGCCCTTAAAACCTTCCTTTTCCAGCAAGCCGGGCTGGCCTAATTTTTTAAGTGTTTTTAAGTGTTTTGTTTATTGTTTTTAATTAATGGGGCCAAATTTATATATGTATATTTTAACTGTATTTTAATATTTGTACTTGATGTTTTTACTTGGCTGTTCACCGCCCTGAGTCCTCAGGGAGAAGGGCAGTATACAAATTCAAAATAAAATAAAATAAAATAAAATAAAATAAAATAAAATAAAATAAAATAAAATAAAATAAAATAAAATAAAATAAAATAATAAAATAAAATAAAATAAAATAAAATAAAATAATAAAATAAAATAAAATAAAATAAAATAAAATAATAAAATAAAATAAAATAAAATAAAATAAAATAATAAAATAAAATAAAATAAAATAAAATAAAATAATAAAATAAAATAAAATAAAATAAAATAAAATAAAATAAAATAAAATAAAATAAAATAAAATAAAAAAAATAAAATGTGTAGAAGGAAAAAGAAAAACATTTTAGTCCCCTTCTTCCAAATTTCCTCATACTGAATATCTGGATTAGGAGAAGACCAGGTTCAGGCAACTTCTCTTACAATGTCACCTCATATCTTCTTTTTCAACATTGACTAAATAGGGTAGATGTGATTAAGTCAACAGAGTCTTCATCCATTCTTAGCCTATTTTAAAAATAATAATGTTAGTTCCCTAGAGATTCAACTTATACTATCATTCAAAAAGAGCCCTAGTGGATTGTTGGGAAACATGACTTTTTGTAATTTTTGTTCAAGGAATGATTGATTGACTGACTGATGGCATGATGATGATAATGGAGGGCCCAGTGTTCTGATCTGTGAAATACTAAGAAAAATAAAATCTACCTACTGAATTCAAGTAAACTAAAATCTGAATTTTATCAATCATGCCACTGACTAAAAAGATGTCTGTTATGAAATATAGCTTAGGGAAAGCAGAATTTCACCAGGAGGGTTTCACAAAATGAGGACAACATTTCTACATGGCAAAAGATCTTGTACAATTCTCCATTATGAAGCAGTTTCTCCCTGAGAAAGTTACTTTATCTTGGTTCATAATACTACTACTTTTATTCAATTACAAGGAAGTAAAATATTTTCTGGCACTAACATACTGACATAACATCTCTGATGTGTGAAATTTATTCCATTCCCAAAATAAAATATTTCTCTATAAAGATTAAATCTATAAAGAATTAAAGATATTACTTATACCTCTACATGTTGGTGTTTGTGACCAATGACCATTTTGACAAGTCACTCTTGGAGAACCTTGCATTGTATAATAATTTTGGCACTGATAAGTTACACTTTCAGAATGTAAATAGATTAGCTTGGGTGAGTCCACAATGTCTCCATTCTCCACATAAGGTGGACGTCCACATTTTCCCCCAATATCTATAACAGATACAGAATCTATTGAGCAAGAGTCCTCATGATTACAAATATTATAGTGTATTCACACACAGAGACACATTTTAAACATATTCATAAGAAACATATTCATTTCAAAATTCATAAGAAACATAGTCATTTCAAAATTATACTAATTCTTATTTTTAAAAAGTAACAATATCATACAGCTTGGTCAATTGATAGGCAGAAAATGATTACTACTGTTGTCCCTAGTGTTGTCTTTCAACTTCAGAAAATATAGTCATTACTTTCTTAATACCTAAAGTCAGATCTGTATTTAAACAAATAGCAATTGCTTTCGGACAAACGGCATCTCCCCACAAGGTGTTCTTATTTTTATTACCCATTTTCCATTAATAACTGTTCAAACTCTGCACAAATCAATTGTGTAGTTGTACTGGATGTTGTGCTATCCATCTCAGTATTGAAGTGATGGGAGGCTTGCAACACAATAAAAGCAAGAATAGAAAAAACATTAAAAAATTATAAACATTAAAATTAATAGAGATCGATTAAAACTAGGAACTAGTACATAAGCATCACAGTGGTAGAACCTTCTTTCTTAGTTCACCAGTCACTTCCAGTGTAAAGAGCTCCATCATGGCCCCAAGTCAATTGGCTGACCGAGGTCTTGAGGCAAATCCATAAGGCCTAGACTAGAGGGTGAGGGCATATCTCACATCCAACAGCAAGATTTTCCAGATTGTGGAGGCATGGCAGAGAAAGATCATTTACCAGATCCTGCTAGCAAAGTTCCTTGACTGAGGAGGTTTGCAGGATGTTCCTTTTGTCAGAGTGAGTGGGGTGGGTCAATCCCATTGGGTTGACATAGTCCCCTGTGCCATGAAGGCCTTTAAAGATGATAACTAACATATTAATTGGACCTGGAAGCAAACAGCAACTAGTGCAACTCATGTAACAGAAAAGTTACATGTGCTGTTGAGCAGCCATTGTAAGTCTACAAGAACCCACAGGTTGTAACTCCCAACCTCATCCAGAACTGAAGATTTTAAATTCCCAGATCCCAAGCTCCAAGCCATAGCAACATAGTCTTACCAGGGTTCAAGCCTATTGTCCCCCATCCAGGCACCCACAGCATCTAAGGAGGGAACAGACTAATGTCTCCTTAAATGATCCCAGGGATGCCCCCTTCTGCAGTGATGCATTGATCACCACTGGAGGCTTTCACCAGTTAGGAGGGATATGAATTTAATAGGCAGGCACTTGCACTGACAGCTCTAAGGACCCTGTCCACTTCTTAAGATCTAACAGAATCAACCTGTTCCCAGATACCTGGGTAAGCCCATTCCCTGGGAATCTCTAATGGACCTGCTCTATGTTTGGTCTCCTACTGAGAATAGATACAAGCAACTTTTCCCATCAGATATTTCACAAATTCCTCCACATGGCCCTGAAGATGATTGCCCAAGTCCTCCTTTCCATTATATAAGTTATAATGCAAATAATAGGGATAAATTGAAGGATGGAATTGAAAGGTATGGAACTGAATGCTACTGATATTAGCATCAAAAGAAAAGTCAGAAAAAGGCAGTAAATGATGAAAAATGGTAGGGATGGGAAAATTTGATGCTACATCAGGAGAAATTTTAAAATGTGCTTTCAATGATAAGTGGTTACAGTATTTGACTAGGCCTTGGTACCCTGGAGGAAAATAAGTGAATTATGAAATAATGGAAAATTGGCTTGAAATTATGGAAGATTTTGTGTAGAGTTGAAAGTTGGTTGCTGAATATGATAATAGAGGTATTAGAGAGAAAGCAAGCATGACAATCAAGGGAGCACTTAACTAAGCAGGACGTTAGACATGGATATGTGAGACACACACATGGTGTTGCATAATAATTATATATTCCTTTATAAAAGTATAATAAGCGCTTATAAGGAGGCCTGCATTGGTTGGGGACATGAATGTGAACATAATTTCATTTATGGGTGAAGTCACTATTTTGGCTGAGAATGTAAATGATTTGAGTGAATGTTAGTCATGTGGATGGTGTAATGAGGAGCAATGTAGGAAACCCTCAAATGATTAAATTTGAAAGGGAAAGGAGAATACAAATTTTTTAATAAATGGAGAAATTAAGCAAATGGGTCAATCTACATATCTTGGTAGAATGATGACTATAAGTGTGAAAACGGATGGAGAAGTTAACATAAGTAATATATATGAGATTTTTTAAATAACAACCAGTTTTATGTTCTATGACATCATAGGACTGAGAAGGAAAGGCTAATTTTGAAATAGAAATCCATGTTTGTGCTCCAAAAGTCACATACTCTTTCAAATGAGAAAAGACTTCTAGCTATGAAATGAACTGAATAGATTTATATAAGTAGAAATTCAAATTTTTGTAGAAGAGGGACAATGTTAATGAAAATATATTGTGCTTTCACAGTTCAACAGGGACATTAAATTTTACAATTCTAGCAATAAAATATTGAAAAAGCATGATAGAACCTTTTCAAAATAACATGAAAGAGACAGTGAAGTAAAAGCAAATTCATTTCCAATTCTATCTTCATTTCTACATAGTGAAGATCTGCACATAGATACCTGTACAACGTGGTGTTTCTGTCCAACCATTCTTCGAACATGTAATGAAAGGAGATCCAAGAAGAGCATAACCTGTGTAGCATCGATACTGCACCTTCTCCTGGGGCAAATACTTTGCCTTTATTTCACCAATAATCTGACCATTTTGAATTCGATGGGGAGAAGAACATCTTACATCTAAAATTTAAATAAAAAATTGTCCCATTCAAATAAAATGGACTTGGTTTTCCTAAAGCAAATGTCTGAAAACGTGCTCCCGCTTCTAGGTCTATTGTTGTCCATACTGTATTGAATCATTTGGAACAACAGGGGACATATGTGAGGCTGTTATTTGTGGATTATAGCTCTGCCTTTAACACCATTTTACCCAACAGGTTGTTTCTTAAAATGTCCAATTTGGGTATAAATCAGAGGATTTGTTTTTAGATGAAGGATTTTCTGACAGATAGGCCACAGTCAGTAAGGATGGGATCTCACCATCCCTCTCCTCTGATACTAAGCACAGGAGCCCCCCAGGGTTGTGTGCGCTCTACATGGGGCTACCCTTGAAAAGTGTTCAGAGACTACAGTTGGTCCAGAATGCAGCCACGCGAGTTACAGTGGGTGCGCCTAGATACACCCACATTACACCAATTCTCCGCGAGCTGCACTGGCTCCCTATTGGTCTCCGGGTGCAATTCAAGGTGTTGGTCATTACCTTTAAAGCCCTATATGGCTCAAGGCCAGGCTATCTTTGAGACTGCCTTCTACCACATAGCTCCCAGCGACCAGTAAGATCCCACAGAGTCAGTCTCCTCCGGGTCCCGTCAGCTAAACAATGTCGGCTGGCAGGCCCGCGGGGGAGGGCCTTCTCTGTGCTGTCCCGGCTCTCTGAAACCAATTACCTCCTGAGGTCCGGACCACCCCCACCCTATTGGCCTTCCACAAAGCGGTGAAGACCTGGCTCTTCTGGCAGGCTTAGGGCCGTTGATCTCGTTATAATGATCTTGCAAGACCCAGCCACGAATTGGAATGCATGTGTTTTAACGTTTTTAAAGTTTTTAATGTTTTAATGTTTTTCTTTTAACATTTTTTATGGGATTGTTCGCATTGTTTTATTCTTTGTTGTAAGCTGCCCATAGTCCCTTGGGAGTTGGGTGGCATAGAAATGGGACAAAATAAATAAATAAATAAATAAATAAATAAATAAATAAATAAATAAGCCCTTTCCTTTATTCCTGTACACACATGACTGCACCCCATTGTATAACACCAATGCAATTATTAAATCTGTGGATGACCCAACAATGGTGGGGCTCATTAATAAGAACAATGAGTCTGCTTACAGAAAAGAAGTACAGGGCTGACATTGTGGTCAAGAAAATAATCTTACACTTAACACCAAAAAAACTAAAGAATTTATAATTGACTTTAGGAGGAAGAAAGATGTACATTTACCATTGTACATAAATGTGAGGAGGTGGAGAGGGATGGTAGTTTTAAATTTCTGGGCACTTATATCTCGAAGGACCTCTCATGGACTATGAATGTTAACAAGCTTGTGAAGAAGGCACAGAAGAGGCTGTACTTCCTGAGAATGCTCAGGAAGATAAATCTATCTCAGCTTCTGTCCTACTATTGCAGCACCATTGAGAGTGTCCTGACATACTACATTCTTGCATGGTATGGGAACAGCTCTGTAGTGGACAAAAAAGCTCTAGAGAATCATTAAAACTGCCCAGAATATCATCAAGCTCCAGCTACCAGCCCTGGATGACATTTTCAAATCTCGCTGTTTGAGGAAGTTGCATAACATTCTCAGAGACTCTTCCCATTCTGCTTACAATCTTTTTGGACTGTTGCCTTCCGGCAGAAGATACAAAACAATTAAAACTCAGACCACATGTTTTCTGAATAGTTTTTAACCCAGAGCTATAATTGCACTCAACAATGAACTAAAGGGCCACCATCAGTGAGCTGTTGGACAACATTACTTGGTCTGTTGTGTGGATGTTTGGGTGGTTTAGGGGTGGGGAATTGTGGTGGGTAGGAGTGTGTTTGGAGATTATTATGTGTGTTGGACATGGTCTTTGGGTGTTAAGTGAATTTTGCTGTATGGGTATACTGTGTATACACGTACAATGACAATAAAGTTATTATTATTATTATTATTATTATTATTATTATTATTATTATTATTATTATTATTATTATTATTATTCTGAAACCAAAACTGTCAACCCACATCCTATAGCACAGAAAATACAAGAGTGATGCTGCAGGCTTGAGGGTGCTTCCCTTTGAGGTGAGGAGAGTGTGAGGCTACAGACAGAGGAAGCTCCTCCTCCTCCTACAGCACCTGTTTCTACTGATCTTGAAGAAATGAAACCGGGTGCTTTCAATCAATACTGTCATAATATCTGATCAGCCGCAGATTAATGGCAGAGTTGTGTTTGTGTAAATAATAATAAATAAATAAATAACTGGATTATTCTGCAAGAAATTTAAATCCTTCTATGAACTACATGCAGAAAAAAAGCTATCTAGTGAACCCCTGCATGATGAACTATTCTGGCCTTTTCCCTTCCAATCAGTCTGTCATGAAGCTGGATATCAAAGCAATTGATATCAAAGCAATGGATGTAAATAGACTGTCTACTGTTGACCTCACCCCATTCCTAAGAGATCTGTAAGGAGCGTGCATAAGCGCACCAATGTGCCTACCGTCCCTGTCCTAATGTCCCCATCTATTTGTATCCATTTCATGTATTCATAATCATGTTTATACTTATATCTGTTATCTTATACATGCTTTACAAAACAAGCAAACAAACAAACAAACAAACAAACAAACAAACAAATTGTGATCCTCTACCCTAGGCTGTGAGGGAGATAGTCTCAATATTCTTTGCTGATGTTCGGAAACCATCAGATCTGGCTGAGAGACAACAGATTAAAGGTTGCTTACTCCATTCTGTTGCTTTACTATTTTTACAGTTGATTATACTGAGGATTTTATATTTGGTTTTTATACTCTATATAAGCAGCTAACAGTCTCTAGATTATGATGGGGTAGAAGTGGAGGAAAAATAAATACGCATACAAACTTGATCATTCAAGGTAGGCAAGTCAACCACAGGTGATATTTCCAGACACAAATATTGTACTAATCTAAAATCTGTCCCTCATGCTGGGTTTCCATGACCTCACATAGACTGGATATCTAGGCTGACACCCCCACCCTCCGATTAGGAAATGCTGAAGCAGAGGAAATACTACCAAGGGTATTGAGCTGCATTTTTTCTTGAACAGAAAAGAAGACATTTCAAATTAGAGGAAGTTCAGCTTCATCCTGTCTCCCAGCTCTCAGTGTCTCTACCCTCTAGAGCTCAAGATACCAGTTACCATTGGCAAGAGTCTCCCCATCCTTTCTAATTATTCTGAAGAATAGTCCTGCAATGAAGTTGTAACTTATTTTTTTTTCCTGACTAGTTAAAGGCTATATTTTGCTCCTTTTTGCAGGCCACCTGAGGGGGAATGCTGGACTGTGGGTTGGAAGTTGGGCAATTGGGGATGGGTGGAAAAATGATGAGTGTATCAAAATGTCCAGAGGCTTATCTATTTATCAAACAGGAAAATTAAGAGCAACAACACAGGATCAGCTCGTTTTGGGTGAATGGTTCAGATTAATAATATTTAATTTCTGCTTTTTTAAAAAATGTACTCTCCATGTGAATTTTGTGAATCTCACCAAAAATATTATAGACCATACATTCCTACCTACACATCTTGGCAAGCGTGACCAGTTATTTTGTCTACACGTTACAACAGCTGATCCATGTATATCAAAACCATCATTACACTGATAATTTATTTTCTCACCATTCAGGTACTTCTTCATTGTATCTTCAATAATTTCAGCATTTTCAACTATACGGGGTGTGGGACACGTTTTTTTTTTTTTTTAATTTGATTTATATGCCGCCCTTCTCCGGAGACTCAGGGCGGCTTACAATGTGTTAAGCAATAGCCTTCATACTTTTGTATATTTATACAAAGTCAGCTTATTGCCCCCACAAACTGGGTCCTCAATTTACCTACCTTAGAAAGGATAGAAGGCTGAGTCAGCCTTGAGCCTGGGGAGATTCGAACTGGTGTAATTGCAGACAGCTGGATGTTAATTACGGTGCTTTAGTCTGCAGAGCTAAACCAGGCTCTGGTTTAAATGGATAGAGGATACAAGACTTCAATTTTCTGAACTGATTCAAGAGAATATAGGCCAAAAATAAACTATGACAAAATATATCATCAATATTAGGCCAGCTAAAGTCACAATATTGTTCACATGTTGATCAGTTCCAATAATGCTTCCATTGGTTATTTTAGTCTAGTCTTCTTTGCCCACACAATGTAAAGAATCATTCAATCTCTGGAACAACAAATACCTATTTGTCTGAGTCTGCATAGATTGAAAGACAGCAAGTTTGGCCTCTTTCTTTTAAGCATCACTTTTCAACAATGTTGCTTCAAAAACAATTACCTTGGGAAGTTCAAAAATAAAATTACTGTACCTTTACAAGTGAAGGATCCTACCCATTTTCCTCTTCTACATGTTTTTTTAGTAGATTCTTTAGTATCAAATCCATGATTGCATGTATAATTTATTATTTTTCCAGAATCATATTGTTCGCTATCTTCTTGCTCCAGTGAAGCATTGGGGATTACTGGAGCCAGACCACATGACTGTTCTGGGGAAAAAATGAAAAAACAACTTTCAGTATAAATCAATTTATGCCAAGATTTCTTTAAATATTAAAAAATAAGCATATAATTATCAATAACAGTTTTAAAAAGTTAAGATGCAAGAGTTCTGTTCACCTATTTACCTTAACCTTTGCAAAGAATTCATTCATAGGAGACTGTCTGTTTCAGAAGTCCGATGCATTTTTTAAAATAAAATTCTAAATACAGGTAGTCCTTGAGTCACAATTGAGCCCAAAATTTATGCTGCTAAGTGAAACATTTGTTAAGTGAGTTTGACTCATTTTACAACTTTCACTTATTAAGTGAATCATTGTATTTGTTAAGTTGTTGTTAAGTGAATCTGCCTTCCCCATTGACTTTGCTTGTCAGGAATCACATGAGCCCAGGACACTGCAACCGTCATAAATTTGAACCACTTGCCAAACATCTGAATTTTGATCATGTGACCATGGGGATGCTGCAACAGTTGTAAGTGTGAAAAATCATCATAAGTCACTTTTTTCAATGCCATTGTAACTTTGAACGGTCACTAAATGAACTAGATAATCTATACAATTAAGTCATAAGAGCATACATTAATATTGCATGATTTAAGTATAATTGTATTATGCATATACTTAAATACATTTTCTTTAGCAAGGGAAAAAACCTGAAGAAATTGATTAAAGTTTGGTTTTAGATTTGCATAAATGCTTCTCTGGCCTGATTTTCTTAAAGAGAAACCACAAAAAAGGTTTTGAGGTATTTCGGGAATTTATTAAAACAACATTCTAAAAGCAAATTAATAGAAATCTGCTGATTGATTTGTTCAGTTCTATAATTTAGAAATAGAGTGATTTTTAGACTGTGCGTATATGTTTGATTTTCATATAGTGTTTGTGTTTTAGTTTTAACTCTCTGTTCATTGCATAGAGTCACTTTTGTGAGATAGTCAACTATATAAATTATTAAAATAAGTATTAAAACCTTTTTTAAATAAAGTTTTTCTTTATCTTCAAAGGAGGGAACCAGGGGCCAGGTTCTGAAGGACCATTGAACCAGGGGTGAAATGCTCCCGGTTCGGACCGGCTCGGATGAGTAGGTAGCGATGGCGGCGGGCAGTTCGGAGAACCGGTAGCAAAAATCCCTGCCCCCGCCCCCCATGCCCAGCTGAGCCCCGCGATCATCAAAACCTTTTTTTCCTTTTAAATGGCTCTGACCAGCCAAGCTCTGACATCCCAGCTGAGTTGCCTGCTAATCAGGCAACTCAGCTTGGATCGCCAGAGCCATGTAAAAGAAAAAAAGTTTCTTTTTTTCTCCCCCTCCCCTCTCCCAGCCTCCAGCTTGCTTACCTTAGCTGCTGATCGCATGACGATTGCAATCCATGCATTAGCAAGCAACTGAATCTCCCTGCCTGCAATCAAGCTCATCGGTGAGCAGCTCTTTCTGCCTGCCTGCCTGCCTGCCTAGACTTGTGGACTTCAACTCCCAGCAAAGCTGGCTGAGGAATTCTGGGAGTTGAAGTCCACAAGTCTTAAAGTTGCCAAGGTTGGAGACCCCTGTTCTATTGGGTAAGTTTTTTTCCCCTTTGGGAGCTTTAAAAAAAAATAGTTAATTGGGTTTTTTTTTAGTTGTTCTTTTTTTAGACCTAGCCATTTAAAGTTTAGGAAGTTTTAAATTTAGTTGCTATTATATAAAAATAAAATAAAATAATATTTGTGCAGCTTTCTGAGATTTAGTGTGTTTCTGTAGTGTCTCACTCTAACTACACAAACACACAAAATCTCACAAAGCTGTATGTGGAATTTTGTGTGTGTAAAGTGTGAAAGTTGGTTTTTTGGGCTTTTTGTGCTGTGTGAGGTTCCTGCTTGTTGCAGGGGCCATTTTGGGTCTAGCACAGCTGCTTTTACATTGTGGGTGAGCCAGTTGTGTTGTGTTGTGTTGTGTGTGTGTAAAGTGTGAAAGTTGTTTTTTGGGGGGCTTTTTGTGGCTGTGTGAGGTTCCTGCTTGTTGCGGGGCCATTTTGAGTCTAGCACAGCTGCTTTTACATTGTGGGTGAGCCAGTTGTGTTGTGTTGTGTTTTGTAGGTTAAAAAAGGGCAAAGAAGTGACATTTATTTATTTATTTATTTATTTATTTATTTATTATATTTCTATACCGCCTTTCTCCCGTAAGACTCAAGGCGGTGTACAGTCAAGAAAAATATAGACACACAAACATCATAAAATTGCTAATTAAAATTATTACTTAGTTTGGTCAATTAAATAAAACCCAGAATTAGATAACATTTAAAAAATCATTCACATCTTCGTATGTTTAGCTCCGCCTGTTGGAACATCAGGGTCTTGAGGACATGGCGGAAAGCACGGAGATCAGGGATATTCCGTATCTCTGGGGGCAGTTCATTCCAAAGGGTTGGAGCCCCCACAGAGAAGGCCCTCCCCCTGGGAGTCGCCAGTCAACATAATTTGACTGATGGTACCCTGAGTAGTCCCTCCCTGTGAGAACGAACTGGTCGGTGGGAGGCTATTGGTGGCAAAAGACGGTCTCGTAGGTACCCAGGTCCTAAGCCATGGAGCGCTTTAAAGGTGATAACTAACACCTTGAATCGCACCCGGAAGACCACCGGGAGCCAGTGCAGCTCATATAGGAGAGGTGTTACATGGGCGTAACGAGCTGCGTCCATAATCACCCGCGCGGCTACGTTCTGGACCAGTTGGAGCCTCCGGGTGCTTTTCAAGGGGAGCCCCATGTAGAGAGCATTACAGTAGTCCATACGGGAGGTAACTAGGGCATGAGTGACCGTGCGCAAGGCGTTCCGATCCAGAAAGGACATTGATTTGGCCACACCCACCCAGTCACCTTACCAAGCCCGCCCACTAATTAAGCCACGCCCACAGAACCAGTAGCAAAAAAATTTAGATTTCACCCCTGCATTGAACTGAAGACAGAAGTTATGTCCCATTGAGGCCCTGATAGAAAGCAAATGTACAAAAAGCTAACAACAATTGAGGAAAGCCAGCAGCTGACTTTAGCTTCAAGCACCAGGTCATACTGACAAAAATAATTAAGAAGTCAAGCTAGGAATTATGCATTAAATTTAATTATTGGACCTATTCTTCTTATTTCTTTTAGGTTTGTCTTTTCCTTTTTGTAAAATCTTATACAAGTGTGTGCACGCACACACACACTAGCATGACATGCTCCAGCCTTTGTCACTTTTAGTTCCATAAATGCAATATCCTCTAACCATCAATTTTGCATTCAAGCCACCCAAAAATGAATGTCTGAGCCCCCAAGCTTTGTCCCTCCACCCTGTCTTGCAAGATAAACTTTTGAGAGATTTTATGTATTTCTGGTAGACTTAGTGAGAAATGATTCCTGTAGATTGGAGAGAAAGGTCTTTGTTTTTCCCAGGGAAAGCATAATGGTCTCCTGCTTAAAAAGGCCCAGCAATTCTAGCAAATATCTAGGAAAGAAAACAGGGCAGCCAGAATAGCACTGAAAATAAAGTGCTTTATAAATAAATAAAGGAAAGTTATGCTAGTAAAGATTAGACATGGACAGGGCAAAAAAAAAAAAAGCTTTGCACTGTTACTTACTTTGCTTTTTTATTATTATTATTATTATTATTATTATTATTATTATTATTATTATTATTATTATTATTATTATTATTATTATTATTATTATCATATGGCACTTGCCTAATCTATATACATTCACCATCTCTTCTCTGGAGTGGTAAAGAGGCCTTTAGGGAAGGCAATCTTTGAGCTGATTTATTAAAGCAGTGACCCTTATTTTGCAGGTTCACCTCAAAAAATAATAGTGGTTGTGGTGTTTTTTGGGGCTTTTTTGCCTGAACAACAGAGGGATGATGCAGTTGTATGATGTTCACATGACACTTTCTAAGTCCTTTATAAATTGTGAATAAGAGAGATTTTGAAGTCAGAATCCT
Organism: Pituophis catenifer annectens; assembly: GCF_029215685.1. Lineage (NCBI taxonomy): Eukaryota > Metazoa > Chordata > Lepidosauria > Squamata > Colubridae > Pituophis > Pituophis catenifer. Next base: position 122,282,418 of record NW_027256883.1, on the reverse strand, counting down.
GCTCTGATAAGAACAGTTCTGAAAGTATACATGATATTTCACATGAGATTAATGCTTGAGTTCAAAATGTGACATTTTAAGACCTGTGAAATTTCAATATTTATACAAAAACTCCAAATTCCTCGTTTATGCATCTTCATTGTCCCATTTCTAATATCAGCATAGGAATGAAAAAAAAAATGCATGGATAACTTTTTTTAGAACTCAAACCCAGTGTTGGCATTTCAATAGAAAAAATTACTATTTCTTACCTTTGCAAACGGGTAGCTCAGACCATTTCAAATTTTCACATTTTACAGTTTTTAACTGACTAATTTCAAAACCTGAAGAGCAACGATACTCCACAGTTTCACCAGGTAAAAACACTGTGCGATTCCCAATGTCTATTATACCATTGTCAATTTCAGGAGGAGATTTACATCGTAAATCTAGAAACAGGAACCACAGGAAGATTTGTTAATGAAAGAAATAAAATATCATAACAACATTTTTATTGTATCTATATAGCAAATCTGTTTTAATGAAACACGATTCAAAAAGCAAATCTTTATGCAAAAAGCAGCCACTAATGGAAAAGTAGTTGTGAAAGACTCAAGATGCTGCCAACCCTTCCATCATAAGCTCCTTCTTGGCCAAGTGATCCATAATGGAGTATGTAGAGCATATACAGCCCTTATGCCTGCCACCATATACAGACACAGGTCAAAGCAGAAACGTAAAGAAATAGGTTTAGCATCCATGTACCAACCCGGGCATGGGCACGGCAAGGCCGGTCTCCCTGGGGGCCTTCAGGCCTCCAAAGTGGCCAGGCCATTCCCTTGCCAGCTTGGGGCCTCATCGAGTTCCGTGACGCTTTGGCTAGGCTGATTGACAACTACAACGCCGATGAAGACGAGGAGGGCGGTGGTGGCGGGGGCCCCGGAGGAGGTGGAGGAGGAGGTGACGGAGGAGGAGGAGGCCTTTATGGTGAGTTTCCCAAAGGCACCTCCATTGCGGTGGACTCCAAACACTTCTTCTCTGGTGTGGGCTGCAACAAGCACGGTGTCTTCCTGCGAGCCGGTGAGGTGAAGCCATCTTATCACAACGCTATCACTGTCCCTAACAAAGCCTGGGTGAGCTCGGAGGAACTTTTTGCTGTTACGCTGATGAGATGTGAGATATCCATTTGTTGCTGGATATATTAATTTTATCCTGAGAGGATGTGTATGTTTGTGGGTGTGAATGGGTTAGGGATAGGTTAGAATTTAATTATTGGAATGGAAGGAACAGGTTTGGAGTGGCTGGAATTAGGGAGAATGAGGGAGTCGGGGGAAGGGAATGGAGTCTCCTCTGCTGAGTGTACAAGCAGAAGCAGATGGGGGCTCAGATGGGAACCCCGGTTCGGTATGAATGCGATGCCTTGTTTGCCGGGAAGGTGGGGGGCCACTGAGGTGGGGAAGGGGATCTCTGGGGGATAGACAGCCGGAATATCATGGTTATGACTGGGAGAGTAGATATGGTGGGAGCCAAGGGGTAGGCCGCTCTCGGGGAACTAGGACTCGCTACGTCAAAGCGATTACTTGTTCCGGCCCCTTTGGTTCTGGTTCACCGGGCTCACCTCATATACCTGGTGACTTGGGATGTCAGGGCCCTGGCATCAGGCTGCTGCTGTATAATGCCAGGTCTGTTGTTAACAAAGCTCCCCTCGTTTGGGACTTAATCCTGGAGGAGCGGGCTGACCTGGCATGTATAACTGAGACCTGGCTAGGCCAGGAGGGGGGGTTCCCCTCTCTGAGATGTGCCCAGACGGGTTTGGGCACATCTGCCTAGGGCAGGGGTGGCAGCTATTGTCCAGAAGAGCCTTTGTCCTTGCAGGATCCCTGCCTCGGAGATTGTTGGGTGTGAGTCTCTCCTCTTGAGTTTGGATTCAAGGGTTCAGTTGGGCTTGTTGTTTACATACCTGCCTCCCAGCTGCATGACAACAGCCCTGCCTGTGCTGCTAGAGGCAATAGCTGGGTTGGCGGTGGAGTTCCCCAGGCTTATGGTACTGAGGGACTTCAACCTACCATCACTTGGCGATTCTTCAGATGGGACTCAGGAGTTCATGGCTTCCACGACAACCATGGACCTGACCCAAGTAGTTCAGGGTCTGACCCATGGGGGGGGGGGACACACACGCTCGACCTGGTATTTCTCTCGGAGCAGTGGAGATATGATCTGGAATTAAGGGGTATAGAGGCCTTTGTGGCCTCTCAATGACAGTGGATCCAGGAAAGCTCCTTGTTTACTGAGGAGCTCCGGGAGATGAAGCGCCAGAAGAGACGTCTAGAGCGACACTGGAGGACCAGTAAATCCGAATCCGACCAAACACTTTTGAGAGCCTTTGTTAGGACTTACTTAGTGGCGATACAGGTGGCAAAATGTTCACATTTTTCCACACTTATTGCATCTATTTAGGGTAACTTGCTCCCTCCTTAAGGTTGGGGGAAGAGAGGAGCCCTTGCATGGTAGAGCTGAGGAATTTGTGCAGTTTCTGTTGGATAAAATCACTCAGATTCGGATGGACCTGGACTCTGATTGGGCAATACCGACCGAGATGATGGGGGCAGGTCTTAGTCCTATTGTGTGGGAGGAGTTTGAGCCAGTGACTCCTGAGGAAGTGGACAAGACTGTAGGGGCGATGAGCTCCTCCACTTGTTTGTTGGACCCATGCCCCTCCTGGCTGGTTTTGGCCAGCAAGGAGATGACATGAGGCTGGCTCCAGGCTTTAGTTAATGCATCCTTGAGGGAGGGGTCCTTCCCGCAGCCATTAAAGGAAGCAGTTGTAAGGCCCCTCCTCAAGAAGCCTTCCCTGGACCCAACAGAATTAAAAAACTTTCGTCCAGTCTCCAATCTCATTTCATTTTTCATTTTTGATTTATATGCCGCCCTTCTCCGGAGACTCAGGGCGGCTTACAATGCGTTAAGCAATAGCCTTCATTCTTTTGTATATTTATATACAAAGTCAGCTTATTGCCCCCACAAACTGGGTCCTCATTTCACCTACCTTAGAAAGGATGGAAGGCTGAGTCAACCTTGAGCCTTGGAGAGATTCGAACCTTTCCCTTTGTGGGAAAGGTTGTAGAGAAAGTGGTGGCACTTCAGCTCCTGCGATCATTGGATGAAACGGATTATCTGGACCCTTTTCAGTCCGGCTTCAGATCTGGCTACAGCACAGAAACTGCCTTGGTCACGCTGATGGATGATTTCTGGCAAGCCTGAGACAGGGGTCATTCCTCTATCTTGGTGCTACTTGAACTCTCAGTGGGTTTCGATACCATTGACCATGGTATCCTTCTGGGGCGACTAAGAGAGCTGGGAGTGGGAGGCACCATGTTGTGGTGGTTCACCTCCTATCTCTCTGGTCGATCACAGTCGGTGCTGGTAGGAGGACAGAGGTTGTCCCCTAGGCCCCTCGTCTGCAGGGTGCCTCAGGGCTCAGTCCTCTCTCCCCTCCTATTTAACATCTACATGAAACCACTGGGTGAAATCATTTGACGACAGGGGTAGGATATCAGCAATATGCTGATGATACCCAGCTGTATATCTCCACCCCTCGTCAGTTCAGTGAGGTGGTAGATGTGAAGTGCTGGTGCCTGGAGGCTGTGAGGATCTGGATGGGAGTAAACAGGCTCAGACTTAACCCAGACAAGACCAAATGGCTCTGGGTATTGCCCCCTAAAGACTATGTTGATTGTCCATCCTTGGTTCTTGGGGGAGAGAAAGTGCCCCCCTCAGAACGGTTTCGCAATTTGGGTGTCCTTCTAGACTCACAGCTGAGATTGGAACAACATCTGACAGCTATAGCTAGGGGGACCTTTGCACAGGTTCGTCTGGTGTACCAATTGCGACCCTACTTGGACCAGGAGGCTCTCCTCACAGTCACTCATGCCCTTGTCACCTCACGTTTGGACTATTGCAACACGCTCTACATGGGGCTACCCTTGAAAAGTGTTCAGTTGGTCCAGAATGCAGCCACGCGAGTTATAGTGGGTGCACCTAGATACACCCACATTACACCAATTCTCTGCGAGCTGCACTGGCTCCCTATTGGTCTCTGGGTGCAATTCAAGGTGTTGGTTATTACCTTTAAAGCCCTACATGGCTCAGGACCAGGTTATCTTCAAGACTACCTTCTACCACATAGCTCCCAGCAACCGGTAAGATCCCACAGAGTCGGTCTCCTCCGGGTCCCGTCAGCTAAACAATGTCAGCTGGCAGGCCCATGGGGGAGGGCCTTCTCTGTGGCTGCCCCGGCTCTCTGGAACCAATTACCTCCTGAAGTCCGGACCGTCCCCACCCTATTGGCCTTCCGGAAAGCAGTGAAGACCTGGCTCTTCCGGCAGGCCTGGGGCCATTGATCTCGTTATAGTGATCTTGCGAGACCCGGCTACAAATTGGAGTTTATGTGTTTTAACATTTTAATGTTTTAATGTTTTAATGTCTTCTTTTAACTTTTGTCTGGGATATTGTTGCATTGTTTTATTCTCTGTTGTAAGCCATCCAGAGTCGCTTGGGAGTTGGGTGGCATAGAAATGTGACAAAATAAATAAATAAATAAATAAATAAATAAATAAATAAATAAATAAATAAATAAATAAATAAATAAATAAACAAACTCTGATCTGACTCTCAGAGAAAGATAAAGGCACCATGTACAATGTGCAAAAGAACCTGATCAGTCCCTTGGAATAGAGCACACTAGTTGTAGGCTTCCCCCGGTTCGGACCAGTTTACAAGAACTGGTAGTAAAACCGGTGGGAGGCTCCGCCCACTGACCCGGATGTCATCATAGGCCATCTGCACATGCACAGAAGTGCATGGGCACGATGCAAACCGGTAGTAAAGGTAAGTAGAACCCATCCCTGGAGTACACAAATATAGAGAGAGGCCACTGTGGATAAATGGCTGTGAAGAATTCCATAAACCATGCTCTGAATATTATCCTGACCATTTTGCTTCTTATCTATAAGAAGCGATATTTACTTTATCTATAATGTCCAGTTTCTTTAAAATAAAGGTAAAACTGAGCATACAAACCAAGACAGCGTGGAGGTGTTTGCCATGTTCCATTTTTACACTTTATCTTTTGTGGGCCACGAAGAAGGAAATGTTCTTGACACTTGAAGCTAACTTCGTCTCCGCTCTTGTAGAGTCTCACCTCGGGTATATTGATGGCATTGGGAAGCTGAGGTGGTAAAGGGCAGATTCCTTTAACAAAACAGTTTATGATTAGAACTTGATTAGGATTAGGGCTGAAAATTATCTCATTTCTACTTCACCCAAAGAAGATTAATCCTAAGTATTTTCTTAGGAGGCTTTTATGTCAAATCTCTTGTTTACTGCAATTGAGAATGCCATAATCACAAAGAGATTGAAATTCTAATTATATTTGTATGATACAATTATCAGGACTTATTTTAAATCAGGCTTTCTTCATCCAGTTGGTAAATGGCTGTGTAGCAGAGCTGGCAAATAAAGAAATAAAATATCATAATCTCAAGTAGTCTTTAGATTTTTAGAAACTTTCCATACATTTGATTATGATATTCTTCTCTCTTTGGCAACTGAGTCTTACAGAAATTTGTGGCTCTCATTTTTCTTGACTGCTGATGTCCTCAAGTGATCCTGGGGAACTAGTTTTGTGTATCACAGCCATAAGATTCTGCTGATCCAAGGCTTCTATCCTTATTCCTGTCAGTCAATATTTGCCTTAAATTTCAGGAGATATTTGTTTGTTTGACAGTGTTTTGCAGATAAACACTTATGATAAGAATTAACAGCATGCAAAAATTAATCACTTTAAAAGTCAAATAGCAATTGGACACTAATAATAGTGTCCTTAATTTACCTTAACAATAAATCTAAGATACAGGACATGCAATTAGTCCATAAATGTTCTGTGAAAGAGATCAGTTTGGAACATTTTCCAAAAGAAAAATGCTATAACCATAAGACTGATACTACTATTGAGAAACAGTGACTTTATATCTCAGTCCTCCCCCCTCATTTCATGGAAGTTGAGTTCCACTAGCACTTTGTCCATGTAAACTGGCTGACTGCAATTAGAGACTTGCAGGTATCCAAGTCCCAAACTATATAGGTTTTATAGATCAACATTAAGAATTGACCCAGAAATCTATTGGGAACCAATGACAGGCCCTATGTGCTATTCCTTCCTTTGCCAGTCTCTCATTATCTATGAGGTAGACTGCTTGCATAGTGAGAATCCTTGACTAATCACTTCATCCTGAAAAAATCTTCTCCAAGATTTAGCACCTAACAGCATGCTCAGATTAGATCTCCAGTCATTGTTACATAGATTTCCCTTTCCACAATGATACAGAATGCCAGGATTGACCAACTGGGGAACAAATAACAACAACAACAAAACTACAGATATCATTTCCTATCAGACGATAGCAAATCTTTTATCTATTTTTCTCTCAATCATTCTTTTCTGCTATCTGCTCTCACATTTGTCTTCATATCCTCCAGTCTGTTTTTCCACAAACTAATATTTCAGGACCTAAATTTAAATCATGATGTCTGTTTCTTCCAATTCTAACCCTTTGCTGTTACCTAGTACTTATAATTCATCTTTAAACATTTCACCAGAAAACTCTCACAAAAGAGCCATTTGTTCCCTGTTATCACACTAGAACTTTACTACAATCATGAAACTCTCAATAGTACTTACTTATAAAACAACTATAATAAAAGACATATAAGATCAAAACCAATTAAACAGTTACCAGGTCTACAAATAAGACCTGGTCTTATTTTCAGGGAAACACAGTAGTGTTGTTCTAACTGAATAAGACCTGGTCTTATTTTCTTTTGGGCCCCATTTTTGGGGGATGTCTTACCCGCTTATTTTAGGACTATCGCAGCCAGGCCTCCTGCATGGCTCAGTGTGCTGATGCCATTGTTCACGGCGTGAGGCTGCACGTGTGAGTGGCAGCAGTGGCAGGATGTGGCACACAGTGCCCTGCTGCAAGCAGCAGCACCGGCACAACGAGCCTTGCAGTGTCCTGCCGTGACTGGCGGCACCAGCATGATGCCCCACATGGCTTCCAGCCGCGAGCAGCCACAAGCATCCACAGAAGAAGTCAGACATTGGTGCAACATTTATCCAGGTGTGGGAGGTTTGGCTGTGGCCATCTTAAGGTAAGTGAGTGTGGGGCAGCTCCACCCCCCATCCCCACCCTAGCTTGATTTTTACACATGTGCCTTGCCCCACTTTGTATAACCAGATGGTGGGCGGGGCTTAATTGGGGCTTATTTTGGGGAGTAAGGCTTATATTAGGCACAGTCATGAAAATCGGACTAGGGCTTGTTTTCGGGGTAGGCTGCATTTTTGGGGAAAGACGGTAATTACATAAAATAGCAATATAAGTCACTATTGCAAGATTGTTTTATTTTAAGGCCACAATTGGTGAAGCAGAAGGAGTCATCAAAGTTTTGTAGCGATGACATTTATACACTAGTGAAATTTAATTGTATTGCTCTTTAGCATATATAAAAATAGTTTGCAGGATTGATCATAAATTAGATTAAGCTGAACAAGCTGATATCGAACTATAGTATGAGGAAAGGCCACCAATTACCACAAAGACAGGTAACTAGTTGAAATCATTCATCTAATCCAGGCAAAGTTTACCCATTCACCACAATGTTTGCTTCTCTACGAACTAAACAAAAATAAGATTTAATTAATGCAAATGTAGTTAGGATGCCTCCCAGATTCCTACAACTTTAGAAAGGAATGAAGACATGGTTTGTAACCTGAATATTAAAATAGTTACATTTTATTGCAATATGTTTCTTATCAATTTATAGGTTTTTTTACATTTATTGTAAATTAACTGACTTGGAAGAATTTGTAGAAGGACAGAATATACTGTATGTATTGTTTTCCAACAAAATATTTATCAATAAATAGAAAAAAATGAATGATTTTTCCTTATTGAAGATTTTTTTTGGAATTAACTAGGAGTGATGTAATGATCCGATGGTCCTCTTAAGCAGCAGAAATTCTGAAACTTCTTCCATTGAGGTTTTTTTTGCTAGGTCAAGAAATCTGTATGGATGTCTCCATGCAAGTAGCAAAAGTCAAAGATGAATTCCGTACTAGATTTGCATGCTTTTGTTCTATGTAAATTCACTTAGGTTGCTGAAGACACAAAAGACTCAAAGCGAAGAACCTTTGTAATGTGACAAATGACATTTTATCACTGAATTTGCCTAATGGGGAAAAGTCGGCAAAAAGTATGCTGTCCAATGTAGGCTAGTAATCTGTGTTCCACAACTGAGGTGGAGTGGCTGCTGTGAAGGAAACAAAATAGCTGCTAAGGAAGAAACCAACTGATTTTAAGACTAATGCTGTATTTCCTTTTATCCTTGGATTGTTGAGAAGGATTTTTTCTACATGGCAAAATTATCTTTTCTCATTGCACATCAGATTAGACAAAGCATGCACAGCTCATGGGACCTTAAAGGGGTGTTGCAGAAGAAACTGTGTGCCATCAAAAGATGTTACATAGGAAGACAGTTCTCAAGTGTGCCCCATTTTTATTTTTTAGATATGATTAACGTCATCCTATTGAAGAAACTATAAACTTGTACGTAGCATGCAAACGATACCTTTACACCGTGGCTCAGGAAGCCATAATCCATTAACACATTTTGTTTGATGCAGATTGGAACCACAGCGGTACTTTGCAAACTGGTTGGTCTTAAACTGCTTTGAAGTCTGAACAGTTGGTTGAAAGACTGCATACTGTGGACGTGTACAACTTCGTGGATTAACTAACAATTCAAATATTGTTACATAAGTATTTATATAATAAATCCATTATTCTTCCTTCTATGTACATACTCCATTCTTCTTCTTCTAGATTATCTGATTTTATATTCCAAGTACATCTATCAAAAATATACTGATCAATATATGGTTTATTCATCTGTTATCTACTCTGATTAACAGATTATAGACATCTCTTTCTACTCTTCTATATAGGATTTTAGATTTGATGTGCTCCTCAAATTAAATTTCAGAGAGATAAGGCAGAGAGTTGCCTTTAATGAGATGGGCGGCATACAGGTTGGATTGATAAACAAACAAACCAATAAATCAATAAACCTGGATAATCTTATCCCTTTCCTTTCTGATCCCACTCTGAATTTCAAGGCTACCAGTTATAGATCTTCCCTATTGTGAGGAACATAGGAATCTTAATCTATGGTAGACTGTCTTGAAAACCGTTCAATAAAAAAACTATTCAATAAAAACTATAGGTTGACTCCTCTTTTCTGTGATAGCCCCTCAAATATTGGGACACTGCTGTCACGTCACTCCTAATCCTCCTCTTCGTTAGATTAGACATGCCCAGTTCCTGCATCCACTCATTGTATGTTTTAGCCTCCAGTCCCCTAATCATTTTTGCTACTCTTCTCTACATCCTTTTTAGAGTCTCAACATCTTATTTTTTTTTATCAAAGTAACAAAACTGGATGCAGTATTCCAAATATGGTCTTACCAAAGCAGTATAAAGCAGTACTAACACTTCATGTGACCTTGATAATATTCCTCTGTGATATAGCCTAGGACTTCATTGGCTTTTTTGGCAGCTGACTCATATTTAAGTGGTTGTCCACTGCTGTTGAGCTACATGCCACCTATTCTATACCTATGCATTTGATTTTTCTTGTCTAACGGTAAAGACATAATCCCACCAGGATTATATTTCAGATTGAATCATTTTCAAAAGCACTAAAATATTGCTTTTTCATAGGCCCTATGAAAATCCTCTTTAAATAGGGATCAGACAGGAAAAATAAGATGCCTGTGAACCATACTGGCATAAACCAATTCAATATAACCTATACTTCCTAGCAGCAATTCCCATTGTTATCCCATTGAATCACACTTCTGAGCAATCATGTCAATAATAAATACTGATGTATTCCAAGACAAGCCTAAAATTCATTTCTGTAGGTTTATTAGCTTACCAAGACATGAAGGTACTTCCCACTGCCCATGAAGACACTTAGCTAGGTTGGTCCCAATAATGGAATGTCGTTGTAGACATCTGTATTCCACGGTGTCACCATGCCTGTATATGGATGACTTAACATTGAGAAAATATCCATTTTTACTTGTTGAAGGTCGTCCACAAGTTTTTACTTCCTCTGTTGAAAGCAGCAGAAAAGGTATTATTACATAAAGGTATTAATAATTTAGCTTCTTCTAACAATTTGCCGCTCTGTTTCATGTACCCACTGTAACTCCATTATCAATAAATAAATAAATAAATAAAAATAAAACATTATGGACAGTTTTATATTTTTTCAGTTTTGTTAGAGACCTTTAATATCTCTGACAGAAAGTTCTGGTCAAATGAAGGAGGCAAATATATGTGAACATCCACATTCTACTGCTAACTCTCAATTTGTACTATATTACCATGACTTAAATATTTTTATTGCTAATTATTTAAATCATTTGCTGCAATTTTTTGTCATTATTTAATTTGCAACACTGAAGTCTCAAAATCTGAGGTGGTATTTTTAACATGAATTGGTGAACCAGCTAGCTACATTAGCCCACATTCATTTTATTTCCAATACTTTGTCCCAAATTTTCCGAATATCATGCTACCTCTAGCAATGTCTGAGTTTACTATTTGTTCTGATGGAGCCATGGAAATGCTACAGAGAGAAGGACAGCTCTCAATTTCTACTTCCTGTTGGAAGGAACAAAGACTCAAGTATTAGAACTAAGCACAGGAATATATTCATGACTCATGAGATTATTAGACTAAATCAGAACACTTTAATTCCTCTATAATTTTATTACTTAAACACTGGCAAGTAATCTCACCCTTTCCATTCTCTTCGAATAATGTATTGGAATCTGTTCTGAAGGAAGATTCCAGTTTGCACACCATGGAACACTCCCACCACCACTCCCCCTCCCAGATAAGTGCAAGAAACTTCCATGTTACATTTACAAGTCTGTCTGCTTATATTTCTTCTTGTGAAGACATCTTTCAAGCAGCTGCTGCTTACCTTTGCATGATGGTAAGGGTGCCCATTCACCATCCACACACTCTATGATTTTTGATCCATATAGTGCAAATGAGATCTCACACTGAACTTCCAATCGATCACCATGCTGAAATACTGCTTTAGGTTCACCAGTAACTATGCCATTTGAAATTATGGGTATTGCCGGACAAGGTTTAACATTTTCTAGAAAAAAGAGAATATCACTTTTATTTTGAGTGTTTACTCAAGTCCCACAGGGATATGCTTGAATTTTATTATTGTTATATCTATTGCAACTATTACAACAACCTCAGGACCAAAAGCAGTAGAAGAACAGTAGTAGACAATGTTTGTTAAAAATGTCAATATAGGTCTGGTGTCCAAGAGTATACATTAGAAATAACTTTAAAAACATAACTAAGTAGGTTTTTGTGTCTACTATTGCTATCCGTTACTCATTTCCTCCCTTACCCTCAAAAAGGTGCAAAGACATGTGAACAAAGACATATAAAGTTGTAGTAATAGCTAGAAATGCTCTTCAGCGAAGTCTACATGTGAGTTTTCAATAATTGTCTTCTTCAAAGCATGTGGAAAGTTAGAAGAGGATCAACTCTCCTGACTTGGTACTAACCAACAGGAGAAAAATGAATGAATAAAACATGGGAATGAACAATGTATTAGAAAGTTGAGGAAAGTTATATTTAGAACCAAGTGCTCCATTTTAAGAAAATTAATGTTGTACATGGTCAAGCATTTATCTTAAATGCCTAGAAGGAATCCCAAGAGGGCCAGTTGGCTAAATATCAGAGTAAAGACAATTTTCTCTTTCAGATTAAATACTGAAGAAAACTCAGAAGTAAGTAGTTTTTGTTGTTGAGTCATCCATGGCTGAAAGAAAAGGAACCTTTGATACCTTCAATCACAGTAACATTCTGGACTAGTTTAGGAACTTGGGAAGTGGGGCACTTATTGAGATGTTTCTTCTTATTCCAGGGCTGGTTCCAGTCAATGTAAGGTGGAGCAGTGTAGTCTGAACCTCTTGCTTAGTGGGGTGACTAAAGCCTTAGCCCCATCCCTTTCTAAAGATCTTTATGAAGCTGTTGGGGGAGGTCATTCACCAATTTCTATGCAGTATTATCCTATTTTAATTATACCTAGTTGTACATTTCTGTCCCTAGTTGTTCAAGTGAAACTGTCACAGTTTTGTCACAGTGTTCAGATGGATGTGAGGGTCTGAATAGGGAAGAACAGATTTTAGATCCAGCCTAAACAAGATCAAGTGGCTATGGGTTATTTACCTTATCAGTCTTAGACCTGGAAAGATATCAACCTTGACTCTGAGTGGAATTGCACCTCTTTGCTTGGGTTCAGTTCATACTTCTTGCACACATGGCTCCTGTTTGAAGTGGCAACTGTGGCTGGGGAGCTTTGCAAAGCTTCATCTTGCATACCAATTGTGCTTGATCCTGACCAGGGGTGGTTTCTACTTACCTTTACTACCGATTCACAACAGGATCACACGCGTGTGCGCGCTCGCTTCACTTGTGTGCATGCTTTGCTTATGCGCATGCGCAGAAGCTTTTGCACATGCGCATGATGACATCCAGGGCAGTGGGCGGGGCCTCACACCGGTTTTACTACCAATTCTTGTGAATCGGTCCAAACCAGGGGCAACCCACCACTGATCCTGACTCAGACCAAGAAAGAGACATCATAGAAGGCTAGAATGCATTTTATTAATATTGCATATAGCTAACTTGCAGATTTGAATGTCTTTCCCCTCCTCCTTCTTTTATATGTTGTGTAAATTAAACTGGTTTTTGTACATCTGCCCCTTCATTTGGGCTTCTGCAATTTTTATTTCCTCGCTGACTTAATAACAGCTCTTCTCTCTCTCTATCAAGGTCAACTTCTTTAGTTTTTATAGGGGTAATTCTCACAGTCATTAATGCCTTAGTAACCTTCTGATTGAATTATTGCAATGTGCTATACATGGGACTATGAAAATTCTGGAAAATTCACTTGGTCCTGAATGCAATGATGTGGGTAATTATGTATGTCTCTCATTTTGCCCATATGACATATATACTCTGAGCTGTCATGGCTCCCAATAGGCTTCAAAGTGGAATTGAAAGTGCTAGTTACAATCTATAAAGCCCTACATGGGATAGGATTGGCTACTTGCAGGGCCAACTGCTCCCAAGTGTATATATTGATCTGATTTCCCTCAATGAATAATGTCATCTTATGGCACCCAGGTTGTGTGCTTTTCTGAGGGATGCACCAGCCTTTTTGAAACATTTTCCCTCAATGTAAAATTGATCCTCACCTTAAACACCTTTAGAAAACCAGCTAAGATCTTTCCTTTCTGCCTTTTGGTCAGGAAAACCAGATTTCTCAAATGACGAGTTTCTTACCACCATTTTATTTTCATATAAGGTGTTAATGGAATGTTTTTATTATTTGTTGATCATTTTATCTCTTTTTGTATCCTTCTTGAACAGGGGATTATATTAGAAGACCTCCAAGTTACCTTCCAACTCTGTTATTCTGTTACTTCTTTATATATTTTTCTTTATGATATTCTTAATATTTTTTCTTTTCTATATCTGTTTCTTTTTTCATTTTTCCTGCACTTTCTATTTTCCTTTTTTAGTTTGTATTTTTACTGTCATAATTGTAATCTTTTATAAAGTTCAGTAAAAAATTGTATGTTATTTAATGATTACAATAAAGAAATGGACTTCAAATACAGCTGCTACTTGTCAATACAGGAGAATTGTCATTTCTTTCCTTTTGCAATATACATTTCTGATTTTGTGTAGCTGGTCAGTTTACTATTACAATAGATTTGTAATTCTGCTATCTGAATTCTTTTTGTGCTTGGTTATGTTAAAATTACATTCAAAAGTCCTATTAATATAATGAAGAAGAAATAACCCCCTTGCCTCTAAAATACAAAAAAACCTGAAAAACAATTAATATTACTATTCATATGAACATTTTCTTTTCACAATTTAACAATACAGTTGTATATGTATAAATGAAGATGTGAGAGACCCATTCAATACATCCTGCTAAGACAAATCTGTTTACTGGCCACTGATTAGCTTTCCTTATACAATCTAAGAAACAGAACATATTTTTAGAAAAACCTATCCCCTAATTTCTCTCTTCACACCTCAAATACAGTAATAATTTTTAAATTGCCCATTTTTACCTTTACATATTGGAGGCTGTGGAGACCATCCAAAGTGATAACATTGTGCAGATTCAGAGCCAACTCTTGTGAATTCTTCATCACATTTAAAATGTACCACCATTTTATGGTAAAATATGTCCTCTCTTGGTTCAATTGTGCCATTTTCCAAAAATGGAGTATTACATACTATGGCTATACAAATGTTGAATAAAATAGAATAAGGTTATTTCAGAATAAAACTGCTTGCCAGAAAGTTTGAAACACTTATGTTTATATATAAAATAAACATTATTTTATATTCCTTAAGTGCAATATGAGTTCGACTATATATTCCTCAGGGTTTCCCAGTAGATTGTCATCCAGGAATACCTTATGGCTTCTGAGGGCACTACTCTACAAGTTACCAGATGTGAGACCCTGTTCAGTAAATTGCACTCTAATGATTAACTGGGATTGTTGCTGTAGTTCCTACTGTACAATAAACTCCCTACCTGAGCTCCTTCATTCCATTTCTAGGATGAAAATGTGGTTCCCCAGACTTTAGAGGACTTCAATTTGCCTTCTCTGGGAGTGGGATCAGATGGCTCAGGAGTTCATGGTGATCTTGATGGTCATGGGCTTATCTCGGATCATCCAGAGCCCAACATGGGATAATGATCACACTCCAGATCTGGTTTCCCTTGGAGTAGTGGCTGTGTGATTTGGAATTGGGAGAGCTTCCAGTATCTTAAATCACACCCTGATTACTATGGGATTCTCTAGTGCCTCTATAGGTCCATTAGATTGGTCTGTCTTAGATGATGGATACATAGGTTTCAGGAGAGCTGGGCGGTTATTCCTGCTCATCTGCTTTACGGTCCATCCAAAGACTTGGTCACTGGTTGGAATGGGGGGTGGGGGGCTGAGGCATTGTATCAGATAGCAACAATGCAACCTTTCCTCTCAAGAATCCTGCCATTTCTCATGGCTTATGAAAAAGCTGAGGGAGATGATCGGACAGAAGATCGGACATGTCTAGAGTATTTATGGCACTCAGCAAAGAACAAATGTGACCAAATAAGGGTTAGAGCCTCTATTAAGGTTTATCGTGTGGCCGTAAGGATGATGAAGCTTCAATGCTTCTATACCCCTACTACATGCACTAGGATAGTTGCTCCATGGCCCTGTCTAAGGGTGACACAAGTCCTTTTGAATAAAGGGGGGTTTGAAAAATGTTTTGTAGGAGCATATGGAGAAATTTGCTCAGAATCTGTTAGAAAAAAAATGCTCAGATAAGTTCACAATTAGATGCCAGCCTTGTTGCAGGTCCAGAGTGGATGCCTGGGAAGAAGTCTCTTATTTGGAAGCAGTTTGAACTGTTGGACCTGACAAAGTGGACCAGGTACCTAGGAATGGGAGTTCAGCCATCTTCTCTATAGATACATGTCCCTTCTGTCTCATTAAAGAAGCCTGTATGAGACTTTAGCCACTGCTAAATATTGGACAATTTTAGCCCAGTATTTAACCTTGTTTTGGAAAGGTGGTTGAGAAGGTTGTTGTACAGAGCTGCAGATTACCTTGTGTTTGGGAAATAGAATCAGCTGCTCTGCCCTTTGGGCTCCTTATAGAGTGGGGGACAGGGTAATGCCATTCCAGAAATGGGACCATTTCAAAACTGCCACAATTCAGCATTTTCAGCTTTAGCAGCACCTAATTATTATGATTATCAAGTCTTATGAAACTAACAATTTTGTGATTAATCTTTAAAAATATTTCTCAATCAATCAATTGGATTTGTACATATATATCCATCAAAATAACAGCGTTCCGTGTGCCTTTGGCATTTAGTCATGCCAGCCACATCACCACAGAGATGTCTTTGGACAGCACTGGCTCTTTGGCTTTGAAACGGAGAGGAGCACCGCCCCCCAGAGTTGTGAACGACTAGCACATATGTGCGAGGGGAACCTTTACCTTTACCTTTTTACCCATCAAAATAAATGTCAATGTCAAGTAGAATAGGTCAAATAAGGAATTCGAGATCCCCATTTTTTCTAAACAATAAAAGCTGTTTTAACAGTATTTCAATAGATATGAAACTTCGCATTATTCAATAAAAGTTATATCTTGGACATTGGACTAAATTGCATTTGTATAGAAAAGAAATGGGTAAATTAACCTATTATCAGATATTAAATCAGATTATGTTTCAATCAAACATGTTTTGGCAATGCCTAAAATCATTAAATTAGGCCATGTTATTGGTGGTATCTTCCTTCTTAGGATTTTTCCTAGTGTTGCTTGTTTTGCATTGTGCTTGCCTAGTCACACAGTAAAGCTGTCAATTTACAATGTGATGAGGATTTTTATTTTTCAGCTTGTTTCACAGCCTGATGCTTATTGGTCCAAGGTTACCCAGCTGTTTTCTGAATTGAGGGGAAGACTTAAAACTGGATTTCCCTGCATTTAGTCCAGTACCATTACACCTTGCTGAATCTCCCAGGCATAAACTATAGATGGATGATTATAATGAGATATGGTTATCCATTTTAATATTTATATTATTTTATATTATTTATTTAACATCTGTGAATATATGATAAATAGATTATTATTGAGAAAGTTATAGCTAATATTTAGAAATTACTGGAAGAACAAAGGGGAGAAAATTAAATAAACAATTTAATTATTCTACTTTTTTTTTAGTTTCTATTTGAAAAGCCAATTTCTGAAAAATAATTTAGGATTACAATACTTTTAAGTATATATAAATATAAATGCAACATTATGGAAATCATCAGGAAAATATTCTTGATGAACTGATTTAGACAACTGGATAATCAGACTGGTGTTTCATTAACTTACCCACACAGCTAGGAGTAGGTTCCCATCCTTTTTCAGTGCATGCTATGGTGTCATCGATGGTACTTTTAGTGATTTCAAAACCCTCTTTACATTCATAGTGAAGTTTGTCTCCAGGAAAGAAAACAGACTTAGTTGTGTTGAAACTAAAATCACCTCCAGGTGGCTTTAAGCATGTCTCTGTGGAATCAAAGAGTGAATATTATTAATGTCTCACTATTCTTTTCTCATGAGTCTAAGTTATAAGCTCAACAATTCTCACCAAGGAATGACCTCTTAGGTATAGGCACATGCACAAAGCAAATGATGAGTTGCTATAAATAAGCTCTCACTGCTTCACACTAGTGATTTTGGCAAACATAGTTAGTTGCTTTTTAACCAAGTTAGTGGGTCACATTAGACAATCTGGTCTTGCAGACTACTTCACTGACCCTTCCATGATTCAAGCATCTGAACACATATACATATTTTTTTCAGGATTGTGCTGTAGTTGTGGCTACCTACCCTGCAGACAAGTCGCTATGTGAGCACTTTGTGTCTTTCAACAGTTTTTGTTTTTGAATCTGAAGTAAATTTTGTGCTTATTATATGTTGTGAAGAGAACATGGCAGATGTTCAACAAGTTTTCTTGCCCTTTTGCAAGTTTAAGGATATTTAACTCTCTGTAAATGGAAAATCCATAATATATGTTTTATGTTTGCATCTATAGGATATTTGTGGCATAAGCTCTTGGGAGGACAGGAAATAAAATGCAAATTGTATGTTTACAATAAAAGGGTACACATATTTAGATTGCAAGTTATTTTTATCAAATCATGAACAAAACAATAATTTTATACTATGAGCTTATAGTTAGACTTCTTGAAGAGATACATTTACAAATTTGATTTGATTTTTTTAAAATCTTTGATTCAGTAGTACACGACAAACTACTTCTAAAACTAAAATCTTATGGCATTTCCAGATCCCTGCATAAGTGGATAGCTGTGTTCTTATCAAATAGGCAACAAGTAGTCAAAATAGGGAACACCCTATCAAACCCTGCACCTGTTAACAGCGGTGTCCCCCAAGGAAGCATTTTAGGAGCCACACTCTTTATACTTTACATAAATGACCTTTATGGTCATATTTATAAGCAACAGCATTCTCTTTGCTGATGATGTAAAACTATTCAACACCACCACAATACTGCTACCCTACAAAAAGACCTTGACTATCTGTCAGAATGGTTAAACAATTGGCAACTCCAAATCTCAACCAACAAATGCTCTGTCTTACACACTGCCAAAAAATTCAAAACACAAAATGCAAGTTGGGCGGATACGACCTTGTAGACGACCCTCACTCTGTCAAGGACCTTGGAGTACTCATCTCAAATTATCTAAGTGCCAGAGCTCACTGTAACAGCATTGTTACAGTGGCATTAAAATTTGTTAACCTAATCTTGCGTAGCTTCTTCTCCGGTAATATTGTATTGTAAACTAGGGCATACAAAACCTTTGCTAGACCAATTCTCGAATACAGCTCATCTGTCTGGAACCCACACTGCATATCGGACATTAATACAATTGAGCGAATCCAGAGATATTTCACGAGAAGAGTCCTCCATTCCTCTACCCGCAATAAAATACTTTATACCACCAGACTTGAAATTTTGGGCTTAGACAACTTAGAACTATGCTGCCTTCGGTCTGACCTAAGCATAGTCCATAAAATTATCTGCTACAATGTCCTACCTGTCTATGACTATTTCAGCTTTAACCACAACAATACACAAGCAAACAATAGATACAAACTTAAGGTAAACCACTCCAAACTTGATTGCAGAAAATACGACTTCAGCATTGGCCAGGAATGGTCAATGCCTGGAATGCACTACCTGACTCTGTGGTTTCTTCCCCAAACCCCCAAAACTTTAACCTTAGACTGTCTACTGTCGACCTCACCCCATTCCTAAGAGGTCTGTAAGGGGCGTGCATAAGCGCACCAGCATGCCTACCATTCCTGTCCTAATGTTCCCTTTTATTTGCATCTATCTCATGTATTCATAATTATATCTATACTTATATATGTTATCTAATACATGCCTGACAAAATAAATAAATTGTTATGATATCAGGCTATTCTTCACTGAATAAGATTCCATGTCTTTGTCTGTGCCAGTCAGTTTCAATCTATGGATTGAATTGAATGGAATTGTATTTACTTACTGATACATTCTGGCTCTGGGCTCCAGCCCTCTTTAAGGCATTGTGTCTCTGCCTCAGTCTCTCCTTTTGACGTTGTATAGCCATCATGACAAATATATTTTGCTTTAGCATTGATCTGAAAACTCTGTTGTTGCGATCGAAAAGTCCCATGGGATAGAGAAACCTTCGTACAGGTGGGTTCAACTACTAATGGAAAAAGGAAGTATACAATGTGAATTCTTCTGTTTATAAAATGTGAACTCTTTGTAAAATACCTGGGAAACCAGTGGAGACAGAGGAAGATTGCCTCTTTTCAAAATCATGAATAAATGGCTATGAGGCTGCAAAGAAAAGCTGTAAAAGATTTGTTGGAAAATCCATAGGCAGATTGAGGGGGGAAATAAATGTATCTGATTAGGCAGATTCATGGTTGTCTTTCTTATAGAAACTTAAGGCATCTAATTTGCCCTTTAATTATATAAAATAAATTATACTGCCATATAAGCTATATGTATTCCATATTTTAGTGGCCTGATCTGAGTCTGTATTGGAATTCCTACATGTGCATCATGGGCCGAAGATTCTCACTTGTGTTTTGAATGTCCTGTATTCTGGTCCAAATCTTTTGGAGTTTAATGGGTGACAATATCAGATTAGCAACTAAATGTCTTAGATTAACAAAGTTTTCTCCAGTTGCCACAATTTCAACCTTTAGACACAATACAACTTCACTGACAACAATTAGAGGATAGTCATATTTTAAGACTTCTGTAGCATTATACAATTGTGAAAGCACAGACCTAATTCTTTTTATGCAAATACTATCATTCACACACACACACACACATTAAGTTTTTAAAATGTGTTAGATGCAGTGAATTGTTTTAGTTGCAAAATATATATTAAAAGGTATTATCATGTAATTTTGATGTTTACTACTCTTTTCTTTATTTTACTGTTCCTTAATAATTGCCATTCCCCTATTCATTTATTTTTATATTTGTATACTGCCCAATACAATTGATACTGGGCCTCAGATCTTCATTGGAGAAAACTTAAATCCCCTTTGCACATCAAAACACATCAGACTCTCTTTAAAAAATAATAAATATAATGAAAACAATTTTTAATTGTTAACAAACTTCAACTGAAATATTTTTCTTCTAATCAAAAGGTAGCTTTTTATTGCAAATATTCAATATATCTAAGTAGTAGCTTAGTAGTAAGTTTACTACTAAGTTACTACTAGTAGTAGTAAGTTTAATAAATAAATGATAGGCACAAATATGTGCATATACATAAACACCTATACATATCTTTACCCCAGGTCAGGCAATTTTAGCAGACATTCCTAAAGCTTACCTGACCGGATACATCTTGGAGCAGGTGACCATCCCTTTTTTGTGCAAGTAATTGATGATTGCTGGGTTGCAGGAGAATATCCCATATCACAAACAAATGTAACGTTGTCACCTTCTATGTATGTGTTCCAGTAGTTATAAATGATGCGACCATGATAAAAATGTTGAGCAGGATCACAGATTTCTAAAAGCAAAGAAGAGCAACTTGGTTTCATCATTTATGGTTCTTGGAAGGTTAATCCAAGAACCATAAATTAATCCATGCTATGCATGGTATCTAATTCACAGACAAGACGTGAAGAGAGGAGGAAGCTGATGAGGAAGATCCCTATTTTGCTGTTTATATTTTATAAAAGACTCAGCTTTTACCTCTCTCATTTAAGGTTTTAGTACACAAACTGTAGGCTCCAAAACAACTTTTAGGGTCCCTTGAGAAGAGACAGCAGTGGAAGCATCACCCCAGCAGGCAGAAGAACCAAACAGGCTGAAATCTCTATAGCAGCGGTGACGAACCTTTTACTGATCGAGTGCTGAACAGGTAAGTGCTTTGTGCGCTTTGCGCATGTGCGTGCTATCCACCCTAATGCGTGGCTCCTCCATGTGGTGCGTATGCAACCGGACTATCTGCGCATGCGCAGAGCTTTTGTGCACATCCCCATGCACTGTGCATGCAACTACACCATCTGCACAGGTTTTGCACAGGTTTTGCACAGCCCCCCCATGCACTGTGTGCGCAATCACACCATATGTGCATGCATGTGTGCACACGCACACACTGCACAGAAGTACTCACACTTGTGCAAACGCACACACATGCGCAGGAAGCTCCAAAGATGAGGTGGGTCACCTGAATTGCACACATGTGCACCGAAGGCCCGGACACCATATGAGGGGCACGCACATGCGCAGCTGCAGGTGAGTTGGGTGACAGCTCGCATGCCCGTAAAGATGGCTCTGCGTGTCACCTCGGGCACACATGCTATAGGCTCGCCATCACAGCTCTATAGGATGCTACTTCTTCCAAGTTAAAACAAGGTCAGGAAAGCATCTGATCTGTTTTGTTTGTACTTGGCAATATCTACTGCAAAGGGAAAGAATTACTTACTGAAACACTTTGGTTCTGGGTCATAGCGGGAATTGATGCACCTTGCTGTTTGCCATGTTTTCTTGTCTTTAGGCAGATAACCACCATAACAATAAAACTCAATTGATTGTCCCTGCCATATTGGAAATGGTTTATTCCATTCAAAATGATCAGCCATTCTTCCATTTTCGATACGGATATAGTCACAGCCCTTTCCTGAAGAAAAGGGATAGAAAAAAAAGTAAGGCACCCCCATAATTCAGAATATTCTATCAGTTCATTTGCTTTGCTTTAGTCTGTGCTAGCATCAGAGACGAACTTCTTATTAAATGTTGTTGCAATACCAGAATCTGACCTGAATTTCTGCCCTGCATCTAAGAAAGAATAGAGAATGACAGTGACCGAAGGGAGAAACAAAGGCCCTTATTTCTTCTGCTTACAATCTGTGAGGGCTGTAGGGAGAATGGAATGATGTTGATTTGACATCTTTGATCTTATACTGTAAAATGGGACTGAATGTCTTTCTATCTTCTTTTTATCACTGCACAGTGATTTGTCCAACTATTATGATTCTTGCTGTTATTGTGATTATTATATTTTCATCCTGCCTTTTCATAAATGAGTCAAGGCAGCAAACATAGTTATACCTCTAGCTTCTATTTTCTCTACCACAATCACCTATGAGGTGAATTGGGTTGAGAGAGTGACTGGCACCATATTACCCAGTGGCTTTCATAACTAAGGTAGGACTACAACTCACAGTCTCCTGGTTTCAAGATTGGCACCTTCACAATTATAACAAACTGGCTCTAGAGTATATATTTAATGAAAAGTATTAAGTGAGAAGTAAGAAAGAAGTACGTTTTTAACCTTCCTGGAGACACAGGTAAAGTAACATTTCTTTCCTTGCGGAAGATCCGCAATACTTCCAAAAGAGCCTCGTCACAATGTGCAGGATTTTCTGTGCTTTCCTGCATGAATGGCTTCTCCTCAGTAATCTTGGGCCTAGCATCACTAAGATTTCTAAAATTAAACCTCTAAGGTTCTTCCCACTCGATCTGTCTCTCATGATTAGCTGTTTTCTTATGTTCTCCTGCACTCTAGTTTAAAAGTGTACCTCTTTGTTTTTTAAATGTTTTGCTGCTACTAACTAGTGATTACTAGTGGTGAATAATTACAGTAGAATGGTATATAGGCAGCAAATCCCTTCCTAGGAACACGTTCAGCTGATGCATACAGGTATTGCTTTTGATGAAACTTGCACAAGTGTGGTTTTCATATTCCAGAGAGATTAGGTTCATTCATACAGCAACCTTTGAGTGGTCTGTTGAATCCCACGATACTAAATGATCAAGAGTTCTGATATATTCTGATACATCAAGATATATTCTGGAATTCACTATCTGACTCTGTGGTTTCATCCCCAAACCCCCATAACTTTAACCAGTGGTGGGATTCAAGTAATTTAACAACCGGTTCTCTGCCCTGATGATTTTGTAGGGAAACAATAATATAGAAAATAAAATACTGATATACTAGATTTAGTAAAAGCTTGTTATTCTGTAATCATTAGGTTCCTGTAACATATATATTGTGCTTTTTGTATCACATATATTATTCCTTTGTATTTGTATCTCCTGTTACAAACATATTGTCATTAGGCCTCTGAAATGTATCTGGTATTTGTCAAACGTATGTCCCTGCCATTTGACCTGCTCATATCAATCTCTTTCTGTGCCACCTAAAAACATGGTACGTATCTGTTGGAACTCCAGCCATCAACAAAGGGGTAATTTACATCTCAATCCTAATTTATGTTTGATCTGGATAAGATCTTGTCTTCAGGAGCCAGGGGCTAAGTGGCCAATTAAGTAAACAAAGATAAGACTAATTGGAAGTTTAGATTCCTTTGCAGGGCAACAAAGGATACACAAACATAAATTAAGAGGCCAGAGTGGGGATCTAACTGTTGCTTTAAAGGTATAAAAAGTGGTTACATCTTCTCTGAAGGTGTGAACCCTCCCATATACATATCTCTTTGTATGTGTTTGGAATGGTTTTACCCAGCCTTTTGTCTTTGATCAAAGATTAAATGTTGATTCTTATTCAAGCCTCCGTTTAAGTCTTTCTTTTTGGTTCACTGAGAGCTTAAGCGTATAGCCGGACCTTACAATTTCTTCCAACAACCAGTTTGTCAAACTGCTCAAAAAGTTAACAACCGGTTCTCCTGAAGTGGTGCAAACTGGCTGAATCCCACCACTGACTTTAACCTTAGACTGTCTACTGTTGACCTCACCCCATTCCTAAGAGTCTGTAAGGGGCGTGCGTAACCGCACCAATGTGCCTACCGTCCCTGTCCTACTGTCCCCATTTATTTGTATCCATTTCCTGTATTCATAATCATGTTTATATTTATATCTGTTATCTTATACATGCTTGACAAATAAAATAAATAAAATAAATAAAAATAAATATTCATCACCAAGGAACTTTTAACAAGGTGTACTTCAATAACAAGCTGAGGACTATCTTATATTGCTTTGGTCCTAAAAGAAAATGCTTTCCTCAGCTAATATTTTACGGAATGACTCTTTACAGTAAACAACAAAACAAAACTTTGACATCAAGAAAATGTGTGCAGCTTTTTCCCTAAGCCTTTACTCCTTTCTTCTCTTTCCAGTTCTAAGCTTAAGATCCTGAAACGTGTGCCCTTCAGGTACAAGGATATCATTAGATAGGTAAAGTAGCGCTATGTCCCATTGTTACTAAAGATTGAATAGCAGATTGCAGCCTCTGAAATACAATTCACAATCCAGTAGATATGTCTTTGGTTGCGTATTGAATTTCCCTGCCCAACCCTTACTTCCTGCTGGGCAGGGGAAAGAGTTAGGTGTTTTAAGACAAAAAGTAGCACTTGGATGCAGTTTGGGAGAAGAACTTCCATCTTCCCAGCAGCCTCTCAAGAAAACTCCAGGAACCTTGAAACAGAAGATGGTTTGATTCAGATTTATATTGAAAGAGGCAGAATGTCTAGCCAGGAATGTATTTGAATTTAGAGGTCCGTTTTTTGGATAATGCTGAATTGTTTCAAAATCACTATATAAATTAGGGGGACACAATGTTTAAGTTCAGCTTTATCTCGGGCAGCTTCGCAAGATATAATTTTAATAAGTGTCTTATGATCTCTGATGAGAATGTAAAACCTCACTAGTATCTTTGAGGAGATTTTCAACAGAAAGAATTTCAGAATTTCTGGTTTGACCAAAGTTTGATCTTTCCTCTGGAGGTTTTTTTTTTCCCCGCCAAAATTTTCCAGTCATTTGAGGGACTTCTCATAGTACACTATAGCTACATCTACAGGCTAGGACTAGAGAGGTTTATATTCCCTTTTTTTCCCATGAAACAATTTGGTAACCTTGATTCAATAACTGGATATTGAAGCAGGTTAGAAATTTAAGCAGAACCAAAAAATACCTCACCAAAAAAACTTCAGAGTATCTTTTTCTGAAGACTCTATTCTGATAATGATATTACCATAATACTAGATGTCATATCTCATTGTGATTTAGAATTCTTTGTTTTGAGAAGACTTGCAAATTCTTTTGAGTTATAGATTTTGTGTTCAGTGGTAGTTGTGCAGGAAACTTGGAGCATTTTAGGAAGGTGCTGCCGGAGCTTAATTACTAGGCCACCTTCTAGCTAACTTATTTTTTCTTTCATTGTTTCGCCTTGCCTCTTTAAGGATTTTTTTTTTAATGTTCAATTTTATACAAATCTGTTTTGGCATCAGAATTGCAAAGAATACCCAGATCCCTGTTTAATTTCACTTTTGGATAAGTCACTATTGACTGTGTTTGGACAACACAGATTTTAAGAGTGTTTAGATAGTTTGTGACTTTTGACAACCTTTATAGGGCCTGAACTATACTCACTGTGTTTCTCAAGTATTTGTAAACAAGCCAGGACATAAGACCCTTGTGTTTCCATTTTTCTAGATTGAGACAGTTTTAACTTTTACTGTCTTTTCCTTTCCTTCTTTAAAACTATTCATTTCATTCCTTCAGCCACTTCTGTACAAACTTTTTTGGAGTTTAGGCCTTCTGTTCTGCCATTTCAGTACTATTCCTTCCATTCCTCATTTAATCAAAGTTAAGTTCCTCAATTTATGATTTTATTTCACTTGTTGCAATCATTCTGTTCATGTGCCATGAAAAAAGTAGGTCTGCTCAGGTGCTAGCAAATTTCACTGCATGTGTTCCTATAGACTCATCAACATTTTCTGTTTCTCTTGAAGCAAAGAGGCCTCCCGTAATAGTTCATTGAGGGTATGAATACACAGCATTGTCCCCAACCTGTCCCTGTCCCATTGCAAGAATCAGCTCTGCCGTCATTTCTCACTCTGTATCAAAATGATATTTTCTGATTTCTTCTAGTACTTCAAGTTAGTTAGTTAGTTTATTATATTTGTATACCGCCCTTTTCCCGGAGGACTCAGGGCGGTGAACAGCCATGATAAAAACAATGTACAACAAAAATTAAAAGCTTATTAAAATAATTAAATCATTCGGCCAAATTTAAAACATCCAACTAAGATCATTTTAAAACCCCTATCAAAACCCAATTTTGATGTGCTGTGCAGTCTCTCTGTGATGCTTCACTACACAAGGAATCTTCGTTTTTCCCTGGATACTACCATGTTTTCCCCAAAATAAGACATCCCCTGATAATAAGCCCAATTGGGCTTTTGAGTGCATGGCAATAAGGCCAAGTGCTTATTTCAGGGTTCAAAAAAATATAAGACAGGGTCTTATTTTCAGGGAAACATTGTATTAGCTATCTTCCACAGCCTTTCCAATTTAGGCCACCTAACCAACTATAGAAGGAATTTTTTTCTGTACATCCGGACTACACTTTGTTTTGTCAAGTATACAACAGACCTGGCATCAGGCTGCTTATGTACCTGAAAAGGGCAGTTTCATGAATACCTGATCTACCAACTCCTGTATGGCCCAGGGTCATCCTATCTCTGAAAAGTGTAAGAATTTTACCTGGGGTGAACAGGTAACGTGGCAGATACTTTGACCTCTCTGGCCCTCCTTATCATCTTATAGAGGAATATCCCATGGAAATAACCTAGTTTTCCTACTGCATTGTTGTTTAGCACACTCCACAGCCTACTTCAAAGTACACTTGCCACTTTGTGACAGCATTCCCTTGCAAGCTGGAATGAGAGAGACATGAGCGTTTCTTCTAGACTAAGACTAATAAATCTTTGTTCCAAAGTAGCACCATTGGTAGATTGCTAGGCAGGAAAATGGCTCGGAGCTTCAACGATCACCTTCCTTCCTTCCAGAGTTTGTCAAATAGGTGATTTTTGGACGGACATTAATTAATCAGGTCCCTGAAAATTCAGTTGAGTCCCTACAGTTTTCAGATGGCTTATGAATTACTGGTTAGTGATAGCATGGTGCAAGTTTTCTATACTGTAGCATCATGCTATTTTTCCATTTTTATCTTGTTTTTCCTTATTTTATTGTGGAACAATTTTATGATTATTATACAAAACTGTAGGATTGTTTAATGAAAAAATTACAGAAATCATGCTGTAACTACTGGTATCTATAATAAACTATTCTCCTCCCACCATAATTATCTCACTGCATCTAGCATAACTATAAGAATATTATTTATAAACAATGAAGCAAGTTCTGCTCTAGAAAGAAACTTCATAGAAAAAGTTACTTACGTTTACAGACAGGAGGAGGATGCCAACCAGTTGCAGTGCATTTGGAAACCTTTCCGGGGCCTCCAAAGACAAACCCTTCATTACATATTGTTTCAATTTCATCATTGTACATATAGTGATCTCGTCTATATTGAAAGTAGCCATTCGTCACTTCTGGAGGGAAACACTTAATTTCTATGGAGGAATATGAATGAATGAATGAATGAATGAATGAATGAATGAATGAATGAATAAATAAATAAATAACTTTATTGTCATTGTATGTGTATACACAGTATACCCATAAAATGAAATTCACTTAACACCCAAAGACCAGGTCCAACACACATAATAATCCCCAAACACACCCCACCCACCACAATTCCTCACCCCTAAACCACCCAAACATCCACACAACAGACCAAGTAATACTGTCCAACAGTAATAAAAATAGGTGGTCTATCTTTAACCAACAAGAACATTTATCTGCTCCAGGTCCTTGAGAAACTCTCAATAGGTGAAGAAAGATTAGTTGATTGCAAATGACTTTTCATCATTTTGTTGTTGTTAGTTGCGAAGTGGTGTCTGACCCATCGCGACCCCATGGACAACATTCCTCCAGGCCTTCCTGTCCTCTACCATCCTCTGGAGTCCATTTAAGCTCACGCCTACTGCTTCAGTGATTCCATCCAGCCACCACGTTCTCTGTTGTCCCCTTCTTCTTTTGCCCTCAATATTTCCCAGCGTTAGGCTCTTCTCCAGCGTGTCCTTCCTTCTCATTAGGTGGTCAAAGTATTTCAGTTTCATCTTCAGGATCTGGCCTTCTAAAGAGCAGTCAGGGTTGATCTCCACTAGGACTGACCGGTTTGATCACCTTGCAGTCCAAGGGACTCGCAGGAGTCTTCTCCAGCACCATAGTTCAAAGGCTTCAATTCTTTGGTGCTCAGTCTTTCTTATGGTCCAACTTTCACAGCCATACATTGCAACTGGGAAAACCATGGCCTTGACTATACACACTTTTGTTGGCAGGGTGATGTCTCTGCTTTTTAGTATGCTATCTATATTTGCCATAGCTTTCCTCCCCAGGAGCAACCATCTTTTAATTTCATGGCTGCAGTCCCCATCTTCAGTGATCTTGGAGCCCAGGAAAATAAAATCTGTCACTACCTCCATTTCTTTCCCATCTATTTGCCAGGAATTGAGAGGGCCGGATGCCATGATCTTAGTTTTCTTGATGTTGAGTTTCAAGCCAACTTTTGTACTCTCCTTCTTCACCCGCATCAAGACGCTCTTTAGTTCCTCTTCACTTTCTGCCATTAGAGTGGTATCATCTGCATATCTGAGGTTGTTGATATTTCTCCTGGCAATCTAAATTCCAACTGTTGATTCATCATTTATCCACCAGTTATTTATCCAGCCATTTATCGACCATTGATAAATTAATATGGACCTCATTGGGGATCCTTGCCCTAAAGCTGATGCTCTGTTCTCACTTTGTTGCTTAGCAGAATAGAATAGAATAGAATAGAATAGAATAGAATAGAATAGAATAGAATAGAATAGAATAGAATAGAATAGAATAGAAATATATTCATCAAGAATCATAAGATACTAACATAAGATAGTCATAGGATACTAATAAGCAATCAAATCATACTAGGAAACAATAAAACAATATAAATCGTAAAGATACAAGCAACATGCTTATAGTAAGAGTGGGAAGAGATAGGTACTAGGAAGGATGAGAAGAATAATAGTAATACAGTCTTAGTAGATAATTTGAAAGTGTTGTGGGAATTAGTTGTTTAGCAGAGTGATGGCATTTGGGAAAAAACTGTCCTTGTGTCTAGTTGTTCTGGTGTGCAGTGCCCTATAGTATCGTTTTGAGGGTAGAAGTTGAAACAATTTATGTCCAGGATGTGAGGAGTCTGTAGATATTTTCACAGCCCTCTTTTTGACTCATGCAGTATACAGGTACTTAATGAAAGGCAGGTTGGTAGCAATTGTTTTTTCTGCAGTTCCAATTATCGGTTAAAGTTTGTGTCTGTGTTGTTTGGTTGCAGAGCCAAACCAGACAGTTATAGAGGTGCAGATGACAGACACAATAATTCCTCTGTAGAACTGAATCAGCAGCTCTTTGGGCAGTTTGAGCTTCCTGAGTAGGTGCAGAAAGAACAATCTTTGTTGTGCTTTTTTGATGATGTTTTTGATGTTAGGTGTCCCTTTTAAATCTTGAGATATGATAGAACCTAGAAACTTGAAGGACTCTATTGTTGATACTGTGTTGTCTAGTATTGAAAGAGGTGGTAGTATAAGAGGGTTTCTCCTAAAATCTACCATTAATGTAAAATTAATATATTGTAAAAATTAATATATTGTAAAATTGTAATGTGATTTTACAACACTTAAGGGGAAAAAAGAGAGTGAAATTAGTGCCCAAATGTAAGAACCACCAATGCTGAAGTCATAAGGTGATTTCAGTCTGAGACAAAGTTAGCCAACTGATTTGTGGATCAGTTCTGCCCTTTGCACATATCTTCAAAATAGATTGAGTTGCCCCCTTGTGGGACTATCACCCAAATTTCCCTAAAAGAAACAATTACTTTTTCTACACTTTGTGCCTTAGACACAAACAGTCTTGATGAATTATGTTCCTCTGTCGAAGAAATGCTACATGAAACATTCATTTCTATTTGGCCCCATATTTATTGCTGAGTCATATTACTATGATAGATTGCAGACCAAAGTAAATGTTTGCCTCAGATGATCTTCAGAAGAATAAAGTCCTTCTTTGAAGAAAGACATTTCTAAGTCTGATTAATTAAGATTAAAGGAAGTATAATATGCTATTTGACTCCACAAATTCCAGAAAGCCATGAATCCTGAGTTTTTAATTAATCAAGGATTATTAAAATGTTGAAATTATAAACTTAGTGGCTCTTTTTGAGTTATCCCTTTAAAACTAATCATAGCTAGTTTAGGAAATCAATTCAGTATGATGTAAATAATCCATATATCTAGACGAAAATTGAGGCAATATTTTCTTTTACTTGTTAAAAAAAGGAAGGATGAGTCTTCTAAGACAATGCTTGTTATTCTTGCTCTCCGTATGTCTGATAAAAACGAAATCAAATAAAGACATACAAATACTTCTTTCCCTATTTTACCACAAGGTTTTTAACCAGGTCAGATTGATTGGAGCTGCAATTCTAGGCATGCATAGCAAGAAGACTAAAATGTGTGTAAGATTTCAAAACAACCATGACCATTAGAATCACATACAGACCTTCACATTGAAGCTTTGTACCCCATCCAGTCTCAGTACATAAGGCATCTTGTCTGTCAACATGTGAGTATCCTTCATTACAGGAGAATCGTATTCTCTCACCTTCCTTATAAATGATCTTTGGAGATAATACGTTTCCATTTTCAATATAGTCTGCCTGGCAAGTTATTTCTAATATAAAATACAAATAAAAGTTTTTTTTCATTAATATTCCGTTTATTCACTTGAATTAAAAAATGCTGTATTAGTAAAAAGATTAAAGAAGAAAGAGATATTTTTCTAATTTTAATCTGATTTTTCATCCTAATATGATTCAGGTAGAATCAGGTTGAATAAGTGGTCTTTTTCATACTCATTGGGATGAATAATAATAAATCTACTATTTCACAATCAAATGAAATGCCTTCAGCCTCAACCAGTTTCTTCATGTTAATATTAAACAGAAGTGGGGAGGGGGCTGAGCACTGCAAAGCAGTATCTGTGGACTAGACCTCTCCTTCCATGAATGCTGACTAAAACTCTCCCAGAGGAAGGAGAAGAACTAGTACAACACAGTGCTCCCCAATCCAATCTTTGAAGCCAGCCCAGAAGTTATCCCGATTAAAAGCCACTAAAATACCAAGGAGAGAAAGGATGGCTGCATCCTATTCTCACCACAGGTATGATCAATTCCATTTTAATTCTGTACTCAGGTCTGAAATCTGACTGAAAAAGTCCAGAACTTCCTCCACAGTTCTTTGAAGCAATTGTTTGTTCTTAATAACCTTCCCCAGGAAGGGTAGGTTGGGACAATATGAGACAATATTTGTCCAGCTAATAGTGGCTTCTTGAGAAAAGAGTACACTGCTGGCTCCTTAAGTGAAGGACCATCTTCTTTCCCAAGTAGGAATTTACTTGGAACCAGAACCCCACCATGTCTCACCTGATAGGAGGTCTTAGCCTACCAGGAAGAACATGGATGCATGTATAATACATGGATGTATGTATAATACATGGATGTATTATACTGATGGCCAAACTAACGGTCAGGATTAATAGGTTTTAAACTCCTCCCAGACAATGAAACTAGACTAAGTCTCAATTAGTTCCATGGGGCTTCCCTCAAGGTTAGAATGCAGTATAGCGTGAATCCAAAAAGTTTATCCAACATATGCCTAGCATATTCCTCACAATCCTCCTAAGGCGTATCTGGGTTGCCTTGAACAAAACCACCAACTAAGTGCAATAAGAACAGAATACTATGGACACTTCACTGCTCTTACCACCATGAGATAGGTCTTAGTAACTCACACTCACTTGGCTTCATTTCTTGTTGTCCTCCAATGGTACTCTAGATCTCTCTTCTCCCGTTTCACTTAGAAAGTTCCATTTAGAACCAATTGGGGTTTATCAGTTGTCTGAGGCAGACCAAATTGGTCCAGTCTTTCTGTAGTGGGGAACAGCCCATAGAACTCCAAGCCAATCAAAGAGTGATCCAACCATGACAAAGGAGTGTAATAATCAACTCAGAGTTCACTTAACTTCCCCCTCACTCACCTATACATTCTGGAACAGGTGCACTCCAAGTGCCATCAGCTGTACAAGTAATTTTATTAGCTCCTTTTATTTTGAGCTTTCCAATACATCCAAATATCACTAGATCACCAGATGAAAAATCTTCATTCATTTGAGATTTTGCACCCTGAATAATCCTCACATTTCCTGCTGGTGCTATTGGAGGACATTTGTTGACTGCAAATAAAGTAATATTGTGATATAAAGCTAATTAAGAAATGTTTCAGACTTAGAAAAAAGGAAGCAAGGAGGGAAATGACCAATCATAAATATTTTACAATCTGGTGATGTGCACAGTATAGTTTCTAGCAAAATGGCAAATTTAATGTTTTTTTTTAATGTAACAAAAACAAAGTCATTTCACCAATCTTACTGTGATCATTAGAAAATACAAATCTATTAAAAATAGATAAGTGGACATATTCTCAATCAGCATAGAAATCTTCTACTCTATCACATTGGGTAATTGAGCAAATAATGGGAGATAGATTACCATGAAGTGCATTATTATTGCAGAAATAGTAACAATGTTTATGTAGAATATATTTAACCAATAAAGACATCAGCAAAGAAATAATTTATGTCACTCATATACCCAACCCTAATACTGAGGCATTTTAAAGAAAAATGCACAAAAAGATTAGTTAAAGCAAAAATTATCAAGCTTTTTATGGTTTCGAATTTTGAAAATATTCTCTGTATATTCTGTATATACAATATATACATTTTGTATATACTTTTATATTTTCACAAAGTGGATATCTACGTAAGCTAATTAAATGTTGCTGAGCACATTGTAAGCCGCCCTGAGTCTTCGGAGAAGGGCGGCATATAAATCAAATTAAAAAAAAAAAATGTGGGCTGAATGACTAAATAAATAAATAAATAAATAAATAAATAAATAAATAAATAAATAAATAAATAAATAAATAAATGACTATTTGGAGATAAAGGGGTGAGATGCCATAACTGTCTTTTACTATTCAGTAGTTTAATGGTTTGGATGACATGAGGTCATTCTTAACAAATGTAAATATGAAAGAATAATTAGATGGAATAATTAATAGAAAAATAGCATTAAAATTATTTAGATGGGATGATATGAAACTAACATAATGAACTTTCACAGACACAAACACAAATTTCTTCACTTAGGATATAAAAATTAAATGACAAGTACAGGATGAAGAATTTATTTATTTATAAAATTTGTTTGACATCCATCTCATATCCAATGATTCTGGGTGGCTTTTTACAACTGAAAAACATTAAAATCATCCACTATAAAACACAGCAAATTAAAACATTAATAGATAAAATCAAGGAGGCAAGATGGCAAGATGGCAAAGAAGGGAGCAAGACACAGGGGTGGGGGGCAGACACACCTCCAGTATGATACTCCTCCATTGGGTCCTCAAGCCATGTAGCAGAGTCAGGTCTTAAGGCTCTTAGAAAACCTAATGAGGGTGGGAGTCAATTTCACCTCAGGGGGTAAGATATTCCAGAGGCAGGAGCCATGGCAGAGAAGGCTTCTGGATCCCACCAGCCAAAATTATTTAACTGATGGAATCCTCAGTATTCCCTCTCTGCTGACATGGGGATGGACCAGTCCCATCAGGGTGAGATGGGTTCTCAAGTAGACTTGAGCCATGCTATGCAGGGCTTTAAAATACCTAGCTGGTAATGGTACTTTTAGAAGATCTTGAATTACAAATTGAAAAGGAGCCAAAAATGAGATTTCACTAAAAAAAAAATAACTAACTTCAATTTCCAAATCATGGTAAATGAAATGAAACTAACCGAATAGTAATACTGTGTGTTTGGTCAATGACCGGTAAAATTTGAAAAAAAAATACAATGCAAAAATAAAAATCAAATAGACGAGACAAATATTAGTGAAACAAAAATAAAACGACAAATAAAAATGTAACGTACTACATTTTAATTTTTAAATATCTGTCTATGTGTTTTAATTATCTGTGCAAGTATACATCTAAAATATTACAATCTAGGAAGTTAAAATATATATCGTCTAAAACAAGATGGGTAACGTATTAAATCTGAAGTAATGAATAAAAGGTAAGAGGTTATATCTATAACCATTTATGCTTATTTTAATTGTGGTAATCCAGAAAGTGGCTGTTGCACAAGTGATAAAGGATTCTGAATCTTCTAGAAGAAAGTTCATATATAAATTAATGTTTTAAGGAAAGACTATAAGCAGACCTATCTCAGTACAATTTACAATTTAAGAATGCATGAGACTTCCAAGTGAAAACAATTATAGACTAGGATGTCTCTGAAGGAGTGGAGATAATATGAGGAAGGCTGATAATTTGGATGACAAGCCTGAGCCACCAGAACCTCCTTGAATAAGGAAAGACCAAGAGACTTCTCACTGTGCTCTGGAATGCTCTTCCATGTGAGGTAACAGCTGGACTTTAAGGGCCTTGCAGCTGATTTGTAAATCTGAGTGGCAGGAAGACTCAGGAAAGTCAAAGAGCTCAGATCCCCAGTGGAGCCTTTAAGGACATTGGTTTACTTAAAACTTCACTTTCTTAAGCACATTTGTATCAAAATTATTTTTAATTAAAGGGAAAAATATTTTTTTGGAATAGCAGAACAATTAACTACTTGGTGAGTGTGAGTGAGCCTTCATTCTGGATTAAAGATACAAATAAAATAACAATTTTAAAAATTTAAAATCAATTGCAGAAAACTTGACAGGAGTTTGTTCTAAATAAGCTTTAAATGGATAAAAAGGACAGTGAAATTTGAAATATTCCTTTTATACAGAAGTTTTCAAATTATTTAAGAAATATATATCTTAGTGGGAATACAGATTGTTTAGAGTTTTAGTGAAGAGACAATTGGTAGACTTTTCAAAATAATGAGCTGAAGGAATCTTAAAACAGAACATGTGTCTTTAGAACTTCAAAGTGTCAGAAGGGACTAAAGGCTTAAGGTAATACAGAAAAAGCAAATGGGGGGAAGAGAGAAAGAAACCTCCCTTTTACTTTTGTACTTGGCTCATTTTCTCTTTCTGGATTACAAATAAATGAAATGGATACTACTGGAAAATCAGCAAACTTGGAAAAGGAAGGAGGGGATTGTTAGAGCACCCAAGAAAAAGATGATCACTCCAAAGATTAAAAAAAATAATTGAAAAGTTGGAGAAGAATTTATCTGAATCTGTTAAAAGAGACATGGCTACATTTTAAGGAAGATTGGGAGAAAGATTTGTAAATATGAAGGAGGAAGTGAAAGAAGAGATTAAAAAAAACCTTGAAGAATCTCTAGGACAGTTGACTGGAGAGGTGAAACAAATAAAAAAAGAAAGAAAGAAAACAAAGCAGAAATAATAAACAGAAAGGTGGAAAAAAGATTTACACAATCTTGGCACTATTGGAATTAAAGAAGGAAAAGAATTATGCCTGAGATTCAGAGTGGTTTCAAAAGACCCCAGAACAACAGTAGGTTGTCCAATCTTTACAAAATTTCTGTAATAGGATGGAGATGATATGCAAGCAGAGACAGATAATGTATACGGGATCAGTATGCATTATGCAAAGTTAAGAAATGCATCAGGGGATTTTCTTATGTACTTTATTAGGAGGAAAACAAGAGATTAAGCTCTCCAGAAGCATTTTAATACCAGGTTGAAGGTCAACACAGATGTATATAAATAAGTTCCAATCAGAATACTACCTAAGGGGGGGGGGATATTTTTGACTGAAAAGCTAAAGCATAAAAAGATATCATTTTGTTGAGACAAATTGGAAGGAGAGATTTTTAATTTTAAATAGTAGAGGTATCAAGCGCCCGAGAATTCAGGAGATGAGGCAGCTCAAATGAAAGCTTAAGCTCTCTACAAGAATCTGCCCAACTGACTGTTAAGAGAAATATGTGGGAGATAAGAGAGGCATTCAAGGTGGGTTGGACTTAGATCTTTTATGGGTGTGCAGGGTCTCATGACATATGATGTGTTTTAGCCCTCCCTTGGGCTCAGCCCAGTCATCTCCTACAAGAGGTTCTGACTAACTCAGTTTTAGTATCATGAGATTTCTTAGAAACATTTAAAGAAAACATGGACAACAGGCAAGGAAGTGACAGAAGAAACTAGGCAACAGACATGACAAGAAACTAAGGAAGAGGCACCACGCTAAGACTACAAGTATTGACTTTTTCTAGATTTTGGCATATAGACTTTAAATGCCTAACATGAAATATAATGAAGCAAACTCTCCCACTTCAGAAAACAAATTCATTTCATTATTTGAAAAGATTGAAACAATATGTAACTTGTTTAGAAGAAACAGATAGTAGCAGAAATTATTAAAAAAATTTGATTTACAAAAATTTAGGTGAAGAGTTCATTTCAGTGGGAATCAATAAGAGAAACTGAATGGTTTTGAAACTCACAACTAAAGTCAGAAATGATATTGCTTGATAACCATGGCAGTTTGTGGGAATTGAAGTCATTTTTACTACTCTGATCCCTAATAATGTTGAGAGCCTACTTACTTTCACAATGAGGAACCTCATTGGTCCATCCATTTGCTCGACAATCACGGTAATTATGTTGGCTGAGCATCTTATACCTAATAATTAAAAAAAATAGTGAACTAAACACACTAATACTGCAAAAGGATTATATATCAAGGCATATTTTATAATAATTTAGAACATACTGAGAAGATGCATTATTTTAATTATTACTGATCGTTCTTGGAAATGTAGAAGAGTTTACCTGAAACAAGTTTGGTATTTATTCCCAGAGTTAGAAAAAGATGAGAAACTCATTCTCCCCAACTTTTAAATTTATTTTCCACTCCAAAAGTTTTGAAAATATCACCAAATTCAAAACCACTTCTGGATATACACTATTGTATTTCCAAAATAGAGTTTGATATTCAAGTTTAAAAAAAAAAAACGAGAGAGAGGGGGGAGAGAGAGAGAGAGAAAGATGAGAGGGAAAGACAGAGTAGGGGAGAGAGAGGGGATGAGGGAGGGAGAAAGCATGCTGGATTCATATTAGTGATCTGCGGGATTTAAAATTATGAATTTAGTGGTCCTTAAGGTCTGAAAGGTTGGTGAGCCCTGATATAAAGGAAATATTGTATCCCATGGGAAAAAGTTCCATATTTTAAGAAGCACTGGAACAAAATTTCAGATTTTTTTAAAAAAACAACTCAGTACTAGTATCTCACTGTAATAAAGTATTTTAAAGATGTGTAATGAAAATCCCAGGAAGCATTCTCTATATTAGAGCTCCCTCTTGTAGTAAGAGGTATATTAAATGAAAATCAGCAGCTAAAAGATATATGTTATTGATATTACAATTACAATATTTTATAAAATACAAGATATAGCATATCTTATATAAATCTAAAATGTATTAAAATTGCAGTCTGTTTTAACCAGACTAAATGTCTTGTTTGGATTTCTCAGACAAATACAAACATGTACATATGTAGTACAGTGAAAAGTATAAATGCTCAAAAAGTATAAATGAAACTTTCAATTAATTATCCCTTGTATAGGAGTGCCCTCATGTGGTCCAAATATTTAATTTGGAAGAGAGAGATAAAATTTAAGAGTATAATAACATTGTGTAGCAACACTGCAAAATTATGTCTCTTACAAAAATACGTATTATATTCCAGAGAAAACCAATAAGCAATAAAATAAATTCAGATGAAACAAGTGGGGTAATTCTACGTTCAGTCACCAAGAAACCAGCACAGTCAGATGTTTATATCACTAAAATACAGGAGAAGAAAGCAAAATAAAAAATAGACAACAATAATATTGTTGTCTATTTTCACTTATATGGCTATGATATTCGGGTTTCTTACACAAATTCAAAAGTAAAAAAAGTGCAGAATTTCTTTTCAGTATGTCATTGCACAAATACAGCTTATGTCTATAAACATTTTAGTCAATAATGAAAAATAAGGTCACTTTGAAAAACAAATTGAGCTGCTTTGAGTTATAAATTTGAAATGCAGAAATCCCAATATTGTAAAAAAAGGCATGTGGCATAAAAGAAAGTTAAGATATTACTAAGAAAGCAGTAAAACTTTGATATAAAATACAGTGAAAACTGAAAGTTGTAGTTTGTCTGGATCATATCAATCTGATGTTATTATGGTTAGCTTATGGCAAAGGGTGTAAATTTCCTTAAAGATTTATAATCTATCAGATGTCCTCAAATTCAAACTGCTGCTCCTCAGGAAAAATATTTATTTTATTATTTTCTGCATTGGATTTTTGACAATAAAATTAATGGCCTCCCTAGCATAACACTGTATTTTTCAGCCCTTGCTGTTTTTAACTCTCTATTTTCCAAGTTCCACCAAGCCAAACTTCTATGGATCCTCCTAAACACACAAACATGACATAGTTCTTTATCCACTATCTCATTATCAGGGAGATTATCCCAACATACAACATAGCCTTACAAAAAGCTTGGACATCTGAGAGAGAAGCAAATATTCCCTTAACTACAGTGCCGTCAGAAAAATCAAAGACATAATAAGAGAAGATGAGATTATGGTTTCATTAGATGTCACAGCACTCTTTATATTGATAGACCCATAGAAATAATCCATGACAGCAATACTCCACAACACACTTGACCCAACTAAATACACTAAGAATGAAATTCCCAGAATCATGAACCTCATCAATTTCTGCCAGTACCTTATTTCATTTTGATGGACAAATATACCAACAAATCAGAGGTACAGCCATGGAATCTTCATTCTCTAGACTCATAGCAGAGACTGTAATGCAGTGTCTAGAGGCTATAGCTACAACACATACAACCAAAAATAAGGCATCTGGTATGTAGATGACACTTTCCTTATAACATAA
Source organism: Pituophis catenifer annectens (assembly GCF_029215685.1). Classification (NCBI taxonomy): domain Eukaryota; kingdom Metazoa; phylum Chordata; class Lepidosauria; order Squamata; family Colubridae; genus Pituophis; species Pituophis catenifer. The sequence goes on along the minus strand of NW_027256883.1, from coordinate 122,243,227 downwards.
AAGGAACATCTAGTGAAGACGCATGAAATATTCAACATCATCTTCAAAGAAATTAAATCCACAATGGAAGAAACACACTTAATTTCCTTGATGTCCTCATTAGCAGAAGAAATGGCAGCAAATTAGAAACACAAGTCTATCAAAAACCAACCACACTAACCAAGTGTTCCATTACTAAAATAATAACCCAACCTCCCGTAAGAGGAGCTGTATACTGTATGTACATTATTCAGATGAGCACAAATATTCTGCAGTAATGCAGAACATGAGAAAAAGAAAGCAGACCATCTATCCATCTTCTAATAAAATGGATATCTGCACAATTTTATGAAAAAGTGCTTGATCACCCAATCCAGTACAGCAAGACCCAACATGTCTATGAAAAAGGGTAACACTGCCATACATCAGAAATAATCAACATAACACAGAATAATGCTTTTAAGGTACAATACGGAAAAGATTGCAACTCGATCTTAAGGGAAAAAAACACTTCTTCAAATTGGTTTGACAGTAAAACCATTTATTCATAGAACTGGTGCACTCTTCTTCATTGTAGTTATTTAAGTGAAGTCTAGGCAGCTATATATTGTAGATGAATGTTTTAATTGGTATTTGTTCACTGAGCCTCTTCCACTTTTATGATTCCAAGAGTGAAGTGTTCCAATACACTTCAGGAGGATTATAGCTAAAAAAATCCATGACATTTGAGGATCACACACTCAGTATTATATTTCCTGAGAATAATTGCATCTGAATAAATAAGGATTTCATATATAAAATAAAGGAATGAGTGGAATTAGATGACTTGTCTATCAGGGTTGAGGACAGCACTCTCATATTTCAGTTGCTTGTACTTGTATAAGCACAAGCATTTTTTTAAAAAAAGCAATATGATATTTATTTAGGTGTTAGCTTTTTACTCCCTAACAAGAACAAGTCCATAATTTTTACTTGAATAGATCTAGAATCCCACTGAATGCCTAAAGATGGAAAGGATGGACTTCTGCTAATGTTGAGATGTTTCTTAAATCAGTGTCTACCCTCTTGATGGCCAGACAAGAGCTATAGATTACATTACATCAAACTCTCTTCTTGCCCCAATCTTAAAGTGTATATATATGTATGCATATATACATGTGTGTATGTATGTTCATGTGCATGTGTGTGTGTTTATCTTTCCTTTGAAATATGACTCAAAGTATCAAACATATCAAATATTCAGTTTGAATTTTATCCTTGCCTTCTTTCCCTGCCAAACATATTTCAAAACCATTTTATTTAAATCTGCAAAATATTCCTTACCCAGCTTTACAGGAATTGTCTGAAAAAGATACAAGATTCTAGGTAAAATATTCATCTTAATAGTTGCAATTCTACCAATCAAAGATAACTGCAAGTTTCTCCATTTCACCAGATCCTGTCCTATCTGTTGCTTAATCTTATTATAATTATTTTCTTTAAGAGAACTACATCTTGCTGTTAATTGAATCCCCAAGTATTTTACCTTATTTGTGACCTGCATCTTGGAGATCTCCCTCAATTCTTCTTTTTGTTTTTTTAACATATTTTTAGTCATTATCTTCGTCTTCTCTTTATTAATTTTCAAACCAGCAACCTCCCCAAATTCACCTATTTTTTCTATCAATTTATTTATTGATATTAATGGTTCTTCAACAATAAAAACCAGGTCATCAGCAAAGGCTTGTAATTTAAATTCTTCCTTTCTAATTTTCATTCCTTTTATCTTTTTTTCTTCTCTAACCTTTCTATTCAACACTTCCAACGTCAGTATAAATATTCCTTTGAAATATGACTCAAAGTATCAAACATATCAAATATTCCTGCCTACTATGTTCCCCAAAAGGAAACCTAGAATTCAGAGTCTCTTAGTTTCTAAGCCAACATCTTTATCACTACACCAAACTGTGCATTTATCTGTGTGTTTGAATGACATGAACTGGTCCCCCCCCCCGCCCCATTATCTCTCTTTGGCTTCCTTTTTCTCTTGTAGACTAGCCACATATCAAGATCTACATGCAGGCAAGAGAGGATTCTATAGGGATATGTTACAAACTCCCACATTAGAAGACAATATAAATGCATTATCGTTTTGGGAGACAGAGCTTTTGTTTTCCTTAATACACAGGTTGTATATAATGAATAATTAGAACAGGGAAAAACAATTATAAAAACATTACCCTTCATGACACGTATAAACAACACGGGCACCAAAAGTAAAATCCTCTCCCTGGGTAAGTTCAAAACTGGCAAAATCAGAATCTCCAGGACTGCCACAAGATTTTCCTGAAAATTAAAATAAAATGTAATACAATACAATATAACAAGAAAATTAGCATTTGGGAAGCCCTTAGACTGCCCAGAGCTTGAATCTCCCCTTGCCTATTTCACATTTCCTATCTCACTGTTATTATGAACTAAACCTGGTCTTACTATTTTCAGAATTCCTGCACTCCTGCTTCACCTCATTGCTGTGTACATTCTGATATTCTGAATGATATGTAATTATATGAAATGCCTTTCATTAAGACATTACATGGCAAATTCAAAGTTTTTACTCATGGAAATCCTTCTGGCATTCAGTCTGAAAGGCAACTTCTATTTTTAATTATAATAATGTAATTCATGGCACTCAGTATCAAGTAAAAACACAATATAAAGGGAAACAGACTATTTATTTATTTAGAAAATTTATACAGCCACCTACTTGCTCACAGTGACTCTAGGTGGCTTAAAAGCAATAAAAGCACAGCATAGAAAATAAAATAAAAAAACCAAAAAAACAATAACAGTCCTATCCATCCCAGTGACAACACACAGTCAAATTAGCCATTTGATGGGTCATTCCACTTTGGTTTTCCCAGGCCATCTGGCAAAACCAAATGTTCAGGGAAAGAGTGTCAAAGTGGGAGCTAGTCTAATTTCTTTTCCAAAAGGATGGAGTCATCATAGAAAAAGCCCTTCTTCTGAATCCCACCAGGTGTACCTCCTTAGGGGTTGGGACCCGCAATATTCATTGCCTCCCTGCTCTAGTAGTTGGGTGAATCCTACTTTGAACATATGCAAAGACCTAGCTTTCTGAAGAAGTTTGTAATATTGGGGAAAGTAGAAGAATAGAATAGAATAGAATAGAATAGAATAGAATAGAATAGAATAGAATAGAATAGAATAGAATAGAATAGAATAGAATAGAATAGAACAGAACAGAACAGAACAGAACAGAATAGAATAGAATAGAATAGAATAGAATAGAATAGAATAGAATAGAATAGAATAGAATTTATCTCCGGTGCAAAAGCTCTATGTATGTGCAAAGCAACGGAGTAATAATCATCATAATACTACCAATAAGAGGAAATATTAAAGAAGATGAGAAGGATAATAATACTACAGACATACAATATAGGTAAATATACTTAGATATATGACAGTCCTGTGAGAATAAGGTATTCAGCAGAGTGATGCCATGAGGGAAAAAACTGTTCCTGTGTCTAGTTATTTTGGCACACAATGCCCTATAGTGACATCCTGAGGGGAGGAGTTGAAACAGTTTATATCCAGATGTGAGAGGTCTGTAGCTATTTTCTCAGCCTTCTTTCTGCTCTGCTCAATATACTGATATTCTATGAAAGGCAGGCTGGTTGCAATTGTTTTTTCTGCAGTCCCAACTATTCATTTGAGTCTGTACCTGTCCTGTTTGGTTGTTGTACCAAACCAGACAGTTATAGAAGTACAAATGATAGAGTCAGTAATTCCTCTGTATTACTGTATCAATAACTTCTGGGGCAGTGTGAACCTTTTGAGTTGACACAGGAAGAACATTTTTTGTTGTACCTTTTTAATGGTGGTTCTAATGTTAGGAGTCCATTTCAAACCCTGGCAGTAAAGTGAATGGACACAGTTACAGCAATGATGACTTCACTTTTGGAAACCTGAGACAAGTTGGGGACAGATTGTCTAGGAAAAAAATCTATCTACATGACCACTAAGAGCCAACATCAGCTTGATGGCTTATAATCAAAAATACTAATCGGAAATGGTAAAAAATACTTTTTCAACATTTCAGTATCCTTCTTCACAGGTTTTTGCAAAACATTATTTTATTTCTTACCTGTGCAGTTCTTAGTAGGTGGCAATCGTTGCCAGACTCCATCATTACATTGAAGTTTAATAGGCCAAGCTTTAGCATATCCAGGGCGGCATTTATATGATATTATGTGTCCATGTTCATATGTCTCTGCAGTCAATTCTTCCATAGGTTGTTCACGTTCCCTTCTATCAGGTGGTCCACATGCATTTTCAGCTAAATGCCAATGAAAAAGAAACAGCATTTAGCAAAACCTAGCTGTCAAATCTTGTTCCATAGCTTTTAAAAAATATTTTACTTTTAATTTCAGCTTTTCCCCCCAGTTTGGTAGATATTTTATTTATATTGTATTCAGATATGAGATCTAGAGGCCGCTTAACTCCAGAACAATTTATTCTAAAAAGCAGAAAACTAAACCAAACGAAATGTGTTTAGTCCCAAAGGTTTTTAAACACTTCTCAAATATTATCAGCGTGGGAACCAAATACGTTTCTGGGAGGATATTATTGGACCAGGAGGACCTGCTCACTGTCAGTTGTGCTTTTGTACTTTCCTATCTGGACTACTGCAGTGCTTTCCACATGGAGCTGCTCTTGAAAAGCACTTCAGCTGGGGCAGAATAAGGCAGCCTGGGTGGTAAATGGTGTTGGTTACTTGGTGCATGTAACACCACTACTTTGTGAAGTGCAATGGTGGCTGATGTTCTTCGAGGTGCAATTCAATGTGCTGGCTATCACCTTTAAAATTGTTTTTATGACTTGGAACTGAGTTACTTGGATGAAGATCTCTTCCTGGTCACTTTTATCCATCTGATCTGACCTGGCAGGCTAGTATATTCTGGGAGCCATCGGCTAAGAAATTCTAGTTGGGCCCAGAAGGCAAGCTTTTTCTGCCATAGTAGAAACATTCTACTCTGCAACATTCTTGCCCTCTCATGAGGCCCTAATGGGGTGGTTCTGTGCCTAGGCCTTTACAATTGTGTAAAGAGACTGATCTCCTAGTTGTCTTAACAATTAATGATTGTGATTTTTACCCCTCTGATGCTATGCCAGTATGAAAGAAGGGCCTTGGGAGAGGCATGAGCAGAAGTCTCGGGTAGAATGTAAATGGAGGCCCAGGAAGCACATGAATGGAGGCCTTGGCCATGTTGTGAGAGAAGCCATGGCTGCATCAGTGAGATAAGGAGTGTAAATGGTTTTGGCCATTATAGTAGTTGTGCACAGTGTGATGAGCAGCAGCACCTGGCTGTAATAACCTGGCTGTAATAACAAACATTGAAGCTAGACTTCAAAGATTATATCCGTGATGGTGAACCTATGGCACGTGTGCCAGAGATGGCATGCAGCACCCTCTCTGATGGCACACGAGCCGTTGCCCCAGTTCAGCTCCGCTGTGCATGCATGCATGCCTCCCGCCGGCCAGCTTGTGTTCGGGTCTCTGCCATGCATACACAGGGGGCGGGGCATGTGCTGGGTGACAGCATGCACAGGGGGCGAGGCGCTTGCAGGAGGTACACATGCACTGGGCACATGCAGGGGCCGCATGCACGGGGGTGGGGCACATGCACAGGGGCTGCATGCACATTGCATTTTGGGGGTTTGGGCACGAGTGCACGCTTTGGGCACTCGGTCCAGAAAAGGTTAGCCATCACTGGCCTATACCAATAAAGATCCAGTCAAATTGGTGGAGTTAGTTTCCTGACCTGGACTACCTCACTCACCTCACGAAGAGTGCATAGATCACTCTTCGATTGCCTTTGGACTATCTCAAAGGCAATCGAAGAGTGATCTATGCAGGGTAAAAGATTGATGACAATATTCTCCACTGTCAAATCATATTGCATGTGACTTTAAAATGTGACCATTAGTATGCATGAGGCTTTCAATGTCCTGAAATAGGTCCACAGTTGCCAGGAAACAAATTAAAATTAAAAGAACAGTTTTGGGTATGTCTGGCAATTACATGGAGAAAACGTGCAATTTTCTTGATGACATTTTCAGAGATGGTTTGCCATTGCTTTCTTCCCAGGTTGACAGAGAATGACTAGACAGAATGACTAGCTTAAAATTACCCATCTGGATTCTCTAGCTAATGCACAATTGGAAGGCAGATTTAAGCTGGTCCATATATGTTTTTGGGTTTTTTTGATTTTTTTTTTAAAATTTTATACACAAACAAACATTTAATACATCAGTCATTCCTTCCATGTGACATCTCGGTGTTTTCTCCATGACTTCATCTTTTTGTTGTTTCTTCTGTCTTCATTTTCAGTTTGTCTATTACAACATTTCTCCAAAAGTACAATATTCTAATTATACCATTTTCTTACATAACTATTAGTTTGCTTATCTATATCTCTTTTCTAACCAATGGTAAAATTGATCCCGTATCTTAAAATATTCTGAATCCTCTCTTTCTTTAATTATCAAAGTTAATCTATTCATTTCTGCACAGTCTAAATTTTTTTTAATTACTTCTCCTTCCAGAGGTATTTTCTCTGCTTTCCAATTTTGTGCAAAAACAATCCTTGCAGCTGTTATTACATGTATAATCAAATAAATATTTTCTTTACTAATTTTCTCTGGGATGTATTTGTTGATGCTATTTACTATAAATAGATTTAATCTGACATGCACAGATTTTAAAATGACCCCGGGGACTGCTGGGAAGGCAGGCAAGCGTGGCAGGGCCACCCAGTTGTGGGGAAGAGAGCTAGCAGCTTACTCCCTTCCCCAAAGCCCTGCCATGCTTGCCTGCCTTCCACGCTGCCTTCCCAGCATTCCGGTAGCTAGCTTGCGAAGTCAGGCAAGTGGAAGGCCACATGGAAGGCAGGCATGCATGGCAGCTTACTCCCTTCCTGAAGCCCTGCCATGCTTGCCTTCCTTCCATGCTGCCTTCCCTGTGTCCCCATGGCCAGCTTGCCACCCACCCCGACCCCACTTCCCTTTTACCTTTCTTTAATGTGCCCCACTTCTCTCCCCAAACCTCGGGAGGTGGCGTTCTCCGGACCGCAAAGCCCTCGAAGCGGCTGCAGGAGGGGGAAAAGGGGGTAAAAAGCCTTGGCCTCTGTAGCCTCTTGAAGGAGGCTTGTGTATGTGTGTGTGTTTGGTGGTGCTGAAGTGAGCCACATGAAGGGAGCCCGCTGGTAACCACGCTGGCTGCGATCATCCCCTTGCCTTCCACTGCCACTGCTGCCGCCACCTCTGCCTCTTCCTTCTCTCTGCCAACAGAAGTTGGAAAGGAAAAGGCAATTGCTTTGCCGAGCGGTTCTCCACGTTTCTATCCCAAGTCAGCCACCCTCACTGGAAATGCGGCGAAACACTCGGCAAAGCAACTGTCTTTTCCTCTCCGACTTCTGTTGGCAGAGAGAAGGAAGAGGCAGTGGCAGCAGAAGGCAAGGAGCCGATCCCGTGGCTCACTTCAGCGCCGTCAAACACACACACATGGAAGCCTCCTTTGAGAGGCTTCAGAGGCCAAGGCTTTTTTTTTTCCCTTTTCCCCTCCTGCAGCCGCCTCGAGGGTTTTGCAGCGCAGAGGACGCCACCTCCCAAGGTTTGGGGAGGGAAGCAGGGTGCGTTAAAGAAAGGTAAAAGGGAAGCTGGGTGGGATGGGATTTGCCCCCCCCCCCTGCGATCCTCTTCCAAGCACAGATGGTTCCTCCTTTAATACTTGGTCCTGCACTTGACCTGGCTGGACAGTGCCCTCCCGCATGTTCTTCCTTCTCCTGACAGGCTGCGGAGACCAAAGGTCTGGAGGGTGGGGGCTTTGTTGCTCGGGCTGAGAAACGATGTGAGACAGCGAGCCAGCTTTGCCAGCTGAGGAACTCTGGGAGTTGAAGTCCACAAGACTAAAAGTTGCCAAGGTTGGAGACCCCTGCCCAAACCACTTTAGGAGCAAAATGGTGGGTTTTGCTGACATTTCAGGAGGAAGGGAAGGAGGGAGGGAGAGAGAGAGAGTGAGAGAAATAGAAAAAGAGACAAAGAGACAAAGAAAGAAAGAGAAAGAAGGAAAGACAGAGAGAGAGAAAAGAGAGACAAAGAGAAAGAAAGAAAGAAAGAAAGAAAGAAAGAAAGAAAGGGAGAGAGAGAAAAGAGAGAGAGAGAAAGAAAGAAGACAGAGAAAGAAAGAAGAAGATGGGGGGAAGAGAGAGAGAGAGAAGAGGAAGGAAGGACCACAAACCCTGGCACTAGACGTGGCTTCAGAATACGCTTTGAAACAGGACAGCAATCTAGGGCTGGGAGGGACCTTAGAGGCAATCTAGTCCAACCCCATGCTCCAGCAGGAAACCTCATATCATCTGGTTTATTTTGGTGCTTTTAACAGAGAGGAAAATTGCCAGAAAGGAGAAAGAGTTTACTAGGACAAGGCTACCATGCAGAGGAAGGCAGAGATAGTCCTTGACTTATGACCAGAATTGAGTCCATAATTTTGGTTGCTAAGCAAGAGTGTTGTTAAGTGAGTTTCACCACATTTTACTCTATCCATGATCTCTCCTGGCTCTAACAGTCATGTGCAGGCTACGGAAGAACATCTGAAGGTGTGTGTAATGTTCTAAATGTACAGAAGTTATAGTTACATGTGTGACAGAAAGTGGACTCTGGGTGTGTTTTTCCAAATGTAGTAAGTGAAGTTGAATGTGTATAGTTTTAGAAGAGGTGTGTGTGTGTGTGTGTGTGTGTGTGTGTAGATACACATACAGTATATATAGTAGATAATGTATCTTTTTGTGTGCCTATATGCACTATACTATGTAATATGCATTTACACAAATGGCATATATACATAGGATTAAATAGTATATTTTGGATGTTCAATAGTAGTAAATAAATAGACAGGGAAATTGTATCTCGTTGAGACCTTTGAGGCAAGCAGAGGCCAGGCAGCCTAACCCTAACCTTTGATGTGAGTGACATCAAGTTGGCCACGCCTACCCTGTCACATGGCCACCAAGCCACACCCACCCTGTCACATGACCACCAAGCCACGCCCACCAAACAAGCCACGCTCACAGAACCGGTAGTAAAAAAATTTACAACCCACCCCTGCTCCATACCACCTTCATCAGTGCTGACTCCTGGCAACTTCCTGAACTAAGGACTGCAGTTTTCTTGGCAAGATTTCAGGAGTAATTTGCCTCCTTCCCAGAGTTGAGAAAGCATGACTGGCCCAAAGCTTTTTGCCAAACGCAAACGTTTTCTGGTTTCTAACCTGATGCCTCCTACTGTTATCTATTTTTTTAAATTGGCAACTGCAATGATGTTTGATTGCATTCCTCCATCACCACATCACATCACACCTAGAATATGTCATATAAAGGCAAAGGTAAAGGTTCCCCTCGCACATATGTGCTAGTCGTTCCCGACTCTAGGGGACGGTGCTCATCTCCATTTCAAAGCCGAAGAGCCAGCGCTGTCTCCATGGTCATGTGGTCCACGGATGTGGATGTGGTCATGTGGCCAGCATGACTAAATGCCAAAGGCGCACATAATGCTTTTAACTTCCCACCAAAGGTGGTCCCTATTTTTCTACTTGCATTTTTATGTACTTTCGAACTGCTAGGTTGGCAGAAGCTGGGACAAATAACAGGAGCTCACCCCATTATGCAGCACTAGGGATTTGAACCGCTGAACTGCCGACCTTTCGATTGACAAGCTCAGCATCTTAGCCACTGAGCCACCAGACAGTATTTCAGGTAAGTCATGTGTTGCTGTGAAATATTTTTATTCTCAATTATTGATTCATGTCAAATTGTGACTAATATTTTCATTCTGATGCCCAACTGTTCCACCACATATAGTTACATATAGCAACAATTCAATTGATTAAAACATTTAACGAACAATTCTGTATACTTCTAGTCTGAAATATAAAGAAAAAATTACTTCTTTTTTTTTTTTTAAATTTTTTATTGAAAATTATTAAAAAATACAGAAAAAAAATATAATAATATGGATAGAATTGCAGAGAGTAATATAAAGAAAAAATTACTTCAAAGGAACTTTGTAGTAGAATATTGCAGACAAAATGCTCCAGTTTTAATGGGAGTAATTAGACAAATTAGACACATAAAATGTTGCCCTTCACAACTGTTACATGTGACTTATCTATCCAAACTACAGCAATAATCTGAAGACCATCCCTGAGAAAAGATTCTTATGTTTTTAAGTAACCTATAAGATTAAGCAATGATTTGGTCACCAGAGGGTGCTGTTACATAGTAAAAACATATTGTGATTGACCAGAGAGAGGCCAAATGCCAAAAGGCCATTCAAAGTGAATGACTACAAGTTTCATTGCAGTAAAAATGTTTATGGACTATAATTCAAAGTGGATTGGACTGTAATCCACAAATACCTAAACCATCATAAAAGAGTCCACCTATAACATGGATTAAGGTAAAGGTAAAGGTTCCCCTCGCACATATGTGCTAGTCGTTCCCGACTCTAGGGGGCAGTGCTCATCTCCGTTTCAAAGCCGAAGAGCCAGCGCTGTCCGAAGAAGTCTCCATGGTCATGTGGCCAGCATGACTAAATGCCAAAGGTGCACGGAACGCTGTTACCTTCCCACCAAAGGTGGTCCCTATTTTTCTACTTGCATTTTTTACGGGCTTTCAAACTGCTAGGTTGGCAGAAGCTGGGACAAGTAATGGGAGCTCACCCGTTACGCAGCACTAGGGATTCGAACTGCTGAACTGCCAACCTTTTGATCAACAAGCTCAGCGTCTTAGCCACTGAGCTACCGCATTCCCCTAACATGGATTAGTGTGTCAATTTCTTTAGAAATCATTCAAAATTTGAACCATCATTTTGTGTGCCTTTCTGTTGTGGCCCGTATGTGGCCTGTGCAACTAGTAGCTGATTCAAACAGCGAGGAGGCTGGTGTGGTGCTGCGCCAGCAGCCTGTGCAGCTGGCACTCGAGTCGGACAATGAGGAGGCTAGAGAAGATGTGGTGCCAGAGGCCAGGATTCAGCCAGGGCCTTCAGAACCTCCAGAAGCTCCCTTAAGTGAAGAGGACAAAGAGGAGGAGCCTCTTCTCGATGCATGGGTGTGCAGAGCTGGCAAAAGGCAGGAGTGGCTCCTCAGGAGGCGGTCTTCTTGAGAGTAAGGTATGGGGCTAATTGGCCACTTCCTTAGCCTATTTAAGGAGGAACGCCAACTGAAGCAATTTGTAGGAAACAACTTCGTTCACATACCTTCGTGTCTTGTCTTGCTTATCTTATCAGCTTCCTGCAAATTGCTTCTGGGCACTCTGCCAACCATAGTAAGCTTTCAGTTATTATTCTTTGAATTCTTGGCGGCTGTTAATGCAATTAATTAACAGCCATTGTTATAAAAGACTGGTTTATTTAGTAAACTAAGGTTTGAAAGGACTTTCTGTGTGCTGTGTTCTTTGGGGTCCGTAACTGGGGCAGAACACTTTCCAAAGGAAAGATGAATAAGAGGAACTAATGGTCTTTGTCTTTTCATAACTGGAGGAACAACCTTTTCCTTCAGTCTTACACAATTAATTGTGTCAGTGATTATAATTATTAACAAATGATTCAGTCTGAAGAACTTGAACATTGACAATGGCTATTATCAACTGAGTTTTGCCTTCCTTATGTCTTTCCTTGTTAAAAGTTCTGGAGAATTCTATTTCATGTATTATATTGGATCATTTTTGTTTATTTATTTATTTTCTTCAACTTATATAGCCAGCCATGTCAGAATCATGAGTTTGGGCAGCTCACGTTAAAACCATAAAAAACAAATAAAAACAAAATAAAAACAATTAAAACAAATTAACCAGAAATATAAAATGCGAGAGAAGACCAGCCAGCAGCCTTTGTGAACAATATAGCCCTTTTACAGGCTCCAAACCTCTATGGCCATGATGGCGAACCTATGGCACATGTGCCACAGGTGGCACATAGAGCCATATCTGTGGGCATGCGAACATTGCCCTAGCTCAGCTCCAGCACACATGTGTGAGCCAGCCAGCTGATTTTTGGGCCTTCTGGTTCTACCAGAAGTCGAGAAATGGGCTGTTTCTAGCCTCCAGAGGGCCTTCAGAGGTATGGAGAGGGCCGTTTTCGCCCTCCCCAGTCTCCAAGAAAGTCTCTGGAACTTGGGGAGAGCAAAAAACGGGCCTTCCGGAAGTCGGGAAACGGGCTGTTTCCGGCCTCCGGAGGGCCTCTTGGGGGGTGAGGAAGGCCGTTTTTGCCTGCTGTATGGAATTCCCAAGCCTGATGGCACAACCATGTCTCTAGGGAAGTCCTAAAGGCCAATAGGGTTGTGGCCAATCTAACCTTGGGAGTCTTGATGCTCCAAAAGGTGGTTTGATCCAACTAAAAAGTATTACCTAGCTGTGGTCCTTGGATCTTCTTCTTATGGACTAACATACAAATGGTTGCTCATCATAATCAACTTTATATATGTTATCTTTTTTTCTTCTGTTGTTGATATGAGAAATGATGATTTGGCAAATCTTTTGCTATTATTTTTTATCAGTTCTTTCTGCAATGAATAATACTTCAAAGCCAGAAATAATCTATTTTCTGATCTTTTTTGTTATCTGTTTTTTGTTTTTTAGTAGATTTGTGTTACTGTTGACTTCTAATGACTGCCTGGACTAGTTCCTGCAGTTTTGTTTGCAAGATTTTGAAAGTGGTTTGCCATTGCCTTCTTTCTACAGCTGAGCAAGAGTGACTGGCCAAGTTGGTTTCGTGTCTAAGGCAGGACTAGAACTCACATGCTCCCAATTTCTAGCTTGCACCACTACATCAAACTGACTTTACTCAAGTAGTTGTTCAAATAGTCAAATCCAAATAGGAACTCACAAAATATAGTTCTAAGAAAGGAGAAAAATGGCACCAGTTTCAAAGAGAGTGAGGTTTTGGCTGTTAAAAATGATAATTCAGTATAAATAAATAAATAAATAAATAATTTTATTTCTATACCGCCCTTCTCCCGAAGGACTCAGGGCGGTGTACAGCCTATTTAAAATCACAGAAACAAAACAATAATTAAAATTTAAAATCATTAAATAGTTAGGCTCCAATTAAAAATCCCAGAATTTAAAATACCCCAATTTAAAACGTTATGTTAATAGCCCGGCCTGGCAGAACAACAGGGTCTTCAGAGCGCAGCGAAACACCCGGAGGTCGGAGATCTTACGAATTTCCGGGGGCAGTTCATTCCACAGGGCTGGGGCTCCCACAGAGAAGGCCCTCCCCCTGGGTGTCGCCAGCCGACATAACTTGGCCGATGGCACCCTGAGGAGACCCTCTCTGTGGGAGCGGACTGGTCGGTGGGAGGCTATTGGTGGCAGAAGTCGGTCTCGAAGTATCATATAGCCAAATTGCTTATTCTAAGAGATACATTAAATAAGGGGTTGTCATCACATGATGCATTGCGAATTTTCCCCCCTTTGCTAAAACGGGGGTGGGCATGGCCAGCGCGTGATGCATCCAGCCCAAGGGCCGCAAGTGTGACACCCCTGCATTAAATGATACCCAGTAAAACTAAGAGGTCTGTTTTGAAACTACTATTAAAAAAAAGATCTAATTTTCATTTATCTCCCTTAACAATTTCAATAATTTATCAAGATGCAAGATCAAGAGAGTCTGTTTGGCATAGTGGTAAAGGTGCTGGCCTAGAAACCTGGAGACTGTGAGTTCTAGGCTTCATTAGGCATGAAATCTCCCTGTGAGATGGGTCAGACTTAGAGACAATGAGTGGTCCAAACTTACTTAGCTCTCTTAGCTAAGTAAGTTTGGACCAGTCATTGTCTCTATGTCTGATTCATCTCACAGGGCAATTGTGGAGAATATAGGATGGCAACGGTGTTAGTTATAGTTGTGTCTTCAGTTATATATATACCCATACCTCTGCATATGCTGCAGCCTCAGCCCAGCACAGCCCAGCACAGCCCAGCACAGCCCAGAGGAATTTTATTTAGGCCTCAAGTTTTTTACTAGGTACCTTTAAGCATATTTTCACAGTAATGATGACAGAATTTTGTTTCTTGAAGAAAGGAATACCAACCGCTTCCCTATACTCAATGAATTATCTTTTAATGTTAAATTCATAAAATTTTATTTAATTTGCTTCACTGACTAGCCATGATGTTGAACTTGGGTTATGCTAAATGGCATTTCTACTTCACAAAATGTTCTTTTCTACTCTGCTTCATTTTTTTTTTGCACACACAATGAGAACATTTTCAAAGACATTTTGAATGAAGAAATAATGCTCTTTTTCAGAAAACCTACCAGCAGATTACTTAATTTCAACTTGAAATCCTTAACTATATACAGATGAAAAACCCCCACATCTCCTTGAAAGTGTCAGACATTCCTCCTTTAGTGTAGGTTGTCCTCAACTTATGACTGTAATAGTGCCCAGAAATTCTCTTGTAAATCATCACAGTTGAAAGTCAAGACACCAACATGACCAACCTGATTTTACAATCTTTTTATGGTGGTCATTAAACCAACACAAGGGTCATAAACTGAACACTACGGTCATAAAGCAACTCCATTCATTTTGCTACAAACCAGATGAGAAGGCTAGAAATTGGAAAAATTCATGAATCAGGTCATGTGACCGCAGAACACTACAACCAGTTGCCAAGTGTTGAAATGCAGTCATATCTCTCTCTCTCTCTCTCTCTCTCTCTCTCTCTCTCTCTCTCTCTCTCTCTCTCTCTGTGTGTGTGTGTGTGTGTCCGTGTCCATGTCTGTGTATGCACCATCTAAAATCCAGAACCTAGTTGTAGGTATCACTGAGTGACTGATCATTAAGCAAAGACTACCTGTACTATCCTTAAGAACATTTAATGAGCAACTAATAACTGTTAGAACCTTACTTATAACATTATATCCATTCATAGAACATAAATGGATTCCTTCCTATTAAAATATTGTTTGACATGCATGGATTAGTCCCGTCCCCAACACAGCCATATTCCATCTACCACCAGCATGTTTGCAAAGAGCATTTTAAAGAATCTCAATGGCCTACTCAACCTGCACTAATCAGAACTCAGCTCAACTAAAGACCAGCCAGAATTCGTTATAGCTAGCTATTAAGACAAGAGGCCAGTCAGTCCCATCCCAGCTGCCTCTGGTCTGTGTACCTTGCCTCTGAAGATGCCGGTCAGGGTTGCTGATGAAACATCAGAAAATCTATTGGCTAGATCACAGTCACTAAACCCTAAACCCCAATACTGCCCAACAGTTTCAACATCTGTATTGATAGGATATACACTGAATATTTTAGTAATCAGAGGTTATTAGCTTCTGGGACCTCAAGATTCTTTTCACATTTTAATTGTAACCTGGTTATTCCAGCTCTGTTGTGGGAAACAATATCTATATGTGGCATTATGATTAGTTCAGCCATTATCCCTGCTTACAGGCTGCATTAACAAAATGCAGTCAGCAATTTATGTGAGATTGATGGATTATTCAAGATTAAGGGGGGAAAGCTTTAAAATGAAAGATCACTCATAAGCAAGGCAGTTTAAGAGAAAAGGGACGCAGAAGACAAAACATTCCAGTTAAGAGAGTGACAGAAGGATTGCTTAAGAGCAAAAGGAAAGGAACACAGTATGGTAGTGTCATGTGCCCTAACTGCACACCAACCTGCAGCTTGGAATTCAAGAATGATAGATTGGCAGGCAATTTCCATCCATGAAGGATGTCCCCTTAGCATAACAACCTGAAACAGTACTGAGGTCAAGACAATAAGGATTGCCCAGTGTGTGATAGCTGGGGAATGAATTGTGACTGAAAGAAGCAGTGAGTAACCAAACAGGATTTGGATCTTGGCCAGCAAGGGGAATGTCCAAAAAAAAAAAAAAAAAAAAACAGCCCAGAAGCAGAAAGACTGTGCCATTGGTTGTTAAATTGTGTCAAGTTTAATATATATTGGGTTTTTTTAAAAAAACCTCTCTGGTTGTTGGGTTATAGAGCAAAATATTGCATTTTCTAAGTAAGCCTATGAGAACTGAAAGAGAGAGTAATTTGTTACAAATTATTCTTGTGTTTATGTACTTCTATTAATCTATACAGTGATTGATTTCATGCAAGTAATGAATTTAACTTTTGGTTCTAAAAGAGAAATAATGGTGTATTATCTCAATAAGAAGAGATAATGAAGATAATAATATCTGGATTTGAGATGAAACATCCCTTTGACCCCTCCCCCCTCTTGTTAAATTTTTTTTGTCAACAGGTATAAGTCATCTAAAAAAGAAAGATAATAATTGGTAGACATTCTACTTGGCAGCTCTCAAACCCAGAAGCTGCTCAGGCATTATAGCTGTGACTATGATTGTCATTGATTACTTCCCCAACAACCACCCAAAAGAAGTGGAAATTCATACATTCACTTTGGAATAATTACAGATGCCCATTTCCAGAAGCATTGTATAAGTAATACATTCTTGAAATCAGGTTTTTTCCTCTGCTATTATTACAATAACTGATACAGTTTAGAACTATGTTGGATCTAATGAAACAAACATGTAAATTTGAGAATAAATATTTCAAGAGGATGGGAAAGGTGGCAATTCTTGAAATAGCTATTTACTATCGAGTAGGAGGAACATACGTTTTAAAAAGTCATGTTATATTTAAAAAATCAGTACATATTGTCAGTTGCCTAGTAATTTTCTGCTTGTCATATAAGAAATATTTGATATTGAGCAGGCAGAGAAATAAAATAATACAGATGTTATACTTTTTATTGTAATGTAGCTGCATCTGTATAAACAAATTACAAAAGTAGAAAAAATATCAATGTAATGTCCTTTCAAAGTTTACTAGAATGAATACAGAACTGCAGCTGTATAATACAAAATAAAATTATATGTGATGCTATAGTCATTTTCTCACTAGAAGTTTAGATGGTCTTCCAGTAGCATCCAGTCATCAGTCAGGCAATTAATATGAAGCCTGTCCTCATTATTGTTCTCAGTGATAATATGATAGAAGACTAAATAAATCACAAACAAGGAAATATCTACCACAGGTCCTTATAATGTAATACATTAATATTGATTTCAACTTAATTTCCCAAAAACAATAAGAAGGACAACTCTCTTGTGGATTTAGAATTCTACTGTGTGATTTTTTTCAGCAAGAAAATTCTATATGCATCAAGTCAAGATTAATCATACAGGCTTTGGTTAGACTTACTCTCAGGTAAGTATGTAGGCATCCAATGAAATAATCTGGCTAATTTTAATATTTCATTAATTGCATAAAGTTGCATGAAAAATTCTTCCATTTCTTTTAATAGCAATGACTGCAATTTTTAGCTAGTGCTAGATTTAAGACTACACTCTGTGTCGTTTAGTAAAAATCAGTCTTACCAGTATGCCTTTGGAATTTAATTATAGCTCAGTACATGTTGCACTTTTATGCATACTTAACAAATAAGGTCAATTAGAACCAATGGGATTTACTTCTAAATAGTCATGAACAAATTTGTGCTATTTTTCTTATTTCTGACTGTATTATTAATTTCCTTACAGTCAATGAAAATTACTTTTACAAAATTACAAAAAAAATTGTTTTGGATTAATCCAGGACAGAAAATGATAAAAATAATGTAAACATTCATGTCCAAATACCTGAACTTTTTGCTTTTGTTATCTTTGTATATAGGTTAGAGTCTGCAAATCTAACAAGATAATGCAAACTTCATATGTGACTAAGTGAAGATTACAAGACAGAATTTTATTGAAATCAAAGCAGATTCAAACTATTCCAATAATTCCACACCGAAAACTAGAAAATAATTCATCTAGAGTGCCTAAAACTGATGTGTATCTTTATGTTGGAATGCTTAGGGTTCCATTTAAAAAAAAAACCTATGCTTAAATATTGTCTATTTAAATGTTGCTTTTCCATTCCCCCCAATACTGCTATTATCAAATGCTATATCTACTTAAACTTTTGACTTACCAGCCACAGCAGTAAAGCATGCCAATAACAGGACCAGAACAGTGTAACCCAGAAAATGGAAAATCATTCCAGAGCCGGGCACAGGGCACTTTTGCCCTGTTACAGCAAGGCTTCCTAGGTTTGTCTCAAATCCCCTCTTACTCTTTGCCTCTTCTGACTGTTCCAAAGAATAGCCTACTTTGAGCTTTTTCTTCATCGGTCACTCCCCCTTGATCCTCTTGCAACATAGGCAACCAATCTTTTCTTTCTTCCTTTCAGCTTTGGTGCATTTTTTTTTCTTTTGGTATTGGTCAGAGAATTATGTAAATTATATACAAACACACTTCCCCAATTTCTCAACTAGCTTTTCCTTGTTTGCTTTCAATCTCTCAGGCTTCTCAGTAATCTCATCTTTAACAAACAGGGGCATTGTTATTAGGTTTCTTTCAGCATTAGAAACGAGTTGTTCAAAGGAATCCCGTTTTTCTCCATCTTTCAGTTTTTAACAATAGACAGAACCACAAAAGCAGAAGCTGTCAGTGAAAGGGTTCTCTTGTCACAGAATTTTGCCCTTTTGGCAAAGTTGACAACAGTTTTACTCCTCTCTGGACCGGTGCTTTAAACAGCAAACCTAACAATACTTTGCCCTCCCTGTTACCTCTTGGTTGCTGAATGCCGAATGCATTGCTTTTGCATGAGTCTGCTGTGACTGGAAAGGTGAGTACCCTGTGCTGCCAGGGGGTGGCTCTTATTAAAGAGCATGCACCACAGAACAGCAAATTATAAAGAATGCCTCAGAAAATTAGTTGGGTGTGTTCGTGGATATACCTTGCTCATAGAGAAATAAACTACCAAAGAGCAGTTCTAAATGCAATGTCTGGCCATGTTTACACACACTGTAGGCCCTCTTTAATGAAGAAACTGTTGTTTCTATGGTTCATTGAGTGACCTACCTCTTTATAACTACAAGAACAACAACAACAACAACAACAACAACAACAACAACAATAATAATAATAATAATAATAATAATAATTTTATTTCTATACTGCCCTTCTCCCGAAGGACTCAGGGCGGTGTACAGCCTATTTAAAAACACAGACAAAACAACAATATAAAATTTAAAATAATTAAATAAAGTGGCTCAGATTTAAAACCCCAATAAATTTAAATACCCCAATTTAAAACTATTGTGTTGATAGTCCGGCCTGGCGGAACAACAGGGTCTTCAAAGCGCAGCGAAACACCCGGAGGTCGGAGATCTTACGAATTTCCGGGGGCAGTTCATTCCACAGGGCTGGGGCTCCCACAGAGAAGGCCCTCCCCTTGGGCGTCGCCAGCCGACATAACTTGGCTGATGGCACCCTGAGGAGACCCTCTCTGTGGGAACGGACTGGTCGGTGGGAGGCTATTGGTGGCAGAAGACGGTCTCAGAGGTACCCGGGTCCTATGCCATGGAGCGCTTGAACAAGTCCAGGCAATCTTCTTGGCAGCATTTTCAGAAGTGGGGTTTGCCCCTACCATCTTCCTAAGGCTGAGAGAGTGCGTGCCTGGCCCAAAACAGAACTCACAATCCCCTGGCTTCTAATCCAGGTAGCTTTAACCACAAAACCAAACTGGCCCTCTTAAATTTGACTCACATCTCTATTATATTTTCCCAGGGTAATGTCAGCCCATCCGTTAAGGCCCTATGAAAAAAGAAACTGCAGTTACTAATGCCTCGAATTGCATATTTAGCTCAGGAGCCAATTTGCTCAAAGCCTTTTAACCATAAAACTGTTTTTTTTTTTTTTTTTTAAAGTAACTTTGAATATTTGGGAATTAAGCAAAGAGCAACTCCAGGCTCGCTTCATTATTTTTTTTGCCTGAATCCAATGTTCCATTAATATAGAGTTTTTTTAATTTTAAAAAGTTTCTATTTTTATTTCTCATAAACATACATATATAAACTCTTAACCAGTATCAATCATACATATTATCTTTGAAGTCCATATTAATTCATTTTTCTGTCTTAAATAATTGGTATAAGATATACTCTGGACTGCTCTTCTATCCTTCCATCTCTTCTACAAACCACAACAACCTTCTCTTCGTTTTCTCTTTCCTCTCTACTTTTATCCTTTTCAACTTTCCTCATGCTCCTCTCCTTCCCCTTCCCTACATCCCCTTCCCTTCCCCCACTCCTCTAATACAGAGTTTTTTGACCCAACAGATTCTAAGACATTTGATTTGATTGGTAGGCTGCTCTTCTGAGTAGCAATAAAAATAGGTGGTTTCCAAAATAAAGCAAGCTAACAAAAGAAGTCTCATAGAGGAATGAAAGTCAGTTATTAATTGATTAGGACTTGGCTAAAGCGGAACTTCTTTGGGAAAGAAAACAGAAAAGGTGGGGGTGACCTATTCCATAGCACAGCAGTAATACAGGATAAGATCCTTTAGCATTTCTTCCCTTCCTCTCTACATGTTACCGGAGGTCATTCCTACGTACGATTATATTCACTAAAGCAACCACAGAAATCTTTCCAGAGAATTTCTGCCCCTTTCCTGTTGTCAAAGAGTTAGTATGCATAAGAATACTGAGAGTAAGGCTAGGGTGTACAGAAGATAGCCAGACAGAAATGCAGAAACTGTTACTCAGGCAAAAGTGGCTGAAACATTTTTTTTTTAAATCCAAAGCAATAAGATAATATTTGGAAGTGGCTCAGACACATGCCTCCTTAATTTACTGAAGTATGAGAAGAGGAAGAAACAATAGACTTGCAAGGTAGCCATGTCTATCAAAGTAGTTTTTAGCTTTCATGTAGAGTTAGAATTTTGTTTTGTATGTTATCCATAGGAACAATCAATATTTTTTATAGTAGGGCTATATTTAACTTTTAAAAATGTGCTTCATGGTATAATAGGAAAGTGCAAGAAGCAAAACATTAAAGTAGTTATATCTTTTTCTAGGTTAGTACAGTTGCCTCATGATCTAGGAAAAAATGAGCATTTGAGAAAAAATGAACCCCTATGAGTTTGGAAAAAGACACAATTACAGTACTTTAATGGATTAAGAGAAATACTGTGTATGAATTCCCATGCATTGCAAAAGACTTATTTTAAAGGAGTGCCACAATCTTCCATGTTATGCCTTCACATTATCAGAATTCTTTTAAAAAATGAATTTATTTGTAGTTTGATGTTAAGAATGACTTTGGAAGGTTCCACTTTTTACAAAACTCACAAAGTAACAAGAGGAAAAAATTCTGCTACAGCCTAGATCAGCCTTCCAAACCTAGTACCAATTGCTATGGTAGCTGGGGATATGAGGATATCCCTGTGACAAAATACTAGACAACCTATAACCTGTTTGGGCAAGCGCAAAAGGACTGGAGAAGAGTGCCTGAGTTGGGAGACTTACTCACATAGGTTGCAACCTTCCTTGCAAGGTTCCCCTTTGACTTTCTCTCTGCCAGAATGAAGCTGGCAGTGAGGGTTGGAAACCTTCCTTCCCCCCTCCCTCCCTCCCTTCCTTTGAGCAAGCATGGCATGGCATGGCATGGCATGACTTCTGAGACTCTTTCTAATCCTTTGCTAGCATGGCCAGTGGAGGTATTGTATCTGTATTTCTTCTGTAGAATAAAGTAACATGTTACATCGGTATGTTTTTGCTCTATCCTTATATTATACTAAGTATTTCTATGTGTACACTGGGAAGCATCAGGCAGCTACATTCATTTTGCCCTGGATCACATGAGCAAGAAAGAATAGCAAGAATGTTGATCGGGTGGGTACAATCACCAGCATTCTGATTCTGCCCAGCTTCTTTACCCATAAGAATGCAGTAGGGAAACTTTTTCAGATTGTTTTTTCCTTTGTAGCCCCCATCCCTCATTAGACCTATCCTATTTTCAGAGTTGATTTTTCTTTTGCTAGTTTGTCTCTCAATCCCAAACTGAGCCTGCTCTGGTCATTTTTCTGAGAGTTGTGTTGTTGAAATGCAGACAAAATCTTGAGCCCCTCATTTCCAACATCCTGCTGGGTTGGAATGAATTTAAAAAGGTCAATGTGTGTAGAAGTATGACATGTGACTTTCTCCCTACTTTTCTTCTTTAAAGTTCATAACAATAAAGCAAAATGAAAGCAGTACTGTTTACATTCTAATATGGTTATTCAAAATGTTTACATGTGCCAGAGACTTTAACCTATGCAAGATAGGAAAGAAGAAATGCTGATAATGTATGAGCAATATACTCATACTCATTAATCTTTGCCAGTAAATTTTCTTGTTTAATGTTGATGGATTTCTTTTCACCAGAAACATAATAGATAAAGTATTTCCTTAAAGTTTTGAATAGGAGACCTAATCAGACGTTGAAAGATAATTCACACCATTTTATTAACCACTTCTTGTTGATATTCAACCAAGGTTTCTCACATATAAATTGGCAATGTAGCAGATCTATCCTTTGGAGCCTTGCTGATATCTGTCTAGGACTTCTAAGCTGCAGATCTTAAGCAAAAGTTATTTGTTTTGGGTGAGCAGTCATATAAATTTTCTGAATATTTTTCTGGGGGAAAAAAAGAGAAATAATCCTGATAAATATAGAGAATAACTTTATTTGGTTGGTTACCACCTTTAAAGCGCTCCATGGCATAGGACCCAGGTACCTTCGAGACCGTCTTCTGCCACCAATAGCCTCCCACCGACCAGTCCGCTCCCACAGAGAGGGTCTCCTCAGGGTGCCATCAGCCAAATTATGTCTGAGTTCTCTGTGGGAGCCCCAGCCCTGTGGAATGAACTGCCCCCGGAAATACGTAAGATCTCCGACCTCCGGGTGTTTCGCTGCGCATTGAAGACCCTGTTGTTCCGCCAGGCCGGGCTATCAACATAATAATTTTAAATTGGTGTATTTTAAATTTTTGGGGTTTTAAATCGGCCAAATCTATTTAATTATTTTAATTTTTAATCATTGTTGTGTCTTGTGTTTTTAAATTGGCTGTACACCGCCCTGAGTCCTTCAGGAGAAGGGCAGTATAGAAATAAAATTATTATTATTATTATTATTATTATTATTATTATTATTATTATTATTATTATTATTATTTCTTTTTGTTGTTCAATTAAATTGAATGGAGAGAGTTTAAGCGAAGCTCAACCTAGAGCATTTGCTACCAGAAAACGTAGTGCAGATGTCAGCCCATTCTCTAATTTCAGATTAGAGGTTCATAGAATATAAGGCTATTAAATCATGATTTTCCTCTGTATTAGTAACAAGCCTGTCAATTCCAATTGCTAGGGCTCGTCTACAGAAAGATTCATTTATTTATCTCATTTAATTTATTTATCCAAAACATTTTTATGGCCACCCACCTTGAAAACCAGACTCTGGGCAGTTGCAACCACAACATGTTGTCATCTTTGTGAATTTTCATTGGCACCCAGTTGGCTGTTCTGAGGACAAAATGTTGGAGTAGGTAGGTTTGACTTGAATCACAAACAACAATTTTAGTTTGCATTCATTAATAATAGGTATATGTATCTACAGTTATACCTACAAATTATCATCCACAAAAAGGTTCTGTCTCAATCATTTAGCTATTTAAATGTTTGTATGGCCACTCACCTTGAAAATCAGAATCTGGGTAGCTGCAAATTCACATCTTGTTCACTTTGTGAATTTTCATTGGCATCCAATTGGCTGTTATGAGAACAAAATGTTGGACTGGGTGGTTTTGGCTTGATCTACCATTGGTCCATCAATGAGTACAACATTCTACAGTTTGTACTCATTGATAATAAGTATGTACCATTATAATTCATTTTTATTCTGCAATATAATTTTTATAAATACAACTCTACTCCAAAAACTAAAACTATAACAAATCTATGTTTTTAATATCTATGCTATTAAAAGGTATAATTACCAAGGCATACTTAAACCCTTGCCATAATGATTATGGCTTTTAGCCCATAACAGATTATTTCATCAAAAGGGATAAGTCCCTATCATCAGACAGAAATGAGACATTTCCAGTCAGCCGTCAGGTTCATTTCACAAGTCCTGGAACGCATATTTCAAGCAATCCTTTTTGAAAGTTGTATGACATAATTGAATTAAAACAATGACTTATTTTATTATTTTTATTTACTTGAAAGTTGTGTAATTTTTCTTTAATTATAGATGCTTTGTGGTAAACACGGTATTAGTACTGTAAGAAGAATGATAAAAAAGCAATACAATTGAACTTAAGTCACTTAAAAACAAACATTATGCATATTATAGCTTCACTTGTATAATTCAATTTTAAGTCAAGGTATTCAGGATTACTTGATGGTTTGAAATGATGAGGTCTAATAGATGTCAGTTAGCACTTGGTTCCACAAATGCACTTATTAGTAAGAAGAAGAGGACCCCAATTTTTCAGTTGGGGTCTTCTCAGTAGTGACTTTCTGAGGTAAATCAAAAAATAGAAAGCCCCTCAAAGAGCTTTGATATGAATCTTTTAGGATTTGGAACCAAAATTGAAGAAAAAACAGTGGCAACTTGTGCAGTCTGAGATCTATCAGTACTTAGGGAGCACATTTTATACAAACTCAAAGTATATTTAAAGACACTGTTATATTAACTGTTTTATACTAAGGGAGAATAGAGATCCCTATGAAGTCAGTAGCTGTAGCAAGGTCTAGTCTCCTCAAACAGCATTACATAATGTACTTTCCTATGGTGACAGAAAACATTCCTGATCACACCCACTCCTTGGATGACACTGAGTCTAGGAGAGCTTCCAAACTGGACTGCTTGCACAATGCAAAGTTAGATATGTTCTTACCATGCTGCCGTGACCTTGCCTGGTCATGCTCATCCAACCCATAATTATAACCATTTAGCCACTAAATCATGCATTCCATAGCATCTTTGGGAGATCAAAAATAGTACCATCTTCAAAATCATTTACCTCAGCTGACCTCTCTAGGTGACTTTACTTCTTTTTTTTTTTTTAAAAAAAAAAAGAGGTTTATTGTTTTATTAATACACATTATGACAAACACATAACATACAACATATAAATATATCCTCTTTTTAACAAGTGTTTCTTCATGGTGTGCTTTCCACTGTAATTCCCCCCCCCCCATGTCTCTCATATTGTTTCATTTCCTTCATTGTCCCTTTTTTGACTGATTACAATATATTTTCTAATCCTAATAGCCTTAATTTTATACATTTCTATATATTTGTTTCAGATGCCTGAAAAATCCATTAGTGCTTAACTTTTTCCCCCCCTTAAAGCAATTAACTAATGTATATACATTTTATATATATTTGTATATATATATTTCTTGCATACTTATTTTACATTTTATATTCTCCCCCGTTATGTTATTCTTTATTTCTGCTCTCAAGCCATTCATACCATTTGTTCCAAATTGTAAAGTAATATGTCTCTTCTTTTTCTTTAATTTCTTTTGTTAATTTGTCCATCTCAGCACATTCTAAAACTTTTTTTTATCACTTCTTCATCTGTTGGTGTTTCTTCCTGTTTCTATTTTTGTGCATATATTATTCGAGCCACTGTTTATATGTGATATGTAAAATCAGATATTTTATTTCTTTGGTATATGTTCTCGTAAATGTGTTCTATTGTTTGCTCTGTTATTTTTTCTAACCATTTTTTTATATTTGTCCAGAACTTTTTCGCTGCCGGGCATGTCCACCATAGATGGTAATAAGTTCCATG
Organism: Pituophis catenifer annectens; assembly: GCF_029215685.1. Taxonomy (NCBI): domain Eukaryota; kingdom Metazoa; phylum Chordata; class Lepidosauria; order Squamata; family Colubridae; genus Pituophis; species Pituophis catenifer. Next base: position 122,217,469 of record NW_027256883.1, on the reverse strand, counting down.
GGTTTTCTTACACTTCCAACATGTTGGATCATTATTTGGAAACATCTTTGCGATTCTTGTCAGTGGTAAATGCCATCTATAAAACATCTTTAACTGATTTTCCTTGTATGCCACTCATAATGTTAATTTTGAATTTACTTGCCATGTTGTTTCCTACTTCTCTAAGAAGGTGACTTACTTCATCCACAAATATTCAATTTCATATAAGTGCTAATATAAAAGTTTCTGGCAATTGTATACACAAAAAACATTTGCTAAATCATGCACTTGCTACAGTCAGAGCATTCCAGTCAGAAGCCTATCTCCTGGCTAGTCCTGTGCCTTCAAGATAGCATACAAAATCAAAGCTTGCTAAGCTTATTTTTATGTTTAGCATTACTTTTGAATGCGGGCATTAGAAGAACAGCTTCTTAGAAGTTCAGTTCTAGGGCGGCTACTTTGACCCAAATTCTATTGAGTTTAATGAGACATATTCCAACATCACAGAATTTTCAGAAATCAATGCAAGAAGAATTGATTTTCATTTCTAGTAATGCATTCTCAGAAATTCAGTAGGACTAGTGAACAGACCTGTGCATATTCACTGATAAATAATTCTCATTGCAGTTAACATCTAATCTTGCAATAGCTGTTTTCTTAATAGTTATAACTTTGAATGACGTAGGGATTAGTCTTTCCAGTTGCAGTCCCCTTGTATTCTTTGTAATGAATAAAAGAGGTGAGAAATAGCCGAAGGTCAATATGATACCATTGGGTGTAACAGGAATTATTATGAAAGTTGAGCTTCTGCTATTATATTCTTTAAATGAACAGTATTATGGTAAAGGTCCCTCTTTATATGTTATTTTTCTGAAAGCAATTTAAAACATGATTCCTAATTTGTTTATTTGGAATCAAATTCTACTGAGTTCAAGGAACATATTTCCAAATAATGTGTGTTTAGGTTTATAGTAGAAAGTATATGTTACCCATTACTTGTTGAGAAATAAATAAACAAGATTCAACAAATTTCCTTTCTGGGTTATCATATGTAAACATTTTTTAAAAATAAGACTTTTTGGGAGGGATGGGTGGGAGAACAACATTGGTCTAGTAGATAAGGCAGAAAGCAGGAGACCATGAGTTCAAGTCCCACCTTAGCCATGAAAGCCAGCTGGGTGACTTTGGGCCAGTCTTTCTCTCTCAGCCCAACCCACTTCACAGGGTTGTTGTTGTGCGAAAATAGGAGATGTTCTGGCTATGTTCATTGTATTGAGTTACTTGTAAAAATAATAAACATAGGAAATAGGTAAATAAATAAAATTATTTCTGAATAAGAGATATCTGTATTAATATATTTGCTACCATATCGCATGGCAAGCCGCATTATTAGAAAGAGCAGGGCAACCACCTCAGACAAGAGAGGACATCCCATTCTGGCTGAATCCAAGATTGTTCTGACATTGTTGATGTTTATTTGATGATTCATACTATATTTTACCAATTTAGTTTCTTCCAAAGTATCCTTAATTACACCAATGGGAAAGGTCCCAGGTTGGATGAATGGACAGAAAAATAATGAACTGGTTAAACATTCTAGGAGCAATTGTGTGTGCTCTACAATGTTCCCTGAGCCCTCCAAGCTAATCTTCTTCTCTCAGGTGTGGTAGGTAGTATTTGTCTCACGGCCAGATGAGTTGATGTCTGCTTGTGGAATAGGGTGGGGAATATTGGCTATCCCATTAGTGAATATAGTTTTAAAATGTGTGTATAAAAACAACACTGCTGTTTTTCAGATATTGAAGGCCTGATTTAAAAAGGTATCCTGCCACTACTAGTTTTAATGTTTTTGTTATCTCCAGTCACAGAATATGGTCCCATCTGGATGGATAAAAAAGATAGTAATTGCATGAAAAGAAAAGCAAACAGACAGATGAAGAAATGGCAATAATTCTGAAGTAGAGAAAGATTAATAATTGTTGTGTTATTTTTTAAAACATCAGCAAGGGACTGGTTACATCACTCTTCTTCTGACTGTTGCACCTCAATCTTTTAAATTTCTCTAATGTAAGAGTTAGAGTAGCAAAGAGATTTTAAAAACATTTCAATCTTTATATTACAAACTTAAACATATGGACACTTGTCAACCCCACCGCTGCAACTTGCATTGGTTAAAAATGTTCAAATTCACTATGTTAATTATCTTCAGGCAGCCACACCCTCAATTCAGATGAAAGAGAACAGGGTTAACCACCCTGTTTCCACACCCCTTAAGTCTCAATTAATAGCATGGTAGAAATCAGTAAAACAAAGAAAATTCCATACAATGATGTCTAGAAATATATAGGAAATTTAACATGTTGTTTTTGATAAATGCAACTGAAATATCTACTTTTTCTGCTTTCATATTTTGGAATCTGCTGTTAATACGTATTTGATGTTTTCTTCAGCTTCTCTCTCCCATTCCCATCCCTCCTACTTTTTCATTAGAAAAAGTTTCATTAGTTTTCATTGCAAATGCCTCCTACTTTAGATAGTCTATTGCTTCATTCTCTTTTTAAACTTTGTCCAGCTCAAATGAAGTTTATAGTTGTTTTTGGCTGAAGGACTGGCCAGAGGGAGTCTCTTCTCGGAACAGTGTGTAAACAATCTTTTTGCAATATTTGCCAATCAAACATTGCAACATTGTAAAAGTACCAACGATATCAAACAATGCAGTAAAAAGTAAAAGCAGCTCTTGAAATTAAGCCTGGTTTCATATTTGGTGTGACACTTTGTCTATTAAAAGCAGCTCCCAGATTTAAAAGTGTGGATGTGGCATATCCAACACAGTTGACTAGATATCTACATTATTTCACTGGTACTTATTTCAAAAGTAAAAGATAATAGCATTGCAGTACAGGTGGTTCTCAACTTATGACTGTAATTGAGCCTGGAATTACAGTTGTAAATCACAATAGGCATTAAGTGCTTCAGAACATGACCGTGCCTGATTTTACAACCTTTTCTGCAGCAGTTATTAAATGAATCCATTCTGGCCAATGGGTGTTTTGGGGTTTTTTGTTTTTTGTTTTTGCTAGAAACTGGAAGTTAGTGCTGGTTTCCAGCAAAATAAAAAACAAAAACAAAAAATACTAAAACTTGCAGCCATGTAACAAGCTGCAATATGCTATTGCTGAGCATATTGCTGAGCACATTGTAAGCCGCCCTGAGTCTTCGGAGAAGGGCGGCATATAAATCAAATTAAAAAAAAAAAAAAAGAATGCTGCAAATGGACACAAATGTATACTGGTTGCTATGTGCCCAAAATTTGATCATGTGACTGCATCGGATGGGGAATGGCTACTGCAACAATATTGAAACAGGTCATAAGTTATCAATTCCAGTGGGGAAGAAAATAACTCTTCTTTTTTTCTAGGAGTTATTGTGCAAATAATTCAATAATTGATATCAGAATTCCCTGATATTTTGGTTTGTGAACATAAAAGAAATAACTATTCTTTCTAATAAAGTTTTTCTCCAGGAATTTTAAGAGTTCTAAAGGAGAATGAATAGAAATAACCCCATATAGTTTTAAATATGGCACATGAAAATTCATAGTTCTCTTTTTCTAATGGTAATTAAAATTGAACACTACCAATTTAGCAGGGAAGTTTAAGATGGAACATATGATGCAATGCATTTCCTGTTGCAAATTTTGTCTTCTTGTATTAAAAATTATATTAAAAGCAAAGTATGTTAAAATGAGACATGACCGTATCATTCAAATCGTATTTATTTGCAAGTAAGTTCTTGACCTATTCATGCCTTTGGTCCTAAGGCTGCTTCTGGTTCTATGGCAGAACTTCTTGCAGACATTTGCAAGTGTCTTCAATGAAATCCAATGAAATCCACATAACAAAAGTAACAGTGGTTCCCCCCACCATAGGTTCGGGCGAATTGGTAGTGGCGGCGGCGGGAAGCTCTGCCCACCCACCTGGATGTTATCATGGTCACTCTGCACATGTGCAGAAGATTCTGTGCAGAAGCACTGCATGTGAGCAAAGCAAGCGTGCATGCGTGCACGCTCCCAGTTCCGAACCAGTAGTGAAGGTAAGAGGAACCTTAATCAGTAATCAGATCATGTAAATTTCCTTGAATTTTGCAAATGTGTTCCATTTTTTATATATATATTCTGAGCTCGCAGGAGTTTAATAACTCCCATAATAAGAGTTGTGTGAGGTACAATTTATCATCATTTAAGGCACATTGTGTATGTGTGTATGTATATATATACATTAAATGGCCAAAAAGAACATTAAAAAGTTGAGTTTAATGAAGAATTGAGGTGAGGTTAAGGCTTAAGCCATCTTTATTGACTGGTCTGATCTACCAACAGCAGTTTTTGTGGCTGGACAGATGCTACTGTTTCCAAGCAAAATGAAGCATATACTATGCTTCCTCCACACTGTAAGGAAGGATACTGCTTTGCAACTGGTTTGAAAGGAACTTCAGGTAAAGACTCAGTGGAATGAAACATCATTTTGAAGTTCTCCATAGATAGAAAGATATTTGCTGTCTTCTCCAAAAAAATACCCACCAATTTCCATATTCCAAATTAGGCTAAATTTCACCAATTTCTGCATGTGCAAATGCTTTTTGTTTGCACAACCCTTTAATTGTTCATGCACAATTTCTACAATGTACCACAATGGTGGTATATAGCAATAAAAAGCAATTATTAATTGAAAATTGATTTACTAATTGGCAAGTTAACATATAAGGAGAAATTGTTTGAAATGTCTATTTATGCTGCATAATTCAAGATAATTTGAATTACATTGCCTTTAGTAGGGCTTTTTTTTCAGTATTTTTGGTGTTTGGGTATGCAGAGGAGATTGTGTTGCAACCTCTAGTTAAATCTAAATGCAATCTTATGCTGCCTTGCAATTCTTTCTCTATTATCTTTAAAGTTATTTAAATTTGTAGGCGATTTTGTGTGTGTGTGTGTGTGTGTGTGTACACACACACACACACACACACACACACACACACACACAAACACAAAGTCACCCACACATGATAGGACAATAACTACAATCACAATGATTGGTATTAAATTGACCATGACATAAAATATGCACTTGTTGAATTTATGGTTGTGTCCCTAATAAAAATATATTTATTTATTTATTTTTATTTATTTTATTGAATTTCTATACCGCCCTACTCCCGAAGGACTCAGGGCGGTGCACAGCCATGAAATAAAACACATAGATATACAAAATTTAAAATCGAATAAAATGAATTAAATAAATTTGGCTGAATTAATACCCATAATTTAAAATACCCATAATTTTAAAATACATTAAAAATTTAAAATTTAGACTTAAAAGGGAGAAGATTTAGGCGAGGCCAGCTTGATGAAATAAAAGCATCTTCAACTCGCGGCGGAAGGTGCGCAGATCTGGAATCCTCCGTATCTCTGGGGGGAGCTCATTCCAGATCGTCGGTGCCCCCACAGAGAAGGCTCTCCCCCTAGGGGCCGACAGCCGACATTGTTTGGCTGACGGCACCTGGAGGAGCCCCTCTCTGTGGGAGCGTACTGGTCGGTGGGAGGCTGTTGATGGTAGTAGGCGGTCCCGTAAGTAACCAGGTCCTAAGCCATGGAGCGCTTTAAAGGTGGTAACCAGAACCTTGAAGCGCACCCGGAAGACCACCGGGAGCCAGTGCAGCTCGCGCAGGAGAGGTGTTACATGGGAGCTCCATGTTGCTCCCATAACCACCCGCGCGGCCGCACTCTGCGCCAGTTGGAGCCTCCGGGTGCACCTCAAGGGGAGCCCCATGTAGAGAGCATTACAATAGTCCAGACGAGAGGTGACGAGGGCATGAGTGACTGTGCGTAATGAGTCCCGATCTAGAAAGGGACGCAACTGGCGAATCAGGCGAACCTGATGAAAAATCCTCCCGGTCACGGCCGTCAAGTGCTCTTCTAAAGACAGCCGTGAGTCCAGGAGGATGCCCAAGTTACGAGCCCTTTCCGTGGGGGCCAATGATTCACCCCCAGTAGCCAGCGATGGCGCCAGCTGACTATATCGGGACGTCGGAAACCACAGCCACTCGGTCTTGGATGGGTTGAGCCTGAGCCCGTTCCTCCCCATCCAGATCCGTATGGCCTCCAGGCACTGGGACATCACTTCAAGGGCATCGTTGGGGTGGTCCGGGGTGGAGATGTACATCTGGGTGTCGTCAGCGTACAGATGGTACTTCACCCTGAAACCACGGATGATATAGAAACAAAATGTGGAAAACACTAACTTATGGAAAGTGCAAATGCAAACTACTAAAACACAGTAATTATACTAGAAAGTGTGTTAACATGGGCTGTAGCCCAAGCTTGTGGGGTAAAGTTGCACATGTAGTTTAACTGCAGAACTCATCCATACATTCCCCTAACTGCATCTTAAAAGATATGTTCATAACTTTAGGTATAGATAAGGCTAAGTTTCTACTTGAACTACTGTTAAAAGTAATGTTTCCCATCTTTGTTTGACACATGTTTTGCTTTATACACAATTTATGGGGCTTCAGTAGTGACTATGGGGATGATATAGCAGGAGCTGGAATTTTCCCAGCTTATTTTGGGCAGCTGTGAATAGCCCTTTCCCTCTAATCCAGGGGTGTCAAACTCATATCATCATGGCATCACATGATGTATCGGGACTTTTTCCCCCCTTCACTAAACTGGGCATGAGCATGGGCATGTGACCAGGGGTGAAATGCTCCTGGTTCGGACCGGATCGCCCAATCTGGTAGCGATGGCAGTGGGTGGTTCGGAGTACCGGTAGCAAAAATCCATACACCCCCCACATGCCCAGCTGAGCCGCCCGATCATTAGAAGCTTTTGGTTTTTTTACTTTTCAAAGCATTTTTTTCTACAACTTCTTCCCCTGAAAAAAATGCTTTTAAAAGTAAAAAAAAAAAGCCTCTGATGATCTTGCAGCTCAGCTGGGATCCTCAGAGGCTTTTCAAAGCATTTTTTTCTGCAACCTCTTCCGGGGAAGAGGTGGTTAAAAAAATGCTTTGAAAAGGCTCTGCCGATCAGGCAACACAGCTGGGTTCGTCAGAGCCTTTTCAAAGCATTTTTTTAACCACCTCTTCCGCTGAAGGGGTTGCAGAAAAAAATGCTTTAAAAGTCTCTTTGACAATCCCAGCTGTGTTGCCTGATCGGCAGAGCCTTTTCAAAGCATTTTTAAACCACCTCTTCCGCTGAAGAGGTTGCAGGAAAAAATGCTTTATAAGTCTCTCTGACGATCAGGCAACTCAGCTGGGATTGTCAGAGAGACTTTTAAAGCATTTTTTTCTGCAACCCCTTCAGCAGAAGAGGTGGTTAAAAAAATGCTTTGAAAAGGCTCTGACGATCCCAGCTATGTTGCCTGATTGCCAGAGCCTTTTCAAAGCATTTTTTTTGCATTTGCAGAAAAAATGCTTTGAAAAGTTTTTTTTTAAAAAAAGTTGGCCACGCCCACCCAGTCACATTACACCCCCCCCCAAACCACGCCCACAGAACCGGTAGTAACAAATTTTACATTTCACCCCTGCGTGTGACACATCTGGCCTATGGGCCAGGAGTTTGACAGCCCTGCTCTAATCATTGCTTCCATTAATATTGTGGCTTGGGCAGTAGGCTTGATTAGGCACTGGACATTTGATGCAAAGTACTAATCAGATAGTGTAAGAGCTCCTTTATCTACATGGCTAGATAAATATCCCAATTAACATGCAACCTGTTTGATGCATTACATTGGCGAAAGCAGAAGAATCCAGAAGGTATTTCATTACAGACCAAGCTCCCCGGTGTTTTTCCCTTAATCTCTCTCAGGGAGAGATTAAGATACAACAGCAGAGCTCACAAAAGAGAGGATGAGTAAGGGACAAAGGTGATTCAGAGTGCAAGAGAGACAGATAACCATGAGAGAGTAAGCAGTGGAGTTAATAACAGAGGAGGGAGGAAACCACAGAGAAGATAATATGCAAACAGTAAAGTGGGAGAAGTACAAGCGAGGGAGGACAAATAGGTGATGGTGTGAATGATACAACAGATGACTGAGTAAAAGTGCAGGGATTTTAGAGCAAGCAATGGAACAGGTGAATAGAGTGAATTATGAACAGGGTTAGCGTGAGAGAATGCAAGAAAGAAAAAATAGTGAGAAAGTAAAGGAGATGAGCCAACAAATGAGAAAGACCAGCGATGTAAGAAGGGCACAAGAGAGCAAATAATATGTTGTGGACCACCTAGTAAGGAAAGGTAGGCAGGAAACCCCCTCCTACTCCACAGATAAACTTCTGACAAGTGGCTAAACACGCTAGTCTATCAATTCACCTGCATCTCCAATCTATGATCCTTTGCACTGTTATAAAGGACACATTCTGTTTGCCTGGATGCCTCTAAAACAAGCCTTTTTAACTATGGTAATATATTTATGACTCAGTTAATTCACTAGGATTAGGACCTGGTTATCTACGGGACCGCCTACTACCACCAATAGCCTCCCACCGGCGAGTACACTCTCATAGAGAGGGACTCCTCTGGGTGCCGTCAGCCAAACAATGTCGGCTGGCGACCCCTAGGGGGAGAGCCTTCTCTGTGGGGGCACCTACCGTCTGGAATGAGCTCCCCCCAGAGATACGGAGGATCCCGGATCTGCGCACCTTCCGCCGCGCTGTGAAGACTCTTTTATTCCATCAAGCAGGCTTGGCCTAATCTCCTCCCTCTTTTAATATATAAATTTTAAATCTGTTCTTAAATTATTGGGGTGTTTTAATTTGTCTGGGCCAAAATGATTTAATTTGATTTTAACTGGTTTTTTAAATTTTTGTATTTATGTATTTTATTGCTTGGCTGTTCACCGCCCTGAGTCCTTCGGGAGTAGGGCGGTATACAAATCAAATAAACTAAACTAAACTAAACTAAACTATGAACGGAATAGTTTGGTAAAAAGGTTTGACATGGGGTAAAGATCAACAAACAAAAGCCTAAAAACCAGCAATTAATTTTTTTTTCCACATAAGTGAAGGAAGTAGATGCATCCTTTTCTGGAAGCGTTAACTATAGTAGCAATTATAATTTGAAAAAAACCCATATCTTTCTACACCCATCTTATTCTCTTTTAGTCAAAGTTAAGAATATAACTATAATTTCAGCACATCCAGGTTTATTGACAGTGCAGCCTTCTGTTTATATCTAGAAATACCATATGTTGCAATTCTCTCACCTAGAGCTTCTTCAGATTCGTTCTTTGGCTGTCTGAACTCTCCACTAACTTCTACCTGTTGGCCAACTTTTCTGAAATTTGTAATTGTTTGTATTATTTTCATAAGATTTCTTTCTGACTTCCCTTCGGAGATATTTTTTTTACACTTGTTTTCACCTATTGAACTTCCTGGGGAAAAAACTCCAGAGCAACGATTTTATATAAGAACATAAAAAGTAAATGACTACACAGTAACACAGCAACAGAATTAACAAATGTTGATTTATATGTTTTCCTTGAAGAGTTGAACTTTACTTATTTCAACAAATCACAATTTGGAATAACCATTATTTCATCACTCCCACATGAGCTACATTATTTGACAGCTGGCTTCCAGGTGCAATTCAAGACACTCGTTCTCATCTATAAAATTTTTCATGTGCCCAGTTATCTGGGAGGGTTGCCCACCTCCAGTCATTTATGACAGTACATTTGTGCAGATCAGGTGTGCTCTAGGCCTGCTTAATTAAACATTGTTATATTGTAGGACAGTGGTAAATGTGTTTTCTCTGTCACTGCCCCTAACCTCTGAATCAGCATTTCCTCAGAAATGGTGTCTGCTCTTTTGGGGTTCTGGAAACCCATCTCCATTCCTAGACTTGAGGCTAGTGTGTTTATGGAGTTCCTGTTGTGTTTTTGTTACGCTTTTATCTATTTCAATTATCTATTCTGATATTATAATCCACTCTCAATCTTCTGGAGCGGGCAGCCAAGATAAATCTAAACAACATATTCCTACTTTTTCAGTGAACAAGTAGAAACTAATATGTAAATAAAAGCTTTCAATCTCATTAAGTCATCAGAGAAACGGGAAAAAAGGAAAAATAATAAACTATGCTGTTTTCAGAAGCATTTGTTAGGATTAACTGCAGTTTGCCTGGATTCAGATAGCATAGCAAGCTTGGTTTAATTTAAACTGAAGCAAAGTATTAATTGTGTTGATAGGCATTTCTCTCTTTTTCTGAGGCTTATTTTTCTTAGTCTATTTGAAGATCTCCCGTAAATGTTTTTTTACAGAATTGTGTAAGGTAGATTAGATTGAGAGTAACTGACCCCAAGTCACCCATTTTGCTCTACACTTAAGTGGGAATTTGAACTAAGGTCTCCCTCATAAATTCAATAACAGAACCACTACAGTACCTGATAATGCAGATTTCAAATTTCTCATGACTACATTAAAAAGTAGAACATTATGTACATTTGAAAAAGGGAGGTTGGATTCATTCCCATATTGATCATCATCAGCACAATGATTTAAAGTAAAATAGGATCTCATTCTCAAAGAAATGTTATAGTTCACCTACTAAACCAAAGGGGATTTATAATATATTAGTGTCTAGACAAAAGAATGGAGGGGTTATGATAAGATTCTCTTTACATTAAGAAATGGTGAATGCATGAAAAAAGGAAATAATTTGAATGAAGCCTTTGTCACAACAAGTACATTAAAGTTGTGTTTTATTCCCCTTATCAAGTTGTGAGTGCTCCATTACTGGAGGCTTTCAAAAAGAGACTGGACAACCATTTGTGAAATGATATCAGGTCTCCTGCTTGAGCAGGGGGTTGGACTAAAAGACCTCTAAGGTCCCTTCCAACTCTATTATTCTACGTTCTATACTTGGATTACTTTTATTTGCTTTACAAATTATTGTACTGTCCTTAAAGACAATTCAGAAGTTGTAGGAGCTATAAAATACAATTGATAGTACCTATGTTGCAAGAGCTGCATTAGTACCAGTATGCTTTTGGATGAAATCTAAATTGCTGGTTTGCGCCCTGGATTCCTTCCAAACTATCTGTTCCAAGTGGAATCTGCTCATCAGATAGAGTCAGGTTGGGAAAACATACTGTAAATTCCAGTCCTTGGGAAGTTGCAGGTTTTCTTAACCATGACCACTTTGCTTTGGAACAGGTTTTGGTCGGATAGCCGTAAAGATGGTGCTCCATAAAGCAGTTGGGGAACACTGTTATATTAGTGGATTGAATTGTTATCTGGTGATTTGTATGGGAGCACCCGACATTGATTTCTGAGGTTATGTTTATTATCAGAATGTGTGTTGTTTGCTTTTTTGTGAGTGTTCTACTGCATTGTTATTTCTACTGTAAATTGCCTAGGATTGAGGAAGTATACAACTCTTAGTAAATAAAGTAATTGTTTCTTTTATGTGCTTTTAATTTCCCTGTAACTGCTAGTTGTCTCATTAATGGCAATTTAGATAAGAATCTTCAAGGGCTATAGTTCTTATGAAAACTATTCCATATCAGTTTTTGTGTAAGGTATATCTCAACACAATTTTTATCCTGTGGAAGAAAATAAAATTAAAAGGAACAGAAACTAAGTAAATGGAAATAACTTTGCCATTAACTTAATGTGTACATTTTTAGTGGCCAGTATATCACCCATGTTGGCATCTTATTCTAGAGGAAGTAAAACCATTTTTTCATTTTTAATATAATTATCAATAACCAAAATAGTTATCATATATATTAACCCCTTCAATAAAAATTGCTCAAAACAAGCTACCTAGTAAAATTTGGATTTACAAAAATTCCAGAATCTGGTTTTTTAAAGCTGTTCTATGGATCCCTAGGGTTCCATGACAACTTGATGGGAATTTTGTAAGAGATTAAGTGCAAAAATAAATACAACACAATTTAAAAATCATTCTACAGGAGCCAATTTTCTATCAATAGAACTTTGCTTTTTGATAAGAGGTTTGGGTTATTTTAAGGAACAGATTTCAAAACATGAAAAAGTTTGAAAGCTCCGATTCTACACCAGCTGATGTATTGATTCTTAATAGAAGGATCTGTTGAAGGACTGTGGAAAGTCCTCTCCTCAGCACTCTTGTTGCTGTTATTGACATAGTAAATGTGTATCGGGTAGCCCATATTTCAGTCCTATAGTTGTGTAGCAGATTAGTGTTTATACGGATTATTAAGGCCATATAATTTTAAAAGAACAATTTAAAAATAGTGAAAAATAATCAATTTGGTACTAAAATATATCGTCTAAACCTGTACAAGTATTCCTCCCTTACCGACTGCCTGATGCAGCAAATGTTCAAAGTTACAATGGTGCTAAAAAATAATTTTGTGATTAATCCTCACATTTACAACTATAGCATGTTGCAGTGTTGCCTCAAATTTTAGGTTTCATTATTAGCATTTTAAAATGGAACATTAACACTTTTAACATGACAATTTGGGGCTTTTTTTTTTTATCTTTAAGGAAGCATGTTTTTCTCTTTTTAGAAGGTCATTTCCATAGTATGTGATAACTTGCTTTCTCAGCAACTACACAATGGAGAACACATTCTGAAAGTCCTTGAACAGGCTTACAAGATTTAAGAAAGATACAAATCCAGCTGGGAAAGAATAAAGTAAGCCATAAATTTGCCACTTGTGGAATATTTTGTAGAATCAATGCTTTCTATCATTCAGGTCTCAATTGTTATCAATGTCTTTTATTTGATCACTTGATTTCTTACATATTACATACAAAAACATATGCATCATCTGTTTCTGTGCCCTACAAAAAACATGATTCTTTAATAAAGTTTTTTTTTTCTTTCCATGAATTATTTGATTTATATTTTCATATGGGCAAAGAAGCCTCTTTGCAAAGGTAAAAGTTTCTTTCTCTCAAATTCAGGGATCAAGTCCTTATCAGCTCCATGCTAAACATGGGATGACTGAATCTGAAGTCAACAGCAGCTTTGCACAGCCACATGATCAGCATTCATGTGTTTCACAAGTATGCACAGGTACAATCACTGCAGCATCTTGTAGTCAGGTAATCATCATCTAAGTGCTTCACAATTAGTTTGCAACAAATAGAATTAATAGGAAAGCAGAAATCAAACTATAAGTTGCAGTCATATGAATTTTTGCTTAACAACTATGCAGCTGTGCTTAACAACCAATGGGGAGTAAGACTGTAAGCCAGTCACACCTCATGTGATTTTTCTGTTTAGTGACTATGTTACAAATGTGGTTGCTATGCGAGGACTAGCTGTGCAGTAAAAATGGGACTACTGGCATCTCCAAGGTAGATATTGTCATTGTCTTTTCTCTGAAAATTTGGAATATTATGGTCAAGGGAAAAAGCAATACCTTGTATCTCACTTGACCAAAGATCCTATGGTTATTTTCTATATTGTCTTGCATAGATCTATTTGATACAAGGATCAATTCATTTTGGCATACACCTGGTTGTGGTAACCACACTGTCCTAAATGCTAACATTCCTGGATGAATTAATATTAATATATATTATTATTTGATTTTCAAGTCCAGTCTTTACTGTTTATAAACCAAATTCATTCCTTAGTGCTTTTAATTGCTGACATCTTCATTTAGAACCACTTCCTTCTCTTCCAGCCATATGTCTGGAAAGTGATGTAAATTGGCAATGAGTATTTAAAAATTAAGATCCCCATGAATTGATTATTTAATGAATTTTGTTTAGTTAGAATCTGTAAACTCTATTGCTTATTGCTAAAACATACAGCAAGGAATTACTCAACCTAAGGATACCTGCTGTTATGTATTTGGTTAAGCACTATAAGAGGAGAAACAATTAACCTAAAACTTGATATGATGTTACCAAAGCAAGTGTCAGTGATTTTGATTCCTTAAGTGAGTACAGGACTGCAGGTTTAACTTGCTCATTTTCTTCTTTCATGAAAAAAGACTCTCAGTAAATTACAGTAGAACTACTGAGCAAAGTTTTTCTCATTATAGCCTACAATATTTTGTTACACCCATCTTTAACTGAGGTAATCCTCGGAGTCCCAGATGCTGCCTTTGCTCAAAAACAACTCAGAACTGAATCATGCTTGTTTATTTAAATTCCTACCAGAGTAGTTAAAATAGCAAGCAGACATATCAACAATTAGGGTACGCAGTCTGGCAGATTCATTAATTACCTCATCTAAGACTCTATGTTCGTTTATATTGGTTCTGGCCCTGCAAAAACAGTCAAGAACCAAGTATAGATGTTGTATTTATAGACTGCCAAGCACTGCCTGTCTCTAAGCTAAGGTTATAAACACACACAAGTACACAATTAGGACAAACATCACACCTTCTGTCATTTATTCAAACTTAATCCTGGTAAATCAATTAAAAAAACATTTTGTTTATATTCTGTGTATCCTAAGTAACCAGAAGACATAGGTCACCTAACAATGATATATACACCTGTTGACACTCAAACTTGCAGCAACCATATAGCAGTTTGATCTGGAGAGAACAGTTGTGGAATCTGAAGAAGTAGACTTCCAAACTAACTTATTCTGATATCAGAGTTCCAAGAGAAAAATGCCAAACAGTCTCATTATCTATAGCACACATTATTATTGTAGTTGATTCTAAAGTTGGGCAAGTCCAGACTAATGCAGAAACACATTTACTTGACATTTAATACTTCTGTGCTTTTAATACTGGGAGTCTTTGACTTATAACTGTAATTAAGCCCAGAATTACAATAATAAATCATGCCAGTCATTAAGTAGATTGACCAACCCAATTTTACATTTTTTATAGCAGTTGTTAAATAAGTCACCATTAAGCTAATCTGCAGTTGTTAAGTGAATTCTATAGTTGTTAAACAAATCATTTGTCCATAATGACAGGGGTTTTTTTTGGGGGGGAGGGGGAAGTCCCTGACCTGGTTAGTTTCTTTTAATCAACACAATTTGCATATATGGTGATTAAAACACGGGACAAAGAGGCTGAAGAACAGTTTAAGATGATATCCTATCTTTTTTGTATTTCCATTTTCTTTCTTTGTTCCTGTTCCAACTGTGTGTGTGTGTGTGTGTGTGTGTCTGTGACAAAGGGGGGTGGGGTGGGGGAGGAAGGGAGGGAGAGAGGGAGAGAGAGAACATAAGAATTCTTGAATTTAGCCCCCTGAGACACTTTTTCTTAATCCTGACTTTAATTTCTGTGTAATTGGGCCTCAGGAACTCTGAACTACTGAAATTAGAAATTAATTATTACTAAATATTGCCACTATATTAATTCATTGAAAAGAAAGCTACAATTTTTGAAATCTGAAATATATTGTACCATAACAGAAAAGGATTAAAAGATTATGCATGACTGAACCTGAGTTTCATGGTTCAGCTCTTAGATTAGAAAGAATCAATAATTCAACAGATTTTTTTTTAAAAAAAATACCTACACTGTTGTTTTAACACTACTTTGTAAATCCATCAGAAAATATTATGGTCATATAATAAACCACTACTATATCTTAATTTTATTCTAATACAGACTCCATTCCAATCTGATTGAGATTGCTTCATCACCAATTCAAAATATTATTAAGATCTAGTCTAGGAATAAAATATTGAAACATTTATTTTTCTCTGTTATTGTTAATATAAATGAAACTGAGGTCTGAGCTGCAGGCTTGATGTATGCCTGAAGAGCAAGCTAAAGAGATATAAGGCAATTATATTTAGAAGCAATACTCAATACATTTCTAATATATTTTTAGACCCTCAGATAAGCTTCAAGTCCAATAGATCTTTTCTATCCCCTGCTTGTTTCCTCTCATCTTCCTGATTTACAGTCTTTTACGCTGCCTTTCACAACAAAGATTTTTACCTAAGGTGGTCTGCAAATGCAATTAAAAAGATACTAAACAGAAAACAGGTTGACATTTATTTATTTGATTTCCACCCTGCCTTTGTACTCTGGCAAGCGTTCAAGGCAGCTAGCAAAAATTTAAAAATAAAACAGGCTATACAAATTAAAACACAAATTCAAAGTAACATACTCACACATTTAATAAATACCTGAAGAGAAAGAAATACATCTTTTCAAATCTTCTAAGTATTGACAATTGATCTACCAGAGTTCTAAAGTTATAGCATGCGGTATCAGTTTGAGGCTGACTATAAAACATTCAGACTGACAAAACTTTGGCGATCTATTTAAAAGCAAACAAAAAGGGGACCTTTCCTAACATTTTTCAAGAAACAAAAGTCACCAATGGCAATAATAATAACAATCAGAAATGTTCTACTCATCCATCATGGAGAGACTGCAGGCAATCAGTCAACACCTAACAAAGACGAAACAATGAAATTCTGGGCATCTGGGGGACAATCCAAAGAAGTATAATAAGAATGCAGCTTGCATAAAGGAGGTGGGTAAGATTAAAAAAGAAGCTGAAATTAAATGTTGTGGTAATGTTGATAAAGCTGTAGGATATGATAGTTGTAAGTAATACTTGATTGCACTGGGCAACCATAAGGAAGTTGCAATGTTGCATCTGAAAAATGAAAATTATAAGAATAATTTGTTACGTTATTGTAAGTATTGTGGAGAAAATACACATGAAACCAGTTAGAACTCTTAAAAAATGTTGCAGCAATGCCTCATATGGATGTTTCTGGCCAAGTTCCCAGAACTAGAGTGAATAAAGAGAATATGCTAGTTGGTACAGATTTTTATAAGAAAAACAAAGAACAAATTATGCAAAAGGGAATGGGGCTTAGCTATAAAAGCACCATGAGAGATGAGGGCTGGCCCTTAAAAGCGACATAGATGGTAGATTTGGTGATACTGTATATATACAGTATATTAGGAAACTTCCAAAAGCTAGCCTATGATATACCATCTCATTTTCTTTAAGTAACTGAAGAAAAGAATGTACATGTCAATCAAAAATTAGCTGGGTAGCAATTTTACAGAATGAAAACCAATAATAAAATATTTTTAAAATCTTGTTAATCCAACAGAGTATTCAGAAGTAGTTATGTAAAGCAGTTTAAGACTAGGCTGATTTGCATGACCAGATTGTCCCAGAATGTGTAGAAGTTACAAACCAAATATTGAGAGACAGAATGCACAATGGCATTCTTGAACCACCCCCGGTCCACCTGTGCTTTCCTGCTATGCACCTGCAGAAGTTTTGGGCCATAACCATTTTCTCCTGAGCCGTTGATTGGTGAAACTGCAAAATTATTTCCAACTCTATGATTCTTTGGATTGTTTGTAGAGGACGAATAAAGGGTAAAAGTAAGCATTCATGGACAAGGCAATAATGGTTTTGACTTCAGTAACCACTCTGGATTTTTACCCCAAAAAATAAAAATAAATAAGCAACCCTTTGAAGAGGTTGGGAGATCAACAGCGAGGAAGTGTTAAAAAGGGCAGATTCCTTTGCTATGGTTGGAAGCTTTAAAGAAAAATGACCATTGCATTATGGACAAATGTTGTGTAGTACTGATACAAAACTGAGTTAATTGGAAGAAAGGACGGCTATGTCTTCTTGTGGGCGCAAACAGACCCAATCACTTTATTAGAGTTTTAACATTTTAAAAAGAGTTTCCTTTACATAAGGTTTTCTTTTGGTCCATTGTCTATCTTCAGGATAACTAAAATCAGTTGTCTGATATAGCTGCCTCACTCTCTCTAATAGCAGGACTCACCTTTTATACGTAGAATTTTAATGAATGTTGAAAAATCAGGGTTTTGGACTGTTGTATATTCACTGTATAATTTATCACTAGTTTTGTGTATGATTTCTGGTTCCCTTAGATTATTAGCTCGTTGTTCATTTTTGATTATTTTTATCAATTATCAATAAGAATCAAGTATGTTTCCAACCAATCCAGTATGGGTTATTTTAAGCATCTGGTATTTAACCTAAAACATTTCCTAATTTTTTCTATAGAACCAAGCTGCACTTTTAAGCAAAATTTGAGAACTATTTGTTTCAGATATTTGGATACCATCTGGTTTGGTAAAACCACAGCATGCTGAATTTGCAAAATGAATGTCTGGTCAGCAATTTAAAGATAGAAAATGCTTCAATTTTCTATCTTTAAATATTATACCATTATAACATTTTAATGCTAAAGATGGAGCATGGCTAACTAAGTGTTTCCTTGGCAGAATTCACTCAACATAAAAAAAATCATAAATTAATCACATACAAACTTAATCTATAAATTTATAGATGAGGCATATTTTCATGCTGGAATAAGGAAGTGGTGCAAACATCTGTAGTGTTTCACATTTATTGCAGACTACATAGGAAGACACTGAAGCAGTAAGATTTTTCTATTTTTTTCCCTGTCTGTAAAATGTCAAATGAACTTTCATGCATAAAAGCAGTAACCCAAATGATGAATGTTAGCTAAAAAATTAAAACATTACAAAAAGTTCACCAAAATCTCAGGTTTAATTATGGAGACAGAAAAGTCCAGATTCATTATCATTGAGAAAGCATTGAATCAATCTAATCATAATTTCCCTGGAAGATGATATCAGAGAAGGGTCTTTCATTCACATGTTAAAATTCAGGAATACTTATGCCATTCTTCAGATTTATAAACCATGTAATTTTTGAACTATTAACTAGTGTATAGGTGTATATTTATTCAGTAGTTTAAATTTGTTTTTCTTTGGGAATTTTATGGCAATAAAGTCATATCAGAATAGCTCTTATGCAGAAGCCTTGCTAGCATGCTCTGGTAGTATCACTGATTTCCTTGCCTGCTGACTATTGCCTCCCACATTCTGACTAACTGATACTGTAATTGTGGTCTAACTTTGAGAGCAGCCCAGTTTAGTGTAGTATAACAGTCTGGTATGGGTGTCATAAGACAGGAATGGGCATCATGTACCATATGAGTCACATACAGTGAAAACGAAAGTCTACATACCACAGTTAAAATGCCAGGTTTTTCAGATGTAAAAAAATAAATAAATCAAATCAAGATAACTTCAGATTTTTCCTCACCTTTAACATAACATATAAGCTATATAAGTCATTTGAAAAACAAAGTGAAATTTTTAGGAGGAAAAAAAGTACAATAACATGTTTGCATAAAGATACAGACCCTTAAACTAATACTTTGCTTAAGCACACTTTGATTTCATCAGCATGTCCATTCTTTCTTGCCAAAGTACTTCAAATCTGTTAGATTGCGAGGACATCTCCTGTGCACAGCTCTCTTCAGGTCACCCCACAGATTTTCAGTTGGATTTAGAACCAGGCAAAGCTGGGCCATTCTAAAACTTTGATTTATTTCTGGTGAAGCCATTTTTTGTTGATTTGGAGGTATGCTTTGAGTCGTCATCATGATGAAAGGTGCAATTCATCTGCAGCATTTTAGCAGAGGTCTGAAGGTTTTGTGCTGAAACAGATGGATATTTGGATCTGTTCATAACTTCCTCCACCTTGACTAAAGCCCCAGTTCAGCCGAAGAAAAGCAGCTCCAAAGTATAATGCTGCCACCACCATGCTTCACTATAGATATTATGTATTTTTTAGTGATGCAGTGTTGTTTTTATGCCAAATATATGTTTTGGAATTATGGCCAAAAAGTTCAACCTTGGTTTCATCAGACCAAAACACATGTTCCCACATGCTTTTGTCAGACTTGTTATAGGTTTTTAGCAAAATATAGCTGGGCTTGGATGTTTTTCTTTCTAAGAAAAGGCTTTCATCTTTCCACAGCCCAAATGTATGAAGAAGATGGAAGACTGTTGTCACATGTAGTGCACAACCAGTACTTGCCAGAAATTCCTGTTGCTGTAGGCTTTTTGGCAACCTCTCAGACCAGTTTTCTTCTTATTTTTTCATTAAACTTGGAGTGACATCCAGTGCTTGGTAATGTTGCTATTGTGCCATATTTTCTCCACTTGATGATGTCTTCACTATGTTCTATGATATATTCCAGTGATGGCTAACCTTTTTGCCATCGTGTGCCAAAAGCAGGGAGAGGGCAGGGGTGGTGGTGGTCGCATACGTGTGTGCCCACATCCATAATTCTATGCGCTCCCCGCAGATGTGCATGTGACTCCCTTGCGCTCCCCCCGCTTTTGGCACGTGATGGCCCGGTGGGCCCGGTAGGCCCCTTTTTCACTCTCCCCAGGCTCCAGAGCCTTTCTAGGAGCCTGGGGAGGACAGAAACAGCCTTCCCCACCTCCCAGAGGCCCTCTGGAGGCCAGAAATGGCCCGTTTGCCGACTTACGGTCTGACAGGAAGGCTGTTTTTCATTGTCCCCAGGCTCCAGAGCTTATCTAGGACCTGGGGAGGGCAAAAACGGGCTTCCCCACCCCCCCTGGAGCCCGGAAATGGCCCGTTTGCCGACTTATGGTCTGACCGGAAGGCCGTTTTTCATTGTCCCCAGGCTCCAGAGCTTATCTAGGAGCCTGGGTAGGGCAAAAACGGGCTTCCCCACCCCCCCTGGAGCCCGGAAACGGCCCGTTTGCCGACTTCCAGTCCCACGGGCTGTTTCCGGCCCCCAGAAATGCGTGCCATAGGTTTGCCATCACGGATATATTCAATTCCTTGGTATTTTTCTATCCTTCAATGATCTAAGCCCCAGAGCTCTCTGTAACAGCATTGGCAAAAAGGCATTAAGAGTTGTTAACCTTATTTTGCAAAGCCTCTTCTTCTGTAACATTGTACTGCAAACTAGGACATATAAAACCTTTGCCAGACCAATTCTCGAATACAGCTCATCTGCCTGGAATCCACACTGTATATTGGACATTAACAGAATTGAGCAAGTTCAGAGGTATTTCACGAGAAGAGTACTCCACTCCTCTGCTCACAACAGAATACCTTATGCCACCAGGATCAAAATTTTGGGATGGGAAAACCTAGAACTATGCCGCCTATTGTCTGACCTAAGTGTACTACAGAAGTGTCTGCTACAATGTCCTACCTGTCAATGACTACTTCAGCTTCAACCGCAATATAAACAATAGATACAAACTCAAGGTAAACTGCTCCAAACTTGATTGCAGAAAATACGACTTCAGCAACAGAGTGGTCAACGCCTGGAATGCTCTACCTGACTCCGTTGTTACATCCTCTAACCCCCACAGCTTCAACTTGTCTACCGTGGACCTCACCACATTCCTAAGAGGTCTGTAAAGGGGGCATGCATAAGCTTACCATCGTGCCTATTGTCCCTGTCCTACTGTCCCCATTTACTTGTACTCATTCCTTGTTCATGTCCATGTTTATACTTATACCTGTTATTTAGTACATGTTCGACAAATTAAATAAATAAAATAAATGACAACTTTGAATGAGATCCCTTTGACACTTTGTAAGCTCTTTGCAGACCATGGCATTTGCTATAAGAGTCAACTGAATAAATGTCAAAAAAAATGTTACTGGAACAACTGAACTGAATATGGGCTCGATTAGAATCACTTTAATTGATGGCAGGTATGTACTGACTATTTAACATCAGTTTGTTATGTGATTAATTCTAAATAGAGCCACATCCTACATGTAAGAGGGTGTGAACAGTTATGCAGCCACATTATTTTAGTTTTAATTTTTTCCCCCCACTAGACATTTCCAGTTTTTCAATTGATTTATATAGCTTATATGTTAAAGATGGGAAAATTCTGAAGTAATTTATTTTGGTGTTTTTTTTACATCTCAAAAATCTGGCATTTAACAAGGGAGTATAGACTTTTTAGATTCACTGTGGAGCCCTGAATCCTCCTTTTTTGCCAGTTTTGTTTTCATATTAGTTTTTAATGTGAGCCTACAGCATAACATTTTTTTTGGTGCTGTCTCTTGGATTCCTGGATTGGTTGCTGCAGTTTTCTTGGCAGTATTTTGCAAGAGACTTGCCATTGCCTCCTTCCTAGGGTGGAAAGTGACTGGTCCAAAGTCACCCAGCTGGCTTTGTGCCTCAGGCAGAACTAGTACTCCTGGTTTCTAGCCTGATTCCTTAACTACTATACCAAACTAGATCTTGAATTTTACAAACTTAAAGCTTTAAAAAAAACAAAAAAACAATCCTAGTTCTGTCAGCATATGGGCACAATTCTAAAGCAGCCTGAATTGGTGAAAGATGTTTTCTGTTATGAAAGCATACCCAACTGGTCCTAATAATCTGGACAAAATTAAAATAGCATTAATAAGATACTGAATCTTATTAAAGGCTGATTTTATATGGATTAGCACTAGAATAATAAACTCCAACTTAATATGGCATGCATACATAGTCTAGCTCAGCGGTCACCAACTGGTGGTCCGCGAGAAAACTTTGGTGGTCCGCAGTGCACCCGGGCAGAGGAGCTGCTCCAGGATGACCAATGGGCCAATTCTGTGACTAGAGCTCTGGAATATGGGACCAGCCAGGCAGCTCGTGGTGGGGCTGGAAATCTCTGCCATAGAGGATGGTACGTGCAACTTTGCAGGTGGTGCAATGTGCAAGGAGTAGCGCAGCCCTCGTCAGCTGGAATGAGGTAATGATGCTGTTGTGGCAAGGGGGGGGGACAGCACAGGTGGGCCAAAGAAACAGGTGTTGGCAACCTGTGGCTCTTTCATCCCCCTGCTGTGGCTGAACCCACCAGTGGCTGGCCCCACCCCATCCCACCCTACCCCTCCCAGTCACTCCTCGCCTGGCCTGAGAAAGTAAGGGCATGGGATGGAGACTCGCTCCATGTTCCAGAGCGAGAGTGAAATTCCCCTGTACTTGCTTCATTTCTTGCTGGGTCTCGCGGGCGCTTCTTCCGGCACTTGTTGGTGCTGTGCGCACCTCTGTCTCTTGGGGAGACTCACAACTTCCTCTCCGCCCCGAGACACCGGCCTGGCCATTTCTCTCTGTTGCTGCTGTTGGCACCTCCAGGGTCTGCCCGCTGCTCTTGCAGCGCCTTGCACAGCAGAGTTAAATTTAGCGTGCTTCACAATGGGGGTGACGGCGTCCCCTCCTCCTCCTGGAGCCCATTACAACGCAGGGCATTGGCCGCAGCCGGGTCGGGCAAGTGTCTCGGGGCGGAGAACAGGTTGTGTGTCTCCCCGAACGACTGAGGTGCGTCCAGCACCAACAAAGGCCAAAGAAGCACTCGCGAGACCCAGAGAGCACCAAAGAATCAGAATGAGAGAGATGAAAAACAGAAAGACAGAGAGAAAGGGACAGAGAGATTTGTGTGAGAGAGAGATGAGAAAGAGAGAGAGAGGGACAGAGAAATAGAAAAAGGAAAGGTGAGGTAGAGAGAGAGGGAGGGAGAGTGAGTGTGCGCTGGATTCATATTAATGATCTGCGGGATTTAAAATTATGAATTTAGTGATCCCTGAGGTCTGAAACGTTGGTGACCTCTGGTCTAGCTACTTTGAAAATGTGCAAGCATCAGTTTAACCAGAGTGCTCTTCCTGTTTTTTGTTTCTCTGAAAGGGGTTACACACTAGGTCCTGCCAAGCCTGATTATATGGGGAAGTGAAAGAGGTTGGGAAATAGCTTCAAAATTGTACTTTAATCTTTTTTCACTACAATTCCAATGAAAGTTGTGATATTAACGTTTCCTAAAATCTAAGCCACTTAGTAACCAAATGAATTTTGAGGCCTTGTTCCCAGATTACCATGGAAGAGAAATACTTTGCAAAGCACTAAAATGCACCTCTTATTATAAAAATAGGTGACAATTCATAGTATCAAAGTGGTATAGTTATTTATTTGTAGGATTATATGGCTGCTTCCCTTATATGACTAGGCATTTTACAATCCTTAAAACAAATGATTAAAAACAAAAATAGCTTTTAATACATATGGAAATTATCGTAAAGCACCAAGATTTATTACAATGAGATCAATATTAGTGTAATAAGTACGGACACTGCTAGAGAGGAGAATGTCTCAACAAAGTATTCTTGACCACCAATCTATCCAAATAACAAATCTGAATACAACATTTTTCCTCTTCAAAACAATTAGGATTGGAGGAACTAAGAAAACAGTTCCATTTCAAATTGCTATTAAGGGCGCAGAATCAAGTGTAGGTTGTAAACATCTGTACTTTCCAAAACGATTAGAAATGAGCCACATATTTACTATAGTAAACGCTTTTTAAAAATAAGAAAGTAACAGCCGCATGGCCCAGAAATGGGGTTTGTAACCAGTCCAGTATATTTCTCCATATACTGTTCAGCCACTGCCCCAGTTCTCTCACTAGAGGGCCGCGCGGGGCCTATTGAGCTGTCCCGAAAGAGCCATTCTGTTCCCCTCCCTCTCCTGATAGAAGAGTCACCAAGAGCCACTTGGCTGCTGAATCTTTACTCCGCTCCGTCTACAGCAGCCTTTCCCAAATTGGTGCCCTTTAGGTGCGTTTTGCACAGCTTCCACCGTCTTCAGTCAATATGGCCATTGAGCCGGAGTGGTGGGAAAAAGACTGTGTGAGCGTGCATGTGTGAGAGAACCAGCCAGCCAGCCAATGTGGCCATTGAGCGGGAGTGGTGAGAAAGGGGTGTGTGTGTGTGTGTGCGCGCGCGTGTTCACGTGACACAGACATATAGGTACACACACTCACAATATACCATTATATAGTGTATGTGTATCACAAGATGGGGAAGGGGGGGGAGCAGCCTTAGCATTCGGAGCTAGAAACGATACCTGTTTAGCCTGCGGAGGTTCATCCAGCGCAGGTGGGTGGGTGGGTGGTGTGCAAACCCAGAAACTTAAAAGTTAGCCGTAGTTCTGAGTTAAACTCGGGTAAAGCGTGCTGCCGAAGGCGGTAGAGACCCTTCTACGAGCGACTTAGGTGGTGCAGAAAATACGACCAAGAGAACCACAGTAGGAAACGTTTTTCCCGTCTTGCCTGGCGATTCCCGTTCTCTCGCCCGCGCTGAGTCGGGGAAGACTCCGCGCCTAGGATTGGGAGCTCCGAAGGGCTTTCCGGGCGAAGGGCGCGCGCCCTTTCTATTGTCTCCAGCCAGAAGGAAAGAGGGAAATGCTATTTTGCGGTTTGAACACCTGGCCGCACAAGCGACACTTGCCAACCAGCTGCCTTTCTTATACAATGGAAACCGAAGCACTTAAAGCACAGTTCAGGGCGGGCTGCCTTACAGGCGGCGCCACTGTCACTCAAGGGGCCACTTTACAAGGCGGTGCGCCTGTCACTCAACACTCCGGGGTTACCTCCATTCACCCAACCGCGCCCCTTCTCCGGCCTGGAGAGAGAGAATTACCCTCTTCCAGCCGACGAATATTAATAAGGGAGGAAAAGGCTATTGGCGGAGAAGGCGAGGTTCCCGGTACGTCACCACAGTCAAGCTCCTGAGGGCCAATCCCGATTGGCCGAGCTCTCAGCGGCAGCTCCAAACGACATTTGCATGGCCGGGGAAGGATGGCAAGCAAGAACGACGGCAGGCAACCCTTTGTTGTCGATCCCGGCAGGCTGAGAGACCTGCGCGTGCATCTGGAGACGCTGGCCGGTTGGCTGCGGTGCGTTCGCGCGCGCCCCCTCCCTCCTCTGCCGCCTGTTGCGATATAGGTTGCAAAGAAGGAAGGAGGTGGGGGGGGGGAGGCTTTTAAATAACTTTGCCAGCAGGTGCAACAGATTTTGCATGTTCGGCTTGTGCGGAAAAAGCAAGCGCCTGGTCGCATCGCATCCTCCTGGGTCCTCCTTTTTTAAGCGCGGGCTAAGTCTCGGTTTTTGGCTCCCCGTGTTCATCTTGCTTCTTTACTGCTGCTGCCCTTAGTATCCCTGCGAGGAGTGCTTTTACCCTCCTCTCCCTTTCAGGATGGTAGACCTGGAGAATGAGGTTCCTCCGCTTCCTCCAAGATACAGGTTCCGGGATTTGCTACTGGGAGATCAGGGATGGCAGAACGACGAGAGGTGAGTAGGCGAGGTGAAGCATTTGTGCAAAGAAAGATAGAGAAAGGGGAGGGGAGGGAAAGAGGGATGATGCGTGTAATATGAGGTGTTCCTAGAAATAGGGAACGTGTGGCTTCTATTTCTTCTACGTTGCAATGGCTTGAGAAAGAGTATAATTCTGGAGTGCATGGATAAATGCATCTAGGCACCTGACGTTTTGCACATGTCTTGCATAATGTCCATACTGTATACGCCTAAGGATGAATTTTAATAATTTATTTCCTAACCTTTATGGATCTCCTTATTCTTCAGCCATTTGTACACAAAGCACATGCTACTTCTACATATTTGTTTTTGTTGTCAATGCATGCATCTGCTGCGGAAGTGTGTATGGCAACCTGAACGAGTATGGTTTTTCCTGTGTAATATGTATGTATGAAATTGTTACTAATACTGGTTTCTGTGAGTTAGCTCTCTTCTTCTCCACTATTGTTTTTTATTTATCCAATGCCCATATCCCCTTATACCTCACTTTCCTCTTGGGTGTTTCCTACTTCTCCACATTTTGTAATGTCTGAAGACTGATGTTCACCAGTCCTTTAATTCTTGGCCAAGACATCAATATCAGTTAACTTTACTATTTGAAGGAATAGGTTAATCTGCTAATAATGATTCTCTTCCCGTCTGTGTAGGCTTTCTGAAATGCAGGACCATGCTAAGCATGCTGCTTTGGCATCAGGTGTCCTTTCTCTGAGAAAAATAATGAACATTTATATAAGTAAGGCATTTCAAAAAAAAAAAAAAAAACCAAACCCACAAGAGTCAGTTTTAGAAGCTTCTCTTAAATATATTTGCATTCTTTTATTAGACTCTAGTGGTCTTCCAACCAGAAGCTTGAAATAAGTATGGAAAAAATTACATCTACTTAGCTTTATCATTGCTGAAGCATCAGGTCTTTCCTGACAAATCACTGAGACCATTGGACTACAGTTGCCTGATGGAGGTACATAATGTCCATCAATACTTAATTCCATTTTGCTTTTTTAATATTAATTAGATAGGCTAAAATTCTGTGCTTATGGCTGAATCCCTTTTACTGGTAAAAGCCGGAGCTACAATGTATGTGCAATTTAATGTATTTTCCTTGAAATAAATATTGATTCCTTTTTGATTCCAGTGGAAAACATAAAGCACTGTCTTAAATTTTCTCATTGTGCTGCTAGATTTAAACACATAACCTTTTACCCTGCCTTTTATTTTAATAAATTTATTTATTTAAAATATTTTTTTTAAATAATTTTGTTCCTTTTATAATGTATTTTAACACAAGTGTATATTACCATATGGTATAAAATATCCATGCCCATGTTTATTAGAAATAATGCTTATTGCATTAAGGGTAGCTTATCCCAGGGTAAGCGTGTAAAGAATTGGATCTCATGGAGAATTGATATTGTAGCCATATGATACCATCCGTAGAATATCATTATAGTAGTGACAGGTAGATAATATTGAGAGATGGATCTTCTGGCCTTCCTTAGTATTTGACTTCAGGAAACTCATAATTAGGTCAGACCTTTTTTTCTGAATGTGTTGATTATTGCACATTACTGGGTAATAGGGCATTCAAAACAAATTACAAAGCTGAATGGATGATTCTGTGACATCTCAAGATTATCTAATGTTTGAAAAACACAAAGTGTCCCTAAAAGATGCTCCTTTCTGTTAAATTCCTTATAATATCTTATAATATAATGGTGGCAACACCACCATTGCCTTTCCTATGTATTCTGGAGTACACACAGTACCTCATGTCATGATCAGGTATCCAAATTAATACTCACTGTGTTGACTTTCTTCACCCCTTTAGTAAGTGTGGCTAGTTCCAGGTTTTTTCATTGCTTTGAAATTGGAGGTGGCCTCTGAGCAATTTTATAAATCTAAGCTTTGAGCAGCGATAATTTCTATTCTACAGAATTCTGATAACCATTTTCAAAAGTTATTAAATTAGAAAAAAATGTGAAATATAAGTCTAACTTTAAAAACTGATAGAAACCAAAAAATGAAAAGGAGAAAAACATCCATGAGCTAAAAATGATAATCTACCTTTGATTGATCAGTAATGACTGGATTACTAATAAGTACCATACGGTACTATAATATAATCAAATACAAAATATTATTGCAAAATATACACGCTGCTAAAATAGTACAGGTTGTTTCATCCTTTGATTAGTAAAGAATATTGCTTTTTCCAAAACAGATAAGTTACTTGTTTCCAAAAGCATTACTTCTGTAATATTTTTCTAATTTCTGAATATGATTCCTTTAATGACCTCTGTACGATACAACTATATGTAATCAGATTGCAAATCTTAGTATATTTATTTCATTTTTATTTATTAAATTTATATATTGCCTATCTCCCTAATAGTGTGATTCTGGGTGGCTAATGTAATTTAAAATCACATTAATCTATTTAACATTTTAAGATTTTCCCATGAATATTAATACCATATTTAAAAAAGTATCAACTGGTTACATGACCATAACATATAGGTCTATGAACCCTCAATTTTTTAATGTCTCCAATTAAGATAATCTGATGGTCATTCTTTCAAGAATTCTGGTGAACATACATTTAGGATAGTTTACTAAATCCAGCTAAATTTTTTATTCTCCTTGTGTCACTCATTGGTTGCGTTCATACATTGGATTGTGGTTTATTAGTAAGATGGTTAAGCATGACTAAGGTTAGCTATGTGAATTTTCAATTTTCATTGAGTTTTCTGATGAAGAGGATTTTCTTTTGTATATTGAAATAGGAGTCAAGAAGTGATAAAAGACAAATTTCTATTAAATAGAAAAACGCTAAGGGAGACACTTCGTGTTTTTTTTCCTTTCAATTTTGATGTTTAATGGTGACCAAGCCACTTGATTTACAAAAAATGCACAAATGATTCTGGCTGTATCATTAAAAGTGAATAGTATAAAAACGATGTCAATTTAAGGAATATTTATCAATCATCCTGTTTAAATTGAGATATATAACGGTTAGAGACACATCATGCACCTTGATAGACTTAATAGGTGCTTTCAATTACTCAGTAGCTCACATCCTTTACAAAAATCAAAGTTATATGTTATATAAAGCAGATGTGTTCAGTTTGGTCAAGTTTTCCATTATTCATATGAAACTTAATTAAACATAATTTTGAACTAACTTACATTCATTTGGAAAATCTTGTGATGATTGCATTTCTGTGAGAATCTTATTTCAGGCAAAATGCAACTTCAATCATTGTTTTTCTAACAAAATGCTTATGAAGTAACAACCAGGTAAGAAAAATCTGATCTCAGTAAATGTCCCTAAGAATATGTTTTATATGCCTAGTTATAATGAGCTTTGTCTGGTTTGGCTTGACATGATATGTAAAACTATTTATTGTGGATTAGTGATATGTGACTGCCAGATCATGACTTCCACATACTATGGTTAAAACTTGACAACTTCATAAAGAAGATGGGCCTCCTCAAGAGCTGCTTATTGAAGGATGGAGATTATCTTCCATCCCCATTAAAATACATTTTGCATTGTTAGGCATTAAAAGAACCTTCTGTAGAAAACCTTCAAGAATCCCACCTTGCCAAAACTGTTTTCTCCATTACCCAATTGGGAATCAATTAACTAAATTTTGTCACTCATCTTATCAATGTATTCCTTACCATCTTTAGGAGAATGTCTTGGAACAGAAAAAAATGTTAGAGATAAGTTTTTTGAAAGGGATGGCAATAAAGATGCCACTGCAGTACAATCATCCAAACTTTTATCTTGGTACCATCACTATAAACCAGTGGTCCCCAACCCCCGGTCCGCGGACCGGTGCCGGGCCGTGGAGTACCTGGCACCGGGCCGCGCGGCAGCCGGGGGACATAAACGCTGCAGCGCAAAGGCTCCTGGGCCGTGCGCAATGGGCCGTGCGCAAAAGCTCCTGGGCCGTGCTCCCACCCCTGCGCGCGCTCAGCGGGCCGCGGCGATAAAAAGGTTGGGGACCACTGCTATAAACAATATAGAAACTTCACCCAGTACCAGGTTAATATTACCAGTGCTTTATTGAGAAGGGCTTTTACATCCCTTGGTCTATAGCCAATGCCCTCTACATATCTTAAAAGGAAATGTTGTAAATGCCCTCTCCTTCCCCGTTATTAATTAATTATAATTATGCCCTCCATTGCTCCATTTATAATCTGATTATGGTCAAATAATTGATGGTAGGAGAACTCAAGGGCTTGGACCTAGAACAATTGAATTATCTTTTTGCAGACAATGCTTCCAACTATGAACAGCCACGTTGAGACTTTTATTTTGCTGTTATTTAGAAACAAATGCTTAAATTTGTAGTTGTAGGGTATATCTTGTTTTGACCTATATAATACTCTTTATTATTTTATTTTATAATCTTACTATTCTACTGTTACTTTATTTTATAGTATGTTAATTGTTATGATCTGTGGTTAGAACAATAAACTTATTAATCCATCTAGTTAGACATCCAGGTGCCAGCAGCTTTCTATGTTATTATTTCACTAAATTAGGTGTGTGATTTGTTTTAGCTAAAAATGCCAGGTTATTATGTACTTCCCAAAATACATTTGCAAACCTTTTGGTCCTGTAACATGCTAAGACTCCCAAAATTTTAAAATTATTTCTTCACATGTTTTGGGCTTTTACTTTGACTAATACAAGTCCAACAAAATGAGATTTGGGAATTCTATTCTTCTGTCTTGGCTTTAATATTTCTGATCACCACATAGAAATTTGGAGAGATGAAAGGACTTTTTCATAAAGTATGGAACCTGATTATCCACCTTAGCAATTAACAACATGCCGCTAACAGCATACCTTAAATGAAAGTTCCTGTGGAAGTTTATGTATTCATCCCTGGCTTTTGAAGAAGGACTCTTGTGTTATTGGTTGCCAAGAACTGAGAACAGAATTAAAGAAACATGGAAAATATAACATGTTTTCTGAGTTGAAGAGCATGCGATTATTGAATTGTAGAAGCTCAGAAGCATTTACCAAAAAGAATACCAACGTGTCTATTGCCTCCTTGAATTATTGGTATTGTGTTTCTGGAAATGTTTGTCATCTTTTGCTTGAAATATCTAGGGGGGTTTATAATATAACAATATGTGCTGCAATCAAAAACTAAAGAGTGGAGGAAATTGTATAAAGCTGAAAGCAAATTGCAATTTAAGTTGAGAATGAAATATTGTTCATGGATATGAATTGCAAAAGGCTAAGCCAATTAAGAAATAACTTTTGTTTTTGCCATGATATTATCATTTACGTGGATGGCTGCTGTGTACATATTTTCATAGAAACATGATTGCTTTTAGGGAAAAATTGGTAACATTGCCATAGAAACTGTCAGCCCTCACTGATCGGAAATTTTTCTTCATTACATATTTCCTAACATTGTAATCCTTTGGGAAGCAGATAGCTCAGCTATAGAGTGATGTCCAACATTGATAAATGGTAAGTCGCAAGTATGTCACTGACAGCAGTGATTCATTTTGTACGTTTCCTAAAGGATTATATGAACACATGGATAGAGACTTGCTTCTGTCTATGCAAAGAGAAAACACTATTCACACTTGCCCTCTTGTTCATGTTCATGCTTTGTTACTCTTTCTCCTTTCACAGCTGTCCCTGTTTTGTAAAGTGCCATGGATGTTAATGATGCCAAATTAAATTAATTGACATCCCTCTACGTGCTAACATTTTTCTTTCAGTGCTAAGGTGATTCATAAGTTGTTCATTTTATGAAGGGAACGGTGTTTGGAGAGCTCATCGCTCTGTACCACCAGTGTTAGTCCCATTCAGATTTTAGAAGAGGTTGGTTGTAGCTCAGGCTTTACAGTTGTACATTTGTATAGATGGAGTTGATACTGAAATTCTCTAGGATTACATGGCTTGTGTTTTTGTTGGAATATTTTTTCCATTCTTCTTCCAATTCAAATAATAAAAGCAAATTAAAATGCTAGGTGGGCAATTCCTGGAGGTAATTTTATAAGTGTACTTGTGACTTTACATGGAATTTTTGTACATGGCATTTTTGTGTGGGGAAGTGGTGGAAGCAGCTGTATAGAATATTACAATTGAAATGAATGTGCACGGGTGACAGAAATCAATTGGGATTCATCTGAATTTGGCTAACATTTCCTTCCTTCCTTCCTTCCTTCCTTCCTTCCTTCCCTCCCTCCCTCCCTCCCTCCCTCCCTCCCTCAGTGCTGTTTCTTTCAGTCTTAGTTTTTGGACATAGACACTGTAATGTAAACAGACGCCTTGTGGGGTGGTTCTTTGGCTAGAGTCTTGGGAGATGCCACAGGCTGGGGAGAATCCAGAGCTGTATTAGATAATTGGCTGCACTAGGTAGTAGAGTAACAATGAAATGGAGATTGATAGACTGTCATTCAGACTTGATACAGAGTCTTAGCTGCCCTACAGATGGACCCTGACACTAGAGGCTTATCAGTAGGTCAACGCTGCACTGGGTTAAGAAAGAAAAGAAGCTTACCACTGTGGGAAGTAAACTTCTCCCACAGTGGTATCATGTCCAGAGAAAGAAACTTTGTGGTTGTTTACACAATATGGGACTTTTCCACATGCAATTTCCTCTATGTGCTCTGAGTCAAAAAGGCACCACTAGTTATATACTGAATGTCAAATTGCAGAGTACAGTACTCAAAGCATTATATCAGGAATGTGCCACATAAATTATTTGGCAGAATTAAAGCTATATTACAGGAATATACAAGGAAGTGTGTAGTGCAGTTGTTTCTTGTCTAGGTTGAAAATACTTGCACTGAAGACTTGCACTGAAGTTGTGCAACCCTTATAGTTGTGAGGGTAGATCAGACTAAGACCTGGACACTGTGTTGTTTAAGACTACTTTTATTAGAATAACCATTAAAAAAGAACCTTGCAATGTCCTGAATGTGCTTCCCCTCCTTCCAATTTTACCTTCATGTGAAAGGGGAAGCTGTCTGAGAAATTTTTGGAAACCACTTTTTTGGTATGGGCTCAAGCCACCTTGATTTGATAGTTGCCTTGGTAACACAGCTTCCATCTGCTTGTCAAGGCCATCCTCTATATTCTCTACAGCTATATTGGCTAATAATAAACACAGTCAGAATTTTGACTGGTCAGCTATTTTAAGGAAACTGATAGAAGAACCCATGAAATCCCACATTAGTGAGATTCCATTGAATTGAAAGAACATCTTGCTAACAGACTCTTCATCCCAAAAATGCACATGGTTGAGAGAGAGAGATGGATTTTCCATAGTATAAATAAAAGTAATTATACCATAATGAAGCCATACGGACAGTTTAGGAAATCAATTTATATGATTTCTAAATGTTCCCACTGTTGATAAAAATACACTAAGAAATTGTATTTGAAAAATTATGGTAAATTTGAAAGAACACATTTTTTCCAATTTATATTAATGCTTTAAATGAGATTTAAACATTAGTTGTAACTCTTGAGTATAACCATGATTGTTTGTATTATATCTTTGAACTCCACATGTATTTTGTCATTTTAATAACTGTTGTCTATTCTGGGATTTCTCCCTAGAACAGCATGCTCTAGCTTCGGTGCCCTGGGATACTGCTGCTTACTAGACTTAATAAATCTAAGGTATAAATCTTAGAGAACTGGCAAAATTCCAGCCTAAAAAAAGATTTATATGGGAGTAATTCTCTTTGAGTAGAATGGGATTTAATGAGTAGATACACACAAGATTTAGTTTCAAAAATGGAGTTTACTACTAGATTATAAAATAAGCAACAACTTTGCTGTATTGAATTTGAGCCTGCCCAGTCCTCCTCCTTTTCTATCCTTTGCTTTGCACTGATGGTTAACAGAGTCAATAACTGAATAAAATGTTTCCTGAATGTTGCTATATTATATTACAGGAGCGATAAATGAATTACAGTACTTATAATAATGGACAGCTATCTTCAACATAATTCTGTAATGCCCATAGGTTAGGGAATCTAGTAACTGTTAGAACAATTGGGGGGGAGGGGGGAGGGAACAAAGTCATAATGAAGCTTGCAATATTCTTATACTCATTACCGAACCTCCAGGGCAGGGCTAATTGTCTTGACTATTTCTTTGACTAGTAGACAACCGGTGACCTGTTGGGTCAACTTTTCAGAGATATTTCCTTAGCCAGAGAAATAGAATGACTATTGACAGGCAAAAAAGCAGTGGGAGTGGGAGAGACTACCAACTTGCTGGCTTTCCCCATTTTCTGTTGTTTGTAGGAAGCTGGCAGCACTGGAAATCACTCCTTTTTGGTTGACCTGCAAATGTTCTGCCATTTTGTGGGGAGGAGTGGTAATAAAGGGAGCTATGACCACGAGGAAAACCTTATCTCTGCTTCCTAATCTAACATCTACTCAAGGGTTCCTTCCTTGCAGAGAAGAACAGAACACACCCGTCAATTGTCTGTGTCCCCCAGCCAGCTCCACTCCAGCAGGCATGTTGCTCCCCATCTTTCCCTTGCCATCCACCACTGTTAAAGAGATTTCAAATTTCAGTTTCAGTTCCAAAGCACCAATTGTTACTCATCTGCTTGGCCTTGTCACCAGCAAATCGGGTGCATGGGCCATGGGGAAGCGGGAAAGAGAGTGTGGATATGGTTCCTCCCATCCTCCCTTGTGCCATGCAAGAGATGGGTTTCTGGGAAGTATAGTTGGAAGGTAAAATTGTATTGCAATGGGAATCATGGGTCCTGGCTTTCTATAAATTAGCTCATTTCAGTAACCTTAGTCGAATAATTGTTTTCTTATACTTTCCAGTTTCACTCAATTGAAGGTTACCAACAGACATGAGAATTTTAGTAGTATGTAGTAGATTATAGGATATTACAGAGGTTACATGTTCTTGACATCTGCAACACATGAAAGAACAAATATATATATAGTTCTAAACTTAAGACCAGAATTGGGACTGGACGTTTGTCATACGTTCTGGCATCCATGTGCCTGGACCCAATTTTGTGACCATTTTTATAGCAGTTTTCAAGCGAATCATATGGTCTTAAGACTGAATCCATTTTCCTGAATGGACATTTTTCCCCCAGAAACTGACAAAAACTGCCAGAAACCAGCAAAAAAAAAAAAAAAAAAAAATTACTAATCACAGTCATGTGACCACAGGATGCTTCACCCAATCTTAAACTTTAGCTAGTTGCCAAGCACCTGAAATGTAGAGTGGGAGAGGACAGCACAACATTTTTAAAGCCAAAAGTGCTTTATGTAAAGCACCCTTTCCCAGGCTATTGTTCTGACTCAGCCTTCGCAAGCAGTGAGAAACTACTTACTCATGAGTAAAACAACCTCCTTTTTAATACGGGGCAGGAATAGTCTTTATTCACATTGGATAGACAAAACCAAAAATAATTACAAATGAATATCTTCTGAAACAGGGTACGAACAGTCTCTGTTCACATGAGAACTCAAGATAAAAAGTCCTTCAATGATTAAGCCAAGCAGAAACAGTTCCTGTTCACACTGGCTGAGGCAAATTCCTATTATTTCCCAGCAGTTCAATTTGCACCTAAAATATAGAGCAATTTGTCCCAACAAACCTGGTTCTAGCAAAGGAATCCAACTTGATTGATGTACACTGGAAAACAAACGGTTGTCTGCGACAACAGGCCACTCCCAAATCCCTACTATTTATTTCCCAGCCAGGCAGGGGCTGGCTAGCGTCTATGACTGAGAGCTGGCTTATTGCTTTCTGTTGCTCTCCTCTCTTCTCTATGGATATGCACATCTGGGATTGGTTCCATCTGTTCCTCCCCCTCACTCAGCGCAGGGCCTAAGACAGCTGCCTCTCCACCTGTGGGTGGATAGAAGGCCTCGGCTCTGCATCTGCCTCTGATTCTGCTTCCTCATCAGAGCCTTCCAAAGACTCTGAAGCTGGCTCACGCTCCCCCTCCCCCTCCCCCTCTTCCTAGTCTGACTCTGTTGCTAGCTCTGCTGGCAGCTGATGGGCCACAACAACTATTGTAACACTGAACGGTCATTACTGGCCATAAATCGAGAATTACCTTTAATCTGTATATGTCATATACAAATATGCATTTCATATTCATGCAGTACGTTTGCCCACACTGCCTGCTTAAATTTATGTGCTTACACTCCCTTTCTCAAATATAAATACATACTGAAGAATTGTATAAACAGCCTTTAACCATTATTGTTGAATGTGCTCCGTCTTGATTAGAAATGTTCATTATTTACTAGCTGTCAATACAATATAAACTTCTCTGTTTACTTTTATTATGAAAAAGCTTGAAGAATAGATGTTTGACTTTGGAGAAGCCTGGGTTTCCTTGGAAGCTCATGAGCCTCGATCAATAGAATCATTAACTTGGAAAGCAGAAAGAGAACTTGAATATTATATAAGTGGGGTCTGTGGCAGCTTGCAACAGATGTCTTTTTCAAACTTTAAGTGTTTACTGCTCTCAGTGAGGGAGGTATGTATTCAGACATTTATTCATTTACAGAGCTCATAGGACATTTCTTTCAAAACTGATTCTGAGTGGCATACAATTTCTCCTCCATAAACCAGGATAAAAACAAAAGTAATTGATCTCATAAAATAACATCGTAATAAAAATACCTATATAAGAACCAGGAATAGAATATATTTGATAAGTCACAATTAATTATTTCAGTAACTTGAGGAAAAAAAATACAGGTGGTCCTCGACTTACGATAACAATTGAGCCCAAAATTTCCATCGCTAAGCAAGACAGTTGTTAAGCGAGTTTTGCCCCATTGTATGACCTTGTTAAGTGAATCACTTCAGTTAGCAACATAGTTGTTAAGTGAATCTGGCTTCTCTATTGACTTTGCTTGTCAGAAGGTTGCAAAAGGTGATCCCATGACCCTGGGACAGTGAAGCTGTCATAAATAGGAACCAGTTGCCAAGGATCTGAATTATGATAACGTGACCATGGGGATGCTGCAACAGTCATAAGTATGAAAAATGGTCATAACTTTTTATAGTCCTGGTGCAACTTCAAATTGTCACTGAACAAATTCAGAGGACTTAAGAGATATAACTCCGGGACTGATTAAATCTTATTAATAATTGGTTTTATTGGTGTTTCTAGAAAATTGAGATACTGGAATTATGGGGAAACATTGAGTAATATTTAAGATATTAAAATATTAGGGATTCAGCAGGGGACAACAAACACATTGTATGAAGAAATGTTATTGATGTTTAATATATTTATGGAGAAAGTAATAAAGAATCATAAAGAGAGAATGGTACTGTTTAAAGACAAAGATGTGAATGTAGAAGAACCCCAACAAATGGGGAAAAAAATGAATACAAATTGGGGAAATATATTATATACACTGATATATAAAAGAATCTATTATAATTACAATGTGTTTATTAAGGTTAGAAGTTGGAAGACAAAGATTATGTATATTTAATTGTATTATTAATGTTAGCATTGTGTAAGAAGTATATTGATCCAATCAATACACTATCCACAAAATATGTATGCAGACTCCAGGACTTGTTTCAATAGCTATGTTTTAAATGCCAAAAAGAAAAGGGTTGTTCAAATATCTAAGAGATTGCTGTTCTGTAGGAGGTTTTCTTTCTCAAATATCCAGACTTTCTACAACTGAATGGGTATTTTTATGTCTAAAAGCAATAGCAGAACTAGATTTCTAAAGGAAAAAATCTTTGCAATTGATATTCAGTGCCAGAATTGTGTCTCTTGCACCATTCATTCAGCATGAATCCTGACAGATATAAATTACATTGTTGCTTTGTCTAAGAGCTATTTTGTCAGAGTGCCTTCAAAAAGTGAACTAACATTTCGAAACAAGCAATCATAACAATATAAACATATGGAGCCTTGGTAGCGCAGCAGACTAAAGTGCTGTTAAGTAGCACCAGCTGCCTGCAATTACTGCAAGTTCAAATCTCACCAGGCTCAAGGCTGACTCAGCCTTCCATCCTTTTGAGGTAGGTAAAATGAGAACCCGGATTGTGGGGGCAATAAGGTGACTTTATATAAAAAAGAACACCGCTTGGGGGCCCCCTGAAAACCCTACTAAGCCGGTATATACAAAAGTATGAAGGCTATTGCTTAATGCATTGTAAGCTGCCCTGAGTCTCTGGAGAAGGGCGGCATATAAATCGAACCAATAAATAAATAAATAAATAAATAAATAAATAAATAAATAAATAAATAAATAAATAAATAAATAAATAAATAAATCCATTAATTTTTTTTTTTTTTTTTTTGCCAGGAATCATGACAGTTGAATTTATCTGATGGACATCAAGTTGCAAGAATACCAAGCAGATATTCTATATTTTTTCAATTCTAATTCAATTTGATGGAAAAGAATTTGATTTCAAAATTATTTTGAAAGAGAAGAGAATTTTTGGATAGTATATGTAGTTTTCCTACATTCATTTAGTTATATCAGAGAGCTAGTTTAGTCTAGTGATTAAGACAGTAAGCTAGATACTGGGAGACCGTGAGTTCTAGTTCCATTTTAGCCATGAAAACCAGCAGGGTGACTCTGGGCTAGTCACTGTCTCTCAGCTCAATCCACCTTACAGGGTTGTTGTTGTGGGGAAAATAGGAGGAGGAAGATGTGTTCAATATGTTTGCCACTTTGGGCTCTTTGTAAAAAAATAAAGGCATGATATAAATAAACTAAATAACATATTCAAAGTATGCGCATAAATGTCCTTCCTTCCACTATATAGTCATTACTTCAGTTTATTGATATACATGATGAACAGAGAAAAAGTAGGGCCACATTCCAAATTCAATAGTGGAAGAGCAATTATATGTTTTCTATAGACCACTTCAAGTGCAGAATAACATATGAGGCAAATAATTCATGAAAGAATGATAAGACAATTCTCTATTTTACAGATGGCCCTCAATTTATGACTGTAATTGAGGCCGCAATTTTGGCCATGAGTCTTTGTGGTTATAAAGTGGGTCAACATCAAATTTCACTCAAAATTACAACCTTTTCTGCTGATGTGGCCGTCATACTGCAAATGTGGTGGTCATTGACAAACACAATTGTTCGTTATGGGACATATTTTTTGCCAGAAATTAGAAACTGGTTTCTGAGGGGTGGGGGGGGGAGAGAATGGTAAATTGTGGGCATCTGCTGCAGGATGCTGCAAATATTCATAAATGTGAACATTTATGCTGGATTCCAGGCACCTAAAATGTGGTTAGTGACTGGGGCAGGGGTGGAATCAGAACTTTGAATTTGGGTTGTAAATCCCTTTTTCAGGGTCCATTTGAAAAGTTGCTAAGTGATCATGCATAAGTCAAGGACTACCTATAGATAGAAGCACCTAAAATATATCTGTTTTCTTACTTCTCTTGGTTGATCATGTACATTTCTATTTGGTATCTTGGTTTTTTTAGTTAATTATATAATTACTGTCATGGAAGAACTAATATGAAAATCATTGCCATAAAATGTACCCTTGGTTTGTATGACATTAAAACAATTTATAATAGTTTACACTGAGTATTAAATAATGTAACAATAGACTGCTTTATAGCATTGGTATATTTCTAAGCAATAATTATGAAGATATATCAGTGCAATCCTCTTCATGAACTTCTTTGAATTTCTTAAGATATTGGAACAGCATTTTTCCATGGTGGTTTATTTAATTTCATGCTGTGACTTCTTTTCCACTTGTCTGCTTATTCAAAATGTTATATGAAATCATGATTTCCTTAATCATCTGATTTTTGAGAGGTTTAGTTTCAAAGGTGGTTTCAACTATCAGATGTTCACCTGCCTTCTACAGGTGATTCACAACTGCTTGGAAGAATGAAGAAGACATATGACATAATACATAGTATAGAAGATACTGCTTGCAACTTCCAACAGGTTCTTTTATCTATAGGTCAGTTTGCTCATAACCACTCATGTTATGTCTCTGCCCAGCTTTCCTTTTCTAGGATATATATGCATGTCTGCTACCAAATGCTTTCTCAGACTATTCTGTTCTAGGAGTTTCTATCCCCCCACCCCCCACCCCCAAGTATTTGCAGAATGCTCAGCTTCTTGTGAAAGATCAATTGGATCTTCCTAAAGCCTCTTACAAGCACTCTACTAACCTGTCAATAGCAGGAACAGCCAGTCCCCAATTTGGTGGAAATCACATCAGGCGTTCTGCCAGATTTCTTCCATGCACATGACCATTGAAGAAGCTTGGTTTATTAGATCATTTCTCATTCTTGTACAGATAAATCTTGGAGACTTTGCCTGCAGCATCCAGCCATGCTGAAAATGCATCTGGTTTCCTCCTAGTCTAAACATTTATCTTCCTCATTGCACACTTCTGTTTCAACCTCTCATCTTAGTGAATTTGTTGGATAGGTTACCCAGACAGAGCATGATCATGGCAAGCAGCAGATTATGTCCACTCCTCTGGCCTCTTTCAATAGTTCCATTTGCAAAAAACTAATTAAATTAAATCAAATTAAAACACCAGACTATCCACATCTTATAGTTTTGCAGTTTGTCAGAAGTTTCGTTCTCCCTCCCTCCCTCCCTCTCTCTCCCTTCCTCCCTCTCTGAGAAGAATCACAT
This sequence comes from Pituophis catenifer annectens, assembly GCF_029215685.1. Classification (NCBI taxonomy): domain Eukaryota; kingdom Metazoa; phylum Chordata; class Lepidosauria; order Squamata; family Colubridae; genus Pituophis; species Pituophis catenifer. Next base: position 122,176,898 of record NW_027256883.1, on the reverse strand, counting down.
TTCTTGGATCAATTGAAGACTTATTGATCAAATGTGTACACTTACAGATAAAAAGCTATGAAATCCATAAAAAATAGACAATTAAAAAGATGGAGGGGCACCCTTAAAACACCAGCCCCCCCCTCCCCCAGGATTACATACCACTATTGGATTCCCATGGTAGTTGACAGAGCCAGGTCTTAATGCTTTCCTGGAAGTCCAGATGACTGATGGCCTGCCTCACCTCAGGGATCAAAGTGTTCCAAAGGGAGGGGCCAGTGGCAGACCCCACAACAGGGTCTGTAACATGCTCTTCCTGCCCAATCAAATGGAATAGGTCTATGTAATGGACAAAATGGTTTCTTGGGTAATCTAATACCATGCTGTGAATGTCTTTAAAGATGGCAATCGAACGTGAATTGGACCCAGAAGCAAACTGGTATCCAGTGCATCTCACTCAACATGTGCAATGCTAGCAGCATTCAAAACTGCCTGTGCTGCTGCATTCTGCACCAGATAATTTTCAATATGGAACACATGGGTTGGCAATCAGCAGTACTAAGATGGAAAAACTGAGCACTGTGTAGGATTTTTGGCTGTATTGTTTTATATCATCTTACTGTCTTCCAATCAGTATCATCTTCCTTCCAGTTAAATGCTATGATTTGTGACACTTTCCACCCTGAAAAGGAAGAAAAAAAAATCAAAGCAACTTACCATACACTTACACTCCCTGACAATTATTAATTTGTTCTCATGACAGGCAGTAAAACAAGTGTGTCTGGATTGCCATTTCTCAGGGTTTGCACTTCACTTCATTCTGCCAGCTGAACAAAAAGAAGTACAGGGGATTGACACAGAGTAGCTCCCTTGATAAAACCTGTGCCAAATCCCCAGGTAAAAATACCAGTGGAAACACTATGTTGGCATCAGACATAATTGAGATGTGCTTTTGCCAAACTGCTTGGATAATCAAGTGAAAATTTCAGCAACAGAAAGCAATTTTCACCATTAGGCAACTATCAAAATAACAAACCTCCAAGGTCTACAGCTATTCTTCTAGCCAGCTGCATTTACTGTACCCTTGTGCCAAAACAATCAAAACCTTTCCATTATTTCTACACCTCTACTACTGTAATTTCTCCCATGGAATATTATATTTCTACTTATAGTTGTTGTTGTTTTATTGCTGCCAAAAGATTTACAAGACCATTTGTTTCTTATTGCCCAAATAGATGCCTGCTGGATTGCTTTTCTAGCATATTTTGTAGTTTTTATACGTTGCAGACTCCTCTCCCCCTCTCTCTCTCCACAAACCACAATGCTAAAAAGGGATACTATAGTATACTTCATTTTGCTGTGATAATCAACTGCAAATTATGTCAAGGCAAATAGGAAGTTTGGCTGACTGGGATCAGACTTAAAATTTGACATTCCACTTAATGAAGGCCAGCTAGAGACAAATAAAATAGCCATGGCTTACTGCTCACTTTTACCATTCTGTTCCCTGTTCCTACCAAAACTATTAAGCTATTTTGCTTTGACAGAGTCAGACAAATTTAAAGGGTCATCAGTTATTGTCTAAATATATCACAATAACCAAATCTGCCAAAAATGCATTTCGGAACTGGTTATCATCCATGATTGGAAACTGAGGGGTGGTTTTTTTTTTTTTTTTGTGAATATGTGAATAGCTGAAATCTCTCTAGATATTTCTTGAAACTGTTGGAACACAAGCATGAATTTTAGCTAACAAAAGAAGGATCTCATATCAGGCTCTGCCATATCTGATGAAACACCAAAAATGGCTCCATGTTCTGGACTTAGACAATGTCTAAAAAAAAGGACAATGTCCAACAGGCAAACATCAAAAGACAATATCAAAACAGAGGAATCAGTAGAAAACTAAATATATTTTTAGTATAGCGGATGAAGCCTCGGGGGTGCCTTAACAAATGACTTTGTCCTCCATTTCATCTGATAGTCTCTCTTTAAACTGGCCTATTAAGCTTCTTTCATTCCAGCCCACATCCTGAGCTAATAGCGGAACATTTCTGGTATATTCCCACACTGAGCATTTACTCGGTGAGATATGATGGATTTTCACAGTTGGCAGTCGTTTGTTTGACTGGTCTGTTGAAACTCTCTTTCAGGGGTGTCACAGAATTGGTGTACTTGTCCGTGTCTGGGCTGATCTGCATCAGAAAGGGGACTGCCCATTTTGCAATTATAAATAATATACATGATTCGCATATGGCAAAATCGGCTGGTCTTAAAGAGACATAATTTCTACTGATCACAGAAAGTTCTAAATTGCCCAGGATTTCCCATCATACCTGTCAGGCAGGAGGACTTGTGCTTAACATGGAAATAAAGCCACCGTAGCATCAATAGCACATTCACACACACACAGCATAAGGAAATATACATATTTCCTTCCCTCCCTCCCTCCTTTGTGCAGAAATAGCATGCTGGATGTGAAAAAGGGCAGCTCAACTGGAAAGGAAAGAGAAATGGGAAAGCAAAACCAGATAGTGGTTAGGTGTTGCAAAAGGGTAATTGTATATTAAAGAAAAGAAAAATATCTGTCAAACCTTCAAAAGTATCCAAGCCTGTTTTTGGCTGAAATATGATTTTATCTTTTTGTTGTTTCAAGAGTTTTTATTCTTACTAGAAGATTGATTGCTTGGTTCACAGATGATTCTAATCGGGTGGAAGTCTGGCCCTGTCAGGTAAATTTAGTATCTTAATAACTAATAACTAGGTTGGCAGATCATCTGGAAAAATGACCTCCAATTGATAGTAAATAGCTGAAATTACAGACTTAATTTTCCAAGTAATAGGTATTTGCAGTGTGGTAAGCAAGAGAGAAAATACAAAAAAGGTATGGTAGCAAGCACTTGATCCAACATTTGAAATCATAGCTGAATTGAGCTGCACGGATCTAAGCATCCTAATTTGTAACCATGTTTCAGTTAAAACAGTTGTTTATATATTGCTTAGTACTGACTGCTCATATTCAGCTTCCTGTATTTTTCTTTGGTATTGATGATACGGCAACTTCTGCTTTCAGCATGACCTTACTCAGTAGTCTCAAGTAGAGGTTAAACAGGAGAGGCAAGAGACCAGAGCTGTGAAACACCCAACAGAAAAGAGGCCTGGAGGTGGACTTCTTCCTGACTACCATGTCTAGTTTAATGAAAAGAAGGACCAGGGGTAACATGATAGCAGTGTTCCGATATCTTAGGGCTTGCCACAGAGAAGAAGGAGTCGCGCTATTCTCCAAAGCACCTGAGGGTAGGACAAGAAGCAATGGGTGGAAAATAATCAAGGAGAGAAGCAACTTAGAACTAAGGAGAAATTTCCTGACAGAACAATTAATCTGATTAATTAACAATTAATCAGAACAACTTGCCCCCAGAAATTGTGAATGCTCCAACACTGAAAGTTTTTAAGAAGAGATTGGACAACCATTAGTCTGGAATAGTATAGGGTTTCCTGCCTAAGCAGGGGGTTGGATTAGAAAACCTCCAAGGTCCCTTCCAACTCTCTTATACTAGTCTACTCTAGCAATACTAACTAGAACTGGCCACTGAAGAAGGAAGAGTACCACCGCAAAACTCTGCCCCAGCCCCTGGAGTCAGTCCAGGATGCTATAGTTGATATTGACAGCCTCCAAGAGGAGGAGGACCAGCACGGAAACATTATTCCCATCTTGAGACATCCAAAGGTCATCCACAACTGCAGCTCGTGCTTATCTTGGTACTGTAATCTAGCCCAAATACAAATTGAAGGGGTCTGGATAAGCCACCTCATCCACCTCTCCCCCCTTCCCACACACCATCTTCTCTATATTCTTCCTTAAAAAGTTGTCCAACACAATTGGGCCAAAGGATGGTCTCTTGAGAAGGAGGCACCCCTCCCCCCGAAGGCAAACATATTTCTCTTACATAGAAACATTAACTTTCTCTTCGACTGAACCACATGCAACTTCCTGGAAGTGCTTTACCAATCAGGAAGGGCCTAGGTCCAGAATTCAGGGAGCAGAACTCACAGTGACAGGGACCATGGCCACTTCCTCAGGATCAACAACTCAAATGCTTCCTAGATAACTGAACTATGTTGTTCCTTGGGAAGCACCTTTGTCCGGCAATTGCCTCGTTTAGTACTCATAGTAGTCATCCTTACTCAGAACTCCAACGGGGTCCTGGCTAGCTTAGCTGCCATTGTGATTAGAGCAGTGATGAAACGATTGGCCTTTGTGTGATAAATGTAAATTAGAATGCCCAAGCATTTGCACTGAGGGAGTCAACTGAGCAGTGAATAGGTTCCTGTTTAGCTGTGAATTCAGAAAATGGGGTTAAGTTAATCAGGAAATGCAAACACATTGTATGTTCTCTGCTATTTTTGAAATCTGGACTCTTGCCTTTATCAGGAATTTTGTGCCCGTAATCTCCTATACAGTCATTTTTATATTTACCTCCTTATAATTCTGCCTAAGAGCACCACAAAATGTGTAGTAAAATACCGATGATGTTCTCTGCCTTAACGGTGTCCCTTGTCATACTATCTCTTTTCATTCCATTACCTATTAAATAATTAATACCCATCAGACAGCCATTGTAGGTTTTTGTAAAGAAGTGTGCCATTTCAGATTTGTGACTACATTTTTTTAAGTATTAAGAACTGATAACTGAAAAAGGGGTGATAAATGCCATAATTAGAAAAAAACATGGATCTTTTGGGTGCTGAAATTGCCTTTCTGGGTAATTGGCAAGTATTGCTCGTTCCATGAGTGGGGACAATGGCAGAGAAGGCTCTTCCCCTAGATCCTGCCAGTTGGAATTCTTTGTTTTAGATAGCAACAGTTAAGGAACAAAAATCAGCCAACTTGCTGCACCTGGATATAGCTTAAGAGAAAAAGTGAATTCTATTTAGGGGGGATTGTACTGAGTGCTTTTATCTTAATAATAGTTATTCTAAGATAGAGTAACGGATATATTAGTTTATAAATGATTATTGTGCAGCGTGTGTTAAGGCAGAGCAGAAAGTCCCCAGAGCATTTTATTTGTGCTGCTAGAACTACTATAAACATCCTCAGATCAGATGTCAGCTACAAAAGCATTGGCAAGGATTTTGTTATAAACAGCACAGAGAACCTGACAAGTTATTTTATTATTTTTTCAGGAAAGTTGTGTTGAAACAAACTACACATTGACTGTTGAATCAAGGACCAAAAGCATATTGTTTGGAATATGAGATGCCACAAAAATTAATATCCCTTCCCCCCTGCCAATTAGTAGCTTATAACAAAAACGTAGCATAGAAATATGAAAGCAAAGCAAGAAAAAATATCACAGTTGCATAGAGCATATACTGTACATTTGTTCTCTTTGCCCACAGCCTTCATATCTACCATAATAAATGCATCCTGTTTTAGGACTGCAATAATTCAATAGAGTCAATAATTCAGTTATAAAACATTGGCATAGCAGTCTAATGTTGCCAAGACAAACAAAGTGTAGAGCCCCAAAGCAATAACCTGTGATTGACAGTGTTCATAGTTGAGACTGGGGTGGATTTTTTTTTTTTTTACATTCATTGGCAACAGACTTGTTGAAACAGGTATTCAAGGTGGTTATAAATTGGTCCTAAGATTTTCCTAGAGTCCAGGCTACAAGATACATTTATGAGATATTTGGAGAAAGTCTCAATTTCAAATAATACTTAGGGAAGTTAGTGGGTAGGCAGACATCTCCCTAATTATTCCCTGATTACTGTGTCAGAGAAACCCTGACTCTGCTAGCAATTTGCTCCAGCAGCTTCAGTTGCCTCTGCTTTCTTAGGATAGAGGAAAATGAATTTTACTACATGGTCATCTTCAGCTGTGTTCTGTCTCAAAGATATGATATCTTTAAACTCTTCTCTGATAGCTGGCAGGTAAGCCACTATCTTCTGGAAGTCCTAAATCCTCCTCAGAAGATTATCAGAGGCAGAGGTGACCATATGTTCATTAGCTCATCCGTGCAAAAATATCACCCTCATTTTCCCCCCTGAATTATTATAATCACATTTTGCATTTTCTGTGTTTTCTTACTATACAACTCACAAGCCCTTGCTCAACCTTAGAGGTATAAATATTCAAAATAAAACATCTGATGAAAAATGTCATAAATGTTTTAAATGTTTAAATGTTCAAAATGTTTATGCTTCTTAGCTGTTCTTGCTAGAGAAGATTGATATACCTGTTTCAAGGTAGTATATTAATTTTGCAACCTCTTTCTTCCTTGATATAGACTTACATTTACAGACACAGGGGTACATATATCACCTTTAAGCTTGTCTAGCTACAGAGCATTCAGCCCTGCACACAAACAGCCTCAACCAAACGGCTTTTTGAGTCTTTCTCCCCAGGGAACTGGGCCTAGTGGATAATTTCACTTTGTATCTCATTCATGATAGAGTGTCTGAGAAATCCTCTGAAATTCTGCTACTTTAGAAATGAGGGAATATTTTAGAATTATGCCACACTGAATAAAAACAAAGAATTGCTCAGTTTGGTGCATTTTCTGTGAGTTGAGGTTACACTGTATACCAGGGGCCCCCAACCTCTTGGCCACAGCCCAGTACTGGACCGTGGCCTATTCAGAACCGGGCCGCATGAGCAGCTTGAACCAGTTAGATGAAGTTGTCAGGAAAGCCACTCCCACTGAACCGGTAGTAAAAAAAATTTGGATTTCACCACTGGTCTGAAATATATTGCTATTAAAATAAATAAAGCTTTGTTTTTATTCCAATTTTGTCTTTACATAGATGCATCAGGATTGCTTTCTTTCCTTGCAGTGCTCAGTTGTATACGGAGTAATTTACTCCCAATTCTGTTTCTTTGTTGATTAATTATTAATTATTACAAGCAGTTGTAAGTAGACTTAGGTCTTCCATGAATTGGTTCAGGTGTCTTGCTCCCCAAAGTGTGCTTATGTATGTTATTATTTATTTGTGATCAACCCCAAAAGATTAATGATCATTTAAAATAAAAATATCCATGATGCAACAAAAATGTGCAGTTTAATATCTTACAGTAGGTCTGAAACAGAGGTGAAATCCAGCAGGCTCTGACAGGTTCTGGAGAACTGGTAGCGGAAATTTTGAGCACTTCGGAGAACCGGTAGTGGAAATTTTGAGTAGGTCAGAGAACCGGCAAATACCACCTCTGGCTGGCCCCAGAATTGGGTGGGAATGGAGATTTTGCAATATCCTTCCCCCAGGAGTGGGGTGGGAATGGGGATTTTGCAGTATCCTTCCCCTGCCACGCTCACCACTCACTCCCACTGAACCAGTAGTAAAAAAAAATTGGATTTCACCACTGGTCTGAAATATATTGCTATTAAAATAAAAAAAAGCTTTGTTTTTATTCCAATTTTTTCTTTACATCTGCACTGTCCACTTCAAAATCTCACAATCTTGATAACTTTGATTAAAAGGGGAAAGTACAACTATTTATTTAAAAGTTGTAGTCTGTCCCACCTAAATTGCAGGTGAAGCATTAAAGAAACAGGGTAACAATTTGATTACCTATTGTGGTGCTACAAGCAGAACAATTTTTACTATTGAAATTCCATATTGTTTTATACCAGCAGGAGAACAAGTAATTATAGTTATTCCTGTTCCACAAAGCAGTTAAAACATTAACAAATTCATGGTGATGTTTTTGAAAATTTAAAAGCAACAGATCCTATTAATGTACTAAAAACACATTTTGTGAAAACCTAGCTCTCTGGAAAGGGCTCTAATGCTTGGAATGTTGGAAGAAAAGAAGATGACTAGCAGCAAGGTGGATAGACTGATGAGTACACAGTTGGAACAGTTGAAGGATCAGATTAGAGACATATCATCATGAGAAAAATCTATTGATGGTGGCTAAGAGTTGATTAATGATTTGATAGCATATAAGTAAGCAAGCAAGCAAGCAAGTTCTTTCACATGGCAATCATGTAGAAGGCAGTATCAATATTATAGATCAGGGTGTTGGTGGCATATGCCCCCTGGTCAGGGGTGAGTTCTAAAAGTTTTTACTACCGGTTCTGTGGGTGTGGCTTGAACTCTTATTTTGTGGGCATGGCTTGATGGTCATGTGACAATTCTTTAGGATTTAGCAGCAGTACTGGTCTTCCAGGCTTTTAACTGCTTGCAGAGCTGTACCGGTCTACTCATTTGTTTTTGGAGGCACTGGTCTACTGATTTATTTTTGCAGGCACCGGTCTACTCATTTATTTTTGCAGGCACTGGTCTACCCATTTATTTTTGCAGGCACCGGTCTACTCATTTATTTTTGCAGGCACTGGTCTACCCATTTAGTTTTGCAGGCATAGGTCTACTCATTTGTTTTCTTTTAACACTGATCAGCTATAGGGCGGCCCTTTGAAGCCCCACAGCAAGAGTTTAAACAATTTTTTCTCCTCTAGCCGATCAGCTGGGATTCAGAAGGCAGCAATAGATTGGGAGCGGGGCCAAATAAAAGGTAAGAATAATGCAGGGGGGGCATGGGGGCATGGGCGGGGGGGCAGAACCGGTTCGGTGACCGCTACCAGCTCGGTGGAACCGGGCGGAACCGGGAGGAACCCACCACTGTCCCTGGTATACTTGCTTCATTTTTGTTCCTGGGCTTAAATAATTTCACACACACACACACACACACACACACACACACACACACATACACACACCTCACTGTCAACACTATCATATAAATTACATGTATTTACATCTAAGATCGAATGAATTGCTTTAGAATTCTTGCAGAGTAATCTACACATTTATGCTGGTTTTTTTCCTACTTCGCACATACCAGACTAGAAGACACTCCCTCCCTCCCACCACAGTTACTCTGATAAGTGGATAAACTGTTTTCCATTGTTGGGCAAGATTTAGTCAAGTTGTGTTTCAGAATTGAAAATGATGTCCAGTTCAGATCTCCTTAACAATAGAAGTCTTGTAATCCTGTTCAGCAGATTAAATCATATTTATTCAGTTGATCCTTTTCATAGCAATAGAAGTACAAGTTAGGAAAAGGACATGAGGGTTCGTCTTGAAATCACATTAAAATACAAAGGCTGTCAAAAGTGTAGGTGTTCTATTAAGTTATGAACAGATCTGAAGAACAAATAAAACTAGCATACTAATAGCTTTTCTTTGCAGCTGCTAGTTGGTTGTTAAGCTCTGTAACTCCTTCAGAATTGGGAGTATTGGGCTAGGAGTTTAATATTAAATAATACTACTTAATAAACAAATAATAATAAGGCATAAATAAGCTGCCCATTGTACATTATAATTTACATTATAACATCAGGTGCTAGAATTAGTTGGGTACCGTGTTCACTGTAGAGCATCAGGTTTATCTTCCATTTTATTCGGAACAAATACATCTTTTTCTGTACCATTGCTTTTGTAATACCCCATTAATCTCCAAGAAACTTTAAGGAGTATACTTGGATTAACTATTTTTTATCTTTTCAGTAAGCTTGAGACAAAGGCTAAGCTGAGAAGACAATGAGATTTCATGGATTAAATTGGATTTTACATGTGTGCTACAACATTACAAATCTCAACTTGTTTTCCGCTCTAAAGTAGAAACTCTCTGCTCTTTCAGTGTTTCTTCCAAATGAAGTGCTATTATATGGGGATGATATATTCTGTAGCTTCCTGTCTTAAGTACTCTGATGCTTTATTAATGCACTATCTAATGAAAATGGAGTAGTAGTCCAGTTATGTTTCAGAGAGGCAAAGAAATCCAAAACAGCAGACATTAGCTACATAATTGATTGTAAGCATTTTGGAAATGTTTATTGATTTGTTACATTGCACATCTGTTCTCATTATGAAGGTATCAGCCAACTTTTGAAATGGGTCTGACTTTTCTTTATACAATAAAGTATCATGCAGAGACATTAATGTCTTCCTTTAGTTACTATATCATTCCCAAAGTAGGTTGTATAAAAGTCAGACTTGCAAGCATTTATGAAAATAAAGTTTTTTTTTGAAAGAGGGAGAAAAGAGCTTAAAGAGAAAAACTCCAGCAGAAAAAAATTAGATGAAACAAAAATAATCTGAGACAAAACTGAATTGAGGGAATGTCCTAAGACAGTTACCTTTTAAGGATTTATAGTGGAATTATAGTGATAGGTTGAAGAAATTGAATGGAAATAGATGTAATAAATGTTAGCATCCATGGGAAAAAGAGAGACAAAAATTACAAATGCCATGACAAGTATAGAAAAAAATGGTAAGGCAAAGGTCTAGATGCAAACTAGATAATGTTAAATTATGGAGGTGGCCTATTTACAAAATGTCTGTGCAACCTCTTTAAATTATATGTGAAGACTGCTTTTGTACCTGTAGATAGATGAATGGATGGATGGATGTTTTTGCCTAGGGAACTAGTGAATATAGTGCATTTATTCTTTTTTTTTTATTGAAAAGTTTTACAAAGAAAATCCCGCCCCATTCCCCCCACCCCTCCCACCCCCCTTCCCATCCCACCCTCCCCCCCAGACTTCCCAGAGCAAAATACAGGGTATTTCAATTAACAATCATAAGCTAAATTAATCTAACTATTCTTAAACTACAATATCCCCCCTGAAACCTTAACTCCACTATGATTAGAATTTAACATTCATTCATAAGCTATTTGATATTTTCTTTCTGATACTTATTTTGAATATAATCAATCCCATCTTCTCCATTCCAATATGTATCTTTCTTGTGTTGTATCTTTCTTATATTGTGCATTTATTCTTGACAGTGGCTGTTTTTTTGTGTTTTACTTCCAAGAAAATGTGTGTAGTCTTTCTTCTCCACATCATCATTTTCTTGTGTACTGTTGTTTGCAGAGTTTCTGAGCACAGAAAGATATTGTGAAGCCAAGAATTGCTCCTTCATTGTCTTTCTCAAGCTGAGGATCATTACTGAAATGCTATTTACCATGAAGGCATTTATATGGTGTTCCTAATGCTACATAAATGGGGAAATATTCAGTCCTCTAAATGAGCAATAGAATTTTCCATTACAGACATATTTAATATTTTCCCAATCTGCTTATAAAATTGCTTAAAGATAGCTTATACAACTAAAACAAAATTACAAAATATTAACCTTAAAATCAATATAGGGAGATGTTTTCTAAATTTCTTATAAAAAATCAGGAACAGAATATTGATATTCTCCAGCGCGCTGCTTGATCCGGCAGGTTAGAATTCCTCTCATAGAAAACTGCAGAGCTGTAGGAATTTTAAAAAAGGAGCATATTTTTCTTTCTCTAGTTTGAAATAAAGTAGGAAAAATCATCAAGAGAAGTCAACTGGGATCAGACAGAGAAGTTGTAAGATCAGACAACTAGAATAAATTTTCAGGTGATACAAAGCCTCTTCCTAATGAAATTTACAATCTCAATACAGATTGGGTCTGCATATTATGTTAAGCCCAAACCAAGCAAATATACTATATTTTAACTTAATACTTTTAGCGTATTTCTTGATTGAGTTCCAACCAAGATCTCCAATTGAATTTCAATTGGAATTTCTTCCAATTGAAGAATCTGAAACATATAGTTGCTTGACAGTAAGATGGGTGGCATATAAATTATATATATAGTATAGAGACACAATAAGCTAATTTGAATATTGACATCAATACAAAAAAAATATTTTTCCTTCTTAGAACATGGAAAGCCACCATTTACCAGATCATAAAATTCTTCAGAAACAATAAGAACAACATCTCATCAATCAGTATCTGCTCATCAGATTTTTTTTAGTGAGACAAAATATTATATTTAAATAATTATTTTTTTCTTTTAATTAAAATAATAAAATAATAAATTTTATTATAACAGTATACCCATACAACAAAATTCACTTAACACCCAAAGACCAATTCCAACACACATAATCCTCAAACACACTCCCACCCACCACGATTCTCCATCCCTAAACCACCCAAACATCCACACAACAGACCAAATAATGGGAGGCAAGACTCATTTCCCTAATTCAAAGATCTTCTAATTTACTCTTTTGGGGGAGGGTATGATAGTTTATTTACTTATTTAATTTGTATATTTTTCCTTCTTTAAAAAAACATGTTAAAATAGTTTGAACTTTGTCATTTTTATTTTATAGTTATTGGTACCAAGTTGCTTTATTGTTTTTTGAATTATAAGTGTTCAGACATTGGAATTTTTTTTTGAAAGAATCGTTTTGCACATTTCAACCACCTTGGAAACTTAAGAAGAAACACTGCAAATATATAAAGCTCAGAACTGTTTATTAGGAGCTTAAATGTGTTATGTGCCATGCAGGAAGGTTATTTCATGTGCTGCTAAGTCTTACTGAAAATGAATGTTTAAGGTTTCTTCCATTTTAGTACATTTCATAAAACTAAAGGTGTATATAAACTACTACCTGTCTGAGAGCAAGCATTGGTAGGAATCTAAAGCAATTTTATTTGCTGTCTTTTACCTAGTTGAATGTTAATCACAATTTGTGAAAAAGGGAACTCAGAAATATGTGTAATGAAAATGTGCAATGCCTATTTCCTTTTATTATTGGTATTATATTGGACAGTAGTGCGATGCAATAACTGAGTGTGGGCTGTCATCCAGGAAATTGTTGGCGTAAATCTTATTGAAGGCACAAATTAGATAAATGGCTTTGTAGAAATTCCTCCTATGTCTGTGTTAATTAAATGAATCAGCGAATCAAATATGATCCACCTATTTTAATGATAAATTGTTTAGGGGAAATCTAATTTTCTTTCAGGTAAATTTGGCATCTGTTAGTGCCATCAATATTTGATTAGTAAAATCATTTGCATTAAGTTCAAAAATGTAAGGAAGCCTTTCCTCCATGTATTTTTCTCATTGTTGCATATTTGCCTTCCAGATCCATATGTCCTTCTATGTTTCTCTACTGGATGTCTTGATTGTGAGTGAAGAAAACCAATGAACCTGAAACAGTATTTCATGTTAATTTTATGGTTTATTATGGGTTTATTTCCTTTAGGGCTGCAATCTGCTAAAATATTTAATAGTCTATTCTATTCTTTCCCTTTCAGTCAGTTTTTCAAAGAGTAATCATGTGAAAAAAGAAAGGAAATGAGCATGCTTAGTATTTAACTCTTCCAGATCTCAGCCTAAATAGATGTGAGGCAAGAAAATTCCATTGAGTAACCAGGAGCCATAAATCACAGTTACTGATGTTAGAACTGCTGCCATAAATGTGAAAAGAAACATTTTTAAAAAACATAAGGCTTGCAAAATTCATTTTGAGGTTTTAATCACAAATCTGGTTTTGGGCTGTCAGTCTTAATATTACTGTGTTCCTTGCTTCCTTTCATTCATTCCAATTGAGAAATCTTCGCAACTGTCTGAAAATAGAAAAATAATTTAATATTATGAATATTATCCCAACTAAGATTACTTCAAATGTTATTAAAGCTGCCAAAATGCTATTTGGGAATGCTTTTTGTGATTATATTTGCTCTCAAAAGCATATCTCAGGTGTGGGGAGATCAAATTTTACAGGTACAACCAAAGTTTTCTGTTAAGAACATGAATGAGAATGATTTTATATATGCCCTTTCTTATGTGGATGGTTTGTAGCTACCACTCTTGTCAGCCGGCTTCAATCATTCTTTGTCTGGATTAGCCAGAAATCACACTGCTGAACACTATTTCCCAAGCAGAGTTTTTCTTTTGTAAGCAAGCTAGAGTTTGGCCCAGATAAATCAAAAAGTCAAACATCTGTCCAAAATTGTTCCTACCTTTAGGCAGTGCAAAGCACCTGTCTCAAATGATTAAACAATGAGGGTAGAAGAATTGAAGAGTCATCTGCTGTTACTTTACTTCTGAAAAGATTCCTTTGTTTTACTGATCGATTATTACTGATTAGTCTGGCTATTTTATCTGATTGCTTCCTCCTAATGCATTGCCTACAGCACTTGTGCGGTAAGGCCCATGAATGAATGAAATTAAAGACACAAAGAATCCCGGCTGTACAGCAGACTTCTGGTGTGTTGTTGTATTTGTGTGAAGTATACTGCTAGTACTGCATTGGTAGGTTTAGACTGCCCATAATGTATTGGAAGGTTAGGTTTAAGGTAAGAGTTTTTCAAATCCTTCCCTCCTTGCCCTCATATATTTATTTATTTATTCATTTGTTGAATTTGTATACCGCCCTTCTCCCCCTAGGGACTCAGGGTGGTGAGCAGCCGAAATTAAAATACATACAATATAAAAGTTAAAATAGCTAAAATAAATTAAATCAATCGGCCCCCAATTTAAAACCCCAAAGCTATACAATTAAAAACTAACCCATAAAAAAACGAATTAGGCTAGGCCGGCTTGCTGAAATAAAAACGTCTTCAGGGCCTTACAGAAAGTGCGGAGATCCGGGATCAGTCGTATTCTGGGAGGAAGCTCATTCCAGAGGGCAGAGTACAGAGAAGGCTCTCCCCCTGGGGGCCACCAGCTGACATTGCTTGACCGACGGCACCCTGAGGAGGCCCTCTCTTTGAGAGCGTATTGGCCGGTGGGAGGTTATCAGTAGCAGAAGGCAGTCTCGTAAATACCTTGGCCCTAAGCCATGGAGCGCTTTAAAGGTGAGAACCAACACCTTGAAGCGCACCCGGAAAACCACCAGGAGCCAGTGCAGCTCACGCAGGAGAGGTGTTATATGGGAGCGCCATGTCGCTCCTTTAATCACCTGCGCGGCCGCATTCTGGACCAGTTGGAGCCTCCGAGTACTCCTCAAGGGGAGCCCCATGTAGAGAGCGTTACAGTAGTCCAGGCGGGAAGTGATGAGAGCGTGAGTGACTGTGCATAAGGAATCCCGATCCAGAAAGGGGCGCAACTGGCATATCAGGCGAACCTGATAAAAAGCCCCCCGGGCCACAGCCGTCATATGCTCTTCTAAAGAAGGCTGTGTGTCCAGGAGGACGCCCAAGTTGCGAGCCCCCTCTGTGGGGGTCAATGACTCGTCCCCAATAGCCAGCGATAGCACCAGCTGGCTATATCGGGATGCCGGCATCCACAGCAACTCGGTCTTGGAAGGGTTGAGTCGAAGCCTGTTCTTCCCCATCCAGACACTGGGACATCACTTCAAGGGCATCATTGGGGTGGTTTGGGGTGGAGATGTACAGCTGAGTATCATCAGCGTACCGATGACACCACATCCCAAATCCACGGATGATCTCACCCAGCGGCGTCACATAAATGTTGAACAGGAGTGGTGAGAGGACCGACCCTTGCGGCACCCCACAAACAAGGCACCTCGAGGTCGACCTCTGCCCCCCTGCCAACACAATATATGATAGAAGTTGTCATTTTGTCACCAGTTCTTTTTAATCTTGTGCATTAGCTTAAACTGTCGAACATCAATTATTTTACCCCTGCCGTGAGAGAGGTAAAAAATTGACTTAGATTTCATAAACTGCTACTATTAGTAATGCTTGACTCAAAATATCAATTTCTTTATAATACTTTTTAGAAAATAAAAATTATATTTTGTTACTGTACATGCAGGCAGGCAGAGTAAAATAGAAATTAGGTTTGTTGATCTTCAAGATTCATTATAAATTTTCACTGTGAAAAAAATCTTGTTCATTTTAAATATACTGTGCTCATTCCATTAATACTGGTGTAAAATGTTCTTCTTAAGTTAAGATTTTGTTCACATATCTATTCTGCTACTATTACTAATTTATATATTTGATTACCAGAGTTGATTATCCCACTGTATTTTTTTAAAGAATAAAACTACCAGGCAATGTAATATCTGTTTCTTATAAGATATAGCAGAGGAATTTAAAAAGTAATGCTGTTCTACTAGCCTAATTCTTTTGGGCTTCTTCCAGTCCTACACTTGTTTGTTTGTTTGTTTATTTATTTATTTAATTTATATACTGCCCTTCTCCCAGAAGGACTCAGGGCGGTATACAGCCAAAACAAAACACACAAATATAAAATTTAAAAAACAATTTAAGAAATATTAAATAATTTGGCCCATATCTAATTAAAATAAAACTACCCGTTTTGGACATTTAAAAGTTAAAAGTTAATGATTAAAAATTTAAAAATTAGGCCAGCCCGGCTTGTTGGAATAAAAGCATCTTGAGGGCCTGGCGGAAGGTACGTAAGTTGTTCATATTGTTCGCTACAGTTATTTAATTAATTAAGTTTGTTCCCTTCCCCCTCCTTCTCTTTGATTTTCTCTTCCACTTTGGACTAGGGCCTTTACTTTATAAACATATAGAAAAGTATTAGTCTTTTACTTGTGCGTAAGTCATTAGGAAGCCTTTCAGTTGAGGATCGGGGAAATGCTTTTTATAAACACATTATTCTGGAAACATCTGCAGTTGATTTGGAGATCTTGATTTGGTTCATTCTTTAATGCAATGTTTCCTGTCGTTGAAAATGAAACATCATTTCTGCTTATATTTTGGGGGCTCTTACCGTTTTTAAGAAACAGTAATGGATGAATTAAGTATTTACCTAATTATCTATATATTGCCTTTATCAAATTTTAAAGCACTTATGCAATAGAACTGAAGATTGCCACTAAGATATGTAATACATGCCAGTGAGCTGCAGTGGTGTGAGAGATGAAATCTATGGGTGTGTGTGATGAGATGACTACAGTGGTGGCCATTTCTCAGAAAGGAGGGAACATATTCAAAGGAGACAAGAGGCAGACAAGAGGCAACATAGCCCAGAGCTGGATTGGAGGAAGAGAGTAAGGTTAGCCATTCCCTAAAATCTCCCAGGGTATGAATAGTAAGATTTGGCAAGATTCTGTCTATTGTATGTAAGCAAATAAAGAACTGAATTCTGGCTGGATTGTTCAATGTCATTCTTGGACTTAGGCTGACAATTGGTTAATGTATTGTTCTAGAAAAAGTCAAATTCTCATTGAACTAAGGAGAAAATGACCTGATTTATTCATAGTTCTAAGCCATAATATAATTAGTTTAATTGACTTGTTACAATTTGACTTTACCTGAAACTTTAACTATTATGACTTGTTGAGAAAACCATAGTTATCATCCTGGCCTAATGGAGAACTCAGCCCTGAATCACTATGGTCCAAGAATTTGTTTTTGTCTTTAGCCTGAAGTGTGGAATTGGAAGATAAAATGGCTTGCTGCGGCCAATTTGCTGCGAGGCAACTAGCCATAGCCAACTTCCTGTGAGACAACTTGCTGCAGGACAAGAGTTATACTAATATCAAACAAATGGTGGAATAGAGTCATTAAAGAAAGGATGCAAAAGGAGGGATAAAATGAAATGTGAATGACAAAAATTAAAATATTTTTAAATTTATTTTATTTTATTTTTTTATTTTTATTATAACACAATATGACAAACACCAAATACAAAACATATATACCATATTTTTTGGAGTATAAGACACACTGGAATATAAGACACACCTACCTTTTTTGGTGAGGAAAAGAAGAAAAAGAAATCTCCCTCTGCCTCTGCCTCTGCCTCTGAGCAATTTGCCTCATTGCAGCAAACAGCAAACAGCCTGCTTTACTTTCATTTTTGTTTTCAGCATAGCTTGATTAGCACAAGGAAAAAAAATCTGCTCCAGCAATTTATCTCTTTGCAGCAAACAGCAGAGCCCTGCGCAAAACAGCTGAGAGCAAATCAACTGAGAATCGGGAGGTCGATCCAATCAACTTGTGCTAATTAGGCTATGTTGAAGCTGAAAGGAGCTGTTTTTTCTTGCTGTTTGCTTGCAAGGAGGTAACAGCTGCGAGACAGAGGCCAAAGGGTGGGGGCCAATGGGTGGGCGGGGCTACATTCGGTGTATAAGATGCACCTAAATTTTCACCCCCTTTTAGGGGGGAAAATATATAAAAATTTATTTATTTTATTTATTTTATTTGATTTTTATACCACCCTTCTCCAAAAGGACTCAGGGCGGTGAACAGCCAAGATAAAACATAACATATAAAATTTAAAAGCAGTTTAAAAGACATTAAATAATTTCGGCCCTCAATATATAATTATATAATTATTATTTATTTATTTATTTATTTATTTATTTATTTATTTATTTATTTATTATATTTCTATACCGCCTTTCTCCCATAGGACTCAAGGCGGTGTACAGTCAAGAAAAATATAGACACACAAACATCATAAAATTGCTAATTAAAATTATTACTTAGTTTGGTCAATTAAATAAAACCCAGAATTAGATCACATTTAAAAAATCATTCACATGTTCATATGTTTAGCTCCACCTGTTGGAACATCAGGGTCTTGAGGGCACGGCGGAAAGCACGGAGATCAGGGATATTCCGTATCTCCGGGGGCAGTTCATTCCAAAGGGTTGGAGCCCTCACAGAGAAGGCCCTCCCCCTGGGAGTCGCCAGTCGACATAATTTGACTGACGGTACCCTGAGTAGTCCCTCCCTGTGAGAACGAACTGGTCGGTGGGAGGCTATTGGTGGCAAAAGACGGTCTCGTAGGTACCAAGGTCCTAAGCCATGGAGCGCTTTAAAGGTGATAAATAACACCTATAATTATATAATTATAATTATATGGAGCATAATATATAATTATACTCCAAAAAATACGGTATATACTCTCTTTTTACAGCTATTTCGTGATGATTATCTTCTAATATTTACATTCTCCCCCAATTCCCTTTATACTATTTCATTTTCTTCTTGTCCCTTTCTCTTGTCCCTTTCTCTTTTAATTACATTATACTTCTTAACAATCATATTGATTTTATACATTCTGTACATTATCATATTCGTTCTTTCTATTTTCAAATTCACGCCTATTTTTATTCTAGTCTCTAGCCACTTATACCATTTGTTCCAGATTATATAATATTCCGTATCTTCCTTTTCTTTAAGCTCTTTTGTTAATTTGTTCATCTTGGCACATTCTAGGATTTTTTTTATCAATTCTTCTTCTGTTGGTATATTTTTCCTTTTCCAATTTTGTGCGTATGATATGTGTGCAACTGTTATAATATGTAAAATCAAATATTTTATTTCTTTGGTGTATTTTTCTGTAAATATTCCTAATAGGAATGTCACTGGTTTTCCATCCATAGGTTGCTCTGTTATTTTTTCTAACCATTTCTTAATCTTAGTGTCAGCTCCGGCGGGTCAGCTGGAGCTGCCATTCGGAGTGAGCCGTGCATCCAACGTCCAGCACAGTCACCATCCCACCAAGCCCAGCCAAAACATTGCCACAACATCGGGAAATGTAAGCTCTGTGGCCACGCCGAACCCCACCTGTGTCAGAAGCAACCAGAATCCGACCGGCCCGAGAAACCTCGCTGAACTGCCAGGATGCCACGTGGCTGCCAAACAGCTGAGGGGCGTGGTGATGATATCATCCAAGACGGCAGAGAGGGCCGAAAGAGGCCTGAAAGGCAGTGGGTGGGGCTGGAGGAGGGAGAACCCAGCCGATTTGGCAAGCAGGCAAGCTGGGGGTGTAACTATTATGCTGGCTTAATGCCAAGAGCAATTACTCTGGGACACGTGGGAGGAAAGACGCGCGTGATTGAGTGATGGAAGGGTGGTGTTTATTGTACAAAAGGTGGCAGGGAGCATGGGCATGTAGCCCTAACAAAAGATTCAACAGAGATTGTCAGTATGTGCCAGGAAGTTAATAAAAGAAGGCAGCAACAGACCAGGTTTGTGTCCTTTCTTTTGCATTCTGTTTGGAACCTGACAGAATTTCTTTGTAGCTGGACACATCCACCAAAGATGGTAATATGTTCTATAGCTCTTATTACATTTCCAACATACTGGAGATTTATTCGGAAACATCTTCGCAATTTATTTTAAATAATTAAATTGAATTGTTCAATTGTCCCATGATGAGTTGTCCCACAGTGAGTTGGCCGTGTGAGTTGACCATGGCGAGTTGGCCGTGGCGAGTTGGCTGCAGCGAGTTGTCCCATTCCAGGATAAAATTTGGACAGATTTTCATGTGTGCTTTTTTGAGTAAAATATAAATAAAGTATAAATACACTGTAATATATTATAGACTGTACACGTAAACTAAAAATGGCAAGAGTGTGGTACAGTCTCTGGAATTTAGGGATACAGTTTTTGAACGAGGTAAGCTTCTGCAAAATTGATTTAGACTCATTATTTAAGCAGATAGATTTGAAATAACATTTTAAGTAATGAAATAAATGAGATAATTGTATCATCATGTCTTTTCATTTAAATTTTTGATGGCTATTTATTTTGCCCTGCAAATTTTTAAATTTTATCCCCTGTTTATGATTGCACCCATGACCCCTTAGCTTTGTTATGTAAGAGTCAGCAAGTACTTTCAAGCCTTATGAAAATAAATAAAGCTTGGCCTTGTCAGTGGACATTTTATTAGTTAATTTAATTTTGTGGCTTCACTTTTAGCTTCTGCAATCTGAGAATCTGTTTTTCCACATCTGGTATTTCAGAATAAATATTTTTAATGACTAACAGTTGTTTCCATCTTACCATGTTATGAGGCAGTTCCTAAAGTAATAACTAAAGTTTATTCGTGCTTGATGAAACTTTCTTAGAGTTTATAATAAAAAATTGAATTCAATTTATTCAAATGGAAATATCAACTATTGTAGTCCACTATGTAAGTGGAAATAGTCATTTACTTTTTAATGTTTATTTTTGGTTTAGTTCTTAGCGTGTATGAAAAACATTTTCTATCAGCACTAATGGCTTATGGTAAAAAGAAAAGAAAAGAAAAGAAAGAAAAATAATGATGTTGTCAGTATCTTTCATGTTTCTTTGTATAATGGTTTAAAGACAAAGAAGTCCAAAATTTACTTTTGAAAATAAGTTGTATCACCTTTGCAATCTTCCTGGAATACAGTACAGTAGTACCGTAACATATGAGGTATGAAATAATGTGCACCTGGAGGGGAGTTTTGGCAACGTAGAACTTTCCGAGGAAAGAGGTGGTGTATTCCATTAAAGAAAGGCCCAAAATTAAGAGATTGTACAGTCCCAAGCTTCATAGGGGAGGAGAGAAGAGATTAAGGGTAGTCATTCTCCAGTATCTCTCTGGATATATGTATTGGAGTAGAGGATTATAGCTTTAGTTTGGCAAGATTCTGTCCATTAGGTGTAAGCAAATAAAGGATTGGACTCGATAGGAACACACTATGCTGTTTTTGGGCTTGGGCCATAGAGCCATAAGGGTTACAATGAAAATTACAAGCATTGTATTTGAAACAATTCAAAATAAATTCTTTTGCTTAAGATTCGTTAAAATATATATCTCTATCTCTATCTCTATCTCTATCTCTATCTCTATCTCTATCTCTATCTATCTCTATCTCTATCTCTATCTCTATCTCTATCTCTATCTATCTATCTATTTATATTAATTTGATTTATATGCCACCCTTCTCCGGAGACTCAGGGCGGCTTACAATGTGCTCAGCAATAGCCTTCATCCTTTTGTATATTTATACAAAGTCAGCTTATTGCCCCCACAACTGGGTCCTCAATTTACCTACCTTAGAAAGGATGGAAGGCTGAGTCAACCTTGAGCCTTGGCGAGATTCGAACCTGCAGTAATTGCAGGCAGCTGGTCTTAATAACCAGCTTAATAACAGGGTGCCTTAGACCACTGTACTACCAAGGCTCAGTTACATTTGAAAATGTAACTGAAATACATTTTGCACTATGTACTGAACCACTACATGAAAATATTAAATCATAGTGTTTTATGTATCATATGCCTAAGGGAAAAAAGTACCCACCACTGCTATATTTCTCCTTGTAAATCTGCCAGTAAAATCACCAGCACTACAGGGTTTTCATCAAATATTATAAACTATAAACAGTAATGTAAACATCTAAATACCATTGAATACTAGCTACCAAGCACCATGGAGTACCACTTTAATGTTTATGATTTGCTCACCAGAAAACCAAGTCTGATAAATTAGGTGTAAGGCACTAGTATAGTGTAATTACATATATAGAAGGAAAAATCAGAAGCAATTATATACATATAACGGAGCAAGTTATATACATATATGTAAAAAAGAATCATAAAGGAAGCAGAATATAAATAAGCACCTGCCACAATTCCTTTATTTCTTTTCTTTAGGTGGTTTATTTAAGCTACCTTTAACATCCTTCTTGTGCTGCATATAAAAATTTGCATTCTTTTCCTTTGTTTTTCAACAAATAAAGCTTTTTGTAGATTGTTGGAGAACGTATCTTTAAGAATTTCCTGCAACTGTTAAATAACCATGACTACAACTTTTCCTCCATACCCAAGAATAAATCTGCATTACTGAGACATTTACTCAGTGTATCTCACAATACCCAAGCTCAGCTTACTTGTATAATTTATGTGGCTATTAATGTTGGAAATCTTGGAGACTTTGGTAATAGATATAAAATTCTTTTAACAAGAAGGGCCTGGTGGCTCAGCAGACCGATAGCATTGTGATTAACAACAGCTGTCTGCAATTACTGTAAATTCGAATCTCACCAGGCTCAAGGTTGACTCAGCCTTCCATCCTTTCTAAGGTAGGTAAATTGAGGACCCATTTTTGGGGGGGCAATAAGGATTGTAAGCCGCCCTGAGTCTCCGGAGAAGAGCGGCATATAAATCAAATAAAAAAAAATAAAATAAAAAATTCTCTACTTTATCAAAGAAGTTTTGTCTTGAAAGTGATTGTATATCCAACATTTATTTTAAGTTGAATCAATCAGTAAACTATACAAGAAATGAAAAAATTTACCCATTTAGATAGGAGAGGCTATGCAGGGCACAGTTTTAAGTTTTAATAATAATAAGTTTTTCCATCTATTAATCAAACTGGATATTGTAGAAGGTAAAAATAAAATATATAAAGACTTTTCTCTCTCTTGGGTGATCCTCCACTGCCCCTCTCAACATGAGAAGACTGTGATAATCTGTAATCAAAAATTAAAAAGGGACTGAATAGATCTTTGAATATGAATAAGCCTCTCTACTGGCAGTATAATTCCACCTTGTGGTAAACAAATAAAACCAATTATTATCAATGCATATAAACCATACTCTGCAGTAAAATTTAATTCAGATTTGAATTACGTTCTTCACAAACCAAAGTTGAACATTATAACCGGTTGGGAGTACAGATCCGTCTTTCTTTTTTCCTTTAGAGCCCTTAGGGTTCTCCTTATAAAGTCATCACTGGTGCAAAATTGTTATGGCTAGTTGCTTAACAAGTGAAGTCACAAGTCTCAAATATCTCAAAAAAAGATACTTATGACCCATCCTCAGAATTATGACTGCTGCGCCACACACACACACACACACCCCTCTCGCAATCACATGATTGCATTTCAGTTGCTTGGCAAACAGCTCAAATTTGCAGTTCACTTTTTTCAGACACTTTTTGCTGTTTTCTGATAAAAAAATTGGATAAGGATTTACGAGCATGTGATTTGCTTAATAACTCGTGATTCTTTTCTTTTTTTAAATAGTTTTTATTGAACATTTTCTAACTTTAAAAACCACAAGTAAAAAAAAAAGGAAAAAAAATAAGACAAATACAAATAGAAAAAACAAACACAACAGTATAATACAGTTTTACAGCTTTCCGCATCAGCATGTATATTCTGCTTTTGTAATTCACTGTTCAATATTTGCCTTCTCATAGATTTTAACAATTCTAGTAATAAAATAATAATTATATTATAATAATATACTAAGTATAACCGTTCTGATTATACATATATACATATATGTATATATCTTTATATTATAGTCAATAGTTTTTGAACTTTTATTTCTTGTTTTGGCTTCTATTCTCTAGCCACTTGTACAATCTACTCCAAGTTTTATAATGGTCCGATTCTTCTCTTTCTTTTAACTCCATGGTCATCGTATCCATTTCAGCACATTCAAGTATCTTTCTAATTACTATTTCATCTGAGGGGGTATTTATTTGTTTCCAGTTTTGTGCAAAGCAATCTTAGCAGCGGTTAGTATGTGTAATATTATGTATTGATAATTCTTAGCTATTTTTGTGGAGATTCTTAACAACCATTGTAAAAACAATGGTAAAATTGAGTTGGATCACAGGGTGACTCAATTTAGCACCACAATGACCAAAATTTCGGGTTCAATTTTGGTTGTAAGTCAAGGACTACCTGCGTTTTTCCTGACCCCTTTCTTTTCTTTAAATTGCAATCTCAATACAGTAATTTTATACCAAACATTATTAAAAAGTTTAAAACAAGGTTTTAGATAATATTCCTTTCTGTTCTGTTCCTTCCCAAGGCCTGAATTGTCTTCTGGACAAGCTGGGAGTTTCTTATATACTTGTCTTCAGAGGAAGAAGCACAACATGCAAGACAAAACATCCTTTATTTCACAGAAGGCATAAAAGCCTCTGTTTGGAGTTTTGATATGCCTATACTGGGAACAGTATAGGCATATCAAAACTTCTCTCTCTCTCTCTCTCTCTCTCTCTCTCTCTCTCTCTCTCTCTCTCTCTCTCTTTTGTTTCTCCAGTCATCTCCTAGCATATCATGTTTCAACATTTATCATTTGCTTTTTCTTCTGACTGCAGAGCTAATTTTCCATCATTAAATTGCATTTTCCATCTTTGCTCTTCAGTATAATTCTTTTATATATGTAATTGCACAGTTACTTATGCTAGTTTTCCAATTAACTTTTATTGGCCTTTGAGAGGCATATCCACTCCCCGCTGCAATCGTGATAGGCTTTACTCCTTTAAATATATATTTGCTTTCTCCTTCCTTTACATATACAATCCATTATATTTCGATATACATGTCTTCATTGGAGTTTGGCAACTATTAAAGATACATAAAATCCTCACTTTACAAAATTCTCATTACTTTCAAATGTTTCCCAACTCCAGTAATCTACTAATATTACTAAATTCTTGTTCTATTTATATAAAGTTACATTTGTGTGATAAATTACCTACATGGATAACCTAGCATGCAATTTTTGTCACCTGCTGCCAAATTTAAAGCAAATAAAACTATCTTGATAATTTATTTGGTAACATCATGATGTTATGCCATGTAATTGGCTAATGGTTATGGATTGCATAATTTTGTTGGACATTTTGGCTATTCTGAGGGAACTTTTTAGTATCTATAATTCACTGTCAGAGCAGAAAGCAGATGTTTTGTGTTGTACAAAGCTTTGCCTAAATGCTGAATCTAATTAAATTATCTTGATAGAAACACACAAATGTATTAGTTAGATTTGTGGACCTATCTCTAAAGGTCACGGCCAGAAACGAGCTGCCTCTTTGTTCTCTCTTCCATGTTTGAATTATGTAGCAGTTGTTATTTCTTTACTGTTCAAACACTGAGATTTACTATGCATCTCTTGTTTTAGGCTTGATTCCCAAAATTTTGGATAAATGATTAGACCACAAAAAGGGATGCATTTTGTTCTGAAAAATTCTCGGAGGCATCTAATCATACAGATAAGTTTTTTTTTAAAAGCAATATAGAGTTTCTAGAACCAATATATAGATAATGCAGTGTTTTGAAGGTGTAGCTAAGATATTTAAGAACATAATTACCTATGGGGCAGTTTGGCAGAAGGGAATATTCACCTGGCTGTTCCACAATTAAAAGGCTCATAAAGATTAGTCAACTAGGTTCCTGTGAGAAATTGGTAGCATGTGATTAGTTGCCAAGGGAAAATATTTTGTTAAGGCTCATAATAAGTGAATATCAGTGTCAGTACAATATCTCTAAAGTAGTTAAGAAGGGCTTGCTATTGAAAATCTAATAAGAGAGAAATAAAATGGAAAGTTTGCCCTCTCTACTGTAGGAGAAATTTAAATCCACACTTTTATCTTTCCAAAAAAGAATTGCATTTAGACAGTAGATGTTGGCCCCCTGATAAGAATCCAAATTTTTTTCCAGTAAACTTCTAAAAGTACGTACACATACACACACACACATACTGGTGCACCTTTTCGACTATCGCTTTTTATTAAAAGTTTTTGTGAACTGCAATTCACTTTTAATAAAATTTGTTAAGTTAAAAAGATACTAGAACTAGTCTCTTGATCTTTTTTTATTACCATAGATTAACATGGTTCTCCTACAAGGTAGGTAGGTAAATATAAATATAGATAGTAATAAGACTCGCTTCATTAATATACAACCAGATCCCATTCACTTGTTTATCCTTGCACCTTGCTATCTTCATCAATTATTCATATTAGTTCTAAAAAAATTCAGACCGCTCAGTATATCCAGATTTCAGTTGAGCAATATGGTTCCATTGTAGTTCATAATTTCCATACTATTGTTTTTGGTAATTTAATAAGAAAGTCATTGACTAGATATGGATTGACTGCCCATATTTTAAGAAAGGAAGAAGTATGGTGCTTATGTAAAGATGAGCCTACTTTGGCTTGCTTTTATTTATTTTTATTACATAACAGGATTGATCCCAATTTCTTTCAGCCAGTTGGAGGGATTTTGTTGATGATAGTTTTTCAGGCCTTAAGGCTGTATAGTTGAATGCCAAGTCTGTCAATGATAAAAATATTCTTGACCAGATATCAATAATAAATATCCTTCCTCCTGCAGGTGTTCCTTCTACAAATGTTTATTGTAATAATTGGCTACACTGACTTAATGTCTCAAAAAGAAAGCAGATCTTACTGTTTTGATTCTTATACAAGTTTGGCAGGAAAAACTAAGACTTATTGACATTTAGAAAAATGCCCTCAGCTTTAATTTGTATATAAAATTGTCCTTAGTAAGTGCTTTTTTAACAATCAAAGTACAGTATGTCATTATCAAAGCAGTCTTAAGAGTAAAAATATAGCTAATGTAAAGTATTGTACTTATATCAAAGCCCATTGAGCATTAGCTAACAAAACGTATTTGGAATATGAGTTCTAATATAAATAAAGTGCTGCAATAATGTGTGCTCAAGTGTTATTGAGTAAAGAAAGAATTATAAATGTGTAATCATTGGTTTGTTATATAATAGTTGGTGATAATGGATTTCACATTTAAATATAACCATAAATCATAAAACCAGCTTTTTACTCATAATAAGGAAACAGGGAGAACAAGAGAGAAGGAACAATTTCATTTAGTGTACATGTGACATAACCTTATTGAATATTAATAATTTAAGGGAAGCAGAGAAGTCAATGAATGCTGTCAAAAAAAAATAGGTTGCCAAAATTTCCTATAGATCTTACAATTTCAAGAATTATACAGAGGATATAGATAGTGGATATTTACCCACCCCTGTTAAAATGCCGGGATAAATTACTTTAGAATTTTTTCCACCTTTAATATAACATATAAGGAGGCTTGGTGGCGCAGTGGACTAAACTGCTGTTAAAGTAGCACTTAGCTGCCAGCTGCCTGCAATTACTGCGAGTTCAATTCTCACCAGGTTCAAGGTTGACTCAGCCTTCCATCCTTTCGAGGTAGGTAAAATGAGGACCTGGTTTGTGGGGGCAATAAGCTGTATAAAATAGAACACCGCTCGGGGGTGGGGGGCAAAAAGCCCTACTAAGCAGGTATATACAAAAGTATGAAGGCTGTTGCTTAATGCATTGTAAGCCGCCCTGAGTTTCCGGAGAAGGGCGGCATATAAATCCAACTATTAAAATAAAATAAATATAAATATAAACTCTAATCAATTGGAAAAAAAATCTGATGAGGGAAACATGGGTTAGAAACCCAGTCATAAATCTAGTAAACAATAAAATAAGATTTTAAAAGTCCATGTAAATATTGTAAGCATATTATAGTATATATTTACTATTTAAGCAGGTGGATGCACCCAGATCATTTTGTTAGTGTTCTTTTTTTAAATCAAGTTTTATTAATTTTTTCCCTAACACACACCCACATATTTTATGAAAGAGTATTGATCATATCATATCATATCATATCATATCATATCATATCATATCATATCATATATCATATATCATATATCATATATCATATCATATATCATATCTCATATCATATACAACTTGTCATATCCAAATATATTTTACAATTTACAAGTTACAATTTCTGCCAGTGTTCTTTTTCCATATTTTTTAATCAAATCTTAATATTTCTATTCTTGTTTATATAAACAGTTATCTTCTTTCACCCTCAAATTCTATTTTCTCCATTTTTAATCATATATATTCTCTTTTAATTTTTAATAATTCATTCTTTATCCTAGTATATTAAATATGTTTGGGGATGCCTTTCTTCTATTTTATCTTTTTTGTTTTACAGCAATTTTTCTTCTCTTTCTCTTCCTCTTCCTCTTCCTCTCCCTCCCTTCTTTTATCCTTCCTACCTTCTTCTTCCCTCCTTTCCTCCTCTTCTCTATTTCCCCTTCCTTTCTCCCCCTCCTCCTTTCTTCCCCACTATCTAACCTTCTCTCCTACTCTTATTTCCCCTTCCTTTCTTCCTCTCCTCTTCCCTTTCTTCTATTCCTCTCTCTCCTTCTCCCTTCCTTCAATCTCCATACTCCTTTCATTTCTCTCTATTGCTCTATTCATTTTCAATTCAGTGGGTTTTTTTTCTATGATGTCCAGGCATTCCCGATTTTCTCTTCATTTATTGAATATATTCCTCGAGATTCCCATCATGTTTTTGTTGCGTAATTTTAAGGATCAGACTCAATAAATGATTCAAGAATGAAGTATTCAAACATTAACGCTATTTATTTACAGTAGGCATTCTATATTCTCTGAATGATAGTAGATAGAAGCAAGGAGGAGGTGCATACAACTCCTTTTATATTAACAAGGCGGAGTAAAGGATGGGAGTGGTTACATATGAATAAATTAGGAAAGGAAGAATAAATTAACCCCTAATACCCCGTGTATATACAATTCCCCCATTAGAGAATAAGGCATTTACTTGTGACAAATCCCCCTCTAAATGCCGATTCGATATACAACAATAATTACATTCAGATTCAGAACAATACAAAACTTGCAATTTAGAAGTTAAATATTTGTGTTGTTTAGATGGTAAAGGCTTAGTTAAAATGTCAGCTATTTGTTCTGATGTTTCGCAATGAACTGCTTTAATAAATCCATCTTGAGATAATTGTCTCACGTGCTTGAATTTTATATCTATATGTCTGGATCTTTGTCCAATAGCATCAGATCTAGATATCTCAATAGCAGCTTTATTATCTTCATGTATGACAAATGGTAATGAAGGATTTTTCCAAATATTTGATAACAAATCATTAAACCATACAAGATTGTTGGAGGCTTTAGATAAACAAACATATTCTGCCTCAGTTGTTGATGTAGCTACTAAATCCTGTTTTCCAGTATACCAGTAAACTGGACAGTCGTTAAGAAAAAATATATAACCTGATGTGCTTTTTCTACATATGGTATCACCTGCCCAATCCGCATCAGCGTAACAAGTGAGGACGGGCTCTTTGACATTATTAGGTTCCAGTAGTAAACAGAAGTCTAAGCTGTGCTTTAAGTACCTCAATATTCTTTTAACAGCTTCCCAATGGTACATTAAGGGTTTGCTAACGTACCTGGATAATAGATTGAGGGGCAAAGCAATATCAGGTCTAGTCCAATTAGAAATATACAAAAGGGAACCAATAACTGATCTGTAAAGTTTATTATCCTTAAATTCAGGGGATGATTCATCTATGTTCCTTAAGAAATCTGTTTGCATAGGGGTGTCACAAGACTTAGCATCATTCAAATTACACTTGTTTAGGAGCTCTATAATTTTATCTTTCTGAGAAAGTTTGAATCCTTTTTTAGTTTTACTGATTTGAACTCCAAGATATTTATTTACCTTCCCCAATGATTTTAAAGAAAAATGTTCATTTAGTTTTGTTACAAATGTGTCTCTTTTTTCTTTATGTTTACCGATATACAAAATATCATCCACATAAATTAACACAAATTCCAAGGAATCACCCTCCTTTTTGACAAAGAAACAGTTGTCTGCAGTGGTGGCATTGAAATTCATAGTTTTGAGTACGTTGACTAAACATTCATACCAACGTTTGCCAGATTGTTTCAATCCGTACAAACTTTTATTCAATAACCATGTTTCATTTTTGTTTGTGTATTGACTATGAGGTGCCCTTACATATATCTCTTTATCAAGTTTTGCGTGTAGATACGCAGTCTGTATGTCATATTGAAATACATCAAGGTTAAGTGCAGATGCTATGACTAAAGCTGTCTTGACACTCTCAGTTCTTACTGTGGGAGAATACGTGTCTGTGTAATCCTCAGGATATTTTTGAGCATAACCTTGTGCAACTAATCTAGCTTTGTACAATGTGTTGCCTTCTTCTAGATTTTTAATTTTGTATATCCACCTGGTGCCTATGATAGTTTTATCCTTAGGTGCAGGAGTAGGTGTGAATACATTTAATTCTCGTAGACTGTCCATTTCCTTAGCCATGGCTGATTCCCATCTTTTTCTTTCTTCAGTGGGGAGCTTTAATACTTCCTCGTATGTATTTGGCGTTGATGCTTCACTATCCATGTACATTACGTAATCTTTGTATTTGCTTGGCACCTGATTTCTGTTACATCTGATTGTTTTTTCTAGTTTGCTATCGTTATCGTGTAGGTATCTTGCCTCCTTTTTTGTTAATGAATCTGTCTTTATTCTGTGTTGACTATTTGTCCATGTTTTATTTTGTTTCTATGTGTGTTGTGATTGTGTTCTTCTCTATTTATTTTATTTTTATGCTCAGTGTCTGAATTTGTGGTTGGGAATATTTCATTAAGATGTATTTTAGACCAATTGGCCTGTTCATGAAATACAGCCGTTCTAGAAATTATAAATTTGTTGTTACTATCAATAAATCTGTACCCTTTTGTGCCTGTTTCGTATCCCATGAATCTAAGTCTTCTGGATACGTTCTCCCCTTTACGCCTCAATTGTTTTGGTATGTGTACATCCGCTGTAACTCCAAATATGTGCATGTGTGTTATTTTGGGTTTTCTTTTGTACATTAATTCGTATGGTGTCTTGTTTATAATGCTGGACCAAGTCCTATTTTGTGTATAATTGGAGTATTGTAATGCTTCTGACCAGAATTGTTTTCCTAAGCCAGCATCTTCTAATGTGCATCTAATCATGGTTTGTAGTGTTGAATTCTTTCTCTCTGCTACTCCATTTTGGAATGCAGAGAAGGGGCTAGACGTGAAATGTAGCATCCCTTTGTCTTTTAACCATTGGGAGAATTCTTTTGACATGAATTCAGATCCCCTATCTGTCATGATTTGTTTTATTTTAATATTATGTTGTGTTTCTACACGTTTATAAAACTCTTTAAATTTTTGAAATGTTTCATCTTTGTGTTTTAAAGTGTAGACAAATCCATAATGACTATAGTCATCTACAATAGTCAGAAAGTATCGTTTTCTATATGTGATTGATGGTGTTAATGGACCAACCAGATCCATGTGTACCAAATCGAAAATTTGATTAGTTGATCTTGTTGCCTTTTTTGGTTTGGGACTAGTTTTGAGTTTTGTGGACTTACATACTGAGCATTCCAAATAGTTTTTACATTTTTTTATTTTAACACCTTCAGCATGTTCAATCATTTTTTGTACTACAGGAAAACTAGCATGTCCTAATTTCCTATGTAAAATATGCTCACATTCATCGTGAATTGGTTTTCCAATTGTAGGTTTTTTGTTATTGGATGTGTCATTAATAGATGTGTCTTTGTGGCTATGAATTGTTTCATGTTCCTCATTATCACTATTGCTATTGTCTTCATTCTCTATGTTATTGTCATCTTCCATGTTAGAATCAATATTGTGTAACCATTTTTCTTTTATAACTAAATATGGTAGACCTCCTTTGATAGTCACACTACCCAAGCTTGTTTTGTCTTTTTCTAATGTTGCTTTTCCTTTTGAGAATACTATGTTTATGTCAGAATCTCTACTTAGTTTTATTGCACTAAGTATGTTATGAGGTATTTCTGGTATTAATAATACCCCCTCTATTTTTCCTAGACCGGGTAAGTTTACATTTCCTCTACCAATAACTTGGACCTTTTCTTGATTGGCTACCTTAATTACAAATTTATCTTCTACAAATGAAGATAATATATTTGTGTTATGTGTTGTGTGATTAGTTGCCCCAGAATCAATGAGCCAATCATTATCCCCTGAATGTTGTATGTTAGTTATATTATGTTTATTTAATCCATTTAGTGATCCAGATTTTTTATCTCTCGAATTATCCCTGCCCCCTCTATGTTCTCTATAATTAGGTGAGCTTCTATATCTAAGTCTATCAATGGATGATTGTCTGTTATGGTATCTACTTCTATAGTCATGTTTTTGTCTTTCTCTAAGAAATTTAGTACAATCTCTTCTACAATGTTCTTTGGATCCACAATTGTGACATTCATTTGATTCTCGATATTTCTCTTGAAATACTACTCTCTTACTTTGTCTATGTTCTATGTGATTATTATAGCGACTCCTTCTTGAATTATCTTCAGCTATTAGCTTATTTGATAAATTCTCTATGGATAAGTATCCTAAATTAATTGTGTCTAAATGTGATATATAGTTATCCCACGATGGGTCTAATGAATTAATGATAACACTTTTCATTGTTTGATCTGAAATTACCTCTCCCCTTAAATGCAGCTCTGCTCTGATTTTGTTTAGAGATATCAAATGTTCACTTATAGTAACCCCTGGCTTTATCCTAGCAGAGAAGAAATCTTTAGACATTCTTGTAGTAGTTGCTACACTTTCACTATGAAACAATTTGAACATGCATTGAATAATTTCTGAGACAGTCAAATTATGCTTAATACTATGGTACATAGCAGGAGATATACTAGATATTAATAAGTAGAATGCTCTGTGATGCAGGCAGTCCAATTTTAGAGTCCAAGGTCTTTTGGGGGGGTTAGTTATAAAGAATAATAAGTTCTCTTTTAGAAAAACAACCTGAAGTTGTTGACACCATTCCTGCAAATTAATACCATCTATTCTCAGTTTTGGGAAATCATTGGGCAGGTTCCCAATATTATTTGTTCCATTACTTACAACTGGAGGTAGTCCATGATCTTGCAAGTGTTGATAGTTGCAGAATGGTGTGGGTATGCTTGCAGTGACTCTGAATGGCTCTCGCTGCTCTTCATGTCTTCCGTAGTTGTCTGCGTGTGTTTGCGCATGCACGTTGCTCATTTCGCTTCTGAAGCTGTCGGAAGAGGTTCTCGCTGCTTCAGCTCCCTCGTAGTGTTCCTCCTCTAATGATTCGGTCTCTGGTTCGATCTTGGGTGTCCAGGTGACGGCAGGCGCTTGTTTCTTTTCGCTGAAGTAGTTCTTGTTGAGATCTCTGGTTCCTGGAATCGTCTGTGGCGTGGGGGAGTATTTGCAGGGTTCTCTGGGTTCAGGCGTCGGTGCTCTCGTCGTCTGGATAGAAGCGGGTAGATTCTGAGATGTTTGCTTGCTTGCTTGTCTTTTCTTTATTTCTCGATTGCTAGCTTTTGTTGATTCTTTTGTAATTCTTAATTTTGGACCGAATGTTGCAAAAAGAGTTTTCATTGCTGATTCTATTTGCATTTCGATTGAAGTTTCTTCGATGTCTGTGTCAGATTCTTCTGAAGAATAGATTTTTTCTTTTTTGTCTTTTGCATTATGTAGGGCTTTTCGCGCCAGACATTTTGAATTCTGTTTTCTGATTGGCTCTGCTTTGCTCATCTTAGTGGTCTGTTGAAACCAAGATGGCTGCCATTCAAAATTTTGTGTGGGACCGTTAGTCTTCTTTTTTGTTATATTCTTATCTACGGGCAATTCGCTCACCATTTTTGATTCTTTAGATTCATCTGTTACGGTGTGTTTTTCTCTCGCTGCTCCGCTGTTTTTTATGATGTCTCGGAGGTTCGCGATGAGATTTTCGTCATCATTTTGACTTTTCAAAAGTCTCAGTATCTCTGACCTGAGTTCGTTGTTTTCTATCTCGTTCTCTTCTTGGTCATCAGTTTCATCAATTATCTCCTCGTTGTCTGTAGTGCAGTCTTCAGATTCTTTTGATATTATAGTTGTAGATTCATCGATCATTTCTTGATCCGTTTCCATCTCTTTACTGTGTGCCCTGATGTTGGGTCTTTCTCTTTTGTTTGTGGAGTTTTCTCTCTTAGGCATATTTGATTTTTATTGAGTCAATTCAACCATCCTCTGCTACCAGAATGTTGCGTAATTTTAAGGATCAGACTCAATAAATGATTCAAGAATGAAGTATTCAAACATTAACACTATTTATTTACAGTAGGCATTCTATATTCTCTGAATGATAGTAGATAGAAGCAAGGAGGAGGTGCATACAACTCCCTTTATATTAACAAGGCGGAGTAAAGGATGGGAGTGGTTACATATGAATAAATTAGGAAAGGAAGAATAAATTAACCCCTAATACCCCGTGTATATACAATTCCTCCATTAGAGAATAAGGCATTTACTTGTGACAGTTTTTTAATTCTTAACAATGTATTTCAACTTAATTAACCTTCCACCTCTTATTTTCTTTAATTCTTAATTTCTTATTCCCACTTCAATAATTATCTTTTTCTAATATTTCAATTACTTTGTTATTTTTACATATAAACCTGTATCTTCTCATCTATTTTACATTAAACAATATACTCCTTTTTTTTACTCCTTACATATATTTCATTTTATCTTTACTTACATCATTTACTAACATTTCAAATTTATTTCTTAATTTAAATGAATTCCTTTGTTTTTTCAATCTTTGGCACACATTTCTTTACCCTCAGCAGGTGTTTCTCTCAATCCATAAATCCCCAAACAACAAAATATAAACCTTTCCATCTTTCACATTGCATCTATTGATCCGTTTACATTATAAAGTATATTTCTTTTTTTTAACTCCTTACATACATTTCATTTTATATTTACTTACAATATTTACTAACATTTCAATTTTATGTCTTAATTTCAATTTAGTATTCCCTTTTGCAATAATCTATACATCTATTCCAATTTGTTTTTAACATACAATTTCCACTACTAATACCATTCCCTTAAATCAACATGTTAATGCTTTAATTCCCTTTCTACTACCCTTTTAGCCATTTTCTTTTAAATTCTCCAGAATTCCACTTCTTAATATTTTCCTCCCTTTCTCCCATTCTCTTATTTCTTTCTTTTTCTTTTTGTATTTATTGTATCTTCCTTCCTGCAAATTTATTACCCTTTTAGTTCTCCCCTCACTCTTTTCCCATTTCCTTCTCTTTTCTTCTTTTTGAGAGATAGTCCCTCCTATTTATTTTTATTTTATCACTGTTGATCTCAGTGTAATCATATATATATTCCTTCAATTATTTTCTTTCCAACATTATATTCTTGTTTCTCACTTATCTTTTACCTTTCTTTTTTTGTATTCTATCCAATCCTCTGCTTCTTTATTTCCCTTAAATGCTTCTTGCCTTTTGCAACATCTCCCTCAGCTCCTCATACTCATGCTCCCAATTCTTCATATTATCAATTTAAGAAGAAATAATTTTTAAATTTATTATTATTTTAGGTTATATGTAGTTCAGCTTCAAGTCCATTTGATGTCTTTTTTTCTTCTTTCCAAATAGTGTCCAATTCAAATAGTCATTTGAGTCTTTCCAGTTTGAGATTTTATTCTGTCAATTTATTTTTGTAATCTTGCTCCAGCTGTATAAACAAACACACCTTAAAAGGCTTCCCATGATTATTTGTGTCTATTTATTACAATACTTCTTTCCTGCCAGCAGATGTCTCTCTCCAATCCATAAATCCCCAGGCAAAGGTATCAATTGTAAATCCACAAAAGTAGTACTTCCTGTTCTTCAATTAATTCTTGTTATTGTTAAAAAATGCTTTCTCTTAGTATTCTTTTCTTTATATTATTCTTAATTTCTTCCAAGTCCAATTATAAATCCAGGTGGTTAGTTCTCCTTTTAGGGCTTTTATTTTTAAAGTTCCTCTTTATTTTTTTTCTTTCACTTTGAATTCCCAAATTCCAATTACCTGCTTATTTTGGGTTGGGACCTCTTTTAAGGTTTACATTTTTTTTTCTTCTTACCTGTGAGTTGGCCAATCACTCACTTGGTAACAATACTCCATTTCATCACCGTTCCTGCTCAATTCTTAGTTCGGTTGCCCCAGCTTGTAGTGGCTGTTTCAATGGCCGCTGACACCCCCCTGGCCGGGTCAAAGAACTGCCTCCGACCTTTCGAGGAACTTTCCTTTTCCCCTTGGTCTTCCGAGGCGCCTCTCTCTCTCCCCCATCCCTACAAGATGGATCCGGTCCGAAGACCTCCCCAACAGTGGTTTGTCATCTTGGGTTTTCGCGAAGCTCGACGGAGCTTCGCTATTTCCCAACCAGTATCGCTGCGACGCTTCCGGTTTCCTCTCATTTTGTTAGTGTTCAAACTTGGTTAGTATTTGAATGGGACCCAGCTGTAGGCTAGTCTGTGAAGTCAAAAATGATAGAAAGCAAACAACTTGTTCACTTTACTATTGCCAAAAGGTCTGCAAGGATGTATTTTTAAAGTCAACTTGAATAAGACTTTACCTGTTCCTTATATTTCCCTAGAGATTTATTTTGAAGTAGTATAATAATGTACTCGTTTTACTGTAAAAAAAAGTGTTAACAATTTAATATTAATGAGTACATTTACACATATTTTTAAATTGTGAACATATATTTAAAGGAAAGGTGATAATCATCTTGGCCATTCCAAATGAGTTGCACCTGTTCTGGGTCTTCCTCAGCAGTTCTTTGATTATACTTCCATTAAAACATATTATCAAGGAATAAAAGATGTCAATAAATGCAGCTTTCTCTTTTTTTCTTTTTTCAAAATTATAAGGTTGCTAGGAGTCAAAATAATTGAAAACAATAATAATAATTTCAGAATATAGAAACAAAGATTTCTGAATAATTTGTATATTAAATTCATAATTAAACTCTAGATTAACTAACTTTATTGAAAAACTCCAATGATTGTCATTGGTTTTTTAAACTGTTCTATGTCAAGCAAAGAATGAATCACAATACCTGTCCTGAACTAATATTGCAAAATTAATCCCCTCCTAGTTGCATTACTTTTTTGATTCCAGATGTCTGGAATATGTCTGACTTTCCCCCTCTTCTATTCCGGACATAGACTACTTATGATAGATTGGAATGCATTTGATAATTCTTTGCCAAATGAACTGTTGGCCATCTGGATTTCTGTGAAATTAACATGAAACACATGATTTTTATTCTGCTGTTGTTCCCAAGAAGTACTTAAAACCAACGGTAGCTGGTTCTGTGTGCCAGAATTCAGGGAGAAGTACTTCATTTTGAGTAAATCCATCACAAATAACCAGTTAGAGTCTTGAATCTCATTCCCATCTATCTATTTTGTTATGTGAAAAAACAAACTATATATTCTCCAGAATCCCAAGTTATTTGCCTATATGTGATTGGGACTTTTGCTGCATTTTTAATCTACTCTTTATTAAACAACCTGTTTAAAATTAAGTGCACCTGCTGTTTTGAAATGAACAGCGTTGCGAGCCATATTGCTTGAACCAGGGCATCTGAGGACAAAGTATATGGATACTGGTTTGTTTCCCCAGAAACTTATTGCAGTTGTGTTAAATGGCTTATCCATTGTTTTCTACATCTTGAACCTAACTGAACGTATGGATTATTCTCCTATTTCCCTTTTTCTTTTTACATAAAACAGAACTTGATTGAGGAAGATAGAGAAGAACTGATTTCTTAAAATGTGAAATCCTTTTTTCCCAGATTTTATTTTTTTTATAATTTGCTGTTACCGTGTTTCCCTTATCTTATATTTTTTTGAACCCTGAAATAAGCACTTGGCCTTATTGCCAGGCACTCAAAAGCCTGATTGGGTTTATTATCAGGGATGTCTTATTTTGGGGTAAACAGGGTACTTCAATTTTTTTTTCCTTTCCATATATTCTGCTTCTTGGATTAGTTGCAAAGCCAATCTTAACCAATCAAAACCAGACAAACTAGGTTAGCTTCACAATAAATATAATAAAACAAAGTTGATTTAATTATGGGATGGCAAGAATCATGAAGATAAACTACATACTCATCTATTGGCACGCACATCTGATACATTGATATTTTCTTAGGTCCATTTATTTTTTGGTTCAGTCCTATCTTAAACTTGTTTTAAGGCTGTAGTATTCTTCCAATTACATCTCATTGAATCTGTTGATGAAATGGCATCTGTATTTTTCCATTTCCTCTTCCCATCTGCACAAAAGAATTAATCTATTGGATTAGATTTGAGGCCCACATAAATTTTTCAGGAGGGACAAAAGTCCATTGCAAAATATTGCTTGCAAAACTGGATGGAGTTAAGTTTTTAGCATAGTTATCTGTTTATATAAAATCACTTCCTCTTACCCAAATATAACTTAACCAGATTTCTACAAAGAATTCAAGAGTTAAATTTTGCATTGCATTTCCATCCCAACTACAGGTGAAAAAGTATACCCCATTGAAAATTTTGACTTTTCAAACATATTTCAAAATACATATATTTGATCTTAATTTCAACAATATTAATAAGAGATACAATATAACAAATATTATTGATCATTTACATTTTGTAGCCCATGTGTAATTTAAATATAAAACATGCTTACAAATTTTGCATATGGAAAAAAATCAGTACATTTATCATTACCTCAAATACCTAAAATTAGAATAAGGAAAACCAAAGCAGGTTAGAGAGAATCTGAAAGGGACCTATCTTACTTAAACCTCAGGTGATAAGTTTGATCTGCTCTTTGTTGTTTTAAGTGTGTAGTATCACCACTCTTAAATTGAAGGAGCTTTCTGAGGCCTTCAATAAGATTATAGATGCCTATGAATCTGAGAAGAGATTTTAAAAGATCACCACACAGCTAGATCATATTAAAGAAAGTATTCTTAGATAGTCTGTCCACTTCAGAATGACCTTTGACCTAAAAATTGCAGTCTTGCTAATGATATGCAGGTTTGTTCCTTGCAGGAAGTGAGAGGGTTTCTATGGTATGTCCCAATATTTTTTAGTTTTTAAGTAAGAATATAAATAAATGGCCCTTTCTGTAGAATATAGTTTGGATAAGTGCCTTGTCTTCAATAGCTGATGCACTACAGGTATATGGTCTTTCTTCAAAAGGAATTCCATGGAACCTCCCATATGTTACCATTGAATCTGCTCGGACTGGGAATTGGATGGAAAATCCATATTGTGAAATGGCATTTGAAAGTTGTCAGTGCAAATGTGAGGAGGCATATTATGCCTCTGCTCTTTGAAAGACAGTTTTGGTAATCTCTCTGGGTCCATAAATAAGATTTTCAGCCAATTGTTGTATTCTTTAATTACTAAATGACTTTGTACAGGGGATACACCCAACTGTGTCCTCACAGCTAGAGTTGATGTAGATTTGTCACCCTCAAGATCCATTTCAAAAAAGTAGATTATATCTGTTCCAATAAAGGAGTGTGTATACATTCTCACTACTTTGATGTTCTGTAGTTTTATATTGGAATTACAGAATTCCAATTCTGGGTAGTTGTGTTGCTGAGCTGTTATAGCATTGGCTTATGCTATAGCCATAAAAAACTCCTTGGACTAGAAGACCTCCAAAGCCCCTTCCAACTCTGTTATTCTGTATTCCTTAAAATACAGGAGTGAGGAACTTATAGACCTAACCTGGTCTCTATGTTCCCAATCCAGTTTCAGTTATACCTAATCTGCCTCTTCCTGTAAACAATTACTTTGGTCAATTATCTATAAATAATTGACTGCACATTATGAATTACATTTGTGCAGCAGTATTCTCATTCCTATCTGGATGCATGACATCTGTATAAAGCAGAATGTTTACATATTTATTTGTAACTTTAAACATAATCAGGTTGGTTGATTGAAGGGATTTTGTGATATTGTTAATGTACAGATTAAACAAAATGGGAGTCAGTATAGATCCTTGTCTAATCCCTTTATTGGTGCTAATTATCCCTTTAGGAAACTATGCAGCAGTGGTGAAATCCAAATGTTTTTGCTACAGGTTCTGTGGGCATGGCTTGGTGGATATGGCAGGGGAAGGATACTGCAAAATCCCCATTTCCTCCCCACTCTTGGGGGAAGAATATTGCAAAACCTCCATTTCCACCCCACTCTGGGTCCAGAACTACTCAAAATTTCCTCTATCGGTTCTCCGAACTGCTCAAATTTTCTGCTACCGATTCTCTAGAACCTGTCAGAATTTCACTCCTGCTATGCAGTTTTTAGGTATGAGTTTGAATATAATGCCTTGGTTAAAGTGAGGAGTCTGGTTCCATGCTTAGGGCTATAGATATTTTCCCTATATATTGAAGCAAATGCTGCCCTGAGCTCTATAAAAGTTGCAAACAGTTAGCTCCTTTTAGCTGTGTATTTTTCTATTAGGTGACAAAATGAAGCAATTATCAATAGTAGAGCAGCTAGGCTTAAATCTGTTGCTTTTCCGCTAACAAGCCCTTTTCAATTACCTAGTCTTCAATCTTATATAAAATATATTTGGTACAATTTTGCTAAGGTACCACTTACGCTAATTGGTTTGTAATTTGAGGAATCAGTCTTATCACCCTTTCTGTAAATGAGATCTGTTTAAATAGAGAGCATCCAGCTGGAATTTAGCAGGAATTATTTATATGAATAAATAAACCTTCAAATAAAAGAACCAGCAATTAATATGAATAATCCAGAGGTTAGAAGATCTTTCTCAGGAGCCTTACTGGTCTTGTAGAGTCTGAATGAGTACTGATCTTCAATAGAGGCCAGGACAGAGAATGGCTACAGGCCTTTTGTAGGTCATTTTGTGACACCTGTAATCCATTGCTTGAGGCAGTGAATAATTGTGAAATATTTCTCCTACAAGAAGGGATGTCCAAAGAAAACCTACAGTACTTCAATAGTCCTGCAACCTAATACACCCCCACTCCTACAAAAAAGACTGGGTTTGGGTTTTTGGCTGCTAACTCTAAATTTAACCAGAGAGAATGGTGAGATTTGTTACCCTTGATAATTTTCTTATACTCTTGTCTAAACTCTAGCATGACAATGTGGTTATTGTCTGATGGATGGTTCTCTGCTAGACACATAGCTAGCCTTAATCTTTTTCTCGGAGAATGACATTCTGAGTCAAACCACTGAGGACCTTCCATGGAGGATCTTTTTAGTTAAAATTTTTCTTAGTTCTGATGTCAGGTTTTCAAAGGCTGTAAATTCAGAATTGACATCTGTAAAAGATGAAGTAACTGTCTATCAAAGATAGGCTTGATCAGAATTAATATATTCAATCAAAGCCATTGCATCCACTCTGGTTCATTTTATCTTTCTGTCCTGGGGACATCTACATGAAGTGAAACCCATTTATCCTTTGTGATATGGAGTCTGAGTGACCATAGAAATTTACAGTAACTTGATGGTTGCTATCCTTTCTTACATAAAACAATATCTGAGAAAATGGACATATAATTATTTAGGAGACAAATATACTCTAAAGTGCTATTTGATTTATCTTGATGGCAAGTAAAGGAGTAGCAATAGCACTTAGACTTATATACAGCTTCACAGTGCTTTACAGCCCTCTCTAAGCGGTTTACAGAGTCAGCCTATTGCGTCCAACAATCTGGCTCCTCATTTTACCCACCTCAGAAGGATGGAAGGCTGAGTCAACCTTGAGCTGGTGAGAATCGAATGGCTGACAGTTAGCAGAATTACCCTGCAATACTGCATTTTAACCATTGTGGCACCACGCTTCTTCCACTGTAGTACCATGGATAAACAAAGCTTTGGTACTTATTTCCTAAAATTTGCAGATTACACTTGCCTATTAGGTTTAACAACTGAAAAAAAGACCATGAAAGTAATAGGATGTGGAATTCTTTGGTATGTTCATGTTATTAATATGATCTTGTATAGAAGGCCTCAGCCTTGCACTGAAATCTCAGTTATAACTGTTTAGGAATTTTTGAAGTTAACTTTGTCAGGGTTTGTTCTAAATTCTAAGGATTAGGATTATAATACGTAGACATTTGTGGAAGTATATACTGCAAATATGTAACATCATAATCACAGCAGCCTTATATTGGAATTTGACACCTAAGCAAATAGGCAAAGATATGTTATGATCAATTCCGACCCATGCCCTCACATTCTGGCTCTTCCCTGAATAATATGGCTAATCCTTCTATTGCCTGGCCTTTCTCTTTTACTTTCCATGCCAAGGTGAAAAAGGATTTAGAACCAGGAACCGAAATCTATTCATCTTCAACTGTTAATCAGCCACTGCAGTCAGACCAAAATTGGACAGTAATTCAGGTAGGTCACATAGTTCGTTTTTCCCTTCTGCTAGATTCCAAGTTAAAATTACAAATAATTATATCATTAATCATACCTGTAGGAGAGCAGGAAGAGAAACTAGTTAGGACTGGGTTATAATGTATCCCATTCAGTCATTCATCTGTAGATATGAAATATTCAGGTATACATACTGATTAGCAACTTGAATTTTCGTTGCAGAATCTACACTCTGAAACAGTTTACTAGAATTATATGACTGCACCATGTTGACTCCCTTTGCTTATAATAGAATTTTCTTCTCTGGAGTCCCCTGTCCATTTGGTACAACTGCAACCTCATAGAGAAGCAAAGCATTAGTATTCCATGGACCAGATCTTACATTAGGGGAGATAGAGTTATTAATTGGGTGCTGCAACTTCAAACCCTGTGAATCTGTTAAGATTGCCAGATCATTTTACTTCTGTTTGCTTTTCTATTGAGAATCGTTCTTTAGGGGGGGAAAGTGTATCAGAGAGTTTTGTAGATTGTTATTATTGTTATTGCAAACCTTTCAGGACATACTGCCCCTAAATCAAACAGAGGTTTTGCTGCTATAAATGTGGTTAACAGTGTCTGTTGTAGATTCCTTAATTTTCTCAATATTTCATCTTGCTCACTATTTGGCTGTGCTCCAAAATAATGAATCAGCTGTACTTCTACAGCTTCATCTGTCACTTTTTGTAACCACTTGACTTTAGATGTTTATCCAAGATGGTTTTTGTCAAGGCCAAATTGTCAGAGCTATTTGCAGTGGACAGCTGATCTTTCTTACCTAGAAGGTCAACTTGCACAGATGGGTGAAAAAGTGAGCGTATTATCCTGGAACAGTCATAATGGGGAAATCTGAAACTGTATCAAGAAAACTTTTCATTTTGAGCCTCATACCAGAACTTCTATAGCATTTAAATGTCAACAAAACTTTTATTTTCTCCTTTAGTGGGTAGCCATTTTTTTGCCTGAAGTCTGCTAGAAGGAGTTGACAGTGGTGAAGATGGCTTAAAGATAAAACAGTTGCTGTCTCTGTACCCTAATAACCCCTATTAG
This sequence comes from Pituophis catenifer annectens, assembly GCF_029215685.1. Classification (NCBI taxonomy): domain Eukaryota; kingdom Metazoa; phylum Chordata; class Lepidosauria; order Squamata; family Colubridae; genus Pituophis; species Pituophis catenifer. The sequence continues at coordinate 122,133,397 of NW_027256883.1, read as the reverse complement.
CTCTATTAATATAAATAGGGAGTCCTGGTTTGTTTCAAGCATGCAACTATTATTAATTCCTCACTCTCTCTTTTCATCCCAGAATAAAGAGGAATCCTCTCTCCTATTGGCGTTACAGTTGGAGTTAAAATGTTTTTTGCTATTAGGTGCAGGCTGCTCTGTCTTACTGTTAGTTTGTGCTTTCTTAAGTGCAGTCAGTTTGTCTAATTGTTTCTCAGTAAAAGCCTCAAAAGACTTCTTTAAGGAACTCACGTTGTTTATTGTTGTTAAGTAGTCTAAGTTAAAGAGAACAATCTGTGCTGTTAAAATGCATTGTCTAGATATAAAATTTGTGGCAGTCTTTTTTGTGATATTCTAGTCATGTCCTTCCCTAGTAGAAGCTAAAATGGTTGGAGGGACAGCAGCAGTCTCGGGCAGAGTATGTTGTAAAACCTTATTGGTGATCTTGAAAAATAGTAGAGAATACAAAATAATAAAGTTGGAAGGGGCCTCGGAAGTCTTCTAGTAACACTTGCTCAAGCAGAAGACCCTATACCAGTGATGGCTAACCTTTTTGCCATCGCGTACCAGGAGAGGGGGGGCGGGGGGGAGGGTCACGCATGCACATGCCCACGCGCATGCGCACGCAACCCCACCCACCCCCACTCCTGGCACATGATGGCCTGGTAGGCCCGTTTTTCTTTCTTACCTCTCTGTGTATCTGGGAAGGGCGAAAGCAGCCTTTCCCACTCCCTTGGAGGCCCTACAGAGGCTGAAAGGACCCATTTCCCAACTCTCGGTGGGACAGGAAGTGATTTTTTTGCTGTCCCCAGCCTCCAGAACCTCTCTAGGAGTTTCTAGGAGCCTCTCTAGGAGTCTCTGGAGGCTGGGGACAGGAAAAAATGTCACTTCCTGTCCCACCGGGAGTCGGGAAATGGGCCCTTTCAGCCTCTGTAGGGCCTCCAAGGGAGTGGGAAAGGCTGCCTTCACCCTTCCCAGATACACAGAGAGGATCTGGAATCAGGTAAGAAAGAAAAACGAGCCTTCCCCACCCCCCACCAGGCCCTCCAGAGGCAGGAAACAGCCTGTTTCTCTACTTCTGGTGGGCCCAGAAGGCCCGAAAATCAGCTGTCCGGCACGCGCATGCACCCCAGAGCTGAGCTGGCGTGCCCACTAATATGGCTCCGCGTGCCACCTGTGGCACGCGTGCCATAGGTTCGCCATCACGGCCCTATACCATTCCAGACAAATGGATGTCCAATCTTTTCTTAAAAACTGATTAATTGTTCTAACCGTCAGGAAATTTCCCCTTAGTTTTAGGTTGGATCTCTCTTTGATAAGTTTCTATCTGTTACTTTGTAACTTGCCCTCAGATCAGGGGTGAAATGCTCCCAGTTCGGACCGGCTTGGGCGAGTAGGTAGCGATGGCGGCGGGCAGTTTGGAGAATCCCTGCCCCCGCCCCCCCCATGCCCAGCTGAGCCCCGCGATCATCAGAGCCTTTTTTTCCTTTTAAATGGCTCTGACCAGCCAAGCTCTGACATCCCAGCTGAGTTGCCTGCTAATCTTTTTTTCTCCCCACCCCCTCTCCCAGCCTCCAGCTTGCTTACCTTAGCTGCTGATCGCATGACGATCGCAATCCATGCATCAGCAAGCAACTGAATCTCCCTGCCTGGAATCAAGCTCATCGGTGAGCAGCTCTTTCTGCCTGCCTGCCTTCCTGCCTAGACTTGTGGACTTCAACTCCCAGCAAAGCTGTCTGAGGAATTCTGGGAGTTGAAGTCCACAAGTCTTAAAGTTGCCAAGGTTGGAGACCCCTGTTCTATTGGATAAGTTTTTTCCCCCTTTGGGAGCTTTAAAAAAAAATAGTTAATTGGTTTTTTTTTTAGTTGTTCTTTTTTTTAGACCTAGCCATTTAAAGTTTAGGACGTTTTAAATTTAGCTGCTTTTATATAAAAATAAAAATAAAATAAAATAATATTTGTGCAGGTTTCTGAGATTTAGTGTGTTTCTGTAGTGTTTCACTCTAACTACACAAACACACAAAATCTCACAAAGCTGTATGTGGAATTTTGTGTGTGTAAAGTGTGAAAGTTGGTTTTTTGGGCTTTTTGTGGCTGTGTGAGGTTCCTGCTTGTTGCAGGGGCCATTTTGGGTCTAGCACAGCTGCTTTTACATTGTGGGTGAGCCAGCTGTGTTGTGTTGCGTTTTGTAGGTTAAAAAAGGGCAAAGAAGTGACATTGACTTGGCCACGCCCACCCAGTCATCTTATCACCAAGCCACGCCCACTAATTAAGCCACGCCCACAGAACCGGTAGCAAAAATTTTTAGATTTCACCCCTGCCTCAGATTCCTTTGGAAAATAGGTCAACCCCTTCTTTTTTGTGATAGCCCCTCAAATATTAGATGACTGCTATCTTGTCAACCCTAGTGCTAATCTTCATTAGAGTAGACATATCCTGTTCATTGTACATTTTAGCCTCCATCCCCTAATCATCTTTGTTGCTTTTCTCTACACACTTTTTAGAGATTCAACATCTTTTTTGTATCATAGTGACCAACTGTGGTATTCCAACTGTGTTCTTACCAAAGCAATACAAAGCAGTACTAACACCTCAAGTGATCTTTATACTGTCTGTCTGTTGATACAGCCTAGGACTGCATTTTTTGGTGGCTGCAGCATACTGCTGGTCATACTTATGTGGTTATCCACTTGGACTCCTAAATCCTTCTCACAGTTACTCTTGTTGAACAAAGTACCACCTATTCTATACCTGTCCATTTGGTTTTTCTTGCCTAAGTGTAAAGCTTCCTTTTCTCATCATAGAATTGCATTTTGTTGGATAGGACTGTAGGAGATGACCAGGCTGAGACTTATGGAGAGGGCAAAGGCCTCATCAGTTTGGGTTCCCTTTGCACCCAGCCCTCCTTAAATTAATTGATTCTTATGTGCTGCCAATTTGCCTTGACGTTAGTAGTTCAGATTTTTGTTTAGAGATAGCATGGAATAAAGGTGAACTCATTTGAACAATCCTTGTTCCTGATTTCTTGCGCCTGACTAGGACTCATGTTTGAGTCTGTCTAGGTCCTTCTAGATCCTGACCCTAACTTCTAGGTGTTAGCTAATACCCAACTTGGTATCATCTGCAAATTTGATGAGTTCCCTTTTTATAACTTCATCTAAACTATCTTGAATACTGGGCCTAAGAAAGAACCTTGGGGTATCCCGCTGCATATGTCTCCACATAAGAGATAGTTCCATTTAGGACTACACATTGAGTGTGATTGACCATCCAGTTGCAAATTCACCTGGTAGTAATACTGTCTATCCCATGTTTTTCTATCTTGCCAAGAAGTAGGCTGTGGTATACTTTGTCCAATGCCTTACTGAAGTGCAATTGTCATTCTTGATTTCTTATTTGTAAATCCCATCTTTCAATTCATGTAAGCAAAAATTCTTCCATTACTATTACTATTGGATTTATTTATTTATTTAAATTATTCTTCATTGATAAATAATAGACAATGTTTCAATTGCTTTGGAAGCTTTGATGTGACAGTCATTCCTGAATTCCTTCTGTGTCATTTGTTTCTTTTCTCTGTTCTCTTTACTTGTTCCAGAAAGTGTTCAGTATTGAAATAAACTGATGTAGCCTGTCCTACTGCATCTAATAATAATAATAAAAAAAAGAAAGCTAGAGCAAATAAGGTAAAATAAAAAAAGAATTTAAAGAGCACATAGACCAGTGGTTCTCAACCTTCCTAATGCCGCGACCCTTTAATACAGTTCCTCATGTTGTGGTGACCCCCAACCAGGGGTGGGTTCTAAATTTCTTTTACTACCGGTTCTGTGGGCATGGCTTATTTTGTGGGCGTGGCTTGGAGGTCATGTGACCGAGTGGGCGTGGCTAGCTGGTCATGTGACCGGGTGGCCATGGCTATGTGTATAGGGACTACTCAGAGGGCTGAAAAAAAGTCATTTCTGACAGGTCCTCGCACTTTTGACTGGTCCTCACACTTATGACCATCCTCACATTTATGCCTGTGCAGCATTCTTAACAACCATGTCACTCATTTCACAACTGCTTCTCTTCAACATGGTATAAGATAGGGCAAAAAATGTAAAATGTGAGGACAGTCATAAATTCGAGGACTGGTCAAAAGTGCGAGGACCAGTCAAAAATAACTTTTTCAGCCCTCTGAGTAGTCCATATGCATAAAAGGATACAGCAATAGAGAGGGATGAAGGAAGGGAAGGGAAATTAGAATAGGAGTGAAGGTAAGAGAGGGAGGAAGAGAGGAGGAGAAGGAGAAAGAGGAAGTAGGGAGAAGAAGAAGAGGGGGGGGGAAGAGAAAGTAAGTAAGAAAGAAAAGACAAAGGTGGTAGGTTTGAGGAGAAAGATTGCTGTACAATAAAAAAGATGAAAGGGAAGAAAGCCAACCCCAAACAAATATAAAGATATTAAGATAAAGAATGAATTGTTAAACTTTAAAGAATAAAAGAGAACAAATAGGAATAAATAGCAATAATTAGAAACACACATACAAACATACAACATATTTTCTTTGAACAGAGTATTTGGCCGGTCCACAAATTTAAACAGTTGTAGGAGGTTAGCAGCCACCCCTTTCCTAGAAGAATGAAATATTTTGGGAAATATTAAAAAGGCAGAATATTATATTTCCCTGGATGAGAAATGGAGAAGCATATTTTACAGACAAAGCAGCTCCCACCTTCCTGCCCCCCACCCTTTGTTAATGGGCCAGAGGCAGAAAGTCAATCCTTTGTCAAAGGACATTTGCAACACAATAGCAACAGAAACTAACACAATGGGCCCCATCAAGCCATGTGATCCTGTCCACTATTAAAACATCTTTCCAAACAGTCTCCATGTTTCCAGTGTCTTTTTCCCCACTTGGAGCAGAACCCAGAAGGATATTTCTTCCAACACAGTATTTAGTCATTTCAATTACATTTACAATTTCTATATTTCCTTTTTACCATATTTATTCCTCAACTATTTTTTAAAAAAACCAATATTACCCTTCATCCTCATCTCTAATCTTAATCAAATTCAATTTTTCCCTTCTATTCTATATTATACCCCTTCGCATTGTCATCTATTTTTATATCCATCCTCACATTGGTTAATTATGTAATACAGTTGTTTAATACAAATTCAACATTTTAATATAAATCAATTAGTTATATAACTATCTTTTTTGTATATTTATCAATATGAACATGAATATTCCAATTATTTCCATGCAATCCAATTTCTTACAAATCAATTAATTATATTTACCAATAATAATAAACCAAATAATTTCCCCCATATATTCCTCCAAACCACAACTTAACCATTTCTGCTTTCAACACAATATACAATTAATAGTATCTCAATTATTACAGTTCCCTAGTTAAATAGAGCTTTTTTTCTTTTGTGTTTTAAAATCTTGAACCTCCTCTTGCCCTAAATTTTCCATTGTTTGCAGTTTTGTACCTACCTTTTTTGGTGAGGAAAAAGAAAAAGAAACCTCTCTGCCTCATTTTGTCACGTTGCAGCTAAGACCCTGCTTTCGCTTTCTCTTTTCAGTATAGCTAGGGGGAAAAAAACTTGCTCCAGGAATTTACCTCTTTGCAGCTAGCTCTTTGAAGCCCCGCGGCAAGAATTTAAAGTTTTTTTCCCTCTAGCCATCAGCTGGGACTCCGGAGCAGCAATAGATTGGGAGTGGGCGGGGTAAGCGAACGGCGACCGGGCGATCCAGCAGAGGCAGAGGGTGAGTGAAGGCGGGGGGGGGGGGCGAGAGAGGGCTTTGGCGACCCCTGGGAAATGGCCGTTCGACCCCCAAAGGGGTCGCGACCCCCAGGTTGAGAACCGCTGACATAGACAATCTCACGTGAACAATTCAATGATTAGAGCGAGAGAGATGATAAGATTAACTTGTTGAATATATTGTTTAAATGAAGATAACAATGGTATATCTTCATATATTAAAAAAGAAAAACTACATGGGGTGTACTTTTTCACATGATTGTAGTCAGTTTTTAAAGGGAGACTTTTACTGCTGGTAAGATCATTCAGGAAAGAGGGGACATGTTTTCTTGATGGACTACCTTATTCAGGAGTGAACACTACTGTTCTTCTGCATTAATACTTCAAACGTAAATAGCAGGGAAAGGAAAATATTGTTGAAGTCTATTATAACACAACATACTCATGTCACATTGCTAAGAGTTGTGAACAAGCCTTCTTTTCCTGTCCTCCATTGTGTGTATTAATGCCCAAGTACATCTGTACTTACAAGCTAGGGAGAACACTGTCAATCGATACATAAACAATCCATGTCTAAAATTGATCTCAAAAATATGCCTGTGAAATAGACTTCTAAGAGCTTTGTTCACTCATTTTACTTATATAATTGCAGCTGTGTGGCAGATAAAAAACAATTGTTCATTCTGGCATCCTGCTCTTCCCTTTCTTCCCAAATGTCTATATGGAAAATGAACATCATTATATCAATAACTTATCCTTGATTATGAAGCTGAACAAGAGAAAATTTGGCTCACTAAATATTGAGGCACTATCCCAGCATCCTCAGCTAACATGGAAAACAATGAGGGAGTCTAGGAACAGACTTACAGCAACAGCTCTAATTCTTTATTGAGTTCCAATAATTCAATAAATTCAGCTGAGTTAAAATGCACCTCAGTTATCTATATATAAAAGAAAATTTAGCCCCCAGTGTGCCTTCTCTTCATTTACAGCAGCTACTAATTCCAATAACTGGCAAATAAAATTTTCAATATTGTACTCAAATGTGACATTTCCCAGTACACCTTGTGTAATTCAGTAAGAATATCACAACATCGAAATCTTCATAATTTATGATAATGTCAGTTGTGCAGTGAATGGGTATTTTGAATTTTTAAAAAATATCCATATAACAACATTTATGTATTTGTATTTATTAATCATATTTGCATAGCTGCCCATCTCACAAAGGCAATCCTGGGAGACACAATGGATAAATAATACATTGCTGTGGAGGGCTTGCCACAAATTGATTGCCATGGAGTATGCCCTATCAGAAATTTGGAATCAATGAGCTGTCACTGGATTATATTCTGCTCTAGTATCTACTGAATACTATCAGCATCATAATACAGTATAATGCTTGACAGTCTCTACAGTCTTCCACTCTGGTGAACATTATGATACTGCCTTTAATTATGGATCTTTTTTAAATTTTCTATCAATTTAGCAATTTTCTCCAAATTTAAATTGATCAGCTTCTTTCTTTTAGCTAATAGTCCTCATTTTATAGGAAATAGCAAATTATGGCAATTGTATTCTAAATAACTTTTTATTACCATTTTATTGCAAAATGTGGTGATAAATATGGGTGCAACTTAAGCAATCTATTTCTTTTAAAAATATGACTTGTAACTGTTTTAACACATTGGTTTTAAGTGTCTGTGAAACAGAATTTAGCTATTATGTTGGCTTTTTCTTGACTGAGAGTGTGATTGTTATTTTTTTATTTTTTTCTGCTTTTCTTTAATATGCAGCTACTGACTATCTTATCAATACTTTATTGAATGTGAATCTAGAAATTCCTATGGCTACCTACCAAATGATGTGACTAAATGTATGGGAACAATAATTTGTTATGTTATTAAATGCATATAGACTAATTTTGCTTGTCTCCTGTATTGTTCAGATAGAAATGCTTCTGTATTACTTATATAAATAGAAGGGATGGTGGTAGACATTATTTTCTCATTCAATTAAAATACCCCTGAGATTTTATTAGTACGTATGGTTTCCCCTCAATCATCAATTAATAAAATTTTGGTTACACTTATTGGCCAGTCCAAAATCAGGACATCCACACAAAGAACATGTTGGCAAGATCTGTATAAAATTCATTGTCTCACTAATTCTTACTATCCAATTTATTGAAGAGTCCTTTGTAGATTAATTAAACTGTAGCACCAAATGTGGAGAGAGAGAGAGAGAGGAAGGGACGGAGTGAGGGGGAGAGAAAGAGAGAATAAAATAGAGCAGACTTTTAGAGTTGCACAGATATATTAATAAAAAAGCAATTCAACAAAATACAAGTCAAGGTCTCAATCTTTATTGAGATGTACGGAGACATACTGTACGTCTCCTGTAGAGGTGTTACTAAATCTACCCTCCAAGACATCTGTTGGTAAAAACTTAAGGCAAGCCAGTTTCTCCATCAACCATGATATAATTAGTAATAACAAACAGTTTCAAATATGTTACGGCATCTATTTCATAATGCTGTGTTATTAGAACATGATATAGTCTCTGTGTTGCATAACAATAGATTCACCTTTCACTAATGTAATGAACATAAGGACAATGAACTTCCACTTTATAAATCATAAAGGGAAATAAAGCAAAAAAAAATGTTATTCTGTGGCAACTTATTTAGTTCCAATGATTGTGCAGAACACTGCAAAATAATCTTATTAATCAGTGGACTGGGCTTCCTGTTTTAGTCTTAATAGTCTATAGAGCATTGAATTCAAAGCTGTTGTTATAAGGATACAATATTCAACTGGCTCAACAACTGAAAAGGCTGTGCTGATAAAGAGATCTAACTAAATGAATAAAAGCTCTAAATTCATATTTTGGAATAAAGGATGATATCAACTTTTCTTCAAAAAATCAATGAAGAAAAGTGTTATGTCACTCAAACTGGTTTCTCATGGATCCATATTTTTACCTTTTCCAGGACAGAAATTTCCCGGACTGGATTCTAGGCAGAGGTAATTTTGCTGGTTAATGTTTCTAATGCAGATGGAAAATCGGTATCTGTGCTTGTTTATGGTACATCTAGTGTAATTTATACAGCAGTTACTCTGGTTGAATGATTTTCTATCCTGTTACACAATGATAAGATTGAAATTATTCCTGCTGTTGAAGATGAACAGAATAATTAAATAGTTGAGTTGTGTATTACGATTCAAAAAAATTAAGTGTTCCCTCTCAAAAGTTCAGGTTCCTAGAGATAAATTTTGTGTTTATAGTGGACCATTTCCCACTTGTGCTCATGGTAATTACCTAGGCAATTTTTCTAAGTAATTTGAGCATCTGATTGCTATTAAAAGTCATTTAAAAACAAATGAAAGATTGTACTTAGTTATTTTTTTTTAATTTAAGCCGCATATTTAGAACCACATTGTAAGACTCCTTAGAAATAATATTTGATGTGGTAAAGAAAATAAAACTACTTTTTGTGATTCCCTGGCACTGTAGGAACTTTTAAGTTCCCATTTACTGATTGCTATAATATCTTTAAAATGCTCTGGGCACGACATTTTAAAAGAGAATTGCAATATTAAACAATGGATACTTGAATATTGATATATTTGATATAAATATTATGCCTTCATTGTATATACTTATGTGTTCATCTGCTGTAAATATAGTTAGTTGTTTCTAAGGACATATGTGATGCCATTTTCTATACAACAAAGAAGCAACCTGCTTTTCTTTGGAAGTATTTATAATTTTGATAATAGTCTTTGAGGTTTTGGAAACTCAGTGGTTTGCAGAAGACACGTTAATGCCCTTTAATAAAATAATTATTCTAATAGAAACCTCCAGAGTGACAAGAGGATAGATGCTGGGGGACATTCTTTTAATGAAAAAAAAATCTGAGTATAATTTTATTGTATAAGTAATTATCCTAAATGTTAATCCATGTTAGTATTTATGTGTGAATATTTGTCCCAGAAAAGTGTTCTGAAATAACTATATATATATATATTTCCTGCTTCTGAGGCACCAATGAGCATTGATTATCTTATCTAGGAAATAAGATAAGCTGTGTTGAGTTTTTAAGAAAAAAATACAACTCATAATTAGGCAATATTTTTATCAGGACTAGTCTAATAAAAAACTGTAAACAAATTTTGAAATCTTTTCATCAGTGGAAATAGAAGAAAAATATGATATGATATTTTTTTATGGTCAGAACCTTACATTTAGAGAAGAAAGTAGATTTACATGGATTTAGGTGAATTTCACATTATATTGAGGATTGTTGAGACAAATGTACTGGCTGAATCCCTCCTTAAAAGAAATCTAACTGGCAGACATGATATTCATTTGTGTTTTGTGTTTACTAGGGAACCTGTAGATTGTCAAATGTGAAAAAATGACCCAAGTAATAATTGAAGATTCTTTGTGAAATATATTAGCCTTGTCTATAGCACTTTTAGAGAAAAATTTGCCTATTTCTTTGTTCCATCCAAAATATGGGATTTGAGTCTTAACTCATTTCTAAAAGAAAGAAATATATTTCTCAACAACTGCTTTGCACAAAAAAAATAAATAAAAAAAATGGAAATTTCCTATTTAGAGTTTGTAGTTAAAAGGATGGATTTGTTCATACTTATTATGTCCTATAATATTAACAATATTCCTTTCAAATAGTGGGAAGTTGTGAAATCTGCTCTACGGTGCATCCAGTGCTTTGTTTTTTCTAATATGTAAATAGGAGACTCAGTAGAGAAGGAAGAACTGTCTACTTGTCAGTAATGGCAGTGTACAGAATGTCAGAAGTCCTCCTAATCCATCACTCACTGCTTCAGAGGTAGAGAAGTGGTGTAAAAACACTTGTGTAGTGTCTCCATCTAAACCAGGGGTGTCAAACTCACGGCGTCACAGCATCGTCACGTGATGTATTGGGACTTTCTTCCCTTTCACTAAACTGGGCATGGGCATTGCCAGCGTGTGACACATCTGGCCCGTGGGCCAGGAGTTTCACAGCCCTATCTAAACAGTTTGAGAGATCTTGGCTTAGATTTCCTTAGTATTTTTTCCTCAGAACAGAATTTCTATTTGCTTTTTTAAAAGGTAACAGGTGACAGTCACATAAACATTTGAATAACTTCCCATTCATTTTTGACTTTACTTCTCTGTCAGTGTAATTGAAGCATTTCAAAACATGAAACGGGTAGATTTCTCCTCAGCACAGAGAGCATTTTAGATTGTTGTACTATATTCAATGCTAGTTTACATAGCAGTACTTTTCAAGTTGACATCCCTCTGTAAGTATTAGTCATGTTTAAATCCTAAACTTTCAAAATAAGGATTTAGAAAGTTGATCATACATACTATTTAATTGTTTAAAAATTATTGGTGTGAATGTATGGATTACATACATCCCACATGGAGGTGGGATAGTTTTTCTCACTGCAGTTTTATGCATGGACTGTAATTGAAATAATCGTGCTAAAAGATTATTTCTTAATGTGCTTACATGCTCCACATTTAATAGAGCAACAGTGACTTTACTCAATTAATTCTTCCAGAAAATATTGTATGCATTTTGAAATGTTAATGGCAATTTAATGCAATCTGTTTTCCAAAAATGTATTCAAAGAAATATCAAAGGGAAAAAATTGTTTTGTCGGGATGGGAGTGATGGTGGAATTACAATTTATCGCCAATTTTCCAATTAATAGAAACTCTAGCCTGTTAAATTCAGGACTAAATAACTTACAGAAGGCAGCTTCAACTATCTTGACATATCCTTAACAAAGCGAACGGTTAATGTGAGCAATAAATATATTAGAATGCTGTGGCATAACACTGCATTCTATTGATGTAGTGAACCTATACCGTATATATTATATATTATATTTTTACTGTGACCGTATTGTCCTGATATTATACTGAAAAGGCTGATGTTTATGAACAGCTACCATCTCTACAGTACAGGAATCATTTTATTTAATATTTTGTATTATTTTCCATCATATGTATTTTACCTCAGTTTAATTTTGGATTTCTTTTCAAACAGCAACTTTGGTTTCCAGGCTACTGTTTATTGGTTTTATTATTTTCCTTTGCCTAATATTTCTTTGAAGCAAGAGATCTTTGAAAAAACTCATAAATGGCTTGATTGTAAAAACCCAAGTCATGAGAATAGAACTGCAGACACAAATACATTTTTTATTTATCTGGTTTGCATTGAAGCAGGAAAACACTGGACCTCCTAAAATAGTGCTTCCTGAACTCTTTCTTTCATTACCCAAAGCTACTTATCAGAAAGTCCTTTTTATGCAATGTAGGTAAAAAACTTTAAGCCAATTGTGATTGGGTTATGAGTCTCTGTGTCATTATCCAAAGAAAAACCAATTTTGCCTAATTTATCCAGGTTTGGGAAGCTCCACACAATTCAGAACACATTCAATAAGAAATCCGTTACGTAAACTTTATCTTCTAAAGAACTCTTTCTTCAGTTTAAAGTACTTTGATTTTAGTATGTTCAGAACTTATCATTTGTTCTTTCATTGTTTGCCCCAGCTGATACTTCTCTTGAAACCTTCTATTAAAGTCAGATCAAAGGAACTATCCCGATAATATAACCTTGCTGCAGGAAGATAGTTTATCATAAATCTGAAAGAATACCCACTGATTATTTCTTGTCAACCATCAGCTTTAACTTAAAGAAAATAAACAATTTCAAGCACTCCAGAAAACAAGTTTGAAGAAGATTTGTGTGTGATATATTTAATGGAGAAAAAAAAAACTGCATTCATGGAGTTGGAAGGAACTTCAAAGTTAATCTATTATTGTTTAATACTTCTGTTTAAAAGTGCTATCTAAATGCAATCTACTATTTTCCAAGACAAACAGTTCTACTTTTATACACATCATAAATGGATATTTCTTTTTCTTATAATTTGAGTTCTTTTGTTAAATCCCAATTTTGAAGACGTCAGTGAACAGCTGTTAATTCACAGGTGTATTGTTATTGTTTGCCATAGGAAGCTTACATATCTGTGCAGGTTCTTCACAGCAAGCACACTGTACCTTGTGCTGTACCACAGCAAGCACACTGTACAAGCTGTATCAGCTTGTCAGTGATGCAGTTAGTATGTCTTAAAAGAAATGTTGTTTATAATTCCTCATCTGTTGATCCATATGCAAAAATATTATCAGAACAGGGCTTTTGAAATGTGTGAAATGACTCTGCTAACACTGGCCCCTCCATCTTCATCTTGATTGCAGGGCTTGAAAGAGTATTGCCAGCTCATGGTACATCATTCATAGTGCAGGGTTAGACTGCTATGGCATCTTGATAGGTTTTGGAATAAATAAACCTGGGATATTCTACAATATTCTGCATTTCCCTGTAGAAGTCATTGTTGAATTGCTTTGAGAGATACCATCAGTTATAGTACACTTTTTATAGAAATCATTCAGTGTTTTATCACTCAGTAGCATGTTCTCTGCATTTCAAATGTATCTATTGGCCCAAAAGATTCTTTTTCTTGATCTTTAGATTTTGGGTACTGTTTATAATAGTTTAAATACATTCCTAGTTGCAATCCAGAACATTATTGCCCTGAAAAAGCCAAGAAGATTGCTCCAAGAACCATAGTGAGACTGAATGGGGACTAAGCTTTAAGACTTAGAGTCCATAATATATCATTTTTTTCAGTTGATCCAAAGTCAATATCATTGCTTCTATCCATTTTTTTTTCAAAACACCATAATTTCCCCAATTTTTAAAATTGAAGTTTCCCCTAAAGTCAATTTAGCATAAGAAAAAGGGTCAGATCTTCCTTTACTAGACATTGCATCCCATAACTTTCTAATTGACAAATTGTTAACAGAAATATTTGAGTTCTTGTCAATTTTGATCCTAACACTGTCCATTTCACCAATGTATTACATATGTCTATTCCAAATTTGCCCATATTAGAAAATTGACACTGAGTTTTGGCTTCCAGTATTTAATATTTAACTCCAGTGAAGCGTGTTCTAGGTTCAGATTTGGAAAACTAAATTATCATTAATTCTCATTAATTGATAGTTCCATTTTCTGTAAAAACATTCTTGGAATCAAATAACCCCCTCTCAGAATATAAACTAATCTGGAAATAATATTAAGAAATTCTCTTTGTGAGTTAATAAATAGTATCTGATTTTGGAAATAAACTTGATACTCAGTGGTGGAAATGATAGTAATAGCACTTCGACTTATATACCACTTCACACTGCTTTATAGCCCTCTCTAAGCAGTTTTACCCCCAACAATATTGCCCCCAACAATCTGGGTCCTCATTTTACCAACCTTGGAAGGATAGAAGGCTGAGTCAACCTTGAGCTAGTGAGACTCGAACTAGCAAACTGCTGGCAGCTAGCAGACAGCAGAAGTAGCCTGCAGTACTTCACTATAACTTCTGTATGATCATGGTACGATAAAGACCATGCTTGGTAATAATGATGAAAAATCTTGTTGGTGCCATAGGGCTAGTTAGTCTAAGTATGTTGATGAGATATTTGGTTCTATTGTAGTTGTAGTCTTAGGCTTTAACAGCAACCCCTTATGTATTCAGAAGTATGCATTAACGGTTCAGTTGGGATTAGTTTAAGAGTAAATATGTGCAATTAAGATTACTGTTAAAATTGCACTTTGGAAGAGTTTCAAAGTAAGCTGTCCATCTGGTCAATGCACACTACAACTCATGCAAAAGAGGCTAAAAGGAAAGAAACAGGGTCTGAGATCTAAGCCTCTTCAGACGCATAGTTGCAAAAATCATGCTAATTTAAGTTGCAAATATTCTTAAAGAAACACTGTCATGAATAGATGTATAAAGATGGATTTTAACACGAGTCTTGTGTTGTGAAATGTTCTAATCAGCTAACTGTGAATCTAAGTTTTAATAGAAGGTCAGGTTAATTGAAGAGTGAAGTGTTGACAGGCTTGCATTTTTTTTTAGTACAGCTTTACATCACTTTTGAAGTCTTTGAATTTAGGGTTGAAAGTTTTATCTATAATTTACTCATTACTTTCATTCTGAATTTGGTTGCTTTCCAATTATTCTGAGCTTTTAGCATGATTCTTTCATACAAAATTAATAATTCTAAATATGACAAATTTTATTGATGTTTTCTTCAGAGACACAGAGTTTTTATTAATTTCTTTTTATATTTTAGTTTGATTTTTCCATGACTAGGCTAAATTGCTAAAAAGTATTTTTATAATAGTTCTGTAAATCAAATAAGCTTTTCTTGCATTTCATTTTTAAAATCCCGAAAGAATTCAGAATATAGTAAGCTCCACTCCAACTTCACACGATCAGCTCTGTAGTTTTTGAATAGCTAAGTGTGAGATAAATTGGATACACAAAAATATTGGATTTGTGGATGCAATTTGGATGGATCAGAATGTTGCTGCTATGAGAATGATGATGGCTACATGTTGCTGTTCTGTATAGTTTCAAGTAAAATCAAAGCTCTTATTTATAAACAGATAACATGCAAATGCTTCTCCTTGAAACAGTGTTCCAATTCACTTATATTCATAGTATAGTTTTTCCCAATTTACATTTGTATTTTTAAAAAATTATAATTGTTTTAACAGGTTTAAACAGAAACCTGTTAAAAGAAAGAGAAAATAATACAAAAAAAGAGGAAAGAAATACACGAAAAACAACAAAATAAAGAGCACAAATATATGCTATTAATATATGTCATATATTAATTATGCATCAAATGAAAACTAATAATTATTATACATTACAAAATATCGTAAAACCTATGTCGCAGAAAAACATCTTTAGTCAGTTTTTGATTAACAGATAAAATTGCTTTTTCAAAAAGTCATGCTTCTCTTGAATCTAATTCTTATTATCAAGAGTATTACTACTTTTCCAATTTCTCAAAAGTAGTCCTCTTAGCTATATCTCAAGACTGATACAACTATAACTTCTCAAAAATAACCAGTTTTCAAGTTTAATAATATTAATATTATTAATATTATAATTAATAATTTAATATTAATGTATTTAACACTGAAAAAAAATCCCCAAAATGCATTTATGTACATTAAAATATTATTCCAAAAAGATAGTAGTGGTTCATAATGACCCCTCAAAATTTTTACATTACCGGTATTAACAGAGAAAATCTGACATCCATCCTTTCAAACCCCTTCATAGTGTTCAATAAACTTAAAATACAATCTTTTCATGAACCAGTTTTAGTTTCAAATTCACTGACTCATTCTTAGCATTTTAAAGATTTGCAGCTAGTGGTGTTCTTTAATTGGCTGTTCCAGTTCTTTAATCCATGAACCACAAATGCTCTTAATGTCAACCTTAACTTTTTTTTCTCTTTTAGTTTTTAATATAAAAAGGATGTGGTTTTAATTTCAGATATTGATTCCATCAAGTGTATTAACAGCTTAAGTTTCTCAGACACAGCCAAAGCATCTGGTCCATACTGAGATATTAGAATATACTTAAATTGATTAGATCACCACTGTTGAGAATTAGATAGAAAAATATCCATTTCAACTTGAGAAAAATCTGTACTGATTACAGAGTAAGTTATTTAACATACGTACTGTATTCCAAATTCCACCCACAACTTTCATACAGGTAATCACCTTTTATGACCTTAACTGGGACTGTCAGCTCCGTCATTAAGCAAAGCTGTTGTTAAGTAATACATCAGAGGACCACCTTGTTTAGCAATGACAATTCCGGCAGTCCCAGTTGTGATCATTAAACAAATCATATATATTAAAGAAGACATCATGTGACCACAACTTGTGTTCTCTTCCCAGCTTCTCCATTGACTTTGCTTGTTGAAGGCAGCTGGGAAGGTTTCAAATAGTGATTAAGTGATCATGGAATGCTATGGCCATTGTAAATGCACAATGGTTGCCATGCACCTGAATCAAAATAATAATGAATTGCATTAAATCATTAATATAAAATTATAAAAGTATAGGCATTAAAACCTACACTTGACAAAATTACTATCAATAGACTAAATGCTATTTGAATCAAGGAATCATAGAATGGGCGTTGACTTACCTGAACGCTTCTTCTCGTTGTTCCGGCTACAGTGGTCAGGATCGGGTAATGCCATGATCCAGTTATTGATTGAGTCTGCATAGCTGAGAAGATCCTCCCCTTTGTCCTGCTTCCCAGCTTTCTGATGAAAGACGACGACGCAGACAGGCACTTTGAGCTGTAAAACAAGGGAAGAGACAGATCCACAGAAAACTTCCCACCTACGAGGGCCCAGACAGGGAGGGGCTGACCACTGTAGCCGGAACAACGAGAAGAAGCGTTCAGGTAAGTCAACGCCCATTCTCGTTGATCCCGGCTCCAGTGGTCAGGATCGGGACATGCCCAAGCAGAACCCTATAGGGAGGGACTAGCCCGAGCAGGTGGGGAAGGAACCCGGAGCACCTGTTGGAGCACCCTACGTCCGAAGGCCGCCTCGGCCGAGGCGAACCGATCGAGACGATAGTGTCTGATGAAGGGAGTGGGGGAAGTCCAGGCGGCAGCCCTGCAGACTTCCTCTAAGGATGCCTGGGTGGCCCACGCCGCTGAAGTGGCAGCGCTACGTGTGGAATGGGCTGTAATGTGCCGAGGCACCGGAAGGGAGAGGACTTCATACGCCTTGGCGATGGTAGCCCGAATCCAACGGCCCAGAGTGGCCGATGAAACTTTCCTGCCGAGGGAAGAAGGTTGAAATGAGACCAGGAGAGATTCCGACTGGCGTAGGGAGGAGGTCCGTCGCAGGTAGATGCGAAGGGCCCGCCTGACGTCCAGGGTATGCCACGCCCTTTCTCGGGCGTGGACGGGATTGGGGCAGAAGTCAGGGAGCACTAATTCCAAGGACCTATGGTAAGGAGAATTGATCTTGGGAAGAAAGGTGGGGTCCAATCTGAGGACCACCCTGTCGGGGTGAAAGATACATAAGTCCTCCCGAGCTGAAAGGGCCGCCAAATCGGAGATCCTCCTGGCCGAAGTAATGGCCAGGAGGAAGGCTACCTTATAAGAGAGAAAACGAAGCCCAACTTCCCTTAGGGGCTCAAATGGAGCTCTGGTAAGAGCCTCTAGGACCCGGGGAAGATCCCAGGTAGGATATCTATGAAGAGGGGCCGGGCGAATGTTGGAGGCCCCCCTGAGGAACTGCCTAACTAGAGGGCGGGAGGATAGGGAGGTCCGGGAGCCACAGCAAAGGATAGAGGAGAGAGCGGCTACTTGCCTGCGGAGTGTGTTGGGTGCCAAACCTGAGTCAAGACGATCCTGCAGATAGATGAGCACCTGCTCCGTAGAGGCTGCCGTAGAAATGATGGAGTGGCTGTCGCACCAAGATGAAAAGGTCCTCCAGGTGGAGTCGTATATGCGAGTAGTCGAGGGTCTACGGGCTGCCTGGATGGTGGCGACGACTCTGGGAGGAAGACGCCGGGAGCTCAGCAGACGCCGCTCAATCGCCAGGCGGTTAGCTGCAGCCATGCGGCGTCCGGATGAAGAAGTGAGCCCTGGCGAAGGATGACTTTGTCCGGGGGAAGGCGCCAGGGAGGCCGAACCGAGAGAGCCTTCAGGTCCGCGAACCAAGGCCTGCGAGGCCAATGGGGGGCGATTAGCAGCAGCTCTGCCTTCTCTTGTAACATCTTCCTGATGACCTTGGCCACGATGGGGAGAGGAGGGAAGGCGTATAGAAGGCCGGGAGGCCAGACACTGTGTAGAGCATCCACGGCCTCCGCTCCTGGTTCCGGAAACCGTGCGAAGAACCTCTGGGTCTGTCGATTGCTCCGTGTGGCGAAGAGGTCCAGGACTGGAACTCCCATGCGAGATGTGATCTCCCGAAAGAGAGCAGGTTCCAGGGCCCACTCCCCGGGGTCCACCGTGGTCCTGCTCAACCAATCCGCCTGAGAGTTCTCCACCCCCGAGATGTGAGTTGCCCTCAATGACCTTAGGTGCAACTCTGCCCAGGAGCCCAGTCTCTCGGCTTCCTCCATGAGATGCCGAGAGCGGGTCCCTCCCAAGCGGTTCACGTGGGCCTTGGCGGCCACGTTGTCCGTTCTGACCAGGACATGCTTGTCCTGAACCTCGGGGGCAAAGACTCGTAGGGCCAGGTGGATGGCCCGGAGTTCCAACCAGTTTATGTTGTGCTTTAAATCCGCCTGGGTCCATCGACCCTGGGCGAGGGAGGAGGATAGGTGGGCCCCCCAGCCGTGAAGGCTGGCGTCTGTAGTCAGTATAAGACACTGAGGAACCCTGAACTCCCGCCCCTGGAGAAGAGCTCCCGAGGACCACCAATCGAGGGACTGGAGCACCTTGGGAGGAAGATGGACCCGCCGGAGGGAGGACCCCAACCCCCGTTTCTGGTAAGGTAGGAGGAACCACTGCAGGTCCCTGCAGTGTAGACGTGCCCAGGGAACTATGCCGATGCAAGAGACCATCTTTCCCAGGAGTTGGGAGAGCGAAGCCAGGGAAGAGCCCCTCCCTGCCTTCACTGCCCTGACCAGAGACCGCAGGCTGGCCAGGCGATCCTGGGAAAGGTAGACCTTGCATAGGCTCGTGTCGATGATCGCCCCCAGGTGCTGGAGACGCGTGGCCGGGACCAGATGGCTCTTGGTCCGATTGATAGAGAATCCGTGGGATTCCAGGACTCTGAGAGTCGTTGAGAGATCTTGAAGGGCCTGACTCTCCGAGACCGACTGGACCAGAAGGTCGTCCAGGTAGAACTGCATCCGGATGGGGATGGACCTGAGGAGGGCCGCGATGGCGGCCATCAATTTTGTGAATACCCTGGGGGCCGATGAGAGGCCGAATGGAAGAGCCCTGTACTGATAATGCTGGCTCAGGAAACAGAAGCGGAGAAACCTGCGGTGGGCGGGGAGGATGGGTACATGGAGATATGCCTCCGTCAGGTCGATTGACGAGAGGTAGTCTCCAAGTCTGATGCCCTCCAAGATGGTCTGGAGGGACTGCATCTTGAACCGCCGGTACACTATCCGGCGGTTCAGGGATTTGAGATCTAGTATCGCTCGCCATCCCCCCGAAGACTTCCGGATAACGAACAAGCGTGAATAGAAGCCTTGTCCGAGCTGCTCCTGGGGCACCGGCTCGATGGCTCGGATGACCAACAAGTGACGAATGGCTGATGCCACCAGGAGCCGGGAGGATCTGTTCCGGGAGACGGGACAGTGAAGAAATCTCTCTGGGGGGGTGGAGAGGAATTCGAGAGAGAGGCCAGAGCTGATGGTCTCCCTGACCCAGGTGTCCGACGAGGTAGCTGCCCACTGGCTGGCGAAGGAAGCCAGGCGGCCTCCAATGGGAAGCTGGGCCAAGCCGTCAGCGTGATCTACGGAACCCCCGCCCCCTGCTCCCTCGAAAGGGCCGTCTGGACTGACCTCTAGGGGGAGGACCTTGGCGGTCCTGGGGTCTAAATTGCCTAGGTGGGGGGAACCGTTGGCGACGGCTCCCAGAGAAACCCCCGTCTGAAGGTCTGAAAGGACGGAAATTGGATTGAGACCTGAAGTCGGAACGCCGAGACAAGCTGGGCAGAATACGGCGTTTGTCCTTGGACTCTATGAGGAGAGGCTCCAGAGGGGCTCCAAAGAGCTTAGGGCCTTCGAAGGGGGAAGATGCTAGACGCCATTTAGATTTGGCGTCGGCTTGCCATTGGCGAAGCCAGAGTAGACGCCGGGCAGCTATGGAAGAGCCAATGGCCTTAGCAGCGAAGCGGGAAGAATTTAAAGTTGCATCCGCTGAAAAATCTAGGGCTGCAATGATTTTGCTTATGTCCTGCTGGGCCCTTAAATCAGAGACAGGGAGCCTGGCCTGGAGTTGGCGGAGCCACAAAATTGAGGCCCGGTTAAAAAAGGAGGCGGCCAAGGAGGCCTTGACCGACCAGGCAGTAGCCTGGTGAGATCTAACAAGGGAATGTTCCAGGCGCCTATCTTCCGGGCGTAGGCCTTCCTCAGGTGGCCCTGTCAAATTAGTGGGGGCAGATAGTTCTGCCACAGGCTGGTCCACAGAAGGGACCTGCAGGAGAGAAGATAATTCAGGAGCCAAATTATATAAACGTCTGTCTAAGACATTGGGACTGGGGCCAGACGCCGGAGCCGCCCATTGGCGTTGTAAAACATCCCGAAAAATCTTGGGGCCCGGGATTTCTTCAGATTCAATGGTAGGTACTTCAAAGAGGGGTATAGATGAGGAAGGACCCTCCCCCGTGTTGACAGAAGAGGCCTGAGAAGAGCCCAAACCAGTAATGGCCTTGGCCTTGTGGAGTAGGGAACGAAAGAGCTGGGGCTTAAAGAGCCCCACAAATGCTGGTTGGTCAGGGCCTAAGTCTTCGTCCTCAGACAAATCCTGATCCATAGGATCAGGGGCGGATATGGATTCCTTATCAGAATGATCAGTGGACTCTGCATGGGCAGGGGACTCAGGACCCTGAGGGGCTGCTTCTGCTACAGAGAGAATAGAGCCCTCAACATCCACCTGTGAAAAAGAATGGCTGGACACCCATGAAGAGGTCCTCTGCATTTCTTCCCTAACCCCCATCCTAATGGCCTCTCGGATAAAGGAAGCCAGGTTTGGAGCTATTTGGGGCTCAGGGGCCGGGGCAGGGGGAGCCAAGGGTGTGGAAACCTGTACAGGAATCCCCTGGGGCTGCGAAGGGGCAGAAGAAACCTCAGGTTGGGGCCCAAATAAGGCTGCGTTAACTTCCTTCAACCCTTCAGGCAAGGGAGAGTCCCTATCTGGTGATAAGGCAGGGGAGAGAGCTTGCCCTGGGTTATCTACCCCCTGCGGCTGGGCAGGGGAAGCAGCAGGTTCTGGGCCTGTGGGAAGAGGTACAGTGCTAGCTGAAGGTGTCACCACCCTAGAGGGATGGGGGCTAAGAGATACATTCTCCTGTAAGGAAGCTGCTTGAATGGCCTTCTGGATGGCCTTTTCAATAGCCTTGTGGCGCTTGAGCTCTTCCTTTGACATAGCTGCAGATTGGGAGGGCTTGGGCCCCCTGGAAGTATGGTGGGTCTTCCTGCTTCTCTTAGCAGGCACCGGGTCAGAGGAGCTGAATTCCTCCTGTTGTGGGGGGTGCTTGGATGTCCTGGCAGGCCTTTGGGAAGCCATCTGAAGGGCCTGTAATTCCTTTTATTAGAAGAATAGGCCTCCAATAGTGCTGTAATAAAGGGCAAGGTAGAGAATTAAGGCAGGCCTGAAGTTCTGGCTAGGCCTCTAATGCCATGAGGCTGTTCCAAAATGGCCACCGGAATTCTAAAATGGCTGCCGGAACTTAATTTGGCCCCAGGAGAAACAAAAACGTTTAAAAAGGGGAACAAACTCCCCCCCCTTACTCACAAGCAATTCCAGGAGCCTGGGAGAAGATCAGGCTATCTGATCCACCCACGGAGCAAGGGCTGTGGATTCAAGCCGCTCCGCCGCTGCGCTGTCCCAAACGAGCCGAAGGAAGGCTCTGATGTCAATCCAGCACTCTGCAAGCTCGTTGTTGTCTGAGGCTTTTCCAGCAGCAGCAGTATTACAGCTATCGGATCCCAGATAGCTGGCAGAGATACCTCAGCCTGGCCAGGCAAGAGGTTCCAGCCACGAAGGCTGCAGTGGTAGAGGGAATAGCCCTCCACGCAGAAGTGAGGACCAGGCTCAACCAGCCGGGAACCAGCAGGCCTCACAGCCAAAAGAGTTTTCTTTTGGCCTCCAGCGGTCTCGGGTGCGAACCCCTTCGCGCTGGGAGCTCAACCAAGAGGTCTGGGAGCTAGAAATAAACTGGAGGCAAAAGGGAAATTTTTGCCAGAGCAAGGCTCAAACGTGCCTTTCTCAACCGGATTGAGTCAGAAAGCTGGGAAGCAGGACAAAGGGGAGGAGCTTCTCAGCTATGCAGACTCAATCAATAACTGGATCATGGCATTACCCGATCCTGACCACTGGAGCCGGGATCAACGAGAATAGGGTTGGAAGGAACCTTGGAGATCTTCTAGTCCATCATCCTCATACCATCTAGGAAAATGTTATTTTGGAATTTAGCCTGGCTCTTACCATGCTCCTGGACTTGGAAAGTAATCAGTACCATTCTCCCCACAATTGTTCCTCTGCTACTTTCATGATTTCATTAAAAAAAAAAAAAAAAAACCTGTTGTCATCTTGTTATAAATCCTCTGAAAGCTAAAATCATGCTACTATAGAGAAGGAAAACACTATATGAGCTTCCTGTACGGTTTAGGCTGCATAAGTACCTGGCGTGCAAGAAGGAGCAGCCTGCTTTATGCTTTCCTAAAGGTGGTTTAATATTGGACGATATTGTAAACTCACCATTTCAAATCCAACTGTGCTTTTAGAATCCCAATGGATTAGAATGACATACAATATAAGCCTCAGTACATACCTGCCTATATTCAAATACAAATGACTTTATTGTAATTGTTACAATAGAAACCAGTAGAAAGAAAGAAGAAAAAGGAAATCAAATGTAAATATACAAGAACGATACATTTTTAAAAACACTAAAAGGTTTCATTCTTATTAGTTGAAACCAACCAAAATATAGAGTTTTGAGGCACCTGACAAATCCGAGGAAGATACAGTACAGTAGCTGACATAGAAAAATGATCAGTAGGTATTGCTGAAGAAAAGCCTACACAGACCTACCTATATTCTTATGTAGCACTAAGTAATATTGTCTAGAGTCCTTGGTTGTTCTAAAAAAAGCTAAGCAAACTAGGATATGATTAATACTTGGATCCCCACCAGGAAATCTTAAGATTGTATGCTAGTTTGGGAAGTAAAGAAAATATTTATTTATGTGATTAGATCCAGATACCACCTGACTCTAAGGTTACTCTGGGTAGCAAGCATGCTGGAAGAAGACAATGGCAAACCAACATTTCATGATTTTCCATGAAATGGAAGGAAGACAATTCTTGCACTTTAATGTGATTTTGGCTTAAGGCACATTTGGTTTAGTGCGCTATATGAGCCCAGCTACTGATAGATTATTCAGCAGATCTGTGATTAAGCAACCATGGCCCAGAATGATGCCTGAATCCTCTTTATTTCACTACTCACTATCAATCTCCCTTTTTTGTTTTTACTCTGTATTCCTCATGTAACATTTTCTGGAACTTAGAGACAGCAAATAGTGTAGTAGAGCAACCAATAATTCAACATATATATGCTAAAAGGATAGGAGAACGTTAAATGAGCTGCTTTTCACATCCTTTTTTTTTGTTGTTGTTGTTAAAAGCCATCACAGAGATATGCCAATGTTCCTGGCAGTTATGGTTGCTAGGGGATGGGAAGTAGCAAAAAAAAAAAAAGTGTGTGTGGGGGGGCAGTATTAGGCAATCAGCACTCTCATCATGGGAGTTCATAAAACAAAGATTAGCTCCTACACTGAGCTCTCTTAATTAGCACTGAATATCTTCTCTTACTGGCAAGGTCCTATTCTTTTATGTCACATGAATGCTATAATTTTTGTTCCTGAAAATACAGGTATGTAGTTCAAAACCCTGTGAATAAAACAAAGTACTACTTCTCTTTGAAATGAAATTGCCTAAATCTGTGTACTTGTATGCTTTTATTCATTTGTTTAACATTTCCCTTAAAATGTTAAGTCCTTGGTAGTGAAGGTGACATGACATCAAACAAAGAGGATTTAAAAAATTACTTTATAATCATGCTTAGTCTAAGATATACAGTACAGCTAGTCCTTGAGTTACAACTATTTGTTTTGTGACTGTTAGAAGTTACAACGGCATGGAAAAACGTGACTTACGATTGGTGCTCACACTTATGACCGTTGTAGCAACCCCACGGTCACGTGGTTAAAATTTGGGTGCTTGATGGCTGGTGTGTATTTACAATGATTGCAGATCCTAGGCTCATGTAATCACGTTTTGCAACCTTCCCAGCCAGCTTCCAATGAGCAAAGTCAATGGGGGAAGCTGGATTTGCTTAATGACCTCATGATTCACTTAATAACTGAAGTGATTCACTTAAGAACCATGGCAAAAAATGGTTGTTAATTCAGATACAACTCACTTAACAACCGCCTTGCTTAATAATGGAAATTCTGGTCCCAATTGTGTTTGAAAGTCGAAAACTACAGTATTTGTTTAGAGAGATAGATTGGCCCAAGATTACCCAGCTGGCTTTGTGCCTAAAACAGCCCTAGAACTCACAGTTTCCTTATTTCTAACTTGATGCCTTAACTACCACTGCTGTGCACCAGTAATTTCTTTTTCTATCACCTACAGTCCTGCAATAACTTTTGAGAAGTCTGAAACATACCTGCAAGGTGTTCTTGTTTAATTGTGGCTCTTGGGACTCAGGTTGCACAACTTTGTACTCTCAGCCATGGAGCTCATTGGCTGACTTGGCCTAGTCACTTGTAACCTATGTCATGTGGGGGTAATACTGTATGTGTGGGTACATTAGAAGAAAACCCCATGTAAGTTGTCTTGAGCTTGGAAGGCAGAACAAAAAAGCAATGATTACTGCATAAATAATTAAATGCAAAAAGACATGGAGGCAATTTTTATATGTTGCAATCTGTTTTAATTAGACTGATGACTAATCATTTTGTCTGGTTATGTTTTAGAGTACAGATTGAATTCTACATGAACGACAATACCTTTAAAGAGAGACTAAAACTATTTTTCATCAAAAACCAAAGATCAAGTAAGTGCTTTATTCTTATTTAAGCATGTGGGTAACAGAAATTCCTCCCAATAATTAGAGCCTGATAGCTGCATGAAATGGGTACATATTACATCTACTGGGATTTGTGAACACCTGGGGAATTCAGGGATCTGACAATCAGTGTTTTGTTCTACCTGTTTCTCTTCAGTTCTTTATTTGAAGACAAAGGGAATAGCCTACTGTACTGCAGATGTTATACTGAGGGTGTCTTAGATACAATTAATAGTACAATACTTTGTTCCACCGCTCAAATAGAAATTTTATTTCATTTTTTTCTTTTTAACCCTTTCTTTTCCCCTTCACACTACTGACTTGATGCAGAAATACTATTTCCTGACCCAAGAATGAGGGGGTGCTTCATAGAAAGTTTAAATTCCCCTTTACCAGTGGTGAGTTCCTCCCAGTTCTGCCGAGCCGGTAGCAGTGACAATATGACATCACCGAACTGGTTCTGGTTGCTCCCCTCCCCCCGCGTTATTCTTACCTTTTATTTGGCCCCACCCCCAATCTATTGCTGCCTCCTGAGTCCCAGATGATGGGCTATAAGGAAAAAAACTGTTTAAACTCTTGCCGCGGGTCTTCAAAGGGCCGCCCTACAACTGATCAGTGGTAAAAGGCAGTTTGGTGGTAGACCGGTGCCTGCAAAAATACATGAGTAGACCGGTGCCTGCAAAATAAATGGGTAGACCAGTGCCTGCAAAAATACATGAGTAGACCAGTGCCTGCCAAAATAAATGGGTAGACCAGAAAATAAGTGATTTTGCCTCCAAATTTGTATTGTGATTTTGGGGGTTTCTGAGTGCCAGGACACAAGCCCACTCCTATATTCAACAAAAGTTTAAACACAGTAACCACGGCTTTAAAGAATGGTTTGGAGCTAAGTAGGGTTGATATTAACTTTAATCTAGATTAAAGCAAGTTATAGCTTCCTTTGAAAAGGAAGGAAGAGGATGTATGAGGAAGAAAAGAGAAGAAAAATTTTATAAGTGCAGCTGGTGGGCTTTAACTTAACAAAGGGTGAGAGATCAAGGAATAGGCTGATGTACCACAGCTTGATGTGAACAAGATTTTGATGCTTAATGTATAGTGTGAACAAAAGATTTTGACCTATTAATTTAAACATTATCATAAGAGATGCCAGAATAGCAATAGCAAAAGCACTTAGACTTATATACTGTTTTACAGCCCTCTCTAAGCTGTAGAGCCAGCATATTGCCCCCAACAATTTGGGTCCTCGTTTTACCCATTTCGAAGGATGGAAGGCTGAGTCAACCTTGAACCTGGTGAGATTTGAACTGCCAAATTGCAGGCAACCGGCAGTCAGCAGAAGTAGCCTGCAGTACTGTACTCTAACCACTGCAACACTGTTAATGTAACTGTAGTTAAACAACCATAGTCCAGAGGCTCTCCAACTTTACAGTACTGTGACATATGAAAATGACAGATGAATCTATGCAACCCCCCTTCATGAATAAAATAGTAATTTCATTGGGACCAAACAAAACAGAAAATCCGCTAAATTATACGTAACATTCACAACAAGCATATTTGTATAGGGACTACCTGAACAGGCTTTTATCACCCAACAAAAATGCTTCTGTTTTGAGAGGTTAGGAATATAAAATAATGGTTGAAAATGATTACTGGTAATACAATTTTACAATTCTGCTATGGCCTTGTTGGACCAGGAGGAAGAGGAGGAGAAGGAAATAGAGTTATGGGTATCGGGATGAGAGACCTGGAGAAGGTGATTCTAGCAATATGATGCCAATGACTCCACTGTGGCAAGGGTAGATCCAACAAGCTCCCACATCTCTGTACCGGCACTTTGATAAGTTAGACTGATTGGCCAAAAAAGTAGGCCAGCAGATGAGTAAACTATATTTTAATAGAGCTTGGCTTAGTTTATTTAATGATCTCCCTCCCTGACTATAAAAGCAACTTTTAAAAGTCTTAGTTTTCTCAAGTTTACTTGTCATGCCGTACTTAGAATTCTGAATTCCACCTCACTGCATCTCTTGTTTTTTTAAACCATGATTTTCCTGCTGGTTTGTTGGAGACCTGGTCTCAACCTGTGCCAAGCCTGTGACTATTTTTATAGTTGCTGTCTTCAAATATTAATAAAAAGGGATTTTTTTCTTGTAGAGATTTTCCCTGAGCTTGTCTATCTCTGACTGTGGCAGGTATCCAGTTTACTATTTTATTGGCTGGCATAGAAAAAACTTTGCTAATTAGCATGCAATTGGTGGCTTATTAGTCAAACCGATCCACGGAGTTAGCAGTTTCTCAAAACTTATCACTTCTGATGAATGACAGTGCTTCCATTTTCCTAGATCAGCTTCTTGCTAAACTGGGCAGTTACTTGTTGCAAATTAGAAACTTCTTGCTTAGTATATTGTGAACTGGGTGGAGATAATCTACACAAGTATTGTGACTAGATCTATACTTAACTTGAACAAACTCACCTTTTAACTAGAGTTGGTAAATTAGGTATAGATGTCTACCGCATATTGTAGTTAAATTTAAGCATGGTATTCATTGATTATAGTCAGTGGTGGGATTCAAAATTTTTTACTACCAGTTCTGTGGATGTGGCTTGGTGGGTGTGGCAGAGGAAGGATTCTGTAAAATCTCCATTCCCTTCCCACTCCAGGGGAAGGTTACTGCAAAATCCCCATTTC
This sequence comes from Pituophis catenifer annectens, assembly GCF_029215685.1. NCBI lineage: Eukaryota > Metazoa > Chordata > Lepidosauria > Squamata > Colubridae > Pituophis > Pituophis catenifer. Next base: position 122,105,208 of record NW_027256883.1, on the reverse strand, counting down.
CTCCCAATCAGCTGGGACCCGGGAGGCAGAGAATAGATGGGGGCGGGGCCAGTCAGAGGTGGCATTTACCAGTTCTCCGAATTACTCAAAATTTCCGCTACCAGTTCTCCAGAACTGGTCAGAACCTGCTGAATACCACCTCTGATTATAGGTGTTGATGCAGGTGTGAAGACATAGAGAAAAGAACTGGTTGGCTGCAGTGTTTTATGTTACCAGGACTTTGAAACTTGAGATTGTATATATGGATTTCTTTTTCTATTTTGAAATCTGTCTAGGCAAGATCATTTAATTCCTCTATTATATATTTTGATCATATTTTCTTTCATTTTTCTTTACCTTTCTTGCAAAATTGCATTAATATAAAACTTGATTGACATCTGCTCAACCAAGAAACTGTTTACTGAATTTTTTAGTAAAAAAAAATTACAAAATGCTTGCTAATATTTAAGAAACTATTCAAACTAAGACAATATTTTAGGAATGTTGTTCAAGTTTTAAAACCTTTGGTTGGTTTTTCATAAATCTAATACTCTTTCATTTAAATCTCTTGAGAATACTCTGATAGCTTATTATCAGTTTATGTGAACTTTGATGTTCTAGAAAATGAAAAAAAAGTATGTTGATGGTCTTATCGTTCAGAATTAATTTGTCCCGAAGAGTGAATTAATGTACATTGTTTAGGATTAATAGATCAGCCAACTGAGACCTATAAATTACACACTCCAGAAGACTGCATATACATATGCCTACAGTTGGGTATTTTGTGAAATGGAAAAATAAATAAATAAATAAATAAATAAATAAATAAATAAATAAATAAATAAATAAATAAATAAATACTCCTTTTAATGATCAGGTTTTCTTGATTTCTGTGGCTTCATTTTTATATGATTACAGTATCTGCTAGTTTTCCATTTTTTTTAAAGAAAAGTTATGTCAATTGATAAAAAATCAAGTTGGGAATCTCAATCAATTTATCTTTTATAAAACAGAAACAGGCTGTAAGCTATAATTATCACTTTTTCCTTTTTCATGACAATAACATTGCTGAATAAAATTATAATGGCAGCAAATGGAAATTTTTAGCTAATTAGAAGGAAATGAAGGTTGATTAGACTAAATAACAAATGTCACTTTTTTTCTGATGAAGGTTGATGGTGAATATTGTATGAGTATACATGCTGGATAGATGGCAAGTTTATATAAGGAAGAAAGTAAGAGAAAGGATGCTGTTAATCTGGTAAACAGAAACTTTTCTTGCATCAAGAGGAAATGCATCAAGAGGAAACATGTTTCTACATGGAGTACATGTACATGATGCTACGCTTGGACTTTTTGTCACTTCTCAGTATAAATACTTGCTGGGTGTCCAGTACAAAACATAAAGCAACTCTTTTTTTAAAAATCTACAATTATGATTCACTATGCAGGGTAACCACGTGGACTGAATTTAATCCTTTAATAGTATGTTGCATGCTTATACTTTTCTGTTCAGTAACTTTTAATTGTAATATATGTTGAATAATGAGGATATGGTTTGTTTACAGTAAAAAAATAAATAGCATTCATCAGTCAATTTTTTTCACTTGTATAGATTAAGCAGTACATTTTATTGTTGATTCATTTGCAAACCTATGCTTATGTGAATAATTTCCTTGATTGCAAGGGAATTTTTACTGATACATTTATTTTGTTTACTTAAATCTTTAGCCAATCCATTCTCAAAATTTTGACCAGGTACATTCTTCTGCCCTTTAAATGTCACATAATAAGTGTTAGGATTCACCTTTAATGAAACCTCCCTGAAATGTAAATATACTTTAAGCACTGATACCCTGTAATTCAACAAATATTAAAAACAACTAATAATAAAAGTAAAATAATGTATATTGAAAAAAGATAAATATAAAACAAATAAAATGTGATGCTTAATACTGTTTCCTCTTTTTTTTTTTGTCTCGTTGATTTCAGGATATGTTTTATGCTGAATTATGTTATCATTTTTTTTTGTAATTTTATATTTTTTTGTCTTAAATGTTGGTTGCTCTGAGCAATATCATATACGGGAAAACATACATATTTGATATATAAATATAAACAGATCAGTTAGATCTGTTTCAAAATTTTCACAATTAGTTTTCAAGTATATGGTCATGCTGACTTTAAAATTTCAAGTGCTGAACAAATTAGACACAAAAGAATGAAGGATTGCTGTGTCCTTTTTCCCTGCCCCCAGCTATATTTAGTCAAACTAAAATGAGCTGAGCTATTTTGGAAGGATTTGGGGTGGATCAAGGCAATCAATCTAGTCTACAGTGAAACATTTCTCAAAATGGAACTTAAAATTGTGCCAGCCCTGTGACAGAGGAAAAAGGCAGCTGTCTTTTTGGGCTGCCAAGAAAGATGGGATCCCAGCATAAATAGAGATGAATACTCCTACAGAAAGGCAAATATGAATGAGTGAGTCAGAACTCAAAGCCAATAATCACAACTAGCACTGGTTATCTGCTATCTCAAAAATATACCCACCCCTCCATCTTAATTATCTTATATCTTTTAACTAGCATTCCTCAGCATTATATCGTGTTTGCTTAAAAGCAAAATGAATAATTTACCACTAGGTTATGATCTGTTGCTCTTGAATAAGTCCCTAATTTGTGCATTATGCTTGATAATTTGTTGTAATTCATGATCTATTTTGCAATTGAACCTTTATAAACATAATCTTTAAAGCCACTATTTATATATTTCCACTGAAACATATAATCTTATTTATCACACAAAATGAATAAAGCAGTTAAAATACAAATGCAATAAATAGCCACAAAATTAAACAAGCCTGCATAATAGACAATAGAATTCAAAATCTACCCAAAGGAGTAGCTTCAGCTACAACATATTACAATGATTTAAACAGAAAGTAGTCTAATAAACTGAAGCTAGTCCTGTGTAAGGATGGAATCTTCGAAACTGTGCCTGCAATTGTCACTGTGAGCAGCCTATACTTAGCTGATGATAATTAAAACCCTTTTCTTTTAGTGTAGGTCGGGTGTCAAATCACGTCGTCACTGTGATGTCACGTGATGTATCGGGACTTTTCCCTCTTTGCTAAACTGGGTGTGTGTGTGTGGCTAGCGTATGACACATCCGGCCTGTGGCCCGGGAGTTTGACAGTCCTGGTACAGGTGTTCCCTTCAGTATCTGTCTATACATGGTTGTAGGAAGTTAGCACCTACCCCTTTCCTGGAAGAATGAAATATTTTAGGAAATATTAAAAAGGCAGAATATTATATTTCCCTGGATGAGAAATGGAGAAACATGTTTTAAAGACAAAGCAGCTTCCTGCCTCCTCCACCCCACACCTTTGTCAATGGGCAAGTGGCAGAAACTCAATCTTTCAATCTTTGAAACTCATCTGCAACACAATAGGGCCCATCTAGCACAGAAACTAACACAATAGGGCCCATCTAGCAGCAGAAACTCACCACATGGCACCTGGGAAGATTATATCAGCCAGCAAGGCTAGCTAAGACCTCCACCCCCTGGGAGTCTGACAACCAATCAGGAGACTCTTTCTGGGCTCCAGGAAGTTCAAAGCCAGGGAGAGCATAAACACCCATGGACTCGCTGTATTCCGCCCCTTTTCTGTTCAGGAACTCAAACCATGTGATCCTGTCCACCATTAAACCATCTTTCCAAGCAGTCTCCATGTTTCCAGTGTCTTTTTCCCCACTTGGAGCTGAACCCAGAAGGATATTTCTTCCAACATGGTAAACAATAGCCAGAGTGAAAATTGAATACATGTGTAATCAATTGCAGTTCCATATATCAAGGCATGCAACAGCAGAAAGCAAAACATGTTCTGGAGGCTTCTATAGATTAACTTGATATGGGTGTGGAATCGCAAGTCAAGCAGAAACAGGAATTGCTCTTTCCTCAAATTGCTTATGCAAATAAGTGAATTAGTGTCTTAATTGTGGCAGACAGGTGAGTTTACTACAAACTGGACCTGAGAAATCTCTGCTAGACAACATCGTGAGCCAACAGAAATGTTAGGAAACAACTGTTTATTGTTGATAGCATAGGTATTGAGAACTGAGTCCTGAGTTTTCATTAGAGTTGGTTTGATTCACTGCAATTCTTCCAGTACTTGCTGTTCTCATTTTCCTACTCCATTCATTAAACTGCTCCTCAGAGCTCACTTAAGAGAAGAGGACACAGGGGAACAATTATTTCAGTTGCCCAGGTCATTTCATGAAGTAAAAACAAATGTATGTCAAAAAGAGTTTAGAATAAAAAATGTCTTGAGAACATCTTTGGAAAGCTGTGAACTCTATAAGTCCTTTAGAGCAGTGGTCCCCAACCCCCGGTCCGCGGACCGGTGCCGGGCCGTGGAGTACCTGGCACCGGGCCGCGCAGCGGCCGGGGGACATAAACGCTGCAGCGCAAAGGCTCCTGGGCCGTGCGCAAAAGCTCCTGGGCCGTGCGCAATGGGCCGTGCGCAAAAGCTCCTGGGCCGTGCCCCCACCCCTGCGCGCGCTCAGCGGGCCGCGGTGATAAAAAGGTTGGGGACCACTGCTTTAGAGAGTACCATCCAAATTGGCTTCCTCAACCTTAACTTTGTACAGGGAAATAGCTGTGGAAGTATAAACTTCAATGGGAAATTGCTTAAGTGATTGATAAACTTCAATAGGAAATGCTTAAGGATTTGCATTTATTGATCTGGGATAGTCTGTTTAGTTTCCTTTTTGAATTCATGTAATTATTAATTCTGATATTTTAATAAAAAGCAACATAACTGACCCAAATACGCTTTTCAAAAGGCAACAGGACTTCTTTGTTTTTTTTCTCTTAAAACTGTTCTGCTTCTCATCTAAGAAGCTTCTTGGATGAGAACCTTGAGTCAGAACTGAAGAAAATTCTTGGATGAGAAGTAAAACATTTTCAAGGGGAAAAAAAAAAACAAAGTCCGGTTGCCTTTTGAAAAGCATCTTTGGGACAACCATGACCTGAATGATTGAGAATCTCCACAGGCAACAAAACTGTAAGTGAATTGGAAATATATGGAATTATCATCAGACCTGACTAAAACCCATTGTGTTTGTTTCCCTTGGGTCTTTCTGAGAGTAGGTGACTGTTGGTCAAGCTTAATTGACAAAAGATTGTCTTTTACTTTTATTTCCATAAAATATATTAGCATATTAATTTTCAGGAAAGATTTTCAGATGACTTTATATCTTCCTTAAAGCAAGAATTGTGTGTATGTTAAAGTCTTACATAATATTCAAATATAGTATATTACAGTTGAATTTTCATTGAATGCCTTCAGGCTTTCCCCAAAGCTTTTTTTTCACAAAGATATGGAAGTTGTTCCTTAATTGTACTTGGTAACTAATCCAGAATTTTAAGGTAACAATTTATAAACTTTTGAGAAGCTTGTGAAAATATTATTGTTTGGATTCTATCCTAAATATCTGTAATGAAGATAATCCCATACAGTATAGTTCTTAATTTTATCTAATTCTCAGTAAACTACCATTCAGAATGACTGTTGTTGTTTTGTAATATTAATTTGACAATATTAGTTTTCTGGGCTTTAGGAAGACAGAGAAAAATGTGAAAGTAAAATAAAGGAATAGTTTTTAAGGTCTCTTAAGTTAGGAAGCAAAAATAAGTGAAATTTATATTTAACAGTGATGCAGATTTCTGTACCATACATGGGCAGAGAGATGCAAAACTTAACACACAATAATCATTGACACAATCTGTTTACAACTTAACAGTGGATTCCATATGTTTGATAGATTAACATTCATTTTAGAAATACTTCTGGAACAAAATCCTGAATGACATGTTCTGCTTAAGATGGTCATAATGTAGCTTGTGATACAAAAATGTATAGGTTGTAGACCAGGGTATCAAATTTGTGTCGTCACATGACATATTGCGACTTTCCCCCCTTTGCTAAAACAGGGATGGGCGTGGCCAGCGCATGACACATCCAGCCCAGAGGCTGCAGGTTTGACACTCCTGTTGTAGACCATCCCAGAAGGAGAGAGAGAATATTCCTCTGCATATTTGATGAATAATAATTAGATTTATTATCTAATTGTGCAAGATAATAAAGGTAACAATGATCAATTAGGGCCTTGGTAGTACAGTGGTCTAAAGCACCCTGTTATTAACACAGCTGCCTGCAATTACTGCAGGTTCGAATCTTACCAGGCTCAAGGTTGACTCAGCCTTCCATCCTTTCTAAGGTAGGTTAAATGAGGATCCAGTTTGTGGGGGCAATAAGCTGACTTTGTATAAATATACAAAAGTATGAAGGCTATTGCTTAATGCATTGTAAGCCGCCCTGAGTCTCTGGAGAAGGGCGGCATATAAATCAAATTAAAAAAAACAAAACATTTTCTAGATTCTGCCCCATAGGCAAGTTGTTCTTTGGCCTAGTGATGGAGGACAAGACACATTAGCTTGAGTTTTATGTGGGTATTTTCATTTCCATGACTTCATCCGAGGAGAAAGCCGAAAGTGTCTGAAGTGGCAGGTACTGGCTTCAAAGTGATAGATGCAATATAGATTTATATAGATTTTACAATATCTATATAAAAGACACCCCTTATCTAGAATATGAATAATATAAAATGAAAAAGAGGAAGTTGTGTCCAAATAAGCTTCTGGAACTAGAAGGATAAAATAATGTGAGATTATTTGATTATTGGATTATGGTAAATAAGAAGAAAAAGGGATGATATTTACTTAAATTATTTCACTGTATTGGCCTCCAAATGTCTGAAACATATTGTTGGTATAGCTTCATTACATTGAAATGGCATTAAATCTAATGACCCCTTCATTCATCTTTGAATCTTTTCAGTTTCTTCAGGAGCAATGTGCAGGTTCATGTGAGGTCTACCTATAAGAATTAGGCAGGATTTTCACAGCCATGAAGCTCATTTACGTTACTTCCCAACATAATCAGTTTCATAGGGTTGATTACAAGGATAAATGAGCAATGGAACATATGGAGTGAGAGTATTCACTAGGTTTCCCAGTCAAAGCACACAAAATGGTGGGTAGTTGGGATTAGGGTTAGGGTTACAGTGGAAAGGATTTTAACTCCTATTGGAGGGTATCAGTTGTATCAGCCGTCATAGAATGTTTAATTTACAAATTTTAAATTATCTATCACTTTAACTAAAGTAAAGAGTATTGGTGACTTTCAAATAACAGCCCTCTTTTTTAACAGGAATTTATGGTTATGATAGAGGCAGCCTCATAGTGTACTGTAACTGCACAGTAATGAAGATATTAAAACTCTGATTCTAAAACATGTTGAAAACACTATCTAATTGTTCATTGCACATGTTATTAAAACTTCCAGTGCCATTAACTTTCATCATTTGCCACTGCCAGATGGTACTCTGCCAGAGTAGGAAGCAATCACTGAATAATGCAAAGAGGAAAAAAAAAAGATGAATAATATATCAGAGAATTTCTCACCCTTGTTAGTTGCAATGACCAGTTAAAGGCAGGATCCGATATACACCAGTGGGACTTTTGCTTGTCTCGGTTGGAGTTTCTTGCTGCCACAAATACTGATATTTGTTTTGCTTTGATGATGAGTTCTAGCTTATTTTCAGTCTATGTTGCTTACAAGCTAAAGCAGCTTTTTGATAATAGATGACAAAAGAGAGCCACCTGTTCCTATTTTAAGTTGAATATTACCTTGATTAAGGATGCATGGAGAGGAACATTGATGATTGATTGATTGCATTAAGTACATATTTAAATTCATTTCAGCGAGTCTTCTCATTAGTTTGCCAAAAAGAAATGCATACTTTAATTTGCATTTCTCTATATATACATATATGCGCATGTTTTAGTCATTATTGATAATAATATATTTTAGCATATAAAATCCTCCATGACATAAAATATTATGCATTTATAATAACGGTATTAGCTATTTAGATACTGTGTTCTCCATTGTGGGTGGAGACAGCAGCCAGGATGGGGTGTGCTCATCTGCTATGCTGATAGACTGAGCCAATCAAAGTTGCCAAGTCCTGCCCTTGTTGCCGGGCAGACCCAGCTTTTGGCTCAGTCTGTCAGCGAAGACAGGCGTGTGGGACTGTTCCTCTAGCAAAATTTCTACTATTCTACCTTCCTCTGAATAACTTTCTGATTCTGATTGATATTATTGGTTGACTTTGGACTGCTTCTGGACTGCGCTTGGATTTCGATTTAAACTGTAAGACTTGGAAGCCCCAGTAACCGCCCTGCCTGGTTATCTGGGGAATCTCTCTTTCTTATTAGTTGTTGTTTAAGGGTTTTTCCTTGCTTTATTGTTTAGCGCTTAACCGCTGCGTTCTTTTAGGGTTAGTGGAGCTTCACGCCCCCGTGGGAGAGGCCTCGAGCCTTAATTCGGCCCCTTTTAGCGGTTTAGCCCTTTGTGAGGCTTCGCGCCCCCGTAGAGGAGGCTTCGAGCTTTTCTTCGGCCTTTTTTTTGCTGTTTGGCCCTTTGCGGAGCTTCGCGCCCCCCTGCGTTTGTTTCCTGCGGCCGTTTTTGCGCGCCTTGATCAACGGCTGCCTTGCCTCATTGCGCCGTCCTCCTTTTCTGCCTTCAAATCCCTCAGCGGTTTAGGCCCGACGAGCGGAGCTTCGCGCCCCCGACAGTGCGTTTGTTTCCTGCGGCCATTTTGCGCGCCTTGATCAACGGCTGCCTTCCTCATAGCAACGTTCTCCTTTCCGCTTTCAAACCTCTCAGCAGTTTAGGGCTAACAAGCGGAGCTTCGCGCCCCCGATAGTGCCGGCTTGAGCGCCTGTGTCTCAGATCGAAAGGCGCTCAGGGGGAGTTTTCACGCAGACCACTGCTATTTTCGGCGCAAATTTTCAATTGCAAGAGGCCCTTTTGGTTGCCGTGGCTGCGTTGTAGAAACGTTTTTTTGTTTGATTGCCTGTCCGCTGTTTTTTGACAGTTTACAGAGGGGTCTCGCGCCCCCATTGGCAACAGTGCACGATCTCCCGAAACGGGAAGTTAGTTTACGTGGAGATTCGCACTCCCTTCCCTGCGCAATTCCTAAGGGTGAGCTAGACGACTATCCCCTATTGGTGTGGGCCTGGGCATCCCCTTACTCAGTGGAGTTTTTTTCCTGCGCTCCCATTGATTGAGGCTCTCTGTCTGTGCCCTCTGCCTCAGGAATTCTCAGTTGTCGGGCCTCCAGGTCTTGGCCTGCTTTCTGACACATTATCTCTAATTACCCCGGCTACATATTGGGCGAGGCATAGTACTTGATTTAAGATGCCCAAAGCCTTGCAGAAGTGAAAACATGGCCGGAGGGCGGGTCGCTCTGAGAGCCCCCATGATAGGGGGGACTTGCAAGCCAGAAAGGACCACTCTGCGGTCCTCCCTTCTCGATCTGTTGGCTCTGACGCTCCTCGCTCGCGTCACAAACCCTCCCATCTCACGACCTCCCGTGCTGAAGCTCGCCGGGACAAGGTCCTCAAAAAGCTTTGCGCTAAAGCGAGCACGCATCAGTCCTCCACCAAGGAAGCGACCCCTGTTTCCCCCCGGGGGGTTATCTCATCAGGCACGAGGGCTCAATCAGACCAAGTCTCTCTGCAGGATTGCCCAGCGGTCATTCAACCGGAATCTCTGTGGGGCTCGGAGGTTGCTCCTGCACCTCTTCCTTCATCTACTTCCCTGTCAGGACAAGCCGCCCTTGATCCGGTGGTTCAAACTTCACCACCTGATCAGAGATCTGACGGAACTCAGCAACGCGAGTTTCCTTTGCCTGACCAGATTCAGCAAATGATTACGGCTGCGGTGCAGCAATCGTTGGCTTCCCACTTCCTCCCCTCCAACAGGGCAGATTCCATCCGTTCTGCGGCAACCCTTTCGGGAGTGGAAGTACATCCGGATGATGTCCTGTCAATCGAGGCCCCGGACTTCCCGGTAGCCTCTATTGCGAGCTGCTCCTCTTCTGTGGCGGACGATGCGTGTCTGGATATGGAGTTGTCGGAAGATGAAGATCTTCCCCCGGATCAACCCGCTTTTTCAGGTTTATTTCCTCAAACCTTGTTTAAATCCCTCCTGCACAAGGCTATTGCTACTGCCCAACTGGATATGCCTAAACCATCTCCAGCTACTTCATCTGTGTCCAAGGGGGCTCTGAACCCTCTGTTTGCTGAACCGTCACGACCGGTGGACACCATTCCGACCCCACCTCTGTTCCTCGATGTGATTCGAAAGCAGTGGTCTTCACCTGGAGCGGCCCCGGCTCCTACTTCAATGGACAAACGGAATCTTTCTGTGGCTTCGGATCTGGACTCTATTCTCCAGGTGCCAGCAGTCGACGCGCCCGTGGCCGCTCTCTTACCTCAGGCGGCAGTTCCGGGAGTTCCGCCGAGGGCCTTTGTCCTGAAGAACGACGAGCTGACCAGGTTTTACAACGGGCTCACCAGGGCGCCGCTTGGGCCATCCGGTCGGCATCAACCACCTCCTTTTTTAACCGCACTACCCTCCTATGGCTTCGCCAGCTCCAGGACACTTTGGCTACAGAGGATGTACGCGTTCGGCTGGAACTAAACAAGATCATAGCCGCCACTCAATTCTCAGCGGATGCCACCCTCAATGCCGCTCGCTTTGCAGCTAAATCCCTTGCCTCTTCTGTTTCTGCGCGTCGGTTGGTCTGGCTCCGCCATTGGCAAGCCGATGCCAGACACAAATGGCGATTGGCTTCGGTTCCCTTTGGCGGCTCCAAGTTGTTTGGGGATTCCTTAGAATCCTTCCTCATTGAAACGAAGGATAAGAAAAAGGTTCTTCCGGTTGTCTTCCGCAGGGGGGAACCTAGGTTCCATCCTTACCCGTCCAGGCCCCAATCTCGGTCTTATGAGGGTGCCAGTTTTGCCTCTTCATCTTCCAGACCTCATGGGTATTTTCAACCCAGACAACGGGGGACTCAGGACAGAGCTCCTAGAGGTAGGACTTTTGTCTCTAAATGGCCCTTTCGAGGGAGAGGAGGTCGTTTCCCCAGACGCCGTTGTTAACTGCATCCCGGATCCTCCCATAGGGGGCAGATTGGCCCTTTTCACCCCTGTTTGGGAGGAGTCCACCTCCGATAAATGGGTCCTGGCCACCCTAAGATCTGGGTTGGCCATTGAATTCCTTTCCCCTCCTCCGAATTTCTTTGTGCGCTGTCCGCTGTCCCATGACATCGAGAAGAGATCCCTTATGGATTCGGCGGTTCAGCATCTCCTTTCAATCAGAGCTATCCAATCCGTGCCCGAGATTGAACAGGGCACGGGGTTTTATTCCCGCATTTTTCTTGTACCAAAGTCTTCGGGGGGGGGGTGGAGACCCATTCTGGACCTCAAGCGTCTTAATCGGTATGTCGCATACCGTAAATTTAAAATGCAGTCTCTAAAGTCTATTCTCGACGGTGTTAGGAGGGGCGACCTCCTCTCTTCTATAGACCTCACCGAGGCCTATCTCCATATTCCCATTTTCCCTTCCCATAGGAGGTTCCTTAGATTCTGTTATGGAGGGCAACATTACCAATATCGGGCCTTACCCTTTGGTCTTTCGTCGGCCCCTCGTACCTTTACCAAGATACTGGCTGCCTTGGCAGCTTCTCTCCGGTCCAAGTCTATTCGTCTACAATGCTACTTGGACGATATCCTAATTTTGTCATCCTCTCATCAGGGGGCTTTCTGTGACCTGCAACTTACCATCCGTACTCTGGCTTCCCATGGCTTTTCCATTAACGTGGAGAAGAGCCATTTGATTCCCTCAACTCGCTTGGTCCATCTCGGGGCTCTGATAGATTCGGTGGAGGGGAGGGTCTACCTATCGCGTGAGCGTCAGGAGAGTTTACGCTCGCTGGTAGCTAAGGTTAAACGTACCAGGTCTGTCTCTCCCCTCGTCCTGTCCCAGCTCCTGGGGAAGATGATTTCAGCCATCTCTATCGTCCCATGGGCCCAGCTCCACTCAAGGGAACTTCAGTGGTTCCTTTTACCCTGGCAGAAGGCAGGCAGAGGCACCTCCCGTTCTCCCACTCCTATCCCCAAAAAGGTACTCAGGTCCTTAGCATGGTGGCAGTCGCCAGCCTTATCCCGGGGTTGTTTTTTCTTTGACCCGCAGAGAGTGGTGGTGACAACAGACGCCAGCCTTCACGGCTGGGGGGCCCATTGTCGGGGTCAGATGGCGCAGGGCACCTGGACCGACGTAGAATCCTGTCGTCCGATCAACTGGCTAGAACTACGGGCAGTCTACCTGGCCCTGCGAGCCTTCCGTCACATTGTATCCAAGTCACACGTCCTGGTCCTCACGGACAATATTACGGCGAAGGCTCACGTCAATCGCCAGGGGGGCACTCGATCTCGGTCCCTGATGGAAGAAGCATGGCGGCTGGGAGTCTGGTCGGAGATGAACCTCACCTCGTTGCGGGCGGAACACATTTCCGGTGCCACCAATCTACAGGCGGACTGGCTAAGCCGTCAGCGACTGGATCATGCGGAATGGCGTCTTCACCCGCACATCTTCCAATCGATCGTGGCACGTTTCGGGATTCTGGTGATAGACCTTGCCACGCTTCCTATCACGGTACCCATCGCCTCATGCGGAGGCTGTGGATGCTCTTTGTTCCCCGTGGCCTCCAGGACTCCTCTATGCCTTTCCTCCGGTCTCTCTCGTTCCCCGGGTGCTTCACAAGTTATTGATGGAACAGGCGGAGATCATTCTCGTGGCTCCGTATTGGCCTCGCAGACCTTGGTTTGCCGACCTCATGTCTCTCAACGTGCCGCCCGTGGCAGTTGCCCCAACTGGAAGACGCACTGACACAAGGGACCGTGAGGCATCCGGACTTGCGGTGGCTCCGTCTGACCGCTTGGCGGTTGAGCGGCAATCGTTCGCAGATGTCAACGTACCCGCCAACGTAATCGACACCATTCAAGTGTCGCGGAGGCCCTCGACGAACTGGATTTATTCGGCCACCTGGCGGGCCTTTTGTGCCTGGTGTGATCATACGGGGGTTCAACCTCTTCGAGCATCGATCCTCAACATCCTGGTATTCCTGCAGGACGGTCTGGCTAGCGGCCTTTCACCCAACACTCTGCGACGGCAGGTGGCAGCGATCTCGTCTATTCTTACACTCGGATCGTTGTTCTCTCTGTCTCAGCATCCAGTAATTCGCCGTTTCCTACGAGGTGCGACAAATCTCTGCCCTCCAGTCCTGCATAGATACCCGACTTGGGATCTCTCGCTAGTCCTTAATTCGCTCACGGAGACCCCGTTCGAACCTTTACGGACAGTGAGCCTTCGGCTTCTAACGTGCAAAGTTGCGTTCCTGGTGATGATCACCTCAGCTCAACGCATCTCAGAGGTAGCTGCCCTCTCCATACGGGAGGACCTCTGTGTATTCCACGCGGACCGTGTGGTACTCCGTCTGGATCCCACCTTTGTGCCAAAGGTAAATACCACCTTCCACCGCATGCAGGAACTGGTGCTGCCTAACTTTTGCCCTCAGCCGTCTCACCGGCTCGAACGACGGTGGCATTCTCTGGATGTCCGTCGAGCTCTGCGGATTTACATTTAGCGAACAGCGACTATCCGCAAAACAGAATCACTCTTTGTGTCTTTCTTGCTATGTTCCTTGGGCAATAAGGTGTCGGCCTCTACCATCGGTCACTGGATTCGCCAAACGATAGCCAAGGCCTATGAACTTCGCGCTCTTCCACGGCCTCCTCGTCTAACGGCTCATTCTACCCGTAGTGCGGCGACATCGGCTGCCTGGGCGGCCCAGGCATCCTTGCTGGAGATCTGCAGAGCGGCTACGTGGACTTCGCCATCCCCGTTTATCCAACGCTATAAACTGGACAAATTCGCCTCGGCGGATGCCGCCTTTGATCGTAGGGTATTACAGCGGGTGGTTGAAGGGGGGATTGCTTCGGACCAGACTGGTCCCACCCCTTCTTAGGGACTTGTATCTTTGGTATGTCCCATCCTCACAATGGAGAAGGGGCGTTGGTCTTACCTGAGACGCACCTTCTCGTTGGGTGGAGACAGCAGCCAGACCCTCCCTTCTCCAGTCTGTCCTCTATCTCTTGTGTTTCCTTCTTTAAGCTAGTGTCCCACACGCCGAGCCTCTCTTCTTGCCTTCACCAAAAGCTGGGTCTGCCCGGCAACAAGGGCGGGACTTGGCAACTTTGATTGGCTTAGTCTATCAGCATAGCAGATGAGCACACCCCATCCTGGCTGCTGTCTCCACCCAACGAGAAGGTGCGTCTCAGGTAAGACCAACGCCCCATCTTCTCACTTTAAATGTACAGTACATTTGAAACTTAATTGTATTTAACTTGGTGTGCTACAGAAATGTTTACATTGCTTCATAAGATTGTATCCATGACTACTTTTTTGCATTGCAAAGATTATGAACTGTTAGTCCACAGTAGTGTACTTTAAATAACTTACATTGTTTCCACAGTATTCCATAGATAAATAAATTGTGCAAAATAATAAAGGTAACAACGATCAATTAACATTTTATGGATTCTGCCTCATAGGCAAGTTGTTGTTCTTTGGCCTAGTGATGGAGGACAAGACATATTAGCTTGAGTTTTATGTGAGTAGTTTCATTTCCATGATTTCATCCCAGGAGAAAGTTGAGAGTGTCTGAAGTGGCAGGTACTGGCTTCAAAGTGATAGATGCAACCAGATGATCCAACCCTCACTCCTTTTTTTACAATGCGAATAATGTAATACACATTAAAAAGGGGTGTGGCTTTGATTATCTAGTTTATACCTACCATTTTGAAACCCTTAGCCATCACTGTGGATCCCCCTAATGTGGGTCTAGGACCGTGATGGCGAACCTATGGCATGCATGCCACAGGTGGCATGCAGAGCCCTCTCTGTGAGCACACCAGCCGTCAGCCCAGCCCAGCTCCGCCTCTTACCAGCCAGTTGGTGTTTGGGTCTCTTCCAAGCATGTGCGGGGGGGCAGGGCGCATGTGGGAATGTGCATGCACATGTGCAGCAGGTGGGGCACATACATGGGGGGGCAGTTTGGTGCAGAAGGCTTTCCAGGCCAAAAATGGGGCAGGGGGGGCTTGCGCATTGCCCCTGCGCCCCGTTTTGGGCCTGGAAAGCCTTCTGCACCAACCTGGAAGCCAAAACGAGGCACGGGGCGGTGCTCGTGAGTTGTCCTGTGGGAAGTTGGCTGTGGTGAATTGGCAACAGTGAGTTGGCCATGGCAAGTTGTCCCATTCCACCCTAATGTTTGGAAACTGCCAGCCACAGGGGGATTAATTTGAGTCCTTGTGTAGCATCAAGAGGCATAAGGCTCAACCCTTTCCCCATGAAACCTTACCTGGTTGTTCCCAGGGAACAGCAGGCAGTCTGCAGAGACTCTCGTAATATAAGTGGAAGTCAATAACATTGTCGATTTAAGCTATTCACAGGTGGCTGTTGTTGCTTGCTTACCTACTTTTGTTTCCCCCCCTTTTTTTGAAATGAGTAAATTGATTCTGCATGAATAAGAAAAAGAATAGAGTTGGATGTCTACTAATGCTTTAATCTGTTTTCTCTTTCCTTTTTTCCCACTTGAAGGAAGGTAGTCTAAAGATAAGGGGGAAATAGTTTTGTAAAAGTTGAAATCAATACATTTATTAATATTTTAACATTCTAAATATTTTAGACAATTTTTGACAGATCCAAGGATATTACTTTTCAGTCAGTTTAGTAACTTGAAAGTATTCTTTCCTTAATTTAGTTTGATTCACTTTCCTTTTTTTCCCCAACAGGCCTGAGAATCCGCTTATTCAATTTTTCACTCAAACTTTTAAGCTGCATGTTATATATAGTTCGGGTGCTTCTGGATGATCCATATCAGCAACATGGATGGTAATCTTTTAATTTTTCTCTCAAAATGCCTGAGAAATTGTTTTACTAAGACCAGTCATGCATAATATATGATCTCCTAACATATTTTTAATTGTCATTTGTCATTTGTCATCCAATTTCACATTTCATTATGTGCAGTTAGAGAGGACTATAATATTACAGGCAAATCTTAATTATCAGATTGTTGATAAAGTAAAATACCGCTGTTAAGGAGACCAGAAGATTGGTTGTTGTTGCTACTATATCTCACATAATATACATTATAATGCACTATTTTTCTATATGATGACCGAAATACAGGTAGTCCTTGACTTACAACAGTTCATTTAGTGACCGTTCAAAGTTATAACGGCAGTTATGATCATTGTTTCACACCTATGACCCAGCAGTGAAATCCCTCCCTGGGTTCTCGCCAAATCGGTAGCGCCGGCAGTGGGAGGCTCCGTCCACCCGCTGGGACATCATTATATCCTGTTTTTTTACCATCTGCGCATGCACAGAAGGTTCCCAAACTGGTAGCGAAGGTAAGTGGATTTCACCGCTGCTATGACCGTTGCAGCACCTCATGGTCACATGGTTTACATTCGGATGCTTGACAATTGGTTCATATTTATGACGGTTGCAGTGTCTCAAGGTCGCCTTTTGCGACCTTCTGACAAGCAAAGTAAGTGGGGATTCACTTAAAAACCGTGTTACTAATTTAACAACTGCAGTGATTGACTTAACAAATGTGGCAAGAAAATTTGTAAAATGGAGCAAAATTCACTTTCTCACTTAGCAACATTAATTCTGGGCTCAATTGTGGTCGTAAACCAAGGACTATCTGTACAATGTCTTTCCATCTGTGTTGATACTTCTGTACTTTTCTGTAGTATTTGATTATTGGATCATTAAATAGTCCTGCCTCAGTTGAGATCTCTCTCTAGGTCTGATGAACTAGCCAAATCTTGAAGCACTTGCAAAAATAGCCTGATCACAGTGGGGGGATCATGTTCCATTTGGCAAATGCCATGGCAATAAAGACTCATCTTTGGGATCCCACAAGATGTAGCTCTTTAGTAAACTGGACCTGCAACATACATCTTCTGCCAGACGTGATAGGCCAGGCAGATATACTCAGCAAGAAGCAGTCCATCAAATAACTTGGTCCTTTATCATGAATATCTTTTTTTTTTAATTTATTGAAAAAGTTTTTCAAATACAAATTTTTCCCCCTTTCCCCCCCCTCCACCCTAACCCCCCCCTCCCCCTCCCCTCCCCCTGTGGCTTCTCCAAAATAAAACCCAAATTAATAACAGATTATATATTACTTTACCATCCTTTTGTACCACCCCCCATATACTAACCCTTTCTTTCTAACAATATTATTATATCCCCCTTATACTATACATTTCAAAAACAACATTCAACTGTAAAATTATATAATAAATTTTAATTTAGCAATTTCATCTATTCAACTCATAATCTATCCTTCTAACAATATCATTATATCCCCCTTATACTATACATTTCAAAGCAACATTCAAAGCAACTTTCAGCTGTAAAACTATATAATAAATCCTAATTTAGCAATTTCAACTCATAATCTATCCATTTCCTCCTCCCCCATACATATATCTCTTAATTCAAATCTTTTACGTATATTAATATAACATAACATCCCTTCTCCTAAACTAAACAATCAGTAAACTAACCTATCTCCACCCACTTTCCTACAGGTCTACATACATAATATTTTCAATATCTTTATTCTTCTACCCGTTCCACTAAAAAAAAAAAATATTTACATATATATATAAAATCCTCAATTGACTTTAAGTTTGTAATCCATATGATATCTTCTATAATGTCTCATGGCTGGATTGTTAATTCCATTACCCATGTTAGGGTAACATCACATCCTAATTCCAACAGTATGTTTGGTATCTTCAATTACCATCTGCCCCCATCAATAGTAAATATTTTCATATATAAAAGAAACCACCCGAGTGACTTTATATTTATATTCCATATAGTGTCATCTATAATGTCATCCATCTAGATTATTAATTCCAACCTCCATGTTGGGGTAACAGCCAGATCTTCTGCATGCCCCAATCCCATAGTTCTCTTGCCTTATAGCTCAGCATAAACGTAATCCATTTGTCAAAGAATCCAAAATAGAAAATTCCAATCCACTCAATTTATGGCCATCTTCACATCCCAAGAGTACAGCACTACAGAGATCTGTCACTCTCCTCAGGATAATATAAACCAATACTTTGCCTCAACTAAATTTCTAAATATTCAATCGTCTCTTGAGTAACTGGCATTACACTGTTGTTTGGTCTAAAAGTTTTTATTTTTGTAGGACCTGCTTCTTCTTTTCTTAACTTTTTGTGGCTTAGATCTCCATCCTGGTTTCCTTTCTATGAGTTGTATATCAACTGTTTGGTTTCCATGCTGGTCTGTAGCTTGATAAGTCATCACATTAGAATCCGAAGCCGCCTCTCTTGTATTTATAGGTAATCCAACTATAGCCTCCAAAGGAGAATCCAGAAGCGGCTCATCCACAAAAACCTCTGTAATTTGTTGTTTTTCCGTTACCTCCACCTCCATCAGCTTAGCCTGAATTTCAATCTCTTGTTGATTTTGCCTTTCTTTATTCCCCTCGTGTATTATACGTGGAGATGTTAAACCCATTTTGAAAACCTTATAGTAAAATTCTTCCGCTTTTTCAACAGTATTTAATTGATATCATTCTCCTTGATATCTCAATATTATACCAACTGGGACATCCCACCTGAATGGGATGTTTTGTTTCTTTAGTTCAGTCACCAAAAATCCAAAATCTTTTCTACCTTTTAACATCTTAGGCGGTAGTTCTTTAAATATCCATATCTTCCTTCCATGCATTTCAAGAGTGGAGTTGAAAGACTTTTGCACAATATCATTTCTTATTTCTTTATCAGTAAAGTAAATCACCACATCTCTAGGCAACTGCCTTTGCTTTGCCACCCAAGAATTAACTCTGTAGGCCTTATCAATCTTGCAGGATACATCTTCAGGGCTAACCTTTAAAATCCCAGCCAGAATTTCAGCAGACATCTTTCTCAAATCTTGTCTTTTATCTTCCTGTATTCCCCTAATTCTAACCGCAAATTCCATGACTCTGAATTGCATTATTGTGGTTTCATTTTCAATCCTTTGTTTTATATTATCCACATTGTAAGTCTTATAGTCAGCTTCCTTTATTTTTTTAAACTCTACTTCTGAGCTTTTTTCTTGAATCCTTATTAAATCATTTTCAATTCTTTGTATTTTATTATCCAAATTATAAATCTTATCATCAACTTCCTTAGTGTCTATTTTTGAATTTATAATTTCATCCATCTTCAGAATTATTTCTATAAAACTTTTCATATGTTGCTTCAGAATATCATACTTTTGTTGAATCAACTCTTTAATTTCCTGTCTAAAATTTTCAAGATTCAGATTCACAGTCTTATCATGTCTTGCCATCTCCTCCAGTAAAAATTTCTTTAGGTCTATGAGGCCATTCTTCTGCATCTGCAAACTCTCAACTTGTTCATGCGATTTATAAATGGGAGAGCCCCCCCCCCCCATGGCTTGGTTATCTCGCTTTGTCAGTTTTAGTGCCATCCTGCCACACAAAAGATTTTTTTTCCTTTCTCCTTTTAAAGAAAAAGACTTCTCTCCAAACAATATCAATAACAAATCCCTAAGAAGGAAGAAACATGAAATAAGAATTTTTCCTGTCACTTCTAACCAGCACTTTTGCTAGATACTTTGTAACTTTGTAACTTTGTAACGTTATAAGCTATTCAAACGGAAGGACTTTCACTTTCAGCTTTTCTCAAGCCTCAGTCAGTCGCCATTTTAAACTCTCCTTTTTCCTCCTTTCACTCTTCTTTAACTTTAAAATCAGTCTTGGGGTTAGAATACTTGCAGTTTAGGATCCCCGATCCGAATTTCATCCTGCTTATTCAGATGATCTGTTAGTTTCATTGATTAGTCCGGTCCCAGCGCCTGGCTCTGCAAAAAGGCAGAGTTCTCCCGAAGCCCGGAGCAGCGGCGAGCGGAAATAGGGAGCCACAACCTGCTCGTCCCCAAGAGTAAAAAAAAAACTCTGGGGACTTCGCAGAAAGCTCTACCTGCCCTCGCCTGCTCTGTCTCACATTTCCCTCAGGGAATGGAGTTTTTCAAGCCGCCTTTCAGATGTAAAGGCGGCTCTTTACAGGCAACGGGGCTGGCGTCGTCTGGCGGCGACGGAAGCCAGACAGGAAGCCCTTTATCATGAATATCTTTATCAGCTCCTCCATTTCTTGACTTTAGAGGCAGTGAGATACATGATGAAGCTTGGCCTATGTCAGATCTTTACTGTTATAACAGTTTATTTGTGGAACTTTAGTTCTTTCCCCCCTGAGTCAGTTTAGGTATTGTTTTTGTGTATGTGTGTGTGTGTTGTCTGTTCATGCTGTTCTTCTCTGGTTTTCCTATGCCCATCTATCACAAGTTTCTTCAAACTTTGTTTTGGTTTTTTAGGACTTCTTGCTATCCTTCTCTATGCAGTATTGCAGGTGTTTGGGGAAGTGTTTTATTCTCCCTTTTTCACAGCCAAAGATATTCAAGCACCGAGGCTCTGATCTCCCTGAAAAACAACAACTGATTTTAATACTTCTAAAAAGATTTTGAAAACATGTTTTTTCCAGTAAGGGATGTAATGGAAGAAGTTGAATAGAGCTGGGCAATATTGTAAAATCTGATCTTTGGCTAGACATCTAACAAGCTTTCAAATTGCCTTGTTGAAGGACTTATATTTATTTCAATTATTGTTTAATTATTTTTCCAGGACATAGGGCTTGACTATGAGATTGTGTGTTTACTTTATTTGGCTGCTGCTTCTTTGCATTTTTATTATGAAAATATGTATAACTATTGGCTGTCCCTCACATTCTGGTATTTTGTTTGTTTTTAATTGGTTATTATCCATCTTGTTGACATTGCAGCTATTATTGCTGCTGTTAATATTATTCAGAGGACTTACCTAACTTTGTTTTATTAAAGGGATTTTTGCATGTAAGTATAACTTTATTGTCATTGTACATATATACACAGTATACCCATACAACGAAATTCACATAACACTACAAACAAATCCTCTGATTTATACCCAAATTGGACATTTTAAGAAAACCTATTGGATATAATGGTGTTGAGGGCAGAGCTATAATCCACAAATAACAGCCTTACATATGTTCCCTGTTGTTCCAAATGATTCAATACAGTATGGACAACAATAGACATAGCATCGTCAGTTGATCTATTACCCCTATATGCAAATTGGTATGGGTCCAAAGTAAATGGAAGACTAGCCTTAATATAGTTCAACACCAGTCTCTCAAAACATTTCATGACAACAGATGTTAAAGCTACTGGTCTATAATCATTAAGAGATACCACTACTGTCTGCTTAGGGACTGGCACTATAATGGATGTCTTCAGCAGGGGTGGGTTCTACTTACCTTTACTACTGGTTTGCAACGGGAGCGTTTATCCAAATGCAGAAAAAAAACTTTCCCTTCAAAGCACTATCCTGCTTTAAATCTCTCTGCATAAGCCTTTGCTTACAATAAGGAAAAGAGACTAATACTGTGATGCCCTTGGCTCCATAAGAGATACATTTTAAAGTTTAGTTTAATTTTTTCATGAAAACTGGCTTTGTTAGATCTGAATACAGCATTGCTTCAAATCGCTGATTCTAAAGAAGGGAATTTCAAATCATTTACTTCAAATTCCACTCTTTGATTTTTTTTTTTAAATGGCAAGCTAACATTCACAAGAAAGAAAACTAAAGACTGCTGAAGGAGAGGGAAAAGGGCACCCAAGCTCATTGCTTTGATTGAATTCATTCAAGCTTGTATATGTACTGCTAAATCGTGATTTTGCATTTACTTTGACTAAATAGAACAATAAACAGGCTAACATACTCTCAACTCTTCCCTGATTGTGTTTGCAGGATTGCATAATGAGTAGATTACAAAAAGTGCTATTGAAACCAATGGTACATATAGAGTAAATGCGCCAAGGTTTTTACAGCTAGTCCAAAATTTCTGTTGCTAAGCAAGGCAAATGAGTTTTGCCCCATTTTATGACCAATTTTGCCACAGTTGTTAAGTGAATCACTGCAGTTCTTAAGTGAATCACACAGTCCTTAAGTGAATCTGGCTTCCCCTATGACTGCTTTCAGAAGCTGGCTGGATCACAAATGGTGATCGCAATGGCCCGGGACATTGCACCTGTCATAAATACATGCCATTTGCCAAGCACCCAAATTTTGATCATGTGAACATGAGGATGCTTCAGTGGTTGTAAGTGTGAAAAATAGTTATAAGTCATTTTTTCAGTGCCATTGTAAATTCAAATGGTCACTATAATGAATGGTTGTAAGTTAAAATAATAGAATAACAGAGTCAGAAAGGACCTTGGAGGTCTTCTAGTCCAGCCTCTTATACCATTCCAGACAAATGACAGTCCAGTCTCTTTTTAATAGCCTCCTGGGGATGGCAAGCCATTCCACGGTTTATTGTTCTCACTGTAAGGAAATTTCCTTAGTTCTAGGTTGTTTCTCTCCTTGATTAATTTCCATCCATTGCTTCTTGTCTTGCCTTTGGTGCTTCAGAAAATAGGTTGACTCCTTCTTCTTTGTGGCAGCCCCTCAAATATTGAAACACTGCTGTCATGTCATTCCTAGTCCTTCTAAGATTAGACATATCCAATTCCTGCAACTGTTTTTCATAAGTTTCAGTCCCCAGCTCCCTAATCATCTTCATTGCTCTTCTCTGTACTCTTTCCAGAATCTCATCATCTTTTTTTATATTGTGGTGACCCAACTATGCGGTATTCCAAGTGTGGTTTTATCGAGGTGTTATAAAGCAGTAGTAACACTTCATGTGATCCAGAATCTATTCCTCTGTTAATACAGTGTACAATTTCATTGGCCATACTGTTTTTTAGAACATAGGTAGTTGAGGACTACCTCTATTTGCCTCACAACCCAATATACATTATGCCAGGGGTGTCACAGGCCAGATGCGTCACAGGTAGGCCACACCCACCCCAGCTCCGCAAATGGGAAAAATGCCATGAAACGTCACCTGACGCGGCAAGTTTGACACCCATGCATTATGCTGTTGAGGTGTTTTTTATTTTTTCAAACTACATGGGGGAGGGGAAGGGGAGAGAATGACATCTCTATTACCTCAAAGATTTCTATTACCATCATGTAGAATAAGCTGAGAAAAACAGATAAATTCCCATTGTAAAAGAAGGCGATGCATTCTAACCTGGAGTAAGTGACATTAAATTTACTATAGAATATGCATGTATACATCTGCACCTGCTAAGCATAGCAACATTGTTGAATTTTCTATAAAAAAATCTTGTGCGCTTTCTTTCCTTCCCTGCTCAGTTATTTCTTCCAGTCACTTCAATAGTGGCCTATTTTGCTCCTTCAACTTTCTTTCTTTTTCTTCCTTCCTTTCATCCTTCGCAAATATGTGTGAGTGCATGTGCATATATTTAGGAAATAATGGTTTGAATTATTGTTAAATGCAGTTGGGGAGGATTTATTGAATTTATTAAAATGAGGTGCTTTTAATTGACAATTTTATTCACTAGTTATTTATTCAATTAAAAATAATTGCTTTTTTTCCCCTAGTCCTTGTTTTATTTTTGGAATGTAGCTTCAGAATTATAGAAATAGGCAAACACAGTTGTGTATCCATTTCTGTCTTAAGGGATTTATTGACATGTGATGCCTTTATATTGACAATCTCATCCAGTAATTATTTATTCAATTAAAATTAATTGGATTTTTGTCTTGTCCTTGGAATGTAGCTGTGAAACAGGATGCCTAAACATATGCAAACATACAGTTATGTATGCAACTCTGTCTTGGTCACACATTTATAGTATTGGGAAGAAAAAGAAACTTTTAGTATTGGCTTCAGATGAAGTTCACAGCATTAGCTTGACTTTGTAGAGAAATTAGACATTGCATAGGTACTTTACTTTGTGCAGTTTATCATTTTAGAGGTATCTCCCTTCCCTTATTATTGCCTTTGTTTTAATTATGTTTCAAACAGATACAGTATACAGGAAACTTTATTAAACTTTAGAAATTTACTACTTTGATCACTTTGATGAAATGCATCACAGCTCAATCTAAATATTCTCAGTCATCTAACTATAGTTCCCTTTTCTTTTGATCATATACTTCTAACAGACCAATAAAAACATCATTTGTACATTTTATCCTGTATATTTTTTAAAAAAATTGCAGTGATTTTAATGAAAAAGTTAGTATTTGTTTCCCATAATTATTGTATCTTCTAGGATCATAACTCTTCAAAGAATTCAAGACATGTTTATTTCAACAGGCTGGCCTGGCCTAACCTCCTTTTTAATTGTTAATTTTAAATTTGTTTTAAAATAATAGGGGTGTTTTAAATTGTTTGGGCCAAATTATTTAATGTGCTTTTACATTGTTTTTAAATTTTGTATTATGTGTGTTTTATCTTTTGGCTGTTCACTGCCCTGAGTCCTTCGGGAGTAGGGCGGTATATAAATTCAAATAAAGAAAGAAAAAGAAAGAAAGAAGAAAGAAAGAATGCCAGAGCTGTTTATTTTAATAGCTGGAATATAAAATGCACTGCTTATAACCTAATAATACTGAAATAATTATTTCAAAAATGACAGTTATGTCCATATTGAATCTCATCTCTTGGGAGAGAACAACCAAGTAGATGACATATTGGTATATGAGACTGTTGGCACATAAATCTAATAAATAAAAATTAATGAATAAAATAGTAGGAGGAACCAGGAGATTGCTGCAAACTAGTGTGGTGTGAATGGAAGTTCCCATTACTAGATATCTTAGCAGTTTCCAGGGATATCGTTATTATTCCTGTGTATAGCTGTGCTATTTTCTAGGTTAACTGAAAAATTTCTAATATTTAAATATGAGATTGGCACATAGTTTGCAGCTATTTCCAATTCATATTTTTTTCCAATGTAAAAGTTGTAAAGTCAGGAGGATAATATATGTTTAAATCACCATACCTTCCCAGAATTACTACTAATTATATCTTTGTTTTGACATTAACGTTTTTATATTGTGATTGGCACCCAAAAGGAAGATCCAAACACAGTCCAAAACCTAAGTAGATTGTCGATAATAATTAAAAAATAGGATTCTGCCCTATAGAGAGCCAGGCTGAATTAGAAATTACAGTTGTTTCTTTGTATTTGCCTGTTTTCTTTTTGTTGTTTTATTTTAGGCCTCTGTTAATTTGAAAACAAGTTCAGATTCTGTCCCCCCAAGGTTCATTTATATTAATGAGATTTTTTTTTCTTTTGAGAAACAATGCTTTTTAACAAAATTGCATGCATGCATTTTAATACATTATCCCTGTAGGTGTCATTAATTAATATTAAATCTTGATATGGAACCACTTTTCATCTGAATTCATTTGAAAGGCATTCTTTGCCCCTAATTTTAAAATCCAGCAAAGGCGATAATAAAGGTGGAAAAATAGGAAAACAAGCACGGGAGCAGCTGTGCTTTTGGCAGCCTATGGCTCTGGTGAAGTTGGCTTTCCTCTTGTCAAATAAATCATGATTTGATTTGAAATCGAGCAGTTGATTTGAATATCTTTTTTGTGAATGTTTACTGAAGGATTTTGCATCCCCCTGTATTATTTATTCTGTTACTACTTTTGAAAGAGGCTACTAATAACTCTGACAATGTTTATTTTTCTATTTAGCAAGCATATTGGTTGGCTCCATACTATTACTAAGGAAATATGTTTTTGTACAAAATGTCCTAAACAATTAAAAACATTTCTTTTAAAACAGGGGTGTCAAAGTCAATTTCATTGAGGGTCGCATCAGGATTGTGGTTGACTTCGGGGAGGCTGTGGTGGGCGTGGCTGTGGTGGGCATGGCTGTGGTGGGCATGGCCAGCTCCCACTGCTGCTGTGTTCGCTCTCCTTGGCCAAGTTGCTCATGTTGTGTGCGGGAGGGCAAAGTGTGTGGGTCAGAGGGAGGCCCATTCTCTCTCCTTGCGAGGAGACACAGCTTTGTAACCAAAGCATCCTCAGTGATAGGATGGCAGACCATCAGGAGAGGTCAGGAGGAGGGGACAAGGGGATGGCAAAAGGCAGCAAGGCTGCTGGTGGCCAAGTGGTAAGCCAGGATTTTCCTCAAACCCTCACTCTCTCATTATCTCCTTCCTTCCTTCCTTCCTTCCTTCCTTCCTTCCTTCCTTCCTTCCTTCTTCCGTTTTCTTCTTTTTCCTTCCCTCTTCATTCTCCTTCTTCCTTCTTCCTTCCCCTCTTTTCTTCTTTTTCTTTTTCTTTCCTGTCCCTTCTTGGATGCTCAAATGCAAAAGGGGAAACATTTCTCGATGCCTGCTCGCCTTGTGATCAAATGCCACTTTTCCGAGTTGTTTGTGGTCACTTAAAAGACTGAGAACACACCAGGCTCAGTTTACCCCATGCTTGCATTTCATGGGGGTGTCCACAGACAACAGTACAACAGTTTTGACAGTGCAAAACTGTCAAAATGATGGCTCTGATAGTTGATCAGAGCTCCTCTGTTTTTTATGTGTAACAACTTTAATGTTTAAGAGCAGAGGTAAGTTAGTTGCTTTTCTATATACATAATCCTTAAATGGGCTCTCCTGTAGGGATCCTGCCATGGTCTAATTCAGACTGGAAATAGAGCGAAGGAAAATATTTTTCCCCACTTGCTTTGTCCTGTTTTCCCCACTGGAAACAATGGAGAACTGGGCTTGTGCTCACACGCACAGATTGGGATGGCGTGGGCCAGGCCGAAGTGACGCGGGCCGGACCCTTACAGTTTTCAGGATGGCCATGCAGGCCGCATCCGGTGTCATCGTGGGCTGCATCTGGGCCATGGGTCTTGAGTTTGACACCCCTGTTTTAAAAGATACACTGATTTGAATGAGACTGACTTTAATATATACTGAGTTTGGATTTTGTGCCTTTGAATTCATACCATTAGAATATGATTATTATGATTAATATAGACATTTTCCTCAACTGGAAGAATAATTGTGGCTTGGGTTTGTTTGCTTTAGTAAAGTGCATTAAATTTAAGACTGAAAAAGAATATTAAAGTTTCAAATGCTAGATTTTAGATACCATGGCCTAAGCCTCTTCTTCCTATTTCTTGTATTTTTAAGCACTTTTGTCATAATTCTAACTTGTGCAAATATTATCCCAGATCCCAGAGCAACTTTGGTTGCTTAAATAGAAAATGGGTTCTCATTACAGCTTCTCTCTAATCATACAGGCTGCATCACTCATTTCCAGCAGAATTGAATAAATATATAATATTTACAGGGCATTGCAAAATATAATGTACATAAAGCAGAAAGCAGAGGTTTTCTTAGTACATTCATGATTTTTTTTTACAAAAAAATATTAACCAGCTGCTTATCAGTTCATTTATATAGCATGATGAATCATTTAAAATGGTTACTAACAGAAGTCTCTATAATTATATTGTAGATCAATTGGTATTTTTCAATTAGTAAATTTATCAAATGAATTCCTAGTTGTCTATGAAGTCAATGGGGTTTTAAGTAATTTTCTCAAAGAAACAGACAGACAGACAGACAGACAGACAGACAGACAGAGATTTTTCATTATATATTCTCTGTGTGTGTGCATGTATAAACTATCTATCTATCTATCTATGGAATAGATATATGATATATATATGTGTATGTGTGTGTGTTTGTTTGTGTATGTATGTATGTATGTATACACACACATACAAAAAACCACACATACATATACACACCTCTCTGTCTGGATAGATAGATAGATAGATAGATAGATAGATAGATAGATAGATAGATGATAGATAGATAGATAGATAGATAGATAGATTTAGATTTAGATTTAGATTTAGATTTAGATTTAGATTTAGATACACACACGCACACACCGTTTATATATATATAGTCTATGACTGTTTATCTCTATCTCTGATAATGGGCCTTTATAAAAATGCTTACATGCCAATAACTTTGCTGTGGGCTCTGTATTGGTTAGCAATATGCTTTCAGATACAATTTAAAATCGTGTATGATTTAACCCAGAAATCCCTCTATACCTTGGCCCTCTTCAGAACTATCTGTTATCTCAATATGAAACAAATCATATTGAGTTGCTTTGTTACACGACATTATTTTCTTAAATTGAGTTGAACCAACTTTGCTAGAAGAAAAGCACCTTTCATTAAATCTGTGAGCATCCAGTACAATTTACAATGATAGTGAACAAAACCATGTTGTCATGCAAATTATGTTA
The DNA here is from genome assembly GCF_029215685.1 of Pituophis catenifer annectens. NCBI lineage: Eukaryota > Metazoa > Chordata > Lepidosauria > Squamata > Colubridae > Pituophis > Pituophis catenifer. The sequence continues at coordinate 122,076,894 of NW_027256883.1, read as the reverse complement.
ATTCTGTAATAATGCTAATTACATAATTTGTAATATTTGTGCATTGATATTATGATATCCTGTGCCTCACCCCTCCCTTTGACTTACATGGTTACATTCCCATAATTCGCAGCCAGCCAAAATCTTCATAGCAACTCCTTTGAAATATGAGTGTTTTTATTATTTGTTTTGTTTTGTTTTTGGTATATTAAAAAATACATAATTAAGCAAGGATATGTTCTTATATATGTTATGTTGCATAAGAGTTCATTTAGTTCTGTGTTCTAAATATCCCATGTTAAGATCTTAAAATGTTTTAAAATACAATATGTTTGACAGTATATTTCTTCAATAACCAAGCAACCCTCATCCATGATAACCCTCATTTATCGTCTTTCATTTTTAAAATTTTAACCTGAATGATATTTTACAACCCTTTAAAATATTATTATAACAAACTAATGATTTTGTCTGGCTTTCTTTTTTTTTTCATAACCTATTTCGTTATGATATTATGCTGTTTTCTAAATGAAAATGGATTTTACATTTGGATGTCTGCTAGCAAGGAATTAAACCAGGGATGTTCCAGTCAAAACAACATTTCTGCAGAGATAGATTGGTAAGTTTAAGGATGTGTTTATAGCAGCAAATCGATGTTTTTAACTTAAATTATTAGGTTCTTTTTTCTAAATAATATACTTATTGATATTAGCAGGAGCTGTCCTTTGTGCAAAATGGGTAGCTACATGATTGTAGTTACCCCCAAATGAACTCAAGCCTGATGTGGATAGGAAGAAATATTTTGAAACAAACTTAAAATAAATTGAATTTAGAATTTACAAATATTTTAATAATCATATAAAAGCACTCTGGATTCTATATCAGGAAGGAAATTTTATTTTGATTAGTCAAGCTGAAATGCTTCATAGGTTATACATTGGCTGTATTTGCAAGGTATACTGCAGCAAAACCAACCCTGTTATCTCCTCTCTGTTTTCAGGGTCTATTAGACATTCTATCACTTAATTTTTTTTAAAAAAAAATAGTACTGACTATTAAATAAACTTTTCCCCTACTTCATGGCAGATCCGTTTCCAAAATTTGAAGTAATGTACAACTGTTACCATTATTCTAATGCATTACCTTAACTATATCTTAAATTTTCCTCAAGTTATATAAATCTGCAGGATTTCACAGAGAAAAATTGCTAAGAACATAGAAAAATGTATGAATAAGTATTGCATATGTATATATTTGAAGAAGCCATGGTTTATTTCAGTTCTGAAAACAAAGACAAGAACATAGCTGCTACTTGCAGCATACAAATGAACACAAACAACAAAAAAATCCAATTTCTTTTTTGAGGGGGCAGTATTATTTTGGCCCCAAATAAGAACTGCTCCTAATCATTCTATTTTATGCCTACTATTCAAATGAGTAATGTATGAAGAGCAGTAATGAATCCCATAGAAAGATAAACTAGTCACTTATGACATTAGATGTGATTGCAGCATTTGATAGGAAAGTGAACCATGGATTATTTCATGCATTATTATCTGAAACATCTAATCAGTTTCTTAACTTTCCCTCCTGCTCTTCTCTCATAAATCGAAATATTTTGAATTCATGAGTAGAATTCAAGGAAACTAATAATAATTTCAAAGTGTTAATTTGGATGTGGAGGGAGAGTAGCTTGTTCAGATAAGGTTTTCTCCTCCCCCCAAATAAATACATGAATTAATTCCCTTTGTTGCTGCAATTTTTCAGGTCACTTATTATTTGGGTGAATCGAAGCTTACCTTTGTGGGGATTACAGGTAATGTATACTTTCATTTTTATAGATTTTACATACATTTAATAACATTTTAGAGTAAAAGATGGGTACTTATTAACAGAATGGCAAATTTGTGAGTACAAAGGTCCTTCTACAAATATATATTGTATATTTTATAATATTTTTCACTGAAGAAATTTAGGATGATTATTATGATTATCAGTCAAGAAGATACAACCACTCCTTGTTCAATGTCTACCTTGTTTAAAGATTATTTGCAAATACGATACTAGGGTTTTTGTTTTTTTGTCTTTTTAAAATCCCAACCAATGTGTGCACTTATAATCAAATTTTGTGCCTAACAACAGTGCATGTGGGAGTGAGAATAATGCTGGCAAAGCTGAATGAGAGCTTTATCTAAATGACCTGCAGCAATCCATGATCTTTGCAGCTTCTCTCTTTCTGTCTCAGCTACGTGTTCACACCTAGCAAACATTTTCCTCTAATTTAAGGAATGGATTGCAATTGCTAAACAAGGAAAGGATATACTCAGCCTATGATCATTCATTCACTAATTATTTGAAATATGACAGAACCAAACAGATGGTGGTTACAACTGATCCTCCAAGTTCTGGCTGCCACAGCACTCCTACAGTCACATGACCGAGAACTGGTTGCTTGGCTACCTGTTCACACTTACAACTGGTTGCCAAATAGTTGCAATCACGTGATTGTTATTTGACACCTTCCCTACTGTTATACCCAGAAAGTCAATTTCCTGACCTGTGCTATAACATATTTTGCACATCTTCCTTGACCCATGGGTTGTGGGTGCATGAGAGGCCCACTCCAGAATTCTTGTGCAATGCCTGACCCTCTTGTGTACCCTTCTTAGTTAGGATCTCTAGGATTCATTTATACTGCTTCCTTTTAATTTGGTGAAAATGACACAATAAATTCTTATGAACAATGCCAGATTTTTTCTGAATTGGCTTGCAATAATTATTAGTCTCATTTGCAAATTAGTATATGACTATAGTACCTCTCTCATTAACTTTGAAATGTATTGGCACCCACACACAGAAGAGACCCTGTCTTTCTAGTTAATACAAGAGGTCTACATATTAGCCATGCTTCAGTACCTTACAGTTTCTGAAGAAAGCAACATTCTCCCGGGGAAACACTTCTATGATATCAAAGTTTTGCCACCTCAAAAAACTTTACAGAGTCAATGAAGAGATATTCTTTTTCCAGTTTTAGCACCTGATTCTATTACAACAATAGCAATGTTAATTCCTAACCTTGATAGCATTTTTTGCCCAGGATAAGGTCAGAAAATTAGACAAATATAACCTGCCCCCTTCTTGAGCTTCAGTTCATATTGTCAGCTGTCAAACATGTGTGCCCAAATATCATAGTTTTGTAGCAGAAAATAGACTCAATCCAATCTCATCTGTCAGACAAATAAAAGAAATAGTACAATTTTTTCAGCTCATCATTCAGCTTCCTTCATTTGTTTATCCTACTGCCTATTATCCTACTGAACTAAAGGCCGCCAGACTTTCAGAGGGAACAAGCATGCTATTTAGTACTCAGGAACTTTCATTAGATGTTAGCAACATCTGATTCAGCACAGCAGAACTGCAGGATCAGACTTAATATTTGACCTTGATCCTCCTGTATACTTACTGTTTGAAGACCATTTGGCTCACTTTCAAGGTACTTGGACTTCTTTAATTAAGGATTTTGGGGTTATGTTTGGTTGTTTCATAAGGTTATAAGTTTTATATACTGAGTTCACCAGAACACCCTGATTTCCAGAGTTATACAACTCTCAATAAAAACATAGAGCACATTCATCAGAAATAGGGTTAAAAAGCAAGGTCAAACTCTATTGAACATTTGCCATCAAAAATATTTTTTTAATATTTTAAATATTTTAATATTTTTTAAATGCTCTTATTATCAGTATGGTATTCATTACTTCCATTCTTTCACATGAATAACACTTTGGCTAATGAGTCAATGAGACCCTTCCCTTCTCACAGTTCTGATTATAATTAATAGCAGCAATGACAAATGCTACTGTTGCTACAGCTCCTTATATTGCAGGTATAATTAAGATTGCCTTCCCAACAAGAATAAGAGCCCATGTAATAACCTACACAACAGCTACAATTTCAGATGCTCAATTGGCTCATCTTCAAATATATCCTAATGGGCACAGTGTTGCTATTCTATTTTTTCAGACTCAGAAAATTTCTGTTCCTCCTTGAGTCTACCTAGTGTCAAGGAATTTCACTAGACTTAATTCCCTTCACAACTCCATATCTCTTTACCATCACTGTTTTCATATGTGGATGGGAAGTTCACTTCAGAGTCATTTTTATCTGAGCTGCTTGGTACAGGCACAAGCTTCTCATAATGTGGAAGGTATTATAAGATTCTGAAGGCTTTCCTGACGGCCAGATTTATCAGATGATAACATAATTCAATCTGGTACAGAATAACAGAGTTGGAAGGGACCTTCGAGGTCTTCTAGTCCAATCCCCTGATCAAGCAGAAGACCCTATAACATTCCAGACAAATGGCTGTCAAATCTCTTCTTAAAAACCTCCAGTGATGGAGCATCCACAACTTCTGAAGGCAAGCTGTTTCACTGATGAATTGTTCTCACTGTCAGGTAATTTCTTCTCAGTTCAGGTTGGCTCTCTGTTTGATAAGTTTCTATCCATTACTTCTTGTCCTGCCTTCAGGTGCTATGGAGAATTTGCCTCTCCTTTGTGGCAGCCTCTTAAATATTGGAAGATTGCTATCATGTCACTCCTAGACCTTCTCTTCTCATTAGATTAGACATTCCCAGTTTTTTCAACCATTATCTTTATGCAATATGTAAATATAACATAATAAATAAATATAATAAATGTTATATATAGCAGTATAAATATGTATTTAGGCAATATGTAAACAAACAATAGTCACAAAGCACACAAAGAATGGTAATAGTTTCAATAGCAATCCTTCAAGGTATTATCCTACCTGGCTCATAATAACTTTGTTTCCCAAGCAGTGGCTTAGATTTGTCCTTAACTGTATGCCTAGATAAAAAAATTATTGCATGATGTTGTGGAGCTATTGGAGATAGTTGAATACCCTGTCAACATGAAGATATAGCTCCCTCTTTGCACCCAGTGAAATTTATTTACTGTTTCTATACCATCACAACCATAAGACTTTTGGTAAACAAAAAAAAAATTACAATAAAATCAGTATCAAAGTTCAAATGTATCATAATTTAAAACCAGAATAATTTACAAAGTTTAATTATTATGGTGCCCTTCTCCCCCAGCACTTCTCACTGAATCTGGGGTGTTGCTTGTTGACACAACATGACTTCTTGGCCCTGAGACACACTGGCCCTTCACTTGAAAACTACTTAAATTACATTAGGCAAGGACATGGATTTAAACCTTCACATTTATCGAGTTTTAAAAAAAAACAATTTAAACACATTGTTCATTTTTCAGTCATTTCATCATTTACTCATTCAGGAAAGAATGACCCAGCTATGTATTTGAACCCCAAAGTTAATGAAAAATTGGTAATTTACTGTGGTAATATTCACCACAGTCATCTGTGAATTCACACAATTACTTCATACCTCACCTACTCTCAGATTACTTCCCTCTTGGATTTGCTGTATCAGTTTTAGGAAAGGTATTTGTCTCTGGTGCAAAAAGCTCTCAGTGTACATTCTAAGCAACAGAGTAATAACAATCATAATAATAATAATAACAACAATAAGAGGAGGTAGTACAGGAGATAAAAAAGTTAATAGTAATACTACAGCCATGCAACATAGGTAAATATATATAACTATTAGACAGTACTGTAAGAGTTAGGTGTCCACCAGAATGATGGCACAGGGGAAAAAAACTGTTTCTTGTGCCTAGTTGTTTTGGTATGCAATGCTCTACAGTAATGTCATTTTAATTTTGGAATGATGGTATTGAAAGCTGAGCTCAAGTCAACAAAAAGGACTTGAATCCTTGAGAATTCAAGATGTTGCAAGATGTAGTGCAGTGCCATATTGATAGCATCATCTGCCAATCTATTTGCTTGGCATTCAGGATTTTCCTGTTACTTGTTCAGTGATGACAGAAGAGGAAACTTCTATTGTTTTACTAAGTCACAATAGAAGACTTAATAGATGTTACACAAGAGATGTGTAGAGATATCTGGAGATAGATGTATGACTGCTGTTTCTTGCAACTTTTATATCCTGAGAGTAATATTTAGTTAACTGTAGAACTAATTAAAAAAGATGCACTGATGATATGTGGTAATGAAGTTCAGAGAACACCAAGAACTGCACAATTACAAAAGAGCTTCAATCTGGATGGTATCAGTAAAACCATAAGAAGATAAAATAGAAATTCATATATCGATCTAGACCATTTCAGTGTAGCACTTTGATGTCACAGTAGCCAACCAGATGCCTCAGTGGAGTTCAAAGCAGGAGGGGGAGGTTTACAACACTTGCACTGTTGTTCTCTTGCCACTGATATTTGATGGCTCCAAGCCTACGTAACAGTGCATAACCAATAACCTTTGCAGATCTATTCTCTATGAACCATTCAGTATTGAAACAAGCCAAGCTAGTGGCCATCCTCCTGTTTTGTAACATGGAGCTCCAAAAATTAATTCTAGGCTGTGTGGAAAAATGTGCTTGCTTGTGGTTACTGTATTAAATTTAAAACTTTAAACAGTTTCATTGAATAATCTCTCTCCTGATTTTTGAGAAAATCTCCCTGTCCATTTTCTGCATATCATGCTTAATTTTCACATTTAACCTACATTGAACTGTTTTTTCCATTTGGTTGCCCACTCATCCAGTTTAAATTTCCTTTCTGTAGCTCTTCACACTTTCATTATCATCAACTTGAATAGTCTAGTATCATCTGCAAATTTAGGCAGCTCAGTGTGTTTAGCCTAAATCATGATAATTTATGAATAAATTAAGAAGCTCCAATCTCAGCAGAGAGCTCTGTGGCACTCCACTTCTTATTTCCTTCCATTGAGAAAATTGCTCATTTATCCCCACACTTCACTTCATGTTTTCCCCCCTACTCAGTTAACAATCTATAAAGAACAGTGCCTCTTATCCCTTGACCACTAAATTTGTGTCAGAAGCTTTTTCAAAACCCAACTATACAGCGTTGATTATATCATCTCCATCATTTGCCTTTTGTCACTTGTAAAGAACTTTAAAAGATAGATTTACTATTGCATCGTCAGAACTAATTTTACTTCAGGGCTTGTTTCTTTGCCTGCTAATTATCTTTTTCCTATGATTACATTTTTACCACTTAGATGTATTAGTGCATTTTGTGCAGTCTGTGGTTGTACAGTGCTGCTTAATGGCCCTTCAAAACGATCTGGGAAGAAAATGTTTTCTCTCCCTCCACCCGCCCTCCTTATCTATCCTGTTTACTTAAATCTATATTTCTGAAATTGCTGCTGTATCAACTTTGGAATATTGACTTCATATATTTACTTTTCTTTGCCACCTTTTGACACAGTTGTGAGATGGATGGCAATATAAATTGTTATAACAATATAATAAGAAACAAATGCTGCCAATTTGTGGCATTAATAACATTAATTCTTTTATTTGGTACTGAGATCTAGACTATCTCTCTGCCTGAGCACATTTGGAATGGAAAGGTACTTCCTACCAGAGCATCATATTATTTTTCCTTGACAGGAAGGTAGTAGCACTACAGAATTTCCTTCTCCTTGTAAGGTTAAGGGAAATTCTTCAAACCTAATCCTTCCCTTCATTCACATCTTTTCTAACACATGAAGATAGGAGTGCAGGAACAGCCCTGCTGAACAATGGAGAACATCCTCTTGGTTGGATAGTAATAGTAGTTTCTATAGCTGACATGACTTCTTATTTTTAAATCTATTGGTTTGGGAACACATTGCCCATAATAAACTGCACATACAACTGTTGTAAGATTTTATCGCCCTCTAAATAATTAACAGTGAAGTTGAGATGCTTAGAATTGAGCAGCTTAGTGGTGAAGATACTTGCCTCCCTCTTGGAAGGTTGAGAGTTCAATCCTAGGTAGCAGCAGGGCACAAAGAAAAAAATATCTGCTGTGAACTCCATGTGGCATCAGGAAGGGCATCCAAGCAGTAAATGCTCCGCTCCATCCAGTTGCTCACACTCTACTCCAAATTAAGGGATTATGGGATCGTAAAAAAGGAGTTGAGATGCTTAGAATTCTGAAGACATTGTCACCAAAATGAAGCTTGCAAATTTCAGCAGCTAATTCACTTCAGCTAGAATTAGTGTTACTTATTTGGAGCCATTTCAACACTTTTTCAATCTTGCTGATGTTTCTATATCTTCACAACTTGTAATATCTGTGCTGAATCTTGATTATGCTTTTGTTCCAAGTTCTTTCATTAACTTATGGTCATTCATTAACTTGGGATGGCAGTTTAAAATTAGAGTTGTTCTTTCTAATCTTTTATTTAGAATTCCATACTCAGTAATGACATGTTCTGCAAATACCAGTTCTTAGAAGGTTGGGTAGCTAAGCAGTTATTTTAAGCCATTTGTTGATTTTTAATACCAGATTTGAAAATAATGGGGCTTTGCTAGTTTGAAGTGATGTAGTAAAATTCTTTTATAACATACTGTATTTTAAGATGTGCAAAGAGTCAAATTTATTTGGGAATCAAGGTATCAGCTTGAATAATATAGCTTGGCATTTATAATGATTTTGTAAATATAAGCCACTGAGGAATGCTACTCTGCAACTACAATTAATTTCAGTATACATGTATATTGGCAAATGACTCAGGTAGTGGATGAAACACAATTCTATCAATTCTGTATATGACGTTAATGTTACTGATTCTCTGTAATGCTGCCTTCAGTTCATGTTAATTATTGTCTATTGCATAAAAATAAGGGAAGGTATCTGAATATTGGACACTGTTGTCAAATAGCAGTAGGAAGCTATAATGTTCATACTATGTTTCTGGCAAGGCATAGGTATTAAGTTGGTCAGTATTGGAACAAGAATACAGAAATAAATCAAATTCTGGACAAAATCATTCTTAGTCTGATATGGCAAAACCCATTTCTGTTCACTGGCTTATTGTATGGATCAATACTTCGTTTTCACAAATTAGCTGTTGTTAAATGATTAATGTCTACAATGCTGTGGAAAATAGATAATCTTTATGTGTATATCGGCCAATTTCAAGAAAAAAAACAGAACATATAAAAAGCACTGTTGGTTTGGATAATCAAAATGCAAAGGCATTTATCATCTCAATTATACAAAGAGGCACAGATTAAGAAATGGAAGGATTTTGAAAATTTAAAGATTACATTCAGTGCTTGTTGTTCACATAGTTTTTATTCCTTTTGAATCCTGTACTTATTTTTTCTATGCTTGCTTAGTCCTCAGAAATTGCTGAATTTCAAATGCATGTTATTCCTCTAGGTATCAGTGGCTTTAATAAGTCTGTTGGAAACTACGCTACTGAGCTATCTCAGTTACAAAGTAAGTACTTATTATTATATTCTTCCAGAGCCAAATTACATTGTGATCCATTCTTTTGCAGGGTGATACTCTAGGCATAGCAGTAGATTTAGTCTTCAAGTATAATATTTAGATAATAGCAGAATTTTCTATTTTTAAAATCTGATGCAATAAAAACCCTAGCAATTAAATATATGTACATCCTGATAAATATATAACTCTCTCTTTCAAGTACTATGAACACTTTAAATCTTTTTATTAATTTCTAAATATTTATTCAGAAACTAATATTGGTATTAATTGTTTTTGCTTTGTTATGCACAACCCAGAGCCACTTGTGTGATGAGATGGGTGCAGTGGTGAAATCCAATTTTTTTTTTCTACTGGTTCTGTGGGCGTGGCTTGGTGGGCATGGTGTGGTGTGGCTTGGTGGGGTTGGCAGGGAAGGATATTGTAAAATCTCCACTCCCACCCTACTCTGGGGCCAGCCATAGGTGGTATTTGCCGGTTCTCCGAACTACTCAAAATTTCCATTACCAGTTCTCTGAACTACTCAAATTTCCATTACCGGTTCTCCAGAACCTGTCAGAACCTGCTAGATTTCACCCCTGGATGGGTAGCTATATAAATTGGAGAAAGAAAGAAAGAAAGAGAGAGAGAGAGAGGGAGGGAGGGAGGGAGGGAGGGAGGGAGAGAGAGAAGGAAAGAAAGAAAGAAAGAAAGAAAGAAAGAAAGAAAGAAAGAAAGAAAGAAAGAAAGAAAGAAAGAAAGATTTGATTTTAGTGGATGGTAGCACTTTTTTCAAGCAAATTTCTGCCAGATACTGTGACATACTATTTTTTGAGATGTAGCATTTTAATATCAGGAAAAAGAATGCAGATACTGTATAATTCTGTTGCACGCACTTATTAGAAATTAAAATATATTGTTGCTATATTGATCATATTTGACTTGTAAATGTAATTGAATATTTATTACTCTGAATGAAATCTCTAATATGTTTTTTTGTGGTAAGATTTATATGTATCCTTTTAAATATTAGGAAGCATTTTATACTTCTAATAATGGCAATGATAAAAAAAATGGGAATTTTAGAAAATGGTTGAATTATCTATGCTTCTTATATTCAAATTAAATAAGTATTCTTCAGATTTATTTGTTTTGCTAATACTGTACAATTAACAGAAATAGTGCTTTGGTATACATTCCTTGGCCATTTTTGAGAGCAACATAAACATCTATATATTTGTTATCTACATTAAATATCTACATTAAATATACAGGTACAAATTCCCACACATATACATACATACATGAAAACTCATGCCAAAGATATTTACTGTACATGTAGCTATTAGGAAATAGAGCTCTCTAGAGAATATTAAGTTAACCTGAACAGAAGACAGAGCTGGTTGGTTTACATCTAGTCAAACATGACATTACTACAGCTCCTTCTTCTAAAAAGGATTTGCTATGTAGAGCTTTATTTTGCCTAATAAGAAATTAGAATGTTTTTCAGTGAACTACAGTATATATAAATCCCGTATGCTGCTATGTATCACCCATGATGAACTATGGTATTGCTATGGGAAAAAAAATCACTGCTGACTGTTAGTGTTGCATTTTATTTTACCTTGATTTTTAAAAGGGAAACATATGGGAACAAGTTGTACGCATTCCTTTTCTGCTGGAAATCATCAATGCTATTCCTTTCATCATTACAGTAAGTGTCTATGATTTTTATGGGAGAGGGAAGGAAACAGCGACTAGAAGATTGGAAAATTATATTCATGAAATGAAAAACCTTTGAAGCAAAGTTTTCTGTGAATCTATGGAAAAATTATGAGGTCCATCCAATTTTAATGCTCAGCACAAATTCCTTGACTTGATTTCTTTTTCTTTTAATATGGACAGATGACTTGTGATCTCTAGTTCTTAGGAAGCCTCATTCATTTTCCCTATAGTATTATTATTTATTAGTTACATACATAGTAGAGATTGAAACAACTCTTTGTATAAGAATTTGAGAAGGGAGGCAGGTCCGTTGGAGATAAGATTGGTTGATTCTGATTGCAAGTAAAGGCAACAGAAAATACATTTTTCATCAATTTCATTCCATTAATCCCATTGCCATGCAGATTGTGCCTTTCAAGTCAATTTATAATCTATCATATATGATCTTTGAAGAATGATAAAATTACTTGTGTTACATGTTATTTGCAGATGATTCTATTTGATGGATATCAGAATTTAAAATAAAGTATGCCCTTGTAAAATCTGATATCTGCTGTTCATTTTATGCACTATCATCAAAAGTGCCTTATGGAATCTTTTTTAATCATCAGCTTCCCCCTCCACACTCATATATACACCAGTCTGTAACTTTTTGATCCTAACTCAAGCAAGCAAACTACAGTACACTTAAACTTAGGGAAGCACAAATTGTAGTCATTAACCCACGGTTAATTTAGTTCTATCTATTTTGATTTAGATCAGTGGTGGGATTCAGCCAGTTCGCACCACTTCGGGAGAACCGGTTGTTAACTTTCTGAGCAGTTTGGCAAACTGGTTGTTGGAAGAAATCATTAGGGCAGAGAACTGGTTGTTAAATTACTTGAATCCCACCACTGGTTTAGATGTAAACTTCTCTTCAGAAGTAAGTTTCTGGAGATTATATTGGGACAATAATTTTAATCAAAAGTAAGAATTGGGATTGAAAAAGAATGAATCAAATATCAAAATTGTCTTTTTTTTTGAAAAAAAAATATATCAAAATTGTCCCTACTCAGGTGAATTGTCTTCTGTTATAGTTTGCTAGCTCTGCTGTTGTCAAGTCAAAAAACACAGATATATGAATTTAACTATTTTAGATGTATTTCCATTTTTTTTGTATTTAGATGCAATTACAGTGAATGAATGTTTGGAGGACGTATGTAATATATTGTGTTTTTTCCTTTAGATTTTCTGTCCTGCATTAAGGAATTTATTTATCCCAGTGTTTTTAAATTGTTGGCTTGCTAAACATGCTTTGGAGAATATGATTGTAAGTATGACAAAGTAGCTAAGATTTGTTTGAAGGGGAAATTCATATTTTCTGTTTATGAGTCAAAGCAAAAAAGGTCTGTTCTATAGTCCATGTAAATCATGGTCTTTAAATTCAAGCCACTGTAAATTAATGGGAATAAATTGGTTTAACTTCAGTTATGTTAGCTTATTTGTTTTTTGAACATTGATGTTGTATTGCTGGCATTTTCCATCTTCCTGTGATATATCTAGTGTAGGAAGTCAAATGTGTTATTTATTTTCATAATAAAATTATTGGTCCAGCATTAATTCAGTTGATTCCTTTTTTTTTTCTAGCCTCCACCTGAGGATCTTTTCATGTCCCAACTTAAAAAACACTAATTATACTTGGCTATTATACTATGCTCCTAGGCAGAATGGGGCGAGGAGAGAAATAAATATAGGGAAATGGCCAAAGAACTATATTTATTTATGCTTGGTATGCTTGGCTTAGAGGCCTGCATTCATTTTGAAAAGATCCTTTCAAAAGTTCTTATTAAAAGGCATAATGGTCCTCCGTTTTTTATATTATGCAGATTTCAGTACTGTTGGAATCTAGGCAAATGTGATTATAAACATTAGCTTCGGTTCAAAAATTTTCATTTAAATTCAGATTTTATTGAACAGTCCCATTAATTTTTTAATTTTGATTTCCATCTGCTAAAAAGAAATAACACTAATTATTATGTGCTTTACAGATTTTTGACAATCTGGTCACAGATAAATCTATTGTTAGCCATACTGTGACTACATACTACAGGTAGTTCTTGACTTATGACCACAGTTAGAATCAGAATATCCATTGCTAAGCAAGGGGGTTGGTAAGTGAGTCACATCTTTTTTGCCATCTGTAACTGTCATAAAAACATTCCGGTTGCAAGGCACCCAAATTTTGATCACAGCAATCCTGGGGATGCTGTGATAGTTGTAAGTGTGAGGACTGGTTGTAAGTAACTTTTCAGTGACATTGAAGCTTGCAAAACAAAACAAATGCTTGTAAGTCAGGGTCTACCTGTAGTTGGCTTATTGTAATTCATTCTATAAATTTGCCTTAACCCCAGAAGATACAAAATATGCAGAATTCTGTGTTCTTTCTCCTGTCATGAAAATTTTGTAAAATTGAAGCGAAATTACCCACTGTTTTTCATTCTGAATCTAGTCTTCTTATTTACTTCTTAAACTATCAGTGGCTCAAATTACAATGTAATTTTAAGGAATTATGGTTTCAAATATGGTTAGTTGATGTTTATTGACCCATTTTCTGATATTCTGTATGAAAGGGCACCCCGTGATTTAGTGGTAATGTTAGCTTTGATGGCACCTCATTTCAGAAAGCCCAACTAACTGTTTCATTAATTAGCTGTACTGCCTTTTTCATTTTAAAAAATTGCATATTTCTTGACTGCTGCTTCACATTTTATTTAATGACCTGGTTCCTTAATTTTGTTGTTGGTTGGACTTTTCAAATAGAATGATCTTCATAGAGCCATCCAGCGCACACAATCTGCAATGTTTAATCAAGTTCTGATTTTAATATCTACATTGCTGTGTCTTATCTTTACATGGTAAGTTCCATGTAATTAATTATTACTGTTTTATTTAAAACCAAAATTCTAACCTTGTCTTGTTTAGGAAAATAAATAATGACAGAGAAAAGAATACTAAAAAATAAATGTAAATAATCTCCATATTACAGTTCAGGTACATATTCCTTTAATTAAGTGGGAGATAAAACCTCTGCCCCCTTTGTTTATATTGCTGTATGTCTTCCCAAGGAATTGGTCCAGTGGGGAAAACTATTTCTGGGGAAACTTTTCTTTATACAATGCTAACATTGGGATGCAGGTAAATATTACAAATCACAACAGTAAAAGATTTAAAGAAACCTGACAAATAGGGTTATTAAATCTGGTTTTCCCTCCAATATTTTATACTTATTTCTTGTTATGATTACATGAATCCTGAAATCAAATATGAGGTCTAAAATGAACTTTCTCTTCAAACCTTTATAAAACACTGAAGTCACACCATTTTGCATTTCTAATATTTGCTACCTTTGATCTTTATAGAATACCTAATTGCTAACGACTGATAACAATATTACAAACTATGCCTTCTATTCTCCCTAAGTCTTCTCCCTTTCTTGAGTTACTGGAAACCAAAATATTTGACAGCAGTCTATCACTGATAAGGAGGCTAGTGCTGCTTGCCAGGGAACATTATGTTCAGATTCAAGCCTATGTTTTGTAAGTGACAGGAAAAGATGAAGAAAAAAGGCAAGTTGACCTACACCAATTATTGCTGCCTTCTGCATCTGCAGACACCAGCTTATTATGTGCCATTTTATTCTGGTCTTGTTCTGGCCCTGGTAGAGTGGGGAAAAAATAGACTAAATACTGACAAAAATACCAATGACACAGTTGTTAGTGAAGGAAATAAAGCAATTATCTATCATGGTAATTGAAATCATATTCAGGCTGGTTTAAAACAGTCCTCTGTTGATTTATCTTTTGTTTATATTGCTGTTCCTTTGAATCTTTTAATTACTGCATTTATATTTTTAAAGGATTACTAGTAAATATTAATATTTTAGATAATTGCTTACATATACTGTTTGTTATACTCTGCCAGGAAACTGTATAGAGATTGTACTACTCTTAACTGTACTGCTTCAGGCCTTAATATATGGGTAGCACTGGATTCTTGCTTCGTGTCATGAACATATGCCAAAGCCACAAAGGAGAGGCAGAGATCTCAAAAGACCAGTTGCCATGCGGTTGGGTATCACTGTAAAGTGGCAGGTGCTTGACAGTATCCTAGTTTATAGTCTGATCACAATCTAATCATCTTCATAAAAACAGAGGGAGACATTCTGTGTCAAGATCGAATCTTCTCACCTTCCAAGTACTTTATATTCACTCCTTTTCCATCCAACTATTAATGAGGACATAGAAAGCTTTCACACTCTGATACTTTTTTTTTGAATTTTTTTTTCTCAAACATAAAACATAAAATATAACTTTCAAGAACAAAGTCTCGATCCAGTCATAGATAGGTACAACGCTTACATTCCTTTAACAAGCTCCATTCCCATTTTCCATTACATCTTTTAAACATAAAAATCAAAACATGAAGAGAAGAAAAAAGAGTTTTAACATAAATTCTAGCATCTTAATCTAAACAGATCTATTATATCACTGCAAATTTAATTTCCAAATAAACAATTCATCTTTATATCCATGTCCAACTTGTATCTGGTTCTTCTCCAATTTTTCTTCCTTACATCTTTTAACATCAATATCAAAGTATAAATTTTAACAATCTTCTAACCTCATAGTTTAATTATTTACCTTACATTTTTATCACCACAATCTTAATTTCAAATTCAATACAACTCTATTTTTATTCCAGTTTATAAAACAAAGTTCTATTCATTTTTCTTAGTCTCTTGACCCATTTCATCAAATATTAAAATCTTAAACTTTATCAATTTATCTTTAATTTTTCCCCGCTTATCTATTACACCTAACTCCTACTATTGTTTGGCTGATTTCCAGCATCTTTTATTTTGGCTGATTTACAGCATACTCTCCTCCATACCTCCAGTTTTTGTTTGGCTGATTTCCAGCATATTCTATTTTGGCTGATTTCCAGCATAGTCTCCTCCAAACCTTCAACTACTGTTTGGCTGATTTCCAGCATAGTCTCCTCCTGAGCACCCCGTATTGTTTGGCTGATTTCCAGCATAGTCTTCTCCAAAACTCCCCCTATTTTTGGCTGATTTCCAGCATAGTCTCCTCCAACTCTCCCATTATTATTTGGCTAATTTCCAGCATTTTCCATTTTTACTGGTTTCTATCATATTCTCCTCAAAGTCTCAAACTTTTATTTAGTTGCTGCCCATCATCTCTTATTTTAATATATTTATCTATTATATGTTAGTTTCCCAGCATATTTTCCAAAATTAATTCTCAGTATGTTTCATAATATTAATCATTTCCAGTTTACATTGAATTAAATCACAATTTGTAACTGAAGTCTATGTATCTTGCAGCATGTTTTTCCAAATTAATTCTCAGTAATCACAATTTATAACTGAAGTCTGTGTATCTTGTAGTTACATCCAATAAAATATTAATCAATCATATTCACCAGTCTGAAGTTTGTTTACAAGTTAAAGTTAAAACATATTACATCTAACATTTTAAATTTTCTTGGAGTTATCTCATATTAGTATATACTCTTATTTATTATCTTTAACCACCTAAACATCAATCCTCTATTTTAGTTACCATCTCTTATTTTTCATCCTTATTACTCCAAAAGCCCTCCTGTTTTTATCCAAAAAACATTTATATATTTAAGCTTTAAAACATTACATTTCAATTTTATCTACTTTATTTCTTCTTTTCCCTATCTGTCCATAAGTGTTCCACTTAAAAATCCATACATCCAAGTTGAAAACTCTGTGTGTCACTTTAATGCTTAGTAACATCTATTCCATATATAATACATCAACTTCCTTCTCTTTTATTCCTGCGCCACACCTTTTTCTTGCTAAACCAGTTAATTTCAATTCTAGTAAATCCAGAGTATTTCTTCTTTCTTCTTCATAAAATCACCCAGTGACAGAATAGGAATCTCCAGAGTCCATTAACTTTAGATTCAAAGTAATCCAAAGTAAAACGCCATTCAAAATGTTTCTTTTCCGAACAGAAGGGAAATCTCTTCAATCCACATTCCGCTTAGTCACTGCAGACTCCATAGCTATTATGTAACCATCCGCCTGTCTTTCTTCATTAACTTTTCACAGTTATTAACTCCCAAGGAAAAAAAAAGAATGTTTCTCCAATCTATTCCAATTAAGCCTGAGCCTGAGTGGCGCAGCAGACTAATGCTACTGTTAAAGGTAGTATTTAGCTTCCAGCTGCCTGCAATTACTGCGAGTTCAATTCTCACCAGGCTCAAGGTTGACTCAGCCTTCCATCCTTTCTAAGGTAGGTAAAATGAGGACCCGGTTTGTGGGGGCAATAAGCTGACTTTGTATAAAATATACAAAAGTATGAAGGCTACTGCTTAATGCCTTGTAAGCTGCCCTGAGTCTCCGGAGAAGGGCGGCATATAAATCAAAGTAAAATAAAAAAATAAATAAAATAAAAATAAAATAAAAGAGAAACCCAATTTTCTGGTTCATAAAAAGCCAATTCTTCCAGATCAGTTGTACTTAAACAAATTCTATCATGGGTCTTTGTTTCCAATTTTTTCTCCTTATCAAATTTTCAAGCCCCAATGCTTTGTAGCCGCTTTTTAAAATTTGGGGTCTTATTTGTAATAATCCATGCAGTTACGTTGTTTCTTGCCTGGGTTGGTGTCACTCACCCAGCTTCGAAAAAACTCGTCCTTTCCTCTTCTCTCCTGCACGATATTTTCACAGTCCGCTGCGGCTTTGCGACAGCCGCCATGGCTGCCTATCCCCACCGCCGACTTTGAGGATTCCTTCTGGCCTCCGAGGAACTTGCCTGTTCCTCTTGGCCTTCTCTCCCCATCCCTGCAAGACTGGGTCGGTTCAAAGACTGATCAATCAGTGGTTTGTCAGTCGGGGTTTTCGTGGGCTCGTTAGAGCCTGCCATATCCCCGACTGTAGCACCGCGGCGCCAGACCGGAAGTCCCACACTCTGATACTTTTTTGATATTAGCTTGTTTGTTTGAAAATTTGTTGCAAAAATCAGCTTAATCAAAGTGGGTTTCATGTGGAAGTACATTCATGTGGACAGGAATGTTTAATAATGTCAATTTTCCACGTGTAATGATGGAGAGGGCCCACTCTCCATCATTACATTACTCTCTCTCCTTCTCTCATCTGATACTTTATTACTTTATTATATAACAATGACAAAAATGCACAGACAGCTTGGTAAAACAGGCCATTTTGAATGAGGTGCCAACTATTTTCCCCTCAAGCTAATTGCAATTGCAAATTACTTAACTAACAAATTGATATTTCTTCACTATTTTCTTTATTTTATCTCCATTCTATGAGTTTCTAAATAGGGTCATACTATAATAGCACATAGTAAGCTGGACCCAAAGACCCAATTTGGTCTGATGATTAAGGCACCAGCCTAGAAACTAGCAGACTATGAATTCTAGTTTTCCTTAAGCATGAAAACATAACAGTTAGTCTGTCTCAGCCCACAACATCAGGCTCAGGTAAAAATCCAGTTGGTTATTTCCTGTTGCATCCCCCCCCCACAAAAAAAAAAAAAAAAAAACAGACCCAGCACTTGTAGGAAAACATTAGGGGAGAAGAAAATAGTAAACTGGGCCCAGAATGAAGAACTGGGTAGAGCCAAAAAAAAAAAAAAAAAAAAAGACACAAGACTGAGTGCGGTTTAGAGGTTAGGGTATTCATTTAGGTTCAAGCCCAATTTCAGTGATGGGAGCTCACTGGATTTACCTCAGTCAGTTTTGAATTGTTCTAAATTGTGAATAAAATAAAAAAGGATGCAGAAAAAAATTCAATAAACTTGATTTAATAAAAATAAAAAGGATGCCTGGGTAAACTATTCAGCGTTTTTCAATTAACAGCAGGATTTTAATCTGACTAATAAAGTTTAACAAAAGCTAATTTTGATTTCATGCAAATAAAGTTTATTTTAGTTTAACTAGATAGTATGGGCCATGCAGGCATATAAAGTGATAAAATGTAAATCATGTTACTTTTCTGTCATGTTATAAAATACAGTTTTATAAAATACAGGGTCGGGGTCTTTGATGGACACATCTCAGTTTTAGCTACCTGTAGGTCACCAATTAACATAGTTTGATTTATTTGCCCCATTCTGCTGCTTTGTTATGAGATGGAATATTAGAGCTGATTGATCATTTCTCAATTATGATTCAAATTATACGGCACTCTGGGTTATCATGTGATATCATATATCATTTCAGGAATTCTTACTTTTATTTTTTCACTCTCTTATGCCTCATAATATGAACTGAGAGAAAGACAAGTTTTATAGGGCAGAACTGAGGGTTTGTTCTTTATCCATTACACCAATACCTTTATTTTCAAATTTTTCTGTGCTTTCAAACATGAATATTCTCCAATATGTTTAGGAAAGATTAATATAATGAATTTTTTAAGAAGACCTGTGCTTTCAAAGGGTTACCTGTTTTGTAACAGGAATGGGATTTTATTTTACTGACAGAAAATTAATCTCACTGTCTATCAAAGTTTTTGATTTCTTTAACTATATGAGCACTCTTGCTTAACAATTTGCTTTGTGTCTACTTGATGTATTTATCACAGGTTTTGAATAAAGTAGTCCTTGTTTTGGATGTCATAAATATGCATTGGGGATTAACATCTATTTGAAGTATCTTCCTTTTGGCATAAATTACTCAAATAATTCATTTATAATCATGCCTTATTTTTAATAATTTCACAGAGGAGTTGCACCATTTACATAATATACAATTCTTGATAGAATTCTTGATAGAATTTTTTAGGTGGGGCATCTTGAATAGTAGACAGACTATGGTTATAGAGTGGCTTGTGCTCCAGTAGTGTGAAATAGCAGCTAATTGATACCCATGGCAGTCTCTATCGAGTTACTTTTAGGAGAACGTGGGATTGCTGCTGGCTTTGTTATCTATCCAGGCTTATGAAGCAACATTTTTATGAACTTCTGGTCATTTTAGAGAAATAATTTTCCAAAATTTGTGCCTGGACTAGTGTTTGCTAAGTTGGGCATAGACATTAGGTTCTGTTTCATTCATCAAGCATATTGAGCGTTACGTCCCAAAGATTTGCAAAGACTTTGCACATCTACCAAAGTGTCAAGCATAAAAACCATAATATACAGCAGTAAAGTTATTCATTTTTTCTCCCCTAAACTCCATGATGAGAGCCAGTTTATTAGAGTGATGATAAGGCGTCAGGCTAGAAAGTAGGAGACTATCTTAGATACAAAGTCAGCTGGGTGACCTTGGGCCAGTTTCTCTCAGCCTTAGGAAGAAGGCAAAGGAAACTACTTTCAAAAAACTTTGCTAAGAAAACTTCAGGGACTACTCCAAACAATCAGCAGGTATCAAAAACTGATTCAAACACACACACACGCACACACTGAAGTAAGAAAATGCTATAGGCAATGCTAGAATTCAGCATATCTTTAAATATTGGGTTAGGAGGAATTAATATATGTAATATATTATTTATTGGCAAGACACATGGATTTGGCAAGCAATAGTTAATATTTATGTACCATATAATATAATTCAACAGTTAAATCTTGTGACATTTTCCAAGTATTGCTGTGTAACAAATGCAAGTGCTTAGCTTAATGGTAAATAATCTGTCTTGCAAGTTTAAAGTTCTAAATAGGGCTGATAAAGTCTTTGGTAGATGGACCTTAATGGCTCACAATATAACAGCTTTTATATTCCTGTTTAGCTTAGAAACAAATTCAATAAGTGAAGGCCCAGCATTTTGGATAGACTGTAAAATTCAGTATTAGAAATTTACATTTTATGCTTTGCAGACCACAATTGCAAAAGCAGTTTGCAGTGAGCCATAGTATGTCCTTCCCACGAATGATGACCTGTCACTTTCCAAAGTGTGGGAAACAGTTTATGTTAGCCTGTAAAGAAAGTGTTGCCATAAATGCTGCATTGTGACCTTTTTTTTAATTTCCATATAATTGCATGTTAAAGAAGAGCCAAGCCTGACAAATCAATCATATATTTACACATTGCTCATTAAGTCTTTGCTAAAGGCTGCATTCTGACTTCAATTATGTAGTGAAGACTTTACATAAAACAAAATTATGATTTTGTGTGTCATCCTCTTGGCATTTACCTGTGCATTTATAAGTTTATAGGAATTCCATGGGTTGCTGATAGAGTTGACAGAAATTACTTCCTTTCCATGTGAATGGAAGAAGAGATAATTTGTAAATTCCAAGGCAAGAGATTTAAGGTAGGGAAGGGTCACTTCTATGTCATAAATTTGCCTTATGGAAAAACAAAATTTCCAGGACAGGCCTTATCAATGAAGAAATTGGACATAGTATTGGACTAAATTTCTTGCCAATTAAATTAGCAGAAAGCAGATTAGTGTTAATACCTTTCGATGTGATTCTGAAAATAGGACTAGGCATATATATGCATAACCTCTTCTTTATTGTTTATAACTACACCCTGAGAATGATCTATTAAACTTTTATTTTGTGAGGTAATTTTTTGATGTGGACATTTTCAAAATATTACTGAAGATGACTAGTTTAACATTTTTGTGGTATCAATTAGGTAATTAATATCCTCCCCATAAAACCAACATTTTGTTAAAAGAAGGATCAAAGGCAATTTAAAAAAAACCTGATAAAACTTGGCACAGCCAATCCCAGGATTCTGTAATCCAATTCCATGCTCATTGCAATAAATGTATGTATTCTGAATAATTGATCTTGCTTTCTAGATTATGACCTGCCAGTGTGGCATGACGTAGTTGCACAGTTTTGTTGTTTCAATCCAGCTGTACAGACTGTGTCTATAGTTGCAGAAGGAAACTGCTTATATCTAAAAGTAGCACATCATCAATAACTCATCTTAAAAATAATAGCAAATATTATTATTTTGTATTCTTGCTCTTAGTGTTTACTACTATTGACAGAACTGCAGAACAATACTGAGATGTATTATGCTTTCAAGAATCACTGGCTACACAATCACATAAAGTGCAATATTACAATAGTTTTCACTCTAAATTACAGACAGAATCCAATTTATGTGTTTGATTTTTCAAGTGAAGCAGCAGGATAGGCAGGCAGAAATCTGTTCTTTGGAGCATACAAGTGAAAAGAAGTAAGATAATGCATGTAGGAAGATCCTCTGAGGCTTATACCTCAGCAGATCTGCTTGCGCTGCGAGATGCCCCCCTCTCGCGGTGATGGCCTTCCACTTTATCGAAGGCCTACCTTAAGGACGGGCTTTGGAGCCCCGAGAGGTGGCATGTTTTAAAGCGGGGATTGAGGGGTTTTTTTAATTAGGGCTTTTAATAATCTTTTAAGGGGAACTGGGAGGATGACCAAAGGGGATGGGGGTAACGGCACGGGGTAACGGTTTGGAGGGTGCAGGACGAGGAACTGGGGAGGGGACGGAGGGCTATCCTAATGAGGGATGTACCATCAGCACGGTGTTTGGGAGGGGCAGATATGGCGGGAGCAGGGGACCATATCATGTGTTGGGGGTGTGCACTTGCTGTTTGAGAGCAATTGCATGCCCCGGTCCCCAAAGCTCCTCTCGGATACTAGGTGGCACAAATACTCAGGACCTGGGCCTCCGGCTGATGCTGTGCAACGCCAGGTCCGTGGTAAATAAGGACCCCCTCATTCTCAATCTTATTCAGGAGGGGGGAGTGGACCTGGCGGGTATTACGGAGACCTGGTTGGGACCGGAGGGAGGGGTCTCTCTGGTCAAGATGTGCCCACCGGGCTTCAGAGCATTCCATCAGCCAAGGGCCCAGGGGAGGGGCAGGGTGGTGGTGGTTATTATTAAAGAAGGTCTTGGTCCGAGGGAGACCACTGTGCCACAGATTGCCGGATGTGAATCCCTCTTTGTGAGATGGAGTCATGGGGTTCAGATGGGCTTTTGCTTACGTACCTGGCTCCCTGCCGCGTGGCAACGGCCCTGCCTGAGCTACTCAACATGATAGTCATGGTGGCAGTTGATTCACCTAGGCTTATGGTCATGGGTGATTTCAACTTGCCGTCCATTGGTGAAATGTCTGCAATGGCTCGGGAGTTCATGGCTTCCATGATGGCCATGGACCTGAACCAGTTAGTTCATGGCCCCACTCACAGGGGGGGACACACTCTGGACTTGATTTTTGTCTCTGGCCAGTGGTTGAGTGGTCTTATTATAGGGGATATAGACATGGAACCCTTGTCATGGTCAGATCACTCTCTCCTTCACCTGGACCTTCGAACTGCTACACCCCACTGCAGGGAGGCGGAGCCAAAAAGATGTCCACCCCAGGCGTCTGATGGATCCTGATAGGTTCCAGATGGAGCTTGGGCCATTTCCTGAGGATCTGGCATATGACTCGGCCGAGGACCTGGTGGCTGCCTGGGATCGGGCGGCTGGAGTCGTGCTGGAGTCGTGCCTTTGCGGCTTCTGACCCGGTGCTGATCCCTTGTGGCTCCTTGATTTACCGAGGAGCTGAGGGAGATGAAGTGCCGGAAAAGATGCCTGGAGAGCGGTTGGAGGGCCAGTCTCGCTGAATCTGACTGAACACTGGTAAGGTTGTATATTAAGACCTACCTAGTGGCGATAAAAGCGGCAAAGTTTAATTACTTTTCCGCTCTTATTGCATCATCAGAGAATCATCCGGCCACCCTGTTTAGGGTGACCCGCTCCCTGCTTCATCTGGGAATGCGGGAGGACCCCCTGGAAGGCAGGGCTGAGGATTTCGGACAATATCTGTATGACAAAATCGCTCAGATCCGGGGGGATTTGGACTCTGACTGGGTAGATTCGGGCAGGGTGACGAGGAATAGTCTTGAGAATGTTATCTGGGAAGAGTTTGACTCTGTGACCCCTGATGACGTGGACAGGATTCAGGGAGACTTAGTGTTGCCACATGTTTACTGGACCCATGTTCCTCCTGGTTAGTATTGGCTTCCCGGGAGGTTACACGAGGCTGGCTCCAGGGAATTATCAACGCTTCGTTGAGTGAGGGTCACTTCCCCACAGCCTTGAAAGAGGCGGTGGTGAGGCCTCTCCTCAAGAAGCCTTCCCTGGACCCGGCAGTATTAGCCAACTATTATCCTGTCTCCAACCTTCACTTTGTGGTGAAGGTTGTTGAGAGTGTGGTTGCACGACAGTTTCCGCAGTACCTGAAGGAAACGTCTTATCTAGATCCGTTCCAGTCGGGTTTCAGGCCCGGACACAGCATGGAAACAGCATTGGTCGCGTTGGTAGATGATCTCTGGAGGGCTCGGGACAGAGGTTGCTCCTCTGTTCTGGCCCTGTTAGACCTCTCAGCGGCTTTTGATACCATCGACCATGGCACCGTGTTACGGTGGTTCTTCTCCTTTCTCTCAGACCGGTCGCAGTTTGTGTTGGCAGGAGGGCAGAGGTCGACCTCGAGGCCTCTCATATGTGGAGTGCCTCAGGGGTCGGTCCTCTTGCCCCTCCTGTTCAACATTTATGTGAACCCGCTGGGTGAGATCATCCATGGCTTTGGGGTAAAGTACCATCAGTACGCTGATGACACCCAGTTGTACATCTCCACCCCAGGCCACCCCAACGATGCCCTTGAAGTGATGTCCCAGTGCCTGGAGGCTGTGTGGATCTGGATAGGGAGAAACAGGCTCAAGCTCAACCCTTCCAAGACCGAGTGGCTGTGGTTCCCGGCATCCCGATATAGTCAATTGACTCCATCACTGACTATTGAGGGCTCGCAATCTGGGAGTCCTCCTGGATTCGCAGCTGTCCTTGGAGGAACATCTGACGGCTGTAGCCAGGGGGACTTTTTGTCAGGTTCGCCTGATCTGCCAGTTGCGGCCCTTTCTTGATCAGGATTCCTTGTGCACAGTCACTCATGCCCTCGTCACCTCTTGCCTGGGCTACTGCAACACTCTCTACATGGGGCTCCCCTTGAAGGGCACCCGGAGCCTCCAACTGGTCCAGATTGTGGCTGCGTGGGTAGTTACGGGAGCTGCATGGCACTCCCATACAACACCTCTCCTGCGAGAGCTGCACTGGCTCCCAATGGTCTTCCAGGTGTGCTTCAAGGTGTTGGTTATCACCTTTAAAGTGCTCCATGGCATAGGACCTAGATATCTTCGAGACCGCCTTCTACTACCAACGGCCTCCCATCAACCTGTGCGGTCCCACAGAGAAGACCTCCTCGGGGTGCCATCAGCCAAACAGTGTAGGCTGGTGACCCCAAGGGGGAGGGCCTTCTCTGTGGGGGCACCTACCCTCTGGAACCAGCTGTCCCCAGAGATAAGGAGAATCCAAGACCTTGGTGCCTTCCGCCGTGCCCTTAAAACTTTCTTTTTTGAGCAAGCCGGGCTGGCCTAACACTTTTTAAAATGTTTTTAAATTGGTTTGTCATTGTTTTTAATTATGGGGCCATATATATATATATATATATATATATATATCTTTTTAATTGTATTTTAATGTTTGTAGTTTATGTTTTTACTTTGGCTGTACACCGCCCTGAGTCCTCAGGGAGAAGGGCAGTATATAAATTTGATATAAAATAAAAAAATAAAAATAAATAAAAGATACCAGCTAACAATTTTGATTGTTATACTCTCCCTCTTTTAGGCAAATGTACATTGAAATAAAAATAGTACCAGAATAGGACAACATTGTCTTCCAACTCCATTTTATAGTATCAGAATACCTAAATTTAGATGTATATAGCAGTGCTTTGTTTTGTTGTGCCTGGGTTGCAAATTATTAAATCCATCGATTGATGGACATTAAGTCATGTCACATGAAATGGTTTTTGAAGGGGTTTTTTTTTTTGTTAATTATTGTTTTCACATGCAATGTAGTTGTTCTTAAAATTATGTTTCAGTCCCATTCATATTGTGCCACGTAATTGTATTTTGGAGTTTTGCTTAATAACCATTAGCTTACCTTCTTTTATGCTATAGTTGTTACTCTGTAGTTTTTTGCCTCTTCTTGGGAATTGCAGTCCAAAAAGCTTTAATATTCCTTTGTCATGCTTGTGTTATTTTCCTAATTTATTAAAGCATTAATTTCACAATTCCAAAGAGGGGAAAAACAAGATGAGAAGAAAAAGATGGAAAAAGAAAACGAACATTAAAACATTAGTTTTATTTTTAAAAATATAATAATAATATAAATCTGTATATTGAAATGGCTTTCATTAGTTTAAAATGTTACATCAGTATTAAAATAAATCAAAATTAAAATCAGGTGATTATATTATAAACAAGAAGATCCAAGCAATAACAAAGTAGCAGCCTGGTTCTTTAAAATTTTCTTCCAGAGAAAAAATAGACCTAAGGCTAGAAAAATAGTGAACAGTCACAGTGAAGATTGTCAGAAATGTCCTTTACCTTATACAATTTCTCCAAAATTGTACATTTGAGTCCTTTTAGAATCTCATGAATGTTTGTAGAATGCCTTGAATATTCTTACCAGAACATCTTTCATTGTGTATTAGACTGTAGAACATTCTACAATATTATGTTTTTCCATAATTTTAGACATTTCAAACTAGGAGTGCTGACCATGGAGAATTAAAGGAGATGAAAGAGAAATTGCTATACATTTTGCATCTCACTGTAACTTTTCATGTATCTTTTTAGCTTTGAGATCTTCCATGAATAGTTTTATCTTGGAAGAACAACCTTTTTAAAAATAAGTGCTATTGTTAGGCTACGAATATCTGCAGCTGTAAGGAAATTGCTCTTGAAGTACTATAATGAGGGTGAGAAGAAACATGACAGTCATTTTAAATTTGCCAGTGAGCATTCAGCATTCTGAAATGAACAAATAGAACTTTAGTCAACTCCTGTTCAGGGACTGATCTTCAATGGACTTTGTGAAAAAAAGAATTCCACAATGATAGGACAGCACAGAAAGGTATATTTCTTACATCTAATGAGAATCAAATAAAGAGCTTTTCTCCATCAGCTGTTCAAAAAGGCATGACTCACATGCCCCCCAATATCTTCATCAAACCTCAATTCTATGGTTAACATTATGGAGAGGAAGCCATTTTTTTGACTAAAGCCAGAATTTAGAACAGTTGTTCTAAACATGAGGAAAGTTGCTGTTGTGCCATGATTTCTCCAATTTATGGTTAAACTTTAACCTTACATTCAGGAAATAAATACTTGAAATGTTTTTTTCTTTGCTTGTTTGGTTTTTTGGGGATAAACATGAAGTGCAATTTTTTTTTTTTTACGGGAAGTACTAAAGATAAAAAAACAGCAAACAATGACTCAATATTCCAAAGTTCAGACAGTACATAAGTGAGTACATAAGTGAGTACTCTCCAGTACATAACCATTCACTGATGAGCTAAAGATGAATCTTTCCCTTTCATAACTCCGAGTTCTTCCACATCCTCTTGAAAAAAGTATCAAAGAATAATTCAGATGGAGAAGAGTTTATTAAAGGAAAACAATTTTAATTATCTATGAAAAGCTGTTCTTTTCAGTAATGAGAAATCCCAAGCAGGTTTCCATGCCACAGAGTTCAACGTACTGCATAGGGCCATTTGGGAAATGATCAAGTGGAACATATCCGTTTGTTTTTCCCCCGCATGTGACTGCCTTTGTTATTATAGTGTCAAAAATTTCAATTCCCTTAAGAACTCTTCAAAGGGATTCTAAGTCTGCTCAAGAGAGTTCTTTGAACAAAGCGTGATCTGTGCATTCAATCATAAATCTGTAAAACCTGGCTTCAGAACTCTTTCAGAATATTATTTTCTTTTGGGATTTCACTTTGTTTTTTAATTTCAAGTGGTTGATGCCCAATTTTTTAACCTTACCACTCTTTTTCCCTTAAGTATAATTCTAAAACACATGCACGCACGCATGCACACACACACACACACACACACACACACACACACACACACACACACACACACATATTGTGGGAGTTACATCATGGGATGTTCAGGCAGGGAAACATTGATAGCTTCAGCCATGACCCATTCAAGTTGTGGAAAGATCAATTTGAGTAAAATGACATATCTGTATGGCCAAGAGAAGAAATAGCAGAACACTGAATATAAATGAATATTGTTGAGGTAACTTGCACTGAAGATATCCAAGCTTGTTTTATGTATTGAATCACTTCGTTAAGTTGTGCAATATAGTATAACTACACATTCAAGCTTTTTAGGTTTTATTATCAAGTTTAGATAATAGATAATCAAGTTCAATTTCATTAAATTGACTGTGGATAAGGATAGGATGGAGTGATATATACATGCTTGCATATGCTAACACTGTGTCTCTAAATACTGCTCAAAAGTATTTAGTAATTGAGGCTATCTGTTCAGTATCGTTTAATGCTGTAAAATCTCAGTTCAGTTGTCTTCTGCCTGCTGCTATGATAGCTATTATAGGTCCTATAATAGGAAAGATTATAATTTTAACATTCTTTCCAGAAAGGCAACTTTATGATCATTAAGTGACCATAATGGCTATTTAAGAGACACATTGCTTTCATATGATCTCAAGTTGCTCAGTGTTTTCAAATGAAAAAGTGCATTTTTTTCTCTTGTTACATTCAGTTAATTGGGTCTCATATATATGTCAGTGTTTGAGATCAATGATAACATTGGTTCATTAATTTTGAAACTCACAGACTTTTGTGAAATATAAAACAATACTTTGATTTTTCTTTTACATTAATACAAATGTGTTTATGAGATAATTAATCCCTTGACCAAACAGAATTGTAATGCATCTAGTTACAGATTATTTTTTTTTAACCCATTCTTTCTATAGTATTTGTGGAATTCAACATCTGGAACGAGCAGGAAACAAGCTGACTCTCTTTGACTCCCTCTATTTCTGCATAGTGACATTTTCCACTGTAGGATTTGGGGATGTTACTCCCAAGATCTGGCCTTCCAAATTGCTGGTTGTAATTATGATCTGTGTTGCCCTTGTAGTATTACCAATACAGGTAAAATATTATTTTCTTTATAAAAAAAAACTTAAAATAATAGCATTTTAATTTTGAATATTTTTAATGACTATACTTGTATTTTACATCATCATCTCAAAATCTTCATTTATATATAAAATAATTTCTTTGTTCTCTACTTACAGTAGAGCATTAGTATACTTCACTTAATATAATATAATATAGTATAATATAACTTTAACATTGGGCTCCAGACTTGAACATTAGGCACTATCTAACAAAATGAAATTGAATGGTGAAAAAAGTAAGGTTCTACATTTAGGCAAGAAAAACAAATGCACAAGTACAGTATATGTGGTACCATGCTCAATAGTAGTAACTGTGAGAGGGATCTTGGAATCCTAGTGGACAACCAGTGGCGTAGGAGGCTAATGCCTACTAAGGCAGCATTTAACATCCAGCTGCCTGCAATTACTGCAAGTTCAATTCTCACCAGGCTCAAGGTCGACTCAGCCTTCCATCCTTTCTAAGGTGCGTAAAATGAGAACCCGGTTTGTGGGGGCAATAAGCTGACTTTGTATAAAATATACAAAAGTATGAAGGCTATTGCTTAACGCATTGTAAGCCGCCCTGAGTCTCCAGAGAAGGGCGGCATATAAAAATAAATAAAAATAAAAATAAAAATGAGCCAGCGATGTGCTGCAGCTGGCAAAAAAACCAACACAGTTCTAAGCTGCATAAACAGGAATAGAATCAAGACCATATGAAGTGTTAATACCACTTTATAATGCCTTGGTAAGACCATACTTGGAATACTGCATCCAGTTTTAGTCACCATGATGTAAAAAAGATGTTGAGATTCTAGAAAGAGCATAGAGAAGAGCAACAAAGATGATTAGGGGACTGGAGGCTACAAAATATAAAGAACGGTTGCTGGAATTCGGTATGTCTAGTTTAATGAAAAGAAGGACTAGGGATGACATGATAGCAGTGTTCCACAAAAAAGATGCCACAAAAAAGAGGGAGTCAAGCTATTCTCCAAAGCACCTGAGGGCAGGACAAGAAGCAATGGATGGAAACTAATCAAGGAGAGAAGCAACCTAGAACTAAGGAGAAATCTCCTGACAGTTAGAACAAATCAGTGGAACAACTTGCCTCCAGAAGTTGTGAATGTTCCAACACTAGAATTTTTTAAGAAGAGATAGCCATTTGTCTGAAATGGTATAGGGCTTCCTATCTAAGCAGGGGGATGGACTAGAAGACCTCCAAGGTCCCTTCCAACTCTAATATAATATAATATAATATAATATAATATAATATAATATAATATAATATAATATAATATAATATAATATAATATAATATAATATAATATAATATAATATAATATAATATATATGAAAGTGTGTGGGAGTAAGAGGATTAACAATTTTGCTTTAGGAATAAATTGTAAACTTATATTTAATACTCAGATAACAAATTAGGAAAAAGCATGTTCTTCCCTACTTTAGCTCCTTCAATAAATATTAATTCCTTACACAAGCCTACAATATTATCCACTGTTTCATTGTTTGTTTGTGCCTTTTAAATTTCTCCATCTATGTTATCTTTAGTAAACATTCTACTAAGCTACACTGGTTCATCTACATATGCTTTGCTGTTTTACTATTTAGAAATGAACAAAATGAATTGTTCTATTTCTCTTGTCAAAAACAGCTTCCTTGGTCAGTGATATATTAATTTTCAAATCCATATTCTTCCTTGCAAACTTTATCAGAAATCATTCAGGTTCTAATCAACAATATCACATTATCTCCATGCAAAATTATATACACATGATAATGTTATCTAGTTTGGGTAAATGAAATGTTTGCAAGAAAACCATGAGTTCCGATTGTACCAAGGACCCCTTGTTTCAACCCTGAGCTACAAATACTTTCCTCTATCGGTACATATATATTTACTTCTAATTTTATTAGAAGTAATTTTAATTTTAGACATTTTATCATTACACCAAATCCTTTTTTATTTCTATTTCCAGAACCCCATCTATTTTTGTGGTGTTCAGTAATTTAATTCTTTTGGGTCTGTTTCATGCAGCTTCCTGAATATCTTGCATCTGCCTTCCATTCTAATGGCTCACCATCTAATAATCATTTATGGCTGTGATGTTCTTTTTAAAAAAAAAACCTTGTTTTTTTTACTTTGATTTATTAATAATCAAAGAATTATTATGGAAATACAAGCCACGATTCCTTTTTTAGAGGTTGTCTTCTCTGACACTAAATCTTGACTCTCTCATCAACAAGGGAGTTAAGTCAAAGTGAGTGCACATACAAATTAATAAATTACAGCTAAAATCTTTACAGAAGAACCAAGAAAGCAAACATACTGCTGCCCACACTCAGCTAACTAGAAAATACAGTATGTGTGATATGGTAATACACATTAATATTCAAGTGTGTTTGACTGAAATGTGTACTGCTAGGTTATTCTTTGTTCACTTATTATTTATTCTGCATGTGAGATATTACTGTGAGCCATATTAAATAAAATCACAACAAACAAATATCTAGACCAGAGATGGGGAACAATGGCCCCTTTATGACTTGTGGACTTCAACTCCTAGAATTCCTGAGCTTTTAGGGCTAGGCTCAGTGGTGGGTTGCTTCCGGTTTGGTCCAGTTCTATAGAACCGGTAGTAAAACCGGCGGGAGGTTCCGCCCACCCGCCACAACGTCATCATGGATGATCTGTGCAGAAGCGCAAGTGCGCGCTTCCTCTGCGAACCAGTAGTAAAGGTAAATGGAACCCACCTCTGGCTAGGCTTCTAAAAAACCTAAATGCTGGCTCAGGAATTCCAGGAGTTGAAGTCCACAAGTCATAAAGGGGCCACTGTTCCCCACCATGCTCTAGACAGTTGGACTATATGGTTTTTTAGCATCTCCTTGTTGACTTTTTGAGGCCATATTTCATCTTGAAATTTATTTTATTGCAGTTTGAGCAACTGGCTTATTTGTGGATGGAAAGACAAAAATCAGGTGGAAATTATAGCCGACATAGAGCTCAGACAGAGAAACATGTTGTTTTGTGTGTCAGTTCTCTTAAGATTGACCTGCTTATGGATTTTCTAAATGAATTCTATGCTCATCCTAGACTCCAGGTAAGTCAAGCAGATCAGCATTTATCTCAATTCAGCCAGAAATATTCTCATTTTTAAACATTTTAAATACACATACGACTGAAATCTTAGCAGTATCATGGGTCAAAGACTTATATCTGTTAAATGTAAGTTATTCTAAAATTTAGAAAAGGGCTATAAAACATCCAGCACTTCTTTTTACTAGACTTATGTTGTTTCTTTAGAGCCAATTCTGAGCCTTTTCTAATGATTAATGAGATCTGTGTAGTAGCTACCAAAGCTGACATTTTCTGCTGTTGAACATAGATTCCTTTTCAGCGTGCGTAATGCTTAACATTTTTTGCCAGAGGAAGTGATTTAAACTCATCTCTCCATGAGGCTAAGCATTACAGGTTGATATCTGGCAGAGCAACTTTGGCATCAATATAATCATTATTGAAATAAATAGCAGGAACATTTTTCTTCTTTAGAAATGTTAAAAAATAAATTATCCTTCAACTATCCTTCTCTCAACTCTTAAGTTTTTCCAAATTTTAAATGGAAAATATCCATGAAATATAACCATGTAATATTTCTTCTAGTTCTTTTTGATTCTTACAACGTGCATTTTTATAGGACTACTATGTGGTTATATTGTGTCCCACTGAGATGGATGTTCAGGTTCGAAGAGTGCTTCAAATTCCCATGTGGTCCCAAAGAGTCATCTACTTGCAAGGTTCAGCACTGAAGGATCAAGATCTCCTGAGAGCTAAGTAGGTACCAAACAATGGATAAGGATCTTAAAAGAATATATTGGTTACTTATGATCTTACCATAAAACTAATTCACTAAAAGACCCTTTTTTTCAAATTTCCTGGATATCCCAGAGAACATTTGTTACATGCTTTTAGATATAAACTGTCCAGGGTCACAGAGGGAGATGGGCAGTCCTTAAATTTAACAGATAAATAAACAACTAATGCTAAACAGATATTTAATTAAAAACATTTCTTTGTGTGCTTCTTATCAGCTGTGTTCTTCCTTCCAACTATTTTGGAAATTTACTTCTGAACAGAATTGATCGGCGTTCATATAACTCTGTCTCCAATGCTTCAAGCTATATTTTTATTAAAAGTTTACACTTTCTTTGAAACACCTTGGGGCAAGCATTCATTAAAGTTTCACTATGTTGTTTTCCTTAATCCCATTTTGTGCACCAAGATTTTTTGTCATAACAAAGGAGAGTCTCAATATAAGCTAGTAATTCAGTATCTTTTTTCGATATGGACTCTGCCTTCCTGTCCATTCTCGGACAGTGCCAAATTTATTTATTTATTTTTAAAAAAATAATCTTTATTTACATTTTCCATTAAAAAAAAACAAAAAATAATTTAAAATATTTGAGTCCCTGTGGGACCATGATATGTAGTATGGGCGGATTTGATTCATAGATTTCTCATTTTACTTCATTTATCTGTTTTGTTTATATCCCTCGATTATTTTCATTAAAAAAAAATGGAGGCACAAACGTATTTAATATTTTATTTATTTATTACATTTATATGCCACCCATCTCATAATTTTTCCCCCACAACAGCAACCCTATGAGGTGGTTTATGCTGATAGAGAACATGACTGGTGCAAAATCACCCAGCCAGCTTTCATGCCTAAGAAAGGGCTAGAACTCACAGGCTCATGCTTTTTAACCTGGTAGACCAAATAGGCTCTTTTTGGCATTCATCTCTATTAATTGTGAAGTTATATTTTGATTTTAAAGAATTCTTAAAATCTATGTGAAAGACTTAATCCATGCAGATGGATTAAGCATTTCCATAATTTCATTTCCTTTTAATCTTCAATCATTTTTAGCTTTAACTACACCAAGGGTGTCAAACTCATGGTCCGCAGGCCAGATGGGTCACATGCTGGCCACCCATACCGCTGGTTTAGCGAAGGTGAAAAAAGTCCCGATATGTCACATGATCACAATGTGACGACGTGAGTTTGACACCCCTGACCTATACTATTTGATTTTAACAACAGCCTGGCCACTGCTTTAATATTTATTAATGATTTTAAAAATAAATTATGGAATAATGAAGATAGGAACCCATTTGAAACAAAACCAGCATTGCAATAACCATGTTAAGTATTATTTTATAATTTGTATCACTTAATTCTTATGACTTCCAGGATTTCCAAGTTTAGGAGCTGCAAAATTTCCTGTGGTGCAATCTTCTATATTTTACTCTGAAGTAATCTTCAGTGAAACTTACTCCTAGATATATAGTTATGGGATTGCAGCTGCTTGAGTATATGGGAGTAATACATAATCATTTTGCATAATTAGTTCTTATAAAATAGATGTTTGTTTTCCTATTAAGAATGGATATTTATTTATTTATGAAACCTATTTGATTCCCAACTCCCAATGATTCTTGATTGTTTTTAAAAATGGTGTAGAAAAGAGCCTTGGTGGTGCAGCGAACTAAGTACTGTTAAGTGCTAGCACTTAGCTGCCAGCTGCCTGCAATTAGTGCGAGTTCAAATCTCACCAGGCTCAAGGTTGACTCAGCCTTCCATCCTTTCGAGGTAGGTAAATTGAGGATGCAGATTGTGGGGGCAATAAGCCAGCTTTGTATAGAACAACACCACTTGGGGGGGCCAAAAGTCCTAATAAGCAGGTATATACATAAAAGTATGCAGGCTATTGCTATAATGCACTGTAAGCCGCCCTGAGTCTACGGAGAAGAGAGGCATATAAATTGGATTAATAATAAATAATAAAAATAATAATAATACAGGAATACAAATTTTCAAAAGAAATAATACAGGTAGTCCTAAATTTACAACCATTTATTTAGTGACCATTTGAAGTTACAATGACACTGAAAAATGTGATTTACGGCTGTTTTTCACACTTACTACTGTTGCAACATCCCCATGATCACATGATCTAAATTTGAGCTCATGACAACTAGCATGTATTTTTGATAATTGCACTGTTTTGGGATCATGTCATCACCATGTGTGATTTTCCCAGCTGACTTCCAACAAGCAATGGCGGAAGCCAGATTCATTAATAACCACATGATTTACTTAACAACTTCAGTAATTCACTTAACTGTGATAAAAAAAATCATAAAATGTAGCAAAACACATTTAACTGCTTTGGTTAGCAATGGAAATTGTGGGCTGAATTGTGGTTGCAAGTCAAGGACTACCTGTATTATATGCCATTTAATGAATAAATCATTAAATAAGAAATAAAAAAATTCAAAACATTTCCAATTTTAAATGTAAATTAGGGGATCTGTCCCTGCCTGTTTATTAGTGATTGCGATAATTTATTTTCAATCACTAATAAACATGCATGGATTGATACCCTATTTTGCTAAAAAGAATCTTGTGATTTTCTCTGAGTTAGATAGTAAATGTGATTTTTTTTAAAACTGTCATTTAAACATACCTGCAGTATTATTTAGCCTTAGTAAATTCAAAGCAAAGCAACCATTAAAATGTATATTTCTCCTTACAAATTATGTAATTGAATGTACTTTTATCATTTTTAAACACTATAGGAAGCAGTTTAAAAGACCATTTTTAAGAAACACAGCATAAATGTAGGAATTTAATAGACCATATTGTAAGAAATGTAGTAGTAGTTGCTAAGCAGCAGTGAGCTTCTCTCTTTTTATAATGAGCATCTTATAATCACATTCTCTAATAATCTTTCTAGTAAATGAAGTGTTTAGTATGTTTTGGCTATACTAACTTAAAAAATAAAACACTGAGTTTTTTTGTTCCTCAGCATCTCAGTTTGTATACTCTTCTTTTTTAACCCCTTTGAAAAACAAGGTATATAAGGGACTCAAGTTCATCTTTTGTTAAAATAACACCATGATAATTTTAAATCATATATTTCCTTTTTGTCAAGTAAAGGAGGTAATTTCGTGTTTGATAATTCCATAGAAAAGAGCAATAAAAAGGCAGAGAGCTGCTTCAGATTCAACATAATTGAGCTGGAGGAAATGCTGTTAACTTTGCCACCACAGGTTATGATGATTTTTTGCTTTATATTTTAATGAGGGGATAACTGGTGGATGAAACAAGGTAGGATAACCCCGCAGTCTTAAAGATTTGCAAAATTACCTGTCCCTGAGGGTATCTGCCTGTGATATGTTCCACATCCCCTCTATTAAACAGTCTTATCTGGGGGACCTAGGATACATGTCTTTTCGATAGAAGTGCCTGCCTAATGGCCTGCCTTGAGATTGGAGGCATCTTCTTAGCCTTTTGGAAAGCTATGAAGACTTGGCTCATCCTCTAGTTGCTGGGCTGGCATTGGGGTTGAACCCAGCATACGTGTATTTTGAGATTGGATTATTATGGCTCCTTGGCAAGAGTGTGATAGTTGTTTTTTTAAAAAACGGATGAACTTTTTAAAAATATATTTGTAGTGATTTTTTTTGGTTGTTAGTTAGCCAGGGTTAATATAATAGAATTCTTTATTGGCCAAGTGTGATTGGACACACAAGGAATTTTTCTTGGTGCATACACTCTCGAAGTACATAAAAGAAAAGATACATTCGTCAAGAATCATAAGGTACAACGCTTAATGATAGTAATAGGGAAACAGACAATGTAAATCTTAAGGATACCAGCAACAAGGTTACAGTCATACAGTCATAAGCGGGAGGAGATGGGTGATAAGAATGATGAGAAGATTAATAGTAATGCAGACTTAGTAACTAGTTTTACAGTGTTGAGGGAAATATTTGTTTAGCAAAGAGATGGCATTCAGGAAAAAACTGTTCTTGTGTCTAGTTGTTTTGGTGTGCAGTGCTCTATAGCGTTGTTTTGAGGGTAGGAGTTGAAACAGTTTATGTCCAGGATGCGAGGGGTCTGTAAATATTTTCACAGCCCTCTTTTTGACTCATGCAGTATACAGGTCCTTAATGAAAGGCAGGTTGGTAGCAATTGTTTTTTCTGCAATTTTAATTATCCATTAAAGTTTGTGTCTGTCTTTTTGGGTTGAGGAACCAAACCAGACAGTTATAGAGGTGCAGATGACAGACTCAATAGTTCCTCTGTAGAACTGTATCAGCAGCTCTTTGGGCAGTTTGAGCTTTCTGAGTTGGCGCAGAAAGAACATTCTTTGTTGTGCTTTTTTGATGACGTTTTTGATGTTGGGTGTCCATTTTAGGTCGTGAGATATGGTAGAACCTAGAAATTTGAAGGTCTCTACTGTTGATACTGTGTTGTCTACTGTGTGTGAGATGGTTGGCATATAAATCTTATGAAGTTTGGATGTACCTTTTTGTACATCCAAGTTAGTAAGTTACTAACTTACTGTAGTGCCATAGAAACCACTTTTAAAAGCTTTTAGAAATGAGACTGACATATGAAAGATTATCAGAAGCTTTACTGAAATTGAGAGTTTATATTCACAGCATTTCTTTTGTCCACTAAAGAAATAACCTTGTCAAAGAAAGAAATAAGGTCTGTCTCATGCTCTATATTTTTGATGAAACCATGTTGACTTTTAGCAATCCCTACATTGTCTTCAAGATGGTTATAAGTGGCCTGCTTTATTATCTGCTCTAACATCTTTCCAGGTATTGATGGTGAGCCTCATTGGTCTATAATTCCTGGGATTGTTTCTCTTGAGTACACTTTAAAAAATATGTCCCTTTGCTTCTCTTCAGTTCTCCAGAATTACTCAAAGATTATTGAAAAGGGTCTTTAGCTGGGTTGGCTCACTTCTTACTCGAAATAGACAAATCTTAACAGATGATCACAAGAAAACAGATAACCACAACTTCTACTTCTGTTTTTACATTCAAAGGATATAAAATCTTGAATAGCATACACTGGGATTAAATATAATAAAGGAAGGTACAATTCAGTAAGGATGTCTTTAAATTCCCTAGAAAAATATCTTAGAATATTAAAGAAATAAGGCAGAGATGACTATTGTGAAAACATACCTTAAGACCAGGAAACGGAAGCTGTGAGAAAGAAGCTAATACTGACTTGTTCCTAATTCATTAAGAGTATAAGATGGTAGGCGGGAAAAACTCAGCCTTTCAAGATTCTGTTCAAATTGATCAATATCAATAAAATGTAGTCTTCACGTGGCTTACCTTGAGGGGTTGACAACATCTCCTAAATTTTCTTTCTCATTGATATTGTTTGAAATTGCACTATTCTTAACTTCATTTTAAGAAATCCCAGCTGGTTACAGCAGCATGTTTGGCTTTAAGTGTTTCTCCCTGTGACATTTTCTCTATTTTATTTTATTTTATTCAAATTGTTCTTTCTGTTAGCCATGGTTTATTTTTTACTAGGTCTTTTGTTAAAAAATTTTTAACAACATGGTTACTTGCACCAAAAGTTCTTTCAGATTTAATATCTTCAGTCAGCTCTTCTTATTAGTAAGGACCAAATCCAAGATAGCAGATGCTCTGTTTACTTAACAGAGTCTGTTTGAAGGAGAAAATTATTACCAATACAATCAAATATTCTGACTTGTTTATGGCAAAATTAGTCTCCCAATAAATGACAGGGTAGTTGAAGTATCCCCATCACACCTGTTTTGGGGTTTTTTTGAGGATTCCTTTATCTGTTTTAATTTGATTTATTTGGTGGTCTGTAGTAAATTCTTAACAAGTGAGTTCTTCTGTTACATCATCCTTTTATCTTAACCTAAGTGGTTTCCACATCAGATCAGTGGACTTCTGTTCATAGAGGTTAATATATAAATCTATGACAAATTTTCGTGTGTTGCCCTTTACTTTGAAGCTAGCTTACCCATTAAAAATTTATTCCACTGCTGGAACTCATCCTACTATGTTTCTATAATCCCTATTATGTTATACTTGTCTTGATACCATGATCCATCTGATTTTGCCTGTTACCCATTTTGTGTGCAGTATATAGCAACATTTAAGATAATGGGTTAGACTTCCTATGTTCAGTCCCCTTTTTCTTTAATGCCTTTATTTCCTTTATTTTTTGGTTAAACTAGTAATTTCCAGAACCCTTTGCCTTACTCCATTATTCAGTCCTTTACTTGCCAATTGTCCTGAAACTCCTACCCCTTGTACTGTAGTTTAAATAAATAAAAAGCCTCTGGATTTCTGTAATGGCCCTAAATATAGTTCTGAGTAAAGAACAGAACACAGCGAGAAGGCTGGTAAATGTGCTTTCTATAATTCTTCATTGAAACGACCAAAGTGGCTCCAAGACAGCTCATGTACCAACTTTATTTTTATTTATTTATTTTATTTTTATTTGATTTATATGCTGCCCTTCTCCGGAGACTCAGGGCGACTTACAGTGCGTTAAGCAATAGCCTTCATACTTTTGTATATTTATACAAAGTCAGCTTATTGCCCCCACAAACTTTACCTACCTTAGAAAGGATGGAAGGCTGAGTCAACTTTGAGCCTGGTGAGATTCGATCTTACTTTAATTGCAGACAGCTGGTGTTAAATTACAGTGCTTCTGTCTGTTGAGCTAAACCAGGCTCCTGGTTCAAGTGATAATAAATAATTTTACAGTTTTTTGTAATGTAGAATTAAGTATTTGTAAATCAATTTAAATCTGGTTCATGTATCTGTTGTTAAGGTATAATATATACAGTAAGTTGCCATGAGGGAGGGAGGGAAGGAAGGAAGGTAGGCGGGTAGGTAGGTTGGTTTATGGATTTGTTCCAAATCAACAATATTAACAAATCATTTCTGTTCAATGGAACAAGCATTGTATACTATAACTTTTTTCAAAAAGTGACTTTACACATATTTCTTATGTGTCATTGCATATGAATGCAAATCTTGTTTTCATGTCTCAAAATCTGGAATGCTGTTACATACAGGTGAAACTCGAAAAATTAGAATATTGTGCAAAAGTTCATTTATTTCAGTAATGCAACTTAAAAGGTGAAACTAATATATGAGATAGACTCATTACATGCAAAGTGAGATAGTTCAAGCCTTGATTTGTCATAATTTTTATGATTATGGCTTACAGCTCATGAAAACCCCAAATTCACAATCTCAGAAAATTAGAATATTGTGAAAAGGTTCAATATTCTAGGGTCAAAGTGTACCACTCTAATCAGCTAATTAAGCCATAACACCTGCAAAGGGTTCCTGAGCCTTTAAATGGTCTCTCAGTCTGGTTCAGTAGGAATCACAATCATGGGAAAGACTGCTGACCTGACAGTTGTGCAGAAAACCATCATTGACACCCTCCATAAGGAGGGAAAGCCTCAAAAGGTAATTGCAAAAGAAGTTGGATGTTCCCAAAGTGCTGTATCAAAGCACATTAATAGAAAGTTATGTGGAAGGGAAAAGTGTGGAAGAAAAAGGTGCACAAGCAGCAGGGATGATTGCAGCCTGGAGAGGATTGTCAGGAAAGGCCATTCAAAAGTGTTGGGGACTTTCACAAGGAGTGGACAGAGGCTGGAGTCAGTGCATCAAGAGCCACCATACACAGACGGATCCTGGACATGGGCTTCAAATGTCGTATTCCTCGTCAAGCCGCTCCTGAACAACAAACAACGTCAGAAGTGTCTTATCTGGGCTAAAGAAAAAAAGAACTGGTCTGTTGCTCAGTGGTCCAAAGTCCACTTTTCTGATGCAAGCAACTTTTGCATCTCATTTGGAAACCAAGGACCCAGAGTCTGGAGGAAGAATGGAGAGGCACACACTGCAAGATGCTTGAAGTCCAGTGTGAAGTTTCCACAGTCTGTGTTTATTTGGGGAGCTATGTCATGTTGGTGTTGGTCCACTGTGCTTCATTAAGTCCAGGGTCAACGCAGCTGTCTACCAGGAGATTTTGGAGCACTTCATGCTGCTTTCCGCAGACGAGCTTTATGGGGATGCTGACTTCATTTTCCAGCAGGACTTGGCACCTGCCCACACTGCCAAAAGTACCAAAACCTGGTTCAATGACCATGGGATTACTGTGCTTGATTGGCCAGCAAACTCACCTGACCTGAACCCCATAGAGAATCTATAGGGCATTGCCAAGAGAAAGATGAGAGACATGAGACCAAACAACGCAGAAGAGCTGAAGGCCGCTATTGAAGCATCCTGGTCTTCCATAACACCTCAGCAGTGCCACAGGCTGATAGCATCCATGCCACACCGCATTGAGGCAGTAATTGATGCAAAAGGGGCCCAAACCAAGTACTGAGTACATATGCATGCTTATACTTTTCAGAGGTACGATATTGTTCTATGTACAATCCTTGTTTTATTGATTTCATGTAATATTCTAATTTTCTGAGATTGTGAATTTGGGGTTTTCATGAGCTGTAAGCCATAATCATCAAAATTATGACAAATCAAGTCTTGAACTATCTCGCTTTGCATGTAATGAGTCTATCTCGTATATTAGTTTCACCTTTTAAGTTGCATTACTGAAATAAATGAACTTTTGCACGATATTCTAATTTTTCGAGTTTCATCTGTACATTACAAACTTAGCTGATGGAATCCACATTGTGATATGCAGAATAGATGAGTTTAAAATATATTCTGGTTGACAAAAATACCATTGCAGGGAATAGCCCCAATTTTGCTTCCTTTTTTTTTTTTTTAGTTGATGCACATCATATCACATGGTCTAATATAGGAATTTTACTCTGATCTAGAATGAGAAAAATACAGCTGTATAATTTCTGTTTAAATTTGATGCCTTATTTTTATATTTATGTAATGTATTTTTAAAAGAAGTATATATTTTGTTTAATATGATTTACTTTCTCTTTAAAAAGTGAAAAAAAATTTTTTTTTAATTTGGCCTAAAGTTTACATTTAAAGCAAGCACTTATTTAAACTATCTTTAGAAGTTTCCTGGGTATGTTAAAAGCAGTTTCCTAATTTTCCCCCCTAAACTTTCTGATTTTTAGAATGGATAATGCGGAGGCCTGTTTTATTTTAAGCAGCCGTTGTGAAGTGGACAGAACTGCAGCGGTAGGTTCCAAATATATCTATATCTGCATTTACAGATTTGTTTTATATGTGTATTTTTATCTTTTTATGGTTAAGTTAATTGGTCAGAAATAAAAGAGGTATGTGGTTGCTATGAATCGACATTGATTAGACAGCACATAATCAATGTAGAGTTTTGTGGGTTTTTTGAACTGATATGTTTATATATTCTGTTGAGTCTTCTATATATATATAAAGACATATATTATTAAAATGTATATTAAGTCCTCTTAAAATATGATAAATGAACCTATATTAGTATCGTGACTTCATACAGTCAATTTTACAATAAAATGATTAGAATAGTAATTGCTCTCTTATAAGCAGACTATTTTTAAAACTAGACTTCCGAGTTTAATACCCTCATATTGTGAAACAATTCCATCAAAGGCAGTAGAATAGCTAAATCACTCAAGGAAGATCTAAGTAATAGTCATTACTTATCCTTATTCTAAGTTAGCTTTTTTTTTCTCTTCCTCTTTTTTTTTAACCTTCAGGAAATATTTTACATATTGTTTTATCTGTTCAGTCACATATTGCAGAAAAAATTGAATCATATAGTTTATTATATATATATAATTAAATACAATCAGGAAGCTGTGAGTTCGATCCTAGGTAGAGGCAGAGAGAGAGGAGGGGGGGAGAGGGAGAGAGAACTATATAAGAGAACACTTTATATAGATCAGATTTAACATATATTCTGACCTGAATGACAACACGGTCTAGTGTTTTCTGTAGTATGAATAAATATTAATAGCACTATTTAAGGAGTTTCTTAGGCTTGTCCTACCATTATTCTAAGTGAGAAGCTCTTAATAAATTTCCAGAGGATCCTAGATTTCTTTAACACATAGTTTATTCAAGCTATATTTACAGTATGTTTTTGAAAGCCATGTTTCATTTCAACCTGGGAATTCTGGATGTTCTGCTTGCTTACCACATTTCACATTCTGCTGGTTAGCTTAGGTTTTCAGATTCATCTATCTCAGGGTTTCTGGCAACATGGTTGCTTGGTAGGAAATATTTGCTCTTCTAATTCCTTGCATATTCCAAATGGTGTCTAATGTTCAGAATGTGGGAAGAATGAATGACTGGTTCTTATTTTGCTTATCCTGATATATAATGTTGACAACCTTACCTACATTATACATACAGAGAAAAAAAAAAGCAAGACATTAAAAATACCTTGCCATTCTTTCTGCAAGATTGAAGCCATTATACTGAAATTAAAAACAATGTTTAATTTGTGGGCACCGTAGCTACCACATTCCTTTTTAATTATCTAAGTGCTATTTTGGGGGCAGTCTTTAGGAAACCCTCTAGACTTTCTGATCAGAATCAGATAGAGAAAAGAACTGGGATGGATTTCACAATTCTGCTTTACTTGAATTTCATACATTAGGAGTACATGTAGGAGTACCAGGCCTATGTTCTTGTCCATTGTATCCACAGTAACATATGTATGATTTATGTGCCAGTGGTAATTGCTGTAGGAGTTGGGTAATTTTACATAGGAAGGAAGACTGGCTTATACCACATTTGTCAAAAGAAAGATTATAAGACCAGATTTTGCTGTATCACTGGAGCCAAATATCATTTTTGTATCTTTTTTCCCCCCTATAACCAGTGCCTATGGGGAAGGGCCTTGTCGTGGCGGCACTGCTTGTACTAACGCTTCCCCCTTTTTATGGTATTATATTTAGTATATTTATATATTAATCAAATTTATATAGTCACCCATATCACCGGAGGCAACTTTATGAGGTGCACAACAATGTTGCAAAATATGTCACTTCTGCACTTCAGTCCAGAAAATGTAACTTCAGCTAAATTGCTGGTCATAAATTATATCTTTCTCCCCTAGCTTTCGTTTGATTCTTCTGAGTCTCACTTGATTGCACACAGAAAAAATAAACCAAAAGGAAAATATGTGGTTGCATAAAACTCCATGCCGATTGAAACCTATTTATTTCCACTATTTGGAAAGAAATAAAAATATTAGTGGTAAAATGACACTATATGGTCACTGATAACTGAGACAAAGCATAAGGCTCACAGTAGATTTATCATCAAATTACTGTGATTTGCTTTCTAATCTATCAAAGCCCTGTATCTTTCATCAACTGCACTGTTGTTTAACTGCTGCTTTTAGCTGTTTTTCCATTTGATTGCTATTAGTTTTATATCTATCATTTTTTGCTTTTATTACTTTATCATAATCTATCCTGACAGTTTT
The DNA here is from genome assembly GCF_029215685.1 of Pituophis catenifer annectens. NCBI lineage: Eukaryota > Metazoa > Chordata > Lepidosauria > Squamata > Colubridae > Pituophis > Pituophis catenifer. Next base: position 122,032,490 of record NW_027256883.1, on the reverse strand, counting down.
ATTTAAGGGGAGCATGAACATTCATGTTTTAAAGAACTCATTTAGTTCTCCACAATAACATGTCTAAATTCTCAGTGTTTTTCCTACATCAAGAAGCTGGGTATTAGAATTTAGGCTATATGAAAACAGTGCCAGTGATGGTGGCAATAATGATGATGTTAATGATTTATACAAAATAACAAAGCTGTATTTATATAATATGCATTCTGCTGATCAGAAACACAGAGAGAACTAGGTAGAAATTTTGCACACATGACTATGATTTCAAAGAGAATAGTTGTATTTCCAGTTTATTTCCAAATTATGTATAGTGAGAATTATTATCGTATCATAAAAAGTAAATCAAATAATTTGCAAAGAGGTAACTATTAATCATTTAGAGGAGAAAGAGAAAGAATTGTGAAATCTTAAACACTAATTTTATTATTGCATATATTTTCATGGATCATCTAATCATCATCTGATGAATAAATGCCTACGAGAGAGATTTTATAACTGATAGTTTGGGATGGTTGGTGAGATTTGGGATTGCTCTATTTTTACAACAACACATTTTTGTTTCCTGAAAAGAGAAATCATCATTTCATTTAGGACTAAGTATCTGCAACCTCCTTCCCCTCCCAAAAGCAACAACATCAGTAATAATTCATTGATTAACTTGACTGAAATAAGGCCATCTTCCTTGTAACATTTTTAAACTTCCCTTTAAAACAGAATTATTCAAAATGCATCAAGAGCATAAATAAAACATACAGGATTGATTTGTCCTTATTTTTAAAGATCTTTTCCTCTCCCAAACTATTTTAGTTCCAGGATTTTATTTACAATATACTTTTGTACGACAGATATTAACAAATGAATAAAAAACACAGAGAATTGAAAATTAGCTAAATAGGAATCTTAGATATGACCCAATCAAGATGGTTTTATAAAAGCAAAGTTTAATGTGTAGTTTTATATCATGTAATACTGTTTTAAATTTAAAATAAATTAAAGTTATTGGGATAGCTGTTTTCTAGCCAATCAAATTGTTGGTCCATGTAGGCTATTGCAGACTATTTGCAGATTTTCAAGATTTCAGGAGAAATACTGGATATTAATCCAGTAAAAGTCTGTGTGACTGTAAGTGTAATACTTTTTTTCCTGAACATTCAGAAATTAGGTCAGCTCTGTATTGTCAGGGATGAACCATAAATTTGTCCAGACAAGTTGTCTGGAAAGAATTCCATCTTAAATCAATTAGAATAAAATGACGTTAATGTCTACTTTCACAGGAGTCTGTCCATATAAGCTGTGATTAGATAGAGAACACACTTTGATTTTTTAGCAATTGTACTTTAGCTTGATGTATTTATCATAATCTTCAGGCTATCAGGCAAAAGGTATAAAGTAGGGAAGTAAGATTAGTAAGATCCAGGGATTTAAGCTTCAAACAATAAAAATGGTATAGAAGTAATTCAGACCCAACATAACACTACATTGGTAGTAAGTATCTCATTGTAGATCAGTTGCTCTCAATATTAGGTGAGAAGGACAACAAGAAATGGTCTGGAGAAGTTAAAAGTCAGCTGTCACAGAGACTGGTCAGTGTTCAATTTCAAGCATCATTTATTGAAGCTCAGCAAGGAAATTACAATATAAAGCCCACCTGCTAAAACTGTTTTGAAAACATCCCCCTCTGATTGTTTATTATTCTTTAGCATTCTCAGCTGAGAACAGAAATTTACCAATCAATTGAATTCATGCCTGAAGAGTTCAAAAACCTGAAATTTAGCCATGCTATGTTGCTTTTAATTCTAAGCCAAAATACTTCATCTTACTTCTGTTGGAATAATGCCTTTAATTTAAAAATATTAATTGTCCTTAACTTTTCAAATGATTTTTTTCTTTCTTTATCAGACCATAGAAGCCTTTCTTATCTGCTGACATCCACAATATAAATGAATTATACTATTCTCTTTCTCTCTTTTCTTACCCAAGCAACTTTATGACTAGACAATCCATTTCATTTCCTAGCATCATTAGTTTCTGTAAATTATTCTGTCTTGTAATTTTTAGAAGACAATTAAAAATATAAAAAGACTGATATAGAGCTCAAAAGAACAATGTTGTAGAATTTAGAAGCATTTTGAAAAGGAACATTTTAATGTGCTGAAATTTTGTGATTTTCTAATAGAACTTTTCAGTCAAGCTCTTTATGTTTGCTAAGAGCAACTGGTTGTAAAGTACTGAAATGAAAGTGAAGATCTTAAAAAAATAAAATACAATGAATTAATTGATCTATTATTCTGTTGATAATTCTTCCAACAATTTCCATTTGTGTATATTTGCATCTGTGAAAATTTTCTGTTAAAACTGTTTTGATTCCAAATACTTAACAATCTGCTTTCCTTATGCATGTATATGTAAATCTCCCTCTCCCTCTCCCTCCCTCCCTCCCTCTCTCCCCCAAACAATAATCTTTTCCTCAGGTCAACTGCTTAATTATATCTATTCATTCTTCTGAGCCTTGTTTATGTAAATTTGTAGCAACTAGTTGTTAAGTTCTTAAGGTCAGTGATATAAGGCTCTAAGCATTCTGAATGAGTAGCAGAAAAAAATTCTCTTCCTTTTTGTCCAGAAAAATTATCTATGCTAGAGATGCATTTCCTCGAATTATAATCATTAGCAAACTTTCCACAAAGGAATGTTTCCTTGCACATGAAAAAATATTCTGAGGTTTTCAAATGGATAGGGTAGGGTAGGGTAGAGTGGGATGGGATGGGATGGGATGGGATGGGATGGAATAGGATAATAGAGTTCGGGAACAAGCCTTTGATTTCTCACTTTCATTGGATGTAACAATACTGTTTATTATATGGCAGTATATAGAAATTGCAGAAAATTATTGGCCAGATGTCTGCTGCATATATGGTTTTGTCATTGCTATTGGGATTCTTATTTTTATGAAAACTGTTTAACTAGTAATGCAGTCCAATTTCTCTTCAAAGATGTCATAATAAAACAGGTAATATTTTGAGATAGTCTCAGAGGTGCTTTTTTCAAGAGGCAACTGGACTTTCTGCTTTTTCTTTGAAGATATTTTGCTTATCATCAGAACTGAAGAAGCTTCTTGGATGAGAAGCAAAACGTCTTCAAAAAAAAAACCCAGAAAGCCCAGTTGCTTCTTGAAAAAATCACTTTTGGGACAAAAGTCTGAGAATCTCCATAGACATTGTGATATAGTGTAGTCTTATGCAATGGGATCTACAAGCCAGTGGCTCCCAGTTCAAATTGTGTACTATCTAAAAGTGCCCATGTAGAGATGATAATGTTCAAAAATGCATTATATAAGTTAAATAGAGATTTTAAAAAGAATATTTGCATTGGTAAGATATCCTGTTTTGAAATTGCTTTGGAAACATTCATGATCTACCTGAGCTCCAGAAGCTCAGACTGTAAATCACATTAAAGTCATTTAAGGGAAAATCTGGTCTGAATCATTTTGTGTTATTTTTAACAGCAATATTTACTTATGAATTCTGCTATAATTGGCACAAAAGTATGGGATATTCTTATGTTTGAAAAATAGTTTAAAGTATAGAAACTAGAAGCTAAAAGACTTGTTTCTTGCAAAGCATGTGTCAAATAAAGGGTTTTGTTTTGTTTAGTTTTTTGCTTTTTTAATAGCACATTGTCAGCTATACATGAGCATTTATATTCATTAATATAGTCAATTTTGTATTTTTGTCTTAAACATTCTGATGTGCTGTCTTGTATTTTATTCTAGGACCATCAAACCATTTTAAGAGCTTGGGCAGTTAAAGATTTTGCTCCAAATTGTCCATTGTATGTTCAGATACTGAAGCCTGAAAATAAGTTTCATATTAAATTTGCAGGTAAGTCTGATAGCTTATTGATTCTTGTTGAGATGTAGAATTGGATAATTCTTTCTGTTCTCATCAATGCCATTTAATGTTTTCTGCAATAAGAATGGTGTGGGCAACATTCAGGCCAATTGTGGCCCACAAGACTTAATTTATTCCCCAGCATTCATAGATCACTCTACTCAAACTCAGTAAAACAAACAAACAAACAAACTCACTGAATCTCATAGTGCATTTTGTTTTGTTTTAATTCAAAGTTACCCTTAAACTCTTAAGGCCCCACAAATGGCCCGAAACTGATTATTAGAATCAGTAATTTCTATTAGCTGAAATCCTGTTTCATTTGAAGATACTGCAAAAAGAGGACACCTATCAGAAATAAAGAAGGCCATCAGCAGAACCCTAACCTAGCCAGATACCAGTGCAAAGTTAGGTCAGGCAGAAGATGGTTTTTAATCACTTCTAACTCAGAAAATCCAGGGAGAGCTCCAAAGAAATATCTTCCCCTTTCTGTGCTGCAGGAAGCTTGAATTCATCACAAAAAAAATCAACCTACCAAATGTCAGCTGTGGGCTTTGCCATTTTAGGTTTTTAGAACAAAGTTGCAGGTAACCATTATCACATTTGTTTGGAAAATGCAGTTTAGACAGGTAGCCCTGCCATCTAGCCCCACCGCCTAGAACGGGTTAAAAATGGGGCACACAGAGGTCAAAAATGGGGCGCAAGGAGTGGAGCTAGGCAGCAGCGGTGATGGACAGTGGCAATCCCTGCAGCCTGGAACAGCTGATAGACAGTATTCTGGTAGGCAGATCCAACCACCAATCAGCTGCTCGTGCTAAATCAGGCTGTGCTGAAGCTGATCAGGCTGTTTGCAGTTTGTTGCAAGGAGGCAAATTGCTGGGAGGCAGAGGCCAAAGGGTGGGGACCGGTGGGTTGGTGGGGCTTCGGCAACATTTGCTGTATAAGATGCACAGACATTTCTACCCACTTTTTTGGGGGAAGTGCGTCTTATACACCAAAAAATACGGTAAATGGACTCCACGATTCCATAGAGCCTGATGGCAAACCAAGTGTGAATGGCCTTCTAAGAAGAGTTTGGGCCAATCTAATTTTAGGTGGAATGATGCAAATACTTGAGTTGGGTTTTTTTTCCCCCATTCATTCAATTTGTCCCATTGTGTTTAGAGTAACACACACATATGCACATCAAAACAAGACTTCAAACAGGCTCACTTAATTTCCTACCTCAATACTTGGGAACAGGAGGAAAGCCAAGTTATTAATGCAGCACAAAAGCCATAATGGTCAGAAAAAATCTGGTACTTGGTGTTGCACAGAGCAGATAAAGCAAAAGACACATTTCCTGGTTCACATCAAATGGCATTATTTAATCAAGGGGTCTAAAACCATGCCAAGTTTGTCTGAACATGTGGGACAAGCAGAAATAATTGAAGACAGGAAATTCTGCAAATAATTCAGCCCTGTGCCATGAAAGGTTTTGTATATGGCAAGCAGCCCCTTGAATTGCACCCAGAAAACTATTGATAATGTAGTCAGCACAGTAGAGCAGTGCTCATTATCCTGAGAAAGAGTCTTAACAAGAACATTGGGTCGACCAGAGGTCGAAGTATATAACTGATTATTATCAGTGTATGGATGATATCTGACCCTGTGGTGTTGGATGATCTCACTGGATACACAACCTTTTTAAGATCAGATGGGACCACCTGCTCTTGGAGAATGAATTTGCAACTGCCTGAACAATGTGAATCACACATTGTTTCTTTGAAAGTCTTGACTGAACAGGAGGTTCATGCCTGAAATAAAACCAAGTTCCACCAACAAGAAATGCAGTGATAAATTTGCACGTAGACCATGCCAGTTAGAATGCAGATAGGTGCTCACATAATTAATCATTTGAGCAAAGCAAGGAAATGCATGTTTTGTAGTGGGGAAAAAATTAGGCTATAAACAAATGACTTCCCACTTGTATAGAAACATTTTTTATTCATTTAGTATGAAAACACCTAACTGTATAATACCATGATACAGTCCGTGCAAAATTTATGATTTAATGTAAGCCTTCCAAAGAACTCTATTAATAATTAACAAATTTATGATACTGATTTTATGATTAATATTACTAGAATATTTAGAAAAAAATTGATGAATCATCAATAGACTTACAAAATAATTTTGATTTCTCCAAGCACAGTTTGAAAACTACTTTTCTATCATATTCCATGTAGTTTTCTTTTTTCCATTAGAAATCCCTAAGTGTTTTCTTTGTTATCCTGGTAGGGTTGACATTTAATTTTTATTTTCTGCACCTGATCCCATCTGTGAAGTCTTTTGCATACTGAATAATAAATATTAATGTTCTGTTATTTACTCAAGTTAAACAAAAGTGAAGTAGCTTTGTGTGTGCCATATATAGCTGGAATGCATTTTCTACAATATTTGTCTCTAAGGAAAATATTTTGTTGAGTTGAAACTCCTCTGCATGTATCAGATTGTAGTCCTGCAAGCCATTTTTATGAACAAATAAAGGGGGAAGTTTGGCTTTTCTCCAAGAACACGGGGCACCAGCTTCATAATAACACCCACCGTGTTTAATTAAAAGATTTCAAAATGGAATATAAGTGAAAGAATATACATCAATAAAATGATTGGACATTGGTTTTCTTGTGCTTGTATCTTAGATACCTCTAAACGTCAAGAAAGGTATAATAACTTACAATGGTAAAACATACAAAACATATAGTGGCATATATTTTTAGATTTTTCTACTCAACAAGACCACTGGAAGACCCACTAACTGAGACAGAAGACCAGGCAATATTACTAACTGCTGCTACTTTTACTACTGTGTTTTACCACGTACCATATGAGCAAGCCCGTGCAATGGTCAGAGGGTTGGTCAGCCAACCCTTTACCTTTGGGACACTTGAAAGTGGGAAGTTAGAATTGACAATAGTGGGGGAGGATAACTTGCACGATTACTCATTACATAATCATCATCTTAGTTGACCAGCCCTGCCTTTTTCTCTCTAAGGAGTCTCTTAGCTTGGTTGTTTCCTTGCAAACATTTCCTTACCCAAACTATGTAACACCATCAGTGCTAGTAAGAAGTGGGGTTTGCTCTCAGTTTATATTCTAGCGGCTTGCCCTGTCAGTGTTGATGGGGCTGATCTTTGCATTTCTTTGGTTCAGCTGCTTAACCTGTTAACTTGTTTGGCAGTTCCTTGATTCGGGTATTGTTTACTCGATTTTTGGTCTGATGTTAATCTTGATCAAGTAAAAAATACAAATATTATCCTTATTTTTTTCTCTAACTAAAGCAATATCCTATGTTGAGAGCCCATAGACTGCAAAAAATACAGAGCTAAAATGAGCTGTGATTTAGAGACCTTTTGTAATAAGGATTTAACTTTGAAGGCGGGTGATCAGCCCAGCTCAGAGGTGGGTTTCAGCAGGTTCTGACCAGTTCTGGTGAACTGGTAGTGGAAATTTTGAGTAATTCGGAGAACCGGTAGTAAAAATTCTGATTGGCCTCGCCCTCATCTATTCTCTGCCTCCCAAGTCCCAGCTGATCGGGAGGAAATGGGGATTTTACAGTAACCTTCCCCTGGAGTGGGGTGGGAATGGAGATTTTACAGTATCCTTCCCCTGCCATGCCTACCAAGCCATGCCCACCAAGCCAAGCCACACCCACAGAACCGGTAGTAAAAAAATTTGAAACCCACCACAGGCCCAGCTTCTCTTAGCCAGGTATTCTGTGGCATAGTAAGCAAGTAAAAGCAATTTGAGAGGTGACTATAATCCACTAGGACAATACAAGATACAGCTTGTATCTTTTTATTTCCTGTGTACAGATTTTAAACAAAAACTTAACAGAAAACAGAAAATGAAAGCATTAAAAAGTAAATTTTATGACTGAAATATGCTAGGGCCAAATAAATACGTCCAGAATATATATTGTATTGTTTTAAGATTAATGGTTCATTACTTCCAGCTCAAGGAAAAGTCAAATCTGTTTACCTTCTTGCCCCTGCTTCCCCTCATCCATTATGTTCTCATTTGGTACAGTTTCTGTAGATCCTTCTAGAAATGAGCACCCTTTCTACATTACAAACTCTCAGCTTGATTCAGCAACTTTATGCAAATGTGCCCTTTAAGATTAAGATTTTCAGAAATGCCATCCCCTCTTAATTTAAATAGCAAAAATTATTGCTCAGTCTTCTTAATGATGAATTTCATTTCATCTGAAATTCTGACATCTGACTTTTGGTCAACTGTCATCACATACTTCAAATATAAAATTATTTGAAGTATTTACCTATTAATCAACCATGCAGATATGTAATTTAGGTCATGCTTTCCTTTCTTACTATATAAGAATAATATTTGTGAAAGTTTAAAAATTTGTGTAAACAGTTACAATATCGAGATTTTTGCCCTCTTATTTTTGTAAAAGATACTTTCGTGCAAGCAACTCTGTCTCCAGTGGTAAGGAGGTCAATAATTCAATGTTGTGTCAGGCTCCAAAAACCAAAAAAGAGACACAGAATTACTTCTCAGCAGTTTTCTTTATTGTTTCTCACCTATAGACAGAAATCTTACCAAACTAAAGCAAACTGCTTTGCTTCATTAAAGATATACTCTGAAAACATCTAAGGAGGAGCTATCTTGACCTTCTTTCTCCCAATCAAACTATCAAAATTCTCTTGGTGATGTCTTTCTTCTTTGGAATGTAGTCCCAACCTCCTGGGAAATCCAGACTACATTCCACCACACATTGTATCTATTCAGCATGTTTGTTAAGTGTCCACAAAAAATTTTTTCGGTTGTGATCAAACTCAGAGCCTCTTCCTGTGGCATCTGTTAAAAGAAGTAAAATTTCATTCATAAGATTGGTTTTGCTCTCAATCTTCTCAGATAAGAAAATGTATGCATAACTCCACCATTTTATCAGCTGCCCTAGAACTATTTTTTCCCCCGTCACTAAAACCTAAAGCAGAAAGACGTCATCCATGACACCAGGATATAAAACTGTAATTGCCTTGCTAGCTGAAGTGTAGAATTATTCAATAGGTCTTGCTGGATTCTGGAGGCTGTCTATTCTAAATTTGGCTTAATAAAATGAGGACCTATTCCCTGCTATGAAAGAATTATGTCTTGTGACTTACATTCTAGCTGTTTCCCCCTTTATTTGGCATTCTGGATTACTGGCTAGCCAGTACATAATATTTCTAGAAGACATCAAAAGATAGGATCCACAGGCAATTTCCTGTAAATAAAGGTGTTCCCATAAATCTAATTGCAGTGAGTATTATTTTTGTAAACTATTTCACATTCTCACTATAGCAGTGCTTTTAGGCGGGACATTAGACTTATCTTCCACGTTAGCAAAAGCATATAGTTCTTCTTTCAGATTTATTTTATAAAACTATATTTCAATCCCATTCAAGTATCTAAATGCTTAATTCAGTCAGGAGGTTTGTAGGGAAATACTGAGGTGAAAATAAATGGATGTTATCTACTCTAGAATAAATCAATCTTTGTGGTTTATGAATTGCACTAAATAAATGATTTATCTCTCTTGTTCATATTATTTTCCACGTTACATTTTGCCAACATAAATCCCTTTTGTTCAAAACTCATGAAATTTCCATTAAAAGCAACTGGATATCTGCAGTAAACTCTTTCACCCTTGTCAATTCTAATAAAATCCTGCATTTTATTATCATATTGATACGCTTACTCATGCTACAATAGGAACCAAGCAATTATTTTTTATCAAAAATTTACCAAGCAATGAAAATGCACAGAATAGTTTCAGTGCAAGCTGTTTCCAAACCTACCGCTCTTGAAATACCGTGTTTTCCTGAAAATAAGACCCTGTTTTATATTTTTTTGAACCCTGAAATAAGTGCTTGGCCTTATTTCCATGCGTTCAAAATCCGTTTGCTGCAATACTGCATTCTAACCATTGTGCCACCAAGTCTCCTCATATGCTGCTTTTTCAAACAAATCTGAAAACTTCACATAGAAGAGCATGTTGAGGTTTTACACATTCACATCTTCATTTAAGCTTAACGACATGTCCTTTTTTCTGTTGGTTTGTATCCGTTCCTGTAGAAATGTTTTTGGTGTGTGTGAAATGCAAAGAAGGTCATATGTTAGCTAGGTTGTGTTTAATTTCTAGGATGTTGTTTTTTAAATAGCTTTTGCTTAGCTTTTAAACCATATCAGACTACTGTCTTTTCCTGGGAATACATTCTAGAAGTGGAACTTCATTGATAGGAAGACATTTTACTCTAACTGCCATCTTGTACACAAAAATAAAGGAGGTATAATACCATATTATGGTACCTTTGTTTTCCACACCTTTCTGTTCTTTTTCCTTAGAATTTATAAAACAACAAATTTTTATTTATTTATTTATTTTTATTTTATATCGAATTTATATACCGCCCTTCTCCCTGAGGACTCAGGGCGGTGTACAGCCAAAGTAATGAACTCACAAATGAACTCACAGACCAATTTTAGTCTCCAGGATGCAAGCTGGCAATTCAAATAAACAAAAGTTGTTTTCCTCCTCCTCTTTCTCCTCTTCCTCCTCCTCTTCTTCCGCAGATCATGTTGTATGTGAAGAGGAATTCAAATATGCAATGTTGGCTTTGAACTGTATTTGCCCAGCTACATCAACGCTTATCACTTTATTAGTTCATACTTCAAGAGGGCAGTAAGTATAACAATTATCTCATTGGATGGAGTGAACATGTGAAAGTGACTGTTATTTTGATTATTCCTTGAACAGGAAAGACTGTACATTGATCCTATCCATGACTGATTCAGTGTTTTGTGCTTTCTGCTCTTATAATTATAACAAACACAGGCGATTACTGGCAGTTACAGGGAATAAGGTATAGCACTTTTGGAGGTCAACAAATTAGGAAAGACTAGGTTAATTATTTTCAGAGTTTTCTCCTGTGTGCTTTTTCCAAGCCTCTAAGATTCAAGACTTCATCTTGTATTCTTTCTTCTGAGAGATAGATAGCATAGCTTTCCTGTATTGGCACCCAATGTAGTTTTTGAAATCTTTACTCCATTTCACATGGTTATTATGGAATAAAAGATTCCTAAACTGGCTAGCAATGGAGAAAAAAGCTCCTTCATTCACTTAAGAGCCTCGGTGGCGCAGTGGTTAACATGCAGTACTGCAAGCTACTTCTGCTGACCACCGGCTGCCAGCAGTTTGGCAGATCGAATCTCACCAGGCTCAGGGTTGGCTCAGCCTTCCATCCTTCCAAGGTGAGTAAAATGAGAACCCAGATTGTTGGGGGCAATATGCTGACTCTTAGAGAGTAAACCGTTTAGAGAGGTCTGTAAAGCACCATGAAACAGTATATAAGTCTAAGTGCTATTGCTATTGCTATTGCTAAATGGTATTCAATTTAGCTTTAAGTAAATGCATCTATCTATGCACCCAGTTAAATAGATAGTGTTAAAATTGTCCATTTGCTGTGGTAAAAAAAAATAAACATAATAAAAACTACTTTGTATTTATTTTTAAAAAAATATTCAGAAGGTTGGTATATAAATAATAGAGGTAATCACTTCTTGAAGATACTAAAATCGACATGTGATATCCCATGTACACTAACTATAATTAAGGCCAAGAAGAGAGATTTACTCCAGGAAGGTGAATACTTCTGAAGACAGATCTGTCATATTATATAAATGCTCCCCCACCAAATCTATTAACTGTACTTGCAAAAGGATGTTATTTTTACAAATATCTAATATCATACCCATTTTCTCAAAATGTTTTTTTTCCAATCAAAGCAGGTGAAATAGATTGTTTGTATTATAATCTGAGGAAAAAAGTTGACTGCTGTTCATGAAATGCCCTAAACCTCTAATTTGTACGTCTTTGTAAAATCCTATTATTTATACTTTTGTTTCTTAACCTATGAATCCTTCCCTCCTCCCTCCATCCCTGATGAAACCTTAAAAAGCTAGATAGCAGGGAACAACTGTAACTTTCCATTAGAAGAATACAAAAGATGTAGCTGATAGATTTCTACCAGCCCTCCAGCTTCTAAAACAAAAGAGTCTGTCAAGCAAAAGGTGTGAATTTCAGGGTAAAGTTATATAGCAGAGTACTTAATAAAGAACATACAAAAGTTGGAAATAAAAGCTAGGGAAAAGCTAGAAATAAAAAATTGACGTTAACCCACAAACCTGTTTAGCCTTCTGTGTGGCTGGTCAGTATATCCCAAGGTGGATACCTTGCCACAATACTGAGCCAGGCAAATATCTAGGTGCATGTTATTGGCAAGCTGAAAAGCAGCCTTGCCTGCCAGCTGAAAGTGGCAGAGGGAAAAATGGTACAGTAACTTCATTAGCATTACTATGCTCAGCCAAGTATATGCAGAATTCTGAACTGGTGAAAATTTGGCAATTTTTGGTAAGTCACGTTGAAAATCTAGCAATTTTCAGTAAATCAGTAAGTCATATTCATTAACATATGACTTTATGCTAACATAAAAATATTGTTTCAATGATCATTTAATTACTATTCTGTCTTAATTTCAAATTGCATTTTATCTATGTTTATCTGGAATGTAACAAAACAATTCCTGACCTTTTCCCCATTGTGAACTTTCCAAACAGTAACTTTATCCAATAATGCAAAATGTTTCAAAGGGCAAAGGGTATACTGCAGATTAAAAAAAAAAGGTCTGTAATGGGGAAAAAGAAATCTCCATTTTTTTTCAGGTTGTGCTTTCTGTGATATCAGCAGACCAGAACTGAGTGCTTAAGTATTGCTGCAGGATGCCATCTTTGCTGTAAGATTGAACATAGTTGGGCATGGGACTATGATGATTCTCAATCATGCAGGTCATATCTGTAGAGATGTTCAATCATCTATATCAGGGGTGTCAAACTCACGACAACACATCATCATCACATGACATGTCACAACTTTTCCCCCCCCCCCCTTTGCTAAACCAGGGCTGGGCCAGTGCATCATGCATCCAGCCTATGGGCTGCAAGTTTGACACCCCTTATCTAGGTCATAGTTGTCCCAAGCTGATTTTCCAAAAGGCAACTGGGGTTTTTTTCCTCGAAAACCTTTCGCTTCACATCCAAGAAGCTTCTTCAGTTCTGAAGTTCAGAAATGAAGAAGCTTCTTGGATGAGAAGTGAAACATTTTCAAGTCCAGTTGCCTTTTGGAAAATCACATTTGGGATTCTATTCATGTTATATATATCTACCGCTTACATGCACAGATTAATGCTAACTCACTGTATATATCTGTGTTTCAGAGAGGGCCAACAGTCACCAGAACAGTGGCAGAAAATGTATGGGAGATGCTCAGGGAATGAAGTATATCATATTAACTTAGAGGAGAGTGTGTTTTTTGCTGAATATGAAGGAAAGAGTTTCACATACGCATCTTTCCATGCACACAAAAGGTAGGTTTAGTTTCTTACACTGAAATGCAATCAAGATCCTTTTAAAAATTCCCCTTTTGAATGAAATTTTTGATTTTGGGTTCCATTGATTAGATAGGTTTGTTGTTACTGAAGTGGCTAGTATATATTAACGTGTAAAAGTAAAAAACTGAGACTGCAATGTTATTACTATATTCTATTGCGCTAAAGAGTTGGTAATCAATGCTTTTCTTTCTTTTTCCCCTTTCTCCTACATTTTTTCCCCTTTCCTCCCCCCTTTCCCCAATAGTTTCATTTTCTTTTTTTATTGTATAGCCTGATAAATTTTTGCTCCACTGGGTTTTCATAGTATTGTTTGGTTCAATGTAAGAAGACGAGCCTACAGCTGAGGGGCTATTGGAATGTTTCTGGATGTAGCCTGTAGAAGTAATCTTGATTATTTGGGAATCTGAGGCTGTTAAGTTGACTTCTTTCCTCAAATTAAACATTACAATGCAAAAAAACAAAAACAAAACACGCCCGAAGGATGATTATAAGAGGCCAGGGTAGATGACTTATCAGTATATCTTTATCAGTATATCTTATCAGTATATCTTTCATTGGAAGCTTGAATTTTAGTGAAGGGAAGGGAGGCCTTTATAATTCAGGAGAGCCTTTCTTTGAGATGTTTTACAAAGCCACTACATTTTCTAAAAGCAGAAAAAAACTCATTGCTCTAGACCTGAATTGTATACAGAGTCTTAAGCAGCCCAAATGAATCTAAAATATTTTCATATTGTCTCTCTTGATTTTATTGTAATATGAGATGTGAAGGAATGGATGTAAGCACATATATTGTATGCCTTTCAATTTTTTCCTAACAACATTTCTTTTTTACTTTTGACATTAGGTTTGGTGTTTGTTTAATCGGTGTTAGGAGGGAAGATAACAAAAATATTTTGCTGAACCCAGGTCCCCGGTATATTATGAGCTCTTCAGATATATGTTTTTATATTAACATCACAAAAGAAGAAAATTCTGCTTTTAAGAAACAAGAGCATCATCAGAAAAATCACCAAACAAGATTGTTTTATCATGGTCCTTCTCGGCTACCAGTGCACAGCATAATTGCTAGTATGGGTAAGCCACACTAAGTAATGTTGCCTCAGTAAGGTAATGGTATATGGCAGGACACTCCAAACCTGGCAATTTTAAGGCTTGTGTGGACTTCAGCTCCCAAAATTCCACAGCCAGCATGAGGAATTCTGGGAATTGAAGTCCTCAAGTCTTAAAGTTGCCAAGTTTGTAGACTCCTGGTATATGAAAAAGACCTTGAGAACGGGGGAGGGGGAGGGGGAGGGGAAGAGATGCTGCCTAGGGAATGATTAAATAAGCTGCATAATAGGCAGAAAAAAAGAGTCAGAAAGGAAGCTCCCTAACTTCTCAGGCTGTAAAAGAGACGGTGAGAAATTTGTACCTTCAGACTTGCAAAATTATATTAGTTTAATCTTACAATAAAGCAGAATTAGTCCATCAGGTTGTATTCCCTGTCTGGTCTACCTGAGAATGCTGACAGTTTTAGAAGAGTATGTAAAGTATAAAAGAATTCATAAATATAAATTTTTAGTCTTCTTCAAATAATCCACCCAGTGAAATGGACTTGGGGTGGTAGAAACAGAATACTGAATTTTCCATTTAAATAACTGATACATAAAGGTTTATCATTCACAAGCTAATTATATTTGAAATGGTGCTTACTTTTCATTCCATCAGCCCAAGTTTCCATGTTACTGAATCAAACATGAAACTGATTTTATTGTTCACTCTCCCATTCTGAGAAATGCCTTCCTGATGACCAGACTCCTTAAAGTAAATGAAATCATAATTATGGGTACTGTTGTTCAGGCTTTGCAGTTACTGGCAAAATGAAGGCGATGTCAGCACATCGTCTATATTGCGGTAGGTTATTTCGCAAAGGGTGGAATAGAAAGACAGAAGCAATGAATAATCCTGTCAAAGGACACCTTTATTTGTGTCGTTTTCCTTACTCGTGGAAGATTTCTCTGAACAAGGATTAACTTGAAATATAACATAAACAAAATATAGTTTACTTTTTCTCTTCTGGAATTATAGTCTCTCAATAATAAACAGTCTTCTGTTACTTAAGCTACTCCCTAAGCTAAGGCATTTAACAATAGCATATTGTCTCAAGGGAAAGTACTTAAGGGTAAGAGTGATAATGTTGTCAAGGGATTAGGTTTAGTTACACATTTCTTGTGTAAGACTTCATTCTATTGTTGGTCTATCTAGCAGCCTGGTCACTGAGATATTTCACTGACTTCACCCAGCATTAGTGTCTTTATCCATCCACATCCATCTTGGTTTTTCCTTGCTTCACTTCTTGGATGACTGCATGCTTTTTCCAGCAAGCCTCTGTTTCTGGGAATTCTCCAGTTTATTCTTCTGTTTGTTGTCTCCCATACTCTGTCCTTCTTGGCTCTGGTGTTGTAGCTGTTCCCCTGACTGATCCAAGAAGTTTTTGTTGCTGCTGTGTCATGTGATGACTACTTTATTTGTGTCTATTTTCTTACTCGTGTAAGATTTCTCTGAACAAGGATTAACTTGAAACATAACATAAACAAAATATAGTTTACTTTTTCTCTTCTGGAATTATAGTCTCTCAATAATAAACAGTCTTTATGTGGTGACCATTCAAGTGAGGTGACAACGGGGGTCATAAAAGATAAAAAGAGGATGGAATTTGCAAACAAGCAGAAGGAGGAAATGTTGTCAGTGCCAGTGGGCCAACAATGCCACCCGCTCCCATCTAATAATGCTTGTCCACAGCCAATAATCTCCAGTATCAGATGGTGCACCTCAGATAGCTCCAGCCTGCCTGCAAGGCCTTGGAGAACTCACTAAACTGGCAGCTGAGTATACCAGCAACTTCAAGGAAAAAGAAAAGTCCTATACCTTGATCATCATACAGTCTTCTTCTCATACGTTTGATGGAATATGATGAGTTTAAATATTTATTTAGGTTTTTTTAAAATATTTTCAATACTAGTGCTATTAATTATAGGCAGCTTGGGTGCAATTCCAAAGCAACTGGAATACTATTTGAACTCCATCTACATTGACAAAATCACCAGCAGTCAATTGCAATAAAACAGCTTTACTTAGAAAAGCTTACATCATGTAATGATACAGAATATAAAATAATGGATTTGGAAGGAACCTTGAAGGTCTTATAATCCAACTGTCTGCTTGAGCAGGAGACCCTGTAACATTCCAGACAAATGGCTGTACATTCTTTTCTTAAAAACTTCCAGTGTTGGAGCACCCACAACTTCTGAAGGCAAGCCGTTCCACTGATTAATTGTTTTCGCTGTCAGGAAATTTGTCCTTAATTCTAAGTTGGATCACTATTTAATAAGGTTCCATCCATTACTTCTTGTCCTGCTCTCAGGTGCTTTTGATAATGGGTCTCCCCTTGATCCCTGTGACAGCCCCTCAAATATTGGAAGACTGCTATCATGTCAACGCTAGTCCTTCTTTTCATTAGACCTTTTACATCTTCAAACAACATCTGTATATCCCAGATTATTGGGAAGGACTCGATAAAAGGTGGATAAAAATGCAAATCCAGTCTAAACGTCTGTGCATCTAACCACTGTAATTGGACAAGAAACAATGGGTGAACACTATTCAAGGAGAGAAGCAACCTGGAATTAAGGAGAAACTTCCTAACAGTGAGGACAATTAACCAGTGCAACAGCTTGCCATCAAAAGTTGTGGGTGCTTCATCACTGGAGGTTTTTAGGAAGAGACTGGACAGTCACTTGTCTGAAATTGTATAGGGTCTCCTGCTTAAGCAAGGGTTCGACTAGAAGATCTCCAAGGTCCCTTCCAGCTCTATTCTGATTCTGATTCTAATTACAGTTCCTGACCATTTTTTCTATAGGTTGGGTGGAAGGTAACAATCAGCATGGTCTAATATTTAATCTCAACCACCAAGCAAAGTCTTTTTTGTTGGTTTGTTTCTACAACATTTTGTTTGCCTCACAAGCCTACCAAAAAGTCCAGCATACCAACTGATCTTGTAGTCTTTGCTACAATTGAGTAGCAACCTTTGCTTAGTGGGCTAAAAAAAAGTGTCTGCTTTACTCATGCACAAATAATACACATACATATGCCAGACCCTGGCTCAACAAAGCAGCAAAATCTATCCTTAAATATATTGAAATAAGGCATATACCAAGTGCAGCTATGCAGCAAAGCTAGACCTTCACTCTAGTCCTGGTAGTGACTTTTGAATCGATAATGTTCAGCCTTGGCAATACTTTTCAGTGAATCATCTGAATTCATGTACCTGTCTTCCTTTTCCTTCCATTACCTATTTTCTTTTATAGACTCTTTGAACATATCCATATGTCTCTCCTTCTCACCAAAGGATTTAAAAAGACAATAACAGTTTATCTACAGGGAAGCAGCTGTGAATAGATTTTTTTTCTGCCTATTAAAATGGCTCTTTTTTGGGAAAGCCATATGCTTAGCAATAGTTGGTCTGCCACAACATTCCACTCCGCCCTCATATCATACCATTCAGTCTAAACCATGAGCAGGAAATATTGACTAGTTTTTGCTGCTATACTGGTTATAGTGTGGAAGGAGGAAAAACTCAGAAAGAACCCAATCACAAGCAACAAATCTAAGGTCCAATCACATTGTTTAAAAGAGTGTATACTTTTGTTCTGAATTTGAAAGAAAACACTCAGATGGGGTTTTTTGCTTCCAGCTCTGAATATTCAAAACAATCTTTGCATTCAGGTTTGTTAGCATTTAAAGTCTCTTGCACACTCCTCCTTGCTAGGCTTTTTAGTTTTCATGGTCACATCTTAATCAATCAGAATTTATTAAGGTCGCACACGGAGCCATATTGGTGGGCACGCGAGCGTTGCCCTAGCTCAGCTAGGGAAGGCCCGTTTTTTGCTCTCCCCAGGCTCCAGAGACTTTCTAGGATCCTGAGGAGTACGAAAATGGCCTTTCCCACCCCCCTGACTTCTGGTGGGCCTCCAGGGCTGTGGGGAAGGCTGTTTTCACCCTCTCCAGGCTCCTAGAAAGCCTCTGGAGCCTGGTGAGGCCAAAAACGGGCCTACTGGGCCCACCATGCCATCACGTGCCAAAAGCAGGGGGAGCGGGGGGGTCAGCGAGAAGCATTGAATTATGAGTGTGGGCACATGCTCGCGTGACACATACCCCCCGCGCGATCCCCGCTTTTGGCATACGACAGCAAAAAGGTTAGCCATCACTGCTATATACCATTTCAGATAAGTGGCTGTCCAGTCTTTTCTTAAAAACCTCCAATGATGAAGCCTTTACAAGTTCTGAAGGAAAAAATTCCACTGGTTAATTGTCCTCACTGTTAGGAAGTTTCTCCTTAATTCCAGGTTGCTTCTCTCCTTGATTAGCTTCCATCCATTGTTTCCTGTCTTGCCTTCTGAAGCTTTTGAAAATAAGTTGACCCCCTCTTCTTTGTGGATGCCTCTCAAATACTGGAATACTGCTATCATGTTACCCTTAGTCCTTCTTTTCTCTAGGCTGGCCATACCCAATTCCTGCAACCGTTCTTCATATGTTTTTATCTCCAGGCTTTTAATCATCTTAGTTGCTCTTCTTTGCACTTTTTCCAAAGTCTCAACATCTTTTTTATAATATGTTAACTAAAACTGGATGCAGTACTCCGTGTTTTATAAAGCAGTACTAATAGTTCACATGATTTTGATTCTAAGCCTATGTTTATACAACCAAGGATTGTATAAGCTTTTTTGGCTGCTGCCGCCCACTGCTGGCTCATGTTTAAGTGATCGTACATTAGAACATCAAGGTCCCTCTCACAGTTACTGTTTTGGAGCCAGGTTTCGCCTACTCTGTACTTGTGCCTTTGGTTTTTCCTGCCTAGATGTAAAACCTTGCTTTTCTCCACATCAAATTTCATGTTGTTGGATAGGGCCCATTGTTCAAGTCTGTCAAGACCTTTTTGGAACCTGAGTTTGTCTTTTGTAGTGTTGGCTATTGCTGTCAGCTTAGTGTCATCTGCAAATTTGATGAGTTTCCTCTTCTATTCCCTCATCTAAGTCATTTATGAAGAGTTTAAAGAGAACAGAAGAGAACAGAATGTTGATATGGCTTTCCCTCCTCCCTTCAAAACCTAAATCATTTTCATTTTTGTCTGCTTCTTTCCACCCCCAGGTACCGTTGCTATAGATTTGCAAGATACAGGCTGTAGATCTCCAAATGCAGCTACATTAACTCTTCCTTCAGAAGCACCTAAAACGGGCAGAAGGCCAAGCATTGCACCTGTTCTGGAGGTTGCAGACACTTCAGCGCTTCAAAGCTGTGATCTCTTAAGTGACCAGTCCGAAGATGAAGCCACACCCTCCGATGAAGAAGTGTTGAATGGTCTGGAGTATGTAAAGTGTGCTTTTAATTGATTATGTTTTTAAACAACAATGCAGAAAAGGGAAATTAGTAGCTTGTTACAGAGTTCATTTGAGACATCTCCAGATAGGTTCTGCCATGGTACCGAGTAATGGTCCCAATCAATTCAAAATTTTGAGACTGTAGCTTTTCGCAAAAATCAATTTTATTGGGTACTTCATATCATTACGTTCATATGTGACTCCAACTCTAAATATTTCCCGCATTTTCAGTATAATAAAAGAAATAGATATCACACCCAGTGTCACTGCTCATGTTGACCAACCAGGTAGATGGCAGGCTACTCAGCTACTCCCTTCGGCTGAGGGAGGGCTCTCATTGAGATGACCTTGATTCCCACCGGCCTTATTGCTGTTATGTCTGGCACCTGCGAGGAAATTATCCCTCACCCCATAGTTCCCCCTACCCCCATATGCATGGCAACTTAGAAATGAAGTAAAAAGAATACGGCTTCTGCTAAAGTCGTTTTGAGAGTTGACAGGTCCACAATATATACAAGTAGTCTCATTTAGCAATCACAATTAGGACCAGCCGTTCAGTTGTTAAATGAAGTGGCCCCTAGTAAAACCGCGACTGTGCTTGTAATCTTAATTCAGTTTTTCCTTGCTTTATACTCCTGCAATGATCACAAATTTACTTTTTCATCATTGCCATAACTCTAAATGGTTGCTAAACAAGGGCTGCTTGTGCTTAGTCTAAAGTAGGCCTATGCAACCCGTAATGGGGAATGGACCACGTTGATGAATTAAAAATGCCCTCACCAGCCACAACCTCACACACAGATCACTAGCAGAGCAGTGACAGCATCAGAGTGGCCACAGTGAATTTATTAATTTAAAAAAACCACTGACAGGCCATATGTTGTGCAGACTTAGTCTGAAGGGTTGGATAGTAACAAGAAAGAAGAAATTAAGAAACAACGAGAAACAGCAGCAAAGCTACATAATACTTTTATAGTTCACAATAAAGTAAAAATAAAGGTTTCCCCTATCTAGTCGTGTCCAGCCCTAAGGGACGGTGCTCGTCTTTGTTTCTTAGCCGAGGGAGCCAGCATTGGATGAAGACCAGGGGTGAAATGTAAAATTTGTTACTACCGGGTCTGTGGGCGTGGCTTTGTGGGGGGGGGGTAATGTGACTGGGTGGGCGTGGCCAACTTTTTTTTTTTTAACTTTTCAAAGCATTTTTTCTACAACCACTTCAGCTGAAGAGGTTGCAAAAAAATGCTTTGAAAAGCCTCTGCTGATCAGGCAACTCAGTGGGATCATCAGAGAGGCTTTTCAAAGCATTTTTTTTACCACCTCTTTGGCCGAAGAGGTTGCAGAAAAAAATGCTTTGAAAAGCCTCTCTGCCGATCAGGCAACACAGCTGGGATCATCAGAGACTTTTCAAAGCATTTTTTTTTACCACCTCTTCGGCCCAAGAGATTGCAGAAAAAAGTGCTTTAAAAAGCCTCTGACGATCCCAGCTGAGCCGCGCGATCATCAGAGACTTTTTAACTTTTAAAAGCATTTTTTCGTTGGAAGAAGTTGTAGAAAAAATGCTTTTAAAAATAAAAAAAAAACAAAAAGCCTCTGATGATCGTACAACTCAGCTGGGCATGGTGGGGGGGGGGGACGCAGGGATTTTTGCTACCGGTTCTCCGAACCACCCGCCGCCATCGCTACCGGATCAGGTGATCCAGTCCGAACCGGGAGCATTTCACCCCTGACAAAGACCCTTTCCATGGTCATGTGGCCAGCATGACTATACGCCGAGGTACACAGAACTCTATTACCTCCCCACCAAAAGTGGTACCGATTTATCTACTCACCTTTGCAGACTTTCAAATTGCTAGGTGGACAGAAGCTGGGGCAAGTAATAGGAGCTCACCCTGTCATGCGGTGCTTGGGTCTCGAACCAGGAGGTCAGTTTTCCATCTGACAAGCTCAGCATGACAAGCAAGCTGAGCCCTTGTGCCCCTTTTACAATACATTCAGTTTACAGTATTAAAAAGTTCAGTTTTTACAATATATAACTGAAATTAAAATATAAAATGAAAAGGCACTCCCAAATCCATTCATTTATATAGTACACCTCATGACAATGACCAAGCACAGGTGCAATTTATTGGAATCAGAGTAACTCTTATGCCGGTGTAAATACTGAAGAAATTGTTTTGGTTTGACAAAGGATTCAGCAAAACATCTCTAGAAATGTCACTGTTGGTGATTGTTCTCCAAGGCTTCCTTTACAGCTTCCCCTGGTGCTTGCAAAAGCAGAAGAGACTTCTGTGCATGTGCTATGTAGAGAAGCTTTTGCAAGTGCTGGGTGAACCTATGAGGTGATGCCACCGAACCTTCATGGAGATAAACTAGGTTGCTTAAACTAGACCCCCACTTGATTTCAACGCTGTGACCTTTGCAACCCAAAGTGTCTCATCAAAGCAAAATGAGGCCACCTTAGGTGTTGTATTATTATCTTTTTCATTTATGTATCAGTTTTTTTTATGGCCACCCCTCTTGATAAAAGTGACATATAATAAAATCAACATTAAATAAGTTAAACCAGGGGTCCTCAGCTCCTGGTCCACGGCATGCCAGCAAATGGGCTGCACAAACAAACAAAGCCCCATCCATGGGATGCAGGCAACATGCAAAACTACACCCCCTCCAGAAAAACCTCCATGGAACTGGTCCCTGGTGCCCAAAAAGTTGGGGGCCACTCAGTTAAACAATAGGCATGGCTAAAAACGAAATAAATAATCCTAGATCACAAGAGCGGCGATATTATCATTAATACAGCCACTTATTTAACTTATATAACTAGCAAGAGAACCAAGTCTCACATTTAAGGATAGTGAGACTGTCTAGGAATACGGCAAAAAGGTACAGTAAATGCTCTAAAAAAGTAACAAGTTTATTACACACAGAGGGAGGAGATAGAGACAAATACACATCATCCATATTTGAGTCAAGGCTGAACATTAGAAAGTTCAAGAAGAGAGAGATTTAACACAGAGAAACAGTGCTGCTTCAGAGTTATAGGGTTTAGTGTTGAGTATCTCTCAATGTCTGCTTAAAAAAGAGAAGTCATTGTACATCTGTGGCAAAAGAAACACAATGAACGGGTGTGCATATGCTGTTAAATGCAAAAAAATGAGACCAG
The DNA here is from genome assembly GCF_029215685.1 of Pituophis catenifer annectens. Taxonomy (NCBI): domain Eukaryota; kingdom Metazoa; phylum Chordata; class Lepidosauria; order Squamata; family Colubridae; genus Pituophis; species Pituophis catenifer. The sequence goes on along the minus strand of NW_027256883.1, from coordinate 122,009,533 downwards.
ATTCTTCTTTGTTCTAGGTATTTAAAAGGCTATCCCCCTTATTCACCTTACATAGGAAGTTCACCTACTTTCTGCCATTTGCTCCATGAAAAAGTGCCATTTTGCTGCCTGAGATTAGACAAGGTATGTAGATATAATACTGCTGTGCATATATTTGTTTTAAGAGGAAAAGCACTTAAGCCACGTTTTTGAATGCACAGTTAATACTGAGTCCCTACAGGTTGTGGTTTTATTCTCCATTCTATTTGATAAATCAACTATAAGACTCTAAAAACACTGCGGTTTTGACCATATTAAATTGAAGCGGATAATCTGCCCACATTCTAAAGTATTATTTCATTTCAAAACTTGGGCTGGGTTCAAGTTTCAGTGACTGCTGTGAGTAATAGAATTGAAACATAACATACTCAAATTCTAGCTTTATTCTGTTTGTTTAAGATTTTGTATGCTTATATATAGCTAAGCACAGCCTAATTTTATTTCAGCATGAGGCAATGCATGTTGAGAAAGGAAAAGATTTTCTTGTCCATGGTGAGAAAATGCTTCTCTTGTTTGGTACAGGTAGTTCTAGGCTTACAACCATTCAGTCTACGAATTTTCAAAGTTACAACAATGCTGAAAAAAAAATGGACTTATGGCTGTTAAAATGTCCATATAACATTGTATCGTGATCAACTTGACAGCCCACCCACACTTAAAACTGCAGGGCACTTCAACTCTCCCCTATCTCCCCCCACACCTATGTCCTTTCAGCCATCCTGAACTGTGGCAATCCTTGGGGCCACCCTTTCACTTCCTAGGCCTCTATTTTAGTCCTAATGCTACTGCTGCCACTGCCAAATGCCTCCTCAAGCTTCATACTGTGGCCAGCCACCACATTGAAAACCCTTGTTGTCCCCATCCTGTACTTCATAGAACCTGCCTCGTCCATCTTCTTCCTGTTGCTGAGGAGGAAGTTCCTGGTCTGACCCTATGTATGGAAGGCTACTGAGCCTTCCAGTGGCAGCTCTGGCTTTCTGTAGCCCCAGAGCTGGGGCATACCAAGAAGCCTCTGAGTCGCAGTCTATCCTTGCACTCGTGCCACACTAAACCCACCAACCAGGGGTGGGTTCTACTTACCTTTACTAAGCTGAGTAAGCGGGGACGCGTGCTCTTCTGTGCATGCACAGATGCGTTTTGATGACGTCGTGGTCGGTGGGTGGGGCCTCCCACCAGTTTTACTACCAGTTTTACAGAACCGGTGCGAACTGGGGGCAACCCACCACTGCCCCCAGCAGATGTGCAGCCTGTGTTGCGCCTCCCAGGGACTCTGCCACCCCATTATGGCAGCCCTGCACTTCTTACCTGTTACTTCCTTCTCTTCTTTCTTAAGGACCTACACATCTGTAATTATGACAATAATTAGGATTTCTGGGTTTGTCATCACCCAGCAACGTGGTCATCTGAAATCATGATTTAGACTGCATCGCTTAACAACAGAAATTCCAGTCCCAGTTTTGGTTGTAAATCAAGGATTACCTGCATGCCAGATTATATAACCTTCCTATACATTTCCAATCCCACCATGCAAATATAAAACCAAATCTTCCATGTTTTTCAGGGGAGGTTGATTATAATGAAACTTTTGCCAATCTAGCCAAGAATTAGTGTCAATAAATGTGTTATATATACACAAATATCTTCAGTGACAGTAAATATCTTCCATTCAAAAATCAAGTCAAATATACAGCACACATCAGTGTTTATAATTTGAGGCTTTCCTTAAAAATGGAGCTAGTGAAAATTTAAATATATCTTCAATGATTAAAAGCTGAACATAAAATGCTACAAATACTTTCAATCTAACTGTGGATATACTTTGAGGTATACTTTCGTACTTTAAAAACATTTTCTGAGAAGCTAGAAAATTTTACAACAAACAGATGATAGATATTGTATTGTTATTTTTTTTATTTTTTTTGGGGGGGTCTGTTTTAATTAATTGGTGACTCAGTGGCTAAGACACTGAGCTTTTTGATCAGAAAGGTCGGCAGTTCGGTGGTTCAAATCCCTAGTATAGGTCTGCGGGTTGAACAGGGGGGTTGAACTGGATGACCTCCAAGATCCCTTCCAACTCTGTTACTGTTGTCCAATCTGTTGCTGTTGGTTCTAGGGATGCCAGCATAATTACTATGAAGATGCCAAAGCTTATGGATTCAAAAACAGAATCATTATAGTCGCTGCAGAGACTGCAGGAAACGGACTCTACAACTTTATTGTACCTCTCAGGGCTTATTACAGACCAAAGAAAGAACTCAATCCAATTGTGTTGCTGCTGGATAATCCGTAAGTAGAATGTTCGTTCTTTTATCTCAGAGCTACAGAGTCAGATTTGGAACTTTGCATGTATTACGTATTGTTGATACCTAATTTAATAAATGTGTTTTAATTCAGAAGGATTGTATCACTGGTACTTTGAGACAGTCATTTATAGGAGAACTTTATTTTATGCATCAAAGATAGAGATTGAAATACCAAGATATAATTTTGCTACAGACAAATGACTTTGGATGCCATAGTATCAGGCACAAAGAATCAGGACCATTCGTGTAGGTTGCAATATAAACAGTTTATTGAAGGCTATACACAAGAATCTGGTCAGCTAATGGTCAGTACTAAATTAGTGCTACATAAAAGTCAATGGAATTCAAGGGTGGGGATGAGACTTAAGAGTCTGAGAGGCTAAATTGATGACACGTTTTGCCCTGCCCTCCAGTTCCACCTCCTTTTCTCCTACACATAGTAAGGATAAACAAATTTTTCATGATTATTATATCAGAACTATCCTCCTCGTACCACTACTGCTGTTTTACTTGGAATTGGAGAGGTTTTGCCTCAACTATTTAAGTAACTTTCCAGGCTGTGGGCTTTATGTACTTGCCTACTGCCATTGAAAATAAGTTGTATTAGGGATAATTTTCCATTGTAAAAAGCAAAAGATCTTGATGCCATTTTCTTGAAAAAGAAATCTAATTTTGACATCACTGTTGGAATGAAATCATAAAGAAAATCTGTAAAACTTGAATTGCTGAATCTTTAAAACATTCCAATTGGGATCCAGGCTTGGCAGACCGTCATGTCAGAATTTTAATTTGCTTTTTTATTTTGGTCCAATAAAATATATTAACAATATGTCTCTAGTGAAAGTTATATCTGAACACTTTAAATGTGCCCAGTTGCTTCACATTTATTTTTGCATAGATTGTTATTCTTTCTTTAGCAAAAACTTCTGGCTAATTTAAGCACTCAGAGTACAGCAAAGGATTAGGTTTTTATTTCTTATTCCAGAGGTGCAAAAAATACAGCCTATCACCATCTCTTTTGAAGTTCTTAGAGTTCTAGGAACTTTCTCGTGATATACTTACTGCAGCCTTTAAAATCCATGAAATGTCAAATAATGGATCAGTATTTTTGAAATGTAGCCCTTGACAGGTACAAAACCTGATATGAACCTGACTGTTGCTCATTCCTACTTTATGTCATATAATGCTGAAAAATTCAACTACAAATAGTTCTTGACTTCTGACCAAAATTGGGAATGGAATTTCCATCATAAGTTATCACTGTAAATTATAAATTGAGTCATCAATTATTTTACAATAATTTGTATCATGGTTGTAAATCAAGTCATGCAGTTGTAAGTGCGAATCCAGCTTTACCAATGGCAAGTTTTGCCGGAAACCAACAAAAATCATAATAAATTGTGATCATGTGACCACTGAATGCCACAACCAGTCCTAAATGGGGAGCCAAAGTCAAGCACACGAATTGCAAACACATGATCATAAATTCAAATATAAAGTTATAAATTATAAATTTATAAATATAAATTCTAACTGACTTTCAGAGGTATCAGTTCAAACTGTTGTTTAAGCAAACTGTCATAAGTCAAGGACTACCCGTATACAGCCATTGGTATCTTGAATCTGTCAACTCTTATAGATGTTTCGGATCTCTCTTGCATAGGATATGTCATTCTCTCTCATTCTCCCTCTCCCTCTCCCTCTCCCTCTCCCTCTCCCTCTTTCTCTGTCTCTCCCTCCCTCCCTCCCTCCCTCCCCCCCTCTCTCTCTTACACACACACACACACACACACACACACACACACACACACACATCCATATATATACATATATATGTTTGTGTGTGTGTTGGTGTCTTTAATATTACATCCAACTTTAATTGCAAATCTCATTGTGGACTAATATTTTTAGTGTAGAAGTATAGAGCCCTCTAGTGTTTAACTGAATTTTTTAAGGTTCATATTTTAAATGCTTTACATGATTTTTGATATATAATTTCTTTATTATAGTTTTAATTGCATTTCCTTATGGCTTTTAGCTGTGTTTTCTTTTTTCTTTTTTTGGAGGGAATTTTTCAGCGTTTCCAGCACTAGTTATTATGAGATCCAGCATCAAGCATAACAAATATGTTAGGGATCATTTTTATGTTTGTAATAAATATGGTTTACATGTAAGTTCCTTAGTCATCCCCAGAAGCGTAAGAAATATCTATTTGTGGTCTTCACTATTGCTTAAATTCCATTGAATTGATACCATTGCATTCAGCTCTTTTTGCACTCACCATATTACTGTAAATACTTGTAAACTGTTGTGTAAACTCTAAAATAAACTTAACACAATTTTTTAAAGATAAAAACATCCCCAATAACTTCCCATACAAAATTGGGAGATAATGAGAAATCCAGTCCAGACAACATGCATAATAGCTATTAAGCACAATAGACCGTGCCTTCTTTGCCCTAAGCAAATTTATAATTTTCAAACAGCTTTGCAAGCCCAAATGTAGCTTTTATTTGTATGTGTACATTGTTTCAAATTGATAACCAACTCCCAACGACTCTGCGCATCTCACAACCATCAAACAAAATTATTCCAGGTGGTCCTTCACTGATGACCACAATCAAGGCCAACATTTCTGTTGCTAAGCAAGACAGTCATTAAGTGAATGTTGCCCCATTTTATGACCTTTCTTGCCAACGTTGTTAAGTGAATCACTGCAGTTGTTAAGTTAGTAACATGGTTGTTGAATAAATCTGACTTCCCCATTGACTCTGCTTATAAGAAGGCAGCAAAAAGTTGATCACATGACCCCAGGACACTGCAACCATCATGAATATGAGTCAGTTACCAAGCAACCGAATTTTAATCACATGACCCAGGGGATGCTGCAACGGTCGTAAATGTGAAAAACGGTCATGAGTCACTAAATGAACTGTTATACTCAGGGACTTCCTGTACATCAATATCAATAAAAGATGGCAAGTGTGACAGACCAGATGAAATGAAAGATGGGGCTACGCCCTCCCTCTCCAAAGGCAACAGCCAAGTGGGTGGGGTGGCATCTGGGTCTCAGGGAGCACCTCATTCCAGAGCGCAGGCACAGGTACAAGGAAGGCAGGCTTGAACAGTCCCGATAGATGACACTGTTTAATAGAGGGAACCCAGAGGGTGCCAATCCTGCAAGACCAAAGTGGTCTTTCTGCTTACTTGAGGCAGAAATGTGTACATAACTGCATTAGAGAAATTATTAAAATAATCGCCAAATATATGAAGGAATTTTTCACACACACCAAAAAAAAAAAAAAAAAAAGATTCTCAATAGGTAAGAATGTCTCTAAAAATGTATCTATCAGAAGAAATGTGTATGAAAAACCAAGCAGAATTTTACATACTGTAAGATTTTTCAAACTAACGAAAAAGCAGAAAAGAAACAAACGTGGTTATTAGAATGAAACATTAGCAATGTTAGAGATTTTTCCACTTTCCAATTGTATTTAACATAATTACTACTAAATAATTTCCAGTACCCACACAATTTTTGTGATACTATCTTTCACTTTGTGACCCATGTGCTATTTAGGCCAGATATGCATTTTCTGGATGCAATCTGTTGGTTTCCAATGGTTTACTACATGGTGGGCTCTATTGACAAGTAGGTAAAATGATTCTTGGTACACTAAATATTGTAGTGTATTGTAGTGTGCAGTACCATGTAGTTGCATGCTTTTATGTAGTGCTAGTGTTTTGAAGTTGTATCGTTGCATGCTTACTTGTTCTTCAACATACTGAACCTTTTACATTGCTTATCAAGTTTTCCTTTTTAAAAAGAGACTTCTAGTTTTATACATGGTCATCTACAGTTGAATTGATATGCAATTCAGTCTTCATTCATTTATTCATTACATTTATATATAGTAACTCTATATTTGACAGTATATGTACACAGTACACACAGTAGATCTGCTGAGATTACATCAGCTCTCCATAACTGATTGAGTTAAGTAAACACTGGAGACCTATGTCTATGGAGATTCTCAATCATTCAAGTCATGGTTGTCCCAAAGATGCTCTTCTAAAAAGCAGCTGGACTTTTCTTTGTTGTTGTTTTTTCCTTCAAGGAAAAAAAAACAACAAAGTCAAGTTGTCTTTTGGAAAAGCACCTTTGGGACTGGAAAACCATCTTTCTAAAAAGCTTCAATTTGCACAAGAATTGAGCTGGGCTAATTGACCAATTTTCCACTTTCATCCACTTCTGAATTATTTCTAGAACCTGGTGAACTGTTGTTTGGATGTATAGTAAGGAATTCTCATCTCTAAGTCCTTATGCAAACTTATTAATTAATTGATTAAACCCTATATGCAAAATACTCAGATAGAATGCATATTGGGTGTTCTCCAAAGGCTGCCTTGTGCATTAGGACAGTGGTCCCCAAATGTTTGGGCACAAGGGACCAGTTCCATGTAGAGAGATTTTTCTATGGACCGAAGAGGGTATGGTTTTGCATGCTGCCTGCATCCTGCAGATGGGGCTTTGCTTGTTTGCACGGACTGGTTGTTGGCATGCCACAGACCGGTGCCAGTCCGTGGACCGGGGTTTGGGGACCCCTGCATTAGGATATCGCCACCTCCACACTGGATTATCCAAACTGGAATTGCAGTTGTTACAAACAGTTAGAGCTCCCAATCCTACCTTTAAAAACTCTTTTAAAACAAAACTTTAAATTTTAGCTGAACCAGCAGCTGCTATTTTAAGATAATGTAGAATTTATCATTAAGCAAACAGGATGCTTCACTTTGAGATACTCATTTCGTTTTTATGGTCCCAAAGAAGAAAAATCCTTCAAGATACTGCCACTTGACTGCTGTTTATCCTGTTTTGCTCAGATTTAACTTAGCATACCTCAAACTTAAAGTATCTTGTTTTTGTTTATAATAGCCTGTAATAAAATGTTTTTTTAAAAAAAATATTTGTATCTTTCCGATTTTTCTCAAAGATGGGAAAGATACTATATAAGGATGTTCTAATACTTTTTATTAGAGAATATATTTGTACCCAAAGGCTGTTTCATATATTACATGGCAACAACGCACAGTTTTAATTGGTTCATTTTACACTCAGCAGAGAATTCACTTTACTTTAGTACCTCCTCAAAGAACATTAGTATAAGAAAAATGCCTCTTAACATATTTGGTGCAACTCATACTTTATTTCATACATTTTAGATAAAACTGAGCACTCAGATTAAAGGATGTAATACACGGAACAATTATGTTGATAATGAACAAAGCAAGAGAAGCAATGGGAGATATAGTTCAAAATACATTGTCACTTAAAAGAAATGCTTATCCAATCCTTCACCTTCATTATGCTACTTGTCTTGCTACCATGGCACTTTTAACAAAAAGTCAGTGTTCCATATTATTCTTTTCTTTACCATACAGTCCCCAACCTTTTTTGGGACCAGGGACCAGTTTCATGGAAAACAATTTTTCAACAGACTGAGGGTGTGGGGTGGGGGGAGCATGCAACCTAGATCCCTCATATGCTCAGTTTACAGTAAGGTGTCTGTGGAGATTTTCAGTCATCCAGATCATGGTTGTCCCAAAGGTGTTTTTTCAAGAGGCAACTGGACTTTCTGTTTTTTCTTTGAAGATGTTTTGTTTCTCATTCAAGAAGCTTCTTCAGTTCTGATGAGAAGCAAAATAGCCACCACAGGTGCCCCCCCCGACACGAGTCCCATGTCACACCCACCATGGCCACACACCCCTGGCCCTGTCTACCATGACTATCCCCACCCTGGCCACACTCCATGCCCCCCCGGCCCTCTGATGTCAAACAACCCTGATGCAGCCCCCAATGAAATTGAGTTTGACACCCCTGCTATATAGTGTTAACTCCTCCCTCAGATTGAAAAATAGGTGAGTTAATCCTAGAGAGAATGTGTATATAAATAATGGGTAGTCCTCAACTCATGCCCACAATTGGGACTGGAACATCCATCACTAAGCAGTGCAGTTATTAAATGAGTTGTACCTGATTTTACAACCTTTTTTGCTGTAACTGTTAAGTGAATCCAGCTTTCCCATTGACTTTGCTTGCCTGAAGCCCACTAGGAACATCATAAACAGTGATCATATAGCCCTGGGACGCTTCAACTGTCATAAACACATGCTGATTACTGACTGCCTAAAATTTGATCATGTGACCATAAGTGTTAGATCAGGCGCAGGAACAGAAGACGTGACCAGCTCGATACATGTAACAACTTTATTTACAATGTAACAAGTAAAAGAAGACTGCTGGCGCGCTGCCGGAGCTCTCCTTATATTCGCTCCCGGCAGACGCACCGCCCCTAGACAGGGATTCAAATCTCCCGCCCGATGGCTGGCAGCCAATCAGGGCGGATGTCCTTATAAGGACATAACACTCCTCCCCCCTTAGTCTGAACTGTCAATCTCGTTCACAAAAGTCACGTAGTCCCGCAGGTACGTAGGACGCCTCGGCACCCTAGCTGACCTGCGCAGTCTCACTTGTTCTCCGTCTCCGACCTGGATGGACGGGGCTCTGTCATCTCCCGGCTCCCTCTCCGGAACCGGGCTTGGTTCGGCTGTCGAGTGAGCGGGGTCACCCCCAGCGCCTCCGGCCGGACCGCAGACCTTGGATGGCTGGTTCTGGTGGTCTTCTTCCTGGCCTGTGGATCTGTCGCCTCGCCTCGGTGGCTCGGTTCCGACCCGGGAAGAGCGTCTGAGTCTCGGTAAGTCCATCGGTTGCTCCTCCCTGGTCTCCCGGGCGCTGTGGTTCGGTTGCGGTTCGGCCTGGTGCTGGGTGGGTGGTGGTTCTGTTTGGTGCCCTCTGGACCGGCCCGCCGGCTGCGGGTGGTGCTGGCCTGTGTTGCGTTGTCCGACCTCGCAGGGGTGGCGTTGGTCGGCTAGGTCGGGCTGGCGTTGGTCTACCCCGTCTGGTCGGTGGTGGTCGACCTGGTCGGGCTGTTGTTGCGGCACTACCTCTGCGGGGCGGCAGAGGTCTCCCCTGCCGGGGTGGTGCAGGTCTACCTGGCCGGGTTGTTGTCGGCTTTCCCTTCCCCCTAGTCCCTGGTCTACCGTCGGGTGGTGCCTGGGGTCATCCGGGTCAGGGTGTCGTTTGTTGGCTGTCTTCCGTGATGGGCGGGGGTCCCCCACGTCGGTGAGCCGTGTGCCACCCTCGCCCGTGGGTCGTGGGGTGCCCATCTTGGCTGGGTCCCGGTCTACTCGCCTGGAACTGCAGTCTCCCGGGCTGGGCTGGCATAGGCTGCTGTAACTGGTGGGGTGCGCTGCTCCTCCTCTGGGCAGGTCCCGGTCTACCTGCGGGCTGGGTTGGTGGTCCCTGGCCTTGCCGTGCCCGGTGCCCACCTGGCTGGGTTGGTGTTGCCATCCCCCGTGGGGCTGGCCCCGGTCTACCTCGCTGGGCTGCCGATGTGACAGCATCTGGTAGTGGGCTGGGCCAACCTTGTCGGGGTGGTGCTGCTCTGCCTCGCAGGGGTGTGGTAGGCCTACCTCGTCAGGGTGTTGTAGGCCTACCTCGTCGGGGTGTTGTAGGCCTACCTGGTCTGGGTGTGGCAGGCCTACCTCGCCGGGGTGTTGGAGGCCTACCTCGTCGGGGTGTTGTAGGCCTCCCTCGTCAGGCTGGTTTTCATGTGCCCCCCCCCACCTTTTTCGGAGTTGGTCGATGTGGCGTCTCGTGAACTGTCCATCTTCCAACTCGACGATGTAGGATTTGGGGCCGGTTGTGCTGGCAATTTTCCCTTTCAGCCATTTAGGAGAGCCGCTAAAGTTTAGCGCGAAGATTGAATCTCCGTTGCTGAAGGCGCGAAGCGGGCGGCTGGCGGTTGCGGTCACTTCCGGGCTGTATTGGGGGTGCAGCCGGTCCAAGGGTGACCTCAATCTTCTGCCCATCAACAGTTCGGCCAGGCTCTTGTGGGTGGTGGCGTGTGGCGTGATGTGCTGTGTGAGGAGGAAATTGTCTATGCGCTCTTGCCAGTCCCCCGGGCCCATCTTGGTGAGGGCCTCTTTGGTCAGTCGGACCATGCGTTCGGCTTGTCCGTTTCCGGCCGGCCTGTAAGGGGCGGACAGGGCGTGGCGGATGCCCAGTCCTGCCAGGAAGGACTCCATGGCCAGGGATGTGAGCTGGGGGCCGTTGTCTGAGACCAGCACATCCGGTAGACCATGTGTGGCAAACAGGCGGCGCAGGGCTCGGATCGTAGCGTCTGTTGTGGTAGATGCCATGGGCACCACCTCGAGCCATTTGGAGAAGGCATCTACCACGATGAGGAGGTGTCGCCCTTGCATCGGACCCGCGAAGTCAATGTGTATCCTCGACCAGGGGTTGCTGGGGGTCTCCCACTTCGCGACTTCGGATTGCGGTGGCGCTGGGCGGACTTCTTGGCACGGGTCACATCTGGAGACCCATTGTTCAATGTCTCTGTCCATGGAGGGCCACCAGACATAACTCCGTGCCAGGGCCTTCATGCGGACGATGCCCGGATGCCCCTTGTGTAAGGTTTCTAGCGTCCGCCGTTGCAGAGTGCTTGGAATCAGCACCCTGTCTCCCCATAGCAGACAGCCTTTGATGGTGGACAGCTCCTCCTGTTTCCTGGCGAACGGGCTGAACCTTTCCTCTGGCTTTTCCGCTGGCCACCCTCTGAGGATCCATGACTTCACTTGGCGGAGTGTGGGGTCCTTTTGGGTGTGGACGGCCACATCTGCGGATGACACCGGGCAGCTGGCGTCGTCATCAATGTGAAGTAGGTGGAGCGTGGGGGCTGGGTCCTCGACCGGCTTTTTCGACGGGCATCTGCTGAGGGCGTCAGCGTTCCCTATGGCTGTGCCTGGCTGGTGCACGAGCCTATAGGAGTAGCCAGCTAGGAAGATGGCCCATCTCGTCATTCTTGGGGACATGAAGGTCGGGGTTGGTTGGTCGCCTGCGAGGAGTCCCAGGAGAGGCTTGTGGTCTGTGACTATGGTGAAGCGTCTTCCGTAGAGGTATTCGTGGAAGCGCTTCACTCCGGCCACGATGGCCAGGGCTTCTTTGTCCAGCTGGCTATAGTTCCGTTCTGCGCCGGACATAGTCTTTGAGAAGTACGCGATTGGGGCTTCCGAGCCATTGGGCAGTTCGTGGCTGAGGACTGCCCCCACCCCGTAGGGCGACGCGTCGCAGGTCAGTCTGATGGGGAGCGTCTCGCTGTATTGGATGAGGACGCTTTTGGACGTCAATAGTCCCTTGATGGCCCGGAATGCTGCTTCCTCTTCCTGGCCCCACTTCCAGGAAGCCGATTTCCCCAGCAGGCGGTGGAGTGGCTCAGCAACTGTGGCTTTCTGTTTTAAGAAAATGGCGTAGAAGTTGAGCAACCCAAGGAAAGCCTGAAGCTCCGTTTTGTTTTTTGGGCTTGGAGCTTCATGGATTGCTTCCACTTTTGATTTGGTGGGGTGTATGCCTGTGCTATCAATGAGGAAGCCCAGGAACTCGACTTCCTGTACTCCTATGATGCACTTGTCCCGCCTGACCCTCAAACCCTTGGCCTTGAACCGCTGCAGGACAAGCCTGAGCCTTTCAAGGAGTTGGGGTCTCGAGTCACCGGAGATGAGTACATCATCGAAGTAAGGCACCACCCCTGGAACGCCTTGGAGAAGGCGTTCCATCATGGATTGGAAGATGCCAGGGGCAGCGCTGACTCCAAATTGGAGGCGGTTACATTTAAATGCCCCTCTGTGCGTGACAATCGTTTGGGCCTCCGCCGTTTTGTCATCCACTGGCAGTTGCTGGTAAGCCTGGGCCAGGTCCAGTTTCGCGAAAATTGATCCAGATCCCAGGGAATGCAGCAGATGTTGCACCACTGGGACTGGGTATGCGCTCTGTGCCAACGCCTTGTTGATGGTGCAACGGTAGTCAGCACAGATGCGCACAGACCCATCATGCTTCAGTGGGGTCACAATGGGGGTCTCCCATGAGGCATGATCGATCGGTTCCAGTACGCCCTGGGCGATCAGCTTATCCAGCTGTTCATCTACTTTAGGCCGCAGGGCAAATGGAACTCGGCGGGGCTTGAGCCTGATTGGGGTGATTCCCTTGTCCAGATTAAAAGAGATTGGCCTCCCCACAAATTTCCCCAGCTTACCATCGAAGACTTCTTTGAACTCTTCGATGATGGAGTCGAGTTCGTCCCTGCGGATCTCGTGGATGCCCTGGAGTGAAAGTCCTAGAGGCTTGAACCACTCCACGCCCAACAGGTTCGGTCGGCTGTGCTGCACAATGGTGATGGGTAGCTTTCCATCGAAGTCGTTGTACTTCACATGGATGGTTGCTCTGCCTAGGATTTCAATGGGGTTTCCGTTAAAGTCCACAAGTTTGTCTTTCGGGGCTTTCAGCTGGGTCCTTTTGTATGCCGGTTTCAGCTGTTGTAGGTGCTGCCAGTCCATGATGGAGAAGGCGGATCCGGAGTCTACCTCCATCTTGCACGGAGACCCCTCTGCTAGCAGCGTCACGTGGAACTTGGTGGTCCCCTCGTCGCTTGTGTGAGCAATGGTGGTGGTCTGGTGCACCGTTCTGTTTCGGGGATATTCCTCCTCCCCGCGCCGGGACTGGTTTGAGGACCGTTTGGATGTCCTCTGATTATCTTTGCGATTTTCCCGGAATCGCGGTCTGGGCGGCTCCGGGGCTGGGTCTGTGGCTCTGCAGGCCTCGGCGATGTGGCCCCTCTTCAGGCATCGGCGGCAGGTCGCGTCCCTCCATCTGCAGGTTGCTCTGGGGTGGTCGCCTCTGCAGCTGCCGCATCGCTCTCCACGGTCGCCATGCTGTGGTGTTTCCCGCCTGGGAGGGCGGGACACCTTGTGGACGGCCATTTCCTCATCAGACTCGGATTGAGTGGTTGCCTCGTCTGATGAGGTTGGGCCCGACTTGTGGATCTTATGGATCCCTCTTGCTTTTACCATTGCGGCGGCTGCTTGTTCGGACGTCTCCGCCGCTGTTGCCTCGTCGAGGACGTCTTTAAGCGGAATCCTCTTCCTGCTGAGGAATTTCTTTTGCAGCCCCACATCTCGCATTCCAAAAACAATGCGGTCCCGGATGGCGTTGTCCACATTATCGAACTCACAGTTGGCAGCGAGTTGGCGAAGCGCTGCCACGAATTCTTTGATGGATTCACCTTCCCGCTGGTTTCTTTGCTGGAAGGTGAACCTGTTTGCGATGGGGGTGCCTGTAGGTGCATAGTGCTCCTGTAAGACGTCCTGCAGGTCGTTCCAGGACATCTCCTCGATGTCCCTAGGTGCCACGAGGTCCATCGCCATCTCTAGGACGTCCGATCCGCAATGAGCCAGGAAGAGGGCTCTTTTCCTCTCATCATCGAGGTTCTGGTATCCATTGCCTCGCAGGAACTGCCGGAATCGGACCATGTATGACCTCCACTTCTCCCGGGATGGGTCGAACGGGTTCAGCGCGGTCATCGGGGCTTGCGATGTAGCCATTCTGGAAGTCGCTGTGGTGAAGTGACTTCAGCTCTTGGGCGATCGTGCCGTGAGTCTTTCTCAGGTTCTCTTCTCTAGTCCTTCGTCGCCAGTGTTAGATCAGGCGCAGGAACAGAAGACGTGACCAGCTCGATACATGTAACAACTTTATTTACAATGTAACAAGTAAAAGAAGACTGCTGGCGCGCTGCCGGAGCTCTCCTTATATTCGCTCCCGGCAGACGCACCGCCCCTAGACAGGGATTCAAATCTCCCGCCCGATGGCTGGCAGCCAATCAGGGCGGATGTCCTTATAAGGACATAACAATAAGGACACTGCAAAAGTTGTAAGTGCGAGAACTGGTTGTCACTTTTTCCAGTAGCATCATAACTTTGAACAGTATTTAAATGAATGGTCCTTAGTCTAGGATTCCCTGTAATAGATACATATAATTTCATCTAAGTAAGAAATATGTGGAGAATGAAATAATAAAAGATATCAACTGGCTGTAGTGAGCGAGAATAGATGGCCTATGATGGTAGGAATGTGCTTTCTCTACCAAAAATGTCACCGGAGTCAAGAAGCTTTAATTATACCATGCCTTGTCTGGATTATGTTATGTGAACTATTTCTACATTTTGTCTCCCTCCTTTGATGCAGATTAATACTGCATAGAAAAATCATTTCATCATAATGATTTAGAATGGAATTTAATTAAGCTCTTAGGAAATACGATTCTTTGACTTAAAATAGAATTTTAATATAAATGCTCAAGCCTGTAAATGTTACATCTTTCATTGTTTCTAGCAGGTTTAGTCACTTCTGTTTATTGATAATATTATTATCCAGAAGGTAGTTCGGCTATCAGTAGAATTACTGGGCAATTAAATCCACAACAAATTATAACATTCCTTTGCACAATTTCTCCCTCCTGCTTTAAGTAATTCTCTTTTCTTCCTCACTTACCTATGGTTATATAGTTTATGACACTCTCTATCATTAACTAATGTTCATATTTAATAAAAACTTGTAAATAATAATAGTAAATTTCAGAGCTTCATTTAAAGGGAACTTAAGGCTGTACTTATCTGGTACTAAATTACATTAACAGTTTACTTTCCATTAGCAATGTACAAAACCTAACTTTTAACTATAAACAAACTGTTGCAGATAAAATTAATCACAGTTACTAACTGAATTTTTTTTGAGAGGAGAAGAACAAACATGCATTCTCAAACTGTTCCTGCTTTGTTTGTTATAAATAAAATGGAACCAGATTTAGATATCTGCTCGCCTTTTCACACTACATCATTTGAGGAACAAATTAAGCATTTTGAAAACATGGCATGAATTTGTCCATTTGTCTCATTCATTCCTACAAATTATAAAAAATATCCTCTCTCTATATAAAAAAATAAGGCTATGACATTCCAAGAGGTAATATGGGATGAATCCTATCAACTGTAAAATACTGTAGGGAAGATAAAATCTATCCAAGCAGCTACTAAGAACAACGTTATGATTACAATTTAGTCACAATTACTTTATTTTATAAAACACTAAGCATTTGTCAAAATATATGGCTAACTTGTTATGACCAATATTTATTTGACTTCATGTAACTTTTTGTCCTGTTGCAAAAGTCTAGATGATTTGCTAAAATGTGGTGTGACATTTGCTGCCAATATGGTTGTGGTGGACAAGGAAAGCACTATGAGTGCTGAAGAAGAATACATGGCAGATGCTAAGACAATTGTAAATGTACAAACTCTCTTTAGGTAAGTGGCTGCACAATTAGTTACTTCCCTTGTTTCTATTGAAATGCACTGTTCTATTTACATTCCATAAAAATGTATAATTTTAATAATATAAATAGACTTGATCATATCACATTTATTAGTGACATTAGTGATTAATCTGTCCATAAAATATTTCACTTGATCTAATATTATATAGAAAAAATAAGCAATAAAACAAATCAATTTCTTCCCAAGATTACACCACGAGTCCTAGTGTATTAAGTTAAACCTGGTTTAGGAAGCAACAATAGTTTCCATTGGGTATCAAATGTTATGAGTGAAATCATCTGTTCAAATTTTTTATTTTATTTTACAATATATCCATATCAATGCATGAACAGAGTGGCATCTGGGTATCATACATTTTAGTACAAATAAAAATAGTGCTATTAATCATATTTGTTACATTCCTCAAGCTTATGTAGTTCTAGTATTAATACACATACACGTATTTGTATTAAATTGTAGACTTTCATTATTTAACTTTTCAATGTTTCAATACATTACGCCAATATCAATCACAATATTGTTTAAACATATATAATAATACCATTATTCAATTTCTAATTTTCCTTTTTATTATTACTTTTGTCTTATTGTATAAAAATACTAATATTCCCCCTCTCTCTTATTTCTATACCTATTCTAACTTTTAATCATACCATAATTATATTTAAGAACAAATCCTTTCTATCCTTCATCTCTTGCCCACTTTAAAGCTTTATTTTTTTGCTTTTTAACTTGCCTCGCATATTCCTCTCTTGGATCTTTATCCTTTCTGCATCTACGTCCTGACTATTCATTTCAAACATTTCTCCCATCTCTGCCCTTTTCCATTGTCTAGCTTCCAAAATATCTACCCACGCCCCTGTCTTCCTTTCAAAAATGTCTTCCTGCATCTCCGGTTCCCTTTTTAAATGTCTTAAAATGTTTTTCCCTTGGTTTATTTCATCAGTCATTGTTGTTTTTGTTATTGCGTCCTTTTTGTCATCTTGTTTTGTTTGCTGGTTCTGTTTTTTCATCTGCTCTTTCAGTTGACTCCTCCTTTTCCTGGGTGTCTTGATCACTCATTGTCCTTTGTATAATATTTCCCAGCTTTTCATTCATGCCATATATTAAGTTCTTAATCTCCTTGTGATTTCCTATCAGAATGTCCTTGATGTTTTGAAACATCGATGCCATTTTTTCCCAAATTCCACTCATTTCGTCCTGATGTAACATCTTGTCTCAAGTCCCGCTCTTGTCCAGTAATCCAAAAACCATATATTCAAGCTAAAGTCACTCCCCCCAAAACATTCAATGCATCAAAAACCTCCTTAAATCCTTTTTATGCGTTCAATCTTGTTTCATAGCATTCAGGAGTCTCTTGTTCTGTCCCTGTCTCACACACGCACACAGACAGACAGCCAGGGGTAAAATAAAACTGGCAGACAACAAATTCTTTCGATAAGAGGATTGGCAGCAACCCAGTAGCTGCTTGCCAAGAACTTTACTCATAAAGGGAGGGGTTGTTCCTCCGGCAGATAAAACCAAACAAGATACACACTGTTAAAAATTGTCAAGTTCAGTCCGTATTAAATCCAAGGCAGATAACATTGTTTCCAAAGATACAATGTGACTCGCTAGTAGTTTAGTTTTGTCCGTCACAGGGTCTGAATGGCCACATCACCCCCTTTTATCCCCTGTGGGGTGTGGTCCAGTGACTCAGCTTAATCTCTGGCATGCCTCCTTTTCTGCTGCGTGCGCTTGTCTCTCCAACGCTGGTGTGGATCCAGCCAAGACTTATCTCCGTCACTGGCCGACTGTGAAGAGATACCTGGCTCCTGGCCAATCTCTTCTCCTTCGGGAGACACCTGAGGCATTGCCAGAGAGGAGGGTCCTGGAGGGGGAGACCTGGCCAACTCCTCTCCTTCATGTTCGGAGCCTTTTCCCTCCGATAAATCGGCCTCGGGGGTTGGAGTCACAACATCTTTTTAATGAAAGAATCTTCCTTATTCTCATCTTTAAATCTCCAGCAGTCACGACATAGGTGCATAAAACATATCCTTGTCAGAATTTTCCAGGATGTAAGAATACATTATACTTTCCTTTCATCATCTGTTTCTGATGATCTTTGATGCTTCATCTCTATTGAGCATATACTGTAAATATTCACAGTAGACAATATCTTTTGGGCATTTTGCCTAGTAATCCTACAAATGAATAATTTTCAAATAATAAATTACTATATTGTATTTAACCTCTTGGTAATCTGTGTGGGTAACTCACAGTGAAGCAGATGTCCATTGCTAATTAATTGTATTGTGTTTGTTGCTTTTAATAAGTTTCTGGTTACTAAGTAGTCCTTTTGCTGCTCATCAATGAACATAACCTGGTTAGGTTTGATCTATATGCCGTGCCTAGCTTCTGCAGCAGTGAGAAATTCCTTATAAACTGGGCCTTTTTAAAGCCAATTCTATTCGAATTATATAGATTATTAAACAGCTTTAGGAATTCTCAAGATACAGAAATGAAACTATAGTTAATAACCAAACCATTTATCAACTAATATTTGGGATGATAAAATCAAAAAATCAAATAATTTGTGAAAAAATTAGAATATTATTCTGTTCATTGATAAAATAGTAAAGCATTCCAAAAGAAGAGTGTTTTGTTCAATGGAAAAAAGAGGGAAGTTGTAACAGTGACATACTGAATTTAAAGAATGATGGGAAAATTGGAAAGTTTGACGAAAGCATTTCCTGTGTACAATTATGAAAGTGGAAGGCAGGAAGAGAATTGTAAAGATTCTTGGAACAGCAAAGAAAGCCAGCATTTTAGATTTATGAAATGCAATGTTCACTTATGCATACTTACACACAAATACCATATTTTTCAGACTATAAGACACACCTAGATTTCAAAGAGGAAAACAAGAAAAAAAATAGTTTTTAACCTCTGTGCATCCCATTTTTGCGAAAAATTGGCCTGTTTTTGCCCTTCCAACCCCCCCCCCAAGTTCCAATTTTTGCCCTCCCTAGCCCCAAGGAGCACTCTGCAGGGCTCCTGACCCCCCCCCCCCATGTTCCGTTTTTGCCCTTTCCAGCCCCTAGGAGCACTCTGCAGGCCTCCCAAACCCTCTGCGCATTCCGTTTTCACCAAAAATGGGCCCATTTTTGGCAACAATGGGATGCACCCGGGGGGGTGGTCAGGAGGCAAAAAACAGTGCTGTATTCAGTCTATAAGATGGACAGAAATTTCCACCCACTTTTTTTTGGGGGGGGGAGTGTCTTATGGTCCAAAAAAGATGGTATATGCTAAGGGATAGTACCTTTGGATAAATGCTACTTTGTGTAGGAAGGGAGAATAAGAGAAAGATTCTGGATTTTAAAAAAGCAGAGGGGGAAGAAAATTCCCTTCCCCCTCCCCTTTCCTTTATATCATGTTCAGAAGTTTGGGTCATGAAGATCATTATTAGATGACTCCTCAAACAGTTGGAGGGAAAGGAAGATATACAGTATAGTAGATCCTTATCAATAATTTCTTGCCAGTGCTTTTTTGGCTGCATCTGGTCAGTGCACTCCCTGGCTCTCTGAAACCATGGCTGTCTTGGAGCAGGGGATTCAAAACAGTTCAAAGCTATACTGCTCCATTGTCTGATAGCTTCAGATGACTCAAAGAGGTTCCTCTGGATTAAACAAAAGGCTGGCAAACTCAGAGCTGGATTGCTTGCCCATAGCTGAGTTCAACTATGGATGGAAATGAAAAAAGCAGGTTAGTATAACAAAAGAGAAGCCTTTCTTCTCATTCCATAGATATTTCTGTCTTGAGAAAAAAGCATTGCTACTACCAGTTGTCCTGTTGGACAAAATGATATCAGTTGTGAGACAAAAGACAAACAAGAAGTCTCAAGAACAGAGTAAGGTTTGGAGGTGGCTAAGTTGGATAATGGCTTGCCTCCCAGGCTGAACAAGTTGCCAAAACGCTAAGACTCTAAAAAAGAAGTTCTATTAAAGACCCACTGTATACCAGTTTCTCTGATTAAGAAAAAGGCTACCAAAGAGTTCGTGGACATATTATCTCATGCAGGTATTTTCCATGACAGATATTGTCTTATCAAGAACCAGCAATGCAAATAGAATTGAGGACGATGTTTCTATTCCACAATCTTACTCTGGAAATGTTTTTGGGAAAGATAATATTCTTCATAATATGTTTCATTTTATGTTGCTGCTAGAATTATAGAAGACTTTTACATTTTTTTTTTAACTAAGGTCTTCTTTTCCAGCTGGACATGCTTGCCAAACCAATTCTAGCACATAAAGGGCTGAAAAAGAGAATTGTGCTCTGTAAACAGTGTTTTTATATTTTTCGTTTGGATCACTGCATTAAGTTTGTGCAAACCTTGTGTGTGAAACCAGGCATACAATTTAGTGTAGGTGAGGAAATCATGTAACAGATTGATTCAGATGTTCTATCTCTTCTTAGAAAAGAGATAATTCAAGTTGTGTAGATAATCATTCCCAAATCAAGCTTCAGATATATCTTCTTGTTATTTTGAGGAACTGAGGCAATGAATTAGTAAGGCCAACAACTAATGAAGAGCTAGCAGAAGTCTAACATGAACATGTTTCAGTTCAGACTGTTTTAGACCTTATTTTGTGACAGAGGTAGTTTTTTTTTTCTATTAACCATTTCTCTAGTAATATTTTGGCCATCAAAGTCATCAGGTAGACCTATTTAAAGCCTATTCCAAAAAACACTCTATGTAAATCTCATAGGTTTATTATATTATGATGATTGTACTTCATTGACAGTCATTTGTATTTAATATCTGAACTTCCATAGATAGAAATGACTTTGACCTTGAAGTACAATCATCATAACATAACAAACCTGTGAGATTCATACATGGTGTCTTTAGGAAAGAGAGAGACAAATGAGAAGGACAAAAGAAGAGTATGAGGCTGGGAGGTGACTAGGTTTGCATAGAAAGGATATGCTTTGTTGGGATATTCTTCTTATTTCAATATATGAACCTCAGGCCAAATATTTCAGATAATACACAATATACTTCTTCTATACACAAGAGGGAGTCACAAGATTAACTGGGGGAAAAAAACTCTAAGAGAGTAAGATTCCAGGGTACCCCTTGGTTCTAGGATACCTTTGGAGAACTTTAGAGCACCTTTAGAGAATGACAAAGACTAAATCTGTCCAAGAACATATGAGAGTCCATATTCAGGATTACATCATGATAGTAAGAGAGGTGACATGAGCAGCGTGGTGACCTATTGGTGATGACACTCGCCTCCCATTTGGAAGGTTGAGAGTTCAATCCTAGGTAGCAGCAGATGTTTCTCTCCTAGGGTGCAAAAAATAACTCCACGTGGAGTCAGGAAGGGCATTCAGCCAGCTCCATCCAGTTGCCAATTCTACCCCAAATTAAGGGATTACAGGATTGTAAAAATAAATAAATAAATAAATAAATAAATAAATAAAAAAGAGTAAGAAAGGTGATATTTAACTATTTCTCCACTTTTACCATATCCAAGATAATTACCCAGTCACTTTGTTTTAGGGAGACATTACTTGTTTGGGAGAAGTGAGCTGCATGATCATTTGTAGAGAAACATAGTTTGAGCCTGAAACTCCCAAAGAAATGCACTAGATCTTTCAGACTATAAATCAGTCATCTGTATAGGTACATTTTCTCCAAGAGCAGTTTTGGAGGGCATACATTGTTTGTTGAGGCAAATCAAGCAACTTATGCCCCTCTTCTAGTATGGTTGGGTCTATGCAATGGTGTTAGCTTCCTTTAGGGAGGGAGTGGTGTGGTTAGCCTTATAGGAGATAGAATTATACTTTCTCCTCCAAGAAACTGTTGCTGGACTCAAATGGACAACGCTCATCCAGTTTCTTTTTTTCCAAAGAAGGTGGTTGGGCTGTGGCTGCATGTGCCTTGGAGAAATGCATTACTGGAGTATTTCAGTTGAGTTTCTTGCAGTGGTGGGTTTCAAAAATTTTTACTACCGGTTCTGTGGGTGTGGCTTGGTGGGCATGGCATGGCTTGGTGGGCGTGGCAGGGGAAGGATACTGTAAAATCTCCATTCCCACCCCACTCTGGGGGAAGGATACTGCAAAATCCCCATTTCCTCCCAATCAGCTGGGATTTGGGAGGCAGAGAATAGGTGGGGGCGGGGCCAGTCAGAACTTTTACTACCGGTTCTCTGAACTCAAAATTTCTGCTACTGGTTCTCCAGGACTGGTCAGAATCTACTGAAACCCACCTCTGGTTTCATGCCAATCACACTAGGTGGAGCAGATTAGGAAATCAACTCTGCATGAGTCTGATTAACATTCACATCTTTGTGGAATGGAATTTGCCTATTTTTTCACCTATAAAAGTTCAATGGTATGTGCATCTTTTTTTTTTTCTTCCTGAGTTCCCTAAATTAAATTAGAGATTATTGCTGTCACCATTACTTGATTGCCTCTCTGTCTTCCCCAAAAACTGCTCTTCTTTCTCTTTTTTAATTAATCAAAATATTTCCCCTTGCTGTTGCTTCAACATTTCTCTAATGGTATTGGCCCAGTTATCTGAGTCTAGCCCCATTTCTAGCCGGTCTACGTTCTTCTTTGATTTAACCACTGGCATAGGATGGATACCTGTCACCACTACAGTAGCAGTCTCTTCTACAGAAGAATCTAACAACGTTTCTATGTCTGTTTGTGTGGTGCAGACTCTAGTTAATTTTCACAAGGGACCACATGAGAAGCTAGGACTGTTGTGAAGGGTCACTGCTGTTGCCACCTTGCCTCTGCTGCCAACTCTGCACTGATGCCCCATCCTCTACCAACAGTCCCCCGCCTCCTCCACTAATGCCCCCCACCCACCCACCGCCAATGCCATCCTGCTGATTCCCCACCCACAATATCAACAGTACCGACCCTGTGGGCCAGACTGGAACTGCTCACGGGCCAGTTCTGGTGTGTGACCCATAAAATGCCCAGGTTTTCTCTAGTTCATTAGCATGTGCATCTTTTTTACGTCATTTTTCTATAAAAATGTCCTGCATACTTATTAATAAGGCCTTTCATCGGGGGGCTGCTTTTTCCGTTAGCATTTTCTTCCACCTCCTCTACTCACACAGCTGGAAAAATTGTCTTCAGATTCTTTGATTTAAAAAAAAATAGTGAAAAGATTCTACTCTGGAAACTTGTTCCCAAAAGTAGCCAGATATATGGGGCATGACTTAAGCCTAGTCTCTTCATCTGTAACTTGGAATATTAATAGTGATAAAAACACTCAACACGGAATCTGAATGTTAATAGAGGTAAAAATGTTTACTTTTGTATTATAGTGTCCATAATTATTTCAACTCTTATTTTTTTCTACCCAAAGGAAAAAAAAAAGCCTTCTAGCAGTTTATTTGCAGTTATTCTCAGTTCAGTAGTCTCTTTTTCTTCTTAATTTAACACTAATTTTCACATCACTAGAGAAATATCCAACAGATCCTGTAAAAATGTAATTTAAAGCTTACTTTCACAATTCAGAAAAGGTACTTGAGTAGCTAATAAAAATTGCATATCCTTAATGTAAAAACATTTGCAGGCGTGATTACTTTGTAATGAAATTGTAAGAGTTTGGATTCTTCCTAGTTTAACTATAGCATACAACCACTAGATGGCAGCCTTTCTACATGTACTGGCAACTACACAAAAAGAAAAATGTAGGGATTTTCCTTGTACAAAGAAAAGAAACAATTAAAAACTAAAGATTTCAGTTCAAGTTTGACATAATAGATACAGTTCACACACTATTAGAAAAACGAATATTAGCAATTTTGATGCTTGAAGTGTAAGGATCTAGCCAACATCAAAAGTTTAGAAAGATGGAACTTTAATATGCAAATAGTTTTACAGAATCGAATACTAAAATGCTCTGTTTAAACAGTCCCTTTTTAATAGCTTAGAAATCACATATTGGCAAAGTTATCTATATGTCAAAATAATTTAATATGCATCATTGATAAAAAAAAGAAAAGAAAAAAGTATTATTTTAAAGACTGCTGCAAATTTTCTGTACTTTGAGCTGTTTATTTGTTCTGGCTGGGCATTAATTGCTGTCAGTTTAATTAAAATAAACTATATAATTAAAAGTAAGATGTTGGATAATCTCATAATAATGTCAGTATGGCCAGTTGGAGCATCTGCGGCTGTGATTTCTAAGCTGAAAGAGTGACTCCATCAGATCCCAAGAACAACACGAGATCTCTCTATCCAGAAGACTGAAGTGCTAGTAATAGCTAGGACACTGCACAGAATCCTCAAACTCCCAGCCTCTGGAAGATGAACTGAGATTGAAGAATACACATTAAAAAAAGGAAATTAATTATAAAGATGACAAGTTTAAACAACATCATGAAGAATGAGAACATTTCATTGATAACAAAGATCTAAGCAATTCAATAAATCACCTTTCCAGATGTGAGGAAGAACTGTGAAAGAGTGAGAGGAATAAGGTATTATGGATTTTGAGATAGTGAGAGAACCACAGACTGAAGAACAATAAGTCTGAGATCACATTAAGGCTGACTTCTTCCTTGAAACAATTATCAGCATGCAGAAACTCATTTACTTTGGACTTATAGTACAAGCAGATCATTATATATTTTATTTATTTACTTACATTTATTGGGCACTTGGCTCCAGCTCTCTCTCTCTTTCTCTCTCCCTCTCTCTCTCTCTCTCTCTCTCTCTCTCTCCCTCCCTCCCTCCCTCTCCCTCTCTCTCTCTCTCACACACACACACACACACAAAAGATTGGGGAAGTAGAAGACATGATTGAAAATCAGTAAGAAGGATGAATGGGATCAAAGAGATTACAGAAACTGTAAGAGCTGGAAACTATGACTAAAAATAGTTCAAGATTTGATTGTGTGCTGCACAAAGATTGAATTTGGTTGAGCATATAACTGTGGTAAAATAAATTAAAATAATCAGCAGGAATCAAAATTAACTAAGAGGGCACCTAACTAACTAGCCAAAGGTAGATTCAGTTACCCACTTGAACAAAATCATACACAGCATCAAGGCATAACAATTAGGTAAAAATTAATTTTCATATGTTACATTGTATTTTGAAATCTGTTTGGGTCCAGCAAATTTACTCCCAAGTAAGTATGTAAATAATTCCATTCTATTCCCATTTTCAAGCTTCTTATTAACCATGTGCTTCTACAAATATATCTGTAGTGAGGCAGATGATCTGATACTAACTTTTCTTGCTCTTTCATATACAATACTTGCAAAATCTGTCCATTTTCTACTTTTAAAATCCACAAGAGTGCAGTCTTGGCTAATAAACTACAGTTTATTTATTACAATTGTACTGAGTTAGTGTGGTAGAGACTAGTTAGCTTTATTTTATAGTTTTGATTTTTTGCAGAAACAAAATGCAGGTGGCATCATTATTATCACTGATACAGTTAATAGTTACATAAACATTATTTGTGTTTTAAGAACGCTGCATTAAATGCCCGGGTTATTCCTTTCATTTTTTTTACTATGTTGGGCTTTCAGTGTCCATATTAAGAAAGTCACTCAGTTATCATGTCAAGCCAACAATCACAAAACACTGATACTTGTCCTCAACTTTAAGAATAGTGGTTAAGTACTATAACATGGCCTGGGAACTTAAATATCAAATTATCATAACTACAGTTGTCTTGTGATCATCTCAGTTAGCATTTCACTTTCGAGAAATCCATGCTTCTTCAAGAAAAAAGCAAATGCATCATTTTTAGAAATGTTGTTGAATTCTCTTTCAGTATCCTCATGCTACTATAAATTTCTTGTTTTGTGAAGAAGATGTTACTATTTAAGGAGTGATTTATAATTTCCATGGGTAATTTTATTCCATTTAGGGAATATATATTCCCCAATATATATTTGGGGAATATGTATTCCATTTGGGGAGCGGACCAAATGGAAAATAGAATACAAGGATCTGAATATGCATTTCTTTAATCAAATTAATTGCTCCTTATTATCACAACATCTCCTTCCCTGTTACAAAACCTTATTTTCATCTCCTATGCATAAGGATTAAGAATATTATCCCAAAGACCTTGTCATCTGAACTTTGATGCAAATACTTTTTAAATGTCTCTTTAGATAATGAACAAAACCTCTCAATGAATGCTAATGCAAAGTGCTGATTGATTCTTGACTAGAAGGCTAATGTTTTCAAAAAGCACAATTGCAAGTTAAATCTCAACATAGTTATAATCAGGGGTGAAATGTAAAATTTGTTACTACTGGTTCTGTGGGCGTGGCTTGGTGGGGGGTAATGTGACTGGGCGGGCGTGGCCAACTTTTTTTTTTTTTAACTTTTCAAAGCATTTTTTCTAATGCTTTGAAAAGCCTCTCTGCCAATCAGGGAACTCAGCTGGGATCGTCAAAGAGGCTCTTTAAAAAATGCCTCTCTGCCGATCAGGGAACTCAGCTGGGATTGTCAGAGACTTTTCAAAGCATTTTTTTTATTACCTCTTCGGCCAAGAGGTTGCAGAAAAAAATGATTTGAAAAGCCTCTGATGATCGCAGCTGAGCCGTGCAATCATCAGAGACTTTTTTTTTTTTTTACTTTTAAAAGTATTTTTTCTACAACCTCTTCCGATGAAAAAATGCTTTTAAAAGAAAAAAAAAGCCTCTGATGATCGTGCGGCTCAGCTGGGCATGGGGGTGGGGGTGGGGGGGTGCAGGGAGTTTTGCTACCGGTTTCCAAACCACCACCTGCCATCACTACCGGATCAGGCAATCCGGTCCGAACCGGGAGCATTTCACCCCTGGTTATAATGTTATATTGGTAAAAGTATTTATAGCTCATTCAGACAATTATACAAACTTGATATTTGTATAATTACAAGTATACAGTTGAATTAACCTTCTGAGCCACAAGTTCTCCTCCCTTCATCAGCTTAACTGCCTAACATGTAGGAAGCCCAAGTTCAAATCCGAGTAAAGGTATGGCTAGCTGATGAAAGCTAAAAAGCTTGAAATAGATCTATACTAGTCTCCCTTTATTTCTTTATCAGCAAAATATAAATTTGGTATTAAATGGTTTGTCGTGAATGCGACTGCTTGAGGGCTCCTGGATTGGAGCGGAAAGGCGAAAGGGAGCTCCTCTGAATCTCTGCAGGACATTTATCCCATTATAGGATTTAATTAGCTTCCACCAACAGGTGGCATTTTCAGGAGGAAAAATGACAGAATTTGAAATACTCATACAGAATCACGGGCATGTAATATAGAGATAGAACAAATCTAAAATTGAATGATAAATTGGTTGCAAATACAATAAAGGGAAAAGCTGGAACAAATCTGTACAATTTACACTGACTAATACTTAAGAGAAAACTGGTATAAAATGTTTTATAGATAGTGTACAATTCTGCTTATAATTCTCAGAATAGACAAATCTAGTGATAAGGGCTGGAAAT
This sequence comes from Pituophis catenifer annectens, assembly GCF_029215685.1. Classification (NCBI taxonomy): domain Eukaryota; kingdom Metazoa; phylum Chordata; class Lepidosauria; order Squamata; family Colubridae; genus Pituophis; species Pituophis catenifer. Next base: position 121,982,433 of record NW_027256883.1, on the reverse strand, counting down.
GCCATGAGGCAGAAGGAATGTTTTTGGACATCTAAAAAGATTAGATAGATAGATAGATCTTCAAATAACTAAATAATGGAGACACCGTCGTTCAGTTCAGATTTTTTTTTTCATTTTTTGCACTAACTGTAGAACTTTTGAAATATCTTTGTCCACTTATTGATATTATATCTGCATTGAATATTTTCTATTTTTCTTTCTTTCCTTTTTATTTTCACTCTGTTTTCTTTTTTCTTTCTTTCTTTTTTGTAGGTAGCATTTCCTTGCAAGTAATTATACTTTCAGAGTACTTGTATTAATTTGTATTATGTTACCATGTTTGCTCACCTGATATTATTAGAAGAATAACTATCTTATCTCCTTGGAAAAACGTTTAGGTTGTTCTCCAATCTGAGCATAATTACTGAATTAACTCATCCTGCCAACATGAGATTCATGCAGTTCAGGGCCAAAGATTGTTATTCTCTTGCTCTATCAAAATTGGAGAAGGTAAGAAAGCTTCATTGCATTATAATAAATATATGTAATTTATTGATTCGCGGATCAGATGTAGTTGTCTTTTTTAATTTGCTCTGGAAACTGATAATTCAAAATAGTCTATGCCTAATTGATATAATTGTGAAATACCCATGGAATATGATTCAAGGGAGTGCTGGATCAAGTAGTAAAATTACCGATGGGAAACCAAAGAAAAGTGACCAAGAATGAACCCCAAAGATGAAATTATAAGAAAACAATAGGTAAATCTTGTCATAGTGTTATGTGTGCAGGATTCTCTACTAGGCCTAGTAAAAAAGCATCATCTCTTTTCTGAGAATCCTTTAATCCTCATCATTATGCTGAGTTATTAAGTATTAATTCTGCCATTTTGAATACACAGAATATCATGCCCACTGCAAATAAGAGTCAGTAAGCATAATTAAACTAAAACAGAAATGGTCAAAATAAATGGTGGAACAATACTTTTCAACAGCAATTACAGCAATTGTCAATGCCAAACAGCTAGCCAAAAAGAAAGATCAGCTGAAACTGTGCATTGTTGTATTTGTTTTAAATGATGATAAAAAAGATAAATTCTTATACTGCAAATAATCAGGAGAGATATAACATGATTCTTGTTTGAGTTATGATAGAAACCTTTGTTGAGGCAATAAGTACCATCCACATACATAAAAGTGCATGTCCCTTTCAAAAAGAAAGTGAAAAGAATCTGCAAAATTTTCAGAATTAATGATATTGATAGTACAGCCTAAATGTTGCAAATGAAACTGGTAATGCTGAGGTTTACTAAAAATAACATTCACAGGAGACAATTTGATTATGATTATAAATTCAGTAGTTCAAGCATTTAAGTGGCAGAATTAACGTATGGTGCTAACTATGACAAAGTGGCTACTTAACAAGAAAGGCTACTGTTTGTAATCAGCAGAAGCCAGTAGTACAGTACACTTCCCTAGACAGAAATTCTTCCCTTAATCTGGAAAGCAAATGATGCACACATTCTATACAGTGGCAGAATAAGACCTTTAAGAAATTAATCTTATTGGACCACTGCAGGTGGAAATACAAATGAGCATAATTTTGAAGTTGTAAGAACTAAAACTAATCTTTCAAATTCCACTTACATTAGCTAAGTTGATTACAGTAATTTTCCCTCTGCGTTTGATAAATGAAACTTTTAATAGTTCTGTGGTATTGTCACCACATAGATAGAAGGCTGCCCTTGGAGGGTAATCTGGAAGCTTTAGCTGGTGCAGAATACAGCAGCACAGACAGTTTCTAGATGAACATATTATATATACTACCTCTGCTCTGTGAGCTGCATTGGTTACCAATCAGTTTCCAGTCCAATTCAAGGTGCTAGTTTTGATCTTTAAAGTCCTACATGGCATGGGATTAGATTATTTGAGGGACCGCCTCTCCCGATTACATCTGCCATCCCACCAGATCTAGCAGACAGGGTATGTCACCAACTGTAGGGCTATGCCTGAAGTGTCCTAGGTGGTGAGTGTTCTCTGGGCATCTGCTCCTTGGGTTATACTCCATCCTTCCTCCTATTCACGCCTCCGAAGTGAGGCTGGCTTTATCCTTCAAGATCTGGTTTTGCCATCAGGTCCGGAGACCTCAAGGAAATATTGAGGTGGCTCCACTGTTGTTAATATCTGTCCTTTGCACACTATTTATTCCTTTTTAGCTTTATGCTTTCCATAATTTTAGAGCTTTTAATAATAGTAATAATATCCTTGTTTGTAAATATTCACTGTTTTTTAGCTTTGTTGAATGCTGCTCAGAGTCATTTGTTTGTGAGATTGGCAGCTATATAAATATGAACAATAAATAAATAGTAGTACTGTTTTAAAAAATAACCCTGGGATCTGCTCCTATTAATTAGTGATATTGTACCCTTAGCTAACAAGCTAGACCAATTTACTAGTGAAAAAAAATAAAGAGACTTTAGTTATAAATGTTAGAAAATAATGATTAAGTTTCTTGTTTGCTTATCTCTGTGGATATGTCAGAACTTGGGAGATCCAGATATTTTTACATCTATGAAGTTATGAGTATCTATAATAAAAGTTAATAAAAGTGTATAAATTGAGTTAGAAAATCAAGGAGTATATGAAATCCCATGCACTGCCTGCCCCACCACATACATCGGACAAACCAACAGAAGAATAAGTGCACGCATTGAAGAACACAAGAACTCAGTCAAAAAAGAGGAACCAACCTCTTCCCTGGTCCAACACCTCAAAGCCACAGGACATGATATTGACTTTAAAAAGACCAGAACTATCGCCAAAACTGAACACTTTAACAACAGAATAATCAGAGAAGCCATCAAGATAGAAAAATGTCCACACAGCATGAATAAACGAGATGATACCTCCCGCCTACCAGCCATTTGGAAACCCGCCCTTATTGACAAACGAGTCCCCAACACAAAGAATGACACCAGACCCACACTCACGAGAGTCACACAGGATGTAACCACCATACATCCACGCAGAAAGCAGACTCAAACCCACACTGAGGATGAGGCACGACCGCGGACCAGAAGCCAGACCACAGCTGCATCATTATCCCCTTTAAACCCCTCCAATCCATGCATGAAGCAGACTGACACCCACCATGAAGAGGTAGCACGGCCACGAACACGAAGCCAAACAACAGCAACACAGCTCACCAGCTCTAATCCCCCTGCTACTCAGACTAACCAAAACACAACCAAGCCCCCACCTAAACAGAACACACACCCATCCAATCAGAGCACAGCCAACCCCCCATCCAATCAGAGCACAGCCAAACCCCCAACCAATCAGAACACACCTCCACCCAATCAGAACACAGCCAAGCTTCCACCCAATCAGTTCACACCCCCACTGGCAGTTAAAAGGAAGAAACAGCTGCGATCACACACATTGCTCCTAGAAGCAATAGCAATATGTGTGTGTGTGTGTGTGTGTGTGTGTGTGTGTGTGTGTGTGTATATATATATATATATATATATATATATATATATATAGATAGATAGATAGATAGATAGATAGATAGATAGATAGATAGAGAGAGAGAGAGAGAGAGAGAGAGAGAGAGAGAGAAGTTGGTAGAGAGGGATGAAAAGGGACAAAATATATTATAGCCTTGTCAGGAAGCCATTATAATTAATTATGTTTACTGAGTCAAAAGTATTAGTGATGTAATCATTGTAAATAAGAGTAGACATAGAATTAATAGAAACCATATACTACTGTAATGTTAAGGTTAAATACCAGTGAATTACATATCTACTCAAAAAATGGAGCTGTATAATTAATCCAATATGAATATGGAAATAACAGAAAGGGATAATTAAGGAGCACTTAGATATACCTGTACTGAATATAAATGAGATTCTTAAGTTTCAGTCTTTTTTAACAACTTTAAACCCACTGAAATAGCTGTACCAAATTGTAGTGAAATATACAAAAGCATCTTCTTAGTAATGAAATGGAATCATTTAAAATCCAAGCGCTGATTTTTTAGGGAAATGTGTACTAACCAAAAAAGCACTTTTGGAAAATCAGAGTATACAGATTTAATAATTGTCCATCCTTACCAGTGGATCTGTTTCATTTAAAAGATAGTGTAAAGCATTAGTAAGAACAAAACAAGAATAGATTGTCATATTGAAGCTGAAGTTTGAGAAAGATCCCTTTAAATAGTCTCAGACAGAACCCTGTGCTATTCCTGAGATAATTGCTTAATGCATTGGATGCATTGCTTAAATGGATTCTTCTAGTCATGTTTACTAAAGTGATATCCTAAATGAAAATGGCAAGTTTCCAGGTGGGGAACATATAGCGTCTGATCTGAATAAAAGAAATGATGGCTATTCAGACTCAGTTTTAGATATAAATGAATAAAACAGCATGTCTTCTTGAAGAAATACTACCTGTTATTTTCTCTATTCATAAGAATGGAACCATGTCTAGCCCTTCCAATTATTCATCAATCAGTTTAAATATAATTTGTACACTTATGCTGGGAATCTTATTTGCAGATAATTATGGTAAGTTTGAAAACATTTTAGAAGATGAGTAGGCTGGCTTCAGAGAAGGAAAGTCAACTATTAATGTACATTGTATATTATACCAGGTGGTTGAAAATATGGCCACATCCAGTCATAAATTTCATCGGCGCTTTATTTACTGAACTCAGTCTTTGACACAAATTCTAAAAATAGATTTTGATATAAATTCTGGCCTTTTGCAATTGATACATCTGCTGCTCTGAAATTTCTATAAAAACGCACCGCTTCAAATAACAATTATTTATAGCAGCTGATTAGGTCTACTCCAACTTTGAAAAGGATTAAATAGGATTTTATTCAAAACAGTTTTGATTTTCCAAACTGGCTAATTTTACTTCCAGGACATTCATCTAATTTAGACTGCGGAGAAACAATTATTTAACTGCATCTCCCAGCCTGAATCCTCTCCATCCACAAAAGATGACTGTAACTTTATAATATAATGTATTGTAATATAATAATATAATGTGTAATATAATTGCCCATCATTTTAGCCTCTTTATTCACAATTTATATGTGTTTCTCTGTACTTCTATAAGCCTTTTGACGAAAGCTTCACAGAAACAGATTTTATCTTCTCAAATGGTGCCAATATGATTAAACTAATAATTCATGTGCTATTACACTGATTGTATTGGAGAAATATTTTATTCAAAAGTATCACATCTCTCTTAGCTAAGACACCAGGAATAACTAAAGCCTATTATCTATAATATATATCAAATTCTTACTAAACATTCAGTGTCCAAAAGGAAGAATTTTATTCCGAAACATGGTCAGTATATAAATTGGTTATATGTGAATGATATATGCCGCCTCCCTCTCTGTTACATATATTATATGAATCAATTATTGAAATAAGTTGCCTATTTTAAAATATTGCCATAATAGCAACTAAGCAATGTAAAGAATTTCTTAATAGTGAGCAAAGGAATGGTGTCGTTTACTGTGCATTAATATTTGTGGATGTTAGTTTTGTCAGTTTTGCCAAATTCTAGGAGAAATGTGATATGCTGATGTGAGTTTTCAATGCAACAATTTGAATGTAAATGTATTAGCTTTGTTGGCATATCAGCATATTTTAAAGATAGGATTGGATCCTTGATAAGTTCATCTCTGATATTTCATGAACTGTCAATGGTCTAATATTGATTTCTGTACTGTACTGTGAAATAAAAAGTGTCATTATTTTCAGCCGACAAATATTGCCAGTATACCAATTTACAAAATACTTAAAACACATACCCTTTAACACATGTAGTTAGCTCTCTTCATAGAGACCATAGTAAATAAGCTTTCTTTCATGATAATTTGTACACTACTGGTTTTTTTTTTTTATCTCTACAGCCTGGACTCATAAAAGTGTTAGAGTTGTTTCAGTTCAGAATGCTGAAAATGAGAAGCTCTCTATGTAAACTAAATGTGTTTCTTGGAAATATCCTTTAGAACCCTCTTCAGAATGTGGGAGACTAACTTCATGTATAAACGACAATTTTAACTATAGAGACAAAATGTTTTGAAGCCATCGTCTTTAAAAATTGCTGTAGCCCTGACATGCTGATTTACAGTTAATAGAAACTGTACAATTTTTAATTGTTTATATCAATATACAAACAGGCATTTCCAATAACAAAGGCTGGAGAAAATAGAAATCAGAACACATTTAGCAGTTTGTTGTTTGACTATATTTGGTGTAGGACCAAATTAAAGATAATTTGATTTGTATATTTTTCTTTCAAAGTTACTGTAGTTACCCATGGCTTCTTGAAATAAATGGCATATATTTGCAGTTATATATTCATATAGCCATATTAAGCCTATATTTGTACACAGTGTTATACTATAATGTTGCCTTCTTTGTTTATCTATCCTGTTTATATGTTTTCATATTAGTGCATATCTGAGACGATGTTATACTCTGCTATGGTTTTTTGATTGTTTAGAACAATATATTATTGTTACAAATACTTTGCTACTTTGCAATATTTTCACTTTTGTATTCAACAATCTGGGAAATTGTTGATTTTTATAGTCTCCCATCCAGGGTTCGAATCTTGCTAGGCTGCTGTCCAGGATTTAAAATAATTTTTGGGGAAAAATTCCCATAGGGGAAGCTGCATCCATTTAACAACTGTGTGATTCACTTAATAACTTTTGTAAAAATTGTCATAAAATTGGGTTTAACTTGACTTATGACCTTAACCACTTATGATAGAAATTCCAGTCGCAGTTGTGGTCATAAGTCGTAGACTATCTGAATTGAAATCAAGTTTCATGGGAATATCAAAATATTCATAATAAAACTTATATTCTGAAAGTTTTGATGAGAATTTCTGAGGCCAAATTTGGTATGTCTTTTAAAGATTATGGAAGTCTGTCTTGTTGCAGAAGATCCTGAGTTATAGTTAATTGTATAATTCAGAATCCCGGCTACGCTTATTGAAACTCACATTTGGTCTTTTTACATTGATAGTATATCCACTGTACCTACTATCATAGTTGGTTGTTGTGAAGATTGGAAGAGTTATATGTCTGCCCTAATTATTTCTAGGAAAGATTTACACAGTATTATATTGCCTCTAATATAAGCGGACCCTGACATAGCGAATAATGCTAGGAAGAAGAAGAAGATATTGTCTCTAGTATAAACTGAAGCACAGTCTGAACACAATTGTGTAACTTCTTAAAGACTTCTTATTGTAACTTTCTTCCTGTTTGTTATTCATATTCTCTGGCATTAATGTGGGAAACCTGAAGAGTGCCACAATTTACCTTCCTGTCCACTGCCGTATGTTTGGGTCTTCCAAACATTCTTTACTACCCATTCCTCCTCTCTTATTATATATAGCCATGTTCTCCTAGTTCACCATATGATTAATGATGAAACTGTGACTGTATGTCTCACGCCTTAAACCATGGACTGAGCAATCACCCTTGTAGTTGTTATAGTCTATAGTGAGTGCATGCAGAGGTCTTCTCCAATCTGTTGCCTTTCACATCTGTTGGTCTTCAGCTGCTGTCATATCTAATATTTTATACTGTACAAGCAATGCAAAATATTGAAATAGCTGTTTTGGATGTGAGAAAAGGTGTCTTGAGGAACAAGCTTCATAAGTTATATCTAACCCTGGACCTGTTCTGACCCAGCCTTAGCAGAAACAAGAAACAGACTCCTGGTCACGAAAACCCCCTCTTTATTTATCTCTTATGAATTAGTTTAGTTTATTTGATTTGTTTAATGCATTCACATACCGGGAAGTCCAGGCAATAGTCCTTCAAGGAGTTAAATGCAGTAACAGACCTTATCAGTTCCTTTGTGATAATTGCAAGGCCGCTTGCTCCCAGCCGAAAGGCTGCAAATTAAGTTCTGGCAAGCAGTCTTTGTGGCAGGAAACACAATGAGTAAAATCTTCAGAAATATGAATTGTTGTCTCCTACGACAACCACTCCCTTTTCCTTTTCCTTCTATTTATTCCCCAGCCAGGGAGGGGCCATTCAGCATCCACATGGGATTTGCCTCCCGAGTCAACTTCTTGTCCTCCATTGTTCACCTCTCCTAACAGCTCTGCACATACGTGCATCTGGAACAGGCCCCAGCTGTTCTTCCTCCTCACTCATATCAGCCTCCAAAGGCAGCTGCCTCTCCGGTGGCTGGGAAATGTCGGATAGCCCTGGATCTATCTCTGCGTCCGACGCAGAGCATCCATCATAGCCTTCCCCAGACTCCAGAACTGGCCCAAGTTCCTCCCCAACCTCCTCATCGTCTGAGTCTGCTGCCAGCTCTGTTGGCAGCTGGCGGGCCACAACAGGATCCGGATAAATGGATTCACAGCAACTTTTATTGGAGTGGAAACTAGCTTTTCCTGTATATATTTTCAGAAATAAAAGTGAGGTACATAATGTACAAATAGCATAAGATGCTATTTTGCGGTTGCTCTTATTAAACACTTGGGAAAGTGAAAAATCATTCTGACATTTAGTAATCTTATTTCTAAAAAGAAGTCACAGAAGACATTCCATGTTTGGTTAATAGTGTATTTGTGTGGACATGTTCTCCTCTAAATTCTTAACAAAAACAGGTTTAGAAAGCAACCACATATGATGTTAGGTTTTTAAGGTTAGTCCAAAGGTGCTTTTTCAAGAAGCAACTGGACTTTCTGGTTTTTCTTTGAAGAAGTTTTGCTTCTCATCCAAGATCTGGCTGGATGGTGGGGAATGGAAGGATTTATACTTCTTGCAGACAACTGGTCATTTGGAAGGAGCATAAATCCTTCTATTCCAACCATCCAGCCAGAGCTGAAGAAGCTTCTTGGATGAGAAGTGAAACGTCTCCAAAGAAAAAGCAGAAAGTCCAGTTGCCTCTTGAAAAAGCACCTTTGGGACAACACATATCTTTAAAATTAAACAGCAAGGCTTGTATTTGGTGGAGATACTCATTATTCTCTAAAGCTATGTTGTTTACATGGGTGATTTCAAGGAAAAGGATTTTTGTCTGACCCCATGCATTTTTATTAATCATGCATTTCCCCTTTTTGGTTGTTTTGGTGACTGCGTTATTTGCAATCTTTTAAAAAGGTATAATCTAACCAGGGAATCCTGGTTAATTTTTTAAAAATGAAAGTATAATTAAGACTGATAACATATCACTGTTACTCAAGAAGTTCTCAATATCACTTAGGGAACTAAACACTGTTATTTGTTCCATGCAAACTTATTATGGACTTTAAACAAAGTGTAAGTTTAAATACCACCTATTTAACACCACCACCCCTTTTAAGGGTTTTATTTGTGTGGTCCATTTGTTTGTTAGATTTATAGCTGGCTTGAGTTAAATTTTAAACTGATTTTAAATTGGGTTGTTTTTAAATTACGGCCAAAAATATTTAATCATTTTAAACTGCTTTTAAATTTTGTATGTTCTGTTTTTTACTCTGGCTGTTCACCGCCCTGAGTCCTATTGGAGAAGGGCGGTATAGAAATGGAAACAAATAAATAAATAAAATAAATAAATATCCCAGATTTTTTCCCCCAAGACCTCAAGAGAGTTTATATGGGAATCCTCCTTCATTTTACCCCCATAATAGCAATCCTGTAAGTGATTAAACCAGTCAGTTTGTTCCTGGAAAAGAACTGGGAAAATCTGATTGAAATGAGAAATGAAAGTATATTTTGCATAATTTCACATTTCTCAGTTAGTGTGAGCCCCAAAGCAAAAGCATTTTCCTTATTTGTTCCACTGAAATGAGGGGGTTAAAATTTCTTATGTTAATCAGATTGTTCCATAAATGTATTTGCCATTCTTGTCTTATCCTTTCGAGTTAAATACATAGAGAAAATAACTCCAATTGTTTAGTTATGTTTAAGAGATTACCCATCCATTACTATTGAAGTTATTTATTCCTTTAAAGTTCTCAAGTTAAAATATATTTTGAGCTATTTAAGTACTTTCCTATGAGTATACAAGCTTATGTATTACTGGATTTCTATAGGCTGTGGGCTGAAGTGATAACACCTTTCTTTGTATTTTTGAAAATTGTAAACCATGTGCTATCTGCCTAAAAGAATGCATTGACTGATAGCTATGGACAAAAGAATGAATGCAATGGCCTTTCTTAAAACAATCTTTTACTTTTCAAAGATACTCATGATTACAGTCCAGGAATTTTATCTCTAGATAAAGTTTATATTTCAAAGCTGCTTATTACTTCCGTGCAGGGTTTCAAGGTTTTTTTACCACACAGAAATCCAAGCCAAAATGTAATAATACTCTATTCAGTTCCTCATGCTTGTGCAGAGGGCAGAAGATTTTGAGAGCCATGATCCAGAAAAGAAACTATGCATGCCTTCACAGTTTCACTGCAGTGCTCATGAGTATTGAGACATAGAAGGCTCCTGGCAGAAATACTTATGATACCCACAGTGGCAAACTCAGTTAGTAATTTCTTATTCTGATAGATCTATTCCTTTATGTCTTGAGAGGCGGAATATATGCGGGTTTTGTGTTTGCAGAAATACATGTAATTTGGCTCACCTCTCATAATATGATATGTCATATTGAATACTTCCTATGACTCATTCCAACATATTGCCAGAAATGCATATGCATAAAGAATATAACTTTAGTGTTGAAGGGTGACCCACCCTTCTTTCCTTCCTCCCTCCCTCCCTCCCTCCCTCTGTTCTTTTCCAACAGACTGCCAAGAGGGAGACTGATCTTGGCCCATATCTGAACTGATTGCTTGCAAAAGGTATTTCAATTAAGTTGGGGGCAGCAGATGGCCCATTCTTAACCTAAAAATGTGAATGCTTGTGGAAAGCTACTAAGCACAGCCTAATTCTACTTGCCCATAAACTGAAAAATTAGCTCAGTTTTTCTTGCTTGGGGCTGTGTTTATTGATGTATTTTAATTCACCCCACCTTTTTCAGTGAGCAATCACTGGTAGAACTGCAGTTCATTAAGCTTCCCAGAATTCCCTTGTACACAATGAAATGCAATTAAATATTTGACAGGAAATTGCTTTGTGTGATACGATGCGTAGCTGACTGTTAATTCCTGAGGTAGATTTTTGCAGCACAAAGGCACTCCAAAATGCAACTGTTGCCTTCAGCAAAAGTGTATAACCAAACGTGGAAAATTGACTTGGTGGCTTAATGGGCTTCTGAAGCAAGAATTCCCTAAGTCAGAAAGAGGACTCCATCTGGTGCTACAGCTGTAACTTCCCTTGTTTTTCTCTTTGGAAATAGCTAAGCAATCACAGTTGGCAACTGATCAAGCAAGAGCCTTTTGTTCAGCAGAAAAATGTGAGGATTCATATGCCCAAAGTCAAACTCTAACTTTTCTGGTTGCTTCATACCAGTTAAAGTTCAAGTGAACCCCCTCCCCCAATGTTTCTATGTATGATTAGGAAGATGAATATATTCCAGGAAAGACGGGTATTTTATTTTTAATTTTCTGCTAAAAAGAGGAACTAGCTATTATCCTAGATAGCAGAGGTATCCAACCTCAGCAACTTTAAGACTTGTGGACTTCAACTCCCAGAATTCCCCAGCCATGTTTAAAATTGGCCATCGCTATTATACAAGTTGGCCATCCCTATTATACAGAATTAAAGTTTTCCTATTGTGTTCAGTAGGATTAAAACAGTTAAGAATGTTGTTAGTTCACAACAGTGAGTATATTATTTCAATATAATACAATTGATGATGAGCTTCTGGTTATGTGAAATAACTTCAGTGAAGTGAAGAGAAATTAAACATTTCCCTGTATTTTCAGCTCTGATGCTTCAAGAAACTCATGCAAGAACCATAAAGTGATGAGCAAATATGTATGAATCAACCTTAACTTTTGCAGAATTTTTTAAAAATTTGTTTACAATGCGTTCAGTTTAGGATACAAAGTCATTTCCATAAATATGAGGATTTAGTTGATTGTTTAAAATAATTTCTGTGCCAACCCGTTCATAAGACTCTGGATGGCTTCCATATGTAAAACAATCATAAACAAGCTGTTAAAAGAGCCATTATTTTTTTTTAAAGAGTAAACTCAGACAGTAAGGCAGATATAATGAAATTTTATGAACCTGAAATGGGAATAGCTATTTGCAAAATACTGCTGAACTCTAACAGTTGTATATTCTTTCTATAACTGGCAAGCAGGGGGGAACATTTCAACCCTGTCAAGGGGACTATTAAAAAGATGATTACAAAAAAAAAAAAAAAAAAAAAAGCTTTAGTGTACTCACAGGTAAATGAGAATGAAAGTATGAATATCCAGTTTCCAAGATAGATATTTTTCTTTCAATAAATCTGACTAATGAGCTCTTTGCATTCTTGGTTATGAGCAGTTGGTATGGGCTTGACAGCAACAGCAGCCCAAACAAATTAATATGTTATACATTATTTTTGTATGAACTGATAGAAGCTCGCCCTTCTGCCGAACCTTTTTTATAAAAATATTCTTAATCCACTACTTTTTGGAGATAGAACCCGCAGATTGAAGGCTAATGAATTTTCTTCATTCTGTTTAAGTGTGTATTTTGAGAATTAAGTACTTTTAAGGAATGGGAGGTTCTTTTTCTTAATCTAGTAGCAAATAGACACTCCCTCCCCTTTACTGGAGATTTGGGTGATGTATACTTCTATCTTGTCATATCCATGGTTGTATCATTATGTATGACAACAGAAAGAGGAGAACATTTTGTTCATATCACATACCAAGGACTAGGCTGCAGCTTAAATTATCACACAATTGCTGGCAGCTGTGGGGGAAATGTGTGATCATAAGAAATCAGTGTTAAATTCTGGTCTCATTTTCAGATTTATTAAGGGCAAAAAAATATTAAGACTGGACATAAGAATTAAGACAAGGAAACCTAATCCTGTAATATTTTTCTGAATTGTACCAGCTGAGTTTTGGAGGAAGAAAGGAAGGAAGGACCCTTTTGTCAGATATATAAAATGATCCCTAAGATTGTCAATAATATGACAATAAGTAATGAAATACAAGTATTTATGGGGCTACAGTATTATTACTTTTGTTGAGGGGGAGGGAGTGTTTGCAACAAAGGTTACAATAAATTTGGTAATAGTTAAAGATATTCCAGCCCACATTTTACTGCTTACAAATAAACTTCAAAAATGATAAGCAATTGATAAAGTTAACTAAAATGCAATTAGTATATTTACTGGAATACAATTCTAAAATGAAAACTTAAGGTCCAATTAAGGTTCACTCCTATGATTTCAGGAGTGAGGTTATTTCAGGTTTTTATAGTTTGGTATGCATATCTTTTGGTCTTATCAGAAACATACAGGCAAAGGGAAAGAAGCCAATTCTTAGAAGAGAAATTTTGGGCTCACCAAATTCTACCAGTTTGTTAAAAGAAGTCCAGCAAATAAGTAATTTTTTTCCACCCCGGAAACCCAATTTCAGAACAAAAGAAGTGCCATTGATTTGTTAGTGTGAGAGGCTGAGTATTTTTAGAGTATTTTCAGACGTATTTCCATACTTCTCCCCAGTATTCCTTTAAATGGAAGAAACATTACAACAGCTCAGACATAGTGCAGATAATCTTTGATTACTTCACAGCAGTTAGAGAGGAAAACCTTAAAAGAAAACAAAGCAGAATAAGCAGGCAAGAACATAAAAATTAAAAGAACCATGTCCATATTTTACCAAAGCTGTTTTGCCTCACTTTTTCCTCCATTTTTACCTTTGTAAGGTCCTCCTGCTCTTTGAGTAATGTAGATAGGATAAAATGAAACTAATTATGGAGTATTGTAGATTTTATTTTGAAAATCACAAATAAAAAAGAATAGAGGGCAATCCAATATTTTCTTTAAAAGAAAATACTGCTAATATGGTCCTAATATTTGCAATTAAAACTGAATTAATGTTTAGAACAAATGAAGCATACATTAAATAGTATTTTCTGTGAAGTTCATTGGTTGGCATTTGGTTCCAACTCATTGATTCAATTCAATGTATGATCATATTCTAAAATGCTTGTATGATTAATAACTGCAGGGAAAAAGATAAAAAAGAATTACAATCAAAATGTAGGAAGGTACATAGACTTATGCAAATATTTAATCTTTCAACATGTACATGACATTTGTTTTTATTTAAATGTGTGTGAGAAAAAGATTAAGTTTCTTTAGCTGCCTAGAAAGAGAATAACTGCCCATTTGGAATATGTGGTCATAAATCTTGATACTTGCATGAAAACTTCACATGCTATATAACTAATCATCTATGCAGAATTTATATTTTATGAATGTATGAAAACTTTATTTCTGGTTTGCTATGATTTAAATTTATACGAAGTGTGTTAGTCTAATTTGTTAATCCAAGTAGTCTCTGACCCTAGTCTTCAATCTTCAACTGTAATTAACAGGCAGGTTCCCACTTTATTCCCACAAAGATGAAAGATGATTAGGGGACTGGAGGCTAAAACATATAAAGAACAGTTGCTGGAATTGGGTATGTCTAGTTTAATGAAAAGAAGGACTAGGGGTGACATGATTGCAGTGTTCGGATATCTCAGGGCTTGCCACAAAGAAAAGGGAGTCAAGCTATTCTCCAAAGCACCTGAGGGCAGGAGAAGAAGCAATGGATGGAAACTAATCAAGGAGAGAAACAACTTAGAACTAAGGAGAAATCTCCTGACAGTTAGAACAATTAATCAGTGGAACAACTTGCCTCCAGAAGTTGTGAATGCTCCAACACTGGAACTTTTTAAGAAGAGATTGGACAACCGTTAGTCTGAAATGGTATAGGGTTTCCTGCCTAAGCAGGGGGTTGGACTTGAAGACCTCCAAGGTCCCTTCGAACTCTGTTATACTATCTCCTTCCCTCCCTCTCTCCCTCTTTTTCTCTCTCTCTCTCTCCCCCTCCACCCACTCTCTCTCTTCTCCCTCAAAAAGGGTTTCCCAATTTTCTTTGTCATTTGAGTCTTCCGAAACAAGGGAGTTGCCAAAGTGCTATATAACATACATTCTTTCAAGGACTTTTCTCTTTAGAAACAATTCAATTCAAATGTTTGAAGGCTTTCTTTGGAATCTGCTAATCTGTTCATAGCTTGGAGACAGAATTTGTTTCAGGAGAAGCACAGATTTGGATAAGCAAGATCACTTATTGGCTTCAATTGACAAGTTTAGCCCTTATGAGTCGACTAGATAACTTTCACTCAAATTGAAAGAAGACTTTGGAGATAAAACTAGACAACTATGGTCTTTTTAAATTATCTTGCAATCCTTGGACTTCTCCAAAGTTAAATATATTGCAGAATGGTAAATAATAGATATTGATTTACAGAGAAATAATGCTAAGAACCCAAAGAAATAAAACCTAAGGAAAACTTTTTCCTTGGATAATTTTTTTTTAATAAAATGAAGAGATTGCAAAATACCACGAGGCTTTCATTTTAGCTTGTTTTAATACCCTAACTTTGTCCTTACTGGAAAGAAAATATTGATATATCTCTGCATGTGTTTTCTTCCTGCAGGTACAATTGATATTGTGTCACATTTGCTGTTATGTCATCAGTTTTATAATGATATCCATAGCTAACTCAAGATTATATAAATGTTTCAGTTTATTAACTGTTACAAATTGATTTTGCTTTGGGATCATATTCTTTGTTACCTGTTTCCTGATCATTGACCATAATAAATTCTCTGATCTAATCTGAATCTGATAATAGCAAATGTAATTAGAGTACATCCCTTATTCCAACAGCAAACAATAGATCTTTGTTTTCTAATCAGGACATATGCTTTATACTCTTTGAAATGCAGTACTAACATCACCACCAGAAAGACTTTTATACTGATAAATTTCAGATTTGGTTTTGTAATTAATAAAATGGTTGACTGTATTAATTGTGATACCGTTAAGCAGTCAAATGCTCTATTTTTCATGTTTTCATTTGATTTATCATAGTTGCTTTTCATTTTTGGGTATAATGTTACTTTTGGGCTCAGCCCAGATGGATGACTAGTTTGGTGGTAGTGAGCGTTATAGTTTCAATAATATCTTACTGTAAAATATACAAACTGGAATGCAAATCAATTTATATGTTAATATTAAGATATGTTCAATATTGTTAAACTATGGAGAATGATTTTTTTATAAAATTACAGTTTATTTTCTTGCTCACCATTTTTGCAGGAAAATATATTTCATATCCTACAATATTGGCCTTGAAAGCAAATGGATTGAAATTTAAAATTGCTCAGGGAAGTCCTTAGGGAAGTCTCTAAAATAAATCTCGTACACTGTATATTAAGTGTCAATTTAAATGAAGTAGGAAAATATAGAAAACAGGCCCCTATTCAGAAGATCATTAAAAGAACATTGTGTTGTGCTAATAATAGGCAATTAATACGGGAAACCATAATCTTTGCTTATACTCAAAGGAATCCTTAGTAGGAAAACTACAACTTTTAAATCAATAGCTATGTAGTATTTTAGGAAATTGAAATGTTCTCATTTCTTTTATTAATTTTACAGCCATTACTATCAAATGGTAAGAAAGCTTATTTAAGAGATAGCTTGTCTGCCATTTGCAGTCTATTTTTCAGAGATGTAGTAGGTGTCCTTTCTCAATCACAGAGATTGATCATGATGTCATGTAGGTCTCGTTTATAGCCCACATGAACTGAAATAGATAACCATGCCAAGATGCAGATTCAGCAAGGAATTTCCTGTGGATCGGCAAGTACTGGCGATAGAGAAACCACCGCTCATGATATTCAAAGTATTGGGTAGCTCTTTGCAGACTGGAAAGTGACATACCCTCATATTGTGAGACTCCCAATAGTTTAATTCATGTTGGAATTTGGTTTGTATCGCACTGGCGGCACAAGTTCATATAAGTATGCACAAGTGTCCTATTTCATTGTTGTTTGTTTCAGAAGATAACTCTCAAAATGTTGGGTCCTGAAAAAAAAAAAAAGAAGAAATGCTCTTGAGATACACCATTACCGCCTTGAGTAGTGAATTAATGAATTCACAGCAAGGACTAAGGAAATGTTTACTGTGGCAGTAATGTTTCTCATGGACCCCTCTCAAGTGCAATTTATTTAAGGCATTAAAATGTTAACATTGTCTTTTTGTTTTTTTCTGTTCCACCTCTCCAAACACCTCCCCTCCCCCAATTCCCTCCATATATTTCACTCTGATGTGAAACAGAAAGAACGAGAGAAAGGTTCTAACCTGGCATTCATGTTTCGATTGCCCTTTGCTGCTGGCAGAGTTTTCAGTATCAGCATGCTGGACACCTTGCTGTATCAGGTACTGTGAAGGGTAAAATGTATTCTTTTTTAAAAAAAAAATACCAAATCATTTTGATTCCTATGTTCTTAAGAATTCCTCTATCAACCAAGTTGAGCCATAAAGAGAACTCTGTTTATCCTTGTTTTCATCAGGACCACATGACAATATACACAGTATTCCTATTTTTCCCCTGTTGGACTAAGAAAGGACCTGGTCCAAAGTTACAGAGAGATTTTTCTTTCCTGAGGGTAGGCTCTTAGTCCAACACCTGAAAACTACTCTATCACATAGTGTGCTGCCCCACTCACCCACACAGACGTAACCGTGGTTTAGTGAGTTTATTAACGAAGACTCAAAATTGTCCCAAATAAGCCAAGCCATAAGCAGGCCAAGATTAGTCCACAAAGCAATGGGCCAATAGTCCATAAAGCAATTGGAAGTTGCTCAAACAAATAAGTCCACCAAACAAACTTAAATCCACCAGGCAAAACTTAAATACACACACAAGAGCTCACTTGGCAAGAAAAGTTCAAAGTCTCCAAAACACAATTCCAAACATAATGAAGCAGGAAGCACAACAATCAAACAAACACCTACAAAACCAACTTATTGCTCCCAGCAACGTGTCCCTCTACCTACTGTAATAAATAGCAAGCTTTTTAGTGCAGTTGATTAAGATGGGTGGGGCCCTTTCCTCCCAAGTAATCTGGCTGACCTCCATTGCTCATGCCTTTTCTCTGCCCTGCTTGCTCTCAGATCAGGTGCAGAAGGCAGCTCCTCCTACTCTTTGCTGGCTGTCTGCCTCTGTAAGCTTTCCCCAAGCCTCGTCCAATTCTCTTTCGGCCAGCTGTTCAGAGCCATTAATCAACTCCATTCCTCACATGCCAGGAATGAGCTCATCCTCCCTTGAGCTGACCTCTGAGGAAGAATCTGGGGAGTCGTCCAAGAAAGACATCACACATAGCTCTTAAAGCTTATAAATCTTATACTTAATTTCCTTATTTTGGAAGTGTAACTCTTTGGATTTTCCAATAATAATGAATAATGCCTAATATTCAGTCATTTAATAACATTTCCATGTTGCATATTTGTTTAAATATTTGAATGTGCTGTGTAGACATACTAGTACATCCACATCCATACATATTTATCATTTTTTAACTTTTAGGATTGCTCTAGATATAGCCCAACATATCTATACCATTAAAATTGCAGCCAAACAGCTATCTTGTTCTGGCATGTGAACTAAATGGGAGACCATTTTTCAAAAATTAGGGTCAGGGGAACAAAAGCTGGGCACGCAATACAGACAATTTCAAGATATTCATTTTTCATCACAGTACTTACCACAGAGTTAATGAATATGCTGCTACTGAGTTGTGTTTAGGGAGCTATGAGGTTTCAAACAACCGCATCATAGTACAACTAGGCTTCAGATGTTTGCTGCCATTAACAATAAAAATGATGCTGGTTTTTTTTCCTGACCTGAGTTTCACCTCTGAGCAACTAAATTGTGTTCTTGTCTTTTCCAAAGCTGATTATTTGTTTGAAAAGAAAGATTTTGAAAAACAGGAGTTCATCAGTTTAAAAAAAAAAACCTGTAGATTTGATAACCAGAGTACAAGTTTTACTGCATAGAAAGGCATCTTACTCCACATAAACATCACCATCATGAGTCTGGGCATCTTATCAAACTGCATTAATTTATATTTTTTTTCATCATTTTTAAAAAGTACAAGAAAAAGACAGGTCTGGAATATAGGATTGGATTAGGTTCAAGGCATTCACCATTTGACCATGTATTATTTCCCTGACTTAAAAATAGTTCCACCATCCCAACCGGGGAAATCCATCAGGCTTTACACTGAAAACATTTTGCAACATGCTTGTAAGCCAATCAGGTCTCCAGTCCCTTGTTCTTCTTTAAACAATTTGTGTTTTCTTCTAGCATAGTATTACTATACCAGAAACTACCTACTGTTTCTAGCAGGCTTGTTATCCAGTTATATAAACATGATTGAGTAAATGAGTCAATGTATAAAATGTATACATTGTATAAATGTATAAAAGCCATTTTGGGTTTTATTTCCTCCTTGTTTTGCTTTGGGCACCCTTTTTCTTGTTACTACCTTTTGAGCCAAACTGCCAGTGGAGTCTCTGTAATGGAATGCAAAGTTCTTAGGGCAACTTTCTATCATTTAATTTTTATCCATGCACAGGGCAAGGAATTCTCCAAGGTTTGAATTAACTGAGATCCTTATGTTGTCAGGTGTACAAGGGCCTATTTAGACCATACTGTATGAATTAAAGGATGAACTGTACTATTTAGTACAGTGTACTTGCCATCCATTAGAAACCTTGAAAAGAATTAAAAAGCTTGCCAAGGTTGGAGGAATAAGTCATTTTATGGGTATAGCACATCTATAGCTTTCAAAAGACAGGCATTGCATAAGTCATAAAGCCAGGTTTCTCTCTATCAAATGAATATCCGCCGCCCACAAAAACGGCAATTTTGTATGTACACTTTCTTTTGTGAATATTAATGATTTAGGCAATGTTTTAAACATTTCTTACATTATTTTAAATCTTTAGTCATTCGTTAAGGATTACATGATCTCAATCACTAGACTTCTGCTGGGACTAGATACTACACCAGGATCTGGATTTCTCTGTTCTGTAAGTTAACACTTTTAAACTATTCGATTAAATAGTTATATTGCTCTTTTTCTTCTGCAGGGGGTAGCTGGGTATTGCCTCCATGAAGGAATGGTTGCCATTTCTTTACTGACAGAAAATATGTTCAAAAGGACTATTTACAAAGCACTTATAACTTATTTTATTGGGAAGACAAGTTCTTTCTAAAGCAAGGGTGTCAAACTTGCGATGACACGTCGTCATGTGACGTATCACAACTTTTTTCTCCTGCGCTAAAATGGGTGGGTGTGGCCAGCACATGACCTTCCGGCCCGTGGGCAGCAAGTTTGACATCCCTGTTCTAAAGTGATGAGAGGGAAAGAAGCTGAGGTAACATACATAGAATGTAACATACATAGAGATGTGTGAACTGTATTTGCAGAGACAGACTGAAGCAACTTTCAAACCAGCATATCAACCCATTTTTTCCTGACGTATTTGATGGCCCTAGTATATAGGCCATTCCAGTGGTGGGATTCTGGGGGTTCTAGGGGGTTTGGCCGAACCCTTTGTTAAATTGCTGGCTCGCCCCGCCCCTTGCCCCGCCCCTCCGCACTACTATTTATTCCAATAAATGGGGCTGAAAAAGTTATTTCTGACTGGTCCTCACACTTTTGACCAGTCCTCGAACTTACGACTCTCCTCACATTTTACGTTTTTGCCCTATCTTGTCACCATGGTGAAGAGAAGCAGTTGTGAAATGAGTGACATGGTTGTTAAGAAAGCTGCACGGGCATAAATGTGAGGATGGTCATAAGTGTGAGGACCGGTCAAAAGTGCGAGGCCCAGTCAGAAATGACTTTTTTCAGCCCTCTGAGTAGTCCCTATGCACATAGCCACGCCCACCCGGTCGCATGATGAGCTAGCCACGCCTACACAGTCACGTGACCAGCTAGCCACGCCTACCCAGTCACATGATTGCCAAGCCACACCCCAACTAAGCACGCCCATAGAACCTGTTGTTAAAAAAATTGAATCCCACCACTGGGCCATTCTACAATAAGTTAAAATGTACTGCAGTTGCTTCATTTAAATTTAAATAGTACCTGTAACAATGCAAAGCACAAAGTTTGTGATGATTTTTTTCAATCACAAGCTGCACTTTTCCTTCTGTACTTTGTTTGCCTTGTGATATATGGTATATGTAATAACTACACACTTCTGGAACCTAGATCTGGATTGATATCATACATTATGCTCAGGAAGGACTGAAGGACTGTAGAGTACAATAAATAATGCTTTGCTTTGTAAGATTTGTTGCTTAGTGTAATATTTTGGGTGATCCCGTTTGACTGAATAAATAAATCAGTGATTTGAGCTGTGCTGTTTCTGTTCTCATTGCTTAGATGAAAATCACAGAAGATGATTTGTGGATCAGAACATATGCCAGACTTTATCAGAAGCTTTGTTCTTCGACTGGAGATATTCCTATAGGAATCTACAGGACCGAATCACAGAAATTAGTGACATCTGAGGTTTGGACATTTTCATACAGACATTTGTAAAGAATGTGACCCATGAAATATTTGTAATGATTTGTGGGGGAGTAATCTTATTTAGCAATATTTCACTTACTTTTCACTCATACTGACTGATATTTCATTGTGGGATTATATTTATCCCTTATAGAATGCTTCTGTTTCATGATACACATAAAATATGAGCAAGTATCTTAAAATACTTGTTGACGTGCTATGGATATGATTCACACAGCATTGATTTTAGCCTCTGACATCTATCTATTATGTGTTTGGGAATCACATACATATTCTACATTAATGTTTCCCAAATTGTTCTGCCAAGGTGAAAGATATAAATTGGTTTAGGTCCTAGCCCTCTGTTCCGAGAATAATGTGTTTACATGATTCTCTGCTCTGGCTTTTCTTTTTTTTTTTCTGGTAAATTCTGCTAGAAGAAAGCTATATCCTGACTCTCTATTGGGAATCACTCGGCTCACATTTAGTTACTGAAAAATCAGGCACATATGAATCTATTTACAGATTCTACAAGAATATTTGAGTATATAGAGAAAGAGGTCAAAGCTTGACTTTTTCCCCTTTGTCCTCATAAGCATAGTTATCCCTACAAATTGACATGTGAAAGTAAAACTCTTTCCATGAAAATTCAAAGAGTGCATCTGAAGAAGCCTATACGTTATATCCAGAGCATACTTCCATGAAATGTCTATGGAGATTTTCATTCATACAGGTTTTTCTTTGAAGATGTTTCACTTCTCATCCAGGAAACGTTGGCAGCTGAAGAGCTTCCTGGATGAGAAGTGAAACCTCTTCAGAGAAAAACAAGAAAGTCCAGTTGCCCCTTGAAAAAGCACCTTTCGGATTTCCATTTGTTCAAATCTTATTTCCAAATGAGAAAAAATTATACCAAAAGCCTTCACATTTTGGTATAATTTTTGAAGCTTTCAAAGTTCTCATCCAAAACATATGCCATTTCTCAGATACAGTATTTAAGGGAAGAAATAACAGTGCTTTGATGATTAAATGATTAAATAATAATTGGTGAGGGGAAAGGGGTGAGCAAGAGACTGGATATGAGAACTTAACTGATTTGTTGTTGTTATTGGATTATGCCAACATAAAAATAAAATAAAAATATGCTTATTTAACTTAACCATAGCAAATATAAAGAACTTGTTCCTATGGCCATCTACCTGGAGATATAGCAATCATAATATTGTAAGAAATATAAATTGAAATGAAAATTCAAGACAGCAAGGAGGGTGGAGGGGATCCATAATTATGTAAGTTTGTTTGGAGGACAATTTTCAATCTGATACTAACCTTAAATATTCATGCATAACTGTTCCATTTCACTTCAGTACATAAAGAAATGTAGCATGCCATGATTATGCAAACTGTAATGGCTTTAAAGCTATGATATAGAAGATATTTTGGTTAAATAGCCCAATTTATCTGCAGAATTTGGTAATTTTCTCTTGGATTGCTTGAACTGGTATTTAGTATTAAATGAATAATATTAAATTGCTTATAGCAAAGCAAGTTTTCATGAAATAAAGCAGAATTGTGTGTTGTCAAGTGCATAATCCTACTGTTCTGTCCTTGCCTCATCCTAAGGCTGAGGAAGAATGACTGGCAAGGTCATCCAGCTGGCTTTGTAATAAGGCAAGACTAGAATTCATGGTCTCCCAGTTTGTAGCCTAGTGCCTTAACATTACACCAAACTGGCTCTCATTCTGACTTAATAGTCCACAAGATTTGATAATGGGGATATATATGAATCTTTATGTATTTGTCATAATGTGTATGCCATCATTTTGTAAAAACTCTTGTTAGCTCAAATACATATTTAGTCCATGTGTTACAACCATCCATTAATATATGTCTGTGTAAATGTTCCACCCATTTGGATGAGGACTAGAGCAGTGCAGACATGGGTACTGATGCTAGCATTGCCCCAATATTCTTATCCATCTATTCTTGATATTCCTATGCTGAGTAGGAATACTCAGTAGGAATACTAATTCTAACCCTAATAAGGGTTAGAAATGCAACAGCTTCTTTTCTTTTCTTTTTCTTTCTTTTTTTTAGTATCTCAATTTTGTTAAACTTGTTTTGTTTTAATGGTAGACTTTTTTAATGAAGGGGAATCCCAGAGTTGGAAGGATGCAAACTGGAGCCACCAAACACATTTCCTCCACAGTGCAAGAATCCAGATTAGAGCACACTTGGCAGATGGCTGTCTAGTCTTCCCTCAAACTGATGCAAGGAAGGAAAACCCACCAGTCCCTGGCTAATAGGTCCCATTATCGAACCTCTTGTAACATAAGGAGGTTTTTCCCAACATTTAGAAGGAATCTACTGTGCTGTAACTTAAATTTACTCTTCTATGTCTTGTACTTTGGGACAATGGAGGATACACCCTGATCTTGATAGGCAATAGCTCCCTTCTTGTGACTGGTCCTAATTCATAATCCCAGAAAACATCTATTTATTTAGCTATCTAGCTATCTAACTATCTAGTCATATGCAACCTGGCATGTCATGGGATGCCTGTCAAGATCTCATCCATGTAATATATTTTATTATACACTGCTCAAAAAAATAAAGGGAACACAAGCAGAAGACATCCGAGATCTGAATGAATGAAATAGCCTTATTAAATACTTTGTTCATTACATACAGTAGTTTTGTGTTCCCTTTAGTTGTTTGAGCAGTGTATAAACTACTGTATGTAAAGAACAAAGTATTTAATAAGGCTATTTCATTCATTCAGATCTCGGATGTCTTCTGCTTTTGTTCCCTTTATTTTTTTGAGCAGTATATTATGAAAGAGCATTGAATCCTATGGACATCCTATGGACCTGCAATCTAAAACATTCTAGCTGGGAAGAATTTTATTATCTCAACTATGTAGCATAGTATTTAATTTGAATCTGTTATTTATGTGTGAAATTGGCATTATTTGCCTGAGTTACCATTTTAAATTACTTGCAAATACATAAATTGCACAACTGGAATGGATTGTAACACTGAAATGTGGAAATATAGAATAATCTCATCTATATATTAAGCACAGAAATAATTATTCTTGTATTAGAATACAGTTCAGCTGTTATAGAAGTTAATTCAGGGATGTGTTTTCTCAAATGCTTAAGAAAATTTTGAATTGTATTTTTAATTGTCCATTCAAATATTATTTACTAAGGCAAGAGCCTTAATCTATAATATGAAGGCTTCACTGTTTTAATAAATTCACTTCCCTCTTTGTTAAGATTTAATGTAAAACAAACTTGAAACAAATTCTTTGATGTTAAAATTGGTATAAACATTTATTAGTAAAAAAACCCCATTAAATTTATTATATTCTTGATCATATTCTTGATTTAAAATAAATTTCAATAGGAATTTGATCTTTTACCACTTTCCATATCATATGTATAATTTTGCTTCTATTTGGAGCAATGTTTCTCAACCTTGGCCACTTTAAGATATTTGGATTTCAATTCCCAGAATTTCCCAGCCATTTCTCCATGGCTGGTTGGAGAATTCTGAGAGTTGAAGTCCATACTGATTAAAATGATCAAGAATTAGAATCATATTACAGTTGGTAGAAACAGAAGAAAGGCAATAAAGAAATTTGGTTGATCAGGTGATTTATCCTCTACTCAAACCTGAAGTTTGTCATGTCATACTATGCAAGGATTTAACTCTATATTTCCTTGTACAACCATAATATCATGAAATTGTCTGTGTTTTCTTTGTTTGGAAACTTTGTTTGAATGGTGTTTTGTTTTCTTTTCTCCTTCTGACTTCCATTTTTTGTCAGTCTCGAGAAATTGCTTCACAAGTAAGTATCTGTCATGTGTTACTATGTCCCTTGTGTTGGCCTAAAAAGTAAAATCAGACAAATATATGTGTCCCAGGATAATATTTCAAGATCCAATTTGGGTCCGAACTTTTGGACTCATGCTGGAGCCCATCTTCAGGGTTCTACAGTTCCCTGAAGATGAGGTCCAGAACAAGTCTGGACCTCATCTTATTCAGAAAAATAAACCTCTGGTCACAGTGACCCACCCAGATTGGATCTAGCAATAAAATCTTTAAGCTTAAGCTTCTATGCTTAATATGCTTCTAATACCTACTAGGAATCTCTTCCAAATAGTTTCATTAGTAAGTAGTTTACAATATAGGTCACAGTCATAATGCAAGATGAAATATTATATACTTTTGTAAACATGCATCACTGGCATATTTAAGAGTCTTCAGGATTATGTGTTTAACATAACTAAACAGATTGGCAGATATATGTGGGTTTTTTGAGCTACTCCACTATATGGAGTATGTGCTTCTGCACATAGATACTGACGTTGTTAAAAGCAGGGATGTGATTTAGCTTCCTTGAATACATAGCTTTACATATACTGTATTTCAGGGGTGTCAAACTCAATTTCATTGAGTGCCGCGTCAGGGTTGTGTTTGACTTTGGGGACATGAGGTGGGCGTGGGCAGGATGGGCATGGGCAGCTCAACATCACTCATTTTGGGAACGCCTTTGGTGGCCCGAGTGCTGTGCCAGCGAAAATGGGCTCCGAGCTCTTTTGGCTGCGATAGCCTCCTGCAGGCCTCTGCCAGTGAAAACTGAGCTCAGGAGAGGCCCCAGGCCTTGAGTTTGATACCCCTGCTGTACTTCATATCAAGGAATGGGGGGATGGAATGAGCATAATAGTAGAATGGAAAAATTCATGAAGAGAAATTCATGAATCTTCAGTGTTTGGCTCTGGGTGGGTGTGTGTGTACATAATTTAGGCACAGCATTAGTGGGTACAAAAATATGAAGTTACGAATTTATATAAACGTACATATAAACATACTTGGCTTTTTATATATAATTGCATAATATTGATTAAGCAAGTATCGAAAGCATAAACACATCTTTTTCTTTGCATAAATCATATTGTGATTTCATAGTGGTGGATATTGGCTATAGTGGTTATCAATCAGTGGTCTGCGGAGTCTTGGGGGCCCACAATGTCATCACAGGGGGTCCGTGAAGATTTGAAGAAATGTTATGATTTAAATCTTGAGATTAGTCATGGGGGTCCATGACCATGGTCCATGGCCACAAAAGGCATTTAAAGGAGGGTCCATGGTGAAGAAAAGTTTGAAAACCTTTGGGCAAGGCTAGTAAGATTGGAATCAAGAAAATAAAGAATGGGAAATAGCATAAGAAATTTAAGGCAAGATTACTTATTTGGTGGAAAAGTATTCCCCAAAGAATTTAATTTCTGTCATGGTTTTCTCTTCAAAGTCTCAAATTTCTATCAGCGTGGAAGAGTGGGAAGACACCAAGGATAGTAAAGAACAATGTAACTACCGTAGCAACCACCGTAACTCAACATCAAGTGATCAGTCAGATCATCCTTTGTTAAGACGAAAAAGCATGCAGTGGGCTCGACGGCTAAGCAGAAAAGTACCAAAGCATTCAGCAAAAACAGCAGAGAAAATAAGTCAGCAGAGAATGAATCTTTACAGAAGGTCAGAAAGACAAGAACTAGCCGAACTGGTGAAAAACAGAATGAAACATCTGGGACTCTCAACAGCAGGATATGGTAGGATACTGTGATATATATACCCACACCAATGTACATATGGTGGGGATAGATAAACGTTAGGGAAGTTCATTGGATCAAGACTAAAATGGTAAATATTCTCTCATCAAAAGTTCCTGAGAAAATTTAGCAATCATGGGTAAAAGTCACCTTCTCTTACAGATAACTAAATGTTTCAAGTAAAATCAAATGTACAAATTGACATTTTTTTCATACATTTATATATCCATCTCTTTAGAATTAGAACATATGTCTTTCAACATGCATAAATGACCTTCCTATTAAATTTCCTGCAGTGTGTGTGCATGTCTTCAAATCCACTCCCTAGGGCTGAGGGAAAGTAACCAGGCCAAAGTCACCCAGGTGTTTTTGTGTCTAAGGCTGGATTAGAACTCATGGTCTCCCAGTTTCTAGATTGGTCTCTTAACCACTACACCAAACTGGCTCTCCTCATGCTACAATAATATTTTATTAAATACTAATGCTTTAGAGTGGTATTTGATTGGTAATAAGCTTCCATTAAGAAGATACCACCTGAAATTTCTTCACTAAATTATTTACAGGCAAATGGAAACAACTATAGCTTTTGAAAAAAGACATTAAATCTTTCTCTCTTTTTGTAAAAAAAAAAAAAAAAATCCAAACAGATAAATTCCTCTCCTCTTTTTCCCTCAGAGTAAGAATGTAGATAATAAGTACAGTACTAAAGCTTGCTCAGTGTTCTGCAGGAGAGAAGCAAAAGATGTCAACTAAACAGCCCAGGTCAAAAATTGAACACATCACTCATGTCAAAATTCAGTAGCAAAGTTATCATCAAAGACTGCTCCAGCAGTCCAGACAAACAGTTCCAATATTTGTAGAAAATATGCTCAGTAACAGAGTGTTAGCTGGCAGAGGATAGAAGGAGACCCTTTTCTGTCCTGGCATGTGCCGTTGGAACATTCTTCCCCTTGAGAATGATGTTCCAATGTGCACATGCCAAGGAAGTTCTCACTTCGCCTTTTTTCCAAGACCTTAAAAACATGGTTTTGTGCCTGAACCTGAGACCTGGGCATTTGGATTTGACCCTGTCTCTTGGTTGTATGGATGATAGTTTAAATTATGTCCAGCTGCTGTTTTTATTTCGTTTATTGTAAGCCACCTTGGATCATGTAAAAGTGAGAAAGCCAGCTCACTTTTATATGAACGAACGAACAAACAAACAAACAAACAAATATAAATTCAATCCAAAGTTT
The DNA here is from genome assembly GCF_029215685.1 of Pituophis catenifer annectens. Classification (NCBI taxonomy): domain Eukaryota; kingdom Metazoa; phylum Chordata; class Lepidosauria; order Squamata; family Colubridae; genus Pituophis; species Pituophis catenifer. The sequence continues at coordinate 121,954,065 of NW_027256883.1, read as the reverse complement.
ACATTGTAGATATTTTCCCAAGCGGAAGTGATATTGCTTAGCTATTCCCAAAACAATCACTACTGCTGAACTATTCTGTAAAACAATCTGGCAATTTTCCATACCCTGGGGCTCAACTTCACCAAATTTCAAGCAGATTAGTCTCCTCAAGACTATTTAAGAAGGCCATAGCTTTTCAAACTTTGAAGAATAAAGGTGTCAGCAGTAGCATTAGATTCTGGAAACAGATTCAACATTTTTAAAATGAATTGATTACAAAGAAACATACTAAGAATTTGCTGGACCTTTGTTCATATTGAGTTCATATCTCAATACCTGGTAAACTTTACCAGGTATAAAAGTATTGTATCTTATGCATTAAAGATAATTATAAGAAAAGTGACCATTTCCCTCTATTTTTGCTTACAATTAAAAAGAAAGAGTCCTTTTTAAAAAAAAGTTTTTCTGGCCACAACATATAACATAACCATGAGCTATTGGTCATATATTATTGATCATCTATGAGCTTTTCTGCTTTTCTGTCTTTTCTTGTTGTTTTTTTAAAAAATTGCAAAAATATAACATTGCTTTTGATTTGACCAACTTTGATTGAGACATGACCTTTTCATCCCAGTAATGTTATGATCAGTTATTCAAAACAGCCTTCATATTCTCTCCTCCCCCTTGTAGATGAAATGAATGATCATCAAAACACCCTTTCATACATTTTGATCAATCCTTCTCCAGACACCCGACTTGAGCTGAATGATGTTGTGTAAGTATATAGTATTTGCCAGACTTCTGATTTGTATTTTCATGGAATAATTTAAAAAAAAAAAAACCCTGATCTTTTAACTTTGAAAATAAATTTTCCAAAGAATAAAAATGTTTACAGTCTGCTCTTCACTTTTTTGCCATTTCCAGTTGTTCGGATGATCCTGGTGATTCAGGGCAATCACAGCCACTCCCATTGTGCACTATTTTTTTATTCCTGTTTTATTTTTATTTTTTAATTCACACATCCAGTTAAGGATGTGTTATTCTATACATTAAATGCCTTTGGAAAATTGGCAAAGTAAAATCTGGACTAGAGCCAATGAAAGAAGTAGTAATGAATCAGAAGATAATGTGCTGTTGCTTAGCTCAAAAACAACAACAAAACACTTCACAAACTTTTAATGCTGGGCAAGGCATTGTTTAATAGGATCTTTAGGTTTGGAGAAAGGTACTAATGTGAATTGTTGGATCTCACTACTTGATTATCTTCCTTTGTTTTATATATATATTTAAACATGCTGCTTGTAATCATCAGTTACAGAAATCTTTTTAGTTAGTCTAAAGTAAAGAGTATTCTAGCATGTTTAAAGTACATTTGCAGAATTTAGAGTAGAATATTCTGTTCATCTGGATTTTTTTTTTTTTTTGTATGTGTGTTACACCTTGATGAATGAGAATGGTCTTTCTTTGTTGTGTTTAGATACTTGATCCGCCCAGATCCATTGTCATATGTTCCCAAAAGTGCATCTAGCCAGAAAAACAGCTTCTGCAATGCCATTGGGCAAGACACCAGAGAAGAAACACAACTTTGATACATCACATGGTTCAGTGATGGAAAGACATTTTTATACAAATAACTGTTTTGGAATTGACTGGTGATGAATTTAGTATAACTGGACTCTTCTGAGAACTGGAACATAATGGTCAATGGATGTTAATAGAACAACTGTTTTATTGAAATTATAGGAATGATTCTGAAAAATTGTCTGAGTTTTTTTTAAAATAATTATTCAGATCCTGGAATTAAAATTAGCAGAACTATATATATATATATATATATAAAAAGCTAAGCAAGTATGCTATGGTTTGCTAATAGAAAGTAGAAAAATAGTAATGCTGTACTCCAAATCATATTTGTTATTTTGGTTTCAATTAACCACTCTGCAATCATTTCTGACCACAATATCATAGTATATATTGTAAGTTCTGCATTCCAGATTTATAAAATTCTGGTTTGTGCAAATAAAATGATAATGTAAGGAAGTTTCGGACAATTCCCTTTTCTACTATCTTAAAATTGGAATTCCAAATAAAAGCTCAGTAAGTTTGTTGCTTGCTTAAGCTTTGAGCAATAATAATCAGCCATGTATTTTTATTGCCTCCTTTAGCCCATTATATTTTTATACACAACATATATTTTTCCAGAATTTTTAATTCCATGCTATTTTCAAACCATTGTTTGTTTCAATTTGACACCTTTTCACCACACACTATTAAAACATTTCACAAATAGAAAAATGGAAAATGGATCCCAAATGCTAAGAATGTAAAATGGTGTGGAAACCAATTGCCTTTAAATATTTATTAAAATTTGTACAGGAAGGAGGAATTTGGAAGATTTTGTAGGATTCATTGAGAACACCAAGTTATTTTGGGGAAAAAAGTTTATTTCTGAATGCAATACCAATAGCTAAATTAAGGACTACTAAAGATGCTTGAAGAGTGTGGACTCTGAAGATATAGCATTGCAGGTGCTTTGGGATGATTACCCAGTCTATTCCTTTGATGGTAGATCACTTGGAATGTCAAAACAGAAAATAAGTATTATATATCTCCAGATTTCTGGAGTAAAGGAGACAACAGTTTCTCTGGGAGAAAGACTTGGATTCCCAAAGCAATCCATAGATTTTTTTCGGTTTAGTGTAAACCAACAGTTTTAGTCTTGAATACAAATTCCAGTGTGTATTGTGTATACATGAAGAGTAGTTAGTATGAAGACTCACTAGCCTACAGTCTTATTGAATAAGAGACAGAAATCTGATAAGCAAAAGGTAAAAACAGGGATCATGTTTTTGATTGGGCTTTAGTGATAATGTCTGTTGTGGAATTGTAGGAGTCACTTTGGATGGCCAGTGATATGCCAGACAATATCTTTGTTTTAAATGAAGCCATGTGAATGGTATCATCTTTCTTTACAGTTCTTGATAGAATCAGGCTGCACAGAAACATAGTCAGCCCTCAGCCTTTTTAAAGGTGCCATCCAAAGTTTCTAGTGTGAGTTGGGATGTTTATATAATTTTTACTTCTGTAACATTAGTTAATATGTAAGCTTATTTGCTTTATATTATTGATTAATAGAAAAGCTGACATACATAGGACAGAGGAATAAGTTAGGAGCAAGGCTGAGAGATGTTTTAACTTATTATTCGCATTAAATGTACAGGTTATGTTTTCTATATTATTTGAAAAAACTGCTACCAGTTTATGTGTACAAATCAAATGATGCCAAAATTGCTCAACTAAATTATTCATGCATGTGATGATTGTTTACTGCATTTGACGGTGTTTTAAATGACTGTTGTATTCATTGTAAGGAAGCAGCTATGATTCCAGCCACATGCACTGATAATTTCTTTAGTTCTCTATTTTTTGTTTGTCAGCTGTGTGAATGAATAAAAGCCATTTTCTTATGTAGAATATTCCTTCTAATCTGTAATGATTTCTACACAATTCCCCCTCTGCGGCTGTCAGCTGAAGCCAAAATGCTTACATCAATGTGTGTATTTATAGAAAGAGACTGAAAAGATTATGTTTTAAATCAGTGGACGTTTTCTTAGTTCCCTTGGAAAATGTGACTGCTGCCTTTATCACAAAATGCTTTGGATATTACCTGCTCTTTCAGAAGTGGTTTATCTGAAAATTTAATACCTAGATGGAGTTATGAAACTACACAGATTTTGGATTGCTGGGCAAAGCATTAGAAATATGGTGAATGGATGTCGGAGAGGAGGTGGACTCAAAATGTCAAGATGGTGATTATAACCATATCATTGTCAGAACTTTATTGACTCTGTGTGAACACAGTAGAAAAAAAAATTACCCATTTCAGGGTAGGTAAATACAATTTTCCAGAATGGTTATGTAATGACCACAAGCATGGATAAAGTGTCTCTTGAGCACTTTCTGCATAAGTACAGCATTGTAAAAATTCTAAATGTGTGTATATTCTCTGCACATCACTAAGAGAGATATTTTAAGACAAAAATATTTGGGCTGTATTTCAACAGAAGAATCATTGTTCAGAGAGCAAAGTGGATATCATTTACTTCCTGTTCATCCATATCTTTACCTTCTGACTTAAGGTAAAGAAAACAGTGTGTAGCTTTTCTAGCTGATAAACAGCAAATAAAAATGATATAAGTTCTTCCACAAACAAATACAGCCTTAGAGCAGCCTCGGTAGGTACTGGCTGACAAAACATTGTAATTGTGAAGCACTGAGGCATGTGATTCTCATGCATAAATCACTTCTTGGCATTGCACGCTAACTTTTCCTCAGTGTCCATTTGTGAAAAAGGGATGTTGTACGTACCCAAATAGGTCAGTTTATGGAATAAAATAATGATCCATTTTTAGTAAATGGTGAACTTGCCACTAGGAATTCTTGTTAAGTATCCAACATGGTTGTGTCAATTGCTGTGGTTGTTAATATCCTTAAGGTTACATCTGTGAACTCTTTGTTTTGTGTTAAATAGCTCAGAAAAGCACAAGAAAGTATAGGTGGGATGGCCATTTTGGTTGCATTAAATTTAGTTTTTGTTATAACTCCATCTATTTTTTTGTTCTGGCTCCCACATGTTTTCTTGTATGCAAGTTTTGCATATCATATAGAAACCAAGTGTAGCCCCCAGCCTGAAAACCATCTGCATTCTCAGCATAGCAGGATGCGCAATACAGAACATGCAATATTCTTGATCCCTAACACTAGAAAATGATACTGCATTGAAACATGTGGCTAAAAAATAAAGTGAACGTTAACTATTTTGGCAAAGCAAGAATTCTTTTTAAAATGCTTTAAAAAAGAAAAAGATGAATATTATAAGATGTTCTTAGTATCTTTTTTTTTAGTGAATGTCATAAGGTCATCTCCCCAAATGCATGCTGTCTCTGCTTATCCTTTTCTAACAAAAATCTAAGATTTGGCTTAATGCAGAAAAGGAGGCTTATGAACTTCCAGATTTGGAATTTACAGAAAAAATGGTAAATCTACCTTTCTGAGGCAGGGCCGGATTTAGATGAAAAGAGGCCCTAGGCTATTCCACTTATGAGGCCCTTTCACCTATAGTGAAAGTGTAATTTTAATTTTGCTAACAATTTGAATGTAGGCCCCTCTTGATCTTGAGGCCCTAGGCTGAAGCCTAGTTAGCCTATAGGAAAATCCGGCCCTGTTCTGAGGTAGATATCCTCAGAAATCTTTGGACTTTGGCTCTCATTATATTTTTTGTCAAGATGCATGCTGTTTGGGACTGATGGAACTTGAAGTTCTTGAGAAACTGAGTTATCTACTACTAGGTAGTGTAAATAAAATGAGATTTTTCTGATACAGTATATATTCCTGGCTTCCTCAGCAAGGTCTGAAAGAACTCTGTTTTGAGTAGTTTTTTAAAAAACAATCAGGACAGGAGCACAAATGGGCACAAATAGGCTGTTCCAAAGGACTGACACAGCCACTGAACAGCAGTAATTTTTATTACATTCCCTGTAGTTGCAGTGCATAGATAGATTTTTCAGATTTTTCAGTGTGCCAAGTCTAAAGGATTGCCTTGGAATGGACTGGTGCATTACCTTGTATTGAGGTATTGATTTCATTTCTTCTCAAGCACAACTCTTCCTTCCCTTAGCTAACCCATTACAGTCCAATGCACTAGGTTTCCTAATATCCTACTGATGATATGGAGAAGTTTTAAGAATGTAGTCCACAGTGTTTGATGAGAGTGGGTAAATTTGATGGGTTTATATCAATTTTCCTTCTGAGGTTCTTCTTACCTAAGCTATTCCAATCTTTGGTCTGCATTACAAAGGATCGTTTTTACTATATGTTGGTCATGCATAAACATTTCATTTATGCACATGTGTATAGAGATTCTCAGTCAACCAGATCATGGTAGCCCCAAAAGTGCTTTTTCAAGAGGCAACTGGACTTTCTTTGTTTTTTTCTTGAAGACATTTCACTTCTCATCTAAGAAGCTTCTTCAGTTCTAATGAACTGAAGAAGCTTCTTGGATGAGAAGCAAAATGTCTTCAAGAAAAAACAAATGAAACGTCTTCAAAGAAAACCAGAAAAGTCCAGTTGCCTCTTGAAAAAGCACCTTTGAAATTTCATTTATGCACTTTATTTAATATGTACAAGGAGATTCATGGTATAACCCATTTCTATATGAAGAGGAGGTTCTAGGAGAGGAAGATATTTCTTGTTTCACAATGCCAAACAGTTAGAGCACAACATTTTTCCAGTTTGTGACCGTGTAAGAACCAAAATACTTCAATATTTAAGCTTCTTTGTTTTCTTGACAGCAAAGCAAATGATAAGAAATATCTGTTAAGTAGTTTGACTTTGTAAGATCCCTGTTATGTCTATTACAGTGGTGTATTCAGATCAGGACAATTGAGATAATATAATAAATAATAGAACTTCTGATGATACTAGAATTTTTATTTTTTAAAAAAATCTAGTATCTTGTTTGAGAATTGAAGTGGTCAAGTCTGTCAGAAAATCAGCATTCCAGAAAATTTAATGGAATAAAATATTGTGATTCAGGTCTATAGTCCCATATAACATTCTTTGCTTTTTCTCTTTGATAGCAAAACCAAAATAAACAACACAGGTGAAGAAAATGAATTATGCAATATATATAGTCATACTGGCACAGTGGTTAGAATGCAGTACTGCAGGCTACTTCTGCTGACTGCCAGCTACCAGCAGTTCGGCAGTTTGAATTTCACCATCTCAAGGTTGACTCAGCTTTCCATCCTTCTGAGGTTGGTAAAATGAGGACCCAGAGTGTTGGGGGCAATATGTGAATTCTGTAAAAACCTCTTAGAGATGGCTATGAAGTGGTATATAGGTCTAAGTGCTATTGCTATTTGGTTTTATGTTAAACAAATGAGAATGAATAGATTTCTTCAGTTCCATCCCATAAATTGTTCTGTTTTTAATTGAAAAATGCACAGTTTAAATATACTGTATATATCAAATACAGCTGCAAAGTTCAGAAATGAAATCTTCTGAATAATTACTTTTTTCCTGCATTCTAAGTTATTCCATTACTGATAGGCAGATAATAAAAGAGAACAATAACAGGCTTTGTAGACAACAGATTTTCTAGATAATGAATACAATAATATAATGAAAATATAACTGTACAACATTACATAGGTATATATTTCCAGAATTAGACAGGTTAAGACTTCATTATGTTGAAACAATAACAACAAAATCCCTGCTTGTGCTTTGAGGATTTTCAGAAGTTTTGAAACGGACAGAATTGCTATCCGATGCCTCTTCAAATCAATTATACTTTGAATAACCTGCAGGCATTTAAAGTATTCTTTTAAATTATGTAATTATATGTGTCAAAGTGACCTCTACAAATGATTTACAGATTTGGCTTAAAGGGAAAAGAAATGTTTTATAAAATAGGAACGAGCTAAAATAAATTCCCAAAGCAAAGCATCAAAATATTGCTGTGTAATTGTTTAGAATAAAAATCAATCTTTTTCTGAGGCAAAACATTTTAATTGCATACTCCAGGAGTGTGAGTGTATATGTGTGTGCTACTTTGAATGAGCAGCACCATTAAAAACTAGTGCATGGTGCTTCCTTCTGCATCTTTGGTGCCATTTAATTCTCAATCTAGAAGCAAATGAATCATAAATTGGACGTTAAAGCAAATGATTCATAAATGCTGTCCTGGGCTATTTGAAAAGTTATGAATGTCACTCACACTAAGAGACAAACAAAAGGATAAATAAATAATGCTGGTAACAAAGGCAATGGCACACAGGCTGAATTTGAAAGTCTTCAATATGTAGGAGTCTTTTCCTTTGATGATACAAAGGCATTTAGTTTCCACTTTTGCTAGTCAGGAAGATCATGATCTGATCACATTTGCATTTGTTTTTTGGCTTGACAGTTAGCGCGAGATGTCATTCATTTCACATTCATATCCAGTGCTTGTCTTCTTCATCTTTTTCAGGTTAATGAATGTAAAGAAAGCTTATTTGGGCCATTTCCTAATCTTTCAGGTATTTAGCTTCATATGTTTATTTATGATATCCATGATAGCTGATAAATGACCTTGTCTAAGATTTTGTGATTTTATGTTTATTTTCCCCCTACAATATAAATGCAATGAGGAGGCAGGGGAAGTACCATTTAATGCACTTTTGTTTGCATATCTGAGCATATCATATTATGAAAATAATCCAACAAAAATGTCTTTCAGCAGGTAAAGTTTAGAATGGGATTTCTGCTTATTATTATAAAGTATTTCCCTATTTGCATTATACTTTATCTTGTCTTTTTATTGGCTGAAGTTTGGGGGAGTTTCTCAAAGCATCATAAAATCAACTAACTGGGTTAAGGTGATTATGATACCATGCATAATTAATATACGGAATTTCTGGAACTTCAGAAGCAGAGGATATAATAACTCACCTTTTGAGATCTATTGGACTCTCACTAAAATCTTATATAAATGAAAATGGGCTTGCAATCTGAATTGTCTCTTCTTGTCAGCTCTTTGAGGCAGATGAGATCCTACCTTGTCCTGCATTTCTTCTTAATATTGTCCCAATTCTTCTCATCTCTTTCTTTACATAATTGTTTCTGAATATTTGCTTCAAGGCCACCTTGCTGGCTTTTTATACTTCCCGAGCTGTATTTGTCTCATCTTGCCTTTCACTTACCAACTTTCTGCAGTCCTGAACAATACAAAAGCATTTGTTAGAAATATTTTTTTTTAATGGCATGGTAGAACTTAATCCTCTTTATGAAATCTCGTCAAGCATCACGCCTTCCTTAAAGTTCCCATTTCTTTTCACTGTAAAAGACTCATGGCTTAATGAATATCTAAATCTCTTTGAGGATTACACTCATGTGGAACTCTATTATTTTTTTTTTTAAAAAGAGAGAAAGTAGGGGGAGAGAAAAAATGGCAATTAAAATACTATTCTAAAAAAGTTACTGGGATATGTAAATCCCCTCCCTAAATCTAAGCACCACAAGTTTATTCTAATTCCATAGTATTGACGAGATTTCAGCATGGTTGGTAAGACTGCTGTATTTTTTAAGCTCATTTTGAAAATTGAAAAAAAAAAAGTTAAGAAGGAACTTTCTTTTTAAATTTATTTCTGTAACCTCAGATTGAAGGGAAAAGAAAAGAGAAGAAACAAACATCATTCTTACTTACACCTCATCTGTGTTAGTGAAGAGAAAGGAATTGATAATCTCCCTTCCTATGTTCCAGGTCATAGAAAAAAGAAGCAAGAAACATTCATTCATTCATTCACCTCCCGTCCCCTCTTCCAAGTCATAGAAAAGAGAAGCAAGTACCATTCATTTATTCATGCATTCATTCAGCCACTCACATATGAATGGGAATCTCACAATTATTTTTTTTTAATTAAAAAATAAAGAACAAACATATGCCAAGATAATAAACGTTGTCCTTCACCATAATAAAAAAGACCAATTAGAGAACACCCACAGAACCATCAATAACATTTTTAAAGGAATCTAGTTTACAAGAGAAGAAGAAAACAACTACTTGCTACCTTTTCTGGACATCCTGATCAGCAGAGACCACAATGGCAACACACAAGTTAATAAACCTCTAACATAAGACACACAACACAGTCTCATCCACTATCCTGTGCAATGCCAATGATCTTCAAAAGCCAGCAAAATTAGGGCCATCCTATTCTTAAGGGCCATGCTGTTCTATAGGGCAAGTACTGTCACAAAGAAGATACACATGTATTCTGCTTCCAAATAATGCACAGGGGAGAATTATAGAGCTGATAAAACCTGATAAAATTCCTTTTTGTGAGGTACTTTCTTGAATTCAGTTTGAAGACACTCATCTTGAAAACACATTTTGTTTAAGCAATCATGATCCTTTCCTTGTGAATATGGTTGAACTCTATGTGTATGTTGCTTTTCAACTAAATTTGAGCTGAAAGTAGAGATAATGGAAATAAGAACAGCTTGATCCCTCATGTGAACGGAGTAATTCCATTCCACTCAGGAGTGATTAATTTAGGAGTAATTTAGTAATATGTGCGGAAGCTGGGAGAACGCTGGTACCTTATATTTTGGGAGGTTTTTTTGTCTAAGTGATTGAGCATGAGAAGTTATGTGGAAATGATTGATTGTAGGCTTAATGAAAAATTGTTTTATATTTATAAACTGGAAAGGTTTTAAATAAGCCTGGTATGATATTTCAGATTACTTGGCTTTACTATCTTTTCCTTAATGTTTAATATCAAGAAATAAACTAGTGTAATATATTAGAAAACATTGTCATTGATCCAAACATTTCATAATGAAAAATAAAGATTCTGAAACTGCTGTGATTACAGCTCAGTTTTTGTCTAGTAGTTACATTTTTCATAATATCTATTCAACAAGAAAATACTTTACAAATGTTTTGGAAGTGTGTTTCAATAAATAGGTGTAAACTTTCATAATCTATAACCATTGTTGACACTGATTGTTGTTATTTCTGATGGATTTTGGGGAGGCGGGGGAAAGGGGAAGAAGGTTTCTATTTGGAATAGAATAGAATTTTTTATTGGCCAAGTGTGATTGGACACACAAGGAATTTGTCTTGGTGCATATGCTCTTAGTGTACATAAAAAAAAAAGATACGTTCATCAAGAATCATAAGCTACAACACTTAATAATAGTCATAAGGTACAAATAAGCAATCAGGAACAATATCAATATAAATCATAAGGATACCAGCAACAAAGTTACAGTCATACAGTCATAAATGGAAGGAGATGGGTGGTGGGAACAATAAGAAGATTAATAGTAGTGCAGACTTAGTAAATAGTTTGACAGTGTTGAGGAAATTATTTGTTTAGCAGAGTGATGGCGTTTGTGAAAAAAATGTTCTTGTGTCTAGTTGTTCCGGTGTGCAGTGCTCTATAGCGTCATTTTGAGGGTAAGAGTTAAAACAGTTTATGTCCAGGATGTGAGAGGTCTGTATATATTTTCATAGCCCTCTTTTTGACTCATGCAGTATACAGGTTCTCAAAGGAAGGCAGGTTGGTAGCAATTGTTTTTTCTGCAGTTCTAATTATCCTCTGAAGTCTGTGTCTGTCTTGTTGGATTGCAGAGCCAAACCAGACAGTTATAGAGGTGCAGATGACAGACTCAGTAATTCCTCTGTAGAACTGTATCAGCAGCTCCTTGGGCAGTTTGAGCTTTCTGAGTTGGTGCAGAAAGAACATTCTTTGTTGTGGTTTTTTGATGATGTTTTTGATGTTAGCTGTTCATTTTAGATCTTGCAATATGGTAGAACCTAGAAATTTGAAGGTCTCTACTGTTGATACTGCGTTTTCTAGTATTGTGAGAGATGGAAGTATGGAAGGGTTTCTCCTAAAGTCTACCACCATTTCTATGGTTTTGAGCGTGTTCAGTTCCAGATTGTTCCGGTCACACCATGAGGCTAGTTGTTCAACCTCCCATCTGTATGCGGATTCATCATTGTCTCAAATGAGACCGATCACTGTTGTGTCATCTGCAAACTTCAGTAGTTTAACAGATGGATCGTTAGAGAGGCAGTCATTGATATACAGAGAGAAGAGAAGTGGGGAGAGCACACTGCCTTGGGGGGGGGCTGTGCTCATTGTACAGGTATCTGATGCAATTCTGCTTAGCTTCACCTGCTGCTTCCTGTTTGTTAGTGTATTTATTTATTTGTGTATTTGTAGTGGAGTACAGATCAAGCATGCCATGTGAAATGTGGCCTTTGGCTTAACAAACTATTCAGTCCTTCTGTTGTACAATAGTAAGTCTGTTCAGATATAATACGATGTACCGTAGTTACAATAGGAAGTCTCAATAGAAGAGAAAAGAATAGGAAGTCTGCTTCTGATACTGAGCACGGAGAGGTTCTAATGCTAACATATTGTATATGTAAATTGTTATACAGTGTTATATAAAATGTTATATAAATTGAGTGGTACAAGACTTAAATTCCCAATAGAGAGTTTGCATCCCACAAAATAAAATCTGGCTATTTATGTTTAGTGATTCCTAATGAGGAATCAGCCAGCCTTATTGAAAACACTATACAGGATATACACTATCAAATAGAGAAAAAACTCTCTTCCAGATCCATTGTACATGGGGATATTTTACTATTTATTATTATTTTATATTTGTATTTCATATTATATTTTATTTGTGTTATGTTTTATGCTGTGTTGTATTATGCTATGTTTGTTATTTTATTATTTTATTATTTTATATTTATTATATTTTATCATTTATATTTATATTTATTATTTTATTTTATTTATATCCCACTTTTATTATTTTTATAAGTAACTCAAGGCAGAGGTGTCTACCTGTGTTGTGTGAGTGCATGTGTCAAAATTTGCAAGATGCCAGGTGCAGCATTGTAGTCAAAGGCCTGCCTGCCATTTTACAGATTTTAACATCTCTGCGTGCTCCCCGCCCCCACAGACAGGGGAGAACACATAATATGAAGTAGGTTAACCCCGTGCTTCTCTCTGAAGTTAGTTACAAATGATTGTGTTGGTTAAATACAAATGAACTTAAGACATGGTCAGAAGTTTTATACATCAGAATATTATGGTTAAATCAGATGAAATTTTACTATAAGGGATTGGTGGTTGTGTCTGTCCACCCAGCAAGTTTCTTAGTCTGGGGTCTAATATGCATACTATGCATAATTTTATATTTATTTATTTATTCATGTTTATCTAGTGTATAATGGAAGTGATGACCCTTTGAGAGCTGTATGAAGTCTTCTAAGTCTAAGCTCCATTACAGTACAATACTGGCATGAGATGACTGTCAGTGTAAGGTGCAGATCAACAATAGTCTCCTCCTCTTATTCCTCCTCTCACTCCTGCTTAATTTTCGCAGTGTGTTATAAACTTATTTCTCTCAGCTTCCTCCTAGAATGAAAGAAAAAGATAATATGTTCTCTATGTGTAAATTTTCAATTTTCCACATGCTATTCCCATTCATTTTTGCATTAGGTAGGTGCTAATATGATATGCACATTTTGCTAAAATGAATTTCTGTCATTCAAGGAGAAATAAGCAAGTTTGCAGTTATCCACTGATAAACCACTGGTGGCTATAGCAGTTCTCCCTCCCACGCTCCACTGCCCTTATAAATGAGTTGATCAAGGAATGAGTCTTTCTGCAGAGCACATGCCCCTGACATTGACTATATTTCTTTTGATTTCACAAACTGCATGAAAGGGTTGCTATAAAGCTCGGTTCTTTTGTTGTTACACATGTTAGTTTCCTTCTTTGCAGTCTATCAGTCAGCTTAATAAGCAGTCAGACAACTAAGATAGAAAAAAAATGCTACCAACTAGTAGTGGAAAGATCAAATGGTGGACTTAGAGAGTACATAATCATGAACCTGAATTTACTTAAATTGATTTAATCATGCATTTCTGCTAGTGATTTATTATCTATTTATTTATTAATTCATTTGATTTATATCCCACTTTTTGTACAGGAGTTCAAAACAGCTTATATAATGTCTCTATTTTTCCTGTAACAATACTTCTGCGATTAGGTTGGCTGTGATAGAAGAACTAGTGTAAAAGGAGAACATACATTTTACTTCTTCATGTGCCAAAGAATGCCATTCCCAAGGACTGCCCTACTTAGAGGAGCCTGATTCCTTGCTTCCTCTCCTCCCATTGTGATCTTGGAGTACTTTACAGGTTCTGCTCCGGTTCCCACAGCAAAACACCTTTCTCAAATTCCAATTGTTCAAGTATAATCAACAAAAATCTTAACTCCATGCCAACTAGTGGCACTAAGATGCCACAGAACAAATATTCAACTCATAATATTAAAGAGTATCTAAAATAAATATATAAATCAGTGAGGAGTTTAAGTAACAGAGTGTTGTGCATACTAATTGAGAGAGGCTTTTTGCTTGGTGGTTGATGTTAGAGAAAGCGGAATGAGACTTTTCAGCTTGAACTCTTGGTGCTGCCTGTTTCTCCACCAGGGTTTTGCCTCCGCGTTATTATTCCTCAGCACTTTGGGCCATGGCCCCTCCAACCCAGTCCCTTCGCCAAGCCCATTCATTGCAGTACAGTTCGCATTGGGCTTTTGGGATCAGAGGACAGTTTGAAGCCAGCCAATCGGTGCAGGGTCTTGGTGGCTCTGGGAGTAGAGAAGGGGCTGCAGTTCAGAGGGAGGCTCTGTCAGTTCGGAGCCTCCTGAGGCGGCTGAGAGCAACGTGGGGGAGGGATCCAGCCACAAAAGATGGGAGAGGGGGGCTGTAGAGGTTCCCAGGACCTCTCCCTGTGGAAGAGGGGGCTGGAAGGTGGCAAAGGTATTTTGTTAGCAGCGCTTGGGGCTCTGCCCCTCCACCCTGGCCAAGAGCCACTCGCCTGTCAGTTCGAAGCCTCCCGAGGCTGCCGAAAGCAGCGGGGTAGGTGTGGAGGGGGGCTATAGAAGACGAGGGATCCAGCCACAAAAGACAAGGGGAGGGGGCAGTAAAGGGCGAGGGATCCATTAGGTGGGGTTCCCAGATGTTATTATAATTAGACATAGATTCAGGCTGGAAAGGACCCTGGACGTCTTCTAGTCCAACCCACTGCTCTAGCAGGAGACCTTATATCATCTGAATTATTTTGGTGCCTCTAACAGAAAGGAAAATTCCCAGAAAAGGGAAGGAGTTTACTAGGACAAGGCTAAACAGCCTCAGGTGCTTGTTAGGAGAAGGAAGGGGAGGGGTGAAAACTCTGCCTCCCTGACACTGAAGGGGAAGAGAAGAGCAAGGGGGAGGAGAGAAAGAAAAAGAGAAAGAAAGAGAGAGAGGGAGGGAGGGAGGGAGGGAGAGTTAGAGCAGGGGCTGCAGTTCAGAGGGAGGCTCAGAAGGGCCAGGAGAAGGAAGGGGAGGTGTGAAAACTCTCCTATACCTGATCCTGCCTCCCTGACACCGAATGAGAAGAGAAGTGGGGGGGGGGAGAGAGAAAGAAAAAGAGAAAGAAAGGAAAGGAATTAGACTGATAAGGCTAATGAGGAGGATTCTGTCCTTTTTGCAGAAAGACACAAATCTAATTAGGAAGCCAGGATGTTATTTTATGACATTTCTGACTGTATAAAAAGAAGGTACACCTTCTCTGAAGTGTAGCCTCTGTTTAAGTTACTTGTTTGGCATTTATGAGCTTAAATGTATTATTATTGGATCTTACAGATGGAAATGAAGAGGAGTGAGGAACAACACTAATTCCAATCGTTTATCCTTTTCTCTTTCTCTGCTCAGGTTCCTTTCCCCCTGGGAACATCCCTGGGAGGGCTAGAGCCCCAGGTCAGGGTAGACAGTTTTTCCCTGGAATTTAATGGGGAGGTTGAAAGGAACATGAGCAGAGAAAGTGAAAAGGATAAGTGATTGGAATTAGTGTTGCTCCTCACTCCTCTTCATTTCCATCTGTAAGGTCCAATAAGTTTAAGCTCATAAATGCCAAACAAGAAACTTAAACAGAAGCTACACTTTAGAGAAGGTGTAACTCCTTTTTATACAGTCAGAAACATCATAAAATAACATCCTGGCTTCCTAATTAGATTTGTGTATTCCTGCAAAAAGGACAGAATCCTCCTCATTAGCCTTATCAGTCTAATCTCTTATCTTTGGCCATTTGGCCCCCTGGTGTGACGGGAACAGATCAAAGCTGAGATATGTTCTTAGGCAGAAGGGGGAGGCTCCGATCAAAGGTGAGACATATGTTTTGACAAATGCCAGGTACTTCACTCCCAGAAATCTGGGAGAAGCAGAGAGAGAATGAAGAGGTAGGGATGGGGTTAGAAGAGAGCAGGGCTCTTGGGACAGGTGGGTCTTCAGAAACCGGAGAAGGAAAAGCAAAAAATCTTCAAAAGCAAAAGCAAAAGCCAGCCATTTCCACCAACTAGTTGCAAAAGCCCCACCTGATGGATCCCTCGTCCTCTACAGACCTCCTTCCCCAACACTGCTCTTGGCCACCTCGGGAGGCTCCGAACTGACAGGCGAGGGGCTCCTGGCCGGGACAGGGATTTCAGAGCCCCAAGCGCTGCTAACTAGGGCAGCCCCGGTCAGAGTAGAAAAACCTTTGCTGCCTCCCAGCCCCCTCTTCCACAGGGAGAAGCCCTGGGAACCTCTACAGTCCCTCTCCCCCATCTTTTGTGGCTGGATCCCTCCCCCGCACTGCTCTCAGCCACCTCAGGAGGTTCCAAACTGATAGAGACTCCCTCTGAACTGCAGCCCCTGCTCTACTCCCAAAGCCCCCAAGCCCCTGCACCAATTGGCTGGCTTCGAACTGTCCTCTGCACCCAAAAGCCCAATGCGAGCTGTACTGCGATAAATGGGCCGCGGTGAAGGGACTGGAACAGAGGGGCCGTGGCCCAAAGTGCTGAGGCGTAATAATACAGAGGCGAAACCCTGGTGGAGAAACAGGCAGCGCCAAGAGTTCGAGCCAAAAAATCCTAGGCCCTAGAGCAGTGGTTCTCAACCTTTCTAATGCTGTGACCCTTTAATACAGTTCCTCATGTTGTGGTGACCCACAACCATAAAATTATTCCTAAAACCATTGAAAATATGTGTTTTCCGATGGTCTTAGGCGACCCCTGTGAAAGGGTCGTTCGACCCCCAAAGGGGTCCTGACCCACAGGTTGAGAACCACTGCCCTAGAGAAAGCTGGTATTTCGCCCAAGGGAATTACCAATTAAGGTTTTTGGAAAGTTACATGATAAAAAGTGTACGGTATTAATGGATATCACAGATCTACTTTGGGTGTGCTGTAGAGGAAGCTGTAGAAGTCTCTATGAAGGTGAAACCGTACAAACTATCATACCAAACATTAATTCATATTTTCCTTTTTTTCTTTTTCTTTTTTAAATATTTTATTAGTTTTAAAAGTAAAACAATGGACATTTCTCAACATCTCTGGTTTCTAACATTTGCATCAAATTCAAGTTAATAAGTAATATATTCCTTAATCTATATACAAATTTACATATCTCCTATTTCATTATATATCACGTATACAGTATTTTACTTGATAAACAGCTATACATATATTTAGTAAATCTATATTACATTCACAAATTCAATATATCTTGATATCTTGATATACATTGATATATACATTTCCAGACATTCATTATCCCTTGTTTTTGGCATTCTTCCTCTTATCTAACCATATTTTCTTTTTGTTTATTGTAAACAAATACAATCTTTCAGTTTGGGGGTATTGTATTGTAAACAAATACATCTTTTAGTTTTGAGGTAATTTCCTAATCCAGCTATAAGCATTCCAACTCTAGATATATTTTTTTTTATAATCTTCTGAATTTCCTTTAATTAAACAGTAAGGTAGGATTGTAGATACATGTGCCACAATAGGGCCTTGTTAAGTTGTGGCTGTGTGTCAGACATATTATATTTTTCAGAATGGTATTCAGGATTATGATCTTGTTGAAATTCAGCTTGAAATATGGATTCTGAAGATTCTAGACAGAAAGGAATGGCACCCTCATTCCTGCATACTAGGTGAAATATTTGTCACTGAATCATTAAAAATCAATGCCATAAGGCTCATTCAGCCAAAATAGAAGCCATTGTTTGGCTAGAAGTTGACAAATCATATAAACAAAGGTAACTTACATCAAATTCTTCATTGACATCCAGTACACAGCTCCAGGGATTATGATGATCTGTCCAATTTCTTTTGAATAATTACCCAGCAGACAGAACGGCAATCTTTCCCTGCCTGAGGGAATAATTTTGATAATGAGATTTCATATTGCAATTTTAGTCTTGTCATCAAATCAATAAAATTAAATTAAAACACAATTTAAATTATAGGCATAATTTTATATAGTTTTGATTGCTATAAGTCCAGGAAGCTGCTAGATCATCTTTCACTTACATGTTTGCCTTTTCTTAAAGCACAACATATTAGATAATTTATTATGAAAGCAGGGTAACAAAGAGCTAGCTTTGGACGGGGATCCTTGAGTCCCCTGCACAAGCAAGAAGCAAACTGGACCAGCTACTAGTTTTGATAAGGTTTTTGTAAAGATAACATAAAGTATCATGGGATCATCTGTTTCTTGGAGGAAGAACAATTATAAATTAAATAAGTCACTAATGCAAAAATAACTTACTAAAGGGATCCTCATCTTTTTTTTCCTGGCATCCTAACCAGTGGTGGGATTCAACAACCAATTTATAATTTAACAACCGATTCTCTACCCTAATGACCATCTGGGTGGCTGTGGCCATTGTGGGCGTGGCCAGGGGATATGACAGGCAGCACTTGGCCTCCTGCACCCCCCGGGAGCAAAAACAGGCCATGAGGGGAGCACCACCACCCCACGCCCCATTTTGGGCCTAGTAGGCCTCATTTCAGGCCCCTAGGAGCAAAAACGGGCTGCAGCGGAGCTGCGCTGCACCCCCCCCATGCCTCATTTTGGGCCTAGTAGGCCTCCCTGCAACCTCCTGGGAGCAAAAACAGGGCACATGGGAAGTTCTGGAAGGGGCGGAGAGAGGAGGGGCCAGCCAGCAATTTAACAACTTTGTCCAAAATGGTGTGAACCAGTTGAATCCCACAACTGATCCTAACTCTCCGAGGTTAAGGGTTTCCACTGATACCTTCATCAATAGCATCTGTCTCCTAACTGACTTCCAATTTCAGTAATTCTCCTCCTTCAATTTTCACTATAGACCAGTAAGAGGTGGAGAGGAAACTTAAAGGAAAGTAGACATAAATGACTAGGTGAAAAATGTTGCATCATAGCCATCTGATGTCCTGCTCTCTCAAGATGGAAAAAACAAAGGAGAGAAAGAAGGGGGGGAAAGAAAATTTACATCTGTTGATAACTGTTGGAATGTAGGTTCTATATCATGACTTTAATATAGTATTTTTCAAATTGGCAGATTCTGGGAGTTGAAGTCCACCCATTTTAAAGTTGCCAAGGTTGAGGAACATTGCTTTCCCCTTTTTACCCTACATTTTTTCCTCTTCCTCTTTTCCTCTCTTACTTTCTCGTTATTTTCTTTTGTTTTGTGTTTTATATGTTGATAAAACTAATAAAAAGTTTCATTATTAAAAATCATTGCTCTAATACGTTAGCTTTGGAACTTTGAGCATGAATTTAGATTTCACAATTCCTCACCTTTTTCTAAAATATATGCTCAATGTCAGGAAATCATGTCATAGTTTCCTTTGTTCCTGGACTCTTGCTAAGTGATTCTGTGACAACTGAAGAGAGAAGAGAGAGAGAGAAGATACTCAATTTACTATTTAGCCCTTTCTTGAAAGAAATACCTTAATCATCTTTGAATGTTATTTTTTCCCTTTCTTCCAAAGAAGAAACTTTCCCATCCTAACACACGTATACATACACATACACGCACACACATCTGCCATGCAAACACACACAGAGAGAAACACACATTACAAAATTAATAAAAACTTCCAATGCATGGATTGGAAGCATTTCTTTTCCTGTGGAAAACAATCTTTACTCAGTCTTAGTAAGCCATTTAACCAATGGTAGAATTCAAAACTTTTTTATTAAACACAGATGGAATATTTTCTCTGTGTGTGTACAGTGGGAAGGGGGGGGGAGAGTCTCCGTACTTTTCCCCTTTAAAAAGTTGAAAAAAGTGGCTTCTAATTTGCCAGTTAAATAAAACTGGGAATTGTTGGGTGTGCCTAAGAAGCAGTCATCTGTTCAGGAAAGCAAAATGCATTTTCAGGATAATTAGTCCTGTAAGGAGGCAGCATGGATCAACAGATGCACCAATTATGTTGGTTTCAAGAAGTATTTCTGGGTCTCATTTACAGTTCCCTAGGGAGTTACCTGTTGATGACTTTGGGCACATCAGAGTCAATATAATGTAACATTTGCAAATCCATGTATTAACACAAGAAAAAAAAGATGTCACACCTCTGGCATTAACACCTGATGAGAGGGCAGCTATATTTTTCTACATTTAAGCTATCTGTCTCCTTCCTTCTTGAGCCATTTTCTATTTTTTTTTTTTTTACAACCCTGTAATTCCTTGCATCAGGGTGGAGTCGGGGTGACTAAATGGAGCTGAGCGTTTACTGGCCAGGTATCCTTCTGATGCCTATATGGAGCTCACAGCAGATATTTTCTCTTTGCACCCAGAGAGAGAAATATTTGCTAGTACTTAGGATCGAACCCACAGCCTCCTGATTGGCAGGCAAAAGTTCCATCTCTAGGCCACCATGCCGCTTTCTTGAGCCAATTTTTGATACTGGTATGATATACAGGTAGAAAGGATAGAATGCAGTTAGACAAGCCAAAAGGAAAATTTTACTTGTACATTTTTTGTACAATTAGAATTGAAACCCACGTTCCCCAGTTGTCCCCATAGTTAGGATTAAAGCTATCAGACATCTAGAAAAAAAGAGATATGTCCTCTTTTTGTCCTCCTATCCTTTGCCCAGCAAGCATAGCCTAAAAATCAATTATTGTCCATTTTTGAGTATCTACAAGCTATTTGATAAGTCTAATTAGGGTAGAATTTGAATGTACTATTCACTGACATAGTAATGCCCACTTATCTCAGAGTTAGTGCTGCTAAATTTTGTGGAATATCTTTCTAAATAGACATATGTTAGACAGAATCTGGGGTGCCAAGATTTTCAAATTTCCATGTGCTCCCAGCATACTTTTATTTTTTCTTATTTATTGGTGCATGGGACAATAGTTATTCATACAGGCCTGAACACAAAAAGCAGGCTGATCACCATCTGCAGTCCAAATACTCTGCACCTTCCCCAAAATATATTGGAAACAGAAGCCTTAGAAAAAATAATAACTATTTTTGCCTAAAGTTTCTAACTATCCAGGTGAAAATGGCCTTGTTATCAGGACTGAAAAGGAAGAAAATAGTTTCACTCTGTGCGCAGGACAATCCATTACAGTTCCCCCAGTTTTTAATTAAGAACAGCTTTACTATGGCTCTTAGAAATATGGAGATGAGTCATTACTGCCACATCTATTTGGCTCACTTAAGCTTCCTGTATGATTCAGATTGGCTGATAAGAAGAAATGGTAATCAGACACTTCATTTGCATCAACGTCAGCTGATCCTTCCATATGTTCAAGAAAACAATTAGTGGTGAATGTCCAGAATGGAAGAGCTGAGTTCAATTTTATGCAGGGTTTTATTCTAAAAGATAGGACTTAAGGGCATGAGTTATAAAAATAAATTAATTGGAACTATCAACAATATCCACAGACCTTGTAAAATTGCTCAGCCGCAGAATTAATAGAAAAGTTTATGTGTCAGCATCTTCTATGATTAATAAGCCTCCTGGCTTAAATGATTACGTTCTACAGCTCCTGGTCAAGCAGCCAACAATACTATCAACAACTGGATTTTGAAACTATATTCTTTGTTCCTAGATTTAGATACTGAATTTCCAACCAAGTTAGGGATCACGTAACCTGAATGATCTAGTTGTAGAAATGTAATTTATAATTATGAATTTTGTAGTAGCAAGACAGAAAGGTAAAAGTATGAAAGATCTCAAACTTTTCTCCTAGAGTCCATCTGGGTCAACACAACCTGGCCTCAATTTCCTACCTTGGTGTAGGAGCTCGGTAGTTTCTGCTTCTGCCATTTGTCTTCTGGGAGGGAGTCCCTTCCCACAATACCTCCTGCTTAAATCTAATGTCAGCTTTGTGAGGTAATCTAAGATAGAAGCATATCTAGAAGTACTGTTCTAGCTTCACGGTAAGGTTGAAATAATAAATTCTTGCTTAAAGTACATCTCTCCCTGTTTGCCTTTACAGTCCAACAAACTAGACTGTGAGGAAGGTTCTCTTTTGAAATATTTTCATACCCACATTCTTTCGGCAGGCTCAGTTGCTGCTTAACTGACCATTGTCTAATTTGTGGCTCTTCCATCTGTATCCTAAGGCCTTTTTAGTATGTCTTTACAACCAATGAGTGAGAAAGATAGGGCTGGCTCTGATACTCAACTGCCTTTTCTCAAATATAAAATTTGAACTACATATAAAAACGAAACATTATATAGTACTACCTCCTGGCCCTTTAACACTGGGGCATGTTACTAAATAAATCACTCCCTGTCCACTAGGAGACAAATCAATTTCACGAAGTATAAAGAGAATCAAACTTAAAAAAAAAAAGAAGGAAAATAAAAACAGTGAAAATCTCTCTGTCTTTTCACATGGAAAAATTCAATGATAAAAATATAGAGCTGAATAGGAAAAATTAACACATGCTTGGTTTATCAAGGAATATATACTGTTCTGTATATATTGGGTGTTGGGGTGGGTGTGTACAATATATACAATAACTCTGAAACACATTTGAATGGTGTTACTGGGAGAAGATTATTATTGAATTTGTAGATTTTGTGTTTGTTTCCTTTCATCTCATTTTGTGGTCTGTCCTGCTGAGCTCTCTATCAAGCTGTTATATTGATGGGTAAGAAAACAGTCATTTGAATAATTGCTTTACATGTGCTTATTCACCTAGTATATTTTTTTAATTGGAAAAGTCCAAAAATTAAACATAGATTTGACAAACTAAAGAATGGAGGGAGGACAATAGCTTGTGAAGTCATTGTTACATTCCTGTCATTGACTAGCTTTAAGGAAGGCAGGAACAAGTGAAACAATAGGATTTTAACAATACATATAGATCCATGTACAGCCCCACTGCACTGGTAACTAAATATCTGCAAAATCAACAAGAAAAATTCCAAACAGGGCACCACCAAAATCAAAGATGAGGGTAGAAAATAAGAACAGCAAGCAAACATTAGATGCAAGCAAGCTAGAACAGATGAAAGAAAAGAAGCTGAAGAACAAGAAAGATAAGAAATACAAGATAAAGAAATATCACCTAGAAACAAGGAAGATCAAGGAAGTTGTGAAAATAATAAATAAATAGCTATTTTCTGACCAGATCAGAAAATACAATATAGTGTGAACTGCACACTGTAAGGAGAATCTCCAATTTCAGTCAAATCAGAAATGTTTCTATCAATGAATCAGCCAACACCTGACAAGGAAAAGAAACAGTGCAACTCTGGGTGCAGCTATAGGATAACCTGAAGAAATACAACAAGAAAACAGTTGGGATAAGGAGGTGGATAACAATAAAAAACAAAAATGAAAGAATTTGTCAGGGCGCTAATTAATCCCATTCTGCTTTTGGGTAATCGCATCTTGATTTAGAGACGTGGATCGTGACTTTTCCCTTGAAGCATACTTTTGCAAGAAAATAAACCCCGAAGATATTTTCTAAGAAAAACTCATTTATTTGTTATAAAGAAAATAAAACATCTTACTAATCTAAATAATTACATTTTGGCAACGTTCCTGCCGGCCACCTCTCTGCAGCCGGACTTCTTGGCAAGAGAACAAAGAAAAAGTGAAGTAGAAAGAAAGGAATGCGGATATGCGTAGTTAGCTTACTGATAACAAACTTGGCAAACTACGGAAAGTCTGAAAGTCCAAAAATATGAGCTCATCTGGTAAATACAAAAACGCAGTGACAAGAGCAAAAATGGTGGAGGAAAGGACAATGAAATCAAGAATTGGTCGACACTAGGTGAAGGTGTCGAACTACATGGAGAACTGAAGAAATGTCTTGGATGAGAAGCAAAATGTTTTCAACAAAACAAACAGGAAAGTCTAGTTGCCTTTTGAAAAGCACCCTTGGGACAACTACTTCTCATTGGACTATACCAGGGGTGTCAAATATGATTTCACTTGAGTAAATTGACATTTGAAATAAGAGAACAGGAAGATAAACAATATTATTTGATATGGGATTTGTTTTATCAATGGATAGATAATAAAACATGGAGATGAAATATGAAATATGAAGTGGAAGTTAAGATAAAATATGTGAAATTCTTTTCTATGGAAAATAAGCTTTAGTCATATATTGATATTTTGAAGATGGGATTGAGCACAAAAGGAGGTTAACCGATCGATACACTGTCTGTAATTGTTTGGAATGATGATGGTTTTATGTTTTGTTTTTGTTTTAAAATAAAAAATTGTTTTAAAAAAAAAAGATTTCACTGAGGACCGCATCAGGTTTGATTTTGACCTTGGGGGGCCAAGGTGGGCGTGTCCAGGGTGGGCATGGCCAGCTCAACATTACACATTTTGGGGGTGCCTGTTGCGGTCCGAGCGCTCTGCCAGCGAAAACGGGCTCTCGAGCTCCATTTCTGGCCTCCTGCAACCCTGATTAGTTGTCCTCACTGTTAGGAAGTTTCTCCTTAATTCCAGGTTGCTTCTCTCTTTGATTAGTTTCCAACCATTGTTTCCTGTCCTGCCCGCTGGTGCTTTGGAGAATAATTTGACCCCCTATTCTTTTTGGCAGCCCCTCAAGTACTGGAATACTGCTATCATGTCACCCCTAATTCTTCTTTTCTTTAGACTAGCCAAACCCAAATCCTGCAGCCGTTCTTCATATATTTTAGTCTCCAGGTCTTTGATCATTTTAGTTGCTCTTCTCTGAACTTTTCCAAAGTCTCAAAATCTTTTTTGTAGTATGGTGACCAAAATTGGTTGCATTATTCCAGGTGTGGTCTTACTAGACTTTTATAAAGCGGTAGTAATACTTTGTGTGATCTTGATTCTATGCCTCTGTTTATACAACCAGGATTGTATTAGCTTTTTTGGCTGCTGCTGCATACTGCTGGCTCATATTCAAGGGATCATCCACTAAGACCCCAAGGTTGGTGGAGTGAACTGTTAGTCACAGTTACTGTTTTTGAGCCAGATCTCACCTAATCTGTACTTAAACATTTGATTTTTTTCCTGCCTAAATGTAAAACTTTGCTTTTCTCCACATTAAAATTCATTTTGTTGGATAGGGCCCATTGTTCAAGTTTGTCAAGATCTTTTTGGATTTTGAGCTTCTCTTCTGGGGTGCTGGCTGTTCCTGCCAGTTTAGTGTCATCTGCAAATTTGATGAATTCCCCTTCTATTCCCTTATCTAAAGCACTTATGAAGATATTGAAGAGTACTGAGCCTAAGACGGAGCCTTGTGGTACCCCACTACTTATTTCTCTCCATATGGATGTACTACCATTAAGGACTACTCATTGAGTATGGTTTGTCAGCCAGCTACAAATCCATCTGGTGGTGATGTTGTCTATTCCACATTTTTCTAGCTTACCAAGAAGTAGGTTGTGGTCTGCTTTGTCAAATGCCTTACTGAAATCTAAGTATACTATATCCACAGTATTTTGCTGGTCTACTAATTTAGTGACTTTATCAAAGAATGAGATAAGATTGGTTTGGCATGATCTGTTTTTAACAAACCTGTGCTGGCTACTAGTTATAACTTTATTTGCTTCTAAGTAGTTCACAGATCTATTTTTTTATTAACTTTTCCAGAATCTTCCCAGGTATTAATGTTAGACTGATTGGTCCGTAGTTTCCTGGGCCTGGTTTTTTCCCCCTTTCTTGAAGATGGGAACTACATCATCCCTTTTCCAATCCTCAGGCACTTCCCCAGGGCGCCAGGATTTTTGAAAGATATGAAATTATCGTTAGTCAATTACAAAAGGCAGATTTACTTGGAACACCTTACATCCTGCGATGATACAATACCTTTAACACCATAAAAAAACAACACTGCCTATCACAGGTCCTTGGGAATTATTCGACAGGTGGATCAAAATGCCAAATCTAGCCTAAAAATCTAGCTGACTGTGCAACCCATCATAATAATAGGTATCTGTAAAATGAACTTGTGAATAGCTAACAATTTACTTAGCTATAGAAGCAATGGTGTTAAGAAGTAATATCCCACTTAAACTTCTATCCATTTTTTTTCTGAACTGTCTTACAAATATAGATGCGGGGGTGTAGTATCAGGAAGATGAAAGAGTGGAACAATCATATACTATATCTGAGAAAACATTCATATTGGAGAGGGATCTTGGAGTCCTAGTGGACAATCACTTAAATATGAGCCAGCAATGTGCTGCAGCTGTCAAAAGAGCAGCAGCAGTCACAAAAGCCAACACCATCCTAGATTGCATTAATGGAGGGACAGAATCAAGATCATGTGAAGTATTAGTATTGTTTATAAACTGTTAGTAACACTACACTTAGAATACTGCATCCAGTTTTGGTCACCATATTATAAAAAGATGTAGAGACTCCGAAAAGAGTGAAGAAAAGAGCAACAGAGATGATTAGGGGCTGGAGGCTAAAACATATGAAGAACAGTTGCAGGACTTGGATATGTCTAGTCTAGTGAAAAGAAATACTAGGGAATAGCAGTGTTCCAATATTTGTGGGGCTCAGCTACAAAGAAGAGGGGTCAACCTATTTTCCAAGGTTTCCAAGAAACATTGGATGGAAACTAAACAAGGACAGAAGCATCCTAGAACTAAGGAGAAACTTCCTAACAGTGAGAACAATTAACCAGAGGAATGGCTTACCTTCAGAAGTTGTGGGTGCTTCATCACTGGGCGCTTTTAAGAAGAGACTGGACAGCCACTTGTCTGGAATGGTATAGGGTCTTCTGCTTGTGCATGGGGTTGGACTAGAAGACCTCCAAGGTCCCTTCCAATTCCATTATTCTGTTATTTTGAAAATGACATTTTCTTCCTCTCCCGTCTAAGAATTATGAAGAAAAATACCTGTAGATTTTTACAAAGAGAACCATCTGTATCTTTAACAATCATTACATCAGTCCCCATCCTCAGACATATTTGCATGCTGAGTAATCAATACACCTCACACTACATAAACAGGTTGAATTTTCAAATACAGAAGCAAAGTGTCAAGAATATCAATACAATGATACAAGCAGCAAAACTTAAAAGTTTTGCTCCTTGGCAAACATCTCAATTGTTTTAAAGCCACATTTAATAGTAAGCATTTTGATATCAATTTTAAAAAAGCAACTGAGGCAAAGCAAAGCAAAACCTTTTACATAACTGATTTTATAAAATGTCTAAGGATCTCACAAGTACTTTAAAACTACCATTATTAAATCCTGGATAGAGACTGTAAACTAACTCCATACTATATTTTGCAATGAAATAAAATGTCGGCCTGCTGTTGCTGTTTGTTGCCTGTGTGTACAAAATGTTTTATTAACTTCACATTGCATTCAATAGCAGGAAAATAAAGTTTGTGCAGCTATCTTAATTGCTAAACTTCTTACTCCAGATAATGATTATTAATTTTTTCATCTCAGGAAGAAGGAATCTCTAAAATGTTCATTTCTGGATATTCTTGGTTTAACTCAGCCAAACCTATCATACAAATGCTATTCTGAATTCTTTGCAAGGAAAGTAAAATATAAATATTAGTACAATATAAGATTGCCTACTTATGCTGTTTTAGCAATAAGTATTTAATATAATTAAGTAGTACTAGATTAACTTCACTCTAAATATAAATTATGGCTGCATATATAGGTATAATATTCAGATGATGGCAGCAAAAAAGATGCAACGAAAACTCATTATTTGCTGCCATTTAGGTGACACCTGATATTTTGCAACCAAATATGGTAGCTATAGACTGGTCATTTTATATTATCATTGGCTTTATACTAACTTTGAATATACTAAGTCTAGTCTAGTCTAGTCTAGTATTAGTACAGTACAGTATACTATAGTACTATACATTGTACACTATAGATTATTGCATTGTGTACTACACTTTAGCATTGTATACAATGTATATCAGGGGTCCCCAACCCCTAGTCAGTGGACCGGCATTGGGCGGTGGCATGCCAGAAACCGGGCCATGCAAACAAACAAAGCCCCATCCACAGGATGCAGGCAGCACACAGAAACCACACTCCCTCCGGTCCACAGAAAAACCTCTCTCCACAGAACTGGTGGTTGGTACCCAAAAGGTTGGGGGCCACTGCTGCATATTCACTTTATGCTATCATTGATTATAGGATCATAGATGGATAGTTTTATACTATCATTCACATTACTCTTTTATAATGGATTTTCTAAAATAAATAACCTGAAGGCGCAAAAGAGTGGAAAAGAATGCTGTTAGGGGAACAAAGATTTTGTTATAATAGTTACAGAAGTAATGTTCTTAATGTTACTTTATTTACTTTATCAATAAAACTGAATGGTTCAGACAAGAAGCTAATCTGTTTACAACTTCCTTTGTGTCAACAGACTTTGATTATTCATGACAGCCTCATCGCTATTCCTCGGTATTAGGGTGGGGGGGAGAAATCTTCTTGCTATTGTTCTTATGAAAGGCAAGTCTTACCGAATGCTTCGTAATCTGCTTCTCCCTGAGGCATTTTGTTTCAAAAAAAGCTTTATGATTGTCAGTGATTACTTTTGTGACATTTTCATATGTATTCATATTTTTTTGATTGGGTCAAATCTTCTAATTTTCAGGCTAGTTTTGTTTCCTCATTACACCGTATGGAACATGTCCTAGCACAAGTTGGTGAAGATTTTTTAGTTTTATTTATATCCCACTTTTTTATTTTTATAAACAACTCAAGGTGGTGAACATATCTCATACCCCTTCCTTGTCCTATTTACCCACAACAATATCCCTGTGACAGACTGAGAGAGACTGAGTTGTCTAGGGTCACCTAACAAGCTTTCATGCCTAAGGTAGGACTAGAACTCACAGTCTCCTAGCCTGGTGTCTTAACCACTAAACCAAACTGACTCTCTGCCAAGGATTCATTGGCTGAACACTGCAGAAAAGAAGGGTCTTCATCAGTGGTGGGATTCAGCTGATTCTCTCCAGATCGCGCGAACCGGTAACGGCGACTGCTGGAGGCTCCGCCCACCTGTCCAAACGTAATGCACAACTACTGCACATGCGCAGAAGGCCGTGCATATGCGCAGAGGTGGCACGTGCACTCACATTTGCGAACCGATAGGAAAGGTAAGTGAATCCCACCTCTGGTCTGCACACCCAATTCACTACCTAGCTAGGATCTTCTGGCCAATATCTCTTTTGGAGTTAGCTTTGGCTGCTTATACTGAAGCATCAGAATGGATGAAGTTTTTTTGTTTCAGTAATTATTATAATATAATGTGTTGTTGTCTGACATTTTGTTGATGCACTCGGAGGGACAGGGAGAGAAACTATTTTGGGAGGAACATTTGCTACCTTTAGAGTCATTCCTGCCACCTTTTTTCTTATTGTTTCTTAGTGCAACCCACAGTGATGTTCTATGCATATTAGTTACTTCTTTGTTGGAAAGATTTGTACTACTTTGTTTCAAAATTTGGACTTTCATTAATGACTTGGCATTCTTTTAAAACCACTTTCACTTACAATGATTGCTGCAATTTGAATAACAAATAGCTCTATTGTGCATGAAGGGAATTAAGTACTTTTAAGATGCCGATGTAACTTCCCAATCATTAGTTATATTTAATGGCATTAATGATTTGGAGAATTTGGAAAGTATTTATTTTCTGAAGTTCTCATGAATATGTGTGTGTGAAAAGAGAGAGAGAGAAGAGAGAATATATACGTACACTTATTCACATACATTCACACACAACTGGGTTACGGATAACGGTGTAACTTCAAAACTTACAAAGTTAGCATTTTTATATGCTGTTGACTTTGAAAATATTTTACTATGTATTTATCATGCTTTATTGACCATGATGACAGACATCTCAAAACTGTCAAGCTCTGTTTGCTCTGAAATCTGCCCATTTCTAAGTCATACTCCAGTTTATCTATAATCCTTTTCCATGCTATGGTAGGAGGAACTTTGTTTCCAATTTATTAAGCACTGGTCTAGACTCTTTCAAAACTATGTTTCAAGATCAGTTCATTGTCTATCTGGATTATTCAAGTTAAATCACTTTCCTTTTATCCTTATTTTCTTTTCTTTTATCACTGGCCTTTCTGTCCTTTTAACCATTGCATGTTTAGAAAGATAGCCATTGTCATCTACTTATGGTGCAGAGTAAGAAGCTATTGTGTAGCAAGGAAAGAGATATCCTCATGGCAAAAGCATGCTGAACCCAGTTCTGTTCTTCTATTCTGTGGTGACTGTTGAAATTTATGACCTTAATTTTGTATCTGTGACCCTTTATACCAAGAATTGAAGGGGTGGGGGGGAGATAAGCAGAATCTACATAATACATTGTTGCATTACCTTTGAGAATTGGTAAACAATTGAGAATTGTGACTATAACCCATGCCTTCCATTTTCCTACAAATTTCCCATGCCTTAATCCCACAAGAATCCTGAAGCAGGTATTGTTGAGCTAAAGATATTTCATCATCATATTTCAGTGACAATTTAATATTGAAAGTTGTAACTTTCTCAGAGAAGGAAGTAGGGAAGAAGGCCAAATTCCCTCTTGTCTGAATGGTAAGTCCAAAATATTGAGGCTATAATAGAAAAACCTATTCTTTGTGAAGATCATTCCTCATCTCAAAAACCTGCAAAAGAATCTTGGAGAACCCTGGACCAAAATTTTAGAGAAAAGAGTTCTAGCTTAGATAGCTCTCTGTCAGTGAGCTACCAATGGGTTTAAGCAGGCTGTAGTTGAGTAATACTTCTTCCTTAAACATTATTTGCCTTTAAGGTGCCATGAGACTCTTCATCGCTTTTCAAATTTCTTAAAACTCAGGGGTTTTTTTATCTGAAAATTGCTAATTGGAGTTCTGATTATAACAAGTTCTGTACAACTTTTTATTGCCAACCCACAAACCTCTCACATAAATAGCTGCTATACTCCAGCAGAGTTGAGTAGGAGTTTTCTTTCTTTTTCTTCAGGAACACGAAAACAGTACATGCCGAACTACAAAGTGCTACTTTGCCTCGATTTGTAAGAGGATTGATTATTCCTGCAAATGAGTCTAGACTCAGAAGTGGGAAGATTCTGGAATTCTACCCTTATTTCTCATTATAGCAAGTCAAGTATATTTTAGATTGAAAGGAGAGACATTGAAGTTCATGCTTATCTTTGGAAAATACTGGTTTGGAGGTTTATTGGGACTTTGGAGGACAAAACCAATCACAGTCACATTTTGAATGGTATCATGATATTACCTGGTTTCAAAATGAGTGATTTCTTCCTTCTTATCCATCATATTTCAGGTCACCAAAGCTATAAGAAGAACTAGGGTGAGGTCCTCTCAAGTCAATAATGAATTTCTGCTAATTAAGAGATTGTTAAACTCCAGGCAGACTCTTTATGCAATACTCAGACCCAGTTGATGTGAGAAAAGGCTGGACTTCATAGCTAAATAGCTAATTCTGAACATCAATATCTGATGCTGGATTTGTTCGCCTTAAAAGTTTTGACAATATTTGACCTCTAAAATGCTGCAGTATTCACCATATGATGTGGTCCAAAAAGAATGTTTGGCTAATTAATTTCTTCACATTCAGAAAACATCCCTTTTGAGGGTTTTGTTTTGGTTCTTATCTCTTCTTTGTAGAATTCAATATTTGCTGCATGTTTGATGTTTTGTTTTAACTTCATTTAATATGCCACTTGGTATTTCAAGAATCCTTTGTAATCATAATAACTTTGAGAACAATCCAAAGCACTTTTTCCAACCATAGTTTTACTATGGCTGGAAAATGATCTTTGTTTGGGCCTAGCAGGTGATTCAATACTGCACGCAGCCCTTTGTTGGCAAACATGACCTGTTCTTGGTTTTTCTATCACTCCTCTTAACATGTCACACTTCATTATAAAAGAGAGGTTAAGTTGCTGTCCCTGGCTTTAAATGAGGTTCAGAAACCTGATGCTGGTGTAGGTATTAGTGATACAAAAAAAGAGGAGGATTTCATTCACATATTTCAAAAGTAAGGGCTTAAAGCACGGATGTCAAACTCGATTGTGTCATGTGATGTGATTTTTTGCCTTTGCGGACCCAGCGTGGGTGTGGCCTGCACGTGACGCATCTGGCCCATGGGCCACCAGTTTGACAGGCCTGACTTAAAGCAACTGAGTCCATTTTATTGGCTGTTTTTCATTGCTACAGGATATACAGAGGTCATTACTGAAAAATGCTCTAAAATAAGAAAATAACATAGAAGAAAACAAAACAAGAAATGTAGATATAGAAGGTGTATAAAGCAAGAGGGGGGAGTTGGAGACTTTCCTTTTTGGGCTATGGAAGAGATTGCAACACTTTTGAACTGTATAATGAAATATAGGGGGAAGATAGACTTAAGATATAATTGTAGAGGCGTTTGTATGAAGGTTTTGGGATTCTTATTGATATTTAGTAGCAATTTGTTATTTAGTTCATTTATTAAATCAAGGCTGTGGTTGTTGCTCTTATTCATAGATTTAGTTGAGGGCCTAATAAAGGCTCACTGCTTTCTATCCAACTTCTTATGGAAGGAGTTGAAAGCACTTTTAATTATTCTGGTATGGGTTGTCTCTCACCTGAAGTCCTCTTGGTAAAACTTGGTACTAGGGCTTTTATAAATGCTTCTCCCTCCCCACTCCCCACTCCCTCTGTTATTATCTTTTTACATTTCACAATCTGAATTCAAATACTTGCCCATGTATAGTACATGTCTATCCTATGTTCTCCAAATAAATAGCTTTCTGCAATGGCCCATGGCCCACAGACAAGGTAGCAAGTGAGGAATTTTATTTCTCCATAGGTATGAGAATAAATGGGGGTGGGATTCTTTTGGTATTGTGTAAAGGCGTTGATATTGTTTTGAGTGGCAGTAAATCATGTTCTCTTGAATGGAATGTGTGACCAAATAGGTATTCATAGGATTATAACCTATGTTTAAGTGTCTATGGAGATTCTCAATCATCCATGTCATGGTTGTCCCAAGGGTGTTTTTTTCCAAAAAGGCAACTGGATTTCCTTGGAAAGATTGACTGTTTAAGCATCTGCTTTTGAACGATATATTATGTATAAGTTTATTGTTTAATAAACATTGGTGACACAGTTTAAGAATTTGAAATTCAAATTAGTTAATACAAATTAACTATTCACATGTAATAATATGCACATGAAATTAATAAAACATGAAATAGATAATAGAAAAAGAACAAAAATGCTTTTTTTCAGCTGGCCTTTTAGGGAAATTGTTTTGTAATGGCCCCATCTAGTGGAAAATTTGAAAATAATTTAAAATATTGCTTAGATCCTAATTTAAAAATCTTTCTTCTCTCTTCCTTGTCCATACTGTTGTTCTTAGGGCTACAAGCCTTGAATATCCAGCTGATGACAGGAGAAAAAAACAAAAACGTAGTAGTAGTCTCCTCAATCTTTCCAACCCAGATCTGGTAACATTTAATTGAAATGTTGTCAGCGAGTCTGATGGTGTCTAAAAATAAATGTTATCCCCTGAGCCAATAAACAAACATTGGAGGAGAGGAAAATATTTCAGTGTTTAAGGGATGGAACATAAAAGATTGACTGTTTAAGCATCTGCTTTTGAACGATATATTATGTATAAGTTTATTGTTTAGTGTTGTGATTTGATTAAATGAATTTGACAGTTCTTATAAGCTTATTGGATATTTTGCATCGGACTTACTGATGTCTTTCTTTCAGGAAACAATGCAAGATGTTAGAAGGAATTACAACTTTGAATAAAATTGGATGTTGCTCAATTTGCTTGATATTAAATGCTCAGTCCCTGATTTCTCGAAAACAACATGCTAGATAGAAGCATTCAATATTTCTGGGGAAATCGGGGGCTACTTTCCATAATTATATGGATTGGGCAATTATGCAAGGTGGCTGAGGATATTTTCATTGTTAAAACAATTTTCATCTTTCTATGTTTTGCCATCTGTGTATCTCTCTTTTTTCATGCAGCCAACATAAACAATGTAAGGTGTGAATGTGTGAAGGATGGGCATGTATGAATGCGACCTTGTCTTTTGCCTCATCTCCAATATTTGTACAGTTATTGTAACTTCTAATATTAGTATTTTAAGAAAAAGAAAGAAGAAAGAAAGAAAGAAAGAAAGAAAGAAAGAAAGAAAGAAAGAAAGAAAGAAAGAAAGAAAGAAACTTTGTGAGATAGGTTAGGATAGGATAGAAAGGAAGATTGGTAATGTTAATTTCATCTAATAAGTTTCCTTGGCTAAGAATGAACTTGAACCTGGGGCTTCTCATTCTTAGTCCAACAAATTATACACTACACTACAGTAACTTTCTTAAAATCTTTTGGTGTGATTATTATGCATGTGGGTGCAGTATGGATGTGGAAATCTGATATTATCTCTTGGTTGGATTACTGCAATGCCCTCTACATGGGGCTGCCCTTGGGGTGTACCTGGAGGCTCCAACTGGTCCAGAATGTGGCCGCGCGAGTAGTTACGGGTGTGTCCTGCTACTCCCATATTCCACCACTATTGTGTGAGCTGCACTGGCTGCCGGTGGTCCTCCGGATTCGCTTCAAGGTGCTGGTACTCACCTATAAAGCCCTTCATGGCACGGGCATGGGGTATTTGCAGGATCACCTCCGACTGGCCTCCCACCACCCAGTGCGCTCACATAGGGCTGCCCTCCTCCGGGTCCCCTCAGCTAGACAGTGTCGGCTGGCAGTCCCCAGGATGAGGGCGTTCTCTGTGGCCGCACCGACCCTCTGGAAGGGTTGCCCACCGAGCTCTGGACGGCCCCCGACCTCTGCACCTTCCGTGCCGACCTAAAGGCATGGCTCTTCCACCAACTTCCCTGATCTGCCACGGATTTTAATTTGGGTATTTGGGGATTTTTAATTTGGTTTTAATACTATTTAATTTTTACTTATTGTCAGGTTTTTCTATTGTTGTGAGCCGCCCCGAGTCCTACGGGGGAAGGGCGGCATATAAATCTGACAAAATAAATAAATAAATAAAATATTAATATAAATTCTTAGTATCTATCTATCATCTATCTATCTATCTATCTATCTATCTATCTATCTATCTATCTATCTATCATCTATCTATCATCTATCTATATTCATTTTTGCTTTTTATATTTTTCTTTAAAATGCTTTTATTCTTTTTTTAATGCTGGCAGATGATGCATATGTATTGGAAAGGTAAGGTAGTAATGTGATAATGATAATTTATGATTAATTTTGGATTACAATTAAAGGGACTTTTGGATCAACATCATGATCATCATCATCTCTTTCAAATTCCAATAAGAAGGCAGTGAAACTATCTTTCCTCCTATTTCAAGCTCTTCTGACCATAACTTACAACTTACATCATAATGGATTGCTACAAGAAATATTGAATGTTGATATATGTAACATTTGATATACTTGTGACACACCTTAACATGAGTGACTCAAATTAAATTGCAAACTGATTTAAGTCAGCACTCTTAATGGTTGCTTGAAAGTTCTTTAGTCCATCAAGAAACAAAGTTAGGAAGGGCAGAAAAAAAGTTTCCTGCAAATTCCGCATTTTTCTGCTGAAATATAGCATGCATGTTTCTGCGCAGTTGAGTAGCTGTGGCTCTCCCTACATTATGATCTACATATGGCTTTCTCCCAAAGGACAAAATGAAGTCATAGCTTGGATCTCTTTGGAGACACAGCTTAGATCTCTTTGGAGCTTGGATCTCTTTGGAGACACAGGTATACTATGTACAATTATGTTATGCTTCAGAGATTCAGGGCTCTGTAGATCTGAATGTGAGATTCTGTGCCATGTCTACAAGGAAGTAACTCATATTAGGGAAAATTCAATTACCGTAGTCTCACTGGACCAAATACACATGGAGAAGTAATTTGTTTAGCCAATGACCAGTCATCCATTGTATAAATTAAACTGAGCATTTTTTTTAACATTATAATCTTTACTTCCTTCAGTGAATATAATACTATGGATACTTTCATTTTTGGTAATTAAGATTTGGATGAGTAATTTTGGAAGAACCTAGAAACCTATTTATAGTGAATTAGCGGAATTATGCTGTATATTATCCTGATATAACATATACTTTCTTTCCTTTTTTAAAGGTACATTAAATAATAAGACAAATCTAATGCTGCAATCTAATTATTCTTTGCTATTAGGTGGGGAAAATGTCACTTTTTGGGTTTTTTTTCTTTTTTCCTAAAGAAAATTGTAAAAAGTCAGCAAGATGCCAAGAGAAATACTGTCCATCTTTTCCCCAATCACATTGATATTCTTGAATTTTAAAAAATCATATAACTAGAGAACTAGGGCATTCTCTCTCTCTCTCTCTCTCTCTCTCTCTCTCTCTCTCTCTCTCTCTCCTTCCCTCCCTCCCTCCCTCCCTCTCTTCTCTCTCTCCCCCTCCCCCTCTCCCCCCTCCCTCCCTCCCTCTCTTCTGCAAATTACATTGGCACATGCCAACTTCCATGTATATTTTTCTAATTAGAAGCCCTCACAATGATTTGTTATTCATTTGCAGCATTACCAAAATTAGCATAAATGTAATTACAGGTCTTTCTGTATGCTGGTAGTTCACGAATGACTAGTCTCTGGAATTGTCTTGGTGAGCTGCATTATAGAGATTTTAGGGAATGCTGCAGTATTTCAGATCCTAGCAAATATTGCCTTTCTATGCCCTACCTTTATTAATGACATGACTAATCTGATCATTTACTCCAGTGGTGTCCTTTACTCAGCAGAACAGATGAATGCAGGTTATCACAGTGAACCATATTTTACATAGACCTGTACATAGATCATTTGCATTAAAAAAAAAGTTTTATTTGTGCTAGATTTGTTAGTTTGGCATGTCCTTTGCTAGTTTGATTAGCTCGTGGGAAAAGAAAAGCACCATGGTTAGAAACGCTCTCAAATGATTATTATAAATTAACCTAGTTTTGCCAAGAAAAAAAACCTTATGAGACTTCATTTTGCCATGCAAGTTAAAATATATTATTTCCAGAACATTTTCACAAAGTACCCCATGACAGTTTGATGAATAAACTAGTTAAGTGTGGGTTATATAGGATGTCCATTAGGTGACTCCATTGGCATCCTTCAGTCTCAAAAGACTATGGTATCGTGCTCTGGAAAGAAGTCCTAAAACAGCATCTAGTGTGACTAAAAAAGGTGGCTCCACAACTGGTTTAAACCAGTCCATAGGGATTGCCCCTGTGACTATGTGTTCTGCCCCAGCTACGGACCCCAAAGAACGCAGCACACACAAAATCTATACAAAGCTTATTTTACTCAAATAACTCAGTCTTTTTCAACCAAAGGCTGTTTATAAACTTTCAAACAGCCTACAAGAATTCTAAGATAAGGTAATCACAGTCCTACTAGGGTTGGCAGAAAGCCCAGAAGCAATTTTGCAGAGAATCCAGACGCGGAGGAGAGTGAACTAAAGTTGTTCCCTACAGCTTGCTGCAATTGGCGTTCCTCCTTAAATAGGCTAAGGGAGTGGCCAATTAGCCCCAAGCCTTACTCTCGAGGAGACCTCCTCCTGAGGAGCCACTCCTGCCTTTTGGCAGTTCTGCGCACCCGTGCATTGAGAAGAGGCTCCTCCTCTTCGTCCTCTTCATTTAAAGGAGCTTCTGGAGGTTCTGAAGGCCTTGGCTGAATCCCTGCCTCTGGCATCACATCTTCTCTAGCCTCCTCACTATCCGACTCGAGCGGCAGCTGCACAGGCTGTTGGCACAGCACCACACCAGCCTCCTCATTGTCGGAATCAGCTACAATCTGCAAGGCCACTGACGGGTTACAACACTATGTAGGACAGGTGGGAAGGAAACTAACCACCAGATTTCAAGAACAGAAGCAAGCGGTCAGATGAAGAGCTCAAACAGATTGGTAGCCTCACACTGCAATGAACAAGAACATACATTTTTGCAGCTACTAAGATTGTTGGACAAGCAGGCACAGCCAGGGAAGTGATTGAAGCCTGGGAAATGGGCCTCTTGTCAGTCCACAGGAATACTGATTTACGATCAGCTTATCAAGTACTTAGGAAGGAAGGGCTTGGCAGCACAAGAAAACAACAGCATTTAAAAAGCCACATTCAACAGGCACTATATAAATACCACACACAGAACAGCCCAAAGCACTCACTCTGCTAGAGAGAAGTTCTCTGAAGATGGGCTCCAGCATGAGTCCAAAAGCTTGGAAAATAAAACCTCTGATCTTGGTTACTGACACAGATTGGATCCAGGAATATGTATATTTGCCTTCATTCAGTAAACCAGTCCCCACAGAGCACTGGATATCTGCTGTTTTGTAGTCTAGATTCAGTAGCTTCAGGAAAATCCATATAAACAACATAAAAGTTATTTTAAAAAAATATTTAACAGTTACTGACAAAATGTACAAATTAGTCTAAGGATGGCCATGGTCAGAATTTCTCCTGATCTCCACATGCCTAATTGTAGCCTTCTACTCTTATATTATAATGCTTCAGCTGAGGTCTGGATCCATTACATGGAAAAGTGAGGTTTTTTTCACCTTAAAACATGTCAAACTCAAGGCCTGTGGGATGTATTCACCCCACAGAGTGTTTAGATTTGGCCCACAGGGCTTCCTGGAAACAGTGAAGAACCGGCTCATGATGCCTCTTCCAGCAAAAATGGAGCTCGGGAGGGCCACGTGCAACCCTCCTAGGTTCCATTGTCGGCCACGACGGCCTCCTGCCACCCTCTGCCAGCAAAAACAGAGCTTGGGGGACTTTGGGGGAAGCTCCGTTTTCAGTCGTGGCTGAAAATGGGGCCTGGGTGGCCGCCCCGACTCTATTTTCACTAGCAGAGGGTGGCAGGAGGCCATCACAGCCAAAAACAGAGCTCGGGAGCCTGTTTTCGCTGGCAGAGTGCTCAAGCCACCATAGATGCTGACACAAGTGATGTCAAGCTGGACACCCACAGCCTGGACACACCCACCCTGCCCCTGAGGTCAAACACAAAACAATTAACAGTTTTCTGTTGCCTGAGTTGTTCTGTTGCATCTATGTTGAGGATCTGCATGCCATGCCATTCAAGCAACTTAACTTTTTATATCCATCTGCTAAGCCATAAAAATTAAAGTCAAAACATGTTAAGATTTTGCATGAGAACAAGACTTGACCATTTAAGACAAGAGTCTACCACCTGCTGAAGTTCCTGATGAATCAAATATGATTCATCCAAGTTATAGATATATTCCCAATGACTTTTATAAAAAATTAACCAATGATAAAACAGAGAAATCTTTAAATTCACGGGAAGTAAACATGCAAACATCAACCTGAAAATTCTTCACTGCTTCATTAAATATTCAATTGTATTTAATCCATTTCAAGTAAATTACATTAAATTTCCTTTCCCAAAGCAATTTTTGATGGCAGCCACTGAGATAGTGATCCACTTGTTTAATAAGAAAGCATTTAGGCATCCTCACCTTTTCATCTAAATGTTGTCTGTCTCTGTCTTTCTCTGTGTCTCTGTCTCTCTGTGTGTGTCTCTCTGTGTGTCTGTGTGTCTCTCTCTGTGTGTGTGTGTCTGTGTGTGTGTGTGTGTGTGTGTGTGTGTGTGTGAGAGAGAGAGAGAGAGAGAGAGAGAGAGAGAGAGAGAGAGAGGGAGAGAGAGAGAGGGAGGGAGGGAGTTTTGAGTTGAAATGCTCCACATCACTACCACTCTTTCACTAAAGGTCTCTCTATATGAGCAGGCAAAACAAACCATTTGCCTATTGCTGGATTTCATAATAGAAAGAGCTTTTATAAGGTTAAATAATTCATTTTGTACTCAATTCCAACTATGAGCAGAAATTTGCAGGACCAAATGGAAGAACATATTGGCTTACTTTATTGAATATTTTTTAATAGGGAATACATGCTGTTGTTTTAAGTGGCTTCTGTTCTTAGTGAAAAATTCATCTATTAAGATTAGCCAGGAATCTTTCTGATAGTTTTTCAGTTCTCTCTTAAGCCATATTCATCACGTGCTTAAGAGTGGCAATTATCTGCTGGGAACACCACAGAAATGAATGAGTTTCAGAATGTTCTGTTCTATGTTTTGAAGTGTCAAATTTTCTTACAATCTGTAGAATGAAT
The DNA here is from genome assembly GCF_029215685.1 of Pituophis catenifer annectens. Taxonomy (NCBI): domain Eukaryota; kingdom Metazoa; phylum Chordata; class Lepidosauria; order Squamata; family Colubridae; genus Pituophis; species Pituophis catenifer. Next base: position 121,914,043 of record NW_027256883.1, on the reverse strand, counting down.
ATTTCATGGCTAATCAAGAAAGTTAACCGTATTCAAGGAAAGCCAGAGGTCTGCAGGCTTAGAGTCCTTCCCTTTTCCATACTTCTATATTGAAAATCCATAAATGGCCAAATTCCAAAATGCCTGTCCTTCCCTGTCTACCAAGAGAATGTGAAATTTGATTCTAAGTCCTCCTTGGAAAAAGAATTGTGAAATATGGGTAGGGGAAGGAAAGGAGAATAAAAGGTTTCACATACAGTATGTTTTACAAGAAATGGTTGGAATTGTCAGCCTCTTGAAGCAGTTCAGACAGAAGCACAAGCCTTTATTTTAATGTTGCAGTAACAGAACTTACAAGTCTGAAAGCATCTCTTCCCTCATTGACTTTTACTTTCCAAAAAGGGCAGGTCCATTCTGAGATGCTTCCCACTCCCTTTTGTATGATGGTTGCCTGCTCTGAGGCTCTTTCTTCTGTGTCCCAAGGCCACTCCCATATACAATAACAGTAACTGAGGAGATAGAGAATAGCAATAGTACCTAGACTTATATACCACTTCACAGTGCTTTACAGCACTCTCTAAGTGGTTTACAGAGAAAGCATCTTGCCCTCAACAATCTGGTTCCTCATTTTACCGACCTCGGAAGAATGGAAGGCTGAGTCAACCTTGAGCTAGTGGGAATCGACCTGCTGAACTGCTGGCAGCCAGCAGTCAGCAGAAGTAGCCTGCAGTACTGCGTTCTAACCACTGTGTCACCACAGCTTTAAAGAAGCTAAATAGGAGAAACTAAATAGGAGGTTTATTTTTAAAAGCCTTGACTGTTAGTCCCATCAAATAATGTCCTACAAAATTATTTCTTAGCCTTTTCTTTTAGCCTTTCAGAAATAACTGCAGTAGTTTAATACATCACTCTTGTAGATACAGGGTTAGAAGATTTTCAAAATAATACTTTTGATTTATTATTTGTGCATCTTCTTTAGTAATTAAGACATCAAACAATTTCAAACATGCATCCATTATGGTGGAAGAAATATAAAGTTTGACCAGAGTTTGTTTGTTTATTTATTTATTTTATTTATTTAAATTTATATACCGCCCTTCTCCCGAAGGACTCAGGGCAGTGAACAGCCAAAGGTAAACACATAAAATACAAAAATTTAAGAATAGTTTTAAAAAATATATTAAACAATTTTGGCCCAACAATTAAAATACCCCTTTTAAAATTCAAATTAAAATTAAACAATTGGAGAGGTTAGGCCAGCCCTGCTTGTTGAAATAAAAAAGTCTTGAGGGCCTGGCGGAAAGTACGTAAATCCGGAATCCTCCAGGGGGAGCTTGTTCCAGAGGGCAGGAGCTCCCACAAAGAAAGCTCTCTCCCTAGGGGCCACCACTTGACATTGTTTGACCGACGGCACCCCGAGGAGCCCCTCTCTGTGGGAGCGTACTGGCCTTCTCAGTGGCAGAAGGCGGTCTCGTAGGTATCCAGGGGCTAAGCCATGGAGCAGTCTAAAGGTGGTCACCAACACCTTGAATCACAACCGGAGGACCAAATATATGTGTGTTGTGGTTTCTGGTAGTTATTAATGGAATTTCTTTTTGACCGATCATTTGACTGAATGATGAGGCTTTAATGATCTGTTTATAAATGGGGAAAGATTCTTTTGCATTATTTCTTAGAGAAAGAGGTAAGTTGGAATACAAAATTAATTTATTTGACTAAGGTTAAAATACATGAGGTATGTTTCAATTTCTGTAAGTTCTTAACTAACTTTTGCTGATTAAAACAGAGTGATGAGTTTTTATAATTTGATTATTGATATGAGATGATATAAAGGAAGGTATTTTTAATTAGAAATATTAGAGAAGTTATTAAATTACTGAAGCTGTTTATCTTTGCCAAGAAGGAGGGTTGCCACTATTTTACAGTATATACCTTTTCCTTTATATTTTCTTTTTTCTATCCCATTGCACTTTTTTTCTTTTCTTCTTATATTTTTCTTAGCATTAGTGACACTATCTTTGTATTTATAAATACAAATTTGTAAACTCTAATAAAATTATTGGATATTGGGAAAAAAGGAACCTCAATAGAAGATGCTTGAAGGAGAAGCCAGGAAAGGCTTCTTTTTGCTAAAGGCAAAAAGAAGAACAAGAAATGTGAAGAGAAAGATAAGGATGACAAAAAGGAGGGTGGGTGGATGGGTTGAAGACAAAGAGAAAACGCTCCTTTAGTTGTTGAGGTTTGAGGTGAGACTTGTCAGAGGCCAGTAAAAAAAACAAAAACAAATAAACTTGTAGAGTTATAGAAACAGCTTCCTCTGCATTATTAATACAAGAACATTATTTGTAATTAGCTAGGCTTCAGATTATAAACATGAGCTGGATTAATTATAATAGTTCAACAATCTGCAGCAGTTAAATTTTGGTGGGTGGGTGTATGTTTGTGTGATACAGATAGATATGGCATATGAATTCACTGTGATTAACTCTGCCTCTTTTCTATACTATAATGGAACTCAGAAATTAACAGATTATGCAAATAGCATTCTGAATCTTATTTAAGGAAAAGACACAACACAGCCAGTGATGATGAATATAGAAAAGATCCCAGCTATATCATCTCCAGCTAAAGGGATTGGCAGCAGGTAATAGGAATTTGCTAGACACGCTAGAGAAATATTGTCAGTGACAACATTTCTTGTCTATTTGGATCAATAGTCTAATTTAAGATATGATATGTTCAAATCTGCAAAATTATTCACTGCCTTAGATCTCCTTTGACTTTGTCTGTAATCTTCTGACTGGAAACAAAAGATCTGATTTGTATTTATTTTACAAGATACCAAGAACTGCAGTAACAATATTTACAGGACTGAAAAATGTTATTGGTTTTGTATTTTGTCTCCAAGGATGATCATAATTATCTAAGTGTATATATCTATATCTATATCATCATCTATATGGAATATATATATATATATATATATAGCATAGATAGTTTATTCCCAGTGTATGTATTTGTGTGTATACACACACACACACACACACACACACACACACACATACACATACATTATTTTACACTCAAACATATTTTTATTCTAGTGTCATTATAGCTCAGGGGTGTCAAACTGGGGGCCTGTGGGCCAGATGCGTCACATGCAGGCCACACCCACCCCTGCTCCACGAAGGGAAAAAGGTCATAATATGTCACGTGATGGCAACGTGATGCGGCGAGTTCAATGCCCATGTTATAGATGAATAATATAAAAGCAACAGAGAAATAAAAATGTAATTTTATCTTATCTCATAATCCATTTTGTATTTTTATTTGTATTTGTATGTCTGTATCTGTGTAGTGTTTCTAGTTAGTCATACTAGATTACATTTCTACTGAGTAAATGTCTGTGGAAGTTGTATCTATATATCCTGCTGTAAGAAAAGAGAGAATGTGGGGCCTCTATTGAAGGTTGGGTGGGTGGGTGGGTTGATAACAGTATTAGGAGAAACACCAGCCAGATTCTTAAAATGTACATTACATTCAGGATGCAGAAGAAATTTGCAGGCTGAGTAATGTGAAGAAAGGCTGGAGCGTGTGCTGGAGAGATCAACTGAAAGACGTCTATCAGCTTGAGCAGTCCTGGAGGCACCTTGGCTGGAGCTCCCTTAGCACATGCTAAAAGTCTTCCAGGTTGGGGAGCTTCAGCAAAGGCTATGGTGATTCTAAAGTTAGCCATCTGGAAACACTTCAGCCAGCTTTGGGAAAGTGGGTTAAAAAGAGCCTTCAAAGTCCTCTTAACCCCTTAAAAGTAGTACTACATTGATAGCCCATAGATTAATGGCTGGATTTCTAATTTATGATTCCTTGGGAGTTAAACATTTAGAGCCCCAAATCTCAACTAATATGTATGGCATCTACCTAAATATTAAGATCTGGGAAGTGAAAAGAGATCCTACATCAGAAAGACATGCATTATGGGAAGATGCAGGAGATCCTTCCCAGTTATGATAGCCATGTTTTTGAAACACGGGTGTACATTCCCCTGCTTGACTCATTCATCCTTCCACATATAATTGTTTTGTGATTCAATTCTTATTCACACTCTCTATTTAATCATACCACTTCAACATGCCTCATAGCTGCCACTCAACTGTATCCAGTTAGCATTCATTCTCTCCTTAAGTACCACATTCTATTGCTTTGGTTTAATTACTTTGGATTTATCTTGCTTTTATGAACCGAAGTTACCATAAGATCGTTTGAATAGTGGGCATAACTAGGATTATTTTAAATGAAAGATTAGTTGTTTTCCAACAAATTTCTAACTAATTAGTTAATTTTTAGCCCAGTTCTTCCAACTAGAAACTCAGAAATTCATTTTGAGACTTCATTTTAAGTTAAATCCAGAGAGTCTTTATCTCAGGTGTCATACGTTAATCTTTAATACATAAATGTGTTAAGCTTTTCTTCATTTTTCTTAATTCCCAACAGAATATCAACTAATATAACAGAATATCAACTTTAGTGCAACTAAAATCAAAGGACAGTATAGATTGACTGTCAACTCACCTGTTTTGTATGAATTGTTCCTTAAGGTCAGCACCAGCAATTTCCAAAGAAAATTCACCTTTGAATGGATCCCTGGAATGTTAGAATTTCCATGAAACTTTTATTTAATTCTTTTGGTTTATCCTTGATTAGCTTTCTGTTTGAAATACACTCTTCTTCAAGAGAAAGGAAGTCTTTCAGGAAGAAAAATATTACCAAAGTGAACTTTTATTGAACAAATCTTGATGTACTGAATATTCATATTTTCAGGTTTAAGTACCAGCAATATTTTGCATCATTATATATATTTGCCATGCTTACCTTATTTCGTTATGACATTAGTGATGACTAAAATTATTTATTTCCCATTTTTGTAAATAAAGGAAAATGGCTTTTCTGAAAGGCAATTCAGGTTATTGCTTATGAGTGCCATCAAGTTACAGATGCAATGAAGAGCTGTAGAAATCAAATACATTATGATTGCCTGCTATGATGATGTGCCTCAAAAACTGAGGTGTTTTAATGCTTGTAATATATTTTGTCACTGGAAGCCACTTTCACAACTGAATGTGCAACAGATCATTTTAACTCTCACCAATCTTTGGTTTCAAACCATCAGGGTTTATATTCAGGTGGTTTTTATGCATTTTGATGTGTGTACAATATTCTTCCGTACTTCAGTGAGACTATCTTCTTCTCCATCCCTAAACTTTTGAAGGGGGTAAGCAATTACAGATAGAATTAGACTCTATAATTGGTTCATGCCCCTTTTTTGGCAGCAGTTATAAACTTAGAAAAACGCAGAGAAATCATACGCTTTTTTATTTGTGTGTATATATTCTAAATTCTGATACACTGATTTTGTACAAAGCTTTGTAGTGTTTCATAACAACTTTTCTCTAATATGTGTTATTGTTTTGTATGCGTTGTACTCCCATGAATGATTGCAAAACTTATTTTGAGGTACACCTTGTTCATGTAGCTAAAGGAAATTATATGTGCCTTCAAAGTACTGCAGCTATTTCATCTCCTCCTCAAATTTAGGATGGTTTGTAAGCCAATTTTCATAGCTTAAACTAAAACAGAGGTGGGATGCTTGTATTCTGCCATATGTCACTTAATTTGAGTTCCTCAAATTATGCCAGTGAAACCAGCAGTTAAGAATCATAAAGTTATAATTGGGGAACTTCCAGTGAGATGGCGACACATGTACTCTATGTGAGCTCCATCTGATAATTTTAAAATTTATTCTATAAATATTGGGTAGGAGGGTTTTTTTTTTTTTTTTTGTTGAAAATTGAAGCATACAGCATCAGTATCAGCTATGGTTTGACTGCAACAAGCTACATTTACTGCAGAAGTGTGGTGTGCTGATAACAAAGAATGTAAACGAAAAGTGGAATTCCAAGCTTCTTATCTGACAAACCTATTTACAAATAAATAAGTTTGTAATATATAATACAGGTATCCAGTTGTAAAGTTGTACTATAGTACAGGCATCCAATTAGTAAAGCTGAGAGTACTTACTGCAGGCGGATAGAAAAATGATGGAGAAAATAATGAGAAAGAGGGCTGTTATTTAAATACTTAAAGTGATCCTCACAAAGGTGGCTTTTTCCAGCTAAGTTTAGAGTCAGATACTGGGGTAATAGAAGATTATAAAGAAGCATTATAAAAAAAAAATTCCCCTCCAGAAAGACCCTCAACTAACTCTTCTTTAGACAATGGCTCAATTATTCAAATGAAGGCCCTAGAGTGAACTCATCTCATGACTGGTCATTATAGCAATAGCAATAGTACTTAGACTTCACAGTGTCTAAGTACAGAGCTTTAACACTCTCTCTAAGTGGTACAGAATCTGGCTCCTCATTTTACTGACCTTGAAAGGATGGAGGGATGAATCAACCTTGAGCCTAACAATGGATCTGGTTGAGTAAACTAGCCAAAAAATTTGCCTCCATGAATTCAACAGTCTTACATATGAGTGACAAGTGATAGCCCTTTACAGAGGCAAAGTTATAATCCAGCATCATCTAATGGTAACAGGTTTCCCATTCCTGGATAAAATATTTTATTGAATATATAAATCAGAAAACTAGATAGTCAAGAATTAATTGAACATGCATAGTTGGATGAGACAGGATGTTGTTGTTGTTGTTGTTGTTGTTGTTGTTGTTGTTGTTGTTGTTGTTGTTATTATTATTATTATTATTATTATTATTATTATTATTATTATTATTATTATATTGGTTAATCTTTAGTGAGATTCACAGCCTTTGAGGCTGGTTAATAGCTCAGCAACTCGAGTCCTAACCAAGGACCTAGGAACTGTTAAGGTATCGTCGGAGGATGTAAGCTGTTCCGAGTAAGGTGTTTTTTTGTATTATTATTATTATTATTATTATTATTATTATTATTATTATTATTATTATTTAGAAATATATTTGTAGATACTTGCAGAATGATTTCTTCCAGCTCTGAAGTGTTTTGGAGATGTGCTCAAACATGATTAAAGAGTTGAAAAGATGCAATTACATAAGATTGAAGAGAAGAAAACAACTGAACAAAGAATAGTCAAGAAAACTGCTAGACTGTATAAGTATATGTAGGTTGTAGAAGAGTATTCAACCCTGGGCCTTCTTCAGTGAATTGCCTTCTTTTTTTACATAGTAAATAAGTAAAAAAATAATGATGAATTTGGACAAATCACTCAGAAGAAATTCAATTTCTTTATGACCTAACCCCCCCCCTTTTTTTGGGGGGGGCGGGTATGGCTTCACATTCCAATCAAAATTTAATCAGGAACAAAATAAAATCAGAAATTTTATGAAGGAAGGAGTGGAATCAACATTCTCACTCATAGTTCAAGTCAGGTACAGTTATTCTATTACAAATTTGTATATCTGAAAAAGCTCTTTTTGTGTCTTCCTATTCTTCCCTATGGCATCAACATGTAAACTTCATTTTCTCACCTGTCTCACTGCACTGCAGACTAATATACTTTACATTAGCTATTACTTCTACATATTCTCATTTTCTCTGTCAAATGATGCATGAAAATTTGAATCATAGCTTTAATAGAGTAAGCATCTTATCAGTACATTCTATCAGAACACCCAAGGACAGTCATAGAATCTCCCTCCCTCCCCCCCCCCTCTCGCTCTCTCTCTCTCTCACACACACACACTCAAAATGGTATACAAACTCTGAAATTTTCCTTCCTTCCTTCCTTCCTTCCTTCCTTCCTTCCTTCCTTCCTTCCTTCCTTCCTTCCTTCTCATATAAAATTTGAGGCTGAGGTCCTCTGTTCTGAAAGCCAAATTTATACTTATACTTAAATAATTAAAAGGCAAGAAGATGTCCATGAAGTTACAAATTCTAACTCAATGTAACAGATGAAAGCTGGAACTCTTTAGAGAGGTCAACATATTTGCATGCTATATATCTTGCAGCATTTTTCTTAGGTTTCTTATATTTTATTCCAAAGAAACAGAGTTCGGGCGAGCCGGTAGCGACGATGGTGACCTGAGAGCGAACTGGTTCTCTCTGACGGTTATGTTGGCCCTCCCGCCCGCCCCTGCATTATACATACCTTATATTTGGTCATTTTTAGCCCAGCTGAAAGGTGTGGCAGAGCAGATTGCCGCGTCTCAGCTGTTCTGTAATACATGGAGTGCAAGTTTGGCACATGTGCGCGAAGCTCATGCATGAAGTGAATCAGTGGTAACACCAGTTGAAACCCACCACTGGCTCAAAAGCCCGATTGGGCTTATTATCAGGGGATGTCTTATTTTGGGGGAAACAGGGTAACATAATATTACCAGGTACCAGAGAATGTATTCATAGCTTCTAGTTCAAACTGATTAAGTGACAATAGCAGATTCTAAACATGCAAAATGTTAACCCTGGGTTAGCAAGTCAAACTTGAGTAACTTGATTAAACTTTCATACTGCTCATTCTGAAATGATTATCTGAGTACCTGGTTACCTGCCTTTGTACTCTTGGATTGTATGCTGCTGAAATAAAGAAAAAGAAAAGGTTTTTTAAAAAATAATTTATAAGACTTTATATAATTCCTATACCATAAATATTAGAAAACTAGTTGGAAGGTAACTATATTTGGATGGCTACAGGTTTCCTATGTCTGAACTATGAAAAGTGACAAAGCTTATCATGCTTGGTACACATTTTTGGAAGTTAGTAAACTGAATTGGACACAGAGGAATAAACCAATCAATTAAAAATAAATTTCAGAAACTAGACAATAAATTGGGAAGTTTTGGACTAATTGTGTGGTTCTTTGAAATGAAAAGAGCCTATCTCCCAATATTTTGCATTTATTTTTCTGATTTTAGGCAGGTGTCTTGCCAAAGTGCATCTACAATTACTAAAGTTTCCATAAAATTGCCTACTAAACAATATTTCTTAATTCCAAATCTATAAATAGCTTTCTACACCTCCAACCTTGCACCTACCTGTCTGAAATTTGGCAGGGTTTCTCCTTTCAGAACAAATGTTCCAAATTTTGTTCCAAATCAACACTTACAGGTTTTGAGCTTTTGTTATTGCTTTTGAAGAGATGTCAGGTAGATTTAATCTGTCCATAAGCTTAATCAAGTAGCCCCCAACTGGCTCATATAAACACTTTATATTCCTTGCATAGTGCTCCTCCCTTCCCTTCCCTTCCCTTCCCTTCCTTCCCTTCCTTCCCTTCTCTCCCCCTCCATCCATGAATGTGGGACAGGTATACATGTACATACAAAAACACAATGAAGTTTCCATCAGATCATGATAGTGATAAGAAAGATATACCAAGCATTATTCTTTTTCCAGTGGGGTCAAAACTGTACTAATTTGACTAGCAGCAGCACTCCAGACTTCAAGCAGAGTTCTTTCGCATCAACAATCTTAGAGTTTTCTTTCACAAATATGGAGATAAAGATGCCAGGTACATCATGTGCCCTCATCAAGAAACTTCTAGTAGAATTCCCAGTACTGCTGAGAGACAGATTAAAGTCACCTTATAGTTTAATTACCAGCCTGCATTAATATTTTCTTAGGACTCCATTGGGAAGCAGCTTCATATTTTAGTTCACAATCTGTTGTTTAAGAGGAAGGCAATAGGCTGTTCTGAATTACCTCTGAAACACAAGTTGGTCATAGCTGATTTTTTTTTAAAGTGTAGTTATTCAAGATGTGGGAATGTTGACAATAAAGTTCAAGACAGATGAGCACAGACTTCTAGTATCAAACAGGATTTATGCCTATCTCAGAGGGTTTAAGATAACTTTGTCCAATCTTTCATGGTCTTGCATATATATCTAATTAATTAGAGAAAGTATATAATTTTTAGCAGGCAAATGTCCATTTACAGTTACTGTTATCCTAATAGCAGCATCAAGGGAACTGTATGTCCTCCAGAATGTTGTGTACTATTCTGAATCTCTAACCAGAATTGGCAAATATGAAATAATCTCTGAGAATTAATATGCTTGCAGGGTGTTCCATTCTACCCTTCTTCTTTTCAATGGACAGATAATTCTCTAGCAGAATGATGGAAACATAGTGTCATGGTAATTCCTACCTCTTATTTAAAATTCTACATCAGGGCTGTCAAACTCCCGGCCCATGGTCCAGATGCATCATGCACTGGTCACTCCCATGTGACTATTTCATGGCAACGTGAGTTTAACACCCCTGCTCTACATAATTGCAATGATAGAAATTGAATTTCTATTGGCTAATAATCTATGGGGAAAAGGCAGGCCTTGGTTTCCTTTTCCTAAGGCAAGCCTTTGTGGCCTGTTGTATGTGAATTACACCAAAGTAATAATGTTCAGTATGAAAATAAAACAACACAGCATGTTATTAAAATACTTTTTCCTTTCTTCACATATTGTTTATGAACTAACGATTGTCCAAGAAGTGTATAAATTAATTTTTATTCTGAATCTGGGTATAAAAAAATGTTCATGAAAACACAACTTAGAAAACTTCATTGGCAATAGAGCAATTCAAAAGCTTCTACCTCAATCCTATTTCATATTTATTAGAGTTACTGTTTTAGTGAAATGTAAAAATTTATTTGGGATATATTGATGCGCCCCCTGGAAATTCTCCAGTTATTATGGAAAACTTCACATAAAAGTAAATAGTAAGGCTTCTGAATTTTACCATGCAGATATTTTCTCCTTGATTGAAACTTGTACTGTATTTTCTGGAGAACACAAAGATTTTAGATGAGCCCAGTGAAATTTCTTGGGGATTGGTTCTCATATATTTAAATTTCAAATGCTTGTGATAATATATTTCAGTTGCAAAAATAGGGAAAGATCAAAGTGGGAGATTGGGAGCTGTAGGAGAAAGGGGAGAAGGATCAGTTGAAGTTTACCATGATGTCTGATTTCTACAAATTATTGAGAATTCTACAAATTGAGAATTGCAAGGCAGTACTCAAGAATGGAGCTGGTGTGGAGGTGAGGGTAGGGAAGTCAGTCTCTCTCTCTCTCTCTGTGTATGTGTGTAAAATCATAATAAAAATCACATCTTCTTTTACTATAATGCTGAATGATCTTTTCTAATGCAGTCCCATGCATGGAAGTAAATTCCATGGATTTCAATTAATGGAATCCAGTACTGTATTTCTGTGAACAGAACTGGCTCTCCTCACAGAGAAGAAATGAGGAAATGTAATGCGTATTGCCTCCTCTGCAGCTTCAAAATCTTCTCTGGAAGGTTCTCCAGAACTGTGACATTGAATTCTACTTATCAAATTTTACTTTTGAGCAGGCACAGATAATATATTGATGTTGGATTTTTCTGCTACCTAGTGAAAAGCAATTCAGGACCATGAAGCAGTCCATGAAGCAGTCATTGCTTATTTTCTATATAGATTTCCAGTTCTATTTGATTGGAATAATCTGTAATTTCACCAGTTGATGTTTACTATGCAAAAGAGCACAATAGCATCTATATCTTTCTTTTAGCCCATGCCAAGCTGCCCCTACAGGTTTTAGAAAAATAAATGAACCTCTAGCTACTAATATGTTTGAACCATGATTTCACATAGGCAATCATGTCAATTTCTTTCTTACAGGATTTTTTAATTATTACAATGTGATGTCCTGCAGACCCATATGCTGACATCAGTGGAAAGAGTTATTGGCATTGTGCTTTGAAAAATTTAACTCAAATGGGTTGCTTTGACTGAAGTTCACTATATGTCATGACAAAAATCAAATGCTAATATATAGAACCATGAATTGTCCTTAAAGTTGGGAGTCAAAGCAAGGAACATATTGGCACAGGACACTGAGATGGTTTCCATTGCTCTGCTAACTCTCATTAATGGATGAGAGTTGGCACAGTTACGGTCTTTTTGTAGTACTGCTTATTAGTACCAAGTGAGAAGCAAATTTACCTTTCCATCCTTTGCCTCTTGTTTGAATCCAAAACAGCTAATTCCATCTTTTCCACCAATTATCCTCAAATGTATAGCTGCATATTTGTTTGGTCTGCTTCTAAATGAATACATACTAACTTCAAAATACTTTCATGCCAGCAGCATGTAACCTTGCTTAGTGTCTGCACTCTCATGATTAAGTCTTGATCTCTGTAGGCCAGGTATCTCTTTTGGGTGGTAGAAAAGTGCAGGGAGAAATAAAAGGACAGGAGAGAAGTTTTTCCTATACTTGCAGCCAATCACAAACATACAACAACAACAAAACCAGAAAGGAAGACCAAGATAGAAATTATGAAACTCTTCAAGGTAAACACATAAATACCTTATATGTAAGAGCAGGTTATAAGATGTTATAGTGCAGCCCAATGTTTAAGAGCATGCAACTAGCTCTTTGAAGAAACAGGAATTGTGGAAGAACACCATGGGAAAAGTGTGTGGGGCATTAGATGTGCCAGTTTTCTCCCATGTATAAAATAGATGGTGCACTGAAAATGTTGATATCCATCTTAATTCATTTCCATGGAAGAAAAGCAATTATTTTATTCCTTCGCACTTCTATCACTCAGAAGACTAAGTCTTTTAATACTTCTGTTGTTAGAAGACTTATCTTTCTGAGACCTTTTTTGAAATTCTAACCTAGATCAAGTGAAGATAAAAGAAATAATAATGCAATAACTTCTGAAAGAATTTAAATCAAAACAAATGTTCCCAACAAGAACAGTAACGTCAAGGGCATCTTGACAATTGTATTCTACATAGCAATATCTGAGCTAGTGAATAGTTCCTCAAACGGTATCACAATAGACTGATTTACAAACAGTATTACTCTTTAATATTATGATTTAGTTTTGGGGTGAAATGCAGATATGTAGCATTTGTTCCATTGCCCCCCAAATCATATTTCACATTCAAGGGGATCAGTAACTACTCTTCTCAACCACAAGCTGCTTCAAAGAAGTATTAGTCATCTTGTCATCCTATTTGTATTCCCTAATCCTGCGTTCAGTATAAACGTGACTCTTGAGGTACTCTTCTTTAACCTAACGTGATTTACAGAATCTCATGAGCATGTCAAGTCCTTTGCACAATAAAATATAGATCACTGAGGGAAAAAGCTGTGGTGGGTGTTGTTGAAAGCAAAGCCTCTCCCCCCCAAAAAAAATTATAACTGTCTTTTCAGCCCCGTGAAATGTATGCTAAATATTCCTCTTGCTATATGTTTTATACATCAACCATTTTAATGAAGAAGGCGGAATACTTTTTTCTATGTCCACCAGTAGCCATCTAATGGTGCTAATGTGATTTTTGCCATTTTCTCCCAATACATGTACAGAACCAGATGGATAGATACCAGGGTAACATACAACAATGCCCCCTTCTGTGACTGTGAGAAACGTGTGTTGTGTCACTTTCATCACTTGCTGCCTGAAAACATTCAAAGTCATAAACAATATATTTCATGCCTGCCACTGGTGGGGCAATGAATTCAGAACACAGAAGTGACTTTCAGTTGCTTTAAATCTTTTCCTGGCATTGTCCACCTTCTCCCTTTTGACCTTTTTGTAAAGGTTAAAGACATAGACCCCACATGTGTCATCCCATACATTATCTTTACAAACAATTTTCTCCTCTTTTGCCAATTGTGTATGTCTTTGGAGGCAGTAGTGTTTACCCAGCCAAAAGTCCTTGATATTGTCAATCCTGTAATAATGATTTTGACAATAAAAGCATTGTCTTTTTTATTGGGCTACCTGTGATAAAATACCAAGATCTTCTTCAAAGGCAAGTATTTGTGAAATGTCTTTTCTGTAGAAATACCCTTCTTATGATGAAAATTGGCAGCTTTACTAAGGATCTTTTGTCTAGAAATGCAAAATCTTATCAAAACTGACTCTCTCTGTTGAAATTGACCAGACAATATTTCTCTCTCCCCACCCAGATTTGGCTGATCAAACACTTGGCTGGCATTTAAATCCATACAGCTCTCTATTCTGAGTAATGGGGATCCCCACCCCACAACATATCTACATATGAAACATGCATTCAGCTTTTGAATCATTCCTATACCTCTAAAGTAAAGGAGAGAGGGATTGAGACCATCTGCATCCATCCTCAGTTTCACAGAATCATTTGTCCTAATGTCCTTAGAAATAAAATTCAAATGATTTCTGCATTTTGTTATGAATTACATCTATGACATAGATAATATTCTATCTCTGAATCAATAGCATTGGTAGCATTCCGTAGCATTCGAATTCCTAATAAGTCTTCCACACACTTGTATGCAGGGGTGGGTTCTACTTACCTTTACTACTGGTTTGCATCGCGCCTGCGAATGCACAGATCACCTATGATGACATCCGGGTCAGTGGGTGGAGCCTCCTGCTGGTTTTACTACTGGTTCTTGCGAACCGGTCCAAATCGGGGGCAACCCACCACTGCCTTTATCCCTTCCATCTAAACCACCACTGGACACAGTCGCCTAAGAGTAGGATAGGACTGTTAGACATATTTGTCAGTAGATGAAAAGCTGTGCTCCCCTTCATGTCAATCAATGAAAATTAGGCTTTTTAGTTTATGCTTACGTGAAAAACAAACTTAGGGGCAAGGTGGATGATACCCCTGATTTATGTAATCAGCTGTCAGGCATAAAATAGTTTTAAAATTAACCTTTAAGTACAAAAATGAAATTTGCTGAATGTTATTAATCATACAAAGTATAAATCCAGTATTTCCTTGTACCAAAATAAAGGTGTGAGGTTTTGTTTAAAATGTTTTCTCTTTATTTCTAAATCTACTACATTATGCAAAACTCTCAAGTCATAGGAATAGATGAAAGAAGAAAGAATGTTGTGGTTTCACAATGCTTAGTAAAACTCAGGGACAGTGTTTTCCCTGATTCCACGGAAGAAAAAAGTTTGAAAAACTTCAGAAACTGCTTGTTGTCCTAAGTCATTCTGGGGACCAATCCCAGATTACATCTTGGTTTACTGAAGCCCTTTGGGAAATAAAGCATAAGAAACAATACCTGGAGCACTGGTGAATGAAGTCGGCATCATGTAGGTTTTGTTTGAAGACATCACTATTTACATATGCTGATAAACTCACATCATAAGTTAGTACACACTGTGACTCCTTGCCGACATTGAGTCATGAGACATGTCATTAAGCAGAGTGAAAAATGCAACCTGATTGCTGCTTAATATGGCTCTGAAATGCCAATGAAGTTTCTAAAGCTGGGGGAAAAAATGAGTGTATTCAAAATCAGCTAAGATGAATAGGGCAACAAGGCTTATCTGAAGACTTGGTTTAGCTAGTGCATTTTAATTTGGCCATTTAGATGCTAAACCAAGGCAGGCAAGGTAGGCAAGCAGGCACCTGTTAAGCTTTCAGGAATTCAGCTGTCATCACTCCCCTCCAGTAAGAATGATGGAACTATAGTCAAAAGATGTTGAAGCTTAACAGGTGTCTACAAGGGGAGATATTTTTTTCCCTACAAAATGAAGATGAATACTGTGACTCTGACATGTATTTTAAAAAGGGTAGGGCTTCAGTCACATTCTTACATGCACAATCTTTACTTTTTACAAATACACACAAACAAAACACCCTGTCTGATGATGCCCCTGAAACTCACCCTGTTTCTATGTTTTATAAGAATATATGCAGGCAACTCATGCCTAACTCTTGGATTAATTTTTACTGCCTATTTCATTAAACTGGGATAATTTCTGAAAACTGGAGTCATTACATTTTTTTTCAAGCTGGTCTTGCTTCTGTAAAACTTATTCAATTCTTGTTGAATTGTTTTAAAATGAACATTTAAGATTTCTGGGTGTGCACACAGTATGTACCGTTTCCCCAAAAATAAGACACAGTCTTATATTTCTTTTGAACCCCAAAATAAGCACTTGGCCTTATTTTGGGGGAGGTCTTATTATTTTGGGCCGCGTGGAGCAAGACGGGCCTCCTCTTGCCATCTTACCTGATTTCCAATTCTATTTCCCTAACCCTAACCAGAGGAAATGGAAGGGACCAGCTGTGCATGTGTTTAAATATTTTCGGGGAGGGCTTCTTTTCTGGGAGGGCTTATATTCAGGGGAGGCTTATTTTACCACATGCGCTCAAAAGCCCAATTGGACTTATTATCAGGGGATATCTTATTTTCAGGGAAACAGAGTATATATGCATGCATGTATGTGTGTGTGTTCGAAGAACTATAGTACATTAAAAAAAATTCTGAGAAACGCAAATACTCAATTATGCCTATGTTCTAATTCGTACATTTATTGAGGCAACACAAAATGAGTGACGTTTTATGAAAATGCAAAACCATTTCCCCCATCTTTTAGTTAAAATAATAACAACAATTGGGGCTTATCCACACTGCTTGATTGCCCCATTACCAAAACAGGCCAGACAACTATTTCTGCAAGAATAGAAGCAGATACTATCATCCTTCATTAATTCCCCACTCACCTTGAAAGTACCTCAGGGCATGTTTTGTTTTTCTGTTCCACTTCTGAAGTATGCTTTTCTCTGTTGCATTGCCTAGAGTGCTCCTGTTCAATGAGCACTTCAGCATGTTGCAAGCCAAACTCAGCAGTTCATTGTTCTTTACAGAAGAATGGCTGCTCCTTTAACGAGCTAATGCTTCTCATATATTCTAATTGGTTTTATATATCCCCTTAAGAGAAGCTATGAGAGGAAATCTGCCTAGAGCAAATGGGCAAAAGGTAGAAATGCCATAGTGCCAGTCCCAGACTTCAACCTTTATCTAAGCTAGATAAACACTTTTCAATAAAAAAAAACTTTTACTGGTCAAGAAAGCTGTAAATGCATCAGTTCCCATTTCAGCTTCCAATAGATTTGAGGTGCTTGAATGGGGTCATCAAACAGAACTAGAAAAACAATAGTGTTATTCTCTACTTCTCACAGAGATTATTTAAACTAAGGTCTATCTCCCACCACCAGCTACCCTTCATGGTTTTCATTACCGTTTCTAACTCATTTATCATTCCTGAAGAAAATAAGACTCTGCATAGACAGAACTAGAGAAGCTGTTCCTCTAGAGTGCCTCCATTGAAATTATGACTAAACATTGTCTTTTTATGCATCCAAGCATGATGCAGTTGGAGCCATTTTATCAGTGCTTTTGGCATTCTGCTTATGGATGACAGGACATTCTGAGAAAGCTTCATAGTCTTTATAGCAAAACAAAGGGCATCTTCAAAGTAAGTGGTCCTCCAGTGTAGCACACTGGATCTCTCAGACATGCATCATTCTTTCAGTTTCCCTCAATTGGCCTAGCAGATTCCCCTGAGCAGGTGTTAAATTATTATCGGTTGGTTGTCCTTGTTGTTTGGGCTCCTTTATCAAAATTACCCTCACACTGTTCTAGCCTCCCTCATTTTGCTTTGCTATGATATTGATTATAGCAGAGCAAAAGAGACCTTGGTTGCAGTAAACACTTTCTGACTTAGCAGCTGTTCCGGAATATTGGAACATATAACTTATAGAGCAAAAGGAGATCCACAAAAACCTTCTGGCATCAAAGGAAAATTTGAGACAGGATTAGGAAATTTTACTACAGCTGCTAAACTCAAGAATCCTTCTTGGTCCTGGTACTTAGTTAACAGATATCTTAATGATAGATGTATTGGTCCAGATGGCTAAATTTTTGTAGAAACTTGAGAAAACTATTTCTAGAGTATTTTTATACTAGAAAATCCTTTGGAAAATCTGCTTTCTCTGAAATGTTTTCTTGACTAGCCTCTTGTGGCCACATCTGATATCAAAGATTTTATTTCTTAATTTAGGCTTGGAAAAATTTTAGAGGAGATTTTATTCCCCTGAAATTACTAAGGGAGAACTAGGATTCCTGAGCGCTACTCTTGGATGCTTTCTTAATCCATATTAGTATATTTTCCATGTTTACCCCATTGTATAAAAATAGACTGGAGTCCATCAACTAAAGATCCTTCAATATGATTAACATAAAGCTATATGCCAGATATTTCTACCTACTGTACACCTATTGGATTGGATGAAAAATAGTAATAATAAGAAAAAAAAAACTTTGTTGAGGATTAGGCCAGTTTTAGAGGGTACCAATCAATTCTTGACCATTGTTTGATTCCCCTACCAGATACTCTTCCCAGCCTAGAAATCCCCTTTTCACTATCTTCGATTTCTAACCAGTTTTCAATTTTAATTTTACCAATGAGACTATGGTAAAAATTAAGGAGATTCTTGGTAGTTAAAATATTACTTCGCATGCAATCCATTTATTTCAGTACCACCTTGGTAGTCAAAGGAAGACATCTCTCTGTAGTTGCTACTACCCAGAAGTAGGTGAGGCAGGGGTCCATGCTTGTTGTCCTACTTTTTCACTCATATATTATGTA
This sequence comes from Pituophis catenifer annectens, assembly GCF_029215685.1. Taxonomy (NCBI): domain Eukaryota; kingdom Metazoa; phylum Chordata; class Lepidosauria; order Squamata; family Colubridae; genus Pituophis; species Pituophis catenifer. The sequence continues at coordinate 121,895,646 of NW_027256883.1, read as the reverse complement.
TATTAGCCCAGTCATCCAGACCCTTTCTGGATTCACTCACATCCGTCTGAATTATCAAGTCAAGTATTTACAGATATTTTGTATTCAGATGATGTTATGATCCATCTCTCAGATCCATCTTTGGGATGGGAAGAAAAGGACACTGAGCACTTTAGCCTCCCCCGCCCCCCCTTTCACTTCTCTGAAATCTGTACAAATTTACCCCTTTTTTTCTGGAGGAAAATCTAATTATAAACTCTCAGAAAACTAAAGTCTTAGTATGTGAAGAAAACTATGATAAAATCTATGTTTGGTAACTTAATTGTGCATTTATGGAATGCTGTTCCAGTCCTGGAGAGAACATTTTTTATATCTGGCAAGTATCTGGTAGCACTTTTTATCTTTTTTTTCCCCCCTCTTATCTTTGATAATGTATGTACCTCCAGCATTATTATCTTTGTGTTTTGATTTTTTTTGTTATTAATTAAAAAGACAATGAAATAAATAAAAGAAGAGGAAGAAAAAGAAGTATTATGCAGCCCAGCTCTTCAGATATTCTGAGATTTTTTTCTGTACGAAGGGAGCTTATTTTATCCTTTGCAAGATGCAAAATCTTCATAGCGAAGGTCATTTCTCAACTTCTCTATGATGTCCAAGACTGTAGTTTTAGAAAACTTGACATCCTTGAAGTTGTCCCTCATTAAAGCTAACTTTGTATTCTCAACATGTATTAAGAATGCTGTTCTACATTTAGAGATAAGGTTGGTTGCTGTGGATGCTAGAGCTTCGTGCTACCTTTTAAACTTTGGCTAATATTCTTCCCCAGTAGGTCCTACAAGTTCTTAGACTTTAGATCAATCTACTTTAAAAGGTTATTGACAAATTTCACCCCTTAAATTCATTGTTGGTGACCCTCTGTCCAATAAGTTTTGAAAGTATCAGAATTATTCTTAAACAGTATATCTGGATATTGAGCTTTAAATCTGTTTAAGTGTGGCTTCCTGCCATGCACCTTGTGAAGTCTGTACAAATGAATACAAGCAAGCTTCGTAGCTATCCTCCATCATAGTTTTGAAATTTTGTTTGGCCATGCCTTTGGGTGTTTTAATGAATTTTTATAAAATACAGCACTAGTGCACATGTTCTTATGGGGACAGACAGATCAACAGTGTCCATGAGCTATGTGCTCCCTCTGCCGGGAATGCTGGATAACTTTTATCAATTATATCCTGAAGAAACTCCCTTGTAAATAGCATGGCTTCTGTTTGTCACTTATCCTGTCTGAACATTATTCTCCTGAGCACTCAGTTATGTACCTCTATATACGCTATTCATCTCTCATCGTGACTTCATATATATATATATATATATGAACAGGTGAGCTCCTGTTACTTGTCCCAGCTTCTGCCAATCTAACAGTTCGAAAGCACATAAAAAATTCAAGTAGAAAAATAGGGACCACCTTTGGTGGGAAGGTAACAGCGTACCATGCGCCTTTGGCATTTAATCATACCGGCCACATGATCACGGAGACGTCTTCGGACAGCGCTGGCTATTCGGCTTTGAAACGGAGATGAGTACTGCCCCCTAGAGTCGGGAGCAAGACCCACGTAGAATTGGAAGTGTCTTGGCGACGTTTCGACGAAGTCTCATTCGTCATCTTCAGGCTGGTGTTCTCGGCTTCATGCTTCCAGGAGCAATGTGAGATTGCAGCTGTCTCTTCCTTTTAACTGCTAGTGGGGGTGTGAGCTGATTGGGTGGGAACTTGGCTGTGTTCTGATTGGGTGGAGGTGTGTTCTGATTGGTTAGGGGCTTGGCTGTGCTCTGATTGGATGGGGTGTTGGTTGTGCTCTGATTGGCTGGGGGTGTGTTCTGTTTGGGTGGGGGCTTGGTTGTGCTCACACCCCCACTAGCAGTTAAAAGGAAGAGACAGCTGCGATCTCACATTGCTCCTGGAAGCACGAAGCCAAGAACACCAGCCTGAAGATGACGAATGAGACTTCGTCGAAACGTCGCCAAGACACTTCCAATTCTACGTGGGAGAAGACCCGAATAACCAAAGACCTACATATACACACACACACACACACACACACACACACACACACACCATATATATATGTGTGTGTGTGCATATGTATATGTGTGTATGCATATATGTATGTATGTATGTATATATATATAAATATATATATATATATGTATATATATATATGTGTGTGTGTGTGTGTGTGTATATATGTATGTATATATATATATATATATATATATGTATATGTATGTATATGTATATATATATGTATATATATATATATATATATATATATATATATGATAGATAGATACACACACATACATACAATTTCTCTCTCTCTCTGTAATTATACACAGAAACACAGACACAGATTCATTCATATATACCTATACATATGCACAGTTGTACTGCAGAAATAGCATAGTGATTAATTAATTTAAAAACCAGCAGAAAAGTTTTTTTTAAAAGAGTTTTCTTTTTTTGAGTTGTTATTTATATTTATTTCAACTTTAGTACTACCCAAGTTCAGAACAACTCTGAGTCTCTCATATATAAATGCAACAAGATAAATTTAAAAATATAATAAGGAAAGAAAATAAAGTGGCAATCCGGATCCCAAACTTATCTAGAAGGCTTTCCATTCACCGTACCCCAAGGTTTGGGAAAACAGCAAGATCTTCAGGGCCTTCCAGAATACTATCAGGATAGGGAAGAAGAATCCAGATCTCAAGATGGACCTCATTCCAGAAGTTAGATTTTGCCCAGGATTTTTTAAAAAATTATCAGCCAAGGGGTTTGCTCATTAAATTTCTGTAGCAATAACTGTAGCACGAAGCCGAGAACACCAGCCTGAAGATGACGAATGAGACTTCGTCGAAACGTCGCCAAGACACTTCCAATTTTACGTGGGAGAAGACCCGAATAACCAAAGACCTACATACAAACACCCGCGAAAACCTGAGAAAACATATATATAATTTTTTGATCAATTTAAAAATAAAAATAAAGACAGTAGGAAAACGGGGGAGGGAAAGAAGGGGAAGAGAAAAGTATGGGGTAAAGGGGAAAAAGAAAAAAAACTATTTATTATTATTATTATTATTATTATTATTATTATTATTATTATTATTATTATTATTATTATTGCAGTTAATTTGACCACCTCTGCTAGCTCCAACAGTTTTTCCTGCCATTCATCCATTGTGGGAATTAGTGTTTCTTTCCATTTTTGCCCACAAAGCATTCTCGCTGCAGGCAGCATATACAACAAAAAGGCTTAAGATTTGTTTTTAGGTTCTTTGTCCAATAAACATAAAAGGAATGTGTGTGTGTGTGGTGGGACTATTATGACTTTGCAGTGTCCTATGGTCACATGATTACCATTTGTGACCTGCATTGCCAGCTTCTAACAAGCAAAATCAATGGGGAAGCCAGCAGAAAGTAAAAAAAATGGTGATCTCATTTTTTCAGATCAAACCACATGATTGCTGGACACTGTGACTACATGCAATTTACCTAATGAGGACAACTGGGACTGCCACAAGTGCATTCATATGTTACTACAGTCATATATATTTGCATACACCTATATCTACATATCCATATCTCTTCTTTGCTATAAAAGAAAAATAGGAGGCCTAGGAATAGGGGAGAAACATGGTCCCCTGTAGTCCAATTTAAAATTTCAAGTTTTTGTCAAAACTTGGATTAGAGCGAGCAGAGGACAGGAGCAACTTAAATTGTAGATATGGCTATGCCTTTAGGAAGAAATAGAACCATATGTTGACTATTGTATATTAGTAAAGAGAGGCAAAATGGTGTTTTCAATAACTCTGGTGATGATAAAATTCCCTGCTCCTGATCAAAACAGATACTGAGGCTCTGCAAGTAACTAGAGAGTTAACGAGGAGTGCAGTTAAAGCTTGGGGTGCAGGAATAGGTCTGTGTGAACAAAAACATATTTCTTTGTTCGTATGTTTTTGGGCAAATCATGAAAGAAGCATTGGAAGGCCTCTGAAAGTTTAAATTTATCCTTGCTTAATTCAGAGGAGAAAACTAGCATTCAGTTTCAGGTTTTGCCGAAATGTTTTTTTTGTTAGTAAGCTTCTTAGACTTCTTGCCTCTTGTCCTTTCCTGTCAATCTTAACTACCAGCTTCTGCTTTTGCTTAGATAAAAGCTGTTTTCCTTAGTTGAAGACTTTCTAGTTCCTTGTGGGTTTTTTTTCTGCCTTTTCCCTGTCAACTCCTTGTTTTCCTTTGAGGTTTCATTGGTGGGGACTCAGCTAATAACCTTAACACCGACTTTCCATCTGTGAAAGGAAACTGTATCTCTTGGAGCATCATCCAACATCCCACAAGCTGCAGAAAAAGCTAGGTTTGTTTCCATTAAACAAACAAACGTTCCCCTATATACATTCTATATTAAGCTATGCATGATTTTGAAGGAGATGTAGGTTTTGAACATTTGTTCCAAAATCTGTTTTGAAACAGCTTCTTTGAAAAATGCCTATATTTCTAAAAGGAAACAAAAAACCTGCAAGTCTACAGATGCTTCTTCTGGCTGCAATGACCACAGATGTCAAAGCACTTTGATGAGGAAGATGATGTGCTCTTTCTATCTCAGTGAGGTGTACAGCATCAGCTTTGTGTAAAAAAAGTCTCACTGAGGCAAAGATTAACTGTCTTATACATCTATGCCCCATTTTTATTGTGTGCAATTCGGATGAATGGAGTCAGTGTGAGCACTTTTCTTTAAAATAAATTAATGGCTGATACTCCCATACCGTTCAGTTCCAAGAAGGCTCACCCCCATTTGCACTAATCAGGTGACCCTGGGGACACAGACAAACCTCCCAGTGACCTCAACAACTCTCTAAAAGAATGCAAATGACCAGCTATCTGAAAGGAAAAATGAAAGGTAAATCCTTCCATTCCCCACCATCCAGTCAGAGCTGAAGAAGCTTCTTGAAAGAGAAGCAAAATGTCTTCAAAGAAAAAAAACAGAAAGTCCAGTTGCCTCTTGAAAAAGCACCTTTGGGACAATCACGAACTGGACAACTGAGAATTTCCATAGACAGCTATGCATTTTGGGATGAACACCTTTTGAATGGTGTGGGAGTATGAATGGATTTCCAGAAAAAAAAGAAGAAAAAATCAGATTACAGGAACCATTTGTGCTTCAGTTTGAGATTTATTTATTTATTATTTATTTATTATTCAAATTTCTATACCGCCCTTCTCCTTTCGGACTCAGGGCGGTGAACAGCCAAAATAAAACATTTATACATAAAGTATGATTAAAAATAGATTTAAAATAATTAAATTTGGCCCATAGTTTAAAATTTATCAATTTAAAATCCATATCAAAATTTAAAATCAACCATAAAATCATAAAATCAAGAGAGACCGTCTAACTGAAAGAGATGAGTTTTTAGGGCCCGACGAAAAGTCCGGAGGTCGGAGATCACTCGTATCTCTGGGGGTAGATTGTTCCAAAGGGTAGGTGCCACCACAGAGAAGGCTCTCCTCCTGGGGGTCGCCAGCCGGCATTGTCTAGCCGACGGCACCCTGAGGAGGCCCTCTCTGTGGGAGCGAATTGGCCGGAGGGAGGCTATTGGTGGCAGAAGGCGGTCCCGTAAGTACCCTGGCTCTAAGCCATGGAGCGCTTTAAAGGTGATCACCAACACCTTGAAGTGCACCCGGAAGTCCACCGGAAGCCAATGCAGCTCGCGCAGGAGAGGAGTCACATGGGAGCGCCCCGTCGCTCCCATAATCCCCCGCGCAGCCGCATTCTGCACCAGTTGGAGCCTCCGGGTGTACCCCAAGGGGAGCCCATGTAGAGAGCGTTACAATAGTCCAGACGAGAGGTGACGAGTGCTTGAGTGACTGTGCGTAGGGAGTCCCAATCCAGAAAGGGGCGCAACTGGCATATCAGGCAAACCTGATAAAAAGCCCCCCTGGCCACGGCCGTCATATGCCCTTCTAAAGACAGCCGTGCGTCCAGGAGGACACCCAAGTTGCGGGCCCTTTCCGTGGGGGCCAGTGATTCGCCCCCAATAACCAGCGATGGCATCAGCTGGCTATACCGGGACGCCGGCAGCCACAGCCACTCGGTCTTGGAAGGGTTGAGTCAAAACCTGTTTCTCCCCATCCAGGCCCGCACGGCCTCAGGCACTGGGACATCACTTCCAAGGCATCATTGGGATGGTCTGGGGTGGAGATGTACAGCTGAGTATCATCAGCATACTGATGGAACTCCACCCCAAAACACTCTCAAGGCCTGCCTCAGTCATCTCGTCTGAACTAACCCAGTCAGCGGCCAAGTCTTCCCGAATCTGAGTTATTTTATCATCCAGATATTGTACAAAATCCTCAGCTCGGCCCTGCAAGGGGTCCTCCCGTGCTCCCAGATGGAGAAGGGAGCGGGTCACTCTGAACAGGGTGGCTGGGCGGTTATCTGATGACGCGATAAGAGCGGCAAAATAGCTAGATTTCACCGCTTTTATTGCCACTAGGTAGGTCTTAATATGAGACCTTACCAGTGTCAAGTCGGATTCGGAATGGCTGGCCCTCCAACTGCTCTCTAGGCGTCTTTTCTGGCGCTTCATCTCCCTCAGCTCCTCAGAGAACCAAGGAGCTAAGTGAGTTCGGTGCCGGGTCAGAGGCCGCAAAGGCACGACCCGGTCCAAAGCCCCGGCAGCCACACTATCCCAGGCGGCCACCAGGTCATCAGCCGAGTCATGAGCTAGAGTTTCAGGAAATGGCCCAAGCTCCATCTGGAACCTATCAGGATCCATCAGGCTCCTGGGGCGGAACCACCTGGTCGGCTCTGCCTCCCTGCAATGGGGTGCGGCGGTCAGAAAGTCAAGTCGAAGGAGCGAGTGGTCAGACCATGACAAGGGTTCAGTATCTATATCCCCTATATCAAGGCCACTCAACCACTGACCAGAGACAAAAACTAAGTCCAGAGTGTGTCCCCCCATATGAGTAGGGCTGTGAATTACTTGGGTCAGGTCCATGGCCGTCATGGAAGCCATGAACTCCCGAGCTACCTCAGAAGTTTCACCGATGGATGGAAGGTTGAAATCCCCCATGATCACAAGTCTGGGGGTATCAGCCGCCACCTCAGCTATAACATTGAGGAGTTCGGGCAGGGTCGTCGCCACGTGGCAGGGAGCCAGGTACGTGATCAACAGACCCATCTGCACCCCACGACCCCACTTCACGAAAAGGGACTCACATCCGGCTATCTGAGGCACAGTGGTCTCCCTCGGATCAAGACCCTCTCTTATAATGACCGCCACCCCCCCCGCCCCTGCCCTGAGCTCTCGGCTGATGAAATGCACGGAAGCCTGATGGGCACATCTCCATGAGGGGAACCCCCCCTCATGGCCCAACCAGGTCTCCGTAATACCTGCCAGGTCCGCTCCCCCCTCCTGAATAAGATCACAAATGAGGGGGGCTTTATTTACTACGGACCTGGCATTACACAACATCAGCCGGAGACTCGGGCCCTGAGACTCTAAGCAGCCTGAGGAACGGGAAGAGCTAAGGGGACCGGGGCATGCAATCGCTCGGAGATAGCGAGTGCGTGCCCCCACCACATGATACGCCCCCCTGCTCCCGCCATACCTGCCCCTCCCACTCAGCATATTGATGGAGAAGCCCTCAATAGAGGGCATTCTAACAGTCCCCCTTCCCCCAGATGCAGACAACACAGACTCATCCCCAACAGCCTGCACCTGTGCTCAACAGTGAAGATGCAGGGCATAGAAAAACATCCCGCAGAAAGCACAGCTCCACAACACAGTCTTTTCAGTAGTTTCAAGAAGGCTTCATACCCATTTGCACTACTCAAGTGATCCTGAGGACACAGACAAACCTCCAATTGGCCTCAATAATTCTCTAAAAAGAATGCAAATGACCAGCTATCTGCAAGGAATATAAATCCTTCCATTCCTGACCATTCAGTCAGAGCTTCTTTGATGAGAAACGAAATGTTTTCAAAGAAAAGACAAGAAAGTCCTGTTGCCTCTTGAGAAAGCGCCTTTGGGACAACCACGACCTGGATGACTGAGAATCTCCATAGACATTAGGTTAAATTGTCTTCTCAATCTAATTCAAGTCTTTGTAATTGTTTACAAATCAGAAGTCATCTGTAAGATTGGAGTTATTACTAATAACTGATATCCAAATACTGAATAAGATGAATGAGAAAATTGTGTTCATTTCATGAATATAGTTTAGTTTAACCTCACCAAGGCAAAAGTTACAGAAGTTTGACTACAGTTTGAATGGAAAGGCTTCCAGGGACCATTTTAACGTTATGTGGAAATGACCTTGAGAGACAGATAGAAGAAGTGCATACTAGACAGCAGTCAAATAAGAAATAGTTTATCCCACAGAATCAATGGGGACATGCCAAAGGTCTCAGAAGGGACTTCCCTAGTTGTTTGGATTGTAAAGGCAAGGAGGGAGAAATATACTTTTAAAATTGCAATATTGATATCACCTTTGCAAGGTAGTCCAAATATGATGAACATCCAGAAGTACTAGCTCTAACTTTATTATACGTTACAGTATATTAACAGAATCTTGCACATCTGCACATAAATAGAAGGTTGGAGATTGATTGGACATTATTTAACACCACTGGATTCATTTATATTTTGTATAAATATACAAAAGTATGAAGGCTATTGCTTAACGCATTGTAAGCCGCCCTGAGTCTCCGGAGAAGGGCGGCATATAAATCAAATAAAAATAAAAATAAAAAAATAAAAAAACACCACTGGATTCAAGGAGAACCTCCTGAGAAAGGGGTGAATCACTACCTTCTTGCACAAGATAGTGTGTGAGAAGGTAGTGATTCTTACTACATACCACTTCCCGAACACAGATGACCAATGTGCAGGATCTCTTCTCTTCTCTTCTCTTCTCTTCTCTTCTCTTCTCTTCTCTTCTCTTCTCTTCTCTTCTCTTCTCTTCTCTTCTCTTCTCTTCTCTTCTCTCCCTGTCAACTGGTTCAAACTCTTCCCTGATTATCCTTGGGCACTTGCATAGGATGTGCTTTGCTGGTATCCAAATGCAGCTGAAGCTGAACAACTGCACCTGACAGTGCTGAGAAAACTCCTCCCAACAACTTTGCAGGTATTTCTTCACACCTTCTTTCAGGGATCTGGTCACCTGAAATAGACCACTGCCCAGCTATCTACATATGAAATCAGAGTGGAGAAGTGAGCTTCCTTTGCTTTCCTTCCTGGCACAAAGTAAGTCCTAATAAAGTCTCTTTCTTGTGTCCTGTTAGCTTTGCTCTTCATCTTTTATCATCTTTCACATCAGATTTGTATTCAGTACATACCCATTCTTTCACCAATTCTTCTGGAATGTTTGCTATTGCATGTATCACACTCCAATGCTTTTGAAATGTAGAGTTCTCTAAAATGCTTGATGTGTTGACACAGTTGCTTATATATAAAAGCCAGTGAGAATTTACTTACATATACCAGGCAACCAATTTCGGTATTTGTTGGTCTCTAAATGTAATTATTCAATCTCCACTAGGAAAATTATGACAATTTTTAAATTAAAATTGTCAATCCTGTTTGACTTTATTTTTGCAGTCTGAAAAGTTGTTTTGCACAATGGCATTTCTAATATAAAGAGTGGTGGCTTCAATATATTCAGACAAATTTTGCTAAAATTCTGACCTTTGAAGCCTTCAATTACTTATTAGAACCTGATTTTTATCTCCAAATTCCTTCCTAAGCTTATTTGAGAACTCATATCAAGTTCTTATGGAAAGGTCACAGTGGCCTGCCATGTTATCTGGATTACCATTTTTTCCTCATAAACTATGACATTTCAAAAATGTCAGCATCTAAGAAATCTACACAATATGGAGATGGAAAGTGAATGGGGCACTTTTCTTCCATTCCACACCTAAGTCACATAACCATGATGAATATATGCAATACAGGTGTATGCATTCCAGGTGAACCAACTTGCTACTTTCTAGGCTATGAAGAGTGTGCATATCACCATTTTTATTTAACATCCGATAAATTGTCAAAGATGTACAATGGTATTTCAAATGTATGTTGGAAATGTAAATGTAAAGAAAGAACTTTTTACCAGCTCTGATGGATTTGTGATAAAGCAAAGATTACTAGGGTAAGATTCATAGTTTAATACAGAAAATTCTTAAAATGAATATAAAAATCAAAACAGAGACTTTTCTTTTAGACTTAATGGACAAAGAACTTGGAAAAAAATGAGGATATAGCTGGACAGCAGCAAGAATGCTTTATGCATGAAAATGGAAAGATACTTTAATTGCCACAATGAATAAATGGTTGGAAAAACTGATGGAGCTAGAAGAAATGGCCAAATTAACTGCTCTAATCAAAGAAAAAAAGATACCCAGTTTTGCTACTACTTGGAAATTGCTTCTGAATTTTGTACTTGATATGGGGGAAAAATGAAACTTTCACTTTGGGTGTTGCTGATTAGTATATACTAAGTATATAAAACTAAGAAGTTGAGGCTGTAATATTATTTTATTGTATCATGCTAAAAAGAATCAGAAGTCAATACTTTTCTTTCTTTTTCCCCTTTCCCCTACACTTTCATCTGTCCCCTACTCCCTCCCTCCTTTCCCCACTATTTTCATTTTCATTTCTATTTTATATTTTTCATAAGATTAATAAAATTATGTATATAAATTGTTATTAATTAACAACATGCATATATTCCAGACTTTCCAGTACTGGATTGAAAGATGTTCCCTGAATTAAAATCCCAACTGATAAATGGAAACCATGAATAAAGCAACTTATTTCAATTCTCTGCTGATCAAATAGAATCAATCCATCCTATCTGCCCCATGGATTTTTTATATGAATAAATAAGATGAGCTTTATAAAATATAACATTCAACTTTGTAATAGCAAGGATACTGTTTGTTGAGATTATCTGCAAATATAAATTAAAGGTGTTAAACTGGCATTTGCTAGCTTTCTCAAATGATACATTAGTGATTGTTAACAAACATGAACAGATGAATGTCCATTTTCACTGATCTCCTATTTTCAGACATTCATTGTTTGAATAAAATGTCTGATACATTTTTGTGATCTTGATAGAGTGTACTATAGCTAATTACTAATTTCAATAAGTCTGCTCTGGATTTGGATCCAAACCATAGCACAGAATTATTTGTTTTTAGTTCCAGTAATCACATTAACTATTCTCTTGATTTAGTGGATTCATTGGATTTTCTCTCTCTCTCCCCCCCCCTCCCTCCCTCCCTGCCTGCTTCCCTCCCTCTCTCTGTGTGTATGTGTATGTTTATATTCATTGAAACTGAAGTTTGTCATCTTGGAATTCATGCTGCCTTAAAGGTAAATTGAACATAGTTTTCTTCATTCTAAAACACTCTAATAAAAGCAAACCATACAAATTGCTATCATTTTTTTTCATCTAGAAACATAAGTTCTTAGCTTTTCTAAAAAAAAAATCCTAATCCTTTTCTAAATTGTTACTTAGAGATATCAAAAGAGATTATGAGCCTTCAAGGATTTTCTTCACTTAGGAATTTAGAATGTTCTGGTACAACATTTCTTTTGTCAAAAGCATTATCAGTCTCCACAGATGACTTTTGCACATCATGTAGACTTGCAATGGCATTTTGGATAGGACATTTGATAAATAAATCATTTCATTTCCTACTTTGAAATATTTTAAAACTAGAAATTACCCTGCAATATTTTGAATACCATTCCTCTTATCATGTCCCCTGGTGATCTTAAAGAGGATATTGAACATATACTTTTGTTATTGTGCCATTCTATCACATTTCTTTTGAAATACTAATTTTATATGGGTCATTTGATTTAGTTCCATGTAACACCAAAGCATAAGAAAAGGGGGAAAAAAAGGATATAAATTATATCTGTAATAAAAAGTGCTTTATTTTAGTAGAACATGAAATCAAGGTTGCTTTTGAATGGGAAAAAAGGAAAGAAATCTTTTCAATTTCTCTTTGAAAGGGGCTTAAAGAAATCATCTTCATTTTCTGATAAGCAGACTTGGAAAAACATTGGACTATTGGATTTAATGTATTTTATTTACTTCTATTCATCTATAAAATGATTCCTACCCTCCTCCATCCCTGATGATGCTCCAAATCTGCTCCCATAAGATTGCGCCTGAGAGCATCTTCTGAGTAAAAATGAATACAAAAAAGTCCAATGCAGAGGTCAAAGTCAATTGTGTATCCCCTAGCAAGGACATTGACAAACCCACAGATTATAATTTAAGAATTTAAAATTTATGTTGATTAGAGTAGCATTGTTAATTAGAATTAGTCTTTTCGGTGTTTTCCTGTTTCTTAGCAAAAGTGGAACATTTTACAGCCTGTGATTCTCTATCTTGAGGACACGCTACTTTCATCGAAAAACATAAAACAGTACCAAATTATAAAATAGAACAAATCTGGAATGAAAAAAAAAACCCACTTAAAAACATAAACAAAAAATGTAAGTTTCCCGGAAGCTATATAAGAAATTGTGGTGTATGAACTTTGGATCATAGTCAGTGTCTTCAGATATTGCAAATAATACTTCCAGCCAAATGTATAACTCCTTCTCCCAAACATCTGGGTAGAAGTACTACCAGAGAAAACATGCACAGTCTACTTTCCCAAGCAAAGTTGTGCATTTTCCTACTTGTCTGGTTCTCTGGTTTCAGATCAACAGAAGTTTGCAGGACATTTGTTACAGCACAGCTAGGTAAGAATTGTTACTGCATAGTAGAATGGGTTCAGTTAAAACTGTTGATGGTGTGAATGTGTTTGCCTGGGGTCTCCATTAATATCCACTGCATTTTAACTCTAACACTTCTTTTTCTTGACTTTTCCATAGCTTAATGGACAACCTGCGTTACATTTCTCCACTTTGCAGATAGAATAGTTGGTTGTTGCCATCATCAGCATTATTGTTTTGGGAAACACTTTTTTTTTTTTAAAAAAAACAGTCATTTTATTAAAGATTACAATCACAATGATAAAAACTAACACAAACTGAGAAAAGACAGAAGAATAAAAAGGAAGAGTATAAAATGCAGAAAAGAATGAAAAAGGAAAAATAGAACAAAAAAGAAAGAAAAATAAGAAATAAGGAATAAGGAAAAAGAAAAGAAATATGTAAAGAGATGACTTCCCCTGCACCACAAGTATAAACATTGTTAATAATGTATTATCTTCTTTTAAAATACAACAAAAACAAATTTAAAATACAACAAATAATCGTTTCTTCACATATCCTATCACTTCTCCATAAATATGGTACAAGAGAAATATATTTGTTGGAACCACCTATCCCTGAGGGTATCTGCCCATCCCACCAGTTCCAAGAGGTTGGGGGAGCTACAAGTCCCCTTCCTTAACTATTATAATCTAGCCGAACACTGGAGAGGAACCATTTTCCCTGACTTGAACAACTGTTTCCCAGAGATCTGGCAGGTCACCACCTTTTTGGGAGGCCTTTTGGGAGGCTGTGAAGAGCTGGTTTTTCCCTCAAGTGTTAGGCCTTGGTGAGACTGGAGCTATTAGATGTATGGGGAAGCATTGCTTTAGGGGTACCATGAAGGATAGTTTTGTTAGTATCATGCTTACATTTTATTGTTATGCTGGGTTATGGCCTCCAGAGTTATTGTATAGAAGATGGGTAGCCATGTAAGCCAAACAAATGAACAAGCTGGACCTGTCACTGCACATCACTGTGTTTCACAGTTGAAATCAAAGCAATGTCTAATTCAGCTGTGAAATCCGACCAGATCTATCTGGCTCACACGAACTGGTAGAGCCAGCAACGGGAGCCTCCGCCCACCTGCCAGGATGTCATTACGTCCCATTTTTGACCCTCTGCGCATGCACAGAAGAGGCTCACATTTCCGAACCGGTAGCAAAGGTAAGTGCATTTCACCATTGGTCTAATTCTTAGCTATCCTGAAGTTGGAGTTTATTCAATATACTTCAAAGATTATAACGCTGTACTTTAAATGAGATAGCCAGAATAGCCATGAATGTCCCATGGCAGAGTTCTGCAACCATGAGCATTGAAGCCATTGAGCTAAGTAATAGCTGAAAAAAAAAAAAAAACTTGGATGAAGTTGTATTCTAATTGACAACTAGAGAGTGAAAGTAATGTCCTGCTAAGTTATTCCTGGCAATTTTTTAATTCTTAGCTAATAATGTTTATAAAACACAGGATATTCTAATTAATGGGATTGCATGCAAATGAAATCTGTGCCTACATTGCAATAATTCCACTTAGGGGACAATGACATCTTATGGTTCTGAACAGATTAATGTGCAAATTTATGGAGGAGCTAACTTATGAATAAATGACCTTCTAGACAAGTACATTAAATGTGGTAATATATTTAAAATTAATCTAAATATCCCAGAAAATCGCATTTTCAAGAAAAAAGCTAAGCTGGCACTTCATGCTGTTAAGTATTTAATGGAAATGTTTTGTGCATAGTGTTTAGTTTGCCTTCCTGCAGCTAATATTGCCTGTACTGAAAGCTTCTTACACCAAGAATATTTTTTTTGTGGTAAGGTCAGCAATATATGTATCATGGAATAAACCTTTTAATTACAAATCCATCTTCACATATGCAGTGGTACCAGGGGTGAAATGCTCCCGGTTCAGACCGGATCGCCCGATCTGGTAGCAATGGAGGCAGGTGGTTTGGAGAACTGGTAGCAAAAATCCCTGCCCCCCCAATTGCCCAGCTGAGCCACGCAATCATCAGAGGCTTTTGTTTTTAGTTTTTAAAAGCATTTTTTCTACAACCTCTTTGGCTGAAAAAATGCTTTTAAAAAGCCTCTGATGATCACCAGGCTCAGCTGGGATCGTCAAAGGCTTTTAAAAGCATTTTTTCTACAACCTCTTCAGAGCCAGACCCAGCTGAGTTGTCTGATCGGCAGAGGCTTTTTTTTCTTTTAAATGCCTCTGACAATCCAAGCTGAATTGCCTGATCGGCAGAGGCTTTTAAAAGAAAAAAAGCCTCTGACAATCAGGCAACTCAGCTGGGATCGTCAGAGCC
Organism: Pituophis catenifer annectens; assembly: GCF_029215685.1. Taxonomy (NCBI): domain Eukaryota; kingdom Metazoa; phylum Chordata; class Lepidosauria; order Squamata; family Colubridae; genus Pituophis; species Pituophis catenifer. The sequence continues at coordinate 121,880,519 of NW_027256883.1, read as the reverse complement.
TTTTGAAAACACTTTTTTTACAACCTCTTTGCCGAAGAGGTTGTAGAAAAAATGGTTTTAAAAGTAAAAAAAAAACATTGGCCAGGCCCACCCAGCCACGTTACCTCCCCACTAAGCCACACCCACAGAACCAGTAGTAACAAATTTTAGATTTCACCACTGAATGGTACCCAAAAGGATTGAATCTATTTGGAGGTTTCTGCCATCCCTTCTTCCTGCTTTCTACCATTTATATCGTATGATTAGTCTTATGAGACAGACCAGATCAGGAAACCAATTCTGTTGCAATATTTTCAGGATCAGACTCAATAAAGATAATAGAAGTTAGAGATTTAAATATATTTCTCTTTAATCATAATAGGCATTCTATATTCGCTGAATATTCAAGATAGAAGCAAGGAAAATGGGGAGGATGGCTCCTTATATATACAAGGGGTGGAGCCAGGAATGGGAGTGGTAAATTATGAATACATTAAAGTCCAAAGAATAAGTTAACCCCTGATGTTCCATATATACATTATTTACACATTAGAGAATAAGGCATTTACATCTGACAAATCCCCCTCTAAATGCCGGTTCGTTATACAACACCAGTTACATTCAGATTCAGGACAATATAATACATATAATTTAGAAGTTAAATATTTGTGTTGTTTAGAAGGTAAGGGTTTTGTTAATATATCAGCTAATTGTTCAGAAGTATCACAATGTATTGCTTTGATGAATCCGTCTTGAGATAGTTGTCTCACGTGCTTAAATTTTATATCAATATGCCTGGACCTTTGTCCAATTGCATCGGATCTAGATATTTCAATGGCCGCTTTATTGTCTTCATGCATAATAAATGGTAAAGTAGGTTTCTTCCAAACATCTGTGATCAAATCATTGAACCATACAAGGTTATTTGCAGCTTTAGACAAGCAAACATATTCCGCTTCTGTGGTAGAAGTGGCTACCAGTTCTTGTTTACCAGTATACCAGTAAACTGGACAATCGTTCAATAGAAAAACATAACCAGAGGTACTCTTTCTGCATGATGTATCACCAGCCCAATCTGCATCAGCATAACAAGTAATTTTTGGTTCTTTGTCATTATTTGGTTCCAATATTAAACAAAAATCTAATGTACTTTTCAGATATCTTAAAATTCTTTTGACAGCTTCCCAATGATACAAGGTTGGTTTGCTAACATATCTTGACAATAAATTGAGAGGTAATGCAATATCTGGCCTAGTCCAATTAGATATATAAAGGAGTGAACCTATAACTGATCTGTAAAATGTGTTGTCTTTAAACTCAGGGGAAGATTCATCAGTGTTTCTAAGAAAATCAGTTTGCATAGGTGTGTCACATGTTTTGGCATTATTTAAGTTACATTTGTTTAGGAGTTCAATGATTTTATCTTTCTGAGTAAGTTTGAATCCCCTTTTAGTTTTGTTAATTTGTACACCAAGGTATTTATTCACTCTACCTAGTGATTTCAATGAGAAATGTTCGTTTAACTTATTTACAAAGATTTCCCTGCTCTCTTTATGCTTTCCAATATATAAAATATCATCCACATAAATTAATACAAATTCAATATGATCATTACTCTTTTTAACAAAGAAACAGTTATCAGCAGTGGTGGCGTTGAAATCCATGGTCTTAAGTACTTTTACCAAACAATCGTACCATCTTTTGCCAGATTGCTTCAATCCGTACAGACTCTTATTTAATAACCAAATTTCGTTCTTATTAGTGTATTGACTGTGTGGTGCTCTTACATATATTTCCTTATCTAATTTTGCGTGTAAGTATGCAGTCTGTATGTCATATTGAAACACGTCCAGATTGAGTGCAGATGCTACTACAAGAGCTGTTTTGACACTCTCTGTTCTCACTGTTGGTGAATAAGTGTCAGTATAGTCTTCTGGATATTTTTGTGCATAACCTTGTGCAACTAGTCTGGCCTTGTATAAGGTATTACCTCCTTCCAAATTCTTAATTTTATAAATCCACCTGGTACCTATAATTGTTTTATCCTTAGGTGCGATCGCAGGTGTGAATACATTTAATCCTTGTAAACTTTCCATCTCTTTTTCCATAGCTAGTTCCCATTTTTCTCTTTCTTCACGGGGAAGTTTCAATACTTCCTCATATGTATTAGGTGTTATTTGTTCTCCATCCATATGCATTATGTAATCTTTGTATTTATTTGGTATTTGGTTTCTATTGTTTCTAATATTTCTTTCAGGTTTGCTATGGTTGTCATGCAAATATCTGGCTTCCTTTTTTGTTAATGTGTCTGTCTTTATTTTATGCTGACTATTTGTCCAAGTTTTGGTTTTGTTCTTACTTTTGTTAATATTTTGATTTTCTGTTGTTCCTTCCTCGCAAGATATATTATCTTTGCTTTTATTAGGAAATATTTCATTAAGGTGCAATTTAGACCAATTGGCCTGCTCATGGAACACAGCTGTTCTGGATACTATAAATTTGTTATTATTATCAATGAATCTGTACCCTTTGGTTCCAGTTTCGTATCCCATGAATCTTAATCTCCTGGATACGTTTTCTCCCTTTCTCCTCAATTGTTTAGGTATGTGTACGTCTGCAGTAACTCCAAATATGTGCATGTGTGCTAATTTGGGTTTTCTATTGTACATCACCTCATATGGTGTCTTATTCACAATACTGGACCATGTTCTATTTTGAGTGTAATTTGAATAATGTAAGGCTTCTGACCAAAATTGTTTGCCTAAACCAGCATCCTCTAATGTGCATCTAATCATGGTTTGTAGTGTGGAATTCTTTCTCTCTGCAATCCCATTTTGAAATGCAGAAAATGGATTGGACGTGAAATGTAGCATCCCTCTATCCTTTAACCATTGGGAGAATTCTTTAGACATGAATTCACATCCCCTATCTGTCATAATTTGTTTTATTCTGATATTATGCTGTGTTTCTATGCGTTTGTAGAATTCCTTAAATTTCTGAAAGGTTTCATCCTTGTGCTTTAATGTGTAAACAAAACCATAGCGACTGTAATCATCCACTATTGTTAGGAAGTAACGTTTTTTATAGGTAATTGATGGAGTTAATGGACCAACTAAGTCCATATGTACCAAATCAAAAATATTGTTAGTTGATCTGTTAGATTTTTTTGGTCTGGGACTGGTTTTTAGTTTGGTGGATTTACATACTGAGCATTCCAAATAATTTTCACAATTTTTTATTTTGACACCTTCTGCGTGTTCAGTCATTTTTTGTACTACGGGAAAGCTTGCATGTCCTAACTTCCTATGTAAGATGTGAGCACACTCATCATGAATTGGTTTACCTATTTTTGGTTTCTTCTCATTGTGTGTATTTTTGTTATCATGAGTTATTTTACATTCATCATTGTCACTGTTACTGACATTTTCATCATCTGCTTCAATACAATCTTCCATATTTGAATCAATGTTATGTAACCATCTTTCTTTGGTTATCAGATAGGGTAGACCCCCTTTTATCATCACAGTACCTACATTTGTTTTGTTCTTTTCTATAGTTGCTTTCCCCTTTGAGAAAACTATATTGATGTCAGATTCTCTGCTTAGTTTTATAGCACTCAGTATGTTGAGAGGTATTTCTGGGATTAATAATACCCCCTCTATTTTCCCTAAACCAGGCAAGGTCACATTTCCTCTGCCTAATACTTGAACCTTTTCTTGATTAGCTACCTTTATCACAAACTTATCTTCTGTAAATGAAGATAATATACTTTTGTTGTTAGTGGTGTGATTTGTTGCACCAGAATCAATAAGCCAATTATTGTTCTCATCTTGTTGTGTTCTGGTGCTGTCTTGTTTATTTAGCCCATTTAGTGACCCAGATTTTCTCTCTTTTGAATTTTCTCTACCCCCTCTACTTTCTCTGTAATTTGGTGGACTTCTATATTTGTGTCTATCTGTGGAAGATTGTCTGTAATTGTATTTGCTCCTATATTCTGGCCTATGTCTCTCCCTTGGGACTTTGGGACAGTCTCTTCTACTGTGTTCCCTGGATCCACAATTGTGGCATCTAAAGGCCTCATTATATTTATCTTGAAAGACTACTTTCCTAAAAGATTTGTGTTCTGTTTGGTTACTGGAACGATTTTTTCTTGAATTGTCTTCTGCTATCAATTTGTTAGATAGACTCTCTATTGATAAATATCCCAAATTAATGGTATCTAAGTGTGACATAAAGCTATCCCATGATGGATCAAGTGAATTGATAATAACACTTTTCATTGTTTGATCTGAAATCACTTCCCCCCTCAATTGCAGCTCAGCTCTTATTTTGTTTAGATTTATCAAATGCTCACTTATAGAAATGTTAGTAACAGTGACAATGATGAATGTAAAATATCTCATGATCACGCAAATACACACAATGAGAAGAAACCAAGAATAGGTAAGCCAATTCATGATGAGTGTGCTCACATCTTGCATAGGAAGTTAGGACATGCAAGTTTTCCTGTAGTACAAAAAATGACTGAACACGCAGAAGGTGTCAAAATAAAAAATTGTGAAAATTATTTGGAATGCTCAGTATGTAAATCCACTAAACTAAAAACTAGTCCCAGACCAAAAAAATCCAACAGATCAACTAACAAAATTTTTGACTTAGTACATATGGACTTAGTTGGTCCATTAACTCCATCAATCACTTATAGAAAACGTTACTTCCTAACAATAGTAGACGATTACAGTCGCTATGGTTTTGTTTACACATTGAAACACAAGGATGAAACCTTTCAGAAATTTAAGGAATTCTACAAACGCATAGAAACACAACATAATATCAGAATAAAACAAATTATGACAGATAGGGGATGTGAATTCATGTCTAAAGAATTCTCCCAATGGTTAAAGGATAGAGGAATGCTACATTTCACATCTAGTCCATTTTCTGCGTTCCAAAACGGGATTGCAGAGAGAAAGAATTCCACACTACAAACCATGATTAGGTGCACATTAGAGGATGCTGGTTTAGGCAAACAATTTTGGTCAGAAGCCTTACATTATTCAAATTACACTCAAAACAGAACCTGGTCCAGTATTGTGAATAAAACACCATATGAGGTGATGTATAATAGGAAACCTAAATTAGCACACATGCACATATTTGGAGTCACTGCAGACGTACACATACCTAAGCAGTTGAGGAGAAAGGGAGAAAACGTATCCAGAAGATTAAGATTTATGGGATATGAAACTGGCACCAAAGGGTACAGATTCATTGATAATAATAACAAATTTATAGTTTCCAGAACAGCTGTGTTCCATGAACAGGCCAATTGGTCTAAATTACATCTTAATGAAATATTTCCAAATAAATGCAAAGATACAAAATCTTGTGAGGAAGGGACAATAGAAAATCAAAATATCAACAAAAATAAAAACAAAACCAAAACTTGGACAAATAGTCAGCACAAAATAAAGACAGACACATTAACCAAAAAAGAAGCAAGATATTTGCATGATTACCATAGCAAACCTGAAAGAGCTATTAGAAACAATAGAAATCAAATACCAAATAAATACAGAGATTACATAATGCATATGGATGGTGAACAAATGACACCTAATACATATGAGGAAGTATTAAAACTCCCTCGTGAAGAAAAGGAAAAGTGGGAACAAGCTATGGAAAAAGAGATGGAAAGTTTGCAAGGATTAAATGTGTTTACACCTGCGATAGCACCTAAAGATAAAACAATTATAGGTACCAGGTGGATTTATAAAATTAAGAATCTAGAAGGAGGCAATACTCTATACAAAGCTAGATTGGTTGCACAAGGTTATGCACAAAAATATCCGGAGGACTATACTGACACGTACTCCCCCACAGTAAGAACAGAGAGTGTTAAAACAGCTCTAGTAGTGGCATCTGCACTCAACCTTGATGTATTTCAATATGACATACAGACTGCGTATTTACACGCAAAGTTAGATAAGGAAATATATGTAAGAGCACCACACAGTCAATACACTAATAAGAATGAAATTTGGCTATTGAACAAGAGTCTATACGGATTAAAGCAATCTGGCAAAAGATGGTACGATTGCTTGGTAAAAGTGCTTAAGACCATGGATTTCAACGCTACCACTGCTGATAACTGCTTCTTTGTAAAAAAGAGTGATGATCACATTGAATTTGTATTAATTTATGTAGATGATATTTTATATATAGGAAAACACAAGGAGAGAAGAGAAACCTTTGTAAACAAGCTAAACGAACATTTCTCGTTGAAATCTCTAGGTAAAGTAAACAAATACCTTGGTGTACAAATTAACAAAACTAGAAGGGGATTCAAACTTACTCAGAAAGATAAAATCATTGAACTTCTGAACAAATGCAATTTAAACAATGCCAAACCCTGTGACACTCCTATGCAAACTGATTTCCTTAGAAACACTGATGAATCTTCCCCTGAATTCAAGGATAATACATTTTATAGATCAGTCATAGGTTCACTTCTTTATATATCTAATTGGACCAGACCAGATATTGCATTACCACTCAACTTATTGTCAAGATATGTTAGCAAACCTACATTGTATCATTGGGAAGCGGTCAAAAGAATTCTAAGATATCTGAAAAGTACATTAGACTTTTGCTTAGTATTAGAACCTAGTAATAATAAAGAACCAAAACTTACATGTTACGCTGATGCGGATTGGGCTGGAGATACATCATGCAGAAAAAGCACTTCTGGTTATATTTTTCTATTAAATGACTGTCCAGTTTACTGGTACACTGGTAAACAAGAACTGGTAGCCACTTCGACCACAGAAGCGGAATATGTTTGTTTGTCCAAAGCTGCAAATAACCTTGTATGGTTTAATGACTTGATTTCAGATGTTTGGAAAAAACCTGCTTTGCCTTTTGTTATGCATGAAGATAATAAAGCAGCCATTGAAATATCCAGATCCGATGCCATTGGACAAAGGTCCAGGCATATAGATATAAAATTTAAGCATGTGAGACAATTGTCTCAAGATGGATTTATCAAAGCAGTGCATTGTGATACCTCTGAACAATTAGCTGACATATTGACGAAGCCTTTACCTTCAAAACAGCACAAATATTTAACATCAAAATTATATGTCTTATATTGTCCTGAATCTGAATGTAATTGGTGTTGTATAGCGAACCGGCATTTAGAGGGGGATTTGTGAGATGTAAATGCCTTATTCCCTATTGTGTAAATAATGTATATATGGGACATCGGGGGTTAACTTATTCTTTGGTTCCTAATGTATTCATAATTCACCACTCCCATCTTTGACTCCACCCCTTGTGTATATAAGGAGCCACCTTCACCATTTTCCCCGCTTCTATCTGTGAATGCCTGTTATAATTAAAGAGAAATATATTTAAGCCTCTAACTCTTATTATCATTATTGAGTCTGATCCTGAAAATATTGCAACAATATTGAGTCATATTATTCAAATGTATGCTACAGCTTAGTGTTATGTACGAAATCAGTAATGAGACATACACACCAGTTTCAACTTATGTGAGTGAACTCTCACATAAGATCTGATAACAAAAATGCACATTTTTTTTTTTTTTAGTAACACTGCTTCTCCTGGAAGTTAACTTGCACCATATGATCTGGAATGTGTGGAACCCTTGATTCTAAATTGCCAAACAGTGCAGCCTATGATGCCAGCAAGAAACTTCATGAAATGGACCATATCTCCTAAATGTTGGTTCTGTGCCCCTGGGGCAATGGGCTTTGCAGAGTGAATGTTAAGTATGCCATTCACTTTATTTTGCAAATTTCATTGTATATTGGATAGAAATAATCCAAAACTTTAAAAAGTCACCTTAGAGTCAGAGAAAATGAAACTGAGAGATTCATCTAGCCGGGCAGGAAAACTTTAATACTTAGTGCATATAAGACCTACACAATCAACTAAGATTATGATGCAGTTTTATTTATTTTATTGCTTTGCGATTGTTTTTATATTATTTATTCAGCTAACTCTAGACAGCTTACAACAAAATTTCCATAATGTCCAAGTATTAAAATCTTTTAATAAATCTATTAAAAGAACCCTTTGCTATAATCCAAACACACTTTCCAAAAGCTCTGTCAAAGAGAAAAAGTTCTTCAATTACTTTCTAAAGGGTAAAAAATTGGAAGAAAGTGGAATCCAGCCTAATCTCAGATGATAATAGTGAGGAAGCTGCTACTAAGAATGGCATTTTCTGGTCATTCTTAGTAGCAGCTTCCAATCTTTCTATAGCATCCCCTCCATGTCAGTTCATGTAGCTACATATTTTTCCTACAAAAAAAGTGGTCCTGAAAGTAGCAAACGCCCAAAACATGCAGGATTTCGGCTTGTCTCCACTTATTTTTATAATTGAATGCTCATTCTTAACAACCACAATGTGATCTTCCAAATATACTAATTGAATTTCACCAGTATAGATGGATGAGAATTTGGTGCTTTTAAAAAACAAGTATTCCTCTTTTTTTTCTCACAAATGTGATGGCAAGAATTTGGGGAATAAAAAGAAACTGAGTATACAACAAGATAGCAATATGGACAAATCTTTTGCCAACATTTGCTACGATGATATTATCAATCACTTCTTTTAATGTTCTTCATGCTTATTCTGCCTAGGGAGAATACATATAGACCTTGCCAAGCAAGGACATGGCAGTAACTTGATACATACTGACAGAGAGAGACATGGAGGGGGCCTTGAAAGGAATATTCAGCAGCCATTTTAAAAACAAAGGCAGAAGCATTCCTGAGTCCCAGAGAAAGGACATAGTGTTAGGATAATGCTCAGACTGGTTCCTCCTTGATTCAATGGGTTATAAGAGCGAGGGAAGACAAAACACAAGTAGCCTATCTCAATAAAGTCTAATTCTAGTCTACAGAATTTGTCAGATGTAAATGCCTTATTCTCTAATGTGTAAATAATGTATATATGGAACATCAGGGGTTAACTTATTCTTTGGACTTTAATGTATTCATAATTTACCACTCCCATTCCTGGCTCCACCCCTTGTATATATAAGGAGCCATCCTCCCCATTTTCCTTGCTTCTATCTTGAATATTCAGCGAATATAGAATGCCTATTATGATTAAAGAGAAATATATTTAAATCTCTAACTTCTATTATCTTTATTGAGTCTGATCCTGAAAATATTGCAACAAGCTGGTAGCAGAGGATGGTTTGTATAATACCAATAATACACTTATTGTATTTTTCTTGGAAAGCTATCTTCCTAAAAGATTTGTGTTCTGTGTGATTGCTGGAACGATTTTTTCTTGAATTGTCTTCTGCTATCAATTTGTTAGATAGACTTTCTATGGATAAATATCCTAGATTGATGGTGTCTAAGTGTGACATAAAACTATCCCATGATGAATCAAGTGAATTGATAATAACACTTTTCATTGTTTGATCTGAAATCACTTCCCCCCTCAAATGCAGCTCAGCTCTTATTTTGTTTAGAGATATCAAATGCTCACTTATGGAAACCCCTGGTTTTACTCTGGAAGAAAAGAAATCCTTAGACATTCTTGTAGTGGTAGCTACACTATCGCTGTGAAACAGATTAAACATGCATTGAATTATTTCTGACACAGTTAGGTTTGGTTTGATGCTATGATACATTGCAGGAGACACGCTAGATATTATTAAGAAAAATGCTCTATGATGTAAACAATCTATTTTTAAAGTCCAAGGTCTTCTTGGAGGACTAGTGATAAAGAATAGTAAATTTTCTTTCATAAAGACAACCTGGAGCTGTTGATACCATTCTTGCAAATTAATGCCATCAACTCTAAGTTTTGGGAAGTCACTGGGTAAATTTCCCACATTATTTTGTCCATTACTTACAACCTGAGGAAGTCCGTGGTCTCGCAAGTGCAGGAAATTGCAAAACGGCATGGGGATGCTCGCAACGAGTCTGCGCGGTTCTCTGGCCAGTTCAAGTCTTTCCGGACCGTCTACGTAGTTTCGCACATGCGCGTTGCTCATTTCTTCTTTGGCGTCGTCGTGGAAGGTTCTCTCCATTGCAGCTCGCTCGCTCCGCTCCTCTTCAGACGAGTCGGTTTCTGGCTCGGTTTTAGGAGTCTTGATGGCGGCGACTGCTCTTCTCTTTCTTTTGTGTGCGTTGGTACTTGATCCGGTCTGCGGTGTAGGGCGGAATCGACATGGCTCTCTGGGCTCGGGCGTCGTCGCTCTCGAAGTCAGGATGGGAGCGTGCAGGTCTTGAGGTATCGGCTTGTTCTCTAGCTTCTTCGTTGTCGCTTTGGAAATTTTTAATTTTGGCCCAAATGCAGCAAGAAGCGTCTTCATTGCTGACTTTACTTGGGATTTCGTCAAGTCGTCTTCGCTTTCTGATTCTGGTTCTTCTGAAGAGTTTGAATCTTCCTTTTCACTTTCGTTGTCTGATAACGTTTTTCGCGCCAGAAATTTTGAACTGAGCATTTTGATTGGCTCTGCTTCGCTCACTTTGGAGGTTTGTTGAAACCAAGATGGCTGCCATTCAAAATTTCGCGCGGGATCACATCTTTTCTTTTTCATAACGACTTTCTCTGTAGTCATATCACTCACAGTTTTTTGGTCTTTGGGTTTCTCTTTAGCGATGTTTCTCTCTCTCGCTGCTCCGCTGTTTTTCAGCATTTCTTGGAGATTCGCGATGAGACTTTCATCATTCTTCTGGCTTTTTAATAGTTTTAATATCTCTGACCTGAGTTCGTTATTTTCTATTTCGATTTCCTCCTGGTCATTATTTTCATTTATTAGTTCTTCTTCTTCAGTGGTGTATTCTTCGGATTCTCTCGAAATCGCGTTTGTGGATTCGTTGATTATTTCTTGTTCAGTTTCTATTTCTTTGCTGTAGGCCCTGGTGTTGGGCCTATCTTTCTTAGACATTTTTAAGTATTTATTGAGTCAATTAACCATCCTCTGCTACCAGCTTGTTGCAATATTTTCAGGATCAGACTCAATAATGATAATAAGAGTTAGAGGCTTAAATATATTTCTCTTTAATTATAACAGGCATTCTATATTCACTGAATATTCACAGATAGAAGCGGGGAAAATGGTGAAGGTGGCTCCTTATATACACAAGGGGTGGAGTCAAAGATGGGAGTGGTGAATTATGAATACATTAGGAACCAAAGAATAAGTTAACCCCCGATGTCCCATATATACATTATTTACACAATAGGGAATAAGGCATTTACATCTCACAAATATAATGCGTCAATCTCGACACTGTGACTTGGAAACCATATTTTACGATTTTCAATTACATGAGAATCAGCAAAAGACTCTTTTGCTTATTCTATGCATCAGGGTTAAAACTAAATATGCCTTCGTGTGATTTATGAAGGGAAACTATGATTCATCATGACAGCAATGCTAGCTCAGGCAAAATAAAATTTGCAAAATGGGAACTAGTCTAGGGAACATCACTATTTTATTACAAAAGACAGATGCACTATAATTGCTTATATTTTGTGCTCATTCTCATCTCATTTCAAAGGAAAAGTGCATTAAATGGAAGGCAAAATGAACACAAAAGCATTTACCTAGGACAAGGTGGTCAACCATGGCCCACAGATAGAATGCAGCCCCCAGCATTCCTAAATCTAAGGAGAAATTTCCTGATAGTTAGAACAATCAGTGCAACAACTTGCTTCCAGAAGTTGTAAATGCTCTAATACTGGAAGTTTTAAAGAAGAGATTAAGAAGAGATAAACATTTGTCTGAAATGCTATATGGTTTCCTGCCTAAGCAGGGGGTTGGACTAGAAGACCTCCAAGGTCCCTTCCAACTCTGTTATTCTATTCTATTCTAAAATCACATGCAAAAGTTGGTGGAAAAATAAGTGAATATCTCCAGCTTCTTGCCTGCAAGACACCTTCCCTTCCAAACCAACCATTTTTAGATCTGATTTTATTTCATTTGTACAGATTTATTCAGGGTTTCAAGAGTGGGAATAGCAGACTCTGAGAGACAAATTGTTCACATCTCCATCCTTAATGCACCAACTCAAACAGTCCAAGCTGTTTGCATCTGTCTGGATCTGCTATACAGTAGCAGAGCTCTTTGCCTTCGCAGTGAGGTGTAAGTTGAAGGGGAAAGTTGTTAGCAATTAATTTATTAAGTCAGAGTAGGGAGCCTGTTAGTTTGCAGCTTGCACTAGGCAAGAAAGTGGCATGCCACTCTAGAGAGCAACTAGGAAGAACTAGCTTCTGTAAACATTCACTCTCCCTTTCTAAGTATAGAAAGGTAGGCAAATGTCCCTAGATAGATGGAACCTCAGCATAGTCTGAAAGTCCCTGGAGGCTACTGCACAACTGTGGTTCTAGAGGATCTGCAAGAAACTTGCAGCTATAGTTACTATACTTTCTGTCATCTTAAAAACAAAAACATTTGATATAATAAAATGTGGAAGGTTAAAGTGAATTTAGTAGGATTGTTATGCTAGGAAATTTGGCATGTAACAGACTGATTGCCCCCAGGTTTATTTTATGGATTGAGTCCGTGGTGGTGCAATGGTTATAATGCAGTATTGCAGGCTAATTCCGCCCACCCCCAGCAGTTCGATTCTCACCCGCTCAAGGTTGACTCAGCCTTCCATCCTTCTGAGGTCAGTAAAATGAGGACCCAGATTGTTGGAGGCAATATGCTGACTCTGTAAATCACTTAGAGAGGGCTGTAAAACCCTCTGAAGCGGTATATAAGTCTAAGTGCTATTGCTATTGTAATATTGAACCAGCTGCCAATAAAATCAACAGCAAAAGTCTAGTATTTTCCTCAGTGGGGTAGTGATAATTCCTAATTGGGAGAAAATAAGTCAATTGAATGCACAATGGAGTTCTTAAATGATGGTCATTACCAAATAGAACTGTGAATAGTTATGGTTTAAAGCACAGAAACTATCCAATTTGATTATCTTCTTTTTTTTTCAATAAAGACAAGAGATCTTTGTACTAACTTTGAATTTGCATAAACCATTTGTTTTAATGTTTTAGAATCAGGCCGCATCATTTGATTGCTTAGCATCTAATTGCATTTAATTCCAGATGTTTAGCTGTATAGTCTCTGACCTTCTAGGCACTTCCTCCTTAAAATTGGTAATAGTTTGCTGACAAAGGCAGATGTACAAACAATTGTTTCAAATATCACATTACCACTATTAGATAAAAGCGAGCTTTTTACACTATGTACACAGTTATGTATTGCAAGGTCCGAATAAAAATATGTATATTCATTTATGTAAATACTTCATAATACAGGCAGCATATGGCAATAATTTTCCAATCTAGAATATCATTCTGTAGGATTTTAAGTTACTAGTAAGAATAAAAATATTTACAGAAATTTTATTCTTAGCCCAGTTTGACAGTGAAATGTAAGCTCTAAGAGCAAACATCCTCTATAATTCTCGCACACAAATTCTGTAAAAAAACAAGAACAAAAAAACACCTGTTCTAAAAATTAGATTTTGTAACAAGGAATGCTTTCTTACAGAGATGTTGATGCATCTTAAATTACTTTTGAAAGATGATAGTTAATTAGATTAAATGAAACTGTCCAAGATCAACTTGTAAATGAATTTTAAGGATTTATAAAGCCTGCCTCATAAGACAAGTGAACATTACAAGATTCAAAACATTATTTAGCTGCAGAATTAATTTGAACTTCTTTCCTTTCCATCAATCATTATGTGTTGCCCTATAAAAAAGGAGTGAGATTCTCCTCACTCATTCAGTAAAACTTTGAAACATATAAAATTATTTCATGGAAGAAAAATAATATGAGTAATAATCTTTAGAACCTTACAAGAATCTCCTCTTTTTTAAAAAATAAAGATAGACAAAACTTTTATAATCTCTTATGCCCCTCTGGCTGTTACTGCTGAAAATTGATGGCATAGTTTTCAGAGATATCGAGCCAGGAAACATAGAAGCTGCAGCAGAAGTCGAAACACTGATATACTATTACTTTAAAAAGCAAAGAAAGGATTCAAAGGATCTTCCCCAAGACAAGATTTTTGTTTCCAAAAAATCTTGACATCACTCATTTAGAATTTAAAAAGTATTTTAACTGAGGAGTTTCCCCAAGATGGTGTCCTGATTCAGGTTTTTTTTCTCTGGTGACAGATAGCGGAAATATTTCTTTATCAGCATAATATAAATTTGGTATAAAATGGTTTGTCGTGAATGCTACTGCTTGAGGGCTCCTGGATTGGAGCTGAAAGGCGAAAGGGAAGCAGTATGCTCCCTCCCATATTGGAGTAGACCAGGTGCTTCAACAGAAAAACACTTTACACACACACACACACACACACACACACACAGAGAGAGAGAGAGAGAGAGAGAGAGAGAGAGAGAGAGAGAGCTTCCAATCTTCTTTACAGTATCTATGGATATTCTCAGTCATCTAGGTCATAAATAAACATAATAAAATAAATAAATAATTTTATTTCTATACCACCCTTCTCCCGAAGGACTCAGGGCGGTGTACAGCCAATTTAAAAACACAAGACACAACAATAATTAAAAATTAAAATAATTAAATAGATTTGGCCGATTTAAAACCCTAAAAATTAAAATACCCCAATTTAAAATTATTATATTGACAGTCCTGCCTGGCGGAACATGGTTGTCCCAAAGGTACTTTTTCAAAAGGCAACTGGATTTTCTTTGTTTTTCCTTGAAGATGTTTCACTTCTCATCCAAGATGTTTCCTCAGTTCTGCCTGAATTGTGGAGAATGGAAGGATCCTTCTATTCTCCATCATTCAGTCAGAACTGAAGAAGCTTCTTGGATGAGAAATGAAATGTCCTCAAGGAAAACAAAGAAAATCCAGTTGCCTTTTGAAAAAGCACCTTTATAGTAGTTACAAGCACAATTATAAATTGTCCTCTGTTTATAAAGTTACATTTGTCTCTTCATTCTATAATCTCTCCTGTCATTATCATCTCTCCTTACCATAAAAACCATAAATCATAATTTTATTTATTTTTTATTGGTGTCCATCAAAAGTCCATAAGGAGTTCCCATTTCCTGAAACCAGGGTAGGTTCATACCCTAGTTCATATTATTTCTCAGTATTTGCTTGAAAATGGAATTCAGAACCACAAGAGTTAACACATAATTCTTTTTCCTTCCCCAAGATGGCAGAAAGAATCCTCTTTTGTCTCTTTTCCAGTTTCCATTCCTGCCTGTTTTGGGAACCAAAATTCTTAAAGGCTCTTTTCATGCTTGAGGTGAGCAATGGTTGAGGTGGAAGAATATTCAACACCTAAAGATTCCAAACCCTTTCACTTCCTGCCACACTGCTGACACAGAGGAAATTTAGATCAGGCCTTTTCACTGGTCTAAATAAATGCTTTCCATTGTGTAAAGTGGGAGAAAAACTGAAAAGCATTGGAAGAAGGCAGAAGGATGCCAAGAGGTCTGTTTTATAATACTTCCCTCTTGCCCGATGCCATGTTCTCTCCTTTTCAGTATTGAATGGTAAATATAAAAACAAGTAGCATTGACTGAAAGTCTTTGCCCCTGTGATTCTGCAGAGGTGGAAACCACAGAACATGTTCTTCTTCGTTGCTCATTTTATACAGATACTTTATCCAGGTTTATTCTTTCTCTGATTGCACAGATACACAGACACAACCTATACCCAGATGCTCCTTGGCAGCATGTAGCTAAGTTTTGTGCAGCAGAATTGAAGAACAATTGAAACCTGATGAGCCAATCTCCCACAATGACGGCCATGGCCAGGGGGGCTTTTTATCAGGTTCGCCTGATACGCCAGTTGCGCCCCTTTCTGGATTGGGACTCCTTATGCATGGTCACTCATGCCCTCGTCACATCCCGCCTGGACTACTGTAATATTCTCTACATGGGGCTCCCCTTGAGGAGCACCCGGAGGCTCCAACTGGTCCAGAATGCGGCCACGCAGGTGATTGTGGGGGCGACATGGCGCTCCCATGTAACACCTCTCCTGCGCGAGCTGCACTGGTTTCTGGTGGTCTTCTGGGTGCACTTCAAGGTATTGGTTCTCATCTTTAAATCACTCCATGGCTTAGGGCCTGGGTATCTACAAGACCACCTTCTGCCACCGATAACCTCCCACCGGCCAATACGCTCCCACAGAGAGGGTCTCCTCAGGGTGCCGTCGGTCAAACAATGTCGACTGGTGGCCCCCAGGGGGAGAGCCTTCTCTGTGGGGGCACCTGCCCTCTGGAACGAGCTATCCCCAGGGATACGACTGATCCCGGACCTCCGTACTTTCCGCCAGGCCCTGATGACTTTTCTATTTCAGCAAGCCGGGCTGGCTTAAAATTTTTAACTGGTTAATTTTATGGGTAAGGGGTTTTAAATCGGGGAAGCCAAATTGATTTAATTATGTTTTAAATTATTTTAATTTTCATATTGTATGTATTTTAATCTTGGCTGTTCACCGCCCTGAGTCCTTCGGGAGAAGGGCGGTATAAAAATTTAAATAATAATAATAATAATAATAATAATAATCATCATCATCATCATCATCATCATCATCATCATCATCATCATCGACCACCTGATCAGTGGGTGCAGCAAAATTTCACAAACTGACTACCTACAACGCCATGACCTGTTGCTAAGATCATTCACTGGAAATTGTGCCAGAAGTTTGGATTTGAGTAATAACCCTAAAATTGTTTAGGTAACAGCCCTGAATTCTCACTGTGTATTACAGTATGTTTCAGCTTCTCTCATATGTTTTGCGTACTCAAAGTGCTCTACATCAGTTGTCATTAAGGAAATGTTAGGATATTGTGGTCTAATACTTCTAAATGGAGCCCTGCTGACTATTGTCACCCTTTAGGAACAGCATATTCCACAGTCTAAAGTGATCACCCTGAGTCTCATGGACACTGCAGCTTCCTTGGTATACATTAAGGGATTAAAAAAAGAAGAAGCTTTAATGAGTCAAAAAGAAAATGGTCAGAACTGTGTTATAAAAATAATTAAAACTGAAAATGAATTCAGTACCTACATGTTTGGCAATTATAAGATATAGTGGTCACAATAATACATTTAAATGAAGTGCTGTTTTAATAGCTTAAAATAGACATTTTAAAATTTTGAATTGTCATCTTCTGTAGTGATCACTTCCCAGCTATTTAAGCTTAACAGAAAAAAAGTACTAACAACATGAGAGTAATTTCCTAGTGTTAATGCTGCTTTCAGGTGATTAATAGTGACAGCAATACTGAACAATTTTTAAAATGAAATTCTATTTATTTTTGTTCAGTAGAGCATATTTGTTATATGTGTATCCTGTAACACAGATTACTTTTTTTAAAAAAACCTCCAAAGTAGGAGTTTTTATCTTCTTTTGGTTGATAATTTTTGAAGATTACATTCAAACAATTATGTGGGATTTAATCTCTTCTTGCCAGATTTATCAGCTTCCTGTTTTATATGTTGCTGCTCTTCACCCCCTTTTCTAGACTTCTGCAGATTCACATGAGGACACTTTATTTCATCAAAGATTTGTGCCAAATATCCCTTTAAAGTACTATTTGTTAGAACAAAACAGCTGCATTGTTTCTTCAGGTAGCAGGAGTACCTTGTTGCTATGCCTCAATTGTACATGCAGGTGGAATGACTCAAGCTACTACCACATCTTGGCAGAAGATCACCCCCATCCCTGTGGGGAAAAGCATTTTATCAAAATGGATCCTTCAGGATCCACTCAGGCCTACCATTTATCCTCATCAAATATACACAGTCGTCTCACTTCCTTTAGTGATTCATTTTGCAGGTTCTATTTTTCTCCTTTTGAACTTCTTGATTCATTCCAATTGTTCCTGATGAAAGGACTGTCAAATTTTCCATTGTCTTTTATGTAAAATTATTGCCACAAAATAGCTGCTTCTTTCTTTGTGTTTAGCAGCCTCTTGCTTCTCTCCCCCCCTCCACTTTCCAAATAAGGAAAAGTTAACTAAAATGCTTCTGTTAAGTCACATGTTTTCTTCTAAAAATGTATCATAGCTTTCCATGGAAAATTCCACAATGTTGTACCGGTAGCAGTTTGGCCAGTGGTTTTAAGAGAGTTTGGTAGGTCATTGCTACTTCTTACTTTGCTTATTTATACATCCTTTAAAAAAAGTAAAGTTTCTTTCAAGTTGTGTTTAATTCCTGCTGATTTCATGCAGATGTTCAGGGTTTTTGTTTTTGTTTTTGTTGTTGTTGTTTTTTGCAGAAATAAAAAGTAGTTTCTATTATCTTTTTATGGATTCTTAATATTTCCCAGTCTAGTCTTTAGCTGGAGCACTCCACTTAAATGTGACCTATTGTGGGAAGCCCCTTCTCCCAGAAGAATGATTTTTTGGGGGGAAATATTAAAAAGGCAGAATATTATATTCCCCCAAAGGGAGAAATGGAGAAACATGCTCTTAAAGATAGAAAGTAGATTCAGTCTTTCTTAATACCCCACCCCAAGCAGATAGTTTGTGCCCATTAAGAAAGACTGGGCCATCCTACCTACAAAACAAAAGACTTTCAGCTACAGGGTGATGGGAAGAACAGGACATGATCCTTCAACATAATAGGACAGGGGTGTCAAACTCGTGGGCCGGTTGTGTCATGTGCTGGCCCCGACCCCAGTTTAGCGAAGGGGGGAAAAAGTCCTGACACATCACATGATGCCGCTGTGACAACACGAGTTTGACACTCCTGTAATAGGATTAACCCACTACCATTTAGTAGAAGACACAGAGCTCACTACATTGCACAATCTCCTAAGGGCATTTCAAACGTTGTACAACCCCCCCTAGCAGCATCTCTGAAACTTATAAAAATCCATGTACTCATCAAACCAATTGTTCAGCTGACCCAGAACCACAAACCCTGGTGGTTCTGTTCATCAATAAACTTTCTTTCCAATCAGCCTCCATTTTGTTTCCAGCGTCTCTCTCCCAGCTTGGAACTGAACCAGGTGAATTTTCTTCCAACACTATCTTAATACTTATATAGTAGTGGCCAAACTTTTGGGTATTTTCTAAAACTAGCTAATAACACCATTTTATTTTGGAGTAGTACCATAAAATTATATATCAATGGAAAGATACTTTAATCAAGAATCAAGAATGTAATGCAATAACTTTGATGAAGGATTTGCTATTAGAATAGCAGTTACAGTATAAAAAAGAAAAGTGAAACATGTAGAAAAAAAGAGGAACACAAAAATTATCACCATAGAAAAAATGAGATATACAAAAATTATCATGTCAGTTAATACTTAGTTGGGTAACCTTTAGCATGAATTACGGCCTTAAAACATCTTCCCATGGAGTGAATCAAGTCTTTTAGTTCTGCAGCTGTTATAATGTGAAACCAAGATTGAATGATTGCTTCTATTAACTGGGTTTTATTGCTGGGTTGCTTCTGACTAACAAGTTTTTTTTGTCAGCTCCATAGATTTTCAGTTGGGTTAAGGTCTGGGCTATTCCCAGGCCATTCCAGCAGTGGAATATGATTATCTTGAAACTCAAAAAAAAAAAAAAAGAAAAAAAAAGTGGTGTTACTAGCCATCAAGCCTCAAAAATACACTTTTCCCAAAAGATTTCCACAATTTTGGCCACTACTGTATATCCAAACAAGGAAGCTAACTAGCTAGCAGCTGCCACCTAATAAGGGGCAGATTAGCCTCTTCTCAAAATCAAATTAATTTTTCATACATTTAAAAACAACCCTACCGATAGTTTGTCATGTCTTCACTAGGCATATTTTTTTCGGGGAATATTGTCTACATTCTCCAAAGTTGCTTCTCAGGACGGAGACTTTGACCTATAATTCAGTTTTGCTTCATAAATGATGGAAGAAGTCACTAAATGACACTAAAAGGCCTGTAAAGCTGGATAGGCAGGGCCAAAAAACAACAATCCATATTTTGCCTTGCCATTTACATATGCATACAACAATCCTGAAACACTGACTGAATAAAACACATGCAACACTAAGAGGAACTCGGAGCTATTTTTCTAGCCCAATTATGGATTTCAAAGCCTCAGAAAATGGAAACATCTGCTGGAGCCACAAATAGCTACTTGCTGGCTGAGAACAGCAGGAGCGCTCACGGTTAATCATCTGTGCTGCTAGCAGGAATCACTTTAGCCAACATGAATGAATAAAGAGCTTTTCGGGAGCTGGACTTATAATGGAGTATTTCCTTATCCATAAAGCAGGTGGGCTCGGGTGAATAATGTTGCAGTGGCAAAGAAGGCAATTCCCTTTACTGGGAGTTAAGAGAGCTGTTCTTGCTACGCAAAAGGGGCCCCCTTAAAATAGGCTCTTCAGGTTTTTTTAAATCAAATATTGGATGTTTGATATCTATTGTGCACACAGGTGTCAGAGTGATGGAAAGCTTATAGCTAAGATGCAAAAAAAAGAAAGAAAGAAAGAAAGAAAGAAAGAAAGAAAGAAAGAAAGAAAGAAAGAAAGAAAGAAAGAAAGAAAGAGAAAGAAAGAAAGAAAGAAAGAAAGAAAGAAAGAAAGAAAGAAAGAAAGAAAGAAAGAAAGAAAGAAACACCAGCTGAGGCAAACTTGTTTGCCATTTTAAAAAAAAAATACCTAGCAAGATTTATTCTAACTTTAACACAGTTCATTGCAATAAATAATTTCCACTTATATTGGCAGAGGATTATCATATTCAGAAAGGTAGAAAGCTCCAGAAGGGAGCTTAGTGAATTACAGCAAGAGAATTGGCTTCCCTTCCCAGATGTTCTCTTTTACCCTTTCATTGGACTGTTTCTGCATTATAGTTAATCCTGTAGGGATTACTATATAGATGTTCTTTTAAATGAACTATATTATTTCCTTGCTTCCAAAGCTAATTACCAGCAAATCTCTGACAAAAACATATTTTCCTATATTTATCAACAGGATATTTATTTAACAATGACATTTTACTATTGCAAAAACATCAAGTACACAGCAACAAGTTCCTTCTGATGTACATAATGTTGTTCAGCAAACCAAAGATGCTCTGATATTGTAGACCAGGGGTCCCCAACCCCCCACTCAGTAGGGCCACGGACTATTTGGAACTGGGCCAATGTGCAACAGTGTGCAAAATTCCATTTGCGCGAGCAATGGGCGCTCGTGTTATTTGTGAAGCTCCATTTGTGTGATTGATAGGCATGCCCACTTGCGTCTGCCACTCACACAGAACCATTCTGTCTCCCCCCCTCCTGATTGCCGCCAAGCTGGAAAGGTTGAGGACTGCTGCTGCAGGCAATGGGTAACCTAGCCCCCACTCCATATTTAGAAACAGCTGACCATACCATGTTTTCAATCTACATTAAGATGGTTTGGGATCAAACAGACAAGGGTATTAAGCAAAGAATGAAAAAATGGAAGGCTAAAGGGAGGAGTACACTTATTTACATCAAAGGAAGAATCCTTGATAGGGGGTGGCCTCTCTGAAACAACAGATAAAATATTTTGCTAAAATTGTTGCGTATGATTAAATTGTATTTTGATTGTGTGTGTAAATTCAATCTTTTGTCCCTGGAATTTATTTTCTCTATCCAAGTTGAGTAACAGTATACTTTATGCAGCTTAAGTCTCTTTGCACTTCACCTCTAAATTAGGAGATCACCAAAATTATCTTGTGGTTTGTCCTGAATCTTACCCTTTGCAATAGGAATGCCAACAGCCAAGATACTTTGGAAAATATTCCTTATTTACAAGAACCTCTAGTACTAGAAGATAAAGTTAATCAACACCTGGTCATTCATAATCTTATTTCAGGAGGGGTGCTGACCTGGCAGGGATTACGGAGACCTGGTTAGGCCAGGAGGGAGGAGTTCCCCTTGTGGAAATGTGCCCGCCAGGTTTCTGTGCATTCCATCAGCCAAGGACTCAGGGAAGGGGTGGGGGAGTGGCAGCAATCATTAGAGAAAGTCTTTGCCCGAGGGAGGCCACTGTTCCTCATATAGCCGGATGTGAGTCCCTCCTTGTGAAGTGGGGTCAGGGGATTCAGATGGGCCTACTGATTGCGTACCTGGCTCCCTGCCATGTAACAGTGGTCCTGCCTGAGCTGCTCGACATTATAGCCGGGGTGGCGGTGGAAACCCCCAGACTTATTGTTATGGGGGATTTTAACCTGCCATCCGCTGGTGAGATGTCGGAGACGGCTCGGGAGTTCATGGCTTCCATGATGGCCATGGACCTGACCCAGGTAGTTCAAGGCCCCACCCACTTGGGGAATCACACTCTGGACTTGATTTTCGTCTCTGATCAGTGGCTGAATGATCTAAGAATAGGGGATATAGACATCAAGCCTTTGTCATGGTCTGATCATTCTCTCCTTCACATGGACTTTCAAGTCACTTCCACCCACTGCAGGGAGACGCAACCAACCAAATGGTTCCGTCCCAGGCGCCTGATGGACCCCGAAAAGTTCCTGATGGAGCTTGAGCCATTTCCTGAGACTCTGGCTCACAACTCAACTGAGGACCTGGTGGTCGCCTGGGACAGGGCGGCTACTGGGGCCTTGGACCGCGTCGTGCCTTTGCGGCCTCTGACCCGATGCCGATCTCGTCTAGCTCCTTGGTTTTCCGAGGAGCTGAGAGAGATGAAGCATCGGAAAAGATGCCTGGATAGCGATTGGAGGACAAGCCGATCTGAATCTGACCGAACACAGGTGAGATCTTATATTAAGACCTACCTAGTGGCGATAAGAGGGTGAAGACTAGCGACTTCTCTGCTCTTATTGCATCTGCAGAGAACCGCCCAGCCACGCTGTTTAGGGTGACCCACTCCCTACTTCAGGTGGGGGTATGGGAAGATCCCTTAAAGGGTCGAGCTGAGAATTCCTGCATGATAAAGTCGCTCAGATTCGGGAAGGCCTGGATTCCGATTGGGTAGATCCAGGGGAGGAGATGGGGGCAGGTCTTGAGAGTGTTATCTGGGAAGAGTTTGACTCTGTGACTCCTGAGGACGTGGACAGGATTCTGGGCAAGCTTAACGCTGCCACATGTTTATTGGACCTGTGTCCCTCCTGGTTGGTACTGGCCTCCCGGGAGGTTACACGAGGCTGGCTCCAGGGCATTATAAATGCTTCTCTGAGTGAGGGCGTCTTTCCCGCTGCCTTGAAAGAGGCGGTTGTGAAGCCCCTCCTCAAGAAGCCTTCCCTGGACCCGGTTATATTATCAAATTATCGTCTAGTCTCCAATCTTTGCTTTGTTGCGAAGGTTGTTGAGAGTGTGGTGGCGCGACAACTACCCTGATACCTGGATGAAGTTGTCTATCTGGATCCATTCCAGTCGGGCTTCAGGTCATGATACAGCATGGAAACGGCATTGGTCACGTTGGTGGATGGTCTCTGGAGGGCTCGGGACAGAGGTTGCTCCTCTATCCTGGTCCTATTAGATCTCTCAGCGGCTTTTGATACCATCGATCATGGTATCTTACTGCACCGGCTGGAGGGGTTAGGAATAGGGGGCACCGTGCTTCGGTGATTCTCCTCCTTCCTTTCTGACCGTTCACAGTTTGTGTTGGCAGGGGGGCAGAGGTCGACCTCGAGGCACCTTATTTGTGGGGTGCCGCAAGGGTCAGTCCTCTCACCCCTTCTGTTCAACATTTATGTAAAACTGCTAGGCGAGATCATCCGTGGTTTCGGGGTGAGTGTTCATCAGTATGCTGATGACACACAGCTATACATCTCCACCCCAGACCACCCCAATGATGCCCTTGCTGTGATGTCCTGTTGCCTGGAGGCCGTGTGGATCTGGATGGGGAGAAACAAGCTCAGACTCAACCCCTCCAAGACCGAGTGGCTATGGCTTCTGGCTTCCCGGTATAGTCAGCTGGTACCATCACTGATAATAGGGGATGAGATCCTGCTCCCCACAGAGAGGGCCCGCAACTTGGGTGTCCTCCTGGATTCACGGCTATCTTTAGAAGATCATTTGACGGCCGTGGGCAGGGGTGCCTTTTATCAGGTTCGCCTGATCCACCAGTTGCGTCCCTTTCTGGATTGGGACACCTTGCGCACGGTCACTCATGCCCTAGTTACCTCC
Organism: Pituophis catenifer annectens; assembly: GCF_029215685.1. Lineage (NCBI taxonomy): Eukaryota > Metazoa > Chordata > Lepidosauria > Squamata > Colubridae > Pituophis > Pituophis catenifer. Next base: position 121,856,432 of record NW_027256883.1, on the reverse strand, counting down.
CATATGGACTACTGTAATGCTCTCTATATGGGGCTCCCCTTGAAAAGCACCTGGAGGCTCCAACTGGTCCAGAATGTAACCACGCGGGTGATTATGGGCGCAGCTCATTGCGCCCATGTAACACCTCTCCTATGCGAGCTGCACTGGCTCCCGTTGATCTTCTGGGTGCAATTCAAGGTGTTAGTTATCACCTTTAAAGCGCTCCATGGCTTAGGACCTGGGTACCTACGAGACCATCTTTTGCCACCAATAGCTTCCCACCGACCAGTTCGTTCTCACAGGGAGGGACTACTCAGGGTACCGTCAGTCAAATTATGCCGACTGGCGACTCCCAGGGGGAGGGCCTTCTCTGTGAGGGCTCCAATCCTTTGGAATGAACTGCCCCCGGAGATACGGAATATCCCTGATCTCCGTGCTTTCCGCCGTGCCCTCAAGACCCTGATGATTTTTTAAATGTTATCTAATTCTGGGTTTTATTTAATTGACCAAATTAAGTAATAATTTTAATTAGCAATTTTATGATGTTTGTGTGTCTATATTTTTCTTGACTGTACACCGCCTTGAGTCCTACGGGAGAAAGGCGGTATAGAAATATAATAAATAAATAAATAAATAAATAAATTTGGAAATGAATATCTACTGAAGTATGGCAAGTGACAAAAGAAAGTTCTATCCAAACTATACCAGTAAACCTGGAGAACAATGCAGTGTCTAATATATTGGAAAAGGGAGTACAACACCGAGATTGCAGATTGTCTGTAATTTCAAAATTTCAAAATTAGGTTTAGCATTATCCATTCCAAATTAGAGTCCTTACATGGAAAGTGTGATGTCAGATGTTCAGGCTAGTTTTAGAAAAAGCCAAGGAACAAGCAACATTATTACTGATATATACTCAATAAATATTAATATGTGCTACACTGACTAAGAAAGTTTTTCAGTTGTGTTGAAGAGGATGACCAGAAAAAGGTGAATAGACTCAACTAGAGGAGTGATGGGTACATCATTGGGACAGGGACAGAGCATCTGGGAGAAATTCTATTGACTTGATAGCACATAATTTATCATCAGTGAATCTTAAAGTACATAAGTAAATCCTGAAGTTTAGAAGCAGAACCTTAAATGTTCATTTAGGAAGATTTTTTGATTCCAGGTTTCCATCCTCTGGAGCAGCTTAGTTCTGAAGTAAGAATTTCCCCCACAAGATTATAATCATCCTCTGTTCTATCTACTTGTTCTGAAGACAAAACAAAATCAACAAGAACCTGAAAACCTGAAACATTTACACTCCTGCTATAGGTTTTCCTCTTTTTTCTTTGCTGATACAATGTAATTACGCTTGACTTATTTAAATTGTGCTAAGCATGTAAGCATGTTCTCTTGGAGCATCCATTGTCCAGTTAAAGTCTATTCACAATGTTTCATTGCCTAGTTTGTCTAGAATCATAATAATAACATTCTGCCACAAAATTCTATGGATCCAACTGACCTGTAATTGCATTTCCTTGAAATAATTTTTTAAAAATACCCCAGTGAGTATCTTAAAGTTGCTGACTTTGAGAAACACTGACTTATGAAGGAAGTGGGTGGGACACAATCTGAAAAGAAAATTTTATGTCTGATAAAACTGATGGGGGAAAAAAAAGACATTTTGCTTTGACATGGTAAGGAATTAGATGGGTAGTTCATATAATATAGGATCTAGAGTATTGAAGTGCAGAATTTGGAACATACAATAATATTTGAAAGATAAAGCATATTTGCTAAATGGAACAATGTCTAGAGTAGCACTGAGCATTAAAGTAGATCATCAACTATATACTCCAAATTCTTTTTTCTGTGAAACTAGAAACTTCATGAAAAACACCAGGAAAAAATGGATAAGTTTCAATATCTAAATCTGCAAGAAAGTAAATGCTGTTCATCACAATAGGTCCTTTCCTCTGATTCAGAGGTAACTTCTAACTAAGTTCATACTTCCCAATTTCATTTTTCCTCAGGCGTGGCAAGATCACAGAGTACTACTGTTTTATCCCACCATAATACTTTCACTATGTTAAAATTGTTTTTCTAGGATGTTATATCTTCTTTTAACATTTTTTTTTCTTTTTCCTTCTATTTTTAACCTTCCATTCGACGGGTAAGACTTTATTGATTTTTGCTTGACAAAAGATTGTTGTTTAGCTCTTTACAATTGAAAGATTATTTCTAGTACTTCTGGTATATATCTGTTTTGTTGTTTGCCTGTTCTGCAGTCTTCCTGTTACTAACTGATTTATTGATGTTTTTGTTGAGCTAGTCGTAAGTTCTTCTGCTTTGTTCCCCAATGATCAAGTTAAATGAAAATAGCCAAGGTTTCTCAAGTAGAGATTTGCAGTCTGATCCATGAGGATCACAATGGCTATGAGAAGACTGTATAATATCAGCACATAAAAGTTCCAGCCATGTTACCATGACAATGTGTGCTGGTTAGGAATCCAGAGTGTTTCTGGTGTGTTACTGACACAGTCATAAACCTCAAATTAATGTTACAACCTCAGATATCTCCTAAGTTTGTCCATTTTACAGTGCAATCTTATATGTTACCTCAAAATGGAATAAACAGTGAGTTCTTCACACATAGATTTGTGTAAAATTGGGAATAAAGTCACAGGATAGCAAAATGTAAAAATCACACTCTCAATTCTCCCCATTCCCTTCCATTTGGTGTAGGGAAGCATGAATCTATGAGTATTGTTTCTCCACTTTTGTATCTTTTCCATTTTGTCCAATTTATGATAAAAATACCTAAATTATATTAATTTCTGGTTGATGAGCTAAAGTTATCTTCAGATGGCCTTGGTCATTCTGAAGAGATATACCCTCTCTCTCTCCCTCTCTCTCTCTCTCATCTATCTATCTATCTATCTATCTATCTATCTATCTATCTATCTATCTATCTATCTATCTATCTATCTCTGTGTCTCTATAAAAGAACAGGAGTTTAGTATTTTTAATAGCAAAACCTATTGAGGGCTAGTAACCCCATCAAAAATGGTGGGTGGGGGAGGGGGGTTGGAGGGAAGGTGGGGGAGGAGGGATGGGAAAAATTGCTGTAATACTTGTTAAAACTTTTTAATTAAAAAAATCATGATAAATAAAGAAAGAGGCAATATTGGATTTAATAAGTGACTACAGGTGTATCACACAGGTGTGCTTGAGCATGTCAATATAGTAGTAGGCATGATTAGAAATGTGCTTTGATTTCTATCCATTCCACTCAAATTTCTTCAATTTAAAAAAAAAAATGTTGACTGTGTGAATATGCACGCAGCAGTCCTGGCTGAGAATCTGAATGATTTGCAGCAAATATTAGATAGCTTGCAAGGTCCTACAACAACAAGCACACAAAGATAGTTGTGTTTGGTAATGAAAATGTAGAGAATGAATGAAAATTACATGTGAAGTATAAAAAAAAGATTGACAAGTAGATGAATTTGTATATGTTGCTAGAATAATTACTGAAGCTGAGAGACTGGACAAAAAAATTGTAAAGTATGAAAAAAAATATGCTGCTAGAAAGGGAGTGACAAGGAATGAATGTTTGTCAAAATAATTTAAAATGGAAGTGTATTAAAGCAATTTGGACCAGTTTATTAAATGGAAATGGAAGCTGAGTATGCCAGGAAAAGCATAACAGTAAGCGCTATGAAATAAAAATGGGGAATAGAATCAAGAAATAATGGCTGATGAATGAAAGTTGTAGCTGGATAGAATTTGATGAGTTTCTCCAAAAGAGAGATAGGAAATTTAAAAGAGGATAAGACACTATATGAAGGTATAAAGATGTGGATGAATGCAAGCATGGCTTGCAAAGGAGATTGGGGAGGTGTGATGAATACTGTGTAATTTAAAGTCAGCTATATTCCCTTTACCTCATGCTTTTAATTTCTTTTGCTCACTGCTTTTAATTTATTTCCTATTCTTTGTACAATAGGGATGACCTTGAAAGGGTATGGAAGTATGTTATGTATTTTTATTTCAGTTGCAAGTACCTTTTGTGCTTATGTAAGCAGAAAGACAGGGTATAAATTGAATAATCAGTACATGAATCTGCCTTTAATGTTTGATAGGTTTTAATAGACTTGAATGAATTGATGTAATTTCTTAATAGAACTAACAGTTGGCCATGTTGTTTACATTACAAAGAATGTGCCACTGTAATAACATTGCCAAAAAGGCATTAAGAGTTGTTAATCTAATCTTGCGTAGCTTCTTCTCTGGTAAGGTTGTACTACTAACTAAAGCATACAAAACATTTGCTAGACCAATTCTTGAATACAGCTCATCTGTCTGGAACCCAAACTGCATATCGGACATAAATACAATCAAGAGAGTCCAGAGATATTTTACGAGAAGAGTCCTCCATTCCTCTAACTGGAATAAAATACCTTATGACACCAGACTCCGTATTTTGGGCTTAGACAATTTAGAACTATGCTGACTTCAATCTGACCTAAGCATAGTACATAAAATTATCTGCCACAATGTCCTTCCTGTCAATGACTACTTCAGCTTCAACCACAACAAAACACGAGCAAATAATAGTTACAAACTCAAGGTAAACCATTCCAAACTCCATTGCAGAAAATATGACTTCAGTAACAGAGTGGTCAGTGCCTGGAATGCATTACCTGACTCTGTGGTTACTTCCCCAAACCCCCAAAACTTTAACCTTAAACTATCTACTGTTGACCTCACCCCATTCCTAAGAGGTCTGTAAGGGGCATGCATAAGTGCACCAGCGTGCCTATCATCCCTGTCCTAATATTCCTTTTTATTTACTCTTTTCATGTATTCAAATTATGTTTACACTTTTACCTGTTATCTTGTATATGCTTGACAAATAAACTTATGATTATGATTATGAATCTTCTCTATTGCAAGGGCTTCCAAGTCCTTGTTTTAAGATTAAAAAAAAATGATAATAAAAAGGGAGATGAGGGAAGTTGTTTATTAAGAATGGTCACCTAGACAGCAAGTAGAGAAGATACATACATCATCTTATTTTATCAAAATCTTTTATGCCTACTTCAATGACAATAATTATTCACAAAGTTTGCATCTATCCCTGTAGATTAAAATACAAAACTTAAAAAAAAATATTGCTTCCTTCTATTTTCTTTTTTGGTGTGTGCAGTGGATTTTGTGTTTTGATATTCCAATTTAAGGGGATCCTGGGGAAGACAAAAACTAAATACTAGAAAGCTGGGTCAAACAATACATGAATTTGAGTGGCCATTTCTACTCTATTTCTCTGTCATTTTCATTGATCCCTTTATAATTGCTAGGTCTGCACTAGCAGGTTTTTGTTTTTTACAGGTAGTCCTCAATTTACAACAGTTCGTTTAGTGACTGTCCAAACGGCAATGGCACTGGATAAAGTGACCTATGACCATTTGTCACCATTACAAGCTTTGTAGCATCCCTGTTTTCATGTGATAAAAATTCAGATGCTTGGCAACTGGTTCATACTTATGACCGTTGCAGTGTCCCAGGGTCATGTGATTTTCTTTTGCAATCTTCTGACAAGCAAAATGAATGGAGAAGCCAGATTCACTTTACAATCAGGTTACTCACTTATCAGTGACAGTGATTCACTTAACAATTTTGAGAAGAAAGGTTGTAATGTGGGGCAAAACTTACTTAACAAATGTCTCACTTCACAATATAAATTCTGGGCTCAATTGTGATCATAAGTCAAAAACTATCTATATACATGTTTTAGAGATAAAATTCAGGTTTGAAGGTGTTGGTGATATTTTAATTTTTTTTGACTTTATCAGCCAGCCAACTCTAATAGACATGATGATGATGATGGTGAGGTAAATAGCAAATAAAGAATAATGTAGATAAAAGAAATAATGTGAATAAAATAGGAATCATACAGAGTCAGATATATGGGCTCTGGGGGACCCTCTCTATTCACATTATTATAAGGGGAAGACGTGCTTGGATACATGAACTCTGAGAGACCCTATCTATTCACATTATTATAAGAGGAAAGTGCTTGTTGGAAATTACATTAACAAACAGTTAAACCCTTTTAAGTGGTAATATATCTTCTGATACCTAGATGTCATGGAAAGGACTGCTATATGGAAAAACATCTGAGTGACCTGACTGTGAATGACACAAAGACCTATATTTTACAAAGAGTTACTTAATCCAATGAATTTACCTAAGGACAGTAGTAACTCTCCCATTAGCGACTCTGAGCACTTAAGAAAAGTTGTGTGGCTAAAATAATTTTGTAAACTAAGATTAATGCTTTAAGTAATTAGATGAACTTATTAACAGTGAATGTAACCATAGAAGGAAAATCGGATGTATGATCTCACAATTAACCATATATGGAAAATGTATGATCTCACTGAATCCTTTGTCTTAGAAATGTATAAAAACCATTGTATCAGAGTTCTTTCTTTGTTCAAAGCTTCAGGTACAAATCTGGCTCTGAACCTTGCGCAATAAAGCTGTCTCTGACTGGCCTGGGAATGTTTTTTAGTCCTTCCATTCCACTACATTTATGGCACCCCAAATGGGACTAGAGAACAAAGAACTTTTGTTCTGCCAGACAGCCTGCCCCAGCGGAACCGACGCCTCCCCAAGGAAAATCCACTGGCCGGCCATTAGGACTCCTTTGAAGTCCATGGAACCTTTCAGTGAGGAGGTGCCGTAACTCGCTGGCGAAACAGGCTAGTCAAGGATCCTTAAAGGTTAGCCAGACACAGAGACCTTAAGAAAGAAAGAAAGAAAAAAAAAGGAAAAAGAAAACAGGTAAGTATAAATCAGAGAGTTAAAGTCTCTCTGTTTAGAGGTGCCTACTCTTTAAGGAGTAGAAGAGTGGGGATTGATCACCCCCCTAATGGACCAGGTGGCGTCCTGAAGTCTCTGGAATTAAGTATTTAAGTATTGTGGAATTAAGTTGTCAGGTTTCGGTTCTATCTTAAAATAAGTTTCATTTTCAAGCGCAGTCTCTAATGAATCATTTTTTATTAAGAACAGAAATAAGCCGACATCCCTGATTCTAATTGCAGCCAAACTGGCCCCTCCTTCCAACCCCCTCCTCTTCCGCTCTCCAACCCCAATGTCCCATTGGCCAACATGCATATCCATCTCTACATCCCGGCACGTTCTTTTCACAGGAATGTAGCCCCCCCTCCTCATCTCCCAGGAAACCCTATCTGTACACACACAAAACTAGGTAAAAGTTCATCTCAGCAATAAATCAAGCTCCTGCTTCATCTTGTTATGTCAGTGCTGGAAGAGACCTTATTTGGAACGCTGACATCCGGCCCCTCTCCCTTCACTTCTGCGACATCACCTATCCCATAGGGAAAACACATTAAGATTAGTCTCATCAGTCCCTCCCTGACTGTGCACCCCCCCTCCCAGCTTTCCCGGGTGGTCTGCATGGAATCTTGCTATAAGGCGATCAGCTTGGATGTTTGCGCTCTTCACCCAGGAAGCCTCTGACAATGGGTAACCCTTCCATTTAATTAAGTACTGAAGGCGCCCCCTGTGCCATCTTGAATCAAGAATCCGCTGCACTTCATAGTGCGTTTGGCCCCCAACAACCAGGGGCCCAGGGGGTTCACGTGGTGTTGGCCTTAAAGTAGACCCCACTACAGGTTTTAGAAGGCTACTGTGAAAAACGGGGTGAATTTTCCCCAAAAGCCGTGGCAACTGCAATTGCACTGTAACGGGGTTGATTATTTTTATTATAGGAAATGGTCCTATAAATTTTGGGCCCAATTTCCTGCTCGGGAGTCTAAGTCTCAAGTACTTGGTGGAGAGGTAAACTTTCTCTCCCAGCTGAAATGGTCTTTGGGGAGTTCGGTGCTTGTCTGCTTGGTCCTTATAAGATTGAGCCGCCTTTGCCAGCGCCCTCTTAACATTTTCCCAAGTTTGTCTCAACATTGCCATCCAGTCGGTCAAACTGACTGAGGAAGGGGGCTCCCTCGGGTATTCTGGCATGGGAACAAAATCCATGCCACTCACTATTTTGAACGGGGTTAGCCCCGTGCTGCTGTGGACAGCATTATTATATGCAACCTCCGCAAAAGATAGGAGGTCTGCCCAATTGGACTGCTGGTAGTCGACGTAGCATCTTAAATACTGTTCTATCATAGCGTTCAGTCTTTCTGCCCCCCCATTGGTACTCGGGTGAAATGCTGAGCTGAGCCCTTGGGATGAACCTATGGATCGTAGAAACTCCCTCCAGAACTTTGCTGTGAACTGGACCCCTCTGTCGGAAATGATTCTCCTGGGGACTCCATGTAGGCGGTAAATGTGTTTCAGGAACAGTTTGGACAACTGACGGGCTGAAGGCAGTCCACTACAAGGAATGAAGTGTGCCTGTTTGGAGAATAAGTCTATTACAGTCCAGATCACTGTATTTCCACTACTCCTCGGTAGGTCTACTATAAAGTCCATTGCAATCTCCTCCCATGGTCTTGTTGGCTCAGCTACTGGTTGCAACAATCCAGGCGGGCACCCTGGCCTTGTCTTCATCATGGCACAAATGGTGCAGCTTTTTACATAACTGTCTACGTCCTTTCTCATATGTGGCCACCAGAACTGCCTCCGTACTAGGTGCAGAGTCTTTAGGAACCCGAAGTGTCCTGCTGGTTTAACATCGTGGCTCCTCTTGAGAATCAGGATGCGTAAACTCTGTGGGACATAGAGCTTTGTCCCCCTCCATGCTAGTTCATCTCTTTTTGTCAAGAGATGTTGATTGTCCCGATACCAGGGGTCTGTCAGCGTTTCATTTTTTAATTTCGCAGTTAAGTCACTTGCAAGTTGGCCTTGCTGGTCACGTCGTTGCCGTCTGGTGATCACTTGGGCCGCAGCTTGGGTGGAGGGGATGATGGCATTCACTACCTGCTCCCGCTCACTGTTGTATTGGGGCATCCGGGAGAGGGCATCAGCCAGGAAATTTCTCCCACCTGGGATGTGCTTAAGCTCGAAATTGAAACGATTGAAGTATTGTGCCCACTGCACTTGCCTGGGCGACAGTTTTCGTGGGGTTTTTAGGGCCTCTAGGTTTTTATGATCAGTCCAGACTTCAAATGGTTTCTGGCCTCCCTCTAGAAGGTGCCGCCAGGTCAACAAGGCCCACCTTACTGCAAACGTTTCCTTCTCCCACGCCGCCCATCGCCTCTCCGTATCGGTGAGTTTGCGGGAGGTGTAGGCGCAGGGTTGTAGATCCCCTTGGTTGTTCTTTTGGAGTAACACGGCTCTTACTGCCACATCACTTGCGTCTGCTTGGATGACAAAAGGCTGTTCTGGATCCGGGTGTTTTAAGACAGGTTCTTTCGCGAACAGTCCTTTTAGCGTCTCAAATGCCTGTTGGCAGGTCAGGTCCCACTGTAGGGGTTGTCCCGGGCGAGGTTTCATCGCTGGGCTTCCTGTCTTTAGGAGGTCTGTCAAAGGTTTGGCAATCTTCGCAAACGAGGGGATGAATTGTCTGTAGAAATTCGCAAAACCTAGAAAACTTTGCAGTTGTCTGCGGGAGCGAGGGGGCTGCCATTGTAGAACTGATTGGACCTTGGCTGGGTCCATCTCTATCCCCTCATTTGATACTCGGTAGCCCAGGTAGTCTAGCCGTGATTGGTGGAAATCGCATTTTGGCAGTTTGACATATAGGTTTGCCCGTAGCAGTTTTTCCAGTACTTGGCGGACGAGGGGTATATGTTCGTCTATGGTCTCCGTGTAGATAAGAATATCGTCCAGGTAGACGAGGACCCCTTTGTAAAGGTGTTCATGTAAGACTTCGTTTATTAACTGCATGAACACTGCCGGGGCTCCTTGCAATCCAAAAGGCATTACTTTAAACTGGAAACTACCCAGGGGGCAGTTGAATGCTGTTTTCCATTCATCTCCTGCCCTTATGCGTACTCGGTAATAAGCTTCTCGAAGGTCTAGTTTGGTGAAAACCTTCCCTTTAGCTAGGTGGGCTAACATGTCTTTCATGAGGGGGAGGGGGTACAAGTTGTGTACGCAAACAGCATTTATACTTCGAAAGTCGACCACCAGTCTCATGGAGCCGTCCTTTTTCTCTTTAAACATGACTGGCGCCGCTACCCTTGGTTTCACTGGCTCAATAAATCCCCTTTGTAAGTTTTTGTCTATGTAGTCCTGCATTTCCTGCATTTCTCGGGGCGTCATAGCATACATTTTAGGTTTGGGTAGTTTCGCTCCTGGGATAATCTCGATGGCACAATCGGTCTCGCGGTGGGGGGGCAGAATGTCACACTCGGCCTCGCTGAATACCCCTGCAAGGTCTTGGTACTCCCTTGGGATCTGGTTTGCGTTACAAGCGGTGGTGGGTGCGGCTGCCAATTGTTTTGCTGCACCTTCTGGGAGGGGCCCTTGTGTTGGTGGTGTTTTCTTCTGTAGTGGAGGGCTGCTTTGGGGTTTCAGCGTGGGAGGGAATTCTTCTGGTCGGGGCGGCAGGGGTTGGGGCCCCTTTGCTATTCTCAGCCTGTGGGTTCCCTCTTGCCACCAAATGATTGGGCCCCATTTGTCGAGCCATGAGAGTCCCAATATGACTGGTTCTGTCATCTTGGGGGCTATTATGAAGCGGATCGTCTCCCAGTGATCTGCGAGTTCTAGTCTCACGGGTTCAGTCAAATGTGTGGCATATGTTCCTCCCACTAGGGACCCATCAACTTGCTCGAAGCGAATTGGTTGTTTGAGCTGTTTAGCTCGGATTCCCAATTTTAGAACTGTGGGTAGGTTGATTAGGCACCGTGTGCTACCCAAGTCTATTAGGGCTTGGAAAGTCTCTTGGGCCCCTGTTTTGGGGGCTGTTAGGCGTATGGGGAAAAGAAAAGGGTGGACGGGTCCACTCACCATCGGGTCATCCTCGCCTTCGTCTTCCGTGTCATAGGGTTCGGGGAACTGATCTCTCTCATCTGGGATTCCTCTGGTTTCGGTCAGATGAGCGAAGAACTCAGGGATTTGGGGAGCTTCCTGCAGTACATGGGTGACGCGCTTGGGCCCTCATTCCGGCCGTGCTTTGGGTGGTGGATCGGGTCCCGGTCTAGGCGTTCCACATCTTGCTGCTATGTGGCCGCTTCCCCCACATCTGTAGCATTTCAGTGGGCTCCGTGGGGCAGTTGGTCTGTAGGAGGGCTGTGATGTTGGGGTTTCTCGTCTATTGAGTGGCCCCTGGTCTGGTCGGCCTCTCTCCTTTCCCTCTGGTGGTTTTGACGTGTCACTCGCCCGCAGCCCTCTGTCGACTTTTATCGCTACCCGGAACCATTCAGCGAGTCGGTTTGGGATGTCACGATAGGCAGTCACTTGGGAAATTCTTTTATCTAGGCTTGTTCTAAAAAAATACACCAGCAATCGCTCTGGTAGGGGAGGCAGTGTCCCAATGACTCTCCTGAATTCACGGATATGCTCTCTGATAGGCTTCCCCCTCTGCATTAGGTTTCTGAGCTCGTCTTCCACATAGGGGTCCTCCTCCTCCTTCTCATAATGGGCTCTCAATAGTTGCAAGAACCCATCCGCATCTTGTAGCTGGGGGGCCCTGTATTTGTAGAGTGATGCTGACCACCTCTTTGCTTCTCCCTCCAGCCCTTCCGAGATAGCATTCACTAGGGCTCTGGGGAAAGGGTAGAGGTGTCTGAACCGCTCTATGTATATCTCAGCTGAATCGAGGAATTGGGCGAGGTTGTCTGGGTCACCATCGAACTTCCCTCTGAACTGGGGTGGTTCCTCCCTCTCTGCCCTCTCCTCTCTGTGCTGAGCTCTGGAGGGCCAGCCTTGGAGTTGGTAGTCCTTTGCCTCGTCTCTCATCCTGGGGTGGGGAGGTGCTGCCTTGTCTGGGCTTCGCTGCCATTCCCATCCCCAGCTCGCCCTTCCCAATTCACTTAGGGGTTTTTCTTTATCTTTTACCTTTGTATTTTCCAAGTTGGCTGGAATCACGACCGCTTCTGCTCCTCCCGTTTCTTGAAGCAGGCTTTCCTCCGAGGGCTTGGCTTCAGCCATAGTCCATCCGACCAGATGTCTGGGAGGGAACGGGATGATTTAAACTCAGCCAGCCTGGATTTGGAGGAGAGTTTGGCTGTCTGTCAGGTTTCGGTTCTATCTTAAAATAAGTTTCATTTTCAAGCGCAGTCTCTAATGAATCATTTTTTATTAAGAACAGAAATAAGCCGACATCCCTGATTCTAATTGCAGCCAAACTGGCCCCTCCTTCCAACCCCCTCCTCTTCCGCTCTCCAACCCCAATGTCCCATTGGCCAACATGCATATCCATCTCTACATCCCGGCACGTTCTTTTCACAGGAATGTAGCCCCCCCTCCTCGTCTCCCAGGAAACCCTATCTGTACACACACAAAACTAGGTAAAAGTTCATCTCAGCAATAAATCAAGCTCCTGCTTCATCTTGTTATGTCAGCGCTGGAAGAGAGCCTAATTTGGAACGCTGACATAAGTATTGTGTGGGATTGTGCGGGTGGTTAAACCTCTGCGGTTCTCATAGACGACTGTCGGAACGTCCAGCGTCGTGAGCCAGGGGTAGTGTTGTTAGAATGGGTGGTAATAATATTGATCAGTGGAAGACAAAAAGAAAAACCCCCTTAATTATTCAAGTATCAGGCAGAGTTTGCTAGGGTCTGTTTGATGAAAACTAAAGAAAGGGGAGAAAGAAAACCTTATGCAATAAAATTTTTTTTTAAAAAAAATGTGTGATCTTATATGTGGTAAGAGAAAAGAACTAATTGCAGTGTTATAAAGTTTCTGATAAATTGCCATTCTTAACTAAGAATAAACAAGACATTGTTTACTGTTCTTCCCACCCGGGGTTTAGCAGGCCGTAAAGAGGTAAAGCCTGTCTAAATGGGAAGTGTCAAATAATTTGACTTGATCAATTTGGTGTGATTTCTGTTAAATATATATATATAATGATAGTGTGTAAAATTGAATGGAATTGAATTGATTGTTTGGCTGGCCAGCAAATTAAGTAAACTTGTGCTTGAATAATTGTAATGATTGGTTTGCATGAAGTGAGATTTTTGCATGTGAGATTGGTATACGCAGTTTGATTGCAGCGTGAATGTGAAGTGTGTTGAGGGTAAAAGTTGGTGAAAATGCACTTTAATTCCCCTTCATATAATTTGTGGGAAATGTATGTGAATTATGGAGGTTAGAGAGAAATGCAGAATGAGTTGCTTTGTTGGAAGAATGCTAAATGAAGCAGGTGAATGCTGAATGAAGTAGGCTTGGTTGCCTGCTGTAAAACATTTTTTCTTTCCTCTCCCTCCCCCCCCCTTTTTCTTTGGAAGTGAGAAGCAGGAAAAGGGTGGGCTGTTGGATTTTTTTTTTCCAGCGGACATCTCTCTCTCTGCTGAAAGAGCAGAGAAAGGAGGGGGAAAGATCGGCTAATGTGGTTTTTGCTGCTGATCTCTTTAATTTGCATACGAAAGCTTTTCTGCTCTGAATACAATTTTGATTTTATTTTTTTCTGGAAATTTTTGAGGTTTAAAACGCTTAATTAAACCTATATAAAAGAAAGATATTCACTAAAACACAGAAATAGAAAACTGAATAATTATAGGGAACGAACAACTACAAAGGATTAGGAAAAACAGAGAGTGAACTATAAAACTATTACTTATTTGCCAGACCCAGGACCGAAGAACCTAATCACAAACAAAGACAGGATTTAACCACCACAAAACCACACACACACAAAACAAAGTCACACGCCAAATCAAAAGATGTTTTTTTTTTGGGAAAAAGGGGAAAAATGTGCTTGTGTTTGTTTCTTGCCTGCCTCCCCAGAAACAATAAACTGATTCTACTCTCAAGCAGCTGACCTCCAATCATTTCGAAGTAATCTCCCAGCCGGGAGTTTTGAATTCAGGAAGGGGAAGCTCTGCCTTTCAACAATTCTTAAAGGGAAAGGCTTCTTTTTCCTTCCGACAGGAGTAGCGTCTTAGCCTCTATCTATAAACAAGCAAAAATTAAGATAGTTCTATGCAAAATTAATTGTATCTGGACCTTGGAGTTTGAAATGGGAGGGACATGAAAGAGGGAGCCTTGAAAATTTGAAACAAGCTTTGATCAAGGCTCCTGTATTAAGTTTACCAAACTCGGAAAAGTCATTCAATCTCTTTGAAAACACACACACATACACACACACACACACACACACACACACACACACACACACACACACACAAAACAATTTTAATGCAGCAGACAGACTTTATTGTAACCATAGATCACAATTTGAATCAAGCACAGTTCTTAGCCAACACCAGATCAATGGATCAGTTTGGATTAGATCATTATGGTGCTGAAGTGATTGATTTACAAACAAAAATAAGACCTGATTTGGAGGAACACTCCCTGGAGAAAGGAGAAGCAATTTGTATAAATGGTTCCTCTAGGGTGGAAGGGGGAGTACGGAAAAATCCTGGAAACAAGGGGTTTGCCTCGAAATTGGTCTGCTCAAACCTTTGAATGGTATTCATTAAATTAAGCTCTATGGACAGGGAGCCTGGATAGCTCAGTAGACAAATGCATTGTAATTTAACACCAGCTGTCTGCACTTACTGTCAATTCGAATCTTACCAGGCTCAAGGTTGACTCAGCCTTCCATCCTTTCTAAGGTAGGTGAATTGAGGACCCAGTTTGTGGGGGCAATAAGTTGACTTTATGAAGGCTATTGCTTAACGCATTATAATCCTGAGTCTCCCGGAGAAGGGCGGCACCTTAAAAAAAAAAAAAAGGGAGGGGGGATGCTGGAGACTGTATGCATTTGGGATAGTGCATTCATTTGGCAAAATATGGGTGGAGTCATTGGGGAATTCAAGCTATTGTAGATGAACTTTTAAAAAGCTATGGTTGTATTGGGATATATCCTTTAGTAACATCAATTATAAACAAATGTTTGATTTGTAAAAAGATGAATGAACAAGCTGTTAGGAAACAACAGATGGGTGGGAGACCACCAGCTTTAAGACCATTTCAATGTATTCATGTGGATTTTACAGAATTGCCAAAAGTGGGGAGAGTAAACTATTTATTGGTCATAGTGGACCACCTCACAGGGTGGGTTGAAGCTTTTTTTCTGCAGAAATGCTACAGCAACAGTGGTGTCAAGAGTTTTATTATACCCAACCTAGAAAGATTATCATCATATGAACTGTTGTTTGGAGTAGTTTTTACTACAGGAAGCATATGCATTAATTTTCTGGAAACCAGAGACAAAGTATTGAAACAATATGTGTATAAACTGTCCAGATATTTTAAAGTTTTTAGGAAACAAGGACTATTAGCCCAAACACCACCTTTGAAGTTTCCAGTCCATAAATTCCACCATGATGATTGGATGTTCCTGGAAGGAAGTGAAAGGGCCAATGCCAGCCCCAAAGGAGTGGAAGGATTGAGTGGTTGCCTATGCTGTTTCCCAATTGAAGAGGACTACAACTGCTCAGATCCCTTTGCGCTCTCTCCCAGATGTATTGGTTTTGTAATTGTGCTTTTAAGATCTTAGGAGAATGGTCCTGGATTCACTGGACGAGACTGAAGCCCGCAGACCAAAGTGATCCAGTCACATACCAGGTGACAACAACTGACCAGCCCTTGGTGTTGAGGTTCAAGAAGAATACATCCTGCTGAGTCCTACCGGCAACGGGCTCTCAACGCACGGTGGTGATCGTCAAGCTTTGCTGAACCACCCCGGAAGCTGGTTCTCTACGCACGGCCGAAGCTTGGAACGGAGGAAGACAACATTCCATGACTATAGTTTGTAATGTAAAACCCATTAACAGTGATAGTATCCAGTAAGCACTTATTAAAAACACTTATTAAAAACACTCCCTCAACACTCCCTTATTAAAAACACTTCCTCAACACATGGTTGAGGGAGATTGGGGTGTGGGGATTCTGGGCAACAGCTACTTTAGCCCTTCTGTTGGTATTGTTTTAATACAATTGATATTGCCCTACCCCAAGTTACACATATCCCTAACCCTCTTCCTAACATGGTGAACTTGTAAATTTCGGGTCTTGCGGTCTTAAGGCCTTGTGGGTGTGGGAATAAAGTCACTATGATTTATTTGGGGTTGTGGGTACTATTAGCCAAGGGTCTAGTGAGTGATGCTAGCTTGAACAGTAGTTCCCCAGGTTGTGTGGATGTTCAAGAAATTCCCCTTGTCTCTGCGGAAGGATTTGAAGATGTCAAGAATCCCAGGGGACCTAGCAGCATCAAGACACTGAATGGGGACACTTTGGGTCAAGTCCACTCCCGCCAACAACATGGCATCAGAAGGTGGAGTAGGTACCTTATTCCTAAACCAACTCCTAGACCTAAGGTTAAGAGTTTAACAATCCCGGTACAGGGGGGAATAGAAGGGCCCCTACAATAATTGAAAAGAAGAGATTGCATAGCAGGGATACTGAAATTGGGTCGAAACCTTGTTAAATCATAGGGTCACCTTCCCTGTGTAGAGACATCAGAAACCTGGTAGGCCTATAGGATCCCTGATAAAAGAACAATGTCCATCAGAAGTGTACCTTGGTCCTAGAATGAACCTTAGGGATGTAAAACTAACCAAAGATCTTTTTTCCTTCTGCACACCACTCACTTTCTCATCACCACCAACTGCCATCATCACAAAATGGGGAGGATGGAAGATGTCCTGGAAGGTATCCAAGGAAAGGTGCACTAGTCTGTTCCAGCCCCCTCGCTTCACTATCTGGTTCTCCATTAGGTCCAACACAGGTTTATGTGTCTTCTTTCCCCCTGGGATACTACCTCCCGGTATCTTTTTGAAGGTTCAATCCTCGGAGATAAGCAAAAGGACCCTTCACTAAAAGTCCCATTACAGACGCTGACAGGAATGTTTGTGGTGGGGGCTTTTGGGGGTCTGGACTAATGCAAGGAACAACCGAGCACATGCCTTTTCCGTAAATCTTCTTATGTGAAAGGGATACGTATTTATGTTTGCCAACAAATTGGACCGGAACATGCACACTAGTACTCCTTTTTCCTGAAATAGATATTGTCAGTGGAGAACATACCATCCTTGTTGGGATGGGGCATGTTCAGAAACGGGTACCAATCCTAGTCCCACTATTAGTAATCATGGGGATAGGAACTGCAGTGGAACAGGTGTAGGTGGGGTAACACACTCACTAATACAGTTTCAGCAATTATCAGAAGAAAGCCTGAACCAAATTGCTGGAACCCTGGTGGAAGTCCAAGACCAGATAGAGCCATTGGCAGCAGTGGTCTTACAAAATCGATGTACCTTAGACCTTGTGGCCGCAGAGAGAAGAGGTATGAGAAGATTGTTGTTTCTATGTGAATAAATCAGGTGTGGTCAAAGAAGTTGCCAAGGATTTGCAGGATAGGGCATCCAAGATAAGTCAGAGGTTACAAACAACTGACAGGTGGTTTTCTTGGTTGCCTGGATCCGGCTGGATTAAACAAATGTTATTCTTGTTGATATGGCTGTGGCAGGCCTAGCTTTTATTCCTTGTGCAGGCCTAGCTTTTATTCCTTGTGCAATCCCTGTGCTGAAACAGCTATCTATCAGAGCAGTGAAAGAGATACAGACTGCGAAGGAATTAGTTTTGACAGAGCGCTTTCTTGAAGAAAAAAGTTTCTGAAACAGACACATATGTCGAAATAGGGTCTGGGAAAAGAATGGAGGGAGTACCTCCAAGGATTAATAGGGTGAAGATCAAGAAATACCTATCTCTTGCCTAGATTAGTCATATGTTGTGGGATATTATATGTTGGCTTTGTGTATTAAGGGACATAGAGTGTTGTGTAGGAAGTAATGGAAGTTTATGCATGGAAAAACTTCCACAGGGGGGAATGAGGTAAATAGCAAATAAAGAATAATGTAGATAAAAGAAATAATGTGAATAAAATAGGAATCATACAGAGTCAGATATATGGGCTCTGGGGGATCCTCTCTATTCACATTATTATAAGGGGAAGACGTGCTTGGATACATGAACTCTGAGAGACCCTATCTATTCACATTATTATAAGAGGAAAGTGCTTGTTGGAAATTACATTAACAAACAGTTAAACCCTTTTAAGTGGTAATATATCTTCTGATACCTAGATGTCACGGAAAGGACTGCTATATGGAAAAACATCTGAGTGACCTGACTGTGAATGACACAAAGACCTATATTTTACAAAGAGTTACTTAATCCAATGAATTTACCCAAGGACAGTAGTAACTCTCCCATTAGCGACTCTGAGCACTTAAGAAAAGTTGTGTGGCTAAAATAATTTTGTAAACTAAGATTAATGCTTTAAGTAATTAGATGAACTTATTAACAGTGAATGTAACCATAGAAGGAAAATCGGATGTATGATCTCATGATTAACCATATATGGAAAATGTATGATCTCACTGAATCCTTTGTCTTAGAAATGTATAAAAACCATTGTATCAGAGTTCTTTCTTTGTTCAAAGCTTCAGGTACAAATCTGGCTCTGAACCTTGCGCAATAAAGCTGTCTCTGACTGGCCTGGGAATGTTTTTTAGTCCTTCCATTCCACTACAATGGTAATTAGTGTTTTAATGATAAATATCATGGATATTTGGTCGTACTGTTGCTTTGTATACCAACAAGAGTCTTTAATTTATGGCAGAATAGGCATTTAATAAATAAATACAATAATTTACTTGTAGCCCAGATTTCCTTTTCTTTCCTTTTCAGTTCTAGGACAAGATAATTTCCTCCTAGCAGTAGTAAACTTAACAATAGAAGTAAAAAAAGAGAAATTGCCCAATTCTGTTTCTCTAAAGAAGAATAGGAAGAAATGCTGCTAATTCTTGAGGCAATAAAGACAGTCCTTATGATGCTATGGACTACAAGTGTCCTCTTCTAATGATATTAAATTTTTATGATGGATCCTTATGCCAGAGATATTGTTGGGAAATAATGCAGCTACTTCTATTTTGCTCTACAGAAATGAAGGAGTGCTATCTGTCTGGTAGTTAATTGGCTAATTAAATGCATGCAAGGCCTTTCCCCTCAAGTTCTTTTCATATAAATTAAAGAATCTCCCACAAACACACAGCGTTAGATCCATCAATTCATTCCATGTGTCACTCTGACATGCATGCAACATATATACATTGTGTTCGTGCTGCAAAGTCTGGTACAATGTGTAGTTTCAATCCTTGTACCTAGGATTTCACTGTGTGTCAAGTACTTCTGAGCTATCTGTAATATCACAAAGGAATTTTGGAACAAAGCATGAGGCTTCCAACTGTCATACATAAAAGCTCAACTTTTGCTTTTCCTGTTTTAAATTCCAGCTCTGTCTCTGGATCATACTTCATTTATATCTCATTTTTCTACAACAAAGAGGTAGTGAGTGCTACATAAAAGAGTGATGCGGAAGCCAAAGTAATAATACCAGCAGCTGATTGAGGATGACAGCTCTTTCTAAAATTTATAGAGGTGATATGAAGTGGAGTTGGTCTTTGTTTAAAGATTTACAGGCAATTTTTTAAAAAACCATAAACTTGGGAAATCTCTATTTAAGTGCATACATTCATTCAAAAAGGATTTCAGATATAATATGGTATGTTCACATGTTGTTACTATTCGTGCTTATAAAATCTGCAAAAATATTTGGTATTTGATCATACTGTGTGTGTGTATATATATATATGTGTGTATATATATATATGTGTGTGTGTGTATGTATGTGTATGTATGCATACATACATACATACATACATACATACATACATACATACATATGTAAAGGTAAAGGTTCCCCTCGCACATATGTGCTAGTTGTTCACGGCTCTAGGGGGCGGTGCTCATCTCTGCTTCAAAGCCGAAGAGCTAGTGCTGCCCGAAGATGTCTCTGTGGTCATGTGGCCAGCATGACTAAATACCAAAGGCACACAGAACACTGTTACCTTCCCACCAAAGGTGGTCCCTATTTTTATACTTGCATTTTTTACGTGCTTTTGCACTGCTAGGTTGGCAGAAGCTGGGACAAGTAACGGGAGCTCGAACCACTGAATTGCTGACCTTTTGATGGACAAGCTCAGTGTCTTAGCCACTGAGCCACCGCATCCCCACATACACACACACATATGCCTAAAAGTCCAAACCAGTTAGCCTATTGATAGCAAATTGCTGTTAGTTTAAAAAAGGTGGAAGTTTTTGATACATCAAATGTGTTAATGGCTGTAAATTCTATCCCATGCTTTCCTAGTTCCATAGGCAAATTTATATGTGCACGATCACTCATGCCCTCGTCACGTCACGCCGGGACTACTGCAACGCTCTCTACATGGGGATCCCCTTGAGGAGCACCCAGAGGCTCCAGCTGGTGCAGAATGCGGCTGCACGGGTGATTATGGGAGCGACGTGGCGCTCCCATGTAACACCTCTCCTGCGCAAGCTGCATTGGCTTCCGGTGGTCTTCCGGGTGCGCTTTAAGGTATTGGTTCTCATCTTTAAAGCGCTCCATGGCTTAGGCCAGGATATTTGCGAGACCGCCTGCTGCTACCGATAACCTCCCACCGGCCAATACGCTCTCACAGAGAGGGCCTCCTCAGGGTGCCGTCGGTCAGGCAATGTCGGCTGGTGGCCCCCAGGGGGAGAGCCTTCTCTGTTGGGGCCCCCGCCCTGTGGAACGAGCTGCCTCCTGGAATACGACTGATCCCGGACCTCCGTACCTTCCGTAAGGCCCTGAAGACTTATTTATTCCACCAAGCCGGCCTAGCCTAAATGGTTCTTAATTGGGATTTTAAATTTTATAGACTTGGGGTTTTTAAATTGGGAAGCCAATGATTTAATTCTTTTTAATTATCTTAACTTTTGTATTGTATGTATTTTTATTTTTGGCTGTTCACTGCCCTGAGTCCCTTCTGGGAGAAGGGCGGTATACAAATTAAATAAATAAATAAATAAATAAATAAATAAATAAATAAATAAATAAATAAATAAATAAATAAAATATGTAACAGCAATCAGCAATGAACATTGACAAAATTCATTGGCTTATTGAAGCTGCTAATGGCCTTCTCCTTTTATTAAAGGAGAAGTAGTTTGTGGAGCAGGGAAGCACTTTGCAAACTACACAAAACTGAGAGTGGATAGTTCCAACTGAAGATGTTCTTGGGACCTTTTACCAAATCTGTCTCAAAGATTCTCACAAAGATAGAAGAGAGAAGGCAGATATGCTTTGCCTGAGTCTTTGTCATGGGCAGCTCAAACTCTAACAAGGAATTTGACAATGAACAATCAATTCCCAAGTTGCTGGATGAATTACTGCCTGAGGAATTGTGGGCAGAAGAAGGTGCACCACTCGGTAACCAGGAGACATAGCTGCCACTGATCTTGGAGAATAAGTTGAGTCTGAGCTGCCACTTCCTCCAAGTGAAAGAGAGGAGGGCAGAGCAAAGGCATTCTGCAAGGTTCCTTGCCAGAAAGAAACTCACTATTCCAAAGGAATAACACCTGCTTCTATTTAAGAAAGAACAGCCAGTTCAGGCCCCTCTGTTGAAGATGGGTGCTTGTTCACCTAGAGTCACAGGACTGTCAAACTCGCAGCCCACGGGCCAGATGCATTGGGCCATGCCCAACCCTAGTTTAGCGAAGGGGAAAAAAGTTGTGATACGTCACGTGATGACAATGTGACGTCGCGAGTTTGACACCCATGACCTAGACTCCCTATGCCTTGCCACTTACCTTGAAATCTTGTGACTGTGAGTTTGGATCTTGGCCTGATGATGTCCCTGCTAAATCATTTGGATCCTTGGGTTTCACCTGGCCACTCTTATATCTGCCATTTTGTATTTGGACTCTCTCTCAAGGTACATTTGCTGGATTTTTATGAACTCAATTAATCCTGTACACCTGTGCATCCGTTTGCATGCACAGTTCCTTTGCTGCTTATTTGCTTGAAAACTTCCTAGTAAAATTTGAAAAAATTGTGAGTGTGTGGCCTGAGACAGGACACCCTTTCAAGAAAAAAAAATCTAAATATTTTATTTGAACACCTTTTCAATTTTGTTAATCATCATAGTGTTGTTGCTATTCCTCTCCGTTCCAATGGATCTGGGAACAAGAATTTCTAGGATCAGAGATAAAAGTCCAAAATTTCTGGGTGAGGTTCTTTGGTGGCTGTAGTAGCAGAGACGGTGCAGCAGATGAATGCTTGCCCATGGTGATTGATGGACAGAAAAAAAATTGAATAAAGGAGAGAATAAGAATGAGACATCGCTTACCTATGCCTCACACAACTGCTCCATGGGAGGAGATTGTGGGATGGAAATTTTGTGGTTTTCTGATGAGTAAAGCAGCTGGAGGCCATGACCAATATCTTACTCACACTTGCAAGGCACAGTTGTTAAAAGACGCTAAGTTCAATCTTCACTTATTTATCAATTTGTAGTTGAAAAGGAAAAAGGTCTTTGAAAACAACAAGATAAGAACATTTCCTCAGTCCCCCTTTCAAATTAAAGAAAGTAAAATCAAGAGGAAGATAATCTTTTAAAATGACTTTAAAACAATAGGAAATAACAATATTTTAACTAACTACTATAAACAGATACAGAAGATGGTATTAATTTAAAAGAGCAATATTTTGCAAAAGTGTTTTAGGTATTATGTGCAATTAGTGAAATAAATAAATTGACTGGATCATCCTGGAAATGTTGTTTGTCTGACATCATAGGGAAAAGGTAATTGATGGAATTTACAAAATTTACAAAATGACATGTGTGTAACAAGAGATTGCATTAAACTACAGAAAGACAAACTAGATAAAACCTTAAGGGCATAAAGAAAGTGAACAAAGAGGAAACCTGTAGAGCAGGGGTGTCAAACTCGCAGCCCATGGGCCGGATGCATCATACGCTGGCCATGCCCACGCCCAGTTTAGCGAAGGGGAAAAGTCACGGTATGCCACATAACGACATGAGTTTGACACCCCTGCTTTAGAGGAAGGAGTAGCAGAATCTGGCAGCAGAGTTAAAAGAGCAATCAGCCTAAAATCTCTACATAGCCACAAATGAGATAAATCCAATCCTCCTTGAATTCACTTGACCATTATCTAACTCCTAGCAGGTGCTAACCATTAGTTGAGAATATTCCTATGGGTAGCAATAAATCAGTTTAATTAGACCTTTACATGTGGATTTGATCTTTCATGCTAAAAAAGAATTATAATATATTTTTATTATAATTCTTCTTTAAAATGATAACGGCCAGAAAAACTGCAAAGAAAAGTGAAGGAAAATGTTTGTTAAAGCACCTGACAGAAAAGGAAATATACTCCAGAAATATTACAAAAAATGTTTGAAGATATGGGAGAGCAGGCTTCTGAATGTGTCAAATTGATTAAAATTGAGCTTGCTGCATTTGAAAAGAGAATGAAAAAAAGTTTGTAAAGATGAAAGGGGACATGAAATAAGTTATTAAAAAATGGAAAATCTATTTAGCACCTTATAAAAGTATTATACTCTTAAACAAATTAGTGACAAAGTAGAAATTTTAGAAAGTAAAACAGAAATAATAAAGGGGGATGGTAAAGGATTTAAATAATCTGATGTTATTGGAATTGAGAGAAAAAGAATTCTGCTTGAGATTTAGAGCAGTTCCAAAGGTTCCTGGAGAAGATATTTAAGAAAATGTGAGGTTAAGGTTTGTTCTCCAAGCTTGTGGGTTTGTTTCTGAATGTTTCATTACCAGACTAGGTAACATCTTCAGTGGAGTTTAGGGGATGTAAACTCCGCTGAATATTTTACCTAACCTGGGAACAAAATGTTCAGAAACCAACCCACAAGTTCAGAGAACAAACCTTCACCAGTGGTGGGTTGCTCCCGGTTCGCACCAGTTCTTGATATGACGTCACCGAACCGGTTCTCTGTCTTCGGGAGCTGGGCCCTCTCGCCCGCCCCGGCGTTATGCCGACCTTATATTTCTTCTTTTTTCGTCCAGCTGAGAGGTGTGGCAGAGCAGATTGCTGCACCTCAGCTGGGCAGATTCACAACGCGCTTGCGCAAAGCGCAAGTTTGGCGTGCAGGCGAGCAAAGTGAGCATGCGCACGGCGATCACGCGCAAAGCACGTGACCAAAGAGGCAATCGTGCGCAAAATGCGTGCACAAAGAGAACCGGTAGTAAAGCCAGTTAGAACCCACCCCTGACCTTCACCCTCATCCTACACCCAAGCTACAGATATTTGCCACTATTGCAAAATTTATTTAGTTTTTAGCAACTTTCTGGAATGTGATGGTGATATGGACAAAGAAATTGATATAGTTTATAGAATCAATATGCGATTTGCAATATTAACAAAAGTACCAAGGGATATTCCTGTGCACTTGTAACCAGAGATTAGGTTTTACAAAAACATTTAATATCAGACTAAAGATTAACAAGACTGTACTTAATACATAGTCAGTCTCTATTCTTCCTTATAAACAAAGCCACTAGGTGCTCTACTAACAATTTATTGCAGGGCAAGTTAAAATGTAGTGTTTGATGGATTTCCTAGCTGGTGGATGTAACACCCAGGGGTGGGATTGTGGGGGTTCGCAGGGTTTCAGGAGAACCTCAAGCTAAGATTCTGTGCAGTTCGGAGAACCCCCAAATCCCACTCCTGGCTGGCCCCGCCCACCCTGCCCCTCCCCTCCCAGGAGTCCCCACGCGGCCCATTTTGGATGAAGGTAAGTGCAAGGCGTGCTCGGAGGCTTGGGGAGAGTGAAAAACGGGCCTACCAGAAGTTTGGGAAGGCCTGAAACAGGTCTGTTTCCAGCCTCCAGAGGGCCTCTGGAGCCGGGAGAGGCCATTTTTACCCTCCCAAAGGCTCGAGGAAAGCCTCTGGGGCCTGGGGAGGGCAAAAACACCCCCCTGCTGCATGCAGGAGGCTGACTAGGCCATATCCACTTTGGCCACATCCACCCAGCAGCCGGGCAGAGAACCCTCGCTAAATTTTTTGAAGCCCACTCCTGGAAACATCCACCAATTACTCCTGTTAATGTGGACTGGAACATGCATCAGGAGAAGATAATTTCCACATCTGTTCAGAAAAACCCAAGTTAGATGCTCTCTAAAAGAGGAAGGCTGCATCATGGTTAGCCACACATCTTCCAGCCAGCATTAGGGGTGCATGTAGGTAGACCTTTGGATGTTCTGAAACAGAGCGTACACCTATCTTTTTAAAGAAACTGTGTCAGTTTTCTAAAATAAACATTCAAAATGATTTATAGATGAAATGTACTGTAGATTTTCAAATGGGAATGATTATGAATAGAAACAGTATTTTTTCAGAATATCAGATTGGATCCAACAATTAATTTACACAAATGCTTACTTTAGATTTTTTGGGGGTTATTTTTTATCCTTCCTCTTTCTGAATCTGTTCCAAAGGTTAGTTTGAATTGCTGCTTGTGGTGTTAAATTAAATCTTGGGAAGAGAAATGTCAAGTTATAAATAATACAACTCAACATACCCAAATGTTTTTTTAAGTTTCACTTGGAACAATAAATAACAGTTATTATTTATTTATTTACATATTTATTCATCAGTCAATCAAATGTATACAGCCATCTATTTCACAAATGTGGCTCTAAATCTTTATGTGACAATTAAAAACAAAATAATTAAAAATAAAAGTTTAAAAACCTTTAAAAAATCAAAACAGAAATATAGCTAAAAATGATGGAAAGTGCCTTCAAGATATTGCATGCAATATAGCCATTTTACAGGCTCCCTGTTTCCCTGATCCCTAAGCTTATTGGAAAAAAAAGTTTTAAGGGATTCCTAGAATATCAATTATCACTTGCAAATGAAAACAATAATGTTGTTTGAACTGGGTGGCCTAATAACTCTTAATACTTAAATATACAAATAATAAAAAGATAAACATAGCTCTTTTCCATTCATTTTCCTGCTGATCCTAAATATACCTCCCAAAACCCAAAGTAATAAGACAACAGTAATAAGGTATTTCTGACATTTTCCTCTCTATTGTTTTTGATGATTCAAAGCACAGTTCCAATAAAAGAAAGAATCTAGAAAACCACAACATCTGAAACACCTAAAAGGCTCCTTTACAGAGAAAGATAAAAAAATTATCATACTAGAGAGCAAGATTCAGAATTATGGATTTAAGTTACTGAAGGGAAAATTCTAGTTGAACAGTAGGAAAAGATTAATTTCACAGTGGAGCCAATGACTCATAAAGATGGTGGATTCCTCTTCACTGGATATGATCAAATAGATTAATAGAGGCTGGACATTCATGTCACCCATCTTCTTTTTCTAGTAACCTAATTCTTCTTTTCTGTTATTTTTTCTTTCTTTTCCGCTAACTCTCTTCTACTCTACTCCACCTCCATCTTATCACTAATTCTCTTTCTTTTATTGTCTTTCCATTTTGTCTTCCAGTTTTAGCCTGCACAGTTTTCAACACTACTGTTCAGGTTGCCTACATCAATTTCTGATCACTCTCATAAATTAATAGTTCCCTCAGTCTTCTGCTGCCCAACCTCAAATCATGTTCTTCCCAGTTACTACACATCTCCGAGGGTTTGTCACCTGTAGTTTGAAGAATAGTTATAGGAAACTTTATTGTATGACAAAGTCCTTTATGTCCAAGATCTTTAATCTGCCTACACACTCATCAGGTCATAAGATTAATTATATGGATTAAAATGGCTAATTAGGTGTGGTTCCCTAAAATCAGCGGTGTCAAACTCACAGCCTGCATCATGCACTGGCCATGACCACCCTTGTTTTAGCAAAGGGGGAAAAAGTCACAATACATCACATGACAAAAACGTGACACCGTGAGTTTGACACCCCTGCCTAAGGTGAAAGCACACTCCTTTTATGCAAACTGTATTACTGGGAATGATGCAATGGCCAGCGTCACCTGCAAGATGATGAGAAACAAGACTAGGAGAATAAAATTTTAACTCACCATTAATGTACATTGTGGATTCCCCTGCCCAATCTTGTTTAAAAATATTTGAAGATGAACAGAAGCATATTAGTGGAACTCATTCATTCCTTTTTTTTCCCAGCTTATTTAGAACAAGAGTGGGCAACCTGCTGTTCTCCTGATGCTTTGGACTATAAACTCCATTAGTTCCAACTGGCACAGGGATGATGATGGGAGTTGCAGTCTAATGATCTCTGGAGGACACTAGATTCCCTCTCCTTTGTACATTATCTAAAGACATTTCCTGCTAATTCAGTCTAACATTTCTGTACTGCTGAGAAAGCAAACCACCAGCAAAGTTTCTGTCTAATTAATGACTCGAAACATTCTTTATTGAAATTAGCAGGAATGTCTTAACAAACTAAAATGATCTGGAAACAACCCATTCATTTGATGCTAGAATGCTAAATTGAAGCAACGGTTGTGGTTCAGATTATCTATTGTCTATTAGCAATATTGCTTCTTATCTTAAAAGAGTTACACTGTAAAAAATATAGTTAACGTACCATACATTTACTTCAGCAAACTCACTGTAAAGACAAGAAATACAATCCAGCCATAATGTAAAATTGGCAGGTGCTTACATCGTTTAAGCATTTCAAACTTTCTGGTATAAATGTAATCTTAAAAATCAAACAATAAGAAATTAGATTTTCAAAATTATAAGTATGGTTCTTCCAACACCCTGGTGTTCATTTGACAAGCTGATCAAAATGATGTTGATCAGGGAATTCATTATAAGTTTGGTGAAGTTTTCCAACAGATTAGGAGGGGAAAATGGAAAGTTATAAATGACAACACAATGTAATTTCAAGACAAACTTCCAGGAGAAAAGTTGTTGCAGTGAAAAAGAAATGACATCTCCTTTCCCATCTAAAGCACCTCACTTTCTTTTCTCTGCTAAAGCAAAATATCTCCACTCAATATTATTATTGATACTTAAACAACTTATTATTGATACTTATAAACAACATTTGGCACAACAGCCTCAAGATCCAACTCAACAAGCCCAAAAAACACAAGCAGTGGGAGGAGCTAGGCCGAAGTCTAAAATGGCGGAGGAGGTTCAGCTGATGCTCTCAAAGCTTGGAACGCCCAGAGATGGCAAATAAATTTCTATCTTGGAATGTTAACGGTTTAAATTCTCCACAAAAAAGAAAGAAAATATTTCACTATTTGAAGCAATTTCAGAATGATGTTATTTGTTTGCAAGAAACGCATATCAAATCCTCAGATCAAAAGTACTTGATAAATTCGAAATTAGGTACACATTTTGTGGCATCAGCACCAGAAAAGAAAAATGGCCTAGTAATATACGTTAAAAGAGGCTTAGTGGCCAATTTAATTGAGGCTGACACTCAAGGTAGATATATTGCAATTGAATTAACAACACAGAGTGGGAAGCTGCTTGTAATTGGAGTATACACACCTAATCAACAACAAGATAAATTTTACAAACTTTTACATACCAAAATATTACAATGGGACTATAGATCTTTATTTTTAATGGGTGATTGGAATGGGGTATTAGATACCCAGAAAGATAAAAAAAGTCTTTCCAAGATCTCCATGCGTGCCAAGTTGCCTAAATCTTTTTTTGATATTTTGGAGGATATGGAGCTTAGAGACATTTGGAGAGAAAGGAACGTATTGGAGAGCGATTTTACTTTTTTCTCAGATAGGCACCAATCTTTTTCGAGGATTGATTTTATATTAACTACAAATGATCTTTTTTCTAGGGTGAAGAGTACGAAGATATGTCCAAGAACTTTAACTGATCATAGCCCGGTTTGGGTGGAACTAGAGCAGGAGAGAGGGGAAAGGAGGTCTTGGAGGTTAAATGAGAATTTATTCAGATATGAAGATAATTTGTGTGAGCTTAAAAAACAAATGAAAGAATTTTTTATTAATAATATGAACAAAGGAACTTCGATGGAGATGGTATGGGATGCGTGTAAGGCTTATATGAGAGGAACATTAATCTTTTTGAATAATAAATATAGATTAAAACAACAAAATAGACGGAAAGAGATAGAGGAGGAAATTAAAAAGAAAAAACAATTGCTTATAACTAACCCGGGAGATAAAAAGGCAAAAGATATGATTAATATTTTAAGAGAGCAATTTAATATGTTAATGGCGGGGCAAGTAGCAACCAGCATACAATATGCCAGACATAACACATTTTGTAATGCTAATAAACCTGGGAGATGGTTGGCTTACACGATGAGGAAAAAACAGAAATCACGTATTATAGACAAGATAGAATTTAGAGGTAAAGAGACTTATCAACAGAATTTAATAAAAAAGGCTTTTTTGGAGTTTTATACAAAATTATATGCTAAAGATGCAATTCAAGATGTTGATATTGATAGATATTTAAAGATGGAGATTCCCGAATTAACGTCGGAACAGAGAGAGAGATTGAATCAGCCAATAACTTCTGAGGAAATTGTTGGGGCAATTAAACAATTAAAAATAGGTAAGGCTCCGGGAACAGATGGACTAACAGCTGTTTATTATAAACATTTACAATCCGAAATGTTAGAACCACTAAAAATTTTATTTAATAAAATACAAGTAGGAGGAGGAGTACCACCTTCTTGGAAAACAGCCTTTGTTTCACTAATTCCAAAGGAGGATCAAAATTCCATTAAACCGGAGAATTTCAGGCCAATTTCACTTCTGAATACTGATTATAAGATTTTTGCTAAAATATTAGCTAATAGATTAATGCCAGTTATGCAACAAATAATTCACAATGATCAATCAGGGTTTATAAAAGGTAGACAAATGAGATACAATGTTAGACAAATTGTAAACTTACTGGAATATTTGGAAAAAAATAATCAAGTCCCTGCAGCGTTTATATTTTTGGATGTAGAGAAGGCATTTGATCGTTTGAACTGGCAATTTTTGTTTAAAATAATAGAGAAAATGCACTTTGGGGAATATTTTACACAATCAATTAGAGCGATATACCAGCAGCAAACAGCACAAATCATAGTTAATGGAGGTTTAACAGAGGCTTTTAAAATTGAGAAAGGAACAAGACAGGGGTGTCCTCTGTCCCCACT
This sequence comes from Pituophis catenifer annectens, assembly GCF_029215685.1. Lineage (NCBI taxonomy): Eukaryota > Metazoa > Chordata > Lepidosauria > Squamata > Colubridae > Pituophis > Pituophis catenifer. The sequence goes on along the minus strand of NW_027256883.1, from coordinate 121,826,337 downwards.
ATTATTTATTTTGACTTTGGAGGTACTATTGAATAAGATACGTGATTCAGAAAAATTGAAGGGTATTGTAATTAGACAACAAGATTATAGATTAAGAGCCTTTGCAGATGATTTGGTTATTACTTTATCTCAACCTATAGAGTCGGCTCCATATATATTGGATATAATTGATCAATATGGGAAAGTATCAGGATTTAAAGTTAATTCACATAAGACAAAGATGATAGTTAAAAATATGACTATATTTGAAAGAGACAAACTAGCAAGATTAACAGATTTTGAAATAGTTAAAAAGGTTAAATATCTAGGGGTATACATAGCAGCTTCAAATACAAAATTATACAAAAACAATTATGAGGTACTTTGGCAGAAGGTACAGAAGGATATGGAAAATTGGAAAAAATTACAGTTGTCTTTATTGGGAAGAATTGCAGCAATTAAAATGAATGTTTTACCAACATTTTTATTTCTGTTCCAAATGATACCTGTGCTTAAGAAAGATGAAAATCTGAGAGAATGGCAGAAAGGTGTTAATACTTTTATTTGGGCTAGGAAAAAAACCCAGAATAAAAATGAAAATTATACAAGATACACGGGAAAGAGGGGGTCTTAAAATGCCTAATTTAAGATTATATTATGAAGCAGCGGTTTTATCACAAATCAGTGATTGGTTTAATTTAACTGAGGGGAGAATTTTGAATTTAGAAGGTTATGATTTGTTATATGGATGGCATGCCTATTTGTTATATGATAAAAAAGTGGATAAAGTATTTAAGGTTCATATATTAAGAAATGCTTTGTTAAGGGTTTGGAAAAAATATCAATATAAGTTAAATTATAAGATACCTTTATAGGCAAATCCTAGACATGCAATAGAAAATATAAGTATAGAACAAAAACAGGAGGTGATTACTTATAAAGAGCTTCTTATTATGGAAAGGGGGGTAATGTATTTGAAATCTTTAGATACACTGAGAGAAGAAGGTATAATTTATACATGGTTTCAGTATGGTCAACTTCAAGCTAGATGGAAGGAAGATCAAAAAACTGGCTTTGTGCAAAATGAGGAGAATTTGGTAAAACAAATTAGAGATCAAAAACAAATGCATATTAAAATGTTGTATAGTGCCTTACTGGAAATAGATTCTGAGACTGAATTGGTTAAAGACTGTATGATTAAATGGGCACAAAATTTTCAAGAGCCAGTAATGATGGAAACTTGGGAAAAGATTTGGATTAGAAATGTGAAATTTACACAAGCACAAAATTTAAGAGAAAATTTTTATAAAATGTTTTATAGATGGCACTTAGATCCTAAAAAATTATCATGTATGTATTCTAATGTGCAAGCTAAATGTTGGAGATGTGACTGTGATGATGCAACTTATTATCATATATGGTGGACTTGTAGAAAAATCAAAGCATTGTGGATAAAGATTTGGTGGGTGATGCAGAATATTCTTAAAAAGAGATTGAAATTTACTCCACAGTTGTTCTTACTGGGTATAACTATGGACTGTACAGTTGCAGAGACTAAATTGATTTTGAACTTGATAACAGCAGCAAGATTGCTGGTAGCACAACATTAGAAGAAGGACTTTTTGCCTACTATTGAAGATTGGATATTGAAAGTAACTAATTTAGCTGAAATGGCTAAAATTTCAGCATATCTGAAGGATCACACACAAGAAAGGTACATACAGGACTGGAGAAGATGGATTGATTATATACAAAATAAGTATCAGACCAAAAAATATCAAATAGCTTATGAATGATTTTTTTTTATTTGTATAAGTGTTATATAAGTGATATTAGATGTATTATGTTTAAGAAATAGGATTTTATATATGGGGGGTTAAGAAATTTTTTTATAGGGGTGTTAGTTTAATGATTGGTTATGCAATTTAGATTACTGTTAAAGATCAATAGAAATACCTTGTGTTCTGCTCTGGGAAGTCGGGGAGGGGGAGGGGGGTTGGGGGGGTTGGGGGGGGTTGTGGGGAAAATATGTTTGTTTTTAAAACTTTTTCAATAAAAAAAAATATTATTATTGATACTTAGTATAACATCCCAAAGTATGTCTATTCAAACCTGATTTATACCAATTATGTGGTTTTACCAATAGATGGAGCCATAAAAACCATCCACAGTGACTTAACTTCTATAACACACTGGACCACAAATTATCAAAACACATTTTATTCAAATCCAAACTTTATATTCGAGATTGATTTGGAGGCATTAGATGGAAGTAGACTTACATTTTTCTGGTTTAAATGTATGGTGACAAAGAAGCCTAATATGTATATTAGCCTGTACATCAGTTTAAAAGTGAGACAATGATAGTAATAATAACTATAATAATTTCAATATTAAATAACTGTTTATCTGAGATCTTTGGGAAGACTTCATAGGTGGACAAAATGCCAAATCCAATCTAATCATTGTCTGATTGTGTGAGCAACTATAATAAATTTATATGCTGTCCAAGTGTTGACTTCTTCTTCCAAGTGTTAACAACTTCTTCCAAGGTTGCATTCTCAAAATGAACCATGTAAGGTGGATATAAAAACTGCCTATATCTGTTTATTCAAATACGTTCTCAATATATTCTCTTCCTTTCCCAACCAGGTGGTATTTTTATGACCTTATAACCCCTTGCTTTGGAGTGGGGTTGGGGCAGCTGAATGGAGTTGAGTGTTTACTGACCATATGCCCTTCCTGATACCTATGCAGAGTTCTCAGCAGATATTTTCTCTTTGCGCCCTGATAGAGAAATATCTACCTGGTTTGAACTCTTAACTTTCTGGGTGGGAGGTGAGCATCTTCACCTCTAGGCCATTGCACCATTCTCCCCTTACAGTATAATCACTGTAAAATAATCAGCACAGAGCGGGAGGGAGGGAGGGAAGGAAGGAAGGAAGGAAGGAAGGAAGGAAGGAAGGAAGGAAGGAAGGAAGGAAGGAAGGATAACTAAGAGGAAAGGAATTTTATTCTTCTGCTGTAGAAGTGATGAAAGAAATTAAAACCATAAACTGTCTTTGACAGTTTTGTTTGTAAATTTGCTTTTTGCAATGATATATTTTCCTACCACTACAGATACTTTTTTTTCCCATATTTTATTTACAGAGTGGGAGAGCTTCACTATTATAAACAGAGCAAAGTTTGGTGTAATAATTTCCAGGCTGAACTTTAATGACACTCAAGAAAGCTGAGATAAATTGCACCCCTGCGTTCTAAAAATATTTAGCTGTTCAGTCTTTATTTGGAGCTTTGTAAGGGACAACACAGGTATATTATAACTGAACTATCCTCATAAAGTCTAATGTAAGGAATGATTTCCCTTAGGCTTACTATGAAACTGTGTCAAAACGGTGCCAGGCCAAGTCATAACCTTTCAGGATTTGGCTAACCAGCAGGGGAACTTTTCAAAGGTGAAAATATTCAATCACAAACGAATCAACACCAGGCAACAAAGTCAGCAGGTTTTCACATCATTTGAATATTGGGAATCTTCCTTTGCATTAGTTGCAAACTGAATTGTAGAGGGACTTTAGAAAACAAATAAACTTGAGGTGTATGCGTTAAAATTAACAGCATATGCTTTAAGAATAAATTCCTCTTTTTATCACCACTATAGTTAGCATTTTATTTTATTGTTTAATCCTATTTCACAGAGTTCTTAAAAATGTATCTTTCTTTTCCAATTCTTCCATTTCAATCCAGGATATCAGAATCTCCTTTATTGTAAGTGGGTTCATCCATGTGCAGTTACCAGAAAAATTATAAGCCAGTTTAGAACGATAAACAAAACAATATTTTCCCTGTCATTTATAGTCCAAATACATATCCTTCTATTGAGCTTCTCCATCCAAATAAGGACCCACAGATCAATCTCAATCCAATCTGAAACACTGTCAAAGAGGTCCACTTATTATTTCATCCGATTCCATTCCATTCTGTCTTCAACATTATCATTGCGGCTGTCATCAATATCTAGCAAAATAGTAGAACATGAATTTTTGCTTAAACTGTCATGGGTGTTCTGCCCCAGCTAAGGATCCCAAAGAACACAGCACACACAAACTCTGAACAAAACTTAGTTTACTCAAATAACACAGTTTTAGCAAATGCCGGCTGTTAATAAGTGTTCTTAACAGCCTGCCAGAATTCCACAGATAAAATAGTCAGAGTCTTACTGGAGTTGGCAGAAAGCCCAGAAGCAAGGTTGCAGAGACATCCCAATGCAATGATTAGCAAACTAAAGTTGTTTCCTGCAGCTTGTTGCAAGCTGCGTACTTAAATAGGCTAAGGGAATGGCCAATTAGCCCAAGCCTTACTCCTGAGGAGACCTCCTCCTGAGGACCCACTCCTGCCTTTTGGCAGCTCTGCGTGCCTGTGCTTTGAGAAGAGTCTCCTCCTCTTCATCCTCTTCACTAAAAGGAGCCTCTGGAGGTTCTGAAGGCCCTGACTAAATCTCTGCCTCTGGCACCACATCTTCTTCAGCCTCCTCCCTGTCCGACTCGAGCGCCAGCTGCACAGGCTGCTGGCACAACACCATACCAGCCTCCTCATCGTTGGGATCAACAACAATTCGTGCAGGCCGCTGGTGGGCCACAACAATGGGAGAATTGAAGGTAGGCCCTTAACAAATTTTCCCTGTAAATTAACCAAAGTATTTGGTTACATTATTAGCAACATTTAGATAGCCAGGACACTCAGGGACATAAGAAGAAATCAAAGTCTATCCAATGGTGGATCCTTAATAAACTAGAGTGAGAATGAATGGGCATGATTCTCTATTTCCCATGACCTAAAATATCTGTGAATTTTTATGTTCTTGACAGATAACAACCTGCTGGGTATTACAGAAAGCTTCTAGCAATAAAAGAAGAGTAGAGCAAGGAGTGCATGCACTTTATCACATTAAAGACGAAAAAAAGATTTATTGGACCAAGTAAAGGAAGCCTATAACAGAAGCTGACAGATGAAGCAAATCTCCATAAGGAGGAGAATAATACAAAGGACGCAGCTCACTGGACATGACTGACAATCAAAAACAAGAGACGTAAAAGTTATCTGAAATATTTGAACTCTGAAATAGCTTTGAGATATTCACAGATGAAACTCTGAGGTTTCAAAGAAAAAAGAAGAAACAGGTAGCAAGAGGGTGGATTTCTAATATACTACTGATTTTAGAAAAACAGATTTTTTTATAAACATCCAGGACAATAATAAGTAGAACTCCATACAGAAGAACCTATTGGGAAAATGTGCCCAGTGTAATCAAACGTTTCTTAAAAAGAAAATATTTGCAAACTGGTATGCAGGAGAAAAGTTAGCAGTAGACACCAATTGTGGACCCTAGTGAAAATCTGAAAAACAAAAGGGTCATATATAGAAGATTCGAACAGGGACAAGTAACCAAAGGCTAAAAGAAATTAGGCCCAGATTAGTAGAAATGTTGCCAACCCTCCCCCCCAAACTCAGAAAGATATGAGATTAGCTAAGAACTAAGAACAAAATAGGCCCCCTCAATTCATTCTAAGCAAAACAATGAGAAAAAGACCAGTACACCAATGACTCAGTGTAGGCAGCAATATGAAGATATGCAATAAAAAAGACCTATTTTAGTTTTAGTCTCGGAGAAAAGGGTATGTGTTCCACTAAGCAATTGTGAAGAGGCGGCAGAAACTGTGGGAATGAAATCTGAGACTGATGAGAGTATGGTCAGGAATACTTATTTCCTTTAAGTGAATGTAATCATACAGGTAAACTACATCCCAGAGTACTGTCTGAATTTCAATCTCTTATTCCATAGAATGTGAAGTGGCAAGCAATTGAAGAGAACATAGCAATAGCAATAGCACTTAGACTTATATACTGCTTCATAGTGCTTTACAGCCCTCTCTAAGCAGTTCACAGAGTCAGCATATTGACCCCAACAATCTGGATCCTCATTTTACTGACCTCGGAAGGATGGAAGGCTGAGTCAACCTTGAGCCCGGTGAGATTCAATCTGCCAAACTGCTGGCAGCCAGTGATCAGCAGAAGTAGCCTGCAGTACTGCACTCTAACCACTGCGCCACCGAGGCTCATATCTCTATATTCAAAAAGGGAATAAGGATGAATCATGGATCTGGACAATCAGTCCAAAACTAGTAGTACTAGGAATACTGTAGTTGTTGTTGCTGTTCTTGAGTTGCTAAATCCTGCCCGACTCTTCACGACCCCATGGACCATAACACTCCAGACCCTCCTGTCCTCCACTGTCCCCCAAAGTTTCACCAAATTCATCTTCATTGAATCTACCATCTAATCATCTCAACCTCTGTCTTCTCCTTCTCCTTTTGCCTTCAATGTTTCCCATCACCAGGATCTTTTCCAATGAGTCCTTTCTTCTCATTGGGTGGCCAAAGTATTTGAGCTTCAGCTTCATTATCAGACAGGGCTGATTTCCTTTAGGAAGAAATACTATCGTGCAGACTGCAAAGCCATCAACCCGTGAACACTTTTAAAACAGTTTAATAGTTACTGTAAGTCAGCGTGGATTTGCAAGGAACAAATCTTGCTAATTTAATGCTAATAAGGATAATTTTCTTGCTACATTATAAAGACCCAATAGATATATCTTGATTTCAACGTAACATACGACATGACATTCTGATTAGTAAGCTAAGTATGGGGTGTATGGCAATGACAATTAAGTGGATACATAGCTGTTTAAAATCTCATCAAACACTATTTTTCATCCAACAAAAAAATGTTCTTGGTTGGAGTGACATAGCAGTTCAAACCTTGCACACTTTAACATTTTATTAATGACTTGAATGAAGAGGTGGAGGGAATGCTTATCTTGAAAGTGATAAAAGAACCTGGGGGGGATAACTATAACCTTGTATCACAGAAGTAAATGCAAAATGATCTGAGTAGGAGACATGAGTGGAAAATAGCCGGGTGAAACTTAGCAGAGACAATTGGAAAGTGATTCACTGGGAAACAGAAATCAAAGGTATTACCTTGACCTAAGTTATTTTGAATTGACAACAACACTTGTGAAAAAGATCTTGGAATAGTAATTGATTATTGAGAAAACCCTAACACCAACTTGACACTGAAACCAATTGTTCAGAGGCTCCTCTTTACTAAATGCCATCAAGTAGAGACTGGACAATCACCCATTATAGATACTTTACTCTTAAAGTTCTGCAAAATGCAAGGGTTTGTAGGTGAAGCCTTAAGCATTTTTCAACTCTGTAATTCTATGATTTTTTTTAAAAAAATCTGTTAAGGATATTGTTGTTGTGTTACCAACCAGCAGAGTGTAGAACACAGAGAAACGTTGCTGAGAGCAATGAATAAGAGATGTGCAAACTGGTTTATCAAAAGTTTACTTTATAGTGAAAAAACAATCTCATAGTCTTTAAACAAATCCAAGTCTTTGCCAGTTAAATCAGTCCAGTGATTCTTACCACACAAACAGTAGTTGGTTAGAATAACATACTCACTCTGGTTCACAAACCACAATGGTAGCAGATCCATCCAACGATGATAGCACAATGATAGTGTCAGATGTAAATGCCTTATTCTCTAATGTGTAAATAGTATATGAATGGGGTATCAGGGGTTAACTTATTCTTCACTTCTTAATGTATTCATAATTCACCACTCCCACTTATAGCTCCACCCATTGTATATATAAGGAGCCACCTACACCCTTTTCCTGGTTTCTATCTGTGAATATTCAGTGAATATAGAATGCCTATTGTAAATAAAAGGAAGTATATTTAAACCTTTAACTCTCACTAATTTTATTGAGTCTGATCCTGAAAATATTGCAACAAGCTGGTAGCAGAGGATGGTTAATTGACTCAATAAAAAACTTAAAAAATGTCTAAGAAAGATAGGCCCAACACCAGGGCCTACAGCAAAGAAATGGAAACAGAACAAGAAATAATCAACGAATCCACAAACGCAATTTCGAGAGAATCCGAAGAATACACCACTGAAGACGAAGAAATAATAGACGAAAATGATGACCAGGAGGAAATCGAAATAGAGAATAACGAACTCAGGTCAGAGATATTAAAACTATTAAAAAGCCAGAAGAATGATGAAAGCCTCATCGCGAACCTCCAAGAAATGCTGAAGAACAGCGGAGCAGCGAGAGAGAAAAACATCACTAATGAGAAGTCTAAAGACCCAAAAACAGTGAGTGATATGACTGCAGAGAAAGTCATTACGAAGAAGAAAAACAGTGATCCCGCGCGAAATTTTGAATGGCAGCCATCTTGGTTTCAACAGGCCTCCAAGGTGAGCGAAGCAGAGCCAATCAAAATGTTCAATTCAAAATTTCTGGCGCGAAAAACGTTATCAGACAACGAAAATGAAAAAGAAGATTCGAACTCCTCAGAAGAATCAGAATCAGAAAGTGAAGATGACTCAACAAAATCCCAAATAAAATCAGCAATGAAAACACTTTTTGCTGCATTTGGGCCAAAACTAAAAATTACCAAAGAGCCACCGAAGAAGCGAGCGAGCAGGCCGATACCTCAAGACCTGCCCGCTCCCATCCTGACTTCGAAAGCGACGACGCCCGAACCCAGAGAGCCTTGTCGATTCCGCCCTACACCACAGACCGAAGCAAGTACCAACGCCCCCAAAAGAAAAAGAAGAGCAGCCGCCGTCGTCAGAACTCCCAAGGTCGAACCAGAGACCGACTCGTCTGAAGCAGAGCAGAGCGAGCGAGCCGCAATGGAGAGAACCTTCCACGACGACTCCAAAGAAGAAATGGACAACGCGCATGCGCGAAACTACGCAGACGGTCCGGGAAGACATGAACTGGCGAGAGAACCACGCAGACTCGTTGCGAGCATCCCCATGCCGTTTTGCAATTTTCTACACTTGCGAGACCACGGACTACCTCAGGTCGTAAGTAATGGACAAAATAATGTCGGAAATTTACCCAGTGACTTCCCAAAACTAAGGGTTGATGGCATTAATGTGCAAGAATGGTATCAACAGCTCCAGGTTGTCTTTATGAAGGAAAATTTACTATTTTTTATCACTAGTCCCCCAAAAAGACCTTGGACTTTAAAAATAGATTGTTTACACCATAGAGCATTTTTCTTAATAATATCTAGTGTGTCTCCTGCAATGTATCATAGCATCAAACCTAATCTGACTGTTTCAGAAATTATTCAATGCATGTTTAATTTGTTTCACAGCGATAGTGTGGCTACCACCACAAGAATGTCTAAGGATTTCTTTTCATCTAGAGTGAAACCAGGGGTTTCCATAAGTGAGCATTTAATATCTTTAAACAAAATAAGAGCTTAGCTGCATTTGAGGGGGGAGGTGATTTCAGACCAAACAATGAAAAGTGTTATTATCAACTCACTTGATTCATCATGGGACAGTTTTATGTCACATTTAGACACTATCAATCTAGGATATTTATCCATAGAAAGTCTATCCAATAAATTGATAGCAGAAGACAATTCAAGAAGAAATCGTTCTAGCAATCACACAGAACACAAACCTTATAGGAAAGTAGCTTTCCAAGAAAAATATAATGAAACATTTAAATGTCACAATTGTGGATCTAGGGAACACAATAGAAGAGATTGTCCCAAAATTTCAAAGGAAAGACATAGGTCAGAATATAGGAACAAATACAATTATAGACAGTCTTCCATAGATAGACATAGATATAGAAGCCCACCAAATTACAAAGAGAATAGAGGGGGCAGAGATAATTCAAAGGATAGAAAATCTGGTTCACTGAATGGATTAAATAAACAAGACAACACTAAAATACAGCAAAATGAGAACAATAATTGGCTTATTGATTCTGGAGCAACTAATCACACCACTAATAACAAAAATATATTGTCTTCATTTACAGAAGATAAATTTGTAATAAAGGTAGCTAACCAAGAAAAGGTTCAAGTATTAGGCAGAGGAAATGTAACCTTGCCTGGTCTAGGAAAAATAGAGGGGGTATTGTTAATACCTGAAATACCTCATAACATACTAAGTGCCATAAAACTAAGTAGAGATTCTGACATTAATATAGTTTTCTCAAAGGGAAAAGCGACTTTGGAGAAGAATAAAATAAATATAGGCACTGTGATGATTAAAGGAGGCCTACCTTATCTGATAACAAAGGAAAAATGGTTGCATAACATTGATTCAAATATGGAAGATTGTATTGAAGCAGATGATGAAAATATTAGCAACAGTGACAATGATGAATGTAAAATATCTCATGATCACGCAGATGCACACAATGAAAAAAAACCAAAAATAGGTAAACCAATTCATGATGAGTGTGCTCACATCTTACATAGGAAGTTAGGACATGCCAGTTTTCCTGTAGTACAAAAAATGACTGAACACGCAGAAGGTGTCAAAATAAAAAATTGTGAAAACTATTTGGAATGCTCAGTATGTAAATCTACAAAACTAAAAACTAGTCCCAGGCCAAGAAAATCTACTAGATCAACTAACAAAATTTTTGACTTAGTACACATGGACTTAGTTGGCCCATTAACTCCATCAATCACCTATAGAAAACGTTACTTCCTGACAATAGTAGACGATTATAGCCGTTATGGGTTTGTTTATACATTAAAACACAAAGATGAAACCTTTCAAAAATTTAAGGAATTTTACAAACGCATAGAAACACAACACAATATCAGAATAAAACAAATTATGACAGATAGGGGATGTGAATTCATGTCTAAAGAATTCTCCCAATGGTTAAAGGATAGAGGAATGCTACATTACACGTCTAGTCCATTTTCTGCGTTTCAGAACGGGATTGTAGAGAGAAAGAATTCCACATTACAAACCATGATTAGATGCACATTGGAGGATGCTGGCTTAAGCAAACAATTTTGGTCAGAAGCCTTACATTATTCAAATTACACACAAAATAGAACCTGGTCCAGTATTGTAAATAAGACACCATATGAAGTAATGTATAATAGGAAACCAAAATTAGCACACATGCACATATTTGGAGTCACTGCAGACGTACACATACCTAAGCAGTTGAGAAGAAAGGGAGAAAACGTATCCAGAAGACTCAGATTTATGGGATATGAAACTGGCACCAAACGGTACAGATTCATTGATAATAATAACAAATTTATAGTTTCCAGAACAGCTGTGTTCCATGAACAGGCCAACTGGTCTAAATTACATCTTAATGAAATATTTCCAAATAAATGTAAAGATACAAAATCTCATGAGAAAGGGACCATAGAAAAACAGAATATCAACAAATATAAAAGCAAAACCAAAACTTGGACAAATAGCCAACACAAAATAAAGACAGACACACTAACAAAAAAAGAAGCAAGATATTTGCATGATAACAATAGCAAACCTGAAAGAGTCATTAGAAACAACAGAAATCAAATGCCAAATAAATACAGAGATTACATAATGCATATGGATGGTGAGCCAATAACACCTAATACTTATGAGGAAGTGTTAAAACTCCCTCGTGAAGAAAAAGAAAAATGGGAATTAGCTATGAAAAAAGAGATGGAAAGTTTACAAGGATTAAATGTATTTACACCTGCAATTGCACCTAAAGATAAAACAATTATTGGTACCAGGTGGATATATAAAATTAAGAACTTAGAAGGAGGCAATACTCTATATAAAGCTAGATTAGTTGCACAAGGTTATGCACAGAAATATCCGGAGGACTATACTGACACGTATTCCCCCACTGTAAGAACAGAGAGTGTCAAAACAGCTCTAGTGGTAGCTTCAGCACTCAATCTTGATGTATTTCAATATGACATACAGACTGCGTATCTACACGCAAAACTAGATAAGGAAATATACGTAAGAGCACCTCACAGTCAATACACCAACAAAAATGAAATTTGGCTGTTGAACAAGAGTTTATACGGATTAAAACAATCTGGTAAAAGATGGTATGATTGTTTAGTAAAAGTACTTAAGACCATGGATTTCAACGCTACCACTGCTGATAACTGTTTCTTTGTCAAAAAGGGTGATGATTACATTGAATTTGTGTTGATTTATGTAGATGACATTTTATATATAGGAAAACACAAAGAGAGAAGAGAAACTTTTGTAAATAAGTTAAATGAACATTTCTCGTTGAAATCTCTAGGTAAAGTGAACAAATATCTTGGTGTTCAAATTAATAAGACTAGAAGGGGATTCAAACTTACTCAGAGAGATAAGATTATAGAACTTTTAAATAAATGCAATTTAAACAATGCCAAACCCTGTGATACTCCTATGCAAACTGATTTTCTTAGAAATACTGATGAATCTTCCCCTGAATTCAAGGATAACACGTTTTATAGATCAATCATAGGTTCACTTCTTTATATATCTAATTGGACTAGACCAGATATCGCCTTACCACTCAATTTATTATCCAGACACGTCAGCAAACCAACAATGTATCACTGGGAAGCTGTTAAAAGAATTTTAAGATATCTGAAAAGTACACTAGATTTTTGCTTAGTATTAGAACCTAGTGATAATAAAGAACCAAAGCTTGCATGTTATGCAGATGCGGACTGGGCTGGAGACACATCATGCAGAAAAAGTACATCTGGTTATATTTTTCTCTTAAATGACTGTCCAGTTTACTGGTATACTGGTAAACAAGAACTAGTAGCCACTTCAACGACAGAAGCGGAATATGTTTGTTTATCCAAAGCTGCAAATAACCTTGTATGGTTTAATGATTTAATTTCAGATGTTTGGAAAAAACCTGCTTTGCCTTTTGTTATGCATGAAGACAATAAAGCAGCCATTGAAATATCTAGATCTGATGCCATTGGACAAAGGTCCAGGCATATAGATATAAAATTTAAACATGTGAGGCAATTATCTCAGGATGGATTTATTAAAGCAGTGCATTGTGATACTTCAGAACAATTAGCTGACATATTGACAAAGCCTTTACCTTCTAAGCAACACAAATATTTAACATCTAAATTGTATGTCTTGTATTGTCCTGAATCTGAATGTAATTGGTGTTGTATAACGAATCGGCATTTAGAGGGGGATTTGTCAGATGTAAATGCCTTATTCTCTAATGTGTAAATAGTATATGAATGGGGTATCAGGGGTTAACTTATTCTTCACTTCTTAATGTATTCATAATTCACCACTCCCACTTATAGCTCCACCCATTGTATATATAAGGAGCCACCTACACCCTTTTCCTGGTTTCTATCTGTGAATATTCAGTGAATATAGAATGCCTATTGTAAATAAAAGGAAGTATATTTAAACCTTTAACTCTCACTAATTTTATTGAGTCTGATCCTGAAAATATTGCAACAGATAGCAACTCCACACACTATGGTAGCTTATCATCAACTGAATACATTACAGTACCTTTCTTAAATACGTTCACTAGTGATTATCTAATTACAGCATGACTCAGCATTACAATGAATCAGCAGTAAAACTTTAAAGTCACACAATACATATTCATATTAAAGTCACAGAACACATATATTGCCTGGACAACTTGTTAGGCTCAAACCATATCCTAACAAAATGCTTCTTGCATACATCTTAATATTTCTTCAGCACTATGCTGTGCTTTTTGACTAATTGTTGTACTTGTTCTAATTGTGTAATTTATTTGAGTGCATCAAATACATTCTTGTGCTTTAAATATTGCTTCTTTGGAAATACAGGCTTTTGAGAATATGCAGCACAGGCTTTGCATAAAATGGACAACATTCTGAAATGAGTCCAAATAATCTGTTTCTTGCAGGACACTCTAAGTTGCAGCCCAAACACCTTCTCAACAACCTTTCCTAGACAAGGAAGTTTGTAGACTGGACAAATAGTGGACAAAGGATGTATTAGCACCTTCTTCAAGTGCCACCCAGACAACTTAACTCAAGAAGGATGTCACCATTTCGTGGACTCAACCACATGTCATGCCCTGGGATGCCTTAATCAAGCAGGAGGGGGTAGGTATTGAATGATCAGACTGACAGGTTAACAGTTCTGAGGAACCTATCCACTTCCTCAGGATCAAATAATTCCCTGATAATAGGATGAGACTATGCTCAGTCAACTCAACTCGACTTGACAGAACCTAACTCAGAATGAATTCAAACAACTTTATTCACCAGATTCCTAAAACATTGCACACAGGACCCTTCAAGATGCTCTATTTATCTTTCATCCCAATTGGACAAAGAGACATCAATAAACTCTGGTATATCAATGATAGCTGAAAATGCAAAAGATTTTCAAGCACTAGTAGTAAAAGGCCCTCCCTTTGCCTTTTAACTAATATTAATTATTCTTAGTTAAAAGGCAAAGGGAGGGCCTTTTATTATTAATATTACTATTAATTATTATTAATATTAATAATTATTAGATAGATAGATAGATAGATAGATAGATAGATAGATAGATAGATAGATGATAGAAGGGTGGTACAGAATTATGATAAATAAAATAAATAAATCTCCATTCCCATCCTCATCCCCATCCTCCTCCATCCTCCATCCTTTATCCTCATCATCCTTTGATATTGCTTATCATAGTTATATTTGTACATTTGCCTTAATATAATAAAGGTAGTCCTTGACGTACAACAACTTGTTTAGTGACTGTTAGACAGTTAGAACAGCACTGAAAAAAGGAACCTATGAGCATTTTTCACACTTACGACCATTGCAGCATCTGCAGTCTTGTTATCAAAATTTTGACTCTCAGAAACTGGCATGTATTCATGATAGTTGTACTGTCCCAGAATCACGTGGTCACCATTTGTTACCTTCCTAGCCAGCCTCCAACTAGAAAAGTCAATGGGGAAAGCCAGGTTTGCTTAACAACTGCATGATTCGTTTAGCACCTAAGGCAACAAGAATTTGTAAAATTGGATGCGATTCACATAACAATTGCCTTGCTTAGAATTTTTTTTAAGATTTTTTTTTTATTGGCCAAGTGTGATTGGACACACAAGGAATTTGTCTTGGTGCATATGCTCTCATATGTACATAAAAGAAAAGATACGTTCATCAAGAATCATAAGGTACAACACTTAATGGGTACAAATAAGGAACCAGGAAACAATATCAAAATACAGGTAAATCGTAAGGATACAAGCAACAAAGTTACAGTCATACAGTCATAAGTGGAAGGAGATGGGTGATGGGAACAATGAGAAGATTAATAGTAGTGCAGATTTAGTAACTAGTTTGACAGTGTTGAGGAAATTAGTTGTTTAGCAGAGTGATGGCATTCGGGGAAAAACTGTTCTTGTGTCTAGTTCTCTTGTGTGCAGTGCTCTATAGCGTCATTTTGAGGGTAGGAGTTGAAATAGTTTACGTCCAGGAAACTGACTCATGCAGTATACAGGTCCTCAATGGAAGGCAGGTTGGTAGTAATTGAATTAAAATTAAAATGGAAATTTTGGGCTGAATTGTGGTCCTAGGTTGAGGACTTCCTGTGTAGAAAAAATATGAATGAAATCAGATAAACAATTCTTCTGATGCATAATTCTTTTATGTATACAAGACAGGGCAACTATGAAGAAAGAGAGCTTCCTTATACATTTTATATTTTAGTCCCCTTTTAAAACTGATTGACAATGTTATAAGACAATTTAAAATGTGAGAAATGTTTCACTTAAGCAGTGAAAATAGAACACATTAGAAAACAGAATCCATCGCGCGGGCTAAAAATAAGAGCCACCATCTCCATATAATATGTGTATAGAAAACTGGAATTAACTGTAAGAAGAGAAGAGTAACGTATTAGACAGCACTGGAAAGGCATCAGTGTAGCTGCCAGATGTTCCCCCACACTGAGAATATTCCACAAGATGGCACCATCATTCTAGAAGCCCTCTCTCTGAAATCACTTTCTTAACTTCATTGGGAGGGGATGGAAAGGCATCCAAGGATGATCAAAGTGTCTGGAAAGGTAGCATTTCTCAAAACCCTCTGCCTGAAGGTCTGTGCTGAAATTAGTGTGTTTAATGGCAAGTGATATTTCATTGTCGTCTACTGGTGAACATGCTAGATTGTGGACAACAAAACAGGACCAAACAAAACTTTACTTCAGAATTCAGTAGAAATTTACATTTCTGGGAAACAAAAAAAAACAACAACCCTAAATCCTTTCTCCACCTTGGAGTCCTACATGAAGCAGTAGCATTATAGTATGAGATCAAAGTAAAGATTGAAGTACAGAAAAAGAAGGGGGAAAAATAGACTGACATTGCTCCTAATACAACTGATGTACTAATATTTCTTTAGGATCCTTACTTTTACTTAAAGTTTAAATGAAAGTTAATGAAAGACTGAAGCAATTTATGGTGTCCTAAGACCTTTGGTTGGCCTCGTACATCTTAGAAAGTGATGTCGTGTTTATAGTTATATATTATGATGAAGAATTCATGATTTTCACTGTAGGATGTTATTTGGCAATAGCCAAATACTTCTATTCCCATAGGCCCAATTATTTCATGCTAATTATACTACTTGTTACCATGTGTTGGCCTTATTTAAAATATTGCTTGCCATAACATTATCTCCAATGTGAAGCAAAATCATTTTTGAGCAGAAAATAAAAACTCATATTTTTATTTGGGTAGACATTAAACCCTGACCTGATGACCTGACTGGGTTATCAAAGGAAGACAGTCTTTGTCAGATTTTAGATTTAGACCATTAGCAGATAATCTGATAACCATTTTTAATTTTGGGGGCCTGCTTCAAAAAAAATGTGAAAGTATTTAATTTTTTTTATGCTGCTAAATATAACCTTTGATTTAAACAGCAAGATCTATGCTTAACTTTAGACACAGATTAAAGGTCTTAGCGGGAACCAATTTAATCTACAAGTAGTCCTTGATTTATGATCACAATTGGGACTGAATCTCAGTTGCTGAGCAGAGCAGTTATTAAGAAAGGAATCATGGGACCACTTCACGCAATGACTTCTGATTGTGTTTATTAAGAAATCTCATGGATCATTAAGCAGACAGAATCTAGGTCAGGGGTCACCAACCTTTTGGACCTCAGGGACCACTAAATTCATAATTTTAAATCCCACGGACCACTAACATGATCTGCCTAATGACCGGCTGGGTGGGTGTGGCTAGGTGGACATGTGACTGGGTGAGTTGGCCAACTCGATGTCACTCATGTTGAGGGATGTCTCACCAGTCTCTACTCACCCCTCCCCTCCCAGCCACTCCTCGCCTCCCTGTCGGAGCTCCTTAGGGCCCCAACAGGAAGCAGTTGTTGGAGCTAAGCAGCCACCACAAGAAAGAGTTGGCAAAACAGCTGAGTTCAAATTGGATATGACGGAGAAGGAGGCTCAGTAGAAGCACCTCACTGAAGACTACAAGCATAGGGTTTCCAAGCAGAGGGAAGACCTGCAGGAGTTCAAGGCCAGGTACAGGTACATGGAGGCTTAGCAGGCTGAGATGGTCAGCCAGTTCCAGGCCATGATGCAGTCCCACTGGAACAAGGTCCTCCGGCTCTTCACCACCAGCGGCACTTCCCTCCAGCCATTGCCTAAAGCCCTGCACCAGGAGGCTGAAGCAGACCCCAAATCGTAATTTCTGTCCCTCTCTGACCCACACAAGGAGACCCAGAAAGGGGAGACTCTGTGCAGCAACACAAACACTCACTGCACGTATCTGTCCCAGGGGCCGTAGTTTGAGAACCCCTGATTTAGTGCAATATAAAAAATGCAAATAATTTTTCTGCAGACCACCAAAATTTTCTCACAGATCACCAGTTGGTGACCGCTGATCTAGGTAAAGAGTGTGATAGAGGATCTGAGGTATATATATTTACAAAAATTAAAAACATAGCATAGTAAATAGAAGGTAACTATAATGAAATGTCATAAATTCCCAATCAAAGCAAAGACTTACCAAATGCATTGCTGCTTGATTCTTCCTTCTCCCACACTTATTAGAAATGCTAATAGCTTCTCCTCTTAACACTCTCTTGCTCAGTTATCCTTCACTTGAACTTTACTGACATGGACTTTACTCTGCCAGCTCCTAAAGTCCAGAGCTGCATTTTCATTTTGCTGAAACTATTTACAGGATTCTGCTTTGGCTTCCACTGCCTCAGGCACCTTCCTACTTTTCCTCCCTGACTGTGGATCCTTTGGTTTGTGGCTGTCCCTGTCATTGCTCCTGTCCTCTGTCATCACCTTGTCCAGTTACCTCTCTCTCCAGCCACATCCGCTGCTGAACCCAGAAAACACTTCTGCTCCACTTCAGTCTACCTGTTGTTGCCTTTTTTAATAGATATTTCTTTCAAAATCAATGTGCCAGTTTGCATTGTTGAGTTGGTCTCTCTCTTCTCCTAGGGGCCTGTACAGTATACTAGCTTTTATACTATTTATTTCTTAATGTAGAATTTTATATTTTTTTATATCTGTGGGTTTTAATCTGACTGTTTTGCCCAGATTCACTTTTGGTGAGATGGGTAGCTATGCAACTTTGATTAATAAATATTCACCTACCTACACTTTCTCCATAATTGCCTATATGCCTCAACTAGGCAGCTGATATTCAGACCATTGCAGAAAAAGAATGTTTTTGACAGTCATATCAGGAGTGAAATGCTCCCAGTTCGGACTGGATCACCTGATCCGGTAGCGATGGAGGCGGGTGGTTCGAAGAACCAGTAGCAAAAATCCCTGCCCCCCCCATGCCCAGCTGAGTCACACAATCATCAGAGGCTTTTTTAAAAAAAATTAAAAGCATTTTTTCTACAACCTCTTTGGCCAAAAAAAATGCTTTTAAAAGTTTTTTTTAAAAAAGCCTCTGATGATCGCGCGGCTCAGCTGGGATCGTCAGAGGCTTTTAAAAACATTTTTTATACAACCTCTTTGGCTGAAGAGGTTAGAAAAATGTTTTTAAAAGCCTCTGACAATCCCAGCTGAGTTGCCTGATCGGCAGAGGCTTTTTTTTCTTTTAAAAGCCTCTGCCGATCAAGCAACTCAGCTGGGATCGTCAAAGGCCAAAGAGGTTGTAGAAAAAATGGTTTTAAAAGTAAAAAAAAAAAAAGTTGGCCACTCCCACCCAGTCACATTACCCCCCCCCCCCCACCAAGCCACACCCACAGAACTATTAGTAACAAATTTTAGATTTCACCACTGAGTCATATATAATATTTTTCTGTTGCAGGGCAGTTCATCCTCCCACAGATCAGCTGTAAAAAGCCACATTTTAAAAGTAGCATGGCCATCTAAACTCATAATAAAACATAAAAAATGAGAGGTTGCATTATAGAAGAGGAAGTATCTATTTTCAAAGTACATTTTTTAAAAAAATTCAAAATTTAAAGTTTTGGTAGTAATTTTAGGAGAATTGCTATCTGAGAACATTAAGTTTTGTTCTAGAGAGACATGAAAGGCAAAACACATACACAAAAGAAATCAGTCTACATCGGGGTGAAATCCAGCAGGTTCGGACAGGTTCTGGAAAACCGGTAGCTGAAACTTTGAGTAGTTCAGAGACCTGGCAAATACCACCTCTGGCTGGCCCCAGTGTGGGGTGGGAATGGAGATTTTGCAATATCTTTCTCCCAGGAGTGGGGAGGGAATGGAGATTTTGCAGTATCCTTACCTTGGAGTGGAGTGGGAATGGAGATTTTGCAGTATCCTTCTCCTGCCATGCCCACCAAGCCACGCCCACCAAGCCACACCACACCCATCAAGCCACGCCCACAGAACCAGTAGTAAAAAAAAAATGAATTTCACCACTGGTCTACATTATATAATTTTGGAAATAATAACAATAACAATCTTTGAAATTGGAATGGACTGAGAAATATAAACTGAGAAAAAGAAATATTGCTAATGTTTAAAAACTAGTAACTAGTCACTAGAAGAACTATCCTATCAGTAGATAGGGATGAATCGCTAGAAAATACAGGGATAACCAGACATAAAAAAAAAAAGATTCATAAGCATATATCAGTAAGAATTCCCCAAGCCTCTAACAGACAATTTTGTAGCAAATTTCCATTATAGATTATAGATTTCCAAATCTGCCACTGAAGAGATACACAGAATATGCTTTAAATATGTTTCCTGAGAGAAAAAAAAATGTATTTTTCTGTAATGGTTCTGTAAAAAAAGAAAAGAAAAAGAAAACAGCTAATGTAATATAATGATTATAGTAGTCTGAAGTAAAAGGAGCTTGTATGAATGAATAATCATAAACATTGTTCTGCTCAATAAGTCAACAAAGTAGGATCAACACATAGAAAGCTAGCTTCTATTCAGCACATTTGCCTTTTAGTTTATTGTTTATGTAGCTACAGTCAGGTCCAGAAATATTGGGACATCGACACAATTCTAACATCTTTGGCTCTATACACCACCACAATGGAGTTGGAATGAAACAAACACAATGTCCGTTAACTGCAGACTGTTAGCTTTAATTTGAGGGTATGTACATCCAACTCAGGTGAACGGTGTAGGATTTGCAGCAGTTTGTATATGTGCCTCCCACTTGTTAAGGGACCAAAAGTAATGGGACAATTGGCTTCTCAGCTGTTCCATGGCCAGGTGTGTGATATTCCCTCATTATCCCAATTACAATGTGCAGATAAAAGGCCCAGAGTTCATTTCAAGTGTGCTATTTGCATTTGGAATCTGTTGCTGTCAACTCTCAAGATGAGATCCAAAGAGTTGTCACTATCAGTGAAGCAAGCCATCATTAGGCTGAAGAAACAAAACAAACCCATCAGAGAGATAGCAAGAACATTAGGCATGGCCAAAACAACTGTTTGGAACATTCTCAAAAAGAAGGAATGCACCGGTGAGCTCAACAACACCAAAAGACCCGGGAGACCACGGAAAACAAGTGTGGTGGATGACCGAAGAATTCTTTCCCTGGTGAAGAAAACACCCTTCACAACAGTTGGCCAGATCAAGAACACTCTCCAGGAGGTAGGTGTATGCGTGTCAAAGTCAACAATCAAGAGAAGACTTCACCAGAGTGAATACAGAGGGTTCACCTCAAGATGTAAACCATTGGTGAGTCTCAAAAACAGGAAGGCCAGATTAGAGTTTGCCAAACAACATCTAACAAAGTCTTCACAGTTCTGGAACAAGATCCTATGGACAGATGAGACCAAGATCAACTTGTACCAGAGTGATGGGAAGAGAAGAGGATGGAGAAGGAAAGGAACTGCTCATGATCCTAAGCATACCACCTCATCAGTGAAGCATGGTGTGGGCATGTATGGCTGCCAATGGAATTGGTTCTCTTTTATTTATTGATGATGTGACTGCTGACAAAAGCAGCAGGATGAATTCTGAAGTGTTTCGGGCAATATTATCTGCTCACATTCAGCCAAATGCTGCAGAACTCATTGGACAGTGCTTCACAGTGCAGATGGACAATGACCCAAAGCATACTGCAAAAGCAATCAAAGAGTTTTTGAACGGACAGAAGTGGAATGTTAATCACCTGACCTGAATCCCATTGAGCATGCATTTCACTTGCTGAAGACAAAACTGAAGGGAAAATGCCCCAAGAACAAGCAGGAACTGAAGACAGTTGCAGTAGAGGCCTGGCAGAGCATCACCAGGGATGAAACCCAGCGTCTGGTGATGTCTATGCGTTCCAGACTTCAGGCTGTGATTGACTGCAAAGGATTTGCAACCAAGTATTAAGAAGGGAAAGTTTGATTTATGATTATTATTCTGTCCCATTACTTTTAGTCCCTTAACAAGTGGGAGGCACATATGCAAACTGCTGTAAATCCTACAGCGTTCACCTGAGTTGGATGTACATACCCTTAAATTAAAGCTGACAGTCTGCAGTTAAATCACATTGTTTTTGTTTCATTCCAACTCCATTGTGGTGGTGTATAGAGCCAAAGATGTTAGAATTGTGTCGATGTCCCAATATTTCTGGACCTGACTGTATATGGATGCTCAACCTTTTCTAACTAAGATCATTGAATGTTTGCTGAGAGCCACATTTTAAAAAACCAGCCAGTGTTTTTTCTGAGTAAACAAAAGAAACTGGCTGAAGTTTTAAAAATTAAAAGGGAAAACAAATGATGAACCAAGAGAATAACATGAAAAATGTTTTGTTACTGGATCTACAAAAGAGGCTTGTTAAAGAAATCTATGCGACGGGATGAAAAAAGAAGAATTGAATAAATAAAAAAAAATCAAACCCTACAACAACATTTCATTGAATTAAAGATTAGGAGATAAAAGGAAGGAATAAAAGGTGATTTATTTGATCAAGATTAAAAGAATATGTTTTTGCAAAGTTCTGGTAACCCTTTATGGACTTTTTGCTGACACCAGGATTGAAAAATTGATGTTTTATTGATTTTCTTATAGATAAGGGATGAGATATGGGATGAAGAAGTATTAATTGAACTGTATACAGGTAGTCCTCAACTTACAACCATTTATTTAGCAGCTGTTCAAAGTTACAACAGCTTTAAAAAAAAGTGACTTACAATCGATCTTCACATTTATGACTGTTACAACATCCCTATGGTTGCATTACCAAAATCTGGATACTTGAGAACTAGCATGTATTTGCAATGGTTGCCAGGTCCTGGGATCATGTGATTGCCATTTGTGACCTTCCTCAAGGGTTTCCAACAAACAAGTCAATGGTGGAGTCCAGATTCACTTAACCATTGTATGATTCACTTAACAACCATGGCAAACAACGTTGTAAAATTGGGCACAACTTTATTTATTTATTTATTTATTTATTTATTTATTTATTTATTTATTGTCATATTTATATGCCACCCTTCTCCCGAGGGACCCAGGGCGGCTCACAGAATAAAACAACCCAACAATAAATGGAATTAAAATGTTAAAATCCGATTTTAAAACCCCAAATCCCCCAAATTAAAATGCACGGCAGATCAGGGAATTTGCTGAAAGACCTATGTCTTTAGGTTGGCACAGAAGGTGCGAAGGTCGGGGGCCATCAGTAGCCCAGTGGGTAAGCCATTCCAGAGGGTTGGTGCGACCACAAAGAATGCCCTCATCCTGGGGGCCGCCAGCCGACACTGTCTGGCCAATGGGACCTGGAGAAGGGCAATCCTATGTGAGAGCACTGGGTGGTGGGAGGCCGGTAGGAGGTAGTCCCAGGCCCATGCCATGAAGGGCTTTATAGGTGAGCACCAGCACCTTGAAGCGGATCCGGAGGACCACCAGCAACCAGTGCAGCTCACGCAACAATGTTATATGGGAGTAACGGGAAACACCCATAACTACCCATGTGGCTGCATTCTGGACCAGTTGGAGCCTCTGGATGCACCCCAAGGGCAGCCCCATGTAGAGGACATTGCAGTAATCCAGCCGAGAAATAATGAGAGCATGAGTGACCGTACGGAGGGCATCCCTGTTTAGGAAAGGGTGCAACTGGCACACCAGGCGAACCTGCGCAAAAGCCCCCCTTGTCACGGCCATCAGATGGTCCACCAAGGACAGCCATGAATCAAGGAGGACGCCAAGATTACAAACTCTTTTGGAGGGAGCTAGGCACTCCCCTCCCATCAGAAGTGATGGGGATACTAGATCATGAGATGCCGGCATCCACAGCCACTCTGTCTTGGAGGGTTTGAGTCTGAGCCTGTTCCTACCCATCCAGACCAGCACTGCCTCTAGGCACTTAGACATCATGGAAAGAGCATCCCTGGGTTGATCCGGGGTGGAGATATAAAGTTGGGTATCATCAGCATACTGATGATACCTCACCCCAAAACTACGAATGATCTCACCCAGTGGCTTCATGTAGATGTTAAAGAGCAGGGGGGAGAGAACCAACCCCTGCAGCACCCCACAAGTGAGGGGCCTCAGGGAGGATCTCTGACCCCCCACCCAGACAAATTGCATACGGCCCGAGAGGTAGGAGGAGAACCACTGTAAAACAGTGCCCCCCAGCCCTAACCCCCCCAGTCATCGCAGTAAGATCCCATGGTTGATGGTATCAAAAGCTGCTGACAGGTCAAGTAGCACCAGGATGGAGGAATAACCCCCATCCTGGGCCCGCCAGAGATCATCCACCAGGGCAACCAATGCTGTTTCTGTGCTGTGTCTGCGCCTGAAGCCTGATTGGTATGGGTCTAGATAATCAGTTTCCTCCAGGAATTGCGGGAGTTGGTATGCCACCACAGGCTCAACAACCTTCGCTGTAAAGTGAAGGTTGGAGACAGGATGAAAGTTGTTCAGGGAGGCTGGATCCAGGCAGGCTTCTTGAGGAGGGGATGAACCACCGCCTCCTTAAGTAGGGCGGGGAAGACCCCCATCTCTCAATGAAGCATTGATAATCGCCCAGATCCAGTCTCCAGTCACCTCTCTGGTTGCCACAACAAGCCAGGAGGGACAAGGGTCCAGTAAACATGTGGAGGCCCCCAGTCTACTCACAATCCTGTCCACTTCCTCCATAGAAACAGGATCAAAGTCAACCCAGATGTTACCTCCGAGATCTGCTCCCATCTCCTCATCGGATCCTGCCCAGTCAGCGTCTAAACCCATCCGGATCTGAGCAATTTTGTCTTGCAGAAATTGAGCAAAATCCTCAGCACTGCCTTGCAAGGGGTTCTCCCTGATGAAGAAGGGAGCTGGTCACTCGGAACAAGGCTGCTGGGTGATTTTCTGAAGATGCAATGAGAGCAGCGAAATAATCACATTTCTCCACAGATTCGGAACGGGAAGACCTCTAACGGCCCTCTAGGCGTCTCTTCCGACGCTTCATTTTCCTAAGCTCCATGAAGAACCATGGAGCTGCCCAGGATCCCTGTCAGAAGAGAGGCCGCAAGGGGGCAGTTCGATCCAGTGCCCTGGTGGTTGACAACTCATTTAATAACCATCTTGCTTACTAATGAAAATTCTGGTCTCAACTGTGGTTTAAATCAAGGACTACTTGTAAAGGGGAAGAGTGATAGATTTGTTTATAATTGTGATGAAGTTTGAAAATAACTTCTTTATATATTTCTTTTCTTTTTCTTTATCATATTTTTTCCTTTTTTCTTTCTTTTACCTTCTTCCAGCATGTTTTGTTCTTTCTTTCTATTTCTCTAAGTTTAGTTTGTATTAGTTTTTGCTATTGCAATTTTTAAAAATAATAAAAATATACTTTTTTTAAAAAAAGAAAACAATATAAGTGATATTTAGCACTAAAGCAAAGTTGGTGGTGCAAAATCGGAAAAAGTTCTATTCAAGGGAATTTTTGCAGAAATGTTGATAGCTCCATTTATTTAAGTGAAAACTCACATAGGAGAGCAATTTACCATGTATTATGCTTTTGACCCTTTCAGTTTTTCATCTGAATAAGCATAAAAGACAGAATCACTACAGCAAATTAAATTTGTCACACCTATGGCCCAGAACAGCATATGTTGTTGAAATTATTTATAAATTAAAACCCCAATCTTAATGCATGCATATCTGCCCCGAGCTAACACTTTGTTTAATAACTCTTATTCCCCAAGAGCCTACGATTATAGCAAATCATATCACATACTATCATATCACATTTAGAGAAGCAAAGAGAGAAAGCGAGAGGGTAGTAGATTCCACTGACATGATTAAAGGCTGTTTTACTCTTGTAAGAGTTTCATAAAGGAAGGGGGAAGATTTGTCAAACATTTAATCTTCCAGTCCATTTCTGCTGCATGATTGAAATAATAAGCTATTTGAATTTTAGTCTATGAAAAGCAGCCTTTTCATCTCTCCTCATACATATAGATCTCATCTCCCACGAAGCCATTCTCCATAAAACATTTCCAAGTATTTTATTTTTTAGTCTATTTAAATGATAACTTCATTTTTGGTGGATGTATCATTAGCATTTTATTTTTCTTTATCTGTCCTAAAAGAAAACTGGCTGATGACTCTATTTTCCACTTCAGGAGAGAGGTCTGTTCTTTCCACAGAGAAAACAGGAATAGTGTCTCTCCTTGCCATTTTAATAACCAACTTGTCAGTGGGTGTAACAATGATTCCACATTAAACAAAATCAATCCTCAGGAAATATTTGCAGATAGGTAATACAGAGCATGAGACTCTGTAAGAGCAACAGTTGATGTGCTCTATCTCCCTTCTGCAGAGAGAGCAGCAGATAGACAAAACTGTCTATGATACAGTTTACGTGTCTCAACAGCTATTTGTTAACTTGTTCAGACTGCTTAAATTATAGATATTTTATTAATTAGAGATGTTACCATTTTATGTTGTCACATTCTTCGGTTTCAGATTATCGTTTCAGTTCAGCCCTTCCTTTTTTTTCTTTTCTTTTTCAAGGAATTGCATTTCTGCTGTATAAATGTATCAGGGAGAGGGAAATGGGAATTGTGGTATAAATTCAATTAATTGCCTCCTAATTGCAGTTCTCCTGAAGTAGGTTTATGTGAATAACAGTTGAAAAACATGGGGAGTGGAACATGGTGGCATGTTGGCACAGTGGTTAGAATGCAGCATTGCAGTCTACTTCTGCTGACAGCAGTTTGGCAGTTTGATTCTCAAGGTTGACCCATCCTTCCAAGGTTGGTAAAATGAGGACCCAGATTGTTAGGAGCCATATTCTGTAAACCACTTAGAGAGGGCTGTAAAGCACTGTGAAATGGTATATAAGTCTAAGTACTATTGCTGTGTCAAAGTAGACTTGTTTCTGTGTTGGTCATGTCAAAAGTAGCAAAGTCTAAGTCTGAATCAAAATAAAGGACCAGTTATTCCATATTCTTGACAATTGTATTTGTTATTCCTTACAGTTCCCTGGAAAATGTTCTTCATTTGCAAGTCTGAGTAAGACATCAGTGACTTTCTAGGAGATAGAATACTGTCAGGGGAGCATTTCTGAATGAACAAATGCTACATCTGTTGCCACAATGCAACTTCAGGCAGAATAGAGAAAAGGGCAACATATGAAATGTGCATCGAATGAACACATTCTTAGCTAGGTCACAACTGTAAATATTCTTGTACTTGTCTGGAATAGAATTGACAAACTGCTTTCTGAACCACCCATGTCCTGTACTTCAGTGCAATGAAGAGAACATAGAGAGGAAGAATACAACATCTGCAACATTGCAGAGCATCAGTTTATTAGTCAATGCACTGTACATAGTAATCTAAACTGCAAACACACATGACTTCAATTCCTGGTAGAGAGTTTGAACCCCCTAGAACAGTGATGGCTAACCTTTTCCGGACCGAGTGCCCAAAGCGTGTGCGCATGTGCCCGAATGCATTCGCGCATGCCCGAACACCCAAAATGCAATGTGCATACGACCCCCGCACATGCACCCCACTCCCGCACATGCCCTGTGCATGCATGGCAGAGACCGAAAGACCAGCTGGCTGGCGGAAGGCACGTGCACATGCGCAGCAGACCTGAATTGAGGTGATGGCTCGCATGCCATCAGAGAGGGCGCTGTGTGCCACCTCTGGCACACGTGCCATAGGTTTGCCATCAATAATATATAGATACATATACTGTAGCTGAAGAGTCCTAAATAGGATGAAACCAGTCATATATTGTCTCCTGGTAAACAGAAAGGATGTAAGTTACTTAGAGAAAGAATGAATAAGTAGAAATAATGTAAAACTTCATATATAGGTATGTTGGGAAGTGACTCTGTATCTCTTTCTAGGAATTTAAGGGAAGGTGGACTGTATATTCTGTTTTCATATATTCAGGAGAATATTACAGTTACCATCATTTTAAACACGGAAGGATAAAGAAAGCATGTATTTTTTCATAGAAGATACTGATACTTCTGCTCAAGGATCTCATTCAGGAAGAGTATCAAATATTAGATAAGAACCAACTGTTTGCAGTCTAGTATACTCCAGGGTAATTAGCACCATCAAGTCAGAATGTGATGATGAAATTAAAAAAGATGAACTGAAGAATTGTAAGTCCAGCTATTATTCAAAGCAGTGAAATAAAATAAAAGTTGAAGCATGTTTAGTTTAAAGAGTTGAGGACTCAAGAATAAAGACACAAGACCAGATGATAGTACGTAGGGCAAAGAAAAACGACCAAGTTCAGTGTTATTAGAACTTTGCTAAATCACCCTAACATCCATTCTCATTCATTTAAGAATTGAGACTTTTCAAAAGGTCTTGTTTTTGGCTTACCTATACTAAAAGCAGAACTATGATAAAAATGTCAGAATTTCAAAACTTCAGGGAA
Organism: Pituophis catenifer annectens; assembly: GCF_029215685.1. Lineage (NCBI taxonomy): Eukaryota > Metazoa > Chordata > Lepidosauria > Squamata > Colubridae > Pituophis > Pituophis catenifer. Next base: position 121,798,124 of record NW_027256883.1, on the reverse strand, counting down.
GTTCTATATATATTCTCTGGACCAGATGTTATATAGGAATAGCTGATATTTTCTTCTTCAGAACTCTTCAGGAAATATTTGGCTGATTTACCATATTTTGAAGTCAAGAACCTCCAGTTCTGTGCTAATGCTGCCAGTATAATAGTTTATATTTATTATATAGGGGAATCACAATATCACATTCTGGTACAACTAGATCACCATTCTAGTGAAATTTCAAATTTATATATTTTAATGGATTACCAGTAACTTGAGAGTGAGCCAAACCCATGTTTGTGTCAAGAATTATTAGAATATTTTTGAGATATATTGATTACAGAATAATAATGATAATAATAAATGGTTAATAACAGTAAAAGAATTATATTTCAGTACTGGCTCTTAGATGAAAATATAACACATGTGTTCAAGTGTGCTAATCTTTTCAATTTATAGAACTAGAAAAATTATCTTAGTACATTAAAACTGTAATTGTGGTTTGAATAAGAAAGACAGTACTGTACTGGGGCAGTACTGTAACCTATTTAAGAAACCTGGGTTTGGGATATTATCAGTTTTCATTAATTTCAAGCTGGGCAGAAAACAGAATTGAATTATTTTTAAGTGTAACAGCAGTTATATAATTCATGTAATAAGATGTGGTTTGGGTCTGCTTATATGATGAAAATCAATAGAGCTTGAATGTTAGAATGTTAAAATAAAACTATAAAAATATGAACAGAAAATTGGAGACACCTTCAGTTTCACATTTCAGGCCCTTGCATTGGAAATAGTTCTAAAATTTGAGTACAATCACTATTAAGCTGCAGTACTGCAGCTACTTCAGCTGACTGCTAGTTCAGCAGATCAGCGGATCAAATCTCACTGGCTCAAGGTTGACTCAGCCTTCCATCCTTCCGAGGTGGGTAAAATGAGGACCCAGATTGTTGGGGGCAATATGCTATTTAGTATACTGTCTTTGGTGTAAGCTGCCCAGAGTCCTCGGAGAGTGGGCAGCATAGAAATATGAATAATAATAAATAAGCTACATTAAATGTAGTTCTGTGAACGATCTTCAGTGTCATGATCCATTGGAAACTCCACTGTATTCTATAGGTCTGGTAAGAATAGTCTGGAACAGCCAACTTGTTTTGTTTATTTAATCAATATATATGGCCACCTATCTTGTCAGTTGTGGGTGATTTACATAGGATTAATGCAGGGAAAAAAATAAGATAGCTGAGAAAAAATAAAAGCAACAAAGAATATAATATAATCAAGGCTGCCCACAGTCATAATATCAAACACTACAATGGGCTCATCTATCACCCTGCCAATGCCCAGGGGAAGAGCCAGGTTTTCAAGACCCTTTAGAAAGCCAGCAGGGTGGGAGCTATCAAATCTTAGGGGGTATTCTGTTTTATGGGGCAGGTGCTGTGACAGAGAAAGTATATTTCCTGGGTGACTTTGATACATCATTGAATATGTCCTGTTTCTATCAGAAGGTACACATTGGTAAAATCAAATTTTGGGAAATTGGTTTTAAAAGGCAGTTAAAACAATTAAACATGATAATGATCATGAAAATTTATATGGTATGAGTCTTCCAGGTTTAGCTTCATGCTTATCTCTATAGTTATCTTCAGGTGTTTGTTGCAACAGAACAAAACTATTGCTGACAATTACAAAACTCTACTGTTTTGCACCTAGTACTACTTCCATTTCGGTTTCCTCCCATTTTATAATCTAGGTTGTTTTTATAAAAGAAAAAAAGAGAGAAAACATTCTCAAGATTCTTGAGCATGATCTTTTTCTCTCTTTTTTGCAGAAATTTAAAATCACAATTTCAATTTCACAGAGGAAACATTAAACATGCTGGCTTTGCAGTATCTTGGGGGAACAGAACGAATGGAAGACGGGCAGTGCCACAAATAACCCAGCCTTGGCCCGGGAATAGCTTTATAAATGATAACCATCACTTTGAATTCCATCATGAAGCCAGTCCATAAGGAGCCAGTGCAGCTCACAGAGTAGTGGTGCTGCCTGAACATATTGTGAATTAGAAATACAGAACTGAAGATGGATTCTTTCCTGCCATATAGATGCCATCCAGATGATTCTTGGAATGTTTTTAGAAATCACTTATCAAGAACAGATGTTTATTTCTTTCTCTTCAACATATTAAGTAGTTTACCTTTATATTGTTTTGGATTAGTAACCGTGGAAAATTTTGAGTGAAGGAGCTTTCTGTTGATCAGAACAGATGTCAGGATGGGATACTGAAGACAGAAGACTCACAATTTGCACTTTTCAAGGACATTCCTGCTGATTAGATTAAAGCAACCAGCATGGATGGAAGATACTGATAGCTATATATCATTAAAAGCACTGTGAATTATAATTGGGCATCAGGGCTTATTGATGCAGAAATTTCCCCATTTATTCATGCTGTTTTCACTGTGATCAGTTTAGATCATAATAATAATAATTATTTTCTTACCTATCATATCAGGTGAGGATGATGTCACTAGTCTAGAATGTATTGTATTGATATACAAAGCACATTTTGTTTATATAAATATAGTAAAATTATGAACAAGGCATAAATAAGATGTTTTCTTCAAAACTACACACAAAAAACAATCTATTCAGGAGTCACACCATTTGCATTTTGTATAATGTAAAGGATTCTTTTATCTATTCATATTTCAATAGATATTAAAATTAGCACCCAGTAAATTGTAATTTAAGAAAAGGAGTCTCAAGTAGCCTTCACAATGCATTTAATTTCTATTATTCAGGTCTTAAGTTATATATTTCCATGGCAAAATATTAATGTTAAGCATTTTTGAGCAAGTGTATACTAGGTTGCTCAAAATTATTCAAAATAGCAATATTCAATTCATCCAACCCAACCCAATCCAACCCAACCCAACCTTTTCTTACATTTATTTTTAAATGATATTTTTTTTAAGTACTAACAAAACTGGATGGCTTCTGAGACTATTTGAAAGGGGAAACACAAGATCCTTTTCCTGATTGTGTTGGTGTGTTTTCTATCATTGTTTTTAATCAATAGCAGAAGACAGATTAGCTTTTACCTGTCCATTAGCTGAAGCTAAAATTGTCATTTTAAATTTCTGGGGGAAAAAAATGAGCTCAGGTATCTTGAGAATGTTTGCTTTTTTCTTTTTATAAAATCAGGTTAGATTATAAGGTGGGAGGGAGAAGAAAAAGAAATAGTACTAGGTGCAAAACAGTAGAGTTTTATTATTGCTGGCAATAGATTTATTCTGTTGCAAGAAACACCTGAAGATAACTATAGAGATAATCTGGATGGCCCATACCATATAAATTTTCACCACCACCACCACCATCATTTTAACTGCCTTTTAAAACGAATCTGCCAGTCTAAATCTGATTTTAGCAACATCTACCTTGTGATAGAAATTGGACATATTCAGTGATGCATCAAACTCTAATAGTGTTCCAGACCTTTAATTACTTAATGTGCCCCAGGAGCCTGAGAATTCCTTAATTACTTTTTTTCTCAAAATCTGTAAGAATATTATACTGAAAATATAACTAATTTATTCTGTCACATAAAATGTTGCCTACCCCAACTCCATATCTTGTCTTTTTTTGTCCTGCTACATCGCAGTGAATTTTTTTTAAAAAATGAAAATATTACTTAGCAAGGATTTTCAGATCTGTTGATATAATTGAACTTTTAATCCATTTCATTCTCACTGCAAATTCAAATAGTTTTCGCAGTTTCACAAAGACAATCTAAGGTGAAGTGTTGCTATACCTGTTAATTATTTACTTCAAGTGTAAATTACTGTGAATTTTATTAGCATTTTCTGTAATAGATAAACCGTTTCCTTCACACTAGAATTTATTGCTGGATGCAGCAATTCATAAACACTCTCCATTGAAATCTGGTGATATATTGGGAAGGAAAAATTATGCTATTATGTGCCTCTGCTAAAACACAGTGAAGTTCATATGCTTAAAAATGAATAATACCCTGTATTTGCCTTTTGATTTACTCAGTAGCAGCTCTCTTATATAAAATACTAACTGAAAGCTACATAAAATTCATTATAGCATTAAAAAAAAACCACCTTCAACCATTTATGTCCTTACATAATAGAACACTCAACACTGAATATACTTCTAAGATAGTTTTCAGAAGATCTACTCTTGATTGTTTTCTCATGATGACATGTGGTGGAGGGTTGTTCAGGAAGAGGCTTCTCAGTAGTGACACCTCTCTCACACGTCATCTTTTCACATTAGGTAAAATAATTTTTATTCTTCTAAATCTTTTGATTAAAAATGGAATTAACATTATCTAGTATGCAGAAATGGAATTGTTCCATTAATTTAAACTTCTGTTCGCAAGTGCAACCCCCCCCCCCACATTAGAATTAAGGGATTAGAACTCACAGAATTTTAGTTTCCAGCCTAGTGTCTTAACCAGTAGCTCTATTTATGGGGCTCTTTAGGATTTTATAATCTCAACCACGCTGTAGTATATTTTCCTTTATTACTTTGTGTGGTGTAGCAATGCAACTGTGCTCAGTCTTTATAACAACTATCTGTTTTTTTCTTTATAAGATTGCTGTTCTCAAGAGCAAAAATCTATAGATGTAAAATCCTTATTGTAAGGAAGACAAGTGTTTAATAGTTGTATAATCACTTCAATCTTCTCTCCATGTGAACAATTCTAAAATTAATAGCAATAGTAATAAGGGGCTGCCATCTACTCCATTTCATATGTAATTGAGGGTATTTGCAATAAAAGGAATCAAAACAGACAGAAATTATATACTTAGCCTATTTTCTATTTTTCTACACTTAATTTTAATTACTACAATAAATAAATGAACATGCATATTTTTTAAAAAAATAATTCAAGGCAAGTTTCTAGCAGAAAACTACACATTGTTTAATTGCATATGCTTAGACTGCACCTGAATATTTAAATACTATTTTACTTTAAGTACCAGACAGTGAGGAATATAAAATTCTAGGGGCTTTCCAATTTGAGCACTCAGATAATAGTACTTTTAATCACAATGTCAGAAGCAAATTAACTTTATTTCCATAGAGTTTCTTTTAAGTTATTTTTGTTGCTATTTTTTTTTCACGAAATCTCCAAATTAGTTTACAGTAAGAAAAACAATAAAAATATACAAACTTCATTGAAGAACATTATAAAACCCCAAGCAATCCAATCCAAATAAATAATAATGGTAAATAAGATGTGAACTATTATTTATTAATAACAATACTTTGTAATTCCATGTTGTCATTGTCAATATCATTGTCAAGCTCATAAACAGTCTGCCATCTTTTGTAATCCATTCTATACTTTAAGGGAAAAAGGGCCCTCAAAACACAATAAATTCCACCATGAATGGATGGATGGATAGATGGATGGATGGATGATGATGATGGTGATGAAGATGATGATGAACAGGAGATTACAATACAAAAATTACAATACTGAGAACTTTAATTCTGATGAAGAAACCCCAAAACTTCGTGAATGGCATTGAATTCAAACACTGAAACCAATTCAGTGACATTTAGATTAGGCAACCTTCACTAGCAAGACTTTGGATTTTTAGAACTTCTCTGTTCAGATATCAGCCTTCAGCCAGGTACATATCAATTCATCTATAATGCTAAGTATCCACTCAGTACATATTTGTCTTTTTTCTACATTTCTATTTTTGTCGGTAACTGGAAGTATATTCAGTGGCTGTAACTCCCATCTTACAAACGTTCTAGTATGCATTATTTTAGAATTGCAATTATAATTTAAAAATGTAGCCTTTACCCATGATTACCATTTTAAAGAAATGCCTGTTTCACTAAAAACAGAACAATGAAGGTATGTCCCATAAATTGACATGGGCTCCATTGGATTGCATTTGAGTCTATTCATTTAAATATATAACCAGTGGTGGGATTCAGCCAGTTTGCACACTTTGGGAGAACCGGTTGTTAACTTTCTGAGCAGTTTGGTGAACTGGTTGTTGGAAGAAATCATTAGGGCAGAGAACCGGTTGTTAAATTATTTGAATCCCACCACTGTATATAACCATTCATCAAACCAGTTTGGTTTGAATCACTTTAAACTAAAAAATTCTGCACAGATCTTTTTTATCTAAAAAGCTAGTTTGGTGTGGTGTTTAGACAACAGGCTAAAAAATAGGAGACTGAGAGTGGTAATCCCACTTTGGGCACAAAGACAACTGGGCAACCTTGGGCAAGTCACTCTCTCTCAGCCCTAGGAAGGAGGCAATGGCAATCCGCTCTTGAAATCTTGTAAAGAAAACTGCAGAAACTAGTCCAGTCAGTTACTAGAAGTCAGCATAGACTTGTAGGCCTAAAATAACAACTAGAACCCCAAACCATAAACCTTGATAAAAAAGGCTCTCAGTTTATTAATTGTTAATATCACATTGTGAAAGAGAAGCAATATCTTACCCAAAGTCACGCTCATTGTAATGAGAAGTAAATTCTTTTATTGCAGTAACTCTACTTTTCTTTCTTGTTTACGTGGGTTTGAACAATGTAGGGATAAAACTGAAACGATAACTATTTTGTTTTTTGCGTTTGAAGCCTGGTTTACAAAAGCAACATAGGTGTTTGTGAATAACTATGTGCATACCAGTTGTACAAAATAGCGATAACAGTTATACATCTGATTGATAAAAGATTCATATGTAAAAAAAAATCTTTAGCTTGTTTTTCCATTGAAAATAACAAGGATAAGAACTGACATGGTTATGACAGTGTGGATGCCTGTTTATATCCCTTCATCTTTAAAGATTTTATAAACAAGAACTGCATATCTAAAAAGGGAAGGTTTTCCTTGAAACAACTTTTGAGGTCAGAGCAGCCCAAACTATAGCAGCAAAACTAGAGGAGTTTCTGGTTTGGTAGAATATTCACATTTTTGTGAGTGATAAGTCCCTTGAAACTTGCTTAGTCTTGTTTATCTTACAAGAATATTCTTTGTATTGTTTTTCAGCAATATAGATCAGGACAGAGTATAAAGGATTGGTCTTATTTTTATCAGTGAGTACAAGATGAAAACAACACAAGAAACAGAACAAGACTGAAATGAAATGTTCAACCCCTACACCACTATCCATCCCCTTGTCTTGTGGATGTTTATGAATTTTTCCACGGTTTCAGCTTTTCTCAACATTTACAATACATTTCTAAATGTTTCTTTAAAAATCCTACACTGAGGCAGATCTATTTTTTCCTTTAGTCCTTCCAGACACAACATGCGTACAGGGCAAGGCAGAATAGGATAGGATAGGATAGGATAGGATAGGATAGGATAGGATAGGATAGGATAGGATAGGATAGGGTAGGGTAGGGTAGGGTAGGGTAGGGTAGGGTAGGGTAGGGTAGGGTAGGGTAGAGTAGAATAGAATAGAATAGAATAGAATAGAATAGAATAGAATAGAATAGAATAGAATAGAATAGAATAGAATAGAATAGAATCAGGTGTTATTGGACACACAAAGAATTTGTCTCCAGTGCATAAGTTCTTAATGTACATAGAAAAAAACAAAGTAATATAGTCATAAAATATCAGTAGGGGAAGGTAGAAGAGATGAGAAGAATAATAATAGTAATACAGCCATATTAAATGGGTAAATATCCTTAGACATAAGACAGTACTGTTCAGCAGAATGATGGAACAAGGGAAAAACCTGTCCCTGGATCTAGTTGTTTTGGCATGCAATGCCTATAGCAGTGTCCTGAGAGGAGGAGTTGAAACAGTTTATATCCAGGATGTGAGGAATCTCTACATATTTTTTCAGCCTTCCTTCTGACCTGTGCAATATACAGCTCCTCAATGGAAGGCAGGCTGGTTGCAATAGTTTTTTTTTCCTGCAGTCCTAACTATCCATTGAGTCTGTACCTGTCCTGCTTGGTTGCTATACCAAACCAGACAGTTATAGAAGAGCAAGGGAAATATTATGGCAACTCTGTATGCAATCTCTGATCCTTAGTACTTGACTGTGATGCCTTGATACAAGTACAAAAGGAGAAGGCTATGTTCTGATGTCACAAAACATATCTCATCATTTTGGCACCATCAAAGTTTAGAACAGATACCTAATGATTTCAGAAGTCCAAATGCCATCAGTCCCATCTTTCATGGCTTATGGTCAGATATGATGTCATCTACAGCCCCTAATGGCTAGAGGGCCATAGATTTCCCTTTAAGATTTTTCTTTGGAGGAGGTAAGTTTGTGTGAGGTCACTTAGATAATCCATGGTGGGAAATTTCTGCTATGAAAGTGCCAAGATTCTTTTCACTGAAACAAAAAGTCAGTACAATTTCCCTTGATGAAGCACTGATTGTTGCTTCAAAGTTTCTTCAATCCCATGTCAATTACCTTGTCACTTGTAAAAGCCTCTTCTAGCTTGGTGTGTTTTTGAGAAGGCTGGAAAAAAATTATCCAGTAGCTGTCAGGTCAAATCAGAATCTACTGCTAGTAAATTTGAAAGGAGAGCTTTGACTTGCATCTCTTCATAGTATTCTTCAACAAAACTCCTAAGAGCTAGAAGAGGCTTTTTTTTTTATTATTGCTTGTGAGACTTCTATGTAGAGATACATTTCCCAGCTTCTGCAAGTGCCAAAGAGACTAAAGACAACCTGGAAAATGAAGAAAATGAAAGCCAGATAGGAACTTTGTTTTACGCATAATAATAAAAGTGACATTCCAAAGATCATAGAATTGTTCAAATTGCCTTCTAGAGATGAAAACACTCCATCCATAAGGCTTGAGTTTCCACACTGAAACCTCTTTTCTTTGTCCCCAACTTTTAGTTTTAGCTTTTTCATGAACTCAGGAATTCTCAACCTCAGGGTTACCCAAAAGGAAGTGTAGACTGGAACAGGAAAAAAAAAAACTGAATCCAAAAGATCAGATGCCACCCCTCCCATGCCACACTCTCTTCTCAGCCAAGGTAAATATTTAAAGTACTTTAAAACTTGTCTTCTTATACTAACAATATTGCACTAGGAAGCACTAGAAAGAAAATCATTTTTTTCCCTTCCTGCCTGCCTTTCAGTAGCCAACAGCTGTTGCAATTTTGAAAAGCTCAGATCATTCATAAAGTTCCAACAAGACTTTGACTGGTCTCATAAAATGTCAAAATACAAATTATCCCTGTGAAATAGTGAAGAACATAAAGTTGTTTCAGTTCATTAAGTATTCCAGACCTAAAATCAACATGGGCTTTTAAATAATGACGGGTACTGTGAAATCTCATCCTGTAAAAAAACAACAGCATTCATTTGTCATTTTCCTATCTGACCCTAGAAATGAAAATGACAAATTCAACAATTGTTTGTTTAGTTCTAATCACCAGGCTACCAGAAAAGGTCTACAAATGCATACAAAGACATGGGTTATGCAGAATGTTTTGAAGAAAAAAATTCAGTTTTCCCCACAATTGTTTTTATTGGGCATAGTTAAGGGTTTTACACTGGGTGAAGTAAAGTTGATATTGTATATAATTACAGCAGCGAGATTACTGATAGGTCAATATTGGAAAAATGAAGCCATGCCTACTATTGAAGAATGGACTTTGAAAATGGCTAGCTTTGCAGAGATGGCGAAGATTTCAGCATATTTAAAAGATCGAACACAAGAGACTTATGCATGGGAGTGGAAAAAGTGGATTGATTATGTGCAGAATAAATATCAAACTAGGAAATATCAGATAGCTTTTAATTGAAAGTATTATATAGGGATAGAATAATTGAACTTTGTGAAGATGTGGTAAATATACAGGGGGTGGAGGGGTTCAAGTCTTATAAAATGTGATTTTGATATGGATTATATTTTGTGGAAGTCCTGGGGGGATGGGAGGGCTAGGGGGGTTAGGGAGGGTTAGGGGGGGTTAGGGAGGGTTTGGGGGGGATAGGGAGGGTTTGGGGGGATAGGGAGGGTTAGGGGGGGTAAATGGGGAAAATGTATTTGTAAAACTTTTTCAATAAAAAAAAAACAAAGGAGACTTTATGGGACAACCTAAATCCAGTTACATTAAGGTTTAGATGAGACAACCCAATTTTGGTCGCCACATTATAAAAAAGATGTTGAGATTTTGGAAAGAGTGCAGAGAAGAATAACAAAGATTATGGACCTGGAGGCTAAAACATACAAAGAATGGTTGCAAGAATTAGGTGTGGCTAGTGTGGTGAAAAGAAGGACTAGGGGTGACATTATAGCAGTGTTCCAATATTTGAAGGGCTGCCACAAAGAAGAGGGGTCAGCCTATTCCCAGTGTACCAGAAGGCAAGACAAGAAGCAATGGATGGAAACTAATCAAGGAGAGAAGCAACCTAGAACTAAGGATAAATTTCCTAATAGTGAGAACAATTAACTGGTGGAACAGCTTACCTTCAGAAGCTGTGAGTGCTCCATCACTGGAAGTTTTTAAGAAGAGACTAAAAAATCAAGGAATTGACTTGGACTGGTGGCCATGTATCCAAATACAAATGAGACATAAGAAAGATGCAGAAATATATGGATTTTATAAGGAACCCCAAGAATTGGACCAGATATTGTTAGGGACAGATGATAAATTAATAAAGAAAATTTATAATTACTTATTGAACTTCAAAATGGAAGAACAATATGTAAAAGAAACCATGATGGCATGGGCAATTTTTTTGGGGTATACCATAGAATTAGACAATTTGCAAAAAATTGTAGGAAAGAAATGACAAATTAACGATGTCAACAGCATACAAAGAAAACCTGTACAAAATATTTTATAGATGGCACTTGCCACCAGCAAGAATGGTAAAAATGTTCCAAAATATGTTGCCAGAGTGCTGGAAATGTAAACAGGTACCGGGATCCTATTACCATATGTGGTGGACCTGTCTAACAGCAAAAAAATATTGGTTAAAAATAAAAAGATAGTTAGAAGAGATGACAGCACAACAAAATAGGTCTAAAACCAGAACTGTTCTTATTAGGTATACTACCGGGGAAATACAACAAAAGAATTACATACTTAATGTTACATGTAATAACAGCAGCGAGAATCACATACGCACAAAATTTGAAAAATGAAAGTATACCAATAGATGAAAAGGTAATAAAGAAAATATTAGAATGTGCTGAAATGGACAGGTTAATAATGGAAATTAAGGATAAAGAGGAAACAGAGTATTACGTAACATGGGACTTATTGTACAAATGGTTAGATAACAGGTACAGAGATTAGTAACTTAATAATGAAAGAAGATTAACAAAATAGAAAACAAAATATCTCTCTCTCTCTCTCTCTCTCTCTCTCTCTCTCTTTATATATATATATATATATATATATATATATATATATATATATATATATATATATATATTATTGGACTGTACTTGACTATAGATTAAAATGTATAGAATGACAAGTATATAGAGTGTTACGGTATAACTATGAGAATAATGGTTATAACTAGGATGTACAAGATTATGGCCCAGGATATCTGTCGGACCACCTGCAACCAGCATCGACTTCCCATTGCCCGGTGCGTTCCCACAGAGAGGGCCTACTCAGGGTGCCGTCGGCTAGACAATGTCGGCTGGCGACCCCCAGGGGTAGAGCCTTCTCTGTGGCTGCACCCACCTTTTGGAATCAACTTCCCGTGGGTCTTCGGCTGGCCCCCGACCTTCGTACCTTCTGCCGTGAGCTTAAGACCTGGCTGTTTAAATGCCCTAGCCAGGACTGATGGGGTCTACTGTTTTAAATTGGTTTTTAGTCTGATTTGGAATGTTTTAATTTGTATTTATTGGGATTGTTTCGTTTGATGTGAGCCGCCCTAAGTCCTTGGAGAGAGGGCGGCATATAAATCCAATAATAATAATAATAATAATAATAATAATAATAATAATAATAATAATAATAATAATATGTATATTTAAAAAAGACTACATTGCATAATTATGAGAACAATGGTTATAATCAGGGTGTATAATACTATATATACTTAAAAGAGACTTGATACAGACAGTACACTGTTGTTGCAGAAATGGAAACGTGATGTATAATAAAGGAAAATTTATAATAAATAATAATAACAATAATAAAAAGAAGAGGCTGGACAGTCACTTGTCTGAAATGGTATAGGGTCTCCTGCTTAAGCAGCGGATTGGACTATAAGACCTCCAATGTCCCTTCCATCTCTGTTATTTTGTTAAACTGGAATCACTTCCCAGTCTTAACTGAGCAACCTTTGGCTGCATTTCCAAAACTGCAAGCAAAAATGAGCTTCTGAAGGAAACCATTTTGAATCAGGGATATGATTGTCTAGTGGGCATTAGTAATCAAACCATTGCCCAGGTTCAAATGAAGATTACAGTTCCTAAAACTCCTCTAGCAGTATTTTATATTTACATGGGAATGTAAGATTGTCAAAATACTCTTATTTGTGAAATAAACAGAACTTATTATTTAAAAAAAAAAAATATCCAGCATGTTGGCAGGCAGAGTAGTAGACATTTCTTATCTTATAGTTTCCCCAGTACCCTTGTGATGGAGGTTGCTAGTGTTTAGAGATAATGAATTGCTTCAGGCTATCCATTAATCCTCTGAATGGTTATGCATAGGTGATATAATATAATGCAATCACCCCAAGCTGAAATGTAAACTTGGATCTATCTGAAAATGCAATAGGTTTTAGACTTGATGTGGTAGACACTGATGAATTCCACTGATTAACACTATGAAAATTCAGATAAGGTAATTGAATTCAGTAGAACTGTCTAACTTTATATTATAGTCTGAAATGTTCACGTTTTGTGGTAAAAGTTTTCACTATCAAAACTTCCTGTCACTTGCTAGCCCTGATCCCCATGGTTAATATAACCACAATTTCAGAAGCTGCTGGCATTCAATCTTCAGGAATTTAGGCAAAAATGTTCTGACACCGATTGGAAAAATGAGGAATGTCTTTGCATGTTAGAATAAATGAAGATCATAACATCCCTCCTGTATTTGTCCTGTTCGGTGTTGTGGTTGTGCTTATTGTTCATAGTATGTGGTTGCGATTAGGTTCCTAGGTAGTCTCCATATTGTTTGTTGGTTTATGCTAGACAACCTGTGACTTATTTTTTTGATTTTTGATTTTGATTTGATTTTTATTGAATTTCTATACCGCCCTACTCCCGAAGGACTCAGGGCGGTGCACAGCCATAAAATAAAACACATAGATATACAAAATTTAAAATAGAATAAAATGAATTAAATAAATTTGGCTGAATTAATACCCATAATTTAAAATACCCATATTTTAAAATACATTAAAAATTTAAAATTTACACTTAGAAGGGAGAAGATTTAGGCGAGGCCAGCTTGATGAAATAAAAGCGTCTTCAGCTCGCGGCGGAAGGTGCGCAGATCCGGAATCCTCCGTATCTCTGGGGGGAGCTCATTCCAGATCGTCGGTGCCCCCACAGAGAAGGCTCTCCCCCTAGGGGCCGACAGCCGACATTGTTTGGCCGACGGCACCTGGAGGAGCCCCTCTCTGTGGGAGCGTACTGGTCGGTGGGAGGCTGTTAATGGTAGTAGGCGGTCCCGTAAGTAACCAGGTCCTAAGCCATGGAGCGCTTTAAAGGTGGTAACCAGAACCTTGAAGCGCACCCGGAAGACCACCGGGAGCCAGTGCAGCTCGCGCAGGAGAGGTGTTACATGGGAGCTCCATGTTGCTCCCATAACCACCCGCGCGGCCGCACTCTGTGCCAGTTGGAGCCTCCGGGTGCACCTCAAGGGGAGACCCATGTAGAGAGCATTACAATAGTCCAGACGAGAGGTGACGAGGGCATGAGTGACTGTGCGTAACGAGTCCCGATCTAGAAAGAGACGCAACTGGCGAATCAGGCGAACCTGATTGAGTCATGATTTCATGATCATTCCTTATCTAAATAGAAAAACAGAATGAATACAGTGGGCAAAAAAGTAGTGAGAGCAGGAATGACTTCTGAGTTCTTGTCACCTTTCTCATTGCCTTTACTTGAGGGAAGCTGACAGAGAGCATTGGAAATTATCATTTGACCATACTGGCTGCAGTAGCATAGATACAGCATAGCATAGCATAGATAGATACATAGATACCATATACAGCATTCTGTAAGTTACCCTGTTTGAGGTACGTTGATTCAAAAATGATTTCCCCATAATGCATCATTTTGCCCAATTGAAGATTACAAAAAATTCAGTAGCCACAAGAGTTTTAGTTGTATATAGGTAATGAAATGTGTGACACAGTTTTCCTTCTCTTTCAGGCAATTTGTTCCTTGTTCTGTGCTATCACCATTTAGTGAGCACATGAGAAAGGCCATGGCAGATCAGAGTAAAGTTCCATTTTGGCAAAGAAACAAAGAAAACCAGTTTATGAATTTCATCTCTGGATATATATCGCTATATCTCTCTATATACATTATCTCTATATCAATATGCCAAATGTGGAAATCATATGTCAAAATCTATAGGTAGTTCTCAATTTACAACTGCAATTGGGATGGCATTTCCAATTGTAAGTCATTATAGTCCTAAGTCAAGGCACCAATGTGAGTGGACCCAATTTTATGATATTTTTGAGGCAGTCATTAAGTGAATCATTATGGTTATTAAACAAATCTGGTCATTAAGCAAATGTCACTGTTATATAGGTAAGTCCTCAACTTACAACAGTTCATTTAGTGGCCACTCAAAGTTAGAACGGCATTGGAAAAAGTGACTTATGACCATTTTTAATACTTACCATTGCAGCATCTCCATGGTCACATGATCAAAATTCAGATGCTTGGAAATTGGCATGTACTTATGATGACTGCAGTGTCCCAGGATCATGCAATCATCTTTTGCGACCTTCTGACAAGCAAAGTCAGTGGGGAAACAAGATTCACTGAACAACCATATTACTAATATAAAATTCACATTAAAAATGTCTCACTTACGTTCTAACAGAAATTTTGGGCAAAATTTTGGTCATAAGTCAAAGACTACCTGTAAATGCAAACCCATTCTTTCAAATGGGTGAAACTGAAAAAAAAAAGATGGCAAATCACAATCATGTGATTATAAAGACCTCCTCCATATGACCACATGGAGGGGGACACACAATATTTTATGATAGCCAGAATTTCTGGGCCTATCCTAATTTTGAACAATTGTTAAGTGACCAATTGTAAGTTAAAGACTACAATTCTTGTACTTCTATTATAGAATAGAATTCTTTATTGGCCAAGTGTGATTGGACACACAAGGAATTTGTCTTTGGTGTATATGCTCTGAGTGTACATAAGCAGAATAAAATACATTCATCGAGACTAAAAAGATACAACACTTAGTGATAGTCAAGGTTACTAATAAGCTATAAATCGTACTAGGAAACTAATAAAAATAATACAAATTGAAAGATACAAGCAACGTGGTTATAGTAATAAGTGGGAAGAGATACATACTAGTAAGGAAGATAATAATAATAATAATAATAATAATAATAATAATAATAATAATAATAATAATAATGGATAGACTATAAGAAAGCATTTGATTCAGTTCCCCATAGCTGGATCAAGAAATGCCTGGAAATATTAGGTATCAGCAGCAACATACAAAAATTCATGGAATCTTCAATGAACCTCTGGAAAACAAAACTTATGGCTAATGAAGAAGAACTGGGTGAAGTTGAAATTAAACGAGGCATTTTCCAGGGCGATTCCCTTTCACCCCTACTTTTTATACTCTCAATGCTACCACTGACAATCATTTTGAAGAAGATGAACTGTGGATACGAACTTGCAAAGAAAGGACTGAAAATCTCGCACTTGATGTACATGGATGATTTGAAGCTGTTTGGTAAAACAAAAGCTGAACTAAATTTATTAATTGAAAACACAAAAGAATTCAGCCAAGACATTGGTATGCAGTTTGGAATTGACACATGTGCAACAATAGCAACCAAAGCAGGCAAGATCATAAAAGAGGATGGAGTAGAACTAGAGAATGAAGAAATGATAAAGGCAGTAAAATCAGAAGAAGGCTACAAGTACTTGGGGATTTTAGAAGCCTCTGACTTAATGCATAATAAAGTCAAGGAATTAACTTCAGCCAAGTACATTTGGCGAATTCGTAAGATATTAATGTCCAAATTGAGTGGAGGAAACATCATAAAAGCCATAAATACCTGGGCTATACCTGTGATTAGATACTCTGCAGGAATAATTGACTGTACCCAGATGGAGTTAGACAATTTGGACAGAAAAACAAGGAAGCTTATGACAATGAATCATGCCTTGCACCCTAAAAGTGATGTTGACCGATTATATTTACCAAGAGCAGAGGGTGGTCGAGGACTCCTACAAGTAAAGCAGACTGTGGAAGAAGAAAAATGCAGCTTGAATGATTACATCCAGAAAAGTGAAGAACCAATGATTAAGGAAGTAAATAAAAGAGGCCTTTTAAAGACAACTAAAACAAAAGCAGAATATAAGAAAGAAGTAATTGAGCAGTGAGCTGAAAATTGGAAAAGCAAAGCTCTGCATGGCCAATACTTGAAAAGTATTGAAGGCAAAGCTGACCAGAAACTAACTTGGAACTGGCTAATATCAGGAGTACTGAAAAAAGAAACAGAAAGCTTTATTTTGGCAGCTCAAGAACAAGCCCTAGCCACAAACTGCATGAAGGCAAAAATTCAACATGTTACCACCAACAGCAAATGCCGCCTCTGCAATGAGAAAGAGGAGACAGTCGACCACCTGATCAGTGGATGCAGCAAAATTTCACAAAGTGACTACCTACAATGCCATGATCGTGTTGCTAAGATCATTCACTGGAAATTGTGCCAGAAGTTTGGATTTGAGTACAGCAAAAACCACTGGAAACATCAGGTTGAGAAAGTTTTAGAGAATGAGAAACTCAAGATCTTGTGGGACTTTAGGATTCAGACTGACAGGCACTTGGTCCACAACACACCTGACATAACAATAGTTGAAAAGAAAAAAGAATGGTTCATTGACATTGCAATACCTGGTGATGCACGGATTGAAGATAAGCAGCAAGAAAAAATCACAAAGTTCCAGGACTTGCAAATTGAAGTTGAGCGACTGTGGAAAAAGAAATCGTGTGTTGTCCCAATTGTAATTGGAGCCCTTGGAGCAATACCCAAAGGGCTACCCCGCTATTTAGAAATTCTAAATTTGCCGGACTTGAACATTTTGACTCTACAAAAAACCACCTTACTTGGAACAGCTTACATCCTCCGACGATACCTTAACAGTTCCTAGGTCCTTGGTTAGGACTCGACCTGCTGAGCTATTAACCAGCCTCAAAGGCTGTGAATCTCACTAAAGATTAAATAATAATAATAATAATAATAATAATAATAATAATAATAATAATATAGTCTTAGTAAATTATTTGACAGTGTTGTGAGAATTAGTTGTTAAGCAGAGTGATGGCATTTGGGGAAAAAACTGTCCTTGGGTCTAGTTGTTCTGGTGTGCAGTGCTTTATAGCTTCATTTTGAGGGTAGAAGTTGAAACAATTTATTATGCTAATGGTATAGTAAGCAAAGATACCTTAACAGTATTTTAACATAGATATTTTTGGTGTTTGGGGTCCCATCCTCCCTTTACTGTCTCATATAAATAATAATCAGTTTTAGTCCCATGGAGTGGAGCTCATCTGGAGAGCTCCAGGCATGTTTTTTTTCTCATCAGTTTTTAAATTTCCTTTTGGCTGTATGGTGCAGAAAAATACAGTGATAGAAAAACAATCCTGCTGATCTAATTATTTCTTGCATTTGGTTCCCCCCCCTTTGTTTTCTTTTTCTTTTAATTTACCCAAAGAAGTCAACATTTTTTAACTCTTGCCTAAGGAGACTAAATATACATCCCTCTGAGCACAACTGTGTATGAAGAAGAAAATTAGGTTTTTAATGCCCTTTCAGGAATAAAGGAGAAGGGATTCCATGTTAAGGTCTATTATATATGAAGAAATGAATAGTTTGATAGCATGTGAACAAAGTACCTGATAAAAATGATTAGATTAAATGGATAGATTATATGCCAATATAGTTCACATTATGGAATTACTCATTGTTCTTTCTGAAATGGATGAAAGGAAAAAAGAACAATAATTAGGGACATGCATGGAAATAAAGTAAAATAAAATATTGGATTAATATATACAAAATTCCATTGATAGAGGTGGGGCTATTTGTTTATCAGATACATCTCACCATTCCATACATCTTAAACAAGGTACAAAATGAAACACTATATAAAACATAATGAAAACAACAAAACTATAAACAATAATATACACTAATTGTCAGGTTTGGAAGATAATTGTGTTAACCCCTGACTCCAGTCTTGTCCCAGGATGTGTTCCTTTCCTGAAGTGGGGAGCCTGTCAGGTTTGGAAGACAATTTTCTTTTTTGCTTCTTAACTGCCACATATTTTAGTTGGGGAAGTTGGGAGGGGGTTTTGTTGGAACGGTAGAAAGTTAGTCATAACAACATTCCGTATTCAAGGACTTTTGCCTGCGTCTGATGGAGAGTACCTGAAGATTGTATCCAGTGGAGTGTGAAGAGTTGATTGGACAATATGATGAACTTGTGGGTGTAGGGCAGGGCTGTGAACTGCTAGCTGGGTGGGGAAAACCTGGAAGCTTTCAGATTCGGGTTTTCCCAGATGTGCCAACATGACATCTCTAATAAATTGGAACTTTGAGAAACCTCAGGCCTCAGAGCTTTATTTCGTTGGGGGTGTTCCTTGGAACCCTGACATTAATAGCATAGACCATTCTCTAACTGCTTAATCACCAAAGAGTTTCCAGAAGGCGATAAAAGGACGATCCATTCTTGAGTCAGTGGAAGAGTCCACTTCTGTGCCCATTGCTATTGTATTTCCCTATAGGAGGCAATTTCCGGCAGGTACTTCTTGTTAACTCAGTTGGTTAGCAGAACAGACTCAGAATGGGTGGACTCTAAGTATTCCTCATTCCCAAATACTGGCACATTAACCTGATTTACAAAGGAGCAACAAAACAAAAATTAAAATTAAAATAGTCTGCCACTGAAGGATATTCTGAAAGAGGTTAACTTGACCTGACTCTCTCTTCAATTAGGAAAAGTACACAGAACATGGCTTTTGGAATATTTCCAACCACTTTGGTATTTGGTATTTCCTACCAGTAGTAGGAAACATATGTACTGGATTCCAGTACCAAGAAGTTCCCTGAGGATGGGCTCCAGCATGAATCCAAAAGTTCAGAAAAGTAAACTTCTGGTTCAGGGGTGAAATCCAGGAGATTCTGACAGGTTCTGAAGAACCGGTAGCAGAAATTTTGAGTAGTTCGGAGAACCGGAAAAATGCCACCTCTGGCTGGCCCCAGAGTGGGGTGGGAATAGCGATTTTGCAATATCCTTCCCCCAGGAATGGGGAAGGAATGGGGATTTTGCCATATCCTTCCCCCAGGAGTGGGGAGGGAATGGGAATTTTGCAGTATCCTTCCCCTGGAATGGGGTGGAAATGGAGATTTTGCAGTATCCTTCCCCTGCCACACCCGCCAAGCCATGCCCACCAAGCCACGCCCACCAAGCCACACCACACCCACCAAGCCACGCCCACAGAACTGGTAGTAAAAAAAATTGAATTTCACCACTGCTCTGGTCCTGGTGATCGACCCACAATGACCTTGCAAAATTATCCTGGGACATTGTGTATTTGCCTTTATTCATAACCATTTTCATTTAGTATAAAACATTTTGTTTTGCTTTGTTTTGTTTTGCATATCTATTTCTGAGATAGAGATGGCGAATGCTACACCTAGGTAAACAAGATAGATGGAAGCCATATTACAGTGAGTAATATGTCTTTTATATTCCTCCCTCTCCGTCTCTCTATGCAGAGTGTTTCATACCCTCAGTTGGGTGAGGATGGAACTGAAGTTTTTGATTGTTCATACTTATTGTGGGCAATGTCTTATTCTGCTAGGGGAATTGACTAGAAGACCTTTGAAACCTCTTTATGTTTTCTTAATTCTGTGGCAGCAGTATCAGAACCAACAAGAAAGAAAGAGCACCAATTAGGAAACAAGTTGCTTTTAAATAATTTTGTAGAGTTTTCATCCATGGAAAGTCATGTTCAAACACCTGGACTATGAGGTGACTAAAATGTTCTGCTTTTCAGACTGGAGGAAGACATCTAGGAGGAAATCCTTCCATGGAGATTTTTCAAGCTTTGGGAGCATATGCAGTTTGAATACTGCAGAGTAATGGAAAAACTGAACACAGAAAGAGTAAAAAAAGGAGTCTGCCACTTTGGAACAATACATTAAGCTCAAAAACATGATCAAAAGAAAGGATAAAGAAATATTTAAAAGAATCATAGAAAAATAAGTGTCTTCTGCAGGAACATGGAAAAAATAGGAAATGGAGGAAGGATTCAGTTATTTGACATGAATACACTAGAATAATATGTTGAAAAAATAACATTTGAAGAAGATGAGCATGAAACCTGTGACTTGAAGGACCTGTGATTTGAAGCAGGTTCTATGTGGGGGTGAAATCCAGCAGGTTCTGACAGGTTCTGGAGAACCAGTAGCGGAAATTTTGAGCAGTTCGGAGAACTGGTAGTGGAAATTTTGAGTAGTTCAGAGAACCGGTAAATACCACCTCTGGCTGGTCCCAGAGTGGGGAGGAAATGGAGATTTTGCAATATCCTTCCCCTTCCACGCTCACCAAGCCACGCCCACCAAGCCACACCCACAGAACTGGTAGTAAAAAAAAATGGATTTCACCACTGGTATTATGGCAATGCTAAAGCCAGGGGAAAAAAAGAATAAAGGCAATGGATTAGAACTGCTGAAGAATAGGGAAACTAGTAATGGCTGTGAGATATTACATTGTTTGTAGATTGCAGTTAAGAAAAAAAAAATACCGACTGAGAAAGAAGTAACATAGAATTATTTAAGTGATGTAAGAAATGTGACTTTATGTGATAGAAATTCCTTTGAATTGGATTGAGATTGCATTGAAATATTTAAAGGGAGGTATAACAACAATGCTGTTTTGCAGAGCAAAGCTGCTCCTGTTACTTGGGGAACTTGTAGTTCATATATTCCTCTTGAGGTTCCTTCTAAAGCAATTTGCACCCTGAAATCTGTTTGCTAAATTTCACCTGTTCTAAGGATTATTTCATTTACTTTTGGACTGGAAACATAACTATCTCCAGAACAGCTGCAATATTTCTTTTAGCTGTCATTGCTTTACACATGAAAACACTCTCCTAATTGTAGGCTTTTATAAATATACAAAATTGTCCTATGCTTTCTATGCTGTCTCATGCTTTTATGCCTTTTGTTACATCTCCTGGATCACTGTTCACAATAAAGTTTATATAAGCATGGGTGTGCACATACACAGACATTTACACTGTAGTTTAGTAATTTAATATTTTATTCCCATATGAGTTTTATAATCTAATCAATTAATTAATTTTGACCATTGGCTTTTTAAAGTATTCTACTATTTAATATTTTGGGAGTTTGAACCTTCTTATTTATTTCTATTAATCATCTAGAAAATAGCTATGTATTTAAACTTGAGCCTGTAAACCTTTTACAAAAATTACAAAAAATACTGGTCAGTGATTGCAATAAACATGCTCCTATTTAATGATACTCTCTTACACTGAATCAATTATAGTAGAGTCGACTAAGACTCTAGTAGAGTCTACTAAGTAGACCATGTAGGTTTATTAGAAAATCATAACAGTTAGATAATACAGTTCTATCAGGGAATGTAGATTTAATAGCTGCAAACTGATGGAAAGTTGTAAGCAGAGGCAACTGAAAGCTGATGCAGTGGGAATGATTCAGCATCTGGCATCACCGGGTTAAGATTCTTGGTGGGGTCCACACAAGACTGCTCCCCTTTTAAGAGGTGTCTATATATAGGTGACATTAGAGGGCATCTCTCTCTCTCATTGTGTATCTCATTGCTCTCATTGTGTCCGTAGCTGTATGATGAGGTATCTACCACGTATATGTCTGTGTATAGTTAGTTGTATTAAATTGTAGTTGTATTTAGATATTAACAACTATTAATTATCTAAAGGCTCTGTGTGCTGTGTTTTGCTCCTTGGTTTATCTCATAATACTAATCATAATACTAGTCACTCTGCAAATTCTGACAAGTTCTATATATGGCTTGAGGGAATATAAATATATCTTTCCTTTCTCACTGCAATGTTCACATATCTCGGAAGCACTTCTATCTTTCACCTGTACACTTTCCCTGTGACTATAAATTGCTCTGTCTTAAAAGAACGAACAATATAAATCACTTTGCTAACAAAGCATTCGAGCAAGCAAGCAAGCAAACAAACAAACAAGAACAAGCATTGGCTTCCTTGCATTGATAATATGGACAAATCTTGGACATATGGACAAAGAAATTTTCTTTTTTTAAAAAATGCAGCTAAATAAGAGTAAGTATCATAAATAATTAGGGCTTTCTATACTCAGGTGCATGTCTGACTTGTGGCTGAAATCCTGGCATTTACATTAACTGTCTGGAAAGAGGTATGATTTATTTGTGCATGTAAAAAAGTCTCAGTTTTAGGATGCACATAAGGTTACAGCAATCATATCAGTTCCATATATCTCCTCTACTAATAGCACTGTTTGACAAAGCGGATAAGGAATCAATGATTTGACTTAATTATTTCAACTTTTTAACCCCATATTTTCATTTCTCCTCACTGATAATAGATTCACTCTTGCTATGATCTGTTGGGATCATGTGGGATCATCATGGACAATGGAGGAAAAAAATTGAATCTAGGCAGGCTTTCCTCACTTTCTCTCTTTAAATAAGATTTCCTTCTTTTCCTACTATGAGTAGTAAGCAATGGTGATTCAAATTAACATTTAACATTCAACAGATCTTGTCCAGAAATCACATTAAGCAAAAACAGAAATATTATCAAGCAATTTTTTTTCATTAAACTATTGAGAGGAAAAAACAGAATATAAGTAACTAGCTTCCTTTATAAAGTATGTGGGAGATATAGTATTTGTTCAAATATGTTGATATAAACATTGGGAATAGGAAAGTTCTTCATGTCTGGAAATCTGAATCTAATGTCTACAATTAATTGGTGCAAATTAAAGGGGATACATGGAAATTTACTCCTCTGTATTTTTAGTAAGTTAGTTTTCATTATGCATTCTAAGATATTTCTACGATATAAACCCCTGGAAGTTTTACTGATTTGTTGAGAAAAACTGGATAGATAGATATTTGACATCAATGATCTAACCTGGATTCTTGCCTTGAGCAAAGGATTAGATTCAGTGGTCTAACAGGCAGGCTGTGTAGTACCAAAGGTGGAGTTAATGAAAAGTCAAAAGCACTTTCTACCACTTCAAAACGGACACCTTAACTAAATCCAATCTACACTTCAGTGCACAGCATTGGGGTGAAATCTGTGAAATCCCTGCTGTGCTTCAGGTCCCTATTGTCAGCTTTGGAAGCCATATTAACACCAGAAGCTTCCACGCTGCCAACTTCTTGCGCTTGGGAAAGTAGGAGGTGGGATTAAGTAGAGTGATTGTAGTTAGACATAATGGCATTCTTCCCTTCGGTCAAGGTCATGGTGTTTCTGCATCTGGAGGTGGTGTGGTTGCAGTGATGGCTCAGGTTGGGATGGATGGTGATTGGGCCATGTGATGGACTGATGGGTGCAGGGGCTTGATTGGGATTTTTGATTTACTGAGAGAAAACCTGGAACTCTCAGATTTGGGTTTTCCCAGATGTGCTAGTATACCTATTCCAATAAATGTAAGTTTTGAGATGATATTTGTCTTGGAGTTTTCAACTGGAGTTGGGTTGTTCTGGAACCCTGACACCTATTAAAGAACAGCTCTTAGCTTGATGCACTGTGTTTAATATTTATGATCATTTTGGGGTGTTTAATTTTTTAACTGAGAGTACACCAAAATACCAACTCTTTTTCTCTCTGCATATATTAAGTCTCTCTGTGTGCATGTACTGTATATGTTCGTATGTGAGTATATTTGTAGAAGTACCATGAGGGAGAGAGAATGGGGAAGTTTAACGTTTGCTTTTTTTGAAAGTAAAATGTTATGCCATTTTGTATATTTTTAAGATGTGGTAAGCACAATACAAATGGAAGAAATAAGAAATCTCTGAGGCAAGCAACTGATTTCTTTCCACAACAGACTACAGTCTGCCTACAATCCCTTGGTGCTTTCTGAGTTTAGTTTTTTTCTTGCAGACATGATGAAGTTACTTAGTTTAGGTAATGGTTAGTTTAGGTAACATCTGCAAGAAAACAAGCAAGGTCAGAGAATACCAAGGACCCTTCATTTCAACCATGAGCTACAAATATTCTCTTTTATTAATCCCAGTTGTTGTGTGCATGGAGTAGTAGCAATGTCGCAGTGAGTATTTGTCTGATATTCACAATTAAATCACAAAATCTTTCAATGTTCATTATTTTTTCTTGAATTGTGTAGAACCTTAATTGGCCATGTATTTTTCATGGAAATTTGAGTATTCTGCCTGCCTGAATGCTGCAAAAGTGCTGATTGGGATGGTGACAAAACAATATTTGTATGGTGGTATATGTCTTTTCTAGAAAGTATTCATGCTCCTGAGAAAATGGAAAGACCCTGTAAGGGGAAATTATATGTGAATGCTATTTCAGATTTCCTTTCTTTTTAAATCATGTTCTGCAAAACCTAATTTACTTTTACTATGAAGATTCTAAAAATGGTGAAATTTGTATTGCAGAACAATACAAATTTCACAGTGTTTCCTACAGCAGATTATATTTTGTTCTTGATCATATAATATCTAGAGATAAGCAAAGTAGTATGCAGAGGATTTTTGGTCCACTTTTTTCATATCCAGTTGTTCCATTTCAATATAGACTTTAAAATTCTCTTTAATGATGCAGGCAGATGGATTTTGTAACTCACTCAGAACTCATCTTCTCATCATAATACACTTTCCATGTGGCACCAGAAAGATATTACTCTGCTATATTTCTCCATTACACCAATTTTAAATGCTCCAGCGAATGCTTTCAGAACATTTATTACAACTAGTGTTAATTGCAGATAGGCAATTTTATGGTGGCCAAGAGCCAAAGTTAAGAATTTTTAAGGAGCTGAGCGATGCAAATTTTATTTTATTTTATTTATTTATTTAAAATGGAAGACACTGTATCACGTTATCAGACATGGGTGAAATTTGAGGGAAAGCCTGAAGTGTTTCCTTATTTTAGTTGTGAAAAACTATTACATTACAGTTTTCATCTGTGGAATCTTTGCTTGTTGAACCTTCAGTTTTTAACAATCTTGACCGGGATGGGTTCTAAACGGCTTTACTACTGGTTCTCTTCGTGCGCGCGCTTCATGCACGATCACCTCTTCGGAGGCAATCCGCTCTGCCGCACCTCTCAGCTGGGTCAAAAAAGAAGAAATATAAGGTCGGAATAACGCGGGGGCAGGTGGGAGGGCCCAGCTCCCGAAGAAAGAGAACCGGTTTGGTGATGTAATAGCATCACCGCTACTGGCTCGGCCGAACTGGGCCAAACCGGGAGCAATCCACCACTGATCTTGACCACATGGAAGCTCTAAAGCAGGGTTGTCAAACTCCCGGCTCGCAGGCTGGATGTGTGACGCACTGACCACGCTCATGCCCGCTTTAGCGAAGGGGGGGAAAGTCCCAATATGTCATGTGATGTCACTGTGATGATGTGAGTTTGGCACCCCTGTTCTAAAGTCATGACAAGGGACTCAGGTAATGCAGGTCACTAACTGCCTTAGATACTATTCCCAAATAATGCAACAATTAAGTATGATGCAGATATTATGGCTTAATAGTTGAAAGAAATAATAGAAGGAAAAGATAACTTTTAGGAAAAGAATCAGAGACATCACCTGAGCATCCTTGGAGAAGCTGTGGACTGTAAGTTGAAATGACAACCATTGGTCCATAACAATGCTCAGTGATGAAACTAGACTTAATGATATTCAACTAACTTAACATTTGGTTCCCATATTTAATATTGCTTATGTCCTTTATTTAAATCGAGAGTAAGCTCTAGAAAGGCAACCTGTTGCATAGATGGCTATAAACTGATATTAGAAGGAAAATTCTTGAAGTCTTGCTCAAGCCAGTTATTGAGTTTATTTAATATTTTTATTGTTTTTTAAGTATTAGTGTTGTGTTGATCCATTTCTGTGACTCATGCAAGAACCTTGCACAGTGTGAGCCTGCTCTTAATCACTACCTCTGGATTGTGCCCCCCTTTTTAATGTGTCTTTTTCTGTCACCAAGGGAAATGATTCAGTGAAAAGCAGTGCTAGCTCTTACAAAATATGTAAGTATTTTAGGGGCTGCTGAGTTAATCAGAATCAATTAACGTTTCACACAAGAATAGGCTAAGTCTATTAGCAATGCATAGTAGTCACATTATCATCTGCAAAGTCTGTACTGTGTTTACAACTCTGCTCGCTAATGATTTCTGCACTTAAGGTATATTTTAACAGAGACTCAAATCACGTATGACATTAATCATTTTTTCACCACCTGTCATAAATCTTTTTTTATTTTATTACTATGATTAAAGCCATCACTTGGGTTACAGTATTCAGTGAGGAAACTATTTTGGGGAGGGGGAAAATTTATTTCTTTCCTAGTTTATTAAATATAAAAACTCTTCACTTTGATTACATCTCTTTATGAAAGCAATACTGTAGATCACTTTTTTTTCCCAGAGAAAAAGCTGTTTATAGCCTTTGAGTAATGAGTAGAGGCTGCACTCCAACAATAAACCTAAAGCTAAATCTGATTAAATTTCAATCTAATTTAAATTTCAAATTATTGAAATTAATTACTTAAATAAAGTTAATGTGATCGTTCCTCTATGTGTAGAAGAATTTCTCCTTAAAAATGGCAGGTCAGTGGTAAATTCTGGAAGGACTATATTATTCAGCTTGTATGTTTCTGTTCTGCTCCTATAATGCCTGAATAATGTGAGATTCACTCTGTATTTCTGAGTTGGCCTCCTTGAAAATAAGGCATTCATGTGGTGGTAACATCTAAAAATCTTGTTTGGTCAAGAAAGCCAAGCAATTTTCTGCCAGTTATTGTGGTTAATTTCCAATTTAGTTTGCACCTAGCACATTCCCAGTCAGTTCTTATATCCAGATCACAACAAGCATATATGCCACTCAGTGTGCATACCTTGATGTTTATTTAATATCAAATAGTTCAATAAAAAAAAGAAAACACCCAAAACAGTTAACCAGCAGAATAGAATACAAGTAAATGGAAGTAAAGAGAGTGAGAGAGTGAGAAGGAAGGAAGGAAGGAAGGAAGGAAGGAAGGAAGGAAGGAAGGAAGGAAGGAGAGAAGGAAGGAAGGAGAGAAGGAAGGAAGAGGAGGAGGAATGAGATAACTAATAGGCATCTATGTATCAATAAGTACTGGAAGCAATGCCATAGGTAATCAACATGGACAGTCCCAAAGAGACCTGTTTAACTTTTTTAATATACATAACATTTTTTTTTATTTTTAATTTGATTTATATGCCACCCCTTCTCCGGAGACTCAGGGCGGCTTACAATGTGCTCAGCAATAGCCTTCATCCTTTTGTATATTTATACAAAGTCAGCTTATTGCCCCCACAACTGGGTCCTCAATTTACCTACCTTAGAAAGGATGGAAGGCTGAGTCAACCTTGAGCCTTAGCGAGATTCGAACTTGCAGTAATTGCAGGCAGCTGGTCTTAATAACCAGCTTAATAACAGGGTGCCTTAGACCACTGTACTACCAACATCATCATAAAGATGGAAAATTGGACATAAAATAATCCTTCCTCTATTTTGCAATTTTAAAAAATAATAATACAGTAGACATTAATGACAGTGTTGTTGATCCTTGGATGGGTAATCTTAAGAAATCATTTGGCTACAGGTTACTTTGGACAGTAAAGAAACACAGAAGAAAGCAATTGTAAACCACTTCCTTTTTCCTGCCAAGAAAATGACAAGGATGTATTCATGAAATTTTTAGGAGCCATGGTTGGTTTCAAGATTTTACTTTGTATTAAGGATTAGAGTGTGGTGACTCTTTTAGTCTTCTCTCAACTAAAGCTACCCTCCCTGCCAGTGGTGTATTAACCATTAAGCAGACTAAGCACATGCTTAGGGCACCAGGCCCAAAGGGGACACCACAAACTTGAGAAAGAAAAAAAAACCCACCAATGAAGATTTGTACAGTATGTACAAAGGAGGGGGACACCAAGATTTGTCAGTGCTTAGGGCATCAGTGAGCCTTAATCCTCCATTACTCCCTGCAGAGGGACCTGGAACCTATCATTTTTTCTCACCCCAAGCTACTTCATAGGTCTCTATAGATCACATGAGAGGACATATAAACCCCTGTGAGCTCTTGCAGAAGAGATGGTATATTATCTGACACGCAAATGAGACAATTGTTTTTTAATCAGCAAGAGCAGCATTCAAGCATTAATGCAATCTTTAGTAAGCATTCACTTCCTATTTCTCCTAAGTAAAAGAAAACATTACCAACACAAGACAAATTGCTAAGGCTAACAATATTTCATACAAATGGTGTTGTGCAGCTAACCAGATTCATTATTTGTACTGTATCTGGAGGGCTAATGACAGCTCAGTCTTCTTACTAAATAAAAACACTGTCTGTGTATGGTCATTTCTATGCATCCAGATATTTTATATTTTCCGAGGGTATTCTTAGCACATATAACAAATGGCACCAGCAATAATAGGTTCTTTATGTTTTTTCCAACAACTTAGTGGCAAAAATTTTATTATAGCATTGCAAAAATTTATTCCTATCTGATAACCGGGGAGCATGCCCCATTTATTAATTTTGGCCTATTTCATTAATCCACAGCAGGCATCAGATTTTATTCAACCCAGCCTACATCAGTATCTTTGCTCCTAGGCACTGTTTTTAACTTACTTAATAGGAAAGGACAGAAGGAACAAGCTGAGTCTTTCTTCTTTCAAGCAGTGAGAATTGATTCATAGCAGTGGCAGAAGATGGGCACAGCATTTACCAGAGCAGGGATTCAGGCAGCCCGGCATGTTATTTAAGATGCTTTAATCCATCCATAGGATTTGTTAATGCCCCAGCATCACTTCCCTCAAGGTTATAACTAGCTTTCATATTAGTAGTTTATGGATATCGAATAGGCCAAATACAGCATGGATATAAGAGACATTTCAGATCACTGCCTAGAATACAATCCCCCCCCACTGACTGTAGTCTGAGGAGGGCAGAATTTGATTTTTAATGAATTGCCCTGTGGGGTTCCAGAGAGATTTATTGTGTGTTTAAAGAGAGAGAAAGAGAGAAGATCAGCACAATGATATCTGAAGGAAAGCTGCAGGAAGGATGGCCAAGAATTATTTTCCATGACCAAGAAGATTAGTTGCAGCTCTTTGGATTTTAATAAATGTACCTCAATGAAACATGTTATTTATAATGTTTATGGGTGTTTTAAAGAAGAGGTTGTACAGCCAACTCTCAAGAATAATTAGATTAGCTTTACTACACAGTGTAGAGGGCTCAACAAGGTGTTTCATATAGTCCTAATTTCACAATTCTATGATTCTATGAAGACATACAGTATATTCCATGTATAAACTTGAAACATTACTCTCTATAATGTGAAGTTGTCAACTATATTTAATAGTGGCTCAGTAGAGATTTAACTCCACTTATTACTTAACTGCCCCAAGGGATTGAATCTAGGACCTCTAATACATAAAGCAGGCATCCTATCATTCATGTGGCCAGTTCATAATACATTAATTAATAACGCTGTCTTTACTCTTTCATTGCTATGGTATATTTCCAATATAAAAAGAAGTATGAAACCAAAGAGAAATGGGCAGCTAAAAAATATTACCATGTTTTCCCAAAAATAAGACCCTGTCTTATATTTTTTTGAACCCTGAAATAAGTGCTTGGCCCTATTGCCATGCACTCAAAAGCTCAATTGGACTTATTATCAGGGGATGTCTTATTTTGGGGGAAACAGGGTATTTGTTTATTAACAGCTTTGGAGGAAGCTTTTAATATCACAGAGCTATGGATGCAGTTATTCAATAGCTACACAAAGGTAAATATATTTGTGCTTAGTCTGGATTGTGCTAAATATTTTTTTTTAATGAAAACTTTATTCAAAGCTACTTGGTAAGAAGAGACCAGACACAAGTCTTCAAGAAACTGGTGTTCTAACAATATCAGAAATCTGTGGAAATCTTCACTGGTTCTTTCAAACACATATTGTCTCCCAAACACATATCCTCATTGTAATGTAAGAAAATATATTTGGGAAACCATTTGAAAAGATCAATTAGGATTTCCAGTGATGGACATCTCAGTGCAGCAGTGTCTTGAACAATAGAATCCATAGACACATTTTGCAGCCCCTAGATTCCATAGATTCTTCCAATGAAGTTTGTTAGCAAATGGCCAATTTTTGATAGCACAAAGGGTCATCAATTTTAAGAATTGAAAAAATTTAAGAATTCTTAAATTTTAAGAATTTAAGAAAATATTTTGCCAAGATGCTTTAGTACAGCCAAAGGTCAGCAACTTAAAATAAAATACGAAGTCCAGGTTGTAATACAAATACAAAATAATAACAATTAAAAACATCAGTTACATTTAAAAAAAAAGAAAAAGGGGAAAAAGAGAGGAGTTTGCACAATAACTGAAACTGACCAATTACAGATTTTACAATGCATAAATTTAAATTACATCCAGTGGTTTCTGATGTTAAGAGCTAGAACACAAAATCCAGCTACTTTCTTGGGAACTTCATTGAACTGTTCACTTGTGTTACTATATGAGATGGACAGCTATAAAAATCTGATAGTTTAAATAGAAATAAATACCGTGTTTCCCCAAAAATAAGACTCTGTTTTATGTTTTTTTGAACCCTGAAATAAGCGCTTGGCCTTATTGCCATGCGCTCAAAAGCCTGATTGGGCTTATTATCAGGGGATGTCTTATTTGGGGGAAAACAGGGTAGATGGATGGATGGATGGATTGGTGAGGGGGGGAGGGAGGGAGGGAGAGAGAGATGGATGGATGGATGGATGGATGGATGGATGGATGGACAGACAGACACAGATATAGATAAGCTAAAACACTATACACTATTTGTGCCAACTGGATAATTTAAATTTTAAATGAGTTATCAGTTTCTGTATTCCAGGAATGACATACTGGGCAAACCAGGAGTACCTGAGCAACTAAATGTGAAGAATATATAGTCAAGTTTGGAAGGAAATATTGGTATATCTCTCTATTAACACTACTGAGAGAAAGTTGTCTAGGTGTGTCAGAATGCATCCTTTGATGTGATGGTAGACAAATCTGGAATACAAATACATATACATACTATACGTGTGTGTGTGTGTGTGTGTGTGTGTGTGTGTGTGTAATAAAAAGTGATTAAATATGAGATTGAAATAGAAGTTTGTCTATTTGTCCCTTTGCATATCAAAATCATCTTCACGCAAACTCTTTCCAGGCCCAGAATACACTGAGTTAATTATTAAGTCTACAATAGGAATCTGACATCCAATAAGATAACATTGTTTGACAGAAAGGCCCTGGAGCATGCCCTGCCTGTGCTTCTATGCCTATTTGATGGAGTAAGCATAAACAATGCAGTTGATCTGAAAGCTATCTTCAAATTTATAAAGGCACATAGAGAGAACCTTTGAATACTAGCTGATTTTGTTGACAGATATTCCAAAAAACATATTAATCCATTATTTAGTCTATGACAGAGGTTTCAAACTCACATCGTTACAGCGTCATCATGTGATGTATCGTGTCTTTTTTCCCCTTCATTAAACCAGGCATGAGAGTGACCAGCGCATGATGCATTTGGACTGTGGGCTGCGAGTTTGACAGCCCTGGCCTATGAGCTTGATTGCTCAATGCTGAACAATGACTATTCTTTACAAAGTGTGGAAATATTCCTCTCTTACAGAAGTCATCCTTTAACAATGATACTTTAGGCCAAATGAGAGGAGAGAGTAAATTAACCAAGTTTAATGAAATGAGAAATGACTTAACTCCTGTTAGGTAAAAAGATTTTGTAAATAAAGTTTGAAGAAACACTATTTTATTGTATTAGTTACTTTCATCATACTGGTATCATATCTTGCCTGTTGAACCATCCTTTTCTTTTTCTCCTTAGTGTCTTGTTCTCCCTTCTTCTCTTTTACTATTTCAGTGAATATGGTTGTTCATTCTCAAATTATATATTTAGCTAGCAACAGGGAATAATTTATGGGGTAAACACAGTAGTTAATGTAACCATGATATATCTTACTTGCTGCAATTAATCCTCATCTCTGTTGGATATGTGACATCTTTAGCATTTCCTACTGGATTTTAAATATCTTCTGCAGAGTAAGGTTTTGGATGGAGGGGGGAAAAACGGATGTGTGGGAAAAATAAGAAGAAATACTTGGTGATGCTTCTTTGAAAGGTATCTAAACTTCCAAGAAATAAGATATAAGTATCCCTTTAAAGAGCCTTGATAGTACAAGGGTTTAGTGCACCCTGTTATTAACACAGCTGCCTGCAATTTCTGCTGGTTCGAATCTCGCCAAGGCTCAAGGTTGACTCAGCCTTCCATCCTTTCTAAGGTAGGTTAAATGAGGACCCAGTTTGTGGGGGCAATAAGCTGACTTTGTATAAAAATATACAAAAGAATGAAGGCTATTGCTTAACGCATTGTAAGCCGCCCTGAGTCTCCGGAGAAGGGCGGCATATAAATCAAATTAAAAAAAAAAAAAAAAAGTCCTCTCAATTTACAACATATGACCCATTCTTACCCTAATTTCCTAGCTGCTGGGTTCAGAAAACATTTGTCATAAAGAACTCTTTTGCATGCAGAAAAGATGGCTACAAGTAATGCAGGACAATATAAAATCATAGGAAAATTCTATAGTATATTCTCCAATCTATTGGAGACCAATTTTCTGTTAGCTTTTTTTTTTTTTAAAAAAAAAAAATAACCACTGACCATAATGTGCTTGTTGGTTATTTCTTGTGATGAACCTTCTTCATTTATGTTTGTGTTTTAACCTTACTATGGATATGTTCCTTTTCATATTTTCCACACTACTAAGAATTCTGCTAAGAATCACAAGATTGTGGCAGGATATAAATTCAAGAAATAAATATTTAAATATTTATTTAAATATTTAAATATTTAAAAAATGATTAGTCTTTTTGGCAGAGCTAATATAGTACTTACTCCAAGGAGTAAATAACTGATATTGCTTGGTTCACTGTGATGCATAATCAGGAAGCTGCAAAGTGAAGGAAAATAGGCAGAAGTCATGAGTCCCTACAGTCTTAGTAGGCGTAGGAGTACTTTATGCTGTTATTATTACAGCCTGCATCAACCAAACACAGTCAAAGCTATCTTTGTAGTTATTTTAAAGCTAACTCTCCATAGTAATGTTAGATTGAGCTCCTAAATCCATCTGGGAAGTTGAAGGTTGAGGCAAGCAGCATTGGGGCAAGAATGCATGTTTTTCCATTAATAGCTATTAATGTATTAATAAGGTTGGGGTATCTTGCCTGGCACTGTGGAGTGGAAAAAAAGTAGAGATACTAGTGGCTGCTTCTCAAAAATAAATTTGTGTATGGTACAAAAGTGATATTGGAAAATTTTGAATTTAGCTCTAGTTTTTCTTATCTCTGAGAATCCATCCTAGGTTATAAGATCAACCCAATTGACCATCTTCCTTACAGAAGATGGTCTGAAAATGGTTTAGGGAATTAAAATTGCAATGCAATTTTTGGTTAGTCACAATTAGTCAGAAACATAGCACGATTCTAATTCCCTTCACAGCAGTTGGAGTTTCTTATTATTGCATGACAAGCCAAATACATATCATGCCACTTTATTCTCTTTCAAGTTGGTAAATATACCAGGATAAGAAACATCCTTCTCTAGGCTTTAGCAAAACCAATCCCATCCCATCCATATGACTGGGGTGAAGTAGAGGGAAATTTCCCTAGCAAAAATTGATTATCTCAGAGGGTGTCAAAGTTTCTTGCAGTCCCATAAAATGATACATCAGTTTGTGTGAAGTCTCCTCCTAGGAATAAAACTATTGGTTCCACTTAACTAGGCAGTTAAAAAAAATAAATATGCCACTTATTTGAAGAATTAACATTTTTATCAGTATATCCAAGAGGCAGTCAAACTTTACAGAAGCACAAGTGTCCAATGTGAATTCATGTGGGCCTAAATTGAGAATAAAATGGTGTGATATGCATACTCTGGGAGCAAATCTTGTAGTACGTTTTAATAAGGGCCCCACTTTTGCTTGTGGAAGCCTGATCAGGTTTAAAAGAAATTATCTCCAAGCTGTTTTCAAACCCTAAAAGTGTCCAGTACCGATTCCCTCTTAAAAGAAGGCATAATTTCTTGGCCTCTTTTGCTCTACATGCCATCATTCAGCTATAATGTGGGCTTTTCTTTCTTTTTTAAAGAACATTCTCTTGGGGGGGGGGGTCTAAGACAATTCACCATGGCCAATTCATCATGGCTAATTCATCACAGCCAACTTGCCATGGCCAATTCACTGTAGGACAACTCGCCATGGCCATTTCCCCACAGGACAACTTGCTGAAGGACAAGAGTTACACTAATAACAAAGAAATGGTGGAATAGAATCATTAAAGAAAGGATGCAAAAGGGAGGGACAGAAATGTGAATGGCAAAAATTAAAATAATTTTCATTTATTTTAAATAATTAAATAAAATAGTTAAAGTATCCAATAGCAAGTTGTCCCATGGTAAGTTGTCCTACAGCGAGTTGGCCATGGTGAGTTGGCCACAGCAAGTTGGCTATGGCAAGTTGTCCCATTCCTTTCTCTTGGAGCTCAGCTTCATAGTGTGGAAATTGTTGGTTATGTGAATATTTTCATCTCTTAGGATCAGTGTCCACAAAATGGGAGGAGGAAAAAAAGTCAAAATGGAAGCCAAAACCATGAGATTTACATCCTGTCCCCTTTTAACATGAATCACAGGGAAGGTCTTTGATCTTGCAGACATGGCCACCATCTTGCCTCATGTTTCTTTAGCTTTCACCAATCATGATGACTATTCTGATATACCTTGCTTCAGGACTTAGTGCCTCTGATGAGTAGTGTTATGGGTTTGAAGGAGAATGTCAGAACACTGGGATAAACACCTTTCACTTACCATTTTCTTGGTGAGCAAACTGAGATGCATCTGACTTGATGCCTTTAATTAGGGTGATATTCAACCTAATGAACAGCAATGTAATTGCTCATTAGAGAGCTGGTTTCATTTGCTCCCATCAATTTCAGTCTGCTTTAAGTTCAAATATTAGCACTTCAGCCTTGCTAGTTCCCCAGAGTTTAAAATGAAAATAACTTACCTCTTCATTCCAGTGTAAATGGACAAAGTTAGTGGATGGCAACAAACATGCAAGTGGTAGCATTTCAATACTGGAAAAAGATAGCAAAAGAGGAAAGCAATGTGGATATGGTTATAGGGATTATTTGTTGCCTTAAATGAAAGTTTTTAATAGAAATGTATTACCTGACAAATGATGAAAATGAAATATGGCGGGATTATCTCCAGAGGTTTTGATCTAAGAAATCATATTAGTTAAAACTATTGAAAAGTTGGGATACAACCAAAAATTGTCACGGAAAATGATAAATTCAAATTATATTTTCCACAGATTCCTTTTAGAGATACAAGTATGCTATAAAATATTAGTTTTTCCCCCAGAAAATAATTTCCATCCCCCCCAATAAACCGTGATAGTTTCTAATGTGATATTAAAATGATATGTGAGCAGCCAATTGAGTTTATCAGCTACAGTGGGGGAATAGCAAAATACCACAGACCTCTCGAAATTCTCCATTTTAATTACATTTTGAAAACTGCTATCATCTGTCTTGCCATCCTATTATTAGTCATATGTGACCTTTCCACACAAGAACAGATTTGCTCACATATTTGAGAAGGGAACAAAATTATTTGCAACTGAAACAGATTCGGCTAGACAGAACCTCTTCAGTCTCTTCCATTTAAATTCTGAACATCATGACGCTATCTGGGCAATGCCTAACAGGATGCATGTTAATAATTTCGCAACAACTGAGATGAAAAATAATCAATTGTCCTAACAGCCTGAGTCATGTTGACCATCAATATAGTTTTACTTTAATTTTCAGGACTTTCCATGCGGCAAAGAGAAGTAGGTTGTTTCTGGTTGCTACAATATTGGCCTTCATACTGGGAATTACTTCTAGAAGAAAATATATTGGTGGTTACTCTTATTCTGGTGTGACACAAAATTTCTTGGTGCTATTATTATTATTATTTTTAAAAAAGATCTCAACCTATTTGAACAACAATAAAAGTGGCTAAATTTTAGATTTGAGGATTTTTTTCCTGGCAATTTTGAAATCAGCCGAAAGCAATTTTACTATTAAACACTTAGTTCTCCTGCCCATTCAATTATCAACCTGGTAAACTTAAAGTAAAAGTAGCAATACCTTCTCTATTGGCAGATTAAATTAGTTATCCTATTGTATTTTGTCAAAGCTAAAATGATGCCAAAATCACACTGTGTGCAACCTTATGACATTGTACAAATTACACAAATCATTTCCTTGCATTATTTTGTCTCCACAAAATGAAGGAAGTAATTGAATGATTTGCACAATTAGTTTATGAGGCACATAATCTCACCTGTCCTCCCAGTTAACCCCTTGCAGATGTACTTGCTGATGAACCATGATTAAAAAGTAAGTATTACTGTTGAAAAACAGTACAAAGTATATCCAAACATAGGCACTATATTTCTTTTTGTATTCTTTGGCTTTCTCAATTATTCATCATATATCAGTAATAAAATCTCATGCTCCCCAGCTTTTTCTAAAGCCATCTTAAACATCTGGCATCTTTCCCTTTCCATATAAGGTTATCATATCAGTGTTGGATGATCCTAAACACGATTTTATAGCATGTGACATCAAAGACATGATAGTTTCGACATTTCGTTAAGTCTCCTTTCTTTGGAAGGAGATTGGCTTCTTCCCATCTAATGATTACTGTATCATTTTCCAGATTTTTTCGCATAATTTAGTTAGTCCCTTTCTTAATTCTTAATTTTTCTTCTTGTGCTTGTCACATTCCTTTAGATATTCCATCAATTCCTGTGCTTTTCCAATTTGGTAATGACTAAAGGGTTTTTTTTTCTAACTTCATTTTCTAATGCCAGAGATTCTAGTAAACAAGAAATATTTTCTTATATATGTTGGATGTTAACATCTCTACTTTATAGATTTTCAGTATATTATTTCCAGTTTTGTTTGATCATTTTTGAATAAATTATTATTTGACTGTTGTTGTCCTGTAGCACACTAATTTAAGGTCAACATTTCCTTCTGAATTCAGAAACCTTCTGGAAGATTCCTTGTTTTCTGTGTTTGTTTCTCTCTTTGATTCTTTACAAATGTATTATAATTCTTCTTTTCTGTTTTAACAGCTCTGTTAAATTCTTTGTTAAGGTGCTTCCTGAGATCTTTGCTTGTCTGGACTTTTTCCATTCTTCTTAGTATTTTCCATTCTGGGCTGACATCCAGTTTACTTTCTTCCATTTCTTGATCTATTTTCACATTCATCCTTAATAATTTATTTGATTTATTCCACTGTTCTTCTGATCCCCTACCAATGAGTTCAGGACTTCAAAGAGATCCCTGCTATTCCCCTTGAAAATGTCTATTATACGTTCAAGATTGTATTGTGGAAACTGATTGGCTTTGGTCTTTTGCTTTAACTTGCACTTGAGTAGTTTGTTATCTGTTTCTATGCTGCCTCTGCCCAATTATATAGTCATTTTAATTTCTGTATACTCCATCTGGAGATAAAAACTTCAATTTGGTTTTCTGAGAATGTGTTAGCAATGAAGAAATAATTGGACTGGCAGAACTGGATAAATCGTTTTCCTGCTTCATTTGTGTTTCAGGCCAGATGGTCCAACTTTTCCTCCTTATTATTTCCAATTTTGGTATTCCAGTCTTCAACTATAAGCAGCACACAGTACTTGCATGTTCTGTTGATTTCATATTGAACTCAATCATAAAACCCATACAACTCCTTTTCTTCTGCATTAGTGGTTGGAGCATAAACTTGGATAAAATCTCAGAAAAGGATTGACTGCATTTTATCCAAGCACTATATTGGGTATATATTCTTTCTGACTATGAAAGGAATTTCTTTCTTTTCTCTCCTTTCCTTCTTCCTTCCTTCCTTCCTTCCTTCCTTCCTTCCTTCCTTCCTTCCTTCCTTCCTTCCTTCCTTCCTTCCTTCCTTCCTTCCTTCCTTCCTTCCTTCCTTCCTTCCTTCCTTCCTTTCTTTCTTTCTTTCTTTCTTTCTTTCTTTCTTTCTTTCTTTCTTTCCTGGTTGGGTTTTTATTTTGTACTAGAATACAAATTTCTGAATGAAAGTTTTCAATTCCAATCAATTTCTGTTAGCCAGCTGATAGGTAAGGCATTAATTGTATCTTTCATTTTGTTGAGCTTTCCCATGTTCATGTTTCTTACCTTTCAATGTTTCCTCTGTAATTCTGTCTTTGCAGATTTGAATTCTGTTTTCCTTTATGACAACACCCTGAAGACTTTAATCTGGCCATATCATCAACACTATAAATATTCTGAAAAAGCATCAGCTGTTCAATAGTGTTTTTTTTTTAATTTGATTTATATGCCGCCCTTCTCCGGAGACTCAGGGCAGCTTACAATGCGTTAAGCAATAGCCTTCATACTTTTGTATATTTATACAATGTCAGCTTATTGCCCCCACAAACTGGGTCCTCAATTTACCTACCTTAGAAAGGATGGAAGGCTGAGTCAACCTTGAGCCTGGCGGGATTCGATCTTACTTTAATTGCAGACAGCTGGTCTTAAATTACAGAGCTCTGTTTGTTGAGCTATCCAGGCTCCTGTTTTGAGTATCTTTCAACCTGAGACTTGGGCATTATATCATTTTGTATTGCCTATCTATGGGGTTGTCTTTCTTTAACCCTAACCCTAACCCTAACCCTTGCTTTCTCCCTTGTAGTAACAAATTATGCTGTTACCATTGTCAGTAAAGTGATTATCCACCCGCGTGATCCCTCTATTTTGCTGATTCCCAAAATGGGTGCCTGCTGCTTTTCCCTTGAGGGTGGAGACAGCAGCCAGACGTGGGTTGTGCTCATTGGTCAGAAGTTGGACTGAGCCTGAAATTCTTCTTAAATTCCGCCCCTGTTGCTAGGGTTCCCAGCTTTTTGCTCAGTCGTCAGACTGGACAGTTGTGTGGATTGTGGCTCTAGTTACTTTGGTTTTTAGAGCTATTCTTTCTACTTGATTCTTAGGTTTGACCATTGGACTGATTTGACCATTCTACTCTGTTTGATTCGGATTTGTTTTTCCCTGCCTCACAGAGGCTTCCCTTGATTTCTGAGGTTTTTCCTCCCCTTTTTACTTTCACTCATCCCCTCCAGATTCATCGTTTGTACGGTCAGTAGTTTATTCTATATAGTGGAGCTTAGTGCTTCCGTGGGGGGGTGGTTTACCTGGCCTTCGGCCATCCGGTCAGGCCATTTGTCACAGAACAAGCAGAGGAGCCTTGCGCCCCATCCATTAACTGTCTGGAGGTCATTTTATCACCTTGTGTATTCGAGCCGCTTGCTGACATTATTAGAGCCTTGTGCTCACTCAAAATAGCCGCTTGTCGGCTCTGTGGTGTTTTCTCCAGCTGTTAACAACCTCAATCGTGCCGGAGTGTTGCATAGAGGTCTTTGACAGCCCCTGCCCATTATTGAGAGCCTCGCCATGCTAACGAAGCTCTTACTTGGCCGCAAGTGCTGATACAGCAGCGGAGCCTCGAGCTTCCCCAATTCCTTCCTATTTGCTGGCCTGTGTATTCTGCGCCCGGCGATAATTGGTTTCAGCTGTTTGGCGCTATCGCCGGCGCTTGGGCGAAGCGCTGCACGCCCTGGGTGTCTCTGTCAGTCTGGGCTGTTTGCGAGGTGCTCGGCACTAATTGAGCTCCGCTGTTGAGCGCTGTAGCCTCCAAGGCATAGAGGAGCCTTACGGTTCCAGCTAATTTCGCGCCCATGCCATTTTGTGGCACCAAGATGCTTGCTGTCTCTGAGGGCCTCCAGTCTGCCCAACTGTGCCTTTCTCCCTCGGGCGGCCATTTTGTCCGCCGGTACAATTTCTCAGTTAGAATTTCCGCTGCCAGTCTTTAAGACTTCGCCTGAGTTGGACCCACTGCTCTTTGAGCAGCTCATTCTCCCTAATTCAATTTCCTACCTGGGAAACTAGTGGGATTGCATTGTCCTATCTACTTCTGTATTCACAATTGACATTAAGGCTCATTATGCCCAAATCCTTGGCCAAATCGAAGCATGGCCGTAAGGCCACAGTGCAGGCACAGTCTGTAGCCTCAACCAAAGAGGACCATGCACAGGCACATAAAGAGGTTACCCTAACCACAAGCTCTAAACATTCCGTCAAGATTCCCACCAATGGGATTGGTCAAGACAAGCCTGTCACAGACCAACGTAGGGAAGCTTCTGGGCTAGACCTGGCGTGCCCCAAGAGGCTCAGGGCTGCTTCTAGCGAACCTAGACGCATGTCCTCTGTGACTTCTGATCAGGTGTCACTTCAGGATTATCAGTTATCTGCTGAATCCACTGATATGTGGGGTTCTTCTTCGGCCAGAGTTATGGTTCCTCCTGTGGAGTCTTGCGCTCCCGCGCCTTCAGGACTTCAGGCTCCATTGATTTCTGTTCCGGTCCGAACCTCTACGGAAGTCAGACCGGCTTGCGACCAAACGCAGGTTAGTTGGCGTCCTGAGGACATTCAGCGCATGATTGCTGTGGCTGTGCAGCAATCCTTGGCAGAGCGTGGTTTTCCTGCTAATACACCTCCTCCTACCCAGCCCACTCCTTCTGCTTATGAGGAGCCTGTAGACGATTTTAATATGGAGGATGCAATTTCGCTAGCGGGATCAGATTCTCCGGCAATCTCCTGTGTCAGCGACCATTCCATTCAGGTTGATGCGGAAGTCCCGGAACCAGACTTATTGGAGGATGAGGGTTTGCCTCCAGATCAACCCGCCTTTACAGGCCTGTTTCCTCAGGCCCTATTTAAGTCTCTATTGTTCAAGGCGGTGAATGCGGCCCAATTGGGTCCTTCTAACCCTCCAGAGCCTACTTCTGCGGTAGGCTCCTTGAACCCGTTGTTTGCTGAGCAACCTAAACCGATAACGGCAATCCCGATGCCTCCTCTCTTTTTAGAAGTCATACATAAGCAATGGTCTGCACCATCTTTGATCCCTGTACCATCCTCTACAGACAAGAAGAATTTCATTGTGTCCCCGGACCTTGACTCCCTGCTGCAGGTGCCTACTGTTGACGCCCCTGTGGCATCTTTACTCTCATCTTCATCTCTGCCAGGGGATCCGGAGGAAGGTCTAAGGCCAGAAGAACGCAGGGCTGAACAGGTCTTGCAGAGGGCCCACCTAGGGGCAGCATGGGCCATTAAATTGGTGGCCACGGCCTCTTTCTTCAATTGAACTACGTTTCTCTGGCTTCGCCAGCTGCAAGAAAAGATGGCCTCAGAGGACTTGAGGTTGAAACAAGACCTCAACAAGATTGTTGCTGCGGTGCAATTTTCCGCTGATGCCACTTTAAACGCTACGCGGTTTGCAGCAAAGTCCATGGCCTCCGCTATTGCCACCCGCCGCTTGGTCTGGCTTCGTCACTGGCAGGGGGATTCCAGGCACAAGTGGCGCCTAGCCTCTGTTCCTTTCTCGGGCACGAAGCTGTTTGGTGATCCCTTGGACAAGTTTCTTGTCGAAACCAAGGACAAACGAAAGATCTTACCTGCAGTTTTTCGTAGAGGGAAACCCCATTTCTCTCCTTATGTTCCTCGCCCCCTAATGCGATCTTCGGAGGGCGGTTTGGGCCCCTCCCGTTCCACGGGTAACTTCCATACGGGGTATCTAGGCCCTAGACAGAGGAATTTCCAGGACAGACCTTTCAGGGTGAGGGCTTTCGGTTCCCGGTGGCCCTTTCGAGGGGGAGGGGGTCATTCCATCCGTCACCGTCGTTAGTAGCACCTGCGGTCCTCCCCTTGGCGGACGACTGGGTCTCTTTGCCAAAACTTGGGAGAGTACTACTTCGGATTGCTGGGTCCGGGCCTCCATTTCATCGGGACTGGCCATTGAATTTGTTTCCACCTCCCCTTTGTCTTTTATTCGCTGCCCTCTGTCCCAGATAGCCGGACGTAGATCCCTCATGGAGGCGGCTATCAACCATCTGCTAGCCATCAAGGCTATTCAACGTGTGCCTTGTGATCAGGCGGGACAGGGGTTTTACTCTTGGGTCTTCTTAGTCCCTAAGTCATCGGGTGGGTGGAGACCTATTCTGGACCTTAAACATTTGAACCAGTTTGTAGTCTATAGAAGGTTCAAAATGCAATCCTTGCGTTCAATCCTGGACGGCGTATGGAGGAGCGATCTCCTCTGCTCAATAGATCTTACGGAGGCCTATCTCCATATCCCCATTCGCCCTTCCCATAGGAAGTTCCTCTGTTTTTGTTATGCTGGGGTTCACTACCAGTACAAGGCCTTACCCTTCGAACTTTCTTCTGCTCCCCGTAGCTTCACTAAGATTTTGGTGTCCTTGGTGGCTCACCTCAGGCTTCAAGCCGTTCGTCTCCAGTGCTACCTGGATGACATCCTCCTTATGTCATCTTCCCATCAGCAGGCCATGTCTGATCTCCGTCTTACAATTCAGACACTAGCGTCACATGGCTTCTCTGTTAATGTAGAGAAAAGCCACCTGGAACCCTCGACTAGAATCCTTCATTTGGGGGCTATTATTGATTCGGCGCAAGGTAGAGTTTTTCTCTCCCCGGATCGACAGGCCGGGTTGAGATCCATGGTAGCTAAAGTCCTGAGAGATAAGAGGGCTTCTCCTTTATTTTTTTCCAAACTCCTAGGCAAGATGGTCTCGGCCATTTCTATTGTTCCCTGGGCCAGATTACACCTTAGAGACCTCCAATGGTTTCTCTTGCCTTTACAGAGAACAGGCAAGGGATCCTCTCTCACCAAGGTGGCAGTTCCAAGGGAGGTGCTCTCATCCCTTCGCTGGTGGCGATCTCCAATGCTCTCTGTTCCTGGACCCTCAGTGGGTAACAGTGACCACCGACACCAGCAAATTCAGCTGGGGAGCTCACTGCGGGGGTCGTGTCGCTCATGGTACTTGGTCCAACGTGGAAGCTACCCACAGCATCAATTGGCTGGAGCTGCGAGCGATTTACCTGGCACTTTGAGCATTCCAACTTCTGGTTTCCGGCGAGCACATGTTGATTCTCACCGACAACACCTCTGCCAAGGCGCACATCAATCGCCAAGGCAGCACCAGGTCCCTTTCGCTGATGCGGGAAGCAAAACGACTAGGCCTTTGGGCAGAGAGGCATCTGGCCTCCTTAAAGGCGGACCATATCTCGGGCGTCTCGAACGTGACAGCGGACTGGCTGAGCCGCCAATGGATAGACCATGGAGAGTAGAGCCTGCATCTTCTCCTTTTCCAGAGAATAACTGCACGTTTCGGGAGTCCTCAGGTAGATCTGTTTGCCTCCCATCAGAACAGCAAGTTACCTCGCTTCTTTTCCCGTTTTCCTTCCAATCAGGCGGAAGCGGTGGATGCCCTGCGCTCCCCTTGGCCACAGGGCCTACTGTACGCCTTTCCGCCATTTCCCCTCATTCCGAGGGTAATTCGGAAACTATTGCTGGAACAGGCAGAGATCATTCTGGTGGCACCACACTGGCCGAGGAGGTTGTGGTTTGCGGACCTCATGCATCTCTCTGTGTCCCCTCCTTGGAGGATTCCATATACCCCAGATTGCCTCAGCCAAGGGGCGATTCTACATCCGGAACCTCAGTGGCTTCAGATGACCGCCTGGCGGTTGAGTGGGAAGCTCTACAGTGGGACCACATCCCTTCTGACATAATTCATACCATCCAGGCATCCTGGCGATCATCTACAGAATGGATTTATTCCGCTACTTGGCGATCCTTTTCTTCTTGGTGTGCAGCTCAGGGGCTTTCCCCTCTTCAGGCTTCCATTGTACAGGTCCTCCGTTTTCTACTGTCTGGTTTGGACAAAGGGCTGTCTCCAAACACTCTCCGGAGGCACGTGGCGGCTATTTCT
The DNA here is from genome assembly GCF_029215685.1 of Pituophis catenifer annectens. Lineage (NCBI taxonomy): Eukaryota > Metazoa > Chordata > Lepidosauria > Squamata > Colubridae > Pituophis > Pituophis catenifer. The sequence goes on along the minus strand of NW_027256883.1, from coordinate 121,753,681 downwards.
TCTATCCTGACATATAATTCTGTTCATTCATTGTCTCAGCAGCCGCTGATCCAACGGTTTCTCCGAGGAGCGACTAACCTCTGTCCACCTGTACTACATCGATATCCCTCCTGGGATCTCACCCTGGTGCTGGATTCCCTTATGGGATCACCATACGAACCTCTTGCTTCGGTCAGCTTATGTCTGTTGTCCGGCAAAGTGGCCTTTTTGCTAGCGATCACTTCGGCGCAGTGAAATAAGCAGTGCTATCCATTAGAGATGATTTATGTGTGTTTCATGGGGATCAGGTGGTCCTCAGATTGGACCCTACATTTGTGACTAAAATTAACTCTCCCTTTCATCGTTTACAGGAGCTGGTTTTACCAGATTTCTATCCCTGTCCTTCCAACTCATTGGAGAGCCAGTTACACACCCTGGATGTCCGCCGGATGCTTAAACTCTACATCCAGAGGACTGCTGCTATTCGGCGAACAGAATCACTGTTTGTTTCCTTTCTACCATCTTCCTTAGGACAAAGAGTGACTGCTTTCATGGTGGGGCATTGGATCAGAACGACGATTACAACTGCCTACGAACTTCGGTCGTTGCCTCCTCCTTCTACTGTCACAGCTCATTCTACCAGAAGTGCTGCGACCACAGCGGCTTGGGCTTCGAAGGCTTCCTTGGTCGAGATCTGCAGGGCGGCGACTTGGACGTCTCCTTCCCCCTTTATTAGACACTATAAACTAGATGAGTTCGCCTCTGCAGAGGCTGACTTTGGGAGGAGAGTGTTGCACGGTGTTGAAGCTCGGGAGGGGTCTTCTGCCCAGACTGTTCCTGCCCGTGAAATGGGACAGTGATCTTTGGTATGTCCCACATCTGGCTGCTGTCTCCACCCTCAAGGGAGAAGGGGCATTGGTCCTACCTGATACGCCCCTTCTCGTTGAGTGGAGACAGCAGCCAGCCCCACCCTGATTTTTCAGTCTGGTCATTCATGTTATTGTATTATCACATTGTTGTTTACTGTTTTTCTTTCCACACACTGAGTCTGTATTCTCCTTCGACAAAAGCTGGGAACCCTAGCAACAGGGGCGGAATTTAAGAAGAATTTTAGGCTAAGTCCAACCTCTGACCAATGAGCACAACCCACATCTGGCTGCTGTCTCCACTCAACGAGAAGGGGCATATCAGGTAGGACCAACGCCCCTTTTCCCTGGGCAGTTAGGATTCTCAGTTGATTCTACTCATCCCTTCAAGAAACACTCCCTACCATGATAAGACAGTACAGCAGGACTTGGGTGGGGACAAGAGGAAGCAGAATTGTTAGCAGTTAATAATAAATAAATAGATCATTTTTAATTCCCAGGAATGAATAAAACCAGCTGTTTAGTTCATAGATTACAACTAAAAGAGAGATAGGAAACATTTTATCTCCAGGAATAATTCCAGTGCATTCTTCAGTCACCAGTAGATTGTGCTGGTGAATTTTAATCTGTCATAGCTCCTTGAAGATTACAAATTTTTGTACTTATTTGTTCAATTTTTCAGGAACTTCTCTTGACAACCTCCCAGAATTTGCCTGGGGCACTTTCTACTTTGATGCTTTGTTCAACCTGGTAATCTATGGAAGGTTCCTTCTTAAATTAGTGACAGTTATTTAGGAGAATGACATGGTACTTCCATTGCCTCAAGGTGATTCTGGCTTTCTATTTGTCATTGATAGCCTCAGTAAAGTTCCATCACTAAACCTGTCTGAAAAGAGGGAAGGAGAGGGAGAGGGAGAGAGAGAGAGAATATCTGCTTTAAACTCACCAAGCCAAATTAAATTCACAGTAAATGTCCAAAGAACCGATCTTCCCAAACAGCTTTAAAAACTGTACAATACTTTCATATTTTTAACTGCTGGGCACAAATGTAGGATTTCTTTTATTCTCCCTGAAATTTCTTCAGGTATTATTTGGGGAAATTGTATAGATTCTCTAAGCTCCTTTGGGTTTATGAAAGTGCAAACTTTTATTACAGCTGAAGTTGGGATGTAGGAAGATTTCCGGTATTTCTTTAAAGACCCAGGATTTTATGAAAAACCCAGTTAAAGCTCTATTTATTAACTTGTTTGGAGGAAAATAAATTCCAACTTCTCCACCTTATCATCACTTCTGAATTGAAACTATGTGAAAAATATGTCAATTCATATTTCACAGTCCAATGAAGAATCATTCTGCTACGTAGTTTATCAAGCAAAATTAAAACATTTTCATCAATGCTTCAGCATTGCCTTTTCTTTTTCCTTTTATTGATGTCTCTGTTTCTTCATCACTGGATACGTTTCTTTTTTATTTTTTATATATAAGAACTACAAGTTTCTTTCACTGTATTAACCAAATAGAGTTCTACTTAGTAAGAAATGGAAAATTGTTTGATTTTAACAGTTGGTTTTATATTTGCAAACTGGGGGGAATTAATAATTATTTCTTTTTCTTTTGTGGAAAGCACTTGATAAAACATAACACAATTTCTGAAAGTTTCTAAAAGGAGTTTATAGATAGAACATTTCTCTCAAAAGCTGCTCATTATATTATATCATATTATATTGCAGTGTTATATTGACTGGAACCCACTTCTCAGCCACTGATCATCAGACATGGAAATTAATTCCTAGTAAATTATGCCTTGCCATCTTCCACTTGTGACAATAACTTTTAGGGAAAATGGGAATTTTAGTTTTGAAGCAACAAGACTTTGTTAGAGGTGGAAGCAGTTTGTAATATTGTCGTGTGGGATAGGCAAAATAGTCTTAAGAAAGGCTGTTCAGTTTATGGAGAACATTTTCAATGAGATGGGCAAACAGAACTCCATATTTTGCAGAATACATTGCAACCAGAAAGCAACTGGATTGGGGTGAAATCCAGCAGGTTCTGACAGGTTCTGGAGAACCGGTAGCGGAAATTTTGAGCAGTTCAGAGAACCAGCAAATACCAACTCTGGCTGGCCCCAGAGTGGAGTGGAAATGGAGATTTTGCAATATCCTTCCCCTAGGAGTGGGGAGGAATGGGGGATTTTGCAGTATCCTTCCTCTGGAATGGGGTGGAATGGAGATTTTACAGTATCCTTCCCCTGCCATGCCCACCAAGTCACACCACACCCACTAAGCCACGCCCACAGAACCGGTAGTAAAAAAAAATTGGATTTCACCACTGAACTGGATATAAAATCCAGACTGCTAAATGGAAGAAATCTTGAGATAATCCTCCTATATTCTGGACAGCTGTGGGTTTTATTTTGTTTGGTTTGGTTTGGTGAGTTGACAGCATAAGTGAATTGTGGGTTCTGTCATGCTCTCAGCTGTTAATATAGCCTTTTTAAAAAGAATTCAGAATTTGACCTGGTTTCAACATTTTTAACCTTGAAGTTCAGTTTTCTTTTTATTGCCTTCTTAAGATTGAAAACCCTTCAGAATTTGCAAGATTTGCAGTCATTGGATGAGTCCCTCTTTAATCCATTTTAAAAGAAAAAAAAGTTTTTCAATTCACGTTTTCAGCTTTATAAGTTTTGTATTGTATTGTAAGTTTCTATTTTTTTTTTTGCAATATATTACAGTTAAGTAAAAGCAAAAAGTTGAGTACAATGTTATTTTAGTGTTTAAATGCTAAGAATTTGGATGAAACTGATTTAAAGAACATTGTGAAAGTTAAATAAAATAAAAAGGTATCCTCGACTATGGGAAAGAGTTTCTCTGATTATAAGTTGCTGATAAGTAGGCTTTGAAAGTTAGCCATTAGGAAGCACCAAAGGATTACCTTGAAGGAAATTTAGAATCTGAAGCCTCAAAAACTATGTGAGTAACTTAACCTATATTGCTGAAGGGAATTAAAAGGAATGTTGAATAGAATCAAGCTCCTCTGAATAAAATTATAAATAATGACTTAGAAGAAAGAGATAGAAATATTGGATTTACAAATTGAGCTGGAGGATTGTTTGAAAAACAACAGAGATAAAAATATCAAAAGAATGATGTAGATTACTTATTTAAATTGAAATATGAGAGATGGCTAGATAGGCTACACTGAAATTACAAAGGGGATTGGATAAAGACCATAAGAGAGAGAAGAGCATATTCAATTTCATAGAAAGCCAAATAAGTCTTAGTGAAATAAATGTGAATAGCCTTTCGCTTGAGCATGCTATGAGGGAAAAAAAAAAACACTATTAGTCCTTTGCTATTTGGTAATAAAATACAATATCCAAGCAGGTAAGCTTTGTAAATAAATCAAGTATAGCAATTGCACTTAGACTTACATACCACTTCACAGTGCTTTACAGCCCTCTCTAAGCGGTTTACAGAGTCAGCCTATTGCCCCCAACAATCTGGGTCCTTATTTTACCGATCTCGGAAGGATGGAAGGCTGAGTCAACCTTGAGCCTGGTGAGATTCGATCTGCCAAACTGCTGGCAGCCGGTAATCAGCAGAAGTAGCCTGCAGCACTGCACTCTAACCACTGCGCCACCGCGCAGTAGTGAGATGTGACCATTTCTTTCACAGTCCTCTTGGAGATCTCATAGGATAGTTTTGTTTGTTTATTTTCAGGAGTAAAATTGGCACTTTGTATTTACAATTTAGAGTTCTAAGCATCAGGAATATGACTTCTTTTGAATAATTATTATTAGCTCACATTCCAGAAAAGAAAATAGTAATAGTAATGGAATCTCTTTTCTTCTGGTTCTTTGAATTCATGAAGTAAGTCTGTTAATTAACTACATTCTCCAATTTTTGCACGCTGACCAGAACATCAGAGCAGAGTTTATGTGACTAATCTTGTTAGATAATGATGCTGTACATGTGATCAAAAACCTTGGACAACATACTCTCAGCATATATGCAAACATACTTATGAGCAAACACAGGAAAATGGAAACTGCTCTTATGTTTTCATCAAAGTTTGGAGACCAGGGATGGAAGAAAGAGTACTATTAGGCTGTATATTTTTTAGTACAGGTTTATAATCGCAAATATTTCTGGTATGCTAAATTTATTAAATCATATTTGGAAATAATTAACCAGGATAGCTGTAACAAGTCAAGTGTTTATTTGCTTAGTTACTCAGTATAGAAAAAATATTTACTTTTTTATAAGCTCTTTATTTACAAAGCAGCTTCTTTAGCTGCAAAAAATAAGCTTGTTTGTTTGAATTTGCATTCCAGTTTAATTCAATAAATTACAACACATTTAATTCTTTGGAATAATTTAATTGACGCATAATACTCTTTTCCTTTATAACCACTTTTGTGCAGAAAGTTGCCAGTGTCATTCTCTGAATTTTGTGAACACAAGCAAATTAATCTAGTATCTAACTAAAATAATTGCAGACAAATGGTGTATAAGCAAAGCAAGCAAAGAAAATATGAGCGTGCCCAAATTAACTCTTAATCTTGAAACAAATTTTATCTTGCGATACCTGTAAGATAATATTGTTTTCAATTTAGCAACTTCCAGGAAAAGTTAATTCTACTATGCTATCAAAGGTTATTCATATTTATTAAAGGTCAAGTCCCTTTTGTTTCATCAGAATGTATTTCCAAAGTTATAGCATCCTCTTAAACCCTACTCAAGGACTGATTAAATTGCATAAACATATCCATTCAAGCTTACTTGATAACATTTTGCTTTTTGAACCAAGTGGTTTTAATGCTATTCATCAAACTGAGTGGTTTTAAGGTCATACATATTCAAACTAAAAATTTTCAGAGTAATTTAAAAGAAAGTTCTGATTCCCCCTTAAAGATGCATTGATCCTTTCTAAAAATGCAGCAGGTGCATATTTAGGGTTGTTAGTAAATTATAAATTGTGTGGAGGGAATGGACAGTGCAAAAAAAAAGCACAGAAGATAAAATTTCTTACATATGATTTTGCACAGTTATGGAGTTAGATTATATGTTTACATTCCATTCATCAAGTATACAGAAATTATCTGCTATTAATTAAAGCATCCACATCTTATATGGAAAATATTTCTTCTTTAAACTTTCTATGAAAATTGAGAGAGTAATGAAGAAATCCTGTTCAATGATTACTGGTAATTTTTAAATAAGTATAAATTGAATTTATCCTATATAGGTATATCCAGAATCCCACCTAAAATCGCAAATATATAGTCATTCACCTGAGAGTAATTTATTCTGAATACACTAGTCAACTTATTTCTGGCTACAAAATTTAAAAATGTGTCTTATACAATTGGAATACCTTAATCAGGCTTAGGAAGCTTTGGGGGTCACTCTGAAAAATGGCAAAGAATGTAAGTGGCACTCAGATGAAATAGATTTCAAAGTGTGTCAATTTACAGTGTGGCTATAGTGGAAACATTTTACAACATGGATTACCAAAATGGAAAAAAAAGCTTTCATCTCAAATACTTACCTTTGGAAATTCTTGCCTCCATTGAATGGAGAGAGCAGCTAGTGAAAGCATTGGGGGTGGGGGGGTATATTCCAGTACATGTAGAGAATACAATAAGCACTTAAAATGGAGAGACACCATGCATAAATTTAGCTTCAATAAGGATTCCAGAAAAATATGAGAAGCCCAAGCAGCTGGATCTTTTAAGAGATTTTCAATATTTCATTCTCCATGAAACAAAATAATAAATCTTAGATCTCCGTGCCTATCTAGAAAGAACCAAAGCTATATGAGATAAAGAATTTGGGAAGATGAATCTTGACAAACCTATCTTTCAGGTTTTGATGGTATTTTCCAATCTGAAGAACAGACATACTCATCAAGTCCATGCGAATGCTATCATCTCCGAGCTGATTGCCAAAGAGCAAAGAAATAATAACATGATAGATTGCTAAGAACACTTTGGTATTAGTGGCCAGATACAAATAGGCAGTGCTCTAGTAGACCAATAGTGCTTATGGCTTCTTTTTCAACTAAGATTATGCTTTTTGCAATGCAGCAAGACACAATGGAAAGAAAATTATTTCCTTTTCCTTCAGTGCTAACCCTCACTTTTTAGTAGGGATGGAAACACCTTGAAAGTCAAGTCACATAAACTAAATTCTATGCAGCAGTTCTGAGTTTTTCCTCCAGAATTTTGTGTTGATTTGAAAAAGATGCATCTGCTGTAAGGAATGACATAAAGCAGGGCTGTCAAACTTGTGACCCACAGGCCAGATGCATCACATGCTGGCCACACCCATTCTCAGTTTAGCAACAGGGGAAAAGTCACGATACGTCACATGATGCCACCGTGATGACGTGAGTTTGACACCCCTGACATAAAGGATATCACTACTTTAATGGGTTAGTCACCTCTTTCCCTTCAGGTACAACATTTACTCAAGAAAGACCATTACAATTGTCTCCTATTGCCACATATAGTCAGAATTGGTCTACTTTATCTCTGCTTTTTGTATAGAAAAAGTCAGACTTTCTAGCAAAAGATTAGATTGCATCCTTCTTCCCCATTTTAATTTTTGTAGAATGCCGTAGGGTCTCTGTTATTCCTGAGGCATTCTTGTAAATCATTAAGATGCTAGAGGCTGTTGCTTTGCTTTTCAGTAAAACATTAAAAACAGAGGACATTTCAAGAAGCATTCATAAACACACACTACTTAAAACTGCAATAGCTAGGTACCAGGGAATAAATCTCATTGAACATTGCACATCTATGGGCAATGTTTAGATTGCAATACTAAGGTCATAACTGTTTGAAAGTAATATAATGTCCACTTATCAGTCTAATTTGGAACTGTCCAGCAACTTCCATGTCTTCCCTCATTTTGTAATGTTTATACATAGGTCTGTATGAAGCAATCATCTCTCTTCATTTTTGAGAAGGGATATAGAAATTAAGTTTAAATGTTAAACCTTGGAAAGAAAGTAAAATATGCTAAACAAGCCTAGCATATTTTGATCGTTGTCTTTGAAAAAGAAATCCATTAAAAATAGCACAAGGCAATCTGCTCACTTCGACAACAGACGAAACAAAGCATATGAGCCACAATGGCGCAGTGGTTAGAGTGTAGTACTGCATGCTACTTCTGCTGACTGCTGGCTGCCTGCAATTTGGTAGTTCAAATCTCATCAGGCTCAAGGTTGACTCAGTCTTCCATTCTTCTGAGGTCCCAAATTGTTGGGGGCAATACGCTGACTCTGTAAACTGGTTAGAGAGGGCTATGAGGCACTGTAAAGCACTATATAAGTCTAAGTGCTATTGCTATATGAAGGCAGAGTCCTACATAATTCGGATCATCATTAAGGCATAGAATAAATCGATATCCATGTCATGGTCACCTGGAGCCAATGCTAACATAGCAATAAAGATTACAATCTGAACTTTGTAACAGTAACAGAGTTGGAAGGGACCTTGGAGGTCATCTAGTCCAACCCCTGATCACGCAGGAGACCTGTACTAGGAATTCGAACCGCCGAACTACCAACCTTTCTGATTAACAAGCTCAGTGTCTTAGCCACTGAGCCACCTAGTCAGGCTGAACTGCAGAAGATTTTTAAAGAAAATATAGCTGACTTCAAAAATGACTTTGGGATTACAAGCAAGATAGATTCATATTCCATAGAAACAAGGATAGAATTTGATGACAGTTTATAGTCACTTCCAAGGTATGGGAATTGCATTAGTTACCATTTTGTTTCTAAGTGCAATAAAACTGCTTATTATTATCTGCAAAACTCAATATGGCTCGAAGCCTGCTTATCTCTGACATAGCCTATTCCATGGAAACATTGCCGGTCTGACCTGGGCAAACAGGGAACTTCAGGAGTTATTCCCAATAGCTGTTCCTTCCTTTTTGAACATCGTCTCCCTGAGACAAGAATCGTCCTCATTTTCGGTGTCTCAATAATTAAAATCTAGCTTTTCCAGAAGGCCTTTGGTGATTAAACAGCCAGAATATGATATGTCCCATAGTTATTGATTTCCATTTTTGTAGTTTTTAAAATGACATTTTTTTCCCTGTGTTTGACACTGCCTAGAGTCTCTGGAATGAATTAATAATGCTCTAATGACTAAAATGTAATATGAGTTTTTTAGTTAGAGTCATGCAAATCTTTATTGTACAAATTTTGTGAAAGTTCAAATATTGAATGGTGAAATCATATTGGACTTTCAAACCAAACTGATTTGTTTGAACCAACAATTTGATGGCTTTTATGATTATAATAGTATAATTATTAATTTTATTTTATAGTTTGATATATTGATATTTTTAATTAAGATATTGTTTATGTATATGCTTCTGCTTTGACTCCAAGTCAAATTGGGAAAGAGGCATGAATGGTCTCTAAATAAATTCATCAGAATGACCTGACTTTTTTGAAACCAGATGAAACTGATTCACACCAGTCTGTTACTTACCATCCTTTTTGACCTGAAAAACAGCATTTTGGAGTCAGGTAGCGTCAAACTGAATTAAATACATAAATAAATGTTGCCAGCATTGTTATACTATGCAAGTATAATAAGTTTCCAATCAAATAATTTTCAAGTAGGAGGATTGATAAATACTTCGTATGTATGTATGTATGTATGTATGTATGTATGTATGTATGTATGAATATATATGTGTTTGTACACACACACACACACACGTAAAGAGATAGGAAAGGAATGGGAGGCACAAACATTTCGCAAGTATTTAAATAAAATCACAATGGCAAATGCTTTTACGGCAGTGGTGGGTTTCTACCAGTTCACCCCAGTTCGGGTGAACTGGTAGTGGTGGTGGCGGGAGGCTCCGCCCACCCACCCAGACATCACCACGGACACTCTGCGCATGTGCAGAAACATGCAAGTGCTCACAGTTCCAAACCAGTTGTGAAGGTAAGTGGAACCCACTACTGTTTCATGGCAATCTTGTATATCTTTAGACTGCCAAGGAGTTTTTCACTGAGTTCAGTTATAAGTTTCTTCTTCAGTATATTATCTCTCAGTCATTAAAACAATCTAAGATATTTTAGAAAAATAATATTAATATTCCTTGTATATTTGTATATGGAAAAATGACTCAGAACAAAGACATATAACATTATTTTAATCATTGTCACTGATTGACTTATTACTCCCATAGAAATTTTAGAAACAAACACAAACACACACACAAAACCCACACTTCTTTTTTTTTTTTTTATTAAGAGTGATTTCTGTATTCTATTTGCTGGTCTGTGACTGAATATAGATTTGATTGATTGATACCCTATCTGGACCAAGACTGTCCAATTAAGAAAGGGAGGAGGAAAGGAGGAGGAGGAGGAGGAGGAGGAGGAGGAGGAGGAGGAGGAGGAGGAGGAGGAGGAGGAGGAGGAGGAAACTTAAATCAAATTTTGTTTCACACATTGTACAGCCATTTTTATGTTCTTGGTGTATTGTTGTGACCACTCAGCTAAATATACAAAAGATGAAATGTGTGCCTAACAGATAAAGGTTGATTCAAATATCCTGTTCATTATAAAACGGCAAAACTGGCACTAAATTTTTGCTCTTGATTTATAGGAAAAGTTGATACCCCTTCACTGTTCATTATTTCCTGATAATGGTCTTGCTTCAAAAGCACTATCTAATAGTGAAGGCATGGACTCCGACTGGGTAGATCCAGGGGAGGAGACGGGGGTAGGTCCTGATAGTGTTATCTGGGAAGAGTTTGACTCTGTGGCTCCTGAGGATGTGGACAGGATTCTGGGCAAGCTTAGCGCTGCCACATGTTTATTGGACCCATGTCCCTCCTGGTTGGTACTGGCCTCCCGGGAGGTTACACGAGGCTGGCTCCAGGGGATTATAAATGCTTCTCTGAGTGAGGGTGTCTTTCCCACCGCCTTGAAAGAGGCGGTTGTGAAGCCCCTCCTCAAGAAGCCTTCCCTGGACCCAGTTATATTATCAAATTATTGTCCAGTCTCCAATCTTCGCTTTGTTGCAAAGGTTGTTGAGAGTGTGGTGGCATGACAACTACCCCAATACCTGGATGAAGTTGTCTATCTGGATCCGTACCAGTAGGGCTTCAGGCCACGATACAGCATGGAAACAGCATTAGTCGCATTGGTTGATGATCTCTGGAGGGCTCGGGACAGAGGTTGTTCCTCTGTCCTGGTCCTATTAGATCTCTCAGTGGCTTTTGATATCATTGACCATGGTATCTTAGTGCACCGGTTGGAGGTGTTAGGAATAGGGGGCACTGTGCTTGGGTGGTTCTCCTCCTTCCTCTCTGACCGTTCACAGTTTGTGTTGGCAGGGGGGCAGAGGTTGACCTCGAGGCATCTTATTTGTGGGGTGCCGCAAGGGTCAGTCCTCTCACCCCTTCTGTTCAACATTTATGTAAAACCGCTAGGCGAGATCATCCGTGGTTTCGGGGTGAGTGTTCATCAATATGTTGATGACTCACAGCTATACATCTCCACCCCAGACCACCCCAATGATGCCCTTACTGTGATATCCCATTGCCTGGAGGCCATGTGGATCTGGAGGGGAGAAACAAGCTCAGACTCAACCCCTCCAGACCGAGTGGCTGTAGCTTCTGGCGTCCCGGTATAGTCAGCTGGTACCATCACTGACAATTGGGGATGAGACTTTACTCCCCACAGAGAGGGCTCACAACTTGGGTGTCCTCCTGGATTCACGGCTATCTTTAGAAGAGCACATGACGGCCGTGGCCAGGGGGGGCTTTTATCAGGTTCACTTGATCCGCCAGTTGCATCCCTTTCTGGATCGGGATGCTTTGCTCACAGTCACTCATGCCCTAGTCACCTCCCGTATGGACTACTGTAATGCTCTCTATATGGGGCTCCCCTTGAAGAGCACCCGGAGGCTCCAGCTGGTCCAGAATGTAGCCGTGTGGGTGATTATTGGCGCAGCTCATTGTGCCCATGTAACACCTCTCCTGCGTGAGCTGCACTGGGTCCCGGTGGTCTTCCGGGTGCGATTCAAGGTGTTAGTCATCACTTTTAAAGTGCTCCATGGCTTAGGACCTGGGTACCTATGAGACCGTCTTTTGCCACCAATAGCCTCCCACCAGTTTGTTCTCACAGGGAGGGACTACTCAGGGTACTGTCAGTCAAATTATGCCGACTGGCGACTCCCAGGGGGAGGGCCTTCTTCTTCTTTGGAATGAACTGCCCCCGGAGATATGGAATATCCCTGATCTCTGTGCTTTCCGCCATGCCCTCAAGACCCTGATGTTCCAACAGGCGGGGCTAAACATATGAACATGTGAATGATTTTTTAAAATGTTATCTAATTCTGGGTTTTATTTAATTGGCCAAACTAAGTAATAATTTTAATTAGCAATTTTATGATGTTTGTGTGTCTATATTTTTCTTGGCTGTACACCGCCTTGAGCCCTACGGGAGAAAGGCGGTATAGAAATATAATAAATAAATAAATAAATAAATAAATAAATAAATAAATAAATAGTCAGTGGCCTTGAGAGAACATTAACTCAAATGCCTATGATCAAAGCTGTGGTAATCATGTTACATTTCATGTTACATTTCAGAAACTTTTGAAGAGAAAGGCAGCAATAGTAACAGTAATAGCAGCAATGCTGTAGTAGCAACAATAAAGACCTAGAACATATTAAGTTAAAATGCATAAAGGAAAGCTTCTTTTGTGTGGGATATTTATATGTATAAAGGGAAATATGACCTCTATAATCAGCATCCAAGAGGAACAAACTATAAAAAATGTAGAGATCTCACACAGGATTGCTTAGTGTGCCAATTGATGCTAATAGATATATCCATACTGTTATGAATATATACTGATATATCTATATCTATATCTTATCTATATCTATATCTATATCTATATCTATATCTATATCTATATCTATATCTATATCTATATCTATATCTATATCTATATCTATATCTAACTGTGCTAAAATCTCTTTTCTAGTGACCCATGGTTTTTCTTTTTCTGTGAATGATACTTTTATTTTTCCTTCTGATTTTCACGATGGCATTTTACTCTTGTTTATAATTTTGACAGGCAGGCAATAGAAACGGTTGTTTTCTCTTCCACATTCCTTCTTTAGGTTGTTGTCTCCTTATTTCTGCAGTCTCATGGGAGAAATTGTCTCTTGATAAGTTCTGCCACATCATTCCCTATTTTGTTTCCCTAGTATCCCACAGATATTTTAAGCATAGCTTGCTCCCATATCCACCATGGATACACCTTTGGTATTTTCTAAAAAATCCTTGGAAGCATCTTTCTACCTTTCTGTCCAAGCTCATTCAGTCAGCACTGCTGGGCAATAAATCATCCCTCAGCTTCAGGTGTTCCTTGAATGTACAAATGGGCTCAGAAGAAGAAGAAAAAATTCTTAGCCCACAGCAATGGGCATCTGGTCATGTGTAGTAATAGCCCAGAATATTAGAAAGCCTCCAGTTAAAGGAACTAAAAGTGTGGAAAAAGAACAAATGGATTCCCAAACCCCCATAACTTTAACCTTAGATTGTCTATTGCTGACCTCACCCCATTCCCAAGAGGTCTGTAAGGGGCGTGCATAAGTGCACCAACATGCCTACTGTCCCTGTGTACTGTCCTCATTTATTCATATCCATTTCCTGTATTCATAATCATGTTTATACTTATATCTGTTATCTTATACATGCATGACAAATAAATAAAATAAATAAAAATAAATGTCTTCTACTGCAAATGCAGAATGTTCCCCATGTATGGTAATATTCAAAATATTACTTTGAATCCTGCTGGAGAGATGATTATTCATTGAAAAGGCAGACGTTTATACTTATTCTACACTTAGTCTAAAAATCTCATATTTTATCTCTAAGCATCTATGGAGATTCTTAATCATCCAGGACGTGATTGTCTCAAAGATGTTTTTCAAAAGACAACTGGACTTTCTTGAATGAACCCTTTTGTCCTGCCACTTCTACAGGAACTTTCACCACCAACCGATTAGCCCTTTTCATATAAATTACCAGGTAGTTTGGTAGTTAATTTGGAAAAATCTATCTGTCTAAAAGTACTGAAATTTTGCTCCTTTATGTGCAAGCTTTCCCCACAAATGATTGCCACTGATGTTAGGGCTTAACTTCGCTTTCTTTTAATGAATGTATTTTTATTGGTCAGTGACTGAAATAAAGTGTTGGTCTGGCATTTTGAGTGAGCCTAGCTAATTGAGACATATAGATAACAGATAAATTCAATAGTAAGTTATTATATACGTGAACTTAATGATTCTGCTAAGTATTTTATCACACATCAGGGCTGACAGGTAAGATAATCTAAAAATAAATAACCGTTTTAGAGAACAATTTAGCTATCTGGATGATATCTGCCATAAGGTGGTAAAAATAGTGATACCCTATTCACCTTAACAGTCCTAAAATAGTCCTAAAGTAGAAATAATCTTTGGAGATTTTGAGGAAATAGGGCGTTGCACTATTTCCAACAGTGCTCATCAACAGAATGGAGGAAGGCTTATCTTGAATCTTAATCCGTTTACAGTATTGCGTATCTAGAAGCTTAGCTCCCTTATGATTGAAAATTCTTATCACTATAGACTTTCTGATGATAGATCTTTGAATCTCCTTTGGATAGAAAGCCTTCTTTTAAAGAAGATTTGCATATTTTAAGATATTTTTCCTTTGTGACCATAAGAAACCACTTTTTTCTTTAAAAGGGTAAGGCTGATTCCCCCCCCCCCGATGTTGTTTATTCATTTTGAGCTTCTAAGTGAGTAAAATACCGGTTTGCCTGGATAGCCTTGTTATTCAACTTGCTTTATACTTTGCCACATTCTTACATCGCTAAACTTTTCACAGCAAGAATTGTGGCAAAGCTAGCTTCATTCAGGAATTCTGGTGCTTCCATTGCCCTTAGACGAGACTTGAAAAAATGGTGGGGATGAAAGCAGCTGAAGAAAGTAGCTGGAAAAACACTGCCAAATTTGGCTGGGAGGAAACTGCAAAACACTACCAATATGAAGGGGGGCAGAACATCATCCTCATCCAAATTTATCTTTACTAAATATTTGTCTAATATGCTTTTGGAATATCAAGCTGATTCCACATTCCAGTTAGTTATAAGGCACAGTGGCAAACGATTGTAATAATATGCTTTGTGACATACAGTATTTTCAAGTAAATCTCCTACAAATAGAAAATTGTATCATCTCACTGTGATTCATGATAGATATCCATTTATTCATGGTGTGTCTCCTCAGCATGGCACTCCTAGGTGAACATAGTGAACATGGGCAACACTATGTTGGTTTACATGGTATTTATTTTATGTATTAAATTTATAAACCAAAAGGGCAAAAAGAAATAGGTTGGATAAAATGAACAGAAACAGGTTGAATTTAAAAGCAAAGAATTTAAAGAGCCTTGGTGGCACAGCAGACTAAAGCACTGTTAAGTAACACCAGCTGCCTGCAATTACTGCAAGTTCAAATCTCACCAGGCTCAAGGTTGACCCAGCTTTCCATCCTTCCGAGGTAGGTAAAATGAGGACCTGGATTGTGGGGCAATAAGCTGACTTTGTATATAAAAAAAAGAACACCGCTGGGGGGTGGGGGGAAAGCCACACTAAGCAGGTATATACAAAAGTATGAAGGCTATTGCTTAACGCATTGTAAGCTGCACTGAGTCTCCAGAAAAGGGCGGCATATAAATCGAACCAATAAATAAAAAAATAAATGAATGAATGAATGAATGAATGAATGAATGAAGAAAATAAAATAATTATTATTATCATCAAAGCTAAAAGAAGGCCTATTAAACTTCATAAACCAGGGCTAGAAATGGTTGTCTAGTTAGACCTAGACTTTCTAATAGTGGTTATATGACCCAGAATTTTGCAACATATTTAGATGGATTGTCTATTAAGAACAGCACAATTTTTGAGGATGCTCATGGACAATAATAGGAGAGATTAGAAGTAGTTGGAAGATATGATACAGATAACAGAACATGGGAAGCTAACTCAACATTATATTAAAGATGCACTGAGCCTTTCTCGGTAGGGTGCATTGTGATATCTTCTTTCTATCACCTTCAAGAAAAGGCCATCAAATCTTCGCAAAGGGAATGCCCTTCTGAGTGGAACTGAATATTTGGTTCTGAACTGAATAATTTAAGGAGGGCTTTCTAGCAATGAAACAATGTTTTAGTATGATGAAAAACATACCTAAAAACAACAGCTACTGAAAAATATCCACCATTACTTTATTAAATATAAAGCTAGCAGATGACAGTCAGTCAATGGTCTCTTGCACTAAACAAGCTTAGAGCACGAGCTTAGACAGGCCTTAGATCAAAGACACATGCTAGCAGATACCCCCAAAATATGGAAAGAATTGTTTTACAAGGATGCAAGTAAATGAAAAAAAGAGAGAGAGAAGGGTATCATACAAAGTATAAACACCTTGAAGAGATACATTTTTTAAAATGTAACATACCAGCTTTTGATGTTTCTGTTGTTCTTACAATCCAATTCTATTTTATTGATTGAATTTGATTTCCTCCAAAGAAGAAAATGATAAGAAGGCAATATCATATATTTTTTGAATCTGATGTTTAACTAAAGGCATAAATCCTATGAACATTTGAATCACTGACTGCACAGTGAGAATAAGATTCCATGTGCAAATGATCACATACAAAAGAGTTACAGAATAATATGAATAAGTATCTCTTTATAAAATGAAGCTGTAGAAAGGTACACTAAAAAATCTGGCTAGATTTTTATTTTAGTTCTCTGAGTTTAGCCCTGTCATTTGTAAATCTAAGTAAA
Source organism: Pituophis catenifer annectens (assembly GCF_029215685.1). NCBI lineage: Eukaryota > Metazoa > Chordata > Lepidosauria > Squamata > Colubridae > Pituophis > Pituophis catenifer. The sequence continues at coordinate 121,736,929 of NW_027256883.1, read as the reverse complement.
CGTACTTAGCTTGTTTAACCTCAGCTGTAGCTTTTTCTAACTTTTCTTATTCATGTGTTACCCAACATGAGTAAGTCATAGGCTGAAAAGCACAAGAAGCAATATTTAGTTAATATATTTAGTTAATATTTAGAAGCTATTTAGTTATGTTAAGAGAAAAAGAATTTATGCACAGGAATAAGCTGGGATAAGGATTCACCTCCTCACATGTATTTTAGCCAATATTACAGCCAAGAGAATCACATTTGGGGTCTCTATTGAGGCACAACAAAACTCTAACTTGATTAAAGTCTTTGCTATTGGTAGCTAGCAGATTTGATTATAGTATTAGTAGCTTTTTGCATTCATATCAATAATTTTGATATTCCCAGATGATGGACACTTAAAAATGAATATATAGACATTTAACAGTCTCAATATGCTCAATGTGATGATGGTTATATTTCCAGGTATAAACATGATCAGTTTGGCACTTGGTGTATGCAAACACCTTAGCTTTTTGAAGTTTTTCATCTTGGCAATATGATGGTAATGTAGGTATGATAGACTTGAGGTGAAATGAGAATGAAATGAGGGAGTACAGAAAAAGTGATTGCATTATTGGGGAATTCAATAAATTAATGAGAATGGTGATTGGTAAGCATCTGTTTCAAATATATGGTTTAAGCTTAAGTCTATACAAATGGCAAGAATGATTATCAATCTCTAAACATGATCGATGTTATGATCTGCGATGAAAGATTGAGAGAATTTGTAAAGAAAAAATATGAGTCATGCATTAAAATGTATTAGATTAGTCTCACCACAGAATAAATCAAATGCAAATGTACAGAAACAGATGTTGAAGGGATTGGATCAGAGTGGAAAGAATTATCTTACAGAGTGTCATATAAACATGTGCATTCATACAGCTAGGAAATCTAAAAAAAATATCCTTGATGGAATAAATGAGTGATCAAGGCTGTATATGAGAAAAAAAAATGCATATAGAGAATAATTCATTCAAAACTGAGGATAAGAGAAAGAGATTGCATAACGTATATGGAGAGAAAAAGATAGTTGCAAAGAATGTCCTGAAAGAAAACAAGGAATGGTGAAGATTAAAATAGGCACAGAAAATGTAGCAAATTTTAATGGATTTAAAAAAAAAAAAAGTTTTGAAAGTTGGTAAGGAGGGCTAGACAAAGGAGCTTCCAGCAAAAATGATGAAATGATTTGGAACTGAACTAAAGTGAGGGAATACTGGAAGGAGTAATCAGAGCTTTTAATGGAAATGATAATGATATAGGAAAATATGGAGTTAAAATTAATGCTCAAAATACTCATAAGAAAAAAAAAGATGATAAGGAAGACATAAATAAGTATAAGTATAAGTATAATTTTATTTCTAAACTGCCCTTCTCTCGAAGGACTCAGGGCGGTGTACAGCCTATTTAAAAACACAAGACAAACATCAATTAAAAATTTAAAATTATTAAATAAATTCGGCTCAATTTAAAACCCCAGAAATTTAAAATACCCCATTTTAAAATTATTACGTTGATAGCCTGTAATAATCAATGATGAACAAATGTAAAAAAAAAAAAAAAAGGCTGCATGATGTGGCTGGAGAAATATTGCAGGAAGGACATGCTTTACTTAAGGAGGAGTTGTGCAATTTGATGGCCTCTCTCTAGTGGAATAAAGCTCTGACGCTCCACCACCTCATTGACTGAGAAATATATGAATAGAATAAAATAGAATAGAATAAAACTTTATTATGGTCATCAACCAGCAATAGACATACAATAAATTAAAAATAATACTGACATTAATCGTGAATAATAAAATCTCTGTTATGAAAATACATCTCAAACCTAATTTACATGCGTGTAGAGCCAATAAGTATGTGAGCAAATGTATTGTTATATATATCACAAAAAAAAATGGCACCAGTTCACGTTATAATTCGGTAACCAATTTTTTTCTTGTGGACATTGCAGCGACACAGAATTTTGCCACTGCACACCTGGTAGCTGGATTTGAGTCTTGGAGGAGAAAACCTACATAAAAGTTGTCTGTCCTCCCTGGCAATCTCTCTAGTAGGGGGAGAATGTATATTGACTTACTTTCTCTGTATAACTCACAGTACACTGAGAAATATATGAATTTCTGTGACTGTGGAGTTATATGGTTAGTTGCTTAATGCAGTAAAAGTTGTAAATGATAGCAATGAAGCATTTATTGCATGAGAATAAAGTGAATATTGTGGTGGAACCACCAGCTAAAGAGCGAGGCCTCTATGAATGAGAATAAAGAATAAATTTCAGTTTAGAATCCATTTCAGGGAGGAAACTCCTGAGGTCAAATCCTTAGAACTATAGCTGCCATTTCTCAAGGGAAGGCAAATTGTCTGGTGAGATTCTTGTAATATAGGTGATCAACAATAAAATATCTGTTTGGGCCCATTCACCAGCGGTTCTCGTTGCTTGCACCTGACAAATACATAAATGGTTCAATATCGAGCAAAATCTAAGACCAAGTTGTTAATAGATACATTATATAACACAAAAAATACTATAGATTTAAATTCAGTGTGGCAGAGAAAATGGATTGAATAACTGCAACTTATGCATAAATGGTGGAATATAAGAACAAATAATTGAAATCTATCTTGGTATAATATTTATAATGGAGAAATTCAAAGGATATGCAAAGTTGGATAAAATGATCATTAGTAGTATATAACTGTCCATGTAAAATTAATGAGAAGAAACAAAAATAATTTATACTGTATAAGAGCATAATATTGCTTATTCCAAAAGGGAGCAGCATGATACACATTTATATGTATGTGAGGGAGTGAGTCAGGGATTGTTGTCTACATTTTGGAAAAGCAGCTGCAGCCAGGCATAAAAGTTTCCCACCCCCATATCCATCATGCCTTCCTAAGTCACTTTACTCACAAACATACAAGTTGGTGTTGCAGTTGCCTGTAATAATTTAATGCCTTGCATTTTCAAGGACCGGTGATGTCCAGAGGCAGCCTCCCCCCTCCCAGGCCTTAGCTTATAAAAACAACTGTTAATGCAGAGTAGAGAGTGGCATAGGAGGAAAGGAGATAGCAAATGACATGCAAATGAGGAAGGGGAGGCAAGGTCTGGAAATTGGCAGCTGTTTCAAACAGGCAAATCAACCGCCAGGACCAAAAGTTACTGTGAGCAGCATATCCTGGCAGGAGTCTACCAGGACTGGAGCTTTGCCTGGAGGTGGGCAGCAATTAGAAAAGAAACAATCACATTTAGGCAGCACCTCATCACAACTATTTCAAGAACTTTTGGAAAAAGGCAAAGCATATAAAGTCTATGCTACTTTATAGACATTGAGACTTTTGTTTGAACTGAGTATTAAAAGACTAAGCATAAAGGACTGAATACTTATTTATGTGACATTTTTATATCACAAGTAAATCCTAGAAGGGTGGAATTGACTATTGCCGTGTTGGCGAACCTATGGAACATGTGCCGGAAGCAGCACGCAGAACCATCCCGCAAGGAATGGGCGGACTCGCTGCTCCTCTTCTGCGTTCCTGTGCACACATGTGCGCTGGTCAGCTGGCTGTCATGTGTGTGGGAGCAGCAAAACCCAGAAGAGTGGTGTTCCATCATGCATGCGCAGACCGGCACCCAAACTTCCAGGTTTACGTTGCGCGCATGCACAATGGCCAGCTGTTTGTCAGGTGCACGTCCATGCTAGAAACTGTAAGTTTGGGTGCCGGCTCATGCATGCATGATGGCTCTTCTGGGTATCGGCGCCCCCATGTGCGCAAAGGCCAGCAGGGCTGCACATTCCTCGCGGGATGGTTTCACATGCCATTTCCAGCATGCAGGCCAGCACGCAGTGACATAAAAGGTTAGCCATCACTGGACTATTGGCTATTGAAAGATGTGTGTTGTAAATAAAGCATTGTGTACAGTTTGTTATGCTGTGATATGCCCAGTCCTTAGAAAGCAAACAAGCCTCCTCTCATGAGATTTCTTGGACTTTTTGCACTTCTTTTCAATTGCAAAATGCAGCAAATTTCTTTGAATTTACTAATAATAAACTCAAAACTTGATGTTTCATCTTTTGACTTAGTCATGAGAACACTGCTTGCTACCCAAATCACCAAGAGAACCAACATTATTTTGTTTCATAAATTAATTATCTGTATTTTCCATTACTGGAAACATGCAACTAGATAGGAGTATTTTTAAGGCACAAATTTCTTAACTTTATCCCTAATAATTTTATCAACTGAATGCAGTGATATAGAGCCTGTTTTGGCCTTTTTAGAATTATTGCGGTTTTGTTCTGTTTTTATTTTTGAAGCAATAGCAATAGCACTTAGACATATATACTACTTCACAGTGCTTTGCAGCCCTCTCTAAGCAGTTTACAATGTCAATTTATTGCCCCCAACAAACTGGGTCCTAATTTTATCAACCTCAGAAGAATGGAAGGCTGAGTCAACCTTAAGCTGGTGAGACCCGAATTGCCAAACTGCTGGCATCCATCAGTCAGTCTGCAGTTCTGCATTCTAACCACTGCACCACCACAGCTCTTGAAGAGCATGTGATGTGCAAAGACAATTGAAGTATGGACTTGGATCCCTAAACGTGACTAATCTCCATCTTCTCCATTTACTTTCTAGCCTTTGTTCATTGTTCTGCCCAATATAGCTGTCAAGCTCGAAGCACATTCCTGCTGTTGCAACCATTATCACTTCCCAATTTGCCAACAGACTAGGGGGAAGGGAAGAGTGAGATGGAATACAGGCTCCAGACTTCAAGAAGGAGAGCCATGAGAGCCAAGGACAGATCAGCAGGTGTTTGCCAAGACCAGAGACTTTTTCTCATAACAATACAATGACACTCGATTGGACAATGTGACCTGCACCAATAGGGGGGAGGGGGAATTCCATATTTTAACTATGTAGATTTGTGTGGGAATCAGAGCTGGTTTTGCCTTCAATAGTGCCGAAATGATGTACTCAATAAAGTGTGCTTGCATTAGTTGGGTTCATCAGTTGGGACATTGACAATAACTGCTACAGTATGACTGAGCTATGCAACTAATGAAGTTAAAGTTGCTTTACCATAAGGAATATCATATTCTTGGATAATTTCCTTCTTTCTATTATTATGAATATAGGTGAGCTTCCAATCTCTGATCTCCATCTTTGAACATGTTTACATGGCTGCAAAAAAAGTATCCATACCATTATACCTGCCCTTGAACTAATTTCACATGGGTAGCCAAGAGCCTTCTCTTCCATACTTTGAAGAAGTTTATCAAGATATCTTTATTTTATTTGGTCCTTTATTTGCAGATAGTTTCAATATTTAAAAAATATTACTGGGTTGAATCACCTGGGGTTTAAATAATTGTTTATGGTTGCTTTACTTTTATGATATATTATCATTCCTGCAGTTGAGTGATTTTTTTGGGACAGTCGTTGGAGGTCAGGCAAAATATATAAGAAATAAATGAAAGATAAATTATGCAAGCTGGTCTACTTGATGCATGTCTAGATATTTCCTTTCTCCTGCAGGATTCTTAGCTTAAATGTTTGATGAAAGGGTGAATTGCAGCAGACCATACATTCTCACAACTTAAGAAATATGTCTGTCTCTGATAAAAAACACAATCAGTTCCTAAGACTGCATTGGGATGAAGTTATATATAATTTATTATGTAAGACTACTACCCTGAAGAGGTTATGCAAAAAACACCTACTTTTTATGCTGCAGCACATTTGGCAAAGAATAAAATGTACAAAAACATTTCTCATGAGGAATTTCTCTGGTTGACCTGAAATTTCTTTCACTTCTCTCAGAAATCACCTAGATATTACTTAAAAGTATTTAAAATGGTAACTAGATCAGAAACATTACTGGGAAAACTTCTTCATCAACCCCAGGGATCCAAAAGTTATTCAAACAACAGAGGGCAATACTCACAGTCCCAATGTGATCATAGTCAGACTCTCTAGTCCCCATTAACATCTGGATGCCCAAATGTTAAGTACCTAAGTTGTCTTCAAGGACATCCCTATGTAAATGTTTACATAGAATTGTTCAGTCAATCCACAAACTGTCAGCACAGAAAATGTTTCTGCACTGGGAACCTCTCTTTTAAAAGCAGCCCCATCCTTGCTTATAGCAGGAATTGCTTATAATCTTTTCAGGCAAATAGAGAAGTTACAGTCCTAAATAGTACTAAAACTACAAGTTTTGCATTTTCTCCCAGGGCTAATTAAAAGTACTGATTATGCCATTTAAAGATATTTAGGATCAAAATATTTATATGAATCTGCCCGCATCTTAAGATAAAAAGATAAAAATTGATTGCCAAAGTTACATTTGGTTGAACTGATGGTATAAGAGAAAATCTTTTCTCTTCCTGTGCTCAAATTTCTGAAAATGCAGCCCAAAGAAATTAATGTTACCACTCTTTACTGGAAGTACCACCTCATTACAAATTCTTCCAGTTTCAGAAGGCAAATGGCATGAGTGGACTGGTTAGTTTTATTCTGGTAGTCGCATAAGCATATTTATTTACATTTATTAAATTGTTCACTAGCTTATATTTTTTGTTGATTTCTCAGTGGGCCCTGACTAACATTTGACATCAATCACTTTGACCTGCCAAAGATTTTAAAGTTAACACATACCGATATATAAATGTAGGAAGAACATGAGCAATTGTTCCATTATATGTGGATTATACAGGAACAAAACAAACAAAATGGAAGTCACCTTAGTGTGAGGGAATGTGCACCAGGAAGAGCAATGGGGGGGGGGAAGGTTTGGCATGACAGGGCTTTCCCAACCAATGCCTGAAATAAGAGACTGTGCAGTCCTGAGCTGGATAGGGGGGAGAGAGAGAGGGGGGGAGGGAGAGTTCTTTCTGTATCATGTAGGTAGAAGGTTATAGTTTGTCAAGATTCTGTCCATTAAGTTTAAGTAAATGAAGGATTGAATATTGGCTATTGCTGTGTTGTCTGTGGGTTTGGATCTTATACTCAAACACCCAATGGGATTTTAAATATAAACTTCATTTCCTTCATTTTTAATATTTATGGAGTCCTATACGAGACTTGGGCTAGAATGGTTGCCAGATGTATGAAGATGAATCATGAAACCATCTCAATCTGATGTTCTTTGTGGAATACACCTGGCACAGTAGCAGCTCAGTCTGTGACAATAGGAAAGATACAAATAAGAAGACATTGGAAGGAGTGCCAGGGGTCTCTTCAACTTGCAAACATCTTGTTGAGCAAGGAGAATTGCAGGTAAAATGTGCAAATTACTAAAATCAACAGGTGTTTCACTATCCATTATTCAGAACAATTGAGATATTGAAAGAATAAGAACTACTTTGCTGGATTTTTAAGCACTCATTGGAACTAAGGGGACAGGGAAATTAGCTAGCTAGGTTAAGATGCAAGCTATTCTCAGCCAGGAACATTTCCTGTAGCTTTCAATGTTCTACGCAGCAAAACAGAAGAATCTGCAAAGACTTGTTTCCATATGGTAGAGTGCAATGAGAGAGAACAGGGGCAGGAAGTATCTGCAGGCAAAGAGGAACTTCCTAGATATTTGAATCAGGCCTATAGGATTGTAGGATGCAGAGAGGAATGCCTTTAAAAAAAACCTGGAATGTACAGCACATTGACTTCTATTCCAGTAATTTATGGAGTCATCCAGCTGATGGTATGGCACTGTATCTCTAAATGTGGACAGCTTTTATACTGCTGCAGTAAATGTTTGCATTATAAACTGCATTATAATGCAAACATCTTCTGAATATCTTGGGGTACAGGTATATTGAGTTAGGAGTGTGACCTCCAACAATAAACAATGTGAGTCAATTGGTCAAAAGCAGAAAATATGCTATTTCTACATCAGGTGCAGTCAAAAGTGCAGCCAGAATACATTTCACTGCAGCTCCTGGATGAAGATATTATAAATCAGTGTCTTATCATTATCTCTTGGCTTTTATTGTCCAGGTGTGAATAAATTGAATTTTAAGTCAAAAACTGGGGTTTTTTTATTTATTTTTTTACTATTTTTAACAGCTTTCTCTTGAAAGTTGGGAATAGCTAGAATAAACTCTACATTTGATTATATTTGTTTTATTTTACATGGGTCATTTTAGGCTTTCAGAGTCAACCATGCTGCCAAGGAAAATATTCAATATTCAATATTTCATCTAATGAAACGTTAGTAGTGATGGTGGTGGTGGAGAATCATACATTTCACATACCATCTGTTACAGTAATTTTCCTAGGATACTGTTTTAGTTTATTACAACCAAGATTTGGATAAATAGATTGGGGTTACTTAAAATTTAATTATCTGATGTTTGTGTTATTTATTTTAGTGATCTCTCAACTCCTCCCATTTTCTAAATTTAAATTTTTATTTCCCAGCTAATCTACGCTCACAAGTCACATGTTTTGGGCATAAACATCATTTAAGAGGCTAAGTTTAAAGTAGTTTCACCTTTATTTAGAGATACATTTGGTGATAAATGAACCCAATTGGATTCTTATATTCCCTAAACACCAGTTCCTCCTAGCAGTAGAACTGTATTCTGACCTTGAGCATTTTACTAGTTCAAAGCCATCTGTTATAAACAAATAGTGAATTATGTTTAGGCATCCAACTTTGTGATTCAACGCCTACATAATTTAATGCATTTAGAAGAGGGAGCACAATTTAGTTTTCATCCATTATTAAGTGTGTCAGTGATGACTTAGATTTATGAATGGACTAGGTAATACCACACAAAGAGAAATGTTATGTGACTTCATACCGGTGCAATTTTTTTCAGTGGGTATAGTTCAAATATTCAGTTGCAATCATGAATTTGGAGAAAGTATAGAGAAAAACAAGTATGCATGAACCAATCATTCCTGGAGCAACACATTCTTTTTTTAGCAGCATCCAATGCTAAGATTACTTATTAATAAGTAACATGCTTGATTTTTGCATTTAAATCACAGAACTTGACAGCCAGAATTGTTTTGTCAAAATTCTGCATTCCCAGGGGATCCCTGCATCCCCAGAGATCATTCTGATAAATGATTAATCTTGAGAGTCATTTTCTTACTCACAGGGGGCAACAGAGAAAATCTTTAATGGTAAACCATTATTATTATTTTGCAATATTAAGAGACCCTATACGTCTTTCACACAACTGGAGCAATGAGAGGGGGGAGTGAGAGAGAGATGTAAAATAGAGTAACTCCAATCACTGCCCTAGGAGATCAGCTTCTTATTCCCTTATTGCTTTACAATCGGCTTTTTTCTTTTTGTATATTATTGTTTAAATCATAAGTCTGAAGATAAAAAAAATCTTTCTATCCTTTCTTCCATATGTCCAATTAAACTACAAACATTCTTTCTCTTTCTCCCTCCCTCCCTCCCTCCCTCCCTCCCTCCCTCCCTCCCTCCCTCTCTCTCTCTCTCTCCAAATATAGAATCATGGGGCTGGAAGGGACAGTGGAGATATCCTAATACAATTCTCTGCAGGAGTCAAGGCAGGAGTCCTTATGGACAAATGCAATGGTGAAATCTGAACTGGCGTGCCACCGGTTTGGTGGCCGTGCATACGCGCCGTGCACCAAACATGCGCTGTGCGTGTATGCACAGTACACGCCAGAAGGAGGCTTGGGAAGGTAAGTAAGGGCAGAGAGGGGGGCAGGATCAGCTGTGCCGCATGATTTAGATTCACTAGAAAGCAGGATTTCCTGCTTTCTGGTGAATATAAATCACATGGCACAGCTGATTGTCGGAAATACCGGTAGCTTTCTTTTATTACCAGTTCACCCACACCAGTAGCTTTTATCACTACCGGTTTGCTCGAACCAGTGCAAACCAGTAGCATTTCACTACTGGACAAATGGTTGTCCAATATTTTCTTGAAAACCACCAGTGATGAAGCACCCACAATTTTAGGAGACAAGCTATTCCATTCACTAATTGTTTTCACTGTCAGGAAATTTCTCCTTAATTCCAGGCTGGATCTCTCTCTGATTGGCTTTCATCCATTGCCTTTTGTCCTGCCCTCAGATGTTATGGAAAATAAATCAATCTCCCCTCTTCTCTCTGAAAGCCCTTCAAGTATTGGAAGAAAACTACCATGTCACCCCAAGCCTTCTCTTCGTTAGGCTAAATTAAGTTCCTTTATCTGTTCATTGTATGGTTTAGCCTCCATCTTTGTAGCTATTCTCTGTGCTCTTTGTAGGGCCTGAGCATCTTGTTTGTATCATGGTGACTAAAACTAAACACACTATTGCCAAATAGTGGTATAGAAGGACAAATGAAGTGACTTCAGAAAAAGCAACTTTGCTATTCATAAAAGTTCAGTGTTCAATGGTCCCAAAAACCCTATCCAAATTACATCCAAATTGAGGAAGAGTATTAAAATAGATGGAGAGGAATGATATAATATGTATTAAGTGTACATATCAACTGCATTCAATATTAAAAAAAATATGTTACATATGCATAGTAGGTAACAAATCTCTGGCCAAAATATTTTAAAGATGCATAAAGATGTTTAGACTTCCAGTAATGTTCTGCTCTAATTCTTATTCAAAAGAAATATATTTTGGTGCTATTATTATACTACCAATTTTTAAATTTATTACAATCAAAAATCAGTTAAAAATAATTCCATGTAAAACATAAATTGAACCATAAATAATATGAACCAATAACTAATAGTCATCAGTAGAATAAATTAAAACAATAACATTAGTATGTAAAATAGCAAAGTCTTATAACATGGAGTTTCATGATATATGTCAGCAGCAGAGAAATGTAAAAGGAAGTCAATCCGACCAGATAAACCATTGGTGTCAAACTCAGTGTCATGTTGCCATCATGTGACATAGCGTGATGTTTTTTCCCTTTGCTGAACTGGGGTGGGCATGGCCTGTGTGTGATGCATCCGGCTTATGGGCCGCCAGTTTGACATCCCTGAGATAAATTGAAAGAATCAGTGCATTGAGTGATAATCAAACATCCTTGTAATATTGGCAGCATATGGCCAGCCGATTCCATCTCTCCAGAGTCACATAGGCAAAGTTGTTCAGAGAAAGGAATTGGCACAGACCAACCCTGTAAAATTGCTGAGACCATCATATTAAAGCACACTTGCATAAATGCCCTTTTTAGTTCAGTGTAAGTCCATATATATAATTTATAGGGACTCTTAAATCGTCAATGATCAATCACCTTTTTGTATAAGATCTATTTCACTCAGGATGGCAATGTCTCATAGGTGCTATTTAACAATGTTCTTGTCTTGGGAAATCCAATGATAGTTAGGATTGATAAATGTAAACCTATTTTATGGCATCTTCTGCTTCACCTCAGATATCCAGCTAGAGTTTATCATGAAAAATTAAAGGATAATATCAGTCTCTTGATGTTTCAGTTAGACTGAATTTTCACTAACCAAATCTGTTTCAGCCCACATCCACTATTGATGCATCATTGGAGTTACTTCTTGGGTTCCCAAATAATATACACAGTTCAACTGGACTTGGATCATCACAATATCCTTCTATTTATTCATTTATTTATTGAATTTATATAGCCGCCTATTCGCCCATGGCGACTTAAGGCGGCTTACAGAATATAAAACCACATTAAAAACAATAAAACTAATGAAAAGAATCAAATAAATTAATATAGTATAATATAATAAAATCACCCCCATCACCCGCCCCAGTGACAGCAGATCACACGAGCCATTTAATGGGCTCCAACCCACTTTGGGTTCCCCAGGCCTGCTGGCAGAACCAGGTTTTCAGTGCCTTCTGGAAGAATGGGGGCCATTCTAATCTCTGGGGGAATAATGTTCCAGAGAGAGGGAGCCACCATGGAGAAGGCCCTTCTTCTGGGTTCCACCAGATATATCTCCCTCAGGGATGGGACCTGCAGCATTCCCTGCCTCCCCGCTCTGATGGGTCGGATAGATGTGACCGCAAGAGACGGTCCCTCAGATAACCTGGTCCCAAGCCATGAAGGACTTTAAAGGTGACAATCAGTACCTTGAATTGCACCCCGAAGCAAATTGGCAGCCAATGCAGCTCCTGCAGGAGAGGTGATAAATATGCACTTAAGAGTCTGCGGGCTGCGGCATTTTGCACCAATTGGAGCTTCCGGATGCTCTTCAAGGGCAGCCCCATGTAGAGCATGTTGTAAATGTCAAGACAGGAAGTGACTGTGAGTAGGGACTGTTGGTCCAGGAAAGGGCGTAACTGGTGCACAACCCACAGTTGCACAAAGGCCCTCCTGGCCACAACCGCCATCTGCTCTTCAAGCAGGAGTCATGAGAACCCCTGATTATGCACAGGGTCTGTTTGGGATAGTACCACCTATCCAAGACCAAAGATGGCAATTCTTCCTGAGCCAAAGAACCCCAAACCCAGAGCCACTTGGTCTTGCCAGGGTTTAGTTTCAATCCATTGCTCCCCATCCATGCCAAACAATGCCAAACAAAAACTTTTTTTTCAGACAACTGCAAAATTCTGTTTTTTCAAATTCACTTTTGAGTTTTATATGGTTTCATTGTTTTTATTGTTGCTATTTTGCATATTGTTATGGCTGCTACTGATTATAGCTTGATCATTGTGCTGTTTTCTACATTAGCTTTTATTATATAAAATATGATTGAAACTGATTTGTATGTTTTCCAAAGAGAACAGCAATATAAAAGCATAATAACCAAACAAAGGAAATAAAGTTGCAAATATGAAATTAAAAAAAAAAACCCACAACTTTTTGCTGTTTTTAGTAGTAGTAAAATATCGTACTGGATAAAAACCAGATTCTTTTAGCACAATAGGGAAATTGTTATTTAGTTAAGTTGGGAACTGGATTCAATCTTATCTCTAGAATTTGGGGTCAATTGATATATGAGTGGTTTGTAATAATCTGTTCTTTGTGTCCCATTGTTTCATTGCTGTAATAATGCAGTGCAAACATAACATCCAGCCAATACCAGTTTGTTTCAATATATCTTACTACAACACAGTTTAAAGGCCAGTTCAGTTCTTATTTTGGCATGAGCAGTTCTATCTCAGATGCTCTTATAGAATAACAAACTACTTTAGATACTCAAATTCATCATTTGTTACAGCACATGTGGTTCAGTAGTGAGATTCAAATCCCATCGCTACCTGTTTGCTCATGGGTGTGTGCACTCGCATGTGTGCGCAATGCTTCTGCGCATGCGCAGAGATGTCCAGACGGGTGGGCAGAGCCTCCCACCACTGCTGCTACTGGTTCACCCGATCCAGGGTGAACCAGTAGCAACCCACCACTGATGTGGTTATAATTCCTTAGGACAGCGTTCTTTAAAGTGTTGTCCTAGGACTTCTGGAAATCTCTTTAGACTCTCTGAGGGAGCATTGAAATCAAAATTATTTGCCAGATATTGAAGGCTTTTTACAAACTAATAAAGAAATAAGTCATCTCATTATTTTTATCTTTTAAAACATTTTTCATGAAAAAATATTTTATGTTAATATCCAATCGTTTACATGCTTCAATAAATACTTAATGAATGCATCCATTTTAACTTCAGAATTCCCTAAGAACTTTCAGGATCACCTTACATGAGATGGGGATGACCAATTAGGGAAACAAATCTAGCAGCAGAAAGTTATGTATGATTTTGTGGGTCACTGTTGTAAAAGCAAACAAAATTGATCTCACAATGGCTTTCTAATCAAAAGTACATTGTGGAAGAATTAATAGTGTACTGAAAAATAAGATCCAGTGGTGAGATCAAACATCTGAGGGGTTTTCGCCAATGCCTGTAATGATTTATAGAAGTAGCTCTTATTATGTCAGCCTTCCGCCAAGTTACCAAGAGCTTTGTCCAAGAGATTAATTTTTATATCAAATCATAAAACCTGTACAACAAAATCCTGAGGGGATAGAAGACTGCATTTGTTTCAGTCCTATAATATCATGCCCTGCAGCTAGACTGAAGGTGTGGAATGGGGAAAGAAAGCATTTTGAAATAGCTGAAGATACTATTCTCCGTTTAATAGATCATTTCTTTCTTTTTCCAAAGTTTAAGAAAATACCAGAGTCACAGCATGAGTTTAGAAACATTACTAGACAATCTAGGGGAGACAAGGTTTGTAATAGTTTTAGGCTTATGAAATATTCTGCAGAGATCTTCAGACTGTGTCTCCGAATAAGTCTTCCTACTTTGAGCATTATTCTCTAATTTCTTTTTGTCTGTCAAACAACTGAAAATGAAAATGTAGACATTTGAAGCATTTCTTCAAAAGATTTTCATGTGTTATTCCACCCAATTTATGGACACTAATACTGATACACTACTGCTAATTTGAGGTTAAATTTGAAGAGTTAAGAGAAATTTATACTCATATCCACAAAACTTAAATTATATGGTTCTCTGAGATTGTCATCATAGCCATATTTGTGACAATTCCCAAAATTCAGCTATGTACAAAATCTTTGAAATAATTTTCACATAGTGTTCTACCATTTGAAAACATTTGCTACAGGTGGTTGGTGTATTAGTATAGAAGCACAATTGTAGCTATTTTGTGATTGCTATCATTTTTAAGCATCATATTTATCTATTGATACATAAAGCATGCACTATTGCCTTAAACGATATATTCCTAGCCATTCAAAAATAAGATGAAAACCAATTCCTCTGTCATTTCTCTCTCTGTGTGTCTCTGTGTGTGCAAATATTTATTTTTCCAGTAAATCTTTGCTAAGATGAACATTAGCAGCAATAAAGTTTATCTAGTGTCTGCCTTTTCCTTTAAACAATTCAATTTAATTTTTCATATGTCTGTGACTACTAGAAGCAGTGTGCGTATTATTTGAATGTCTTATTTTTAAGCAGGGTGGGAAACTTCACTCAGAGGTTGCTTTTCCTGCTGTGCTTCCTGGAATGATCTTGTAATTTTTTTCAACGATAACAGATTATTGACCAAAGATCAGAAAATATAAATTAATCTATCTGTCCCTAAATCTTATATCATTAATGGAAGAGAATATTTGTAGATCAAGGTTGAAATGTGGGGTTCTTGGTGCTCTCTGAGCTTGGTGATTTTCTTTCAGACATTTCATTACCGAACTAGGTAACATCATTATCTTGTCTCATTTTTTTTCCTTATCATTTCCAATGTAAAATCAATTAAAAGAAACCTGATGGTGCAAACTCTGCCCATCCAAGAGTTCAGTCCTAACAGGTCTCAATGTTGACCAAGCCTTCTATTCTTCCAAGGTCAGTAAAATGAAGACCTAGATTGTTGGGGGCAATATGCAAATAATACTTACATTGTAAACCATCCAGAGAATGTTATAAAGCACTATGGGGCCATATATGAATTTAAATGCTATTGCTATTGCTAAATGCTGGAAGGAAGAAACCAACTGCACCATAAAGCTTTGCTCAAAAATAGGCACAGAAATGATGTAGACTTGTCTTGGTCCACTCATTTCTATTAACAAAAACAGTCATGGATAATAAAAATTGCCAAACATCCATTGCATTCCCAGTGTACGTATTTGTAATTGTGGCCACAGCAAGAGAGAGTATTTGAATCAGAACAGGATTGATCCTTTGGTCTTCATTAGACCCCAGCTTTGGCTAAGGAAAATGTCAGGGTATGAATAGTTAATAGCTGTAAGCTGATGAGAAGTTGTAAGTGGAGACAACTGGAAGCTGATGCAATGGAATGAGGCAGCAGGGATACTGCCACTTTAAGAAGCTGGGTAAGAGGCTGCCTATATAAGGGAAGCCATTAGTGGGCGGTTCCTTCTACTTATGCTTCTCCTCATGTTCTCTCCCATCATGTATCTCAATTGCTCTCTGTGTATCAGTAGCCATATGATAAAGGTATTTAACCATGTATAAGTCTATAAATATTTAACTGTAGATAAAACCAGTTATTTATCTAAAAGGCTCTGTGTGCTATGTGCTGTGTTTTGCTCCTGGATTTATCTCATAATACTAGTTATGCTGCCTAAACTCTGACAGAAAAGCTATGAAAACTGAACTTTTCTGAGTTCAGAATCCTCATAAGAGTTGTAAGATTCTGAAAGATTTTATTTCCAGGGATTTTTTGCACTGAGAGTTTACACTATTGCCTAATGATGGACCTGAGATGCTTGTCCTCCTCACTGTTGCTAAGAGATAAGATTTGGGAAAGGGAAGGGAGAGCATCTCAGAGTGACCCAGATTTATTTATAGGCCTGTTTGCATTTTCAAGGGAGCTGGAGCGCCTATTCTAAAGATTTCCATATTTCTCAACTCTGTTCCAAACTTGGTAACATCACTGCTTAATATGACAACATCTATAAAACATTGATCTGCAAAATGGTTAAATTATACTCTTTGAAAATTAAAAATTACAAGTATTTCTGGTAGCTGCATGATATCCTAGTTATCTTAAAATGTCACATCCTTTACCTTATTATTAGGAAAAGAAAATATGGCAAATTTGAACATTCTGGCATCAGCATAACCAGCTAATTATGAAGAGTCTTTTTGTTTGCTATACATATAGACAGGTGTCACACAATTTCAGTTCCATTTCCAAATTATTACACATAGGTTACTGGGATGGAGATGGAAAATGAGTTCAGTTTTGACTGAAAATTCTGCTTAAATATATTAAATATATTAAATATATTAAATTTGTGCTTGTGTATGTGTGTGCTTTCCCACTGTAGAAATGGCTTTTTGATGAGATTAACTGTGAAACAAATTGACAATAAGATATTACATTATGAAACCAATAGTAAACCAAATATGGTAAATTAAGTGATTTCACTTAGGCTAAGAGGAAACAATGGCTTTAAACTTCTATTCGTCTTAATACAATAATATTAACTGTGTTAAGATGTAATCTATAATTCCAGTGGATTTATATTTACAAATATAGGTAAACTCTATGGATTTCGATGTGACTTTCTGTGAAGTAAATGAATATAACATTGTTTTATTCTAAGTCTAGTTGAGGTTAATGATGTTTAGTCCAAGATAAATATCTATAGAATTGCAGCGCCATGATTTATTTATTTGCATTGAATTTTTTAAATCAAATGTGTATGATCAAACAATAGCATACGAAAAGAAAGGAAAGAAGAGAGGAGAGGACTTTGATATTAAAGTTTATAACTTGGGCACCCCCCAAAAAATCTCTAAATATTTCAAGAGACCACTGAAATAATAAAATGTCACTGTTCATCATCTATTCTTGATGAATTCTAGCTATTTCCATATGCTATTCCACCTGAACAACCTGGAATTTGCAATTTGCAGATTCCTTCTCTGGCTTCAAGTGCCTCAGATGTCTTCTCAGTTTCCTTTTCTCCATGGCTGTGGATCTTCTGCTTCCTGACATTCAAATGTTTCTTCTTCTCCTGCACACATTGTCCGATTTTCTCTTACTTTTGGAACATCATCTGCCAAACTTAGATGACACTTTCCTCCTTTTTTAATCTACTTACTCAGAGAGCAGACTAGTACCTACAACTTAGCCATTTTATAGATCAGTGTTTAAAGTTCTTTCTTTCAAAGCTTACATGCTATTTTGCAAGTAATTCTTAGAAGTCCTGTTCTTAGGATATGATGCTGATGCATTTACATTAGGGAGAAAGCTGCCAAAAGGTACCTTTCATATCTTTATAGCTCACCAAAGGAAATGCATTGGCACTTTGGATACAATAATAATAATGCCTTTTTTTTTTCTCACATCATTTTTTTCCTTATTTGCCTTCAAAGGGATAATAACTTTCAGGCATGCTCCTTTGAAGGTGCTCCCTGCAGGGACATCACCACTCACACTGGATTTCCCTAAAAATACAGTTCTGATGGAAGGAACAAACCCTCCTGTAGCTTCTCAGCTGAATCCAGGGAGCCATTAACAAGAACTGAATTTTTCCCTTCCCACCTCCCTTCTCTCAAGTGCAAGCTGCAGATGTTCAAATGATGAAGATTAAATTAGGGAGAGAAGAGAGGGTAATCCAACCAGGGGTGAAATGCTCCCGGTTGGGACCAGATCGCCTGATCCGGTAACGATGGAGGCGGGTGATTTGGAGAACCAGTAACAAAAATCCCTGCCCCCCACATATGCCCAGCTGAGCTGTGTGATCATCAGAGGCTTTTTTAAATTATTTTTAAAAGTATTTTTTCTACAACATCTTCAGCTGAAAAAATGCTTTTAAAAGTAAAAAAAAAGCCTCTGATGATCGCGCAGCTCAGCTGGGATCGTCAGAGGTTTTTAAAAGCATTTTTTCCACAACCTCTTCAGCCCAAGAGGTTGTAGAAAAATGCTTTTAAAAGCCTCTGACAATCCCAGCTGAGTTGCCTGATCGGCAGAGCCTTTTAAAAGAAAAAAAGCCTCTGCCGATCAGGCAGCTGGGATCGTCAGAGGCTTTTAAAAGCATTTTTTAATGGTTGTGTAAAAAAAAAGAAAAGAAAGAAAGTTGGCCATGCCCACCCAGTCACATTACCCTCCCCCCCCCAGCCACGTCTACAGAACCGGTAATAACAAATTTTAGATTTCACCACTGAATCCAACCTATCCATTTTTGCTACTCTCTCTATTCCTTACTGGAAAAAACACAAACACAAAGGATAATTAATGGTTAATAGGCCAAGGGCCAATGACATGGGAAGAATACCAGTTCCTCTAATCATCCTTGAAGGGCATTGCAAATAGTTTTCACCTATGGAGATAAATCCAGCTCCATAATGCCTTGTGGAAGTAAAAAAGACAAACTTTCATTTTATACCAAAATTTAAATAATAGAAATGAGGAGATGGGGGGAAAGTGCAGTTATAAATGAAGCAGCTGGTGAATATAAATAAAAAAGATATATGCATTTGGGGGGGGAAGGAAGAGTTTATCTTGCATGCCTTTGAAGGCAAACTTTGACAATTTGAAATCATTAGGCTACAACAGTGCCAACAGCAAGGAGTCCTAAATAACTTTTAGATATTCCATTAGCAGCAACAGGTCGAAAATATGACAGTTATTGAACGTTCTAAAAGTTCACAGTATGTTATCTACATTTTTCTAAAGTTCATGTTCTATAAACCTAGGCCAATTCTATCTGCACAATTTTTATCAAAGACCTTTATTTGCTTGTTACTAAAAGCTGTTGCTTCCCACTAACCTATCTTGTTTTACTTAACTTGGGACAGCTCAAGGCCATAATGATCAGATTCATTAGTTTTTCCACTGCAAATATGTTGTAAAAACCAGGATAGCTAGGCTTCTTAATTTCTTTTGCTAAAACACCTTAACAAAGTTGCAAAGGACCTTGGAGGTGTTCTAGTCCAACCCCCTGCTCAAGCAGGAAATCCTACACCATTTCAGACTAATGGTTGTCCAATCTCTTCTTAAACCCTCCAGTGTTGGAGCACTCACAACTTCTGGAGGTTAGCAATTCCACTGATTGATTGTTCCCACTGTCTTAGTTGTAACTAATTTGTGTGTCAGCACTTAATTTAGAATATGCAGGATGGATACTAAAGGATAAGAACACCAAGACAATTCTCAGTTTGTTCTGAAAATCTGAAGAATGTTTATGAAATTATTTCCAAATATACAGACAGCATTAGGGCCTACGTTCTTAATCTCCCAGGTAAACCTGAACTGCAAAGAATAGTCTCTGGAATTCAACTCACAAAGTATTGTTTGTCAGGCCTGGAAGCCATCTCTTGCATTGGGCCTTCAGGCCTGCCACATTTACTGTTGTGGGAAAGTGGGAGGGAGGATTGTATGGAGCAGGGGTGATATATAGTCATAATAACATTCCTTTCTCAGAGAGTCAAGAACATCTTGCCCTGCACCTGGAGGGGTGTGACTAGGAGGCATCTCCAGTTGGGACAGTGCTTTGATTAGACCATGTGATGGACATATGGGTGCTGGACTTTCCTTTGGGTGGGGAAAACCTGGAAGCTTTCAGATTCAGGTTTTCCCAGATGTGCCAATATGACATCTCTAATAAAATGGAACTTTGAAGAACTTCAAGCCTCGGAGTCTTCTTTTGTTGGGGGTGTTACTTGGAATCCTAACATTGTTTTTGTTGGGCAAATTTTATAGCCCTTCAACCTCTCTTTCCCCCTCTACCCTCAGAGTTGCTTAGTTTAAGCATCAGCAAATAAAGGTTAGATATAATTAATCTTTAACCACATTGGAAAATAATTTTATAACCCATTCAACCCATTTGAAAGTATGGTACTAGAAGGTGTCGCCCATCTCTGCCTCATAAAACTTCTGAAATAACTATCACGAGGTTATCAATTATTTCCAAATCATTTAATTCTATGAATGAGAATAAGCCAAAATTGAAAGAAAAAGCAGATTGCAAAACTCACAATTGTTATATGTGTATAAGCTAACAATGAGAATAATGACCCTGGGATTAATGAATAAGAAAGACAGAGAGAGCATTAAAACTATATTTTAAAAAAGTAGCTAAATGTGAAATGATCTGCGAGAATTATTGAAGCAAGACTTACTGGAAAGAGATTTATTAGATTAAATGTTGGGTATTTGTTACAAGGGATGTTGAAAAGGTTATATAAACTTGAAACATTTTAGTCTCCAAATGACTGAGTATTCCAAACAGGAAACAAAGCACATGTATTCTGAGAGGTCTACTTCAAGTCTATTCCTGATCCATTCCAAATGCATGGTTTTATTCTAAGTGGGAAACAAAAAGTTTGAATTTTCAAGGAAGCTTCTTCTGATGGGTTCTAACTCTGTCAAACCCCGAAGCTGGGCTGTTGTTTTGTGTATTAATTGGACTGCTTTTTTTTCTCTCACACAAATGTTCTCCAGCCTATTGACTACAGTAACAAGGAACTTTCCTGTCTGAAGTGGGAGTGGAGGATTAGCTTCTTCTCTGGTAATATTGTACTACTAATCAGAGCATACAAAACATTTGCTAGACCAATTCTCGAATATAACTCATCTGTCTGGAACCAGCACTGAATATCAGACATTAATACAATTGAGAGAGTCCAGAGATATTTCACGAGAAGAGTCCTCCATTCTTCTACCCGCAATGCCACCAGACTTGAAATTTTGGGCTTAGACAACTTAGAACTACGCCACATTCGTTCTGATCTAAGTGTAGTACATAAAATTATCTGCTACAATGTCCTACCTGTCAGTGACTACTTCAGCTTCAACCACAACAATACACGCAATAGATACAAACTTAAGGTAAATCACTCCAAACTTGATTGCAGAAAATATGACTTCAGTAACAGAGTGGTCAATGCCTGGAACGCACTACCTGACTCTGTGATTTCTTCCCCAAACCTTCAAAACTTTAACTTTAGACTGTCTACAGTTGACCTCACTCCATTTCTAAGAGGTCTGTAAGGGGCGTGCATAAGCGCACCAGCGTGTCTACCATCCCTGTCCTAATGTTCCCTTTTATTTGTATCCATCTCATGTATTCATAATTATGTCTATACTTATATAGGTTATCTAATACATGCTTGACAAAATAAAATAAAAATAAAATAAAATTAGGTTTTAGTATAGGTAGCGTTCAGTTGAATGGTTACCATATCTACTCTTGAGGAATAATTTTTACAAGCCTGCTATTTTACTTTATTTTTATTATTTTATTTTATTTTATTTTTCATTAGTTTTAAATCCTGCCTTTTGTGCAGAACCAACATAGATAGCAAAACTATAGAGGAAAACATTTTTACTAGCAAGATTTTAGCTTCTTTCAAAAGTAAATTGAGTGGAAAGCTCTGATGAGAATTCAGCTGAGAAACAAGTACCAAACACACAAAGTAACAAACACAAACACAGATGCAACAAACTTAGATATCTGGTTGAAATGTTTGCATTTATAAATTGAAATGCTTGGCTGATTATTTAGAGATTTTCTCTTTTGAGGGCAGAGTAAAAACTTAGAAATAGTTCCTTCTCTTCAAATATGACTTGTGCTATTGTATATATAAGCTTAAGTGTACTGCTACTGTATTTTTAGCTCACTGTGTAACTCCTGTGATAACTATTCGATTGTCTATCTTAGTTAAAATGTGAGTGGTATAAAGCTTTTAGAAGACAAAATAAGCATTTAGGGTGGGAACCAATGAATATCACTTCTTTGGTCAGTCAAAGACGCAATTTCTGAATCCATGTATGAGTCAATTTTTAAAAATGTAATCTGGAGAAAATTGCAGCTAGAAGGCAAAACCTCAAGGTTGTATTCCAAATGTATATAAACAGGGAGCAGCAAACCCCACACTTACTAGCACTGATGTTATCTAGTTGAGTAATGAAACATCTGCAAGCAAACAGCCAAGCCCAGAGAACACCAAGAACTCTGCAGTCCAACTCTGAGCTATGTGGATTATATTCTCAGAGAGACCTGCAAATATAGTTGCTTCTCCTCAGATGACAGTGTTATAGTATTCACATATTGTGAACTTCAAAATGTGGCCACTGAGGATTGGTAAAGATGGTTTCTGTTGACATTAAAAAGGCCATCTGAAGTATACTATTTTAATCCATTATTCAACAGAAAATTAGATTCTATCACTAATTCAAGGCAAAGTTGAAGATATCAGTGATAAAGTTCTCTCTTATGTATTAAAACCTATCTGCAAACATCCGCTAATCTAGTATCCAAATAAATAATGTGCCCTCTTTCCAAAGAAAAAAAGATGATTTGCTTAAGATATGCACATGCTAATTTATGAGCACTGATTTAGAAGTAATTACTGTAAATTAAATAGAAATACAATCTAACTTACTATACTGGGGAAAATGGTAATATGTGTTTCATATTCTAGGGCAGTGATGGCTAACCTTTTTGCTATTGTGTGCCAAAAGCGGGGGGAGAGTGGGTGTGTGTGTGTGCGCGTGTGCCCACAACCATAATTCAATGTGCCCCACCCCCTGCACATGAGCATGTGACCCCCCGGCGCTTCCCAAGCTTTTGGCATGTGATGGCCCGGTGGGCCTAGTAGGCCTGTTTTTCACTCTCCCCAGGCTTCAGAGGCTTTCTAGGAGCCTGGGGAGGATGAAAACAGCCTCCCCCCCCGGAGGCCATCTGGAGGACAGAAACGGCCCATTTCCCAACTTCCAGTGAGACCGGAAGCCCATTTTTCACCCTCCCTTGGTTCCAGAGGCTTTCTAGGAGCCTGGGGAGGGTGAAAATGGCCTTTCCCACCCCCTCGGAGGCCCTCCAGAGGCTAGAAATAGCCCATTTCCTGACTTCCGGTGGGCCCGGAAGGCCTGAAAATCAGCTGGCCAGCACGCACATGCGCGCTGGAGTTGAGCTAGGGCAATGCTTGTGTGCCCACAGATATGGCTCCGTGTGCCACCTGTGGCACGCATGCCATAGGTTCACCACCACAGTTCTAAGGAAAGCAGTGCATACATTGTGGTCCAAATAGTACTATTTTACTTCCAAGATCAAAGTCTTTGCTTTACTCTTCCTTCCAGCTTCAAACATGATGATGACGACGACAATGATGAAGATGTCACCACAACATATAAGTGAACATGGCTGAATTTTTATGACCCTTTTTTGAGGAATGCTTAATTTTATTTATTATCAGAAGTCGATGGTAAGAAGCTCTGCTACATATATTCAATAGTTGATATTATGAGAAAAGGTTCTGGCAGATGGAAGTCAGAGATTCAAGACAAGGCATGGGTTGCCCCTGCCAGAAGATGCCATCAAATAATGGAGTAGGCAATCAAGTTGACTAAGGAGCCTGTGCTTTGGTTGCCTTAATTTCTATACTTGTGGTTAAAGCACCGAGTTAGAAACCAGAAGATCATGAATATAGTCTTGCCTTAGTCATCCAGCTTGCATGAAAGCCAGCTGGGAGACCTTGGGCCAATCACATCTCTCAGCCCAACTCACCTCACAGGGTTATTAACATTGTTTTCATGGCTGTAATGCTTTTTATTTATAGATACACAATATAGGTAGCATATAATACCATATACTGTAGCAATAGCACTTAGACATACCATGCTTCATAGTGCTTTACAGCCATCTCTAAGTGGTTTACAGAGTCAGCATATTGCCCCCCAACAATCTGGGTCCTCATTTGACCGACCTCAGAAAGATGAAAGGATGAGTCAACCTTGAACCAGTGAAAATCGAACTGCTGGCAGTCAGCAGAATTAGCCTGCAATACTGCATTCTAACCACTGCGCCACCACCGCTCATGGTATATGATATAAATGATACGATATAAAGTATCAGATGCATATACTATTCGATTCACTCTATATATTCATGGTCTATAAATCATACATGAATATAATGTGAATTGGTAGACACTGATATAATCCTCTGGAATGTCCTCTTTTTGGAAAGTGCAGATTTGGGAATTCCATGTTTTATAATTAATGGTAATGATAATCATAAAATTATTTAAAATATATCTCATTAAATGTGAGTGATTTTACTCCAAATTGATTTCAGTACCATATTTTTCAGACTATAAGACTCACTGGTGTATAAGATGCACCAAGATTTCGAAGAGGTAAGCAAGGAAAAAAAAAAAGCTTTTGCCTTCCCTGCCCTCCTGGAGCACTCTGCAGGCCTTCCAAACCGTTGGTGCGCCTGTTTTTGCAAAAAACAGGTCTGTATTTTTGCCCATTTTTCACAAAAATTGAATTTTTGCCCTCCCCAGCCCACAGGAGCACTCTGCAGGCCTCCGAAAGCTTCTGCGTGCCCTGTTTTTGAGAAAAACAGGCTCATTTTTCGCAAAAACAGGACGCATGGCGTGGGGAGGCCAAAAATGGCTGTATTTGGTGTATAAGACACACCAACATTTCTACCCTCTTTTAGGGGGGAAAAAGTGTGTCTTATACTCTGAAAAGTATGGTATTTATACCCAAATAAATTCTTGATCTATTAAAAATGCAGGTAGCAATCAGTTTCAAGGTACATGAGAAACATTGGAATCTTGGATTTTTTTTTCACATATTACTAGATTATTCAGTCATGAATGTTTTAATAAGCACCCTGAGCATATTGAACTATTTTATGTGTTCAGCCTATAAGATAGAAGAAATCGTGGCCATCTTCTTCCCCATCCATGAACAGATTGTTAATAGGCTTTTCATTTCATTTCTCGCTACAGTTGCTTTGTGTGAGCAATTTTTCTTCAACAAGCAAAATAAAGTAATGATTACTATTACTGTTGAATCATGAATAAGTTATAATTCCAGAAGAATTGTTGTGTACATAAGATGAAATTCAAAGAGATACAAGAAAACGTTTCATTTAATAGATTAAAGGAATTGTACATAATACATGCTAGGTTCACCAGTTTGGGATTAACCAGTAAAACAAGTTCATTCTCAAAAGAAAGTAAATACTCAGTTTTCTGTTCCTGCTGATCCTTATTAGACTTGCCAGGATGAATAGAATAGAGATTAGAATAACAGAGTTGGAAGGGACATTGAAGGTGTTCTAGTCCAACATCCTGCTTAGGCAGGAAACCCTACACCACTTCAGACAAACTGTTATCTAATCCCTTCTTAAAAACTTCCAGTGTTGGAGCATTTACAACTTCTGGAGGCAAGTTGTTCCACTGATTAATTGGAACTGTCAGGAAATGTCTCCTTAGTTCTAAGTTGCTTCTCTCCTTGATTAGTTTCCACCCATTGCTTCTTGTCCTACCCTCAGGTGCTTTGGAGAATAGCTTGACTCCCTCTCCTTTGTGGTAACCCCTGAGATATTGGAACATTGCTATCATGTCTCCCCTAGTCCTTTTTTTCATTAAACTAGACATACCCAGTTCCTGCAACTGTTCTTCATATGTTTTAGCCTCCAGTCCCCTAATCAACTTTGTTGCTCTTCTCTACACTCTTTCTAGAGTCTCTACATCAACATGAAGAGTTCCATATCTGTTAATTAAGAGGCCATTGGGACATTGTTTATAATTGTGATGAGAGTGGGAAGTTGCCTTGTTAGATTTTATTTTATTTATTTATTTTGCTTTCTTGCAACTTTTTTTCCTTTTTAGTTTGTGTTATTTTTACATTGTAATTAAATATTCTAATGAAATTATTATAAAACAAAATAAAAAACCTTGGATCCTGCTATGGATATAGTAATGGAAATACCACTACAATGAAAAGCCTGTCCTTATCTTCCTCCTCCTATTTACATAGCAATGCATGTTCTAAACACCTCTTAAACAGGGAAGGAAGATATAAAATATACATTTCCAGAATGTTGGAAACTCTATAATCCATACTGAAAATCTTGATTTAATGGATCCCCATTTAGCAAACTTTGAAGACAACAAGCTCCATTTTTGTCTGGAAATTTCCCTGAAGTCTTTTGGATCAGAAGTGACAATATAAAGCAACTAAATTTATGTGAATTTTACATCACTTGCAATTTAAAAGTTGGGAGGAATGAACACATCTTCCCTCAATTTGCTCCATTAAATTAAGCTTTCACTGAGATAAGCTGGAGAAAATTATTTTTCCAATTTAGCAGGAGTAATAGCAAGTTTATATAAATGTTAGAGTTAGGGTTTTGGATCAACCCTTTCAAGTGAAGTTTCAGTTCTCACTCTTGTTCATCACTTCTGAAAGTATTATTAATACGTACCTGTATTAGTTTGCCCATCGTGGGTATTAAAGTGAATTTTTTTTACCTTGTATTTTGCTGGAGAGAAAGTACTAACATAATTGAAATCTGGAAGAAAAATGTAGAAATCAGGTTTTATATTTGTATCAAAAATCATAATATTAAGCGATAGAAAACAGGGAAACAGGAGAATGTTGGCTTAAATTCAACCTATTAGAAAATCTCCACAGGAGGAAGAGTTGGGGAGAAGTTTGCATTTGCACAATTACATTACTTTTTTCAATTGTTCTCTGCCAATGCCTATAGTCAACCAGAGCAAATATGTATGAAAAAAATGATTATCATAATGAAAAATATATGATGGAAATTTTTAAGATTCACTAGTTGTGATGCAACTATTTTTGCCCTCTCCATGTCTCTTCTGGTTAATTAAAACCTCACAGGAACCAATATTTCATTCAATCCAAACAATGGTGAATAGCTTCTTGTGGGGTGGGGTGGTGTTATCTGCTTTGAAGAACATTTAACATCAACATGAAGCCACTGGATGAAGCGATTTATTGGCAACAAATGGTTTCATCACTATACTGATGATGCTCAGTTATACATCTCTGCCAGTGGTGGGATTCAAAATTTTTACTACCAGTTCTGTGAGCGTGGCTTGGTGGGCATGGCTTGATGTGCGTGGCAGGGGAAGGATACTGTAAAATCTCCATTCCCTCCCCACTCCAGGGGAAGGTTACTGCAAAATCCCCATTTGCTCCCTATCAGCTGGGACTCGGGAGGCAGAGAATAGATGGGGGCGGGGCCAGTCAGTGATGGTATTTACCGGTTCTCTGAACTACTCAAAATCTCTGCTACTGGTTCTCCAGAACTGGTCAGAACCTGCTGAATACCACCTCTGATCTCTGCCCAAGATCATCTATAACACAAACTTGCGGTGCCAGGTTGCTGATACGTGACATTTTGCGATATTTTTTTTCCTCTGTGAAGCTGGGGTGGGCATGGCCTGAACAAGATGCATCCAGCCTGCGGGCCATCACTTTGACCTCCCTGATCTATAAGAATACTGTTGACCTTCCCTGGGCCCTGCAGGCTGTAAAGGTCTGGATGGGAGGAAAAAAATTCTAACTCAACCCTAAACAAGATTGAGTAGTTTTGGGTTTTAGCTTTCTCCCAAATTGTGGAAAGTTTTCAGATAGTACCGTATTTTCCGGCATATAAAACAACTTTTTAACACATGAAAATCTTTTCAAAAGTCTTATACGCCGGGTGTCATTCTCCTGTAACCAGGCAGACCAGCCCGAAAGGCTCTGATGAGCCTTAAATAGCTCTGGCGATCCAAGCTCTGACGATCCCAGCTGCATTGCCTGCTAATCAGGCAACACAGCTGGGATCGCCAGAGCCATGTAAAAGGAAAAAAGTTTTCCCCCTCCAGTTTGCTTACCTTAGCTGCTAGTCGCAACACTTGCCTTGCTTCGCTTGCCTGAATCCATTCCATCAGCAAGCCACTCCCTGCCTACAATCAAGCAGGCAGGAAGTTGTGGACTTCAACTCCCAGAATTCCTCAGCCAGCAAAGCAAAGCTGGCTGAGGAATTCTGGGAGTTGAAGTCTACAAGTCTTAAAGTTGCCAAGGTTGGAGACCCCTGTTCTATTGGGTAAGTTTTTTTCCCCTTTGGGAGCTTTAAAAAAAATAGTTAATTGGGGGGTTTTTTAGTTGTTCTTTTTTAGACCTAGCCATTTAAAGTTTAGGAAGTTTTAAATTTAGTTTTCATATAAAAATAAAATAAAATAAAATAATATTTGTGCAGCTTTCTGAGATTTACTGTGTTTCTGTAGTGTTTCACTCTAATTACACAAACACACAAAATCTCACAAAGCTGTATGTGGAATTTTGTGTGTGTAAAGTGTGAAAGTTGTTTTTTTGAGCTTTTTGTGGCTGTGTGAGGTTCCTGCTTGTGGCAGGGGCCATTTTGGATCTAGCACAGCTGCTTTTACATTGTGGGTAAGCCAGTTGTGTTGTGTTGTGTGTAAAGTGTGAAAATTGTTTTTTTTGGGGGGGCTTTTTGTCGCTGTGTGAGGTTCCTGCTTGTTGCAGGGGCCATTTTGGGTCTAGCACAGCTGCTTTTACATTGTGGGTGAGCCAGTTGATGTTTTTTAATTTTTATTTGGTGTGCGTTGGAAGAGGGGTAGTCTTATACGGCGAGTATAGCCCAAACCCTATATTTTAACAGAAAAAGTTGGGGGTCGTTTTATACACCCAGTCATCTTATACGCCAGAAAATACGGTAGATGAAGTTGGTGTAAAAATTGTGAAGCAGTAAAGTCCAAGTAACTCCTTCCACAAATCCATCTCATATATCAATTGTAATCATTCCTAGATCAAGAGACTCTGTGAACAGTCATTTCTTCCTTAGCAATTTCCTGATTGTACTACTGAAGTGTGTTCCATATGGGCTACCTTTGAAGAGCATTCAAAAACTGCACTTCACCATTTTTTTTTGTCTTCCTTTTTATACCACAACAGTTAAAGTAAAGTGAATTCAAATTTATTTTTAAAATTCATTCCTTTTCTAGGCTTAAAACCTGTTTTTGTATCTGACAGTGCATGGTTTCTCTGAGGTCATCTCTTTGACTCTTCACAGGAATAGCTGACATGCTGAAGTTCTTACATCCCATCCTGTTGGAGAGCCTTAAAAGTCTGGCTTTTCCTGCAGGTCTTATCAAAATAGTCATCAAGCCTCCTGTATATTTTTGCCTTAGTTGATTTAACCTTTTTACCTAGCTTGGGTTTTTAAATTGTTTTTATATGGACATCTCTGTATTCCTGCTTGTTAGACATCCAGAATTGTTTGATTAGGATAGGCAACCAAATAAATGCCCCCAAACAATTAAGAAGTAAGTAGATAATTAAGCAAGACTCAATTTCTGGTTTTGCTTCATACAGTTTGGCCCAGTGCCATCAAGTTCATAAAATATATACTGTCTACGGTTTGTGGGGGCAATAAGCTGACTATATAAAAAAGAACACCACTTGGGTGTGGGGGGGCGAAAGCCCTACTAAGCAGGTATATACAAAAATATGAAGGCTATTGCTTAACACATTGTAAGCTGCTCTGAGTCTCCGGAAAAGGGCGGCATATAAATCGAACCAATAAATAAATAAAATAAATAAATAAATATCTGGGATATTCGTGTCTATGGAGGGGTGAGTGCAGGGGTGGGATTCTACCAGTTCAGACCAGTTCGGGAGAACCAGTAGCTCCAACAATCAGCTGGGAGTGAACCAGTTCGCCCCGACGTTCAGATGGCCCACCTGCCCAGCCACACTATTTTCTGACCTTTATCTTCTCAGGTGATTTGCGTGGTAGAGCAGATTGCTGTGCAAATCAGTTGTGTTACTCCTCTGAAGAAACCAGGAAGTGAAGATTTCTTGAAACTGTGCACGTGTGCACAGTGTGCGCACACGCAAATCACATGATCACCAAACGGTTGTTAAACTGGGAGGATCCCACCACTGGGTGAGTGTATTGTGATAGACTACAGTGAAATGGCTGTTTCCCAGGAAGGAGGGAGCATATTCCAACACAGCCTGAAGTTCAATAGGAGACAGAGAAAAGTTAAGGATAGGCACTCCCTGGAATCTGCCAGGGCATATTTGTTAGTGTGAGAGTAGTACAGGTTTAGTCTAGCAATTTTCTGTCTATTTGGTGTGAGCCAGGGGTGGGTTCCACTTACCTTTGCTACTGGTTCGCAACACTTCTGCGCATGCGCAGAGTATCCGTGATGACGTACGGGCAGGTGGACGGAGCCTCCTGTCACCGTTAGTACCGGTTCGCAAGATCCAGACCTAACCAGTAACAACCCACCACTGGTGTGAGCAAATAAAAAACTCACTTTCACTGGATTATTCTATGCCATTCTTGGGCTGGGCCTGACAAAGCTACGGAACTGGAATACCTTAGATCTAAGTATTGACTTAAGGGCTTTTTTTAAAAAAAATATTTGATGTATTCTTAGTGTCTATGGAGATTCTCAGTCATCCAGGTCATAATTATCCCAAAGGTGCTTTTTCAAAAGGCAATTGGACTTTGTTTTTTCCTTGAAGACATTTTGCTTCTCATCCAAGTAGTTTCTTTTATTCTGACTGAACTTCTTCAGAACTGAAGAAGCTTCTTGGGTGAGAAATGAAATGTCTTCAAGGGGGAAAAAAGGCCAGTTACCTTTTGAAAAAGCATCTTTGGAATCTATTCTTAGGTTTTAGTATTTTTTTTTTTATAATTCAATCATACATATGTTTACTTAGAAGCAAGTCTCATGAAGCTCAGAATGAATTATTGGCAGAGAAGTATAAACAAGATTGTAACTTGCAATGAAATAATGAAGTAACCATGACCTTAACTCTTTTTCCTCCCTAGAGAAGTTTAGATTCCTAGGCCTCCTTAGAGAAGCCTAGGAATCTAAACTATATTGCTACTGGTTGTGAGAAGAAAAGTGGTTGAAAGAAGTAATTCCCACTGATGATAGACAGGAAACAGCTTTTTCATACAAGATATTTAGCTTTACAGAACAGTAATCTTCTTTCTACTCGAAGACTGCAGTTATATGGGCCTTTCTCAAAGTTCCTCCTAAGGATTTGGTGTGATTCAGATAGGTTAGGACCAGTGTCAGAGTTTCTAATCTGCTTGACTTATTACATTAGGCCTGTCAAACTAGCAGCCTGTGGGCTGGATGTGGCACGCAAAGGCCATCCCCACCCCAGCTCTGCAAACGCAAAAAATTTCATGATTCGTCATGATACGTCACATGACTCAATCGAGTTTGACACCCATGTGTTATGTTATCTAAGGAGGTTTCTCTGGAGGGGAGGGGTACAGGTTGAGGGATCCTGTGCCTAAGAAAGAAAAATATATTCTTTTCCACCTACAAATGAAGGTGTGAGAGTGTTTACAGTACTATCAACTCAGTTGCCTGCAGCTCTCTTTTAACTCCCTCCAACTAATAGAGTGCATCAGAATAAATCTTTCAAGCTGTGATTCAGCGACTGAGCCCTTAAATTGTGAGCAAAATATATTTCAGATGTTTCTGATATCTGAAATGCATGCTAAGATTAAATGAAAACTGTTGGCCTATACTTACTATGAAAGGGATTGGTTTGGTTTGATTTAAATTCCTCTTAGTGCTGTCAGAATGTTTGTTTTGATATCCAAAAATTTATGTCTAGATTTATCCTCAAATCAACTTTGTTGACAAATTTACTATTGAGAAATCTCACAGCACGGATGGAATATACTCATAGATACTATTTGGAAACACTTTTCAGCAACTAATTAAATAAGGTTCCATTGTTCCTAGCATTCTAGGAAACATCCATAATATTCATGGCTTCTTTCCTACAGAGACTCTTTTAAAATTCATCTTGGTGCTTTCAGAATGTTTTGTTGGGCAAGCTCCAAAAATGGATCTCTCAATTTGTCCTCAAGTCATATTTGTTGGAAATTTTACTACTGATATATCTCACAGCATGAGTAGAATATGTCCATAGGTATTAATTGGAAATGTTTTTCAACTCTCCACAAAATTAATAATTTCCTTCCTACAAAGACTCTTTTTATTGAATATTTGTTTATTTATATTTATTTATTTCTATTAGGACTCTTTTTTATGATTGAATAAGGGACACTGTTTCGAAGAACTGTAATATACTATGAGCAATAAACTTATTTTATGGAATTTTGACTTAAGAAAGGAACTTATATTGGATTTCTTTTTATGTAGATTGTTTTATTGTATTATTATAAAAGACGAGTAGTATTATATCATTAGGACACAGTGGCACACAGTCTTGACTGGAGATTATTAGCATATTAATGTTTAGATAATTTAAACCTTTAAAGATTAAAAAAGAGCTTATATCAATATTAGCTAAGATTTTTAAAATATTGTTAATGTTGATAAACCTAACACTGTTTAAAGTTTACATCTAAAATTAAATTAATAAATAACTGCAAAATACATTAATTTGTTTTAAAATAAAATTAATTTGTTGTTTATATAATAAAGGATTTTTCTTAAACTTAATTCTTAATATTAAGTTCTCAACTATATTGTTACTTAAAGTTGTTTGTGCATATAAAAAAAACAAAGTAAAATTACAAAAAGTTTTTTTTAAACGTAATTTTCTAACTTCCAATTTAGAAATCTCTTAGAAACCATGTTGTAATTATTTATAGTTGCCATGCTACATAATATATTGTATATGTGGGAAACATTCTTGGTAGAATTTGGTTCAAATTCTGTTGTGAATATATTCTTTTAATTTTACCGTTGCTGCATATTCTCTAAATTTAAGTTCCCAATCAGATACCATCACAATTGTGTTTTTCTTTCAGTATTCAGAAAAAAATATTCTCAGTACTGTGAGAATATATCTCTTTAAATTGTGATGCATTTTGCTCATTTTTTTTCCTGAGATTGTACCTAAGGAAAAAAGTTGTAATTTCATTTTGAATTGAATTTCCAAATTCTCTGCATTGTAGTATGTATATCTTTTCAATACTTTTGAGGATTTTTTGCATGTTTATCATGTAAAACTTCCCTTCTGTTTCATGGAATGTCTGACATTTATTACTGCACAATTTATCTATATTGGAGATAATTGATGGAGTTATGCACCATCTATAAAGCATTTTGTGCTAATTTTCTTTTGGATACTGTCTTGGAGTACAGGTAGTATCAATTTTATTATTGTTCTTTATTTGTTTTATCTCTATCTCATATCTAAATAGGACTTTATATGCCCACCCTAACATATGGTATTGGCTTTATATAAACAAATATATTTGATATAAGCAGATATATCAAACTCTCTGTTTTTTCTTAACAACCTTCCCTTGTTCCTAGTTGTATTGAATTTCATCAGACTTGCCAAATCTAATTGCATATTATGAATTTTGTTGGAGACAACAAGAGGCTTTGATATATCATGGCCAATAACACAATTTAGCTAGATATAGATAAAGTTGCTTACTGCCAACTGCTTGCAGAAATTTTGATAAATGTTAGTCATTTGCAACTTAGTGCTATTCAAATGCATTAGACTACAGCCCCATAAATTCCAGCTAAAATCATGCTGTAATAACAAAATATGCTGGGGGGCACCATTTTCTTAATAATGATGGATGATTATAATTGTCTGATGCATATATAACGTAAGTTTAGATTCTTTATAGAAAGGATTTGCCTGAAACATTTTACTGTATTTACTATAGACCAGAGGTGGGTTTCAGCAGGTTCTGACCAATTCTGGAGAACCGGTAGTGGAAATTTTGAGTAGTTCGGAGAACCGGTAGTAAAAATTCTGACTGGCCCCACCCCCATCTATTCTCTGCCTCCAAAGTCCCAGCTGATTGGGAAGAAATGGGGATTTTGCAGTAACCTTCCCCTGGATCGGGGAGGGAATGGAGATTTTACAGTATCCTTCCCCTGCCACGCCCACCAAGCCACGCCCACCAAGCCATGCCACGCCCACCACGCCACACCCACAGAACCGGTAGTAAAAAAATTTGAAACCCACCACTGCTATAAGCCTTATCTCCTGGACTAAAGGATTGTATAACAATGATAATTAACCTCTAACCAGGATTGGCAGAATTACCTTGATGCCACAGAGGAAGTTGGTAGTGGAAGTCCGTTAAATGCATAGGCTGAGAAACCTGGACAAATGCAGAATAACCAGGAAAACCTTAAAATGAACTGAACAGAGAGCTGGAACAGAGTTCAGCTGGGTCAGAACAAATGTACAATCATAGTTAATATGTTAGCACAAAAGAATGAGGGCAAACACAGAAGAAATAAAATGCCAAATTTTATTTCTTCCAAAAAGGATTAACTAGAAATCGTAATTTACAGAGACCTGCATACATTATACTAATAAAGGAAGCTAGCTAGTTATATCTTTGTGCGCAGTTTCTAGCATTATATGAACCTTACAAAATTCTTATTGAGATTGAGGACATGCTGTGCTAAAGCATGAAGAGTTTTTAGCTTAGGAAGACAGCATGATGTTGCTTGTGAATCCAGTGCCAAAATGATAAAAGTGGTTTGTCAAAGCAAACTGTTCGGTAAGAACTTCCTTAGAGACATTCAAACCAAATTGCAGATAGATCCTTACTGTTGCTTGATCTGTCATTGCAAATGGTAGTAAAAATATGCAGATTTAATTTAGCACTTTAATGGTTTGCAATGAAGTCAGGAGAGATTAAAGCAACAGAAAAAAAAAAAACCCCTCTTTAGAGAAATTGTCACACCGTGACCACTTTAAAGCTGAACACATTGCTGGTTTCCAAAAGCATGCCAAATGTTTGCATTTCACGTAATTTCTTGTCAGGCTTGCTTATTTTGCTGACATTTTTGCACAGAACATTCTTGCAATAACTTGGTACCCAAAGAATCACTCAATTGATTGTTTTTCAACAATTCAGCAAAAATATAATGCTGGAGTAAACATTGTCAAATATTCACCTGAACTTACATCTGATCAATCTTTGTTTCAATTCAGGAATGTGTTAGATTTTACTTTGTTTCCTTTAATAATTACCTTTTTAAAGACAGTCACTATCTATGTGCACCCATAATACTTTTTCTGATTTGCACGTCTACTTAAAATGAAAAAAGAAAATCCAGCTGAGGTTATTTATCATGTGATGTGTGCAATGCAATGCCACTTTCCGGCATACCATTTAGACAGAATGGAAGTAACAACAGAATTCCTCTATTTTTCTCTCCCATTCTACTCATATTCAAAATTAGGATATGCTGCTCCTGAGTAAGCAATACCTGGAACTATAGCTCTAATTATTTTTTTGCAGTGCAGAATTATTGGCTTCATTGTATAGTTTATTTTTTTTCTTTTTTTCCCCTTACTTTTTGCCTGCCTGACCAAATATAAATGAGTTTTGTTCCAGACAAAACTCCATAAGAGTAAACAGTTAACAGGTTAACATGCATTACAGGTAGTCCTTGACTTACAACCGTTCAGTTAGTAACCATTTGAAGTTACAACAGCACTGAAAAAGGTGACTTATGACTATTTTCCACAGTTATGACTGTTACAGCATCCCCATGAACATGTCATCAAAATTTAGACATTTGGCGACTGGCATGCATTTATAATGGTTGCAATGTCCTGAGTTCATGTGATCATTTTCTGATATGCGACGGTCTGACAAGCAAAGTTAATGGGGAAGCCAGATCCACTTAACAACTGTGTTACTAACTTAACAGCTGCAGTGATTCACTTAATGACTGGGGCAGGAAAGGTCATAAAATGGGGCAAAATTCACTGAACAAATGTCTTGCTTAGCAACAGAAATGTTGTGCTCAGTTGTGTTTGGGACAAGCACAATATAGGACTACCTGTACCTATATAAAAGTAGTACGCCTACTACTTTTTATTAGCTTGCCCTTAGGGATAAATTACATGACACACAATAATAATAATAACTTTATTGTTATTGTATGTGTATACACAGTATACCCATACAACAAAATTCACTTAACATTCAAAGACCAGGCCCAACACACATAACAATCCCCAAACACACTCCCACCCACCACAAATTCCCCACCCGTAAACCACCCAAACATCCACACAACAGACCAAGTAATGCTGTCCAACAGCTCACTGATGGTGGCCCTTTAGTTCATTGTTGAGTGCAATTATAGCTCTGGGATAAAAACTATTCAGAAAACGTGTGGTCCGAGTTTTAATTGTTCTGAATCTTCTACCAGAAGGCAACAGTCCGAAAAGATTGTAAGCAGGATGGGAAGAGTCTCTGAGAATGTTATACAACTTCCTCAAACAGCGAGATTTGAAGATGTCGTCCAGGGCTGGTAGCTGGAGCCCGATGTTTTCTGGGCAGTTTTAATGATTCTCTGTACAGCGTTTTTGTCCACTACAGAGCTGCTCCCATACCATGCAAGAATGCTGTATGTTAGATGCTGCGATAATAGGTCAGAAGTAGATGCTGAGATAGATATACTGTATCTTCCTGAGCATTCTCAGGAAGTACAGCCTCTTCTGTGCCTTCTTCACATGTTAATATTCATAGTTCATGAGAGGTCCCATAAAATCCATAATGTGAATCCATCTTAAATTTTCTTTGGTACTGAATCAACAATGGGCATTCAAGAGACTGTGAGAGACTGTGCGAATCAGGTGATGGAGGAGGGTACCAGAGTGTACCACAATGTGAGAAAAGATACCACAACCCCTGTATAAGAACTGTGGAAATAAATGTCTCAAGGTGCCTCCATTGAATTAGCTTGCTATAAGTCTGCCTGGAAATTTAGTTTGATGGTTTTTCAGGATTTTATATTTGAATGTGATTAGCATTAAAACTGTCTTTCTGTATTCTTGGATTTATCAGGTTCAAAAGGCTTTGAGATACTGACAAATTGATTTATATGACTGTACAGATCCTGAAGCATGAAACATCATTTTGCAGATGTAGCTAAAATTAAAAAAAAAAAAAATCCCAGAATTATTTTTGCTCTTGGCATCATTCTTTCATTTTGATTAGATTTTTAGCTTTGGTTAAGGTTTCATGTTTGGGTTTGTTATCTTTACTTCTTTATTCCTGTTTGCAATTGTATAAGATTCTATGCTAGTTGAGATGATAGTTGAGTCAAATGAGATAAAAGCCTAGAAGGGATGCATATATGCATGGATGGATAAATGAATGTATTTTCCTGGGCACATGGGGCAGCCACAGAGACCAATCATATGATCATGGAAAAAGACACCATTGTTTTGTAAAAGTTGCATGCAGTGCTTTATTTGCACTGTCAGAAGCACTTTTGAACTGTTGCACATTGTAATAGACTAGAGTAGTGATGGCTAACCTTTTCCGGACCAAGTGCCCAATGCGCGCACGGAAATCCTCAAAATGCAATGGAAGCATGCCACATGTGTATGACCCCCACATGCCCCCACACCCATGCACGCACACCCCCTGCATGCGTTCTGCCTCATGCATGCACACAGCCCCCCCTGCATGCACCCTGCCCCTGTGCATGCACATGCAGCCTCCCCGCATGCCCCCTGCCGCCTGTGTATGCACAGCAGAGATCTGAAGATCAGCTGGGCAGCGGGAGGTATGCACGCATGCACGGCAGACCTGAACTGGGACAACAGTTCGCATGCCTATAAAGAGGGCTCTGCGTGCCACCTCTGGCACTCGTGCCATAGATTCGCCACCATGGGACTAGAGCATTCTAATGCCTTCCTATAAAGTTAGCATATGTTCATTTTAACTTCGTTGTATCCTCCTATCACTATAATAATCAATACTGCAAATTTAAAAATAATCCAACCAATTTTAATGTTTTCTTTTCCTCTTGAATTTGCATCTTAACCCAAAATACACACGTTTGAGGGCATTTTGATTTCAAAATTGCATCTTTTAATAAGCATTTTGGACACTTTGAGTTGAGATCCATGTCTGAATGATATTGCATTATTCAAATATTTCTTAAAAAAAAAAAAGACACCAAAGCATAATTGGTTCAATCTGTTTGTTAAATCTATGAAGTAGTCATCACGTCTATTGACCTGGATGGAAAAAAAAAGAGTAAAATAAAACACCCTTGAGATCTAACACAACAAGATATCTCCAATAGATTATGTGTACAGTTTGTTCCCATTGCATTGTGTACTCTGTTTTTCATAATGTGGCCAAGTCCATCTGCTGTTTACTCATGCATATTCATGTGAAAAAAAAAAAAGCTTTTGCAGGTGCTCAGTGGAAGAGAATGGAAGTTACTGAGCAACTGCTGTAGGTTATTGTCATCTGGACACAGACCACAATCATCATTGAACACAGGGTTGATATACCTCATAATCCACAATGCACTTATGCCAGCCATTCCTGAGAAATTTAAAATCAAAGCAAAAAATGTTTGATTCCTCAGTTAAGCAAGTAATGTAACCTTGTCTCCCATCCAACTCCAACACCTTCTAAAGTTGTATGGAAGTCTTCCATCCATTCCAAATGAATAATTATATTTTTAGGCAATCCACTAAAGGTATCAAATTTCTTTTAACGGTAATCCTCCCATATCATCCATCCACAAGAGAAATCAAATCAGGCTTAAGGGAAAGTTTAATACATTTAAAAAGGTAGCCCATCAATTAGATAGGTGAAGACTGAATTTGTTCAGTCAGCGTAGAACCTTTTGCCTATGGATACAGGTCTTAACCCCACTAACTCAAGGGTCATACTTCCAAACAGACATAAGAAGAATTAATTGTCCATAAATGAAAGAATTAAATAGAGTTTTGCCTTTACATTTCTCTTGTGGATACTAAGGCCATTTCCCAGCATTCTTCTTGTGGCTTGTTTGTTGCAGTGTATTGAAGTGGATTTTCACTCTATAGAAATGACAGGCAATCAATAAAGTAGCAAATTTAGAGACTGTGACTTTATGATCCTTCTGAAGTAGAAATATCGACATTCTTTGTGACAGCTGGCTGCTGTACTAATGGTGGTTGTAAACATTTCAGAGCGAGAACAAGAATCACTGCACTTGCATCCAGTCTGTATATGCAGAAGAAAATTTAAATTGCTGTAGCAGCAAACAAGTATTTGGGGAACTTAAGCAAACATTTCCAACCTCACCCAGTGGGATTGAAGGCAATCAAACAAGAGCCGTGAAGCTAGTTTTTAAACTATTGTTAGATAGTTATGAATGTTTTCTTCAGCAGGTTTAGAAAGGCCCATATGGATCATAGATTGCAGTAGCAAGTTGCAGAGTGTTTCATGCCTTTCAGTGCCAGAATCTGCACCTATCATGTGTACCTCCAAATTCCTTTTTAAAAAAAAAACAACAACTTTTTTTTATTAGTTTATGTTGTAGCATATAAAGAAAATACAAAAGCAAATAGTAGGAAAAATAGGGAAGGAAAGAGTGAGAAAAAGAAGGGGGGAAAAGAAAGAAAAGGCATTGACATCCGACTGCCTTTGGTTCAGTAGAATAAGGCATGAACATCAAACCTCAACTTTTTTACTTTTACATAATAGTTTAAACTAGCCATTTCAAAAACAACAAATCTATCTAATTGATAAAACCCAAAGTCAAGGTTTCATTTTTTCCATTTCAAGCACAAAGTCCAGAAGCGGTTTCCAGGTAAAAATAAAAGTATTTGTATTTTTTTTCTTTGATTAAGGCAGTCAATTTAGCCAAATTCCAAGGTGCCTTCATTCTCTTCTCCCTCCTCCTCCTCCTCCTCCTCCTCCTCCTCCTCCTCCTCCTCCTCCTCCTCCTCTTACATTTCTGTTTGAGCATACCTTGTAGTTTCACATTCCAGGGGATTAGGATAATGCCACCAGACTTGAAATTCTGGGCTTAAAAAACTTAGAACTACGCCGCCTTCAGTATGACTTAAGCATAGCTCATAAAATTATCTGCTACAATGTCCTACCTGTCAATGACTACTTCAGCTTCAACCACAACAATACATGAGCACACAAACTTAAGGTAAACCACACCAAACTCAATTGTAGAAAATATGACTTCAGCAACAGAGTGGTCAATGCCTGGAATACACTACCTGACTCTGTGGTTTCATTCCAAAACCTCCAAAATTTTAACCTAAGACTGTCTACCGTTGACCTCACCCTATTCCTAAGAGGTCAACATAAAGGGCATGCATAAGAGAACCAGGGTGCCTATGGTCCCTGTCCTAATGTTTCTTCTATTTGTACCTATTTTATGTATCCAGTCCATGCTTATACTTATTACCAAATACGTTCTTGACAAATAAAATAAATAAATAAAATAAAATAAGATTTAAAAGAGTTATCCCATTTCTTGACATCTAGGCTGTTGGTTAAAAAAAGGAAAGCTTCCCAGCTAGTCATAAAGCCACTCCTGTTTTAGCAAGCCGCCTGGACCAAAATGAATGGGCGATATGATGGCACAGAAAGCAAACAAAGGCCTGCTAATAGGCAATGGCTTATAGTCAAACAGCAAGGGAAACGAAAGAAAGAAAACTGTACAGTACTGTGTGCTTTTCCAATTACCTCCATTTGTAATTGTGCATGCTTATGCATAACTCCATAGTAAGCCTATTTGAAATGGCTCTTCTGACCCACTTTCCTGCTCATGTATATTGAGTAGATTAGAATTTTCTGGAAATGTTTCAATTTACCCAAGAAATACATTACTTTAAAATATGATCTTAGTTTTGCTATTCTTTCAATTTATATTGAAAGAAAACATTAGTTTGATATCTTTTAGCTGTCATTTTTTACCTTTCTTACTGACAAGAAAACTCATTACATGTTTCAGAGCATTAGGATCCTTGCAACAATTTTGTCTAATTATGCTTTAAGAGAATTGCTTGTTTCATCACCTGAAAATGACTTTCTGGAAAGCTTGGATAAATCACCAGCCATAAATAATGATGAAAGATTTGTTGGGACTCAGTAAAAGTGGAGAATAAATTAAAATCAAAATGCACAGCACACTGAATTTCCTGGAGTATTTTGAAGAGGTTTTAGAGGCTTTTGGCAAAATCTGCCATAACTCAGGACCCCATTATTGACTCATTGACAGAATTTACTTTGACAGTAAAGATCTTTAAGTGCCAAGAGTCCAGTCTGTGGATGACACTAAGTATGTCAGTGTTGCAAGTGAAGATCTGAAACCACTATACTCCCCATATGTGAAGCAATTCCACCTGAATATACAAGCAAAGCCCAAGGAAATAGTTATAGTTTATGAGAGTTCAGAGAGAGAGGGATGCTGAGGGCATTCATAAGACTCAGTTGTGATTTTGAGCTATAAAAGGAAAAATAGGAATTAGCTACTAAATCAACAAAAGATTGTACTGCAGGAAATGCCAAAAAAGCTTCCTCCAAGCTATGAGAAGCAATCCTCCAAGCTATCAGAGAAACAGAGAGACACAATAGCATTCAAAAAACTTAGAGACAAGCTCCTTCACATTCAGATGTGATTACATGTATGAGTTTTATTGACTATGACTGTCCAAGTATGGAACAAAATATCACTCTATCCAGAAGCTGATTGAGACACCTCAGTATCCAGAGAAGAAATGTATATACCGTATTTTTCGGAGTATAAGATGCACCGGAGTATAAGAGGCACCTACCTTTTTTGGTTGTTTTTTTTAAGTTGTTTTTTTTATTTTTTAGACAAACACACATACAAACATACAATGTATTTTCTTTGAACAGAGTATTTGGCTGGTTCACAAATTTAAACAGTGTTTAGTCATTTCAATTAAATTTACAATTTCTATATTTCCTTTTTGCCATATTTATTCCTCATCTATTTTTTAAAAAAAAACCAATATTACCCTTCATTCTCATCTCTAATCTTAATCAAATTCAATTTTCCCTTCTCTTCTTTTTTATACCCCTTCCCATTGTCATCTATTTTTATATCCATCCTCACATTGGTTAATTATTTAATATTACAATTGTTTAATACAAATTCAACATTTTTATATAAATCAATTAGTTATAACTATCTTTTTTGTATATTAATCAATATGAACATGAATATTCCAATTATTTCCATGCAATCCAATTTCTTACAAATCAATTAATTATATTTACCAATAATAATACACCAAATAATTTCCCCCATATATTCCTCCAAACCACAACTTAACCATTTCTGCTTTCAACACAATATACAATTAATAGTATCTCAATTATTACAATTCCCTAGTTAAATAGAGTTTTTTTTGTTTTTGTTTTAAAATCTTGAACTCTCCTCTTTTGCCATAAATTTCTCATTGTTTGCAGTTTTGCACCTACCTTTTTTGGTGAGGAAAAAGAAAAAGAAATCTCTCTCTGCCACATTTTGTCACATTGCAGCAAAGAGCCTGCTTTACTTTCAGTTTCGTTTTTTCAGCATAGTTAGGAAAAAAAAATCTGCTCCAGCACTCTGCAGCAAGCAGGAGAGCCCTGCACAAAACAGCTGAGAGCAAATCAGCTGAGAGTTGGGAGGCCGATCTAATCAACTTGTGCTAATTAACCTATGCTGAAGCTGAAAGAGGCTGTTTTTTCTTGCTGTTTGCTTGCAAGAAGGTAACTGCTGCGAGGCACAGGCCAAAGGATGGGGGCCAGTGGGTGGGTAGGGCTACATTCCGTGTATAAGACGCACCTAAATTTTCACCCCCTTTTGGGGGGAAAAAGGTGCGTCTTATACGCCAAAAAATACAGTACATAGAATCTAGCACAGAGATGGAAATTTGGTATCCTTCCAATGTCGCTGAAAGACAATGTACAGAATTTCTTACCATTAGTCAGTCTGGATGGAACTTCTTTGGAAGTTTTGTTCAAAAAATATTTTCTGGATAAAAGGTATTGCATTCCTGGTCTAGCAGTCACCAAGAACTTCATTTTGGTAATCAAGCAGTAGTGGATTTCACTTACGTTCACTACTGGTTCGGAACTGTGAGCATGCTCAGAGCATCCGTGATGACGTCCGGGCGGGAGGGTGGAGCCTCCTGCCATCACCACTACTGGTTCGCCTGAACCTGAACCTGAACCACCATTATAATCAAGGACATTATTTTGTTACCAAAGATTGTAGATTAAGGTGACCAGACGTCCCGCTTTTGGAGGGACAGTCCCGCTTTTGAGCAATATGTCCCGCGTCCCGCGGCGTTTCAAAAAAGTCCCGATTTTTCTTGAGCCCCAGCTGATGGCTAGAAGAAAAAAAAACTGTTTAAACTCTTGCCTGGGGCTTCAAAGGGCCGCCCTACAGGCAATCAGTGTAAAGCAGTTTTTTTCCCCCCTAGCTAAGCTTCAGAAACGAAAACGAAACCGAAACCAGGGTCTTTGGTGCAGCGTGACAAAATGAGGCAGAGAGAGATTTATTTTTATTTTTATTTTTCCTCCCCAAAAAAGGTAGGTGAAAAACTGCAAACAATGGGAAATTTAGGAGGAGACTTCAAGATTTTAAAACACAAAGGAAAAAAAGCTGTATTTAACTAGGGAATTGTAATAATTGAGATACTATTAATTGTATATTGTGTTGAAAGCAGAAATGGTTAAGTTGTGGTTCGGAGGAATATATGGGAGAAATTATTTGGTTTATTATTATTGGTAAATATAATTAATTGATTTGTAAGAAATTGGATTGCATGGAAATAATTGGAATATTCATGTTCATATTGATTAATATACAAAAAAGATAGTTTTATAACTAATTGATTTATATTAAAATGTTGAATTTGTATTAAACAACTGTATTACATAATTACATAATTAAACAATGTGAGGATGGATATAAAAATAGATGATAATGGGAAGGGGTATAATATAGAATAGAAGGGAAAAATTGA
This sequence comes from Pituophis catenifer annectens, assembly GCF_029215685.1. Taxonomy (NCBI): domain Eukaryota; kingdom Metazoa; phylum Chordata; class Lepidosauria; order Squamata; family Colubridae; genus Pituophis; species Pituophis catenifer. Next base: position 121,692,885 of record NW_027256883.1, on the reverse strand, counting down.
ATTTGATTAAGATTAGAGATGAGGATGAAGGGTAATATTGGTTTTTTAAAAAAATAGATGAGGAATAAATATGGCAAAAAGGAAATATAGAAATTGTAAATTTAATTGAAATGACTAAACGCTGTTTAAATTTGTGAACCAGCCAAATATTCTGTTCAAAGAAAATACATTGTATGTTTGTATGTGTGTTTCTAATTATTGCTATTTATTCATATTTGTTCTCTTTTATTCTTTAAAGTTTAACAATTCATTCTTTATCTTAATATCTTTATATTTGCTTGGGGTTGGCTTTTTTCCCTTTCATCTTTTTTATTGTACAGCAATCTTTCTCCTCAAACCTACCACCTCTCTCTTTTCTTTCCTTCTTACTTTCTCTTCCCCCCACCCTCTTTTTCTCCTCCCTACTTCCTCTTTCTTTCTCCTTCTCCTCCTCTCTTCCTCCCTCTCTTACCCTCACTCCTACTCTAATTTCCATTCCTTCATCCCTCTCTATTGCTGTAATCCTTTAATGCATATGGACTACTCAGAGGGCTGAAAAAGTTATTTTTGACTGGTCCTCACACTTTTGACCAGTCCTCGAACTTATGACTGTCCTCACATTTTACATTTTTGCCCTATCTTATCACCATGGTGAAGAGAAGCAGTTGTGAAATGAGTGACATGGTTGTTAAGAATGCTGCACGGGCATAAATGTGAGGATGGTCATAAGTGTGAGGACCAGTCAAAAGTGCGAGGACCTGTCAGAAATGACTTTTTTCAGCCCTCTGGTTAGTCCTTTTGTGCATATGGACTACTCAGAAGGCTGAAAAAGTTATTTTTGACTGGTCCTCGCACTTTTGACCAGTCCTCGAACTTACGACTGTCTTCACATTTTACGTTTTTTTCCCTATCTTATCACCATGGTGAAGAGAAGCAGTTGTGAAATGAGTGACATGGTTGTTAAGAATGCTGCACAGGCATAAATGTGAGGATGGTCATAAGTGTGAGGACCAGTCAAAAGTGCGAGGACCTGTCAGAAATGACTTTTTTCAGCCCTCTGGTTAGTCCTTTTGTGCATATGGACTACTCAGAGGGCTGAAAAAGTTATTTTTGACTGGTCCTCGCACTTTTGACCAGTCCTCGAACTTACGACTGTCCTCACATTTTACATTTTTGCCCTATCTTGTCATCATGGTGAAGAGAAGCAGTTGTGAAATGAGTGACGTGGTTGTTAAGAATACTGCACGGGCATAAATGTGAGGATGGTCATAAGTGTGAGGACCAGTCAAAAGTGCGAGGACCTGTCAGAAATGACTTTTTTCAGCCCTCTGGTTAGTCCTTTTGTGCATATGGACTACTCAGAGGGCTGAAAAAGTTATTTTTGACTGGTCCTCGCACTTTTGACCAGTCCTCGAACTTACGACTGTCCTCACATTTTACATTTTTGCCCTATCTTGTCATCATGGTGAAGAGAAGCAGTTGTGAAATGAGTGACATGGTTGTTAAGAATGCTGCACGGGCATAAATGTGAGGATGGTCATAAGTATGAGGACCAGTCAAAAGTGTGAGGACCTGTCAGAAATGACTTTCCAGCCCTCTGAGTAGTCCCTATACACATAGCCATGGCCACCCGGTCACATGACCAGCTAGCCACGCCCACCCAGTCACATGGCCTCCAAGCCACACCCACACAATAAGCCACGCCCACAATGGTGTCCCTCTTACCAATGTTAAAATCTGTTCACCTTACCCTATACACATAGCCATGGCCACCCGGTCACATGACCAGCTAGCCACGCCCACCCAGTCACATGACCAGCTAGCCACGCCCACAAAATAAGCCACACCCACAATGTCCCTCTTTACCAATGTTAAAATCTGGTCACCTTATTGTAGATGCAACCTTGGATTCTCCAGATAAACCCAGGGAGACATTCCTGCAGAAGCATGTGCCTATCAATGGAAAGAATAATGAGCTAAAATATTTTTGTGCAGTCTGATGAATGGCACAAATGAGTTTATCAGTCTACTCCTCTCCTTCCTCCTCTGTTTGGGTTGGTCAGAGAATCCATGTTCCAAGCATGTGCTGTGCAGCATCAGAGTCAACGCATTCTGCAAAACCCAGCAGAATCCTTGGCTGTGCATAGGCAAGGGACATAGAAATAAGGGTGAAAAACATTAAAGATTTTCCTCCCAGCCTTTTCATTGGCATTATCTTTGGTGTATCCAGTTTTCTGGCAAGTCCATTCTCAATTGAAAGCACTTACAGGCTACTTGGGTACTTCTGTGATGTGTTGTTTTGCAGATAGTCTTTTATAAGTTTAGTTTAGGGAGTGATTTTTCTACAGCTGCAGCTACCATTGTTGCAGATGTGATAAAAGAACAGGCATACAGTGTAACCTTCAGAAAACAATCTCCTATTTCTGGAACAGAGGTTGTCCAGCTGCATGAAGTATTCATCAGGGGTGATGGGACAGGGCATAATATGGAGAAACTGTTTATTATTATTATTATTATTAAGGCCTATAAATATATATTTTATCTATGTGGGCTCCTAGACAAGGATTCATCTGTAAATTACAGACACCCAGCTTTTTGCTTAGGCTAAAACCTGACATGTGTCTTTGTCAGTGGTCCCCAACCCCCGGTCCGCGGACCGGTGCCGGGCCATGGAGGACCTGGCACCGGGCCGCGCAGCGGCCGGGGGACATGAACGCTGCAGCGCAAAGGCTCCTGGGCCGTGCGCAATGGGCCGTGCGCAAAAGCTCCTGGGCCATGCCCCCACCCCTGCGCGCGCTCAGCGGGCCGCGGCGATAAAAAGGTTGGGGACCACTGGTCTTTGTAAATGGCACCTTGAGAAAACTTAATTACAAAACGACTTGCCATTGCATCCTTCCTAAGGCTGAGGCAGAGTGAATGGCCTAAGGTCAATGAACTTTATGAAACAGTAGCTTGCTCTATATCAGCATGCAGATTAAATTCCTTCTTAATGTCATGCCAAACTCCCTTCCTACCTTTCCCAGTTTTTAATGACTCCCCATTCTGTGTTTCGTGATTTTGAAAATCAGTTTTTATTGGCCTAACTGAGATCTCTGCCTTGACCTCAAGAACCATTTGTTAACATTCTTCCTCCTTTTTTTTTTTTTTTAGCTTCAGGTAAAGAAGTTGTTTCTCCTCCTCATTTCATCTTCATTTCTTGTTTGGTTTAAATCAGATGGGATTTGTTATGTATTGATACTTTTCAGCGGGAGTTTCAAACCTGCCTAAGTTTCTGATTGGTTGACAGCCTCTCCGGAGTTGTATATAAGGAGGGCTGCAGCCCCTGAGTTTTTGCTGAAGTCTCACTGTATATTAAAGAGCTGTTGTCACTAGCTTGCTTGTGCCTCTCGTTATTCCCGAACCACTTCAGGATTCCACTTAGAATAAGGTGACCAGATTTTAACATTGGTAAAGAGGGACATTGTGGGCGTGGCTTATTTTGTGGGCGTGGCTAGCTGGTCATGTGACTGGGTGGGCGTGGCTAGCTGGTCATGTGACCGGGTGGCCATGGCTATGTGTATAGGGTAAGGTGAACAGATTTTAACATTGGTAAGAGGGACACCATTGTGGGCGTGGCTTATTGTGTGGGTGTGGCTTGGAGGCCATGTGACTGGGTGGGCGTGGCTAGCTGGTCATGTGACCGGGTGGCCATGGCTATGTGTATAGGGACTACTCAGAGGGCTGAAAAGTCATTTCTGACAGGTCCTCACACTTTTGACTGGTCCTCACACTTATGACCATCCTCACATTTATGCCCGTGCAGCATTCTTAACAACCATGTCACTCATTTCACAACTGCTTCTCTTCACCATGATGACAAGATAGGGCAAAAATGTAAAATGTGAGGACAGTCGTAAGTTCGAGGACTCGTCAAAAGTTCGAGGACCAGTCAAAAATAACTTTTTCAGCCCTCTGAGTAGTCCATATGCACAAAAGGACTAACCAGAGGGCTGAAAAAAGTCATTTCTGACAGGTCCTCGCACTTTTGACTGGTCCTCACACTTATGACTATCCTCACATTTATGCCCGTGCAGCATTCTTAACAACCATGTCACTCATTTCACAACTGCTTCTCTTCACCATGATGACAAGATAGGGCAAAAATGTAAAATGTGAGGACAGTCGTAAGTTCGAGGACTGGTCAAAAGTGTGAGGACCAGTCAAAAATAACTTTTTCAGCCCTCTGAGTAGTCCATATGCATAAAAGGATACAGTAATAGAGAGGGATGAAGGAAGGGAAGGGAAATTAGAGTAGGAGTGACGGTAAGAGAGGGAGGAAGAGAGGAGGAGAAGGAGAAAGGAAGAGGAAATAGGGAGGAGAAGAAGAGGGTGGGGGGAAGAGAAAGTAAGAAGGAAAGAAAAGAGAGGTGGTAGGTTTGAGGAGAAAGATTGCTGTACAATAAAAAAGATGAAAGGGAAGAAAGCCAACCCCAAACAAATATAAAGATATTAAGATAAAGAATGAATTGTTAAACTTTAAAGAATAAAAGAGAACAAATATGAATAAATAGCAATAATTAGAAACACACATACAAACATACAATGTATTTTCTTTGAACAGAATATTTGGCTGGTTCACAAATTTAAACAGTGTTTAGTCATTTCAATTAAATTTACAATTTCTATATTTCCTTTTTGCCATATTTATTCCTCATCTATTTTTTTAAAAAAACAATATTACCCTTCATCCTCATCTCTAATCTTAATCAAATTCAATTTTTCCCTTCTCTTCTTTTTTATACCCCTTCCCATTGTCATCTATTTTTATATCCATCCTCACATTGGTTAATTATGTAATTATGTAATACAGTTGTTTAATACAAATTCAACATTTTTATATAAATCAATTAGTTATAACTATCTTTTTTGTATATTAATCAATATGAACATGAATATTCCAATTATTTCCATGCAATCCAATTTCTTACAAATCAATTAATTATACTTACCAATAATAATAAACCAAATAATTTCCCCCATATATTCCTCCAAACCACAACTTAACCATTTCTGCTTTCAACACAGTATACAATTAATAGTATCTCAATTATTACAATTCCCTAGTTAAAAAGAGCTTTTTTTTCTTTTGTGTTTTAAAATCTTGAACTCTCCTCTTTTGTCCTAAATAATTTCCCATTGTTTGCACCTACCTTTTTTGGTGAGGAAAAGGAAAATAAATCTGCTGCCTAATTTTCCAATGTTGCAAGCAAACAGCAAAGCCAACAGCCTGTTTTACTTTCAATTTCGTTTTGAGCTTGGTTTGCACAAAGAGAAAAGAAAAACTGCTGAGCAATTTAGCAAGAGCAGAGCCCTGCGCAAATCAGCTGAGAGGGGGAAGCCGAGCTAATCAACGTAGGGCGGCCCTTTGAAGCCCCGCGGCAAGAGTTTAAACAGGTTTTTTCCCTCTAGCCATCAGCTGGGACTCAGGAGGCAGCCGGGACTCAGGAGGCAGAATGAAAAATCGGGACTTTTTTAAAACGCCGCGGGACGCGGGACAAATTGTTCAAAAGCGGGACTGTCCCGCCAAAAGCGGGACGTCTGGTCACCTTAACTTAGAACTCATTCTCTTTCTCTATTGGATGGTCCAGTCTCTTCTAGATCAGAGATATTTGGGAAATCAGTTTTCTTGTTTCTGTCCTTGACCATATAACCCAGCTTTCATGTCCAATAAGGTCCTTTCCTCAAAATTATAATAACTGGCAGCTTTAGAAACTTTATTATGAAGTCAGTCAGTGATCTGGATTTGTTTGTTTACTGAAGGTTGTGTGTGTGTGTGTACATGTGTGTCCAAAAAGGTTGTATATGTGTGTGTTCATTAGCTGTCTCCTATGCATGTTTAATGTTCAGTTTTTCTAATAAAACAAATATTCAAGCCTACTTCTTCAGTTTCAAGACACCGGAGTTTTTTTGTTTTTTTTTCCTTCAAACTATTTCACCTCAGAATAAACTTACACAATAACTGAGGCTGGGAGGAACTCAGCAGGAAAGGGTAATAGCCATGGATGAGTTGAAATGTGATAATTAATTAGAACATAGGCCGAGTTACTATAAGTGAATTCCACAATGGGGGAAAGAGCCCTCCAATTTTTCATGCTGATAATTAGCACAGCTATAAAGATATTACTCTGAATGTTGAAGAGCACAGGTCTCAGACTGAAGCTTGTGGCACCCCAATTGGATCTTCACTGCTTTAAATCTGTCCATATATGATATGAACTGGACTGCATTCAGTTTTCCTTCCGTTTCCCAATAAGAGTTCTAGCATTATATGACCACTTTCTGTGTATGTTCCTGCTATTTCCAGTTCCTCCCTATTAGTTAGTATCCTGTCAAGATTAGCTGATAGTCTTATCTGTTCCTGCATACTCTAAAGGAAAAGGCTGTCAGAAAGACAATAACTGACTATGATCTCTCCTACTGATTCTATGCAATTGCAACCTCTCCACTATCCTTGCTCCTCTTCTGCACTCTTTCCATTCCTCTGAAGATTCAGAGCCTGTTTCATCTTTGATCGTCTGAAAAATGTTTCTGAGTTCCAGCAGTGCAGATCTTCTACATATTTTGCTTTTGGTAGGGGATTTTTTTTTTGTGTGTGTATTGCTTTCTTTTGATCCTCTTTCTCACCAAGAATTACTTGCTCTGTCAGTTTTTATTGTAGACCCTCTTTCTTTGAACTGAGAAATCTTCATCTTCTTTTGTCAATTGAAGTACCACTCCAATTCTTTTTTTTTTTTTCAAGGATTGCTGTAAACTTGTTCTTTCTGCAAATATATGCCAAGTTCTTTTCAGCAGGAATGCAAACATTCCAAAACTATTACAGTCATGACTACAAATTCCTTTGTATTTGTCTTCAGTTTGATTTTTTAAAGTTCTGTTTCTTAAGTTCTCTCTAACAATGGGTGAAATAGTCACCAAAAATACGTATAGATATTGTTGCCAGGATCATATATGGATATATCTTGATCAGGGGTGTCAAAATCAATTTCATTGAGTTGTGTTTGACCTTGGAGGCCATGGCCATGACCAGCTTGACGTCACTTGTGTCAGGGACACTCTGCCAGTGAAAACAGGCTCCCGAGCTCCGTTTTCAGCTGGGACGGCCTCCTGCAACCCTCTGCCAGTGAAAATGCAGCCCTCCTGAGCTCCATTTTTGCTGGCAGAAGCACCATGAGTCGGTCTTTCGCTGTTTCCAGGGCGGCCCCGTGGTCCAGATCTAAGCACCCTGTGGGCCGGATCTGGCCCACAGGCCTTGAGTTTGACATCCCTGATCTAGATAGTGATCAGAATTAGAGCTCCTTGAGAATTAAAACAAATGTGAATTTGCTTCCTAGGAAGAAAAAGACAAACTTCATCCCACTCACTCGCCCAAAAGAGAATGAAAAGATGCCTTCATGGACTTTCTCTTTTAATTGTCAGCATTTGAAGGATTTTGGAAGATAATTTTATAATCCAGCAAGACATGGTTACCCAGACCTTTGAATATTGGATTGGTTTTGTCAATAAGGAAAAGAGTTTGATGAGAAAAACTGACTTTCTCTTTAAAGATCCCTTTTTGCATCTTTTTAAAATTTTATTTATTGCCTTCTTATTCCCAAAATTACCTCCCCAGCAGTCATGTAGGGTAGTTTTAGTAATTGCTTTTCCTGGTCAAAGGCTCTAGAAAACCTTTTCTTTTCTCCCTCCACTGTACCCTATTCTTGCAATTTACTTGATTGTATTTTGTTGGTTTTCAAAAAACCGTTTTCCCGGATTCTGAGGAGTTTGGAGAAAAATAAAACAATTGTATGGATTGTTATAGCTCTTTGTCAGACCTTAAAAATATAAATCCTTTAATCGGGACTTCTCTTATTCCCTATTTCTATCAATGTAAAATATTTGGAAGTCTGGTCATCCTTGAAGCAATTTCTTTTACCACAAATTGTAAATTGGTGGGAAATTGGAGCAAATTGGTGGGAAGTTGAAGAAGATCTTTTCTTCCAAAGTGATCTAGGAAGAGATCCTCCCAAGATTATCTTCATAATGAAAATGGTGTTTTAAATCTCAAGGATTTAGAGAGACCAGAGACAGAGAACATGATCCTTTTTCCCACTATCTTCAGCTAGGACAAAGTAAAGATAAAGAAGGGAGGTACGAAAGCTTGCTGTGATGAGCAGATTTTGTAACTGCAGTCATGCTTAAAGGGAGAATAAAAGAACAATTTTTTGGGTAAATGAAGGAAATCTTTCAAGAGACAATGCTTTAATAGGCTTGCTGTATGTCTGCCTGGGAATTCTATTTTTTACGATGTGCGATATTTTTACTCCTGATTAGCATTAACAATGTCTTTCTGAAAGTCACATGGTTCTCATTTCATGGGTTTGCTGGCTATGTGGGCCTTGTCAAGAATTGCAGAACGTCTCTCTCTCTACCTTTCTCTGTGTATTACCATATTTTTTGGCGTATAAGACACACCTTTCCCCCCCAAAAAAGAGGGTGAAAATCTGGGTGCGTCTTATACTCCGAATATAGCTCCACCCAGCTTCTCAAATGGAGGTTTCAGAGGCTGAAAAAAAAGCATCAGAAACAAAGCTTCAGAAAAGAAGACCCCAAACAGAGCTTCAGAAAAGGAGCCCCCAAACAGAGCTTCAGAAAAGAAGCCCTCAAACAGAGCTTCAGAGGCTTTTTTTCTGAAGCTGTTTCAGAGGCTTTCAGAGGCAGAAAAGAAAGTTTTTTTCTGAAACGTAGTTTCAGAAGTTTCAGAGGCAGAAAAAAAAGCAAAAAAAAAAAAAAAAAAGCAAGACACAGAACTCACAACCAAGGAATCTGTTGCTAAAATTCACCTCTGGGAACAGCTGATTGGGAGTATTCCAGGAGGCCAATACACCTGCTAATCAGCTTTTTTCTTATTTTCCTCCCCAAAAACTAAGGTGCGTCTTAAACTCCGGTGGGTCTTATACTCCAAAAAATACGGTAAGTAAGAGGTTTGAAACAAGCCAAGGGTTTGGTAGATTGATTTGATACCACTTATCTGACATCAGCAGGAATTGGTGGGAGAGAAGACTCTTGCTTCACTCTAGCCAAGTCAGGGTTATAAATCGTGTTAATACTTTGAAGGAGGATGCCTGCTGTGATTGTTTCAGTAGCAAGTCACCTTCCTCTTGACAGATGATAGGAAGTCATGTAAGAAGATCTTAAGCTTCCGGCCTCAAGCCATGAATCCCCCTGTGTCACTCTACTGGGATTGGTCAAGCTTTTCTGTTGGCTTGTGATACATAGAGAGGAAAAACAGCAAAACTGGAAGAATACACCACTGGTTTTTCTTAGCATGCCTTACGTATGTAAAATCAGGACACAGCTGACCAGAAGAACACCAGAGGAGAAGCAATTAAAATCAGAAATGGGGACAGGAGAATTCACGCTGCTTCAATTTTCTGTTAGTTCAGGAATTGATAGAGAGCCCTTTAACTGAGCGAAGAGGAAATTATTAACAGACTGCCCTTCTCTTGGTTATTTTAAAGTGTAATCAAGTAGCACTCGGTGGTCATATGCATATTCAAAAGTTCATACCTGGAGAGATGCTTATTTATAGAATGCTCAATAGCTTGAGGGCTAAATGTCGAATGTTATCCTGTTCAAGCCTGCCCAATGCACTTCAGTGGGATTTTCTTTGAGTTAAGTGGGTGTAGAATTGATACAATGTAATACCTGATTATTGACAGTAGGAAATATTGGAAAGTCTTTTGACAATGCTAACTACCATTTTCTTCAAGATTGAAGGAGGAGAAATGAATTTTGTCAAAAGAGTCCATTGAAAGATAGGACAGACAGACTTTCACAAATGATTAAGCCTTTGCTTTGCCTGCCACTTTTGCAATATCATGCTCTGGATACTTCATACATATTTTGTTTGTTTTTATCATGAATACTTCTGATGGCCAAAAAAGGTATGTGATCAGTATTTGGCAGAGATGAAATTAATGAATCTAGTCTGTAAAAATCACTTGAAGACTCAGTGGTGACATAATCATGGTCCAAGGGGAAGTCTGTGAAATTACTATGAAGAAGTTACCTTCAAGACACTTTTTATGGATGAAATAGTGAACATGTATGTAGATGAAACATACTATACAGAGGAAGAAATAATAATGGATCTCCAATCAAAACAGTGTTAGGCCAGACTGTCTGAAAACAGTATGAAATAATCCAACAAACTGGCAAGGTAATCTAAGACTATCTTAAGATCTCAATTTAGAATAGGCATACCTATTCCACACATGGAAGGATAAGCCTAAAATAAATATAAAAGCAAATAAATATTTGAGCCCTTTGCGTCTTTAGCAACTGCAGTCTATAACTTTCTTAAATGATACTGGTTTTCTCGGAAAACTATATTCTCATATCTCTCCAAGCCACCTCCAGAAGTTTAGGATGCTCCAACACTGAAGGTTTTAAAGAAGAGATTGGACAACCATTTGTCTGAAATGGTTTATGGTTTCCTGCTTGAGAAGAGGGTTGGACTAGAAGACCTCCAAGGTCCCTTACAACTCTGTTATTCTGCTATATAATAAACATTGAGGGGATCTGTATTTCCTCATTGCCTTTCCATCTCCGTGAAAAGCAGGACTTCAAGATGATCTGCAGAAATATCTCTGAGCTGAAACAGAGAACAATTTATTTATTTATTTTTTTTAAATTTTTTATTGTAAACAAACATACACATATAGACATAAACATTAAAACAAACTAGACATAAACTAACTATACAATGAAATCAAGTCGCATGACTTGAACTTTGAAAGTAGAGCTACTTCGGTAATTATATATCAATATATCTATATATATATTATCTTTCATCTTGTATCAATGTTTATATAACGATATTTCCTGTTATTTACTTATTTTGTAGTATTGGGTGGTAATCTCTTATTTCGTGTCTTTTTTATCTAACCATTTGTACCATTCTTGCCAAATTAAGTAAAAGTCTGTATCTTCTTTTCCTTGTATTTCTTTGGTCAATTTATCCATTTCTGCACATTCCATAATTTTTTGTATTATCAAAAAATATGTATTAGGATATGTATTATCAAATATTGTGTCTCTTTTTTATAGTCCTTTGTCAGTATACCTAATAGATACGTTTCTGGTCTGAGGGGTACTTTTTGGGCGGTAATTTCTTCCAGTTGACTTTGAATTGTTTTCCAAAATTTTTTGACTTTGGGGCATGACCACCACATGTGGTAGTAGGTCCCCTTCTGTATTTTACACTTCCAACAGTTCTGATTAGTATTGGGAAACATCCTTGCCAACCGTGCAGGGGGGAGATGCCACCTATAAAACATCTTGTACGTATTTTCTTTGTAGGGCACGGACATTGTCAGCTTGGTATTTACTTTCCATATTTTTTCCCAATTCTCTAGGTTAATATTATATCCAAAATTTTTGGCCCAAATAATCATATTTTCCTTCACCACTTCTTCTTCCAATTTGTATTTTAATAGATAGTTATATATTTTAGTTATTAATTTGTCATCTGATTGCATTATAATTTTATCTAATTCATTTCTTTCTTTTTGGATTCCAAATTTTTCCATATCACTTTTATATCTTGATTTTATCTGTAAATACGGCCACCAATCAATATCCGTGCCTTGTTGTCTCAGTTCCTCTCTTGTTTTCATATCTCCCTCTGTGTTCAACAATTCGTCATAGGTTTTCATCCTGTCTGTGTCCATTGTGTTCGGGTAGATTTGGGCCTCCATGGTTGATAGCCATCTTGGGATTTTGTCGTAGTGTTTTCTCCTTATTTCAGTCCAAATTTTTGCCAGTGCTCCTCTGATATAATGTCTCCTGAAGTGTTCATGTTGTCTGGGCTTTTCTTCCCATAGAAATGCGTGCCAACCTTTTGACAGGTCAAATCCTTCTAGTGCTAGTGTTCTTTTATCTTTAAGTGTCATCCAATCCTTAATCCAAGTTAAAGCTGTTGCAATGTAATAGGTTTGCCAATCTGGTAGTCCCAGACCACCCCTTTCTTTAGTGTCCTGCAAGTGTTTCAGTTTAATCCTGGCTCTTTTTCCATGCCATAAATACTTTAATATCATTTTGTCAAGGTCTTTGAAGTATGATTTTCCTGGGTTTATCGGTATTGTTCTAAATAGATATAGTATTTTTGGTAGAATTGTCATTTTAATTGAAGCAATTTTGCCTAGTAGTGATAATTTCAACTTACTCCATACCTCTAAGTCCTTCTGGATTTGTTTGGCCAATTTGATGTAATTGTCTTCTTTGAGGGATGATATCTTATTGGTGAGCCAGATTCCTAGATATTTTATTTTGGTTGTTGTTTGTATTCCTAATGTCTCTTCCAATTCTTTCTCCTGGGTTTTTGTCAAATTTTTGGTTAGTAGTTTTGTTTTTTGCCTATTAATTCTCAATCCTGCCACTTCGCCATATTGATCTATCTTCCTTAGTAAATTCAGTCCTGATTGTTTTGGTCGTTCTAAAATGAATACTACATCGTCTGCGAATGCTTGTAATTTATACTCCTGGTTTTTTGTTCTTAATCCTTTTATTTCATTGTCGTTCCTGATTTCATTCAACAGTGGTTCCAATGCTAATATATATAATATAGGAGAGAGGGGACATCCTTGTCTCACTCCCTTAGATATTTTAAATTGGTCTGTTGTCTCTCCGTTTATCCATATTTTTGCAATTTGGTCTGAGTATATTGTTTTAATCATATTTAAAAATTTGTCGCCGGTTCCCATTTTTTCTAATTGTAGTATTAAGAATCCCCAGTTAAGATTGTCGAACGCCTTTTGTGCGTCAAGGAAGAGTAGAGCCATCTTTTCATTCGATTTTTGCTCATAATATTCCAGTATATTTATTATTGTTCTTGTGTTCTTATTAATTTGCCTGTTTGGAATGAATCCATTTTGATCAGGATGGATGTAATTCATGATAATTTTCTTCATTCTCTGGGCCATGATTGATGTAAATAGTTTATAGTCTACGTTTAGAAGTGATATAAAAACAGAACAATTTATAAGACACCATGCCAAAATAAGTAAAGTATTAAATGTCAGGGATAAGTACAAGAAAAGAATAAATCCAGATTTTTTTTCCTCTTACTTTCTTGTTAATTTTTGTTAACAAAGAGGAAAGTGCAAAAGCATTTACTCAGTGGGAGAGAATCATTTATGTGAGCTGCAAAATTTGATTATTAATAAGACAAATAAAAAATCTTTTGAGAGCCATACTTTAAAATGGTTTAGTAATCTGATTGATTTCAGTATCTTCAGATATGTAGCATGATATTAAAAGAATACAAAGAAACAAAGGGAACATTTAAAAAAACCTGCCTGAATATGAAAAACTTGCAATGTTTAACTCAGATACTTTGGTAATTAATTGTGATGCAGGACTCAAAAATCAAACAAGTGAAAGACTTCAAGATAAAATGGATACAGGATTTAGATGCAGAAATAGATATACAACAGTGGGAATTTCATTGAAAGAAGAGTATTACATTTACAATGAGTATTATAGTTAGAGAAAATTGGCATAAAATGATTTACCAGTATATTACTCCAGTTCTAACTTGCTAAAAGGTTGGTTCATTTTCTAAAAGTTGCTGCAAATATAATGAACTATTTGAGTCATTCTTTCATATCAAAACTTTCATATAGTCTGTTAATCTTGTAAAGCTCAACAATTTTTGTAAATTATTTAAAATGAATGAAACAAACTTTAAATGTTGAATTCCCATTCTCACTTGCATTATTTTTACTAACCTTTAATAAACTATACTATGTAAGTTCCTCAGGCTTTATTGAACCAGATTTGTACATGCTAACTATTGCAAGGATAATACAGTTGACAGTTGACCCCTTCTATGGAACAATGGTGAATTAATTGTAGGAGAATATTTCAATATCCAGAATAATCCCATATCCAGAGTTCTGTCAAAGAAATTAATGCAAATTGGAAATTATTCCCAGGGTACAATTTAATACATGGATTTATGCCACTTACAAAATTTAGGCTTCTGTCTGCATAAAGCCTTTATTTTAATTTTACAAAAATAAACAATATTTAACAATAAATAAATCAAAATAAACTTTTAGTATTATGGACAGAATTCAGTGATGTCACAATATCATTTTGTGATTTATATTGTTTGTGATATTCATGGTTTGTGTAGAGCTCAATACCGGAAGCAATATTAAAACCATCTATTCAGTCATTCACAATCCTGGAACTTTACTATCCTGGATGTCCTGGAACTTTATTATCTCCATGGCAATGGTAAATCCCCTGTTTACTCATTTGTACCCTACTCTTTTATCTCTTTCTCATACATCTTCTCTAAAATATCTGCCTGCCTGCCTGCCTGCCTGCCTGCTTGCCTACCTACCTACCTACCTACCTACCTACCTACCTACCTACCTATTTACTTACCTACCATCAACCTACCTACCTGCCTATCATCTATCATCTATTTGTTGTCATCTCAATGCAACTGGAACATGCCAAATTGGGCAGAGCTAATCAACAAAATTAGCAACACAATTATGTGGATTACCGATGGCATATATAAAGCCAAGAATGTATTTATTGGTTGCCAATAACTTTAAAGAAAGTATTTGAGGAAAGAAATCAAGTATTGAATTCCAAAGATTTTCACTTAAAATGCTTACAAATACTTGTTTCAATTCAATTTCTATTCTGCATATTTAAAAAGCAGCGCATCAGTCATAGCCTTAAGGGCTTAAATACGTAATAGAGGGAACTATGGAACTTGATGTTTTAAACTAAAGAAAGAACACAAGTATCAATGTCAAATGTTTTCAACCATCAATGATGTTCTGGAAGGAAAAAGTGTCTGCAACAAGAATCTGGTTCTATATTTCTGATAAAGTAGCCACTTTGCTCAGCTAGTCATGCATTTGCAAGCAATTTCTAGCATTTTAAAACAATATCAGAACTATCCATCTTTCTCAAGAAATAGCTCAAGTGAAACAGTCATACTCAGAAATATCCAAGTGCCTGTAACATTCTATTTCTCTGAAAAGACAAATTAGCTGTATATTTCATAAAACAGTGCAGTATATTTGCTCTCATTCATCTTTGGCTCCCCAAGACGACTCCTGCTGGTTGCCTGATTCAGAATAAAACAGTGGAAAAAAATATTGTTTTGCTTATTCTTTGGGTGTGATAACAAGATCACTGGCTGGTTTTACTCTGAGGCATAAACAGAGTTGTACAAAGCAATCAAGTGATGGCCACATATTTACTTAACCTATTTGCATAAAACATGCTGTAAACATTTTATAACTAAAAGGAAGATTTTGTATGGTTGAAATGCCTTTTTTAATGCAAGATATGAATAATTAAAATTGATGTGACAAGTCTAAGAGTCCAGCAGTGTTTTCCTGTCTTCTTTAGAAAGTCCTTTAAAATATGAATGTGAAATAAGAATGGCCTCCTTAAACAATATTTCCTGGAAATTATAAACCTACCAGCTAGTATTAGCTAAACGGAAATATCACACTCTTATCTCAGGAGCCATTTTCCAGTCATTCTGCAAACAAAAACAAAGGCTCTAGTGAGCCATTGTTTCCAAAAATGAAAGATTTTAAAATTTATCTTTAATCCTGGTATAAGTAAAATCTGACATAATTTTGTGTGTGTTATGCCTTCAAGTCAGTTTTTACTTCTGGCAAGCACATGAACTGGTCCCTGCAATTTTCTCTGCAAGCTTTTTCGGAAGTGGTTTGCCATTGTCTGCTTCCTACGGCTGAGAAAGAGTGATTGGCCCACGGTCACTCATTTGGTTTTGTGCCTAAAGCACGACTAGCTTGATATCTCAGTCATTTCCAAACTTGTTTATTTGACATACTGTACCTTTCAATAATTTCTAATACAAATATAAATTGCAATAAATACATAAACCACATTTTAAAAGTAAATTGTAGAACACTAATCACTTTTGTTCGATTTCTAAGTCCTTCCATCTATCATATGAAAGTCAACATTTTCAAGTCACAATCAAGAACAATTAAGTACATTGGTACATGAAAAGCTCCATCTTTACAACTTTGGTCAAAATAGTATCATACTGTGTTTGGCTTACTTTCAGATAACTGAATATAAAAACATAAGTTTTAATCTTCATATTAATACTAAACTAACATTTAGGGTTTACTACCAGCCAGGCCAACAAGATTTCAGTACTTTGGAGCATGTGTGTGATATAGTACTGCACATTGAAAAGGGATACGGCTTTCATGAAGTGACGTCTCATCTTCATCACAAGTATAAGCCATTTATCATTGTCTTTTAAAATAAAACAAATGAATGCTTCATCCCATATCCCATCTCTTACCTTGCAAATCCAGAAGGCATTGTCATTGCAGTCCTGATGTCAGCAAAAGTCCATTAAGTGCTACCAGAGATAATGACAGGTATATTTTAATCTTGAGAAAATAAACCAAAATTATGTTCTTTCCTTTCACTTTTATCAATTTTAATCTTAGTCCCTTCAAATAGTGTTATGAACTCGATTTCTTTTTTTATTTTTTTCTTTCTTCCTTCTCACAAAATACTTCAAAACTTTAACAAGGCTCTTTTGCAAATCCAATAAAGGAATATCACCTATGTTACTCTCTTGGATTATTGCTTGTCTATTCCTTTTAATTATTAAGACATCAACTAGTATCATTTGTATGTTCAGTATTACATCCTTTTCTATGTCATTCTTGTAGAAATCAACTTTCAGTTCAATCTCACTCTTGTCAGGTACACCTTATTCCTCTTCTATAACATAGACACAGTCTAAAGGAGAACAAATGGCACCCCACGTTGGCTATCATTGTGTATATGCTTGTGTGTGTGTATGTATGTATGTTTAGGGTATATTAAAATATGTATAAAAGAGCAATTTCTGTCGGCAAATCTTATTGAGTTGAAGGACATTGTTATGGAAGAATCATCCAGAATTCCTACAGAGCAGTATAAATGACTAATCACCAATTCAAGGAAGTGTTTGACTGCAGTTATTGCCAGAAAATGTGGAATGGCCATTTTGTGAATCTAGAGAATATCTACTTTTTTGCACTTTAGTTTGCAGTTTGGATTATTTAGTTGATGGAGAAAAAAACAACAACCCAAGCACCAACCCTTGGTCTCATTTGTTCACTATTCAGACTCCCTTCATATATTAGGAGAACCTGAAGAAGTTTTTATTATATTCATAGACAAAGAGATGAACAAAAAAAATATATGAAAATCTGAGAGGAAATACTTTTGTCAGAGAATGGCGTGTGTGTTTATATGTGTACTGTATTCATGACTCCATGAGAGACCCATATGAAGAGAAGTAGAAAAATATTTTTAGTTCAGAGTGGGGATATTTTTTTAAAAAAATATTGCCACTTACTTATATGAAAAGGATTCTGCTTTTAGGGTTGCCTTTGAAACAGCTCCTGTGTCAGAGAAGGTAACATTTTATATTTATCATTCTTTCTTAAAAGCCAAAGATGTCAGTGACTGCTAATATATCATGCTATTGAAGCCGAGTTTTCCATCCCTTTATTTGCTGGTAGTGTTTTTCAAATAGCATGAATGTCAGGAGCTATATTTTCACCTATTGTCTCCTCTGGGGTAATCTGAGTAATGATTATAACACAGAATACTAAGAAATGCAATTATTGATGCATGTCAGACATTAATGTTAACTTTTCCATCATTTGGTTTCGGTGCTGTTAGTCTGGAAAGCTAAGATGTGAATCATGTCTGCATATCTTAGTCCTCCCCTTAGGGTTCGACCCAGGATTACGTTAAACAGAGATTTGTTTGTACTTGAAAAAGCAAAGACAGAGATGATCTTCCCAAGTCCTCCTGCAATCTGTTGCTGTCTCAATTAATATTGCTCTGGAGAACTATAAGAACACCCTTCCTGCCCAAACAATGTGAAAAACAACACAAAGGACAGAATTAATAAAATGTTTTCCTACTTCTGTCCTATTGCTTCAGTTTTTGCCAGCTTTAGTATTGTCAGACCTGCTGCCACTTAAACCTCTAAGTAGAAATGATCCTTCGCTCCATTTTTTGAGAAAGGCATAGTTTTATTAGAAGTTAAGTGTATTGCAGTAGTACATAGCCAGAACTTAGAATCATGCACCAAAATCGCTAAGTTCAACTTTTCCCTCCCTTAACTGCCTCCCATTGTGGATTCCCCCCTCCCGTGCCCAATCAGATTGAAGCAAGATGTTTCAGAAGATGTCATTTCAAGCATAGGTTGGCATGCAGCTGCATTCTTCTCCCAGCTGGATGACCTTGAAGCACTGTCTCAGGGGGATACAGCAGTTAAAACTTTCACTTTCCCCCCTCAAGCATTCCCCCTCCCATCCACTCTCCCAGAGTCTATGACAGACTGTCACTGCATAGTAATGAAGCACAGGCAAGCATAAGGTGGCAGCTGACAGGTATTTTTCTTGAACTGAAGCAGACTCTGAATAGCCTATGTGGATCCAGTTTGAGATCCCTGCAATCACAGGTGGAACATCATAGAATAGGACTTTAGGTTTTCTCTTTAGCTCCAGATTGCTCTTTTGAGAACTAAGAGCCATCCTTCACCGGAATGTGCTGTGGTGTCAGGGGAAGGCTGGGAAGATGGTGCAGAGCTATCAAAAACCTGGAAAAAAGTGTCTTTTAACAATTCTTAGCATCTTAGGCATCTAAGCAATAAAATAAAGAAAGTAAGCTTTTAAAAATACAAAGAAGCAGAGGGCCATTGCTCTTAGATTGCCCTCTGAAAACATGTACAGGCTAAAGTGGGTCACTTCTCATTCCTTACTCCTGAAGTCTAATCCCTTATTTCGCCTCTTTAAAATCAATTTGCTTTTTAAAATTGAAAACTTTTCTTGCCTGGAGATCTGGGACAGAAACTTTTTTCTTCGGTTAATCTATGGCGGCATTGGGTAGCTTATATATCTATAAATGTGGAAGAACTGTCAAAAACATAACTTTCTAAAGTTTCAAATGGCTTGGGTAAAGATATGGATTTTGGAGTCCTTTAAAAATAAAATATTTTATTATCTTAAATATGCTTCAAAATATTTTATTTATAAAAATAAAATAATAAATCAAATGTTACCTGCAGTGCATTCCTTCATAGAGGCCCTGCTGATAAAGACACTGCTGATGAAGAACTAATATTTGATGCTAAACATACTCTTGATGGGCTTAGCAAAGAAACTCTGTTGAGGTATAGAAAAACTGATCAGGAGTAGCAGAACCTGCAAGTATAGACTTTCATATAACAAAATAGATATTTGGGTTAATAAAGCATAATATTCTTAAGTTGAAGAAACAATTGTGGGCAAAAATACATTTTTTATCAATTTTTCACTGTGTATCAACATAACAGATTCTCATTATTGGAAAATAAAAAACATTCTGGAGTGACTAATTGACTACAGCTACAGCATGTACTGTATGCCTCAGAAATGAAGTGTTCCAGTCTAGAAAATAAAGATGATATAGTACAGGTGTTAAAGTGTTCCATTAAGAGCCAGGTTCTAGTCTACTTATAATTGTAGAAGCTTTCTATGGATAACTTTGACCCAGGCATTCTCCTTCAGCCCAAATTGTAAAACACAGCATTGTTGTTATTAAAACATGTAGAGAGAGAGAGAGCATGCTATCTTGAGACCCTGAACAAAAGATTGGACATAAATTTAATAAACAGATACCCTATTTTTCAGAGTATAAGACACACCAGAGTATAAGACGCAGCTTAGTTTTTTGGGAGGAAAATAGGCGGGAAAAAATCTGCCTACCAGGTATTCATCTGGCTAGCGTCTTTAGTTTGGTCAGCTTCATTAGTTTGCTGGTTTTTATCCTCTGCTTGGGGATAAAAAACAGCTTCTAAAGCACAACTGATCTTTGGAGAGAAAAGCAATGAGAAAAGCAGGCAAATGACAGAGATCGCTTCACTTGCTAGCACTTTGTTAGAGCTGAAAAAAGGCTTCACAGCTGAGAGTCGGAGGGAGCAGGCAAAGCAGGGAAGATCGCTTCACTGAAAAAGCTTCTAAAGAACAGCCGAGAGTCGGAGATAGATCGCTACACTCGCTAGCGCCTTGTTAGGGCTGGAAAAAAAAGCTTCAAAAAAGCTACATTCAGAATATAAGATGCACCCAAATTTTCAGCCTCTTTTAGGAGGGAAAAAGTGTGTCTTATACTCCGAAAAATACGGTATTTTCATCCATAAATTGTACCAGTAATATAAGTTGCTTATAAATGAGAAAAAATGTTAAGGGTTAATTTGAGTGAAGTTATACACTGTCTATAAGATGTTCTAGTTCTCAAAACTGAGTTATACTCATTCAATTTTACATTTAGTGAGAGCCAGTGTAGTCAAGGCAGGACTCCCCAAAACTCATATTTCATAAACTATATCCAAATAACATACTGAAATTTCTAGCTATATTATGTAACTACTGAGGTTGCTACCAGCAAGGCCATGCTGTTGAATAGCATTTTCACAACTCATGGCCCAATACAGTGATCTGGATCCTGTAGTTTGGTCAAGTAAGCTATGCATTTAGTGACCCCAAGCAGAATTCTCAACTGCCCATATTCTATTGTGGCTGCTTCTGAGGAAGTACCAGATTGTCTGGGCAGTGGACAGCCTTGGCTGGGGAAACTGGGGTTGCTTAAGTGTAAAGGAATGTAGAGTTCTATTCAAATAATAGAAGGAAAGGTGAGAAAGGAACTCAAAACAGCCACACCTTGATTTTGTTTAGCACAAGATGAGACAGAAAGAAACCTGGACAAGGTTACTATCTTACTATAGTTCTCATGGGAGTTCTCCCAGTTCTCATGGGAGAAAAGAAAGGGGGACAAGAAGAAGGATCTAGTCAGCTCTAGGATAGATTTCCTAAGTTATATTACCCTAAATATGATCTTGAAGAAATATGTATCAATCTGATAATAAAATCTGAAATTTGTATTCTGTTTAATGATAAATGTTGCCAGCTAATTAAAATGGATCTATTTTAAAGTAAAGCTTTTTCATTTAATAAATGTATGTTTAATAGCATACTAAGAAGCTGCTCACTTTCTTCCAGTTTGATTCATTTGCGATGTTGGAATCAATGTATGAAATCATTTTTTCTGCTCTTGGGTTAATGAACTAGTCCTCATGCAGTCCTTGTGACAATTTGAGTTTGAGACTCCAGCGTTAAGTTTTTGGTTCAAGATATGTACGACTGAGAAGACCCAGGTTCATATCTCCATTGAGTCACAAAAATTACTGAGTAATTTTCCCTGCCATCAAAATTTAACCCACATCTAAGAAGTACCTGGTTGAATATCTACCTTACACACAGAGATAGAAAGTCCTCTAACATATGATTTGCTAGCTGAGTGTTTTAAACACTCAGGATCTACCTTTAAATCCAACACTCAGGATCTACCTTTAAATCCAAATTGGAACACAATGACTATATTTACTAATATTTCATTGTATATATTCACCTTCTACTCTGGCTACTTTCAAACCTGCAGTTCAAACCTGTATTGTTAGCTAATCCTAAATTAAACTGACACCAAGGTCCATTAGTTCAAGGCTAATAGAGTCTACCATAAATATGCAATATATCAGAATATATATCAGGATATTAAAATAATAACAATCATCATTATTACCAAAAGCTAGAAATGACTATGAGAAAAAAGTGGAAATTCTTGAAAGGTCAATTTGCCTCCATTTTCACTATAGCTTCATTGAAAATTGTCTACAAGATAACAATTTCAAGCTTGGCTACAAAAATAAAGGTTAACAAGTTCTGTAAAATCTCTATAACAGGCATAAATAATCTTGTCATGAAATGACATAATTGCCTTTTGGTATACAGATGGCAGTTTGTTGAATCATAATGTGAGTCATAAGGGGGAAATGAAAAGGCAATACAAAGAGTAGATTTAATGAAATAAGCATGTGTGTATATATGTTGAATATGTTTGTCATGTGTGTTTGTGTGTATGTATGCATGATTGTGTGTGTGTGTATTCATTCATCCATTTCATTTGGAGGGAAAAAAGCTTATAATATATCTTTCACCTGAATCTGTCAAAGATAGGGAAAGGGAAACACTACCCTGTGTTTTCCCAAAAAGAAGACCGAGTCTTATTTTCTTTTCAGTTCCAAAATAAGCACTAGGGCTTGTTTTTGGGGGGTCTTTTTTCCCCCATGTATGGGAGGCTCACTTCTTCTGCTTGCTTGTGGCAGGACAGGCGGCTGCATGTGTACCAGTGCTGCTGTCACAAGGTAGGCAGGATGGAGATGGCCCATGTGCCCTTCACCGGCTTACCTCAGGGCCCCCACAGCCAAGCCACCCATGCCCTGACACCTGTGCTTCATGGCAGTAGCTCCAGCAGCCCCATCTAGCAGCCCCATCCAGCAAGATCCCACATAGCTGCTGGCCCATTTCTTCTGCTTGTTTGCAGCCGCAACGGAGCAGGAGGCTGAGTGATGCACCAGTGCCACAGCCACAAGGTGAGGCAGGGGTGGGAACTGCCCCATGTGCCCTGTACCAGCTTACCTCAGGGCCCCTGCAGCCAGGGCATCCATGCCCTGATACCTGCCTTGTCTCTTGGCCATGGCACCAACATACCACTTGGCCTGCTGCTCTGTTGCAGCCATGAGCAAGCAGAAGTGGGCCTGCAGCCACATGGGCTCCTGCTGCACATGGCTGCCAGTACTGCTGCCACAAGGCAGGTATCAGGGCATGGATGGCCTGACTCATGGGCCCTTAGGTAAACTGGTGCAGGGCATGAGTGGTGGCCCTACCTCCACCTCATCTTGTGGCTGTGGCACTGTGAGCAGCCAGACAGAATGGGTGGGTAGGCACTTAAGTAGGGTTTATTTTGGGGATAGGGATTATATTAGACACACTCCTAAAAACATGCTAGAGCTTATTTTCAGGATAGGTCTTATTTTTGGGGAAACAGGGTATCACCTTCAAGGACTGGGAACTATATAAAGTCTGGAAATAAAGTTTTTGTTCTTTCTGTAGTAAACAGAAGGATTTTGTTATTCATATTCACTCAGGAAATGAGTAGTGTCTGGTTAACATTTTTATTTACCAGCAGGAAGCAGAATTTATTGGCTCATGGTGTTATCAAAATGTTCTCTGGAGTTTGAAGCCAGCAACAGAAAAATATGATTGTGGGCCACTTTCATATTGTTGGCTTATGTTGAAATGAAGAAAATCTCTGAGGAGCAGATTAGAAGAGGAACAAATTAGATGAAGCAATAAAGAATACATTCTTTAAAAATACAAAATAAGGGGAGATGATAGTGAAATTTGTTGATGTATTTTACAAAGGTTATAAATATACCTACAATAGAGAAGTAATTTAAAATTTTAATTTACTTAAAGATACAGGAAATGTCTGAAAATCCAGTTATAATGGATCTACAATATATAATTTAACCCAAATGTGTTTGGAGCTGTGACACCACCACAATTTTTTAAAAATCACTTTACCAATACCGGTAGTAGAATATATGAGGCTTCCCTATAATTAAACAGCTATTCTGGGTCAAGTGAAAACTCTTTGGTAAGGATTTTATAACTTCTTCTTAAGCAGATAGAAACAAATTCCACACTCAATAAAATATTATCTCTCTTAAATGTAGGGCAAGTCTCAATCAGATGACTTAATTAACCAGTGGTGAGGGCAAGCGTTGAGTTATTGTTTCTTTCATCCCCTGTTTATATCTTTTCTCTCTGCAAGCTGAAATTTATCCATATGAACAGGAGAAGAAGTTGTCTCCATATGACCAGCCCAAACATTGGAGCCAAGATCAAAGTAAATTTGATTGTCTTCACACACAAAAAAAAATTAATAAGACAAAGATTGCTTAGAGCCAGCTTCTCCTAACATCTGGATGAAAGAGGTGCACACATACACATATTATGACAAAGTATCATCACTCTGCCTGAGACAGTCATTGTCACAGAAGAGACTTTCAGATGGTCCTTGAAAAGGGGACCATATGCATATTTGATCTGATATATCTTCACAGTAACTCAGAAGATTATATAGTTCTACTGAAATAGTAATAATAGAACTAGGGTAGTAATAATGTCAGCAGTCTGGGCTATCTCTGAGTTCCATGTATTAGTTGTGAAATCAACAGTATTGGCAGCAGATGAAGTACAACATCCTCTAAGCACATTTAGGAAACCATTCCAGTCTGTAGGGCTATTTTAAGCAATTCTCCACCCCTGTACATATTGAAGCGATCTGCCTTTTAGAACAAATCATAGTTTTTCCAGTTTTATTTGACTGGCTCCAGCCAAACAGAATGCCAATACAATGTGTGCTTTTATGTACACGTGGGTTCAGATACTAGTGGAACAGGCTGCTGGATAACATGGAGCAGTCATGAAATACTTCTAACTGGACAAGTTCAGTGTGGGCATTGACAAGACAGGACAAGAAATCTAGGGTAGTCTACTGATAAGCAAGTGAGCACCCAGCTAACTCAAAAGGATAGATTGATGTGCAACGCAATGCATGGAACCCTACTTTCTCCTTGCCACTATATGCAACTAAAGACATTCAGAATTGGTAGAGTGTTGAAGAAAGAATTTGAGTCTAGAGCATCATTATTAAAAAAATGATTCCACAACTGCTTTCTTTTCCCCACAAAGAAGACAAAAGAAATCACGAGTAAATTGGGCTACACTTTTCTCATATAAAATAAATGAGTTTAATAATTTTTTTTTTTTTAATAATTTGATTTATATGCCGCCCTTCTCCGGAGACTCAGGGCGGCTTACAATGCTTTAAGCAATAGCCTTCATTCTTTTGTATATTTTATACAAAGTCAGCTTATTGCCCCCACAAACTGGGTCCTCATTTCACCTACCTTAGAAAGGATGGAAGGCTGAGTCAACCTTGAGCCTTGGAGAGATTCGAACCAGCAGAAATTGCAGGCAGCTGTGTTAATAACAGGGTGCACTAAACCCTTGTACTATCAAGGCTCTTTTAAAGTTGTAAAAATGAATTGAATACTTGTCCAGCTTTTAAAAATATAATAATAAAAAGGGTATTCATTCAGCCAAGTGTGTATAAAGACAATGATACGTATCATCTTAGAGAAAAAGACATAAGCAAACAATTCTTTTTCTATTCAATTCTCCAGGTTGGATTCACAAAATAAACAGCAGTCTACTACATTGCTCTCTGTGCTTTACCTCCAGGTATTTTAAACGTGATCATTCCCTTTTCTCAACTCCTAGGGTATTTTAGAGGAAGTGGAATTTTTTTTAAAAAAATCAAAGCGAGAACGCCAACTCAGTTCCACATCAAAGAGTGTCATTTGGAAGGAAGGTTGTTCTTGCAACTGTAATCAGTTCCAAAAGCCAGCATGGTAAAGCCAGTTTTCTGCATACTTCAATTACCTTTTTCATCTAAAGTGACACGGGGAAAAGTTCTAAAGCTTGTAGTTGTCGCGTAACTACCCTGGCTCTAAAGCTCAAAATAGAACCTGGTGATATAGAAAATGAGATTTTTTTTTTTTTTGCAGTTAAATTGTGGAGTTGCCAACATTTCTAAGTCTTTGTTCCCAAGCAGTAGGTATTCTGAGTAGTAACTGTCAGTCATATTATTTTTCAAGAATTTCGTTTATATATATATACCTAATATAACTTGTGCAGTGAAATTCCATTGCCAGTCTATGTATGGTTCGTAATACCTGTCTTCAAGGTAAGGTGAGCATTATAGCCCTCAATTTTATTTCCATTTACCGATACTTAGTGTTGTGTACACATTTACTTACAGGGAAGCACTTGTCTCTAATTTTTGTTAGCAGACCTGCATCATAAAATTCTGGTAAGTACAGGTAGCAGTAATTGTATTCCATTTTGCCTACTGATTTGAAAAATATGAACGGATAACTTCTTATTAAGAAAGAAAATAAATGAGCACTCACATCTCTAATTTGTAACTTCCATTTCCACCAGTATTTATTTAGAAGAAAATTCAGCCCAGTTGGTGACTGCAGCTAGCTTGAGTGAACTTTAAAAGTTAAGAGGGGTTAGACATGGTTAGTATTTGGATGAGGTACAAACAACAAATCCCAGAGCAGCACACTCTAGGAAGGAGTAGAATAATATGAGAAAAAGACAATCATAAGCCATTGTTGCCAAGACATGTCTCTCTACTTAGTGCAGAGGTCTTCAAACTTGGCAGCTTTAAGACTTGCGGACTACAACTCCCAGAATTCTCCAGCCAGCATAGCTACACAGTCTTAAAGCTGCCAAGTTTGAAGATCCCTGAGTTAGTGGATATCAAGCTTAACTTAAGGGGGACTTTTTATTTTTGTACAAAATTAGATGTTTTATCCTCTGGGCAAAAGGAATAATGGAGAATTTCTTATCTGGTTTCAAAGAGTTCAATGAGGTTGGACTGCTGACATAATGGCATTGCAGAGGAAGATATAGATAGATAGATAGATAGATAGATAGATAGATAGATAGATAGATAGATAGATAGATTAAAAGGAAGAAACAGCTGCGATCACACATTGCTCCTAGAAGCATGAAGCCGAAAACACCAGCCTGAAGATGATGAATGAGACTTCATCGAAACATTGCCAAGACACTTCCAATTTTACATGGGAGAAAACCCGAATAACCAAAGACCTACATAGATAGATTGATCAATAGATGATAGATAGATGATAAATAGATGATAGATAGATAGATAGATAGATAGATAGATAGATAGATAGATAGATAGATAGATAGATAGAGATAGAGATAGATGGATGATAGATAGAGATAGATAGATGATAGATAAATGATAGATAGAGATAGATAGATAGATAGATAGATAGATAGATAGATAGATAGATAGATAGATAGATAGATGATAGATAGAGATAGATAGATGATAGAGGGAGAGAGACAGACAGACAGACAGACAGACTGACTGTAGATCTTAGATGGATGGATAGAGAAAGATAATGTGCTACCAAGTCCTTTTTCAAATCCTAGCAACCACATAGATAGATTTTCTTCATGAAGAAAATACCTAGTCTGTTATTTTAGATCTCCCAAAGTGCACTTATCACTACCGTAACGGAGTCCATCCAGTTTGTGGCTGGTCATTCTCTTCCTCTCTTTCCTTCTACCATTCCCAGAATCAAAGCCTTTTCCAGAGGTTTTCGCTTAATGTGTCTGATTGTAGAGATAGAGGAATTCAATATTTTGACTTGTCTGGATGAAGTAGAAATGAAGGGCTTCTAGGTGGAGCACTTAGGTGTCTTAGGTTTTGCCTTTATCCAAAAGAAGAAGAGGGGGGGAAAAACCAAGGGATCAAAAATCAGAAGATTTACCACTGAATTTTGGCAGCATGATCTAAGGATGCTCTGGACTGCAAAATTGGTATTGAGAGGCATATTCATTCCATAGGTTATAGTGTGGTTATTGTTTCCCTACAGCAAAACCAAGATGTATAATAAATTACTGAGAATCTTGACTATAACAATAATGCCAGATTAAATATAGAGAATATTGGCAAAATAGAGAATAATATTTACATGATTTTGGAAGTTCCAGAAAAGGAAACAAATGTATATTTAGAGAGTATCTCTTTATATAAGCTAATGACTTATTGCTATTTTTAAATTTCTGCTGGTTATTGGATGTAAGACACAAACGCTCCATACTTCATTTCTGTATTTTTAAGTACAAATAACTTATCTGAATTACTTAATGCCCAACTTCATGGATGGCTTTATTTTAGATCCTCTTGATGTCTTGATACAGATTTAAAGTTTCGTGATTCCATGTTATATGTAGAATAGTCATGTTGGTATGGGAATAATTAGTATTTACTGTAATATTTACTATAATGAGTAAATATAGCTTTTGTAGCTCTTATATCAACCTTAGGAATTTGTGGATCCATCTTCTCCATGCCAGGATTGCTATCATGAGCCCAATGGAAATATCCCCAGAAAACAATGAAATTCCTTGCAATCTGGTCCAACAGGAAAGTAACACTGAATCACCTTTGTGAGCATCTAGTCCTAACTATTGATTTGGGATCCTGGCATCCTAGACCAAGAATTGAAGTCTTGCTGATGTCTCCAAATGACAATGACTGTAAGTGCAAAGGGAAACATCTTTAATTTAAAAGAAAATCTTCATGGAAGTAATATATCTGCTGTATGGTGATGTCTTGTAGCTCTTGTAGCTGATTATTCTGTAATTAATGATGAATGAGGTTCTGATGACAGAAACATTAAAAACATTCTTTTCAGTAGAATAATATATAATATCAGTTTTGTTGTGCTGTCTTGATTGTCCAGATCTTTTGAATGTCTTTCTGCTTTAACTACTTGAATCAGGACTTTGCGTTTTTTCACACAGTAATCTACCATAAATCTACTCTGTGTTCTTCTTTGATTGCTGATCTCTGAACTGTCATTAGTTTGATTTGGAGACTGACTGTCCATTATATGGGATTTGTAATCCCGCTTCTGAATGACTCAAGGACATTTTATCACATGAAAAAGAAAGAAAGAAAGAAAGGAAGGAAGGAAGGAAGGAAGGAAGGAAGGAAGGAGAAAGAGAGAGAGAGAGAAAGGAAAGAAAGAAAGAAAGAAAGAAAGAAAGAAAGAAAGAAAGAAAGAAAGAAAGAAAGAAAGAAAGAACAATCTAACTGGAGCCCAAATATCATTAAGCTCCATGTGGTTGAATCAGCCTCAGGTTAGCAAATAGGTTGCTGCATTTTGGATTAATTAAAGCTTCCATATCATCTTCAAAGACAGTACAATGTAGGGCATATGAATCACTGTCATCAGGTATCTCAATCTAGGTAGTCATACACTTGGTGCATCATGTGGAGCTTGGCAAAACATCTCCCCAACCATATCTTCTATCTGCTGCTCCAATTACTGGAGTACTGGAGGACCCCTGACATTGTGGGCTTGCTTTTGATAGGGAGCCTGACCTTGTCAAGAGCTAAAACAAGAACAGAGATAAGCCAGTTCTACCCCTAACAAATGACAATTTCATTTTGCAGGGATTTAATCTGAATCTGTTTGACCAGGGGTGGGTTTCAAAATCCATACCGGTTCATTCGCGGGTGTTCATGCACTTGTGCATGCAACGCTTCTGCGCATGCGCAGAAGCATCTGGGCAGGTGAGTGGAGCTTCCCGCCACTGCCGCTACCAGTTCGCCCAATCCTGGATGAACCGGTAGCAACCCACCACTACTTTTGACCTATCCACATGGCATTATGTCAGTATCTCCCCAGGCAAGTAAAAATGGCCCAGTAATGGCCATCCACTGAAAACACTTTGTATTATAGACAAGCTGGATATCTCATGTACTGGTGCCTAGAAAATGCATAGATCTCTCATAACCACTCAACATTCAGAAAGGAAAACAAACTAGTAAGATTTGCACCAGTTTCCACTTTCTTTATAATTTGTTCTTGTTTCTGATCCATTAACTGAACCCATCAAAATTTAAAACTTTCTGCAATTACTGTCTTCAAAATCTCCAATGTATTCATGAATATTAGCTTCTCAAGAAAGAATTACATTCTGGATTGCTTTATGTCATTGCCTGTAATTGCAGAAATCATGGATGATCAGTTTCTAACTTTGGGACCAACAACACCATGGTCTATATAAATTGTGCTCTGTTGTATTTGCAAGGGAGCTCCAGGCTCATAGTAATACGTTAGGAAAGGTCAGCTCTGCTCATATGAATTAGGGATCATCAATTTATTGAGCTAGCAATGGAGAGAGAAATTCACCTTGGTCTACTTCCAGTTCTCTTAACTCTTGGGCGGGCGGGTGGGTGGGGAGAAGCAGTTCATCAAGCTTCAGTTCATCTGGAGATAGACTGGCTCATTCATAACTGAAGACATATTTTTATATCCTAGTGGAAGAGGCACTGGGCTCATTAAACATTGTGGAAGTCCACCTCTGGGTCCACATTACCTTCAGCAAATCCCTGTCTTAATTTTTTCAAGGAAGTGAAGTGAAACAAAAACAGAATTGAAGCAAAAGTTACATGACAACACATTCCATAGCAAATTAAAATGAAACCCATTACCATGAATGAACTGAATAATGTACCACCTCCTGCAGGGAATAAGAGTCTCTGACAAAAATAAAATAATGCTTTAACATTCAGCACCTAATTCATTTAAAGTATATCTAGAGAACTTCCATCTTATACTTAGAATCAGGGGTTCAATTGCCCAATTAAACCTTGCATACTTTCTGGCATATTTTTTTGTAACAAAATTTTCATCTGATATGTTTTTGAAAGAGTGCTGCTTCTATTAAAGTTCACAGCTTCCTAATGAGAAGAGTATGATGCTAAGAAAGCATGCAAATGAGATATGAATAGAAAAATCCTTGTATTGAAATTTTTTTTTCCAGTTGAGAAGCTCAATTAACCTCTAAGGACGTCAATATGTACCTTCTAAAATATGAAAAAAAAAGTGCTTTAAACTTTAAAAGCTTGAAGTTGAAGGCTTTTGAATATCTTCTTGATAACTCATGCAAGTTGTCCCTTTTTATCATTATAAAACTTTTTTCTTTCAATTAGAATATTTAGGTATAACATTTTTATCCTTTTGCTGCAGTACAAAATTAGGACTATGGGAATCAGATTGCTAGCACAATACTAAAAGTTATATTATTGCATACAGTTCACATAGCTTAGAGGGTTAGAGGTTAAAGTATCTTAGATGGAATATAGCATATAGAAATGGATTTTATTTTATTTTTTTTGAGAATTTTTTTTATTTTAAAACAAAAACAAAACATAAAACCATCATCATTCCAAACAATTACAGACAGTGAGTCGAACGGTTCATATTCTCTTGTGCATAAATCCATTTCTAAAATACCAATTTATAACAGAAACTTATATCTTTTATAGAAAAAAAAAACCCATCAGATATTTTATCTTTACATGGAAATGGAATGGATTTTATATAAAGATTATGAATTTCTGTTACAAAATCAACATGGAAACAATTGGGAAACAAATTCAAAATATCAGCATACATTAGGCAGGCTAGCATCCATTGAAAACAAACTCATTTGAACACAAATCCTGGCAAAGAATTTAAACACAATAGATAACTCACTTCTCAAGCTAGCTTTTCTGGCTCTTGCAGATTGCAACGTTCAATCGAAGCTTAAGAAATATTTCATCTTAGCTCCTGTTGATTGCTTGGAGATATTTGAGTCATGGTTTGGTCCCTTATCTCACCTCCAGCCCAGAGACCCTTAACTCTGCTGTTGGATATTAGCTCACCCAAACCATGAGAAACACCAAGTCTTTATCTTCTTTATGTTTTCTCTTTTTCTGTCTTTCTCCATGGTTCTTATGAGGTCATCTGACATTCAGCATTCTTGCATGGTATGGGAGCAGCTCTGTTGTGGACAAAAAAGCTCTACAGAGAATCATTAAAACTGCCCAGAAAATCATCGGACTCCAGCTACCAGCCCTGGAAGACATCTTCGAATCTTGCTGTTTAAGAAAGTTGCATAACATTCTCAGAGACTCTTCCTATCCTGCTTACAATCTTTTTGGACTGTTGCCTTCTGGCAGAAGATACAGAACAATTAAAACTCGGACCACATGTTTTCTGAATAGTTTTTATCCCAGAGCTATAATTGCACTCAACAATGAACTAAAGGGCCACCATCAGTGAGCTGTTGGACAGTATTACTTGGCCTATTGTTTGGATGTTTGGGTGGTTTAGGGGTGGGGAATTGTGGTGGGTGGGAGTGTGTTTGGTGATTGTTATGTGTGTTGGACCTGGTCTTTGGGTGTTAAGTGAATTTCGTTGTATGGGTATACTGTGTATACACGTACAATAACAATAAAGTTATTTCTTTATTTATTTTATCTGCTTTCTTTTACAGCTCTGGCTATCTCTTTCAATTTTTGTTTGTTTTAAGATGGTGGGGTGTAGGGCTGAAGTTCCAGCAATTTGTTTCTATCTTCCACCCTTTGAAACTTGGATTTTACAGATATTATGACCTCCTCGCTTGCTTATTCAGATATTTTGAGTAAATCTATGGTGTTAATCAGTGGTGGGACTCAAATTTTTTTACTACCAGTTCTGGCATGGCTTGGTGTGGCATGGCTTGGTGTGGCATGGCTCGGTGGCATGGCTTGGTGGGCGTGGCATGGCTTGGTGGGCGTGGCTTGGTGGACATGGCGGGGAAGGATACAATAAAATCTCCATTCCCACCCTACTCCAGGGAAAGGATACTTAAAGTCTCCATTCCCTCCCCACTCCAGGGGAAGGTTACTACAAAATCCCCATTTCCTCCTGATCAGCTGGGACTCAGGAGGCAGAGAATAGATGTGGGGTGGGGCCAGTCAGAGGTGGTGTTTACCAGTTCTCTGAACAACTCAAAATTTCTGCTACCGGTTCTCCAGAACTGGTCAGAACCTGCTGAAACCCACCTCTGGTGTTAATATGGGTTTTCACGGCATGTAACCCAGGTTTGGGTGAATGCCTGAATGGATATTAGATAGGGAACAGCTTGTGGACTGAGAGTTTGCCTGTACACTACAGATGTGAAAAAAGTTATATGAACAAAGAATTGTGACTATAATTCCTGACATTGCCTTTCAGTTTTTAAAAGGAGAACTTTCAAGTGTCTTAGGTTTATGAAATGTGTAATTTCTTGAAGGACAACTAACAGTGCATAATCTGAACTACAGTATTAAAAGAATATTATACACAGCTAATTTACCTCTTTAGTTCCAATTTGTCTAACATTTGAGCCACTAAATGTAGACACTGCAATTAAAAATAAGTTGAGCTATTTGCTTTCTTTTAGAATTGCCATCATATTTTGCCTAAAATCAAATTTCAAGGTGTCCTTGGATTTTCCTATTTAAATGAAGCATTCAAAGTGTTATTCTTACTGATTTAATGTGGGTTAATTAAGGTGATTTGTGAATGGCCCCAATTAGGTGTCTTTTGGGAGTGGGTGAGTGTTAACAGAATCAAAATGGTTGGCATGATCAGGTGAGCCAATGCATTTTTAACCTGCATTGCTTACATTGTAAATGGGAAAAAATGTTTCACTTACCCTGTTTTGATATTGTTGATATCTCTGTGAATGTGCCCAACTCCATTCCCCCTCCTCCATCTGAGATTTTGGGTCAGGATACCTTGGAGTGAAGGTTAATCCCTCTTTTAAAAGAACCTCTCCTCCTCCTCTTTAAAAAACAAAACAAAACCACAATTTTCTGTCAAATCATTTATAATTTCAGAAAGCGACTGTACAAATCCTGCAGTTTCTCTGGTAATGTTTTTCAGAAGTGGTTTGACATTGCCACCTTTCTAGGGCTAAGTGAAAGTGACTGGCTCAATGTCACCTGCTGGCTTTATGCCTAAGCATGGCTAGAATTCACAGTCTCTCAGGTTATATTCTGATGCCTTAAGCACTACACCAAATTGGCTCTACCTTCCTTCCAAAAAGCACTTAACTCATGTTTTAAAAAATGCATCTATTTTTGTTAAAGTGCTAAACATGTGCACTTTAAGGAACCCACATAAAGTACTGGTCAGGCATTTAGCTTATGCAAAAGCATCTAGATGACTGGTCTATCTTGTAGGTCAAACTTTGGAAGACAATTCCCAGTGTCCAAAGGTGATTTGTGTGCCCCAGATAGGAAATGGGAGCTCAGCAAATCCCATTCTCTGACCATATCAGCAACTAGGTTTTTGATAAAGTTCATCAAATCATATTAATGGCCAAAGTTTCAGAGGAAAATACCCCCAAAGAACTGATCATATGACTGCAAGGAATATAAATCCTTCTATTCTCCACCATTCATTCAGAACTGAAGAAACTTCTTGGATGAGAAGTGAAATGTCTTCTAGCAAAAATAAAGAAAGACCAATTGCCTTTTGAAAAAGCAACTTTGGAACAACCATGACCTGGATGACTAAGAATCTCCATAGACCTCAAAGAACTCTTTTACATAAGGGAATTACAGCACTTAAGATGTTGCTTAGAATGAAGGCAGGGAAGTGAGGCATAACCAAAGCATATACTGTAAAGTTATGTAAACAGAGATAATGTAGAGAGAGAATTTTTTTCTCCCTCATTAATAGTGTTAGAACTCCAAATCATTCATCTTTCACTGAAACTAAATACCAAGGATATGTCTAACAAGAAATACCATTTTTTAATATAGTAAACAATTCAACCATTGAAATTACTTCCAGTAGTTGTGTAATGGTGGGTTTAAAAGGGGACTGCAGGGACTCATGGACTGACAGCCTGTCAATGGCTATTAGTATTTATGGTTGTCTATAGCTTGTTAGGATTAGGCAATAGGCCTTAATTCCTGGTTGATGGGAAGTCACAATGGAAGGGAGGCTTGGTCTATTTATGGACCTGACTGACACAGAATACTGGATTATTGTGTCTTCATCCCAGAGGTTTTTTCATATATGCCTTTGTGCCAGGGGTGGGTTCTACTTACCTTTACTACCGGTTCGCATTGTGCCCGCACATGCGCAAATCACTTATGGTGACGTCTGGGTCAGTGGGCGGAGCCTCCTGCCAGTTTTACTACCGGTTTTTGCGAACCGGTCCGAACCGGGGGCAACCCACCACTGCTTTGTGCTTACCAGTTAACAGTCAAAGGGTGACTTTGCCTTCTGGATACCCTTGAAAAGATACCAATATAGATAGTGTATTTTAGCAAGCTAGATGTGATGCAATGAAAACATGGATTATTGTTGCTAGGCCAGATTGATTAATCAGAATATATACCAACTGAAATGGGTTTACTGAATCTTTGAAAGGTGTCTTCCTCAATTGTTAACTTATTTTGGGTTATTTTATACCTAGAGGTGAGTTTCACATAATTTTACCACCAGTTTGTCATGCACTATAAATGTGAACGTGCACATGCATGCGGCCTTCCACGCATCTGTTTTGCTCACGTGTGCGGTTTGAACGCATGCACATGGCTTTGAAAATGTGACTAAATAGGACGGCATAGCACTGAGGCGGGTACCCCACCCGCAGATTATTACTACCTGTCCACATGAACTGGTCTGAACCAGCTGAATACCACCACTGTTTATACCCCAAACCAGTGGTGGGTTGCCCCCGGTTCGGACCAGTTCGCAAGAACCGGTAGTAAAACCAGCGGGAGGCTCTGCCCACTGACCTGGATGTCATCATAGTGATCTGTGCATGCACAGAAGAGCATGCACAGGCGTGATGCGAACCAGTAGAACCCACCCCTTCCCCAAACATATATTTTTCCTTAACATTATCAAACCATTTTGTAGATTTTTGTACGGTTTTTAAAATTCTCTTTTGCAAAAGAAATAGGTTGCTTTTTAAAGGTAATTGCAAATGCAACTTTCTTATGAATTAAACATCTGCAAGAGGAGTGCCAGCTTGGAAGGAGCTTTTAATGGTTTTGTACATGAATGGCTTCTTCATTATTATTGTTTATATGTGCTGTGCATCCATTATTGCTACTCTGCAGAAGTCACTGCTGAATGATAATCAGGTGATAAACCTTGCAGAGATATTTCCTCATCATCCCGTGTTCTGGTATTGTGATTATTATTCTGCTTCCATTTCATTTTTCTAAAACCTAAATTGGTAAAAAATAGTTTTAGGAGGAGAATAAAGTAAAATCCCCTCTGAAATGAAAGAAGAGCTTATTTTGTTTATTATCCACAGTAAACAGCTTGCTAATCTATTGGAACCCTTCTTCTGGTTAGAACAGTTTTAATGATAGAGACATGCAGGAATTGCTTTCTGTTTTGTATAAATCATTCATCAGGATATTACTTTCTCACTATTGTTGTTTTTAATTTAAAATATTTTCCTTTCAGCTCACAAGCTCCATCCAGAGCTGGCTTCTTTCTTGCTTGCTGGATATTCTCAAAGGTTGTCCATTATTTTAGTGTCTTATCATTTGAAAGAAAATTGAGTCCATGTGCATAAAAATCTGAGAATAATCTATTGGTAGATCAGATTCTGGATGGGTTTACAGAATAGAGGAAAAATAGTCTGTCACTCTAATGGTCTTCATATATTCAGATAATAAACATTATGAACTATCCCAATTTTCTAGACATAAAACATTTATTAACAGAATCCGAAAAACACAACTCATTAACAAAAGCAAATTAACTGTTTGATAAGAAGCCAAAATAATTAATTTATATGTTATTAAAATCTTTTCAGATTGCTGAGTCAAGATTCTCTTAAAGTGACAAGATATCAGATTTGGGAGGAAAACACCCAGGGTGAGAAAGAAATTATATTTGTCCTGCTGGAAATCCATTTATTTCCCACACGCTTAAGGACATGTGATTAAGATATAGTACATTAAAAAATAGTACATGTGATTAAGATATAGTACATTAAATTAAAATGGGTGATGAACAAATTTCTTGCCAATACAAAGGAAGATAATACAGGTAACCTTCAATTTATGATCACAATTGAAACTGGAATTTCCTTTGCTATGTGATGCAATGGTAAAGTTAAGATGTTACGGGACTGCATTGCTTAGGGATTGCTATCCTAGCAGTCCTAATTGCCATCTTTTTTTTTTTTTTTTGCTTTAATTTATATGCCACCCTTCTCTGGAGACTCAGGGTGGCTTACAACGTGTTAAGCAATAGCCTTCATACTTTTGTATATTTATACAAAATCAGTTTATTGCCCCCACAATCTGGGTCCTCATTTTACCTACCTTTGAAAGGATGGAAGGCTGAGTCAACCTTGAGCCTGGTGAAATTTGAACTTGCAGTAATTGCAAGCAGCAGGTGTTAATAACAGTGCTTTAGTCCACTGTACTACAGGCTCCTATCTTTACCTTAGAACTATGGGTTGTTAAGTGTGTAGTTACCTCTATCCAAGACATCCCATGACCTGGTCCCTCGAAGCTGAGCCCTGTGCCTCAGTAAGGTAAAGATCTGTCTCCAACTCCCCAAGAGGTCTATTTTTCCCTTTATCTTTACTTTGGTTCACTTGCACCCTATTTGCACAGTAAAAGTAACCCCAGAAGCACATGGCTATGGGGCTGCTTGCCATGCGCTGGGAAACCATAGCTGTCCCAGCCCAATCCCAACTGCAGTCATCCTCACTTCTTTGAAGAACCCTGATACTCCTGCTGTCCTATGCTCTGCTGCCACAAATGATTTCCTCTGAATTCTTGCTTCCTCTTCATTTGTGGGGGGTGGGGTGGGGGGTGGGAGAAGCCATAAGCAGCCTCAGAGCCATAAGACCAAAAAACTTCCATCAGGCTACAGAACTGGGGCCAGTCTTTGCTTACTTATTTGTTTCTGGTTCTTGCGGCATCCAGGCTGGGACAGATCCTTCTGGCAGATGATGGATCAGGGATGCTTCTTGTTTGTTTTCTTGCTTGCTTCTGCTTCTTGCAGTGCACCAGAAAGCTGCACCCCACTCCAGGGTACTGCAAGAATCAGAACCAAGATGCAAGCAAGCAAGCAAGCCCAGATCTCTGGCACACCAGGAAGGCTCACCTCAGGCTGGCCCAAAAGCATGGTATAAAGCAGCTTCTTGGCATGAAGGGCCAAGCCAGGCATGCGTCAGCAGCAGCATTGGGAGCTAGAAGAGAGTGAAGGCCAGCTGGGGCTGTAGAGCACAGGGTGGAGAGGACCAAAATGGTATAAAGAAGACAGGCCAGTAGTGGGTTTCACTTACCTTCGCTACCAGTTCGCTATTGGGAACGTGCAGCGCTTCTGCACAGGCACAGAAGTTTCTGCGCATGCGCAGAGCATCCGTGAGATGTCCGGGTGGCTGGGTGAGCCTCCCACCGCTGCCGCTACCAGTTCGCCCAAACAGGGGTGAATCGGTAGCAACCTACCACTGAGACAGGCATGTGAGGTATTTGAAGAACCCTTGTGGTTGTAGGTGTAGGCAGGCTTCCAAGCACCTGAATTTTGATTACATAACCACAGGGACACTGTAATAGCTATAATTTGGGCACGGGTCATATGTCCTTTCATTCAGCACTATCATAACTTCAAATGGTCACTGAATGAATGATTGTAATTCAAGGACTACCTGTATTTTATGTCTGTTTGTCTGATGTATATGATCTTTAGTTAATTGGGCTTTTTTGGGTTCAAACTATAACAGAGAAGACATATTTATTGTGCTATATCAGCATTACATCCATTTTGAAATGGTAGCCTATTATTTCTGAAAATTACAGTTTGGCCTTTTTTCTCATGGTAAATTGGCATTGTGGGGAAATATGGGTGATACTATTTACAAGAAACCTATTTTATGGATGATTTGAATAGACAGTGGGATTTTTATTTTAAATCAATTCTTGAATGATAAAAGTAAGTTTTTATCATTTCTCATGTTAAAGAATGAATACCATTGCTTTCTGGAAATATTTCCAGCTCCATCTACTGACATCTTGATTTGTCTCAAACATTTCAGCCTTGGAGACATCTAAATTATTAGATGTGATTATTAAATCATATTAAACAAAAAAAGTTCACAATAAGTCTTAGATATTTTTTTAATCAATAAGTCAATTTGATATGCACATTTTAGAGGGACAAGGAATTGAACATTCCCACCTAGTCAGAGCAATGGGAAGCTGTCTTTTAACATTTTTATTGTTTACAATTATTACATTTTAGGAAGAAGTCACATTTACAAAATGATCTTGGTAGGATTTTTCTTTTTCTTTCTGTTCCATTTAAAGGCAAAAACAGAAAAAGAAGATTCCCTTGTTCAGCTCTATTGAGCTATTACTCATTTTTCCCTTTTGAAATGCCCTGGGACATTTTTGTTTGTCTGCAAATTGAAAATTAAAACTTGGTTTTTAGTTTATTTTAATTTTACCAATTAATAGGTTGTTAGGGTTGAATAAATGTGTAGATTTACAATATTTCAATATGTATTCCTTCTGAGAGATGGGAAGAGATATATACATATAAATTGTAAAGTTTTTGGAAGCAACCATAATGAATATTTAAGGTTTAAATCAGTGGTGAGTTGCTACCCATTCACCCCGGTTCAGGCGAACCTGTAGTAGCCGTGATGGGAGGCTCTGCCCACCCACCCAGACGTCCTCAAATATGCTTTGCGCATGTGCAGAAGTGACCCGCAAGTGAGCAAATGAAGCCCGCACGGATGAGTGAACCAGTAGCAAAGATAAGTGAAACCCACCACTGGTTTAAATTGTGTTGTTCTTCATTAAGTACAGTCGCATGCTAGGAAAATAGTATTAAATAAAGCCCTACTCTTCACACATTAACTCATTATTTAACTTTTACTTCACCAATTAATCACCTCATTTTCTTGTTAATTATGTTAGCAATTAATGCACTAGTTAAATCATGAATATGGTTGAATATTAAACTATTTAGTCATAAAATTCTTTCACTCCACAGAGCACTGAACCCAGTCAGAATAAATATATACATATTTTGAAATATTAATAACTAGTGCTTACTAACAAACTTAACCTTGTCCATTTATTAAGATGTTTACATGCATAATAAGAATGGGATGTATGTGAAAAACATTTCTGACTTAATCAGAAAAATCTGACATTTTATAAAGATGTCAGTAGTGTAACTATTTAAGCCATTTGACATTTGTCCATATTTACAAACACTTTTTTGGCCATGATTTTTCCCAGAAACAAATGTATAATGTCTAACACATATCACCCTTGTTAAAGTAAGGCAGGGATTTTTGCTACATCGTTCCTCATTTGTCACATCTTTCACATTCACGATAACATTAATATTAGAATATATTAAACATTTAAATATTGTAAAACTCTCTATTTTCTTCTTAGTATCTTTTAGTAATGATACCATATTAACATCAAATAATATTATTCCCTTCATACACATGCTAACAATTTTTATCTTATTTATATCTCTATCTTAATATATTTTCTACCTATTCTTTAGTCTTCTTCATTTCGTTTTTTCATTTCCAAACTCCATTTTTATTCTCCAACCATTGATAAAATACTTCCCATATCATATAATATTCAGTTTGCTCTTGTTTGTACCCAGACGATAAACTGCATAAGGAAAGATGGAATGATTATCTTTGTATTTAAAAAATAAAAAACTTTTTACAAAAAAAAATGTAAGGCAGGGATTTTTATTAAGATATTCAAAGCCATAGAGAGTTCATACCTCTAAAGCAGAAGAATTGTGTAAATTGACCTGTGTGCTTGTGCGCTCATGCGCCAGCCCACCACTCATGCAAGTTGAGCTGCATGCACATGTGCCTGGCTGCTGCTTGTGAAGACTGATTGCGAATAGGCCACAGCCTGGTAATGGACCACGGCCTGGAGGTTGTGAACCAGTGGTGAAATCCAATTTTTTTTACTACCAGTTTTGTGGGCACGGCTTGGTGAGCCTGGCTTGGTGGGCATGCCAAAGGAAGGATACTGCAAAATATCCATTCCCACTCCACTCCAGGGTGAAGTATACCGCAAAATCCCTATTCCCTCCACACTCCTGGGGGAAGGATACTGCAAAATCCCCAATCCCTTCCCACTCCTGGGGGAAGGATATTGTAAAATTTCCATTCCCACCACACTCTGGGGCCAGCCAGAGGTGGTATTTGCCGGTTCTCCAAACTATTCAAAATTTCCGCTACTGATTCTCCGAACAACTTAAAATTTTTGCTACCGGTTCTCCAGAACCTGCTGGATTCCAACCCTGTTGTGAACCCCTGCAGTAAAGAATATGTTCTGACTCTTCTTATTCTCACAAAGAGAAACTGTTCACTATTTGCACAATTCTTACTTTACTTTTA
Source organism: Pituophis catenifer annectens (assembly GCF_029215685.1). Classification (NCBI taxonomy): domain Eukaryota; kingdom Metazoa; phylum Chordata; class Lepidosauria; order Squamata; family Colubridae; genus Pituophis; species Pituophis catenifer. The sequence continues at coordinate 121,651,984 of NW_027256883.1, read as the reverse complement.
GTCTTCATTTGTAGTCAAGTCTGAAAGTAGTCATTATAAAGAGGCAAGAAACAAAAAAACTATTTTGCAAAGATAAAGCATGGCAGGGAGGAAGGAAGGAAATATAGATCATTGTGAAACTCAATGCCACCATTTTTCAGCACTGTCTTCTGGCAAAGCAAATCTGGATTAAATAATTCAAAGACAAAACCCTGAGCTACAAAGTTTGATGCAAGAGCAACAGCTGTAGCAGCAACAACGAAATATCCCTCTGTTGTATTTCCAAAAGGTTACTAAACCATAATTAAAAACAACACAACAAAAAAAAAAGTATGAAACTCTTCCTCCAGATGTCCAATTACCAGGGATCATCCTCCTTAATTAACATTGGTAATTGTACCAGATTGGAAGGCTAGCATCATTTTTGTCCTTTAGGCAAACTAGAAACCTAGCCAATGCCTAATTAACTGTCCTTGGGGATCTATTTGTCCTACTCTATAAGTCATTTAGTTTGTAGAAATGAAACATTCGGTACCAAGAAAAAGAGTAAACATCAATGGAGTTACTGAAGTGGGTATATATTGTTCATGGAACTTGGTGATGGATTTGGACTTTTTTTTCATTTCACAAGAATCTTAATAAGGTATGCAATGTAGAACCAAAATCCCGAAGCTGTAGCTGATGTTTTGTAAAGATAAAAATTCCAGTGCCCAATTCTAAGCATTTGAAAGTGTAGCTAGGTACATTATTAGGACAATTATATCAGTATGTGTATATCTCTATAAAAATCTTGGGACTTGTGGCCTTTTTTATATTCTACAATGCTTTGAATATTTATTTTGTGATTCTGTTATATTCCTTTCTGACAATTACTGTTAACTGCAGTTTTTTATTATTTATGTATTAAATAATATTTGTTTTACAGGATACATTAGCTCTAATATCTTCTTAAGCATACAATCCAAAGAGAACTCCCAAGAGAAATTTATTATTTGTCCTACAATATTAGGAATAAATAGGAGTGAAGTGTTGCCATGATTTGCTTCTGAGCTTCACAAAGACTCTACTTGGCCAAGGTTAAAGAAAACACACACTGTTAAATTTTAATCAGATTTAATAGACAGTTATTCCTGTTACAGATAACAGCTTTTAAAGTCTAAGATCTTAATTACAGAAACAATAGTTCATTCATAATCCTTAAAAATGACACTCTATATAGCAGAGATAGGAACCTAGTGTCTTCCAGAGGTTCTGGACATTTGAAGGTATTAGGTTACTCATTATGGCATGCACGTATCTGCTCATTGGACTTGCTTGTCCTACATGAATGTCCTACATGAGTCCTACATGAATGCCAGGCTGTGTATATTGTATAGTAGGCTACTGCTATAAATTTTCTTTTTCTATCAAAAATGCCTTATTTAATCTGAATGTTTGTGTTCCTTGGTTGGATTTTTACTAAAAATGCAACATGCTTACGCTGTTCTTTGATCACCATCACTTTGTCTGCTTTCTCCTTGGAATTTTATGATGATTTATGTTCTAATGAAGAATGCTAGTACATAGATCTGCTTAATTATAGATATGTAGTTGGATATTCCAGTGAGAAAGGGGCTTCCTTAAAGTATGGTTACGCTAATTGAGATCTCTGGGACTTCAGGGGCTGCTATATATGGAACAGTCTTTCAAATGTGTCTTTGCCTGAATGACTTCCTTAATGAAATATGGATGAAGAAAACTACTTTGTGCAAGCTGTCTACCTCCATAAATATAAATAAGTTTGCATAAATGCAATGGGAGCTTTAAAACACGTTTTACCACTGGAAATCCTAAATAAGCACATGCCATGTTCAGATGGAAATTACAATAAGAAAGACTGGATTTTATTTGATGTATTTTACTTCATAGTCATAACTGATGGGGATAATTTTTTTTCTTTCTAATCAAAGCTTATCGTATTTTTTCCATGCATTTGCTAAAAAAATAGATTATAAAGAAATACATACATAACTAAATAGATGCAGAAATAACTAAGCAGATTTGTCTGTTCAAGAGAGGGGGCTTGAGTGTTAAGTCCTTAAAGATTGAATTTCAATTCTTATATATTCAGTCATGTTTATGGCTTCTATCTTTCAGGCACTTCACTATAACTCTATCTTCTTTATATGGGGAATAGTCCAACCTTCCCCAGTCTAATGTTCTTCCAATGTTTTAAACATTCTCAGAAATAGTCATGTTGGGTAAGGAATTCAGTACGATAAAAATCCTGATATTTGAAAGGCTGTAGAAGACATAACTGTGCATGTCCATCAGAATGTTTCTAAGGAACCCTAGAAAAATTATTTTAAATAGGATAGAGGTGGAAAAAAGATTTTCCACTGAAATAAATATATACAAATTGGGCGCATTCTTCTGAGCCAATGCCTATTGTCATTTTTGTATTGATATTCTTATCTTCAGAGAACTTCTTATTAATATATATATTAATGTTTATTTATACTGCCTACAGTTTTATTCTGGTTCAATCTTTTCAGTTCTAAGTAGCTTTTGTAATGTACCATAATACCAAAAAATGTAATCAGAAAGCAAATACAAAATCATAAATCAAACCTAAATCATGAAGCACAACTTTCTATCTCTGATAATTTAAGCATTGTCAATTCATAATGTCAAAGCCCTTCGTGATCCCGGAGACGATAGGATGGAAATTGTCAGCAAGTACTCTGTGCAAGCATTCATTGCATAGGCAAAGTTGGTTGGCTAGGCAGGATTGAAGGCAGATTCTATTTGAAGCATTAAGCCAAATAGATTTAATAGATAGATAGGTAGATTCCCAAGCTATTTAGAAGCCGTGTTTCAAAGGCTTGCCTATCACCAGGGAAGAAGAGGGCTCAATTATAGGCTTCTGGGATCCTTTTGCCAGCCTTATGTCACCAGCAGGCATCCAAATCACTCCCTTATCCTTCTCTTGTTGTCTATTGCCATTAAGAGATTTCAACTTTCACTCTCGGTTCTCGGTAGAAGCAAAGGAAAGCAGGAAAATAGGAAGGTTTATTTCTGCCCTTGCAACACCCAACTTACAATTTTTGGGGAAGTGTAGTTGAAATTCATGAGCACATGATGGTGCCTAGCCACAGCAATTGTGCAGCATCTACAACTTTGCAAATTGGAGTGAATTTCCTTGAAATTTCAATTATATGGGAGTAATGGGTTCAGGTTTTTGGATGCATTCTTTAAGTCTGCTTATTTTAGGTACCTTGATTCAAAAACTTTTGCCCGATGCTGCACTTCAATTTTGCCCAATTGAAGATTACAAACAGACAAACAGCAGAAATGTTAGTAATGTATAGATAACCAGGAACTTGAACTAAACCCAAAAACAGACTGGCAACCAGTGGAGCGTGGGTTGTACTAATATTCTATATTGACAATCAAGCTGTATGTGAGGATGTGAGGAACAATTAAGAAGGAAAGAGCCTTTCTCTTCCTGAGTTGCCTGAAATATACATCTGTAGCAGGGGTGAAATCCAGCAGGTTCTGCCAGATTCTGGAGATCCGGTAGCAGAAATGTTGAGTAGTTCGGAGAACCAGCAAATACCATCTCTGGCTGGCCCCAGAGTGGGGTGGGAATGGAGATTTTGCAATATCCTTCCCCCAGGAGTGGGAAGGGAATGGGGATTTTGCAGTATCCTTCCCCTGCCATGCCCACCAAGCCACGCCCACCAAGCCATGCCCACAGAACTGGTAGTAAAAAGAATTTGAATTTCACCACTGATCTATAGCTAACTCAGGGGGGAAAAGCCTTATTTTTCAGCTGTTTAGAAGTAAAGTAAGTTCTCTGGAAGGAATGTTTGAATGCACTTTCTTCTTTTTGCTGATACACTTTACAGAAGGAAGATGCAATTTTAGGAATCACAACTATCTTCACTCCGTTTTATTTTCCTTTAAAAAAAAACCTTACATTTTTGCTTTCTTCCCTTCATCTATTATTTGAAAATCACCTTTCTAGCAGAATATCTTTTTAAATCAGATAAATACATTAAAACATTTTCCTTTGCCTTGTTTGGAAGTACGCATCAGAATATTCAACATACACAACATATTTGAAGAGAAATCCCTGTAACCTTCCAATTTGCTGACTGCTTAGCTACTGGCATAATTTATGACTTTTAGGCATCGTTACTCAACTTCTTGATTTCACATAGCTTCCAATAGTCTTACAACTACAGCAAATTTAATGATACCTTTTTTTATAATTGTGTTGGGTTGAATGTCAATTACTGCTTAATCAATACAAAATTTTGCTTCAATTGTCTATTTTAGTCCAGCCATGCATGTTATTCTTATTTTCTTCTAAGATGCATTTTATGGTGCTGCTGCTTGAATTTCAATAAGTGCTTTCTTTCTTTAAATACTGTCATCAGAATACATATAGTATAAATGGGCATAGGTAAGGTAAAGGTAAATGTTCCTCTTGCGCATATGTGCTAGTCGTTCCTGACTCTAGGGGGCAGTGCTCATCTCCGTTTCAAAGCTGAAGAACCAGCGCTGTCCGAAGACGTCTCCGTGGTCATGTGGCCAGCATGACTAAACACCAAAGGCGCACGGAACACTGTTACCTTCCCACCAAAGGTGGTCCCTATTTTTCTACTTGCATTTTTTATGTGCTTTCGAACTGCTAGAAGTTGGCAGGACTGGAACAAGTAACAGGAGCTCACCACATTACACGGCACTAGGGATTTGAACTGCCGAACTGCCAACCTTTTGATCGACAAGCTCAGCATTTTAGCCACTGAGCCACCACATCCCAATTGGATATAGGTATTCTCTGGCTAAATGAATAGTTAATATACAAAGTATAAGTTGCTCTTTTCCTCTAGCTGTATGTTAGTGCAGGTAGTCCCTCACTTAACAAATATTTATTTAGCAACTGTTTAAAGTCACAATGGTGCTGAACAGGTGATTTGTGATCTAGTCTGTTATGTATTGATACTTTTCAGCGGGAATTTCAAACCTGCCTAAGTTTCTGATTGGCTGACAGTCCCTCCTGGATTGTATATAAGGAGGGCTGCAGCCTCTGAGTTTTTGCTGAAGTCTCACTGTATATTAAAGAGCTGTTGTCACTTGCTTGGTTGTGCCTCTTGTTATTCCCAAACCACTTCATTGGCGACGAAGGTGGGATAGAGGTCACAAGAAGCGAACCAGTGAGACCACGAGCTTCAGCTAGGCGACGAGGCGAACTACAGGAGGCATACCGAACATGTCTGCCTACGTTCCGCCCAAGCCTTTCGATCCGACCCGCGAAAAATGGGTCTCGTACCTGACGAGGTTTGAATGCTCGCTCGAAGCCAGCGACATGCAAGGGCTCTCCGCTAATCGGAAGAGAGCCCTCTTCCTAAGCCACTGCGGACCGGACGTGTTCGAGATGGCAGAGTCACTGTGTGAGCCGACACCGGTCCAGACTGTCTCCTGGGACACCCTGATGGCCACACTCCGGGCTCACTACACTCCCGTGCCCTCCAAGTTCGTGCAACGATACCAACTCAGACAGCGCGTTCAACGAGAGGGAGAACCGGTCAGCGCGTACATGGCCAGCCTGAGAAAAGCCGCAACTCATTGCGACTATAGGGACTTGGACGATGCGTTGCTTGAGCAACTAATCTGTGGCATTCGGGACATTAGACTACAACGGCGCCTGCTCGCCAAGCCTGATTTAACGCTTGCTGGAGCCCTAGACAAGGCCAGGGCTCATGAAGCCTCCACAAAAGCCGCAGAAACGCTGCAGCGTCCGCTGACCAGCAAAGACAGTCCCAAGTCTGCCCCGGTGCATAGGGAAGACGCCGGATCCAGCTCGGAGTCCGAGTCAGATGAGGACGTCTTCCGAACGGACCACCAGAGAAAAGACACAGGCAGCCCTCAGCGAAGCTGTCCCAGCTGTGGAGGGCACCATGATAGACTGTCCTGCAAATACCGAGAGGCTATTTGCAGGTGTTGCGAGAAAAAAGGGCACCTGGCACGAGTCTGTAGAGCCATTCTGCCCAGAAAACACCAACCACGTGAACGCCGCAGCCAACCAGAATCGACGCGCCAGAAGCATCCAATGAGAGATGGCGGCACGAAAAAATGGCGAGAAATTGAACCACGAGATGGCCGCAGCATACACATAGACCAGGCCAGCATGGCGATCGAGGACAAAGTCAGCACGGTGGTCAAAATCAACAGCAAGCCATGCTTGATGGAGATCGACACCGGATCAGCTCTCTCCATAATGTCATGGGCGACCCTAAAGACCCTCCTGCCATCATTCCGGAAGGACCAGCTCTCCAAGCAGAGACTGCGCATCCTAGACTACCAGGGGAACCGAGTCCCCCTCGAAGGCGTGGGCACGTTCCGAGTCACCTACGGAGACTACGAAAGAGACCTGCCGCTGACCATCATCACGAAGCAGCTCCCTAGCCTTCTGGGCATGGGGTGGTTCCGAGCCCTCAGCATGGGTTTCACTGGCGTCCACCAGATGTCCAAGTCATCACTAAAGGACAGTCTCCTGACCGAGTTCCAGGACGTTTTCGGGGACACGTTGGGCAAGTATGTGGGGACCCCTATTTCTCTTAATTTAGACCCCAACGTAGCCCAAATAAGACTCAAAGCAAGACGGGTGCCTTTTGCATTGAAACCAAAGATCGATGCGGAACTGGACAAATTAATTAAACAAGGGATTTTGGTTCCCGTTGACCATGCAAAATGGGAAACCCCCATAGTGACCCCAGTTAAGTCGGACGGCTCAATTAGAATTTGCGCTGACTACAAGTGCACGATCAACAAGGCTTTGCAGCCGAGTGCCTATCCGGTGCCGATAGTGCATCATCTACTACACTCCCTGGGGCCCGGAAAAATTTTCACCAAACTAGACCTGGCTCAGGCCTATCAACAACTACCAGTTGACGACGCCACGGCAGAGGCGCAAACAATAGTAACCCATAGGGGTGCATTCAAATGCACCAGGCTCCAGTTTGGGGTGAGCGTCGCACCCGGCCTATTTCAAAGCACCATGGAGCGCCTTCTGCAAGGGCTTCCCGCCATATTTTGATGACGTCCTAGTCAGCGCTCAGGACGAATGGCAGCTAGGGGACAGAGTTAGAAACGTCCTTTTCAGATTCAGGGAAGCGGGACTCAAATTAAAAAAAAAAAGTGTATGATTGCTGTCCCCTCCGTTGAATTTTTGGGGTACAGGGTGGACGGCACAGGCATCCACCCTACCGAAAGCAAGGTGAGAGCTATTAAGAGCGCACCTACCCCCAAGACCAAAGCAGAGCTCCAAGCCTTCCTTGGACTGCTCAATTTTTACTCAATGTTCCTGAAAGACAAGGCTACCGTCGCAGATCCCCTACACAAACTATTGGGGAAGAATGTACCATGGGTCTGGGGGAAACCACAAGCAGCCGCTTTTGAGGCAGTAAAGAGACTTATATCGGAAGACAGTTTCCTAATCCAATACAACGCAGCGCTACCGCTTGTATTGGTTTGTGACGCCTCCCCCATGGAATTGGTGCCATCCTAGGCCATAGACTGCCGAACGGCCTAGAGGCGCCCATTGCGTTTTACTCTCGCACCCTGTCAAGCGCAGAGCGGAACTATAGTCAATTGGACAGAGAGGCTCTGGCTGCAATTGCAGGGGTTAAAAAGTTCCACGAATACCTCTATGGCCGGCAATTCGAACTTGTGACTGATCACCGGCCCTTGCTAGGACTTTTGGCAGGAGATAGGCCCACCCCCGCTGCTCTTTCCCCACGTTTGACCAGATGGGCTATTTTTCTATCGGCCTATTCGTATCAGCTTGTCCATCGACCCGGACGGACCATGGGTCATGCGGATGCCCTCAGCCGCTGCCCCCTACCTGACTTACTGACCAACCCAACGCCGGAAGCCTCCGTCCTTCTACTGGACACTTTAACTTGGGGACCTATCTCCTCTGCCGAGGTGGCAAAAGCCTCAACCAGGGACCCAATCATTCACACTGTGATGGGTTGGGTTCTGAAGGGGTGGCCAGTCAAAGTGGACGGGGAGGACTACCAAGGTTTTGTGAACAAACGAAACAAACTGTTTATGCAAGGGGGTTGACTGTTGTGGGGCGACAGGGTGGTAGTACCATCGAAATTAAGAACAAGGGTCTTAGAATTGCTGCACTAAGGGCATCCGGGCATTGTTAGAATGAAAAGCTTAGCCCGAAGCTACGTTTGGTGGCCCAACATGGACCAAGTTATCTCCGAGTGGGTGGGGAAGTGCAGACCCTGCCAGGAGTCTCACCCCGATCCCCCAGTAGCGCCCATCCGAGAGTGCGAGAAACCAAAAGGGCCATGGGGGAGGATCCACATTGATTTTGCTGGTCCTTTTCAAACGTTTTTAATCGTAGTCGATGCCTACTCTAAATGGCTCGAAATAATCTTAATGCCTTCAACCACAGCTGAGGCAGTAATCAAAGTCCTAAGGAAGCTGTTTGCCACTCACGGCCTGCCGGATACCCTGGTATCCGATAACGGCCCGCAATTCACGGCAACCCTTTTTGAGGGCTACTTGGCCGGACTGGGCATCCGCCATGCCCTATCGGCCCCGTTCCACCCGGCTTCTAACGGATTGGTCGAACATTTTGTGAGAACGGCCAAGGAAGCACTGTCCAGACTAGATAACGGGGACTGGCAGGCCAGGATAGACCAATTCTTAGCTGTCCAGCATGCCACACCATGCACAGCCACAGGGAGAAGTCCTGCAGAGCTCCTCATGGGCAGAAAGCTTCGGTGCGTGTTAGATAGGCTTCACCCTAACTACTCGCACAAAAATTTCAAGAGAGAGACCTCTGGACTAAGACAGTTTCAGGTTGGGTCCCCGGTGTTCGCTCGCAATTATGCCAGCGGACCTCTATGGGTTGCAGGAACCATAGTGGGCATAACAGGCCCAAAATCCTACACGGTAGACGTGGGGGTAGACAGACTCTGGAAGCGCCACATAGACCAACTTAGAAAAAGGGTAGTCGGTGAAGCAAACATCAATTTAGACATCTCCGAACCTAACTACAACAACTTTCCCAAAACAGCTAACTCAAGCCCGGGTTCGCGAGAATACTTAGCTGACAAGCCCTGGTTCCAGCGCTGCCCCAGCGAGTCGCCACTCCCAGCCGGGGATAACCACGCCCCGGACAAAATCCAGGAGGTTCCATTGGCGGAGCCGGGAGAGACAGAAAGTCCCTCCGACCAGCTCGACGCCCCACCAAACACTGAACTGCACAGGTCAACTAGGACGAGAACTCGGCCTGGGCACCTGCGAGATTTTGTGTGTACTTATGTAAATATTTGAATGTTAGTGCCTTCTGGGAAGGGAAGGGTGTTATGTATTGATACTTTTCAGCGGGAATTTCAAACCTGCCTAAGTTTCTGATTGGCTGACAGTCCCTCCTGGATTGTATATAAGGAGGGCTGCAGCCTCTGAGTTTTTGCTGAAGTCTCACTGTATATTAAAGAGCTGTTGTCACTTGCTTGGTTGTGCCTCCTGTTATTCCCGAACCACTTCATAGTCCTCACATGTATAATTATTGCAACATCCCTGCATTTATGTGATACAGATTTTGGTGTTTGGCAACCATTGAACTTTTAAATTGGTTGCAGCATTCCACAGTCAATAGGGAAGCTGGCAGGATGGGCTGCAAATTGTAGTCACTTGATGCCTTGATTAATGACCATGGTGACTCAGTTAACGACCATGGTAAAAAACGGTTGTAAAATTGAATGCAGTCATGTGTGACCTCACCTAATGACCACGTCTCTTAACAATGAATTTTCTAATCCTTATTGTGGTTGTAAGTAGAGGAGTACCTGTAGCCTTATATTGATGGAACAATAGTCATTCTAAGTGATATCCGGTACCCACTGCTTCTTTTTGCTGAACATCTCATCCATGTATATGTACTTACTCCCATGTTAAAGTTTTGTAGAAACTCTAAGATCATATGCTTAAATAAAGAGGCAAGTTTGAAGTCTCCTCCTAGATTGAAGAATTGGTAAAAAGTTTCTTTTTCTATACTGTTACTTTATATAAAGATATTGTTCAACCTAGAATTCCTATCATTATTTCTCCGAAAGATGTGGTAAAGTATAAAAAGTGCAGAAAAAGCATAGAAAAATGATTCAGGCATGACATCTAAGGTATTTTAGTTTGGATAGAAAAAAGATTGAATAAGAAATACAGGATAGTATCATATAAAATTATGTTTGTCTGGAGAAAATGTATAAGGACCCTTTCACCCTTTCTCATAATGCCAATTAAACTGAATAGTAAAAAAATTCAAGACAGACTTTATTTTTTTAAAAAAGTCTTTTTCACACAATATATAGTAAAAGTATTTTTTTCTTTCCAAATGGGGTTCAGTAATGATTTGTATTTTCAAAAGTTTTAAAAGGTGCTACACAAATTAAGGTTAGGCTTTCACACCATGATTTTTTAGTGCGTCTAGTACCAGAAAAAACATTTCTCTAACACTGGTTTCTGGGCAACACATTCAGAAAGATGATATTCCTGCACTAGAAGCATTGGATCTGATTCTTGTCAAAATCTTTAGAGCAGCCCCCACCCCCAACCCCTGGGCTCTGGACTGCTACCAGTCCATGGCCTGCTAGAAACCAGGCTGTGCAAGTGGCAGGCAAGCAAACATCAGTTCATGTGTGAAATTTAAAAAATGTCTTCAATGAAACCGGACCTTGGTGCCAAAAAGATTAGGGATCATTGCTTTAGAGCAGTGTTTCTCAACCTTGGTAGCTTGAAGATGGGTGGACTTCAATTCCCAGAATCTCATAGTCTAGTTCAGTGAAAGGGTGCTTGCTGCCTGCCTGAAAAAAGCCTAGGAACTAGTGGATTGTGATTTCACTGAACTAGAGCTGCATAAAAATCTTGATTTATGTAGGAAGAACCTGGCTAAAGAGAAATACACATAAAGGCCTAGAAAAAAAAAGAAAACAAATACTGTACCTTTACAAGGAGGATACATGGGATGAGGGTGTGGCTAACTGATGAGGACTAATAAGTCCAAAATAGATCTATCTTAGTCTCCTTAGTCTCCCAATGGGAGCAGGGTGCTTGCTGGCTGCCAGAAAAAAGCCTAGAAACTAGTGGATTGTGATTTCACTGAACTAGACCTGCATAAAAATCTTGGATTACGTAGGAAGAACCTGGCTAAAGAGAAATACATACATAATACATACATAATACATACATACATACATACATACATACGTACGTACGTACGTACGTACGTACATACATACATACATACATATTGGGGTGAGGTATCATCAATATGCTGATGATACCCAGCTTTACATCTCCACCACTGACCACCCTAGGGATGCCCTTTCCATGATGTCCCACTGCCTGGAAGCGGTGTGGGTTTGGATGGGGAGGAACAGACTTAGACTCAACCCTTCCAAGACTGAGTGGCTGTGGATACCAGCATCCTGGGATCTGGAGGTTCCATCTTTAGTGATCGGGGGAGAGACTCTTGCTCCCTCCAATAGGGTCCGCAACTTGGGTGTCCTCCTGGATTCTCGGCTGTCTTTGGATGACCATCTGATGGCCGTAACCAGGGGGGCCTTCACACAGGTGCGTCTTGTGTGCCAGTTGCACCCTTTTCTAGACTGGGATGCCGCAATTATATATATATATATATATGTCTTTGGTTATTCGGGTCTTCTCCCACGTAAAATTGGAAGTGTCTTGGCGACGTTTCGACGAAGTCTCATTCGTCATCTTCAGGCTTCGTGCTTCCAGGAGCAATGTGAGATCTCAGCTGTCTCTTCCTTTTAACTGCTAGTGGGGGTGTGAGCTGATTGGGTGGGGACTTGGCTGTGTTCTGATTGGGTGGAGGTGTGTTCTGATTGGTTAGGGGCTTGGCTGTGCTCTGATTGGATGGGGGGTTGGTTGTGCTCTGATTGGCTGGGGGTGTGTTCTGTTTGGGTGGGGGCTTGGTTGTGCTCAGCTTAGTCTGAGTTGCAGGGGGATTTGAGCTGGTGAGCTGCGTTGTTGTTGTTTGGCTTCGTGTTTGTGGCCGTGCGAGCTCTTCATGGTGGGTGTCAGTCTGCTTCATGTATGGATTGGAGGGGTTTAAAGTGGCTAATGATGCAGCTGCGGTCTGGCTTCTGGTCCTTGGTCGTGGCTCATTATCAGTGTGGGTTTGAGTCTGCTTTCTGCGTGGATGTGTGGTGGTGACATCCTGTGTGGCTCTCGTGAGTGTGGGTCTGGTGTCATTTGTCGTGTTAGGGACTCGTTTGTCAATAAGGGCGGGTTTCCAAATGGCTGGTAGGCGGGAGGTATCGTCTCGTTTGTTCATGCTGTGTGGGCGTTTTTCTATCTCGATGGCTTCTCTGATTATTCTGTTGTTAAAGTGTTCAGTTTTGGCGATAGTTCTGGTCTTTTTAAAGTCAATATCATGTCCTGTGGCTTTAAGGTGTTGGACCAAGGAAGAAGTTGGTTCCTCTTTTCTGACTGAGTTCTTGTGTTCTTCTATGCATGCACTTATTCGTCTGTGGGTTTGTCCGATGTATGTAGTGGGGCAGGCGGTGCATGGGATTTCATATACTCCTTGATTTTCTAACTCAATTTTGTCTTTGGGGTTCCTTAGGATGGTGGATATTTTTCGGTTTGTGCAGAATGCTGTCTTGATGTTATGTTTGTGGAGGATTTTGCTTATTCTGTCTGTGGTGCCTTTTATGTATGGGAGGAGGGCTTTGCCGTTTTCTTGTTCTCTGTCTTGGATTTTAGTGGGGGTTTCTTTCTGGATTAGGTTGGTGATCTTATTTCTTTGGAATCCATTGGATGTTAGTACGTTAGTAAGAGTGTGTAGTTCGGTTTTTAGGTGTTGTTCGTCAGCTAAGCGTTTTGTTCTGGAAATGAGTGTCTTGGCTACAGAGTTGATCTGGGCAGGGTGGTGGTGTGAGAGTGCGTGCAGATAGCGGTTTGTGTGTGTTTTCTTCTGGTAGATAGTGTGTCCTAGGGAGCCATTGGATTTTCTGTAGACTAAGACATCCAGGAAGGGAAGTTGGTTGTTCGCTTCTGTTTCCATGGTGAACTGTATTTTGGGGTGTAGGCTGTTGAGGTGTGTGAGGAAGTTGTCCAGTTTTTCTTTCCCATGAGGCCAGATTATGAAGGTGTCGTCCACATATCTGAGCCAGAGTTTGGGTTTATGATCAGATTTTTCTAGAGCTTGGGTTTCAAAGTATTCCATATAGAGGTTGGCAATGACAGGTGAGAGGGGTGATCCCATGGGTGCTCCTTCTGTTTGTTTGTATTTCTGTCCATTATAGATGAAGTATGTGTTGGATAGGCAGTGGTTGGTCAGATCTAAGATGTGCTTGGGGGGGTTATATTTGTTTTGGATAACTGTCAAGGCTTCTTTGATTGGTACTTGGGTGAAGAGGGATATGACATCGAAGCTCACGAGTAGGTCACTGGGCTGTAAGTTTTGTTAAAAGGAAGAGACAGCTGAGATCTCACATTGCTCCTGGAAGCACGAAGCCGAGAACACCAGCCTGAAGATGACGAATGAGACTTCGTCGAAACGTCGCCAAGACACTTCCAATTTTACGTGGGAGAAGACCCGAATAACCAAAGACCTACATACAAACACCCGCGAAAACCTGAGAATATATATATATATATATATATATATATATATATATATATATATATATATATATATAACATATATATATATATAACATATATATATATATATATATATATATATATATATATATATATATATATATATATATATATACATATATATATATATATATATATATATATATATATATATATATATATATAAATTAAAATCTCGGGTGTTTTTCTGCATCATTATAAATAAGTTGGTTAAAATATTTAAAATCCTAGTTAAAATCTCAGCTTAAAATCTTCTAAAATTCCCTACAGAGCACTCTGCAAGGTCCTTTAAAACCTCAGCTAAAATCCTACCAGTGACTTTAAAAGTTTTTCTTAAAGCAACGTTTTGACAGGCTCACACCCTGTCATCTTCAGGCTCTGTTTCATGTAGAAGCTATGGGTTCTCTGTTGCGGGGCCGGAGCTGTCACTTATCTATATTTGCTGCTGCTGACGTATGCTGGCTATCCTGCAACTCTGTGTTCTGATTGGAGGACAACAGTTTTTCTTCCTGCTTCTTCCTCCTAGCTACTTGGCTTCGTGTTACAGGCCCAGCTTTCTCAGATTCTCTATAATTATCTGTCTGCTGTAGAGGGGAAAGGATTCTGGTAGGCATCACAGCACCCTTGATTGTTAGTTGAGATCTCAGCCTATCTTCTGGCTCGATCCTCTTTCTCTCTCCCTATTGCTAGCCACCCTCTGGGAGAGGGTGAGAGAGAGGATCATGTTGATTCATAATAGAATAAATGTTCTATATAATTAATATCTAGGCCATTTATCCAATGTAGCGCAGTATGATCCAGTGTCTGACAAGGAGGACCACAGTCACATTCAGGGGAGGATGCTCTGCCTAATTTAAACAGAGAGTCTTGACAGATGCCATGCAAGGTGAGGATCCTATTTGGAGTTTTTCAGCAACAAAGCCAAAGTGATATCAGTTTTAAAACGAGGCAAACCAAAAGACAGGGTAGAAAATTACCATTCAATTGCCCCTTTAAACTCCTGCTATAAACTCTTAGAAAGATTGCTCCTAAACAGGATCAGCTCACAATGGAAGAACATTTTCCTATTTAACAAAATTGAAACTGTGAAGACCAGGTGGGCCTAACAAGTCACACTGAAGCAGGATTCCAATGAGGCCTTAAAATCTCATTTGTAAACTACGGTTTACAAAAACAGTAGTTATTGTGGACCTGACTGTGACCTATGACATAGTCTGGAAGGAAGGTTTATTATACAAACTACAACTGATCATCCCCATGTCAGAAGACTATTCACCTTATTAATAATACGCTGAGAGACAGGATTTTTCAAACAATAATGGGAGGGGAAAAAAGCAAGATTAAATAATGGCCTACTAGAGCTCTCTGTGTGGCTCCCACATTGTTCAACCCATACATATTTGACATGCCAGTTACCAAAGGATGGAAATTTGTTTGCATGGATAACGTAGCCGAAGCAGCCCAAGATAAACATATGGAGGATGCTGACAGCTCCCTCACAGAGAACCTAAAAGTTCTGGGGAAGTTCTTTGTTGACTGGAGGATCATCCCAAGCATGAGCAAAACAGAAACAATGTATTTCCACCTTAATAACAAAAAAAAAAAAAAAAAAAAAGTTAGAAACTATACTTCAATAACAGCCTATTGCCTTATAACACCTTTCCAAAATACCTTGGTGTAATTCTGGATCGATCTGTCTCTTACAAAAAAAAACACAGAGAATACTGCAGCACAAATTAATACCAGAAATAATGTTCTATAAACTTTGTGGAACTAAATGGGGTCTCTCTGCCTCTATTCTCGGAACATTAGCATTGGGACTGGTGTTGCTCTACAGCTGAATATTGTGGCCCCTGTCTGGATGAACAGCTGCCATGCAAATAAACTGGATGCCAGACTGAATAATACAGTAAGTGCATCAAGGCCACACTGTCCTGCTGATTTCCTGTACTGAGCCATATTGCCTCACTAGACTTATGATGAAATTGTCAGTAGCCTACAACTATCAGTGCACTCTGAAACACCATATTTATCAATTGGAAGGCTTAAATCAAGGAAACTCCCTTCCCCACTGATACTGACAGCTGCATAACACTAACTTTGATGTTAAATTCCAGTGGAAAGTAAAGTGGACTATTGAACATCCAGATTCCAGAAAAAAATAGATCAGACTCAAAATGTTCTGCATTTAATTTATATATTAGGTACACACAGAGAGATAATGAATACTGTATA
Organism: Pituophis catenifer annectens; assembly: GCF_029215685.1. Taxonomy (NCBI): domain Eukaryota; kingdom Metazoa; phylum Chordata; class Lepidosauria; order Squamata; family Colubridae; genus Pituophis; species Pituophis catenifer. The sequence goes on along the minus strand of NW_027256883.1, from coordinate 121,636,066 downwards.
TACACACACCAGTATGAGGTATATTGGTTTTCTTACATTTCCAAGTTCTGCATGGAACTCATTATTTCATTTTTATGAATTTGAGGTAAGCCCCTTAACTATTATTCTTCCTGAAATACTTTGCTATTGACTTCCAACAACAGGCAGATGCTTGGCTAAACTCTAGGTTTAGGGAAATTCTAAGCTTTATTCCCATAGAGCTTCTTTTTTTTTTTAAGGTTTAAGGAAGAAAAAATTAATTGCTTTTAACTTTTCCACTTAAAAAGTGTTAAAGCAGCATATCCTCTGGACAATTTATGGAGCTGCCTGGAAGGATGTTCCTAGTTGTCAGGATGTTTTGCATGCAAAGAAACACTTCTGGGACTTGATTACACATCTCCCATAATCATCAGATTTAAGATTAAAATTGATTCATCAAAAGATTTTATTTTACGTATATTGGACTCCCCAAGGAATGTATTTTAAGGGATGGAAATCAGATTTTGTATGTGTGTGTTGTTGTTGGCAAACTTAAATCATATGAGTCACTGGTGTTTTTCTGAACCATTTTGATATATGTAAGAAGATTTATTGGGAAATATTTGAATGATTAAAATACTTATGTCCTGTTAAATTACATTCCAAAACTCTGGAATTTGAAGTTTTCTGGAACAATGCCTACATTAAGCATAAGATCTTGTGAAGAGAATTATTTTGGAAAAGAAGTATTTTTCCTTGCCCTTGGCTCTGAAGTGCTTTATATGTGATAACTAGCACCTTGAATTAGAAGCCCATTAGTGATCAGTGAAGCTAGATTTATTCACTAAAGATGAGCTATTCTGTTGGTTACAAATAGTGACATTAGGGCAGGTCTTTAGATCAGAAGTCCAATGCTTCATGTTCAGGAAATGACATTATGGTCTCCAAATGGACTGGTTTAGAATACTTCAAAGTAACAAACATGATGCACATTACCATCTCCATATTTGATTCTTTTAAAACCATCAAGCCAGTTTGGTCTAGTGATTAAAGCAATAGATTAAAAACCAAGAGAGTGTGAGTCCTAGTCTCAGTTTAGGCATGAAAACCAATTAGGTGACTTTGGGCCACTAGATATACGTATTCTTTTCTAGTCATATAGGTAGTTCTAGGTGTACAGATTTTGTCTAGGTTTTCCCTTCATTTCCATGTTATTTTCCACTTGAGCTAGAGGCTATCCACTTCTGAATCACCCGCTCTGCAGAGTTGCTCACTTGTATTTAGGTTGATTGACTTTAAATGTGTTCCAGATGCCACTTTCTGTTTTCCCTTGCCTGGCTGCTTACAGAGAAAGCATTACTGAAGCAATGGCTAATTCCCACCAGCCCCTTAACCCTCTCTGTAAGCTCTCATCTGTGTCTTACAGAATTTTTAGAAACAGTCGCATCATAATGTACTTCCTCTGGCCCCAATGAACAATTGAATCAAGACAAGAAGAAAAAAAATATTTGCATCTGGTGCAAAAATGAAAGGAACAGTGTTCTGTAGAATCATTATTTCTGCCAGAGCACAGATAGAGAACAACAACAAACAATTTTTTTTCTGCTAGTGACACTACTTTTAAATGAAAAGGTTTTATCTACCAGTAGAACAGCCAGAGGTTGATTAGTCTGAAATTTAATACTATTCAGTCTTTCCTTTCCTTTCCTTTCCTTTCCTTTCCTTTCCTTTCCTTTCCTTTCCTTTCCTTTCCTTTCCTTTCCTTTCCTTTCCTTTCCTTTCCTTTCCTTTCCTTTCCTGCCCTGCCCTGCCCTGTCCTTTCCTTATCTTACCTTACCTCATCTTTCTAGAAATAGACTTAATTATCTAATGAAAGAATGAGGAAAAATTATAGTCAATAGTTGAATTGCAATATAATCCAGGTAGTTATCAATTGATAAAGTCCTTCTCTCATAACCAATTCTCTTTCTCACTTTTGCAATGAGAAAAGAGAGGCAAAATAGATTTCGGAAGATGAGTCCTGGCTGAGAGAGAAGGAAGGAATCTGGAAAATATTGCTTTTGAACTGGATGGAAATTTTTGCCTCATTCAACTCCAAGGATGAAGATTTTCCAGGCTGATCTAATGGAAGACAAGCTGTTAAAGGGAACTGCAGGTTTATAGTTAACACCATCTGTCTAAACGTCTGTAAAAATTCTATGTTGTAAGTCCATGGAATCCTGACAATTCATTGCTTCTTATAAGCTTGATTATTTTATGGAAAACAAATTGAACATTTTTAATATATTACCATGATAATCAACACTACAGGGGGGCTCTTCTCTTAGAACATGTAAATGTTCTTACTCTAAGGCAGTGTTTCTCAACCTTGGTAGCTTGAAGATGGGTGGACTTCAACTTCCAGAATCCCCCAGCCAGCACACCAGCGCATCAATTCCCCATACCAGGGGTATGTGAAATCACAATCCACTAGTTTCTAGGCTTTTTTTCAGGCAGCCAGCAAGCACCCTTTCACTGAACTAGAGCTGCATAAAAATCTTGGTTTACATAGGAAGAACCTGGCTAAAGAGAAATACACATAAAGGCCTGCAAAAAAAAAAAAAGAAAGAAAGAAAGAAGAAAGAAAGAAAGAAAGAAAGAAAGAAAGAAAGAAAGAAAGAAAGAAAGAAAGAAAGAAAGAAAACAAATACTGTACCTTTACAGGGAGGATACATGGGATGAGGGTGTGGCTAACTGATGAGGACTAATAAGTCCAAAATAGATCTATCTTAGTCTCCTTAGTCTCCCAAGGGGCAGCAGGGTGCTTGCTGGCTGCCTGAAAAAAGCCTAGAAACTAGTGGATTGTGATTTCACTGAACTAGACCTGCATAAAAATCTTAGTTTACGTGGGAAGAACCTGGCTAAAGAGAAATACACATAAAGGCCTACGAAAAGAAAAGAAAACAAAACATATATATAGAGAGAAATACATATATAAAGAGAAATACACACACACATACATACCTCAGAAACCTCAAAACCTCAGAAAACAAATTATATATATATATATATATATATATATATATATATATATATATATATATATATATGCGATATTTTTGCAATCAGGGTTTTTTCCTATGTTGAAAGATGTTAAAATGGCCATGGTGGGATGAAATCTCTATTCATCGCTTTCAGGCCTGACAGACATTTTATGTTGTTTCTTCTGAGACTTATGAGACTGGGATAGCACTATTTCGGCCTTCTTGGACCTCTTCAGCCAGACACACCCATATTTTATGACTCCTCCCTGTAGAGGTCAAATATTTATTTCTTTTAATTCATAGGTATAAATGTGCGATATTTTTGCAATCAGGGTTTTTTCCTATGTTGAAAGATGTTAAAATGGCCATGGTGGGATGAAATGGTGTGTCTGGCTGAAGAGGTCCAAGAAGGCCATTTCAACATAGGAAAAAACCCTGATTGCAAAAATATCGCACATTTATACCTATGAATTAAAAGAAATATATATATATATAGAGCTTGCTAGGTGTTAGAAAGGAAAAAAGCCCAGAACCGAGTAGATGTGATTCTACTGAGCTGGAGCTACAAAAAAACCTTGGCTACGTAGGGAAAACCTGGCTAGAAGAAAAACACACATAAACCCTACGAAGAAGTAAGAATATATATATATATATATATATATATATATATATATATATATATAGGTCTTTGGTTATTCGGGTCTTCTCCCACGTAAAATTGGAAGTGTCTTGGCGACGTTTCGACGAAGTCTCATTCGTCATCTTCAGGCTGGTGTTCTCGGCTTCGTGCTTCCAGGAGCAATGTGAGATCGCAGCTGTCTCTTCCTTTTAACTGCTAGTGGGGGTGTGAGCTGATTGGGTGGGAACTTGGCTGTGTTCTGATTGGGTGGAGGTGTGTTCTGATTGGTTAGGGGCTTGGCTGTGCTCTGATTGGCTGGGGGTGTGTTCTGTTTGGGTGGGGGCTTGGTTGTGCTCAGCTTAGTCTGAGTTGCAGGGGGATTTGAGCTGGTGAGCTGCGTTGTTGTTGTTTGGCTTCGTGTTTGTGGCCGTGCGAGCTCTTCATGGTGGGTGTCAGTCTGCTTCATGTATGGATTGGAGGGGTTTAAAGTGGCTAATGATGCAGCTGCGGTCTGGCTTCTGGTCCTTGGTCGTGGCTCATTATCAGTGTGGGTTTGAGTCTGCTTTCTGCGTGGATGTGTGATGGTGACATCAGGTGTGGCACTCGTGAGTGTGGGTCTGGTGTCATTCGTCGTGTTAGGGACTCGTTTGTCAATAAGGGCGGGTTTCCAAATGGCTGGTAGGCGGGAGGTATCGTCTCGTTTGTTCATGCTGTGTGGGCGTTTTTCTATCTCGATGGCTTCTCTGATTATTCTGTTGTTAAAGTGTTCAGTTTTGGCGATAGTTCTGGTCTTTTTAAAGTCAATATCATGTCCTGTGGCTTTAAGGTGTTGGACCAGGGAAGAAGTTGGTTCCTCTTTTCTGACTGAGTTCTTGTGTTCTTCTATGCGTGCACTTATTCGTCTGTTGGTTTGTCCGATGTATGTGGTGGGGCAGGCGGTGCATGGGATTTCATATACTCCTTGATTTTCTAACTCAATTTTGTCTTTGGGGTTCCTTAGGATGGTGGATATTTTTCGGTTTGTGCAGAATGCTATCTTGATGTTATGTTTGTGGAGGATTTTGCTTATTCTGTCTGTGGTGCCTTTTATGTATGGGAGGAGGGCCTTGCCGTTTTCTTGCTCTCTGTCTTGGATTTTAGTGGGGGTTTCTTTTTGGATTAGGTTGGTGATTTTATTTCTTTGGAATCCATTGGATGTGAGTACGTTAGTGAGGGTGTGTAGTTCGGTTTTTAGGTGTTGTTCGTCAGCTAAGCGTTTTGTTCTGGAAATGAGTGTCTTGGCTACAGAGTTGATCTGGGCAGGGTGGTGGTGTGAGAGTGCGTGCAGATAGCGGTTTGTGTGTGTTTTCTTCTGGTATATAGTGTGTCCTAGGGAGCCATTGGATTTTCTGTAGACTAAGACATCCAGGAAGGGAAGTTGGTTGTTCACTTCTGTTTCCACAGTGAACTGTATTTTGGGGTGTAGGCTGTTGAGGTGTGTGAGGAAGTTGTCCAGTTTTTCTTTCCCATGTGGCCAGATTATGAAGGTGTCGTCCACATATCTGAGCCAGAGTTTGGGTTTGTGATCGGATTTTTCTAGAGCTTGGGTTTCAAAGTATTCCATATAGAGGTTGGCAATGACAGGTGAGAGGGGTGATCCCATGGGTGCTCCTTCTGTTTGTTTGTATTTCTGTCCATTATAGATGAAGTATGTATTGGATAGGCAGTGGTTGGTCAGATCTAAGATGTGCTTGGGGGGGTTATATTTGTTTTGGATAACTGTCAAGGCTTCTTTGATTGGTACTTGGGTGAAGAGGGATATGACATCAAAGCTCACGAGTAGGTCACTGGGCTGTAAGTTTTGTTGCTTTATGATGTCTATGAACTGGAATGAGTTTTTTACGTATGAGGTGATGGATTCTGCATAGGGCTGTAGTTGTTTGGCGAGAAATTTGGCTAGGTTTTGTAGAGGTGAGCCTATGGAGCTGACTATGGGTCTAAGTGGGGTTCCTTCTTTGTGTATCTTGGGGAGACCATAAAGCTTAGGGCATCTGGATGATTTCTCTCTGGGTATGATTCTTTGCTGAATCTCTTCGCTGATGGGGGAGGCTTTTATTTTGGATCTGGTGGTTTTTTCCAGGTAGGTGGTGGGGTCTGTGTTTAGGGGTTTGTATATGGAGTCTTGGAGTAGGTTGGTTAATTTGGTTTGGTAGTCAGATGTGTTCATAACCACCGTGGCATTGCCCTTGTCTGCTGGTAGGATTATTATGCTGGTGTCTTCTTTCAGGTTAAGTAGTGCTGTCTGTTCCTCTTTGGGTAAGTTACTTTTGGGTGGCTTGCTGGTGCAGAGGATATTGGTGATTTCGAGTCTGATTCTGTTTGCATCGTCGGGGTTGATTTTGGTCAGGCTGGTTTCAACTCCGCATATAATGGTTTCAGTGGGGATGCTTTTGGGAGCGACTGCAAAGTTGAATCCTTTAGAAAGGACATTGGTTTCGGCTTTGGTGAGGATCCTATCTGAGATGTTATGCACTGTTTGTTTCATGTGTGGCTGTGAGGGTGGAGGGGATTGTTTCTGGCATTCTTGTAGTCTTCGGAGTTTGTTGGTGTGTGTGTCTGTCTTGAGGGTGGTCTGTGTTTCGGCTCTCCAGATGGCAAGTTGTTTGGATTTGTCCCAAAGTGCGGGGTGGATCTTGTTGCTGAGTTTGAGGTGAAGTGTGAGGAGATCCTTGTTGATTCGGTCTAGGAGGAATCTTTTTCTGTGGAGTTCATTTCTGATTAGGGCTAGTTCTGTTCTTTTCAGAATGCGTTTGGTGGCTGCAGAGTTGAAGTGGAATTTCAGTTGGAAGCCTGTGGGGATTAAATTTTGATCTCGGCAGTTGCGTAGGAATGCAAGGTCACATAAAATGTCATATCCCTCTTCACCCAAGTACCAATCAAAGAAGCCTTGACAGTTATCCAAAACAAATATAACCCCCCCAAGCACATCTTAGATCTGACCAACCACTGCCTATCCAATACATACTTCATCTATAATGGACAGAAATACAAACAAACAGAAGGAGCACCCATGGGATCACCCCTCTCACCTGTCATTGCCAACCTCTATATGGAATACTTTGAAACCCAAGCTCTAGAAAAATCCGATCACAAACCCAAACTCTGGCTCAGATATGTGGACGACACCTTCATAATCTGGCCACATGGGAAAGAAAAACTGGACAACTTCCTCACACACCTCAACAGCCTACACCCCAAAATACAGTTCACCATGGAAACAGAAGTGAACAACCAACTTCCCTTCCTGGATGTCTTAGTCTACAGAAAATCCAATGGCTCCCCAGGACACACTATATACCAGAAGAAAACACACACAAACCAATATCTGCACGCACTCTCACACCACCACCCTGCCCAGATCAACTCTGTAGCCAAGACACTCATTTCCAGAACAAAACGCTTAGCTGACGAACAACACCTAAAAACCGAACTACACACCCTCACTAACGTACTCACATCCAATGGATTCCAAAGAAATAAGATCACCAACCTAATCCAAAAAGAAACCCCCACTAAAATCCAAGACAGAGAACAAGAAAACGGCAAGGCCCTCCTCCCATACATAAAAGGCACCACAGACAGAATAAGCAAAATCCTCCACAAACATAACATCAAGACAGCATTCTGCACAAACCGAAAAATATCCACCATCCTAAGGAACCCCAAAGACAAAATTGAGTTAGAAAATCAAGGAGTATATGAAATCCCATGCACCGCCTGCCCCACCACATACATCGGACAAACCAACAGACGAATAAGTGCACGCATAGAAGAACACAAGAACTCAGTCAGAAAAGAGGAACCAACTTCTTCCCTGGTCCAACACCTTAAAGCCACAGGACATGATATTGACTTTAAAAAGACCAGAACTATCGCCAAAACTGAACACTTTAACAACAGAATAATCAGAGAAGCCATCGAGATAGAAAAACGCCCACACAGCATGAACAAACGAGACGATACCTCCCGCCTACCAGCCATTTGGAAACCCGCCCTTATTGACAAACGAGTCCCTAACACGACGAATGACACCAGACCCACACTCACGAGTGCCACACCTGATGTCACCATCACACATCCACGCAGAAAGCAGACTCAAACCCACACTGATAATGAGCCACGACCAAGGACCAGAAGCCAGACCGCAGCTGCATCATTAGCCACTTTAAACCCCTCCAATCCATACATGAAGCAGACTGACACCCACCATGAAGAGCTCGCACGGCCACAAACACGAAGCCAAACAACAACAACGCAGCTCACCAGCTCAAATCCCCCTGCAACTCAGACTAAGCTGAGCACAACCAAGCCCCCACCCAAACAGAACACACCCCCAGCCAATCAGAGCACAGCCAAGCCCCTAACCAATCAGAACACACCTCCACCCAATCAGAACACAGCCAAGTTCCCACCCAATCAGCTCACACCCCCACTAGCAGTTAAAAGGAAGAGACAGCTGCGATCTCACATTGCTCCTGGAAGCACGAAGCCGAGAACACCAGCCTGAAGATGACGAATGAGACTTCGTCGAAACGTCGCCAAGACACTTCCAATTTTACGTGGGAGAAGACCCGAATAACCAAAGACCTACATACAAACACCCGCGAAAACCTGAGAAAACAAATATCCCACCTCTACGGGGAGGAAATCCACCATCTGACCAGGACATATGAAAAACTCGAAGTCCAAAGAGCTTCCATTTTATGTGACCTTGCATTCCTACGCAACTGCCGAGATCAAAATTTAATCCCCACAGGCTTCCAACTGAAATTCCACTTCAACTCTGCAGCCACCAAACGCATTCTGAAAAGAACAGAACTAGCCCTAATCAGAAATGAACTCCACAGAAAAAGATTCCTCCTAGACCGAATCAACAAGGATCTCCTCACACTTCACCTCAAACTCAGCAACAAGATCCACCCCGCACTTTGGGACAAATCCAAACAACTTGCCATCTGGAGAGCCGAAACACAGACCACCCTCAAGACAGACACACACACCAACAAACTCCGAAGACTACAAGAATGCCAGAAACAATCCCCTCCACCCTCACAGCCACACATGAAACAAACAGTGCATAACATCTCAGATAGGATCCTCACCAAAGCCGAAACCAATGTCCTTTCTAAAGGATTCAACTTTGCAGTCGCTCCCAAAAGCATCCCCACTGAAACCATTATATGCGGAGTTGAAACCAGCCTGACCAAAATCAACCCCGACGATGCAAACAGAATCAGACTCGAAATCACCAATATCCTCTGCACCAGCAAGCCACCCAAAAGTAACTTACCCAAAGAGGAACAGACAGCACTACTTAACCTGAAAGAAGACACCAGCATAATAATCCTACCAGCAGACAAGGGCAATGCCACGGTGGTTATGAACACATCTGACTACCAAACCAAATTAACCAACCTACTCCAAGACTCCATATACAAACCCCTAAACACAGACCCCACCACCTACCTGGAAAAAACCACCAGATCCAAAATAAAAGCCTCCCCCATCAGCGAAGAGATTCAGCAAAGAATCATACCCAGAGAGAAATCATCCAGATGCCCTAAGCTTTATGGTCACCCCAAGATACACAAAGAAGGAACCCCACTTAGACCCATAGTCAGCTCCATAGGCTCACCTCTACAAAACCTAGCCAAATTTCTCGCCAAACAACTACAGCCCTATGCAGAATCCATCACCTCATACGTAAAAAACTCATTCCAGTTCATAGACATCATAAAGCAACAAAACTTACAGCCCAGTGACCTACTCGTGAGCTTTGATGTCATATCCCTCTTCACCCAAGTACCAATCAAAGAAGCCTTGACAGTTATCCAAAACAAATATAACCCCCCCAAGCACATCTTAGATCTGACCAACCACTGCCTATCCAATACATACTTCATCTATAATGGACAGAAATACAAACAAACAGAAGGAGCACCCATGGGATCACCCCTCTCACCTGTCATTGCCAACCTCTATATGGAATACTTTGAAACCCAAGCTCTAGAAAAATCCGATCACAAACCCAAACTCTGGCTCAGATATGTGGACAACACCTTCATAATCTGGCCACATGGGAAAGAAAAACTGGACAACTTCCTCACACACCTCAACAGCCTACACCCCAAAATACAGTTCACCATGGAAACAGAAGTGAACAACCAACTTCCCTTCCTGGATGTCTTAGTCTACAGAAAATCCAATGGCTCCCCAGGACACACTATATACCAGAAGAAAACACACACAAACCGCTATCTGCACGCACTCTCACACCACCACCCTGCCCAGATCAACTCTGTAGCCAAGACACTCATTTCCAGAACAAAACGCTTAGCTGACGAACAACACCTAAAAACCGAACTACACACCCTCACTAACGTACTCACATCCAATGGATTCCAAAGAAATAAGATCACCAACCTAATCCAAAAAGAAACCCCCACTAAAATCCAAGACAGAGAACAAGAAAACGGCAAGGCCCTCCTCCCATACATAAAAGGCACCACAGACAGAATAAGCAAAATCCTCCACAAACATAACATCAAGATAGCATTCTGCACAAACCGAAAAATATCCACCATCCTAAGGAACCCCAAAGACAAAATTGAGTTAGAAAATCAAGGAGTATATGAAATCCCATGCACCGCCTGCCCCACCACATACATCGGACAAACCAACAGACGAATAAGTGCACGCATAGAAGAACACAAGAACTCAGTCAGAAAAGAGGAACCAACTTCTTCCCTGGTCCAACACCTTAAAGCCACAGGACATGATATTGACTTTAAAAAGACCAGAACTATCGCCAAAACTGAACACTTTAACAACAGAATAATCAGAGAAGCCATCGAGATAGAAAAACGCCCACACAGCATGAACAAACGAGACGATACCTCCCGCCTACCAGCCATTTGGAAACCCGCCCTTATTGACAAACGAGTCCCTAACACGACGAATGACACCAGACCCACACTCACGAGTGCCACACCTGATGTCACCATCACACATCCAAGCAGAAAGTAGACTCAAACCCACACTGATAATGAGCCACGACCAAGGACCAGAAGCCAGACCGCAGCTGCATCATTAGCCACTTTAAACCCCTCCAATCCATACATGAAGCAGACTGACACCCACCATGAAGAGCTCGCACGGCCACAAACACGAAGCCAAACAACAACAACGCAGCTCACCAGCTCAAATCCCCCTGCAACTCAGACTAAGCTGAGCACAACCAAGCCCCCACCCAAACAGAACACACCCCCAGCCAATCAGAGCACAGCCAAGCCCCTAACCAATCAGAACACACCTCCACCCAATCAGAACACAGCCAAGTTCCCACCCAATCAGCTCACACCCCCACTAGCAGTTAAAAGGAAGAGACAGCTGCGATCTCACATTGCTCCTGGAAGCACGAAGCCGAGAACACCAGCCTGAAGATGACGAATGAGACTTCGTCGAAACGTCGCCAAGACACTTCCAATTTTACGTGGGAGAAGACCCGAATAACCAAAGACCTACATACAAACACCCGCGAAAACCTGAGAAAACATATATATATATATATATATATATATATATGCATATTCTTTCTAGCCAGGTTTTACCTATGTAAACTTAGTTGTTCTTCAGCCCTAGGTTCTGTGAAATCTCATTCACAAGTTCTTGGGCCCTTTTTCTGCTGCCAAACTGCAACTCTGTGTTGCTTCCTGGGAGACCCAGATAGCTATTTCTACCTCTTAAGGCGTCATCAGTGGGCCACACCCACTTCCCAATTATCCTCCCTGTAAAAGGCATAATGTATCTTTTTTCTTTTTTCATAGGCTTTTATGTGCATATTCTTTCTAGCCAGGTTTTACCTATGTAAACTTAGTTGTTCTTCAGCCCTAGGTTCTGTGAAATCTCATTCACAAGTTCTTGGGCCCTTTTTCTGCTGCCAAACTGCAACTCTGTGTTGCTTCCTGGGAGACCCAGATAGCTATTTCTACCTCTTAAGGCGTCATCAGTGGGCCACACCCACTTCCCAATTATCCTCCCTGTAAAAGGCATAATGTATCTTTTTTCTTTTTTCATAGGCTTTTATGTGCATATTCTTTCTAGCCAGGTTTTACCTATGTAAACTTAGTTGTTCTTCAGCCCTAGGTTCTGTGAAATCTCATTCACAAGTTCTTGGGCCCTTTTTCTGCTGCCAAACTGCAACTCTGTGTTGCTTCCTGGGAGACCCAGATAGCTATTTCTACCTCTTAAGGCGTCATCAGTGGGCCACACCCACTTCCCAATTATCCTCCCTGTAAAAGGCATAATGTATCTTTTTTCTTTTTTCATAGGCTTTTATGTGCATATTCTTTCTAGCCAGGTTTTACCTATGTAAACTTAGTTGTTCTTCAGCCCTAGGTTCTGTGAAATCTCATTCACAAGTTCTTGGGCCCTTTTTCTGCTGCCAAACTGCAACTCTGTGTTGCTTCCTGGGAGACCCAGATAGCTATTTCTACCTCTTAAGGCGTCATCAGTGGGCCACACCCACTTCCCAATTATCCTCCCTGTAAAAGGCATAATGTATCTTTTTTCTTTTTTCATAGGCTTTTATGTGCATATTCTTTCTAGCCAGGTTTTACCTATGTAAACTTAGTTGTTCTTCAGCCCTAGGTTCTGTGAAATCTCATTCACAAGTTCTTGGGCCCTTTTTCTGCTGCCAAACTGCAACTCTGTGTTGCTTCCTGGGAGACCCAGATAGCTATTTCTACCTCTTAAGGCGTCATCAGTGGGCCACACCCACTTCCCAATTATCCTCCCTGTAAAAGGCATAATGTATCTTTTTTCTTTTTTCATAGGCTTTTATGTGCATATTCTTTCTAGCCAGGTTTTACCTATGTAAACTTAGTTGTTCTTCAGCCCTAGGTTCTGTGAAATCTCATTCACAAGTTCTTGGGCCCTTTTTCTGCTGCCAAACTGCAACTCTGTGTTGCTTCCTGGGAGACCCAGATAGCTATTTCTACCTCTTAAGGCGTCATCAGTAGGCCACACCCACTTCCCAATTATCCTCCCTGTAAAAGGCATAATGTATCTTTTTTCTTTTTTCATAGGCTTTTATGTGCATATTCTTTCTAGCCAGGTTTTACCTATGTAAACTTAGTTGTTCTTCAGCCCTAGGTTCTGTGAAATCTCATTCACAAGTTCTTGGGCCCTTTTTCTGCTGCCAAACTGCAACTCTGTGTTGCTTCCTGGGAGACCCAGATAGCTATTTCTACCTCTTAAGGCGTCATCAGTGGGCCACACCCACTTCCCAATTATCCTCCCTGTAAAAGGCATAATGTATCTTTTTTCTTTTTTCATAGGCTTTTATGTGCATATTCTTTCTAGCCAGGTTTTACCTATGTAAACTTAGTTGTTCTTCAGCCCTAGGTTCTGTGAAATCTCATTCACAAGTTCTTGGGCCCTTTTTCTGCTGCCAAACTGCAACTCTGTGTTGCTTCCTGGGAGACCCAGATAGCTATTTCTACCTCTTAAGGCGTCATCAGTGGGCCACACCCACTTCCCAATTATCCTCCCTGTAAAAGGCATAATGTATCTTTTTTCTTTTTTCATAGGCTTTTATGTGCATATTCTTTCTAGCCAGGTTTTACCTATGTAAACTTAGTTGTTCTTCAGCCCTAGGTTCTGTGAAATCTCATTCACAAGTTCTTGGGCCCTTTTTCTGCTGCCAAACTGCAACTCTGTGTTGCTTCCTGGGAGACCCAGATAGCTATTTCTACCTCTTAAGGCGTCATCAGTGGGCCACACCCACTTCCCAATTATCCTCCCTGTAAAAGGCATAATGTATCTTTTTTCTTTTTTCATAGGCTTTTATGTGCATATTCTTTCTAGCCAGGTTTTACCTATGTAAACTTAGTTGTTCTTCAGCCCTAGGTTCTGTGAAATCTCATTCACAAGTTCTTGGGCCCTTTTTCTGCTGCCAAACTGCAACTCTGTGTTGCTTCCTGGGAGACCCAGATAGCTATTTCTACCTCTTAAGGCGTCATCAGTGGGCCACACCCACTTCCCAATTATCCTCCCTGTAAAAGGCATAATGTATCTTTTTTCTTTTTTCATAGGCTTTTATGTGCATATTCTTTCTAGCCAGGTTTTACCTATGTAAACTTAGTTGTTCTTCAGCCCTAGGTTCTGTGAAATCTCATTCACAAGTTCTTGGGCCCTTTTTCTGCTGCCAAACTGCAACTCTGTGTTGCTTCCTGGGAGACCCAGATAGCTATTTCTACCTCTTAAGGCGTCATCAGTGGGCCACACCCACTTCCCAATTATCCTCCCTGTAAAAGGCATAATGTATCTTTTTTCTTTTTTCATAGGCTTTTATGTGCATATTCTTTCTAGCCAGGTTTTACCTATGTAAACTTAGTTGTTCTTCAGCCCTAGGTTCTGTGAAATCTCATTCACAAGTTCTTGGGCCCTTTTTCTGCTGCCAAACTGCAACTCTGTGTTGCTTCCTGGGAGACCCAGATAGCTATTTCTACCTCTTAAGGCGTCATCAGTGGGCCACACCCACTTCCCAATTATCCTCCCTGTAAAAGGCATAATGTATCTTTTTTCTTTTTTCATAGGCTTTTATGTGCATATTCTTTCTAGCCAGGTTTTACCTATGTAAACTTAGTTGTTCTTCAGCCCTAGGTTCTGTGAAATCTCATTCACAAGTTCTTGGGCCCTTTTTCTGCTGCCAAACTGCAACTCTGTGTTGCTTCCTGGGAGACCCAGATAGCTATTTCTACCTCTTAAGGCGTCATCAGTGGGCCACACCCACTTCCCAATTATCCTCCCTGTAAAAGGCATAATGTATCTTTTTTCTTTTTTCATAGGCTTTTATGTGCATATTCTTTCTAGCCAGGTTTTACCTATGTAAACTTAGTTGTTCTTCAGCCCTAGGTTCTGTGAAATCTCATTCACAAGTTCTTGGGCCCTTTTTCTGCTGCCAAACTGCAACTCTGTGTTGCTTCCTGGGAGACCCAGATAGCTATTTCTACCTCTTAAGGCGTCATCAGTGGGCCACACCCACTTCCCAATTATCCTCCCTGTAAAAGGCATAATGTATCTTTTTTCTTTTTTCATAGGCTTTTATGTGCATATTCTTTCTAGCCAGGTTTTACCTATGTAAACTTAGTTGTTCTTCAACTAAGCTAGAACCTGGCTAGAAAGAATATGCACATAAAAGCCTATGAAAAAAGAAAAAAGATACATTATGCCTTTTACAGGGAGGATAATTGGGAAGTGGGTGTGGCCCACTGATGACGCCTTAAGAGGTAGAAATAGCTATCTGGGTCTCCCAGGAAGCAACACAGAGTTGCAGTTTGGCAGCAGAAAAAGGGCCCAAGAACTTGTGAATGAGATTTCACAGAACCTAGGGCTGAAGAACAACTAAGTTTACATAGGTAAAACCTGGCTAGAAAGAATATGCACATAAAAGCCTATGAAAAAAGAAAAAAGATACATTATGCCTTTTACAGGGAGGATAATTGGGAAGTGGGTGTGGCCCACTGATGACGCCTTAAGAGATAGAAATAGCTATCTGGGTCTCCCAGGAAGCAACACAGAGTTGCAGTTTGGCAGCAGAAAAAGGGCCCAAGAACTTGTGAATGAGATTTCACAGAACCTAGGGCTGAAGAACAACTAAGTTTACATAGGTAAAACCTGGCTAGAAAGAATATGCATATATATATATATATATATATATATATATATATATATATATATATATATATATATGTTTTCTCAGGTTTTCGCGGGTGTTTGTATGTAGGTCTTTGGTTATTCGGGTCTTCTCCCACGTAAAATTGGAAGTGTCTTGGCGACGTTTCGACGAAGTCTCATTCGTCATCTTCAGGCTGGTGTTCTCGGCTTCGTGCTTCCAGGAGCAATATGAGATCGCAGCTGTCTCTTCCTTTTAACTGCTAGTGGAGGTGTGAGCTGATTGGGTGGGAACTTGGCTGTGTTCTGATTGGGTGGAGGTGTGTTCTGATTGGTTAGGGGCTTGGCTGTGCTCTGATTGGCTGGGGATGTGTTCTGTTTGGGTGGGGGCTTGGTTGTGCTCAGCTTAGTCTGAGTTGCAGGGGGATTTGAGCTGGTGAGCTGCGTTGTTGTTGTTTGGCTTCGTGTTTGTGGCCGTGCGAGCTCTTCATGGTGGGTGTCAGTCTGCTTCATGTATGGATTGGAGGGGTTTAAAGTGGCTAATGATGCAGCTGTGGTCTGGCTTCTGGTCCTTGGTCGTGGCTCATTATCAGTGTGGGTTTGAGTCTGCTTTCTGCGTGGATGTGTGGTGGTGACATCAGGTGTGGCACTCGTGAGTGTGGGTCTGGTGTCATTCATCGTGTTAGGGACTCGTTTGTCAATAAGGGCGGGTTTCCAAATGGCTGGTAGGCGGGAGGTATCGTCTCGTTTGTTCATGCTGTGTGGGCGTTTTTCTATCTCGATGGCTTCTCTGATTATTCTGTTGTTAAAGTGTTCAGTTTGGGCGATAGTTCTGGTCTTTTTAAAGTCAATATCATGTCCTGTGGCTTTAAGGTGTTGGACCAGGGAAGAAGTTGGTTCCTCTTTTCTGACTGAGTTCTTGTGTTCTTCTATGCGTGCACTTATTCGTCTGTTGGTTTGTCCGATGTATGTGGTGGGGCAGTCGGTGCATGGGATTTCATATACTCCTTGATTTTCTAACTCAATTTTGTCTTTGGGGTTCCTTAGGATGGTGGATATTTTTCGGTTTGTGCAGAATGCTGTCTTGATGTTATGTTTGTGGAGGATTTTGCTTATTCTGTCTGTGGTGCCTTTTATGTATGGGAGGAGGGCCTTGCCGTTTTCTTGTTCTCTGTCTTGGATTTTAGTGGGGGTTTCTTTTTGGATTAGGTTGGTGATCTTATTTCTTTGGAATCCATTGGATGTGAGTACGTTAGTGAGGGTGTGTAGTTCGGTTTTTAGGTGTTGTTCGTCAGCTAAGCGTTTTGTTCTGGAAATGAGTGTCTTGGCTACAGAGTTGATCTGGGCAGGGTGGTGGTGTGAGAGTGCGTGCAGATAGCGGTTTGTGTGTGTTTTCTTCTGGTATATAGTGTGTCCTAGGGAGCCATTGGATTTTCTGTAGACTAAGACATCCAGGAAGGGAAGTTGGTTGTTCACTTCTGTTTCCACAGTGAACTGTATTTTGGGGTGTAGGCTGTTGAGGTGTGTGAGGAAGTTGTCCAGTTTTTCTTTCCCATGTGGCCAGATTATGAAGGTGTCGTCCACATATCTGAGCCAGAGTTTGGGTTTGTGATCGGATTTTTCTAGAGCTTGGGTTTCAAAGTATTCCATATAGAGGTTGGCAATGACAGGTGAGAGGGGTGATCCCATGGGTGCTCCTTCTGTTTGTTTGTATTTCTGTCCATTATAGATGAAGTATGTGTTGGATAGGCAGTGGTTGGTCAGATCTAAGATGTGCTTGGGGGGGTTATATTTGTTTTGGATAACTGTCAAGGCTTCTTTGATTGGTACTTGGGTGAAGAGGGATATGACATCAAAGCTCACGAGTAGGTCACTGGGCTGTAAGTTTTGTTGCTTTATGATGTCTATGAACTGGAATGAGTTTTTTACGTATGAGGTGATGGATTCTGCATAGGGCTGTAGTTGTTTGGCGAGAAATTTGGCTAGGTTTTGTAGAGGTGAGCCTATGGAGCTGACTATGGGTCTAAGTGGGGTTCCTTCTTTGTGTATCTTGGGGAGACCATAAAGCTTAGGGCATCTGGATGATTTCTCTCTGGGTATGATTCTTTGCTGAATCTCTTCGCTGATGGGGGAGGCTTTTATTTTGGATCTGGTGGTTTTTTCCAGGTAGGTGGTGGGGTCTGTGTTTAGGGGTTTGTATATGGAGTCTTGGAGTAGGTTGGTTAATTTGGTTTGGTAGTCAGATGTGTTCATAACCACCGTGGCATTGCCCTTGTCTGCTGGTAGAATTATTATGCTGGTGTCTTCTTTCAGGTTAAGTAGTGCTGTCTGTTCCTCTTTGGGTAAGTTACTTTTGGGTGGCTTGCTGGTGCAGAGGATATTGGTGATTTCGAGTCTGATTCTGTTTGCATCGTCGGGGTTGATTTTGGTCAGGCTGGTTTCAACTCCGCATATAATGGTTTCAGTGGGGATGCTTTTGGGAGCGACTGCAAAGTTGAATCCTTTGGAAAGGACATTGGTTTCGGCTTTGGTGAGGATCCTATCTGAGATGTTATGCACTGTTTGTTTCATGTGTGGCTGTGAGGTGGAGGGGATTGTTTCTGGCGTTCTTGTAGTCTTCGGAGTTTGTTGGTGTGTGTGTCTGTCTTGAGGGTGATCTGTGTTTCGGCTCTCCAGACGGCAAGTTGTTTGGATTTGTCCCAAAGTGCGGGGTGGATCTTGTTGCTGAGTTTGAGGTGAAGTGTGAGGAGATCTTTGTTGATTCGGTCTAGGAGGAATCTTTTTCTGTGGAGTTCATTTCTGATTAGGGCTAGTTCTGTTCTTTTCAGAATGCGTTTGGTGGCTGCAGAGTTGAAGTGGAATTTCAGTTGGAAGCCTGTGGGGATTAAATTTTGATCTCGGCAGTTGCGTAGGAATGCAAGGTCACATAAAATGGAAGCTCTTTGGACTTCGAGTTTTTCATAGGTCCTGGTCAGATGGTGGATTTCCTCCCCGTAGAGGTGGGATATTTGTTTTCTCAGGTTTTCGCGGGTGTTTGTATGTAGGTCTTTGGTTATTCGGGTCTTCTCCCACGTAAAATTGGAAGTGTCTTGGCGACGTTTCGACACCCACCATGAAGAGCTCGCACGGCCACAAACACGAAGCCAAACAACAACAACGCAGCTCACCAGCTCAAATCCCCCTGCAACTCAGACTAAGCTGAGCACAACCAAGCCCCCACCCAAACAGAACACACCCCCAGCCAATCAGAGCACAGCCAAGCCCCTAACCAATCAGAACACACCTCCACCCAATCAGAACACAGCCAAGTTCCCACCCAATCAGCTCACACCCCCACTAGCAGTTAAAAGGAAGAGACAGCTGCGATCTCACATTGCTCCTGGAAGCACGAAGCCGAGAACACCAGCCTGAAGATGACGAATGAGACTTCGTCGAAACGTCGCCAAGACACTTCCAATTTTACGTGGGAGAAGACCCGAATAACCAAAGACCTATATATATATATATATATATATATATATGTAGGTCTTTGGTTATTCGGGTTTTCTCCCGCGTAAAATTGGAGGTTTCTTGGCGACGTTTCAACGAAGTCTCATTCGTCATCTTCAGGCTGGTGTTCTCGGCTTCGTGCTTCCAGGAGCAATGTGAGATCGCAGCTGTCTCTTCCTTTTAACTGCTAGTGGGGGTGTGGGCTGATTGGGTGGGAACTTGGCTGTGTTCTGATTGGGTGGAGGTGTGTTGTGATTGGTTAGGGGCTTGGCTGTGCTCTGATTGGCTGGGGGGTTGGTTGTGCTCTGATTGGCTGGGGTTGTGTTCTGTTTGGGTGGGGGCTTGGTTGTGCTCAGCTTAGTCTGAGTTGCAGGGGGATTTGAGCTGGTGAGCTGCGTTGTTGTTGTTTGGC
The DNA here is from genome assembly GCF_029215685.1 of Pituophis catenifer annectens. Classification (NCBI taxonomy): domain Eukaryota; kingdom Metazoa; phylum Chordata; class Lepidosauria; order Squamata; family Colubridae; genus Pituophis; species Pituophis catenifer. Next base: position 121,616,850 of record NW_027256883.1, on the reverse strand, counting down.
TTCGTGTTTGTGGCCGTGCGAGCTCTTCATGGTGGGTGTCAGTCTGCTTCATGTATGGATTGGAGGGGTTTAAAGTGGTTAGTGATGCAGCTGCGGTCTGGCTTCTGGTCCTTGGTCGTGGCTCATTATCAGTGTGGGTTTGAGTCTGCTTTCTGCGTGGATGTGTGGTGGTGACATCCTGTGTGGCTCTCGTGAGTGTGGGTCTGGTGTCATTCGTCGTGTTAGGGACTCGTTTGTCAATAAGGGCGGGTTTCCAAATGGCTGGTAGGCGGGAGGTATCGTCTCGTTTGTTCATGCTGTGTGGGCGTTTTTCTATCTCGATGGCTTCTCTGATTATTCTGTTGTTAAAGTGTTCAGTTTTGGCGATAGTTCTGGTCTTTTTAAAGTCAATACCATGTCCTGTGGCTTTAAGGTGTTGGACCAGGGAAGAAGTTGGTTCCTCTTTTCTGACTGAGTTCTTGTGTTCTTCTATGCGTGCACTTATTCGTCTGTTCGTTTGTCCGATGTATGTGGTGGGGCAGGCGGTGCATGGGATTTCATATACTCCTTGATTTTCTAACTCAATTTTGTCTTTGGGGTTCCTTAGGATGGTGGATATTTTTCGGTTTGTGCAGAATGCTGTCTTGATGTTATGTTTGTGGAGGATTTTGCTTATTCTGTCTGTGGTGCCTTTTATGTATGGGAGGAGGGCCTTGCCGTTTTCTTGTTCTCTGTCTTGGATTTTAGTGGGGGTTTCTTTTTGGATTAGGTTGGTGATCTTATTTCTTTGGAATCCATTGGATGTTAGTACGTTAGTAAGAGTGTGTAGTTCGGTTTTTAGGTGTTGTTCGTCAGCTAAGCGTTTTGTTCTGGAAATGAGTGTCTTGGCTACAGAGTTGATCTGGGCAGGGTGGTGGTGTGAGAGTGCGTGCAGATAGCGGTTTGTGTGTGTTTTCTTCTGGTAGATAGTGTGTCCTAGGGAGCCATTGGATTTTCTGTAGACTAAGACATCCAGGAAGGGAAGTTGGTTGTTCGCTTCTGTTTCCATGGTGAACTCTATTTTGGGGTGTAGGCTGTTGAGGTGTGTGAGGAAGTTGTCCAGTTTTTCTTTCCCATGTGGCCAGATTATGAAGGTGTCGTCTACATATCTGAGCCAGAGTTTGGGTTTGTGATCAGATTTTTCTAGAGCTTAGAAAAACATATATATATGTTTTTCCTCTAGCCAGGTTTAGGAGAAAACTGGCTAGAGGAAAAACCTTGGTTACGTAGGAAAAACCTGGCTAGAGGAAAAACACACATAAATCCTACGAAGAAGTAAGATATATATATATGTTTTCTTTCTTTTATGTGGGAAGAACCTGGCTAAAGAGAAATACACACACACACACACACACACACACACACACACACACACACATACTTTCCTGAATTCCTCAAACCTTTCAAAATTGATTACATATTTCCATCATACATGTACCATAGTATTATGTGCTCCTTCTATATAATTTTATTAGTGTTATTCATGTGCTCTATGCCATACGCTAAATAAATAATAAATTTTGAGACTGAAACATCATGTTATTCCAATAAGTACTAACTTCAGGTGAAGAGCTCCGGTGCTGTCCCAAATATTTCAGAAATGCTCCAGGCCTCAAAACTTTGAGCCTGAAATGCCCCCTTGTAGTTCAAAGCACCTGCTTCAAGGACCATTTTGAGTTCAGAGCACTTTTGGTAAGGGCAATCTGTTTTGAACTTGAATATTCAAATTTAGAATGGAACATTTCAAGGTTGAAGTATTTCAAATTTTAAATCTTTTACATACTTAATACATCTAGCATCTAGCATTCTTCCCTTGTCAGGGAGATGTCTGAAGTGAACAGAAGTGATCTTAAAATCTAAATAACAGCAGTGATTTTTTTTCTTTAGTTTTCACAACATTGCATAGGGAAAAGTTGGCTTTTCTTTCATATCTGCTCATCTTTCTCAGTAATGTTCCCTGTTTAACAATTCAGTTTAAAGCAACCTCTATATAACTTTGGGGAATGAAAAAAAATTGTATTTCCTCTCAGAGACAAAAATTTTCAGAAACAACAACAACAACAACAACAAAAATACTTTGAACCAGTCAGAAAGCTCTAGTTTTCCCATCTTATTTGCATATAGATATACCAAATACTGAGCACTAGCTTTGCAGTTTGGTGTGTTTCTTGACAGATATTATTAGGTTTGGAGCTGTAGCAAGAGGTCCATTTTCAAAACTCTGGTCAATGTGCCCACTGATTTTTTCTTATCTAGTCCATGCCTTAGTTTACAGTCTGACTGGTGTATTGTACTTTATATGGAACTATGCTTGAAAAGTGACCATGAAATACAATATTTTTGCAAAATACAAAGCTGCTGAGAGATGCCAAATATAGGGATCAAAAATGAAAGTTCAACCTTTGCTGCCAATTAACTTTTGAATACCACTTAAGATGTTGATGCTGAGCTGGGACCTGATTATTTGAGGGAATGTCTCCCATTATGAGACTGCTCAATTATTTAGATTAGCATAAAAGACCCTTTTGACAATGTCCCACTATGAGATAGATGAGATTCAAGTGAGGTGCTTCTCCCATGTGACTCTCAGACTGTTAATGCTTTCCATAGGAGATTAATTTGGCTCAGTGTGTTACAGCATTTAGGAAGAACTCAAGAATCTGCAGGTGAGAGAACAAACAGGTAAATGAATATGAAAGATTATCCACTGTCAAGTATATTTTGTCTGCAATATTAACCTGCAAGATTTTCTATCTTTATAAATGGCAAACATGAATATTTTCGTGTTTTCAAAATCTATTGTTGAGTCAAACAATTTTAAGAACAGCTCTGCTTCTTCTAAAGCAGCGCACTATCCTCTCCTTAACATAGTCTTTTTGAGTTACAAATTATTCCTCAACTAGTTGTCTGGATTACATAGAAATCATGATACTTGTCATGCCTCTATTGGAGTCTGAATCTGCGGCGGAAGATGAGTTGGAACAAGAACTGACAGTGAGTGAGAGGGCAGCTCCGTTGGCCTTGGAGGAAACTGGGGAAGGTCAGAGTCAGTCCAGGCAAGGCTGTTCAGAATTAATAAGGCCTGTAGGCAGGGAGGAGAGACAGACCTCAGATGAGGAGCAAGAACCACCCCCTCCTGATGCAAGGGCTCGGAGAGTGCAGAGAAGGCATGATCAGTGCAGACGGAGCAGGCCACGTGTGAGGAGAGTGCCCTGCTCAGCTTCACCAGGCACACCTGGTGAATGAGACTTAAGGAGATGCCATGGGGAGGGGCATTTGTTGGGAACAAACACTGAGTTACTGAAGTGTTTTGTGCCGACACTTGAACTTGCCAAGAGTCCTTGCATTCCTTGTTGGTGTTCTGGACTAATTATCTGAATTTTTTGCTCCCTGAACTCTTTGCTTGGCTCTTGTTTTGCCAAAGACATTTGGGATTTATTGCCATGCAGCCTTGGTACAGACAGTGCTGGGTTACACTAATTGCAGCCAGAGGCTGCTTGAGATTTGTGTGAGGGTTTGTTCTCACTCTGCTCTGGGACTTGCCAGAAACATGGGAACATTTCAGGAGCTTTGGAGCAATAAAGGGGCGGTTTGAACTACCAGCTGTTTGTGTTATCTCTGTGCCGTGCCCTGAGTCATCACAGTACTGTCTGTATGCAGATGTCTACAGATTCCTTTTGTGGGCCATTTGCACATGAAGCTGAGGGCATATACAGTCTGGTATCTGATTTTTTTCACATAAAAGATGCCATACTTCAATGGTAGGATGGCCCAGACATTGATGTCTGAATATTGTGTTTTTTAATCTAGGCAAAATGTTAATGTATATTGCAAGTTCATATATAATAGCATCAATGTCTTTTAATGACCCCATAATCCCTTGTGGGGTGGAGTCTGGGCAATTTAATGGAGCTGAGTGTGTACTGGCCAGATGCCCTTCCTGTCACCAATGTGGAGTTATATTCAGCAGATATAATCTCAATGTGCCCAGAGAGAGAAATATCTGCCTATACCTAGGATCGAACTCATAGCCTCCTGATCATGAGGTGAGAGCTCCACCTCTAGGCCACCGCACTACTCGCAAGTTCATATATAATGTGCCATACACTAAATAAATAATGTATGTGACTCAGCAGTGTTAAGCATAGACACTCTGCAGTTTTCCTTTTGTGGTGAGATATCTAAATTGTGGCACTGTTGCATGTGGTGTAGCTATATAACAGTGGGGGCAGAACTGTCAGACCTAGACTGTCTAAGTCTATTTAAATAACTAGATTCTGATCTCAAATATTAGTACTCTGGTGTGAAGTCTTATAATTCCCTTGATAATGATGCATAGGAATCACAGAATGAAGGATTGAATAGATACTGAACATCACGAAGTCCAATCCTTTTTTCGTGAAGTAATCCACTATTGTGTCTACTCAATACAGAACAAGATAGATAATGCTTAGACATCTGCAATGAAGTAGAGTCCGTTGCCTTCTGTTTCATTACTTAGCAGCTCTTACTAATAATACTAATAAAAATGTTTTCCTAATGATCAGCTGAAATCTACTCTCTTGTAATTTGAACATATTGCTCCTTGCCCTGTTTTCTGGAATAACTCTGACCAATTCATCATCATTTCCTGCATTTCAGCCTTTCAAATATGTGAAGAAAGTCACCCAGTGCTTCCAATTATTTTTTTTGTAAATTTTCTTTACAGATCCCTTATTTTTTTTCCTCCTCTCCTTGGATATGCTCCAGGTTGTCAATAATCTTCCTATAATGTGATGTCAAGAATAGTATCCAATAGTTTAGGTAGGCTTTGATCAGTATAAAAAAGAAAAAAAATGATTTTAATAATATACTTATATTTATGTGCCTGAGGATTGTGTCTAAGCTTCATGATTTCTGGTCACTTTCATGTTACAGTATACCCATACTGCAAAAGAAGATGGACAAAATACAACCTCAAGTTGAATGCAGCATTCATTCAATTGATTTGGAAAGCCCTTTACAAGCAATCAAGTCTTTCTTTTGGTGCAAAAGCATGAATCAGAAAGACAAAAAAAAAAAAAACAAAAAAAAAACATCAAGGTGTGTGAAACAGAGGGGATGACAAAAGAGAGAGAGAGAAACTGGTTTGTCAGAAGGAATGGATGCTGCCACAAAATTATGCTAGATAAAAACCTGACTCACAAATAATACCATTGGCTGAACTTTAGGAGAATTTGTCCTTAGCAGAGGAAAGCTAAGAACAATAGCAATATCAATAGCACTTAGACTTATATACTACTCCATAGTGCTTTACAGCCCTCTCTAAGTGGTTTACAGAGTCAGCATATTGCCCCCAACAATCTGTGTCCTCATTTTACCGACCTCGGAAGGATGGAAGGCTGAGTCAACCTTGAGCCAGTCAGGATCAAACAATGCTGATCTTCATTATTGTTTCACCTTCTCTTCAGCTTATTTGTTAATTTAAATTCTACTAGTTATGTTTGGTTCCATTTTTATTATTTATGTTACAAAGTTGTTACTTGCTGAAAATGGAAGCAAAGCATCATTGATCAGGTTTGGCTGAATTTAATGACAATAGAACTACTCAGAATACCTTTCATTTGTGGTAGTTATAAATTTTAACTCTTTATGAAGAATGTTGTTATAGTCTTCCTGCTTACAGTTCTGGAAGCTACAGTATAACTGTTGTATAAAATTGTGATATTTGAAGTAAGAGCAATCAATCAAATATTTTATCAGTTATTTGTGCTATTTTCAGCTTTAGTTTCATCCTTATCTTGTAACTGCATGCCATCATACTAATTCTCTTGGCAATTTCAATCAATCAGATGAATTAGTTTACATTTCTGAGGTTATGTAACATTGCATGTAGCTCAAGCATGAATCACATTTCACCTTTTTTGTGCTTAAGTTGAACGAAATATTTGCATGAGTGAACTATCAGAATATACATCACAATATTATCTGACTATAACAAAATCAAAGGATTTTTTTACTCTTGCTTTCCTCTTTTTCTGATACTTCAAGAAATATCTCCTATCTTCTATCTCTGAACAGAAGACAGCAAATAACAAAATATGATTTATTTAGTGATACCTAGCTCTTCCCACAATCAATATTATCAAATTTAAGTCCTGACTGTCATTATCTTAGAGCGATTTTCTTTAGCTATTATTAAGTCACAAAACAGAGAGGGAGTGATGTAAAGAGCTTTCAGTTAAGTTGGAACAAGTTGAGTAAGCTGTGTTATACCTTCACTTATCTCTAAAATGTTGGAATCTGTAAATTTAAAGCAGGGATTGCATAATTTACGATGCCATACATGTTGATGAATCACAAAATCATCAGTCCACATCTAAATAACCAATAGGGAAGGAAGCTGGTGGGGCACTAAGGGATGAAGAAAGGGGGGAAAAGCAATAGAAAGAGGTGGACTTTGGCCATGACTGTCTCGATTGTTGTGAGTCCCACATTCCTCTGAAGGTACTGGGAGTTATAGTTTAAATAAGTAGTAGATACTTCAGCACTGTTTCAAAACATCATGAACTCAATAGATACAAAAGAAAACAAAAAACTATTGGCAAAATCTTTATAGTTTAGGACACAATACTTTCAACCACCACATAAAGACAATTTTCCATTCCCTATGCCTATCCCACCTCAAGTTTTAAAAGTCTTTCATATTTTCATTCCTATTAATCCCATTATTATTATATTTTTCCTCTTTTTCTTTCATTGTTTTTGCATATATAATTTTTATTAAGAATTTTAATTATAATAGTAAAATCTAATACAAACTAAACTTTAAGAAAAAAGTAGAGATAGAAGGAAAAATTACAAGAACAAGATAAAGAGAGAAGAAAAAGAAAAGAAATATATAAGGAAGTAGCTTCCAAACTTCATTATAACAAATTTAATGACTCTTCATCCTATCTAAAGTTCTAAACAGTTTTTCATCCCATAACACATATCTTATTTATAAACAAATCCATGAAATATACTTTCCATGCTGGCATCAGTAGGAAATTTGTAGAGGGTTGCCAGAAGCAATAAAATATCTCATTTTAACTTTCATCAAATAAACCAACTTTATATTCCTTTCTTCTACTGTTAACAGTCTCAATCTTTATTTCATTAAAATATTGTTTAGGATTTTTTATTTCTTATTTTCCCCATCACATAGAATAAATCTGAGGTAAAATTATATTGGTTTGTCATTTGTATTTCCCTTTTATATTTTAAAACCTTAGTGGGGGGTGTTGGTATTTTTGCAAATCTACTGGCTGAAATATCCTTTTCTAAACCGTTCTCTAGGCTGTCAGTTGTAAATCCACTTTTGACACCAATTCTATTTTATCAGATAAAATTTGTTCTATATGAATCATTTCTTCAATAATAACTTTTGGACAGAGTATATCCATAGAAGCAGACCATATTGTTGATATGGTAGCTACTATTTTCTGATTCCATTCATCAAAATCTTCCTTCAGTGTTTTCATTGTTATGGCATTTTGCAACACTGTACATGTTTGTAAATCTATCCAAAACTTTAGTGTATAATTTTTGAAATCATGAAATTGTTTATCTTTGTTTTATCTTGTAAAAACCAAAATAAAATTTATTTCCCATAAGAAGCTGTTTGTTCTTTATAATTAATTCCAAAAACTTATTGTGAAAGTTTCCAATTTTATCTGGACCCTTCGTCTGTTAATAACTTCCTAAGTTCAAAATATTATTTAGGGTTTGGGTTTTTGTTTTTGTTTTTTGCTATTTTATTTAGATTCTGGAAGTTCTTAAACTTATTCATTCAGAAGTGAAGGTAGACTCACCTGGCATTTTCAAATTTGTAGGCTTAAAGGTCTCTAATAGCTTTAAGAAATTAATGAGCAATTTCAGAAAGTGGTTTGAAAGCAATGTTTGTGAAGTTAGTTTTCTTTAAAAGTCTCTGCCATGGTTAGGAGCAAGATAGGAAATCTTGCTCAAATCCAGGGGTGAAATCCAGCAGGTTCTGGAGAACCGGTAACGGAAATTTTGAGTAGTTCAGAGAACCACCAAATATCATCTCTGACTGGCCCCAGAGTGGGGTGGGAATGGAGATTTTGCAGTATCCTTCCCCTGCCACGCCCACAAGCCACACCATGCCCACCAAGCCACACCCACAGAACCGGTAGTAAAAAAAAATGAATTTCACCACTGCTCAAATCCATGGAAAACCTGCTGTTTCCTAAAGTGAAGCAACCCTCTGTAGAATCTCCCATCCTCTCCTTACCCAAAATGATTCCAAAGAACTGGTTTGCTCACCAGTTCCTTTATCTTTGCTGCAGTCATTGATTCTGCTTCTGCAGTTACTTTTAGTTTGCCATGCCACCCCTGGAAGTCCCTCTACCATTATCTTCTCATATATTTCTTGGTAAAATTTGGGTATTACTTCTTCCAGAAGGTTCCTATGGCTGAGACATCTCATGCTATGTTGAAAACAGATGCCCTATTCAATAATCTTCACTGAGATATCCTACAAAGAAAATCTGGGTCTGCTCAAAACTTTTCTTGTCTCTTTTGAATAAAAAGAACCTTCTTCTCTGGCTCAGACAAGTCTTGTAATTTATTTTTATTCTTATAATAGTCCAACACAAGAAGGGACCATTTCCAAACACACTTGGATGTTGAATACTCATTGAATTTTGCCACTAAGGTTATGAATCTTTTCACAAACCTTGCCCAAGGACAAGCCTCCAGTTTTGCATGAAAAATTTCTGTGGATGGGACTTCATTCTCCAGGCAGCCTGACCTATTCTCTCTTTAAGCCCTCAGCATAAGCACAGAAGCATGTTTTGACCCCAGAAGAGCCTGCATTGTCTCTAATAAATGCAAATGTTCTATTAGTGCATTACCTTAGTGACTTTAGTGAGGTAAGTTGATATTATAGGCTTAAGGAAGCCATAAATAAATCATAGAGCATCACATATAAAGTATTATTTCAATTTAAAAGAAAGGTTAACTTTTAAGTGCATCATTTATTTAACAGTCAGTTCACTGCTGGAGAGACTTTTGCTCCCCAGAGAAGCACTTTCAACCACAAGTCCTTTTGCTTTCTCACTTTCTTTAATTGATGGCCCCAGTGTGAAGACAGCAAATGATAATGTACTTCTCTCTATAACTGATTTTACTCCATCAGAGGATAAGGTGAGGTCCCTCAAAACTAAGAAAAAAATTGACACCTTTTTTTCTCTCTTTAAAAAATTAAAATATCTATTACATGATAGTAATGAAAAGCAGCAACTTCTACCTGACTGAGTCCATCCTTTCTATGCTCTAGGACAGGGGTCACCAACCTTTCAGACCTCAGGGACCACTAAATTCATAATTTTAAATCCTGCAGACCACTAATATGATTTGCCTAATGACCAGCTGGGTGGGTGTGGCTAGGTGGTCATGTGACTGGGTGGGTGTGGCCAACTCAATGTCACTCACATCAAGAGGACCTCGCCAGCCTCTATTCACCCCTCCCTTCCCAGCCACTCCTCGCCTCCCTGCCCAGGCTCCTTAGGGCCCCAACAGGAAGCAGTTGTTGGAGCTAAGCAGCCACCATGAGAAAGAGTTGGCAAAACAGCTCAGTTCAAATTGGATCTGACCGAGAAGGAGGCTCAGCAGAAGCACCTCACTGAGGACTACGAGCATAGGCTTTCCAAGCAGAGGGAAGACCTGTGGGAGTACAAGGCCAGGTACAGGCACCTGGAGGCTCAGCGGGCTGAGATGGTCAGCCAGTTCCAGGCCATGATGCAGTCCCATTGAAACAAGGCCCTCTGATTCTTTACCACCAGCAGCGCTTCCCTCCAGCCTTCACCCAAAGCCCTGCACCAGGAGGTTGAAGCAGACCCCAAGTTGGAATTTCTGTCCCCCTCCAACCCACACAAGGAGACCCCAAAGGGGGAGACTCTCTGCAGCAACACAAACACTCATTGCACATATCTGTCCCAGGGGCCGTAGTTTGAGGACCGCTGATTTAATGCAATATAAAAAATGTGAATAATTTTTCTGTGGACCACCAAAATTTTCTCCCACCAGTTGGTAACCATTGCTCTAGGAAACATGTGTCCCATCATTATTCAGAATGATGCTATCCTTAAGTAAGAAAATGATAGCAATGGCAGCCATGGACATTTTTTTCTATTGTTTTTAGCTTACAACTATCAGTTTGAAATAGAAGATGCCGTTCCAACATTGCTAATCTTCTTAAGGATGTTAATGCCAGGAGAATAATTAAATTTATTCCCAGTAATGTTTTTCTAAGTGTCAATATATTCCATGAAACCTACTTCTAAATAAACATTTATTGGAATTGGGAAAAATCACTGTCCTTATATATTATCGCAATGCAACAAAGCCAAATAAAGTCCTGAATGTTTTGCTCTTTTCTTCTTGGTGTCAGGTTTTCTTTTACACAGATAATCAAGATCAGAACTTTCCTATCTTCATAAAACAACCATTAAGATAAAGCCCAGGCTTAGAAATCAAGAACAAAATGTTATTATGGAAGATAGTGTTAACTGTTCATGTGTCATTTTGAGATTAAACAGAAAAAGGTCTCTGCTCTTTTTCTTGGGTTTTATTATTAAAAGAGATGGTAGATTTTTTTTCATTTTTTTCTAGGACTTGTTTGTTTATTTGTATATTTTGTTTGTCTTGCTATTTTGGTAATTATAAGAAACAACAATCTAATTCTGGTATGTAAAACTCTGAAGTTCTCGGAGATAAAGCACTGTGGAATAATGGTAGCCATTCTGAAATGAAGCAGTCAAAGAAACAGTGTCATAAATGGAGCAAAATACATTCCACAAAACTGTTTCAGGAGAGACCCTCACATCAATATATTCATTAATGCTCACTTTTAGTTGATTAAGCATAACACGAATACCAACTGACTTTGACCTCACTCTATTTATATTTAGAATATGCCCATTGAATTAGATCTACTCTAAGAATACCTAGAACTGGATCCCACCCATTATAGTAAACTTTGCTTATGGTGAATATTGAAAATCAATAAAACTTTTGTGTTATCCCCTTAAAAGAATTACAAGAATTTTTCTGCTTGCTGCTGATCAAGTAATTGCAAAAGATATGTTGTAAATTATAATGGATCATCATCATCATCATCATCATCATCACAATGTCCTGTGCAGAGCAACAGGACATTGGGCAACAAGTAATTTCCAGTGGTTTCGATCATTCGCAACATCTTCAGCTTTTTTCCAAGAGACATTAATAATTGTAAGATCTTCCTTAAGTGTTTGTGTTTCAAATTATAATGAATGACTGAAGTTAATACAGTGTCAAAAATAACAGAGCTGCTTATTTTTTAAAGTCTGCCCTAAATTAATAGTTACAATGAAATACTTGCAAATTGTTGACTTCCAGTGGTGACGTCGCACCGTTGCGGAGCAAACAAACGGGGCTCCATTTAGTTTGCCTGATTTTTTGCATTTTTGAGGCCCCCAGGGTGAAGTTGGATCTTGGAGGGAGCGGTGGTGTAGAAGGGAATCCTCGGAGTTGGCAGAGAGGGGGGCGATCTCCGACTACAACAAGAGGACACCCTCAGATCAGATGCGAAAGAAATTGAGCCTTTATAGCAGATCTGAAGGTGTGATGACCTGACTGTTCGAATGGAGTAGGAAGAGAAAAGAGATAAAACAGTATTGGTGAGAAGGAGCGAAAAGGAGATTGATACTGGAAAGACTCTCAGCGATTTGGTGTAATACAGATTATATCAGCTGATGAGTGAGTCTCCTAGATGGTGAAAAAGCAGCGATTTAGTGGTGGGAGCGGAGACAAGACAGTGAAAGTTATTGAAAAGGACAGATTGCGTGGAAGGTGTGTATGAAAGGATTTGAAGAGGCACCCTTTGAAGAGCTTAAAATTGTGAGAAAATACGTGATTTGGAAAAAAAACTCTGGCTGGAAAACTAACAGTGACTGGGCTAAATAGAAGGGAGACATCTTGGAATTAAAGAGAGAGGTACTTGAAGAGACAGTGATATTGGAAAAACAGAAAACCGGTGTTAACAGTGGTGGACCTTTACTGTTGTGACTGTATATACCAGGAATCTCAGAAAAGATTTTTAAATAAACAAGATATAAATAAAAAATGGACCATACCTATAAACAAACATAAGTGAATAGTGTGTGTGTGTGTATATACATGCTTATTTTGTCTTCTAAAAGCTTTATACCACTCACATTTTAACTAAGATAGACAATCGAATAGTTATCACAGGACTTACACAGTGAGCTAAAAATACAGTAGCAGTACACTTTTTTAAAAAAATTTGATTTATATGCCGCCCTTCTCCGGAGACTCAGGGCGGCTTACAATGCATTAAGCAATAGCCTTCATACTTTTGTATATTTTATACAAAGCCAGCTTATTGCCCCCACAATCTGGGTCCTCATTTTTATACTTATGTCTATATATTATCTGATATATATTTTTATATCATTAGACTCTGCTTTTATATTTATGTATATATAATAGTATATATAGGATTAGATGAGGAATTGGATATATTTATATTTATATGTAGGCAATATAAAGAACAAAATTTACAATTTAAAATATTTAAAATAAATATTTTTAGGGTATTTTAAGATTTAAATTACTTCTATTTATCTCAATTTATACTTATATATTTAGGCTGGTATATTTTTATTATTACTATTGACTATAAAGGGTAATTAACTTATAGCAAGAAGTTAGATTTGTGATTGAGATAAAAAGAGTGGAAAGAAGATAATTAAGGCTAATTAATATATGGTATTGTGGAAACACTTTTTTAAAACCCTAAAAATGACAAGTATGATGACAACGGTCACGAAAATAGGGAAAAAAACAACTTTGATGATAGCCTCGCCATTGGGACAGCACTGGGGATGTTGGGCGTTGAGAATCAGGCTCCACATTGAACCTACAGAGTGTGCAGTCGATGCTGATGATGATTCAAGAAACAATGATGAAGACAGAAGAAACAATAACAAAAAATCATGAAGAAATAAAGAGCGAGATGGGTGAGGTGAAAGGAGACATCTGCAAACTAGATGACAAAATTGGTACAATACAAGAGACGACAGCCAGAAGTGAACAGAAAATAAATATAGTGGAAGCTAGAGCAAAACAAATGGAGAAGAAATTGGAAGCAATGGAAGGTAAATTGATTTCAGTAAATAGAAGTCTGGAAGAGGCAATAGTACAGTTGGAAATGGAGAAATCAGCATTCTTCTTAAGATTTCAAAACGTAGTAGAGAGCAAGGAAGAAGATCTTCCAAAACTTATGGCAGAATTACTAGCAGATCCCCGGCAGAAAAGCAAACAGGAGATACAAAATGATATAGATGAGGCATATAGGATCCATGCTAATTATGCATGCCACCATAAACTACCTAAGGAAGTTCATGTGCAGTTTACAAAGAAAACAATTAGAGACAAGGTTTACAGCAAGACAAGAGACGATCTGTTGATTTATAAGGGGAAAGAAATTTTAACTTTGAAACAAGTACCAAGAAGAAGGGAACAAAGAAGGAATTATCATTTCCTATCCTCACAACTAGTTAAATATAAAGTGCTCTTCAGATGGCTCATCCCTGAAGGGATGTTGATTAGGTGGCAAGAAAAGAAATTTTGAATAGATATCTTGGACAAGGCACAAGAATTTTATGACCACTATATAGTTGGAGATGAAGAACAAGACAGTAGAGACAGTAGAGAGGAGTTAGAAAACAAAAGTCAAGATGATCAGACATCAGAAGAAAAAATACTTGAACAAGACATAAGAGAAAGGATGGAAATGGAACACCATGAAAGGGAAGGAGCCAGAACAAGAGCACAAAGGGAGACAAGAGCAAAGAAAGGAACAAAACTTACTGACAAACAATTAAATGGAAGAAAAAATTAAGATGCTATCACTTAACATCAACGGTATGAATTCCCTGGCCAAAAGGAAACAAACACTGATAAAACTTCATTGTTGTGGTCTGCCAGCAGCAGAATCTGGGGAATCTGGACGAGGGCTCTGCGTCGGAAGCAGAGATGGGGCCAGGGCCATCTGGGAGTTATATGCGGACTCTGGAGCCTCCAGAGTCGGACATCAGAGAGGCAGAGGAATAGGAGGAGCCTGTTCATAGTGCATGCATGCGCAGAGCTGCCAGAAGGCAAGAACAGTTAAAACAAAAAGGACGACTCAAGAGTAAGGCTTGGAGATGATTGGCCCCTCAATCATCTCAGCAGCCGTAACAAGGATTGGATAACTCTTAAAAATAAAAGGGTATTAACAATAGAAGGGCATAACTTACAACTTGGCTGGCACGCATTCATCTGGGAGGGGAAAATAAATTTCATATATATTTTCAGAGACATCAGGTAAGAGATGCATTGTTAGACGTTTGGGGGAAAATCAAGAGAAATTATACATAAAAATCCCAAGGTGGCTATCAACCATGGAAGCAATGATTTACCCCAATGTATTAGATTGGAATAAGATAGTGACATACAAAGAATTATTGGATGGGCAAGGAAACCTTAAATCTAACCAAGACCTAAAATCTCAAGGAATAGAAATATTCCTTGGTGGCCATACTTACAAATTCAGACAAGGCATAAAAAAGATTTAGAAAATTATGGCTTCCAAAGAGAATAACAAGAAATGGATAAAATATTATTAGGGACAGAGGAAAAAATGATAACCAAAACTTACAATTGCCTGTTAAAATTTAAATTGGAGGAGGAAACAGTGAAAGAGACAATGATAATTTGGGCCAAAAATTTCGGATACAATATTGAATTGGAAGATTGGGAAAAATTGTGGGGGGGAAAGTATAAATTGACGATGTTGGCAGCTTATAAGGAGAACATATACAAAATGTTTTATCGTTGGCATCTACCCCCAGCAAGGCTTGCGAAAATGTTTCCCAATAGACCGGCAAACTATTGGAGGTGTAATTATGAACAAGGGACTTTTCATACTGGAAACAGAAAGACACACCATCAAACGCAATGATAATAAAAAAGGTGCTCAACTGTGCCAAAATGCATAAATTAACCATGGAGCGTGTGGTATAAATGGCTAGAAACTAGCAATAAAATCAATGCATAGAATATATATAGAAATTATGTTAAAGTGAAACCGTATAAATTTATGAATATGATAAAAGATGTTAATAAAGAATAGTTAGCACATGTAGAAGTTATAAAATGTATAGTAAAGGTGAACAATTGTATAACATAGTAAAAGGTTTTATGTATTTAGATGTATAAATACAGAAATTACATAAATGTATAATACAAAAGGCCATAAATGGAAAATATGTAATTAGAGTTGATACCAATAACTGAATGCTGTAAAGATGGAAATGTGATTTTAAAACTAAAATAGTTGAATAAAGATTATTTTTTAAAAAATACTTGCAAATTGTCTTAAGTGTAGCAATATTGCTATTATATTCTGCTATGTAGTTCACAAACTTTTGGAGAAAATAGGTTTGAAACCTAATGATGGGATAAAAAATACGGAAGGAAAAGTAATAATCATTATCAGAAAAATAGAGCATCACAGTGAGAGGAATGGGTCCAGGAGAGGCAAATATCTCTTTAAGTTCTAAGAAGATGTGCAAAAGGTAAAATAATTCCCCAAAACAGAAATCATTGCTGACAGCAAATAATTTTCAGTAATTCAGTGAGCGAGACAACGACAGTTTTAAGTGTCTCAACTGAAAAGGCATTATAATAGGTTACTAGGTTCTCTCTCAAGCCAAAAAGATGTTTTAAAATACAGCTCTTGAATATAGACATAGTAAAATATAGAGGAAAATAAAGAAAAAAGTAAAGATAAATGTAAGTCATGGCAACAGTATTAAGAGCAGAGGTTTTTTTAAAGCAAAGTTTTGAAGATTTCCTTCCCTCCCTCCCTCCCTTGTGGATAAATAATTGCCATAAAAATAATACAGGTGTCTTGCTCTATTCTTCCCTTAAACTAGCTTACAAGAAGGATGAGCCATCAACCTTCCTCAGTCATGGAAGAATAGTTAAGACATCAATAACTTCCTCAATTTCATCTTAAACTTCATGATATTGCAAGTTCATTTATGTGTTTTTTGTGGGAAAAGACCTTGCTAGGATATTGTTGGTAGATGCTATGTTTGGATGAAACCAATGGTGGGTTCCTCCCGGTTCCTCCCGGTTCCGCCGGGCCGGTAGCGGTGACGATATGACAGTCCTATGTTGCTCTCCTCTCTACATTTCTCTGCACATACGCACATCTGGGACAGGCTCCAGTTGTTCCTCCCTCACTCAGTTCGGGCCCAGAAAACAGCTGCCTTTCTGCCTGAGTGTGAGTAGATGGGCCCTGCTCTGCGTCTAGCTCTGAGACCTCCTGCTCCTCAGATTCTTCCATAAAGGCCCCAATGGTAACCCAGGCACTCCCTCCATGTCGTCTGACTCATCTGACCACAATATCCTGGTTGAAAAATTTGGGCTCAAGAAGAACTGAGATAGTTGAATTTCAGTTTATTTATTTATTTATTTATTTATTTATTTATTTATTTATTTATTTATTTATTTATTTATTTATTTATTTATTTAAATTTGTATCCTGCCCTTCTCCTAGTGGACTCAGGGTGGTGCACAGCCAGAACTAAAACACATACCAATACAAAATTTAAATTTTTTTAAAAGAATTATATGACTTTGGCCCAAAATTTAAAACATTCAAACTAAAACCCATTGACAATTTAAAAGGCTAAAAAAAAAAGCGGGGGGTCATGCCAGCCCTGCTTGAGGAAAAAGAACAGTTTTTAGGGCACGGCGAAAGACCCGGAGATCCGATACCCTTTGTATCTCCAGGGGCAAATCATTCCAGAGGGCAGGAGCTACCACAGAGAAGGCCCTCCCCCTGGGGGTCACCAGCCGACATTGCCTGGCTGACGGCACTCTGAGGAGTCCCTCTCTGTGGGAGCGTACTGGTCGGTGGGAGGCTATCGGTGGCAGAAAGCGGTCCCGCAAATACCCAGGTCCTATGCCATGGAGCGCTTTAAAGGTGGTGACCAACACCTTGAAGCGCACCTGGAAGCCAATGCAGCTCACGCAGGAGAGGCGAGATATAAATCAACAATGAAACCTTTCTTCTGAGGGAGTTGCAGATTACAGGTAGTCCTTGGTTTATGATTGGTTTCTTAGTGACCTGTCAAAGTTATAGCCTACCTGAAAAAGGGGACTTATGACCTGGATCTGAAGTGCTGATGGTTGGACTTGCCCCATGGTCATGTGACCACACTTTAGGAGCTCAGCAACCACTGCCATGTTTATTTTCATTGAGCTGTGGTCACATGACCATGTTTTACAATGGCTTTGCTGAAAACCAGCACTTACTTTTGGTTTTCGACAAGACTGTACCCCTAGTGAACAATGGGTTCACAGCTATGACCTCCTTGTTTACTTAATGACCACAACGTTCACACTTACAATGGCAACTTTACCTTAATGACTGCTGCAAAATATGTTCTAAAATTATGACTGTTATGACTTACAACTATAATGTGCAGGTTCTATTGCATTTGTAACTTGAGGATTATCTGTTCACATGGACTGGAAGGTGAGAAACACAGCATATCAATATCCTTACTTGTTTATTTACTGAACCATTATTTCATTTGTATAATGTTTTTCAGCTAATGCAAACAAGAACTGAAGTAAATGGGAATTTATAGATGAACGGGGAGGTAATAAATTTTTAGATGGACAGGAGGAACTTTATGGAAGTGTTCTTCTAAGTTATTACTGTTTTGGAATTTCATAGTGAAAGTAAAACTAATACTCCTTCATGAAGTTATTCCCAGTCTCAGTATTCATATGCAGGAAATAAAATTTGAGTGAAAATAAACTTTCCTTGAAGCACTACCTTATGGCCTAATAGCTGCCTCCTGCTCATTACAAAGAGTCTGGGATCTCATCTCTTCCTAGTGTTAAATTAAATTGAATGCATTGCTTGCATTATTTATAAAGTATCATTATTTCAAGTTTCCATTGAGTCAAGTTTTGAAAGGGAGTTCAGATGCTCTGTCATATTTCGTCTCAGCATTCCAAATGAAACCATCAATGAAAGGAAAAGTGCTTGATCCGACCAGTGCTTCCATTTTACACTGACTCTTATCACCATTCCACCAATATCTACAAAGTTAAGAACAAAGGAATGAAAGAAAATGCTAATGTGAGTTTTAACTTGCATTTTGCAAATTCTGGTTACCTCTGGGAAGTGTGGAACTTGACACTATATTTTCCCTTGGGAAAAATATAATGAATTATGTTGTCATTTTATAACCCGTATTTTATTGGTGTTAAATGCTTAGCAATAAAAGCTGTCAACTCTGCTTCTTCCTGAAAAAGAGCAAGAATGATTCTTGGAGCTAGCTAGCCTGCTGTGGTTGGGGCAAACAAGTCTCTTGGGAGACTTGTTTAAAAAAACCCTGAAAATGCATTTCAAATATAGAATTATTCCAAACCATTCAGTGTAATTCCCTTCCATAAATGTGCATGCATATATATGTCTGTATGTATGTCTCACTGTTTCAAGAGAGACAAGGAGTGAAGTAAATATTCTACACATACATTTTTTTTATCTATTGATTTTTTTTTAATTTGATTTCTTCATTAAATTTATATTCCACATTTCCTTCAGAACTACTTCTTGCTGACACTGGTCTCCTAACAGTTTACAGTTAATGATTTGTACACACATACAGTATGTGATTTCCCATGATTCCTCTGAATGAAGATATTGGCTATCATCCAGTGGTTGGATTCTGCCGGTTCTAGGGGATTCGGCCGAACCGTTTGTTAAATTGCTGGCTCGCACCGCCCCTTGCCTCACCCCTCCGCACCACTATTTATTGCCAATAAATAGTGGTGGGCGAGGGGCTGGCGAGCCAGCAATTTAACAAATGGTTCGGTGTTTTTTTGTAATTTTATTGGCCCGCGGAGCTTCAGCATAGCCTTGATTAGATCGACTCCCGACTCTCAGCTGATTTGCTCTCAGCTGTTTTGCTCAGGGCTCTGCTGCTTGCTGGAACAGATTTTTTTCCCCTAGCTATGCTGAAAAATGAAACTGAAAGTAAAACAGGCTGTTGGCTTTGCTGTTGCTGCAACATTGGAAAATTAGGCAGGCAGATTTCTTTTCTTTTTCCTCACCAAAAAAGGTAGGTGCAAACCAGTGGTGGGTTCCTCCTGGTTCGGTCCGGTTTGGCCGAGCCGGTAGCGGTGACGATATGACATCACCGAACCGGTTCCCCCCCGCCCACCTAGTCACATGACCTCCAAGCCACACCCACAAAATAAGCCACACCCACAGAACCAGTAGTAAAAAAATTTAGAACCCACCCCTGGTGCAAACAATGGAAAATTTAGGGAAAAAGAGGAGAGTTCAAGATTTTAAAACACAAAAGAAAAAAAGCTCTATTTAACTAGGGAATTGTAATAATTGAGATACTATAAATTGTATATTGTGTTGAAAGCAGAAATGGTTAAGTTGTGGTTTGGAGAAATATATGGGGGAAATCATTTGGTTTATTATTATTGGTAAATATAATTAATTGATTTGTAAGAAATTGGATTGCATGGAAATAATTGGAATATTCATGTTCATATTGATTAATATACAAAAAAGGTAGTTATATAACTAATTGATTTATATTAAAATGTTGAATTTATATTAAACAACTGTAATATTACATAATTAACCAATGTGAGGATGGATATAAAAATAGATGACAATGGGAAGGGGTATAATATAGAACAGAAAAATTGAATTTGATTAAGATTAGAGATGAGGATGAAGGGTAATATTGGTTTTTTACAAAAATAGATGAGGAATAAATATGGCAAAAAGGAAATATAGAAATTGTAAATTTAAGTGAAATGACTAAACACTGTTTAAATTTGTGAACCGGCCAAATATTCTGTTCAAAGAAAATACATTGTATGTTTGTATGTGTGTTTCTAATTATTGTTATTTATTCATATTTGTTCTCTTTTATTCTTTAAAGTTTAACAATTCATTCTTTATCTTAATATCTTTATATTTGTTTAGGGTTGGCTTTCTTCCCTTTCATCTTTTTTATTGTACAGCAATCTTTCTCCTCAAACCTACCACCTCTCTTTTCTTTCCTTCTTACTTTCTCTTCCCCCCTCTTCTTCTCCTCCCTATTTCCTCTTCCTTTCTCCTTCTCCTCCTCTCTTCCTCCCTCTCTTACCCTCACTCCTACTCTAATTTCTCTTCCCTTCCTTCATCCTTCTCTATTGCTGTATCCTTTTATGCATATGGACTACTCAGAGGGCTGAAAAAGTTATTTCTGACTGGTCCTCGCACTTTTGACCAGTCCTCGAACTTACGACTGTCCTCACATTTTACGTTTTTGCCTTATCTTGTCACCATGGTGAAGAGAAGCAGTTGTGAAATGAGTGACACGGTTGTTAAGAATGCTACAATGGGCATAAATGATGACCAGTCATAAGTGCAAAGACCGGTCAAAAGTGTGAGGACCTGTTAGAAATCACTTTTTTCAGCCCTCTGGGTAGTCCTTTTTTGCATATGGACTACTCAGAGGGCTGAAAAAGTTATTTTTGACTGGTCCTCACACTTTTGACCAGTCCTCGAACTTACGACTGTCCTCACATTTTACGTTTTTGCCCTATCTTGTCACCATGATGAAGAGAAGCAGTTGTGAAATGAGTGACATGGTTGTTAAGAATGCCGCAACTGGCATAAATGTGAGGATGGTCATAAGTGCGAGGACCGGTCAAAAGTGCGAGGACCAGTCAGAAATGACTTTTTTCAGCCCTCTGTAGTCCCTATGCAGATAGCCACGCCCACCGGTCACATGACCAGCTAGCCACACCCACCCAGTCACATGACCAGCTAGCCACGCCCACTCAGTCACACGACCACCAAGCCACACCCCCAACTAAGCCACGCCCACAGAACCGGTTGTTAAAAAAATTGAATCCCACCACTGCTATCATCCCACAAATCAAGTATGTTAAAACCTTATTAATTTCAGTAATGGAAACTTTTATTTATTTATTACATGTTTACCTCTCCTTCACTCCAGTTGTCACATGGTTGTCTCCCCATCCCATCAACAAAAGCACTATGAAATGGCTTAATCAAAGACAGGGGTCTCCAATCTTGGCAACATTAAGCCTGGCGGACTTCAACTCCCAGAATTCCCCAGCTGGGAATTGAAGTCAGCCAGGCTTAACATTGCCAAGGTTGGAGACCCCTGATCTCAGAGTGACTGGGCCAAAATCTCATTTGAACTTGGCTTTCCCTAGGCCTAACCTGCTACTCTATTAATTGCAATCTTACTGTGATCTCTTTTTACTCTATTTAGGCAGTGTCTGTTTATTTTTTTTCTGGTCAAAAAGCATACGAATGTCAAATAATCCTTGTCCACTTACATTTAAAAAAAGTTGGTGAACAGAATCAGTAGTTTCATTCTACTCTATGCGGAAAATGTCCCCCTTTTTGTAAAGAAGAACGTATTTGAATGTGAAACAGTTGGAAGAATATAATTTGTAGGCACTGACAGAAGTTTCCTTATGGAATGGAGGAGCAGTTTTCCATTAAGGTCCTTTATTCTTTAAATAATAATTCTAAGAAAAAAAGACTACTCTTTTGCATGATGTTATTTTCCTTGTTTTCCAAGGCAAAGAAGAATTGTCTTAAGAAAAAACAGATACGCCCCCCTCCCCAAAAAAGGGAAAAAGTAGTGATTCTTCATTAAAACTCTCTGATTATATATCTAAAATTGCTATGTAACTCTTCCTTATAATGATCACTGCTTATAAATATCATCTGAGATGGTAATTTGACCTTTCAAGCACAGGTGAAATTCTTGACAGGCAGTTGAGCATTGATGTACTTGCTGTAATGCTGCCAGAGAAGCAACTTTCCTCATTGTTTAATCCAACCTTCTTGAAATGAGTGGCTGACATTAAAGCCTTCAAACAGTTTAGACTCTCAAGTGGGATTTGTGTTCCACCATGTGCTTGTCATTGTAATAGAAAATACATTGTGCTAATGCCAGATTTCTGAAGCTCCAAGGTCCCTTTACAACAAATGTAATAGTAAATCCAGGATTTGTGTAGTATATGCAATAAGCTTTCTCTTAAAGGTGGATTTATACTAATCATGTAAGAGGATTCAGCATCAACACTGGCACACCCAGTTACCCCCACCCCTTTTTAAACAAAAATGTATTGTACTGGAAATAACTTCCAAATAGAGTTCTGATGCAGAAATGCCATAGCAGAACAACTGTTGTAAAGCTCAGAGAACATGAACAATTTCAGGAGAAAGGTTCCTCCAATTCTGGATTCCATCAATTTGAAAGACATTAAACGTAAAGATTCCCCTCGCACATATGTGCTGCTCATTCCCGACTCTAGGGGGCGGTGCTCATCTTCGTTTCAAAGACAAAGAGCCAGTGCTGTCTGAAGATGCCTCCGTGATCATGTGGCTGGCATGACTAAATGCCAGAGGCACACGGAACACTGATACCTTCCCACCAAAGGTGGTCCCTGTTTTTCTACTTGCATTTTTTACTTGTTTTCGAACTGCTAGGTGGGCAGAAGTTGGGACAAGTAATGGGACCTCACCCTGTTATGAGGCACTAGGGATTTGAACCGCTGAATTGCTGAACTTTCGAATGACAAGCTCAGCATCTTAGCCACTGAGCCACCACGTTCCTTTGAAAGACATTAGTTGGCAGCAAAAAAGATACAAACACTTTGACTGTTCAGATTTTTAACTCACATAAGTTTTATTTTGGGTTTAAAATATTAGAAAATATTAGAAAACATAGTTTTAAACTGAAAATATTTTCAGAGCTCTATAATAAATTCCATCTAGGTTCATTCTGGAATGAATCCAAAATAGCTAGCTTTTATCTTCTAAATGACCTCTTAGAACTGGGCCTGTTTTAGGCACAAAACCATCTGAATAAGCCTGGGCCACCCCTCTCTCAGCCCTATTAAGGAAGTGAAACCTTGTCAATAAAACTGCATGTGCTAAAATTGACCCAAAGTCCAATTTGGCCTTTAAGCTCCTGCTTGAAGAAGGGCTTGTTTGGGGAATTCATTGGAACATTTTTTTTTAATGCACCAGGTACCATTGTCTGTACTATTGACAGAAAGACTCTAGATCCATTCAATGAAGAATTCAGAAAGTTCTAGTCACTATAGTTTCTAACAGGACCATTATTTTACGATCATCATCCTTGCAACATTACAGAACTGTATGTAAGCAATGATGCCTACCTTAGTACTATATACTCCCTAATTATGTAAAATGAACTTTTCTTCAAATTCTTGCAATTGAACTGATGTGGCACATGTGGAAACTACCCAGTCCATCAGACCATCTCTTCTGCCTTGTTTAAAACTGGTGAATCTATTCCTTTGTTTTGAATAGGAATAAAGTTAAACACAACAAGAAAAATATGTTACAGTCTTGAAGTTAAACCAAACCTTGAAATTTAGAACATTTGGCTGTAATGTTTGAAGAGAAAAGCTAGCAAAAGGGAAATGGTGGGTGGTTGCTGAGTTAGGGTGGGATGGAAGGAAAAATAATATGTTGAAACATATTGTCTAGATCAGTGGCCCCCAACCTTTGGGGCACCAAGGACTACTTCCATGTAGAGAGGTTTTTCCACAGACCAGAGAAGGCATGGTTTCCTGTGCTGCCTTCATCCTGTGGATGGGGCTTTGCTTATTTATGATTTCTGGCACATCATGGCCCAGTGCTGGTCCACAGATCAGGGGTTGGAGACCCCTGGCCTAGATGAAGAAATGGTAAGAACACCAACCTCTACAAGATTTCTCCATTGCCCAACAGATGCAAATGGTATTCAATTAATGAGACCTTCAAAATCAAAAACAGTCCAGAGCAAGTAAGCATCTGTTTCCTGTACTCTGCAAAATAAAACAATTTATTATTATTTTATCTATTACAAATTATTGCACTCTATTTCATGATCTGGACTTTTATAGGATATTTGATGAACTCTGTCAAGCTTTCATTACATGTTTGTGTTTATATTTATGAAAAAGATTGTTTACAACACCAAGATTTGTTTCCCGCACAAATAAATCTGACCAGGTCTGATGTCCTACTCTCAAATAGAATGGGATAACATCCTTTATCAAGAGTGCTTCTATGTATATTCAGAAACAAAGACTGAGTCAGTCAACATGTTATTTTGAGATGTCCCCAGGCACATGTGGCACCTAATGTTATCCCTGATTATTTGAAGTTGCTTGGACTGGATTCTGTCAGAATGTATGCTTTTCCTACTAAGTTACTAGGCTAGGAAAATATAAAAGTTGTGAAATTCTGGACCACAGCAATCCCAAATGTTGGTCCTGAGGAATTAATTGCTCAATTAACACATTGGATTGTTGAACTCTACAGACTGTTTCTAACTTTTTACTATAACTAATACCTTTACTATTATTGTTTTACTCTCTTCCTCTTTTTTATATTTGTTTCTTCAGATATTTGTTTTATCTAATATCATATTGCTCTTTTTGTCTATGATTATGGATCAATGGATATCAATGGATAATATAAATAAATAAATCTATATCAATATTAGCAAAGAGATTTCTTTTGATCCAAAGCTAAAAAAAGGAAATTGAACAATGGTAGTTACATTTGGCACACATTTTACAAAACTCAGTTATTAAGTAAACTTACTAACTGGTCTTATCATATTATTTATTTATTTATTTATTTATTTATTTATTTATTTATTTATTTATTTATTTATTTATTTATTTATTTATTTATTTATTTATTTATTTATTTATTTAATTTGTATGCTGCCCCTCTCCGAAGACTCAGGGCGGCTCTTATAAGAAGCAATAGCAATAATTCAATGCATCCAAGCCATGCAGCTGTAATTTAGTATTTTTATAGCAATGACAGAAATAGAAATTGGAAAGGAATTAGGTTTAGATTAACATCCCCATACAATAATTGTTAATAATTTAGTTCCCCGTTCTTCTCATTTCAGCTGTTAAATCAGTGTAATTTCATTGGAGCTCTGCAGGATTCATGTCTGCAAAGACCAGATGTAAAGTAGCATTAAATGAGAAATTAAAAATAGTCTCCCTTAATGCAAATTAACAAAGTTGAATATGGAACTATTGGATCTGTCATTCCAATCTTCCGAGTTCTTGCCAGTAGCTTTGGAAATTCTATTTCTTTTGACACAAATAGCTCTGAAACCAGTTTGATGTAGTGGTTAAGGCATCAGGCTAGAAACTCATAGGCTGGGAGTTCTAGTCCCACTTTAGGCACAAACCCAGCTGTTGATTTTGGGCCTGTGACTTTCTCTCTGAGCCCTAGGAAGCAGACAGTGGCAAATCACTTCTGAAATCTTGTCAAGAAAACTGCAGGGACTATTCCAGACAGTCACAAAGGAATAAAGAAAGACTCAAAAGAATCCCTTCCCCCTGCAAAAAAAAACACTTTTAGAAATACAGATAATGTAAAATTTTGCCTGTTGTTTCTCTCTTGCTGCTTTTACCTGCTTTATCCTCTTCTTCCAGTTAATATTTTCAAAGTTTGCTGATGTTTTAATAAATAAACATTTATTAACAGATGATGATTGGTTGGGAATATGCTGAAGCAAACTAAACTGGGAATTACAGTCATTTCCCAATAGGTTGCAGCCTCTTTAATGCACTATTTTATACTGGAAAACCATCTTGTTCCAACATGGACCCAGAATGAAATCCATTACGTAATATAATAAGCACAAATCTACGCAAGGTAATGTGTAACCCCAGCTCCATGTTGGTAGAGAAAGGTACTTTTACTGAGTATGAACTGATAGTAATGAAAGAAAAGCAAGATCTGAGGCTAAAGGTGCGAAAATTACATATTGAAAGTATTCCCAAATCCCTTCCCCCAAGGACCCTGGCTGAATGTCCAATCCCCAGCCCCCCATGATGTCATGTGAGGTGCATCTTCAGATGACCCCATCTATCCAATATGCTAGGACAGTTGACTTTGATTGGCTATCAAGAAGTCCATTCAGCTGCGCAGAAGACGATGAGAGCATCCCTCCCTTTTCCTCCCTTTTTGGTCACATCATAAGACTTCTCCACCAGCTCGCTTCCCCACCCAAATACCTATAACTTCCCTCCCCCTGTTACTATGGCAGCCGATAGCAAGCAAGCATCATAGAGGCTGACAGTCTAGCTATACAGTTTTTTGTATACATTTCAACAGTCTCTAAGGACGCAATTTTTTTTAAAAAAATGATCAAACCACCTTTTCTTAGCAGAGGCTCACAGGTTTTTCATGATAGTTTGAGAATAAAGAATAAAGAAGAATCTTGCTATACTTTTACAGATCAAAGCATAGTTTGAGGGAACATAAACTTTATGGACAGCTAGTTTCAAACAAGAATGGTTGTTTACTCTATAATATAAATATAAGGCAAACATTCCTCTTGGCACACGTTCTTAAACAGAATGTCTTGACAGATGTCAGTAAACTGCAGCAGCCTTATTCATCCTGTTGTACTAATTTCTTTCTAGGTTGCTTATAACTTCCATAACTATCAGTTTGTTTTCTGTTCCGCAGCCATCCCTCAAATTAATTTCACCCATTTGCAGTGGAGAGAGACTAATAATCAACCTGTTCTCCCCTTTTCTGGATATTTAATAGGGCTACAAATAATAACTTGAAATTACCCTGTCATTCAAATGCCTTTTCATATGATCTCCAGGGCAGTACTGAAATGATTTAACTGAGAACTAACATGATCTGTGTTGCTCAGAGGGCATAGAAAGGCAAGAAACAGGAGAGACTGTTAAAGGAGAATTTAGGAGCAATATGGCACTTGAAAGAAAGTGTTACGATTCTGCCTTCAGTATTCTAGAACTCAAAAACAACCATTTTACCTCCCCCCTGGTGGATACTTGAATAGAAGAAATGCCACTAAATCCAATGGGATTGTTTGCCAAGAAAACATCCCGCAGTGACTATTTTAGCATTGCTGATGTTGGTGGCAAACTGTTTACAGTAAACTGTTAGCAGTATCTGGAAAAAACTATAAGATTATAATGGGTAATTGTTAAATGATACCTACTTCAATAATGTAAGGCCTAAGAAAATAGGTCAGGCTGAGCAAGAAAGTTTGATTTGGAACAGAGAAGAAAGGAGGATTCAGAACCTGGTGTGTTTGAAAGTTGATGACTTTCTATTTAAAAGTCAGTAGATCTTGTGTTCCAAACACCCAAGTGAAATTTGGACAGCCGTTAGATGGCAGAAACAAAAAAAAAATGTTTCTAGATTTAGTAGTCCTGTTAATGAATAAATTTCAAAGGATCAAAACCAGTGAGGAAAGGAAATCTACTACTTCTAAATTAAATGTATAAGTTTCTCTATATTTGGGGTATTAAATTGTACTAGGCAACTCATGACCAGCTTGGTCATCATTTTAGAATTATTTTGTTTACCTAAACCCAGAGACAGAATGACCATGGACGACCGCTATCTGTTTGGTTTGAAAATTAAAGAATAAAACATCGCTTTATTAAAGAAGAAAGATGTGTAGCAAAAGAAATATACATGGTTTTTGTTTAACAAAGGATACTTCTGACAACATTTCTGGTTGATCTGCCATCCTTTAAAAATACTCTAACATTTTCACTATTTTTCCTTAAATCAGCACACAGTTGACCATGCCAGAATGCTGATTTTTCAAGATAAATCAGCACATTCTCCATAATTTGTCCTAGTGCTTTATGATGAATGACACCAAAGCAGAACTGTATTGGGAACTGGTTTCACTGAGGAGGAGCACCTTCAATTTACAGTAAACTGAGCATAACTTTTTCAATGTTGAATGCACCAATGTCTATCTTTCTTCAATGAGATTTTGTGGAGATCTTCCATCTATGTTCCACGGCAAAGCCTTGGAAGATCCAAGTCCCTCATTAAAATGATGGGAAAGCCTATCTTCAATTTCAGTTCAGAATAGAACAGAATAGAATAGAATTAGAACAGAATTTTTTATTGGCCAAGTGTGATTGGACACCCAAGGAATTTGTCTTGGTGCATATGCTCTCAGTGTACATAAAAGAAAAATGGCAGTGGCACTTTAGGCAGTGGCAATCCAGAGATCCAGAGAATTCAGAGAATTCAAGTAAATCAAGGAATTCTATTCGAAAATGAGTATTCTAGATCCTTTACTGATGGCAGTGAATGAAAAATATTCTTTCATGATTCCAGGGAAGTATCTAATACAAGTGAAATTGATTTTTCTCATTATTTCATTGGGGTTGGCAAGTTGTATGGCAAAGGTAAAAGCCATAGATTAAATAGAAGGGTTTACAAGTTGAAAAGAAAAGAAGATGATTGGGTCCATCTGATTTGAAATTGGATATGGCAACTTGCTGTTTGGTTTGGATGAAAGAATGGGTGTCACTGAGAAATAAAGGGCTTTTGAAGTTAGAAGAACATGGCTTGAAATTGGGTGGCATGGGTATTTGTGGTATGACAAAGTCAATGTGGATTTTAAAAAATAATTATGTTACATGTGCCATACTGAAAACATGAAATAAATACAAAACTAAGTCAAACAAAACTAAACAATGTTGGCTGGCGACCCCAGGGGGAGAGCCTTCTCTGGGGGGCTCCTGCCCTATGGAATGAGCTGCCCCCGGACAAAAGGAGGATCCCCGACCTCTGCATCTTCCGTTGTGTGCTGAAGACTTTATTGTTTCAGCAAGTCGGCCTGACCGAATGAATTAACATAAGTGGGTTTTAATGGTTTTAAAGGGGTTTTAGCTAGGGGTTTTAAATACGGCCAATGCTTTAAATTATTTTAAATTGTTTTTAATTTTTGTGTTGGTATTATTTTACCATGGCTGTACACCGCCCTGAATCCTTCGGGAGAAGGCCGGTATAGAAATGTAATAAATAATAATAATAATAATAATAATAATAATAATAATAATAATAATAATAATAATAATAAGTTGTGCCCCAAAACATCTTGTTCTTAGCGCAAGACTCATAGATGAGAAATAATAAGCAAAGATAAATGGTTAACATATTATGAGATACTTGAATTTTACTGAGAGGAATATAAAATAAAATCACAAGAACTACTGATGTCAGAAGTTCTCAAAGGTTTTCTTAGTTACAGTTTTCAGAAAGATTTAAAGTAGATAAAATAATTCAGATCATTGAACAATGTGGATGTGTAAAAAAGCTTGAAAATTGTGTACTCAAATACACATAGTGATTAAAGAAATTATGATTTATGGTTTGATGGTTAGACAGAATAGACTATAGGAAGAAGAATTTGTGATAGAACCAATATAGAGAGATTAAAATATTATTGTACTTACAAGGTAACCGCGGTGATGAAGATCAGAAGCCACTTCTTTATAGCTTCTTTTCTCTATTTTTCTTCCTTGCACTTTTAACTTTTTCTTTCATCTCTCCCTTTTTCTTTCTTGGATATATGATGGAATGGGAAATTTACCACTGAGGAATGAATGGTGGGTTGGATTTATAATATTAATAAGTGAATCATCAAACTGCCACTGAACTTCATTCAATAAATATATGTAGAGAGGATAACAAGGCTCAGGAAAAATACCTAAGCAATCAGAATTATAAGTCAAGGAACGAATAATTAATTATGCTTATATTACAATTTGCCTTCCTTATAGCTCTTCCATATGCAGGAAACAGTAAATTCATCTTAATGGTATTTTATTCAGCGAATGCCATCTTGATGCAAATTTGTTTTAATAACTCTGTCTAGGCAATATTAAGAGTGTCTGATAAATTAAGAGTTGTTATGTTTGACAGATGGTGAAAGTCAATTGATATCTAATCAGAGCAGAGATGCAGAGACCTCTCCAGCTGTTGCTGAACTACAGTTCTCAGTTTCATAGTTAATAGTTCAGCAACATGAGGCAATCCTCAGTTTCTCTACCCTGATCAATGTGCTCAAAATCTATGGAAACTGAATACATAGACAATGCATTGTTTAAATCATCAAAATTCTTACCAACATATGCAATGCTTCACCTGACTAATCTTATTGACCTAATCTTTATGCAACTAACAGTGGATTTTGAATTTACATAAATTTACTGAGCTTATCCATTTTTTAACAAATGTTTTGGCTCCAGAGGCTAAGGAATCATATCCATTTCTACTTTTATTCAAGAGCAAGTGGTATCTGAATGTGCATCTTTCATGGTTTTTTAAATTAAAAGATACTAATGGGAAGGCAGTAGGCAGGCATTTATTTTTTGTATGATTCCTAAAGTAGCATCTGTTTCCTTTGAGACAAAAATGATATGAGTTGTCGTTTAGTTGCTGTTCCTCCAAAAAAGGAAACTCGCTGTTTAAAATCATCAGTAAGAGAATTGAAAATAGAATTGAAACTTAAAAATGCCCTTATCTAAATTGATAATGATCTGAAATTTAGAGCACATTGTTCTGGACACCACACCTTAAGAAGGATATTCTGCAGTATGAAATGTATGAAAAAGGGCAAGCAAAATTAACAGTGTGTCGGAGAAACTTCCTTGCATGAAAAAAGGCTAGGGTCTTTTTCACTTGAAATGAAAAGAATGCAGTAAGGGGAGTCCTTTTGGCATTTATTTTTCTCTAATTTGAAAAAGGTAGGCACATTTTTATAATCTGAACCCCACTTTGATTTTGAGATTTGCCTGAGTTCCAGAACTCAGGTTTGAATATGCAATATTCTACATAATTGTAGAATTATGTAGCTTGTGTCAGTACTAACAAAATCCTAAAATAGTTTCATGGAGTTATAGAATTATTCATGAAGGTAGTAGCCTGAACCCATTGTGAGACTAAAGACAGGGAGAAAAAAAATACAAGCTGTTGATTGCCTCAAGTAACCTGTAAAGCAGTATGGGAGTTTAGAAGAAGGATTACTAAGGCTTGAACAAGTCTGACTTTCTTTATCTGAAGGAAATAAACTGAGTCATCACATATATAGCTCACATTAGATGAGTCATATGTTTATGGGAGTAAGAGGGCTGTGACTGATTCTTGTCTCTCTATAGAAAACTGATAACATGGGCCTGAATTATGTCACAGCATTTAATAGTCAATATTTATTTAATTATGACGTACTTGTAGTAATGCATTTAATTGGTGTAATTTGATGTTACAAAGGAGAAGTAATCAAAGATATTCATAGATAGTTACATAATAGGAATTCTCAAAAGTTCATCTCTAATTGAAGAGCAATTTTATTGGAGCCTTCTTCCAGATCTGTAGAAATATTCAAAAATTGAATATTCAATATTCAATTTCCAGCTGTGTAATGCTGTGATTTTTTGCCAGGCCTCGCCTTTATAAAATAATTGAAATTAGGAAGTCGATATTATCTGAACAGAAAATAATAATAACATTAAGAAAGAAAAAAAATGTGTGGATAGTGGGCATGGCAATACCTGGACACAGCAGAATGAAAGAAAAAGAACAGGAGAAAATAACAAAATACAAAGACCTGCAAATAGAAATGGAATAAGTGTGTTAAAAGAAAACAAAGATAGGAAAAGATGTTTTGTGTGCAATCTCAAAGTCTCCGGAGTACCGTCTGAACACCATTGGCATTGACAAAATCACCATCAGTCAATTACAAAAGGCAGACTTACTTGGAACATCTTACATCTTACAACAATACTTTGAATACCATCAAACAACATCCATCTATCTCAGGTTCTTGGCAATGACTTGATAGGTGGCTAAAAATGCCAAATCTAAACATCTGGCTGACAGTGCGATGAATCATAATAATACTAATACCTTGGCCATACCAGTGATATAATACATTGGTGGAAATATTAACTGGACACAAGATGAACTCAAATGTTTGGACTAAAAAACAATCTCTACCAACCCAAAATACTTGAAAGGGTTTTTATTAGGTGGATAAAATTAGAGGTGCATCATATAGAAGACATTTTAATCTTTCATAAAAAAAGGAGCAATAAGTAAATCATATTTAGTTTTGTTATTTACATGTTCAACATACGAGCACATCTTTGAAGTGCCATTTTTACAAAGTTCCTAAAATAATGGCTCCATAGTTACTATTTGTAGCTCAGTTTATATGTGTAACATGAGCTTGAGGCAAAGCATCCACAAATAGATACCAATAATATACAAATATTACTTCACCAGACAAATGTCTTCAATATTAGAAGACAGAGAATTACATTGTACAATATAAGCAGCAATCAAATTTAGTTGTCCAATATTTTACTGCTACAATTTGGGAGCTACAACCTGAAATAGCCACCTAATGATACAATTAGCTATATCCAAGGATAATTAGATATAGGACCTTTGAATATAACATTATATCCACAATGAAGTTATGAATACCACATATTTTGCTCTTTCATCTTAATAAACATACATTTAAAATCACTCACACAAACAGCTCATAGACTAATGCAACCAACACAGATTTTATCTTTATCCTGTAAAATACATAAGAGAAGATCTTGTGATGACCAGCAATGAAGTTTTCCTAAAAACAGTCCTGGTGATTGAAATAAGACACTCATTTAATCAGAATTTCTAATATCTGACACTGTGTTCTGCTATTAGCTCTGGGATTAGTTGTCTAAAGAAATGAAGCAATTCAAGACAATAGTTTATCTGGTTTAGATAGATATCTTTCATCAGTGCTGGACAGTTCTAATAACAATGCTACTCTTTAAGAGTATTTACTGGCTAAAACAAGCTTCACCATACTACTAACTTTTTGCTGTAAACTTTTAAATTTCTATACAAAAGAAAGACCATTCTACTATTCAATTCACAATCCAGAAAGGTTTATTTATTTATTGTGTATAACAGGGGCCAGATGCGTCACGTGCTGGCCACGCCCATCTCCATTTTAGCAAAGTGGGGGAAACTTGAGATACATCACGTGATGATGACATCAAGCCATAGTTTTACATCCCTGGTGTATAGCAAATAGCGACTTTTAATTGAAAAATTGAAATACATGAAATATGTCTTCAGTATGCAGAAGGCTCAGGTTCAGTTTTGGCACAGAGCTGAGAAAAACCTAAGAACAATTAAGTCATAAATAAATAAATAAACAAACAAACAAAATCTCTTTCTTTCTTTCTTTCTTTCTTTCTTTCTTTCTTTCTTTCTTTCTTTCTTTCTTTCTTTCTTTCTTTCTTTTTCTTTCTATTTATTATGAAATTTATTTACTGCCCATCTTGATTCCAATAACTTTTCATATTTCAAATTTTAGTCTACTTTTAGCGCAAATATGTAGTTAATACCCCACTATTTATATCACAAATCTCTATTATAATATTTTTAGTAGTTCACCTAGTCTATGTCAGATAGATTAGTCCTATGAGTCTTAGTATATAAAGCCATGTCCTATTCTATCTAACTTTCTATCTATCTCACCATTTTCCTTCCTTCCTTCAATCATATTATTCCCAGTTGCATATATTAGAAATTTTTTTTTTCAAAACTATACAGGTATTATAACATTTTAGCTATAAAGTAGGCTTTTCTGTTGAATGATTAAAAAAATAAAGGAAAAACAAAGCTGGCACAAACTTAGGTTACACGGTAAGATGTTATTTATAGCTGCCCACTAAATTCTTCACAAGGGAAGCCATCATGTCAGAGGAAAGGGGAATTTACATGGTTTGGTTCTACTACAGCTGGAGGTTGACAGCTGGTTATTATGTACACCTAATTTACTCAAGCAATAAATACTGCAAGCAGAAAAGAATCTATTCACCTAAGTTTATAGTTCAATTGGTTCATGCTTTGCTTGAAAATAAAATGAAAAATGAATTAATGAATTCATAACAATGCAAAATACCTACTGTACACGAGGGTTCTTTGGTCTAATTATGATAATAAGGCTGATTCCATCATGCAGAACAATTGCAATCATATTAATTTTTTAAAAAACTGTGAACAGTTCCATAACAGAAAGTAATTTCTCAAACGTTGTGGAAAAAGAAGGCAAATTAGTAGAATGCTCAGCTCCTGTAGCATGTGGGAAGTCAATTTAATTAATTAGCCAATACTCAACAGAAAATGGCACTATCAAAAAAGAATTGGAAGAAACAGATAAAAGATCTACAGAAGATTTGGAAACACCTGCTCATCTTGGATGTATAAATTGTAACTTAAAATAGAACAATATTACAAAATAAATTCAAATAATAGTGACTATTGTTTGTTATTGCATGATATCTCAATATATTCAATTAACAATTGATATTTCTTAAAATGAAATATATTGAGAAGAAAATGACAACTCCTTCTCTACTGTTATCCCCCAGATCCAGTGGTGGAATTCAGCCAGTTCGCACCACTTCGGGAGAACCAGTTGTTAACTTTCTGAGCAGTTTGGCAAACTGGTTGTTGGAAGAAATCATTAGGGTAGAGAACCGGTTGTTAAATTACTTGAATCCCACCACTGCCCAGATCAAACTACAAATTTCAGATTCCCTAATCAACATAGTGAAGAATATTTGGGGAAGAATATTTGGGGAACATAGGTGAGTGAACGTGTACTTCCCAACAAAAACACACACACACACACACACACACACACACACACACACACACACACACACAGCCATTAGAGATCCTTATTAATTGAAGAAGCCATGATTATAATGGGTAGAATTATAATAGCCAGATATTGGAAATTAGATGTGAATTTTAGAATAGAAGAATGGTATTGTGAAATGTGGAAATTAGCTCTAAACGATAAAATGTCATGTGATATTAAAATTAGAAATGGTGACTATAAAGAAGATATTTTCTGGAAAATTTGGAAACCATTCGTGGACTATGCACTGGGAAAATTGGATGCTTCGGTACCTGTACCCTGAGAACGTGGATTTTGGCGATCATGAGGATATATCCGAAGAACCAAATCTTCCTTTCTTATGTATAGCACAGGGTGAAGTATTGTATATGTTGTTTGTAATGTTAGTAATTAAAAAAATAAATAAAAAATAATAATTGAAGAAGCCAATGATTGTACTCAAACTCTTATGCGTTGAAAAGTTATTAATTCTTTCCTTTAAAAATTATGGAAAATTCATTTTTGCCTTTTGTATTTCTCCCTTTTAATCCATTTATTAGATTTATACCTATACAATACTAAATCCTTCTAATAGGGGAGACCTATTGAGCAAAAAATATTAAACAAAATAGAAATTATATAATTCACATAATTATAATCTTTATGCCCAACATATAAGCCTCTTATTCAGGAAGCATCTTCCAAAAAAATCTCTGTAAATATTCCTACAGGTAGTCCTCAACTTACAATCACAATTGACCCCCAAATATCTGTTTTTAAGTGAGACATTTGTTAAGTAAGTTTTGCTCAATTTACGACTTTTCTTGCCATAGTTGCTAAATGAATCGCTGCATTTGTTATGTTAGGAACACAGTTGTTAAGTGAATCCGGGTTCTCCATTGATTTTACTTGTGGGAAGGTGGCAAAAGCTGACCACATGACCTTGGGACACAGCAACAATCATAAATATAAGCCAGTTGCCAAGCATATGAATTTTGATCATATGATCATGGGGATGCTGCAAAAGTCATAATAGAAAACAGTCATAAGTCAATTTTTCAGTGTCACTTTAACTTTGAATGGTCACTAAACTTCATTGAGATCTTGAGAACCATGGCTCAGAAAGGCTGTATCTTGCGAAATTCTTACTTTTAATTAATAGCAGCCTTTTGTTTTCTTAAGTATATCAAATTAAATCTTTATTATATTCAGAGACCAGCATAAAGTAATTGTGTGAATAAATGGAGAAAGGATTTGCCCTTTATTGATTTTCAGATTAAAGGTTTAGAAATTTTGCAACAAAAATCTTATATTTGTTACCAGTTTGCTTATTAATTTAATATACCTCTTGTGTTGTGCATTATGCAAAAGCTGGATAATCTGGAATTTCAATGAAGCAAAAATACCTTTACCACACCAATAATGCCTGCACACATTAAGTTTGTATTCTTTCATCTCCAAGAGGAATGACCATTACATATTATATATATGCTGGGTCTCACTGGTGATTGAGGAATGATATCTGAAATTGCCTAGCAATTATAAGCCAGCTGTCTCCTCTTTAGCTTCCAATACCTACAGCAGTCAATTGCAACAGCTGTCAGAAAACCTTGGAACTGCTATTTGTAAGATTGATGCTCAGAATTAAAAATCCAATTAACATAATAAATACAGTACCTCTCAATATTACTACACCTCCTCAATCCATATACAGAAATTCATGTCTGTGTAATATAAATGTAAATGCCAACCCAAGGATCATTTCGGATGGATGGATGGATGGATTTATATCAATATTTATCAATCCAAGAAACTCTGGGCAGTGAACAAACAAAAACAAAGAATTCCAACTAAAACTGTATCAAGGTTCAATAAGAACACAAACCATCAGACACATTTAACCACATCTGAACTTCTAATTCAACATTACAAAACTACTAGGAATAATAAGTGAGTAACCAACATTTCTATAATATGGATGCAGATAAATGTCAGTAGTAATTGAAATTATATATTTAACTTATTGCACGGATGAGAGCGATGCAGCATTTTGAATCCCAATCAGTGGTGGGTTTCAAATTTTTTTACTACCAGTTCTGTGGGTGTGGCTTAGTGGGCATGGCATGTCTTAGTGGGTGTGGCTTGGTGGGTGTGACAAGGGAAGTTTACTGCAAAATCCCCATTTTCTCTCAATCAGAAGCAGAGAATAGATGGGGGCAGGGCCAGTCAGAATTTTTACTACCGGTTTTCCAAACTACTCAAAATTTCCACTACCGGTTCTCCAGAACTGGTCAGAACCTGCTGAAACCCATCTCTGATCCCAATGCTAATCAGTCTTAGGCAACATGACTATCTACAAGAGATTGTGAGAAATGTAATCTAAAATGTTGGGGGTAGAGCACAAAACTTCTTACCTCCTATATAAATGGCAATACATAGAGATTAGGGCTTGGCTAAATTAAAGGTTTTGGATTTTACTTTCAGAATTTAATGTTATGATTGTTTTTACTGTGTGTCATCCAGAATTGCTACAGCACTGGATAAACTTACACATTTCTAAATAAAACATAAATTCAACCTAAATAAAATTTAAAAAATGGTAGATGGCTATAAGGAAATACTAGTTATGTAGCAAAATAAAAATCAAGTAGTAGTAAAAATGTTAGTTGGCAGGAATAAAATATGCATACTTTAAAAAGAAACAAAAGAGTGGGAGCAGAAACATGTTTAATTGCCTTTTAAGAGAAAGGGAATAATACAAAAGGTGTCACTTCTAGACAAATTAATTTCTTGTTTCCCTAAAAGATATTGCAATTTTTTAGGAACATATTGTTTGACTATTCATTCTAGACAAAATCAGGTTTCCAGCAACCATGAAACAACAGAAGCAACAGTTATGTAATCATAATGTAACAGTTATAATTAAAAATAATATCTACATTTAAGACAAAGCCAGATTTATATGCCCCAGCAAGAAATGGCATAGATGATACAGGCAAGAGTACAATTAATTTTCTGAAATAAAAATGGTTATTATCTATAAACAATCTATAAACAAGAACAATATAAGGTGCATTGGGACATCCATGATTTCCTCTGTAATTCTAGGTTGGATTTCGACTTGACTGTGTGACAGAGCTCAAAAGTAATTTATATATGTAACATGTTAATGCTTGTTTGTATAATACTGAACAGTCTATGGCTGAACTGGAAATTTAATTTTAAAACAGTCTTTTAGTTCCCGATGGAAAACATATACTATTCATTATGTTTATATTATTTATATTTATATAATAAATTCAGAACAGATATTTGTGATGTTGCAAAAAAACCCAGGACATTTTTGACCAGCACTAATTCAGAGCTCAAATATATAACATCAAAATAACATGTTTTTTCTTTATTACAGCTGGAATCCCATATATGTAAATGAACTACATTTAACTGGAAGGATCCAATATGTACTGTAGTGACATAGAACATTTATGTTTTTTATGTCTTTCTCTAAAAATTACAGAAGGAATTGCTTGATGATTTAATTAGTCAATTATGGACTCCTTATTTCCCAGTTACATGCCTAAAACACAGTCAATAGCTAATTAAACAAAAATCCCGCCTGTTTATGTTAGTATACAATCTCCTGGAAATTGCATTGACTATTTTTAGGTTTATTACATTGGTTATTAATTGACTTGTAATGAGTCAGGGAGTAATCTGTTGGAAAATTAATAGAAAGGAATAATAAACCAATCAGTTATTAAATCACAAATACATGGAGACAGAGTATTACTTTGAGTTATGTTGAACAATGCAGTTTCCCGTTGTTTTCTACCTTAATGACTTTGATGGATACCGTAGGAGTTATAATTGCAAGCTTTCTCTTGCCAAAGGATAAAGCAAATCAACAGTATTAAAATGAAACAACAGCTCTTGTAGTTTGAATAGTATGTCACTGTATAATCAACCTGTGGGCATTTAAGCAGTATAGAGTACCCCAGTCAGATACATCTTGTAGGCACTATAAATCCATTTATGAAAGCAAAAAACCCCCCAAATAACAGGCCTTTCTATCTGCAGTTCATTTATTTCATTTTATTTTTCATTTACTGAATTTTAAAACACAGTAAAACACAACAGGCAATAGGCAGAAGAAAATCATACATTTTAAAACTTGAAGAGAAAATATACATGTATTTAAATGATCATTTTGACTGGGGCAAATTAGATGCTGACTGGGAAGCATAATAATAAATTGCTGAAAAAGCCACCAACAAGCTACTAAATTGAGACTTTTATCATTGAGTAATTGAGTTATTTTCTGTGCAGAAAAGCAACACATTTTTCCTACTAATTCAAAAATCAAGAAATTAAAAGAAAAGAAAAAGTTTCTCCCCAGACTGTGTTTTAATGCATGAACTGTCCCAAATCTGTGAGATTATGTGAAAGCTGATAGAAATACTATTTCTATTTAACTCACCATAGAATATATTAGGACTTAAGTGTGTGGAACAATAGAGATACCCACATTGGTTTTGTTCCTTCCCTCTCACTTAGAAAGCAGGATTACTGAGCAACAAAGTTTATTCTCCATGTAATATCTCAATTTCTGTGATGTTAAGAATAACATGGATCAATAGGATTGTGCATACTATAGATTTGATCAGGTATAGCAAAATGTACCTTGGAACACTTTGGAACATGAATGCAGCATCGGTTTCTGATTTTTATACCCAATATTATGTTTGGTATAGGCTATGCTCAGATTGCTTTATCTAGACCTTGAATCTTGGGTGACTGCTCCATCTATGAGCAACTGATGTTTTGACTTTCTGATGTTGTTCCCAATACCCTTCTGAGCTATGGTTTTGTACTGGTCCATATGGTTCTGTAGCTTGGGGATTATGATGCCTGACAGGACATCATATTTTGGGGATAAAAGTTGTTGGCCAGACGTTGGCACTGTTCCCTTGTGAAGGTCTTTCATGGTCAGTAGTGTCAGTCTGGTGGAAGCTTGAGACCAGCAACTGATTCATCTATGCTGCTTGGCATTCATGCACTGCTGGTATTTTCTTTAAACAGCAGATGTAGATTATATCCAAACCAGCTGTTGTTCAGATCTTCATGTTCTTGACCCACTTTTGAATGTCTGCTATTGTAATAGCAACTGGTTCCTGCAGAAAAGTGTGTGTTGCCAATGTGTTAGCAAGGGACACTCCATTCTTAAACAGCAGGGGGACAGGGAATGAGAAAAGTCTTAGCTTGGTGATCTGGAAAAATAAATGCAACCTACTTCTCCCTTTACCTTTTTTTCATGAGACCTCTGTCTTTTTGGTCCTCTACAAAGATTCTTCTGCAGTATACATTATGAGTGACTGAACTACACCTTTTATCATAGCAATAGCAACACCACTTATATACTGGTCCATAGTTCTTTACAGCACTCTATGAGCAATTTACAGTGACATCATATTGCCCCCAACTAGTTGGGTCCTCATTTTACAGACCTTGGAAAGATAGGCTGAGTCAACCTTGAGTCAGTCAGGATCAAACTCCTGGCTATGGGCAGAGTTAGCCTACAATGCTATATTCTAACCACCGCATCACCACAGCTCTTCATTTGTCTTGGTACCTTAAGCCTTGTTACAAGCCAGTGACAATGATTTATTTCTCAACATGCATCTCTGCACCGTATTTCCATCTTCCATGATTGCATTGTAACCTTTTTTGGTTATTTGTTTTAAGTGTTTGATAATTCCCCACAATTTTATGAGGTATTCTCATAAATCTTTCTAAGTTCCCTCTGGCATACTTCAGATAAAGCATTTGAGCATATTTCAAGGAAACTGAAACCAATCACAAATTTTAAAAGAAGCAAATGTAGTCTTCAAAACAAATACAACAACACCAGGTGTTTTTTAAGAGGTGTTGAGATCATCATCATCTTTCAGCAGCAATGAAAGATGCATTAATTTAAAAAAAAAAATAGGAGGAATCTGCTGGATATGTTGAAAGGTACATTTACCTAGCAGCAATCTGTCTTTAGTTTAGTGGGTTAACTATACATTGTGCAAAAAAAAAAAAAAAAAATCATCTGACTGAACCTCACATCATTCAGCATTAATGCATAATCTTGTGGGTTATTCTCCTGAATAAAGGAAGCTTTCTTGTTAGCTGTTTTCAGCACACTCTGCTTAATTACAGACACCTCTGTCTTGACCCTTGCTGATCAAAACAAGCAAAAATCAGAATTAGTGAAAAACATCTGCATACAGGGACAAAGGAAGGACTCACTGGAGAAGAGCCTAATGCTGGAAAAGATTGAGGGCAAAAGAAAAAGGGGATGACAGAGAATGAGGTGGCTGGATGGAGTCACTGAAGCAGTAGGCGTGAGCTTAAAGGGACTCCAGAGGATGGTAGAGGACAGGAAGGCCTGGAGGAACGTTGTCCATGGGGTTGCAATGGATCAGACACAACTTCGCAACTAACAACAACAACAGGGACAAACTGGGATAAGAATTTGAGTTATTATTTGTTTCATGTCAATATTTCTATAGAAAACAGAATAAGCAATTCAGTAGGTTTTCTAAAAAAAAATTTGAGGCGAGTCAGAATAGTTATAGAAGTCATTACTCAGGTTTCTTATGTATAATACAATCATAATAGAGGTATTTCATGAGAAACTAAAGATTACCCATGTCAGGTACAGCTTAATCTAGTCTATAAAAACGTTTGATTTTTGTTTCTGTTTTGTATTTCTGAAAGGAGAACTTTTTCCCCCATAGTAGTCTTTCTCCTCAAGTTGCATTTATTCCAAATGTCACTTTTACATTTGTGTCCATTGTGGAATGTTAATCCATTACTCACAGTTCTTTCTCTTCCCAAAATCTGATCTCATTCTCTTATGTTCTCTTTAAAATGGAAAAATGTTCTGTTTCCCATTCCCTATAATGCTTCTCCATAAATCATTGCGTGACAGAATATAGAAAGAAG
The DNA here is from genome assembly GCF_029215685.1 of Pituophis catenifer annectens. NCBI lineage: Eukaryota > Metazoa > Chordata > Lepidosauria > Squamata > Colubridae > Pituophis > Pituophis catenifer. The sequence goes on along the minus strand of NW_027256883.1, from coordinate 121,575,133 downwards.
CATGTTTTTATTCCGTTGGGATGAAGATATGCGTAGAAAGATTTTTTTTCTGTTTCTTTCTGTCTTTTGTAATAGGATCATTATGGTATCTTTACAAGGTCACCATGGATTTGCATTGAAATAGCTTCCCATCATCTCCTATCATGTAATGGTTTTATAATAGATGCCCTATTTTACCTATTTAGTCCATTTTGAAACAATAATTTCATATAAGGGCATGCTAATTTTATATCAACATAAGAGATCTAGAAACACCAATCTGAATATTTTATTTTTCCAGTCTGAACACATGTCCCACTATAGGGATGATCAGTTTACAGATTACTCTCTCGCTCTTTTTATATGCATTTCGTATTTCTCTGTCTGCATATTTTAAGGTAAAAAAAAGAAAAACATGGATATTCATATCTACTATTTTATAAGAAAGCAGGAACCCTTATTTTTTCCTTCAGTATTAGAATTATTTTGCTGGATAAAAAGAGCAGGGTAGAATGCATTGAGCACATCAAATATTTTTGAACAAGTCTTGCATCTCTCACTATATGTGGCCTATGTCTAGTAGTAAAATTGGTATAGTAATTAAGACACCAAGCTAGATATTGGGAGAGTGTAAGTTCCAGCTTCCTGATCTTGGGCCAGTCACTTTCTCTCAGCCCTAGGAATCAGGAAATGTCCTAAAAAAGATGGCAGTGATTTTTACTCTTCCCCACCACATAGGACAGTAGGCTTTGCAAAGTCTAAACACAAGGGGGAGATTGTTCTGGTAGAACCATATAGTTTATTAGGATATTAGCTGAGTAAATAGACCATGTGTACAACTATAACATGGAACACAGAACTCATGGCACAGAGCTCTCATTTTTTCCCCCAATAAGAGAAAAACAATACACAATTATAATAAGGAGAAAACAACACACAATTTCATGAAGAAAAAAAGTTCTGGACCATTTTTCAGGTTCTAGTCTCATTCTGCTGCCCATGAAGTCTGGACATATCACAAAGGAAGCAGCTTAGTCATGTTTTTAATAGTGTTAAAGGTCTTCTCTCATCAATTGTCCTCCAAAGTATGAAAGGTAGGAAAGATCAGGTATGGTTCATGGCCTTCTGAGGAAAAAAAAAGAAGCGAGCATTCTTCCGACACAATCACTTTGGAAAGCCATAATTGCTCATAGTTTTCCAATATTATTTCTTATCTGATTTATTTTGTATAATGAGCAGAGAATGTATGAGAGTTGACATGCAAGAGGAAAAACAGTCACATCAACATTAATGGCTGTATTCCCACTCTGGCTAAATTGCCAATTGAATAATAATTGTTCATATCATTTATATTCATATTCATGTTCTCTCTTTTGAAATAAAGGCCACAATCCAATGCATAGTTAATCACAATTAAGGCAACTCAAATCAATGGAATATAAGTGTGCTTTTTTGCATTGAGATAGTATTTCATTTTCTGTTGCCTATTTTATTTCTGAAATGCAGATAGGAGACTGCAAACATTTATGATTTTTCCCACTCTCTCTCCTATCAAGAATGTTACTGAAACTTGAATGAAATCTGCACTGTGAAAGAACGTAATGTTTAATTTTTGCATGCCACAATATGTAAATTAGATTTACATTAAATTAAAAGCACTGGTAGATTCATATTTTATATGAAAACTTGTCATATAATTTAGCAGGCTTTTGAAGATCTTAAAATAGAAAATCCCAAGAAAACTATATATTTCAAAGCTGTGAAAGTTAATATTTTATATGGAATGAACTTTGAAGTGACACCTGGTGCATTACTCAACTTGTGTTTCTCAATTAGTTATATATAAAAATACATTATTGCTTCATGTCAGAAGATTTCCAAGGAGACAGGCTTTGCTTATTACAGGATATGCTGTTCTCTAATTCTGCAAACTCAGAAAATGAGAGTTAATAAAGTTATTGTGGGTTTGAGGAATATAATTCCTTTTTAATCACACTGGTTTGTTAGTATAAAACCCCATTTTATACTAACAAACCCTAACCCTAACCCTAACCCTAACCCCATTTCCTCCTGATCAGCTGGGACTCGGGAGGCAGAGAATAGATGGGGGCGGGGCCAGTCAGAAGTGGAATTTACCGATTCTCTGAATTACTCAAAATTTCTGCTACCGGTTCTCCAGTACCTGCTGAATACCATCTCTGATAAACACACACACACCCACACACACACACACACACACACACACACACACTTGTTCTGCTGCTTAATGAGGTCCATACTATATTTGTCAATGCTGTGTGTTGAAAAATAAATCTCAACTTCTTAAAACAAATAATATCCAACAGAATTCTTTAGTGTGACAATCTTAGGTTATTTTTAAAATTTAAAACCTTTTTCAATATTTGTTTTGAAATGCATCATACTCACAGGAAGATAGTAAACTAGAAACAGAAGTAAGCATCAATTGCACTATTTATTCTGAGCTGTGATTCAGCAATTTTGAATTGCAAGTGAGGGTCTGGTCTACTGGCCTGTAAAATATTTGGTCTGCAAACAAATCATTAGGAGCAAAAGAAATTACCTATTGTTATTTACAGTCAGTTACTTAAAAAGAAAATCTTTGAATTAATTGAAAGACTGTTCCCATATATCTTGTCATTAGTGCTAACTTGCCATTTTTCAGATAAACTGTCAATTGCTCTGCCTATTATCTCTTGATCATTTATGTCAGTGTTTTTCAAACTTGCCAATTTTAAGATGTGTCTACTTCAATTCCCAGCTATCTCCAGGCAGCACTGGTTTTGTCTACTCTCCTATGTTTGCAGACAGAGACACACAAAGCCAATAATGACTATCAACAATATCATAACAACGGTGCACTGGAATATCTGCAGGCAATATCATTTTCCAGCAAGCAAGAACTGATGGGATCACAAAATAGACAAAATAATAGAAAATGAAGAAGCTAAAGTGCTCTGGGTCTTTAGAACACAAACAGAACCTGCCATATAACACCTCATACTTAACAGTTGATAAGAAAAACAAAAAAGTCTGGAAAGTGGACATGGCAATATCTGGAAACAGCAGAATAGAAGAGAAGGAACTGGAGAAAAAAACCCAAAATATAAAGACCTGCAAACAGAAACAGAATGTCTGTGAGAAAAGAAAGGAAAGATAGTACCAATACTAATAGATGCTTGCGGTGCAATCCAGGGGTGGGTTCTAAATTTTTTTACTACCAGTTCTGAGGGCATGGTTTATTTTGTGGGCGTGGCTTGTGGGAGTAATGTGACTGGATGGGCATGGCCAACATTTTTTTTTTTACTTTTAAAAGCATTTTTTCTACAACCTTAAGAGGTTGCAGAAAAAAATGCTTTTAGAAGTTTCTGATGATCAGGCAAGTCAGCTGGGATCGCCAGAGGCTTTTAAAGGCATTTTTTCCCTACAACCTCTTTGGCCGAAGAGGTTGGAGAAAAAATACTTTTAAAAGCCTCTGAGATCCCAGCTGAGCTGCGCGATCATCAGAGGCTATTTTTTTAAACTTTTAAAAGCATTTTTTCGGCCGAAGAGGTTGTAGAAAAAATGCTTTTAAAAGTAAAAAAGTAAAAAAAAAAGTAAAAAAAAAAGCCTCTGATGAGGTGGGCAGGGTAAGCAAGCGGCGACAGGGCCAGATTCGGGGGTGTGGCCAGCCAATGTTATTACCAGTTCTCCGAACTACTAAATTTTTTTACTACCGGTTGGTGTGAACCGTTGTGAACCAGGAGCAACCCACCACTGGTACAATCCCAGATCATCTGGAACACCAGTTGAACACCATTGGCATTGACAAAATCACCACAGTCATTTGCAAAAGACAGGTTTACTTGGAACAGCTTACAACCTATGATGATACTTCTAACACCATCTAACAACATCTGTGTCAGACTTCGATGCTATCTCAAAATAAATGAATTTCCAAACTGCCAATCTTTAAGGAAATCTTTTCTTTAATTGAGCACAGCCACCGGATCATGACTCGACACGGACAAGACTGACCTTTTGCCCCCCAATTCCTCCCTTTCCGATCCCCAAATCTCTGCTTCTCATTGGCTATCTTCCAAGTCATTCTTCAGACTTCTTGTCTCGTCATTTCCCAGGAATGTCTCCCCCCTTTCATTTCCATGACAACCAACTTCAAAGGGATTTAGCAGGCAAAAGTTCAGAGCTTATCTCTCTCTCTCCTCTGCTCTCTATGCCAGCGTTGAAGCGCTGACATCCGGCCCCTCTCCCTTCACTCTCCCAGCGGGGCGTGAGATAAACAACAAGTTTAGTATCTCACCCCCTCCGAGGGGGTACCCCACCCCTCCCGGCTTGTCCAGGTGATCTGCATGGAATTTAGCTAAGAGGCGATCAGCTTGGATGTTCACCCAAGAAGCTTCTGACAAAGGGTTGCCCTTCCACTTAATTAAGTACGGGAGGCGCCCTCTGTGCCACCTCAAATCGAGAACTCGCTGTACTTCATAGTGGGTCTGGCCTCCAACAATTAAGGGCCCTGGGGGATCACGTGGCACCGGCCTTAAAGTTGACCCTACTACAGGCTTCAGGAGGCTACTGTGAAAAACAGGGTGTATCCTCCCTAGTAACTGGGGCAACTGCAATTGTACTGTAACTGGGTTGATTACTTTTACTATTGGAAATGGCCCTATGAATTTCGGCTCCAGTTTCCTGGTCGGGAGTCTGAGTCTCAAGTACTTGGTGGAGAGGTAGACCTTTTCCCCCACTTGGAATGGTCTCTGGGGGGCTCGGTGCTTATCTGCTTGTTTCTTATAAGACTGTGTTGCCTTGTCTAACGCCCTCTTGACGTTCTCCCAGGTTTCTCTTAGCATTGCCATCCATTCGGTCAAGGTAACTGAGGAAGGAGGCTCCCTCGGGTACTCTGGCATGGGGATGAAATCGATGCCGCTCACTATCTTAAATGGGGTTAGTCCTGTACTACTGTGGACAGCATTGTTATATGTGACCTCAGCAAACGATAAGAGGTCCGCCCAGTTCGATTGTTGGTAGTCCACGTAGCACCTCAGGTACTGCTCTATCATGGCATTCAATCTCTTGCCCCCCCCCCATTGGTGCTTGGGTGAAACGCTGAGCTGAGGCCTTGGGATGATTCTATGGATCGAAGGAATTCCCTCCAGAACTTCGCTGTAAACTGGACACCTCGATCAGAGATGATTCTTCCATGCAGGCGGTAGATGTGTTTTACAAATAGTTTGGCCAATTGGCGGGCTGAGGGTAGTCCGCTGCAGGGTATGAAATGTGCCTGTTTGGAGAACAAGTCTATTACAGTCCAGATCACTGTGCTTCCGCTGCTCCTCGGCAGTTCTACTATGAAGTCCATAGCAATCTCCTCCCATGGCCTTGATGGTTCAGCTACTGGCTGCAGCAGCCCCGGTGGCCTTCCTGGTCAGGTTTTCATCGTGGCACAGATGGTACAACTTTTTACATAGCTGTCCACATCTTTTCTCATGTGGGGCCACCAAAACTGTCTCCGAGCTAAGGGCAGAGTCTTTAGGAAGCCAAAATGTCCCGCTGGTTTAACATCGTGACTTCTCTTGAGGATTAAGGTGTGCAAGGTGTCTGGGACATAAAGTTTCGTCCCTCTCCATGCTAGGCCATCTCTCTTTGTCAAGAGATGTTGATTGTCTCGGAACCAGGGGTCCGCCAACGTTTCTGCCTTGAGCCTTGTCGTTAGGTCACTCACGGGTTGGCCCTGCTGGTCTCGATGCTGCCGTCTGGGGTATCGTTTGGCTTCTTCCTCATCTCTCATTCTGGGGTGGGGAGGTGATGCCTTGCGTAGGCTGGTATGCTTGCTGGGCAGAGGAGGAACCCATGGATGCAAACTGGGACTTTCCTTCCTTCTGGTGTGGGAGGGGGAAGGGCTGGGCCCCCTTCTATGGTGACTTAGTTCAACAAGGTCAGCTGGCCTCCTTCTATCTTTGGGCCTGCAGGATGGACCATCTTCCAGGCTGACGGCACGTTCAAAATTTTGCTTTAACTCCTCCATGGGGCTTTCGAGTGGCAGGGTTGAAATTTCTTTCTGTCTGGCCTTCTGCCAATCCCATAACCAATCCACCCTTCCCAATTCACTCAGGGGCTTCCCCTTACCTTTAACGTCTGGAAAGGGGAATTCAGCTTCTGCAGATTTTGGCAAAGTCTACCAAGGTTCATCATTTTTTCTTCTCTTGGGCTGGAGCACGATCATCTGTCCTTGGTAATTCTGTGGCAGTGTGGGGGGGAGAAGGGGGGTTGCAGCTTTGTTGGGGGAGGGAGTGGCCCCGTTGCATCCAAGCTGGCTGGAGTAGAGAGGGGTGGCTGGTTCACAGCCGTTTGGAGTAGACTTTCAGTAGAGAGCTGGCTTGCTGCCATGGCTTCAGAACCTTGCCTCCAATCCGTCCAAACATCTGGTAGGGAGATGGAGGGCTGGAGGTTTGCCAGTTTGGCTTGGAAAGTTGAGTCTTGTCTGTCTGTCAGACTTCGATGCTCTCTCAAAATAAATGAATTTCCAAACTGCCAATCTTTAAGGAAATCTTTTCTTTAATTGAGCACAGCCACCGGATCATGACTCGACACGGACAAGACTGACCTTTTGCCCCCCAATTCCTCCCTTTCCGATCCCCAAATCTCTGCTTCTCATTGGTTATCTTCCAAGTCATTCTTCAGACTTCTTGTCTCGTCATTTCCCAGGAATGTCTCCCCCCTTTCATTTCCACGACAACCCGACTTCAAAGGGATTTAGCAGGCAAAAGTTCAGAGCTTATCTCTCTCTCTCTCCTCTGCTCTCTATGCCAGCGTCGAAGCGCTGACAATCTGCCTATCCCAGGTGCTGGGGAAAAATTCAGTAGGTAGAAAAAAATGCCAAATTCAATCTAAACATCTAAATATCTAGCTTACTATGACCAACCAAAATAATAATTAAACAGAATGAGATGGTATTCCATTTGCAAATTTCTGCTTTATCAGCCTTATGAATTTACTTAGCTGATGACATAAACTTATGCCCATAAACATTTATGCTGTGCTATATTACACAGAGACACAGTGGCGCAGTGGCTAAGATGCTGAGCTTGTTGATTGAAAGATCGGCAGTTCACCAGTTCGAATCCCTAGTTCTGCATAACAGGGTGAGCACCGCGTAATGGAGTAAGCTCCCGTTACTTGTCCCAGCTTCTGCCAACCTAGCAGTTCATAAGTAGAAAGTAGAAAAATAGGAACCACCTTTGGTGGGAAGGTAACAACGTTCTGTATGCCTTTGGCATTTAGTCATGCTGGCCACATGACCACGGAGACATCTTTGGACAGCATTGGTTCTTTGGCTTTGAAATAGAGATGAGCATCGCTCCCTAGAGTCGGGAACGACTAGCACATATCTTATAAACCTTATATTACATTGGTGTGAAACTCGATTTTGTCATGTGATGTATTGCGATGTATCGTTATGTTTTTTGTCTTTGTGGAGCTGGGGTGGGTGTGGCTCTGCGTGATACATCTGGCCTGTGAGTTACCAGTTTGACACCTCTGCTATATTATATAGGAATGATCTGACTAATGTTACACACATTTAGGTTTCATCAATTTCCTTTGATGAAAATATGTGACTCTATTTCTTTGACACCAAGAAAACCTATACTATGTTTCACTTCGATCATTTTATATTCTTGTTCCATGAACTGTGAAGATGAATCTTCTCTCTGTTTATGTACAAGAAATCCATGGAGATTATTTTCAAAAATATTTGCAAAACAATGTTGTTTTTTAGGATTTCGTATACAGCAACTATTTGTGTTTGGCCCTCTTTAGAGTGCACAATTTTTATTGAGCAGTAGTCATGCCTATTTTCTGTCAAGGTTATTTGTTAGTTAACCATGATTATTCTTTATTTATAATCAGTATTTATAGCTGTCAGAATCATGTAGCTTAGCCACTAGATTTATTTTTTGATAATATATTCTATATCAGCAGGTTGGAACTATATTCATATTCAGTGTGTATACTTTTGGAAATACATATCATTAAAGACAAGAACCAATTAAAATTTAATTTTAATTAAAATTAAATTAAAGACAAGAACCAATACATGGAAACTAGTCAAGGAGAGAAGTAACCTAGAACTAAGGAGAAATTTCCTAACAGAGAGAACCTACCATCTGGAACGGGCTTCCCCCGGAGTTACGAAACATCCAAGACTTACGCATTTTCCGCCGAGCCCTGAAAACATTTCTATTCCAACAAGCTGGTCTGGCCTAACTCTCCCTTTTTAATTGGCTTTTAAACTGTCTTTTAAATTGGGTTTTAAACCTCTTTAGATAAATTTGGATGTTTTTTAATCTTTGAGCCTAAATTACTTAATCTGTTTCTTAATAGTTTTTAACTTCTATATGTATTTGTATTTATTATGGCTGTTCACCGCCCTGAGTCCTTCGGGAGTAGGGCGGTATACAAATATGAAAAATAAATAAATAAATAAAAATAAATAAACAGTCAACCAGTGGAATGCCTTTCCTTCAGAGATTGTGGGTGCTTCATCATTGGAAGCTTTTAAGAAGACGCTGGATAGCTACTTGTCTGAAATGGTATTGAGCAGTGATGACTAACCTTTTTGTTCTTGTGTGCTGAAAGTGCGTGCGAAAGTGCACCTGCACACCCGCACCTATAGTGCAATGCATGCATGACCCCCCCATGCTCACCCCACGCATGCATACACAACCCCCTGCCCTCCCCACACTACCCTCCATGCCCCGTTTTCAGCCTACCTGTGCACGCATGCATGACCCACCCATGCTCCCCCCCCCGCACATGTGCGGCAGAGACCCAAAAATCAGCTGGCCGGCAGTGTGGTGGAGCTGAGTTGGGGCAATGGCTTGTGTGACCACAGAGAGGGCTCTGTGTGCCACTTGTGGCACGAATGCCATAGGTCGTCATTACGGGTATAGGGTCTCCTGCTTGAGCAGGGAGTTGGACTAAACGTATATTCTATGTTCTAAGCTAGGAAACCAAGATCAAGTCCTTCTTCAGGCATAATGGAAATTAGTGAAGTGTTTTTGGATAATGAGAATGAAATGGACAGCATATAAATGAAATGAAAACAAACAAACAAATAAATAAATATCCTATCAGGTGGCCTGAAACTTTTTTTAAAAAAAAATATTTTGCATATATGGACATTTTATACATATTTACCCCCAACATCATTTTGTCAAGCTCAGGGAAGAGAATTTATTTTTCCCCAAGCTAAAGCTAAATTCATCTCTGCCCAAGGCAATTTCTAAATTCTTTATTTCTCTTTACTTCTACTCCTTCACATTTGAAATGAATCAGTTTTCCTCTTTCTGAAGATCAGATCATTATTATTTTTAGGCTCATATATTGGAAGGCGTCTGGGTTGTAAATTATGCTTTGAAACTATCTTAATGACCTTACCTTTGGCCCGCAGGGATAATTTTTTCCTGCCTTTCTTTCCCATCTTCATGAAAGTAGCAAAATATTCAGTAGCTTTGTCAGCAGATCTATAACCTTCTCCCACAAAGGAGATTTGTAATTGAAAACTGTTTGCTATGTAACTTAGTGATGAGAATTGCCATTAACTGGATAATAATAGTAGAATCACTTAAAATAACCTCTGCCTTTTACTGATCTCCAGGTTAGCCAGGAATGAAAAACAGCATATTTTATCGGAAGATCTGCAGTTCTTGCTTCAAATATGTATTATGCTTCACTCCTGTCAGATATTTCAAAGAAGAAAAATAATAGAAGCACTTAGGTTGAAAAGACATAGAAAAGACTTGTGGTTCATGAAACTAAAAACAGACCACTGGCTTGACTGACCCAGAGTCACTTAGCTGTCTTTGTGTCTAAGAAAGGCATAGAAAGTCTCTCAGTTTCTAGACTGGTGTCTTAACCACTACATAAGACTGTCTCTCATAATAGATATAAAGCACTGTGACAATTTTAGGATTGATTTACATTTTATTGCATTGATTTTGGAGGTTTAGATTGGGAACCAGCAGGCGTTAGTTGAACGCATCTATCTTCTGAACGTCTCAGGACAACTACAGTAATTTGTTTTAAAAGAAAAAAGAAAAAAAGTAGTAGTCACTATCCTTTAAAAAGTTACTAGGCCAGAAAATATGAGCACAAAAATCCTTTATTTTTTCCACAAAACTTTTAATTTAATTTTAATTTATTGTCAAATGCTTTATGACTTTTTTTTAAACAGAACTTTATATACTTTGTTTTGAAAGTGGCTTATAAAAGAATGCTGTGTGGAGATCTGATGTCAAACAAAAAGAGGAATGATTTGAATCAGATTCTTGTTTCTGACTATCTGATCATTAAAATTATTTGGGCACATACAGTAGCTCACCAAGGAGAAGAAAGAATTCTTTTTCATATTCTTTGAGCCATTCAAACATACAAGAATGGTAATAGTAATTCAATCCTAACAACAACAACAGCAACAAAAATAGGGTACAAAGAAGGAGGAAAAAGTGCTCAATTAAATTTAACATTTATCTTGTAGGATCTACAAGATAAATACATACATACTCAGACACACACACACACACACACACACACACACACACACACACACACAGACACAAAGAAGAAAAAGCAGTCAACAGGTTGAGCTAAACATTACACTAATCTTCAAATCCCTCTGTTAACCATCTGTTATTATATTTAACATGTAGAAAGTCCACAAATAGTTTCCAGTCTCTTATATAGGTGCCTAATCTCTAATCAAAGCAGTTAATTTTGCCATCTTTGATAATTCAGTCAATTTCAAAATGCATTTTTCAACAGCCGGCATCTGTTTTTCTTAAATGTATGCTTTTGTTTTGTTCCATTTGGTTGGTTGGTTTTACTGTTCTGTATTTTAATTTCTATGATAAAACAATAAATTTATATATAAAAAGAATGGTAATAAAAAAAAAACACAGGGAACTAAACAGTCTATAAGATAATGCAAACTATTATTATCTGTTCAACATCCGCCCCATCACAATGCTCTGTCTTTAGTTCAGTATATGTTGAGATCAACCAACCGTATGATGATTTTCATTTTCATTGCTTTATTGTTGCCATTTTAATTTTATCTTTTTACATTAGTAAATCACCTGGGCAATGATTACCCAAATATGAGCTATAAATATCTAATTATCATATCAGCATGGATTGGAATTAAGTTGTATAACATCATAATACCTTCATAAAAACTAGGATAAATTCTGGGCTGAAAATATTCTCCCTCCCCTCCAGCAAGAATCTTTTGTACTTATACAACAGCTCTAAAATTGTTGATTGTTGACAATTTATCTAGAGTTAAATATCAATGATACATCATCTTATAGAAATTTTGTTTTAAATTATAATTTAATGTAAAGTTTAAGCTTTTATTTGCACATATTCTCCCATTGTTCAAGCATTACATTATATCCAAAATTCCTTGCCCACTGAATCATACAATGCTTTACTTGATCATTTTCCAGATTTAAATTCAATAACATTTTAGACTTTAGTAATAATATGTTCATCACTACCACATAGTAGAGTTTCCAATTCATTTTAACAAAGTTAAACCCATGATTTTTTAAAAAATCTAATTTAAATCTTTCTTTCAGTTGTAAATATGTAAACCAATGACAAACACGACCTTCTGATTCTAGCTCCTCCTTAGATTTGAGGGTAGGGTCACCCAAGTTAAAAGATATTATTTTACCATAAGTCCACCAGTTCGGCCTCGTTACTATTTCTTTTCTAAAAAAAGCTTCCTGGGGGGAAACCCAAAAAGGCACCTTCATGGAAAATGTATAAAGCTACATCAAATGAATGTTGGAAATGTAAATGTAAACAAGGGACTTTCTATCTGGATCCGTTCCAGTCTGGTTTCAGGCCTGGGCACAGCACGGAAATGGCATTGGTCGCGTTGGTTGATGATCTCTGGAGGGCTCGGGACAGGGGTTGCTCCTCTGTTCTGGTCCTGTTAGACCTCTCAGCGGCTTTTGATACCATCGACCATGGTATCATGCTGCACCGGTTGGAAGAGTTGGGGATGGGGGGCACCGTGTTACGGTGGTTCTCCTCCTTTCTCTCCGACCGGTCGCAGTTCGTGTTGGCAGGGGGGCAGAGGTCGACCTCGAGGCCTCTTATATGTGGAGTGCCTCAGGGGTCGGTCCTCTCGCCCCTCCTGTTCAACATTTATGTGAAGCCGCTGGGCGAGATCATCCGTGGCTTTGGGGTGAGATACCATCAGTACGCTGATGATACTCAGCTGTACATCTCCACCCCAGGCCACCCCAACGATGCCCTTGAAGTGATGTCCCAGTGCCTGGAGGCTGTACGGATCTGAATGGGGAGGAACAGGCTCAGGCTCAACCCTTCCAAGACTGAGTGGCTGTGGTTCCCGGCATCCCGATATGGTCAGTTGACTCCATCACTGACCATTGGGGGCGAGTCTTTGGCCCCCACAGAGAGGGCTCGCAATCTGGGAGTCCTCCTGGATACGCAGCTGTCCTTGGAGGAACATCTGACGGCTGTAACCAGGGGGACCTTTTATCAGGTTCGCCTGATTCTCCAGTTGCGGCCCTTTCTTGATCGGGATTCCTTGTGCACAGTCACTCATGCCCTCGTAACCTCTCGCCTTGATTACTGCAATGCTCTCTACATGGGGCTCCCCTTGAGGAGCACCCGGAGGCTCCAACTGGTCCAGAATGCAGCAGCGCGGGTAGTGATGGGAGAAGCGTGGCGCTCCCATGTAACACCGCTCCTGCGTGAACTGCACTGGCTCCCGGTGGTCTTCCGGGTGCGCTTCAAGGTGTTGGTTATCACCTTTAAAGTGCTCCATGGCATAGGGCCTAGCTATCTTCGAGACTGCCTGCTGCCACCGACGACCTCCCACCAACCCGTGCGCTCCCACAGAGAGGGCCTCCTCGGGGTGCCATCAGCCAAACAATGCAGGCTGGTGACCCCCAGGGGGAGGGCCTTCTCTGTGGGGGCACCTACCCTCTGGAATCAGTTGCCCCCTGAGATAAGGAGAATCCATGACCTCAGTGCCTTCCACCGTACCCTTAAAACTTTCTTTTTTCAACAAGCTGGGCTGGCTTAATTTCTTTTTAAGGGTTTTTTAATTGTTCTGTTTTGCTTATCGTTTTAATTATGTGTTTTTATCTGGCTGTTCACCGCCCTGAGTCCTCAGGGAGAAGGGCGGTATACAAATTCAAAATAAAATAAAATAAAAAATAAATAAAAATCATTTATGGTGGACGTGTGATAAAGCAAGGGAATATTGGAGTACGATTCATATCTTAATACAGAAAATTCTTAAAGTGGATATAGAAAGAAAATCAGAGACGTTTCTTTTGGGTTTAATGGAACAAGACTTGAGGAAAAAAATTGGAACTCTGATGTTGTATATATTGATGGCAGGAAGACTACTTTACGCACAGAAATGGAAGGTCACCTTGATCCCCACAATGGATGAACGGCTGCAAAAACTGATGGAGTTAGCAGAGATGGCTATATTAAATGTTTTGATTAAAGAAAAAAAACACACAAATACATTTATTTCTTACTTGGAAACCGCTTTTGGACTTTGTGCTTGAGGTGGAAAAAAATGAAACTTTGATTTTGGGTTTTACTGATTAGATAGATCTGTTGTTATAGAAATGGCTAGTTTATATTATTATGAAAAGTAAAAAGTTGAGGGTAGATATTAATGCCTTATTTTACTGCACCAAAGGAGTCTGAAGTCAATGCCTTTTTTTCTTTTTCCCTTGCTTTCCCCCACTATCCACTTCCCTTTTTCCTTCCCTAATTTCCCTACTATTTACTTTTGTATTCTCTTTGTATGTCATATTATAAATTCATAAAAAATTGTGTAAAAAAAGAAAATTGATTGTTATGGTGTGCTTCTTTTTTTCCAGAAAATTGCAGTGACATCCATGATTTTTCATTATATTTCTGCAGTGCAGTGCAACTAATCCTTGCAATTTTCCTCCTGGGAAAGGAAAAGAGAAAGGACAATGGAAAGAGAGAAAGAGAAAGGCACACCCAGAAATTGAAACTTGGGGAAAAAAAAAAAACCCGGAGGGTTGGTGTGAAGACTTTCTCCTTTTAAATCCCTTTATTTGGAAGCAATCAAGCTTCCTCTGTGCTGGATCCATTTTTATATACTCTCAATTTTCTAAATTCCAATTCAGAGACCAAAGAAATCCATGATCATATCTTCCTTGGGGAGATATTTTAATAGCAGTCTACCAGTTGCAACTAGAGCTCAAACAAAATACTGTTCCTGCTTTTATCCATCCAGTAACCTGTGTGACTCTTGGTTTTTTGGAAATTGAGAGCTGTAGCTGAACTGACAGACACAGCTGCCACTGGTGGGAATATTTTGAACTAATTTTAATTTTTTCAAAGTAACTACTAACGATAATGATTATGTTAATAGTCATTTTGCTAATGATTATTGATAGTTGAAAGAGGACTATTCCATTGGGATTTATTATAGATTTCATTTCGTAATGTTTATTTTAATAATTCAGTAATGATTAGTGGGAGGGATGGTCATGGAATTTTCTGTAAGAAAATGATTTATGATTCATGTTGCAATAATCACCATACTTCAATCATAATAGTGGAAGGTGGATACTGCCCAATCCCTGCATACATGATTCCCGAACCCCACCCACTTTTCAGACATAAGACTGAACATCATTCTCAGCCTCGGGTGAAAAAAAGCCAGTTCTTTACAAGAGGCAAATTTGTAACTCTGAAAGACTTGCATAATATAATATATTTACTTGATGAAAGTTGTGTAGGATTTATTTTTAATTTATATTTCCACATAGGTATAAAAAAATATTGACAGCACAAAGCTGTTAAAGTAAAAAAAGAAGAAGAAGAAGCAGCTTGTGCATATTATGGACATACCTTGCTCCAGTGGTGGGATTCAGCCAGTTCGGGCTGGTTCAGTTGAACCAGTTGTTAAATTGCTTGCTGGCCCCGCTCCTCCCTGCCCCGCCCCTTCCAGGAGTCCCCACACACCCCGTTTTGGCTCCCAGGTAAGTGCAGGGAGGCCTACTAGGGTAAGGTGACCAGATTTTAACATTGGTAAAGAGGGACATTGTGGGCGTGGCTTATTTTGTGGGCATGGCTAGCTGGTCATGTGACCGGGTGGGCGTGGCTAGCTGGTCATGTGACTGGGTGGGCGTGGCTAGCTGGTCATGTGACCGGGTGGCCATGGCTATGCGTATAGGGTAAGGTGAACAGATTTTAACATTGGTAAGAAAGACACCATTGTGGGCGTGACTTGTTGTGTGGGCGTGGCTTGGAGGCCATGTGACTGGGTGGGCGTGGTTAGCTGGTCATGTGACCGGGTGGCCATGGCTATGTGTATAGGGACTACTCAGAGGGCTGAAAAGTCATTTCTGACAGGTCCTCACACTTTTGACTGGTCCTCACACTTATGACCATCCTCACATTTATGCCCGTGCAGCATTCTTAACAACCATGTCACTCATTTCACAACTGCTTCTCTTCAACATGGTGACAAGATAGGGCAAAAACGTAAAATGTGAGGACAGTCGTAAGTTCGAGGACTGGTCAAAAGTGTGAGGACCAGTCAAAAATAACTTTTTCAGCCCTCTGAGTAGTCCATATGCACAAAAGGACTAACCAGAGGGCTGAAAAAAGTCATTTCTGACAGGTCCTCGCACTTTTGACTGGTCCTCACACTTATGACCATCCTCACATTTATGCCCGTGCAGCATTCTTAACAACCATGTCACTCATTTCACAACTGCTTCTCTTCAACATGGTGACAAGATAGGGCAAAAACGTAAAATGTGAGGACAGTCGTAAGTTCGAGGACTGGTCAAAAGTGTGAGGACCAGTCAAAAATAACTTTTTCAGCCCTCTGAGTAGTCCATATGCACAAAAGGACTAACCAGAGGGCTGAAAAAAGTCATTTCTGACAGGTCCTCGCACTTTTGACTGGTCCTCACACTTATGACCATCCTCACATTTATGCCCGTGCAGCATTCTTAACAACCATGTCACTCATTTCACAACTGCTTCTCTTCACCATGATGACAAGATAGGGCAAAAATGTAAAATGTGAGGACAGTCATAAGTTCGAGGACTGGTCAAAAGTGTGAGGACCAGTCAAAAATAACTTTTTCAGCCCTCTGAGTAGTCCATATGCATTAAAGGATACAGCAATAGAGAGGGATGAAGGAATGGAAATTAGAGTAGGAGTGAGGGTAAGAGAGGGAGGAAGAGAGGAGGAGAAGGAGAAAGGAAGAGGAAGTAGGGAGGAGAAAAAGAGGGTGGGGGGAAGAGAAAGTAAGAAGGAAAGAAAAGAGAGTGGTGGTAGGTTTGAGGAGAAAGATTGCTGTACAATAAAAAAGATGAAAGGGAAGAAAGCCAACCCCAAGCAAATATAAAGATATTAAGATTAAGAATGAATTGTTAAACTTTAAAGAATAAAAGAGAACAAATATGAATAAATAGCAATAATTAGAATTTAGAAACACACATACAAACATGCAATGTATTTTCTTTGAACAGAATATTTGGCTGGTTCACAAATTTAAACAGCGTTTAGTCATTTCAATTAAATTTACAATTTCTATATTTCCTTTTTGCCATATTTATTCCTCATCTATTTTTTTAAAAAAACAATATTACCCTTCATCCTCATCTCTAATCTTAATCAAATTCAATTTTTTCCTTCTATTCTATATTATACCCCTTCCCATTGTCATCTATTTTTATATCCATCCTCACATTGGTTAATTATGTAATTATGTAATACAGTTGTTTAATACAAATTCAACATTTTAATATAAATCAATTAGTTATATAACTATATTTTTTTGTATATTAATCAATATGAACATGAATATTCCAATTATTTCCATGCAATCCAATTTCTTACAAATCAATTAATTATATTTACCAATAATAATAAACCAAATAATTTCCCCCATATATTCCTCCAAACCACAACTTAACCATTTCTGCTTTCAACACAATATACAATTATTAATTGTATCTCAATTATTACAATTCCCTAGTTAAATAGAGCTTTTTTTCTTTTGTGTTTTAAAATCCAAAATTTCCCATTGTTTGCAGTTTTGTACCTACCTTTTTTGGTGAGGAAAAAGAAAAAGAAAGAAATCTGTCTCTGCCTCATTTTGTCACGTTGCAGGTTTAGTTTCGCTTTCGCCTGTTTTCAGTATAGCTAGGGGGGGGGGGAAATCTGCTCCAGGAACTTTTTGCAGCTTTTCGCAGCTAATTAACCTAGCGGAAGCTGTTAACAGGGGCTGTTTTTCTATTTTTGCAGGCATGGGTCTATTCATTTTTTTTTTAACACTGATCAGCTGTAGGTCGGCCCTTTGAAGCCCCGCGGCAAGAGTTTAAAGAGTTTTTTTCCCCTCTAGCCATCAGCGGGGATTCAGGAGGCAGAATGAAAAATCGGGACTTTTTTAAAACGCCGCGGGACGCGGGACAAATTGCTCAAAAGCGGGACTGTCCCGCCAAAAGCGGGACGTCTGGTCACCTTATACTAGGGCCAAAATGGGTCACGGGGGGATTCCCCCCCGGCAGCCTGTTTTTGCTCCCAGCGGGGTGCTGGAGGGTGAGTTCTGCCTGTCACACCCCCTGGCCACACCCACCATGGCCACACCCACCCATCCAGTCATTAGGGCAGAGAACTGGTTGTTAAATTATTTGAATCCCACCATTGCCTTGTTCCTAATGATGGCTGAAAAGCTGGCACAGGATTTTGGTAGTATTTTGCTATCAAGTCTAATACTTGCCAGTAGTTCAAAATAATAAATAGACTAAAATAATAATAAAAAAATATATAAAAACTTCAAAGTGCTGCACATAAACTGCTCGAAGCATATCCAGTTTCTGAAGTTAGCATGCCCTCATGACTTATTAAAGGTTAAAGCACAGGCCAGCTGCAGAGGAAATTACAACCTTGGTATAAACTCTGTTCAAACAGCTTGAAATTTGAACAAAATCCTTGGATTTTTCCCTTCATTATATGTGAGTGTCAGTTATTCTTAGAACCAGGTAAGATTTTCTGAATGCTAGGCTAAGGTATGGGCAGAGAGAATATGATCCTGTGTGCAATTAAAGCTAAGTAGGCTTTAGCCTAGAAGAGTAAGGTATGAAAGGCATTTTGCACAGCTAAAAAGACAAATAGGTCATAAACAGGACTCCCTTCTGTGACCAGAGCAGCCAAATTAGTAATTCAGTAATCCAAAAAGGTTTTGCTGTAAAAAGGAAGTAATTACCAAATATAGTAGGTTTTTCATAATGCATAATCTCTTCTGGCTTTTCTAATCCTGAATGATACTAAACACTTATCTCTAGCCAATTTGTCATTCTGCTTTATGAGATTGTTGCAGGAATTATGGTACCGTCATCAACTCTAAAGCCTGCAGCAACTAATAAATATATATAAAAGTGGTTTTCATGCAGAAAAATTCTGTACCATTGCCATACACTGTGTTTTTGCTCATCCCTATGCAGTGGCTATACAATGGTACATGTCTATAATCACTCAATTACGAATAATCATCATTATTGCTGGAGTAGTGGTAGAGTCCTCTAGGCTGATAGTGCTTCCCTTGGTGAGGGGTCTAGAGCACCTGATGAATTTGGGGTTTATGATGGCAAACAGATTTGACTCGGTTCATTGGAAGCTCAATGAAAATGAACCGTTTCACACTGTTTTTGTTTTGTTTTTATCGCAGGGATATGCAACATGTGGAGGGCTCTGAGCCTCACCCACTGATGTGGCTGAAACATTTTCTGATTGTTATGGAATTTTATGGCACAATTCTCCTCTGAACTGGGAGGAGACTATTGAATTGTTCTCTCCTAGATACCTAGTGGATTCCTTAGGTTTTCATAAAATGCAAGATACTTTTTCTGGAGGATCTGGTGAGCATTTCATTCAAGATCCTACGCATCCATTGGAATAAATATAACTATGGTTTTTGACTAATTGCACCAAAGTCTTAATAGTTACATTCTATGGTGCAGCATGTGAACTGAACTGGGTTCTGTTTGTACATTACCTATTGAGAGACTGGGATCATGGGAGTTCAACCATTCAGGTTTTCCTTTAACTGTCAGTAGCTTTTAATATCATTAACTATGGTAGTCTTCTGGACAATCTTTAAGGACTAGTGTAAAGACAGTCCTGAAATGGCATTTGGTGGGTAGGAGGGAAAGTTCTATCTGAAATATCTTGAGGCTCTCTCCTTTCTTCACTTCTTTTTAATATTTACACAAAACACCTGGGTAGCTCAGGTAATCAGTGCATAGGGTTTGGTGTCAATATATTGTTGATATCCAACTATGTATCTTGACCATGGACCAAACAAATGATGCAGTGATTGACTTAGACATTGGAGGCTGCCATGGTCTGGATGAGGAGAAAGAGACTAAGTAGAAATCTCTCTAGCTTGAGTTTCCAGGCTTAACAATACCAAATAAATGTTACCTTTATACAGTTCCACTCAGAGATAATTCATTATTCAGGTCATTTCTTAGATTCCTGGTTATAAGCAAGTGGGAATTATGGATAAGAGGACTTTCACAGATATATCTTATTTACCAATTGCAATCATGTTTGGATTAGGAGGCCCCATTCACAGTTACTAGGTTTATTTATTTATTTTATTTATTTATTTAATTTCTATACTGCCCTCCTCCCGAAGGACTCGGGGTGGTGTACAGCCAATTAAAACATTATATATATATATATATATATATATATATATATATATATATATATATATATATATATATATATATATATATATATATATATATATATCGATTAAAAAACCAATTAAAAGTAATAAATAATTTTGGCTCAGAATTAAAACCTGATTAAAACACCCAATTTAAAATCATTCACAAAGATAGCCCACTCTGGCGGAACAGTAGGGTTTTAAGAGTGTAGCAAAATACACGGAGATCAGAAATCTTACGTATTTCCAGGGGCAGTTTGTTCCAAAGGGCAGGAGCACCCACAGAGAAGGCCCTCCCCCTGGGTGTCGCCAGCCGACATAACTTGGCTGATGGCACCCTGAGGAACCCCTCTCTGTGGGAGCGAACTGGCCGGTGGGAGGCTACTGGCGGCAGAAGTCGGTCTCGGAGGTACCCAGGTCCTAAGCCATGGAGCACTTTAAAGATGGTAACCAACACCTTGAATTGCACCCGGAAGACCACTGGGAGCCAGTGCAGCTCGCACAGGAGAGGTGTTACATGGGCGTAACGGGTCGTGCACATAACTACCCATGCGGCCACATTCTGGACCAGTTGGAGCCTCTGAGTGCTCTTCAAGGGGAGCCCCATGTAGAGAGCATTACAGTAGTTCAGCCGGGAGGTGACAAGGGCATGAGTGACCATGCACAAGGCGTCCCGATCCAGAAAGGGTCGCAACGGGCGGATCAGGCGAACCTGATAAAAAGCCCCCCTGGCCATGGCCGTCATATGCTCTTCTAAAGACAGCCGTGCATCCAGGAGGACGCCCAGATTGCGAGCCCTCTCTGTGGAGGGCAGAGATTCACCCCCAATAGTCAGCAATGGCGCCAGCTGACTATATCGGGGCGCCGGAAGCCACAGCCACTCGGTCTTGGAAGGGTTGAGTCTGAGCCTATTTCTCCCTATCCAGACTCGCACGGCCTCCAGGCAGCAGGACATCACATCAAGGGCATTGTTGGGGTGGTCTGGGGTGGAGATGTACAGCTGAGTGTCATCAGCGTACTGATGGACTCTCACCCCAAAACCACGGATGATCTCACCCAGCAGCTTCACATAAATGTTGAACAGAAGAGGCGAGAGGACCAACCCTTGCGGCACCCCCCAATCGAGGCGTCTCGAGGTCAACCTCTGCCCCCCTGTCAACACAAACTGTGAGCTGTTGGAGAGGAAGGAGGAGAACCACCGTAGCACAGTGCCTCCTATTCCCAACCCCCTCAACTGCTGCAGCATGATACCATGGTTGATGGTATCAAAAGCCGCTGAGAGATCTAATAGGACCAGGACAGAGGAGCAACCCCTGTCCCAAGCCCTCCAGAAATCATCCACCAATGCAACCAATGTCATTTCCATGCTGTACCCCTGCCTGAAGCCCGACTGGTACGGGTCCAAATGAGTAGCTTCTTCCAGGTACCGGGGAAGTTGTCGTGCCACCACACTCTCAACAACCTTCGCCACAAAGTGAAGGTTGGAGAACAGATGATAATTAGCTAAAATAGCCGGGTCCAGGGATGGCTTCTTGAGGAGGGGCTTCACCACCGCCTCATTCAAGGCAGCGGGAAAGGCACCCTCACTCAAAGAAGCATTTATAATCCCCTGGAGCCAGCCTTGTGTAACCGCCCGGGAGGCCAGTAGCAACCAGGAGGGACATGGGTCCAATAAACATGTGGCAGCACTAATCTTGTCCAGAATCCTGTCCACATCCTCGGGAGTCACAGGATCAAACCCTTCCCAGATAACATTCTCAAGCCTGCCCCGGTCTCATCCCCTGGACTCACCTGGTCGGAGTCCAGGCCTTCCTGAATCTGAGCAACTTTATCATGCAGGAATTGTACAAAATCTTCAGCTCGACCCTGCAAGGGATCTTCCTGCACTTCCCCCTGAAGAAGGGAGTCAGTCACCCTAAACAGACCGACTGGGTGATTCTCTGCAGATGCGATAAGAGCAGAAAAATAGTTAGATTTTGCCACTTTTATCGCCACTAGGTATATGCCCTCACCAGTGTTCGGTCAGAATCGGATTGACTAGTCCTCCAAATGCTCTCTAGGCATCTTTTCCGATGCTTCATCTCTCTCAGCTCCTCAGAGAACCAAGGTGCTAATTGAGATTGGCATCGGGTCAGAGGCTGCAAAGGCACGATGCAGTCCAAGGCCCCAGTGGCCACACTATCCCAGGCGGCCACCAGGTCTTCAGTCGAGTCGTGTGCCAGAGTCTCAGGAAACGGCCCAAGCTCCGTCAGGAACCTTTCGGGATCCATCAGGCGCCTGGGATGGAACCATCTAGTCGGTTCCATCTCCCTGCAGTGGGGGGAAGTGATTGGAAAGTCCAAGTGAAGGAGTGAATGATCTGTCCATGACAAGGGTTTAATGTCTAGGTCCCCTCTACCAAAATCATTCAACTACTGACCAGAGATGAAAATCAAGTCCAGGATGTGTCCCCCCATGTGAGTGGGGCCTTGAACTAACTGGGTCAGGTCCATGGCCACCATGGAAGCCATGAACTCCCTAGCCACCTCTGATGTCTCGCTGGCAGATGGTAGGTTGAAATCCCCCATGTGTCAGGTTTCGGTTCTATCTTAAAATAAGTTTCATTTTCAAGCGCAGTCTCTAATGAATCATTTTTTATTAAGAACAGAAATAAGCCGACATCCCTGATTCTAATTGCAGCCAAACTGGCCCCTCCTTCCAACCCCCTCCTCTTCCGCTCTCCAACCCCAATGTCCCATTGGCCAACATGCATATCCATCTCTACATCCCGGCACGTTCTTTTCACAGGAATGTAGCCCCCCCTCCTCGTCTCCCAGGAAACCCTATCTGTACACACACAAAACTAGGTAAAAGTTCATCTCAGCAATAAATCAAGCTCCTGCTTCATCTTGTTATGTCAGCGCTGGAAGAGAGCCTAATTTGGAACGCTGACATCCGGCCCCTCTCCCTTCACTTCTGCGACATCACCTATCCCATAGGGAAAACACATTAAGATTAGTCTCATCAGTCCCTCCCTGACTGTGCACCCCCCCTCCCGGCTTTCCCGGGTGGTCTGCATGGAATCTTGCTATAAGGCGATCAGCTTGGATGTTTGCGCTCTTCACCCAGGAAGCCTCTGACAATGGGTAACCCTTCCATTTAATTAAGTACTGAAGGCGCCCCCTGTGCCATCTTGAATCAAGAATCCGCTGCACTTCGTAGTGCGTTTGGCCCCCAACAACCGGGGGCCCAGGGGGTTCACGTGGCGTTGGCCTTAAAGTAGACCCCACTACAGGTTTTAGAAGGCTACTGTGAAAAACGGGGTGAATTTTCCCCAAAAGCCGTGGCAACTGCAATTGCACTGTAACGGGGTTGATTATTTTTATTATAGGAAATGGTCCTATAAATTTTGGGCCCAATTTCCTGCTCGGGAGTCTAAGTCTCAAGTACTTGGTGGAGAGGTAAACTTTCTCTCCCAGCTGAAATGGTCTTTGGGGAGTTCGGTGCTTGTCTGCTTGGTCCTTATAAGATTGAGCCGCCTTTGCCAGCGCCCTCTTAACATTTTCCCAAGTTTGTCTCAACATTGCCATCCAGTCGGTCAAACTGACTGAGGAAGGGGGCTCCCTCGGGTATTCTGGCATGGGAACAAAATCCATGCCACTCACTATTTTGAACGGGGTTAGCCCCGTGCTGCTGTGGACAGCATTATTATATGCAACCTCCGCAAAAGATAGGAGGTCTGCCCAATTGGACTGCTGGTAGTCGACGTAGCATCTTAAATACTGTTCTATCATAGCGTTCAGTCTTTCTGCCCCCCCATTGGTGCTCGGGTGAAATGCTGAGCTGAGCCCTTGGGATGAACCTATGGACCGTAGAAACTCCCTCCAGAACTTTGCTGTGAACTGGACCCCTCTGTCGGAAATGATTCTCCTGGGGACTCCATGTAGGCGGTAAATGTGTTTCAGGAACAGTTTGGATAACTGACGGGCTGAAGGCAGTCCACTACAAGGAATGAAGTGTGCCTGTTTGGAGAATAAGTCTATTACAGTCCAGATCACTGTATTTCCACTGCTCCTCGGTAGGTCTACTATAAAGTCCATTGCAATCTCCTCCCATGGTCTTGTTGGCTCAGCTACTGGTTGCAACAATCCAGGCGGGCACCCTGGCCTTGTCTTCATCGTGGCACAAATGGTGCAGCTTTTTACATAACTGTCTACGTCCTTTCTCATATGTGGCCACCAGAACTGCCTTCGTACTAGGTGCAGAGTCTTTAGGAACCCGAAGTGTCCTGCTGGTTTAACATCGTGGCTCCTCTTGAGAATCAGGATGCGTAAACTCTGTGGGACATAGAGCTTTGTCCCCCTCCATGCTAGTTCATCTCTTTTTGTCAAGAGATGTTGATTGTCCCGATACCAGGGGTCTGTCAGCATTTCATTTTTTAATTTCGCAGTTAAGTCACTTGCAAGTTGGCCTTGCTGGTCACGTCGTTGCCGTCTGGTTACCACTTGGGCCGCAGCTTGGGTGGAGGGGATGATGGCATTCACTACCTGCTCCCGCTCACTGTTGTATTGGGGCATCCGGGAGAGGGCATCAGCCAGGAAATTTCTCCCACCCGGGATGTGCTTAAGCTTGAAATTGAAACGATTGAAGTATTGTGCCCACCGCACTTGCCTGGGCGACAGTTTTCGTGGGGTTTTTAGGGCCTCTAGGTTTTTATGATCAGTCCAGACTTCAAATGGTTTCTGGCCTCCCTCTAGAAGGTGCCGCCAGGTCAACAAGGCCCACCTTACTGCAAACGCTTCCTTCTCCCACGCCGCCCATCGCCTCTCCGTATCGGTGAGTTTGCGGGAGGTGTAGGCGCAGGGTTGTAGATCACCTTGGTTGTTCTTTTGGAGTAACACGGCTCCTACTGCCACATCACTTGCATCTGCTTGGATGACAAAAGGCTGTTCTGGATCCGGGTGTCTTAAGACAGGTTCTTTTGTGAACAGTCCTTTTAGCGTCTCAAATGCCTGTTGGCAGGTCAGGTCCCACTGTAGGGGTTGTCCCGGGCGAGGTTTCATCGCTGGGCTTCCTGTCTTTAGGAGATCTGTCAAAGGTTTGGCAATCTTCGCGAACGAGGGGATGAATTGTCTGTAGAAATTCGCAAAGCCTAGAAAACTTTGCAGTTGTCTGCGGGTGCGAGGGGGCTGCCATTGTAGAACTGATTGGACCTTGGCTGGGTCCATCTCTATCCCCTCATTTGATACTCGGTAGCCCAGGTAGTCTAGCCGTGATTGGTGGAAATCGCATTTTGGCAGTTTGACATATAGGTTTGCCCGTAGCAGTTTTTTCAGTACTTGGCGGACGAGGGGTATATGTTCGTCTATGGTCTCCGTGTAGATAAGAATATCGTCCAGGTAGACGAGGACCCCTTTGTAAAGGTGTTCATGTAAGACTTCGTTTATTAACTGCATGAACACTGCCGGGGCTCCTTGCAATCCAAAAGGCATTACTTTAAACTGGAAACTACCCAGGGGGCAGTTGAATGCTGTTTTCCATTCATCTCCTGCCCTTATGCGTACTCGGTAATAAGCTTCTCGAAGGTCTAGTTTGGTGAAAACCTTCCCTTTAGCTAGGTGGGCTAACATGTCTTTCATGAGGGGGAGGGGGTACAAGTTGTGTACGCAAACAGCATTGATACTTCGAAAGTCGACCACCAGTCTCATGGAGCCGTCCTTTTTCTCTTTAAACATGACCGGCGCCGCTACCCTTGGTTTCACTGGCTCAATAAATCCCTTTTGTAAGTTTTTGTCTATGTAGTCCCGCATTTCCTGCATTTCTTGGGGCGTCATAGCATACATTTTAGGTTTGGGTAGTTTCGCTCCTGGGATAATCTCGATGGCACAATCGGTCTCGCGGTGGGGGGGGGGCAGAATGTCACACTCGGCCTCGCTGAATACCCCTGCAAGGTCTTGGTACTCCCTTGGGATCTGGTTTGCGTTACAAGCGGTGGTGGGTGCGGCTGCCAATTGTTTTGCTGCACCTTCTGGGAGGGGCCCTTGTGTTGGTGGTGTTTTCTTCTGTAGTGGAGGGCTGCTTTGGGGTTTCAGCGTGGGAGGGAATTCTTCTGGTTGGGGCGGCAGGGGTTGGGGCCCCTTTGCTATTCTCAGCCTGCGGGTTCCCTCTTGCCACCAAATGATTGGGCCCCATTTGTCGAGCCATGAGAGTCCCAATATGACTGGTTCTGTCATCTTGGGGGCTATTATGAAGCGGATCGTCTCCCAGTGATCTGCGAGTTCTAGTCTCACGGGTTCAGTCAAATGTGTGGCATATGTTCCTCCCACTAGGGACCCATCAACTTGCTCGAAGCGAATTGGTTGTTTGAGCTGTTTAGCTCGGATTCCCAATTTTAGAACTGTGGGTAGGTTGATTAGGCACCGTGTGCTACCCGAGTCTATTAGGGCTTGGAAAGTCTCTTGGGCCCCTGTTTTGGGGGTTGTTAGGCGTATGGGGAAAAGAAAAGGGTGGACGGGTCCACTCACCATCGGGTCATCCTCGCCTTCGTCTTCCGTGTCATAGGGTTCGGGGAACTGATCTCTCTCATCTGGGATTCCTCTGGTTTCGGTCAGATGAGCGAAGAACTCAGGGATTTGGGGAGCTTCCTGCAGTACATGGGTGACGCGCTTGGGCCCTCGTTCCGGCCATGCTTTGGGTGGTGGATCGGGTCCCGGTCTAGGCGTTCCACATCTTGCTGCTATGTGGCCGCTTCCCCCACATCTGTAGCATTTCAGTGGGCTCCGTGGGGCAGTTGGTCTGTAGGAAGGCTGTGATGTTGGGGTTTCTCGTCTATTGAGTGGCCCCTGGTCTGGTCGGCCTCTCTCCTTTCCCTCTGGTGGTTTTGATGTGTCACTCGCCCGCAGCCCTCTGTCGACTTTTATCGCTACCCGGAACCATTCAGCGAGTCGGTTTGGGATGTCACAATAGGCAGTCACTTGGGAAATTCTTTTATCTAGGCTTGTTCTAAAAAAATACACCAGCAATCGCTCTGGTAGGGGAGGCAGTGTCCCAATGACTCTCCTGAATTCACGGATATGCTCTCTGATAGGCTTCCCCCTCTGCATTAGGTTTCTGAGCTCGTCTTCCACATAGGGGTCCTCCTCCTCCTCCTCATAATGGGCTCTCAATAGTTGCAAGAACCCATCCGCATCTTGTAGCTGGGGGGCCCTGTATTTGTAGAGTGATGCTGACCACCTCTTTGCTTCTCCCTCCAGCCCTTCCGAGATAGCATTCACTAGGGCTCTGGGGAAAGGGTAGAGGTGTCCGAACCGCTCTATGTATATCTCAGCTGAATCGAGGAATTGGGCAAGGTTGTCTGGGTCACCATCGAACTTCCCTCTGAACTGGGGTGGTTCCTCCCTCTCTGCCCTCTCCTCTCTGTGCTGAGCTCTGGAGGGCCAGCCTTGGAGTTGGTAGTCCTTTGCCTCGTCTCTCATCCTGGGGTGGGGAGGTGCTGCCTTGTCTGGGCTTCACTGCCATTCCCATCCCCAGCTCGCCCTTCCCAATTCACTTAGGGGTTTTTCTTTATCTTTTACCTTTGTATTTTCCAAGTTGGCTGGAATCACGACCGCTTCTGCTCCTCCCGTTTCTTGAAGCAGGCTTTCCTCCGAGGGCTTGGCTTCAGCCATAGTCCGTCCGACCAGATGTCTGGGAGGGAACGGGATGATTTAAACTCAGCCAGCCTGGATTTGGAGGAGAGTTTGGCTGTCTGTCAGGTTTCGGTTCTATCTTAAAATAAGTTTCATTTTTAAGCGCAGTCTCTAATGAATCATTTTTTATTAAGAACAGAAATAAGCCGACATCCCTGATTCTAATTGCAGCCAAACTGGCCCCTCCTTCCAACCCCCTCCTCTTCCGCTCTCCAACCCCAATGTCCCATTGGCCAACATGCATATCCATCTCTACATCCCGGCACGTTCTTTTCACAGGAATGTAGCCCCCCTCCTCGTCTCCCAGGAAACCCTATCTGTACACACACAAAACTAGGTAAAAGTTCATCTCAGCAATAAATCAAGCTCCTGCTTCATCTTGTTATGTCAGCGCTGGAAGAGAGCCTAATTTGGAACGCTGACACCTTGACAATAAGTCTGGGGGTGTCAACCGCCACCCCGGCAATAATGTTGAGTAGCTTGGTCAGGGTCGCCACCACGTGGCAGGGAGCCAGGTATGCAGTCAGCAAACCCATCTGCACCCCACGATCCCACTTCACAAACAGGGACTCACACCCAGCTATCTGAGGAACAGTGGTCTCCCTCAGACAAAGACTTTCCCTAATAATCACCACCACTCCCCTGCCCCTCCCCTGAGCCCTCGGCTGATGAAATGCATGGAAACCTGGTGGACACATTTCTACAAGGGGGACCCCACCTCCTGGCCCAACCAGGTCTCCACAATTCCTGCCAGGTCCGCACCCCCCTCCAAAATAAGATCAGAAATGAGGGGGGCTTTATTAACTACTGACCTGGCATTACATCATCATCAACTGAGGGCCCCGGGCCTGAGACTCTGTGCAACCTAGGGTCCGAGTCACGCACTGGGAGCCAGAGTGCACAATTACTCAAATACAGTGCATGCGCACCTCCGGGACATGATATGGCCCCCTGCGCCTGTCATATCTGTCCCTCCCACTTATTGTTTCAATTTCACTGCCCTTCCTGTAAGCCCCCAGCTCTCCATTCCGACTACCATCTTCATCCCCTCCACTGCACCCATCCAACCCTCCCCCGTACAGTGGCTATATGGACCCCCCCAGGTCCATCTCTACAACCCCTCCCCCTTCCTGGATCCTCTTAAAAACTTCCCTGCTACCCTTATTTAAAAAAACCCTCAACCCCCTAGTTTTCACATTTCTGGGTCCCAAAGCCCGTCATTGAGGTAGGCCCTTGATAGTGAGGAGGGCCACATCTGTGAGAGGCGGGAATCTTGCAGCGCAAGAAGATCCAGTGTGTATACGTCCCCAAGTGCAATGATAGAGGCAAAGAGCATAATCAGGTGTCCATATAATAGTTCCAAAGAAAGATGTAACATGCAGCCATTGTTCAGTGAGGCTCCACTGGTATCTCCACTGTCCTCTCACGATAGTAGGAGGGGTCCTGATGATTGTATCCAAATGGGAGCGACATCCAACCCGCCCTCTCACGGTGGGGGGGGGGCTGAAACAGCCATAGATCGAAAAAATGCTCCTCCCGATGGCACGATCATGGTGTAGCAAAAGACCCCCTCAGCAGTTGCTTCACTGGCTGTCCATGGTTGGAGAGAGAAGTCTTATCAATCCGTCAGTCAATCAATCCGGGGGCAAAGATGGAATAATCCTTGGCGTAATCCTATACTCAATGATCGTATCCGAGTAATAGTCCCAATAAAGAGGGGAGAGGGAGGGAAGGAGAAAGGGAGGGAGGAGGGGGAAAACTCTTCAGTTAAGGGCAGATAATAAGCCCATTTCTTGGCATAAACAGTACCATGGGGGGAGGAGGAGGGGGGAGGTTGATATCACTGCAACGGGGAAAAACCCCGTCACCCCCCAACCCTATCCTCCTCAGTTCTTCCGGGATAACATACAGTTTCCAGTCCCCAGCCTCCATTAAATTGCATAGGAGACATCCAGGTCTTCTGCAGCCATCAAAGGTCTTCCCTGAAGTGGTCTCTCATCTCTAGTCCAGAAACAAGTCATTTGTACCCCTCTCGGTTTCACCCCAGCAATTCTTTTATATGCCGGTGATAGCATTTGGCAACAGCGTCCAGCACTTCAATGGGGTGTGCCGCGGCCCTGTTTTAATATCAGGGCTACTTCGCCACCCCCGCTGATGCCATCACCGCCATCTCCGGCTCCAAGTATCGCTGAGCGGGTTACCAAGTGGAGCAGGTGGATTTCAAACAGGCCGCCTTCCACTCACTGCTAACGCCGCCGCTGCCACCGTCGACAAACCACTATTCCACCACTCTACTGCCTCAGCCACGTCGCAGTGGTGCGGCTACAGCCCTCCATAGACCGACTCCTGGTACTCCCTGGGGTGAGGAAGATCTCAAAACGCTCACCCCGAGCTCATCCGACCAAGCCAGGGGTCGCTGATAACCCTGCGCCCCTATGGTACCCCTAAAGCCCTAAAGCCATCTCCATCAGATCGCAGCACTTTGCGGCGCGGTTGCCATCTTGCACATGATCCAAACAATGTTACTACACAGTCATCATATGTTTAGATTATTGCAATGCACCCTATGTGGGGTTGTCCTTGAAGAACATTCAGATGTAACAGCTGATACAGAAGGCAGCTATCTGGGCAGTATGTGTAGTCCTGTATCCTGTCTTACCCATCTACATAGGAAATTGCATTGTTACTGGATAGTTTCTGTTTATAATCAAGTTGTTTATAGCTGTCCATGCTCTACACTGGATTATCTGTGGGACCTTCTTTTCAATACTTGTTTGCCCTGATCAGAGAAGGTCAACTCATTTCAAGTTCCCTCCCTATATGATTGCCATTTAATGGGGCTTGGAAGTGGGTTTTTCAAGACTTTGGAGCAATTTTCCCATGAAAATTTGATCAACTCCCTGTCTTTTGGATTTAAGGAAAGATGCTAATAACATTTGTTGTGTCTAGCACAGAAAAAGGAAATTATTAGAAATCGGATAGGTAAGCACAGAACTTCCATCCTTTCTAGTTTTTTTTTAAAAAAATGAATTTGATTGTCTTTTTACATATTTGGGTTTTATTTTCTATTTTTTTTTCTCTATGAATATTTTTAATCTTAAATTGAAATTGTTAGTCACCTTGAGCCCTTCGGATTAGGAGTTATACAAATGAAATTAATTACAAAATAAATAAATAAAAATCGTGACACTCTTTTATGTCTAACTCAAAATATATTGGATCTTTTAGATACACTTTAAGTAATCAAATTTTAGAACCTGTATGTGAAGTGAAATACAATAATATTCATAAACTGAGTAAGCTATAGTTCTCACAACGTAGTCAAAATACACCAAACAGTGTTTGGGTTTATGAAATATACATTGTTACCACAATAAAAATTGGTAATAGGCACTTTGTGTCTATAGTGAAGGCCAGCTTAATAATATTTGACACTTTTATTAACAGAACTGTCTTATATGTTTTATGTTATTATTCTTCTAGGGACATTTCAGACATCACTGTTCAATGATTTTCCTCAATTGTCTGAGTAATTAAAAACAATGTTGAAGATTATACCTCATCTCAGACCTGAAAAATTGATCCCAGTTAAATATCACTTCTTTCAAAATGAAAAAAAAAAAAGACAATTGATTGCTTTACATCAATTTAACAAAAGCTAAGGTATACACAATATCCATGTATGCTCTGTCATTATAAGATCTACCTGCAAACTGATGTTAAAAACTTAAACTAAAGCCAAACTTTACTGACTGCTGGTAGAGGGATGAGGAAAAAAGATATTTTGGAAACTGAAATGGGGGAGGGGAATCCCACTGGAATTCTTGAATTGTGCTGTTTGGGATATCATTGACCTTGAGGATAAAATGGAGTGGGGATCTCTAACTTCTGCCTTGTTTCCATTGAAGATGGGCTTGGGCACAAATATTTTCTAACCATTTCATCAGATGCTAAGACATGACAAATAAAATAGAACTGATGATGCTACTACATGAGTAAGAGGAATTCTGAACTGCTAGAAAGTGTCATCTAGCATTAACTAATGATGCCTGCAGAATTTATCTTGCTACCTGTGAATAATTAGCTAGGCTCATGCATTGATTTAAATTGTAAAGCATTATAGTTTACAAAATAAATTATACATTTATTAATAAGTTTGTTTACAACACACAAATGCTAGATTCATATATCATGCTGAGAAATATTTGGGGCTTACATTTCATGAAAAGAAGGCTAAAAACCCATCACATCAAATCAAACTTTATTTTGCTCAATGGCTAGATAATGCATATACTTATGCAAGGTAGTAGAAATTAGCAGAAAATAACCTCAAAGGTAAAATCATGAAGACATTTATCTTATATACACAGTTGAAAAGAATTATGGAAACTACCTGGGGCCAATCAAAGGATAGCAATACAATTTTCTTCACTAATCCTCCACTACATTTAGCCACCTTTTGATATCTTGAGTTGGCATGTCAAAAAAGTAAATTGTGACACATTAAGATAAGGCAGTAAGGACATAAATCAGAGTAATTACACAATGGAAGCTTAGAACTACATGATGTGCTAACTTTATCTCGTTAAAAACACAAGGGGAAATTCTCTCAGAGTATGAATAGAGTATAAATGTCTCCTATATTTCCCAAATAAGACTTCCCATTGATCAGTGGCAGTAAGAAGTTTCTTATATATCTGGGAATTCACCGAATAGAATAGAATAGAATAGAATAGAATAGAATAGAATAGAATAGAATAGAACAGA
This sequence comes from Pituophis catenifer annectens, assembly GCF_029215685.1. Taxonomy (NCBI): domain Eukaryota; kingdom Metazoa; phylum Chordata; class Lepidosauria; order Squamata; family Colubridae; genus Pituophis; species Pituophis catenifer. The sequence goes on along the minus strand of NW_027256883.1, from coordinate 121,542,912 downwards.
ACAGAACAGAACAGAACAGAACAGAACAGAACAGAACAGAATAGAATAGAATAGAATAGAATAGAATAGAATAGAATTCTTTATTGGCCAAGTGTGATTGGACACACAAGGAATTTGTCTTGGTGCATACGCTCTTGGAGTACATAAAAGAAAAGATACATTCGTCAAAAATCATAAGGTACAACACTTAATGATAATCATAGGGAAACAGTCAATATAAATCTTAAGGATACCAGCAACAAGGTTACAGTCATACAGTCATAAGTGGGAGGAGATGGGTGATAGGAACAATGAGAAAATTAATAGTAATGCAGACTTAGTAACTAATTTGGCAGTGTTGAGGGAATTATTTGTTTAGTAGAGTGATGGCGTTTGGGAAAAACTGTTCTTGTGTCTGGTTGTTCTGGTGTGCAGAATTAGTTGTTGGCTTCAGGAAATCATTGATGTTAACATTCAAGTAAGTTTTAGCCAGTGAAACATCCAACTGGTGATCCATATTCTCTATTCATTTATTTTAATATTGGTAATGATTACTGAAGCTGTCTAACCATAATGCTAAAACTACCTCAGAAAAGAAACAATATTTTGCACCCATCAGAAGACACTTTATATCAACAAAAGGAGTGATTAAGTTCAATTTTACTCAATACTTAATGACTGCAATTCAGAAACTGAAATTTGTTCTTAAAAGACCAACCTATGATCACAAAACAATGTTGAGAGCTTCAATATTTTTGATTAGATGACTCTGTGACTCTAAATGATGAATACTGGAATGTAATCGAAGTTGAGCTCTACATAAGATTTTGCTTAAAACAACTTTAAAGCCCTTGGGATGAAATAAAGTTTAGAATTACAACAATTCTTGACATGTTCTTTGCGACAGTATAAATAGATAATAACCATATAAGCTAAAAAATAACGCTTTTGAAATTATATTACGGTTTATTGCTATAATATATAAACCTAATTTCTGAGTGCAGCATTAAAGCACCTTTTCTTTATAAAAATTGTTCTCATTATCTCTGTGGCAGACTTCATGTAAGCAGGATTTGCTATTATAGTGGTGGCTCTTTTTTTAGGATTGAAAACTCTGCAAGGAGTGCACAGTACCACAGATGGACAATTAGAATTAGATAAAAATTTTCAGTCAGAAATCGAGTGCACAAGGAATGGATTACATCAAAAATTTATGTAACTTTCCTATCCTGCCATTTTTATCTCCCATGTTTATAATTTAGGATGACAGGAATATATGTTTTCTTTCATTATTATTTACTTTAAAGCCTTTAGAAACTACTGTCAGATTAACTGACACTGCCTCCATATTTACAAGCTAAAGTTAGAGGGGAAACAACATACCCAGGTGCCAATTTTGAATTTTTCAGCAGTTTTATAGAGCCAGCTCAGATGGATAGAGATGGCTTAAAATTCAAATGAGACACCTCCTCAGAATGGAAGTAGAGATATTGGAAACCTTTTGTGGACCTCCCCCAGAGGGAAGGGGGAGGGGAAATGACACAGTGTGTCACAAATAATGCATGTATGTAATGGTTATGACATCATGCATGTAATTCCATTTGAATATCATATTGGGTTCTATCAAAACTTTATGCTTATGGTCTGAGGCCTTAGGTTTCTGGAGTTTATTTACACTCTTCCTTTTCCTTTTTACTTTTAATACTAAAATGTTGCTCCACAGGATGGGAGCCACCACAAAGAAGTCCCTAATTATAACATTTCCTATGCAGAAAATATTCCCTTTTAGATCTTCCAGATGAGCTGATTCTAAAGAAGTCTTGAAGATACTCAGGTTCTGAGTCAGATAGGGCTTTAAAGATAATGGATAATATCAAGGCACCTACAGGCAAAAAGTGCAATTTCTGTAAAAGTAATATGGCACATAAAGACTGAACCAAGCCCATTGCTATTCAGGCAAGTGCATACTGAGCAATTGATCTTCAAGGGCTACATCATATAAGTTGAGCTGCAATAATCCTAAAGTTTAATTAATGATTTTTTTAAAAAAACAAACGGTGCCATAATTAGCTAAAGTTTATAAATCTGGATATCCCACATCAGCCTCCGAGTAGATCTAGAAGGGGCTGTAATTTCCTAGAAGGAGTAGGAAATTCCACTGCACCAGCCAGATGCAATTCCTGCACCACAGCTGTAACATATTAGGAAAAAAAATAGCCTCAATATAAAAGAGTCAAACTGGCTTAATCAGTACAAGTTGGCTTAGTACATCAACTAAACTTTACCTCATCACTCTACTAATAATTCCAGTTAAAGCTTGAAGCCCATATTAACATATAAAGCTCTTTATCAGTTCCAGAACACATCTTGGATGGAATTCATTGCTCTGTTTATTAATGATGCAGAATGCATTCTTTCTTTTCCTGAGAAGAAGATGTCATAGTACATGTGGGCAGGGAATGGAAATTAAAAATCACATTGAATAGAATAATTTATTCTATTCTTTATTCTTTATTGGCCATGTGTGATTAGACACACAAGGAATTTGTCTTGTTGCATACGCTCTCGGTGTACATAAAAGAAAAGATACATCGTCAAGTATCATAAGGTACAACACTTAATGATAGTCATAGAGAAACAGTCAATATAGATCTTAAGGATACCAGCAACAAGGTTACAGTCATAAGTGGGAGGAGATGGGTGATAGGAACAATGAGAAGATTAATAGTAATGCAAACTTAGTAACTAGTAACATTTTCAGAAGTGCATTTTCACAATATTGCTTTATACTTGTGATCAATGATGATGATGAGGTAAATAACAAACATCTCTTGTAAGAAGGGCTGGTTGATTTTCGTACAAAGATATGGGCACCCACTAGAAGAAGCAAAGAAAATGTTATATATTTCTTTTTATCCAACTAAAAGTCATTCCAATTTTTGAAGCTCTGATGTGGTAACTCTATTTTCACAATATTTCCTTTTAACTTTCGTTCTGAAATATGTATTTTGCCTATATAATAAGTAAGTTTTGATCAGTTGTAACTACTAAATTAAAGCCATAGCTGTTTTTGAAAGTTCAGAGTCAATATCACTATTTCCTTGCTTTACATTTTCAGGCATAAAAATGCTTTCACAATAAAAGCAAGGCATGCTCTTGATCTCTGAATAGAGTATATTCCCTCCCTACTTCTCCATTTGATGTCTATTCATGGCTTTTTAAATGCAAACATTTCAGGTACATTTAAATCTTGTCATATTTCAAATTGAAGCTTGAAACGTGACTGTGCAAAGTGGATGAAATATCCAGAGTTAAGTTGAGCAGGGCTTTCTAAATTTTCAACATGCTCCATTTAAGCGTAGGATTGGCAAGCAATTTAAAGAACTGTCTAAAATTTGTGCCTCTCCCGCCCCACACACACACTTTTAAATCATTTGCTATAAATCCAGTATGGTAGCTATTGAAAGCCATGTTAGACTGAAGTGAGTAGAACTGAACTCTTTTAATGTAACTCAAATATGAATCATATGATACTAAATGTACTGTATCCACTATGTTGCATGCAGGCACATTTTTTACTGTATAAAGGATTAGAGGAAACGAGAACTGACACTGAATGTAATCAATTCTGTGGTCCAAAATGGATGGATTTTTCTTTCCCTTATTGATAGTTTATTCCTTTACTTATTGGGGCACCTGAAAGCACACTGAAGTAGGAAGTACAGCTTACAAGATGGCAAATGATTGTAGTTGTCATCACAATCATCAAAAGCATTCACGGACAGATAAATGCTTTTTTTATTTTAAGGCAGAAAACAATATTGCTTTCAAGGAGATTTTTTTAAAAAATAAATCCATATGAATACAAGTATGGAGGTGCAGTGGTTAGAATGTAGTACTGCAGGCTAACTCACTGCTCACTCCAGGAGTTTGATTCTGAGCGACTCAAGGTTGACTCAGCCCTCCATCATTCTGAGGTCAGTAAAATGTGGACCCAAATTGTTGGGGGCAATATGCTGACTCTGTAAACATCTTAGAGAGGATTGTAAAGAAAGGTATATAAGCCTAAGTGCTATTGCTATTGTTGAATGAACCTATTTTAAACCTAAAAAAGAAAGGAAGGTCCACAGAATCCTGATGAAAAATATATACGCAAATCCCATCATCAGGCCTTTAACAATTATTAGAATAACAGATGGCAATTTGGATAATGAAATAGCTTTCAATCACAGCAAACTATTTACCAGTCATAAATCAATCCTGATTAGATAAAATGTTAAACAAGAAAAGGTTCTGCAGACATCGTACTAGGTATCAGAGTCAGGCACACTCTTCTTATTGCTTGCTTAAAATGCAGAGGAAGCCTGTTTAATCAAGATGAGTTAAAATGAGGTGCTTGTTTATATTCCAAATGCATATGAGATGGCAATTTTATTGGTACTTATGATATTGTTTTTACTCCCCTTTGGAGCTTTTCAAATCCCTGTTAAAAGATTTGAGTATTAGAAAACAAATGTATTTGCATATGGTAATTTGAAGCGCAGCAGCTTTTTGGGAACAGATCATATTTTGGAGCAGTGAGACTGTACGTTTATATCTTAAAAGAAATGCCCTGCTGGATCATAGCAAAAGTTCATTCTATCTTGTATCCAAGTGTCAGAATTGGCTAGTCAAATGCTTCCAGGCTGCCAAAGAGAACCAGTCCTCATTGTTAATCAACCAACAACTGGCATTCAGAAGAATTGATTCTTCATCCATTGATTCTATTACCACTCTAGCCTATGGCATATTATATATTTTACGGATTTTAATTTTTTTTCTTTTTAATCTTAACAACTGTTAACATAGAATTGTGCTCTAAAAAGGTGTGTGTGTGTGTGTGTGTGTGTGTAAGGAAACCCAATTGAAATCTGCCCCCATTTCCTTGGCCTTTTTATTGGTCTCCAAACCAATCTGCTCAATCATTCTTTTTCCTGATAATGCACTATTCTAATACAAGTAGTCCTCAACTTAGAGCTATTCCTTTACTGACCGATTGGAGTTGCAATGGCACTGAAAAAAGTGGCTTAGGACTGTTTTTCACATTTATGACGATTGCAGCATCCCTGTGGCCATGTGATCAAAAGTTGAATGCTTGGCAACTGCCATGTATTTATGATGGTTGCAGTGTCCTGGGGCCATTCAAACTACTGACAAGCAAAGTCAATGGGGAAGCCAGATTCACTTAACAACTATGTCACTAATTTAACAATTGCAAAGATTCACTTTATAGCTGTGGCCAGAAAGGTTGTAAAATGGAGCAAAACAACTATCTTAGTCAGCAACAGAAATTTTTGGCTCAACTGTGATCATAAATTGAGGACTACCTGTCTCCAATTCCTGATGGTTGGCCCTCCCCTGCTTTCTCCAACTCCATTTTTTTTCAAATTTCAAACTTTTTTGCTCAGGTTTTACCAATCCATTTGCCTTCTTCCTTTTACCTCTGGATCGAAATATATGGTTTCTTCATATTCTCTTCTTAGCTATTTGTTGTATTTTTGGCTCCTATGCTTTTTTCTCATATTCCTTTTCAACTACTTGTTGTCTGCTTGCTGTTTATACTTTCTGCTTCCCTCAATCATACTGGTACCATACTAAGTTATTTTCTTCTGAGCTTCCCTATCGTATACTATCGAATACTTATACTCACCTTAGACAGGACCCTGTCCTTTAAGAAACATATCCAGAATATGGCTGCCAAGGTTAACAGCAGAAATAACATCCTACAAAAGCTATGCGGAACAACTTGGGGAGCTTCAGCCCCAACTCTCCGATGTGCAGCCCTCGGGCTTTGCTACTCTGCAGTGGAATACTGTGCACCTGTATGGATAAACAGCTCACATACAGGACTTATTGATATTCAATTTAACCATACGATGAGGCTAATTACTGGGTGCATAAAATCTATACCTAGTTACTGGTTACCAGTTCTTAGTCACATACTCCCCCCGCATTTACGACGACAAGAAGCTCTCATTCAGGAGTATAGTAAGATCCTGTTAAATTCCTCTCTACCCATACATGGATACATTCCTGATCTCTTAAGATGCCGATTAAAGTCAAGAAATCCACCAATCTTGACAGCGCGTAAGTGATGGCCGATCATCAGAACACCACACAAAAGTGGATGGAGGCGTGGAATAGCTATTTCCCCCAAGATGTCTCCGAGCATATCAGTCCTAGTAGTATACCTCCAGGATTTAGCCTACCCGACACATATGGGTGACATATAATAGAATTAGAACAACTCATGGGGTGTGTGCTGACTCCCTGTATAAATGGGAAAAGACACCTTCAGCACAATGTGATTGCGGGGCCCCTCGACAGACTATCCAGCACATAGTGAGGGAATGCCCTAACAGAAGGTATCCAGGAGATTCTAGGGACTTCCTCTGCATAACAACGGCAGCTACTGACTAGATCTCCAAACTCGACATTAAACTTTGAAATGTTATTTCTGTTTTCCTTTTAGGTTTTCTTACTGCTTTTTTATTGTTTTAATTGTTTTTAACCTGTAAAAATGAAGTGTTTTAATACTGTGTGTGACCAGCCATACGCTAAATAAATAAATTCCCTATCATAGAAGTTCCAACTTTTCATAGAATTTTCTATTCTAGGGGAAGTTGGAACATTCATGAAAAATTAGTCTGTCAGCATCACTATTATAATTGTAACACAGAATACATTCTTCTATGCCCCTCTAATGTTTCAGAGAGCATGATGAAAGGTTTCTCATTTAACAACTCACTATTTCCCACAAATATATTCCGGCTTATCTTTTCTGCCAATAAAAGCAGGGTAAAATTAATTTCTTGGTTAGTCTCCTAAAAGACACTTTACTGATTGCAGTTTCATATGAAGGAAATAGGTGGGCATTAATGAAAGTGTTTACTCATCAGTTAGTAAATGGCCTATTAAGAAATAGTAATGCATCAATCCTTCACATTATTTGTAAATCTTGAAATGATCTATCCTCCTCAAAGGAACAAGCTGCATTTTAAATTAAGTAATAGGGGGTTCAGGTCAGATCAAAATTTCAGTTCTTCCAAGAACAGACAAAGATGGAGAAAATCAAATCAACTTTAAACCAGCTGGAGAAATCTATTACTGTAACAGAATGTTCAGTCCTTGGAACCATTTCTGTATCTTGGAAGAATTCTAGAATTGGTATGACCAGAATTCAGATATTTCATTGCAGATGTTTGATATTGCCATTCCCACCAATTATAAAGGGTTGAATTTGAAGAATTTTAGAAATATAAATTCCTTTCCTCTATACTGGTTTTAGCGCTAGGTCAACCTGTATCAGAATGTAATCCCAAAAGGCCACTGATGTGATGTTATGTTTCCTAAGTGCATAATTTGGAAAGCAAAAATGGTGTCTCCATGTGTTAGCATACAGAACCAGGGACATTGCCATGAAGGAAGTGTTAAGAAACTGTTTCTCAAGGGTCCAAGTTCTGGACCTAAACAAAAGCAGAAGCTACTTGCTCTGGAAGTCAAACCAATTTATTTTGGCTGGATTCTTGGCACACAATGAGTCCTTTATATGAACAAAATGGACAAAGAAGAGACTTTAGATGATTCCTACCTGACTGGGTATAGAAGGAAGGACAGGAGAAGAAGCACAAGGTTCTCTTGCAAGGTTCTGTTATTATGCAGTAGTCTATCTCAATCAAGTACAGGTAGTCTTTGACTTATGACCACAATTGAAACTAGAATGTCTGTTGCTACGCAAGTCAGTTGTTAATTGAGTCATGCTCTATTTTACAACTTTTTTGCCAGGGTTGTTAAGTGAATTGCCGAAGTTGTTAAGTAAATCATGTTGTTGTTAAGCAAATCTGGCTTTCCTCATTGATTTTGCTCATCAAAAACAGAGTGGGAAAAATGGCAATCTCATGATTCTAGGACGTTGCAACCAGATGCCAGTTGCCAAGCACCCGGAATTTTATCATGTGAACATACATAGGAATGCTGTGATTGTGAGCAGTGGTAAGTCACATTTTTCAATGCTGTTATAACTTTGAATGATCACTTAATGAATGATTATAAGTTGTGGACTGCCTGTGGAGCTTTGGCCTTCCTGTGGCCTTCCTTCCTGACCTGGTATATCTTGAGAGACTAACATATAAAATCTGAAGATCATTCTTTAACAATGATTATTAAAAGAAGCCACCAAATGGATGACATGAGCTGCAGTGTCGCAGTGGTTAGAATGCAGTACTGCAGGCTACTTTTCTGCTGACTGCAGACTGCTTGCAATTTGGCAGTTCGAATCTCACCAGGGTCAAGGTTGACTCAGCCTTCCATCCTTCCAAATTGAGGAATTGACCATTCTCTTTTTAAAATGGATGTTTTAAATTAAACTTTTACATTTATACTTTTTAAAAGTATGATTGTCAGAATGGAATGCAAGAAAAGTTGCTGAAAATATTATGTAAATAGTACTTTACTGAGCATGGCAGTTAATTTCATAGCATGTACTGTATGTTATCCATAATATGCAGTTCATGTATCAAGCATTAGCCAATAACATTCCTGGGTGGCACAAATTCAGTCTTGATTAATCTAGGACACTTTGGCTCTTTTTTTTTTTTTATTGAAAAAGTTTTCAAATACAGATTTTTCCCCCTTTTTTCCCCCCTCTCCCTCCCCCTCCCTAACCCCCCCTCCCCACCCCACCCATCCCCCCCTGTGACTTCTTCATAACCAAAAAAAAACCTAATTCATAACAGATTACTTACTCCCTCCTCTAGATATTGACCTTTACTTACTAAAAATATTATTAATATTATAACATCCCCCTTTATCCATACGTTTCAGAAAAGAGAAAAGAAAAGAGAAAAGAAAGGGAAAAAAAGGAAAAAAAGAAGAAGAAGAAAAAAAGACATTATACTATGACATTATAAAATAACTTCTCCACTTTAAAACTATACAATAAGTCTTACTTTAACATTTAATCTTCTATGTATATTACTATGACATTTCAAAGCAGCCTTCCCCATCAAATCTAGTTTAACATTTATTCCACTCTATCCATTTCCTCCACTCCCCTAAATATATCACTTAAAAATCCCTTTTCTTAGACTAGTCAATCTACTAACTAGCTTATTCACCCACTATCAAGCAAAATTACCATACACAACATTTCTTAATATCTTTGATTCACTGCCCACACTACTTAAAAATCTATGTCTATATTTTCCATTATATCTAAATAAATAAAAAAAAAAGAAAAGACAATAACTTTAAATTTATAATCCATATAGTATCTTCTTAAAAATCTTTCCACTGGATTGGTAGAACCAACATCCATAATCGGGTAACGTAACTTGCTGGTGCAACAGTTTATTCAAGATCTTCAATCATATCTGCCCCCATCAGTAGTAAATATCTTCTTATATATATAAAAGTAAAAACAACCACCCGAGTGACATTATAATTATATTCCATATAGTAATAATTATGGGTTTCATCAGGATTATTAATTCCCGTCATCGTAGTGGGTAACAACCCGATCTTCTGCATGCCCCAGCATAATTCTCTTGCCTTGTAATTCGAAATAATATAATATATTTATCAACAAAAAAAAAAATTCCAAAATGGATAATTCAAATCCATCAGTTTAAGGCTCATTTCACGTCCCCAAATTACGGCCATGCAGAGATCTGCCACAATCTTCAGGATGATATTAACCAATACGTCGCCTCTTCTGTGTTTACACATAATAATTCATATTTTAAAGTCACTGGCTTCACTGTTGCCTGATTTAGAAATTTCTATTTTTATGCCACCTATTTCTGTTTTTCTTTTCTTTTTGTGGGTTTGTTTTCCATCCTGGTTTCTTTTCTACAGATTGTGTATCATCCGGTCGGATTTTGTTCTGCTTTGTAGATTGGTCTTGTTGGTTTTGTTTTTGTATCTCATATTTCTTTTTTATCCCTTGTATTTCACCTAATTGGTTTCCATGCTTATCCTTGCCTTGATAAGTCATCACTTTAAGATTAGATGCCACTTCTCTCAGATTTGTAGATAGTCCAGCTGGGGTATCCAATAAATCCAAAGGCAATTCTTCTGGTACAGTCTCTATATTTCGATATTTTACCTTTATTTCCGGCTCCTTCTGCTTATCCTGTATTATACCTGAAGATGTTAAGTTCATTTTCAACCTATTTTGATAAAATTCTTCCGCTCTTTCAACAGTGTTTAGCTGATATCTTTCTCCTTGATATCTAAATATAATACCAACTGGGGCGTCCCACCTGTATAAGATATTTCTCTTTTTCTGGTGAATTTCTCATTCACCAGAAAACCAAATTTCTTCCTTTCCATCAATATCTTAGGTGGGAGTTCCTTGTAAATCCAAATCTTTCTTCCATGCAATTGCAACTTAGAATTGAAGGAATTTTGCACGATGTTATTCCTAATTTCTTTGTCTGTAAAATAAATCACCACATCTCTAGGCAATTGCCTATGCTTGGCAATCCAGGAGTTAATTCAATAAACTCTGTCAATCCTACAAAACACTTCATCAGGTTGAACCTTTAGAATCCCAGCTAGAAATTCAGAAGATATTTTCCTTAAATCATCTCTACTGTTTTCCTGCAAACCTCTTAATCTTATCGCATATTCTGTGAAATTATATTGTGCCATTAAAATCTCTTTTTCAATCTTCTGTTGCAGATTTTCTGCATTACCATACTTTTGATCAGCATTCATTTTAGATTTTTCTTCTAAGCTATTATCCTGAATATTTATCAACTCATTTTCAATTTTTTGGATTCTATTGTCCAATTTATCTTGAATTCCTTCCATTTTAGACTCTAGTGCATTAGTATTTATGTCCAACTGCATCATAAATTCTGTAAAACCATTAGCCATAGATTTCACCAATTCTTTAATTTCCTGCTTAAATTTTTCAAATTGCTGATTCACAATCTCCTCCCTTCTTTCAATCTCTTCTATAAAAAATTCTATTATATTAAAATCAGGTTTCTCAGACTGAAGAGTTAAGACTTGTTCCTTTAAGTTGTTGGTGGGGGAATCCCCCCCCTTCTTGTTTATCTGACTTTATGAGTCTCAGTGCCATGTTTCCGCCCAAGCAGACTTTGTTAAAAAAAAAGCAAGAAAGACTTCTTTCCAATCAACAACAATATCAGGTCTCCAAGGGAGAGAAAAAGAGAAAAAAACACAGGAGCGAAGTTTTGTCTACAAATGTAGCCAGTGGTATTTATTCCGCTACATTGTAGTAATAAAAAACGGAAGGACTTTCCCTTTCTGCCTCTCCTCCAGCCGACGCCATTTTAAAAGGCTTTTTTTTTCCTCTTTCTTTTCCTCCTCTCTCTTAAATAATTTCTTTTTAAAAAATCAGTAAAATACTTGCAGTTCAGTATTACAGGTCCAGCTCACATTTTCTTTAAGTAGTCTGTTAAATTTGCAGGCTTGCTTTTGACGCCTGGCTCTGCATCAGCAGAGGTCTCCCAAAGCCCGGAGCAGCGGCTGGGGATACGGGGCATCTCATCCGCTCCGTCCCAAAAGTAAAGAAAAAACTTTTGGGACTCTGCAGAGAGTTCTACCCACCCCTGCCGGCTCTATCTCCGTTTCCTCATGGAAACGGAGTTTTTTCGAGCCACCATTCCGTTGTGAAGGCGGCTCTGACAGGCGATGGAAGCTGACGATCCCAAAGGAACGTCTGGCAGCGACAAGCAGCAATCCGGAAGTCTAGGACACTTTGGCTCTTGACAAATCATTGTATGTTGCAAGGGAAGTTTCTGCAAAGGGTTTCTATCCACGTGCCTCTGAATGTGATTAAAAGGCCCTACACATTTGGGAATCTCTTTATTTTGCCACTGCTTAAATGAAAATGCTATCACAGTACAGTCTGGTATATTGGGAGACTCTTCACTTTTAGTGTTTACCAGTAAATGGACCTACTATGAATATTTCCAGGCCTCTAAAAATCAACGCTCAGTCAGGACGGGCAGAGAGAAGTTTTAATTCAAATATGTTTGTTATTCCAGTATTTTCAAAGAATTTTGCTCCCCAGCCCATCACGTTCTCTCTTATTCTCTGATATGTTTTCTGCATTTCTGATCACTCTTTAACTCATTCTTTGATTATCCACTGTCTATAAATGTTTCAGATTTCTTCTTTCCTCTGAAAATGCCTTTACTGTGCAATTAATACATCACTTCTTGACATGAACCTGGCCAGCCTGACTAATTTTATCTTCATATTCCTATTCTTAATGAGATACATTGATTGCTTTCATTGATTCTTCTTGCCCTTGCAGGTGTCAACTTTTTTTTTTTCTCTCTCTCTCTTTTGCTGATTTCTATTACCCTTCGTCTCATTATATTCTCTAATTTGAGATAATTTGTCTTTTCCATTTCAGCAAAGTATACTATTTCAGTAAGGCACTTCCTGACCACTTCTGTTTAGGCACACAAAGAAAAGTTTTTATTCATCTTGGAGCATTTGAAAATTGATGGCACTCCTCAGCTTGATGGGTGTTGATTAGATCAGGTTATTTACAGTATATATATTTTATATTTTTATGAAAAGAGCCACAAATGCTACTTGAAGTCTAGCATGGGAAGAGTTAGGCTTGCCTTAATTATGCCATGGCATCCATTTTGTGGACTATTCGCCTCTCATGAAGTATGGGTACTCCATCTCTGTTACTGTTCCAGAAGTGCCTCAAGACTTTACTATGTCATCAGGCATGGGAGTCCTAAGGAAACTCGTGAAATCTTGAGAGGATTCCATAGTTAACATTCACTCTCTCTTGTATTTTGTAGGTTTTATATTTTAATAATTGCTGTTTTCTTAATAGATTTACTGTTTTAATTACCATTTTAGGAATCCCTCTCTCCTTCTCCAGTCCAGCAGCAGCCATTTACCTGCCTGCTGGGAGGAGAAGTGAATTGAAGGGAAAGGAAGTGGAAGGAAGGAAGGAAGGGGAAGGAAGGGATTAACAGGGACGAAGGAGCCCTTTTACACTGTTTGCAGCCCATATCACCCCTATGCACCTCCTCAGCCCCTCTTCCACACTCTTATACATTTAAAGACCTTTGCTGCATCCTACATGCCTCCCCCAACCCAGATGGCATCTTTTATGCATTTCCTGTCTTTTGCCTGACTCAAGCCAGCCTTCTGCAACCTATACAACATCTTTTGCTCACACCCACATGCCCTTCTTGACCTGCATGGCATCTTTCACCCATGTACCCTTCTTGACTCATACCCAGTGGTGGGATTCAGCCAGTTCACACCACTTTGGGAGAACCGGTTGTTAACTTTCTGAGCAGTTTGGCAAACTGATTATTGGAATAAATCATTAGGGCAGAGAACCGGTTGTTAAATTACTTGAATCCCACTGAAGTGGTTCGGGAATAACGAGAGGCACAACCAAGCAAGTGACAACAGCTCTTTAATATACAGTGAGACTTCAGCGAAAACTCAGAGGCTGCAGCCCTCCTTATGCGATGGTAGCTTTGTCTTTCAGGAACATTGAGTAAAAATTGAGCAGTCCAAGGAAGGCTTGGAGCTCTGCTTTGGTCTTGGGGGCAGGTGCGCTCCTGATAGCTCTCACCTTGCTTTCGGTAGGGTGGATGCCTGTGCCGTCCACCCTGTACGCCAAAAATTCAACGGAGGGAACAGCGATCATGCATTTATTTTTCTTTAATTTTAGTCCCGCTTCCCTAAACCTAGAAAGGACGTTCCTTACTCTGTCCCCTAGCTGACGTTCATCCTGAGCGCTGACTAGAATGTCATTGAAATAGGGCACCACTCCGGGGAGCCCTTGCAGAAGGTGCTCCATGGTGCTTTGAAATAGGCTGGGTGCGACGCTTACCCCAAACTGGAGCCTGGTGCATTTAAATGCACCCCTATGAGTTACAATCGTTTGCGCCTCTGCCGTGGCATCATCAACTGGTAATTGTTGATAGGCCTGAGCCAGGTCTAATTTGGCAAAAAATTTTCCGGGCCCCAGGGAGTGTAGTAGATGATGCACGATCGGCACCGGATAGGCGCTTGGCTGCAAAGCCTTGTTGATCGTGCACTTGTAGTCAGGGCAGATCCTAATTGAGCCATCAGACTTTACTGGGGTCACTATAGGGGTTTCCCACTTTGCATGGTCAACGGGAACCAACACCCCTTGTTTAATTAATTTGTCCAGTTCCGCATCGCTCTTCGGTTTCAATGCGAAAGGCACCCGTCTGGCCTTGAGTGTCGCGATCCACTCGACACCTCACCTGGTCACCTGGATCAAGGACCCGACCCCTGAAACGCCAAGGGAGCTACCTACGGAGGGGGGGAGCCTGCGACGGGCGCCAGACGTTTCTTTACCTGCATTCACTGGTGGTGGGGGTGCTAGCATAAGCCTAGGCGGTCGGACACGGAGGTGGCCAGGGAAAGGGTTAAATGATTTCCACGGCACCGTAGCGTCCTGAGGGGCAGTGGCCCGGCGGCGCATGTGCAGCAGGCCCGGAAGGGCAGTGGCGCAATGTTTAAAAAGGGCGTTGGGATGTAGCCGCTCCCAACGCCGACTTTGTGTATTTCCATACCATCAGTTTCTTTGCCGATTTGACGTGCTGGGTGGAAGGAAGTGTATCTTGAATAAAAGCATTGCAGCAGGACGTGGCTCGAGTGCTTCCTCTTCGCTTGCTCGCACGGCACGCTACTCGGTTCCTGATATTGAGTCTTATTTGGGCTACGTTGGGGTCTAAATTAAGGGAGATAGGGGTCCCCACATACTTGCCCAACGTGTCCCCGAAAACGTCCTGGAACTCGGTCAGGAGACTGTCTTTTAACGATGACTTGAGCATCTGGTGGACGCCGGTGAAGCCCATGCCGAGGGCTCGGAACCACCACATGCCGAGAAGGCTGGGAAGCTGCTTCGTGACGATGGTCAGTGGCAGGTCTCTTTCGTAGTCTCCATAGGTGACTCGGAACGTGCCCACGCCTTTGAGGGGGACTCGGTTCCCCTGGTAGTCTAGGATGCGCAGTCTCTGTTTGGAGAGCTGGTCCTTCCGGAACGATGGCAGGAGGGTCTTTAGGGTCGCCCATGACATTATGGAGAGAGCTGATCCGGTGTCGATCTCCATCGAGCATGGCTTGCCGTTGATTTCGACCACCGTGCTGACTTTGTCCTCGATTTCCACGCTGGCCTGGTCTATGTGAATGCTGCGGCCATCTCGAGGTTCAAATTCGCGCCGTTTTTTTGCGCCGCCTTCTCTCGTTGGCTGTTTCTGGCGCGTTGATTCTGGTTGGCTGCGGCGCTCACGTGGTTGGTGTTTTCTGGGCAGAATGGCTCTACAGACTCGCGCCAAGTACCCTTTTTTCTCGCAACGCCTGCAAATAGCCTCCCTGTATTTGCAGGACAGTCTATCATGGTGCCCTCCACAGCTGGGGCAGCTTCGCCGAGGGCTGCCTGTGTCTTTTCTCTGGTGCTCCGTTCGGAAGACGTCCTCATCCGACTCGGACTCCGAGCTGGATCCGGCGTCTTCTCTGTGCATCGGAGCAGACTTAGGATTGTCTTTGCTGGTCAGCGGACGCTGCAGCGTTTCTGCGGCTTTTGTGGAGGCTTCATGAGCCCTGGCCTCGTCTAGGCTCCAGCAAGCGTCAAATCAGGCTTGGCGAGCAGGCGCCGTTGCAGCCTAATGTCCCGAACGCCACAGATAAGTTGCTCAAGCAACGCATCGTCCAAGTCTCTATAGTCGCAATGGGTTGCGGCTTTTCTCAGGCTGGCCATGTAAGCGCTGACCAGTTCTCCCTCTCGCTGAACGCGCTGTCTGAGTTGGTATCGTTGCATGAACTTGGAGGGCACGGGAGCATAGTGAGCCCGGAGCGTGGCCATCAGGGTGTCCCAGGAGACGGTCTGGACCGGAGTTGGCTCACACAGTGACTCTGCCATCTCGAACACGTCGGGTCCGCAGTGGCTTAGGAAGAGGGCTCTCTTCCGATTAGCGGAGAGCCCTTGCATGTTGCTGGCTTCGAGCGAGCATTCGAACCTCGTTAGGTACGAGACCCATTTTTCGCGGGTCGGATCAAAAGGCTTGGGCGGAACGTAGGCAGACATGTTCGGTATGCCTCCTGTAGTTCGCCTCGTCGCCTAGCTGAAGCTCGTGGTCTCACTGGTTCGCTTCTTGTGACCTCTATCCCACCTTCATCGCCAATGAAGTGGTTCGGGAATAACGAGAGGCACAACCAAGCAAGTGACAACAGCTCTTTAATATACAGTGAGACTTCAGCGAAAACTCAGAGGCTGCAGCCCTCCTTATATACAATCCAGGAGGGACTGTCAGCCAATCAGAAACGATAGCAGGTTTGAAACTCCCGCTCAAAAGTGTCAATACATAACACCCACCACTGCTCATACCCTGTAACTTCCTTCCCTGTAGCAGCAATCTACCTGCCTGATGGCCTTGTACTTGCCCTTTCTTGGCCTTTCTTGATGGCTTCATATTAACTTTCTCACTCAAGCTTCCCACAAAGTAAATAGGGAAAGCAGGGAGGGAAGGGAGGGAAGGGAGGGAGGGAGGGAGGAGGGAGGGAGGGAAGGAAGGAAGGAAGAAAGGAAGGAAGGAAGTTTTTTGATATTTCCTTCAACATGGAAAATCAGTGGAGAGGAAGTTGGAAGTTACTCCTGCTTAAATGCTTAAATACATATTTTTAAAAACCAGTATTGAAGCTTTGGTTAAAGAAATATTTTATATTTGCACATATTGCAATGTTACTCACAATTTATACAATATATATATTTAAAATATTAACTATTAGGCAAAGGAAATAGAAAAGGCATAGAAAATGTTTTTCCCTATAGGCAGAACATGCAAAAATATTAAAGTGAACCGCTTGCAAAAATTTAAATATGTTCAGGGAACATAGGTACAAAAATGTGCCCATAAATATTTTGCAAAGCAAATTAACAAACAAAAACTGGACAAGATTAGCATTGTGAAAAATGATAAATGGAAAGAAACCAAAATTGATTGATTTACCTATCATTATTAAAGAAAAAAATACAGGTATACATTAGTCTCCGCTATATGTGCTTTTATTATCACAAGGTGATCTTTATTATAAAACATTTTCTATATGTTGAAAAATAATTTTCTTTTTTAAATGTTCCAGATGAGTGTCTGAGTTAGTAAACTGAGATTTCAGTCTTTGGTTCATTTCCCTGGTTGCACTTCATTTGATAATTACAGGAAATGACACAGTGCATTAGCAATGTTAGAACACCAGCCATTTTCCTGTTATGTGTAGGCAGAAGTACAGATCTTATTTCACAGATTTACAACTCCTGATTGTAGTGTTTTCCAGAAAGTCAACCCAGATTATTATTAGTCTATATTAATTTATTTAAATGAAATGATTATACACACAAATTAGTTGAATCCTCAAGCCATGCTAAATTGTCAGTATTTGACACATTGTAATGTAACACAGAAATGTAAAACCATGCCTTTCTACTGGCTAACACCGGGGTGTCAAACTCAATTTAATTGATGGCCGCATCAGGGTTGTGTTTGACATCGGGGGACCAGAGTGGGTGTGGCTGGGATGGGCATGGCCAGCTCGATGTCAGTCATGTCGGTGGTGACCCAACTGCTCTGCCAGAGAAAATGGGCTCCTGAACTCTGTTTTTGGCTGTGATGGCCTCCTGCAATCCTCTGCCAGCAAAAATGGATGTGGCCCTCCCGAGCTCCATTTTTACTGGTAGAGGCACCAAGGGCCAGTCCTTTGCTGTTTCCAGACTGGCCCAGTGGGCCAGATCTAAGCACTTTGCAGGCCAAATCCAGCCCCTGGGCCTTGAGTTTGACACCCCTGGTCTAACAGGTATATGTACAATATAACACTTGTCCAGAAAAACTAAAAAAGAGACCTAGCAAGGGAGCAAAATTGCACAAATATATCTTGTAGTCTATTATTTTCATAATCTTGAGTATTCTGTTTCACAATATTTAGATTAAGGCATATCAAATATGCAAGCAAATAAAAATGTCAGTGGGGTCCATATATAGGAAAAATAAATAGGAGCACATCCAGTTAATCCTATCACATATTCTTGGATACAATTTTGGCCTTCATGTAAAAAGTACATAAATATATTTCCTTCAATATAGATAATCCTTGACTTACAACAGTTTGTATACTGACTGTTTAAAGTTACAAAAAAGTGATTTAGGACTTAGCGTGTATGTTTTATACACTTACAACCATTGCAGCATCTCCATGGTTGCATGATCAAAATTCAGACACTTGGCAACTAACTCATATTTATAACAGTTGCATTGTCCCAGGTCATGTGACCACCTTTTGCAACCTTCTAACAAGCAAAATCAATGGGGAAGCCCGACTGATTTAACAATCATGTTACTAATTTAGCAACTGCAGTATTATATTAAATAACTTGACAACTGTGGCCAGAAAGGTCATAAAAGTCCTCACAACTGTCTCACTTAGCAACAGAAATTTGGGGCCACAAAAGTCATAAAAGTCCTCACAACTGTCTCACTTAGCAAAGAAATTTGGAGCTTAATTGTGGTCATACAGTAAGTCAAGGAGTACCTGTACATAATTTGCCTTATTCCATGAGAATATACATTTCCAATACATTTCCATTTTAATAGTTTTTAAAAGATTCATTTCTTGTGACAATATCTGCTGGTAAAATAGTTAACAAAATGTCTATTGGTAAAATTAGTGACCCTGCAATTTTGATTGCTAGATATTTGCAGCAAAGTTCATGAAATACGTGATTTGCTTGGAAAGGAACGAGATGCCTTATTAAGGGGGACCACTGGGACTGATTAACAAAGTAAGTTTTATAATTAATATTCAACCCCTAGATCAGACATCTAGCAATTATTGTAAAGCTGCTTTGAGAATGCACTTTTTTTTTAATGGAAATGTCATTTATATCAACTGGCAGCACAAACATTTATTTGGTTTCCTACATTAGTCATGTGAATTTAATTTCTGGGTTCACATGTATGGAAGATGATAAACTCAGGAAATCAGAGATATTGATGAAGCTTAATCTCTACAGTATCTAAATATCCAAATCAAAATTCAGAGTTATTTTTCAGGAATGAAAAGCTATTTTAAGGCAAAAATAATATATTTATCAAAATAAACATAATTTTTTTTGCATATTTTTTTCCTTCAGAAACAGAAAATAGCAATAGCAATAGCAGTTAGATTTATATACCGTTTCAGGGTGCTTTACAGCCCTTTCTTAATGGTTTACAAAGTCAGCATATTGCCCCCAACAATATGGGTCCTCATTTTACTGACCTCGGAAGGATGGAAGGCTGAATCAACCTTGAGCCAAGTAAGACTTGAACTGCCAAATTGCAGGCAGCCAGCAGTCAGCAGAAATAGCCTGCAGTACTGCATTCTAACCACTGTGCCACCACGGCTCCAGAAAGTGGAAGTGTGACAAGAAGTAGCAAAAGCTTAAAATATTTTCTCTTCTTTTTAATGGATCTTCTCTCCATCTGCTATAGGATATTGTTCCTATTATCCAAAAATCTGCAGCAGAACACAAAATAACTGTATTACACAAAATAACTGTAAATCCTTTTCTGAATTCAATTCCTGCTATAACAGGAATTGGAGATTATATTCCCTATATATTTTTACTGCATGGATACACCCTGGCTTGGCTCAATATCCTTCTAATTTAATTCAAGAAACATTCTAAATCAACAGGAATCTATTTTGCAGATTCTAGAATTACATGAATCATTGTAGTTTACCAGAGATATCATTCCTTCTGTTGTTTTACATTTTCACCAGCTCAAGCCTTCCATCCTTCTGAGGTCGGTAAAATGAGGATCCAGATTGTTGGGGATAATATTCTGATTCTGTAAACCACTTAGAGAGAGCTGTAAAATACTGTGAAGCAGTATATACTTTAAGACTAAGTGCTATTGCTAAGTACTAAGTGCTATTATTCATCACCAGGGTAATATACCACTCACAGTGAAGATATGAGGGAGGGAGGGAGGGAGGGAGGGAGGAAAGGAAGGAAGGAAAGAAAGAAAGAAGGAATACACACTTGCTTACCATCTGTCACATCACAGAAGTCAATGTTCTGCTCTTTTCAAATGCCTGAAAGAATATGCAAAGCTAACTGTTTATCTGGTGCATAAACAATTGGTTTTTTGTGGACTCTGTTGGTTTCTAGCAAGAATGTGATTATATTTCTCTTCACATAGCCATCCCTCATCATGCAGAGAAAATACAGTTGCAATCTATTTTAATAGCTTATCCAGTATTCCGAGTAACCGAGTAAAGCCATTATGAATTCAATCATTCCATTGAACGTCAGAGATACTTGCACAGTAGTTCTGTTGTAGTCAAGAATATTGAAGATGCAGTTGACTTCATAACCTAATAATAGCTAGTGATAACAATTCAGGGGAAGTTACAACATCCTCAAATGTCACCTGGAGTTGAAACCAAATGGGCAAAATTTCACAAGATGTTAAATATAGGCTACTTTTGGGGGGGTTCCATAGTGATCAAGATTAGGAATGCTGACTTCTTGATTAAATGAAAATTCAAGGAGGAAGCAAAGTCTCATACTGAAGAAACACATTTTCAGATTTTTGGGGGAGGCAAAGAAAGGTTGAGTAAATTAATATGGATGTCTGTATCTTTTCTATAAAATTTAGTATGGAATCTCGTCTAGGTCATCTCTTTTTCTCACCTACAAAAATTTTGAAGCTGATTTTATATTTATTTATTTATATATTTGTTCAACTTGTATGCCGCCTATAAAATATAATATATATTTTTCCAGTATAATTGCTAATAAAATGCATTCTCTCTCTCTCTCTCTCCATCTCCCCCCCCCATATTGAACTAATTTGTCTGTATTGTATTCTATTTGCTATGTTCAGCTTCTTGATATGGAAACAGAACTCAGATGGAAAAACATAGTGACTGACTGGTGATTGTTATATTTCATGTATATAGTAGGTAGTTCTCCCTGCCCTACTGCTTGCCCTGCATAGCTACCACTTTGGATGACAAACGTTGAATAGTACTTACTCATAATACTCAGTTATGTTACTACATTCACTATAAGGAAAAAAAGCAGCAACTTCTATTAAAACAAAAACCATAAACTGTGAAAATACATGTGCTTTGAAAAAGTAAATGTACTTGTTACGTCAGATTCACATTCAAAGATTTCAAATAAAAGGAAAACAACAATGTAGGGGTGATATCAGAATCCTAGGACTTAAATGTCTGTACCTTAAGGTGGATTTCTGGGTTGGGATTTGCTAGACATAAAAGTAGTAGGATTTTGAAGAACTTTTCATTCTTTTGGAAAAACTCTGAGCGATCATTTTAGGGTATGGGTTTGTTTGTTTTCAGTTTGCAAAATTATGCATGAGCACAGAAAGGTAATGAAGAATTAATGAGACTTGGGACATTTTGCAAATGGCAGATTGCTACTGAATTAGATTTCCTTGATTTAACTGGGATTTGAGTTTTGCTTACGGAACACAGATTGTGTTTGCCTCCTTAATCAATTATTTCCACAAAGAATTGAACAAGGAGGAGTGCATCCATTTTTTTTTCTGCTACACATCTCAGTGATTTCTGATAGTACTGCAAGCATTTTTGTGTGTGTGTGTGTGTTAGGGCATTTTTCTATTCCAAATTAAGTTACTTTTTCTCTACTTTTTCTCATATTTTCTTCATTTTTAAATGTTATTGGTCCAAAAAGAAGAGCCTTGGTGGCGCAGCAGACTAAAGCACTGTTAAGTAACACCAGCTGCCTGCAATTACTGCAAGTTCAAATCTCACCAGGCTCAAGGTTGACTCAGCCTTCCATCCTTTCGAGGTAGGTAAAATGAGGACCCGGTTTGTGGGGGCAATAAGATGACTTTGTATAAAAAAGAACACCGCTTAGGGGGGCCCTCCTCCTACTAAGCCCTCATACAAAAGTATGAAGGCTATTGCTTAACGCATTGTAAGCCGCCCTGAGTCTCCGGAAAGGGGCAGCATATAAATCGAACCAATAAATAAATAAATAAATCGAACCAATAAACTAATTAAGGAATTGATACACATACACAGATTTAACAAAATAACGTAACTGAAATTTATTCTAGGAAAAAAAAAGCTATGGAAATTTTTCTCATGAACAACAATTCAAAAATTGACCAGACTGAAAACCAAGACTCATTTTCTTTATCACTTTGTTGCAATTTTTTTTAAGGCAAACAGTATTTTGTATCTTGATACATTGTGGAATATAACATCTCTGTTATAACATCTCTATTAATCAGCAACTTATCAATTCAGAGTTGTTATGAGTACTTTCAGCCTAAATATGGTAATAGTAGGACAAATCTTTTCCATGTGAGTTAATACTCATATTTTTAAATTGAATTTCTAATTGTCGAGTGATTGCATCTAACTTACACCAAGCAGGCACAATTTGATATAAAAATACAGTGGTATCTTGGTACTCAGCTGCTTTAAAACTCATCAAATTTGGTACTCAATGTATTTTGATGTAAAAATTTTGGTCCAGTACTCAGGATTTGTTGGTATCAGCTGCCTTGTGACTCACTACACTATTCCTTATGGGGGAAAAAAGTTTGATACTCATCATTTTTTCTACTCAAAGCACCTCCAGAAAACAATTAAGGATTGGTACCAAGGTACCATTGTATATTAATTCCATATTTGTTGTGATAACTTTCCACTCATTCTCAAAAAGGCATACTTTATTCTTATTATTTCAAGTATGTATAGTTAATGTGACTTTCACACATTTCCTTAAATTTCATACTAGCATAGAAACTTGAGTTGAATCCTGCAAAGCCTTAAGTGCTTAAGTTGAATCACCTTCCAAATCCATTCCTAGATATATCAAATTTTACCTTAAATTCTGTAGCACTGAAAAATAGCTGCAGCAGAAGTAAATTAGTTGATATACTATTATGAACTGCCCAGCTTACTTTCTCCTCCTTCAAAAACCCTGATTTTTAAGTTGGAATTAGCCCTTAATATAAGCATTTTCAGGGAAAATAATTAAAGTTATGTCCAAATCAGACAAGATTGCATTAACTTTACTGAACAGTTTGCTTAAATAAAAGTGGCTACTCTTTTCAGACTCACAGAATGAAAATAGAAGAGATATTCTGGACTCTTATTTAAGCAAGTTCTGAAGCATTTTTTTCTGAACTATATTTGATAATGAATTACTCGATAAATGTTTTCTGGCAGTCCTATTATTTTATATATCACTATTTCCATTAAGAAAATTGATCCATCTCTCAGTCTGGGAATTTTCAACACATACAAACAATCGATTGAAAAAAATTATTCAACAATTAATTATATGATAGATAAATCCACAGATTTTCCATTCTTTCCAATTTTCCCTTCTTCCCCTTGCTACCCCCAGTTTAAACATTTAACTCTCACCCCACTTTATAATACAAGGGCTGACTTCACATCTCTAGTTTTAAAATTGTATGTTTTTAATTTTGATGCTACCCAATTCCGATCAAACTTTTCTTGGTCCATGTGGCCATGCCTAGGTGTATGCTGGTCTATGACTGTAATAAAGATTTTTTTTTTTTAATTTGATTTATATGCCGCCCTTCTCCGAAGACTCAGGGCGGCTTACAATGTGCTCAGCAATAGCCTTCATCCTTTTTGTATATTTATACAAAGTCAGCTTATTGCCCCCACAAACTGGGTCCTCATTTTGATTTGATTTAGTTTGATTTGATTACAGGGAAGGGGGAAGAGGAAGGGAAGATGTTAGTAAAGCTTTGTTGGGTACCATCCAAACCATCAACAAACAGATCTCCAATAATATAAGGGAAGATAAAGTGTTTGTGTTTTCTCCTGCAGCACTATTATCAAGATCATAACACTGCAGAGAGTGCTGAAGTATGCTGATATCTATCTTAATCTTCTCTGTATCATGGTGTGATACACTTATTATCTGCTTTTAAGTCCATTTTTAGTCAACTGAATTAACAAAGGATGGAAGAGCATTTGAATACCTAGTTGATTACCTTTTATACTTAGACATATACCCAGAGTTACTTAAAATAGGCTCAGACAACTTAGTACTTTGTTCCAATTATGTTCCTCAGATGCATTTCAAGAAACCTTCTGAAAATAAAAGAAAAGGTGATCCCCCCCCTTCTCTGCTAGTTACTCGGTACGGAAAAATACTAGGTATTTATGTACAAATACATATAATGTAAGTGGTGGGGGTGGGGGAGGAAATTCTTAACAGTTTCAGGAGAAGAAATGAGTTGTGCCACTATTTTCACTCTGGTGCAGCTGATTGTTTGCTTTTATCCTAACCATGATTAACAAGAGATTATTCTCTTAGGAATTTGGCTCTTGGTAAGAAAAAAAGAGAGACTCAACTGCCAGAATGGGACAATTGGAACAATGGGACAATTTGCTCTGGCCATCTTACTGCAGCCATCTCACCATAGGCATCTTGTCACAGCCAACTTACCATGGCCATCTCATCGTAGTCAACTCACCATGGGACAACTCACAAGAGCCAACTTGCTATGAGGCAATTCGCCATGGAAAATTCCATCTGGGATACCTCAACATAATAAATGTTATCCACTGTTTCTTTGACATTATTTCCATTTTTATCAATGGAGATACTGTCAGGGAAAAAGTGGTGTATAACATTTAGCGCATTGAGTTATCCTGCATGGAATTGTTGACAATGAGTTGTCCCATGGTGAATTGGCCATGGTGAGATGGCTGCAGTGAGATGGCCATGGTGAGGAAAATCACAGCCAACTTTAACTTTATGGCCTCTTCCCTCTCCCCACCAAAGTATACCAGCCTTCAATAGTTTGCCGGTGCTGATTCCAAATATGTAGTATCAAAAAATGCCACCTAAAGATACGGTTATGTTGTCTATAGGCACTTGTAAAAGAAATAGCTGATCCATATTAAAGAAAGGCAATATCTTCAACCAGGAGAAAGACAAAAAGTAAAATGATGGCTAGAAAAGAACAAATGTGTTGGTCTGGTTGGATGGTTGCCACTAGCTTGCTCTAAAGCCGTGATGGCGAACCTATGGCATGAGTGCCACAGGTGGCACGCGGAGCCATATTAGTGGGCACGCCAGCTCAGCTCTGGGGTGCATATGTGCACCGGCCAGCTGATTTTCGGGCCTTCTGGGCCCACCAGAAGTAGGGAAACAAGCTGTTTCCTGCCTCTGGAGGGCCTGGGGGGATGGGGAAGGCCCATTTTTCTTTCTTACCTGGCTCCAGATCCTCTCTATGCATCTGGGAAGGGCGAAAACAGCCTTTCCCATTCTTTTGGAGCCCCTACGGAGGCTGAAAGGGCCCATTTCCCGACTCCCGGTGGGACAGGAAGTGACATTTTTTCCTGTCCCCA
Organism: Pituophis catenifer annectens; assembly: GCF_029215685.1. Classification (NCBI taxonomy): domain Eukaryota; kingdom Metazoa; phylum Chordata; class Lepidosauria; order Squamata; family Colubridae; genus Pituophis; species Pituophis catenifer. Next base: position 121,517,460 of record NW_027256883.1, on the reverse strand, counting down.
GCCTCCAGAGACTCCTAGAGAGGCTCCTAGAGACTCCTAGAGAGGTTCTGGAGGCTGGGGACAGCAAAAAATGTCACTTCCTGTCCCACCGAGAGTTGGAAAATGGGCCCTTTCAGCCTCTGAAGGGCCCCCAAGAGAGTGGGAAAGGCTGTTTCGCCCTTCCCAGATGCAGAGAGGATCTGGACCAGGTAAGAAAGAAAAACGGGCCTACCAGGCCATCATGTGCCAGGAGCGGGGGTGGGTGGGTGATTGGGGTTGCGTGCACATGCGCGTGGGCACGTGCGCGTGCGACCCTCCCCCGCCCCCCCTCTCCTGGCACGCGATGGCAAAAAGGTTAGCCATCACTGCTCTAAAGGATGCTTGCCTTGAAATGCACTTTTATTCTGGCATTCAATCACCATCTCCTTCTCCTGAAGTAATAAGTCACTCAAAAGGTTCTCAGAGTCCCATAAAGTAGGAATGACTCAGATCCCTGACCTTCATCTTTAGAGTGAAAGATAAGAAATTATTAAATCTCAGCTTGAACTGTACACATTGGATGACATATGATCATTTTAGAGAAAGTTGTTTTGGAAATAGATCAAATAGAATCATTTTGATGTAAATGTGTTGTGACTTCTTGACTCTTATTTGGAAACCAGCATTTCTAATTAGATGCAATTGGGTCTAATTTCCTGCAGACAGCCATTCACAATCTCGACAAATGCTTTAGTACACTGTGACCTTTTCATTATTGCTTGGTCAAGACATCTGTCAAGAGGCATTTTTCCAGTTCTAAAACCAGATAAATTTTTCAATGAACTGAAAAATGATGTGACTTGTTCTGAGGATGAAGGCAAAAGGTTTTGACTAATGGCATACAAATGTTAATATGGGCAAAAGGATATTACACTCTGAAATACACAGAGATTAAACTAATGGCCAACTGATGCTTAAGGAGAATGACAATAGGCAGAAAAGCAAATCCAATTGTACTAAGTTTGACAAACAGTAGTGGATGCTCGCAATGGACAGAACATTGGATTAGGTCAGTGTTTTTCAACCTTGGCAACTTTAAATGGGAGGACTTCAACTCCCAGAATTCCCCAGAAAATATGTTGACTGAGGAATTCTGGGAGCTAAAGTCCACCCATCTTGGCCAAGGTTGAGAAAGCCTGAGTTAGATGATTCCAACTATAATATTGAATTATTTTGACCTTTTTGGGAGGGAATCATGTAGCCCTTCACCTGGAGATAAACTGAATTAATCATACACTAATTTCTGAGTAGATGTGTCTAACCGTTTCATTATAAATTAGATTTCCAAAAAGCAGAGCAAATATGACTTTTAAAATAATAATAATCCAGTCTAAACATCTGATTGACTATAGAACGAACAATAATAATAATGATACCCCTTAAACCTGCTATTTTAAGTTTTACATATATTTTATTTATCCAACTCATTATACTACTTCTACAATGTTAAGTGTGCTCTTCTGCACACAAGTATTGTTTATATCTTTTCAGTGGGATTCAGCCCCTCTTTTTTCCATTATAGTTTTAGTTTAAACAATGTTATTATTTATTTGATATGTTTTGTTTGTGCAAGGCCACATTTTTTCCTAAAGCAGCTTATAAGATTAAAAAAACCAATAATTTTCAGTAATAGTAGCTCTCTATATCATATGAGAAGATTCCCAGAAATTATAATAATCATATTTGAGGCAAACAGATTTAAGTAACTAATGTAGGAATAATGTCTTTATTCTATAGATTTAGCTTATTCCTGGACAGAGTCTTCTAAACTGACATAAATCCAATTTTAAAACGATCTTCAGGAGAAAAGGAAGTTGTTTTGTTAAATGTTCTTTACATTATGAAAGAAAATATAAGTTCTTCCCACCACATATGTAAACAACTGCAACAACATACATAGATGGATACAGTCCAGCAGTTCCATTCTTTGTCTTTTTCTGAAAAGATGCTATCTTCTCACATGTATAGTTATTATGAAGCACATAACCTTTTTTTAAAAAAAATAATATTCAGGTCATTACTTGTGGTCTGACTCAAATCCAGAGGACAAGCAATTTGTAGAGAATAGAATGGGTAGGTAAACTGTAATTGACATGTGAGGCAGTTCTATATACATTAATATATTGTGCTCCAATGAGCAATAAATAACCTTTTCACCTCTTAGATCAAATGAGCACTTCCAGATCAAAATCTGAACCAGAATTAAACCTCTTCAGAGGAACCTCTCAGTAGACAACTGGATTAGTATTGCGTTTTACTGCTTTGTATCTAACAATAAGAATTTTTCATCCTAAAGATTTTCATCCTAATTATATTTAGGATAACCCATTTCTCCCATGCATTGGGTTCTCATAATTTTTGCCATAGGTTTGGATGAAGCAACTCCACTTTAACCTTTCCTTAACTTTGGGAGACACAAAGCACTCTGGCATCAGTGATAGTTAAACTAATAGGCAACAGAAATGTGAAGAGAGAACTTTTTCACACCTCTTAGGAATGGGATACTGGGTTCTGCATTCTAAGGTCATGCCCTGATTTATGGAACTAGAAAGCAATTTATTATGATGAGGCAGAGGCCAGAGGACAACCACCAGAGACAAGATAGTTAAGAGTTAACTGCCATGCAGCAAGTCACATTTGACCCAGCAACCTAACAGATCAACAAATGCCTGAGGTGATGTAGAAAAGACACTGCAGGCTAAGTATAAAGGAACAAGCTGTGCAGGTCCCAGTTGAAAGGTCTCATTATTTACATCTTACCTGGCCCATGCACTAGAACCCAGGCTATGTGGTATGTTTGTTGTGGGAGGGAACAGTTGTTTGATTTTTTTCCCCACCAACTGGATCAATTAAACTTTATATTTGTATTGCTCATTGCATAAGTTTAGGTTACCCATCTGGAGCCTGGCAGCCATCCCATTCCACCCCACTCATAATGGCAAGGTACAAGTTGTTCATTCAGTTGTAAAGAAAGCAAAGCTGTCTAATTATTTATCAACTTCAGAGAGAACTCGTTTAATACCACTTTCAGCCTCTTATATATGCTCAGTCTACTTCTCTAACTATTCTTCAGCGTTTACAGCTTCTTCTTTTCAAATTACAGGAAAAAATAATATCTTTCAAGCCCTCTTCAGTCAACAACACCCACAAACCTAGAATCACAAAGTTCTGCTCCGTCAAGTTCATGCTTTTCCACGTTGATTGACATCATCTGAGAGTTCCACTCCTGTTTACTATATATGCACAAGAGTCATTCAACGTTCTTTAGCATAGTCAAGTAGGATATTGGGAATGAGATGAGTTACAGGGTTTTTCTTACCTATGGCTATACAAACATCTTGATTTACGTAGGAAAAACCCTGGCTAGAACAGTAATGCACATATAGACCTACAAAAAAAATAAAAATAAAAATAAATATTTGACCGTTACAGGGAGGAGTCATAAAATGAGGGTGTGGCTAACTGATGAGGCCTTATAAGGCCGAAATAGATCTATCTTAGTCTCCCTTAAGTCTTGCAGCAGACAGCATAATGCTGCTTAAATGTCTGATAAAGCCTAGAAAATAGTGATTTGGGATGTCACTTAACTATGGCTATACAAACATTTTGATTTATGTACGAAAAACCCTGGCTAGAACAGTAATGCACATATAGACCTACGAAAAAAGAACAAAATAAATAAATATAAATATATATTATGCAGCCCTAGTTCAGTGAACTAGGGTGTGGCTAACTGATGAGGCCTTATAAGGCCGAAATAGATCTACCTTAGTCTCCCAATGGCAGCAAAGGGTCTGCTGGCTCCCAGGAAAAAAAGCCCAGAAACTAGTGAATTGTGATTTCACTGAACTAGGGCTGCATAATATCTTGGTTTACGTAGGTAGAACCTGGCTAAAGAGAAATACACATAAAACCTACGAAAAAGAAAGAAAAACATATATATATAGTAGAACCTGGCTAAAGATATATATATATATCTTTCCTTTGCCTTTCCTTTGAAGAGAAGCACCCTAAAAATAAATCTAATTTCAATTTTTGCTTTATCTGCCTGACTTAGAAAAAAGAATGCAGAATATGTACCAGTATCCTCAAATCTTCAAAGAAGTTTCAGCAAAGCCGTGAATATTTCTGTTAGTCACCTAGCCATCTTAAGTATTGGGCCTCTTTAAGTTAATTGGAAAATAGTAAAACTAAAATCCTCTCTTCACTGCCTGGCTGGAAGATTTGATATTTTTATCTGACATTTGCTTCACTTGGCAGTCCATTTATAATCAAAGTGAATTCAGAACTGAAATGATTTTCTTCTGAAGTTCCAAAATAGGATTTGAGAGTTGATGACTTAAAGTTATAAGCCATCCTTTTGGTCCCTCAGCAATACATGTCCTGATGATGGAGCTGAATAATAACAATTTTATAACATGCTATGTTGCATTACTAAAATGTAGTAATGCTTTCTATCTGTAGTCTGTTTTTTAGATGGCCCATAAATTCTGACAATCCAAATGTGATAACTCAGAATGTATTTTAGAAATTACAGACCTCAAGTTATGACAGTAATTGGGGCCATGATTTCTGGGGGCTAAGTAATGTGTTTGTAAAGTACAATGACATTTGTCCATCTTAATAATGGCGATCCAGGGTCTCCACTGCTGTTGTTAACTGAATACCATTGGTTGTTAAGCAAAGTCCCACAATGATCCAAACTATTCCTAATTTGTTTTCTCCAGCCTTGAGCCTTGGAAAGATAAGGATATGCATCCTCTACCTCCTCTTCAATTCCCCCCACCTGCGTATCTCCACCCATCTTTGCCCTTTGGGTTGCCATGGAGCCTGCTGCCTCTGCCAGCCTTGGGCTCTGTTTCACCTGCTGTCCTGGACTCCACTCATCCTAATGCCAAAGTGTCAAAGTACACTTGGGCATTATATATATATATATATACATTCCACTCCATTCTCTCCTCTCCTCTCCTCTCCTCTCCTCTCCTCTCCTCTCCTCTCCTCTCCTCTCCTCCTCTCCTCTCCTCTCCTCTCCTCTCCTCTCCTCTCCTCTCCTCTCCTCTCCTGACCTGTCCTGTCCTGTCCTGTCCTATCCTACCCTATTAACAGGAGGTGCATTACTCCCTATTTCTTTGTTTGTAATGCTTCCTAGAACACGGGTACCTCTTGCACTAGATAATTGATGAAATATCTCACTTTTAGATAAATACTCCATTTGTAACTACTCTTGAGAACTGATTATTTCTGCTATGTACATTTTCCATTGTGCTTTCCTTGTCTGATCATCTGTCATTAGGATGAGACTACAGAACAGTTTAAATTATATTTTATAATGAAAACTATTTTTCTTTCAGTTTTATTAGCACACCATTTTCTTGTCACAGAACTGGAGATATTTTCTCCCAGTTTTATTTCATTTAACATATGACAATGTTTAAGCATGTGTACAATGTAAATCAAATGTTGATCAACTGCAAAAATGTGAACTCTACTAATGTACATGGAATCAAATATGCAACAGATATTTTTGTTATAAATTTATATGCAACAAATCAACAGATGGATATATGGGAGCATAAAAAATTAGTATGTAAAAGACTAGATGGATATATGGGAGCATAAAAAATTAGTATGTAAAAGACTATATCAAATTATAGAGCACTCTAATATGATGACTTAAGTGCTAATTAAATCCAGTTTGTTGGTCCAGGCCACTGTCTGATAAATTTTGAATGCTGTAGCATAGAACTTGTCAAACATTGTAGCAGGTTTGTATCTGAAAGCTGGGGTAAACCTTCACCCTCTCCAGCCTCTGTGCACTTGTATTGTGCCAGCCGCTTGCATATCTATCCACCTGTCCCAACCCCCATCACACCTTCCGTGAACTCTCAAAAACCCTCTCTGACTTGTGCTACACCTTTCCTGCACCCCTTTGCACTCTGCATCTACCCAGACCTGCATTATGCCACTCACGCACCCATTCCCACCCTTGCACACGCATTCTAACCCACACTGTATCTTTAATGCACCCTTATGTACCTTCCTGACCCTTCCTCAAAACTCACACATCCGCCCCAACCTGCACCATGCCACTTACACCCTCATGCATCCACAATTGTAACATCCACACAACCTCCCTCAAACCCTCTTACACCCTCCCTGACTTTCCTCTATGCCCTCGCTTGTTCCCTCCTCTCCTAGCAGTGGCCACTTGCAACTTCCTGCCAGCTTCTCCATTGATATTTTTTTGTAGAAGGCAGCAGCCTTCTACAAACAGTTGTTCACCTAACAAGTGTGAAATTTAATTAACAATGGCAACTGGGGACTGTTGGAATTGCCATCACTAAATGATGCAGTGGTGCTTTAGGACTCTATCACTTAGTGATGGGTATTCAGTAATTCAAGAATTATTGTATTATCCTTCAACGACCAATGTGGAAGGAGAATGACATCATGCCAGAATAAAGGTCTTCTGGTGTTCAGGACTTCAAATTTAGTTAGGTATGCCATAGTCCTGTCTAGATCCAATTGAAACTTTATGTGTGAACACTATTTAGTAAGTGTTTTGGCCTGATTTATCCCTTACTGAATGGAAGACAAAGTGAGTGAATAAACAAACAAACGAATAAACGAACGAATGAACGAACGAATGAACGAACGAACGAACGAACGAACGAACGAATGAATGATAAAAGAACTGGTGTAGGTGGAACCAAAATGCAACAAATCTCCCCCCCTCCCTTTGCTGGTTTATATGCAACAAAAGGTTTTCTCCAGGTTTTATGCTCTTGGATCTAATAGATTGGATCAGTTGCTACTTTGAAACCCATTTGTTATTATTGTTAATTATCCTGCTGAGAACACAATGTTAAATTGTAAATATGCACATTTAATTGGTGTTTATTCCAATAATAATCAAATTAAGCCTTACTACTTCTCTTAATTCTGTTTTTAGACTAGGTATAGTGTCAATTCAAAAATTGGCTGTCTGAGAATAAGATGGCACCCACTGGGGCAAAGCCTATTTTAACACTACAAATTAAAATAGGGCAGGGTGGCAAGTTAATTTGCATAAAATTGTCACGTTATCCTCAACCATTTCACCTCAAATGGTTGCCCTTCTTTACTCAACATAAGAACCAAACCTGACTGGAAAGGCAAAAGAAGAAACCGTAATAGGAAGTGTCTGCCTGCTTATCTGTCTCTATATATATTATTCCACAGACAACTTCACTCTTGCCTTATTTATCTCTTTTGCTCTTAAGGGAGACTTCAATAAATTTTATTCTGAAATGAGAAGTAAGGAGAAAGCCACTTACATATCTGATGCTTATTCAAAGCTTATCTGAACTATCTCTGTCTCTTAGGTATGAGGCATTTCTTACTTCCTGTTTAGGGATACATTAGGGAGTTATTCAAGAACAGATTTTATAACTAATGGTCTTTTTGGTTCTTTTGTCAGCAGTGATCCAAAGATTAAAAAGTATGAAAAGATAAAATGTACTGGGACATCTTAATTAAAAATGTCTGCTCTGTAAAAATGGAAGGGCTAGATCTTTGAACAAAGCTAAATATATTTTTATTTGAATATCTGCAACCTCTACAGTAGAGACCTTCCTGTCTGCCTTGACTGAATATGCAATATGGAGAAAATTTATCTGCCCTATGTTTAGGCATTAAGGCTATTCTATGTCACTTCAGTTGCTTCCCTTAGCCCAATGAGATCTTACATTATGTAAGGGCTTGTGGTGAATAACACAATTAAGTAGAATTGCTTTTAGAAAGAATCAGAATCCATTTCAGGAGGACAGATCCTAGTTCTGTCAGTTACATTTATTGGATTCATCATGATGAAATGATTTCAATGTTTTTGGCTATGCAGCCATATTCTCAGAGGATATCCCAATCTTGCTTCATAAGCTTTTAATAAAATTCATTTATTAAACATCAAATGCCATCAACTGTCAATGAGTTGATACAAACAGAATATCACATTATATGCAAGCAACTGTATCAAAGCAATGCACTTAAATACACTGCAAAACAGTGAAACATTTAAGACTGCATATGAATAATTAGGCGATTCAGAACATCTACAGTTCCCTGACAAGTTCATCACCATGCGATCTATTTCCTGAGAAAATTCTGCCCTATTTTCCAAGCAAAGGTCTACAATGCAAGAAGCCTTGTTAAAATTTAGTAAGGGAAATATATATATAGGTAGTCCTTAACTTACAATCATTTAAACTTAAATTCATGGAACTGGAATCAGATAATTCCTCTAGGCAGGCATAGGCCTCTACTTTGACACTTATGATACTGTTTTGATTGTGTCTTCTAAATCTAAAGAGTCCATGGGTTTTCTCTCTCTCATTAAATTCAGTATTGAGGAGAGAAAGGAATGGCATGGAGCTTTTTTCTACTTGTTCATAAACCTTCTGACAAACCTTGCTTGGGTTTGGAAGTTAAGCATTCATGCCTGGTTACTCTTTCAATATGGAGATTCTGAGGGAATTCCATTGTTGTAGACGAATGTATGAAATATATGATAGGTTGTTTGCATCTCTATCAATCACAATAGAAGAACTGAACAAGGAAGAAAGCTAAATTTACTGTTAGTCTGAATCCATTCCTAAATCAGCTCCCATAAATGCCACTGTTCATTTGTAGATGATAATCCACACAGGCCATGAAAAAGTTCTAAATTGCACAAATGGCAAACAAAACAAAGATATTAATTATATAGATTGATCATTTTTTATTGCAGTAGCAGTGGAAAAAATAAATGAAAATTCAAAATTAGGGAATTAACTCATACCACACTGCTCATATAAAAACATTAAGTATAATTCCCATCACAATTCAAATTACATTTCCTGAAGTATAAACACGTTACATATCTAGAAATTCATTAAAAAATATGACTTTAAAAATCTTTGAGCATTATTACGACAACTTGAAAAACAGCGGTGCTCTCTGTCTTCCTCCCCCTCCCCCACCTCGTCTCTCTTTTAACCTCTTTTCTTAGCACGTTTATAGACAATCTGTTCTTGAGCAACTGTTTATACAAACAATGCTATTACATATTCCCCTGATATCTTCCTCCTGAGTGAAAGAAATGATTTCATGATCCTAATTTACAAGACTATTTTATACCAATAAAGCGGAACTAAAGCAGAAACTCATGAGATGGCTTTCAGTGCATAACACAATGGAATCCCCACAGCATGTTTTGGCCAGATTAAGTTTATTCACTGATTAGCATTTAGATGACACTGTTCTTCTTCCTGTCAGATTCCTTTACTGTATCTGGTTCGATGTCCTGCAATTCACAAATACCTTTAGTAGTGTTTATGGGACACCATTAAAATGAAAAAGAAGAAAAAAAGGAAGAAAAAGGAGGCTCATTTGGATATTTTGATACAGTTTGCCATAGATGATTATCCAGCATTTATGCAACCCGGTATGTACTGGATAAATGCTCTTAATAAATGAATAATCAAATAGACAGTGAGAGGAATGCATTTTCATTGGAGCTTCTATTTTGGTGGTTGAGGCCATGAAAGTAAATGCTAAAAACATCTGCTTTCCCATAATCTTGACAGGATAGAATGCTTCTGTTTTCTCTTTCTGCTCATGGAAAAAAACCGTAAAAGGAATTAAATTGTGTTTTCAAAAGATATCTCTATTCAGAGATTTCCTGCATCTTTAGATGCCCTGTGCAGGTAATAGGAGATAAAAGATTGTGGGAAAGGCCTTTTACCATGATAGATGGAGGACATCCAAGTACATAAAGAAAAATAATATTAAATATATTTAATACATGTAATTTAAAATTGAAATGTAAATTAACTTTATTTTTCATCCTGGCCCTCTCTGTGTTTAGACTGAACTTTCACATACTATTCAAATGTTGTTTTGAATGGCATTTACAATTGTTCCTTGAAGTTAATGATCATCACTGTACTTCCACGGTCACGTGACTGCAGTTTCAGAACTTCCCTGCCAGCTTCCCACAAGCAATAGGAAAATCAGCATGAAGTCAGAAGTCACAATTATGAGCCATGGTGATTCATTTAACAACTGCAACTGGGGACTGCTGGGATTGCCATTGCTAAGTGATGTAGTCATGTGAATTGTACTTTATAACTACAACACTCAGCAATTCCGATCCTATTTACCATCATTAAGCGAGACCTGTCTATATATGAAACTAACATACAAAGATAACATAACTTTCAAAATTATGTTTTGAAACAAATATAAAACCGATTTTCATTTGTTTTCTCTCTGCATTGAGAGAATGTCCATCACTGTGGTTATTTTGACAAACTATTATAAATATACACAGACAAACATTAAAAAAAATTATACTGTTTGGAAAAATCTGCCATTTTTCTCTATGTAATGATTTCATTTATGCCATGATTTTTCACTATACAACATTTTATAGGCTTGGAATATGGAATATTTAACATGAGTATGGAGTTTTACTTTTGTTCATTCTTTGAAAATATTTCAGCATCTTGGATTTCCTCTTACTGTATTAAAATTATTCAATAAAAGAGTGCTATACATTTGGCAAGGTACAGAGCATGTTTTGAAAACTAATTTTAGATTAGATTATTTAAAATTTAGAATAATTTTAGAAGTATTTTCTCTCAGAGATTTTATCAATGCATTTTTCCACAGCCATCATATTCTAAACATCAGTATTCCTGAGCCTAGAAGACCATGCTGTCCTTATCTATGATAGCATTCCTCGATGGTCAGGGTCTGTAATAAAGGCGACTCCATCAATAAGATGTATGTCACAATTGTTGAGCATATAATTGGGCACCATCAAGGCATTTTGAACAAAGGGACACAACATATTTCAAAGTACACGGGTTTTGGTTTATACAGCTTTGAGGGTAATACTCAGGGGAAGCAGAAGAATGATGAAGAATGAAGTGAGAAATGCACAGTCTTTTTTAACACTTCAAAAAAAAAAAAAAGAAGAAGAAGAAAGAAATGAAAGTGTTGTTGACCTCTTCATGTACAGCTGTTCTTATACAAGGGAGCACAACCTAAACCAATTGCTTATTTCAAATGGTCAACAAGGAAAACAATATGTGCAGCCAAGGCTAAACAGCTTTACAATGGTACTAATAAATCAGTGCTATTGCTTTCTTCAAGGAATCCAAAGAACTAGCTGCATCAATCTTTTGCAAAATAAATAAATAAATAAATAAATAAATAAATAAATAAATAAATAAATAAAATAACAAAGGGTCTTGGAGCACCTTTTATCTATGCATCAGTTTTCCCACATTGCATTAGATTTCATCAGATGCAGGGAATTTAGTCCTGAGAAAAGCAAAAAGAGAAATAAAGTGGAGTGAGGTTCACCCAAAATCTATGCAGTAATAGATTTGTCTTTAATGCTTTGATATATGCACTGGCAGGCTTGGGACAACTACAGTTTGAATACTTGCTTACCATTCATAAAGACTAGGATAAAAATTCACTAGCCATGCTCTTCCTCCACTGTTCCAGGGATAGAGTGAAGGGTAGTGCCAACTTCATTGTGGGGGCGGGGCCAGTGAGAGGTGGTATTTACCAGTTCTCCGAACTACTCAAAATTTCCACTGTTGGTTCTCCAGAACTGGTCAGAACCTGCTGAAACTCACCTCTGTTATGTACCATTCAACTTGGTCTTTACACAGTATTGGTGATGTTCTCTCTCATATAGAATTACATGTCTAGTTCAGAAACCACAAAGGTTGAAAGAAGAGATTCTGTTTTAAAATATGTTCCATAGGCTGAAGTTTGAAGGGCGTAGGTGGGGACTTCCTAGTCTCCATTTCTTTTTCTGCCTTGTTTGAATCTGACATTACAGTGATAGAATTTTGGCTGATCAAGAGTTTTATTTGCCTATAAGAGGCTACACAAAGACCTCTGTAAGTGCAAAGTCTCCCTTTAACTACAATTTACCAGGCATGGGGACTGGGCTGACAGATGAAACCACGCTCTCTCAGAGAATGTACTCTGACCATATGCCTCAAGAGGGGTGGCATTGGATAGGCGGTTGAATAGTTTTATCTCCTTTCCCAAGAGAACGCTGTCAGGCTCCAAATAATTTTGGGCTTGACAAACGCATTTCGATGATGACATTTACTCAGATGAACCAGCAAGCAGCATTAGTAAGAGATCTCTTATCACCCAACAAGCTGCAAGTAAGCCACTACCTTAAAAAAAGGTCTCTTTTTTGCTTGGTTAGGAAGGGAGGCTAGCAAGCTGTTTATTAAATCTTGATTAAATTTGGTAAGACTGCCAGGGGCCAAAGGCAATTGATTGAAGGCTCTGTCTGAGCCACAACTGACTATTCCTGATACCTATAGTGTAATTGCATCTTGTCTAAAACTAAGCTATCTTTCTTTAGTAATTAAACTTTAAGACATGTTTGATATATTAATCAAAGTGGTGCATAGTATAATTGTTTTTTGTTTTTTTAAAAAACATACCATAGATTTTTTTGTCAGAAAAAAAAGGCATATATACCAGTCAGGTTATATTTACAGCTCAGGCTGGTGTGTTAAGATGTTCTACTGCCCTGGTTCTGTGAAGTCTCATTCACAAGTTTCTAGGCTTTTTGTTTCTTGCTGGCAAACAGCAACTCTGTGCTGCTCTTTGGGAGACTCAGATAGCTATTTCTGCCTCATAAGGCATCATCAGTGAGCCACACCCTCTTCTCAGGTATCCTCCCTGTAAAGGTACAATGTTTCTTTTTCTTTTTCGTAGGCTTTTATGTGCATATTCTTTCTAGCCAGGTTTTACCTACGTAAGTTAAGATGTTCTACTGCCCTGGTTCTGTGAAGTCTCATTCACAAGTTTCTAGGCTTTTTGTTTCTTGCTGGCAAACAGCAACTCTGTGTTGCTCTTTGGGAGACTCAGATAGCTATTTCTGCCTCAAAAGGCGTCATCAGTTAGCCACACCCTCTTCTCAGGTATCCTCCCTGTAAAGGTACAATGTTTCTTTTTCTTTTTTTTTTAATTGAAAAAGTTTTTCAAATACAAATTTTCCCCCCCTTTTCTTCCCCCCTCCTCCCTAACTCCGCCTCCCCCTCCCCTCCCCCTGTGGCTTCTCCAAAATAAAACCCAAATTAATAACAGATTATATAATACTTTACCATCCTTTTACTCCACCCCCCATATACTGACCCTTTCTTTCTAACAATGTTATTATATCCCTGCTATACTATACATTTCAGAACGACATTCAGCTGTAAAATTATATAATAAATTCTAATTTGGCAATTTCAACTCATAATCTACCCATTTCCTTCTCCCCCATACATATATCTCTTAATTCAAGTCTTTTACGTATATTAATATAACATAACATCCCTTTTCCTAAACTAAACAATCAGTAAACTAACCCAACTCCACCCATTTTCCTACAGGTCTACCATACATAATATTTTTAATATTTTTGTTCTTCTGCCCACACCACTAAAAAAATATTTCCATATGTAAATAAAATCCTCAAATGACTTTAAGCTTGTATTCCATATGATATCTTCTATAATGTCTTTCAACTGGATTGTTAATTCGATCACCCATGTTAGGGTAACATCACATTCTAGTTCCAACAGTATGTTCAGTATCTTCAATTACCATCTGCCCCCATCAATAATAAATATTTTTGTGTATAAAAAACCACCCGAGTGACTTTATATTTATATTCCATATAGTGTCTTCTGTAATGTCTTTCATCTAGATTATTAATTCCAACCACCGTGTTAGGGTAACCACCAGATCTTCTGCATGCCCCAATCCCATAGTTCTCTTGTCTTGTAGCTCAGCATAAACGTAATCCATTTGTCAAAGAGTCCAAAATAGAAAGATCCAATCCACTCAATTAAAGGCCATCTTCCACATCCCAAAAGCACAGCACTGCAGAGATCTGTCACTCTCCTCAAAATAGTATCAACCAATACTTTGCCTCAACTATATTTTCATGTATTTAATCGTCTCTTAAGTAACTGGCATTAGACTGTTGTTTAGTCTAAGATTTTTTAGTTTTGTAGAACCTGCTTCTTCTTTTCTTAACTTTTTGTAGCTTAGATCTCCATCCTGGTTGCCTTTCTAGGACTTGTATATCAGCTGACTGATTTCCATGCTGGTCTGTAACTTGATAAATCATCACATTAGAATCCAAAGCCGCCTCTCTTGTATTTATAGGTAATCCAACTATAACCTCTGAAGGAGAATCCAAAAGCGGCTCGTCCAAAAAGGCCTCTGTAACTTGTTGTTTTTCCATTACCTTCACCTCCATCTGCTTAGCCTGAATTTCAATCTCTTGTTGATTTTGCTTTTCTTTATTCCCCTTGTGTATTATACATGGAGATGTTGAATCAATTTTAAGAACCTTGTAGTAAAATTCTTCCGCTTTTTCAACGGTATTTAGTTGATATCTTTCTCCTTGATATCTCAATATTATATCAACTGGAGCATCCCACCTAAATGGGATGTTTTGTTTCTTTAGCTCAGTCACCAAAAATCCAAAATCCTTTCTATCTTTTAACATCTTGGGCGGCAGCTCTTTAAATATCCAAATCTTCCTTCCATGCATTTCAAGAGTGGAGTTAAAAGACTTTTGCACAATATCATTTCTTATTTCTTTATCAGTAAAGTAGATCACCACATCTCTAGGCAGCTGCCTTTGCTTTGCCACCCAAGGATTAGCTCTGTAGGCCTTATCAATCTTGCAGGATACCTCTTCAAGGCTAACCTTTAAAATCCCAACCAGAACTTGAGCAGACATCTTTCTCAAATTATCTCTGTTATTTTCCTGTAGTCCCCTTATTCTGACCGCAAATTCCATGGACCTGTATTGCATCATTGTAACTTCTTTTTCAATCCTTTGTTTTATATTATCTGCATTATAGGTCCTGTAATCAGCTTCCTTTATTTTGGATTTTACTTCTGAGCTATTATCTTGAATATTTATCAAATCATTTTCAATTCTTTGTATTTTATTATCCAGATTATCAATCTTATCATCAACTTCCTTCATTTTAGACTCTATTTCTAGATTAATCTCTTTATCCATCCTTATAATTGCATCTATAAAACTTTTCAAATGTTGCTTCAGGATATCATACTTTTGTTGAACCAACTCTTTAATTTCCTGTATAAAATTTTCAAGGTTCTGATTCACAATCTTATCATGTCTTGCCATCTCCTCCAGTACAAATTCCTTTAGGTCTGTAAAGCCATTCTTCTGCATCTGCAAGCTCACAACTTGTTCATGTGGTTTATAAATGGGGGAGGGCCCCCCCCCACAGCTTGGTTGTCTGGCTTTGTCAGTTTTAACGCCATCCTGCCTCACAAACAGATTTTTTTTTCCTCCCCTTTATGGATAAAGACTTCTCTCCAAACAATATTAATATCAAGTCTCTAAGAAGAAAAAAGCATGAAATAAGAATTTTTCTCTTCACTTCTAGCCAGCGCTGTTGTTTCAGTTACTTTGTAACCTATTAAACTATTCAAACGGAAGGACTTTCGCTTTCGGATTTTTTCTCAAGCCTCAGCCAGTCGCCATTTTAAACTTTCTTTTTTCCCCCTTTCACTCTTCTTTACTTTTAAAATCAGTCTTAGGGTTGTTAGAAATACTTGCAATTTAAGATCCCAGATCCGGATTTCATCCTACTTGTTCAGATGAACTGTTAGTTTTGTTAGTTGGTCTGGTCCCATCGCCTGGCTCTGCAAAACGCAGAGTTCTCCTGAAGCCTGGAGCAGCGGCGAGCGAAAATAGGGAGCCTCAACCTGCTTCTTCCCCAGAGGTAAAAAAGAACTCTGGGGACTTCACAGAGGGCTCTACCTGCCCTCGCCGGCTCTGTCTCACATTTCCTTAAGGAAATGGAGTTTTTTGAGCCACCTTTCAGCTGTAAAGGTGGCTCTTTATGGGCGACGGGGCTGGCGGTCTCAAAGGACCATCTGGTGGCGATGGAAGCCAAACCGGAAGCCAATGTTTCTTTTTCTTTTTCATAGGCTTTTATGTGCATATTCTTTCTAGCCAGGTTTTACCTACGTAAGCTAAGATGTTCTACTGCCCTGGTTCTGTGAAATCTCATTCACAAGTTTCTAGGCTTTTTGTTTCTTGCTGACAAACAGCAACTCTGTGCTGCTCTTTGGGAGACTCAGATAGCTATTTCTGCCTCATAAGGTGTCATCAGTGAGCCACACCCTCTTCTCAGACCACAACCTCCCCGTTTTTTTGTTTTTTAAAAAAAAACGTTGAAATGACATGTAGAATTCTTATCTGTTCACATGCAGAGTGATAAAACTAAATTTTGGCTGCAATCTTGTGCAAAATAATCAATCAATCAATCAATCAATCAATCAATCAATCAAATGTAAATGATAGGAGTAAGATTTACTGAAATTTACTTCCAAAATAATTTGTTGTTTCATATGATATAGCAAAAACATCGGTTTCATATGGAAATACCTTATATTGCATCATCTGCTACTGGAAGAAGTCTTAGTTCTAAATGTATGTAAGGCAATGTAAGGAACTAGCTGAGGTATCTTTGAGGCTGGCTAAATTGTGTCATATACTGTCTAGAAAACTATTGGAGGAATTAGGAAAATGTTTTGGCTCTTTGTTTGACTTAGTTGCTACACACACACACACACACACTCACACACTCACACACACACTGATCATCTCTCCAAAAGCTTCAGCATGATTTGCAGCGTGTAAAAAGCTGTAATGATACAGAACATTGGCAATAAATAATGCTGCAGCAAAAAGCAATGAAAAAAACCAGGATCCATTAACATCAATTGACATTATGGTGACATAATATGGAAAAGCTGAAGTTTGCAAAAAAAATATTACAGTCCTAAAAGAAAAAATCCCATCATCTAGTATGCAAAACCTTAGGATATGCTTAAATTAGGAACTGAATCATTAAATCTTATAATTGACAATTACGTATCCTAAGGAGAAAACTATATGCTGTCGAGATATTCTCTTAGAATTTGTGGACTAGCAATGAAGCAATAATTTTTAGTTTCATATATAATAAATCATAAATCTGTTCATCACATTTCTAAGCCTTTCTACATACCGTATTTTCTGGCATATAAGACGACTAGGCGTATAAGACGACCCCCAAATTTTCCTGTTAAAATATAGGGTTTGGGCTATACTCGCCGTATAAGACTACCCCTCTTCCAACGCACACCAAATAAAAATTAAAAAAACATCAACTGGCTCACCCACAATGTAAAAGCAGCTGTGCTAGACCCAAAATGGCCCCTGCAACAAGCAGGAACCTCACACAGCCACAAAAAGCCCAAAAAAACAACTTTCACACTTTACACATACACAACACAACACAACACAACTGGCTCATCCACAATGTAAAAGCAGCTGTGCTAGACCCAAAATGGCCCCTGAAACAAGCAGGAACCTCACACAGCCACAAAAAGCCCAAAAACCCAACTTTCACACTTTACACACACAAAATTCCACATACAGCTTTATGAGATTTTGTGTGTTTGTGTAGTTAGAGTGAAACACTACAAAAACTCACTAAATCACAGAAAGCTGCACAAATATTATTTTATTTTATTTTATTTTTATTTTTATATGAAAGCTAAAGTTAAAACTTCCTAAACTTTAAATGGCTAGGTCTAAAAAAGAACAACTAAAAAAAACCCCCAATTAACTATTTTTTTTTAAAGATCCCAAAGGGGAAAAAAACTTACCCAATAGAACAGGGGTCTCCAACCTTAGCAACTTTAAGGCTTGTAGACTTCAACTCCCAGAATTCCTCAGCCAGCTTTGTTTTGCTGGCTGAGGAATTCTGGGAGTTGAAGTCCACAACTCCCTGCCTGCTTGATTGCAGGCAGGGAGTTGCTTGTTGATGGAATGGATTCAGGCAAGCGAAGCAAGGCAAGTAGCTAAAGCAGTGGTTCTCAACCTTCCTAATGCCGTGACCCTTTAATACAGTTCCTCATGTTGTGGTGACCCCCAATGATAAAGTTATTCCTAAAACCATCAAAAATATGTGTTTTCCGATGGTCTTAGGTCAGGGGTCCCCAACCTTTTGGACCTCAGGGACCACTAATTTCATAATTTTAAATTTCGTGGACCACTAATACGAATCCAGTGCGCTGCTTGCTTAAGCACCTGGACTCCCAGTACAGGATGGGGTCCTTCAGGCACTCTCCCTCCTCTCTGTCTCTCTCTCTCTGTCTCCCACTCTTTCTCTCTCATTCTCTCTCTCTCTCTCATTTTCGCTTTCTCTCTCTCTCTCTCCCTCTCTTTCTTTCTCTCCCACTCTTTCTCATTCTCTCTTTCTCTCTCCCCCCTCTCCCCCCTCTCTCATTCTCTTTCTCTCTCCCCTCTCTTTCTCATTCTTTCTTTCCCCCACTCTTTCTCTTTCTCTCCCCCCTCTCTCATTCTCTTTCTCCCCCTCTTTCTCATTCTCTTTCTCTCTCTCTCCCACTCTTTCTCTCTCATTCTCTTTCTCCCCTCTTTCTCTCTTTCTCCCACTTTCTCTTTCTCTCTCCCCCTCTTTCTCTCTCCCCCCACTCTCTCTCATTCTCTCTTTCTCTCTTTCCTCCTTTCTCTCTCTCTCCCCCCACTCTTTCTCTCTTTCTCCCTCCCCCTCTTTCTCTTTCTCTCTCTCCCACTCTTTCTCCCCCTCTCTCTCCCCACTCTCTCCCTCTCATTCTGATTCTCTCATTCTGATTCTCTTTCATTTTTTTCTCTCTCTCTCATTCTCTCTCTGATTCTTTGATTCTCTTTGATTCTCTGTCTCTTTCTCTGTCTCTCATTCTCTCTCTCTCTCTCTCTGATTCTTTCTGTCTCTTTCTCTCATTCTCTTTCATTCTGTCTTTCTCTCTCTTTCATTCTTTGTCTCTTTCTCTCTCTGTCTCATTCTGATTCTCTCTCTCTCATTCTCTCTTTCATTCTTTGTCTCTTTCTCTGTCTCATTCTGATTCTCTCTCTTTCTCTCTCTTTCTCTCTCTCTCTCATCTCATGGGCCAGCCAGTGTTTTGGGGCTGAGAGGAAGTCAAGCATCTCCCTGAGAGACTGAGGGCGGAAGAAATGTGGGAGCGAAGCACTACCTGAACTTGTGCGGCATGAGCATTCGCCTTGGTATATTTGCGCCAGCCGATGGCCAAGGCAGCCCTCATCTGTCTGCTGAAAGTGCAGCATCAGGATTCTGCCTTGGTATGTTTGTGGCACAAGGCAGCCTTCGTTTCCTGCTGCTTGGGACTCAGAGCGGTAAATGGTGACTGGTCCGGGGAGCAGCTGGATTTTGCTCTCCATTGCGGACGCCAGATCAGCCCCCTGCAAGATCTCATCTTTCGAGGAGCGCTCCCTGAAGCGGGGCTGGAAACTTTGGTCGGGCTCCTCGAGAGACGAGATCTTGCAGGGGGCTGATCTGGCGTCCGCAATGGAGAGCAAAATCCAGCTGCTCCCCGGACCAGTCACCATTTACCACTCCTAGTCCCAAGCATTAGGAGATGAGGGCTGCCGCTCTTACAGCGCTCTTACAGTGGAGAGAAAAAGCTGGATGCCGCTCTCCATTGCAGACACCAGATCGCCCCCCTGCAAGCTCTCCTCTCAAGCAGTCCAACCAAAGTTTCCAGCCCCGCTTCAGGGAGCGCTCCTCGAGAGACGAGATCTTGCAGGGGGCTGATCTGGCATCCGCAATGGAGAGCAAAATCCAGCTGCTCCCCGCTCCGAGTCCCAAGCATTAGGAGATGAGGGCTGCCGCTCTTACAGTGCTCTTACAGCGCTCTTACAGCGGAGAGAAAAAGGCGGATTTTGCTCTCCATTGCAGACACCAGATCGCCCCCTGCAAGCTCTCCTCTCTCAAGCAGTCCAACCAAAGTTTCCAGCCCCGCTTCAGGGAGCGCTCCTCGAGAGACGAGAGTTTGCAGGGGGCTGATCTGGCATGTGGATTAGAGAGCAAAATCCAGCTGCTCTCCAGATCAGACGCCATTTACCACTCTGAGTCCCAGGCAGCAGGAGTGCCACTGGCTGACACAAATATACCAAGGCGGAATGCTGTTGCCATACAAATGAAAGTAGTGCTTCACTCTCACAGCTTCCAGCCATCGCAAACGCCACTTCTTCCCGCTTCTGCCGCCCTCTCCCCCACTGCCACAACAGCACCATTCATTCCGGATGGCAAGGGCTGCCCTCGTTTTTCTGTATTGCACCACTTGCAAAACCCCTGTGAAAGGGTTGTTTGACCCCCAACCACTGAGCTAAGGTAAGCAAGCTGGAGGGGAAAAAGTTTTTCCCTTCTCCATGGCTCTGGCGATCCCAGCTGAGTTGCCTGATTAGCAGATCGTCAGAGCTTGGATCGCCAGAGCCATTTAAGGCTCGTCAGAGCCTTTCGGGCTGGTCTGCCTGGTTACATGAGAACGACACCCGGTGTATAAGACGACCCCCGACTTTTGAGAAGATTTTCATGTGTTAAAAAGTTGTCTTATACGCCAGAAAATACCGTAATTCTTAAACTGCAGGAACTTTTACACCCTTGTGTGCTACCTAATATTTCATTTTCCATTTTTTTTTCTCCTGGGCCACTTCTCCACAGGAATGTCTTAAAGCATTTTCATAGCCTGAGTCAATCATCATTGAAATCATATTGTTATTTTGATGAAACAATGGTTGGGTAACTCTAGAAAATGATATAGATTGCTAGTGATGAAGTGACCTAAAACACAACACTTCTAAACATATGCATTGTATGCATTTTTTTTCCAGTGGGAAATTAAGAATTCAAGAACGTGCCTAGTCCTAGGACAATTCTTTTACAAAACATATAACAACTCACAAATGTTTAATAAAATCACACATTCCCCACAGGGGTGAGTTCTACTTACCTTTACTACCGGTTTGCAGCGGGGCTGCATGCACACTCTTCTGTGCATGCGCAGAAGCATTTTGGTGACGTCGGGGTCAGTGGGCAGGAGCCTCCGACCAGTTTTACTACCGGTTCTATAGAACCAGTGCGAACCAGGGGCAACACACCACTGATTCCCCAGCATCTTTATTACAGAGTATTTTCTGGAGGAGACACACACATTCTGATTTTCTCATCAGATTAGGTTTTAGTAATTGTATAAGCAATGCATCTCTTTCAAAATAAATAAATAGCATGATTACTGTACAAGTAGTTCTTGCTTAAAGGTCATTCATTCAGCAACTGTTCAAAGTTACAGCAGTGCTGAACTAATGGTTATTTATTTATTTATTTATTTATTTATTTATTTACTTATTTATTTATTTATTTATTTATTTATTTATTTATTTATTTATTGGTTCGATTTATATGCCGCCCTTTTCCGGAGACTCAGGGCAGCTTACAATGCATTAAGCAATAGCCTTCATACTTTTTGTATATATCTGCTTAGTAGGGCTTTCGCCCCCCCCCCCCAAGTGGTGTTCTTTTTTATACAAAGTCAGCTTATTGCCCTCAAAAACCGGGTCCTCATTTTACCTATCTCGAAAGGATGAAGGCTGAGTCAACCTTGAGTCTGGTGAGATTTGAACTTGCAGTAATTGCAGGCAGCTGGTGTTACTTAACAGTGCTTTAGTCTGCTGCACCACCAATTGAGCCAGGACTACAAAGTTATGGACATTTTAGTGGCTCTGCAGGCATATGACAAAATTCAGGTACTTGGCAGTCACCGCACATTTATGGTCTGCTAGCCCTGATTACTGACGCAGTGGTTAGAATGCAGTATTGCAGGTTAATTCTGCTGACTGTCAGCAGTTTGATTCTCACCAGCTCAAGATTGACTCAGCCTTCCATCCTTCTGAGATTGGAAAAATGAGGACACAGAATGTTGGGGGCAATATGCTGACTTTGTAAACTGCTTAGAGAGGGATGTAAAGCATTGTGAAGCACTGTATAAGTGTAAGTGTTATTGCTGTTGCTACTTCCCTCCATTTGCCCTGTACTTTGACACTTGGGCATTAGGCTGAGTGGAGTCCAGGATAGCAGGCAAAACAGAGCCCAAGGCTGGCAGAGGCACCAGGGTCCATGGCAACCCAAAGGGCAAAGATGGGTGGAGATACGCAGGTGGGGGGAGTTGAAGAGGAGGTAGAGGATGCATATCCTTATCTTTCCAAGGCTCAAGGCTGGAGAAAACAAATTAGGAATGGTTTGGATCATTGTGGGACTTTGCTTAACAACCAATGGGATTCAGTTAACAACAGCAGTGGAGACCCTGGATTGCCATTATTAAGATGGACAAATGTCATTGTACTTTACAAACACATTACTTAGCCCCCAGAAATCATGGCCCCAATTACTGTCATAACTTGAGGTCTGTAATTTCTAAAATACATTCTGAGTTATCACATTTGGATTGTCAGAACTTATGGGCCATCTAAAAAACAGGCTACAGATAGAAAGCATTACTACATTTTAGTAATGCAACATAGCATGTTATAAAACTGTTATTATTCAGCTCCATCGTCAAGACATGTATTACTGAGGGACCAAAAGGATGGCTTATAACTTTAAGTCATCAACTCTCAAATCCTATTTTGGAACTTCAGAAGAAAATCATTTCAGTTCTGAATTCACTTTGATTATAAATGGACTGCCAAGTGAAGCAAATGTCAGATAAAAATATCAAATCTTCCAGCCAGGCAGTGAAGAGAGGATTTTAGTTTTACTATTTTCCAATTAACTTAAAGAGGCCCAATACTTAAGATGGCTAGGTGACTAACAGAAATATTCACAGCTTTGCTGAAACTTCTTTGAAGATTTGAGGATACTGGTACATGTTCTGCATTCTTTTTCCTAAGTCAGGCAGATAAAGCAAAAAATTGAAATTAGATTTATTTTTAGGGTGCTTCTCTTCAAAGGAAAGTCAACCATAGGATCAACTTTATACAAAATCGTTGCACATTTTGCTTAAAGAATATATATATATATATATATATATATATATATATATATATATATATATATATATATATATATATATATATATATCCAGGTTCTACCATATATATATGTTTTTCTTTCTTTTTCATAGGTTTTATGTGTATTTCTCTTTAGCCAGGTTCTATCTACGTAAACCAAGATATTATGCAGCCCTAGTTCAGTGAAATCACAATTCACTAGTTTCTGGGCATTTTTTCTTCTGGCAGCCAGTACCTTCTCCTCATGGACTGCCAAATTTCCATGACATGTTAGACTCCCCAGATTAAGACTCAGTAGTAAATCTCAGCCCTTCAACTTCATATGTCTCAACTTGAAAGCCAGGTTGAAAGACTTGGCTGAATTCTGACACACAACACTGCATGGGAAAGAGAAGAATGCTTATCACAAACCACAGTGTAGTGAATCACTGACAGCCATCTATCAGGCTGAGATTACAGTTCCTCCCTTATATCCTTGTGTGTTGTTAATTCAGATTTCTGCCTTTCCTGCCTTTCAATAGACTTTTTTTGGGGTGCTACCTGGCATTAAGCTAAGCAGTTGTTTATTGTTGTTCTAATTAACTGCTAGTTTGCCATCAAATTTCAACAGTGGGCTTGTTGATGGTGATGTACCTAATACCTCAATGTCTTATAGAATAGAATGAAACATATAAAAACATATTAAAAATGGCTCACCAGTATTTTTTCTCCATAACTGCATTTGCATTTGGTTGTTGGCCCAAATAATATTGGACAAGTAGAGTGTTTGGTTACTATAAGAATGATCAATCTTGCTGAAATACAAAGAATAAAGATTATTGGTTCTCATAAGACATAGTTGTAAAATAGGTGGAGAAGTACTATATATTATACACATGCCTCAGGCATAAGTTTATCAGGAACATATTGTGTACCTGAAAAAGATGCATCACTTCTTAGTCTAAGGCTGATCTGAAACAGGCAAATTGCATATGTAACAATTGAAAATTGTAAATCCATAATAAAAGATGAGACTGAATAACCTATATACAATTTACTTGATGTTGAATCTAAGATGATATTTTTATATACTATTTCCTGAATTTTTGGTGCCCAAGTGGAAAGAATAAGCACTCTTAAATTCTAATCTTAAACTATACTAATAAGAGTAGTTGTGGCGGTACTGTAGAAATGATAATGATAAATAATAATAATAATAATAATAATAATAATAATAATAATAATAATAATAATAATTACTTGGTTGATACCTAGGACGCTGGCAGCAACCCGTATCAACCATTAGCACCAGTCAATGGTATTTGTGATGCATTTTTTAATGTTCAGTTGACCGAGTTTCAAGTTTAATGAATAAAGTAAATAATAATAATAATAATAATAATAATAATAATAATAATAATAACAACAACAACAACAACAACAACAACAACAACAACAACAACATCGCACTTGATGTACATGGATGATTTGAAGCTGTTTGGTAAAACAAAAGCTGAACTGAATTTATTAATTGAAAACACGAAAGAATTCAGCCAAGACATCGGTATGCAGTTTGGAATTGACAAATGTGCAACAATAGCAACCAAAGCAGGCAAGATCATAGAAGAGGATGGAATAGAACTAGACAATGAAGAAATTATAAAGGCAGTAAAATCAGAAGAAGGCTACAAGTACTTGGGGATTTTAGAAGCCTCTGACTTAATGCATAATAAAGTCAAGAAATTAACTTCAGCCAAGTACATTTGGCGAATTTGTAAGATATTAATGTCCAAATTGAGTGGAGGAAACATCATAAAAGCCATAAATACCTGGGCTATACCTGTGATTAGAATAATTGACTGGACCCAGATGAAGTTAGACAATTTGGACAGAAAAACAAGGAAGCTTATGACAATGAATCATGCCTTGCACCCTAAAAGTGATGTTGACTGATTATATTTACCAAGAGCAGAGGGTGGTCGAGGACTCCTACAAGTAAAGCAGACTGTGGAAGAAGAAAAATGCAGCTTGAATGATTACATCCAGAAAAATGAAGAACCAATAATTAAGGAAGTAAATAAAGGAGGCTTTTTAAAGACAACTAAAACAAAAGCAGAATACAAGAAAGAAGTAATTGAGCAGTGAGCTGAAAATTGGAAACACAAAGCTCTGCATGGCCAATACTTGAAAAGTATTGAAGGCAAAACTGACCAGAAACTAACTTGGAACTGGTTAAGATCAGGAGTACTGAAAAGAGAAACAGAAAGCTTTATTTTGGCAGCTCAAGAACAAGCCCTAGCCACAAACTGCATGAAGGCAAAAATTCAACATGTTACCACCAACAGCAAATGCTGCCTCTGCAATGAGAAAGATGAGACAGTCAACCACCTAATCAGTGGGTGCAGCAAAATTTCACAAACTGACTACCTACAATGCCATGACCGTGTTGCTAAGATCATTCACTGGAAATTGTGCCAGAAGTTTGGATTTGAGTACAGCAAAAACCACTGGGAACATCAGGTTGAGAAAGTTTTAGAGAATGAGAAACTCAAGAACTTGTGGGACTTTAGTATTCAGACTGACAGGCACTTGGTCCACAACACACCTGACATAACAATAGTTGAAAAGAAAAAAGTATGGTTCATTGACATTGCAATACCTGGTGATGCACGGATTGAAGATAAGCAGCAAGAAAAAATCACAAAGTACCGGGACTTGCAAATTGAAGTTGAGCGACTGTGGAAAAAGAAATTGTGTGTTGTCCTGATTGTAATTGGAGCCCTTGGAGCAATACCCAAAGGGCTACCCTGCTATTTAGAAATTCTAAATTTGCCGGACTTGAACATTTTGACTCTACAAAAAACCACCTTACTCGGAACAGCTTACATCCTCCGACGATACCTTAACAGTTCCTAGGTCCTTGGTTAGGACTCGAGCTTCTGAGCTATTAACCAGCCTCAAAGGTTGTGAATCTCACTAAAAATTAAATAATAATAATAATAATAATAATAATAATAATAATAATAATAATAATATCGATGTACCAGGAGATGCCAGAGTAGAAGAAAAAGAACTGAAAAAAATTACAAAATATTGTGACATGGCCATCGAAACTTACCGGCTATGGATGAAACATGTAACAGTGATACCCATTGTCATCGGGGCACTTTGTACCATGTCCAAGAATTTTACAAAATACTTCAAGAAATTGCAGCTTCCTGCAATAACACCAGCGGAACTGCAAAAAACTGCACTACTCGAAACATCATATATTTTAAGAAGGTACTTGGTTGATACCCAGGATGCTGGCAGCAATTCATATCAACCATTAGCACCAGTCAATGGTATTTGTGATGCATTTTTAAATATTCAGTTGACTAAGTTTCATGTTTAATGAATAAAAGAGATAATAATAATTTTTTTCTTGCATTTTAGCAGGCTCATGTGAAGAGATTCTATCCATTATCCTAAACAAACATAGTATAAAGAACTTAGTTCTGTAATAGATGACCCCCTTCACTGAAGGCATCAAACTCTGAAGGCACCAAACTGCTGAACAGACCTAATCTGGATGTATATCAATCTGGTATTTATCAAAATTAATGACACTACTGTACTCACATCATTTATGAATAATGATTCTAGTAATGTGTGTTGACTTCCACTGAAATTGTAAACTAAACCAAGGAAAGATTTCTTGTATATAGCAGAAAAAAGGCATTACTAGACTACACAGACTATTGCAATCTTTCAGTAAAAATCATAAATCAGCATTGCAGTAACTCTGAAGTATAATTTCAGGCTAGAATGGTATACACATTCTTTTAGTTCCACTTCTATAAGCATTTCTGCACTGAAGCCAGAAACATATTTTTCATTTATATTGTTATTAATACCGTTAGACAAAGATAATCCGCTTCAGAAATAACTTTTCCTTCAAATTTCACCTCAACCTTTATCCCAAGGGTTATAAGAGTTATACCTTATATTGTTATGCATAAGTTTAACTTTATATTTACAAATATACAACAAGTTTAACTTGTTATATATTTGTAGGTAGGGGGCTAGATTGGATCCCTGATTAAAAGGGATGAAGATTGGGGCCTCTGTGAGTGTCATTGCTTGAAACTCTATTTTATTATGGTGAGATATTAATATACATTTTCATCTGATGCTTAATCTATACCAGAGATATATATGTGAGCAAGGATGGGCTTCAAAAATTTTAGCAAGGGGTTCTCTGCCCAGTTGCTGGGTGGGCATGGCCATGGTGGGCGTGGCCTAGCCTTCCTCCTGCACCATGGTGTGGGGGGGTGTTTTTGCCCTCCCCGGGCTCTGGAGGCTTTCCTTGAGCCTCCGGGAGGGTCACAAAAGCCTTCACAGGCTCCGGAGACCCTCTGGAAGCTGGTAACAGGCCCATTTCCAGCCTTCCTGAACTTCCGGTAGGCCTGTTTTTCACTGTCCCTGAGCTTCTGCACACACCCTGCACTTACCTGCATCCAAAACGGGGCGTGTGGGGACTCCTGGGAGTGGCAGGGCAGAGTGGCAGGGCCAGCCAGGAGTGGGATTTGAGGGAACTCCGAACTGCACAGAATCTTAGCTAGAGGTTCTCCCAAACCCCTGCGAACCCCCAGCAGCCCACCTCTGCATGTGACCTCAAAACCCTTTCAGTTTAATTGGTAACCTACATATCCTGTTATCATATTGTATTTTTTAGTGTGACAGAATAGGAAAAATATTCAATGTATGCTTAGAGAGTAATTATATTTAAGTAATTAAACTATTTCCTTTTTCCTAGCACTTTCATATTCATTTACAGAGCATAGCCTCTGCACAAAACCAAACTTCAGTTCTTGGTATGGAAAAGTTGTGTATCTCTGATAACCATACTGTACATATTGAAAGTTAATATGTACAGTACATTGTCAATGCCTTATGATTTATGTTAGCATATGGAGAAAATGCAGTTTTATCAACTTCTGTGTTTTCTAAGATACTGTATGTAATTTTCTTTCCTATCTTAACAAAATGAGATAGCTTATAAAACAGTATTTTCTGATCAACTATACTTTGTTAAATATTCTAAACAAAATATCAGAAAAGTACAAAAAGTATCTTGAATATCTCTGGCAATAAAATATTACTAAATTATTCTTATTTGAAAAGTAAACTTGTTAGCCTTTAGCTCCCCAAAAGTTGTGCCAAAACCAGTTTTTTTAATACCATATTATGTCTGCACCTAATGTTTTCCTAATGGGCTCTGGATTCATTCTCCAAGATCATCTTCCTGGGTCTTTTAATATTCTTCTTATCAAATTATTGCTTTAAAACTTATCTTGATTTGATTAATAAACTTACACTGATGCAATAGACAGCTTAGGTAATTTAGTATATATAACACCAAAGTCTTATCCTGGAAAAACAACACATGTTTTCAATATGAGACTCTAATCTCTCTCCTCTCTGCTATAAGTTAATACACAATTCCATACAAAGTGTTTGATATCACAACAGCAAATAAACTTGTGCTATATGATTCTGATGTACAGGCACCCCAAAATGGGTTGACACATAACTTGACAACAAACTTTTTTTTTATTTGTCAAGCATATATAAGATAACAGGTAAAAGTATAAACATAATTTAAATACATGAAAAGAGTAAGAGTAAAAAGGAATATTAGGACAGGGATGGTAGGCATACTGGTGCACTTATTCACGCCCCTTACAGACCTCTTAGCAATGGAGTGAGATCAACAGCAGACAGGCTAATGTTAAAGTTTTGGGGGTTTGGGGAAGAAACCACAGAGTCAGGAAGTGCATTCCAGGCATTGACCACTCTGTTACTGAAATCATATTTTCTGCAATCGAGTTTGGAGCAGTTTACCTTGAGTTTGTATCTATTATTTACTCATGTATTGTTGTGGTTGAAGCTGAAGTAGTCATTGACAGGTTCCAGATAGATGACCTGTATTCGAGAATTGGTCTAGCAAATGTTTTGTATGCTCTAGTTAGTAGTACAATATTACCAGAGAAGAAGCAAGATTAGGTTAACAACTCTTAATGTCTTTTTGGCAATGTTGTTACAGTGGGATTTGGACTTAGATCTTTAGAAATGAGTAGTCCAAGGTCCTTGACAGAGTGAGGGTCATCTACAAGGTCATGTCCATCTAATTTGTATTTTATGTTTTGATTTTTTTTTTTTTTGCCAATGTGCAAGACAGAGCATTTGTTGGTTGAGATTTGAAGTTGCCACTTGTTAGACCAATCTGACACATAGTCAAGGTCTTTTTGAAGGGTAGTTGCATTGTCGGTGGTATTGAATAGTTTAACATCATCAGTGAAGAGAACACAGTTGCTTTTAATATGATCACACATACTTATGTAAAGTATGAAGAGTGTTGGACATAAAACACTGCCTTGGGGAACACCACTATTAACAGGTACAGGATTTGATAGAGCACTTCTATTTTGACTACTTGTTGTCTGCTTGACAGGAAGGAAGGAAGACAGATCGTTATGAGAAAAAAAATGCGGAAATGCTGCTTTTACAGTATGCAGTGTTAACTGTGTTTTGTCAGAATCATAATCTTTTTTCCTTTTTCATGGTGACTTTTCAAATTTAATCCAGAAAGATTAACCCTCTACACACAAAGCATTCTAAATGAGGAGATGATACTAGTTATGGCCAAGAAAGTGAACCCTTACTGAGTGACATTGCTGTGAAGCTGGTCTTAACAATTTCAAGTGTCTCCTAATATCAGTAACTTTGTCAAAAGGCAGAATTTTATGTAAATCCTCTGGTGCCCGAGCATGCATTATTATGAAAATCTTCGATTAAGGCTTGAAATGAATATCTTGCTATGGATCTGTTTTATGACCGCACTTCAATTTTTTTCCCCATCTCTGTTTTTTATCTAATTTCACTGAAATCCAGACACCCTTTTTGCCTTGGTTACTAGAAGAAATAGATTGCTTTTATCTCTTTTTATTACTAATTGCATAGTTACAACCGAAGGAAAGAGAAGTGACGGTGAAATGAAATTACCCAAAGGTCAGTTGTAATGAAGCCTTTTATCTTCCTGGGGCATTTGCTTCATGCTAACTTTGATTAAGGCTAGGAACAAGAAAAGGATATGTAAGACAAAAGTGAAGGCAATCACAGACAAAACAAAAGGGGTTTTATGCCCCAAATCCCATTTATTTTAGCACAAATGTCTACATTATTAGGAACATGCCATGACCTCTGTGAAAAGCATGCTGACTCCCTCATTTGAGATTTAGTAAAATAACATGGCTTATATCCAGAGCATACTTGCCCTGAACATTTGCTCCCCCCTCCATCATCAGCCCATCAATAGTAGTCAAAATTTAAGAAAATTGTATCTAACTATTTTGAGGACAACAAAGGTATTCAAATACACCTGTCATTTGGGTGCTTACTCTTACTTTCCAAGGCTATTACTTCTATTGTTAGATTTCTAACTGATGGTGGTTAGGATAAATGAAGTTCACCGACCTTGAAATCAATTTCTTAACTTTGCATCTACTGTGAAATTGCTGGTATTTCCCACCCGCATTTATCTCTCTTGGAGCACTGTGTTACAGAATAAATAGCATCCTACACCTTCAATGAACCATTGTTTCTGTATCAGCCTGACAGAACTATTTTATATCAAATAAAAGTCATAATACATTGTCAAATATTAGTCATAATACTTTGTCAGTCTACTTCTCTCTCTTCCCTTTGGCTTATTTTTCAGCCCTTTATATTCAATGCAAAATTATTTCCAAAATGAGTTCTGTCCTTCTTAGCCTCTTTTCATTGGCTATGGTACCCAATTTTTTAATAGCTGCAGAGTTTACCTCAATATAAAGTAACTATCATGTAGTTATATATCTGCCTAAAAATTCTACTCTTAATCTGAATGTTCAATTGAAAATTCTTGTGATTTCCCATTTCTATCCTTTCTATTGGTCACCTCTTTATCAAAGAACAACAAACACAACATCAGTGATGACAACTCATATAGCACTAACTTTTGCTTGCCAAGATTGAAATCCTGGAAAATATGAATCTTCTTTATTGTGAATATTGTTCAAGTATATCCTTTTTAAAATTAGTATCCTTAGAATGCTGTAAAATGCAATTTGTGGAAGTAAAAAGAAACAAAATATTTAGAAACAAGTCATCCAGTTCAAGATATTTAAAATAAAATAAAAACTCATACAGACACTTCCCAAACACAGATGCAGGCACAGCAACTGTCCATTTTGGTTTCTAATTTTTCCAGACTCTTGCAGATAGGTCCCATCTTATTGGATTTTCTGCAGGTTTGTCTTTTAATTCAGAGAGAGTGTGTGAAGTTTTGCTACAATAGTAGCACAGTTCATTTCAACCTGTCAATCTGTTTTGCAAGCTTATTCACATTTGCTTTGCTCCTGACTGCAATTCTATAGTATGTCCAGCAGACATTTGTCTAGAAATAGCAATTTCAAGCTCCGTCTTAAAAGTGAATTCTTCCTCTCTTCAATCTTTTAAAAGTGTTTTCTTTCCGAATCTTACAGTCTGGCCAATCTCTCTAAGCATCATTTAGTTAATGCCAGACAGCTTTTTAAGTTCAGCTGCATGTACCACCCCATGGACTCTCTGTTCTGCTTGCACTTAAGAAACTTGAAAAACTGCAATCAATAACAAACATTACTGCATTATTTTTACTACTTCTGCGAAGAATGTCTTTATGGGGTAGTTAAGTCTCTTAATAAACTGCATGTGTTGCCTCCTAAAACACACAATATAGCAGGCAACTTTTTTTTGTAGCAGCCATGTCATTTCCCTCAAAAAACCTGTTCAAGTCTCTCTCCACATAATATTCATCATCTATGGCATTTTCAAAAATATTAACCTCCCAATGAAGTTTGTCATTCTGTTGTGTTCTTTTCTCCTCTTTGTGTTTATGACCAATTTAACATTCAGTTCATCTTTTCCTATTAGTTTTATTTTTACTACCCTTTCTCTATTTTAAGAGATAAAATGAGGCTGTAAAAGCTTTTTTCCTCCAATCCCACTTTACTACTGTAAAGTTGTTGTTTTTTTAAAGGGCTCAACAAAATATGCTAGAATTGCTTTCTTTGTGAAACTTCCAGAAAAGCTAACTCCTGTGACTCTGCAAGAATGATACCAACAATACAGTGGACAGCCCAAGATAATTGAGTAATCATATAAGGTAGTGGTGGGTTGCTACTGGTTCATCCCATATCAGGTGAATTGGTAGCGGCAGTGGCAGGAGGCTCCGCCCACCCACCCGGATGCTTCTATGCATGTGCAGAAGTATTGCCCACCCACACAAGCGCACGCGCACCCACGAGCAAACCAGTAGTGACGGCTAAAAAGAACTCAGAGGAATGAGCTGCATACAGGTTGATATTCCCTTGTATTTCTTTTGAAACCCATCCCTGATATAAGGTCAGAGGTACAGCTATCAACCAATAATAACAACATACAAAAGCACCTTCAAATTGATCCAGGTTGGCAACTCTCACAGAAAATAAACTTTTTAGGTAACTAACTGCAAAGATATACTCTCTCTCTCTCTGTGTGTGTGTGTATGTGTGTGCGTGCATATGTGTGTGTATATATATTATATCGATATCAATATTGATATCTAGATCTCTCTCTCTCTCTCTCTCTCTCTCTCTCTCTCTCTCTCTGTATGTGTGTGTATGTATTTGTGTGTATATATACACACACACACACACACAAATACATACACACACATACAGAGAGAGAGAGAGAGAGAGAGAGAGAGAGAGAGAGAGAGAGAGAGAGAGATCTAGATATCAATATTGATATCGATATAATCCTTTGTGTCTATTCATAGAAACAAACAGCATTATGGACATTGACAATATTAACTTCTGATTCTATTTTTCAAAACGCATCCTTCAGTATTTTGTGGTTAATAATGTTTTGCATCACTGCTTCTATCATATTTGTTACACTTGTCACACATCACATATCTTTACTCTGGACACATACAGTTTTTGCAACTCTTTTACTGATATCTCTTTTTAGCTGCCTCCTCCTTTAATATTTTCAGATTTGTTATTTGCCATTCTACAACTTTTTCCCAATAATTCTTATGAATTTACAGATCTTTAAGGTAATACTATGGAATTGTTAAAAATGGGCACAAAATTTCCATTTATATCTTTTCTGATTAAGATTTCCATTCTGATCTTAATGGAAAACTTAGTTGGTACACCTTTGTCTGCACATGTATATATATTATTGGTTATATTCATTAATAGGAATATTTGGGGGCGTTCTGAAAGTGGAGTCTATGAATGAATCTATAGTAAAAAAAAAAAAAAGTTACCAGTACAAAGATTTGCATAGTAATTCTCCTTCAACATGCTTGTCACCCTTGATTTAGCTTAAAAAACTCAAAGACGGCTGCCTGCATGCACCTTTGTAACATATTTGATTACTCTGATAAAGTATTGCTCAGATGTGGATTTTGAATTGAATGTTTATATCAGAGCTGTAAAGAAAATCATGCACTGTTTCAAGTTGAAATGAAAAATAGGTCTTCTTTCCAGAGTTTTCCCTTTTCCTATTTTTGTCAATATATAATGAAGCACATTTAATAGCTAGCTATTAAAGATAATCTTTATTATAGTCATTGACAAGTGAATTGTCAATGTTTTCAAGAGTTGACAATGTTGTCAATTCAAGAGACCTTGTTTTAGGTCTCTTTTGTGGACACTTTTTATCAAGTAGAATCTATTCTATGACTGCCTTAGTCCATCTGCCACCTGTTCTTCTTGCTATGCGACCAGCATATATTGGTTAGTTATAAATAAGATATGACAAAACAGTATCCTGTATAGGCCAATGTCAGTTAATAGAGATTTTGCAGGTCTCTCATGATATTATAGTTCTGGTATGACAGCAAACAAAAGAAGAAAAAGAATGTGTTTAAGACAAAAGAGACTTCCATTGATGGGTGAAGTAGGGGATAGAATGTAAGTTACCTTAAAAATGTCATCAAGGAACATATGAGTTTGGGTGTCACATTCCACACGGATCAAATCATTCTGCAATAGGAAAATATTATATCTTCCCTCCAACAAGCAGATGGCAAAATATTAAGTTGGACTAAAGAGAAAACTCTGCAGATGATGGGTGCTGGCATGAAAGGTCTCCTATTTATAGAGTCACGAGTTATATTACCCTATTATACCAAAGAGCTGTGATAAACAACTACTGTCAGATTACAACTCTCATTTTTGGAAGCCCCAGAGCTAGGAGCTGTTACTTAAGAAACCACACTGACATGAGACATTTGGAACCCTAACTTTTCAAGAAGGTTGGGGGAGGTATCAAAAAGAATCATGGCAACCAGAAAATTATTGCAAAATGAGCCTTAAGACAAAAATAAAGCTGTCATAAGCAGGTCCTAAAAATTTCCAGGAAATCAATTCTTTTCAAGCATTAACTTTTTTTCATGAAGACAGAAGTTTAAATAATTTTCTTTGTATTTTTTCAAGAAATGTTAGCAATCTCCTTCCTTTGAAAGTCCCCATGTATTGTCATATTCAATATTGTCAATATTCATGGATTCATCCATAATATTCATGGATTCACTCCATGCTGTTATATGTAGTTTATAACTGGAAGAATTTTACTTTTCTAGTGTTGCCTGGCTGGTGAATCAAACTGGCAATGGCAGTTCAACATGTCACTGTGCTAACAAAAAGCCCTGAGTGTTCTCTAAATTCTCTAGTTTTTCTATTTTGCCCATCAGTGATGACTAGAAGCATACTATGAGTCTTGGAAGATCAGTACATGTATGCATCAAAACAGGGGGTGAAATGCTCCTAGTTCGGACCAGATCACCTGATCTGGTAGTGATGGAGGTGGATGTTTGGAGAACCAGTAGCAAATAATCCCTGCCCCTCCCCCTTGCCCAGCTGAGCTGCACAATCATCAGAGGCTTTTTTTTTTTTTTTAATTTTTAAAAACATTTTTTCTACAACTTCTTTGGCCAAAAAAATGGTTTTAAAAGTAAAAAAAAAAAAAAAAGTTGGCCACGTCCACTCAGTCATATTACTCCCCAAATGCCATGCCCACAGAACCGGTAGTAACAAATTTTACATTTCACCACTGCATCAAAACCTGGCTTTTTCTGCCCTCAGCAGTTATGATTAATACTTGAGGCTTCAAAAGAAGAGGTGAAAAAATAATATAATGATGTTCCACCATTTGCAAGTTTACATCTGCCTACTCCTTTTGAATTATTTGGTTAGCATGGATAGGAAACAACAGAAAGTTTGGACAAAACCTGCTACTTTTAATTGGGGAACAGTGATTCAATACATATATATTTTCCTTCCAGAAACAATCCAGGGGAATGAAACTTCTTTCTATTACTTGGAGAAATTCTTATTATATCACTAGATGATGTAAGATATTTATATTTTCCAACCCAATAGAATGGTTGAAAATGTAAAGGAGATCAGATCGCTGTGTATCTATCAGTAGGTATAAAAACAGAATAATAAAGAACAAATTTAGTGAAGAGGGAGAAGCCAACAAAAGAAAATCAAATTTAAAAACAGGCTGAATCATTCCATAGCCTATAAAGAGAAAGGGAAAAACAAATGCTTTGGATGAGGAGATAGAAGGGGAACTCATCAAATTTGTAAACAAAACCAAGCCAGGGGGAATAGTCAAGATAAGCTCAAGATTCAGAAGGATCTTAACAAACTTGAACACTGGGCCTTATCCAACAAAATGGATTTCAGTGGTGAGCACTGTAAGATCTTAACAATTAGTCAAGAAAAACCGAATGGGCGGATATAGACAGGTGGCACCTGGCTCAGCAGCAGTAACTGTGAGAGAAATCTATAGTAGATGTCCAAGTGGACAGCCATTTAAGTATGAGCCAGTGGTGTGGGAAAAAAATGTAGTCCTAGGTTGTATTAAACGGAAGGATGTTTTAAGATCATATAAAGTACTAGTACCACTTTATACTGCACTTGGTAAGACCACACTTGAACTCCTGCATCCAGTTTCAGTCACCACAATACAAAAGATGTTATGATTCTAGAAAGAATTCAGAGAAATGCAACAAAGAT
Source organism: Pituophis catenifer annectens (assembly GCF_029215685.1). Classification (NCBI taxonomy): domain Eukaryota; kingdom Metazoa; phylum Chordata; class Lepidosauria; order Squamata; family Colubridae; genus Pituophis; species Pituophis catenifer. The sequence goes on along the minus strand of NW_027256883.1, from coordinate 121,481,358 downwards.
GGTTAGGGGACTGAAGGCTAAAGCATATGATGAATGGGTGCAGGAAAGAGAAGGATTAGGGGTGACATTCAGTAGTCTTTGCGGGGGGGGTTGGATTCTGTTAAAACATCCTTATAGGATAAGCAATTGGGCAGCAGCTCAGATCATTGCCATCTGCTCAAATCTAATCCCTCTCAAACATGTTATCAAGACTGGATTTATTATAGAGGAATTGAAGCAAATACCAGATGTGATATCCTGCCAGATCTGAGGTACAAATATCCAAAGGCAAACAAACAAATGGCAAACAAAAGATAGAGAAAAATCTACTATTTTGGCTATCATTTAGTGATCTGAAGTTCGATTTTTGCAATCCATTTTTGGTAGCCTTACGTATAAAAAACAACTGATGGAACTCTCACTAAGGAAAGAAATAAAAGCATCTATGAAAAGAAAGGGTTGTAGTCTTTTACTCACACAATCCCCTTCCATATTTATAGTGAATGCATAAAGGATAATTAGTTGAGTCTGCTTTTTTGGCAGGGGGTGCGGGTGGGGGTTAAAAATGAAAATAGATCTGGTTATGGTCATCTTTTCCAAACAGAGACAGAAAATAAATGCTGATACTTTTACAGTGGAGAGGTCAGATGCACACACAATAACCCAAGACTAATTGGGTTATTTTCATTTTCTCTCCGTGACCTGATTTGCAGTTCACACTATATGGTTTATTTAACCATGGTTTACTAAGCAAAGCACAACTCCATTTACTGATCAAGTAGAAATAATCTGTTGTGTTCCATGTCTACAAATAGAGTAGAAACAATGGTGACTTAATCACAATTTCTAGATATAATTATATCAACCAAGAATGCCATAAAGAAGTCAGGGTCTCCAATTCTCCAAGACACCTGAAGGCAGAACAAGAAGCAATGGATGGAAATTAATCAAGGAGAGAACCAACCTAGAACTAAAGAGAAATTTCCTGACAGAACAAAACAATTAATCAATGGAATGACTTACCTCCAGAAGTTGTGAGTGTTCCAACAATGGAGATTTTTTAGACAAGATTGGACAACCATCTGTCTGAAATTGTATAGGGTTTCTTGCTTGAGCAAATCAGAAGACCTCCAAGGTCCCTTTCAATTCTGTTATTCTGTTACAAATTTCAAATTTGGGTAGGCCCAATTAGGCTTTTCTTTTCCAACACTACTGATTGGCAAGCTTTAAATCTGTGCTGTAGCTTATTTATTCACTAATGCTTAGGAGAACACTGCACCTAGTTAACAGAAACAAAGTCCAAGAAAATTAGAAAGAGAACCGTTAATTTATTTTAAGGGCTCTTTCCTATATATCTTTCTTCAACTTCTAGGTGTTACTTAAGCAGTCTAACTTTTGTAACATTCTGTTCTCAAAAAAGAAAAAAGGTACCTTGAAAAACACTCATGAACATGCAGCTTTTAAAAAATGTTCTCTGGACAAAATATTTCCTCTGTTATTTGTGAAAACCATCCCTCGGGCTGTTGTCTTTATAGTCATTTAACTAATGCTTTCCCCACAGTAATCCTCTTAATATTCCTTTCCCTTACTTTAAGGGACCACAACTGTTTATTCCAGAGATTTAATTGAGTAATAATAAATATGTTCTGAAGTTTTCAATTACTGGATGTTATTTTTGTTTTGTGCTGCCTTTTTTAAAGGCAGTGCTTAAAAACATTCACAATGAAAGATGACATATATCAACAATGAAAAAGTAAGTTTATGTGTCTATCTGTGTGTGTGAGTGTGTGTGTGAAAGTTATGTGACAGGCAAAAGCTCAAAATGTCCTCAAAAATTGTTGCCCTGTTGAGAAAAGTACAGCTTTTCATGCTCAGCGCTCAGTCACATAGTATCTTTTGACTAGTTTCCAAGATGCAAAACTTTCTTCAAAGCATAAAATTGTTCTTACTGTTCTTTTTGTCCTAATACAGTTTGTCACTTGGGGAAAAAAAGGAAAAAAGAAAGGAAAAGAAAATACCTGGCACTAAACAACAGAGTGGTTGCCTAGCACAATGTCACCAGTTGAAGATTTGCTTACAGAGTAAACAGAATGATAGGCAGTTTGGCTCTTGAAACATCGATCTAATAACATTCCAAAGATATACAGGTCCTTCCTTCAAAATTCACAGAATTCTACAGAGAAACTTAAAAGCCACGTTCTGCATTAATGTTACCTCCAAAGAATCTCATGACATTTCAAATTTATTCATTTTCCTCGTCAAAAATGTAAGAAATATTTGTGACAGATAAAAAAAATACCCCCAAAATATACTTTTTATTCTGCTTCCTATGAATTTCTCTAATCTCCACCTTTGCCATAATTTGTTTACAATTTCTGGATTTATATATTCTTTCTTTCCCATTTCAGGAAGGTTTGTAGCTGACTCATACAACCATATTCTCACAACATTATTTTTTTTTTGTACTGCCTCATAGAAATTATTCATTACTCAGCTTAATGGTGGACTGCCTGTACGCTTCTCCACCTTATTGTCATCCAGTCAGATGAGCCAAATCATAATGGAGGTAGAGAAGGATTAAATGAATTCAATCTCTATTATATGGCTGTGAAAAATCATTATATATAAAAGCTTCCACTGTGAAGTCCTTAGTGCTCTCTGACCTTTGATTGATTTCTTGCAGATCTTTCATTACCCAACTAGGTAACATATTCAGCATGTTACCTGAATTGGGTAATGAAATACCTGCAAGAAACAAAACAAGCAAACTCAGACTACCAAAGCATCTGCAGTTCAACCCTGAGCTATAAATATTCTCTTCCACTGGAGCAGGGATGTCAAACTGGCGGCCCGCAGGTCGAATGCATCTCGTGCAGGCCACGCCTACCCTGGCTCCGCAAAGGCAAAAAATGTCATGATATCACGTGACGTGATTGAGTTTTACACCCATGCACTGGAGTCTCCACTGCCTGCAGTTTGTCACATAGACAGTACAGATTGTAACCTAAAATTCCCTCAATAACCCAGTAGTAAGATATCTATTCTGATACAGATCCATCTTGACAAACAATCTCTGGAAGCTTAGCCATGTGATCATATATCCATGAATTTATTACTAATTTTGTACCCATTATTAAAATTCATGTTCTGAAAGACCTTACTATTATAACATGAAGAAATTAATGGAGTCTTTAAAAGTATGATTCATATCATCATAACAACATTGTTACAATGATTGTGTTTATTCTTAGATTTAGAAAGACTTGTGGTAAAGTACACATAGAATTTCAAGAAAACACATGATAAAGTCTACAATGGGATATGCAAGTGAGATTCTTCAAGCAGAGATTCCTTAGACTTTTCTGATAATCTTGGTTATGATTTGCCTCCATCTATTCCTTTACAATGAAAATCCCTCTCTGCACATTAATTCAGAAAGAAGAAATTAATTAAATCTTCCCTTGGCTTCTTCCCTTTCTGTATATAGCAATCACCAAGATGTGCCTAATTCTCTGTCAGAATGAGACTACTGATTTCAAAAAAAGATACATGCAGTGTATTATATAAATTAAAGTTTGGGAGCTAATTGAATTAATTGAAAATTATAGACAATGGAAGAAAATATAAAGGAAAATTCCACAGGTTTTGTAGGCTTTAACTCACATTTAATTTTCCAAACATACACAATATAGTTAGAAAGGGGTGGGTGGGTGGGAAAGTATACAGTACATCAGATAGATAGATAGATAGATAGATAGATAGATAGATAGATAGATAGATAGATTCACACATACATATAATAACATCTAGTCCTACATTTCCCTAGATGGCCATTTCTTCTGATTTCCCAATTCATTACCAAGTTGGCATAAATTCCTTACTTGGCAAAAGCCAGAGTGGGAATTTAGTTGTCTGTCCATGATGAAAAGTACAAGAAAACAAAGGCAAAATGAAACTTGTTCTTTTACCCTGTAAAAGCTCATGAGGTCAAGCTTCCTACATTTTGCTGATCTCTGCTCACAATCTAGATTGATAACTTTAGACTAAATCCTTTATGTCTGAATCCCTTGGAATGCTTTCTCCAACTTCAGGATAAATGCAGTTAGGATGCTTCATAGTGATTAGCAAGAGGAAAGCTTTAATTTATTAATCAGGTATCATAGAAAAATAAGTATATGTAGTTCCAGTGCGAAGAGGACAACAGAGGGGATAGAAGAAACTGCTCTGATCTGCAATGGATCATAAGATTGTAACCAAGCTTTCTAGGGCTCAATTTCTACCTCATTGCAGTTGCTGGATAAGATACTGATAGCTGAACTGTATGCTCTATTACATGTAATTTTGTCTGGTCCTGGAGCAAGCTGGGTGAGCCAGAACAAATCTGTGCTAGCAGTAAAACATTTCACGACATACACATTTTAAAGAATTCCTGATGGATTACATTTGAGAGCTGACTGTGATGAACACCTGTCAGACCTGAAGAAGGACACTTCTCAGCACTTCAGCTTAAAAGTACTTCCCAAGCGCTAATTAAACACTCTGGTCTGGGTGGCAGGTGTGCAATTGTATTCCTTTGAGAATTTTGCAGATGCAAAACAGTACTTCATTATGAAATGAGAAGAGCTTTGGTAACTTTGTTAACTTCTGGGGAAGAAATAGTGAACTAAAGACATCTCTGTTGAAAGCAGAGCCGATGACTGTGGTGGAATGAAGAGCCAGCAAGTAGACCCAGTCTTTGTAATTTTTCTCTGGACAAGGACCAAGTTTGGTATTGCTCACTAGTGCTATATACAGTACAGTTGTTCCTATGAGGAAACCATAAGACAGCAGGTAAATTCAAATTTAAGAACTTATTTTTTTTTCTGCAATAAACAACAAATGGGTGATTAAATCTTTGATTTTATAAAGTTACAAATAAACTAAAATTCTAGATAATTTTTAAATAAGATTTGGAATTAATTTTAAGAATCTTTCCTATGGGAAAAAGCTTTTGTTCTGAATTATTTAAAGACATATGATAGTATGGGACTTTAAAGATTGGGCACTACAGGGAACTAGAAGGAACAAAATATTACAATTAAAGGAGAAAAATACTTATATTTTACTTATAAGTAAGTCAAAATGGAGCTAAAAATTTTAGCATTGGACCTTAAAAAATTAAGGATTTTTTTTAAAAAAGTATCCAGAAGTTATTTTTACAAGTGTCTGTCTCTATAAATAGACTATGTTTAAAAGATGTTATGAACATTTTTTTTTCCTGAAGATAGAGACAGATCAGAAAGTGGATTTTAAAATGACAAGCTATAAGCATGATGTGGAAAAAAATACTACACTGGATATGCATGTCTGGCTAAGAATTAAAAAGGATATATTAATTACAAAACAAGAGAGTGATCTGGGTAATCTTCCTGTACAAAAGAGGCTTGTTAAATCTCTGAGGAATCTTATGAGAAGGGACAAAAGAAAAATGAAATCAAGATTTAGAACATTATTTGAAGGGACTAACAGTCAAAATTGTTAAAAGTAAAGGGAAGGAATAGACAGTTTATTTGATTAAGGTTAAAATTTTGTTACCTCTAGTAACTCTTACTAGACTGTTGCTGATCAGGACTATAATGACAAGGTTTTAAGGATTTGTTTATAGATAGGAAATGGGATATGTAAAAAAGAGATCATATGAGATGAGAAGTAATATTTAAGAAAAGGTGATAAAATTGTTTATACTTGTGATAAAGGTGAAAGTCATTTCTTTAAATATTTCTTTTCTTTTTCTTTATTATTTTTCTTTCTTTTCTATTTTTTCTATTTTCTTTTCTACATGTTCTTTTTTTCCCTTTTGTTCATTTTTTTAGTTTGCCTTAGTTTTTTTAAAATATATTTGGTACATTTGTGAGATGTAGTTTTCCCTTCAGTGATACATAGGAAAGACAACTTAGCCTATACTTCATTCTTTTATTACCCTACATGTTGTCCATTTTTCCTGTAGTGCAAATATAATTTCTTATGCAAATATATCCTATTGCTTTTGCTCAGAAGTTTTCTGAATCTGTCCTTCAGACTTAAAACTTCTGATTGCTTTTTTCTTCTAGATAATATTAATAGCCTAATTCAGATCACCTAGAATTTGAAGAATTTGACTGGAAGGAATTTAACATTCTCCGTAATGTTATTGTCTCTTGAGATATTCTCAGTAATATTGTCACTTCTTGGACAAAAGACTTTGATTGCCGACAGAGAGTCAGAGGGGAAGAAGAAATGAGGGAGGAAGAATCTGAGTAAGTTTTAAATTGCTAGAAATACTCTAATGTCTTATATCAGTCCAAAGAGTTTCTATTTTTCTTATCATGACAAAGTTGTCTAAAAAGGAAATCCCATGTATGTAAAATACAGCAATATGATTAGTTTAAAACATGATAGAACAAATTACAGTTTACATTTGAAGTATGTTGTAAAGTTAAGTTTCAAGATAAACTTGTGTTTCATTTTATTTTAAAATAAAAAAAATATTTACAATAGCAAACAGAAAGAAAATAAAAACAATCAACAATTTAGTACAATACAAGTCCAGTAGTAAGCTACATTGGTTATGGTGGTCCTTATTCTATGATAAGAATTCATAGGATTGCAGTCAAAAGCTAATATATTATAAATTATAAATGTCTGGTTATAAATATTGGATTGCCAACATGATTGCCAACGTCCGATGATGGATATGGCACAACAAGAAGAAGATGGTTATAAATATGACAAATAATAAAACAATTGTAATTCTTGGGCCACTCTTGCCCAACTCAATAACCTCTAGTAATGTAGAATAAGAATGTGTTAAACACAATTATATACAGGACCTTAACACAGTGGAAAATGCTGATCAAAGTCTTACAGGTATATAGGGTGGGTTGTATAGTTCATATCAATTTCAAAATGAATAAAATTGCTGTTTTAATATTTATTTCAAGTCCAAATGCTTGTTTAGACATCATTTTGAATGGGTTGCGAGATTGAACAATAAAAATCCTAAATGCATGGAATCCACACATACACATACACACACAGAGACACATACATACATACATACACTATATGATTACATAATATATGATATATAATATGCAAACCTTGCCTAAAACATAGGTGAGATTCAAGTGATTTCAAATAAATCTGTGGTCTATTTATTGAAGGGAAAGTGCAATAATTACTGTATATTTATATAACCCATATTACCGGTATTTTTTCCTGTATGAGGAGTTATGTATATTTATCACTTGAAAACACATGAAGTAAGAATCATTAGTATAAAAAAAGAAAAAGTTTGCTGCACAGGGAGTATTCAGTTAGAACTCAAGGTATTTATCATCATTATAAGAGTTTGGAGGGAATTGTTTATTTGTAAAAGATTTGGCTTGCTACAGAGGGATGACAAAGATTTGGCTCTGGAAAAATAATCTGTGTTGGCAGTCTTATAAAGAAAAGCTTGTAAAGCACCTGCTTCACATCATGCTTTTTCTCTAACTAGCAAGCTCTGCATTGCTAGAACCAACATTTAAGACATTTTGAGTTGGGTTTCTTGAAAGAAAGACATGATTGTATGAAAAATGTTGGATATTGTGTTTGTCTAAAATAGATCATGTTTGCAATTTAGAAGAAATCAGATGTTGAAATAAAACCAACATACATATCCACATGCTATATGCAATAGCTTATAGTTAAGTTTTTAAATTTTTGGTTTTGTTACGGGCTGAAATAACTGATAAATGTCACAAAGTAGAAACACAGTCACAAAACACGTCAAGTTATGAGCAACTAGAGGGTACAATTAAAAAAAATATCATTTAAAAATAGCTTATTTTGGAAAACAATTTCCTTTAGTTCTTCAAAGGAAAAATGCTTCAGAATTTTTAGTTTTCCAGCACCTGTACAGTTAAATAATTCAATTTATTATTATTCAAAATAAATATTTTGAAACTCAATTTGTTGATTTCAGTGAGCTCTACTCGAAGCTGAAATTAGTTCAAGTTTCGGCTAATATAAAATCCAGATATTCATTTGATATCTGAATCTAGATGTAATGGTTACTATTTATATTTCTTTTGGTAAATTAGTACAAATTTATTATTGTGTTAATACTAATATCAAAGTAAGGGTTATTGTATTACCTGCTTAGGCCTGTTTAACTGTGAGCATGCTTTCTGTCAAAGGATAATTCATGTCATAAAGGATATGGACTTGTGATATTTTAATTTTTCCAAAATTTGTCACCTTTGCTTAGGGTACCCTAAATATATCCTTGTTTGGTTCATGGAAGCATTTTTAAAAGTTGTAACTAAGGAACAATATTGTAATGAATAATATCATAGCAATTGGTTATGGGGTGGAACTTTTGTATTGAGATTTTAGGCTTAAGCAACAGGATACATTGATAGTACTATGTCATCAGTAGCTTTAAATTGTTTCTCATGCAAATGGCAGCACAAACAGGAGGCATAACAAATTCACAGAATAATTAGTTTTGCAGAAGTATAAATTTTAAGGGGAAAAAAACCAATCTAAAAAAGCCCAAAAAGTATTTAATACCAAAGGAAATTCAGCAATCATAACATATTGATCAACAGAGGGAAAAATCTTGACAATTGAATGGAGAAGGAATGAAATGATATTACTAGAAAAAAGTAACAGAACAATGGATGTAGATGTGAAAAGACACAGAGAAAACTGCTTTCTGATAATTCAATGACAAGTTAACCTTGTAAAATTATTTTATAAAGACCAAAATGTTGTAAGCAAGAATTACCCATAGAAATAAATGGCAAACCCAATGTATGAATGTGGAATTGGATAAATATATGTACACTTAATAATTTTTTTAAAAGAAAAGTTCAATTTGAAACTAGCATCTGCAATATTTCTTCCAACCTCCATAAGAAAATTGTAACTTTGGTTGTTTCTTTTCTTCAACACTACTAGTTAACTTGAAGAGTTATAGTTTCTCTTCATGCTTGCTCTTTCACTATTAATTGTCTACCTGGACACCTCCCCCTTCTGGCATTACATTTTTCTCTAGATTCCCTGACAATCCCCATAACTAGCATATTTTGAGGCTGGAAAAATTCCCTAATGGGGACCTACTTAATATTGTACAAGGTAAATTATGGAACAGGATGGGTTGAAGGATCCTAATCATAGTAGCCAGTTTGCTGCAGTGGTTAAGGTATCAGGCTAGAAGCCAGGAAATTGTGAATTTTAGTCCCACCTTAGGTACAAAGCCTATTTGGCGATCCTGGGTTATTTTCTCTCTCTCAGTCCTAGGAAAGAGGCAATGACAAATGACCTGTGACAAATCTTCCCAAGAGGACTTGTCCTGCAGAACCTTGTCCTGACAGTTACTGGCAGTCAAAAAACAAGCAAAAAACAAAGAAACAAAAAAACACCTGCCAGTCAAGTCATCATATCAGGGAGAAATGGTCACTTGTAATGGGAATGAAACATTTTTAAAGGAAACTGATAGATACACACATGCATCCCACCTCCTAAACACTGGATATCATAAAGCCTTCAATGTCAGAAATACCCTGTAAAACAACTAGTTTTTATAAACCATAACAGTGTTTAAAAGAATCACCATATTGTTCCAGTGATAAAGAGCTTGAACAAAAGAAATTTAGCTTTTGCTTCTCCAAAATCTGACTTTCATGTAATCCCGTTTATATAGTGGCAAACTGGTGAGGCATGATAATTAGATCTTGTGCCATTATCATTCTACCAAGTATTTTGGGAAGATGGATTCAACCTTTAAAGAATTTTTGATTTGCTGGCTTAATTCAGGACATCAGATGAAAGTTCTGCTTGATTAAATAAAGCAAAAGTCTGCTTCCCTTACTGTGTTTGTTGCCTTCTCTTTTTTCTCTCTAGATTTTCCTTTTCCCAATAAACTCCTTTCTATACCTAGATATTTGGCTTGATTGGTTTAATGAGTGAATTCTCATTGCAATCTTCCCCATGCACAATAGTGCATAATCACAAAACCACACCTTGTGTTTCAGAATTCACACAATGCTTGTGAAGTTTTATATTCTTTAGCTTTTTTTTTTTTTTTAAGACCTGGGCTGAATGGAAAAATACTATATAGATGGGCTCACAATAGACTAGGACATGTAAGGACTGATCAGTAGCAGCCTAATTATCTTGAAAGAATGGATCTACCGATGAGTTTTTAAATTATCTCCCTGTTTGTAGCTACCTCTTAAAAACAAAGCTAAAGCTTGAAAATTACATTTTCTTTCCCACAAAGATTCTTGTTGCCTTCAGTATATTTGCTAACTCTCTCATAGAATTTCTGTTAGATTGCACGAGTAGGTGGATACAGACACTAGATGAATATTAATATGCCTTCTTTTTATTAATGCCACAAATTCCACAGGATTGTTACCTAATTACCATGCCTCTAACAACCTCTGAACCAGAAATGTAAATGTTCAAAGCTAGCTGCCTCACTGCAATAATGCCATCATGAGATATGTAGGTGGAAAAAAAGAAAGAACGCTATGACCTATTTCTTGAGAAAGTGCTGAACAGCCTCTAGAGTCATACTCCTGAACCATTTGAGCTTACAATCATTTATCCTGGATAACAGTAAACATTGAGGCGGTTGTTTTAAAAAGCAACACAGGTGGAGATTTTCCTTTCCATTCCTCATCTTCAAAAAGATATAAAAGGGTTGGGTGCTGGGACTCACTGTAACATACAAGAGACCCTAAAGAAAATGATTCAAAAAGTATTTCCATGCAAGATTCCTGGAGATGAGAGATTGAAAATTGTAAGTCTCATAATTTCTGACATAAAAACATCTGATACTGTTTCTTTTTTTCTTTTTCCCCTTCTGCTATTCAGACAGGGGACTGAATTTCTGTGGTTGCTTAAATAATTGTTTGATGGCTGACCACCAAGGCAACTTACAAAAAACAAAACAAAACAAATGAAGGGTATTGAAAAAAAAAAGAGAAAGTTCTGGTTTGCAATGTCAGTTAGTTTCAAAATGACTGAAACATTTGTGGAACCTTGTTTTCCAAGTGGAGACTTTATATTTTGATCTCCTTCCCTTTAAAATTTCATATTATTTTAGTTGTTACCAGAATTTCAATTTAAAATGGAAAGTGATATCTACCCCCTTTGTATTCTAGAGTTTTAATGAAAGAGATCCTCTGGAACACGGGTGAAATCCAGCAGGTTCTGACAGGTTCTGGAGAACCGGTAGCAGAAATTTTGAGTAGTTCAGAGAACCAGTACAGGAAATTTTGAATAATTCAGAGAACCTGCAAATACAATCTCTGGCTGGTCCCAGAGTGGGGAGGGAATGGGGATTTGCAGTATCCTTCCCCTGCCACACCCACCAAGCCACGTCCACCAAGCCACACCAAGCCATGCCCACAAAACCAGTAGTAAAAAAAATTGAATTTCACCACTGCTCTGGAAGTTATTCTCGCTATTCAAAGTAGATGTATTTAAGTGGCTTCAGTATTTGGTTATGGTTTGGGGTAAATGGGACTATTTCTGGTGTTTATTATTTAATATTATATTATTATTTTATCAATTAATGGAATGTGCTTATTCTAATTAACTGATGTGAATCTTATAAGATTTGATGGCATATAATTTAATACATAAATAAATGTAAAAAAGGACCATGCAGTGAGTACATGTGTGAATTCAATATCCTTTCTGGCTCTGAGTTTGACCTTAAGGGAGATCTTTAGGTATTAAAACTGAACACTTTGAAGATCTTTCATATAACTGAGAATATTGGATGATCTACTGCTCCGCAAAGGGTAGCATGTTTATCTGAATACATTTTTATTATTTCAAATATTCCTACCGAAAATATGAAATTCAGATGTGGAAATGCAGGAGATGGGAATATTAGGAACAGGCCTGCTTAGTCCTTCTCTATGTAACTTTAGGTGCCTAGGGATAATAATATCTGAAGATGATTGTTGTACCATGATAAACTGCAAACAGAATATTAATAACAAGACTACATTGAGAAGCTAATAGGATCACTGTTATTGGTGATTTACATTCATGAGAATATTTATTACAACCCTATTTCAGATTTTTATCAAGGGGACAAAAAGTCTTTGGTGTGGGAAGATAGTCAATCTGGTTTAAAATCTCATTCCATAATATTGCTTAATACTAAAAATAAGAATACTGATTATACTGCCTAAGATTTATAATTTGAATTTTGAATACATCTGAAATTGCACTAAAAATACAGTTTGTATTTAGAGATTTGTTGTTTGGAGTATTTTCAAAATTCTTTATCATATTTATTTGTAAAGTGTCCCAGTTCATTGAGATGCTGGACACCATACAACAACAACAAAAATAACAAAAGATAAAGCATAATTTACTGTTAAGGATGCTCCCATAAAGGAAGAATGCATACATTTTATATATGTAGCCCTTTTAATTATTTGTAAAGCCCTTTTAATTATTTGTAAAGAAGTGATGATATGAATCAGTGAGTTGAAAACAGAATGCAGTGTTGTTGAATAATTCATTTCACCAGGTCCAATTCTAAAACAAATGGAAAATAATGCAACATATCTTTTTTTCTCCTTCATTCAATGATGTCTAATTCTTGGAGGTTGCCAGGACAAGTCTCTGCAGTTTTCTTGACAAGGTTTTTCGGAAGTGGTTTAGCACTGCCTCCTTTCTAGGGCTGAGCAAAAATGACTGGCCCAAGGCAGTCAGCTGGTTTTGTGCTTAAGGTAGCCTTAGAACTCACAGTCTCCCAGTTTCTAGCCTGATGATTTAACCATTGCACTAAGCTGGCTCTCATTACAAAATATCTACTCCAGTGGTGGGTTTCAAAATTTTTTACTACTGGTTCTGTGGGTGTGGCTTGGTGGGTGTGGCTTGGTGGGCATGGCAGGGAAAGGATACTGTAAAATCTCCATTCCCTCCCCAATCCAGGGAAAGGTTGCTGCAAAATCCCCATTTCCTCCTGATCAGCTGGGACTTGGGAGGCAGAGAATAGATGGGGGCGGAGTCAGTCAGAATTTTTACTACCGGCTCTCCGAACTACTCAAAATTTCCACTACCAATTCTCCAGAACTGGTCAGAACCTGCTGAAACCCATCTCTGATCTACTCTGATTAAATTGTTCTGGGAATATTAATGTGAAAAAAGATTTCCCATTTGTTTTTAAGTAATTATGCTATTTTGTTTATGGAAAGACTTTAGCCTAAGCAGCTGTGCTGAGAGAGAGGGGAGGGGTGAGGACGGGTGGGGCGGGGAAGAGAAGAGAAGAGAAGAGAAGAGAAGAGAAGAGAAGAGAAGAGAAGAGAAGAGAAGAGAAGAGAAGAGATGAGATTGCTGTCAGGAATATTTACATTATCATTTTCAAGATGGTAAATTACAGTTGCTCTTAAACTGTGCCAAATAAGTACGTTGGCACAGAATCTAATTGTTTGGTTATATTTTTTTCAAAATTCTCCTCTTGCCCAAATGAATTCTGAAATGGCTTATGAAATTAACCTATTATATATTTGACTACTGTGCAATAATCATGTTCTCCATCTAAAATCAGGTAATTACACTATATGAAGTATCCCATTAATCCTTCTGGGTTTTGAATCACATTACTGAACTAAAAAAAAATCATTGAAATCACCCCTTTCACAATATCTCAGCTTCATTTCAAAACCTTCAAATAATGAACATGGAGCCTGTAATTCACTAAGGAGAATACTAATTTCTAACAATTATCATTGTCTTCCAACCTTACCTATGTAGAAACTCAAGACAGGAGTACAATTATAGGTAGTCCTCATTTAGCAACCTCAGTTGGGACCAGCAACTTGATTGTTAAGTGAAGCAGTCCTTAAGTAAAACTGCAATTGTATTCCTGTTTTATTTCCTTCCTTTCCTTTCCAGAACTGTGAAAGTCACAAAAGTGAGGATTGGTTCCATCACTGTCATATATGAGAACAGCTGTTGTATGAGGCAGCCACTCAACAAGCACAAACTGTACAGCCAAGGTACCTGAACAGATTGCTGATAGAAATGCATATCCCAATAATATCCATTGGGATTAATGTTCAATTCTTGTCAAATAAGGCTGATTGTACAGCTATGTGTTCCACATATGTATGTAGGAATAGCAATTGCATTTAGACTTATATACTGCTTCACGGTGCTTTACAGCCCTCTCTAAGTGGTTTACAGAGTCAGCATATCACCCCCAACAATTTGGCTCCATACTGACCTTGGAAGGATGGAAAGCTGAGTCAGCCTTGAGCCAGTGAGAATTCAACTGCCAAACTGACTGCTGACTCACTCTGTAAACCACTTAGAGAGGGCTGTAAAGTATAAAGCACTGTGAAGCGGTATATAAGTCTAAGTGCTATTGTATTGCTACATACATGATCCTCTTTTATCTCTAGTCATATAGCATGAAGCAAGAAAACAAGACCCAGCTAAAATAGTGCTGAAATCAATGACCAGAAGACAATTTGGCATTATTCATTACAGAAACAATCTCAAAGCTACTTGTAACACTCTGGGCCTTTACTCTGCATCAAATCGGTCTCACTTCCTGATAAGAGCATGACTAGGTGGCTCAGTGGCTAAGACACTGAGCTTGTCGATCAGAAAGGTTGGCAGTTCGATGGTTCGAATCCGTAGTACAGGTCTCCTGCATGAGCAGGGGGTTGGACTAGATGACCTTCAAGATCCCTTCAAACTCTGTTACTGTTTAAGTTGTATGCTTGGATTTTTCCATGCAGGTAACCCAAATACCACCAATGGGACTTCCATGAAGATGTATTTAGAATGGAGGTACAATCTTCATCATTATCTCTTCTGGAAATGTAAAAATGCAAATATTTGTAAAGAAATAAATCTTTCTGATTGTGTTGTTATACTCGGTTTCATATTTTATCCATTACTATTTGCTCAGCCAACCGTCTTTTCATATTGCCATTAACAGTTGCATAAACAATGCATGAGTCACTGGCTGCCTTCTGTATGAAAATAAGCTTGGTATAGTACTTTGGAAGTTACAGCTCCATTTTGGTGTTCCCCTGTAATAGTGATTAAAAGTTACAATAGCTTACAAGATGAGGGTCTAGTTTAGTATCTTTCCAAACAAGAAAAGAAGGATACAAGTTTTAAATCTCACAAGTTCCAACTGACTTCCAAAACATAGATTTAAATCAAATAAGAAGGTGGGAAAGAAAAAATAAAGTACTGCTGGAATGCCTGTGATTACGAGTTATTATATGTCCTAAGCGAGTTGGCCTGTTTGAGAAGTAATCCTTGGATTTGACCTTGTTTTATTTTAACTTGGCTTTCCATTTGTTGTTCTCACTCTTGCCTAATATTTTAACCTCAATGTTTTGATTAAAAAAGAAACTTACTAAAGTTACACCTAGTATTCATCTATGTTAATTTTCAAACTAAAATATGTGGGGGTTAGAATAGAATTCCTCATCAATTAAATTTGCTGATGGCTATTTACTAATATTATGCCTGGTCCCACAGTCAACCAGATATTTAGGTTGGATTTGACATTTTTATCCACCTATTGAGTCCCTTCCCAAGGACTCATGATAAACCAATGTTGTTTGATGGTATTAAAGGTATCATCACAGGATATAGGCTGTTCCAAGTAAAGGTGCCTTTTGCAATTGATTAAGGGGATTTTGTCAATACCAGTGGCATTCAAATGGTGCTCCAGATGTTTTGAAATTGTATCCAATGTGCCTATTACTATTGGCACTAACTTTTCTTTCTTTTGCTATAGTCATTCTATCTGTGTTTGCAAGTCTTCTTATTTTATTATTTTCTTCACTTCTTTCTCTTCTATTCTGCTGTCTTCAGGTACTGCAATGTCTAACATCCAGCATTTTTTTTTGTTTTTCTTATCAGCAATTATGGGGTGTTATGTGGCAGTGCTCGTCAGATTGAATTGTAAAGCCCAAAAGCACTTTAGCTTTTTCATTTTATATTACTTTATCTATTTTGTGGTCCCACTTGTTGCAGCCAGAATTAGCCCTTCTGTCTGTTTCTTCAACTTTCCTACTCTTAGTCATTGCCAAGTTCTTATTTATTTTGTCTGCTAAATTTATATGTACTGGCCATGTAATACTTTGCCTTGCCATACCTCTTTTTTATTCTTCATTTGGTCTTTCTTGCAGGCCAGTTTGGTTTCTCTGGTATTTAATAAATCTTCGTGTATACTAGTTTCAGTGAATCTTCACTGCACTTCAGATATTCTTCTAATGCTTTTTCTTTCCTTTAACTGTCTGATGTACTTGCAACATTCTTTGCCCACTTATTTCCCTTGGTAAGTAGAGTCCATCAGGATCACTGCATGGACAACAGCATCATTATTTCTTGGTCTTCTTATCCAGTGTTTTTAGTTCTTCCTGAATCCAGTCCACTATTCCAACTGTGTATCTAATGAATGGAATTGCCCAGATGTTAATTACTTTGATGGTATTTCCTCTACCAAGATTGGACTTTAAGATCTTCTTCATTTGGTGGTGCAGTGGTTAGAATGCAATACTACAGGCTACTTCTGGTGCCTGCCTGCTGCTTGCAGTTTTGACAGTTCGTGTTAAGTTGGGTGAATGAGGACGCAGCAAGCCAGGCAGTGAGTGACAACAGCTCTGTTTATTAGGGTGAGAACCCAGCGACTGACCTAGGGAAACAGCTCTCTTTATATACCTTGCAGCTGTGGTGATCAGCCAATCACCTGAAGGTCAGTTAATTCAAACTGCCCGCCAAACAAACCCATTTACATAACACTCCTCCCCTCCCAGAAGTCACTTTAGGTGTTATTTGCATACAAAATCTTTCAGGTGACCAGGGCATGTATGTAGCCTAGTCGACCTGCGCAGTTCAGTCAGAGGGGCGGCGTCGAGCAGGTCGGAGGGACTCCCTGTTTCTCCCTGCTCCGCCAATGGAACCTCCGAGATCTCCTCATGAGTGGCGACTTCTTCGGCTGGCGGGAACTCCTTGCTGGGATGGCTCCAGACACCAGGATTGTCAGATAAGTCCTCCGCTGCACTAGGGCTTGACTTAGTTTGTTGTTCTGGCTGGTAGTCAGGGAGCGGTTTGTTGAAGTTTTCCTCAGCGTCTGTTTCGATTCGCCTTCGCAGTTGGTCTATATGCCTGTGCCAAACTCTCCCGTCCCCCATGTCTCCCCTGTACGATTTGGGCCCCGTAATCTCCGTGATTGTCCCTGCTTCCCAGAGTGGGCCCTTCCCGTAGTTTCTGGCATGGACTGGAGTCCATGGTGAACTCCCTGAGTTTCCTCTCCCCCCCTTTGAAAACCTCGGGGGAGTAATTGGGATTTAGCCTATCCAGTACCCTTCCTCCCCATGAGTAGTTCTGCTGGGCTTCGGCCTGTGGCTGTGCAAGGCATGGAATGCTGGGCTGTCAGGAACCGATCTATCCTTTCCTGCCAGTCTCTGGGGCCTAGGTGCGAGAGGGCCTCTTTGGTCGTTCTTATGAATCTCTCAGCCTGTCCATTACTAGCCGGATGGAATGGGGCCGAGAGGACGTGTCTGACCCCCAACTCTGCTAAATACCCTTCGAACTGTGTGGCCGTGAACTGGGGCCCATTATCTGACACTAAGATGTCCGGTAACCCATGTGTAGCGAATAACTGCCTCAGTTCCCTAATAACCGTGTCAGTGGTAGTGGCCTTCATGAGCTTAATTTCCAGCCACTTAGAAAAGGCATCTACTACGACCATGAATGTCTGCCCATGAAACGGCCACGTGAAATCGATGTGGATTCTGGACCAGGGTCCCTTGGGTCTTTCCCACTCCCTCACTGGTGCCGTTGGTGGATCTGGCCTAGATTCTTGGCAGGGCTGACACTTCCCCACCCACTTGGTAATGTCTGCGTCCATTTTGGGCCACCAGATGTAGCTCCTGGCTAGTCCTTTCATCTGTACAATTCCCGGGTGACCCTCATGCAACAGTGTTAAGACCTTTTCCCTTAGGCACAAGGGCACAACAACCCATTCACCCCATAGCAAACATCCCCGTTGCATTGTTAGTTCGTCCCGTTTGCCCACGTACTGTTTGAATTCCCCACTCCCAGTCTTTTCCGGCCACCCCCTCGTCACCCAACTTGCGACCGTCTGGATCACGTGATCTTTGTTGGAGGCTCTGGCTACCTCTGCTGATGTGATGGGCCCTGAATCCAAGATGTCTATCAGCAGGATGGGGATGCCGGGTGTGGGGTCGTCCAGCTTGTCTGGTAGTGGGCAGCGGCTGAGTGCATCAGCGTTTCCCATGTCCTCCCCTGGTCGATGTATCAGGTGATAGGAGTAGGCTGCGAGGAAGATGGCCCAGCATGTCATCCTGGGCGATAGGGCTGCTGGTGTTGGTCGGTCTCCCGTGAGGAGACCCAGGAGCAGACGATGGTCAGTGATCAGGTCAAAATCCCTCCCGAATAAGTATTCGTGGAACTTCTTGACTCCTGAGACGGCGGCGAGGGCCTCTTTGTCAAGCTGACTGTAATTCCTCTTGACGCTTGACAGAGTTCGGGAGTAGTAGGCGATGGGCGCCTCTAGGCCATTCGGGAGTTTATGGCTCAGGACGGCTCCCACGCCAAAAGGGGATGCATTACAGGCTAAAACAAGGTGAAGCATTGAGTTGTATTGAATCAAGAAACTCTCGGCTGATAGCAATTTCTTGATATTTGCAAATGCCCTGTCCTCGGCCTTCCCCCAGGTCCATGTGGACTTTTTGGCTAACAGTCTGTGTAGGGGTTCAGCCACTGTTGCCTTGTCCTTTAAAAAGATCGCATAAAAGTTAAGCAGTCCCAGGAACGCTTGTAGTTCCGCCTTGTCTTTAGGGGTGGGGGCCTCTTGGATTGCCCTGATTTTACTCTCGGTGGGGTGTATGCTGGTGCCATCTACTCAGTACCCCAGGAACTCTACGGAGGGGACAGCGATCATGCATTTGTTGTGTTTGACCCGGAGTCCAGCCATTCTGAAGTTTTCTAACACCATTCTCAGCCTCCCCCCCAGTTGTTGCTCGTCTTCCGCCATGATGAGTACATCATCGAAATAGGGAACTACCCCGGGGATCCCTTGCAGTTGCCGCTCCATCGTACTTTGAAAAAGCCCGGGGGCTATGCTGACTCCGAATTGTAGGCGCGTGCACTTGAAGGTGCCTCTATGTGTTACAATAGTCTGTGCTTCCGTGGTAGCGCCATCTACCGGTATCTGCTGGTATGCCTGCACAAGATCTAGTTTGGTGAAGATCTTGCCAGGGCCCAGGGAATGCAGGAGGTGGTGCACAATTGGGACCGGATAAGTGCTCTGTTGCAGGGCCTTATTAATTGTGCATTTATAATCGGCGCATATGCGCACTGACCCATCCGGTTTCACGGGTGTCACAGTCGGGGTCTCCCATTTGGCGTGGTCGACTGGCATGAGCACTCCTTGCTTTATTAGCTTGTCTAATTCAATGTCTATTTTGGGCTTTAGGGCGAATGGCACCCTCCTAGGCTTTAAATGGATTGGGGCAACGTTGGGGTCGAGGTTGAATGAAATAGGGGTCCCTACATACTTGCCAAGCCTTTTGCCGAACACGTCCTGGAACTCCTGCATCAGGTCATCCCTCAGGGTGCTCTGGATGTTCCTCACTCCAGTGAATCCCAGGGCTCGAAACCAGTCCATGCCCAGGATGCTGGGAAGCTTGCCGCTGACGATGGTGAGAGGGAGCCTCTCGCTGATCTCCCCATATCGTACTTGGAACTCACCTATTCCCTCGACTGGGATGCGGTTCCCTTGGTAGTCCTTAAGCCAGCGTCGCTGTGGTTGGAGTTGTCGCTTGTGTGCGCTGGGGATGGCTTTCTTGAGGTTGGCCCACGACATGATGGATATGGGGGATCCCATGTCGATCTCCATCTGGCACTCACGACCCTCGATCTTGACTGCGGTGTAGGTCTTCTCGTCGGGTAATGTGCAGGTCTGGCCGATGCGGATGGTGTAGGCCTCGATGTCTTCGAATTTCGTGCCCTTCCGGTTTCCGCCATCTTTATTGGATCTCTGGCGTGGCACCATTTTGGATTGGCTGGTTAGGCCATGTGGTTTGTGGCCCTTCACTTGTTTGGCTCTGCAGACTCAAGTGATGTGCCCCTTTTTCTCGCAGAACCGGCAGATCGCATCCCGGAACTTGCAGTTCTGCCGGGGGTGGGGGCCTCCATAGCTGGCGCAGTCATCTCTGGGTCCCCGTCAATCCGGCCTGGACTGCTTGGTGTGGTAGACTTCTCCCTCGGACTCCCCTTCGCTCTCGGTGCTCACGGCCTCACGGTGTACGGTTGCCGACCTCTGTGCTGTCCGGCCATGGATGGTCCCCTGCAGTCTTTCGGCAGCCTTCACGGACGACTCTTGAGCTCTTGCCTCATCTAGGGCGATGTGCAGGGTCAGGTTCAATCTCGCAAGTAGCCTCCGTTGTAGCCGGCCGTCTCTCACTCCGCAGATTAGTTGCTCTAGGAGCATCTCATCTAGGTCTCAGTATTCGCACTGGTTTGCGGTCTTACGCAGGGCAGCGATGTACTTGCTGATCGACTCGCCATCCTGCTGTAGCCTCTGCCGGAACTCATAGCATTGGACGTATTTGGAAGGCGTTGGGGCATAGTGGTCTTTTAGCAGGGTCTGTAGCGTTGACCATGATATGGTGTGGACCGAATTCAGCTCCGCCAGGGCTTCGGCTGTGTCGAACACTCACGGTCTGCAGTGGCTCAGGAACAGGGCCTTCTTCCTTACGTCTGGTAGTCCCTGCAGGTCGTTGGCCACCATGAAGCACTCGAACCGGGACATGTAGGACCCCCACTTCTCCTCCTTGGGGTTGAAAGGTGCTGGCAGGGTGTAGGCAGACATCCTTCGCAATTCTCCTGTGCTCCGCTCGCTCGCCTGGCTAGATTCTGTGGTCGGTTGTTCCGCTTCTCTCTCGGAATGTGATTTCAGCTCCTTTCGGTCGTGGCTTCAGCTCTTTCCTTCTCAAAATCCCACCTTCGTCGCCAATGAGGACGCAGCAAGCTAGGCAGTGAGTGACAACAGCTCTGTTTATTAGGGTGAGAACCCAGCGACTGACCTAGGAAAACAGCTCCCTTTATATACCTTGCAGCTGTGGTGATCAGCCAATCAGCTGAGGGTCAGTTAATTCAAACTGCCTGCCAAACAAACCCATTTACATAACAGTTCAAGTATCACCGGCTCAAGACTGACCCAGCCTTCCATCCTTCCAAGGTCAGTAAAATGAGGATCCAGATTGTTGAGGGCAATATGCTGACTCTGTAAACCACTTAGAGAGGTCTGCAAAGCACTGTAAAGTCTAAGTGCTATTGCTATTTGCATGATATATTTACTTCTAAACTTTTGGCTGAGACATGCTTGGCAATGAATGGGTGTAGAGCAGTCAGCTGTTTCAACAAAAAGCCATTCAATCCGTCTTCACCTGGCCCTGTTCTTTATGTTCCATGACCTTTTCTCCACTATTTATACTGCTATTGCAAGTTCTTTTAATTTGGCTTCTTTTTATTCCTATCCACTTCCTTTATCCTAGCTCATTCTTGTTGTACTACTTTTTTATTCCCATATCTACAACCAGAACTGCCCTGTTTCTTCTTTCTCAGGTATTGTCTGGTTCATTGCAGTTAATCTTCAACTAATTAATACAATGCAATTAATATGATTATTTTGTTAGATGAAATATGAGTATTTCATCTAACAAAAGAGTAGAATGTAAACTTTTAGACTGACATTCCAATGAAATGGATAATCATTAAATATTATGAATGGGCTAATATTTTGCTCCTTTGTAAAGAAACTATGGCAAGACACAAACCGTTTGTTGAAAGGATTCTGCTTTTCACTACTGCATTTTAAGAAAATTGTCATTCTTTATATTGTCACGTCCCCTTTCTAGTGCTAATTTCACTTTTAAAGGAATTGTCATAATGCTTGCCAAAAATGTAAGTACTATAATAAAAATACACAAAAATACACAATATTATATATATATATATATATATATATATATATATATATATATGTATGTATGTATGTATGTATGTATGTATTTTTCTCTCAGCCAGATTTTTCCTACGTAAATCAAGATCTTTATACATCTTTATATATATATATTTATATATATATATAATTTTAATTTGATTTACAAAAGTGTGAGAATCTCACTCTGAAAATTTCTATATAAAATAAACTTTTTGGGGTTAGACACAGATAAGAATTCTATTGTATGACACGTCAAATATTTCTTTGATACTGAGATAAACTTCTTGGTAGTACAATGAATAAAAATATACATATGTACATATATTATATATTAAATAAATACAAAATATGTATTTTATGAAAAAGCTATCAAAATAACAAAATATTTTACAATTTTGTTAAACTAGGTAAATCAGAATTAAAAATGGAATTTTGAGAAAAAGGATGAGAAGGATATTTGCTCATCCTCAAATCAGGAATAGTTCTCTATTATTTCAATACTATGATTTTTTAAAAGTCGTGGACAAAATGTATTAATTCTGTGAAACGTTAATTTTATCATAATTTCTCCTTTTGCAGGAGCCTGTTAAAAATATGCAGTTTTCCATAATCAAACATATATGAAGGCTTTCAATCTGTAACATAAGTAATGATGATGGCAATGCCAAATTAATATGCCACCAACAATTATAATACAGGTAGTCCTCCACTTACAACAGTTCATTTAGTGACATTGAATGTTACAACAGCATTGAAAAAAGTGACTTAGGACCTTTTTTTCACACGTAAGACTGTTCAACATCCCCATGGTCACATGATCAAAATTTGGATGCTTGGCAACTGGTACATATTTATTAGGGTTGCAGTTTCTCAGGTCATGTGATCAGCTTTTGTAACCTTCTGACAAGCAAAATCAACGAGGAAGCCAGATTCATTTTACTATTGAGTTACTAACTTAACAACGATCCATTTAACAATTGTGGCAAGAAAGATTGTAAAATGGGGCAAAACTCACTTAACAAATGTTTCTCTTAGCAACATAAATTTTGGGCTCAATTCTGGTCGTAAGTCAAGGACTACCTGTAGTGTTCAAGAAATACTACATATAATCTCATGCAAATTCTCTTTTTCCTTGTTAAGGATTGTCCCTCTTAAACCAAATATGAGTCTTCAGCTTAAATATCTTCTCAGATATCACTTTATTACATAGCTCTAGGAGCCACTAATAGTTTACCATCTAATATTGTGTTTCTAACCTAGCACCTAAAAGATTACTCTTCACAAAGCATTATTGCTTAGAGCAGGGGTCCCCAACTCCCAACCCCCGGTCCATGGACCAGCACTGGTCTGTGGCATGCTAGAAACCAGGCCACACAAACAAGCAAAGCCCCATCAATGGGATGCAGGCAGCACATGAAACCACACCCCCTCCAGTCCACAGAAAAACTTTTCTCCATGGAACCAATCCCTGGTGCCCAAAAGGTTGGGGACCGCTGGCTTAGAGCTCATACTCCAACAGTTCCTCATTACTTTCTCTTCTTGTTTCCTTCAAATCCCTCCACAAAACCTATAAATCTTATGAAGCGTTTGGCACAATCCTTTAGTTCCAATATTTCAACTCTCTCTATGCAGAAAGCAAACGTATTTTGTTAGCTTTTTTTAATATGCTGCTTTGCACAAAATTGCTCTGCCGTGTTTATTTTAGGTTGCGATTCTATGGTTTCTGTTTGTGGTTCAGAAGATGTAGGATTTCTTCAGCAATACTTTCTGACCAAGCCTGAAGAGGGAAATTTGACACTGGTTTGGAATACCAAATCTTAGACATTCCATTATGGATTTGTAGATCCATAATCCTCCCAATCTATATTAGCATCATATGCAATAGAAATTGCAAACCTATTCCCTCCTGTTTGCAAATGAACAATACCATGGTAATTGAGAATGAAGAGGGAGAAATATCTGCTTTGTGAAGCTGCAGTTTTAATTTTGGATTTCCAGGACAATATGTTAGTTGTTGAACATAGTTTACATTCTCTTGATAATGCATCTGAAATTATATGTGTGGTCAATGAATGCATCATATTATCTCTATTGAGAATCTCCCCTTCCTCTGATGTTTTGTCTGCAAATAGCTTTATAGTGTATATGGATAGAATCAGTTCTTTTGTCTCCACTGCCATCATCTCAAAAGCAAATTTAGCAGAAGTAATGTTAAATAAAAAGGGGATTGGGCTTCTAATCTGGGATCTTTAAAACAACACTGCCCTATTTTGTAAGTAAGCATGCATTCTTACCAAAACTATAAATGTAGAATTTGGCATGAGAGCAAAGCACAATCTGTTTGATAAGCACACTATTGTTAATTCCACCAGCCGGTATTTGTCTTTATTCTTTTTCAACATTTTTAACATACTTTATCTGTGGTTCAGTGAGACAGCTTCAATACAGAACTTTTCAGCTTCTGACTTCAAATGCCAATAGTAATCTGCTATCAGCCCAGTGCAGTTATTTATTATCTTACTAGCTATATAAATTCAATATAAAACCTGGTCTCCACCAAAAATCTATCTACAGTAGAAATAAAAACCAGGAATAGAAAAAAGAAAAGCAAACCTATCTTCTGCATTTAATGTGCTGAAGTCTAACTCTAATTATTACTGTGTAAACTTTGTGACCCAGTAAGATAAACATAAGGTTTTTCAAATATAGGAATGTTTATAGCACTTTCTGCCAGGGAAACAGTGTTAAAAGAGGAAAGATCCTTCCTGTTTGCTTTTAATATTTATTTATTTATTTATTTGCTGTTCTCTGAACTACTCAAAATTTCCACTACTGGTTCTCCAGAACCTGTTAGAGACCCCTGGTAGTGCCCCTCCTGCTCAGTTCCTTCCTAGCCAAATACTTCCAACTCACCTTCCTAACTCACTCAGCTGGTTGAGATCAAGGAGCTGAGGGAGATGAAGCACCGGAAAAGACGCCTAGAGAGTGATTGGAGGTCCAGCCACACTGAATCTGACCGGACACTGGTGAGGTCTTATATCAAGACCTACCTAGTGGCAATAAGAGTGGTGAAATCCAACTATTTTTCCACTCTTATTGCATCTGCAGAGAACCGCCCAGCTGCCCTGCTTAGGGTGGCGTGCTCTCTCCTACGGGTGGGAGTGAGGGACGATCCCTTGCAGGGTAGAGCTGAGGATTTTGGACAATTCCTGCATGATAAAATCGCTCAGATTCAGACCGGCCTGGACTCCGATTGGATAGCCTCGGATGGGATGACGGAGGTGAGTCTTGAGAGTGTCACCTGGGAAGAGTTTGACCATGTGACTCCTGAGAACATGGACAGGATTTTGGGGAGGCTTAACACTACCACATGTTTACTGGACATGTCCCTCCTGGTTGGTGCTGGCCTCCAGGGAGATTACACGAGGCTGGTTTCAGGAGATTACCAACACTTCATTGAGTGAGGGTGTCTTCCCATCTGCCCTGAAAGAGGCGGTGGTGATGCCCCTCCTCAAGAAGCCTTCCTGGACCCGGCTGTATTAGCTAACTATCATCCTGTCTCTAACCTCCACTTCACGGTGAAGGTTGTTGAGAGTGTGGTGGCGGGGCAACTTCCTCAATTCCTGGATGAAGCTGTCTATCTAGATCCATGGCAGTCGGGCTTCAGAGTGGGTTACAGCATGGAAACGGCATTGATCGCATTGGTCGATGATCTCTGGAGGGCCCGGGACAGGGGTTGCTCCTCTGTTCTGGTCCTCCTAGATCTCTCAGCGGCTTTTGATATCCATCAATCATGGTATCATGCTGCATTGGCTAGAGTGGGGGGCACCGTGCTACAGTGGTTCTCCTCCTTCCTCTCGAACCGTATGCAGTTTGTGTTGATGGGGGGGCAGAGGTTGACCTCGAGGTTCCTCACTTGTGGTGTGCCACAAGGGTCGGTCCTCTCGCCCCTTCTGTTCAACATTTATGTGAAGCCGCTGGGTGAGATCATCCATGGCTTTGGGATGAAGTGTCAACTGTATGCTGATGACATGCAGTTGTACCTTTCAACCCCAGGCCACTCCAATGATGCCCCTGACATGATGTCCCACTGCCTGGAGGCTGTGCGGATCTGGATGGGGAGGAATGGGCTCAGACTCAACCCCTCCAAGACTGAGTGGCTGTGGCTCCCGATGGCCCGATATAGTCAGCTGACACCATCGCTGGCTATTGGGGATGAGATCTTACCCCCCTCAGAGAGGGCTCGCAACTTGGGCGTCCTCCTGGATTCACGGCTGTCCTTGGAGGATCATATGATGGCCGTGGCCAGGGGGGCTTTTTATCAGGTTCGCCTGATGTCCCAGTTGCGTCCCTTTCTGGATCGGGACGCCCTGCGCACAGTCACTCATGCCCTCGTCACTTCCCGGCTGGACTATTGTAATTCTCTCTACATGGGGCTCCCCTTGAGGAGCACCCGGAGGCTCCAGCTGGTCCAGAATGCAGCCGCGTGAGTAATAATGGGAGCGACTTGTCGCTCCCATGTAACACCCATCTTGCACGAGCTGCACTGGCTCCCGGTGGTCTTCCGGGTGCGCTTCAAGGTGTTGGTTACCACCTTTAAAGCACTCCATGGCTTAGGACCTGGTTACCTACAGGACTGCATTCTGCCACCGATTGCCTCCTACCAACCAATACGCTCCCACAGAGAGGGCCTCCTCAGGGTGCCGTCAGCCAAACAGTGTAGGCTGGTGACTCCCAGCGGGAGACCCTTCTCTGTGAGGGCCCCGGCCCTATGGAATGAACTGCCCCCAGACATACGAAGGATCCCCGACCTCCGTGCCTTCTGTCGCGCTCTGAAGACCCTATTATTCCAGCAAGCTGGTCTGACAGGATAAAGGTTTTTTAAATTGAGTTTTGATAGAGGTTTTAAAATGATTTTAGTTGGATATTTTAAATTTGGCCGAATGATTGAATTATTTTAATAAGCTTTTAACTTTTGTTGTACATTGTTTTTACCATGGCTGTTCACCACCCTGAGTCCCTCGAGAGAAGGGCGGTATATAAATATAATAAACTAACTAACTAACTAACTAATTACATTTAGCCCACTCCCCAACGATCAGTCAATATGGTGGTTTTGGCCAATCCAGCTGGGTACCAGCAGCCACAAACATTATCCAGGACAGGTGCCTTGGGATCTCCACTCCACTGCAAACTCCATGCAGTCCAAAGCATCAAACAAGAAAGGAGGACCACTTTCCTATGAGGCTGGTCAAGTGACAGCTATAAGACACAAATCAGCTTTTACAATTTACAAATACCTCCACAGGCATCATTGTAGCCCCAAGACACCTTTGTAATAACCTGCACCATTGTCTGGTCTACTAACCCTCCATCTTCTCTTCCCATGCAGTTCCAAAGCGGCTGCCACACCACCATGCTTCTGGGAAACAACCCACATTATAATTAGACTGGGAATTGATATCTACTCACCAGTTGAATGAAAAGCAGCTAATCTTTGGCACCACCAAGCTCCCTCAACTGCCAGTCAGTTTCCTTCATAACCCTTCAGCAGAGAAATTGCTGCCAGCTGCCACTCTATTCTTTCATCACCCAAGTAGGGCCCAATAAGGCTGCACTTTTATCTAGAAGCCAGGTAATCCACTGCTGCTCTGAATGGGAGCATTGCTCTTCCAGCTGAAATGCTCCACCGTGGAGGAGTTCCAGATCCTTCCAAATCTCCAGAGAAACCATCATTGCCCCCTCCCCCACTATTTTAGACTCTTCTGTTTGTTATGGCCATGAGGCAAGGAGAACAGTATGGCTGAATCTGAGCACTAACATCCATTTAGCACTACCTGGGGAGCATATATAGCTTAAGGCAAGGGTTCCCAACTCCAGGTCATGGCCTGATACTGGGCTGCAGCCTGTTCAGAACTAGACTGCATAAGCAGCGGGTGAGTGCACTGCACACAGCTCCATTTGCACAAGTGGCAGGCGAGCATGTGCCTGAAGCTCCATTTTTGTGAGTAGCATGACTGCGCACCTGATGCCTGTGCAAATGGAGTTGCGTGCATGTGCTCACCCATCAATTGCTTGCAATCATTTGGTTTCCCTTCCCCCAACTTCCACTGCTGCTGCCAATCCGCAAAGGATGGGGATCACTGGCTCAAGGAATGCTATGGACAAAGGCAACTTTTGCTCCTTAGAGCTTCACGGCTTCAATCATTATACATCGCCACCCACTTGCCATAACATACTCTGACCCTCAATATGTATAACCACATAACTCATGTAACCACCCTGTGCCTAATATTGAGCGTTGTCTTCATTTTTAAACAGAGCTTCCTATAAGATGTGTTGCCTGCCACTGTAACAGAACAGAATCTGATGCTTTTCTTTCATCTGTATTCATCTTAAATTTATTTCCTTAGGCTTCTTCTGTTCTTACTGAATTACTACCATTTGCGGCCAATTCTGTTTATAATTCAGGCTTCATAAAAAAGAGTAATTCAATAACAAGGAGAAAAGTGGGATTCCAATTGCTTCTGGCATACAACCATTGCTCCAACATCACTCCAAGTTAGATTGATAGGAAAGTATAATCTTCAACGGAATGTGTAGATATGTACTCAGCATCCTATATATAACTTTGAGAGATGAGATGAGCTGCAGATTAAGACAGACAGACAGACAGACAGACAGACAGACAGACAGACAGACAGACAGACACAGACAGACAGACAGAAAGATGATAGATAAATAAAATATGATTAAACTCTGATTAAGATGAATTTGCTACAGTACATGATCACAACTCCTATTTCATTCAATACTGACCAGTTGAGCAATAGATTGAATTTTATAATTTGTACCCTATGACTATCATTAAGTGTTGTACCTTATGATTCTTGATGAATGTATCTTTTCTTTTATGTACACTGAGGGCATATGCACCAAGACAAATTCCTTGTGTGTCCAATCACACTTGGCCAATAAAAAATTCTATTCTATTCTATTCTATTCTATTCTATTCTATTCTATTCTATTCTATTCTATTCTATTCTATTCTATTCTATTCTATTCTATTCTATTCTTTCTCCCATATCAAGACAAAAAAAAATTCTTTTTACCAATTTAGTGTAGATATAATGATCTATCTTAGTGTTTCTTAACCTTTCCTTCATCATGAACCACCTTTAAATATCTTTTGTGGCCACAGACCATGGCCACGGACCACCAAGACTTAACTCAAGATTTAAATTATAACATTTCTTCAAGCCTTCACAGACCCATTTGTGATGACATTATGGCTCCCCAGAGGTCTGCGCACCACAGGTTGAGCACCCACTGATCTATCTTATTTAATTAACCACTATCCCCAGCAGCTACTTAAATGAGTAAAGATGAATCTCTTATTAATTTCTCCAAAATGGACCCTGCAATCAGCACTGGAAGAATTAGATTTCTATTTTTACTTACCAAATAGCAGTTTTTGTCATAGAAATCTAGATGCTTAACTAATGGTATTAATCATTTTTGAAACTGAAATGTGTTACAGGAATAATATGGGGTAACGGTATATGCATACTACATTAAATATCAATAAATAAAGAGTTCCAATAAAACAGAACATCTGTAGCTCAGGATTGAACAGCAGAATCCTTGCTGCTTTCTGAGCTTGATTGACTGTTTACTTGCAGATGTTCCATTTCCCAACTAGACAATCTTACCAGTATTGAGAGAGCGTGCAAACCCCATTCTTACACTGATGAGATTACCTAGCTGGGTAATGAAATGTCTGCAAGCAACCAACCAACCAAGCTCAGAGAGCACCAAGGACTCCTCATAAATGAAAGACTTTTTCATCTCAGACAACTTAGTTTTAAATATATATGCCATCCTTCTATCTTTTTAGTTTTATGTACTAAAGCCAAGAAAGATGTACATTAAGAAAAATTATTACTTTCCTTGCAATATGGTAGTCGTATATATGGAAAACTGCCAAAAAGAAGTTCATCTATCTAAACTCTGGACCAAAAGCTAAAGAATAAATTTTAAAAATCCACAATATTGTCAAAGAAACTGTTTATTAAAGTCCTTGGCATCTTCTTTGAGTCCCTTGCTACTGCACGCTGGTTGTCATAGAAACAAGGTTTCATAGCATTGCATGCTTTATGAAAGCAATGAAATCCATATTAAAATTATAAAATAAAGGATGCACATTTTTATATTATTCAGGCTCAATGTTTATTTGCCAAAGCTGCATATTTCTGCAACAGGTATCTAAAAAGCAGCACAGATTAGACTCTGCCACATAGTAAGCAGTTTGTTTGTTACTTAGTTGTTTATACAGATTATTCAAATATTTCATGCACACCAGGATAGCATGTCTGAAAATTAACAGGAATTCAAATATGTACTTCATAATTAACTGGAAAAGCTGAGAGGAATAGTTTACCACTAGATGGCATAGAAGAAAAAAAAATTTCTAGGACTACATGAAAATCTCTTGAAGTTTTGTATTTAAAGTCTTACATGGTCTCCAAGCGAACTTAACTGCTAAAGTCTTTTTCCTTTTCTCATCTTTATCTTTCAGTCCCCACACTTATTAAAAAAAGTGGAAGGAAGAACTATCATCACAATTAAAGCAAAATAGTAATGTCTGAGATACAGCATTTAGGTTTTGCTTATGTAAATGACTACAATCATCATTATTGTCTGTTTAAAATGTGGATGTATTACATTTAATGTTCTGTTTATTTTTTCTTTTCTTTGTGTCTGTATTTTAATTTTTTGAATAAAAATAAAAGTTAAAAATATGGATGTATTACAGTTCATTCAAAAATTTTGATATATAAATCTTCTCTGTTAACTAGCCTTATACATATTGAGAAGGGACTAAATGTTTCTTATTACTCAACATCAAAAAAGTTTTATTCCTTCCATGCCATTTCTAATTATAATGAGTATTAGTTGGCAGTAAATATTTTCCTCTAAATTTTTTCCTAATTTTAAGAGCATATCTTAACAAAGTGAAATCAATTGCCCTGTATTTTTAAAATATTTATATTAAATAATTGCATCTTTTAAAATATTTTTATTAGTCACTTGCAGTGTTTTTTAACAAAGGAAATACAATTAAAATAGTTCACATAAACAAGATTTAAGTGTAAAAGTAAACTTTGGGGGCAAAACTGGAGATGGAATGTAAAGGGCCATATATATTGGCCAAGATTTAGAGCGAAAGAGAGAAAAATGTTAATGCTAAAATCAGGTTCCTATATGAACCTTTTATTTGAAGCAGACATACAAAAACAGGAATAATAACAAAATTAATTAGCAAAGGTTCCCATGGGAGCACTGCATTTAAAAATTTAATGTAAGTCACTGCTGCTGTATATATATATATATATATATATATATATATATATATATATATATATATATATACAGTATGTAGAAAAGGCTAGGGATGGCTGTCACAAGAATATGCCTCTCTCCTACACCAATTGAAAGCAACCTGAGACGTACATTGATGTCATTATCTAAATGCACTTTAAGTCAAATTTAAATCAGTTTATATAGAAATCAGAAATAAAAAATAGAAATACAAACTAGTATGTATACTCCACATTTCTGTTTTTCTGCTCCTAATTTGCTCATATATAGAAAGAAATTCTTCAAAACATTGTACAAGTTCTGTTGAATGGCATTGTCCTAAATTTATGATGTTACTATTTTTGTCAAGTTTCCGAAAGATGCCCTAATTAATTCATGAGCCATGATCCAAACTTCAAAGGAAATATAGTGATTTATTAGGAGCACCATTCCGGCAATACCAGTCAGGACTGACCCCACGTAGATTTACGTTCCCCTATGACCCTCTCTCTCCCCTCCCCCTTGGCCATGTCATAAATCACATTCTCCAATTAACCACTTTGGCTAGCTGTGAAACCTAACACCCTCCTTCTGATTGCTATCAGAAAAATGTATGGAATTCACTTCAGTTCTCCCTCCCTCCTGCTCATGGCAACTTGAAAGCTTTGCAAGTTGACAATTTTACTTTATAAGGATTATCCATTGTCCTCCTTTTATACATTGATATATAATTCGAAAGAACATATTTACAAAAAAAAATTAAAAAGGAAGTCATGACAACACATGACCATATCATATAAAGCAATGTTGCAATTTGAACACTAATTTTCCAGCAATTATTGAATCTGTCAATTTCTCCCTTGATGAACATGACATGCTATTTAATTGAGTTAATTATATTATGTTATTATATATAATAATTGGTAACTTTGATTATACTGGTAAAAATATAGTATTTCTGCTTACGTATCAATACCACATGTTGATCAATGGGAATGTTTGTGTTTATATCACATATGGTCAGTGCATAAACTCTTAGAAAGCACTGTTTAATTATATTAATACATAACCAACCACCTAAAATAGCCTTGTATTTTTCTTCTAAGGGATTGCCACAAAGAGGCAGGAGTAGACCTATTCCCCAAAGCACCTGAAGGCAGGACAAGAAGCAATGGATGGAAACTAATCAAAGAGAAAAGCTATCTCAGAAGAAGAAATTTCCTGACAGTTAGAACAATTAATCAATGGAATAACTTGCCTCCAGAACTTCCAACACTGGAAGTTTTTAAGAAGAGATTGGACAAGCATTTTTCTGAAATAGTATAGGGTTTTCTGCCTGAGCAGGTGGTTGGACTAGAAGAACTGCAAGGTCCCTTCCAACTTAGTTATTCTATTATTCTAACTTCTTCTAATCTGGGTGTTCTTCTGAACATGTCTCATAAACGTATCATCATGTGCTTAAAATACTGCAACACAATCTACATGAGACCGCCTTTGAAAATGACTTTGGTAAATGTAGTGGATTCAAAATGCAGCAACTTAGTTGTGGCAGAACGAAGTCACTTATATGTAACACTTGTGCTGTAATTGGTGCATTGGTTGATGAAAGGTTTGTGAACCCAATTCAAAAATTTAATGTTAGCCTCTAAAGCCCAAATATCTTGGCTCCTACTTACAGTACATTCAAGCATGCTTATTCTGACAAAAATATGCCTGTCCTTGTTAATCATCTTGAGAAGCTAATCTACTTGATGAGCAGGAAAAAAATCAGTCTATTTTAGATTTAACCTTGAGTGAGGGCCGTCTTAACTGCATTATGGGCCTTGGGCAAAGCAGTATACTGGGGCCCCTACGACAACTACTCACAGGAATAAAAATGCAAATGATCAATAAAGTTAAACATATATTTATTTTATTGGCACTTCCAACAAAATCGGTGTTGAAAAACACAATAATACTCAGTAAGCCATACAGTTGCTGTATTTATATGATACAAGGTGCATTGAAGGGTTAACATACACAGAGTAGTATGGGGCCCCTATGCTCGTGGGGCCCATGGGCAAGTGCCCATTAGGCCCATGCATTAAGACAGCCCTGCCTTGAGTTGTGTTTGTCACCTTTCAACCATGCTGGCATTCTGGAAAACTATAACACCTCTCCTATTGTAATATAATGTATTTGGACATTACAAGGTGATCTTGGGCTGCCTTTTTGCTCTAGTTGGATCTGAAATTCAGTTATAACTTTTAAGTCTAAGATGGTGGATTTTTTTAAAAGATTGAGAGACAAGTTTGTAAACTTGTATCAGTTAATATTTGTTTTTATTAAATGATTATTAAATGAAATAAATAAATAGTCTGCTGAGCCTTGATGGTGCAGCAGATTAAAGTGATGTTAAGTAGCACCAGCTGCCTGCAATTACTGCAAGTTCAAATCTCACCAGGCTCAAGGTTGACTCAGCCTTCCATCCTTTCAAGGTAGGTAAAATGAGGACCCGGATTGTGGGGGCAATAAGCTGACTTTGTATACAAAAAGAACACCGCTAAAGGGCCCCCGAAAGCCCTACTAAGCAGGTATATGCAAAACTATGAAAGCTATTGCTTAACGCATTGTAAGCCGCCCTGAGTCTCTGGAGGAGGGCGGCATATAAATCGAACCAATAAATAAATAAATAAATAAATAAATAAATAAATAAATAAATAAATAAATAAATAAATATAAACTATCCAGAGTCTTTGTAATTAGACTCTACAAAGTCACCTAAAAATAAACAAACTATAACTTCTGAAGTATGTGAAGATGATTAGGTTTAAACATCTATTAGGAAAAAAAATACATCTATTTCATTTAACTTTTGTTTCAGCAACTGTAAAAGATGAGACTAGACACCAGCTGAGGAACAGATCCCCCTTGACAGAAATTTCTCAGCTTTATTCAGAAGTGTCTGGCAGGATAATGGAAATTATTGAATTGCACAGCTATAAAACCTATATACATTGCCAAACTGGAGCCCTCAGGGAAGCTAACTTCATAAAATAAAAGAAATATATGAATCCATTTAAAGTACACCTATATTTAAAAATGTTCAGCAAACAGAAGACTGTGCCTAGGATAGTCATAAAACAAAGAAAGTATGACTACTCATACTGGTTGCAAGTCTTCATTCTGATATTCTGTACCTCATTTCTTCCTAATGGAATAAAAATAAAGGATCACAGGCTTTAATTTGCATATTTTAATCTTTTTCTTTTAAATCAATAATCAAATGCCAAGTATAATTTCAAATAAAAGAATCCCTGTCAATTACACATAGTGGCCAATTAAAAATTCAATTTTCCCATCAAAAAATATTTCCAAGTATTTTTGTTCATTTGGGTTCCTGCCCCCAAATTCTGTCAATAGCAATTTCTTTTCCTTTCTACCTTTTCCTTTCCCTTTCTCCATCCTACCAACTTCCTAAAATCATCAGGGTCCTCCAGATTTCCAAGCACAAATTTAGTTTCACAGTGATCAACCATAAAGATGTTGAAATGCTTATTAGCTGCAGAAATCCAGAAAAGAATCTAATAATAATCTAACCACATTCCTGCCATAGTTAATATATTGTGTCATCAAAAGTCCTTAAATATGTTTATCCTTCAAAGTGATCCTGAGGTAACCTTCCTGCTTTAGATTGCTTTGCACTTAAAGAAAACTTTTAAAAAGTCATTGAATTAAGAACAATTTTCTGTTTACTGTTTTTATTTCTTTTCAATGCAATGGAAAGTTGGAAAGACATTATGTAAATGGATATATTTTCTGCCCCTCTGCTGATGATTCTAAAATAAGCATAGAACTTAACCAAATTTGGTTGGAGAGAAGAAGGCTACAAAAAGATGATTAAGCTTTAAAATGGGGCAGATCAGGCCAAGTGTGTGGAGAAATTCTAAGCTATGTTGCAGATACCACAGCCCACCTTTGATTCCCAATGCATAATGCACAAAACCGTACACAGATACAACCCAAAATAGGAGTAGAAACACAGAAATAGTCTCAATAGCCTTGGTAGTACAGTGGTTTAATGCACCCTGTTATTAACACAGCTGCCTGCAATTTCTGCAGGTTTGAATCTTACCAGGCTCAAGGTTGACTCAGCCTTCCATCCTTTCTAAGGTAGGTTAAATGAGGACCCAGTTTGTGGGGGCAATAAGCTGACTTTGTATAAATATACAAAAGTATGAAGGCTATTGCTTAATGCATTGTAAGCCGCCCTGAGTTTCCGGAGAAGGGCGGCATATCAAATTAAAAAAAAAAAAGTTCTATTTTATTACACAGAAGAACATATAGAGGACCCCTAAGGGCATTGATGCTGAAGTACTATAGACTAGGAGAAACTTAGCTTAATGCCAGTAATTATAAGAGGTATCTTGGAGTCCTAGTGGACAATCACTTAAATATGAGCCAACAGTGTGTGGTGGCAGCCAAAAAAGCCAATTCAAACCAGGGGTGAAATGCTCCCAGTTTGGACCGGCTCGGGCGAGTAGGTAGTGATGATGGCCGGTGGTTTGGAGAACCAGTAGCAATGGAAGCTGGAGGCTCCGCCCACCTGCCCACCCACCCCATTCCCCGGAGTCGGGGAATGCACCATTCCCTGACTCCTACTGCCCACCTTTCTCCCATAGCTGGCTGTCAGGGAAGGCAAGCGCCCGAAAGGTACCGGAGTTGCTCACTCTCCTTCTTGAATGAGCTGCTCTGGTCCATGTGCCGGCTGCGCAAGCGCACATCCAACCTGCCACTGAATTAAATAAATAGTGTGCACTTGCGTAGCCAGCGCGTGGACCAGAGCGGCTCATTCAAGAAGGAGAGTGAGCGACTCCAGGCACTTGCCTTCCCTGACAGCCAGCTGCAGGAGAAAGGTGGGCAGTAGGAGTCGGGGAATGGTGCATTTTCCGACTCCGAGGAATGGGGCGGGTGGGAGGAGCCGCAGGAGAAAGGTAAGGACACGCCGGCAGAATAGAAATTTAAAAAGTTTTCCTACCAGGTTCTGTGGGCGTGGCTTGGTTGGAGGGGGTCTTGTGACTGAGTGGGCGTGGCTGAGTGAAGTTGGCCATTCAGTCACAGGACACCCCCCCACACCAAGCCACACCCACAGAACCGGTAGGGAAAAATTTTAGATTTCACCCCTGATTCAAACCTAGGTTTCATTAACAGAGGGATAGAATCAAGATCACGTGAAGGACTAGTACCTCTTTACAAAGCCTTAGCAAAACCACATTTGAAATACTGCATCCAGTTCTGGTCACCGCAATATAAAAAAGATGTTGAGACTCTGGAAAGAGTTCATAAAAAAGCAACAAGAATGATTAAGGGACTGGAGGCTAAAACATACAAAGAATGGTTTCAGGAACGGCACATGACTAATCTACAGAAAAGAAGGATTAGAGAAGACATGATAGCAGTATTCCAATATTTGAGGGGCTCTTACAAAGACCAGGTGTTTGTGTGAGTGTGTTAACTATTTTCCAAGGTCCCAAACGGCAAGACCAGAAACAATGGATGGAAACTAACCAAGGAGAGAAGCAACCTAGAACTAAGGAGATATTTCCTAACAATGAGAACAATTAACCAGTGGAACAGCTTGCCTCCAGAAATTGTGAGTGCTCCATCACTGGAAGCTCTCAAAAACAGACTGGATAGTCATTTGTCTGAAATGATATAGGGTTTCCTGCTCAAAGAAGGGTTGGACTAGAAGACATCCTAGGTACCTTCCAACTTTATTATTCTATGAGATTAGTTAAAAACAATCTAGAAGTTATGCTTTCCTGCGTTTCCTACCTTATTCTTCTTTGCACTCACTTGTTCCATCTCCCTTCCAACTCAACACCATCCACAAAATAATACTGTTAGCATTAGCTTGGGCATCAAATGGAAGAAAATTCTGTTGATTTTGGGCAAACCTATTACAAAAAAAAATGAGCAACATAGTCTTTGAAGGTCTCAAACACAGGCTTAAAGAAGTTCACTTACTTTTTGAATTAATAGGTACATGCTTGCTATTGAAGTAAGTGTACTTTCTTTTAAACTGTAAATTCTCCAGATCAGGCAAAAATTTCTGGCTTGGGATGTTCTGTTTTTACGAAGTTGACCTTTGTATTTGTTTTGTTATCTTTTGTTTTTAATGGAACAACAGTCAATATATGCTATAAATAAATACGCAAGCTTGGGTTGAAAGAATTATATCAAAAACCTAGCCAGGAAATGCCTGAGTGAAGAAATTTGAGGTCATTGTGAAGGGATGTGTTTAACAGCTAGCAGCTTATAAATATAAATCCTATTTTGTGAGATAACATATAAACCTGCTTCAGCAATGCTTTATATATAAAATGTGCATAAAGAAACAAAAATGTGAATCGGTGTTATTATTTATCCCAAATGTATCAATTTACTTTTCTCTAGAAGAAGGATGCTAGCAATTTTTATTTCTTTTCTTTTCATTTGTTCATTCTCCCAAACTTTTTTGAGGCAATACAATATAAATTAATATATAGAGTAGATTAATATACTACACAGGATTTGTTTAAAAAGGTATGATAAAGTCAGTCTAATATAATTGTTTTGCCAATTGTTTCCAGGGTTAAAAGAGGCAGAGAGATGTAAAGTAATGAGCTCCTCTAAACTGAGCTCACTGTGCCAAATAACACTTTTTAAAAATCTTCTGTAGCCAAATAAATTATTGTACCTGGTTTGGTAACTGATTTATATTTTTACCAATTCCTCCATCAGAATACTTATTCCATGTTAACTTTCTGAATTAATCTGTAGAAACTCAGTTCAATACTCTTCCAGCTTCTGTAACACAGAGACTAAAGCCGTGATGGCAAACCTATGGTACGCATGCTACAGGTGGCACGCAGAGCCCTCTCTGAGAGCATGGGAGCCGTTGGCCCAGCTCAGCTCCACCACACATGTGTGTGTGCCTCCTGCCAGCAAGCTGATTTTTGGGTCTCTCCCGCACATGCATGGTGAGTGGGGTGCATGTGGGAGATGTGCATGTGTGCATGGGGGGGTGTTGTGCATACATGCGTGGGGGTCATGCGTGTATGTGCAGGGGGTGGGGGAGCATGGGGGTCATGCATGCATACATGGGGAGGCTGGGGGAGCACAGGGGTGAAGGGAGTGTGGGGGGATCACACGTGCATTCGCAGGGGGGTGGGGGAGCATGGGGGGTCACATGCACATGTGGGGGGGACAGGAGGAGTGTGGTGGGTCATTTGCACATGAGCAGGGGTATACACGGGGGGGGGGTCGCACGCACATTGCATTTTGGGTGGGGGCATGCACACGCTTTTGGCACACAATGACAAAAAGGATCATCTAGATTTTCTCCCCATTCATTTTTTATTGCATTTCACCATTTTTTTTTTTTTGGCTTATACTTTTTAAATAGCACTTATTAAAAATATTTTAAAAATACAAAAATAAAAAGTAATACAAATAAAAAGACAAAAAGAAAGTGCAAAAAAAATAGAAAAGAAAGAAAAAGTAAGAATATAATAAAAAAAGAAAATATGTAAATTTGAGGTCAGCCATCACAGGTGTAAACAATATTAATAATTAAAATACAACAAATAATGTCTTTGTCTCATCTCCCTTATCTACAAGCAAATTCTTAAAGACCTAATGTTTCAATCCTGATCAGCAAAAGTTTATTAAGTTACCAAAAGTTTTAATTTTGATAAAATAAATCACCTGCCTATTCCTTCCTTTTACTTCTAACAATCTTTATCTTCAGTCCATTCAAATAATGTCCTAGACCTTGATTTCATTTTTTTCAATTTATCCTTTGTTACAAGTACTTTCAGACCTTTAACAAACCTCTTTTGTATTATCCTGCTCACTTTTTTGTTTGTTATTTGTATATCCCTTGTAATTATTAAGACATCAGCTGGTTTCTTCTGTATAGTAGTGTAGCATCTTTTTCTGTATCATTCTTGTAGTCTGACATTTTAAAATCAACTTTCAGATCAATCTTAAGTAAAAGTTTTTTCTCTTTCATAACATATTTTAAACATAATCTATCTATGAAGACAGACAGCCTTAAAATCAACTTCTAGATCCATTCAAATTATCCTTTAATACGCCCATTGAAAAAAAATGTTTTGCTTCATTCTTTATTAGCCCATCAAATTTAAGTGTTCTTCTCCTTTAATTATAATATTATTTCTTACTGGTTCCCTTGAATACCCAGCCTCATCATATTCTTAAAAGAGAATTCAAAATAAACACATTTTGAAAAGAATTATTTTAATTAATTCCAAAATCTTATTTCAAGTCCATCTGACCCTTTGTTTTTTTTTAACTTTCCAGATTTATTTATTTATTTATTTATTTATTTATTTATTTATTTATTTATTTATTTATTTATTTATTTATTTATTTATTTATTTATTTATGCCAAGAATGGAGTGAGACTCACTTGGTGTATTCAGACTTGTCAGTCCAAAGCAAAAGAACTTTATCCAATAGCTAAAAAGAAGTTAACAAAGCAATTTCTGAAAGTGGGCAGAAGCGGCAGTGTGCTAGCCCTTAAAGGCACCAATGGTGGTTTGAGGCTTTCCCCTAATTTCCTAGAATTCTAAATCAACTGAAGACTACTGCCTTGCAAGGAACAACTGTTTGGAGCACTTGTGAGTGATCTTGCCCAGAGAGGAAGAGAGACAAAGAACTGTTATATTTGCCAGCTCTTCATTTCACTGCAGACATCAGCTCCATTTTTAGCAGAGCCCTCTTCAGTTCACCATTTCTTCCCTGGAAGTTTCACAGTTTCTTTTTTTCTGCCATATCTATGGAGAAGTCTATCAGTGCAATTATCACACAATGGGAAAAATTATCTGCTTCTGTTGTGACCTAGGCTTACTGAGTCATTACTAGACACAATTAGTCCCAAATAAACCTTTTTTATTGTAACAGCTGAGAATTATGTTCATTCCCAGCTGAGTCCCAATTAGTTGAAAAACAAGTCCTTCAGAAGAAGTCCTTCAGGCTAATCACCAACCTTTATCTTCTTTGACACCCTGCCAAAGGCCTTACTTGGCAAAGCCCCACAAAGTTCAGAAACAAACAAGAGATGCCGACTGGAAACAGAGTTAGCAATGTTGCTTTCCTGCAAAAGGCCCCAAGTGCCTTTGTTTGTCTTTTAAGCCTTATGGAAGGGGCCAATCATCTCCTGGCCTTACTCCCAAGTCATCCCTTTTGTTTTAGCTTCTCTTGCCTTCTGGCAGATCTTTGCATGCGTGCACTAGGAACAGGCTCCTCCTGTTCTTCTGCCTCTCTGCTTCTGACCCCAGGGGCTCCGGAGTCTGTGCATCACTCCCAGATGACTCTGGCCCCATCTCTGCCTCCAACGCAGAGCCCTCATCAGGGCCTTCCCCAGACTACATTGTTCAGAAACAGATATTTTTATTTCATGGAAGAAATAGTGTGATAAATGAATAACTTCAGTTTAGCATTATTTCCCTTTGTAAAGATGTCTCAAATCATACATATTCAGACTGTCAAATATATGTTTCTTATATCTGCAAGTCTAGGTTGACACAAAATATATGTTTCTTGAGCTCCCATTGAGCTATGCTGTTTTACTCATCTGAATTTTATTCTGCTCAGTCTTTCATAAGTTATGGAAGTAAAACTTTTGATATTTCCCATTTCAGTGGCAAAGAAATCTACACCTCTCTCCAGTTCACATTAGTAGCTTTTCCTGTCCTATGGATCATGATGTGAAGTTGCACTGAAGCTGCTTGTTGACATCTACGGCAAATTCATGCTTGGTTATTTTTATGTATTTTATCATGAAATGTGTTAATTCTTCTCAGTGTTAAATCACTGCCAACGAGTACTAATTAATCACTTCCCCTCACCCAAGATGCAACACTATCTTCTGCAGATTCAAAAATCAAAATGCTGACACATGAATTTGCTCACTGTCAGACATAATGATTTCCTCCACAGTTAGCAATTCTTAATTACCATTCTCCTGCAACTCATAATTTATGTTGCCAAATTATCATCTGACATGATGTAACACTTCCAGCTGCAGCTACAATAAATTTTGTGAGCTGTTATAAACTCCTGGAATCATTCTATTCCTTCTGTTTCTATTTTCCTGGTATGCTGCTGATGGTGTCACACATGCCAGCTGTAAATCTGATCTTTTTGTTTCAACAGTTGCCAGATTGATACAGAAATCTGTACAGTGTGACCCCTGGAGAATTCAAGAAGAAATTCATTAACAAGGCAATAGCAGCAAAATCAATTCCATAG
Source organism: Pituophis catenifer annectens (assembly GCF_029215685.1). Lineage (NCBI taxonomy): Eukaryota > Metazoa > Chordata > Lepidosauria > Squamata > Colubridae > Pituophis > Pituophis catenifer. The sequence continues at coordinate 121,439,675 of NW_027256883.1, read as the reverse complement.
AGATTGCAAAATGGAATTAAGACAGTGTGGAAGGGAACGGAATATTTGATTGTGAAGATAATGGAAGAAAAGGAAATTTAATGATTGCATAGAAGAGTAGCAAGTTGATGGAATAAAATCAGTATGAAAAGGAAGCAAAGGTAGAAAATTCAGGAGCTGCTCATAAGAAACTATGTTAGCAGATTGGAAGAACTTTTTTGCCTTAAAATACTTAAGCTCCAAGCTCTCCATTTCAATCTCTACAACTTGTAAATTGTTATTAATAATAATCTTTAACCTTCTGTTCCATTTTTAGCACCTCACTTGCGTCTTTGCAAAAAATACACTTGCTCTATAAAATATGCCATGTAACTTGACATATGTCTTGGTCATTAAACTGAAACTGAATTTACAAGCCCGTTCACATATTTATGCTCGGTGCTCTTTAGCTAATGCTAAAGCATTTAGCTAATGCTTACATGAAATGAGTCATTTAACATCAACATTCTTGTTCATGATCAACACATGAAAGAAGGCATACAAATATGGCTTCTAGCATCAGTATATTAGACCCCGGTTAACTACCAAGATAAGGAAGATCATTTAATTTACTATTTGTCACTTTTAAGCATTCAAGGATTCTCTTTTTACAAGAGAGAAAGGACCCCAAATAATGGCTTAAATTTATTTGGTTTGCACAAAAAAGAAACATCAAAGTTGATTGGTTTAGGGAAAAAAAACATATGTCCAGTTACTTAATAAGAATCCAATATTATGTAAGAATAAATATTGACCAAGCATTGTATTCTGAATAAAAGTAAAAGAAACATTTGCAAGGGAAAAATGTCAGACTGGATATGGGTAAGATACATTCACAGTGCTTTCCTAATGTTGGGATTGAATATTTATCCTTTTCAATGCTTGTGAGGCAGTTTTTCATTCAACTGGTTATGCAGAATCAAAATAATACCTGCACATGAGTGCATCAAAGCATACCAGTCTTAGTGGAATCACTGCATTTCTGGGGGGTGGGGTGGGGTGGGGGTGGGATATAGCAATGATGCTGTAGTTGCTGAAACACCATCTGATTTGTAGTAGTGGTGGAAGACAAGATGATGTACAGTAATGGCAACTTCTGCCTCCCTCCTTCCTACCCTCCCTCCATACCACTTTTCTGGTATGGCTCTCATGCAGTGACTAGGTTTCTTAAAGGTACAGGTGGTCCTTGTTTAGTGACCACAATTAGGACTAAAAATCACTTGTTAATTAGAGTGAAATGTATACTGTCTATTATTTGGGTGTAGGGTCCGCCATATATCAGTTAAATTTAATCCTTCCACTAAATCAAAAAAGGCTCTCGGTAATTTTGCCCTTTTGTTTTTATTAATTTTATTACTTTTATAATCCTTGTCTGGGTCTACTATTCCATTAAAATCGCCTATTATACAAATTCAATTTTCCTTTGATTTACAGACCTGTGAGGTAAATGTGAGGATTGGTCATAAAGTTACTTCTTCATCACCTTTGTAACTGTGAAGAGTCACTAAATGAAGCAGTTACTCAGCAAGGAATACTTATACAGAGAAAACAACTTTACTGTTTGTACATCCTGACTGAATTCATAAGCAAATGTGTTTGTAGATAAAATGCAAATTATCTCTTTGCACTTAATGATTGACTTCTATGCCTGAGTAGCTTTGCTTCTGTAATTTCATACTTTTCAATACATTTGGAGGAAAGCTTTGAATGTAAAAAGTGAGTATTTTGAGTTTGCACCCCACTTTTTTTTTTGCCGCACAGGCTCTTAAACACTGCCAACAGGATGGGGTATGCTAAAGAAAGTTTACTGGTTTATCTTTGGAAGAAAGGCTTTAAGATAAACTTTGTTGCTGCATGCTATTTTTATGAACCCCTAATAGTGTATAACTCAATTATACTGGGATATTTTAATGACTTTTGCCCAGTTTTATTGGAGGGAAGAGTCTACAAAAGAAGAAACAAAGTAAAAGTATATGTGAAATGAGCAAAATGAAACTGTGAGAGATATACAGTTACATTTCCCTTCTAGACGCATCTTGGTATGAAGAGAGAAGAGATTAATTTTATATATCTGGTTTTTTTGGGGGGAGGGTTGTTTGTTTGTTTTTGAGGAGGAAGAACCAAGATTTATTGGAATCTGTGGAAGTGACTAAATTTTGCACAGTTGCTATTACAGAGTGCTGATGATAGAACAAATTGATATGGTTTGCAATTCCTGGACTTAATGCTTTCTACTATAAGTCTGTAAGGTCTATTACTTCAAGAAAGGAGGAGGTAGTATCCATTAAATATTTAAATCCATATATTCTCCCTTTGTCCCGCATCTCTTAAAGATCTTAAGCAAGTTCATGGGAAGGAGAAAAGGAGAAACAAGGCTGCTTTCCTAGTGCAGGGTCATTGTTCAAGACTTCTTACTACTAAAGTGTTTTCTAAAATCCAGCTGTGGTTTTTGAACCTGAAATTGAACCTAATGTGCTGCTAAAGGCAAATTAATCACCCTTGACCCAAGTTTAAAAAGAGTTATTTCAAATTGTTCTGTGATAATGTTTCAAGAGATATGTAAACGAGAGCAAGCAGTTCCAAAAGGGTATTTCTTGAAGAAAATCAAATCCTCCATAAACAATTAATTCCTTTTCACAAAAAAGTTATAGATAACAGATGCTGAGCTGATTAATTCCACAGAAAAATTCATAGATTTGAGGAACATACATATACATTGGTGTTAGGCTCATTAATCAGCTAACATAGTATAGGACACTAGTAAGAAATCTATAGTCCTTGCAAAGTTGCTGAATTATAACTATAATCTTGCACCAGGGTCCATATTTGCTAGTGTTCCTGGAAATTTGAGCTTGGCAGTCCCTGGAGTCAACAATTAAAAAGTTCTCTACCACTGAAGACGCCAACTAATGAATGACCCCAATGTATACCTCTGCATCAATGTGCCCTTTCTTTGGCTACCCAACTTCGAGAGGAAATGCCACTATAGATGTCGACCTTATTCAGAGGCTTTGGTTCCTGTCAGAGTCACATTAGTGTTTACATTTAGCTTGAATGGCTTGTGCATCCGAATGGAATGATCATACAGCTCAGTCATTAGATATATTAAAACTGTTTATTGGCAGCCCAGATCAACTGATGTGTTTTTTATAGAATGCTACATTAACATCAGGAAATGGGATGGGAGGCATTGCAAATTTAGATAATTAGACTTATGGGGATAAGTTGAGATAGGTTTTGCATGCACAAGTATGAATTTTGTGCAATTTACAATACACATAGAACCCTGGTTTTCACATTATTATTTCTAGACATTTCTCACTTTTGTAAACTAGGCTACAATATTGCTTTTCCACTGTACCCCAGCTAATCGCCCATAAATTTCCACCAAATATTGACGATATGAATAATTAATTCACAGCAATATTATTGCTAGAAAATATGGCAAAGCCACAAGAAGAAAACTGAGTTGTTCTAACTAACCTTTGTTGTCCATACAAATGCAGCATAATGTTCTTTTACTGGAGCTTAATTGGTTTCCTGAAGGATTGAATTTACATAGCATAATATAGGACTACAGACAGGTCCTTCCTCCTCTAAATGCTGGTAATTTAAGAGCATTTATACTTCCTGAAATTACAGAACTGCTGATTTAAAATGCTTTTTTCCCCTTCTCTCAGATGAAGACATCAGAATTAAACACCCCAAACAGTATTTAATTGAATGAAATTATCAGTAGGATCACCAGGTGTAAAAGAAGTTAGGACTTTTATTTCTTTAATCATTTCTCAGAAGATAAAACACCATCTGAACTGTCTTCTTCTGCAAAGTTTTTAAAAGTAGAGGAACCCAAATCCATTACACAAATAACATTGTATAAAAGAACCAATTTGGTCTAGTGGTTAAGGCACCAGTCTAGAAAGCAGGAGACCATGAATTCAAGTCCTGTCTTAGCCATGAATGACAGCTGGGTGAGTTTGGGCCAGTCAATCTCTCTCAGCCCAATCCACCTCACAGGTTGTTGTTGTGGGGAAAATAGGAGGAGGAAGGTTGGATTTGTTCACTGCCTTGAGTTATTTGTAAAAAATAATAAAAGTGGGATACAAATTAAAAAAAATTGTGCTGGTAGAAGGGAGAATCAAATAAATGCCACTTACTTGCAGAAAGATATTATCTTTAACTTCTACCATATACAGTAGTTGTTGGATGTAGTAGAATTCTTTGAGTGAGAATAGATATTTGCCAAACATGACAAAAGAAGATGATTGCCTTTGTATCTGCTAAATAGACAAACAACTTGTCCTTAAACCAAGAAAAAGAGAAAACATAGAGGACCTGCCTTAATATATGGAATAATAAAGCAAGATGATGTTTTGTCAAATCTTAGTGATCCCATAGATTCTCTTCATCTGTCCCTAACCTGGCCCTTCAGGTCTTCCCATGATATACTCATCAACATTGTAACTGAATCTGTCCATGTTGTTGCTGGTTATCTTCTTCTTTTTCACCTTTCTTCAGCGTTAGAGCTGTCTCTAGAAAGTTACATATTAGCATAATACGTCCAATCTAGGATTATTGGAGCTTGGTTATTTATTAGAACTCCGGATGATTTGTTCAATGATCCATTTGTTGATTGCCCACATTGTTCTCAGCTGCCTTTTCCAACACCAAAGTTTAGAAGTGTTAACACCAGGGCTGAAATGCTATCAGTTCAGGCCAGTTCGCCCAAACCAGTAGTAAAAAATGCTACTGGTTCGCCGAACTAGTAGTAAAAAAATGTAAAAAAAAAGTTCCGACAATCAGTTGAGCGACATGTGATCATGGGAACTTTTTTTTTTTTTTACTTTTTAAGCAGTTGTTTACTTTCTCTGGAGCCAGTAGTTAAATATACTTTAAAAAGTTAAAAAAAAAAATGTTCCGACGATCACGTATCGCTCAGCTGATCATTGGAACTTTTTTAAAAAAAAAAAATTAAGCATTTTTTACTACCGGTTCAGGCAAATAGGTAGTAAAAAAATGCTTTAAAAAAGTAAAAAAAAAAAAAAAAACTTGGATGATCGTGTGGCACAGCTGTGATCATCCAAGCCTTTTTTTTTATTTTTTAAAAGCATTTTTTTATTACCTATTCACCCAAACCAGTAGTAAAAAAATGTTTAAAAAAGATAAAAAAAGAGGTTCCCAAGATCACAGCTGTGCAGCGCGATCATCAGAACCTTTTTTAAAAACTTTTTTAAAGCATTATTTTACTACCGGTTCGGGCAAATAGCTAGTAAAAAATGCTTTAAAAAAGTAAAAACAAAGGTTCCGCTGATCGCGTGGCACACCTGTAATCATCGGAACCTTTTTTTTTACTTTTTTAAAGCATTTTTTACTATCTATTCACCCGAATTGGTAGTAAAAAATGCTTTTAAAAAGTTTTTAAAGATGGTTCCCAAGATTGCACGCCACAGCTGATCCCCCCCCCTCGTTGTTCTACTTACCTTCCCAAGCCTCCTTTTGGCGCCCAGCACACATGCACAGCCAGCAGACTGGTACCAAATTTCACCAACCTTCAGTTCCATAGAACATCCCAATGAATATCATTACAATCTGATTCCCTGTTTTCTTTGCCTGGTTATTGTTATGGAATTTGATATTATGTCAGCTTCTATTAACTGAGAGATTCATTGAAACCTACACTTTTGCATGCAACTGTGTAATTATTTTAATAATCACTTTTAAAAATGGAAGCTCTCTTTCTCTACAATGAACAAAAGACTGAACCTAGGTTGGTACTGGGGATATGTGCAGATACGGATGGGGTATTCTTTGTCCTTCTATATCAATATTAAGACACCATCACTATATGGTTGATGAATGTCAGTGCCATTTTATAAAACCTTTCTCAACTAATACAATTGTGCATAATTCAGGCTGCTTATTTCCTAATGATGATTGATAACAGGCCTAGAATTGTACAATAATGTAAAATTGAATTTTATAGACAAATAATTATTGTTAAGATCAGTAGGGTTGTTTGGATTTTTCAACGAAATTGCATGTAGATAAATTAAAAGTGGGAGTAATCCATTGTTGGTAATTATTCATGCAGGTACTTTTGAAATGAAGACTGAATACTTATAATTACATTTTTGACAATTCTGGAACAAAGCCCTTCATTCACTGGTAGCAAGCTTTTTTGTCTTTGTGAAGGAAACAAAAAAAAATTCCCTGCTTCCATGTGCAAAGCACTGTAATCATAAAAAAAGGCAAGGGGAGATTTGATGTCATGGTACTAAGAATGCCTTCAAATATGTTTGAAGAAACTTCTTGAGAAATATGTTAGACTCTTCAACTTCCAATAACAATCAAGGTGTCAGGGTTCCGACAGATGCCCTAATTAAATCGTGAGCCTCAAGCCAAGCTTCAAAAGAAATCCAGTTATTTATTAGGAGCTTCATGTTGACACGAATCAAGTGAAGCCAACTCTGACCTCACTTAATTCATTCCTTGGCTCTGACCCTGTTTCCCCCTCCTCCTAAGGTGTGTCATCAGTCATATTCCCCAACAAAGCAATTTTGTGGGTTGTAGAAGTCACTCCCTTCTGCCACTGTGGGTCCCCCTGGAGATGATCTTGATGTTGCTCGCTGGAATGAACTTTGTTTTGACTGAAGTGTAAGTTCCTCGATGCAGCTGCGAGGCTTGGTTCCCCATCCCCCTGCCTATGGCAACTCGAGAGCAGGTCAGGAATGCTTCACGAGTTGACACAAGAAAGTCTAGCCAGATCTACTAACCGGTGTCATTAGAACTTGAAGGATCTAACATCTATCTCAATATTTTCACCCTAGAAGAACTTTGAAATAAACTTCAGGCCTTCTAGAAACCTTCCATAAAATTGCAAAAAAAGAAAAAGAAAAAGAAAAAAGAAAAGAAAAGAAAAGAAAAAAGAAAGAAAGAGAAAGAAAGAAAGCAGGAAAGAAGGAAAGAAGGAAGGAAAGAAGGAAGGAAAGAGAAAGAAAGAGAAATAAAGGAAGGAAGGAAGGAAGGAAGGAAGGAAGGAAAGAAAGAAAGAAAGAAAGAAAGAAAGAAAGAAAGAAAGAAAGAAAGAGAAAGAAAGAAAGAAAAAGAAAGAAAGAAAGAAAGAAAAGCTCCACAATATAATTTAATTCTAAGCCACACAATACACATGTTATGATCTTTATAATATCATCAAAGCAGCAGGCCAGCAAATGATTCATGGCTCATTAAAAGTCCTACCACTGCAAATGATAGCATTGCATGGTGAATAAAGTTCAAAAAATGTTTTTTTTTTTTAAATCATAATCTCTTGTGGAACCCCTAATGACCTCTTTTAGAACACAGTTGAGAAAAGCTGGTCATGATCATTTTACTTCTATTCCTTTCTCCACCATCATCCATCAACATTCTTTACATGTAAATAAGAGAACTTTTTTAGATGAAGGCTGAGCAATTCTGGGACAGTTGCCCAATAAATAATTACACTTAATTTTCTAGTAACAAATAAGTCATTGTGGAACATTTAGGTCATAGCTATATTACCAATTCATCAAGTCATTTTCTGTTATTTAATTGTCATAGATATTCTTCATGGACAGCTTGGAATATTATAGTAATTTATTAAAGTTTATCTGAGAACTGAAAGCCAGTTTGGTCTAGTGCAGAGCTGTCAAACTCATGGCCCATGGGCCAAAAGCGCTGGCCATGCCCACGCTTGATTTAGCAAAGGGGAAAAAGTCATAATACATCACATGACAATGCTGTGATGGTGTGAATTTGACACCCCTGGTCTAGTATTTAAGGCTAGAAAGCAGGTGACCATGAGTTCAATTCCCATCTTTAGCCATGAAAGCCAGTTGGCTAACTTTGGGTTAATCACTCTATCTCAGCTCACCTCACCTCACAGGGTTATTAATGTGGGCAAAATAGGATGAGGAGGAAGGTATGTTAGATATGTTGGCTTTGAGTTATTTGTGAAAGTGATAAATGTGAGATATATCTAAATAAATATGAGATATAAATAAATGTCAGAAATATGTTTTTAAAATTTCAAGATAACTTAAGGAGAGGAAGTATGTAGTCTATCATTTCATAATGCAGGTGTGTTTTCGGAAGTCCATGATAGGGATGAATAAACCTGTGATTTATTTTACCAAGTTCAACAAATTTTTATAGTTATGTAATTCCATCTTACATTCTGTGAACACTTCCATATTCACATCTACAAAAATCCACACATATTTTATAGTCACTTTTCCAATTTACCAACATTTGCAAATATTCCACCCTACTATATGACTCTCCATGATCTTATTTCCTCTAATTTATGTCTATTTGTATGCTATTTTCCTCAATGCACTGATTTTGGCACCCATGAATAAAATTCACTATGCAGTGCAATAAGGGAATGATAACCATGTTCTAGTTTGTCTAATAGTTCAGAAAGGCCAATTTTAATTAGCTCACATTAACATGCAGAATAAATTAACTTGTTTCCTTTCTTTATGATATATATAGACTCAGACTTCTGACTGATCAGGCAAGAAGTTTAGATTTACCGTGTTTGAGGAAAATATATTGTTATGAGAGTCAACTGTATCAGGGGTGGGTTCTACTTACCTTTACTACCAGTTTTCAATGGGAGCGCGCACATGGGCGCGCTTCACTCACATGCACGCATGCTTTGCACATGCTCAGAAGGCTTCTGCGCATGCGCAGATTGTCCATTATGGTATCTGGGCAGGTGGGCAGAACCTCCTGCCGCTTTACTACAGAACCAGGAGCAACTCACCACTGAAGTGTATCCCTCTGCATAATGAATAGATTGCAGAGGTGGTATTCAGCAGGTTCTGACCAGTTCTGGAGAACCGGTAGCGGAAATTCTGAGTAGTTTGGAGAACCAGCAAATATCACCTCTGCCTCCCAGCTGATGGGTAGGAAATGGTAACCTTCCCCTGGAGTGGGGTGGGAATGGAGATTTTACAGTATTCTGCCACGCCCACCATGCCATGCCAACCAAGCCATGCCATGCCCACCAAGCCACGCCCAGAATCGGTAGTAAAAAAAAATTGAATCCTACCACTGAATTAGATTGCTCTAAATTACCTCAACTGATGATGTACACCACACATGGGCTCAAAAAAATATGTAGTGGGATTTTGCATACTTGTTTCACCAGTCCCCAGAACTCATGAATGATGATGGTGGTGGTGATGATGATAGTGATGAAAACAATTAGTGAAAAAGGTTACCTCCTTCCTTCCTTCCTTCCTTCCTTCCTTCCTTCCTTCCTTCCTTCCTTCCTTCCTTCCTTCCTTCCTTCCTTCCTTCCCAATTCATCTGTTTGCTATCATACTTTTTGGTACTTTCACTCAGGGGAGATAGGAATACATATTTGTGTAAAAATCATGCTTTATTTTTGTTCCCTTCAAAACACCTTACAATTTTCAAAACTCCAGTGCAATTCAGCATTTTTTTTTCCTAAGAAAGAGCTGACATTAGAGACCCAGGATAGCAGATAAAAACACCTTCCTCCTTCCTTGTACTGAGGTCATTCTGGTTTTCTTGGAGCAGAGGACACATTTTGCCCCCAATTAGCTCAATTGGCATTTATAGAATGATGATGAGAAAAAAGTATAATAGTGGGAAAAAAGGACCAACACATCAAATATGATAGGGAACAAAACAAATTTAGCAATAGCCTTCAGAAATTCAGTTATATAGCTGAAGAAAAAGCTCCTATGAGTCATTATGATATATTATATTATTTTTCAGTTTTAATCCACTTTATCAAAACAGCTTTCTGGACTTGTACCTTATTATATATGTAAATATATAAAAGGAAAAAAATCTACAAGAGATCTATAAAATAAACAGATAGCTATGGCATAAGAAATTTGCACATATTTTTAATGTGAAAAGACTGAGGCTTACTACATGTGGGATTTTTAGTTCCCAGAGTTTTCAAAAAGAGCAATATTTGCAAAAGAGTGGTTTTACAGAATAGCAAATGAATTTAGAATAAGGGCAGTTCTATATAATGAACAATGTATTTAACATTGTTCTGCTACATATCAATATTCCTCCTAAAACAAAAATATAAAAACTTGAAATTTAAAAGGAAGAAAGGGAGGAAGAAAGGGGGAGGGAGGTTATGTCCCAATTGCTACCTTGTTTAAACTTCAGACTTCTAGATTTTACAGGATCCTCTTAACCAGTCAGCCAAAAAGAGTTGTAGTTTCCTTCCATGAATCACATTATTATCACTTAATAAATATTGCTTTCTTTTTTATTGTGCATGATGAATGTGCATTTTATAGCTATTTTATGCAGACTCTTGTTTCAGTTGACTGTTGCATTTGGCTGTGATGCTACATTACCTACAAAATTAAAAGTGCTGTTTGAATACTTGAAAACTATTTAATCAATGTTACACTTGTTTTTTTCTCATTATCTTTTTCTAAATGTATCTGAAAAGCTTGTACTTTATGTTAACAGAAGTGTCATGTCCCTTGATAATAATAATTTAATGTGAAACCAATTGTTTGCTTTGCCCTGACATTAATCTAATTTTATATGTTAAATTTTTTGGGGCGGGAATTGTATTATTTAAAATAGTGTTCTTTATCTCAGTAAATATTACTAGATCTATAGCTGATTCCACCAATAATAATTTATTCCATATGTTGAAATATGGATCTTGAAATATAAAGTAGAAAAAAGCAAATATTAATAAAATGCAAAAATATTAATAGCAATACATAGAACGGTTTAGAAGTAATATAATATAAAAAGAGACTTTTATATTTGAATTTTAAAAAGGATATTACAAAAAGTAAATATAAATTACTTTTTTTGGTGATACATCCTCATCTTCCCTTCCATTTATATCCCTAACCATTAGCACACTAGCTACAGTTTAAATATTTGACCTTTTGTTGTGGCCTGTCAGCTGCTGGTCCCTCTAGCAGTCGAATCAGATGAGGAGCAGTCGAATCAGATGGGAGTCAGAGGCAGTATCAAGGCAACCTGAGAACTCCAAGGGGGAATGGAGCTGCCAGAGAGAGAGAGAGAGACAGAGGCAGAGCCTGGGCCGTCCGTCAGCCCTCAGATGGAGAGTCAACAGCCCCCAGGTCTGGAGGTGGCTGATGAGAAAGAGGAGGAACAGCTGGGTCCACTGCCTGATGCGCAGATGCACAAAAAGCAGAGGAGAGGAAAGCAGTGGAAATATGTGGGCTGATTCTTGGAATGGAAGAGCCACTGCTGCTAGTGAAGCCCCACCCTAGCTCTTGGGATAAAAGGCAGGGGCAGAGATCAATAGATGTGGCAGACGACAATTCATCTCCCTGCTGGACAGACTTGTTAGCCTGCATTGAGAGAGAAACATTTTGCCGGGGCTGCTGACACTCCTAATAAAGGAATCTTCCCTTTATTTAAATACAGAGGGTCATGTTTGGGGAGCTGGGTCAGAACACCTTTGGACTGAATACTATTAATTGTTCCTAGTCTGTTTAGTGTTAAAAACATGTCCAGATGTTCAATTTTGACTTCTGTAATATATCTGATATAGAGGGCCGATTCAATTTAGTTAAATTAGTGGGGATATACTGTATACCCGTGATGGGCATGTGAGTGTTGCCCTAGCTCAACTACAGTGTGCATGTGAGCACCAGCCAGCTGATTTTTGGACCTTCCAGGTCCACTGGAAGTCAGGAAACAGGCTGTTTCCAGCCTCCAGAGGGCCTCCGGGGTGGGTGGGGAAGGCTGTTTTCACCCTCTCCAGGCTCCAAGAAAGCTTCTAAGAACTTTGGGAGGGCGAAAAATGGGTCTACTGGGCCCACCGTGCCATCACATGTCAAAAGTGGTGGTTGCATAGGGGTCACCCACACATGCGTAGAGAGCGGGGCACATTGAATTATGGGTGTGGGAACGCTCATGCATGACCCCTCCCCTTTTGGCACGTGACGGCAAAAAGTTTAGCCATCACTGCTGTATACTGTCAATTTTATATTATAATATTGTGGATTTTCATCTGTTCTGTGCATGAGTTTGTTTATTTACTCTATTTACTATTTTTTATTTATGGCAACTTCAAGATTTGATATTTTGTGACTCTAAAGGATTCTCCAGATTTACCTTAAAAGCCACATTTCAAAGGCTTTACTCTCTTCTCAACAATCTTGGATATTTTCATGATTTTCATTATTTCATGAAATAATGGGAAGTTGACTAGATGTAACACTTGCTCATCCTTATTCTTAATTTTAAGCCAATTTCCCCTGAGATCAGAATACGTTTCACATCTAAAAAGCTTTTCTGGCAATTTGTATTCACCTTTTCTGAGGCTGCTCCACTTCAGAAAGTCAAGAATTTTATCTGTCTTGAACGTTTAATCACAGAAGATGGGAGGAAAAAAAACCGTATTCAATGTGTATACAGATCCTACATGCATAATGATATGAGGACAAGCTCTGTTTCCTGGGGCGAAAATGAATGTGTGAATAATGGATAATCTCTGTCCGCATAATTGAAATGTGTTGAATTGTGTAGAGCAAGAACAAGAATAGTGATCTAACTAGGTTAAGAAAAGGTTTGTACAGAACCTTTTAAGACCAGGAACACACAAATAATATTAACACAGATATAATATAATCATAATATCATTTTGGAAAATAATAAGGTTTGGGTTCAAACATCTATTGAAATTTTGATGTGCTTTACTTGGAATCCCTCTTCATGAGTAATGCCTCTGCTAAAGCAGCTTCATGCGCTGAAGGGACTGTAGGACCATCCAAAGTTTCCTTGCTCCCCTTTTCATGTATCTGCTTCTATAGAACTGGTAGTAAAACTGGCGGGAGGCTTCGCCCACCAACCCCGATGTCATCAGAATGCTTCTGTACATGCACAGAAGAGCACACACGAGCAAAGCCAGTGTGCGCAGCCCCATTGCGAACCGGTAGTAAAGGTAAGTAGAACCTACCCCTGATCTGCATGTGTCCTGGTTGAGGACAAATGAAGAGTTTACATGGTTGTTTTATTCATCAGGCTAAAAATAACACATTGTTGTAAGTCTGGAACTTTTGAAGGCCTCCTTATACAATATATAAATAAGCTTTTCCATACAGATGTTCTCATATATCCCCCCCCCCCCCGCAAAGATGTTAGGAATACAGAAGCCTAACACTTCTGCAAGAATTAGGATGGAAGAAACTACACTTTATGAAATTGGAAAGGGACATAACTTTATCAGAAATGGAACAGAGGGAGTCAAGATCTCCACTGAATGTGCAAAATTTGAACCCCATGGTACCTGCCCCAAATTCTGCAGTTTTGAACTCAGACTCAAAAATAGTTTTTTTTAAAGAAAAATAATGGGGGTGAATCTCAACTTAGTGTTTGGGAATTACATGCCAAAGGATCCATAAGCCCTTCTAGCACTCCATTGGTGTTACTGCAGCTTCCTAATACACACACACACACACACACACACACACACACACACACACACACACACACACCAGGGGTGGGTTCTATTTACCTTTACTACCGGTTCGTAACGGAAGTGTGCGTGCGCACTTCTGCACATGCACAGAAGCTTCTGCACATGCGCAGATAATCCATGATGACATCCGGGCAGGTGGGCGGAGCCTCCTGCCACTTTTACTACCAGTCTGGACCAAACCGGGAGCAACCCACCATTGACACACACACAAACATAAACATGGGAACAGGAAGCCTTTTGAAATAGAAGTACTCACATTTCTACTCTTAAACACCCATGAGCGCATCCTCAAATGGTATGAAATTGCAGGTGTTCTCCCCCCCCCATGGATATTAATGTCATTTGGCATTTGAGAAGGTTCAAACTGAATAAAATAACCAAAACCAGCCTTTTTAAAAAGACAGTATGATACTGTTTGGGGGGGGGGGAGAATAAGATTGAGGATGAAATAGGTACCATCCCCACTCTTAAACTGCTCCAGTGACCTAGCTTTATCATTACATGACTTTCTGTGTCTTTCTGAAAAGTTAGAAATAGAATCTTGTTGTGAAAGCTCAGTCCCCCAAGATTTGGGTGGTCAAACAATACTATTTTGGCACGATGAAGCATCCTGTATCTTAGTGATAATTGAAGAAAAAGATCATAAGGACCAGGATGTTCTGGATAGGCTACTCAAGACTGATTTTAAGAATTTAAACATGCAGTTAAAGCAACTGAAGCAATAAACAGCACGGTTTTGTTTTTGACCTAGTGACATTCTGAACTGCTTCTTGACCCTGCACTGATGACAGTGCCAGTTTCTCAGCCCATTTTAAAAGTATATGAATCATATACCTTGTTATGTCACTAGCTAATGTAGCAATTCTTCCCCCTTTTTAAAAAAATGTTTTATAGCAACAAGGAGTGTTAGTTTCAGAGAAACTCTTCCAGGATTTTAGATCCCAGATTTTGGATCCATAAAAAGTTGATAGAAGTAACCCTGCTTAGTCCTATAATGCTTAGCTAAATACTTTTATTTACTTATGTATATGACATTATGTATTTTTGACATTTTCTCTATATATCAGGTTGCTGTTTTTGCTATGCGAGCCCCTTAAAATATCTCAAATTGAAAAATTTCCAGAATTCATTTTAAATTGCTTAAAGAGAAGTTTTACCTAAGGAGAACCCCAAAGCAGAATTATACCTGAGGTAAAACACATGGTGGCTACTCTGTTTTTACTCTGAAAAACAAATGCTTCAGCTATGAGGATACATACTGCAGTTGTATGCAACTCCAAAAATATTGAACAAAGCAGAGGTAACATTCATTTTATTTTTATGTGGCCCATTGGAAAATAGCACATTAATTTCCTCACTAATTATTTAAATAGTTTCTTCAGCATTGTATAAATTGCCAGCATTATTTTCACTGGCTTGTTGAGAGCCAATGTAATAGTGGCTAAATTGTCAAACTAGGAGCAGGATCTAGTCCACCTTTGAGCAAACAACCAGTGGGTGACCTTGAGCTAGTCATTCCCTTTCAGCTATAAATCAGTGTCAGATTTTGCAACAAGTCAGTCAATAAGCATCACAATCATGCATTGATGGATTTGTTCTTAGGCAAATACAAAAACAGGCTATCTCTGCAACCATGTGGGACAAACACTTAGAACAAAAACATCTAGTGGCTTGCATTTCTTCTTTGTAAAAGTAATTTAAGTTCCTCTTTATTACAAGAATTTCTCTTCTGCTTTTCTTTCCTAGATTTCTTTCAACACCACAAAATCACCTATTATTTTTTTTTATCCGGTGAGTGTTACAATGTCCTTACATTTAGTTCATATTTGTGGTCAAGTTTTGCAAACCAACCTAGTTTCCAAAGATTTCCAATAACTTACACTTGATACTTCCTTGCTATAAAAAGCTATATATTCCCAGTGCTACTTTCTCAGAATGATCCTCAAACTCTCCACCAACTCTTTCTAGATGAGTGCTGCCCCATCAAAAGTCACAGGTGGCAATTCACTGGACTTGGGGGGGGGGGGCTCAAATGTTAAAGCCACTCAGGCTTTCTAGGGTTGAGTCATTACCATTTTCTCTCTATACAGCATGGGGTGGAGATATATAACAGTATAATCTGCACACTGAGGATATCACTGTCTACAAAGGAAGTCCATTTGAGAATTAGTCAAGATCTCACCTGGAAAAACAACACATCCCTGATGGTTAGTAAGGCTCAACAGAGACTTCATTTCCTTAGAGTCCTGTGGAAAAATCAGGTGGAACAACAGCTGATGACTTCTTTCTATTGGTCCGATAGAAAATGTTCTCACATACTATATAACAGTATGGTATGCTGCTTTAACAGCTGTGGACAGGAAGGCACTATAGAGAGTGATCAATTTGGCACAAGAAATCATTGGTTGCCCCCTAACACCACTGGATGACATCGCCAAGTCTCACTGTTTCAGCAGAGTAAGGAAGATACTTAGGGATGATTCACATCCTGGCCAGTGTCTCTTTTCACTTTTACCATCAGGAAGAAGACATTGTATAGCCAGCTGGACAAACAGGTTTAAAAACAGCTTCTACCCATGGGCTAAGGGTTAGGGTTCAGACTCCTAAACACAATCACAATCACTCCATGTACATATGGAATTGTATGATTAGGTTTTTTTCTCCTCCCAATTAATTGTATAAGGATTATTCTCTATCCTATTCATGTTGTCTTTTATTTTCTGTTATGGATTGCACCAATAAAGGCTAAACCAATTTGGTTTGTTGTATACATGATGTACAATGACAATAAAGGCTATTATTATTATTGTTTTTGTTTTTGTTATTGTTGTTATTACTATCATTATTATTATTATTAGGAAAGGATACTTTTTTTCCCCTCTCTCAAAGTAGGCAAAATTGCAAAGAGTCATTAGTCATTATTTGAAACCAACCACATGCAACTTCCTTGTTCAATGCAGACCATTTTGGTAAAAATATTGACTTTTAAATCTCCACTATTTCATTTTTTAAAATCATTATGCACAGTGTTTAAAATATAAAAGGCTGAAAATTTTTAATTTTTCCTTATATAGAAATAAAAATTGCTCATTTCTGGACACATCTGCTTTTATTTTGGACAAATATTTATTGTCCACAATATTTCATTCCTTCTAACATTTGAATTGGAATATCAAATCATGATACTTATTTTGTTCTAAATTGAACATAGTTTTCCTAAAATGTACTATGGAAATTTTCAAAATTATCTAATCTTATGATGGAAACAAGAACAACAACAAAAAAGCTAGACAGAATGAAAGGAAATGATTATCTAAGCATAACTCATTAACTATATTGCCTTTTGAAAGAGTGTGTCATAGCAAAAGTTGCTTACTTAGTAGCACATCCAATTTAGTTGTTTGAGGCTTTAATGAATTATGAACCATCTTAGAACAGAATTTCCTTTAAATGCCATTTTAAGAAAATCTCTGTTGCCTTGGTGATCTATCAGCATCTTTTCAGATTGAAATGGCATAATATATAGATAAATCAACTCTCTCCAATATGTCATTCTTCAATAATAACTAAGTCAGGCTTCTCCAGATGTGTTCAACTTCTCTAGGTCTATTTTTTTAATTTCTACATACAGATGAACCCAGGACAAGAAATTAATGAAGAGAAGAAGTCTTATTTTTGGATTACATTTTCTTTTCCTACATATGGGCTATGGCATATAGAAACCAGTTGAAATTCTAGATAAGGTCTTTCTAATTGCTAAAGTTAATCTTTGCACAAATACAGAGTGATTGCAATACAGAGTTTAGAATACAATGCTTGCTGAAGAGTGAGTTAATAATAGAATATTAATGAACAGTCCACATTTTTATCCCATTCTTCCTGAAATTTCATTCAGCTAATTATATGATTGTTGAAAAAGACCAAAATATCTAAGTCAAGATATTCTGAATATAGAACAAAAGCTGGAACTTTCAATATCTTGATATAGAATAACTATAGATATAATTTTAAATCATACTAATTATGTAAGATTTTCCTAATTAAAACAGAATCAAATAAATGTTAGTGATGCTAGTTTTTTTTATGTTCAAAGCAAAAAAAATGCAATAAGAATTATCTCAGTATTTTTTTATTTATTAAAAAAACGCTTCACATTTATCCATTAAGAACCAGGAGGGCATCTGGGACTGTAAATACTAAGACTAAGGGGCAGTAAATAGCTGTCTCCCTCCGTCCCTCCCTCCGTCCCTCCCCCCTCTCTCTTTCATGCATATGCACCACAGGTACTCGCACACACACACACGTTCACACGTACATTACACATACAGAGAATAAAGGGACATGCAGTATTAGTCCCCATGAAGTATTAGGTTCTCTCCGAGTTTGGTTATATAAGTATATATATATATATATATATATATATATATATATATATATATATATATATATGTATGTATCTAAAATGTGAAATGTATCCCAGATGCTCAGCTGAAATAAGCAGACACATGTATTGAGTAGTAATGCTATAGAAAGATGCTAGAGACAGAATATGACTTTGGTGTCAATGGCAAAGGCATAGTTTTGCACTATGAGAAAAAGACAATGGTAAACCATTCCTGTACTTAGCCATGAAAACCATATGGATAAACAAGATAAAGTGACTGGCAACCTATTGCAGGATGACGAGTTCCTCAGGTCAGAACATGCTCCTGAAAAAGAATTGAAGAGATACAAATGGTGTTTGATAGTGTGATAGGGAGAGGGAGAGGGAGAGGGGAAAGAGAGAGGGGGGAGGGAGGGAGGGAGAGGGAGAGGGAGAGAGAGAAAATATTCAGTCTGAAGAACAACATTTTGAATCATCTTGAAATCCTGAACCACAATGATATAAGGAACTGTAAAATGAAATCAAAGAAGTGGTTAAGGATGAATGTGAAAAGAAAGAGCCAAAGATCAAGATACAGAGGAAAAAAAACCTGGACAAACTGTGAAATTGCCTAAAACAGAAGAGAAACCAAAGCAAAAAAAGAGCAAAGATCTCAAAAAGAAACTTAATAAACAATTCTAGACATTTATTTAAAAAGACAACAAAAGAAATTACATCCATAAAGGTATTGAAGATGGAAACACACATGGAAAAGTAAGTAGTCTTTCAAAAGGTCTCTGAACTCAGAGGTTCCGAATTGATATGCTAAATAATGTCAAAATGGACAGTGAGGAACTGATTCAAAGATCAAACAAAGATGGAAGAAGTATATTGCAATTCTGTCTAGTAGTCATATTAATATCCAAGTATCTTACAATATATTTCTATTTACAAGAACATCTAGTATAAGAATATGAAGTTAAATCAACATTCTGATTATTATCAAGTCAGACGATTTAGGGTATATGGAAGATGACATTGACAAATTTTGTTAGAATCTTTTGTCTAGGAAAAAGTGGGGGAAGCATTTTTTCAATACCACAATCAGATAATATACAGACACGCACCTCCCTAATTCACTGAACTACACAAAACAGGAGGAGACACAGAATAACCAAATTTCCAAGTCTGATGTCAGACCAGGAAATCAACTCTATGGCTAAGCTAAAACTATTTTTATTGAAGTTGGCCATAACAACAGAATCTTGCAAGTCTGATTTTGAACTGTTGAACTTTGTTGTTGAAGAAGACTCCCAAGATACCATAAACAACCCAGAAAACAAACAATGGATCACAGAACAAATCAGTCCAGAATTCTCACTTGAGACACAAATAACCGGACTCAAATTGTTATATTTTTGAAACATCATGTAAGAACCTAGCTCTCTGAGGTTCAGAAAAAGGCAAAAGGGAAGAGAAAAAAACAACAACTAGTAGAATAGTGGCTGGACTGAATTACAGTGCTCTGGGGTGAACTGTTGGAAGACCTGAAAGACTAGGAGGGGGATACATCACCCTGGAAAAAATCTACTTATAAGGTTGCTAAAAGCTGACACTGATTTGATGGTACATCATTATTATTCTCATCATCAGGCCAGACCTATGGTTGTATATGCATTTGAAAGGCCATACCAGCAGTATGGTAGAAAGCACTTGTATTGGCTGGACACATATTTTACAAATTTTGAGCGAAGTCTATGTCTCAATTGATCTGAATATTGTATTGTTCTCAACTCATTTCCTGATTTTGCTAGTCTCTGTCCAATCCATCAATCCATCCATCCATCCATCCATCCATCCATCCATCCATCCATCCATCCATCCTTCCATCCATCCACATAATCACTAAGAGCTAACAAGAGATGGAAAGTCTGACCTGATTTGGATTGCCCTTCTATTCCAGTCTATGGAAGGTTATGCAATACTCTTCCTCCAATCATCCATCTACTGAGTTGCCACTTCAGAGAATAAGGTATCTGCTGCAAAAAGAGCTCTTACATGCAAGGCTCTCTTTCAAACTTGCCATATTATCTCTTTAGGAATGGAACATAGTAAGTTATCTTACAATCAGCTATGGAACTTTTTTTTCCCTATGAGCAGTCTGGCTGATCTTTTATATCACATGAAAACATCCCTTTTCAGCCAGGCATTTGTAAGCACAGCAAATTAAAAAAACTGCCTTGTTTGAGAAATATGACAAATTATTATACAGTAAGCAGAATTGGGAAGTTCTAGTTATAATATAGGGGCATATTTTATTTCATTGTCATTTTTATAGTTTCAACAATCTGTTGGATGAACATTGAAAAGTGCAGCATCTTTGCATTAGTCTTAGCTCTTAAAGATATTCAGGCATGATTTGTGACATTAAAAAATACTTGTTGAACCAAATGATTGTCAGAATTTCTTAATGTGATCTGTAGATGCTGAAACAGGATGAAGTATGCAAATTCTAGGATGTAAATTCTACAGATATTATTTTTTAAAAAATGTTTCAGATATAGATCTTTTTTTCTGTACTCCAAGCCAGTCAAACTGCAGTTGATACTTAATAGAAAAACTGCAAAATTGAGTTAGGCAATACATTCAACCTAATTGCTGTTTTATATAACACCTGTGTGGCATTTTGCTGACCCAGGGACTAAAGAACTGCATATTAAGGTAAATTAAAGCTGAATTTCTTTGACAAATTTAGCTTATAGAAGATTACTTCTGCCCTATGGCTCTCTTGGCTTCATCACATTAAATCATCCCTAGATGGACTAGGAGGAAATACTGTATATCTGATATTATACTGTTTTGGCTCTGTTGCATTTTTGGAACTGTAGGAACAAAAACCAGGTCCGGTTCCAATCTGGGAGAAAAATGCTGAAATAAAATGGAGGCAGACTGAGGGAAAGGTGTCCATTTACTTGGTTGCCAGAAACTTCTGTGATGGCAGCATGTTTCTGGGGTAGCTGACAAAATGGGGTTGAGAGTAGGCAGGCTTTGAAACATTCTTTGAGATGCCTGTTCCTGTGCAAGAATATGTCCTTCAATATTTTAATGGCTGTTGCCAGATTCCTATGGGGTCATGTAGGGATCATAGTAAAGGGAAGATGCAAATCCTAGGTGTTTTGTTTGTCTGAGCTAATCTTGTCAGCTTTGGCTCCTTGCCTATTGTGTAGCTTATTTGGAGTCTCTTTCAGTGGTGGGATTCAGCCGGTTCTGTCTGGATCACGCAAACTGGTAGCGGTGACTGCGGGAGGCTCCTCCCACCCGCCCGGACGTAATGCACGACTACTGCGCGCTCACATTTACAAACCGATAGGGAAGGTAAGTGAATCCCACCTGTGGTCTCTTTGCTGATACAAAATCTCCATTCCTAAAGACTAGTCTCTTCAGGTTTCTGCTTGAGGCTGTTTTCCTATCGCAGGAAGACTGGGGCTGCTTTCTGCCTTTAAGAAGACGTCTCTCCTCTTCTCCTTCAGGGGAAATATTCTATTCTCCCTCTTTTTCATATTAAGAATGAATAATATTTTATCCTGGGGAGGGAGGGAGGCTTCCCATTGAATAATCTCAGAAATCAGGATGAGCACTTTCTCCATCTTAGAAGAATAAAGTGAAATGGAGACCTGAATAAAAACAAGGGGAAAAAAAGGGTACCAATTTGCCTATTTACATTTCAAAGCGTGAAAGAAAAGTCCATACAACTGGCAAATATGTTTATCTAATTCCAATCGAGGATTTTTTCCACCTCATCAGTATTTTTGCCATGAATGCGGTACGATGTAATGGATAAGGTTTTGGTTAAAAAAATATAGCTTGGTGAATTCTTATTGAATTCATTCTTCTTAATTGAATTGAGAACTTCCCAAAAGATTCCGCTCAGTTCTTATTTTTTTAAAAAAAAAATCAAAGTAAAAAATATTTTAAGACAAACTAAAATAATATTTAAATGTGAATTATCATGTTAAAATGTTCACAGAGGAATGTGGAAGCAAAATGATTTGAAATAGTCTATTTATTTTGGAAATGAAATTTTGGTCAACTAGGTTTATGTTCTTTCAGACTTCCATTGATTGTGATGAATCTCAAGCTTAGTAATGTGCAACTTGAATTATTCCTCATGAAAATGTCCATAGCACTAGATAAAATGTTAGGAAGAAATGCAAATATTAGTTTTGTATTTTGCAATATGCTTATTCTGATGTAATTTTCTGGAGCAATTTAAACAGTACATTCCTTAGTATTCCATTCAGCTGTCATTATAAAACACTGGAAAGGGGGGGGGAGGAATCATGTAGCTCTCATAGGTGCTGCAAAGTCTCTGAATAGTACTTCTGTTATTCGTTGCAACTTCTACACTAAATCCCTACAGTTTTACTCTAATTTATCCAGAGGCCATTTTGAACACTAAGATAAAATAGCCTAAGGCAAGCCTTGCCATAAACAATTTCAGATGTTTTCTTTGAGCAGGTACAGGACAGAATCTTAAAAAAAAAAAAGTATCTGAGTATATAAAGGAAAAGATAAGTTCAAAAATTTTCCAAATGCAGTCTTATATAAAAGTTGTCAAACTATTTTGTTTCCTTTCTTCTGGATCCATATTGGCCTTTTCATTTTTCAATCTTTTCTCATTGCAATATTTATTCCTTTTCTATCTGCAATATTTATTCCTTTTTTTTCTTTTTATCACCCTTTAATCTCTTGCTTCAGGATCAGGGCGACTGAATGGAGCTGAGTGTTTACCGGCCAGATGCCCTTCCTGATGCCTCCATGGAGTTCGCAGCAGATTTTGTTTTTCTTTGCATCCTGATAGAGAAACATCTGTCGCTGCCTAGGATTGAACTCTCAACCTTCTGAGTGAGAGGTGAGCATTTTCACCTTTAGGCTACTGTGCTGTTCTGCAATATTTATTCAATAATCTTCATATATTTCTTACTATCTGTATCTGGTTTGTGTCCAGCATTTTATTTATGGATTTTAGAAGGGCCAAAATTTGAGAGCTTGATATGTTCCCCAAATAAATGGTCTTTGGCTCCATCACGTTCTTACATTGTGATAATGCAAATCTTGACCAGGTTCTGACCATGCTTGTGCATCTTTAGCTTGCAGAAATCCATTCACAAATCTTTCAAGATCAAGAGCTGTACCTGTCCTTTCAACGTCATGCTGAGTATACAGCCAAGAGACATGGGTAAAGCTGGTAAAAAAAAAAAAAGATTAGTCCTCATCAGATGCTAAGAGAGATGTTTAGAGCATTGGTATGTTCAAGCCCTATGTTGTAAACCTTAGTTTAGAATATTATATGTATTTGTCTTTACCATTAGCGAAATCACCAAACATTTATTCTTATTTATCTTATGTATATCCCACCTTTATTATTTTTATAAATCATTCAAGACAGCAAACAGTGGTGCAATGGCCTAGAGTGGAGCTCTCACCTCACAATCAGGAGGCTGTGAGTTCGATCCTAGGTAGAGGCAGATATTTCTCTGTCTGGGCACAATGAGAATATTTATTTATTTATTTAATTATTTTTTCAACAAGTACAAGGAAAGAAGTATCAGTATAGACATAGACATGGAAACATGAAAAAATGGCACAAATAAATGAATATAAATAAGCAAAACATAGCCATAAACACATCAAATGAGTACATATAACTGGGGACAGTAGGACAGGGATGGTAGGCACGCTAGTGTGTTTATGCATGCCTCCTTAGGGACCTCTTAAGAAATGTGTAAGGTCCACGGTAGACAGTTTAAGGTAAAAGGTATGGGGGTTAGAGAAATTAAATCAGCAACTTACAGGGAGAACCACTACAAAATATTTCACAGATGGTACCTAGCCCCAGCTAGATTAGCAAAAATATTTCCCAGCACCTCAGGAATTTGTTGGAAGTGTGGAAAGGAGGTCGGCACCTTCTTTCATATGTGGTGGTCTTGCTCGGAGACAAAAAAGTTTTGGACAAAAATACGAATTTGGCTGCGAGAAATAGTGGAAGAAGATATAAAATTATCTCCGGAAATGTTTCTATTAGGAATGATGGGAGATGGATTCTCTAAGGACAAGATACAATTAATTATACATGTTATAACAGCAGCCAGATTAACCTTCGCAAAATACTGGAAAGATAAACAAATCCCTCCAGAGATGACAATAATAAATAAAATCCTAGAATGCGCAGAAATGGCAAAATTAACTAGTGTTCTTAAAGACGATGAGAATTCAAAATTTAAGGCAGTATGGGAAAGGTGGTACAAATGGTGGAATAATAGAACAAGACTATAAGGATATGTCTATTTCCAATAATGATAGATTTGAAGATACTTGATGTGTATATAATGTATATATGTAATCGCACGATACCTCAGATGTTACCTGAGATTTGATATTTTCTTTTTTAATTTTTTTTTCTAAAAATCAATAAAGTATTAAAAAAAAAAAGGTATGGGGGTTAGAGAAACTAACAATAGGATCAGGTAGAGTGTTCCAAACATTTACTACTCTATTGCTGAAGTCGTATTTTCTGCAATCAAGATTAGAGTGGATTACATTTAGTTTGTATCTATTGATAGCCCTTGTGATATTGCGGTTGAAGTTAAAGAAGTCATTAACAGGTAGGACGTTAAGGTAGATAATCTTGTGTACTAAGCTTTGGTTGGAACATATACAGCGTAGTTCAAGGTTATTCAGGCCTAAAATTTCAAGCCTGATGGTATAAGGAAATTTATTTTATTGCGAGCAGACGAGTTGAGTATTTTTCTTGTAAAATACCTCTGGACCCTCTCTAATGTATTAATGTCTGAAATACAGTGTGGGTTCCAGGCAAGTGGGCAGTTTTCAAGGATAGGTCTGGCAAAGGTTTTGTATGCTTAAATGTCTGCTGCCAACTCCACATTGGTGACAGAAAGGTCATCCGGCTAGTAAACACTCAGCTCCATTCAGTTGCCCTGACTCCACCCCAATGCAAAGGATTACAGGGTTATTAAAAGACCAAAAAAAAAAAAAAATTCAAGACAGCGAACATATTCCACACACCTTCATTCTCCTATTTTCTCCACAACAACAAGCCTGTGAAGTGAGATGGCTAAGGGAGTGCGACTGGCCCAAGGTCACCCAGCTGGCTTTCACGTCTAAAGCAGGACATGAATTCAAGGTGCCCTACTTTCTAGTCTGATGCCTTAACCACTAGATCAAACTGGCTCTCAAATAAATATATGAGAGAATTACCTTCCCTTAATAAATGGGCATATTAGGTGGAGATCAACTGCTTTTCAAACTTTGTGGTTTTTTTTCCTCTCTTGCATATAAATCATTTTCATTTTTGGATTTATCTCTTTTTCTTTTCTTTCAGTTATTTTGCTTCATTTTGACAGCCTTGACTGGAAACTAGCCAGGATAAATAACAAGACAAGCATGATGTGGGAGATTTTAATGGGAGCTTCTCTCTTTTAAAAAAAAGATGAAGAAAAATCTTTTGCCTTCATGTTTCATCACAGTGATAAGGAAATGGAATTCTGAGAATGACAAGTCTAGAGTTCAGTAAATGTTATCCAGTAGAAAAAAAACAATGTGATGAAAGTTATAAGCCTGACAGGAGCGATATGAATTAATAAATACAGGTATACATAAAAATAATTGTTCTTTTATAAGTATTATTTTCTTAATCTGATTTGTGCTCAGAAATTGTCCTCCGTAATAAGCAGTAGTTATACTTCAGATAAATTGAGAATGTCACCATATACTGTAAATGTGTGACAGCAGGCTGACTCTAAATGACAAGTGCTGAGATCTATACAAATATCTATACAAAAGCAGAGGAAAGCTGTAATTTACAAAATAAGTTATTAAAACTGTTAAAAGGTTCTTTAAATGCAGGTGAAAGAATGTTGGTAGTTAAAATAATTTGATAAACCATAGTTCAATTTCATTCATTGCCTTGCAGGTTTTGATTACAGAAATAAAGTTGTATATTTGATCAAGATATAATCTTCTTTTCAGTCAAAAGCTACGACCTCATGATTAAATCATGAATTAAGAATATCAGTGATTTACATGTTTTAATTTGTTGTACTCAGAGGCAAAGAACAATATAGGAAGGTGTTAATATATTTTGTAGGAAACCTTCTTTCATTCACTGCATAATATTTGACAGAAATCTCAGTTTAAACACATGTGTTATCAAAATCTTTTCTGGAGGGGAAACTTATCTAATTGTTCTTTCATCTGGAACTTCTGTTTTTATTCCTTCTATCAATATGAAATTCAATAACTACTGTCATGTAACCTCTCCATTGTAGCATAATAGAAAAAGAACTGAGAAAAATGGGAGAAAAGAATCTTGTGACTGTAATCATCCCCATCACCTATTACTAACACAATAAATAAATGATACAAGCTTGTGGATTGTGAAAGACACAAACCTTTAAATACCATTTGCTAGCTTTATCAAAAGTCTCTAGTCTCTCATTTCGTTGATGTTTTTCCCTAAGGAAGAATCTCAAAATTCATGTCAAAGCTCATTTTACGTAGAATGTGGAATATGGTGCCTAAAGAATATAAAAGCTTCTTGGAGATATTTTCTGAGTTGTTTTGGGATTGTTTTCAAATTTATCAGAGGCCTTACTTTGTAATTTATTTCATTACTCACCAGATTGGCATTTTGCTAGCAACTCTAAAAGATTTGAAGTCTCATCTAAATTAATTCCTTGTTACAAGTGAAGGCAACCTTTTTTAGGCATAGTCTGTCTGAGTGTGACTCAGTAGATTGTTTTCAAGTGGAATAACTTAGCTATCGTTTTTTTTTTAATTGTTATGTTCCTCCAGATGCAAATATTATCTTTATCAGAACACTGAGAGATAGGTTTGCTTGGGGATAATAAATAATCCAAGTCTGATTGGTGTCAATCAATCCATTGGAATTTGGGGTAGGAAGAGATTAAATGGGTGCTTTTAAAATAAATAATTGCAATGAAACGTGTACAAAAAGATATCCCAAGATACTGGGCCGCTGTTACCGTGTTTCCCCGAAAATAAGACCCTGTCTTATATTTTTTTAAACCCTGAAATAAGCACCTGTCCTTATTGCCATGCATTCAAAAGCCCGATTGGGCTTATTATCAGGAGATGTCTTATTTTGGGGAAAACATGGTACTAATGCCACTATGTAAAATAAAAACTGCTTACATGGAACCACCAGCATAGGAATTAATGGCTATGTTGAAAACTGGGAAATGCAGTTTCTCTTTTTTTCCCCTGTCTTGTACTACCTTGATAACAATGTATATCATACCCTTGAAGCTGGAACCAAGCACCTATTGATTGTGGAAGAACTCAGAGTGGATAAAGAAGGCCTCTGGATTATATTCACAGCTGTTAGGTGAGCAATCTTCATGTAATTATCACTTTAGTAGCAACGTTTTCCCTAGAATTGTTACAGGTGATTCAATAGGAAACAGAGAGGCTTAAACTCATTGTTGCAAAGAGGAATCTTGTTCTATTGATTTTTTTTCTGGTGTAATTTAAAACTATAGAAAGGGGAGGGGGAAAGCAGCCTTGGCAACTGTGAGGGGAAAAAATATGTCACCAAC
Organism: Pituophis catenifer annectens; assembly: GCF_029215685.1. Classification (NCBI taxonomy): domain Eukaryota; kingdom Metazoa; phylum Chordata; class Lepidosauria; order Squamata; family Colubridae; genus Pituophis; species Pituophis catenifer. The sequence continues at coordinate 121,412,158 of NW_027256883.1, read as the reverse complement.
AATGCAATTAAACGCAAAGCAGTGCACTCAATGACATTTACTTAGCCCTTTGGGAACCACTGAATTGTCTAAATTGGACCTGACTTGTGCAAAGGCTTATTGGTTACCCACGTAGGCTTCAAGATTGCCTCTGCTGATAATCAAACAGGAACTCTCCTTATTGCATCAATAAACAGATAATGTAATAGGAAATGCTTTTACATTTACTCTCCATATTGTAAAGGTGATACCTACGGGAAACAAATGTGTATGTGTGTTCTACTATTGGTCATTGTGAAGTAGGCCATTATAATATATAAATTGAGTCATTCTTGATCACTAGTGACTGTCAGGATTGATCCCTGCACAATTCTTGGCAAGATTTCAGAAGTGGTTTGCCATACCTGCTCCCTAAGGTTGAGAGAAAGTAACTGACCCCAAGTCACTCTGCCTAAGATAGAATTAATGGTCTGCTAATTTCTAGTCTGATGTCTTAACCCACTATATCAAAGTAGTGTGCATGCACACATGGTCATATTGATTGGAACATTACAGTGGTGGGATTCAAATAATTTAACAACCGGCTCTCCCAGGGTCAGGTTTTCATGGGAGGAATGATCCATCCCCATCCAGCTGCACATGCGACAGCCAACTTGACCTTGGGTGAACCAGTTGTTAAATTTCCACCCTTTGCCAAAAGGATGTTTCCGAGGGTGCTTGTCTGCATGTTGGTCTTGTGGCTGTTTCAGTTTTCTGGACGTAGCTCTTTTAAGAGGCAAGGTTTCTGAGGAATGAGGAGGGTGGGTTACAATGGAGACAAGGAGTTAATGCTCCCGAGAGCTCAGGCAGGGAGGTGAAGAATTGGGGGGAAGTGGAGGGAGGGGTTCCCCCCTCCCCATGGAGCTGCATGCAGGGGGTGTTGGTCAGTCTGCGGGCAAAAGTGAGAGGGGCGAAAAATTAAGTTGGCAGCACGATCGAAGTTGGGCCCAATGTAGGGGAGACTGTTGGGTTAATATGGCCAGGCAAATTATTACCCTCCCCCACTATCAAAGTGGATCTTGGGCGCTGTGCTGCAATGGAGAAATGGGCAATGGAAGGGCCAGCATGAGGGAAGGAGGAGGGAAAGTGGCCTTCTCCTTCCCTCACGCCAGCTACTCCATTGCCTGTTTCTCCATTGCAATGCAGCACCCAGGATCCACTTTGATAGTGGTGGCTGGGGCTAATTTAACAACCAATTTGTCTGAACCAGTGCAAACCAGCTAAATCACACCACTGGAACATTAGCCTGGAACAGAAATAGACAAGTTTGGACAGGATCAATAGCTGACACACCATAGGCTGCCCTCCAAAAAGTAATGAAGGGTGAGAAGTAGGCAGGATCAGGGCAAAAAACTAAATTAGATTTGATTTAATTTTCATTAAGTTAATAAGCTTCTTATGTACTTAATAGCACAGGTTATAATAGACATAACATTTTTGCAATAGAGAAAGCACTCTGACTATAACAATGGTCATTGTTAGTTTGGATACTGGATTGTTTATGAGAGTCATAGCCTGTATCAAAAAGATGATTGAAATAACCTAAAACCACAATTTGAAGCCATTTAGGTTTAGCAGATTGGAGTTTTCTGCCTGTGGAATATTACTAGATTTTGAGAGATGATATATAGTTTTCAGAGGTAGATGATATATAGTTTTCAGAGGTAGAATAGTTGTCAAATTCAATTCTGGAAAAATACCTAACTGAAATTCTGGAAAATCACTGCTATACTATATCGACTGTGCTGAGTTATATAGATCAATTTTCTGATTTGAATAAGGTTACTTTCTATGTTCTTGTGAAGTTCACCAGATGCACACCCTGGCATCCTCTTCTAAAAGTTATTTTAAGAATTATAGTTGAATATTCATTTCAAAAATAAAAATAAAACTGTAGTTACATATGAAACTATGAAATCAGACAGCAGTCTGTAGACTGCAGACAAAGAATTATTCAGTGATTAAATTTGCAAATAATTTAGTTTTGTTTACAGACACTGCACAAACCAAAAGAGAGATTCAATTTGTTGAATAAACCATTCTGGTGAATTATTCACATGACTGTAATCACAAGTAATAACATTCACCCTGAGGAAGGTGGGTGGAGGAATGCCCACACAGCACGACTTGCAAAAATTTCATTAAACACATTACAAGTCAATTCAAAAACAATGAGGCTTTGCCAAGGAGTTCGCTCATGAGGAGCTGATTTGGCAAACATTATCAAGGGATCTTTACAAATTGGTTGAATCACGGAGATTGACACAGATCGGTGGGCTATGCTTATAAAAATCTTTCTGTGCATTAACTTTATTACATGGCTATTGATATTTTTACCTTTCCACTTTCTTTTGTCGCTATATAGATAGAAGGAAAGAAATATAGTGTTGTGGTCCGCCAGCAGTGGACAGTGGAGCTAGCAGTGGAGTTGGACAGTGAGGAGGCTGGGGAGGACCATGGGCCAGTCCTGGAGTCTGGGGGAGGCCCGGATGAGGGCTCTGCATCAGAGGCAGAGATGGGGTCAGGGCCATCTGGGAGTGATATGCGGACTCCGGAGCCTCCAGAGTCGGACAGCAGAGAGGCAGAGGAACCGGAGGAGCCTGTTCCTAGTGCACGCATGTTCAGAGCTGCCAGAAGGCAAGAGCAGCTAAAACAAAAAGGACAACTCGGGAGTAAGGCCAGGAGATGATTGGGCCCTCCCATAAGGCTTAAAAGAGCAGCAAAGGCTCTTCGGGTCTTTGTAGGAAAGCAACGTGCTAAATCTGTTTTCCAGTTGGCGTCTCTTGTTTCTGAACTTCATGGGGTTTGCCAAGAAAGGCCTTCAGCTGGGTGCCAAAGAAGATAAAGGTTTGTGATAAACCCGAAGGAGTTTTTCTGAAGGACTTGTTTTGGAATTAATTTGGATTAAGCTGGGAATGAAGTAATTCTCAGCTGTTATAATAAAATAGTTTTGTTTGAGACTAATTGTGTCCTGTAAAGACTAAGTGAGCCTAGGTCACAACATATAGATAGATAAGAATGATAGAGATTTCTGGGTAATACTTTTTTCAATAGATTTTGATTAACTACCATTATTTTTTATTATCATTTATGTGGCTTCATTAATACACATGACCTTTTTAAAAACACAGGTTTCTGCTTTAAGGAATCCAAAGTTCAGCCTACTAAGAAAATATTGGAAAGGAAAGCAGGGGCAGTAATATACTGCAAATGACCAAAGTCAAGCTATAGTCTTACATTAGTGCAGAGATAGGGGACATGAGGTCCACCAGTGTTGCTAAGCTACAGTTCAACAAATACCTCACAATTTAATATATTGACTAGGAATGTAGTGTAGCAACAAAATGAAATGTATTTATTTATTATTATTAATTCAATTTGTATGCCTCCCCTCTCCGAAGACTCAGGACTCATAATACATTTAAAATTATAAAAAACATTTAAAAATTAAAAACATTAAAAACATTAAAACTCATTCACACCATTCATGGCCGGATCTCACTGGATTGCAAGAGCGAGATCAACGGCCCCAGGCCTGCCGGAAAAGCCAGGTCTTCACTGCTTTTCGGAAGGCCAATAGGGTGGGGATGGTCCGGACCTCAGGAGGTAACTGGTTCCAGAGAGCTGGGGCAGCCACAGAGAAGGCCCTCCCCCACAGGCCCGCCAGCTGGCATTGTTTAGCTGACAGGACCCGGAGGAGACCAACTCTTACCGGTCATTGGGAGTTATGTGGTAGAAGGTGGTCTCAAAGATATCCTGGCTCTGAGCCATGTAGGGCTTTAAAGGTAATAACCAATACCTTGAATTGTGACCGGAGACCAATAGGGAACCAGTGCAGCTCGCAGAGAATTGGTGTAATGTGGGCGTACCTAGGTGCACCCACGACAGCTCGCGCAGCTGCATTCTGGACCAACTGTAGTCTCTGAACACTTTTCAAGGGTAGCCCCATGTAAATGTAATAGAATCTCCTTCTTCAATAGGACATCAGAATTAGGAATAAGCCAGAAGTTTTAGAGAAAAGGCAGGTTCAACTACAAACTGCTAAATTATGACAAATCCATTTTTTTTTGGGGGGGGGGAACAGTAAACACTGGTTATTAAATCTTCAAATATTTTTTTAAAAAAGCAGTGAGAGAATGAAAATCCTACCATGTTTCCCCAAAAATAAGACCCTATCTTATATTTTTTTGAACCCCGAAATAAGCGCTTGGCCTTATTTTTGGGGCAGTCTTATTATTTTGGGGGATGGGGGATGGGGCTCCTCTTGCCATCTTACCTGATTTCCAGCTTTGCATTTAAATATTTTCAGGGAGGGCTTATTTTTGGGGGGAGGCTTATTTTAGCACGTGTGCTCAAAAGCCCAATTGGGCTTATTATCAGGGGATGTCTTATTTTTGGGGAAACAGGATAACTTCTCCATACCAGTGAAATCGCAGTATCAATGCTGTGCCTGTTTTAGGCTTCAAATACCAAATACAGGTAGGAGGTCATGGTTAGTGTGAGCTCAAATAGTGAGAAATTTGATTTAGTGTGAACTGTAAATTGATACCATGTCACATTTAATACAAGCCCAAATTCAGTTAGGAAAAGGCTAATGTGGATTTTTAGACGCTCATTGTTGTGTATGAAAAATGGAGAAAAGTAAGGTTCTATTTTAAGAAAGCTCAAAAAAGAAGAGGCTTATTTTGAAGAACTACAGCAGAGATAGCAGATATCTTTTTTATATGAATTTATCCTCTTTTATTATTATACAAGGTTTCATTAAAAAACATATTATCTATGTTTAAAAATTTTATTTGCATATTTATATTGAGCTTGAATCAGTTATCTGACTTTCCATCAAAATGGAATCATTTCTATCTATTTGAATAATGTGAATTTGAATAATGTGACTATTTCACAGTTGAATTTGAATAATGTGATTATTTTAGAGTTCTACTCAAGATCTACTGTATACATTTTAAAACAGTACAGTAATCTTTGACTTACAACCACAATTGAGCCCAAATGTTTCATTGCTAAGCAAAACAGTTGTTAAGTGAGTTTTGCCTCATTTTACAACCTTTTTTTGAAATAATTGTTAAGCGAATCACTGTGGTTGTTAAGTTAGCAACATGATTGCTAAGTGAATCTAGGTTCTCCGTTGACTTTGCTTGTCACAAAAGATGATCACATGATCTCAGGACACTGCAACTGTCATAAATATGAGCCAGTTGCCAAGAATCTGAATTTTGATCATGTGACCATGGGGATGCTGCAACATAAATGTGAAAAATGGTCATAAATCACTTTTTTTCAGTGCCGTTGTAACTTCAAATGGTCACTGAACAAATGGTTGTAAGTCAAGAACTATTTGTACTTTAAAAAAAAATCTCTAGCTTGCATTAGTTGCTAGTTACATCTACAAGGTTGATGTTCCTGCATACAGTTTTTTTTCTAAATGATCATAAAAATTAATAACATTTAAAAACAGCATTGAAGGAATAGGTCATAATTTGAAGGAGTGAAAAAAGACACATACTGCATATCCTTGAGATTTAAACTGCAGCTAAGGAAAAGCAGAAGTCTGGAATAAAAATCACAGAAGTGTGACAATTACCTGGATTAATATATGTTAACATTATTAAAACTTTGCTTGCAAATTAGATTATAAGGAACAGATTTACACTTTTGTGCAGTTTGCTTTTCACTTCAGTGGTCATGAGCACTGCCAAGCTGCATCAAGCTCTTAACAATATGTGACCAAATGAACCCAGTTAAGTTTAGGGAGCGAATTATCATCTAGTATCCTGAATTTTCTTAGCCGAGTTGCTTTAATTTCATGACTGAAGCTCATACTTACATTATTGCATTTCATTTTGTTTAATGTGAAGAAAACTCATTGGACCTGAAATCTTCCTAAATTAATGCCAAAGAAGCATTCAACTTTATATATCCAGAGCCAACAAATTTTAGCCAATTCAGCTCCAGTGGCCTAATTTCATGACACTACAGTAAAACATAATCTAATACCAATAATAATAATAATAATAATAATAATAATAATAATAATAATAATAATAATAATAATAAATGGTGGCTCAGTGGCTAAAGATGCTGAGCTTGGTGATCGAAAGGTCGTCAGTTCAGCGGTTTGAATCCCTAGTACTGCGTAACGGGGTGAGCTCCCGTGACTTGTCCCAGTTTCTGCCAACCTAGCAGTTTGAAAGTATGTAAAAATGCAAGTAGAAAAATAGGGACCACCTTTGGTGGGAAGGTAACAGCGTTCCGTGTGCCTTTGGTGTTCAGTCATGCCAGCCACATGACCACGGAGACGTCTTTGGACAGCACTGGCTCTTCAGCTTTGAAACGGAGATGAGCACCGCCCCCTAGAGTCAGGAACAACTAGCACATATGTGCCAGGGGAACCTTTAGCTTTAATACCAAAACAAAAAAGCTAAAGATACACAAATCAGTTTAAAACTATTCCGTGTCAGTGTTCCAAGCACCTACACATTTCATTCAATCGTTTTTCAATTGTTCATGATAATTCTACATCAATACAAAACTTTTCTTAAAGTAAATGTTTACATTTCTCCCAAATATTATTACTGTTAAAAGTCACTGTTAATTCTGATTATTTTTAAAAGTGCAAATGCCCCCAATATATATTTACTTTAAATAGAGCCTTTGCAAATAGACATTTGGGGGACAGAATTATTTTTTAAAAAATCAAAACCTTTGAATTCTTGAGTAAAGAATGACAGGTATTAGAGTAAGGTCTAGAAGAACTCATTGTGACTGACTTGCTACAGCCATCTAACTGCAGCATTCTCACCCCAGCCAAATATTGAAGAAATGGTAGAACAGAATAACTAAATGCTAAAGGAGAGACAAAGTGAAATGTGAATGACAAAAATTAAAATTATGTGAAAGAAGCAGTGGCAGATAACAATACAGTTATCTCACATTGACTTATCCTGCGTTGAATGGTTCTGTGGCAAGTTAGCCACATTGAGTTGATTTGCGTCAAGTTGGCTCAGGCGAGTTGGCCAAGGTGAGTCAGCCAGGGCAAGGCAACTGTGGCAAATTGTCCCATTCCAACTAGAATAATCTATGTGTTGTCACTCTTCAGTAATACAATGGACTTTATTTTAGAGAATCCTGCCATTTTTCTCTTAACAATATCCATGGGAGGTAAAAAAAAATTCTATTTTTGTACATGCATACCCAAAATAGTGCATTATTCATGACTTATTTCCTTAATATACTATGTAATAGAGACATGAGTAACCTAATTTCCTCCCTTTCCCCCATCTTTTTACCATAAAGCACCCTGGGTTACTTCAGTGCTATAATCAGCTCACAGACTCTTCTATAACAGTCCTCCGAAACTTATCATTTATTAGTCCCATCTCACAGTAAGACTTTTACATTGACATATCTGAATGCTCTCCTCAATTATACTGTTGGACATATAGAACTGTACTGCTTACAGTTGTGTTTGTATACTTGCTCAGATTGTGAATTGTGTATCCACTTAGCATGAATACAATAGTGCAGATGTTTCTGAAATGTCCTATCACTTTTGTAGGACAGAATTAATCTGCTCTCCAATTACAAACTATTCAAACTACTTTCATAATAAAAAATTATGTGCTAATTACTACTAAATTACCAAGCTTGGATAGCCTTCAGAATTGTACTCACAGTTTGTATCATTACTATGAAAATTAAATATTTTGGACCCAATTGCTTCCCAAGGTATATCTTGTGCACACTTTTGGTTGATTCTGTATAATACGTTCTTTAACTTCTCTGTATTCAGTTTTAAAATCTTATGTTATGAATGTCCCAAAGGTAACTTGTTTTTCCTTGAAAACATTTCATTTTTCATCCATGAAACTTCTTCAGTTCTTGTGTTATGAAGTTCTTATCTTATCAGTCTAATTTCTTTCATTTTTCCATATTTGGCTCCTTAATTTTGCTCTAGAAAATCGTTACTGGTGTAGTCGTTATCACATTTGCTAACATGTGAAAATTCCCAGAAACAAAAATAACAATACCAATTCACCTAAAATATTCACTTTTCCACTTGGATTTTTGTTTTATTTAATCAGTCAGCCTCCTTCCTTCCTTCCTTCCTTCCTTCCTTCCTTCCTTCCTTCCTTCCTTCCTTCCTTCCTTCCTTCCTCTGTCCCTCCCCTCCCTCCCTCCCTCCCTCCCTCCCTTCCTTCCTTCCTTCCTTCCTTCCTCTTAACCATTTAGTTAATTTGAAAATTAAAGTAAAATTGCCAAGGATTTGCTAGTCACCTCTTCTATCACAAGTGAGGTTGGAATGATGACAGTCCACCAGTGAAAAATGCAGCAATTGGAATGGTGACATTGGTTTACAAGGCAGTAAAGCACAGCTGATGAATTATTCCACCCTTCTTCCATACAAGACACTGATTTGAGGTGCCTCAGGGAAATGGAGACTGCATTTACTGCAGGCTTGAGTAGATGGACAATGACATCAAATGTTCCTTGATCCCAGAAATTGAAACAGACAGGAAATATGGATCTGCTCTGAGACAGGGTAGGTTGTTCAATAGCAAATTAACATTTTGCTTAAAGCCCAGATCCAGTCTCTGGTATATCTAGTTAGTGTTGGAAAAAAGCCCAACTATTCAGAATAATGATTGGTGCTTATCAGTCTATACTGTCTGTACTGTATAATATAGTTCTCAATAGAACTATGTTTTAACTCAGTATAAAGCATCTTCCTATGTCCTGTGTCAGATGAATGAAAATATGAACACTTATCAACCATGAAAGCAATTTTAATTTTTTTCCAAAGAATGCTGCAGATGATTTACCTGCTTCCAATTGTTGTTGTTGTTGGCCAATAAGGATCCTGAGCACTTCTTCCTTGGTGATCCAAGAACTAAAATTGCTTTATGTCCAAATGTGTATTCACAAGCTTTGTTTCCTAGTGCTATCAACCTTCTTTTATTCGGACTACATTCCTAGAGATTTCTAGATCTATTTTGAAGCATGGACATTAAATCTATCAGCTAATTTTGCCTGCTGAATCATCTGCCCTTGCCTCACTGGTAATAAACCTGCCAGCATTCACAACACTAAGCAGATTTAGGACGGGGGAGATGACCTTTATTTTGCCAACACTGACAGAAGTCCTAGACCTTTTTCATTTTGCTATTAATTAGCTATTGATTTATTGTTGGCTAGGCTATATTGTTCTCTGCTTCTTCCACTTATTTATATATTTAATGTGGATTAAATGAATCCTTTTCTCATTTTCCTCACCCTTTTTTCCACATGATAACCCTCAGAAAAATAATCACTATCTTGATATAGGTCAGTGAGAAGTAAAATATTATTGACTTTTCTCCCCAGTAAAATATGAAAATGTGATTCAAAAGTTAACATAGCAAACAGTACAGTGACAGTTTCCGATGAATGGAGACAGGCAGAATTTCCCATGAAAACTTTCCCCAAGAACCAGTTTGGTGTCATGGTGTGGGCCTAAAGACCAAGAGATTGTGAGTCCTGCCTTAGGCATGAAAAACTGGCTGGATGATTTGGAACCAATCACCCTTTCTCAGCCCAATCCACCTTACAGGGTGGTTGTTGTGGGGAAAATAGGAGGAATAAGTATTGATATTTACAGCACTCTCTAAGTGGTTTACAGAGTCAGCATATTGCCCAAACAATCTGGATCCATTCTATCAACCTCAGAAGGGTGGAAGGTTGAATCAATCTTGAGCTGGTGAGGCTCAATCTCCTGGCAGTGAACTGAATTAGTCTCTAATACTGCATTCTAACCACTGTGCCACCACAGCTCCTTTCCTTATCCTGTTGTTGTAATCAAAGCAGCGGTACACTTCAGCAGTGTAACCACTCAGCAGAGGCCACAGGTTGAGTCAGAGTTATCCAATTCTGGTTAACTAATCCTTACTGGATTATTTAACATAATTCAAACATGAGCCTTGGCACAGTGGTTAGAGTGCAGTACTGCAGGCTACTTCTGCTGACCACCGGCTGCCAGCAGTTTGGCAGATCTCACCAGGGTCAAGGTTGACTCAGCTTTCCATCTTTCCAAAGTCGGTAAAATGAGGACCCAGATTGTTGGGGGCAATATGCTGACTCTGTAAACTGCTTAGAGAGGGCTGTAAATAATAATAATAACAATAACTTTATTGTCATTGTACTGTATACACAGTATACCCATACAACGAAATTCACTTAACACCCAAAGACCAGGCCCAACACACATAACAATCCCCAAACACACCCCCACCCACCACAAATTCCCCACCCCTAAACCACCCAAACATCCACACAACAGGCCAAGTAATGCTGTCCAACAGCTCACTGATAACGGCCCTTTAGTCCATTGCTGAGTACAATTATAGCTCTGGGATAAAAACTATTCAGAAAATGTGTGGTCTGAGTTTTAATTGTTCTGTATCTTCTGCCAGAAGGCAACAGTCCAAAACCATCCAAAAAGTCCAAAAAGCACAATGAAGCAGTATATAAGTCTAAGTGCTATTGCTATTAAAATTTCCCTTTTATCATTCCCATCCAACATGATGCTACTGTTAAAAATCTGATACACAGGTTCTCCATTATTACCTCTTTGTTAAATAGCTATAAAGGTAGCAGTAGTGGTAATGATACAGAAATACAAGTAGCCCTCATTCAGTGACCAACAACTTGGTCTTTAATACAAGCTTGGTTGACACCACCACTGTCCTTATGATCTTTCCTTTGCTTTAAACACCTGAAATGGTTGTAAATCTGAGGATTGGTCATAAGCATACTTTTTCTCACCATTGTAACTCTGAACAGTCTTTAAATGAGGCAGTCACTAAACAAGGATTGCCTGTATGTCATAAGTGTTATTAGTGGAATGACAGAGAGGTACTGTATATTTAGAGCATATCTTTCTTCAATTTAAAGTATTTGTGTACACCACTGTATACCAAATACACATAGCACTTTCACAAGATGCCATCATATTGTTTCAGTATCCTTTCTAATAAAAAAAAAGACTGACAGCTTCATGTTAAGAAATCTGCGCTGCTTAAAGGATCTAACAGGCAACAATTCCTGCAAAGTCTGACCTACCTGTAAAGATTAAGGAAGATAAAATATTAGAGATGTCACTGGCCGTTTTCCACACACTGCTGGTAAAAGTGTCAAAGAGACTATCCACCTAACAAAGCTAAAGAGATCAATCTCGATATACCTAAAGTTCGTATAACCATTTCTAAAGTAAAGCAAGGGCAACTGTGAGTTTTGCGCTTGTCTCAGTGAGCATTGGTTTGCTTTCAGCAGTGCTTTTTATTGCCCAGCTCTTGAAACAGAATGGTGAAAATTCACTATCGATACTTTTCTTCTGTTGCTGATGAAAGCGTTCAATCAAAATGAAAATTCCCCTATTTTTCTGAGCAGGGATTTCAGTTAATGGCACCTTACCAATTTGACTGCAGCAATTGTTTTACAGTTATCAAGATTCCCTCCTGACTAGAGAACAATTGAAGAAAATGGGGCAGAAATAAGACACAACCTGCCAGAAGGTTAAGAAAGTCTTTGACTTTCTTCTAGTGGAGTAAAAGAAAATAATCAAAGTCCGTCAGAATCAAAGTCAAGGATGGCCACGGCAGAAATGCAAAGCATGAGCCAAAAGTTTTTGTTTTTAAATAACTGCAAAGTGTCAAAATATAATATGTGATGAATGAAATATTTCAATGAAGCCAACTCCCTCTGCATTAAACAAATCTGAATCCAGTTACTATTTTTGTAGTCATATAACATAGAATAACAGAGTTGGAGGTCTTCTAGTCCAACCTCCTTCTTGAACAGGAGATGTCATACCATTCTGGACAAATGGCTGTCCAGTCTCTTCTTAAAAGCTTCCAATGATGGGGACCCCATAGCTTCTGAAGGCAAGCCATTCCACTGGTTAATTGTTCTCACCATTAGGTGATCATTCATTGATTGTTATGATTGCTGGATGAGAAATTAATCCACATCTATTTAGCCCCATCACAGCATTTTTATCAAAACTTGTCAACACTCCTCTCACTTTCATCTACTCCACCTTGATTTAGTTGGTTGTTTAGGGATGCTTTAAGTAGATGTGATGTGGGTTCCCCCCCCCCAAAAAAAAAACAGATGAAGTGTAATATTTTTCTTTCTCTTTCACACACAGACGAAAGGCAAGAGAGAGAAAATAAAAAGTTAAGTTGGTATGCAAGTTGAAAAATTAAGCCCATAGCTCAAAATGGCCTTGACCCCATTAAAAAAAATGTAAGTTGGTTATCATGTTAACCGGAAATAAGAAGCATCAGTCTATTCCCAGTCCTGTGCTAAATAAGATAATCAGTACTCAAAAGAGCAAAGAATTAGCACTCAGTCAGTACTTGGATTAATGTGAAGCACTACTAGCCATCAGTACTGCAACTAAGACTCAGCTTCTCATGTAGAGCTTAGAGAACTATTAAAAGATATCCAGAGATCCAATCATAGTAATTTTCCTTTCCTCTTATTTTAACCCTGTTATCGTCCATGACCTCTACGGAATCTTCCATCTGAACTTGGGAGGGTCTAGTTCATACACTGTGCAGATGTTCCTGTATAAAATGCCAGTTACTTGGTTGTGCTGTTCATTGTACTAGGTTTCTGCCCTCATCTCAGGGGTGAAATGTTCCCAGTTCGGTCCGGTTCGCCCGAACCAGTAGTAAAAAAGGCTACTGGTTCACCGAACCGGTAGTAAAAAATCCTTTAAAAAGAAAAAAAAAAAGTTCCAAAGATCGCGTGTCGCACAGCTGATTGTCGGAACTTTTTTTTTTTTTTTTTTTTTTTTACTTTTTAGGCATTTTTTTTACTACTGGTTCTCCAGAAGGCATTTTTTTTTACAACCTATTCGGCCGAGTAACTTGTAAAAATGCTTTTAAAAGTAAAAAAAAAAGGCTACGAAGATCACGCACCACAGCTGATCACCCCCCCCCCCCCGCACGCTGTTCTACTTACCTATACCCATCCTTTTGGCATGCATTGTGCATGCACATGTGCACACGTGCACCTCACATTTGGTGCATGGTGCGTACTGTGCATGTGCACACACAGCACTCATTTGTTGCGCAGTGCACATGGACAGCCAGCGAACCGGCTGTGCATGTTCAGATTTCACCACTGTCTCATCTTACTTCCTGCCACTTTGCGTTGGGCTGTCTCTGAGGCCTCTCCACATAATCTGCACCTTGACTTCAGTCTACTGCAGTAGGCACCTACTTCTGTGCATTTAGTGCTTAGGGCTTCCTCTTGTGTGCTGCTATCTTTTAGTCCAACTCTACCTACTCAGCTATCTCTTGACAGTATATCCCATGCAGGTGCTTCTCTTAGCAGGGCTTTTCTTTTTCTTGATCTTCCTCCCATGTCTGCTGCTATCTTGGCATTCTCTTAGCAGTTCACATCTGTATGTTCACAACGGCTTTCTTTTTAAGATTCTTAGAATGAAAAGTGGTATGAACTGGGAAACTAGCATGCTGCAATGCATCCATCTCCAACACTGTCAGAATGCACTTGGAAATAAAAATAATTTCAGGAACTAATATTTGCACGTGGGCTCCCAGGCATTCAGAATAACAGAATAACAGAATTAGAAGGTATTTTGGAGGTCTTCTAGTCCAACCCCCTGCTCAGTCAGGAAGCTCTATATAATTTCAGACAATCTCTTCAAAAAAAGATTGGTTGTTCAATCTCTTCTTAAAAACTTCCAGTGTTGGAGCATTTACAACTTCTAGAATCAAGTTGTTCTATTGAATAATTGTTCTGTCAGTCAGGAAACTTCTCCTTAGTTCTAGGCTGGTTCTCTCCTTGATTAGTTTCCATCAGGGTTGAAATCCAGCAGGTTCTGACAGGTTCTGGAGAACTGGTAGCGGAAATTTTGAGTAGTTCACAGAACTGGTAAATACCATCTCTGGCTGGCCCCAGAGTGGGGTGGGAATGGAGATTTTGCAACATCCTTCCCCCAGGAGTGATGAGGGAATGGAGATTTTGCAGTATCCTTCCCCTGCCATGCCCACCAAGCCATATCCACCAAGCCACACCATGCCCACAAGCCATGCCCACAGAACCAGTAGTAAAAAAAATTGGATTTCACCACTGGTTTCCATCCATTGCTTTTTATTCTACCTTCAAGTGCTTTCGAGAACAAGTTGATACCCTCTTCTTTGTGGCATTCTTAGTTGAGAAAGTCTTTAGATGAGAGTCCACCATCCAGCAAGCAATTCAGTGATGAAGTAAAGATAAAGGAAGCATCCTGGTAGTGAGGCACATCTGCTTTAGCATGCATTCTGGTGCATTGTTAACAGATACCTGGCTACATTTACACTGGTGACTGCTTTGTAAATGGACAAACCCCTCCTCTATTGCAAGCATTTTCTAAAAGCTGTTGATATGCTTGCAATATCCTTGGCATCAAAGGAAAATTGAAGATCTTCTGATGTTTGAAGGTGAAGGAAAGAGGATCCAAGAAGTATCAAGATGTCCCTGGGTAAAGATACCTTAGCAAGATTCTCCATTGCATGGTGGAGGACAATTATTGCTTACCACTTTTTTTGCAGAAAATTTTTTGTCACACTCTGATCCTAGCACTGGATTTTAGTTTTGCATAAATATCTTTTAATTATCTAGATTTAAAGTAATCACAGACTTAATTCTATCAGGAACAATGTTAAATAAAACCATTCTAGAGAATGGTCTCCATAGGAATGAATGAATGAATGAATGAATGAATGAATGATAAATGCAAACTTCCAAAGAAATGTGTCAAGCATCAGGGCTTCCCCATCAGACTCCATTCTATTCCTGTAATCATTAGCATACCATACCTGGGTGAGTCTGAATTGTGAAACTGCATACCACTAGACTGGTAGTTTGTCATTTATTTGTGCAGAGCCATGGCAAATCATAGCTTGGAATATGAGAGGATGAGAGGCAACAGAAATGTCAACTGTGTGCTTTACAACTAAGGTAATGCAACATGGCTGCCTGAAGCAACTGCTACATCCTGCATGACTAAGCTAAAAGTTGCTTAACTGTAACACTCTTGGAAGTCTTTTGAATGGGTAATGGAATGCATTCTGTAAAAATGCAAATTAGCCAGATAGAAAAACTCACTCTTGCTCATTCCCCCCAGACATGTCCTTGCTATAATAAATAAAAGCCCTCTGATGATCCTTTTGAAAGATGGCATTCACATTTGATTATCTCACAATGCATGGCTTTATTACCAATCAACCATCCACCATTACCCTGAGAAGTTCTCCTTTGACTTAGATGAGAAGCAAGACTTTGTACACTTCAGTACCCCTGACACCCAGTTCAACGGCTTGCTAAGCTTAAGCCTTTCAAAGGTACACATATCTCAAGGAATATGAAGAAGAATGTCTTCAAAAGTAACAACTATATTTGTGCCTGTCACTAAAATAAAAATAACGTTCTGCATAAACAGATAAGCCGGGGGAACTGCCCAAGCAATGATCATATTTCAAAATTGTACTGGTGTTCCTGGGAGCCAACAAGTGATGCGTATTCACACTGTACAATCAATATGTGGATGTTTACATTATGACCTGGGAGAGAACTCTTGGCAAACAGGTGAGCATTATCTAAACAGCTGCTGAACGATTTTGCAAATGCTAAGCTGGTTTTAACTGAGCTGAGGGAGTTTGCCCATTATTTCTTTTCCGGAAAGTAGAAAAAAGTAGAACTATGGGAAAGTAGAACTAATAGATCCCAGAGAGGTCGTTGCGATTGCCAAAGCCCCTTGTCCGTAATCTTCCTAAAAATTGTTGCCTATTCATTTCCTATCCTTGTGATGAAATTCAGTGGGCAAAATATCTGTGTCTTTTCTGAATTTTTCTGTTTTTTGAAACAGACATTTTGTTTCATCTGTGACAGCAAGTGATTGAGCTATATACAAGAGCACAGAAATGAGAAAACAGTCACATCATTCCTATGCACTTCCCAAATATAAAGCTCATATTAGAATAGCAAAAGAAGTAAGATGAAGTTTCTGTTTTCAGATGAATGTTTTGTCTTAAGTCTACACTCATGACATTAATGTCATTTTTCTGGATTAATATGTGTGACTTTCAGTCAGGAAATAGGAGAAACCCATGTATTTTCCCGTGCTGTTTTCTCTTTACCTGGAGTCACAAGATACAAGAACTTGCCATAAATTTTGCAATCCCAAATTGCAGTCCTAATTGGTTTCTTTCTTCGTCAGTTTCAAATATCAGCATGACTTCACCACCACCACTCACTCAGTTATCAGCCTGTTATGCAGTTATTTTTCTTTTGTTAAGCACTACTTACTGTGTCTGCAGTAGATTCTAATCATAAATGCCATGTACATTAGTAATAAGATTATAGTAATTTGACTTCCAAGGTGTTTTAAACATCCTGTGATCAGAATCTTAGCTATTCCCCTTTCTGCTAATGCAAGCTATCCCAACATCATCAAAAGGGATGAATAGATCCACCAGTAAAATTAATGCAATCCAAATACTTACAGTAGTAAAACATAATTGTATATTTCTTCCACAGTACAGTTGAATTACTATTGTTATATATTTCCTTCCTCTTCATTAACAAAAAAAATATAATGCAAAAAAGGAAGCCGTATAAATCAAATCTAATTGAAGTGGTGGGAAGTATATCAAAAAGTGAAATTAGTGTTAAAGTTAACAGGTTAGTATATTAACTTTAGACAGCATGGGGTAAAAAAAACCAGCATCTGTCAACTGTTTCAAGCTTCAAGTTCAATAATGCCAGCCAGCATGAAGAATGGCAAGGAATGTTGGGAACTGTACTCCAAGACAGGCCTTAAAGTTATAGTTTAACATTCTGCTAAAAAACTAATCTTGCATGTAAGAGATTGTCTTTCTTCCAATAATTAATTGATCATAACAACCATCTTGTTATGGTTGTTATGGACAATCTTTTTATGGTTCTGGGGATGATATTTTTTTTTGTCTGGAGAAGGCAGAAATATTATAACAGACACTATACATGTACATAATTGATAAATGAGCTGTTGCATTATTGATATCTGCAGTGGTACTGCCAGGGTTGAAAAGGCTCTTGGAAAATGGCCTCAGGAAGCTGTATACATATTCCATGCTAGATTCTTCTGCCCTCTCTGTAGAGAGTAATTAGGATGACCTTGACATGGAGAGGGAAGGTGTGTTACCAAGGCAACAAGGAGATAAACATTGCAGAAGCCCAGTTAAGGAGGGAGCAGTACAAAGATAGGCACCCACTAATTACAGATTAAGATAAAACAGGAAAGAGGATATTTAGACTTGGAAGATTGTAGCCAATCTTAGTAAAAGTAGATTTAGATACACATAGAACCTATTTCGTGATCCTGTCTACCTTGAAGGCTGGCACCATCGTACTTTGCTGTGCAGGCCAGGGACGGAGGGAGGAAGCTGATTTGATGGGAAAATATGCAAGGAAAAAACAATGGGAGAAGAAGTGCATATAGGACTAGGTTGTCAGGATACCAGACCTGTGGTCCATCTTTAGGAATTGTGAACTTTCTGAACAGTCATCCATCACTCAGTAACCATGAATTTGGACAGTGCTGATTTTGGTATCCCAACCGTGAACATATGAACATATGACCCAACAGATGACCTCATCTCTATTATTACTATTTCTATTACAATTGCTATCACATCAAAGTAGATTGCCAATTCCACAGATGTCTATTGGATACTTCTCTCTAATGGTTCACTTATCTTGCCCACTGTCAGTATGTAGCATTCCTCCCTTTATTACGGAGAAAGCCTAGTGAGAAAATCTGAAATTGCTGCAAAATTTCACATCCAAACAAGTCACATTTACTCTTCACTCGTGCTCAATTGTTATAGAAATGGGTGTCTGAAGAAACAAACTGCTCTTTTTTTATATTTTCTTAACATTTATTTTAAGAATAGGATATTTTAATATAACACAGGCCAACAGTTCACAAATCATATCTATATTTAAAACTATTTGGAAATAACAATTTTCTGCCTAACTTTATTTGGCAATGCATGAGGACAATTCACTCCCAAATTCCTTGCAGGCTTCTCCAAAGATTTTAGGAGGTGGGATTCCCCATTTAAATATGAATCAGAACAAGACAAACATAATGTTTGCCCCTTTGGACCTTCCCATATAACAAATAGTGATTATTCCCCCTTCAAGTAAAGGTGAACAATATAAAATGTTCTAAGAACAAATGTTAATTCTTTAAAAATATGGGGAAAGAGTCTTTGAGAAAGTATTTTGCACAATGAAACACAATAGCTTTATTTCACCTACTTATTTTCTACTACTTCGTCACATAGAAGCTTTCTAGAACTTCTTGTAATACTGGCCATATGGAATAATTTGTCAGGTATTAAACTAGGGCAAAATAATTAGGAATGAAAAAGCATTCAAGATCATTTGAGCATGCAGTGTGATAGATATCAGATTTTACAGCTGCCATGGGGGCCTTCATTTTCATTTCTGTCAGTTGGCAGTGAAAGTCTTGTCTAATTTTATAACATCCTGATTGTTCACATTCTCTTTTCTTGACTGATGTGAATGGCACAACAGGAAGAGAATGAAGTACCAAAGTTAGTCTTAAAAGAAATTCAGAGAAGGTCCCATAATACATCTGAACCTGAACCACAACTTTCCATCACAACTCACTGTAATACCTTGGTAGGTAGAATCACAATTTGATTAGAACTGAAAATTTAAGGAAAGAGGGAATAGTTGAATATCTTAAATGCTGTTTTTTTTCTCAAAAACTAAACTAAATCAAAACATTGTTTGGTTTTTTGTTCCGGGGGAAAAAGTCACTAATCATAGGAAAAATCATATTCTGTGATAAATAGGACATTTAGATTAATAATTTATGTAGTAAGCTTATTCATATATACAATATGAATAGTTACAGGCTAAAACAGAGCATTTATCTGTTCAGCTTCATACTTCCCACTTTGGACCACCTACATTGCAATTTCCAGATAATTTTGCAGCATCCAAGACCACCCAAATCAGAGTTTGAGGGCACATAAGGAATTGTGGAAGCCAAAAGAAAAAAATGTTTCCAAGTTCCATTGAGATGTCAATGAAAACACATTATTCCATCTCCCTAAAAATGATGGCATTTTCACATCACATTGAAACATCATAAAGTTAGTTTGGTGACTTCTGCAGGTTGTATGAAGCCAGCCATTCCATTTTGTAAATCAGATTGCATTAGGCATGAACAAGGAAATTTGTTCTACTAATGATTGCCCAAACCAACCATTACTTAATTTAATTTAATTTAATTTAATAACTTTATTGTCATTGTATGTATATACACAGTATACCCATAAATGAAATTCACTTAATACCCAAAGACCAGGCCCAACACACATAACAATCCCCAAACACCCACCACCCACCCACCACAAATTCCCCATCCCTAAACCACCCAAACATCCACACAACAGACCAAGTAATGCTGTCCAACAGCTCACTGATGGTGGCCCTTTAGTTCATTGTTGACTGCAATTATAGCTCTGGGATAAAAACTATTAGAAAATGTGTGGTCCAAGTTTTAATTGTTCTGTATCTTCTGCCAGAAGGCAACAGTC
Organism: Pituophis catenifer annectens; assembly: GCF_029215685.1. Classification (NCBI taxonomy): domain Eukaryota; kingdom Metazoa; phylum Chordata; class Lepidosauria; order Squamata; family Colubridae; genus Pituophis; species Pituophis catenifer. Next base: position 121,392,458 of record NW_027256883.1, on the reverse strand, counting down.
CAAAAAGATTGTAAGCAGTATGGGAAGAGTCTCTGAGAATGTTATGCAACTTCCTCAAACAGTGACATTCGAAGATGTCATCCAGGGCTGGTAGCTGGAGCCCGATGATATTCTGGGCAGTTTTAATGATTCTCTGTAGAGCTTTTTTTTTTTTTTTAATGTGATGTATGAATCCAAGTGGTCTCTTAGCAGAATTTTAGGGGCCAAGTGACTGAGCTGGTGACTATCTCTCAGCCATACCTATATTATAGACCTGATTTTTTGGGGGTGGGGGCAGAATGGGAAAGCATAGCCAGATATGCTGCCTTCCACACCTGGAGAAGTTAGGAAATAAATCTAATATATAATGACATAGTGAATAAATAAAGCTATTTATAACAAAAACAACATGTGTTTTCTCTAATGTATGTGCATATGGTAGAGAAAATGCATGCTGCTTTTGATTGATTTTATATTAATAATATTTATATATATCAATGTAATATAAATATAAAATCAGTGGCACGATCATAGCTAGAGAGTTCTTTAAATCTGAACATCCAGTCTCGAACAGAACAGAAAAATGGTTTGTGGACTCTTCAGGACAAAGACTATTTTTATTTTGCTCAGGCTACTTAATAAATGGTGATAATTCTTGGTCACACTGCATGAAAAACAATATGAAGTGAAGTGAAGTCATCCAGAAGTAGGTAAGGTAAAATGCATGTATCAGTTTAATTGCTATTTATTTATTTATTTATTTATTTATTTATTTATTTATTACATGTATTTATATGCCGCCATTCTCCCGAAGGACTCAGGGCAGCAAACACAAGTTAAGAAACAAGTACAATAAAATCATAATTTAATCCAAATAATTAATTAATAGTAAATAATAAAGCCCGGAATCAGTCTCAGCCCATTTGTTTGAAAAGCCAAGTCTTCAAGTCCCGACGGAAGGAACGGAGATCAGGAGCCATCCAGAGCTCAGTAGGTAATTCATTCCAGAGGGTGGGATCACCCACAGAGAACACCCTATCTCTGCACACAGCAAGGCGACATTGGCTTGCCGTCGGAACCCTGAGGAGAGCGGCCCTATGTGAGCGAACAGGATGGTGAGAGGCAGGCAGGAGAAGGTCATGCAAATATCCTGGACCTAAGTCATGAAGGGCCTTATAGGTGAGGACTAGCACCTTGAAGCGGACCCGGAGAACCACTGGTAACCAGTGCAGCTCACGCAGGAGGGGTGTTATATGGGAGTAACAAGGAGCTCTCATAACAACCCGTGCAGCTGCATTCTGGATCAGCTGGAGTCTCCGGGTGCATCTCAGGGGCAGGCCCATGTACAGGGAATTACAGTAATCCAAGCGGGAAGTAACCAGGGCATGAGTGACTGTGCGAAGGTCATCTCGGTCCAGGAAAGGGCGCAACTGGCACACCAGGCGAACCTGTGTGAAGGCCCCCCTGGTCACGGCCGTTAGATGGTCTTCTAGGGACAGCTGAGCATCCAGGAGGACACCCAAGTTACGAGCCCTATCAACGGGTGCAAGTTTTTCCCCATCTATCAAAAGTGATGGAGCCTCTGAAACCCGAGATGCCGGCATCCACAGCCACTCAGTCTTAGAGGGATTGAGTTTGAGTCTGTTTCTGCCCATCCAGGCCCGTACCTCCTCCAGGCAACGGGACATCACGGAAAGGGCATCTCTGGTCATAATATATGACATTAGTCCTACATCAACTGCATTATTTACTTTTTTTTTTGTCTCTGAGCCAAAATTTAAGAAGCTAATTGTCACCATTAAGCCTTAAATTGCTCTTTGCAAGATTATATGAAGGACTGTTTTGTTTTATTTGATCCTATTAGCTCCTTGAGCCACTTTGGTGCCGTGGACATCAAGCTAGGAACCAGGGGATGGTGAGTTCTAATCCCACTTTAGGTGCAAAGCAAACTGGACACTCTTGGGCAGTCCCTCTCTCAGCCCTAGGAAGCAGGCAATGTCAAGCCACTTCCAAGGACAGGCTTCAACAAGCACTACAATATTGTACTTTATTGCTGTAAGAATACAGTAACAGAATCTTGAATTCCTGGCAGAGGTTCTTTCTCCCCTACCACTTTATATGTAAGATAATCAAGGCAGGGTAATATTAAGTTTCTTTCTCACCCAGTTTTCTCATTCAGGGCTAAGTTTGTGTTTACATAACTGCTTTTGCATGCTCCTTTGCAGATTCTAGTAAACAAGCCAAGCAATCAGCAAACAGTTTATGAGAATGACTGATCTTAGAAGTGTGGCCATGCTTCTTCTTCCACATATTACAGCTGCAAAGGAGAGAAAAAAGATCATAGATGGGCTTTTCTCTTTCCCAGCTTACTTATTTAATTTTGGGTGGATGCATTGCTGTGTTTATTACCTGATCTATTTCCTCTAGTTCAGTTTTAATGCATAATGTTTTATACTTTAATCATAGGCACAAACATGTTCAGAGTGATGGGAATGGCACAATAATCAAGGTCCCAACTTATATGTGTCTACTGACACATTCAAAAGGGGTAGGATTTTGAAAAAAATCATTAGTTTAGGAAATTGCAGGGTTGAACAACATCATATTGTCCCATTGAGTTGCATAATTGCTTCCCAGGGTCTCCTGTTGATCTCAGATCCGTGGTAGGTCAACTGGAAGAAACATTACCATGATTGTTTTGCTTTTTGTTGACTTGAAACACAACATCGACAGCTAGAACCCTTTTGGCATATAATTATATGATGTGCTAAGAAAGTATTGTTTGTATAGCATAATAGTGAGTTCACACCAGATAGCAATGCAGGTCAACAGACTCCAGATCACTAATTGTAAGGCGTAGTTGTCTTCGGCTATTTTAGCAAACAACAGCAAGAATTATATAGTATATAAATCATTCCAGCAGTGGAAAAAGTGTAGCTTTTATGAACAGACACACAGAGAGACAAATTGATTTATTAAACACATTTGTACACCATCACAATCAAAATTACTTTGATGGATCACACAGAATATAAATAGGCAAATACAAAGTATCCGACTATCAGATATAAAACAAACACTAATGAACAAACAATGAACAACAATCAGCCTGAAAAAGAAAAGGCTAAGAATGTCAAAGAAAAGATAAGGTGGCAAACTCAGGGCAAAAGCCTCCAAAACAGCTCTGTCTTCCAATAATGTCTACATCATTAACCAGGTAGCTTTGCTAGACAATGGCCATGGTTTTTTTTTTTTAAAAAGCAATATTGTAAAGAATGGCTAAATGTAAAAAAGCCCCACAATTTTATGGATTTTCAAAAGCCACTTGAAAGGGAAGTAAAAAGGTAACAACAAATATTAAGGGTTTTTCATTTTGAATAACTGTATTCAAAACCTATATTCAGAATGTCAATAATTGTGCATGCATATCTGTATGGGAGAAATGCTCCCTTGTTCCTATTTTATTCACAAATCTTCTATGTCAGAGTCACTTGATCTGAGTTTCCAGGTCTACTTTTATCTCCAAGGGCTTGTGTGTATCCTCTAAATACCTCTAGAAGATATGATCAACTCAACATTTTGAAAGGGATGTGTTAAATGTATAACTGGAGAAAAATTGAGTAAATAAAATTTTGATTTAATATAAATGAAACTTAATGTAATCTTTGTCTCATTAACCACTTTTTTCTCGCAGCAGAAAATAAATTGCAGAATGAACCCTTGTCATAGAAAGGGTTGGTGTCTTTGTTCTTTGTAATTCTGTACTATTATTTATTTATAATATTTGGACAGTTGAGTATATATGTAAGAAGGTATGGGTTTTTTTTTCCAATTCTTTTATGGTGGCTATAATTTATAAGCATAAATTCATCTAATTGCCCTTCTTGCCATTATGAATGATTATACATTTCTACTTATCATGGCCTGTAATTCCCAATGGTCCAAGAAGAAATTTATCAATACTTTATTAGAAAGCCATCTAAACTGCCCCATAGACCTCAAAAGCTCTCTCTGATGGCAAATGTTGATGCCCCTGGTCTTGGAATTGCCATCCTTTGTGTTTTGCGTTGTGGTGATGCGTTGCTGTTCCAGTAAAAAGAATGATAAGGTTGCCTTTATGATTGCAACCCAGATTTTAGGTCAAGCCTATGCCTGCTTTTTTTTAATCATCACATCTCAGTTTGTTATTTCCTGGGCAGAACTTACATAATAGACTTGTGTAATAGACTTACTCCAAGTTTACCACCTATCTGAAATCTATGTTTTGCTCAGTCACTGTGAAATTAAGTGACTCAATATACGCTGTTCCAGTGACAAGGTATTCATTAAAGCATGGTGCTGATTAATTTGGGCTATTGCTTCAGAAACTTCCTATCCCCCATCCCCCCCCCCCCAGTTTCCCTCTGGCATAGGAATAGTCCTAGCTCAGAACTGTGTAAGGTCAAATTCAGTTAGCAAACTCTTCAGCACAGCATAGTAGCAGGAAGTAAGACCTAATAATCCTTTAAGGCATGATTGAAAACCATTCAAGGTCCACAATGCTGTTTTAGCACTTTTTATTTCTGCCATATAATCACTGAAGGATGTGTGTCGCAAGGACAAATGTCTTTGTGAATTGGAATGGATTCCACAGATAACCCTGGGCAATTAAGACTTCACTGGTGCTGTGAATGGGAGGGAAAGGTCTTCAATCTACTGCCACCTAAATATCTGATGGGTTTGCTGCTGCTAAGAAAAAAGTGGGGTTAGCAAAGCCACTCCTTTATGGTTCATAGGTTCATGTTCATGTTCTATAGTAAAGGTTCATGTTCTATAGTAAAAAGGTAAGATAAAGAGAAATTGAGATAGAAGTGCTATTGGTTACTAATAAGAAGCCTGAAGAAACTTTCCATTTTTCCTCTGGCACATTGAGCAAGCAAATTTTCATTTTTCCCTCCTAGAAGATTGTGCTTTTTCCTTCTATCATGCATCGCTGTTCCAAATATATCCTCCGTAGGGAAGATTTCAAAATGGAAAGAGAAATATGAGCAGACTAGAATTGATTAAAAATGGAAAGTTAAATGCTTTTGCAGAAGAAAAAGGCAAGATTTCAGCGAATAATAAGTGTAGATATATAACATTGAAGTTGGACTACTGAAATGTATGGCAGAGTCCCTTGAGAAATAGTGCTAATTTTATTTAAATTATTCTAATCTTCTGCATGAGTTGAAGCTTCTGTCAGCCTTACTTTAGACAAAATTCAACATAACTCAAATATATATATATATATATATATATATATATATATATATATATATATATATATATATATATAAAAATATATGAAAAAACATCATGATCTCTCCCCCAAATAAATTTATATAAAATTAAATTTTCTATAGATTATCATGGTTTCCAAAGTTGCTTTGAGAGTCTAATTTAACAAAGAAATCCCAATGCTAAAATCATTTTAAATGATATTCATACAGTAACAGTTGTCATAATATTTGGTTCTAGAAAAGAACATTAATGGAATCATTAATGGAATAGATACAAATCTCTATACCCATATAGGAGTACCCATGTATGTACATACAGTACCCATATAGGAGAAGTGGACTCTTATAGTAGAATCTGAGTTTGAGCCAAATTAGGCCTCCCTTTATAAATAAGGGATGGGATCTGGCTTGCTGTAGTTGCACCAGTCAAGGAAGAATCTTTCATAAGTGTAACTTTTTAATCTAAACTGAGTTTCCTCTGTGAACAAAACCATTATGTTGGGTTTCCCTTTACCAGGGGTGAATTCCAGCAGGTTCTGACAGGTTCTGGAGAACCAGTAGCAGAAATTTTGAGCAATTCAGAGAACCAGCGAATACCAACTCTGGCTGGCCCCAGAGTGGGGAGGGAATGCGGATTTTGTAGTATCCTTCCCCTGGAGTGGGGTGGGAATGGAGATTTTGCAGTATCCTTTCTCTGGAGTGGGGTGGGAATGGAGATTTTGCAGTATTCTTCTCCTGCCATGCCCACAAAGCCATGCCCACCAAGCCACACCATGCCCACCAAGCCATGCCCACAGAACCAGTAGTAAAAAAATTGGATTTCACCACTGCCCTTTACTATATGTTTTGAAGTTTTTGATCTTCAATATATCAGAAATGTTGTTTCTTTTTATTTTTATGCTGATAGTTGCATCATCTACAGTCCTGTTCATATGTTCTCCTTGAACAAAGTATTCCAACTCTACTAGCTTCAGTAAGCCTCTTCTTCCCCCATCATCTCCATTCCCAAATTTCATGCTTGCTGAGGCAGGAATCTTATTCTTTGTTGATTTGCTGCTAACTGGCACTAGTTTGAGTATAAGGTACCTGACAATTTGGCCACCCAGTCTCTTGTTTGGAACATCTGAGAAATTGGTTGGGGGCAGCTATGAAGTCTCCATTATCCCATAACATTCTATCAAGCCCCCATTGTTATATCTTTCTCTTTCTATCACTGTCCCATTATGAGATCAATCTCTTTACCCCAGATCAGTGATGGGTTTCAAATTCTTTTATTACTGGTTCTGTGGGTGTGGCTTGGTGGGTATGTCATGGCTTGGTGGATGTGGTTGGTGGGCATGGCTTGGTGGGCGTGGCAGGGGAAGGATACTGTAAAATCTCCATTCCCTCCCCACTCCAGGAAGGTTACTGCAAAATCCCCATTTACTCCCAATCATCTGGGACTCGGGAGGTAGAGAATAAATGGGAGCAGGGCCAGTCAGAGGTGGTATTTACCAGTTCTCCGAACTACTCAAAATTTCTGCTACTGGTTCTCCAGAACTGATCAGAACCTGCTGAAACCCACCTCTGCCTCAGATCCCATTCTGGCATTTAATTCAACATTTTTTAGCCTTGTATATATTCTAAGGAAACAACATGGAAACTATCAACTGGCCAAGAACAGAGTTCACCACTGCATATCAATAGAAGAATTCAACCTGAAATTTTCTCAGTTCGTCTTACTCTATTCCTAGCTTGTTAGCCTAAAGTTTATCCCATGCATATGCCTTCCACAATGCCTTCCCTGCTCCCTATATACTCCTGTCATTAATATTTTTACTGAAGAAGTAAGGAACTTCTCTCACCACCCATTTTCACATTCTGGAAGATGCTGTTACCTTTCCTTCCTGTTCCTCACCCTATGAGCAAAACCCTGTTCAAATCTACTCTCTCCTTCCTGATCTCATTCCATATTCATTGAATCAATGTTATTTCCATTTCCACACACCACCATGACAGTTTCAAGGGAACTTCAGAAAAGCCACTTCGAGCCACTGACTCTTTTCTCCTCACTTAATCCTTTTTTTTTTTTTCACTGTCCCAGTGATTACCATTCTCATTGGTATTTGCGGGTAGCAAATAATAACATATGTAGATTCCACACTTAGTTTAGAAATTAATACAGATCTAAATCTGTGCATTTGCATTTAGAGGATAAGGTAAAAACCATGAAGTATTTTTGTTTCATTCTCTGAGGGTGATGTTAATGTTATAGATTTGTTCAGGAACAAAAAAAGATTTCACAGCCACATCTTCGCAAGGCAATTATAATCTGCATTGGAATGATGAACTGTTGCATAAATGGATGAATTTCCAGACATTTAAAAGTGAGATGCCTGTGAAAAAAAAACTTATGTACATGTTTACAGAAAAACCATATGCTGTCCCACCATTTGTTGCTGTGGAAAGAAGCCTTCCCACCCACAGATTGTATTTGCAGATTGGATTGTGAATCAAGCCTTTATGGGATTGTGTTCTCAGATGCTATCTTCATTAAAACTTTACAGAGCAGTGCTTTTTCTCTTTCAATTTCTTTTCCTCCTGCAGTTCCATTTGGTATCAAAGGAAGACCTTCATCAACATCTGCCATGTTTTTAAGGCCTTAAGCCCTGATCCCTGAGTTGGAATCTGCTTGAATAAATATCTAGTCAGTGACCAGAATTGCAAACAAAAAAATTGTAAATATCCTTTTTAAAATAAAGGAAAAATGAAACAAGGTGAAATATTACAATTGGTGGTGGGTTCATCAGTGGATAATTAAAGTCTGTCTAATTTTATTGGCAGTATAGATAAATTTAACTGCAATCAAGGAGATGGGAGTTATAATGATCTTAAGACAGCAATCATACACAAAAAAGATCATGTGCATGTTAAGATACACACTCACACCTACATCCTCCTACTGCAATATATATGTATATATACAATGCTACACACACACACACACATGTACAATTCAAAAGAAATGTGAATGTATGTGTCAGATGTAAATGCCTTATTCTCTATTGTGTAAATAATGTATATATGGGACATCAGGGGTTAACTTATTCTTTGGATTTTAATGTATTCATAATTTACCACTCCCATTCCTGGCTCCACCCCTTGTATATATAAGGAGCCACCCTCACCATTTTCTTTGCTTCTATCTTGAATATTCAGCGAATATAGAATGCCTATTATTATTAAAGAGAAATATATTTAAATCTCTAATTCTTATTATCTTTATTGAGTCTGATCCTGAAAATATTGCAACAAGCTGGTAGCAGAGGATGGTTAATTGACTCAATAAATAATTAAAAATGTCTAAGAAAGATAGGCCCAACACCAGGGCCTACAGCAAGGAAATAGAAACTGAACAAGAGATGATCAACGAATCCACTAACGCGATTTCGAGAGAATCCGAAGAATACACCACTGAAGAAGAAGAACTGATAAATGAAAATAATGACCAGGAAGAAATCGAAATAGAAAATAACGAACTCAGGTCAGAGATATTGAAGATACTAAAAAGCCAGAAGAACGATGAAAGCCTCATCGCGAACCTCCAAGAAATGCTGAAGAACAACGGAGCAGCGAGAGAGAAAAACATCGTTAAAGAAAAACCCAAAGATCAAAAAACTGTGAGTAAAATGAATACTGAGAAAGTCGTTGTGAAAAAGAAAAGATGTGATCCCGCGCGAAATTTTGAATGGCAGCCATCTTGGTTTCAACGAACTTCAAAAGAGAGTGAAGCAGAGCCAATCAAAACGCTCAGTTCAAAATTTCTGGCGCGAAAAACGCTATCAGACGACGAAAGTGAAAAAGAAGACTCAAACTCTTCAGAAGAACCAGAATCAGAAAGTGAAGACGATTTAACAAAGTCTCAAGTAAAGTCAGCAATGAAAACGCTTTTTGCTGCTTTTGGGCCAAGATTGAAAATTTCCAAGGCACCAACGAAGAAGCAAGAGATCAAACCGACAACTCGAGACCTGCACGCTCCCATCCTGACTTCGAAGGCGACGACACCTGAGCCCAGAGAGCCATGCCGATTCCGTCCTACACCGCAGACCGGATCAAGTGCCAACGCACACGAAAGAAAGAGAAGAGCTGTCGCCACCACCAGAACCCCTAAAACCGAACCAGAGACCGACTCATCTGAAGAGGAGCGGAACGAGAGAGCTGAAATAGAGAGAACCTTCCACGACGACGCCAAGGAAGAAATGAGCAACGCGCATGTGCAAAGCTACGTAGACGGCCCCGAAAGACTTGAACTGGCCAGAGAACCGCGCAGACTCGTTGCGAGCATCCCCATGCCGTTCTGTAATTTCCTGCACTTGCGAGACCACGGACTGCCTCAGGTTGTAAGTAATGGACAAAATAATGTGGGGAACTTACCCAGTGACTTCCCAAAACTTAGAATTGATGGCATTAATTTACAAGAGTGGTATCAACAGCTTCAGGTTGTCTTTATGAAAGAAAATTTACTATTCTTTATAACTAGTCCTCCAAGAAGACCTTGGACTTTAAAAATAGATTGTTTACATCATAGAGCATTTTTCATAATAATATCTAGCGTATCTCCTGCAATGTATCATAGCATCAAATCAAACCTAACTGTGTCAGAAATAATTCAATGCATGTTTAATCTATTTCACAGCGATAGCGTAGCTACAACTACAAGAATGTCTAAGGATTTCTTTTCCTCTAGAGTGAAACCAGGGGTTTCTATAAGTGAGCATTTGATATATCTAAACAAAATAAGAGCTGAGCTGCAATTGAGGGGGGAAGTGATTTCAGATCAAACAATGAAAAGTGTTATTATCAATTCACTTGATCCATCATGGGATAGCTTTATGTCACACTTAGATACTATTAATTTAGGATATTTAACCATAGAAAGTCTATCTAACAAATTGATAGCAGAAGACAATTCAAGAAAAAATCGTTACAGTAATCAAACAGAACACAAATCTTTTAGGAAAGTAGCTTTCCAAGAAAAATATAATGAAGCCTTTAGATGCCACAATTGTGGGTCCAGGGAACACAGTAGAAGAGACTGTCCCAAAGTCTCAAGGGAGAGACATAGGCCAGAATATAGGAGCAAATACAATTATAGACAGTCTTCCACAGATAGACACAAATATAGAAGCCCACCAAATTACAGAGAAAGTAGAGGGGGTAGAGAAAATTCAAAAGAGAGAAAATCTGGGTCACTAAATGGACTAAACAAACAAGAAAGCACCAAAACACAACAAAATGAGAACAATAATTGGCTTATTGATTCTGGTGCAACCAATCACACCACTAACAACAAAAGTATATTATCTTCATTTACAGAAGATAAGTTTGTGATAAAGGTAGCTAATCAAGAAAAGGTTCAAGTATTAGGCAGAGGAAATGTGACCTTGCCTGGTTTAGGTAAAATAGAGGGGGTATTATTAATCCCAGAAATACCTCATAACATACTAAGTGCTATAAAACTAAGTAGAGATTCTGACATCAATATAGTTTTCTCAAAGGGGAAAGCAACTTTAGAGAAGGACAAAACAAATATAGGCACTGTGATGATAAAAGGAGGTCTACCCTATCTGATAACAAAAGAAAGATGGTTACATAACATTGATTCAAATATGGAAGATTGTATTGAAGCAGATGATGAAAATGTTAGTAACAGTGACAATGATGAATGTAAAATACCTCATGATCACAAAAATACACACAATGAGAAGAAACCAAAAATAGGTAAACCAATTCATGATGAGTGTGCTCACATCTTACATAGGAAGTTAGGACATGCAAGCTTTCCTGTAGTTCAAAAAATGACTGAACACGCAGAAGGTGTCAAAATAAAAAATTGTGAAAATTATTTGGAATGCTCAGTATGTAAATCCACCAAACTAAAAACCAGTCCCAGACCAAAAAAATCTAACAGATCAACTAACAATATTTTTGACTTAGTACATATGGATTTAGTTGGTCCATTAACTCCATCAATTACCTATAGAAAACGTTACTTTCTAACAATAGTGGATGATTATAGTCGCTATGGTTTTGTTTACACATTAAAGCACAAGGATGAAACCTTTCAGAAATTTAAGGAATTCTACAAACGCATAGAAACACAACATAATATCAGAATAAAACAAATTATGACAGATAGGGGATGTGAATTCATGTCTAAAGAATTCTCCCAATGGTTAAAGGATAGGGGAATGCTACATTTCACGTCCAATCCATTTTCTGCGTTTCAAAACGGGATTGCAGAGAGAAAGAATTCCACACTACAAACCATGATTAGATGCACATTAGAGGATGCTGGTTTAGGCAAACAATTCTGGTCAGAAGCCCTACATTATTCAAATTACACTCAAAATAGAACCTGGTCCAGTATTGTGAATAAGACACCGTATGAGGTGATGTACAATAGGAAACCTAAATTAGCACACATGCACATATTTGGAGTCACTGCAGATGTGCACATACCTAAGCAGTTGAGGAGAAAGGGAGAAAACGTATCCAGAAGATTAAGATTTATGGGATATGAAACTGGAACCAAAGGGTACAGATTCATTGATAATAATAACAAATTTATAGTCTCCAGAACAGCTGTGTTTCATGAGCAGGCCAATTGGTCTAAACTGCACCTTAATGAAATATTTCCAAATAAATGCAAAGATGCGATATCTTGCGAGGAAGGGACAATAGAAAATCAAAACATTAACAAAAATAAGAACAAAACCAAAACTTGGACAAATAGTCAGCATAAAATAAAGACAGACACATTAACAAAAAAGGAAGCTAGATATTTGCACGACAACCATAGCAAACCTGAAAGAGCTATTAGAAACAATAGAAATCAAATACCAAGTAAATACAAAGATTACATAATGCATATGAATGGAGAACAAATAACACCTAATACATATGAGGAAGTATTAAAACTCCCTCGTGAAGAAAGAGAAAAATGGGAACTAGCTATGAAAAAAGAGATGGAAAGTTTGCAAGGATTAAATGTATTCACTCCTGCGATCGCACCTAAGGATAAAACAATTATAGGTACCAGGTGGATTTATAAAATTAAGAACCTAGAAGGAGGCAATACTTTATACAAGGCTAGACTAGTTGCACAAGGTTATGCACAAAAATATCCAGAAGATTATACTGACACATACTCCCCCACGGTGAGGACAGAGAGTGTTAAAACAGCTCTAGTAGTAGCATCTGCACTCAATCTGGACGTATTTCAATATGACATACAGACTGCGTATTTACACGCAAAACTAGATAAGGAAATATATGTAAGAGCACCACATAGTCAATACACTAATAAGAATGAAATTTGGTTATTAAACAAGAGTCTATACGGATTAAAGCAATCTGGCAAGAGATGGTACGATTGCTTGGTAAAAGTACTAAAGACCATGGATTTCAACGCTACCACTGCTGATAACTGTTTCTTTGTAAAAAAGAGTGATGATCACATTGAATTTGTATTAATTTATGTGGATGATATTTTATATATAGGAAAACACAAAGAGAGCAGAGAAATCTTTGTAAATAAGTTAAACGAACATTTCTCGTTGAAATCTCTAGGTAAAGTGAATAAATACCTTGGTGTACAAATTAACAAAACTAGAAGGGGATTCAAACTTACTCAGAAAGATAAGATCATTGAACTTCTAAACAAATGTAATTTAAACAATGCCAAAACCTGTGACACTCCTATGCAAACTGATTTCCTTAGAAACACTGATGAGTCTTCCCCTGAATTTAAAGATAATACATTTTACAGATCAGTTATAGGCTCACTCCTTTATATATCTAATTGGACCAGACCAGATATTGCATTACCTCTCAATTTATTGTCAAGATATGTTAGCAAACCAACCATGTATCATTGGGAAGCTGTCAAAAGAATTCTAAGATATTTGAAAAGTACATTAGATTTTTGTTTAGTATTAGAACCTAATAATGACAAAGAACCAAAAATTACCTGTTATGCGGATGCAGATTGGGCTGGTGATACATCATGCAGAAAGAGTACTTCTGGTTATATTTTTCTATTGAATGATTGTCCAGTTTACTGGTACACTGGTAAACAAGAACTGGTAGCCACTTCAACCACAGAAGCGGAATATGTTTGTTTATCCAAAGCTGCAAATAACCTTGTATGGTTCAATGACTTGATCTCAGATGTTTGGAAAAAACCTGCATTACCTTTTGTTGTGCATGAAGATAATAAAGCAGCCATTGAAATATCCAGATCCGATGCCATTGGACAAAGGTCCAGGCATATTGATATAAAATTTAAGCACGTGAGACAATTATCTCAAGATGGATTCATCAAAGCAATACATTGTGATACTTCTGAACAATTAGCTGACATATTAACGAAGCCTTTACCTTCTAAACAGCACAAATATTTAACTTCTAAATTGTATGTATTATATTGTCCTGAATCTGAATGTAATTGGTGTTGTATAGCGAACCGGCATTTAGAGGGGGATTTGTCAGATGTAAATGCCTTATTCTCTATTGTGTAAATAATGTATATATGGGACATCAGGGGTTAACTTATTCTTTGGATTTTAATGTATTCATAATTTACCACTCCCATTCCTGGCTCCACCCGTTGTATATATAAGGAGCCACCCTCACCATTTTCTTTGCTTCTATCTTGAATATTCAGCGAATATAGAATGCCTATTATTATTAAAGAGAAATATATTTAAATCTCTAATTCTTATTATCTTTATTGAGTCTGATCCTGAAAATATTGCAACAGTATGCATTTATTTATACACACACACACATTTATTTTCTTTTGTATTTTATTCTAATTAAGGAGCCTTGGTGGCGCAGTGGACTAAGTGCTGTTAAAATAGTACTTAGCTGCCAGCTGCCTGCAATTACTGCAAGTTCAAATCTCACCAGGCTCAAGGTTGACTCAGCTTCCAACCTTTCGAGGTAGGTAAAATGAGGACCCGGATTGTGGGGGCAATAAACTGACTTTGTATAAAAAAGAACACCGCTTAGGGAGGGCCGAAAGCCCTACTAAGCAGGTATATACAAAAGTATGAAGGCTATGCTTAATGCACTGTAAGCCACCCTGAGTCTCCGGAAAAGGGCGGCATATAAATCGAACTAATAAATAAATAATAAATAAAACTGCAATTTCACTATTTTATATGTAGTCACTAACCAAGTGAGATTAATCTAATCTAATCTATCCACTGCATCTATCTATCTATCTATCTATCTATCTATCTATCTATCTATCTATCTATCTATCATCTATCTATCTATCTATATTTTAGATATCTAAAATATCTAAAAGGGTTAAAATCAATTTTATGGTAACAAGTGAAAATTACTGAATAGTATTTGACCGACTGTGGACACAGACATGGAGTCAGACTGATCTGATAATAGCATTTTAAGCTAAAACAAATCAGAATGACCAGGGTAAGTGGAAATAATGTTTTCCTGCATAGATAGAGCATGGTGTGTTCCAGTGATTTAATTATTCCACCACCGCATGGATTCAACTTTTGTTCAAAGGGGATTTTTTTGTGTCTTCCTTTAATAATGGCAGTTGGAAGGGCATTGAATCTGGTTAAAGAAGGGTTCTTCTGAATTTTGGGATTGTTATGCAACTGAGATATCTGGGTGGTTGGAGAGGATGTGCAGAGTGGCTCAAGAAGGTATTTCTGAGTAGGGCTGAGAAATCTTCTTGCAGATCTAAATCAATGGTCCACTGTCTAAGATCAATTAGAGCCCACTCATAACTCATTAAGGTGATGGTTAGCCATGAATATAGCCATAGAGCTGTAATTTGGCTTCTATTGCCTGCTCTAAGAGCACTGAAAACTGTTGGTCATCATTAGAGGAGTCAAACCAACTGGAAAAAGGGAATTTTAAGTCAGTGGGCAAGATGTAAATCCAGGAAGATATTTCAATTTTGAGAAGGCCAGCTTCATGGTGAAGTACTATGTTTGAAACATAGGGAGGTGTATGAAAGATGGTTGTTGGAAATTTTGGTTGAACTCTTTCTAATAAGGGAAGGAATGATCTGTAGGGGCCCAATTGAGCTCCAAAAAGAACTGGGGTTGAGTCTTAGCTGAGAACACTTTAATCACTGCAGGTATATGCTGGGTTCCTTTGGAGAAGTAAAAGGATTGCTTTGATATTTCTTCTAATTTTTGATTTGGTTTGAATGATTTTCTGTTCAGAGTTTCATGAGTCTTGGAGAGCTGAAGCAAAGTCTCTCCTTGAGAGGCTAGCTAAACAATTGTCTCATGATTTCAGTTGTACCATTTTTACTGAGCAATCTCAATTGGTTATACCCGGAACAGC
Source organism: Pituophis catenifer annectens (assembly GCF_029215685.1). Classification (NCBI taxonomy): domain Eukaryota; kingdom Metazoa; phylum Chordata; class Lepidosauria; order Squamata; family Colubridae; genus Pituophis; species Pituophis catenifer. The sequence goes on along the minus strand of NW_027256883.1, from coordinate 121,376,847 downwards.
ATATTTCAGTTCTAATAAGACTATG